>NC_140028.1:4565906-6965906 GCF_963513975.1 Fringilla coelebs | reverse complement strand
TATAGGAGACTATTCTGCTGTTTTGAGGAATAACAAAATCTTTGTTCTGAAGAACCATACACAATGAAATGGAATCTTCCTGAAGCACAGAAACAAGGTCAGCAGTTAGACAAGTTTTTGTCTAAACAAACTGCATGAAGAAATGTCCTTCAGTACCAACTGTCCATCAAGAAAGGAAAAAATGAATACAGGAGGAACATGCAATACTAAATCTGTGCTGTTCTCTTTGCACTGCAGGGACAAAAGCTGTTGCTGGCTGCTCTGTTCTACAAGCCCCAGAAAAAGCAAGTGATCTTAAGTGGGGGAATGTAACATATTTATCTGGTTTCCTCCTTAAAAACATTAAAGATGAGGGTGGGTAGTATGTGTACAGACTAGGTATGTGACAATATGATGCCTGTGTGGGTGATTGCAAACAGTCACTGAGGCAACAAGAACAGACCTCTCATCAAGAAATCGCACAAGAAGGGGTTGCAGCCTCTTTTACTGAACTGAGTGAGCCTAGAATACATGTGATTGATAAGAATTTTGGATAAAAAACACAGTTTCCATGTTGCATGTTTTAATATGTCTTTGTAGCTCTGCATTGTGCTACATATGTTCTGGTACAACATAGATTAGAAGAAAATAGGTTGTGCTCTGTGAGCACACTCAAAACAGGTTCATTAGGTCTTACATCTCCTTCACTTGCAAATATTTTTAAGACTTCCAAAAAATCCACTTTGCATTTGTTCAATATTCCTACCCCTGTTGTGCTTGACTGCAGTGCACTCATACCATGGCATTTTAAAAGCCAGAGACTAAGCTATAGCTCAGTCAAACCAACATGGTCAGGAAGATATTCCAAATTTAGAGGTACATTCTTATGGCTAAGGGAGCACAAATCTGGTGGATATTAATTCACAGAATTCACAGAATGACTAGGTTGGAAGAGACCTTAAAGATCATCGAGTCCAGTCCAAGACCCATGGGGTTCTGGTTGCACCCTCTTGTTGCTTGAGAGGTTCCCTCAGGAATCCCTGTCATGGGGTTAACCTTGGCTGACTTCTTAGTGTCCACCAAACTGTTCCCTTGGTCCCACTCCTCAGAAAGACAGGGAAAAACAAGACCAAAAATCTTATGGGTGAATATAAGGACTGGAAAATCACCAATCAAATACTCAAAACACTCAAATGCCATCAATCAAATGGTCAAAATAGACTCAGGAAAGATTAATTTAACTGGTGATGGCCTGTGACAGGTCTGTCAGAGCTGATTGAAACTGATTCTCTCCGATATTGGGGGCAGCTCCTTGTGTCTTCTCGCAAAAGCCCCATGTGTAGCCCTAAACTATCAAAACCTTGTCAAAAAACCCAGTAGAGTCTTTCAACCTGTGATCTGAGACCCTGGTATCTCCTGACTGGGTCAGTAAGTGTTTCTAGGTGTGATTCATTATTTTTCTCAATTTCTTTAATTTTATGTTAAATAAACAATAATCAGATACATTTACAGACCATTACTTCCATTCAAAGAATTACAAAATTATTAAAATGAGAAGGGACTTCTGGAGATTTTCCAGTCTAATCCCCTGTCCAAAGCAGTGACAATTTAAACAGGTTGTTTGTAACAATGTACTGCCTGGCTTTGAATATAAAAAGGATGCAAGGCTCCACAACTTCTCTTGGCTGAGCAGCTCTAGTGTTCAACTATCCTCACAGTAAAAATATGTTTTCTTATATAACTTACTGTATTTCAATTTTCCCCGTTGCTTGTTATCCTTTCACTGAGAGGAATTGTGTTTCAAAGCACTCTTTTCAGATCATACTAATCCAGTTCAGGTGGAGATTCCTCAATGCTCCTGCACTGCAGGGCTATTTCTCTTTCTTGTTCTGTTTTTCTGCCTTCCTTTTCTTTAATTATGAAGCTGTCACAGAGGGTGTCATGCACTTCACTCATAAGAGAGAGGCAACAATGTACTTTACTGATATCAACCAGTGAGTTAACAAATTCAGTGGTAAATGCCACATTGGTTTAAGAAGATTTGACATCAGGGTACGCTTGATTCTTTACTGCATAGAAGATGGGGTCTGATGAGGCTGTCAGGGAGAGCCTCCCACTGAGATCCAAAAGCACCCCCTTGCCTCCTGAAGCCTTTCCTTGAGAGGAGTCCAGGTGCAGCAGGGAATCTCTCAGCCTTGAGGAGAAACTCAGGGAGGTGTCACCACTGGAGGGGAGGTCCTGGTGTGCAGCCCAGTGCCCTGCAGAGGAGCTCAGTGGGCCCTGGGCTGTCCAGTGTTTAGAAGGTAAGGTGATTGTCATAAAGTCGTATTTGCACACCTGAGCTGGGTCATCATTCCAGACAGCCCTTGGCTACCATGTCACCATCTGTCCCCCAAAACCCAGAGTACACTGGGTGCAGCCACCACATGGTCACACTCATGGGAACCACTCATAACCCGCTCATGGTTATGGACAAAGCTGGTGGTGGGAGCACGCACTGCCATAGAGGTGAGGGAAGTTCTCCCTCCATCCAACCTTTTCAGGACAGATTCTACCTCTAAAAGATTGTCCAGCTATCTTTGGCAGGCCAACTGCAAGCTCTTGAGTTTTCTTTGAGATTTAACTGTTGGGTACAATTTTATCACCTGTGTTACATGGGTCAGACTGGATGAGTACCATGAGGTTTTTTAGCCACTGTAGCTATGATTCTCTTCTGCCTTGGTCTTGTATTCTTTTCTCTCCCACTCTTGCATATTTCCCTCTCCTTTGGAACCTGACACAGCACAAAATTATTTGGCTGTGATCCTTTTCTCTAACATTTCCCTGTGTTTTAATTTCCAACAGCAGGGTCAGCTTTTCCCATTTATCTCAGTAGGAGACTGGAGAGACACAATAGAAACTGCACCATGAGAGGAGGAATGAGGGAGGGGCAGTATGGCAAAACTCATAGAATCTGTTATTTTAGTTTGACTAATAATTAGCAAAACAATTTGTGAAAGCAGAACTGTGATAAATGTCACATGTTGGCTCTGCCTCCTGATACCTATGAGCTGCTTGACCCATTGTGCTTTTTTCCCCTCCTTTTTTTTCCCCTCCTGCTGTGTGAGCACCAGCTCACCAGAGCCTGTGGCTATTAAGACATTTCCTTGGGGAGAGTGGAGCCATAATCTGGAGTCTGACATGTGCTGCTCTTCTGGGGATATTTGTGTACATTTGTATTTGTGGCTCACGGTGTCAGGAGGTTGTTCAGCACTTCAGCTGTATTTGATTCAACACTGTCTGCATTGCTGACCTTCATGAGTTCTGTCCAGATGTCTTTTTGACTGGAAGGATCCTTTCTTCTGCAGTCTGACTGCACAGAATACACTCCTTGCTTACTGGCAACCTTAGGCAGACACAGGAATCACCCTGTGTGAACCAGTTTACAGCACAGACAGCCCTGGGACATTGTCAGAGCTCACTGATGTCAGGAGGATCCTTGGACTTTCTGCTTCTTTAGGCAGATTAATAAAGGCCAAGGGAATTGATGTGAAACCCAGTGGGACATGCACAGTTATCTGTGCTGCACTCAAGTAACACCCAAATGTAACCTCTGTATATACAACACCTTGTGGGACTGGTTGATCATTTGAAATATTCTACAACGGATAACTCACTTTTCAAAGATAAAAATCTTATTTTGCTGGTTTATCCTCCCTTCCCTCTTCCCCCCTCCTATTAGGAAATCATTCAATATATCAGAATCTGCTTGATCCATTCCTAGATTTACCTTAAATTCCCTATTAAAATAAAGAAAAATCTGGTTCTGTTCTCTTCTCTTTCCTAAAGTCAGATCTGCAATTTAGGCAAGAGACCCTCATAATCACTTGGATTTTGTAATTTTCAGTACTGATTTCATATTTCTTTTCTGCTTTGTTTCTTTTATACATCTGTTTCTATCCTACTCTCTCAGTCTGTCTTGCTTTATCAATAGATTAGGTCAAAGGCAGATGAAACCTGCTGATTGCTAGGCCAGCCTGCCTAAGGTCCTTTCTTGGTAACTTATTTTGTTAGGTGGGTCCTGGGATCTCCAACACTTGGCACTAGGCCTGTAAAACACATTTATAACTTCTGGGGTGTGTATGGTGTGTGTCTCTTACCTGCACTGACAACTCACTCAATCCAAGCAAATAATGCCAGTATCTTTAACTCACTTTATCTTTCAGATGGTTTTGGGTAAACAACACAGCTCTGCTGTTCCTGGCACCATGATAGGTCATACCAGGGCCTTCCCCAGGATTTCTGATGAGCATTCTTGAAATAAGCCACGTATTAACTCCAACAACAATGAACCTTCTTTTTGAGGTGTGCATGCAACTTCCACTTGAATAAACCCTATGATGAGAAGGAATCAATCCCCCAGCTATTTCCTCACCCCAATACCCCTGCTAGTTCCTCTACCACTTTCTGTCCATCAAAATAAGTCTTTTTCTTGTGTGTCCTTGGGTTTTTATCCATAACCAACTTGTGACAGATATTCCTCTGTAAAATTGCTAAATTTCTTGGACCAGTCCTTAAGACACAAAACTTCCCAAGTCACCAGATTTGTAGTCTCTAATGTCAGCAGATTAAAACAAGCAATACTTTTATATGATTACTCCAAATGCCAAGTAGTTGTTGAAAATAATTAAAATGAAAATCCAGTCAATGATAGAACTTCATAATAGAGTCACACTACCAAACAAATGCACATAAACACACTCATTTGCATGTATATGCAAATAAGGGGTCCAAAGCATCTGTCCATCTTTATGTTTCTGAAAAACTGAATTCATATGAGCCAAAACTGCATTCAAATCAAAGGCCTTGGGACAAAGACCACCGAAAAAGGTAATAGGAGGCAAAAATCACCACTTGCCAAAATTCCTAGTCTCAAAGAGTGCAATGTGTGGCAGCAGAGACAAAAGAAGAAATAATGAACCAGTGCAAAGTGTAAATTCATTTACAATAAATATGTAGCATTCATTTCTATCAATAAAGAAGTATACAGAGTTAAGAAATAGCCTCTGAGATTTCAAATAAATTCTCTTTCTAGGATGAACTTGCTTTTGCAAATAGTTTTAATCATATTCATACTTTCTTTCATTTTCAAGGAAGACATTTATTTCAGTCTTGAGTCTCCCATCTTTATTCTCATGAAGAATTTCAATTACCTTCACAGGTAATTGCCTTCATTGTATGAGTCGTGGAACCTCATTGGAATCCAACTACTTCTGAGGTTAGATTCATTGCTTTTGGATTTTTTATGTTTTTGTGAAATTCTCAGCCAGGGCAGCTTCTTCTCATTCAGCTGAAGTTCTACAACCCAGCAGCACTATGGAGTAGACTTCCAAAAAATATGAATAGCAGAGGCAGGAAACGGTTTCTCCATTGTGGAGAAGTAAATGCAAGATAAAAATGAGAGATTGCTCCATGGAAACAAGTATCTAAATGTGCAGGCAGTTTGAAGGGAGATAGAGCACCTAAAAACAATGGTGTAATTCAGCCTAGAAGCTTTGATGGAAATAATGCTCCAAGTGTTGCTCGTAGCTGTATATTTGAAGCTATCTGCTCATAAAACACTTATGAAAGGTAATTAGCACTTCAATTAATGGTCTATCATTGTTCTGTAACGCTTACACATAAACTATCATTCTTTTCTCTCTTTCATAATTGCCCAATTATAGGTATTTAGAAGCTGTAATATTTGAAATGAAGTAGAATCTGTGTAAAATATGCTCAATATCCATCTCGAGTTTGCATCCAAATTACTATTTTGGTGCTTTCCATTCAGTTTTATTTTATAAATTCAACTTCTGCTTCAACTTCGTGGACTTAAACCATCTGGAGGACTGGACTAAGAGCCAGGCATAACTTCAATAATATATTCTTGTTTCAGGTTCACTTCAAGCACACTGGGAGTCAGTGTTTTGTGTTAGTGATGGCCACACTACCATAATCAGTCACATACCATGATCTCTCTAAGACTCATGATACACTTCATTCCACCAAAGGGAGGATGACATTATCTTGGAAGTAGGTAGTATAGCTGTGTTCCTGTAAAGCTGAACACACCATCACTTCCAGAGTTGATAACTGTTTTTGAAGGTTATTGATAACCTTCAATAGAATTTCTGGAGCTGACTTCCTCCTTTTTACCCAGAGAACCTCATGCTTTTATTTCCACCATGTCACGACATCTCATCCTGGTCCAGCTACACACCATGAGCCACAATTCAGTTGCCCATGCATCATCCCATCTCTTTTCCTTTACTGTCAATTCTACTGCAAGTGGTTTATTAGTCTGCAAGAGACTTGTACAGATTCTGGATGTGTTACCTTTATTTACACTGAATAATCAGCCAGGTCTACCCTATTTCTCTCAGTAGTTCGAATGTTTTCTCAGCAGCGTTGCAAAGCGCATATTTATTACTGAAAACATACATCACAAAAGAAAAACTGTAAAGTACACTCTTGATGTCTTTTTCTGTGTCTGTCAGAAATGAAATGTTCTGTGTGAATCCAAGAGAATGGGGAAAATGGGAAAGTTTTGCAAGCAGTGAAAAACAGCCAGTGTAGGCAAAAATTAAAATATCTACACTACACAATATTACACTGTGACAATACATCACACCACAGTAGTGCAGGTGTCTCTGGTCCTGATCTGTACTGTTGGATACACTTGGCTTTGGAGAGGTGACGTCACATCAGGTGTTATGGTAATTTCACAAGCTTTGCAGAACAAGAGGCTTTGCTTACTCAGTGTGGATTTGTTGTTTCAGCAAGTTTAGGCTGAAATAACATTTGGCTGCTGAGGATTTCATAATGGTGCTTATGGGGAACATCTGTTCCTAAGTTGTGCTTTGGAAGTGATCTGGAGTTCAGCACACACGTGGATTTCTCCCTCCCATCCAGGGACTGCCAGCAGCCACAGCGTGTGGGGTTACTTTGGGACTGCAGGGTTGTCTCAGGTAGCACTTAGGATGATGGGTTTATGGCCTCAGTGCCCAGGAAACCACGGTGGAAATCAACAAATAATTGTAAACCATGTTTGGTTGGTGTGCTGCAGGCACCCTGTCAGGTTTAAGTGGCTTTCTGCAATAGATGAAAGAACTCCTGGATTAGGAGCTTTTGTCAGAGATAATTCCCTGTGTTTTGGGATTTTTGTTGTGCGCATATTGGTTGTCAGGTTATGAAAAGATTATTTGCCATGGCAAGCAAGGATTCCCCCCCTGTCCCTCAGTGCATAAGTGTTTAGGAAGGTTAGACAGGTCATAGGGACTACTCATAGGACAGGATTTTCCATGTTATCAAGGTCATAAAAGAAATTAATTGTTTCTCCCCTGTGACCTTCCTAAGAGCCTTCCAAAATACTACAGATATATTGCTGTAAAAGGTACTGGTGGTAAGAAACCTTAGGAAAACATGAATGGTTAAGCATGTCTTTGGGAGGACTCCACCAAATGAAGTAAAGTTGAGACCAGCCAGGTATTCTGCCTCATGCTCTGAAACTTCATTTCTCAATAAATTGGCTCCTCAGTGCATGCAAAGGATACCATTTTAATTGATTTATCATAGGTACTTACAATTTAAGCTTTCAGTGTAAGCAAATTCCATGGGCAAATTCCTTAATGAGGTTGCAGAAATATTTTTAAAATAATAATTGACTCCTGCAACAGATGCCTAAAGTGAGCAAGGTGCCTTTGAAGCAAGTTCTTTCCATCTTTTTAGGTACAAAGTCAGCAGCAGTAGTTTAGATCAGCCTTTAGGCTGACATTCTGAGACAAACAGTGTGTGTCCTTCCAGCATGGCAAAGTCTGTGTTAACTCCTTCCTGTGATGTCTCCTGGCCATGTGTTCCTGACCAGAGACTGGACAGACCTTGCTCGATTTCTTGTGGTTTATCCACCTCTGTGGTATAATTCTTCCTTCAGTGGAATAATCCCTCTGCACAAATATCTGGAGAAGTTTTGTTTTCACTAAACAAAATAATTCACAAACCTTGGAAAGAAAATAAAAATAAAAAAACCCACCCAAAAGAACCTCTTTCTAAACAGTGTTTTGAAATTCTGTGTTTTCTTCCTGGCATTTTAACTTCAGATAAAATGTTTTTCCTGTAGTCTTTGAATTTATTTCTCACTCTTTTTGCTATGGTTTACATTGTGCATTTTAGCAGTTTGTCTCTGCTATAAATAAGTCTTATAATTGTGAATATAATTAGATTTGTTCCACACAATTGCATATAAATGTAATTCCAAGGTGTTTTTAGAACTCAGTTCTTTATTGATGGATTAGAAGCAAAGTCTGTTTCGAAATGGTGCTTTTCTCTGAGGTAATGCTATTCATGAATCCTACTTCCCCTTTTTGCTACAGTTTCTGCCCAGCATTTTGCTAAAACTGGGAGCATTGGCAAGTGGCTGCCTTGGCAACTGATAGCAAATTAACTTTTGGTTAGCCTACAAGGCATATTTATTCTGGGCCTTTCAACTTTAAATGAAAGCATGGATCATCTGAAATGTGTTTCTTGGAAATGGAAGAATGAACAGCTGTTTCATGCTCCTTCTTTTAAATCTCTGAGACTTGGAGCTCCAGTCATAGGCAGCTTTAAATAACATTTAAAGATGGAGCAAATAACAGCCTGCAACTCAACTGTGATTCCTGTGCAGAGCTGATCTAAGATATTGGAGGTTTAAATGAGCTGGCAGCCTTTTAACTCAGTGGTGTGAATTTTGTTTGTTTTTTTTTTTTCCTTCTTCATAAAAATGATATGTGAAAGCCTATCCTTGGGTTGTTTTCTTCCTTTCTTTGTTTTCATAGTATCATAGGTGATTCATTATAAAACATTTTTTTTTCCTTTTTGGACAGTTACTGTTTATTTTTAACCACAAACAAAATCTTAAGTTTTAGAAAATAAAAAAAAAAACAGATATGTCTCTGGGAAAACAAATCTTGTGTGGATAGGGAATGACTTGTGAACTAAATGGTTAATAGTATGATGAATGTTAAATTAAGCAGGCTGAAAAATTAAATATGCTGTTAGCTTTCAATTTATATCTTCCCCCTAAAAGCAGTCCTGCCTATACAGCAAAATTTTAACTTTCATGGTTTTATCTATTTATGATGCCACAGAAGAACATTCAAGAGAAAGCACAGGAGAGCAGCCCAGACAGCTCAATGAAAGTATAATATTTCAGACCTGCTGGGCTTGTTGTGGCTTCTCTTTGTTGGACCTTTAATGAAGATTGTGATGCATTACTTTGAATAAGTACCAAGAAGTCTGCTCTGTTCAGTGTTTCATGGATACCTGACCTCTGCCAGCAATTTTCCCAGTGATGCTCTCAGATAAACTGAGACTTGAATCCCTTTTGAGCCTCTTGCTCAACCCAGGCCATAGCAAAGCCAGATTTGTTCAAATTTTCAAGGACTTACAGGCCAAACTGTGAAGCCTGGTGTGTATAAAACTCATCTGAGGAAGACTGACATTTCATTCTTTTCTACTCAATGTTTAATACATTGAGAAGCTAATTTTAAAACATAATCAGAAATCTCTGTAATGTTTCATAATTAATTCATATTCTTTTTTGGACATCCTTACTTGAAGAAGCTCTTGCCTACCTCTTCATCACCCATATCCTTAACATTTTATTCCTTATTATTCAGCAGTCTAGTTCTGGGTAAGCTTGGGAAGCAAGCCATCAGTAAGACATTTTTTCAGGCTTTTCTAATGTGTTGAGATGTGAAAATCAGTGTGAGACTGTTGTAGAACCTAAATGTCTCACTCTCTAGAAATAAAAAATCTAGTTTCTTATTTAATTGCGTTTTAACATAAATCATCTTCACAAGTGATACATTTAGAAAATAAATTGGACTTGTCAAGAGCCCTTGTTTCAGGCATGATTGGTTTGGACATTCTGAAATTTATAGATAATGTGTCTCAGTGTTAGCTCAGCAAAGACAGAGGACAAAGAACTTCTGTGTTGGATCTGAAGGAAGATTTCACTTGATGTCATAAGACCTGTTTCAGATAAATATTAGGATGACTTTGTTTGTTTTCCCCCTCTTTTTTTTTCTTTCCCAGAAAAGATTTCTCCCTAAGCAATATTTTGACCTCAGCATTAATTGGCTCTAGCCCTTATTTATTGGAGACACAGACAGATTTCAGTGCTACATGCAGGGCTCTTTTTGAAAGAAGGTTTTGTGTGCAGATCCAAAGAAGAGCTGATTTGACTCTGTCTTCTCCAAGAGTCAGAAAATTCCAGAGCTTGCCATGAAATGGAACCACAGGGAGTGTGTGTGTGCAGCCTCAGGATGGAATACAACCAGCCCCTATTTGACATTCACACCATGTTCATTGATGCAGTCTGGGAGTACCACACAAGAAGATGAAATTGCTTGTCTTCTGTTTTCTGTTCCTTATCTTAACTGTATTTTTCACTCAGTGGGGCACAATTACCTGACCACTGTGAAGTAATACAATGACAGTGTTGGTCACCAATAATTAAACTTCTGCGCAATTGCTACTGAATACAAATGGAATTTTTCTTTTCAAGTAACTTTTTTTTCCTTAAAAGCTCATATTTAATGACATCCAAACCATTTAATGAAATCCAAATCATATTTAATGAAATTTATATATAATAATATTTTTATTTAATAATATTAAATGAAAGAAAATGTTTCATGTTGACTTCTTATATCATCACCCACAACAGAGAACACTTTTCCATTATTATGAAAATGTTGTTCTTTCCTTATTTGTGACTATGTATTACAGTATAAGAATGTTCAAAATAAAATTCTGAAGCTGTGCAGAAATTTAATTACAAGATAAGAACTGAAATTCTGATTTTTTGGTCTCCGTTTGCTATGATCAAACCCAATAATAACAATTATAAATTAACAAAAATATCTCAATTATTTAATATCTCATGTCAGTATTACACACTGTACAATCTAATATGTTTGGTGTTCATCTTCTTTTGTATCAATTCAATCTTCTAGGTGACTGGAAGAAGTCTCACACGTTTAGGCCCTGGTCCTCCTGGGGGATTTTGACTCCTCTACTATCTGTGGGTAGACCAAAACAGCAGAGCACAACAAACCCAGAAATTTTCTTGGAGAATGAAAATTTCTTGGTACAGACAATCGAGGAGGTGATGAGGGAAGAAACACTGCCTGGCCTCATACTTGCAAACAATGGCCATTACATGGTTGAGCTCAGTATCTGGAGAGGAGAAAACTGGGAAATAAAAAAAAAAGTCCCAGACATGAGGACCATGGTCCTGGACTTTAGAGAAGCAGACTTTGGCAGCTGCAGTCTTCTGCTCGGAAGAATCCCATCAAAAACAGTCCTGAAGAGGAGCAGGTCCAGGAGAGTTGGTTGATTTTCAAACATCACCACCAAATGCAGGACTGGATCATGGGAAACAGAAAATCAGGCAAATATGGCAGGAAACCTGCATGGGTGAACAAGAATCTCCAAGCAAACTCAAGGAATAAATAGGAGCATGCAAGTAACAGAAACAGGGAACTACCTAAGAGCAAAATGCAGAGATTGTCCAAGGATGATGTATGGGAGGGATTAGAAAAGCCAAAACCCACCTGGAGCTGAATCTGATCAGGGGAGTGAAAGGAAGTCAGAAGAAGCATGGGAGGATCAAAGAGGTTGCAGAGTCTTTATATTTTGAGATATTGGAAACCCAATCAGATGTGGCTCTGAGCAACCTGCACCAGCAGTTCCCTCTTTGGACATGGGAGTTAAACCACATGAATTCCAGAGGGCCCTTCCAGCCCCAGCCCTTCAGTGGCTCTGTGAAATAAGAGAAAAAGACACTGTTTTACAGTGATTCCAATTCCAAAGATACTTTATTTCATGTTCCTCTTTAATTTTCTTCACCTTCCAGCAAAAAGCCTAGCTCTAGATGGTAAATTCTCCCTACCAAGAAATCATTTCATCTCACCAGGGAGCTTGAATCTAATTCATAACACCCATTCACAGGCACATCAGATCCTGGAGCTAACTTAAAGAATTATTCATTAGCTTCCAAACTGTATCCCAGTTTTCATTCTCTTTCAGAATTTCCTATTTAACATTAAGGGAATTATTTTATCTATCCTGCATTTGTTTATTTTTCTTCCTGTTTTATCTGTTCCATTTCTTATGAGAAAGAAGGAAATTAATCTGGCAAATCAGTCATCAGATGTTATAGGAATGTTGAAACATTACAAGTTTCACCATGAAGGATCAGTTCCAGGTGAAATAGCATGTCTCTAATGGGTTTTCACCAGACTGAGATGACATTTTCCTCTCTTAATTGATGTGTACTATTCAGATCCTAATAGTAAAAGTCATCAAGTGGAGTTTTACAAATATTTATCACAGAATCATAGAACCAAGGAAGAGATTTGGATTGGAAATTTCCTCCTAGATCATGCAGTTCCAATCTCCCTGCATGGGCAGGGACACCTTTTTTTGACCAGGTTGCCCCATCCAACCTGGCCCTGAACATTTCTGGGGATGGGACATCCACAGCTTCTCTGGGAAACCTGTTCCAGTGCCCCACCACCCTCACCATACAGAATTCCTCATTCTATCTAAACCTAATATCCTTCTGTTTAAAGCCTTTCTCCCTTGTCTTATCACTCCATGTCCTTGCGAAAAGTCCCTCTCCACCTTTCTTGCAGTGCTTTTAGGCACTGGAGGTGTTATAAGACTTCCCTGGAGCATTCTCTTCTCCAGGCAGAAAAGCCCCAACTCTCAGATTGTCACAGGAGAGGTTCTCCAGCCCTCTGCTCACCTTTGTGTGCTCACCTTTGTAGACTCACTCCAACAGTTCCACGTCCTTCCTGTGCTGGGACCCCAGAGCTGGATGCAGCACTGCAAGGTGGGGTCTCACCAGAGCAGAAGAACAGAACCCCCTCCCTCACCTGCTGCTCACAGGGCTGTGGGTGCAGCCCAGGACAGGTTTGACCCTCTGAGCTACAAGTGCACCTTGATGGGTCATTTTGAGCTTCTCATCAACCAACGCCTGCAAGTCCTTCTCCCTGGGAGTGCTCTCAATCCATTTTCCTCCCAGCCTGCACTTGTACTCCAGACTGACCCACATCCCTGCAGAAGCTCAGGCAGACTTGCTAAAGAGTGGTTTAATTTATGTTGCATCCTCTGCAAATACCTCAGAACCAACCCCCCCCCCCAAAAAAAAAAAGAAGAGAGAAAAACAACTTAGGGAAAGTGTTTTAGAACTACCTTAATATCACAGTTTTAAAGTTGTTAGAAAACTGTCTTCCTGGAGCACAACGTACCAACCCACTTATCCAAGATTTACTGTCGTCTGAGATATTCAATTTTGAGTGAATCCTTTCATCTGGGGCTTTCTTCTCCCAAGATCCAGTGGCTCATGCATTTCATGCCAGTCAGATGTTTATCTGATTATCAAATAGCATTCTTCTTGTTTCTGTGATTCATTGAAGAAGAGAAAAAAGCAAAGAAGAAAAAGATAATGGTAAGGCAAGGGGAAAGGGAAGGGAAGGGCAAAGCCAAAAGGAAGGGGAGAAGCAAAGGGAAGAGGAAAAAAGAAGGTCAAGGGAGGAAAGAGAATGAAAGGAAATGGAAGTGAAGGTGAAAGGGGAGTGGAAGGGATGGGATAAAGGAAAGGCAAGGCCATGCTTTTGAGAAACTGCTGAAACAAAACACTGTCTTGACACTCTGACTTTCTCATCCCAGAGCTCCCTGTTATCTGAATCCAGAGAAAATTGAGAAGTGCCTGTTTACTTTTGTAGGATTTCAATAAATCTTTGCATTGATTTTTTATTTTTTTATCTGCATCTCCTTTATCATCACCATAAATATGTAGCAACTGATGGACAGTTTCTAATTTCAATAACTGCATTACATCTTGTTTTCTTTCTCCTGACAGCTCTAAGAATGATTTTCAAATACAAAATCTACACAAGTCTCCTTCAATTTTTTATCAGAAAGGTATTTTTTTGCAGCCCAAATAAGAAAATAACTAGTCTGCAATTACATAACAATTACAGACTATAGACTAACTAGAGGGTTACATGTTACTGATATAAATTCACCCATGCTGTTATGAAATAGTTCAACAGGTGGCTGAAGAGATGGATTTGCAAGTTTAGCTTTTTATTTTAATTTTTTTAAAATTTTGATTTAAATTTAATTATTTATGCCTGATGGTTACATACTAGTTATACCTGATGTTATTATGGAAAAACTGGAAAGTATTAAAGAAGCAACTACAATAAAATTATAAGTGGATGTCATTTGATTCTATGATTTTTTGCAGCATATGAAACATCAAGTTTCCAAAAAATAAGATCAGGCTGGTCATTTGCAGCACATAACTTTGACTTTTTAGTAACATACATTCTCCAAACAAACCAGGAACCATTTCACAATTGTTCATCAAAGACACAGACATCTGTGTGTCTCTTCCACTTGTACACTCAGTGCCACAACTCTCCTATGTGAGGTTTGTTCTGCTCTTATATTATCCCAAGGAAAAATAAGTTTGTGTCGCCTTTTCCCAAAGAAAAATAAGTTTGTATAGCCTTTTCCTTTTCCTTTTCCTTTTCCTTTTCCTTTTCCTTTTCCTTTTCCTTTTCCTTTTCCTTTTCCTTTTCCTTTTCCTTTTCCTTTTCCTTTTCCTTTTCCTTTTCCTTTTCCTTTTCTTTTCCTTTTCCTTTTCCTTTTCCTTTTTCATTCTCCTTTTCCTCTCTTCTGGTTTATTTGCTCATCAGAGACAGCAAGTTTTGCTCTTTCAGCTAGGAAGGGGAGTAGTGATGCTTGTGACAGGCTGAGGATCCTGCTGGAGTTCATTCCATAGCCTGAGGACAAGCCAAGCAAGGGACTGTTTCATTCACAAGTGACAGACAGTGTAGTGTGCTTGAGGAGTGTCAGAGCCAGCTATGGATTTCAATTTCAAGGTTTAAGTGTCTCTCAAAGGAGCCAGACAGTCATCTTTTGAGAACATGTTGAAGAATCAAAGGTCAGAAAAAAGGCTTAATACATTAAATTCTATTTAAGAGTAATTTTTTTAAAATTATGCCTTCTTAAATTAAAAAGACTAATCTCAGTGGGATAATGAAAAAAATACTTTATCATTTCAGTACTAAGCCAAAAACAATAAACCAAAAGTTTCATGTCATCAAAAACTAAAATGCATGTATGCATGCATCAGTGTTTTTTCCCTGCCAAACCTGGGATACTTGAATGAGGAAAAGTATTTTGTATAGCTGAAAGTTCAGTACTTCATAGATAAACATTTTTAATAAAAATCAGGAGAAGGAAAAGTAAACTCTGATGTGCTAGTGATGGCCCATGGTGTTCTTCTTAAGATACTTTAATAACAAAGTGAGAAACCCAGTCCTCTACTCATTCTTTTCTGGGAGTGAAGTCAGCCTCATGATCTCAAGTGACAATGAAGTTGCATAAGTTTCTGACTCAATTAGGATTTAAATATTTCATAGCAAGTGGGACAGAGTCATTAGGAGAGACTGAGGGACACACAGACACTTGGGAAGGTTTTATGAGGACACAAGAAAGATTGTTTCGAGCAGTTCTGTGCTCAGACAGAGGACTTGCACAGTGCTGCTCCCAGGAGACCCAAATGCACGAACTGGAGAGGTTTAAGGAAAGTTCTTGGTCTGTCCTGTCTGAGCTGTTCTGCTTTGCATGTCTGTTTTACTGTTCATTCTGCAGTGCCTGGCAGTGGTCAAAACACCATCCTGAGGGATGAACTGCCCAGATACCAGTCCCTTTCCAGGAGATATTTCATGCAAAAGAGCAGTTTCAAGAGGAAGAACTAGAAACATTAAAAAAAAACAAAACAAAACAAAAAACCAGAATGGTCGGATCTCTCTTCTTAAGGTAGTGGTAGGAGAGCTCCAGACCATTTAGGAAGAACTAGGACTGGTCCTGCACAGGACATTCAGTCACCAGATAAAGGAGAAACAAAGTCTGCTCCAGTACTTTTATGAATTCAGCTGTGAACTGTGTTTCTATTCTGTCACCAAACCCTGAATGAAATTATTCAGTGAATTAAGGTCAAATTATCAAAGTCATTTTAAGATGTCTATAACACCATTGTTGGTGAAAAATTTATGCTCTGAAAAAAGAAAAAAAGAAGTGTTCAGATCTATATTTAGCAGGTCTTTTATTATAACTGCTTTAAAAGCTTCCTTTTCCCCTAATTCAAAAGAAACAGGGGAAACAGTGCTACCTTACTGTAAAGGGCATCTTTCTCTTGAATACTCTTTTTGTCACATTTAAGACAGTAAAAACATTTTAATATGTTATTCATCCTATGGTCAAATGGATCACTGTCTTTTGCATTACACAGTAATTATCTCTGGAGTTTGTCACCGAATTAAATGGTTTTTTTTCAAAAAGCATTCACTAATTTTCATTGTTTCTGCACTTTGCTATTCCATATGAAGCAGTTTAAAATGCTGTATTTCTTGGAGCAGCAACCAGCTACAGCTCCTGTTAGACTCAGTGGGGGTGGTGGTGAGTTAACCCACATTATGGGGTGGTCTTAGAAATATTAACCACATGGGCCAGGTAATTGGAGAGGGCAAATAATTTCAAAGGAGCTGTTTCAATTTAGATCAACTGAAGGTCTAATATGAGGAGTGTTTTCACCTGAGTGAAGTCCTCCAGCAGCACTCTCCCATCTGAGTAAGTTCCTTCTGCTGAAGTCCTCAAGGCTGTGATGTTTACAAAAAAAATAGCACATTAATACCAGCAAATCTATTTTAAGAAATTACAGTGTTTTTTCTTGACACTGTTATTACAGTAAAATTGCTGTAACATAAGGCCATGTTTATAGAGGCAGAGGTGCTTAATATTATTTCCACAAGCAATTCATAAGATTCAGAGAGAGTCTCAGGAGAACTTGTTATTTTTATTGTGTTTGATGCAGGTAGTAACATTTCCTTTTCAAGTATTTTAGATTTCTTACTGAAGAACACCACCAGAAGTGGTGTTCAGCATTATTAAAAAAACAAAACAAAACCAGAGACTCTATTTACCTCATTTGTGCTCTGCATGCAAGTCCCCCTGCAAGTCAGTGCAGAGGAAATCATGTGGACTGGAGTCCTGACATGTTGACAGAGGGGAATTATGAAGCCCATTTTCTCCATCTCCAGTGGTTGTTAATGTTTTATGAAGGGAAAAGGAACATTTTGACATTTGGTAAAGACAGTTTCTAATTAAGGTTTGGATTGAACAAGGCACTTAAGGTCTAATGGGACTTATACACATGCCTGACTGGAAACCTGCCCTTCTCTGTCCCAAATTTTCTGCCTAAACACAAAACCACAGTGCCAGGTCCTTTCTTACTCACTCATCCTCTGACCCCACAAGCTTTTCTCTCAGCAGCTTATCTCACGAGGCAGGCTCCGGGGCCATTGCTATTCAGTGAGTGTTGCCAGGTTTTGTTATCCACAATCTGCACTACAGGAACCCAGCACAGCCAGAAACAGCACGGAAAACAAGAGGTGCTGGACTGAGCAGTAAGACCAAATTGCTCACTGAAGGCAGGGCTCCTGCTTATTTGGGAAATATATCAACAACTGGGTTGCAGGCTCAGCTTTGCAGACGGTGGAAATGCACAAATGTCTGGCTGTGCAGCTGTCCCTGGTGAGAATATTGCTGAGCAGACTTTCCTAGTGCTCAGTCTGGAAGATGAATAATGCTTTAGGATGTCTTTAGGTAACATAAGTTATCTGTGCATGCGGGGAGATTGTGCTGCCCTGTTTTCTCTTTAGGGTGCATTTTTTCATGCGCTATCCTGCAAGAGAAAGAAAGAAAGAAAAGAAAGAAAGAAAGAAAAGAAAGAAAGAAAAGAAAGAAAGAAAGAAAAGAAAGAAAAGAAAAGAAAAGAAAGAAAGAAAAAGAAAGAAAGAAAGAAAAGAAAGAAAGAAAGAAAGAAAGAAAGAAAGAAAGAAAGAAAGAAAGAAAGAAAGAAAGAAAGAAAGAAAGAAAGAAAGAAAGAAAGAAAGAAAGAAAGAAAGAAAGAAAGAAAGAAAGAAAGAAAGAAAGAAAGAAAGAAAGAAAGAAAGAAAGAAAGAAAGAAAGAAAGAAAAGAAAAGAAAGATTTTGAGATTTTGAAGGGAGTCCTGTTACCTTACTTACCTAGGTTCAAGGAAATAGGGAATACAGAGCCAAAGAGGAGAAATCAAGATAAACTATGAACTATGACATAGAGTGGAACAAAGGGAGCGCTGCTGCTGATGTGCTTTAGGGAGAAGAGTGAAACTTCCTCACTCCTTTGGAAGAGTTGTTGCTGATATATACCATGAGGAATTGGGCTCCAGATATTGAAGTAGATTTTTGTTGCAGAACTGTACATTCGAGAAATTTTTAGCTTTTAGACCAGTAATTTGTCCGTTTCCCATTGGCTGACTTGCTGTATCTTCTCAGAGTAAAGATGGGTCTGAATAGACACTCAGAGGTATTTCACTTTTCCCTTATTTTATTCTTTAGAGAACTCTGAATTTAGAGAGATCTGTCTTGGAGCCTCTGGTCTAAAACTTAGTCACTGTGCTGCTCAGTTTCCCTGCCATGACACTGAGATTGGTACTAGAAGATCTTTAAAGTCCCTTCCAACCCAAACCATTCTATGATTTTATGATATTTGTATTTTTTTGATATCTTTGAACTGATGCATACTCACAAATTAAAACACTTTGCATTCCAAATTCTAATTCCTATTATATTTAATTACTTTTTTTTTTCCATAAATCAGTTTATAGTTTGGTCTTTCCCATGGACATACAAGATCTCTTTCTTACAGTAGTTTTAAATATAGTAAAATAAAATTCTCTCAATTGTAAAGTTTTCATTTGTGTTAGTGAAAAAGAGAATATTAAGATACCATTTTCCAAAATCTTTTTTTCAACTCTGGAATATTAAAATGATCTCAGATTGCTTTCTGGTCATGTTAATGGCAAAAAAAATTACAATTTACTGCTCATCATTGAAAATGTCATCTTGTTTATCCCATAGAAAAGAGGCATTCTGAAAAGAGACATTCTACAGTCTGATGTTTACAGGATGAATAGAAATAGGAGGGAGGTTACAGGATCATATTTTGTGTAATGGAAGCTCAAAGAAGAAAGAACAAAAAAGTCATCTGTCGTTCATTATATCATAATTAAAGGATAGACTTAATGTAGAAAACCTAATTACTGTAGAACATTGTACTGTCCCAAATTACTCTGAGCATCTAATTTTAGACATATATCATGTTTTCCATAATGTCAGGATCTATACATCATAGGCATCTAACAATTAGGGCAAAAAAGGGAAGAGATCCAGAAAGGACCCACAGAACAAGCCAAATGTTCAGGAATTACTAAGGACAAGTTTTAAAGAACCTTCCCTTTAAAGAATCACCTGCAGGATCCTCAAAATAGAGCAATAATGAAGTATCCTTGAAAAGCAAATTTGTCTTCTATTGTTTCAGCTGAATCATGAGCTTTAATCTCCTTTCAATTACTTAAGAATATGATTCTAATTAAGGAGTGAGATCTAATATTAGAAATATTTTATAGACTAATCTGGGTAGGAAAAGACCTTAAAAATCCCCTTGTTACAACCCCCCTGAAATGGCCAGGGACCTTCCACTAGAACAGGCTGTCCAAAGCCCCATCCAACCTGGCTTTGAACACTTATAGGGAGGAACTTATGCTGCAATATATTGTTTCATTATATAGCTCTTACTTCTCCACCTCAAACTCTGCACAAATTTGTTCTTTGATAATTTTCCAATTCTAACTTCTAGGAATATTTTTCTTAAATTTACGATATTTTAAATTTTCACGTCTTAACAACACAATTCAAATCTTCTGTTAGAAAGAAATGCCATCAGAAATTTTTTCACTAATTCTGGCCACTAGCTTTTTTAAATTGTAAATTCTGTCTCTTCAGATGAGTCTGTACCTTATAGCACAAGCCACCCAGTGAACACTGCCAGCAAAATCACAGCTTTTCTGTCAGGTAAACTGGTACAATCCTTAAAATTTAGGTTCTGCTTTCTACTGTCTCTGTAGGAATTGTCTTATTGTCTGAGTCACATTCATTCAATATTTTCTCATGCTCTAGGAACTGTTATATATTTTGTATGTATATCAAAATAGCAAGATGCAGCTCTTTTTTAATCTAAAAGTGCAAATAAACCTGATTTTTTTTTCATAAATGCAGCCCTAATGACATAGATCACTCTGCTTGGCTTGCAGTTTATGGCTGCTTGCAGCTCTTCAACTATAATTAAAAGAGATGCTGGTTGCTTGGTCTGTGTTTCTAATCCTTACAGCTTCAGGGGGCTCATCATATGGAAAGTTTTTTTATGAGGAAGAGGATTCAACCCTTCACGTTGATCACTTTTTATTTAGCACCTAAACAAAAAAAATTATGTTCTCTTTGCTTGTTTGGTGCATTTTGGGAATGTAGAGAGTAAATAACAGTTTTAACAATATAAAGTGATTTACACAGTGAGAAAACACATGTGGTATGGAGATGTTCCTGAAATCTTTTAGAAAATAACCCAAGAACTAAAACTAGCAGACACCTGTCAAATGTGAGCACAGGAAATTATCCTCAGGTGAAAAAGTTACTTATTTCCACATCTAGAGCTAATAAAACTTGAAGGGAACATTCTTCAATCTGAGGCCTTTTACACCATAAAATCCAGCAGCAACCTCAAGTAGGTTGGGAACTCCTGCACTGATAAATCATCTTGAAGGATTGGGTAAGTGCTTTTTACAAGGTAGTGCAAGGTGGTGTGTCGTAGTTATTATCATCAGCTAAACAGGGAAACATCACAAGGCAGAAAAAAATAGGAATGCCAAAAAAAAAAAAAAAAAAAAAAAGGACCAGATTAAGGGCTAAGAATTTTAATTGGAAAGCCCTTTTCCTTAATTTCTGTGATATTCTTCATTTCTTCTTCTCCCTGAACAATGTCTGTCAACAGTCACACTTTACACAGGTTTGGAAAGCTCTCACCAGCTGTAGCCTCAGCCCAGGTGGGAGCCATCTGAATGAATTGCAGAGCTCACAGAGTAGGTCCTTCCATGAGAAAAAGTCACAGTCATTCCCTTTGGAGTGAGCAGCACTGTGACCAGCAGACACAATGAAGCTGAGGATCCTGCTGAATACCTTTTTATGCAGGGAATCTCATCAAAAGTTGGGGTTACTGTATTGACCACACTTCTAGACTTCCCTCAAATATAATGGGAGACCAGATGGCAAATTTACATAAAGAGTGATGGGGAGAAATTTATGTCCCCACAGTGGCACCTGGTGCCACTTTTGTATTTTAGGGGTACTTCATGTGGCCACCAGCTGCTGCTCCAGAACAGTGCAGATCTGCCCTGAATCCAATGTCACACTGGCCAGAACCATGCAGAGGTCCTGAACTTCCTGCTAATTCAAAAGGCATTGCATCCAGAAATGTTAGGTAAATTGTGTTAATTTAGGCAATATGAGTCTGACAAGTTATTGCAAGATAAATGTCCACACTTTGACAAGCTCTTTATATAACATAGGAATACAAAATTATGTTTTTTGCAAGACAGAGGAACACTTTGAAGAAATTCCACATTATACTAACCCTATTTTCCTAAACTACTGTGACCATTTTATTTTGTTTAATGAAAAATAATTAACCCAAACTGTGGCAAAATAAAAGCAAAATAGCTTTACTATGAGCACAGTTACTCTAACATTGCTTTGAGACATTGAAAAGAATCTTGTCTGCACCAAAGGAACAGAATTCAGCAAGAAAGAAAAAAAAAAAGACGAAAATAACCTCTTGTTTATAACCATTCAAAAAATAAATGTACCATTTCTTTCTGCTTAAGAGGACACATCAGAAAAGCCAAACATTAAGAGATGAGCCAACTGTGATAGTTGCTGAAGCTTCAAAACTCAATTTCTTTACTGATGGGAGCCTGTAGTTAAACCCAGTGCAGAAAAACTGAGCTTGAAGAAGAATTTGATGAGGTATAGAAGAGGAGGGTGAAGAGATGGAGGCGGACAGGCTGTATGTAAAGAGAGCTCTAAACAGTACAGAGGGAAAAAAAGGAACACAACAAAATCCCAAAACCCAAACAAAACACTGAGGATGAAGAAAGATGGAAGAAATGGCCAGGTGGTCACAAATCAGTTTGTCATCTGCAGTTGAGTCATCACAGTCACTTTGGAGCCCTGGAGGCAAACGTGTCAGTGCAATTCATCAGCTGAGAACATGGTGTCAAAGACAGCTCTTGAAAGATCCAGAAAAGGGCTTTGCTCCAAGTTTAAATGTTCATTCACAGTGGGAAAAAAAAAAAAAAAAAGAGTGTCAGCAAAGTAAAATACCATCGTTGTTTATAGATATGCCAAATAATTTCAAAGTCCCTGGTTACAAAAGGAACTGCAGTGTGAGGCTACCTGTGTGTCTAGTGATTCTAAAAACACAGAAATACTGACCAAAACTCAAAACACCACGGAGCTGTAAGCAATTAGTATCCCTTCCATGAGAAATGAGGAACAGAGGGGAGGCAGACTTTGCCTGAAGTTACGTGGGGAACTCTGGAGGCAAGGGAGGGAAGAGTGAGCACAAAGGTTAGAACAGAGGCAGTTAAAACAGTAATGCAGCCCATGGAGGAGTTTAAATGGTTTTTAGAAATCTGCTGAATGCAGGCTTGTTCTGGAGTGACCCACACAGCCCAGATTTCTGATAGATAAAATAATTCTGGTAATTCCTGCTCTGGCTAAGCAGTCTGTACCAGAAAATTTGCCAAATCAGACATCACCTTAGTAAGGGTAGAGATGTCAAGTTACCTGATTTGAGCAAATAGTTGTTTATGTAAGTGAGAAATAAGCATCTTCCTACCACAAAGACCTTTTTTTTTTTTTAAATTCTGAAATCTTTATTACTGATCAGTCATGACAAGCTGTCATCATGCCATCTCTTTGCCAACCATGAGCAAGGTGCGCACAAAGAGTGTTTGGGCTCCTTGGTATATCACAGAGTTCAGACAGAGGATTTGCCTCTTTCCATGTCCCTGCTTTGAAGCTGGACAATGGTATAAGGTTTTTTTGAGGAGGGAGGGGAAGGTGGGTTGCAAATTCTATAGCCTAAAAATAACAGCTTTTAAATTGATGCTGAGGAGGAGGAAAGATATGACAATAGAACACAAGTGAATATTCTGTAAGAAACTGGAAACTGAAATAAGAGATATGACCTGACATACAGAATCAACAAAACTGGCACATGATTTATTGATTATGGCCTGTCATATGAGAAGGCCTCAGCTAGCTGAAAAGCCCAAAGCAAAGTAGTATTTTTCTCTCTATAGGATTTGGCATTTGGAAATTGCATACACTTTACCTTTACAGTGATTACTCTCTCCACACAAAGGAATATGGGGCTTTGCTCTTCAAGGCAGATATGGTGCAAAATGTGTTATTTTTTTTAGCTGTCAGTGCAAAAAACTGGATTATTCTATTGAATCTCACAGATAACTTGGGGAGACCAAAAAATATTTCATGGGGACCAGATCAATGCAAATTCTGCATGTATTTGTGAATATGGAAATGGTATTGCAAGAATACAGAAAATACCTGCACAAACCAAACCATTCTTTATCTCTTTTGAATGCACTAGTTCTTGGTGCATGAACTTTTGAGTCCCTCTTTTGTGATCCTACCTTCTTTTATGATTTGGACAGTAAAAATGTACAGTCTGTAGCCTTAACCCTAAAACATGACCTCAGGATAAAGAGGTAGCAACAGAGCCCAAAAATATTCACACAGTGAGTGGTCTGGCTTCAGCCCTTTTGAAGTCAAGAGAAATTTGACTTCCCGAATCTTTGATCTAACATCAATAAAATGCAGGAAGCTCAGCAGAGGCCACTGAGATGCTGGGACTGGAACACTCAGTCTGTGAGCAGAGGCTGAGGACCAGAGGCTTGCTCAGCCTGAGGAAGAGATGGCATTGGGGGGCACCTCCCATTGGGGGGCACCTCCCAGCAGCCCCCAACACACTGTGGGGACATCACCAAGAAGATGGAGCTACACTTTTCACTGTTGTGTTTGTTGGATGGCTGAGAGACAGCAGACCTAGAGATGAAAAAACAATTCAGATTGGATATAGTGAGAAAAGTTTTCCCCTAGGTTCAGTCAGGCTGTAGATCAGGTGGGCTGCAGAGGCAGCGCCACCTCCATCCTCAAAGGTTTTCAAGACTCAATGGAGCAGAGCCCTGAGCAAGCTGACCCCATTCCTGACCCCTTGGAGAAGGAGTTTGGGCTGGAGACCTCCTGAGGTTGCTTCATACCTGATTTATCCTGTGATCTTCTCACCTAAGTGCTTCAAGAACTCACAACAGCTGAAGGATATATTAGTGTTATGCATACATACCACATGATTAAATATAGAAAAATCATTAAAAAATATACATAGCTTTTTGGTTTATCTAATTAATCTTAAGGTGTCTGTATCAAGGTTCAGTATTAGAATGTTTTATCAAAATGTACTTGATTGCTAGGAGGGAAGGTGATCATCCTAATGAATAATCCAGTTTTTCATAGAATAAGTCAAGCTGGTAGGTGCTGGTGCTTGGACATTTGTATGTGGGCTTCAAACAAGGCTGTTCTTATTTCTGGTAATGAAGCTTTCACATATATAGCTGGTATCCTAGAAACTATTGCAAACTGACATTTATGCATCACATATAAGGAAAGCAAAACCTTCTTTACATTACCACTTTTTTTTTTTTTTAACTTGAGAAGAAAAACAGTGATTTGCAATTTATGTATAGGATTTTTACAAAAAATCTAAGTATTTCTTGGAGCATGCTAGAATGTGTATGTTATAAATCCAGAAACACTGCTTACTCAGAATAACCTATCATATTTTAATCATTATCTCTGAATGAACTTGCTGGGTATTATGGATTTCCTTGTAAGTTGCTAATGGGCCAAACTACTGATGTTCAACTTGTGTGCACAGCACAAGAAAGGACATCTTATTATCTCACAGTGTAATGCACTGCAAATTTGGCAAAAGAGACTTATCAAGATCCTGAGTATGTCTCTACAAGGTTCAGGGCATTGCTTTGCTTCCATAGTGCTGTTAACTAAACAAACAGTAGCCTAATTATCAAATAGTCAAATTAATAATTTTAATTTACTTTCTGAGGGGCTCAAACATCATTTTAATGGGGTCTAATTAAGCCCACAAATAAAGTCAACAGGGCAGTATTTCACAGAATGCTTATTCAATAAATTGTGTGTATTACGTTTTATTTATTTCACCGTCTTTTCTACTTATATGTTCTCAGAGTATTTTTTTTTCTTTGAATCCATTTGAGTTATGTAGACCTGTTTTCAGTGTCTACTATTAGTCTGGAGCCTCCCTTTTGTATGAGTGATTTAATAGCCAGATGATCCAGAGCTGAACCCTATCTTATACAGCTGACAAATCTTAAATTCAAGTTTTTGAAATTTAGTGTCTACTTTTCTAGCCAGACTTGTACTAAAATGATTTCTTAGGAATAGTTCTAATGGATAACCCTTAGCTCCAAAAAGCTATTTCAAGATGATGCAATTTTGCACCACTAAGTCTTACTACAGAAAAGTTAACAAAAAAGCCATGAGAAGATGAGAGCACTTCCTGAGCATTTTTTCAGGAGCACAAAATTGTAAATAACAAGCAATAGGCTCAGTAAAGATTGGTCATTTTTGCTCTATGATTAATCAAAGATCAGAGACACCCATTAATTACTGTGTCCTTAGCATTTTGAGTCCCCATCTGACAGGTCATCTAGACAAGCAGGAGGAAACTACACATGGGCTGAGACACTGAAGAGCAGAACAGAATTCATCCTTGGTGTGAAGAAGCAACCAGTGTTATTATCTCCCATCTCCACCTTTTCCCTTATCATTTCCCATTTGTTGACCTCTCTGTGTAGTTTAGATGGCATTCTCCCCCTTTCCCATCCTCTGTCAGTTTAGGGGTTGGAACAGGGTCAATCATAAATCACATTGTTTTTATTACTTGAGTTTATAGTTTTCTGCTTTGTATTTGTCTTTTTTTACTCAATTTCAGGCCTGTCCAAGGACTGTGCAGTTTCTGGGGTGTGATGCATTTGGCACAGCATGTCTTAGGTTGGCTGGCTTTTGCCTCTGCCTATTTCAGCTGCAATTTCTGTGCAATGATCTACTGAGATCTTACTGGGGTCTTTAAGGCAGCAGAAATGCTCTGCAGTGAGAATAATAAAAGCATTGGTGCAGATTCTGAGCTGAGAATCAGAGGATACAACCTGAAATTAGTACTGAAAATGATAAATTGCTATGATCCCACATCAAACAGAAGAACAGCAGCCCGTTCTATCAGCCAACAAAAGCCCAACAATGTTATAGTTACAAACAGAAAAAAGGCAGGAGACAAATTATTTCACTTTTTTATACTTTATTTCTGTACAGGGCTTTAATGATAGAAATACCTGTTTTAAGAAATTGCCAAAAAAAGAAAAGTAAACGAATTTTTCCATTTAGGGTGCTTGTATTTAGCTGTGGATGGAATAGATGCACGGCTTCAGAACCTCAATTTGAAAGTAAAATGCCAAAATATTTCCAGAATCTCCCCTTCAATTTAAAAACAATGAACAGTGAGAGAAAATTCAGAGTAAAAAAATATGGAGCTCTGGTCTTTGCAAGGTTGGCTCAGAACTAGTGGGTCAGGGGCTGCATGGTTATCAGAATAGTTCTCTAAGAATACTATGTATGATCTCACTGTGCACTTTCTCTGTAATTGTCATCTCCCCCAGAACTATTCTTGGAATCCACAATCCAAACAAAACCTGACTTGTTACTGGGCAACAGACAGCAATGACACTATCTTCTGGAAATATCATGGCATAGGTTTTAGGAATATGTCATTGGGAAGAGCTTGGGAGTGCAGCCTTTATTTGCTGCAACATAGCAGAGAGTTTGAATGTCCCAAAGAATTGGTTAGGATCTTTATGCATATGCAACCAACATACAGGAAGCCCTGGGAAACCCAAATTCCATTGGTTCCAGTACTCATGTGATGGTTTGGGTGCCAAAAGAAGAGAAATATATGCTGAAGTATTATATTTATTCCTCCTGTTCCTGGAAATGAGGTTTGTATGCCATACATCTGAGACAACACCATATTAATTACACATTTATTACAGAAACTTCACACAAACTCAGAGGCAATTACACTCAGCAAGATACAGATATATGGTACAAGATATCCTCTTTTTGAAAGTGATTAAAAAACAAATAAAAAAGAGAGAAAAGGCAATCTTAAATCGAGAGAAGAGGAGAAGAGGGGCAGGTTACATTTAGTGCGCTACTAAATAATGTTTGTTTTGTGCTGGAAAAAGAGTAACTTGAAATATAACCATTAAAAATAATTACTAAGAAAGGAACTGAATCACATAGAGACAGTCAAAAATCGAAGGGAAATCTGTACAGAACTAGCACTTCACCCCCCAAAACCACACAACTCTGCTTTTAAAAATAGATTTGCTACCAAACGTTTTTGTTTCAGTTAAGGAGACATAGATTCTCCTGGTGCTCAGAGTCAGGATGAGTTTACAAGTTCATTAAATCTGTATGTTTATCCAGATTAACTTTTCAGAATTCATTGCATTGCTGCTGCGATCACTAAATCCACTATAAAAATTCATTAAATGGTCTAGAAAGCTCTTCTTACCTAATTGCAGAAGGCTGCAGAGTAGTGAAGACAAACTTGCCTACAGGAGCTGACAACTGCATCGTTCCAAACACTCCCAGTGTTATCCTAAATATTACTATTCTGTGCTCTAGCTTTTAAAAGAAAACATCTATCAACGTATGGTTTTTATTTTATGTCCTTCCACTCCAAACAAGGCATAGCTCACTTAAAAAAAAAAAAAGAAAAAAGAAGTGTAACTTTCCCTTTCAGACAAAATTTCTACAAGGAAAACAAAAAGAAAGCAATAACACAGCAAGTTTTATTTTATTAGTCTGAAACCACAAGCAGCAACCTGTATATAGTATAATAGCTGAACTAGAGATTTCAATTGCTTCTGCAGTTCAGTAGTTCAAAGCTTTTCTCTCAGCAACGCAACTATGCTTCTCTGAAAGATCATCTATATCATTTTCCTTCATCCTTATTTCTAGTCTTTAATTGTAGTAGTTGGTCTGATGAACCTAAGCAAATAACTTTAAATATTAGCTTAGAAACATTTTCATATTCTGTTTTTGTTTTTATTCTCTAGCTTTTCAGAAGCCTGACCCTGCTTAAACACTGGTAATGTAACTCCTCCTGAAAAGAATGATACCCCCATAAGTTCAGCTGAACTCTCCCCTTACCTGTACCAGCAAAATATCTGTGTGGCTGGAGTAGAAGAGCTAGAATAGCAAATGTTTCTTTATTCCTTAGCTGTCAACAAAACAGTTTTCTTAAAAAGATTGATTTTTCAGAGGAATCCAAGCCCTCGCCCTCATCTCTTTGGTGTCCTAGGTTGTACAGGCAAACAGAGAAGCATTCCATTATTTCTAGACATGTAAAAACACATCAAGGTTTCCCCTCTGAACAGTTGTCTGCTCCTGTTTTAGTAGATGCTGAAGTTACACTATAAGGTACAATAGCAGAGTGATTTTTTTTTAAGCAGGTTTTACCTGTATAGTTCTGAATCAATCAATTTACCTGACTTTGCATTGCACCAAGGCTAATTAATTCATTGACTCATTTCCCTTCACAGATCTCTCTTGAGACACTAATCATAACTGCATATGATTTAGGGTGAGTCTTTTGCAGAAGTATTAGTCTCATGAGATTTTAAAAGACAATGACCAGATCTTAAAAAGCTGTCCAACAAACATTTACTAATTTCTTCCAAATTCACAGCTGGTGTAAATTGAGATGGTGGCAGTGACATGAAGGACTAAATTTACATCCACTGAGAATATGGTTCTTGTAATTTGTTCTTTGTTCCCCTCTGTATGAAGGCTTTCCCAGGTGCACAATTCACAGCTTTATCTCCAGTTATGGAATGACCAAATAAAGGTCAGAACACACTGCCTCCATAGCACTGCTCTGAGATATTAATCACCTCCTGTTTACACAGTCAACATCTTGTACAGAGATAGAAAAATATGTATATGTTTAATGAAAAATTAAAGAAGGATACTTTAAAAATACACCTTTAACAGGTGAAAAATGCCTTTATGAATTTAATTTCCTAAAGCTATGATGAAAAGGGATTAAATTATAACAAATGTACCTTGCA
Source organism: Fringilla coelebs (assembly GCF_963513975.1). Lineage (NCBI taxonomy): Eukaryota > Metazoa > Chordata > Aves > Passeriformes > Fringillidae > Fringilla > Fringilla coelebs. The sequence continues at coordinate 6,936,594 of NC_140028.1, read as the reverse complement.
CCTGGAAAACTATGAATGATTTAAAAGACATAAGAATTGAATCTGTGAGAAAGTGAAACCATCATCACTTAATAGACTTTATTTCACTGAACTGAGCTAAGCTGGAGTTAATTTGCAGTCCATTCACCAGAAACTATGTTAGGCTGGCTGTGATGGGAGCATTTCTATCAGAAGACATAATGAAGTGAAATTGTAGGATTAGGAGAAATAGGGTGAAGGACAAAATTTTACATATACTGGCATCCATTCCAGGGAAGAAAAGGATTCATCAGCTGTTTTACTGATACTAATAACTTTTCATAAAGTACAGGGATCCATTTGGAATTCAGGTTTTAATATGGCAGATACTGTGCACAAATATTTCCATATATTTGTCCAGTTGCACTAGGGTTGGGAAGAGACTTGGAATTTACAGACTCTACTTCCACCAAAAAAAAAGATAGAGACCAATCAAAAAAAACAACTAAATAAACAAAAAATCGCCCCAACCCCCTCAAAAAATAAGCAAACAACAACAACAAAACAAATCCAAAAACCAAAGAAAAAGGAACTACTCCACTTGTACTTTCACAGCCTGAAGCTCTACGCCTGATGTGACTGATGCCATACAGATGGGTAAAACACTTTCTCTGTGCCCTACTTTGTATTTCCATTCCTTTGATCCTACCATTCACTCATCTTCCTTTCGTATTCCTTTCCACGTATTTAGGATTACCACTTAAAAACATATTCCTAAACAGTAATTGAAGATTAGAACTTTTCTAACATATCCTTTTCTCCACTGTTTCGTTAAAAAGTCACAAGTTTCAGAAGTTGGACTTTATTGGATAAACATGGGAAATCCACATAGAAAATTATCTCAAGCCAGGTCAGATGTACCTCATAAAATTTTTAGTTTGGAAATTACAGGAAAAAATAGATTTTTTAAAATGAAAAAGATCATATTTACAACAAACAAACAACCCTGCAACCATTTTTTCAAGGTGCATCATCTTCAAGGTGCAATACTTAGCATGCTATGAAAGAATCAGAGGTTCTGAAAAAGGCAGAAAAAAGGGATAAACTGTGGTATGCAAATTCCAGGGCTATCTCCAGATCTCACTACCTCAATTTCCTTCTCTTGATAGTGCAGTCTCATGGGAAGCTTTGTTACTAGAGTCAAAAACTTCATCTCTCACCCTTGTGAGTGAATATGCAGAGGGGAATAACAGCTCTTAGAGCTGCCAGCAACTTTAACCTGTGTCTACACTACAAAATGAAATTGTGCCAATTTCCATTCCATTCAGAGCAGGAAATTTGCCAAATACAAACCTGTTTTGCTCACATGGGCATCAGCCAAGCATGTGAACACCTGTGTGTGTTCACAGGTAAGGGCAACACCAAATTCCCTGAGGGAAAGGAATTCCACAAGCCTCTAATGGAAAGAGGAGAAAGAAGGATGCTTTTCAATGTAAATTGTTTCCTTTTCCTACATATTCCTCCTACCTCCTACCATTTGTCCTCCAACAAATAATTGTAACATCTGTGCAGGTAAATCTAGGACAAAATAAAATACAAGGAATTCAACATATTAGAGCAGCAGATATAAGACACTATTTCTTAGACATTGCTTTCAGTGCAGAAAAGACTTTCATAAATTCCTTAACATATTTCTCAGATGGTTATGATGGCTAATTTTTAGTTTATACCTGTGATTTTACCTTAATCAGTCAAACAGAATAGTCCTGGACGTAGACTTACTGCAAGGGTTTAAAGGCAATTGTAGTGAAATGTAGCAATAAACATCCCAGCCTGATCCTCCTCTCATTTGTCAGGATGGAAGTCAGGAACAACTCCACCTTAAGGAATATAATCATACTGGAGTAACACTGGTGTAAACAGGAGTAGATTCCTGTTGTATAAGATGAAACAATTTCAGATTCAGCACTAAATTCTGATAAACATGCTACAGTACAGCTGTATATTAAATAATCAATTCAGAACAAAAAACAAGCCACTAATGCCTACAATTTTCTTCAGATTAATAAGTGGCTGAAGCACAGTATTTTTGAAGTAAATGACAGGGAGTGTTAGCTTTTGAAACATGTTTTCTTTGGTTGCCTATAATAACTGCAGGAAATGAAAGAAAAGTTGTCGTAGATTCACAGAAAAGAATTTGCTTTTATGCCAAAGAGACGTTTCACCCTGATGTAAATATGTATAGGATCTCATCTGTGCTGAGATCCATAAAGGTGTTTAGATATGTAATTCCTGTTGCAGAACACCTAAAGCCCAAGCTGAGGAGGGGGAAGGAAGCTACAGGAATGTTTAAATAGGATATCCAAATCCTGAGCTGTATCTCTGTTACACAGAAGGACTAAAATACGAAGCCAAGGAACAGAGGAAAAAAGTTTTAGCCTGTGCCTTTGGGCCAAAATCCTACAGTAAGCAAAACACTGTGTAGAAAGACCTTGATTGTCTTTCTAAGAAGAGCATAACAAAAGCATAGACAAAACTTTTGTGTTGTGAAGTTCTGTTTTATCTGAAAACAAAGGAAAATGAGATTCATAAAAAATAAAGACATTCAAATTTCCCCTGTCGTATATGAAAAAAGTGAAAGAATCACACACACAAAAATATCCTTGCTGACACATATCTTTGTGAGACAGGTTCTTTTTTAAGTGAGCTGATTTCAGTTTGAAACTGGGCAGAAACACCCATTTAGTGTAGTGGGTTTTTGTTCGCCAATTTGAGATTTCCCGGCCAACGCACCAATCAGTGTGGTGGGTTCCAGTGCACTCACTAAAATATACTTACTTATTTCCTGCCGTGAGACAGGTTTAGGAGGAAGGTAAAGCAGGGTCACTACTTTAAAAGTGTATAAAGAAACATTTATTAACGGTAACTAAAATAAAGAATAATAGGAATCAGAATAAATCCTTTAGAATACTTCTCCTCCCCCCTACCAACTTTTCTTCCCTACTAATAAGGTACAGAAACAATTCAGTCAACTTATCACCTCTAGAATAGTCTTTCTTCAGTTCACTTAGAGAGGGGAGTCCCTCTTGTCAAATGGAGACTTCCACAAGAAAACAGTTCTCTCATGGCTTTTAATTTCCACAAATACCAGCTGCCTGAGAATCTGCAGTCATGAAGCCCTCCCATCCTTCACAGCTTTTCCCACAGCTGAGTTTTTGGGCCACCCAACTTATGGGTGCTATTCTAAGGATGAGCTGTTCAAGAGCAAAGGTTCTCTTTATCTATCTCTGAGTCCACCTCTGGGAACAGAGGTCTTCCTCTTCTTTCCTGAAGGCAAAGGGTCTTCATCACTCTTTCTCTCTCTCTGTTCAAACTTCTCATGGGATCACAGCTACTTCAACATCTACTTGCTTCAGCATAGATGCCTTTGCTTATATCTATAATTCAAACACTTCACCTGCCTATACTTTCAACAAATTACAGGGGAAAAGAGTCTGATGCTTCACAAGATAATTTCTGCCCTGAGATCAAGGCATCTCCTCATCCCTCCCATCTGAGACTTGACTCTTTCTTCATTGACCTTGGTGTCTTCACGTTGTTCCTCTATGTGTTCTCACTCTGTCCTTTTCTCTCAGGGAGGACTGAAGATCTGTAAATCTCATCTGTGCACTGAAAAAGTGAATATCTCACACGGGCCCTACAGATGGTTACGTGACCCTGGCCAGGCTCGGTAGCTGACAGCTGGAGCTGGGGCTGGGCTGGGCTGGGTGGGGAGGAAGTGCTCAGAGCTCAGCAGCCAGGCCAGGGCTCAGCTGCAGCACCAGGGGCTGATGGCCTCCCTTCCCCCTGCCCCTGCAATGGGGCCCAGGCAGGATGGGTGGGGTATTTGCTGGATCCCAGGACAAAGGAGAAATTGAGAATCTGACTCCATGTTCTTAGAAGCCTAATTTATTGAGATATGATGAGATATGATATGATATGATATGATATGATACTAACACTATACTAAAGAATAAAGAAAGGATACTTACAGAGGCTTAACGAGGTACTAATTAAAAACTCGTGACTCTCCAGAGCCTTGAAACAGCTGGATCGTGATTGGTCATCAAGTTAAAACAATTCACATGAAACCAATCAAACAATGACCAGTTGGTAAGCAATGCCCAAACCACATTCCAAAGCAGCAAAACACAGGAGAAGCGGATCAGATAATTATTGTTTTCATTTTTCTCTGAGGCTTCTCAGCTTCCCAGGAGAAGAAATCCTGGAGAAGGGATTTTTTCAGAAAATATGACAGTGACAGATGGGGGCCAGGCCAGCCTTGTTACCTGCTCAAGGCCAGAAGGAAAAGAGAGTTTCCCAGAATTTTTTGTCTTTAACACATCTTTCTTAGAGGTGTGTCCAGCTTTCTCAGTGGTTTAACAGAATGTCAATTCTCAAAGCTAATTACTGATTGGTTTTTTTTGTCAGACACGGAGGAAACTGCTTGCAGCTTCTCACAGAAAGTCACTTCTGTGAATGGCTCCAATGCAAAACCAGCACATTAAATCTTTGTGTCAAGCTAAGTCTCCCAAGGACATATTGAGCTACAAAAAATTATACATGGTTTTCTATAAATATGTCTGTTGCCTCTGAGTTGCAGCCATGATGACATACAGAGAAGATACAACATTCCTTCATTTGAAAGCATCTCAGTTAACCTCAAATGCAGCAGACAGATCAAGAAAAGCACAAACCCTCCTTCTCTGCTGCTCTACCATGAGCACACCAATCAGAACAGATATACCCTCCAAATAAAACATTTTAATCATATTGGTGAAACCAAACTCCTCCAAAGTTCATCTTTTACTGGTATCTTACCTCTGATCTCAGAAGCTGAATTTATGCAAAAAATGTCTTAAGGCAGATCCAACATCTCCCAGTAGCAGATAAAATACAGGTCAGAATGTCTTCTGACGTGAAGATCTTATGTCCCTTCCAATTAAGACAGGTCTCTGACACCAGGTCTCCCAGTTCCTGAAGAATGCTATAAATAGGGGGCTGTTATGCCAAAGACAGCACAAATCTCAGGATTTTAGGAATGTAAGATTAACTTTCTGGACGTCATTAGCTCCTTCCAAAGGTGATAATTCCATTTATTTGAGACACATTTTCTTAATTCAACATAAAACAAGGCTTGGTTTTCTGCTTCCTAACCTCACAGAAACAATTAAGTAATGAATACTAAGTAGGGCTCAATGGCCAACCTTACCTGGATCCATCACCTGCACCATGGGACCAGAAACATTTTCAAACAACTTTTTAAGCTTGGCCTGGTCAGCCCATGTTTGGATTTTCCTGCATCCTTGCTCCACCTCTGCAGCTTTGCCACTGGCTCTTTCATGGCCATCCAGCCCATGGAGCAGGCAGCTTTCTCATGGGTAAATTCCTTGTGTGTGCCCTGGAACTCACCTCCAGCACTGCCTTTGTCCCTGTGTCATGGAGGCAGCCTTGGCCTTGACTCCATTCCTTTTCCTGGTCCCATCTCCTTGAGCTCCTCACTGGATGGATCCCAGACCTGGCTCACTCCCTTCTGTGTCTGCCACTGCTCCTGGACCCTGTCACCAGCGTGTTCAGGGACAGATCCCATGTCCTGGCTCTCAGCTCCGTGTCCCTAAGGGAGGCACCTAAGACCTTGCTGCTCCCTGACAGGCAGATATTTTTTAAAGTTGCAGGTATTGCTGCATCCTCTGCTGAGTGGGGCAGGAATGTTTGAGCCCTGATCTGAGCAAGGCTGGCCAAAGGGGCCCTTAGGTGATTTAGGCATTTGAATTTCCAGAAGGCCTTAGGTAAGTGCCCAGATACTCACCTCCACCTAAAGGGTGGTGATGTAGTGTCAGAGAGCAGCAGGGTATAAGGCATTTATAGAAAATAGCTCCCAGAAATAGAGGAGCAGGAGCTCTCCAGTCTCAGCAATCTTTAGAACACAATCTGACACACACATTTTGTCTCTGTTGCATTTAGAACATCTTCCTTTTATTTTACACTGTGGTTTTGGCATTTATCTGCCTCCTGGACTTTAGCATGACTTGCCATTCATTTTTCTGACTGTCTCTTGTCAATTAGATCATTAACTTTTTTATAGAGGAATTTGTATTATAGGTGTGTCCCAGTAATTACCAGAATAACAACTCACCTACTGCTGGAGGTCTCTAAGCAGTACTCTAAGAGGATATAATTTTGCCAGCAACAGTGATGATGTCTGTATAGATGTTGGTTTTGGTCTGACTAATGATTTTTTGCTGGGAACTGGAATTCCTCTTCAGTTTTCTGTTCCTCATACTTCTATACCAGCAAGAGGGAAATCATGTTTACAAGTGCCACAGGATAACACAAAATAATAAAACTTACTGAGCATCATGTATCACATAAGATATTCTTTGAGAAAGAATATATTTCTTGAAGTGTAAGCCCTCAAGCCCTCAACTCTTTTTGAGGTTTTAGCACTTAGGGGGAGAAGGGGCGAATTGCATTAGCTGCATTTGCACAGATATTCATAGTCACATATGAATCCACCCCTATTTATGACTAGAATTTTCAGTTTGAAGGGCAAGAGAAATCTGGTATGACTGACAGAATCGGATCTTAAATCTTTTTCTCCCAGCTGCTAAAGGAATTTGTGATGCAAAAGACACAGGGTGAAGCAGGTTGGTTTATTTGGGATTCAGCATTTCATTTAAAGCCTGCTCCTACAACTGCTGTAATGATATGGGTGAATGTTGATTTCTATTAAATATATTGCAAATATGAACAGCATGTTCTGTCCCTGGGAAGATGCCACTATGAAGAGATATCTCAGCTGAATTGCCAGAGAATTCAAGTGTGATGGGGAGGGGGAGGAGGAAGGAAGGCACAAAGAACAAAATGTCCCTACAGCCACCCACCAGGACACACTTCAAGTGAGATATGAATCAGCAGCAGCCAAGGAAGCCCTGATGCCTAAAGGGGATTATGTAAGAATCTGAGATAAGTGGTGCCACTGGCACCTTTGGGTATTTCTCAGGCATTTAACTGTGTCATTTAACCTGAGAAGAGATACTCTGCTCTCCCCTGGCCTATGGAGAAAGCCAAGCAGCTGTTAAGGGTGATAACTTTAATAAGCAACCCAGAGCAGACAGGCCTGTAAATTAGGCATCACAGGTGAATGCTCTTTGGTTGTGCTGAATGACTTAAACTTGAATTGTTTTGTGTACAGCTTTCTACTACCCAGCCTTGCAGATCTTGCTCTACTTGGGATGGTACAACACCTTCCCCTTTCCAGTATTCTGGTGCAGAGAATAAATATCAAACAAGAATGTCAAGGCATAATTAGTGTAATGATTAGACATTTAAAGAATAATAATAGAAGAACAAACTGTCAGGTCCCTGCTGAAAAGGTGTATCTTTGTGCCTTTACTGACCTTGACAAAACATGGATTTTTGCTGACAAAGGAATCAGCAATTTTAATTGACATCATCTACACAGCAAAGTCAGTAGGGATGTCAGGAGATCGCACTGATATCTCTTAAGTCAGATATTCAGCCAGGTCTCCTTGGTTTATGAGTATGACCCTTTGAAGATCCTTTTTTCCTGTAGTGGGGATGCCACAGTGGCTGAACAGTCCAGATTAAGAGCATGTAAAAGTGATCACAACCATGATAAATCACAATTGTCAGCATATATTTCTGACACTGTAATCTTAATTTTTATGTTCAGCTGCTCATTATTATATCTATATATATTATTATATCTAATAAATATCTCATTATTAAATCTAATAAGACACCAGGCTATATATATGATTTGGGTATCAGTGCCATAGCAGCACAGTCAGAACAACTTTCAACACTACATTTGTGAAGTCACCAAATTTTTGTGATCCTTGGCATTCCCTTTGAGGGACTTCAGACAACAGACCTTAGGCTCCCCAGCTGTCCATGCTGTGATTCCAGATTTTTCTAGGAATGTCTGTCCTGTGCTCTTCTGAAATTTTCTCCGACACTGGACAGAAGGAACATGAATAGGCAAAGGAACAAAAATTACAAGAAAGAAGTGTGAATATTACTGGAAGATCTACACACAAGTGTGTCACAGCCAGGTCACTTCAATATGTGATTTCAGGCTACGAGGAGCTTACCCACAAGTAAAGCTTCAGTAAGTGTGTAAAAAGAAAAGAGAGAGTTAGAGTTCATCACCTCAGTGCTCAGTGGGTGCATGGGACCAAGGTCAAAGGTGTTGCATACTGAGGTCTGATGCCAGTTACCATTTAAGGCAGCTAATTTCTGTAACATTTTTTACCTGTCGGCATGGTCTCAAAGGAGATTAGCAAGATGGTCCCTACAGAGAAGGTGAAAAAAACCAAAATCCCTTATGCGCTTGGGAAAATTTTCCTATTTATCAAATGTATGACTACACGGGGAAAAATACAGAGACATTTCAGTGGAGACAGGGAAGGGAAGACAATAAACAAGTGGAAATACAGATGGAGAAAGAAATTTAAGAAAGTATTACTTCACATGGGAAATTCTCATTTTACACAAGGTGCAATATGAGGTTTTACCCAATGATCAGTGATAAGTTATATATATTGAAACATTATATCAGCTTGATGACCTGAAAATGTTTGATTTTTATATACCCAAAATTATATATCCTAAAGCCAAGGATTTCTCATTTATAATTGACTATACTCAGGCTCTTGTCAATTTGCAGAAAGGCTCTATTCAAATGAAAAGTGAGGTGAAATCTTTAAACACAATAGGGAAGACAGAATTTATATTGCTTGATTTTTACTCTCAGACATTTTTTATTTGTACTATAATTATTTACTTTGATTTCAACATTTCAAAACTTTACATGTATAATAAACTTTAATGCTTTCTTTAGTTCTGTCCAAAGGCCCAAAAAGGTGAGATTTTGTTTTAATAAGTCTTCACTCTGCCATTGTACTATTACTCTTTTAGTACCTGTGTTACTGTGGATTGACCAAGTTATTTGGTAAAAGCCAGAAAGTTGTTTCCAGTTTGAATAATGTCTGATCTGGAAATACTCTTAACACAATTAAAAACATCCAAAATGAGAAGAGATCTGTTGAAGCCATTAGGCTGAAATTACTGAGATTTGTACAGACCTGTAAGAGTACAGTTTTTCTGGTGGCTGCTTTAATTCCTTGCATATGGCAGGTTAGACTCCAGTCTTTTCCACATCCCTGAAATCAGTGCTGCCTATTTACAGAGAGCATTTTTCCACTTTCCTTGTTATCTCTGTGTTCCTGGATCCACACCAAAGTTTGTTTGAAAGTGGAAAGTTCAAAGCTGCTTAGAAGATTGCACACCCCTTCTATTTCAGATGTTAAATATATCATTAAGTGTTCACCATGGTCTCAGAAATCCACAGTTAATTTCCCCTTTACAGCATCCAGCCTCCATTTCTTGTAATCTGGTGTGTAAAGCTTCCAAAAGTTGCAGAACAGCCTATTTTGAGAGAACTTGTAAGCAGGAACACATGAATGGGTATCAGGTGCAGCTATGAATTTAATGAATGGTTTGTTGGAAATGACATTAAATAGCAACATCCGTCTGCAGATGAGCTCTGTAATGTCCTTATTTCCAGCCCAGGCAGATGGAGGATTTGCAACGTGCTCTCTGTTCTCTGTTTTCTGTTTCACACAGCATTTCTTCCTGTAAATTCATCCACAATCATGATAAAAAAGATTTGGACCCTACTGTCCAGCCTTTTTTTTTTGCAGCTTTCTGTTCAAAATGAATGGAAGAAGAATGTAACAAAGCTCATCTAGAATTTTGTGCTGTTCCAAAATGAATCACCATTTTTTTTTCCTCTCAAACACTTTATCTTGAAGAAGGGGATGACAGGAAAACTTTCAGGTTCTTTTTAAAATTGTCATTAATTTCTGATGTTAAAATACATTTAGAAGTGTTATATTAGGAAAACAAAAAATGGGAATTGCCATGTTAGATATTAAGACCAATGACATGGTAGGATATAGCAGGTTACATCATAAAACTCTTTCAGACCATGATGTTAAATTAATTTTTAATGCAGACATTAAAAAAAAAATCACAATTTCTTTTAAATATTAGTAATTTCTATCCAAATACCTTCTAATTTCTGTTCAAATACCATAGTATTTATATATGGCTGTGTACTGGGGAAAGAAGAGGTGAAAACCTTTTCTCAGAAAATTATTTCTCTGGTGCAGAGGTCTATCAGGTACTACTTTCTTCCTTAGTCCTTGCCAAGACTAGGAAAAGAGTTAATCCCTCATATACTGTGTGAATTGCTGCCTATTTTTCCTATGATTCAAATAAAAAGGCTAATGGAGGAAAAGAAAGAGCATATTGAATATTGATTTTTTTTTTGTCTCAAATATAAGGAAGCCCATTTTGGGAATGGGTATAAAAAAGAACTGCTTATCCATGATAAACTGCTTCTAAATGGTTTCTGAAAGTTTCTGATCAGTATTTGGACCAAATTTAATCTCATGCACACTCAAGTGTAATCTCTCTTGCTCTAGATAGCAGATAATTTAGACAAAGTTTTGAAGGACCGTGTTACTGAGTTGGTGAGACAAGATTTCTCAGAGACAGACAAAAGCAGGGGAAAGGTGTGAAAATATTCATTGGTAAGACTATACTGGTTTAAATATCAAATGTAAAATATCTTTCTATAAAACTCAGTTCCAGGTTGCAAAATAGTGTTATTCCCAACCTCACTCCTACCATGTTAACACAGCTTCACTTGATTTCAAAACTACACCCCATAGACAAATAACATAAATATACAATGCTGTCGAAGTCAAGGGGTCTCTGATGACTCACATCAGTTGGAGTTGCAGTTCAGCTTGTTGTTTGCAGAAATTTCCAAACTTGGAAACTCTTTTTCACGTTTCTAGCAAAGTCAAAATAGGTCTTTGTGAAATAACTGCAGCCAACAGTAAATGATGTATGAAATGAAATATCTCATCCATCCCATACGTGAAGAATATGCAGGGGAAGTTTTGCTGCTCTCACCACGCAGTTTCAGACAAGTTGCTGATGCAGAACCATCATTTGCATGGAGTGATGGGAGGAAGGGGGTGATGCTGTCATTCTCATCTGCTGTCAGGTGTGGCTCTTCCATACAGAGAGAGTCAGATTTTATCCCCTTCCCATTTTATCTAATAAATACTATCCTATATTCTGTCTAGAAATTTCCATGGAGTTTGATGGGCTTTGAGCCTGAAGAACTGGGAATTTATTCAAGACTATTATAAAAATATTTTATATTAAATTAAATTTTTACCTATAACAGATCACATCTCTTAGCACACATCTACAATACACGGTATGTTAAACACCCCTAATATTTCCATCAATAAACTGGCATATTTAGTGTATTGACCTACAATAATATTGTCTCAGGTGACAAAGCCACCACTGATTTACCAGCTTGGTGACATGTCTGAGCTAATATTGTTTGCAATCTCTCACTCAAGCAGCATCAGGTCTCCTTTATGTAGCTTTCACATCCTTCAGAAAGTCTGCATTTCACCTGAATTTCTTGCATTTTAAAGTTAGATAGCTGGTTTATGTAACTTACCTATTTTTTTGAGTAGGCATTTCCAAAGAGTAGTTCAACTTCCTAAAGAAAAACACCTATCTGAATACTTTTATGAGCTTAATCAGAATAGGAATCTAGAAAACTGGTTTAAATCTTCCCAGTCCAGTGAAGTTAGGTGTGGTGAATCCTGCCTGTACCTAACAAATAATTAAACAGTAAGTTTTCTGCTTCTTACAACCAAAAATAAGGAAATTGAAAATTGTACAATTTGAATCTGTAAGAGGAGAAAATTGACTACTAATAAGTACTGAAACCTTATACATTACTTTAAACAGTAATTTAAACTTTAAACAGCAAGGCTGGAGAAGCTCCTGAAAAGGACCCTTTGTTTAAAGATTTTTCTCATTTTTAGTGGCATGGAGTCTTCATGTCCAAATGTGATGGGCCAGTGACCTTTGCAGTATGCTTATGATTTTGGAAATCTGAATCTGCAGATGTCTGACATTTTTGTTGGCACCTCTGCTACAACAACCATGTCTGGCCCATGCAGGATAGACCTTTAACCAAGATTGTGCAATTCTTCTCTGCCTATCCCCATAAGTTCTTCTCACCAAAAATATTATGGAAGGGCATGGATTAGACTCTCTGTGCTGACTGTGTGAGGATTGGTTTCAAGTAGCACTCAAGTAATCAGCAAAGCAGCTTATGCTCAAAGTTTAAGCATCACTAGAATTCATGCTGTTTTGGTGCATAACATCTCAAAATTCTTAGTCTGTTTTATTATTCATTTGACTGTGAAGGTCTGCTTGGCAGGGATGTGGTAGGAAATTTATCCATCAGGCCTAGAGTGCTTCTGAGTTCCAGCATGCTCTTCCTGAAGCTTTGTCAGTAACAGTTTGCTTGTCTCTGAAAGCAGAGTGATTTGATCACTTTTGGCAGACACAGTTTCCCCCAAGTACTTTGTTTGTTCCAAGAATGCCAAGAAAATGTTCTTTCTTTCAGAAAATAGTCCTCTCCCTGCTGAACTCATATTAAGATATCCTCAGAGGGCTTTGCTGTCACCTTCTGTAGGTTAAAACATCAGGATGTCCCCCATTCCTCCCCCTAACTTTGAGTAACATCACACTGGGTTGCCTTTTAAAGTTTTTGGGCTGATGTCTGTTACCTGTGTGCAGTCAAATCCTCCATCTAAGAACCAGAAAACTGCATTTGTGTTTTAGGAGAAGAGAATCACCATGCAGAGCTATTAGCCATCCCCATTTTCTTCCACTCAGTAAGAGACAGGACTGTGGCAGCTGCTGCTGTGATTTCTGGGCAGTGTAGGCACATCCAAGGTGAGGAGAAGTTGGTTTGCTAAGGGAGAAGCAACCACTCAGTCAGTCCATTCCCACAAGGTGTTCTGTGCTGCTTGGTCCAGTCTGCTGGGGTCCCAAAGCAGCTCATTCCAGAGCACTTAATCTGCATTTTTTTTGTTCTGACAGGTACAGTGGTGCAGCTGAGATTCCTGACCCTGTAAGAATAATCCGTAAGAAACAGTTTTCCGTAACTCCTGCTATTTATATGTGTCAAGAATAAGTATTTACTTACTTCCAAAAGGGATGGAGGCGTTGACAAGCTGATGAGGACATGACTCAGCTGATCAGAGCAAGAGCTCCACAGAATAAAGAGGATGAGGTTGAAGAGTTAAGATGAATGTGAGGCAAAAGCAAAGTGACAGGATGAGGAAGGAAAGCATGTTCTCCATCCCTAGAGCAGGCCATTGCAAAAGGGAAGCTTATTCCCTCTCCCTGCATTTGGGAGATTTCAGTTTGTGAGTTTTGACACAAAAAGTTATAATGTGTTGATTTATTGGCTGACTGTTAGTTACTGCTCATGGTGAACAGGATGTGCTTTGATTTAAGCCTCTTTATTTTGGAGTGAAGACCCACCTTATGGATTTGGAGAGAAGTTTCACTTAGGAATCTTTTATCTACTTTAGTAGCTAAAACCAGACCATGAGATAGTCACCATGAGCAGAGAACAGACAACCCCTGTCCTCTGAGTCCTTTTTGATAATTATATCCTCACCCAGCAGCCATCACATCACTTTCCCAAAACTGTGTGCAGTGGAAGAAATGCACATGGACAATGCTCCCAGGACAATAATGTCCTTTGAGCTCTGGGCTGACATTTAGAACCACTTCAAATACCTAAAAGGACAGCAAAATAAGGACAAGGTCTTTTAATACTGACCACACTAGAATAACACACAATATTATCCATGTCATCCAGATACAGAAGGAGAAGAAAAAGCTTCTCTAAGACCTTTCTTATAGTTCATGATAAATATGGGGTTGGGACGGGGGATTGAAGAAAGACAAAGGGAAACTTTATTTTGAAATGACTTTTTCAGAGAAGTTGCCCCTACAGTCAAAACATTTATCAGTTTGCCAATACTTAGATGTTACAGAGGAATTCAGAGCAATCCAAACTTTAAAAAAAAAAAAGGAAGGAAGAGGAAAAAAGACTAAATTTTAAAAAACACACATGCAAAGAAGCAAACAAACAAACAAACTGTAAAAACCCTAAAATAATCTCTATACTACTTTTTTAAATTGTTGTTCCTAATCCCATCCTGAAACAACAAGTTTCTGTGGCTACAGCTGAGGGGAGATCTGTGCAATTCAGGAGATGTGCCTGCCTTTGCTAAGCAGCAGAGCAGTTCATGTTTCTTTGCAACTTCACTATGAACTTTAATGTTCATGTTCATGTATGTCTGGTTAAATACCTTCAAGGCTTTCACCCTATGCTCCTTATGACTATGTTCCTATTAAATCTGGCATTTCACTGTTGTTTCAAAGAGATTGAATGGAGATGGTCTTATGCATAGCTTGAACCTTTGATATTTGCATCCAAGTGTGCTCAAGGAACATCACTGTATACTTATAGAAATATTCTCTGTAACAAACACTCTATAAGAAAGAAATAAAGCCTTAGATCAGAATCTTATTCTCTCAATAGGTGTGTTATTTTTAATACTTTTTTATTTTGCTAACTTAGATGGTTTGCAATCATATCTCATTTCAGTAGAAATGATTATTCAGAGGATCTGGTCATTCTTGAGAGCAAAAGAATATTTTATGTAGTTCTTAATAGATTTCTTTTATCTCTACTCTGTCCCAAAGGGAAATAAAAAAAAATCATATAGATCCAGATGCATGAATTTCAGTTCATCAGAAATGTTGGAAGGAAAGTAACATCTTATCAATTCGAAATGTCATTAAAAAGTCAGAGAAAATAATAATGTATTATCCAGGCAGGTGTATTATCCAGTGTAAATGAAAGATTAATAGTTCATATGTTTCTCATTGTGGTACATTGACACCTTTGACCAAAGGGAGGGAAAATATCTTTTTGCTAGAATTAAATAGTGATTTCTCAGTCACACAGCTGCACCAGATTCTTAAAGGGTATAGCAATCAAAGAGAGATCAGGACCTATATTTTCCTAATGTCTGCTATGCAATCACTTTCATAGTGCAAAATAAGTCTAAGGAAGTAATTACATGTCTAAATCCTTTTATGCAGATTATCACGGGCTTTCTGTTTTAAAACAGCAGTTCCATAGAATTATTGGCATGGTTTTACTAGGAGAAATACTGCTGCATATGAGATTTTGTACAAAATAATCATAGAATTCATTTTGTGTTTCCTGTTTATAGGTTTTATTTTACTTTAATGGTCTGGTTATGGATGTGGAACGGAGCAGCACATCTTTTAAATGTCTTGGGGTCAGATTAATTCAGGGTACTTCAAATGTTTTCTTGTTTCAGTTTTACAAGGTGAGGTATTGATATTGTAAAAGTAGAATGTAAACAGGCTGTCTTGCATTTGTCTGAGCATCAGAGCATGCTCCTGTGCATGTAGGAGTGTAACTGTGTCCTCCTGTCCTTGCCAGTGGTGATGTACCAAACCCTTCCTGTGCACCCCCAGGGCTGCAGCACAGATGAACACCATTCCAAACATGAGGTGCCCTGGGGAGACACCCTTTTGGATCAGAACTGATGGATTCTTTCCAGCTGAGGTGGTCTAAAGATAGTGTGGGAATAACAGACTCCTGGTAACCCTGCGGGACTGGGCACCAGCCTGTTGTGGAGCACACCTGGAGCCCTGTCCCTGATGCTCCACTGCAAAAGGGTCACTGTGTGCTTGCAATCACCAGTTCCTCTCTCTTCATCACCCAGGAAATGCAGCACCTGGTTCTGCACTGAAGGTGAAATGGAAAAATGGGCCAGAACTGTACAAAGTCACTTTGGGACCAAATTATTCATTTTAGGTACAGAACTAAATAAAAGAAAACTCTCTGTGACTCTGTCCTTTCTTGATCTGAGAATTTTCCTCTAAATGATGATTCATTCCTCTGTGATGATAATCCCTTTGTGGAGTATCAATATGTAATTAGAGGTGTGTGCTGTAGAGCGCTGTGTTGGTCTTATAACAGAATATGAAGTTTCAGAGCCACTCCCATAAATCAGTAAAACTCCATTAAAAGCAATACAGCTAGAGTGATCTGATCTTGTGCATCTTAACTTCATGATTTCTTTATTTTCATGCAAATTACTACTATTTTCTGAACTCAGATAACTTATTTTTCTAAATTTATCCACCACAATGATAGATTTTGTAGAAATAAATAATTTTAGAGAATAGCAGTAGTTAACAACAGAAAGTTTAAATATGAGATTTTGTGCCATACTAAAAAAAAGGAAGAAAAAGAAAAAAAAGGAAAGACACTGATATGATATTCTGCTCAAAGTATATTAATTATGGGAACAGATTTATTCCAATTATGTTTCCTATGTGTAAGTGCAAAATACAACAGATTTTTGAATACTTATGCAAGTGTGGAAGAAAGATAATTGAAATCCCTCGCATTATGTTTCAGTTAGTTAGTCAATTCCCATTTCCTGATGCCATATATGAAACATTATGTTCCAAATAAAGAGCTAAGTGAAATATCTGAGTTACTGATTTTAATCCAGAAGGATGATTTCAACACTGTGAATCCAACACGAAAAATGGATTTTGATATCACTGTTTTCTGATTTAGGAGATTTCCAGAGAAACTGAACTGAAAGGAAGCTTTAAGAGAAAGCTTTAGTCATTTGTACTGCCTTGGGCACTGTCCCTGTTTAAGGGCACTCTGCTGTGTGTGTGGATGATGTGATCAGGAAGCAGGATAGTGATAGTATCAAGACACATAATTTTAGAGCCATAACCCATTGCCACAGAGTTTGCCTGAAGTAATCCTTCCATGGATGTCAAAGGACTTACAGGAAATGAGGTCTCAGTTGCTTAAACACGGGCAGCTGCTGTCATTTGGAATGTGGGTGTCTGAGGCATCCAATAGTGCTGCTCAATCCCATGGCTTTCAGGTGTGACAGCTGAATCTGGACTTGTGGGATCACCTCAGGCACAGCAAACAGCACTAAGTGCCTCTGTGTGGGCAAATGAATTGAGCCTCCAGGGCTGAATTCATTTTCCCCAAGTAAACTTTCACAATGTACATTTACACATCCAAGTTAGTTTCCTTATTGAACACAGGCAGGAATGGATACAGGGCATTTGATTTATTTCAGGTGTTTACATTGGGGTGAGAAGTCCCCAGTTCCCTTCTCTGCTGCTAAAAATATTTCAGAAAACTCAGTTATTGGCGTCTTCACAGATACCTTGGTTTTATGCCGTGCTCCAAATAAAAACATGTAAGGACATCTCATTTTCTAGTAGATCATATTAGTGTCCATTTCACAACCCTGCATCTGTTTACCCTGCAGATCTACTTGCTTTCAGTGCTTAGTGCCCCATAAGTCTTACAAGTCTAAATAAACCAAAAAGAAACTGTGACAGATTCAGACTTTTGACACCATCCTTTTGACCACTACCTAGCTTGCCTATGCCTCTCTTCTCTGATAATTAGTTACAGTCCACCACAGGAAGAGGGTTCTTGTGATTTTATTATTTCACATCTTCCTGCCTCTGGCTGAGAAGACGAAAGTGGTACTGGTACTATAAGACATTAATTTAAGGCAGCAAGATGGTAATTGGAAGCTTTCCACTACCTTTAATGAACTTTTTACTGGAGTCATAGAGAAAAAGTCTCAGCAAACATCTTTCAGTGAGAATGTGGCTTGCTGAAATAAATCATACAAGACTGATCAATGGTTTCACACTGCTCACAACACCTTGTGTGCCTTCATGCTTCTCAGTGTGATGCAATCTCTTCACACTCTCTCATGGCTATGGGGGATTTGGCTGCGTTTTGATTCTATTCACATTTTGAATCTTCACTTCTCTGAAGTAAAGGTCTGCTGTGGGTTGGCCTTGGCCAGCAGCCACACACCCACACAGCCACTTGATCACTCCCCTCTCCCTCCCGCCTCCCCACAGGTTGGGGGAGAGATTAAGAACAAAAGTGAGAAAACTTGTGGGTCGAGTTAATGACAGTTTAATAAGTGAAGGATGGATTTACATTAAAAAAAAAAAAAAAAAAAGTGATGCAGGAACAATCACTCACCACCTCCCACCAACAGGTCCATGCCCAGCCTCTCTCTGAGTAGAAACCACCTTTGAAATTGAGTGTCCACCTGTCCTCCCCTTCTTCCTCTGCCCCAGCTTTTATTGTTGAGCATGATGGTATGTCGTATGGAAAAGACCTTTGGGCAGTTTGGGTCATCTGTTCAAGTCTTTTGGTCATGCCCAGCCTATTCCCTGCATGGGCAGAGTGGGGAAAAAAAGAAAGCCTTGCCATTGAGCAAGCTCTATTCAGCAATACCCAAAACACTGTTGTGTCATTGTAGTGAACCATTCAGACTCTGTGGGTAAATTTTGCCCTAAAGCAGCTGTTTTCAAACCAAAGAAGAAAGCACCATTAAGCCATGGATCCTGAAGAGGCAGCATAGCAGATTTTTTCATGATGGTTTCTCTCCTGTACTGTGACCCACCACTGTGCACAAAAGGTTTATTGACAAATTTTATTCAGAAAACTTGTCCAGGCAGAGACAAACAGACACTCACTCACCAATACTACCCAAGTTCCAGAATCTTCCAGGAAGAAGAATGCCCATGCAGTGAACTCCTCCTGGAAGAGATATTGGAAGAACTGAAGTTATAAAAATGTGTGCATGGGTCCCCAGCTCTGACAGACCAGGACTGCACATTGCCATGGACCATGACCACCCACCCATTGCTGGAGCCATGACTGGTGATGTCTTTCTATCTCTATTTTCCTCTTTCCAATTTTCCTCTCTTAGGGTGATCATACACCCCCAAACCTCTATACAACCCTTTTCCAGTCTGTTACTTTCTCTCAGTTCAGTTGTTCTAATAAAATTCATTTTATATGAGTTATTTAGTGTTGTTTTGCTGTAATCCAACTCAAAGGGTCAGTTAGCAATGAACCCGGTTTACTTTGCCTCAGAGGCAGATTGCAACAGCCATCAGCAGAGTTTTAGCCACAAATCCAAACTGCAGCTCCACATGGGTCTAAAGTCTTTGCTTTCTTGGGGGCAAGACCAAATCAGGAGTACTGGGGAACAGCAGGATTTATCTATTCCACCAGCTGTTGAGGGCTGGGCACAGGAATGGGCTGAAGGGATGAGAGCTGAGGAGCAGCTCCAGAATGAGAGTGAACACCTCATCCGTCTGTGGCTCCTGAAGAAACTCCACTGTTGTTATTAAGAGCTAATTGTTGATTTACTGCATGAATGGTCTAAAATGGAAAAGCGGTTGGATATTATTCTTTGTCACTTCAGATTCCCAAGGGCAGAATGAAGGTTGCGTTGGACTATTTTCAGATTTTCCAGTTTTGTGGCCCTACCAAAGCAACAGTATGAGTTTCGCTTTAAAGAAAAAACAAAAATAAATTTATATTACATATTGAAATGCACAGACTTTTCATTGTGCAGTCTAAGCCTTTTACCAGGCAACAAGAATTTTTCTGCTTGTGTTGTATTTGTTAAGTCCTGCCTCTCTTTGATTGCACATCCTTTCCCTCCTGCTCTAAATAGACCAAGATCCTCACTACATTTTACTGAATGTTTGCCAAGAGAAAGTGCTGTTTTTTTATGGGAAGTGTTGGAAACATCTCAAAATACAGGGCTTAGAGCAGACTACTCAGCTTTTCCATTGGTTTATTTTTTTTTTTTCCCTGAAAACTGTCATCTTGGCACACAGAATATCTCTGTGTATCTCAGACATCCAATTAGTAACAAGCTGGTGCTTAGTCCATCAATAGCTGAGGTGTTTTGTTTAGAAGTTCTGGCCTGGGTTTTGGTTGAGGGCTTTGTTCCTTTTTTCAATTGAAGAAGCCATTGTTATCACACCATGTAAACAGCAGTAGTGCCAATTGTCCTAAATATCATTTGCTTGCAGCCTCACTGACACTTATTTAATTATTGTCTCATTTCATTTAAGCTCCATTTTGTAGGAACATTTTGTACTTAAGACCAAAATGAACACTTAGAAACATTTTTTATCATTTATAAAAGGAGTCTCAGAAAAGGATTGAGGCACCTGAATGAATATATAGTTAATTATTTTAATAATAAAGATTGTGCATGAAAACATTGGCTACAGCCAGGAGGTTTGTGCATAATAAACAGTCTTTCAAGATACAGGGGTTTCATACTGGATAGTCCAGCTTTTTCTTTTGGGCTGAGAACTTAACTGTAACTATACATTGCTTTTTACTAGATCTTACTTTGCCATTGCTTGCCTGATGACAGCAAGTCAGAGGATGTACCTGGAATCTGGTGTGAATGAGTTTTTGGCCAGTGTTTCTCATTATGCACATTGAGCCAAAATGCTCTATTCAAACATTTCTATATTTTGGTTCATTTCAAATCCCCATTGCTGTGCATATTTTAACATGTCCTCATCTTCAGGGATTTTTGTGAGCTCAGTGGAGGTGAAAATTAACAATCATGTTTGTGGACAAGTAAATATCTAAAGTGGCTAAAAGCTGTTCTCTGTAACATCAGATGTCAGATGACAATTTGGGGGCACCCACAGGTCCTCCTGCCTGCCCCAGCCTGTGATGGAAGATGTCCCTGCTGGCCCTGGGTCACCATGGCTGTGCAGCACTGGGGTGCTGGGAGGAGGGCTTAACTTGCTCCCCTGAAATGCTACAGGTGCACAAACAGGAGAAGGTGACCAAACCAGCAAGTCCTTCCTCTCAGGGCACTGTCATTGTGAACCATGGATTAACATGACAAGGTTTCACTGCGTTTTGCTGAAGAGAATCCCCGTCAGGCTTCTCTGAATCCTTGGAACATGATTCTTTCTCAAGTACCTCTCTGTGCTTGGGAAAATATTTCTATTTTGTCCTTTTTTTTTCTCCAAGTTGCCCTTGTGTTTGTCACAAGACACCAAGGTTGAGGCACAATTACAGAGCAGAATTCCAACTCACACACCTGAAATATGAAAAGTGCTGTCTATCCCTCACTAATGAAGAAACAGCAGATGAGAAAAAAAACTGTAAATGAAAGAAAAAAACTATGCAACTTCTCAGTAAGAAAATAAAGGATTTATAGATGGCAATTTAGTGGATGGAAAATATTGAATATTCACCAGCTTCACCCTGAAGGAGTAGCAAATTGTAATCCTTAATGTGAGAGAATTATTACTACATTCATCTAAGGTATTGATGAAGTACAGCTGAGAAAATAAGAAGGCAAAGAAAATATAAATAAATAGTTTCATCTTAAGAAATAAGACAACACATGGTTACACCATTTACTCCAATGTATTCCTTCTCTCCTTCAGTTTTTTCTATATTTGTCTGCTTCCCTTCTAGATTTCTTATTGTCTGCATTAAGAACACAAATGAAGGAATGTTTACTTGTGTAATGTTTTCTTTTGTGCTTCCCAAGGTGAATTCAATCAAGTGTTTTTCCATATCAGTGTCCCTGGTTTTCCCTTCTTATCTATTTTTTGTGTGGGAAATGTGTCAGTAAACAGGGCTCAGTGGTCACTTGAATTTAATACTTCAATTTATTAGAATGTGATAAAAAGATTTCATATCATTTGAAAAAGACAGGTGATTCCCATGCCTTGTACATGTTAATGAAGTACTGCAGAGCTCAGGAGAGATATAATTATGCTTTTCTGTGAAAGCCTTATGAAATTTCTTTAGTGAAGTCTTTTACCAATTCTCAAGGTAGTAAAAAAAAGTTATCTGATAACTTGTTTACGATTTGAAACAAAAAAGGTATAAAGTCTTTTTAGAAGGAATGACAACTACAAGTTATAAAGCAGATCAGCAACTTGAGAGAGAATTTATCAGGAGCCTGGAAAAACAGATTTTAATGATATGGGCAAGTGTTTTTGAAGGGCAGAGGATGTGCCACATGAAAGAGTGTTAAACTGACCGCACAGTTTAAGCAATTTGAACGTGTGGATAGCAAAGGTTCTGTCTTTGTTCTGCCTTCAGTACAACTAATGTGTGTGTCCAGATCACGCTGGGCTGCCTCTCCCCACAGGACTGCACTTCTGATTGGTGTTTGGAATAAAGCTGATTGCACACTTTGTTGATCTAGAGAGGATCAACACCCCTGAATTCAGGGGTGACATTACGTTTTCTTGACTGACAGAGATAAAATGCACGCTAGAAAGGATTTCTGACAAGTTTCTGTGTCAGTGAGGGTCAAAAAAGAACTGTGCCCAGCTTTTTCCCAGAAGAATTGTCCCCTATAGCATGACATTTAGTCTTTATGTGAACTTTTGCAAACATGCTGGATTGAGGAAGATTGAATAAGTATTTTCTTCCCAAGGCAGAAAATACTCCCAATGCTTCCCTGATGCAATGTAATTAATTAGTGCATTGCCTTTTATCAGAAGAATCTGACTCTTTTGCATAATTATGGTTGTGTTCACATTTATAGAAACCTCTCTTGAACAGCCACAAACAAGATTTGCTTTCCTAAGCCAACTGTGTCGTGTTATAACAGTGGAGAGATAATGCCTTGGTGAAACTCATGGTCTCAAAGGATCTAGACCAGGCAAAGAGTGTAGACATAACCTGAACCTTAAGAAAATGAATTTCTAGTTTTTTAAAGAACTAGTGGATTGGACCCCCTGGGAAACTGTCTTCAGGGACAGGGGAGAGGAAGAAAGCTGACAACTATTTAATGTTATTTTCCTTAAAGCACAAGAAGAGCTCTCAATTCCCACGTTCAAGAAATTGGTCAGGGAAGGCAGAGGCTCAGCACAGCTAAGTGAGGACCACCTGGTCAGGCTGAAACACAGGAGGCAAATGCTTAAACAGCAAAAGTAGAGACTTTCACTCTGGGAAGAACACAGTAATAACTGTCTGGGCCTGTAAGGGTGGAGGGCAGATTGATAAGGTACAACTGAAAATAAATTTGGTAAGGAATGTGAGGAATAATAAGAAGGGTTTCTACAAGTAGATTAGCCAGAAAAAGCAAGACAAAAGAAAATTCCCTGTAGCACAAAATCAAACAGGAGAATGGGTGGGAGGTGACATGGAGAAAGTAATTTTTCACTGATTATTGCTCTTCCCACAGCTTTCAAGTAGATGCAATGCAAGAGACTTGTGGAATGAAGTCCTACCCAAGACAGGACAAAAGACAGGAGTTTTGAACTGACAGATGTTGGATTTAGACTAAATATAAGGAAGGAATTATTTTCTGTAAGAGTGGCAAAGCACAGAAACAGGTGGTGCAGAGAAGTTGCAGATGCCCCATCCCTGGAAGACCTCAAGGCCAGGCTGGATGGGGCTCTGAGCAGCCTGATCTAGTGAAAGATGTCTCTGGCCATAGCAGGGGGGTTGGGACGAGAGGATCTTTAGAGGATCTTTCCAACCTAAATCCTTCTGTGAGTGTATGACCATATAACTTCTCTTCCTGTCTGCCTGCCTTTGAGTGCTCACTCACAGATTTAGCATTTTATATGAAACCTCCCTTAGGGCACAATGTGTTTTTTAAAACTACCACTGAACACTGTATCAGGAGGCTGTTCCTGAAGGGGGTTGGCCAGTGACCCATTAACCTGTCTGGGAGATGCTGCACATGGCCAACTTCGAATCCCTGAGCCCACAAAGAGCAGCAGGGTATCACAACACTGGGTTAAGGCATCTGAGGGGCATCTCTTCAGTACAGACTGCTCCTCTGCTGACACAACTGTTCCCACCCTCTGACTGCTCTTACTGGGAACACTGGTTTTATTTAAAAAGCAGTACCTTGGCCTGTATGAGTCCTAGACTGAATTTCTTGTACTTCTGCAGACTTCCTTTTAAACTTTGAATAAACATTTTAGCAAAAGGTCTTTCAAGTTATGGGACATGTAAATTATTGCCTAATGTTTTAAATGGCACTTGAACCTCTTGGTAAATATCAGAGAGAACTGATTATTTAATTTTCATTTTGGTTTACTCTTTGTTCCTCAGTTCCTCATCAGCAGACAGGAGGTAAGAGCACACTTCTGTTTCATGGGATAAAAACATATCAGGATTTTGATTTTTTTTTAAATCCCTCCATGTAAGAAATAGAGGATTAGATACTTTTGGTGCAGATGCTAGATGGAAAGAGGTATTAGGCATTTTTTTGTACCATCTGAAAACTTATGGATTATAGTTGTATTTATCTTATCATAATGGGACAACTTTGAAATATCCAAGTTGTGCATTTTTCAAATAATAAAATTGCAAAAGGAGAACCCTCCATTACACTAGAGGCACATTAGAGAGAAATCTTAAGAGGACATGTATCCATATAGGAGTAAATATATATTAAATGGCACAATATAAAATCACAGGTATATAACAAACAATAAATGCTAATATGATGTCAGGAAATGCTAGTGGCATGCAGCAGCACCTCTAAGAACAAAACAACCATGTCAGATGTAATAATCCATTTCTACAATAAAATTATTTGCCTTATCATTTGTTTCTGTCTGTAGCTCTTCCCTTTGACTTGCAGCATGCTGAAGTGATGGATCAATGTTTTCCTCTATTAAAGACTATAAATTCTTGTGACAGTGAAATTCTTGCTCAAGAAGAGACCATCACCAATGTTTTTGCCTAATACCTTCTAATGCTCTTTGTGCTACTCAGTGTGCCATTACAGTCATTATCTTTTCAGGAGCAGAACTGAGCAATATGTGGAAAGTTTACTGAAAAAGGCTATTTTGTAGGATAATAACACACCAGAGTATCTCAACTTGAAAGTAAGGCCCTTTAATGCAGATTCATCTGTCTAAGTCTGTCATAATCATACCTATCTTCATCCTTTTCATTCGCACTAAGTGCCCAGCAGAAAGCATCTCTATGCACTGCAATTGCTGGTTTTGCTCTGTGATCAGATGTTTTGCTACTTAAGTGGCAGCTTAATACATATTTCTTGACTACCCTTTGTGATTTTGCCCATGTGTTGTGTCACAGATTGAGAGCAAAGTGAGCCTCTCCTGCATCTCTAAGGACAGGGGGGAATTTACAACAGCCTCTCTTCCTAACTCCATATCTTTCCTGCCTCCTCCAAAGGCATTATGTTGGTAATTGCTGGAGAATACAAGAATAAGCAGGCAGGAAATTCATGATGCATCTTAATTATTACTGCCTGCCTCTCTCAGAGTACTGAATGAATTGGCCAAATTTGCTGACCTGCCTGAAAGCTAATGCAGAAAATGAACCATAAAAAAAAAAAATGTTTTCTTTTGGATCAGTTAGTGAATTACTGATCTTACAGGATCATTATTGCTGGAGCTACATAAAAGATGGGGCTAGCATGATTGTGAAGGAAAATAGAGAGCAAGAACAGCCTTTTTGTAATTAGTTCCTATTATCAACTGATTTAGTTGGCTGTAAACTCAGAAAATTAGAGCAGACTTTACTTAATAAGCACAAATCTGTGTTCCTTCTATAGCAAGTATTGAAAGGACTATGATTTTTAAAAATTAAAATATACTTAAATGTGCATTTCTTACATAGAAGAATTTTAATTCAATTTTTCTTTATAACTTGTTTTTATTCTAGATATTACATTGCTTTATAAGCTATTCCCCAAAATTGCATTATTCAGTGGGGGCCACTAAAGATAAAAGGAAAAGCTCCCAAAAGGGAAAACATCCTATGTGATGGACAGACTGGCCATATTAGAATGCATGGTTTGACCTGGACAGACATGACTGCACTGTGATTTGAAAAATTGCTTTGCCTTTCTTACAGTGTAGCTTTGACGGCAGTAAAGCAGAAATAATTATATAGGCCTCCTCTGAAAGAGCATTCAGATTTGTGAGGATGGTGTGCTCTTGGAGAAATGTGCGTTACCAACAGTTACCAAGCCTTCCTGGGTTAATGGAAGCAAGTAGACCCAGGGATAAGGCGGAGATTAATCTCTTTTTTTCCCCTGTACGACATTTCATTGTGCTTATCTTTGAAAACTGGGAGAAAAGCATCATTTAGGTAACTAAAGTGCTTAATCCCAACTTTAGAGACATAAGAGGTTCTACTGCCATCACTGGCTTTGTCTGCATGGTAAAGCTTGTCACATGTGTCAGCAAGGACTGATGACAAGTTGATAATAAAAACCTGTCTTTGAAATGTACAGGAAAATAATTTTGGATGATTATAAAGTGGCCAACAACAGCTTGACCTGTACTGTGTTCCTTAAAGGAAATATCAGCCTTAAAATTCCTTATTGAACCTTCCCAGCTCCTATCTGTCCACCACAGGACAAGTTGCAGACTCAACAGAACACAGGGGAGAGTTGAATTCCAAACAATAAAGCTGACAGAACATAAAGCAAATTGAGGCAGTAATAAAGCTGCTGTGATTTGCTGTAAATGGCTCCAAGTTTGCAGCAAACCTTATGAAAGTCTCTTTACATCAGAGGTGTTGGGGACCCACTAAATGCACACATCCCTCTCAGACAGCTATGTCAATTCCTGTCAGAACAACAGAACAATAAAGCAGCAGATTCTGCAAAAGTTTAATATCATGAAATAAAATTCCAGCAGATTTGATGTGCTGAGTGCTGTATTGTATATTTTTTAAAGATAAATGCACACTTTCTGATGAATCCTGACATGTTTATTTCTTTGTTCCTCAGCACAACTGAAATAACCAATAAACACAAAAAATTCTCCTGCAGAGATTGTGGTATTATTTTTCTTCCAGGTTTTGGAAGTCTGGCTTTTTGATGTTCAATTCATTACTTATTTTATGGGTGATAGTAAAAATAAATAGCCAGCTAACTAGATATGTGTCCCCTCATCCCAAACATCAACAGAACTATAACCACTGGTTTACTTGAAAAAAAAAAATTGTTTATAGAACACATTTGGACAAACTTTACAATGGTTGCTGAAAGGGTCCTGAAGAAAATTCTTGTTTGCTAGAAAATGATTTTGTTTCTCCTACATTGCAATGACTGGTGTTTCAGGTGAATACTTATTTAGCTTTGTCAGCAAAACTTTTTATCTAGAATAACAGCCTTCTGGGGAGTTAAAAACATGTGTCTGTAGTGGCTTATTCCTTTTGCCTCCTCAGTGCTGCTTTTATGGGATGACAACGTGCAAGCTCTAAGGACAGTAGTCCTACATGAAAGAAAGTCAAACATTTTGCCTCTGCTTTGCACACAGAATGCAAAGTGTGCTTCACAAACTGCACAAAGCAAAGCAGCAAAACTAATGATAAGCTGCCTACATGGCTGTGGAGAGCAGAACAAGATTATCCAAAATTGTTTTATATAATGAGGTAAGGGAGATGATGACACACAAAGAAGAAAGGAAAGGGAGGACTGGGTTGGCAAGCAAAGTGTGCAGTGGGGTGTGGAAAAGAGCTGAAAAAATAACAGAGCTGAAGGGGCTCCACCCCAAAAATATGCACACCCAGAAAGAAGTGCCTAGAGAGTCTAAGTGTGAGGGAAGCTCTCATATCTTTTCAGAGACAAAGTCATGACTGAGGGCCCATCTGAAGGGTTTGTGTAATAATTCAGACAAGAAGAGACATGGCTCATGCAATAGGAAAGCCAATCTTGATTGTCTTTAAGGATTATTACAATAAAGAGAGGTACCTGAGGGTTAGAAGTAAAAAAATCCATACCATTCTTATTTTGAAGAATAACAGGAAGGAGGATCTGCAGAAATCCTGAGTTGTAAGTTTATTTCAGTTCCTGGAAGAATGATGAAGCAAATCCTGCTATAAATTTCCAAATATATGAAAGAGAAGAAGGTGATTGGGAATATTAGACAAAATTTTAGAAAGGTAAAATCATGACTGACCAGTCTGATAGATTTCTACAACAAGATCTGTCTTGGTGGGCAAGAGGGCAGCAGTAGAAGTTTTTTTATCTTGAATTCAGCAAGGCTTTTCACACAGTCACTCAACTTCCTTAGATAATCTATGAAATAAGGACAAGGTGAATGAATGGTGAGATGCTCTGAAAGGTGGATGAAAAGCTGGACACAAAGGGCTGTGATTAACTGCTCAAAATCCATCTGGAGGCCAGTTATAAGAGTTACCCCAGGGATCTGTGCTGTTTGAGCTTTTCATTATTAGTTTACTCTCACCAAGGCTGCAGAAGATATAATGCCACAAGGAGTGGCTGACACACCAGAGGGCTCTGCTGCCGCCAGGAGGAACCTGAACAGGCTGGAGAAATGGGCTGGCAGAAACCTCATGAAGCTCAGCATGGGTAGAGTGCAAAATCCTGCACATCAGAATAACCAGAATAACCCTGCACACCAAAACAGCAAGGAAGCAACTTTGCAGAAATTATCCCAGGAACCCTTGTGCACAGCAGGCTGTGTGTAATTCAGCAGTGTGCCCTGGCAGAAATGAAGGTCAGACACCTCCTGGGCTGCATTAGGGACAGCATTTCCAATAAATCATGGAGTCAAAAAATAGTTTGGTGTGGAAGGGACATTTAAAGATATCTGCCTCAACTCACCTGACACAAGCAGGAATTTCCTTCACTAGATTAAATTGTTTGAAGCCTGGTCCAACCTGACCTTGAACATTTCTGGGAGTAGGGCATCCACAATTTCACTGGGCAACCTGTTCTACACCCTCACCATTCTCACCATAAGAATTTTTGCCTAACATTGAATTTAACCAAACATCTTTCAGTTTGAAACTGAGCTCAGTCCCACTGTCCATGTTGTGGATGCAGACACTAAGGAGTTCTGGTCCCAATACAGACCCTGAATGGACACAACACTTTGGATATTCATTCCAATTCATTCATAATTAATTAATTATCCATCTAGAAGTCCATCCATCAAATCAATATCTCTCCACTTAAGTGGCAAGAATGTTTTTGGGACCATTCCAAAGGCCATGCAAGAGTCCAGGTGACATCAGTACCTCTTCCTCTGTCCACCGATGCAGTCACTCCATCATGGAGTAGATTGGTCAGGTACAATTTGCCATTGGTGAAGGTCATGGGAGATGGCATTGTCCTTCTGCTGTAGTGACACAGACCCAGTGTGCCACGTCCAGTGCCAGTGACTGGACCAGACAATCTCTAAAGGTCCCTTCCAGCTTCAACTATTCTGAGAATCCACAGTTCTTTGATGGGACATATTGCTGTACGTCAGCTCATAGAAACGTAATTTGGTGGAAAACTCTCCAAAGGAGTATGAAAACTGCATAATGATCTGTTCTAACATAAGAACATGATTAGGAGACGGGTGATGTGCTTTTCTTTGCTTGTGCTTTTTTTCTGAGAGTTCTTTTGCTGAAACTCTAATGGAACTTCTGAGAAATGCAACTCAAAATGGTCTTTGAAACATCAGAAGGGCAAAAAAATAAAAGAATATAAAAAGCCACCAAGGGGAACAAAGAAAATAACAATGTATTTACCCTAGGAAAATGCAAGGCAATTAACTTAAGGAAAATAGGATTAAGAAAAAGAGAGAAAACACAATCAAATAATAATACTTAAAATCTGGAGTTGACAACAGATAAAAAATAAATTAATTAATTAATGTGGGAAACATTGCAACTAAAGATCAGAGAATGATGTGATTTTCTGCTGCCTACTCTGAGACCTTGTATCACGAAAGAAAGACACCTGGTGAGATAACATCTGGTATGTTCATAGATAAACAGGTTTTAAGGTCATTTTTATCATTTAGTCTGATCCCACTCAGCAAGAAACTTTCGAGTTCAGACATCCAATCTTGTGGTTCAGGTTTCCTCTTGGAAACTTCTTGGAAGTTCAAATTTCAATATTGTCCTGAACTCATTGGGGCATGAGCAAGTACCACCAGTTAGAAGGCTGATCACATGCTGCTATTTTGCTCTTAGGAGCATGGTGACAAAAAGATGTGGCTGAAAAGAAGCAGAGGGGGAAAGAAACAGGCTGCAGAAATAAGAAGGCGAAGGTCCTGGTTGGAATAAATACCTTGGAAGTGGGAAGAGGTCTGGGAGATGGATGAGATGCATGGAGATTAATGTCTGAGGACACCCAGGAACCTCAGCCAGTGGCGTCTGTGGCTGGTGAGTGAGAGCAGCACAGCCTGGACCAAGGTGATCTTCTCCCTGAGCATGATGAGCCAGCAGTGACCTCCCTGCAGGGAAGGAGAGTCAGGGTCTGGTGAGCACAGAGCCACAGGAGAGGGAGAGTGGCCTGGAAAATCAGGTAGGGAGAAACTCTTACCTCCATCTGAAATAAACCCCAGTATTCACACGTATCATAGGCTGTTTATTCTTCCTTATACTGAGAGAGAAAAGAAGAAACTGGGCCCCTATATAGTCTGAAGGGCTTGCAGGATGGATATAAACCAAAATGTAGTTCTTTGTCCAAAGCAGGGAAATCTCAAAGTGCTTCTTAGTTTAACATGTGGAAAGCACTGCCCTAGTTTCAAATTATTATTGTTTTTATTATTATTAATACTACCATCATCATAATACAATGATAACAAAAAAGTCAAGCATTTGAAGGAAATTTTCAGACTTATTGGATACATGGCCTCTGTGATGTTAAGGAAAGCCAAAACCAGCCAAACAAAAAAATCACAACTCACTAACTACTATCATATATTTTCATTTGTATAAAATGCATTATCCCTTGACTTTCATCAGTTACCAATGGAAACCTAAACAATGCCTGAAGTTATTGCTTCTAAACCATAACTGTAAGAATTATGATCTTCCCAACTAAATGTAAAACTTCTGCAACATCAATAAGTGAAGAAGAAGGTGCAGAAACTCCAGGTATTAACCAGGACCATTGACTTTGACTCCTGAGTACAAAAATAATAAAGATTTTGTGTTCCAGAAATGAGGCTACACCATCAAATGTAAAGAAAAACAACTAACATTCATCAAAAGGATATAAAGTCCAAATATTAAGAAATAATTTAATTTTTTTTTACCCAGTATCACATATATTGTGAAATATACTGTTTTACCCAACATATTCATAATACAGAATTCTTGATATTAATATTTGCATGCCTTAAATCCATGAAGTGTTCCAATTGCAATCCCTCAAATGGTGTGGTTTTGTCCTCTGTAGAGGCAAACCTGGAAAGAATTAATTATTTGTACTAGGATACATCTTCATCATGTTTGGACAGTGCAGATACCTACATTTGAGTTGTCTGGATTCCAGAGAAGATCTCCAGAAACTACAGTCTTGCAGCAAGTTTATTTATGCTAGAGGTCTCCTTTAGTAATGAAAAATAACTATTTATTTATAAATTTTGAAATAAAATAAAACTAGAAAAAGCATGTTTATATGACATATTTTCCACATGGGTTTTATGTTGCAGTGAGAGAAGATTCATAAGGAAATGATACAATATAGATAATTTTGGTGCAGGGCACAAGGAGTGACTTCAGTGTGCACCAGGGGCTCACAGAGCTCCAATTAACTGAGGACAACCTGGAGGTAAAACCCTGTATCAATGTGCATGACTGTGTAGTGCACATCAATCACCAGTGCCCTCAAACCTCTCCTGGCACCAGTCCTTCTGACCTCTCTGTCCTCCTTGCTGAACTGTTTCAGTGCTTGATTACTCTAATTGCTTGGAAACCACACATTATAATTTCTGGGTTTTTTTCCTTTTTCTTTTTCTTTTTTTTCTTTTTTTTTTTTTTTTTTTTTGTTGGATTTTTGGTTTTCATTTTTAAACTGGTCTCACTGTTCATTGAATACTGCTGTGAGTTTTTCTTGACACTTGCCTCATTAACAATACAGTGCCAAAACCAATTTCTTTAATAAGCGAGATAGACTGATCTCCTACATTTTTTCAACGTAAAATATGATCTATAGAGCATTTTTACTGCCCTCCTGCCATATTCCTTCTTGCATGAGTATTTTTCTGCATCATTTAAAAGTCTGCACCACAGAATTGTTGAGGATCTTGACAGATCTTGTACAGAGACAAGGCAATTTCTTTATTTTTGTTTGACAGTCCAGCTTTTTATACTTCTGAAGAAAATATTAGTCCTTTCTGTTACAGTGCTTCACTGCCAGCATGTTGAGATGATATTTTCTTGTTGAACAAAAGGAGTTTTTTATGACTTACCACTTTCCACTCTAAGATCCCTTATCAAGTAAATTCAGCATGAATTTCCTGCTCTTGCACGTGTTATTGAGCAGCTGATCTCTGGGAAACAATTGAAAGGTACTTTACAATACCCTGTTGAAGAAGCATGTCTCCATTATTTGTCACACCTCTTTTTCATACCTCCAAGATTTATCTGTAAATATCCGATATAATTATTAAAAACTCTACTACAAGCATTATAAACTGGTCAGTTCATGGACGACTTCCCTTTAACAGCTGCTAAAAGTGACATTAATCCATTTGATGTTTTATTTGTTCCATAGAAAGTAAAACATGCTGTAGTACCTTCTCAGATGCCCTGCAGATATTCCAGTGTGCTACATCAATATGTTTATCTTGATCAGATGGATGAATTACAACAGCATAGAATAGGAAGAGTCATTCCATGTCAATGAATTAAATTTTTGTTTTGTCACAAACAATGATGTTATGCAATGCATTCTATAGACTGCTCTATAAACAAAGAAGGATATCTGCCTGCCTGCTGCAATTATTCTGGTGTATCAAAACCACATTACTGTTAACATGAAAATCTTTCTTCTCAATTCTAGCTTAATTATACTCATACTTCCTTGTCACATATTTGCCCTTTTCCTGAAAGAGTTTTTCTGCCATCTTGGTATCTAGGCCCAGATATACCTAAGCAGAATACTCCTTTTTTTCTCTCTCAATTTTTTTTTCCCCAGGTAAAGGAATCCCAATTGTTTTACTCTTGGGATAGTAAAAATACTAATTTTTCATGGATTTTCATAGAAATTCTTTTCAACAGTTATGATATGTTGACAAAAATGACGTTTATTTGATGAGCCACATGGGTAGACATTAATTATGGGGTTTATACTTTGTGTATTGGATAACTATTTTATCATTATAGTTCTCTCTGGGACTGAAACCAAGCAAAGCACTCTTTAATTTTTGCAAAATTTGTCGGCCCTTCTTAATTCTACACATGAAGCTGGTGATCTTTTCACTCAAGTCTCACAACTCCAGTTTATTTATTTATTTATTTATTTTTATTTATTTATTTAATACATTTTCTTGCTCAGGAGGCTTCTCAAAATAGATCTTATAGGAGAGGAGCTTCAGGCCATAACAGTTCTACATTCCACAAATACTACTTTTACCCACCTTTATTGTCAATGCTATGCTTTCTATTTTGTTCACAGAATTACACAAAGTAAAAAATATATTGACTATTTTTCCTTGTTGTGCATCCTTACCTCTTATATTTCCATTCAAATGTAGCAGGAGATGCACACATTACTTCAGAGCTCACCTCCATTGCAATACCCCTACTTACTGGGCCATGACCCATGATTTTACTGGGCCATTTAAACTTCAGCAATTGCTTTGCTTTCTTTATCAGCTGCCTGCATTGAATATTCCATTTGAATTCATTATATTGCAGTGGTTCTTTTTCCATATCATATTGCATATTAAACTAGAATAGTCATTTTCACCTCTTCTTTTAATCAAGACATTTTTGTGTGTGTAATGAAAGATTTTCTGTGTTTGTGAAATCATGGTTTCTTGTGCATTCAATAAAATGTCTTCAGAATATTCCTAATGTAAATTAACACTTCTTTCTTTAAATTTATCATGTTATAAAACTTCATTAAGAACGGGGATTAAATTTATTCCTTATTATAAAACATCATTAGTGTTAGGACGTTAATATAATCTCTTTAATTCAGAGAAAGATTCAATGGTTCCAGTTGTAAGTGAATACGATTGATGAGAAAATTCAAAGAGTCCTGTAAGCTTTGTGATTTCCATAAATCCAAGTGATTTTTTTCTAGATGTGGGCATATTTTTTTCCTCACCAACGTAGCCATTGCTGCTATAGTGGCTAATCCCACTAGTCCTCAGCAACTGGACCCTGTGTGGTTCCTCATTATTTCAGAGTCAGCTCTCTGATTTGCCAGTGTTCCCAGTGCTTACCATTGCTCCTTACAAGCAGCCTCACAGATCAGTTGCCAAGTTCTGTAACTATTTATTTTAAACCTGCGGCTTTCTTGAGTGTGAAACTTTATCTGTATTGTAAAACTTCCTATGACAAGATCCACCTTTTTGAAAAGGGCCATGCCTCTGCAGGAGAAGGACATTCTAATGGTAAGGCAGGATGTCACTGAGAATGCAATAAGTGCACAATCAGAGAGAACTAGGAGATTGTCAACAAAATAAGAGGGAACATAAAAGAAACAACCTTTTCTGCAGGAACAGCCAGGCTTGTACTTTTGAGGAAAACCACAAAACATGGGGTGTTAAACATTTCTGTATGATTCAAAAATACAAGCTGATTGTATAAAATGGTGCCCAGAAGGTATATTATTTCCTTATCAAGGTGTTAGAAGGAACAGCCTTTCTTGTTAACTGAAAATACTAAAGAAAATGAATGGTAAAAACCAAAAAGTCTTTTTCTTTATAGTGATGAAATTGTATAATACCAGTCATGTCGGGCAGGACCTCTGGAGGTCAGCTGGTCCAACCTCCCTTTTCAAGCAGGAACACCTACAGAGAGTTGCTAAGGACTGTGTTCAGACAACTTTTTGGTATTTCCAAGGATGGAGATTCCACGACCTTCCTGGACAATCTGTGCCAGCGGCAATTACCCTCACAGGAGAAAATGTATCCCCATGTTCAGAGGGAACCTCGGTGTTTGTGCCCATTGTCTCTGGTCCTGTCACTGGCTGTAACTACAGAGAGCCTGGCTCTGACCCCTCTGCACACTCCCTTCAGGTACGTACACACCTGAAAAAGAATCCCCTGATCCTTCTCTTCTCCAGGCTGAACAACCCCAATTCTCTCAGTCTTTCCTCCTAGGAGAGATCTCCTGTCCATTCACCTTTTTTGCACATCCACTGGATTCCCTCCTATGTGCCCCTGTCTCCCTTGTCCACATCTGGACTCAGCTCTCCTGGTGGCCCTTGCCAGTGCTCTGACTTGCAGGAAATCCTCTTCCCAATGCAGCCCAGGACACGTTTCTGGATCCACCCTTGCTGTCCACCTGGACTGCAGAACTTTTTCTGCAAGACTGCTTTGCAGCTTCTCAGCTCTCAGCAGGTATTGTTGCAGGGGGTTGTTCCCCTCCAGGAGCAGGACTTGCCTTTTATTTTGTTGAAATTTACAGTGCTCCCCTCAGCCCTGTTCTCCATCTTGTTGAGGTACCTCCAAAAGGCAACACAAGGTGTGAATGTGGGAATTAATTAGTCTGGACCAGGAGGGGAAGAATTTCAGTCTGTAGACCCTAAGACCATGTTATTCCCATACATATTTCACGTCTGGCAGTTTCCTGTACCCAGTGATTTCATATTCAGACACCAAAATCAAAATGTTCTCATAAAAGACTTCTCTTTGACAAGATCTGTTTTCTGATATTTAACTCACATTTAGCTCATTTTATGCCTTCCAGACATCCTGTATTCTTTTCTTTTCAGGTAATGAGTACATCCCTACTTACTGCCTAGGTACAAAATGAAAGACATCTGTGATCTGAGATACAGTAAGCCAACAAAGGCAAAGAATATACATTACTGCTGCAGTCTGTAGAGAAATTTCTACATTCAAGGTCATAAGTCAAGAAAAACATTAATTCCTCAAAGGGGCACTGAGACACTGTGGGGAGAGCTTGAAGGAATATCATCATAATTCCTCCATCTGGCCACAAACACTCTGTCATTTGCTGTCCTAGTACGGAACATGGTGATTAAATATGGCTAAGCACTCAGCCTAGTTGTGATTTTTTTAATTAAAAGAAAAGCAAATTGTTTTGATTTTTAATCATAAGGAACAAATGTATTGTCAACCCTTGTGCTCAAACACAATTCAATTCAAGTTCTTACTGAGCCTCCAAAGCAAAGAACAAAACCCAGCACGGCCTTGTTTAGGTTTTGTTCAAAAATACAGAAACACCTATAATCTATGCATTTACCAATGGGTGGTAATTTATGTAACAATGCTTTGGGCTTATCTCTGCTGCTTTTGAAAGTATCCACACACTTATATGGGTAGTCCTTTAAATATGGTACAGGCTGTATGGTACAGACCTGACTGAGCCTGATCCTGGGGAGGAGGAAAAGTATCAGATGTTGAGGAGTGTCCGAAAGCTTTGTTAGTCTTCATATTGGCAAAATTTCCATTTCACTGCAAAAATTAACTCTATTTTCTATTTTTCTTATCTTCTATTCTGACACAGACCATTTTCAGAGAGAAGGATACAGTCTTAGAATGGGCTTTTAGGTTGAAACCCACATTCTTCTTTACAGAAATGTTTTGAAGCAGAAGGAGTTACAGCAATACAGAAAGTCAGTCACTCACGCACAGAACTGAAGAGCAGTATTTGTTGACAGCTATGTCAGAGCATCATGCCTGCTGCAAATGGTCTGGTTTGGTGCCAAAACCCATTAAAATCACAGAACATCCTCTGTTGATTTCAACCATATACTTTGTTCTAAGTGAAATTGCATGCTTTGAAAAAGAATCCCTCTTTGTTACTTCACGTAATACTTGGTTATTGACCAAGACAAATGCAATTAACTGATTCCAGCTCCAGCAATTCCTTTTACCCCTGTGATTTTATGCCAAACCTACCCCAGGTGAGCTGTACTGAGAAGTTTTTACCATCTCAAAAATGTCTGATGGTCCACACAAAATAAGATTGTGGATCAGCTCCACTACCTTGTGTTTCATTTATAGTAATGATTTTTTTCTTTTTTTTCTGAGCATAAAATCTGAGTATGGTGTAGGTAGGAATCTATCTTCTCTTATGTTTACCAGAATCTTTCACCATACTGCCATGGAAACATGCAAGTAAGAAGATACTCTGTGCCTGATTTGAGACAGTGCTAAAGAAACACTATATTACTTAATTAAACAGCAAAAATTGTATGGGGAGAGAGTGAGACAAGGAGAGGGAAGGTTGTCAATACAAAAATATGTCCTGTTATCCTGTGGCAGTACTCTGAGATGTTTTTCACATTGGTTGCTGTACCCAGTTAATCCTGTTAACTGTAAATGATGAGTCAAGTTGACAGCTTGGTCCCTATTTATGCTTGTATTTTCTTTATTCTCAAAGTTTAAATAAATGTAATTTGATGGGGATGAATAAACCCTTCAGGCTTTTTACTGAAACAGCTCAGGAAGAGGCTATTTTAAATGGAAATACAGGAATGCAAACCAGAATTTCCTGAGAGCAAAATAGCAGAGCAATTCCAAAATCCTGCATAACCTGCTTGCAAAGTAAGGAGTGAAAACAGAAAAGGACTTTAAGAGTGAATTAATCTACTGTCTAGTAACTTCAGCTTGGTTAGTATCACAGAATACATGAGCAGAAAAATATATATAATAAAACCTATGTCTTTAATAAGGTATAATATTTGCTATAGAAGATGAGACAAAAATTGAAAATATCTTTAACAGACAGCCTGAACATGAGATATCAGCGAATTTACCTTCCACTGCTGCAAGATCTAAACAGCTCTGTTCATTAGTGAAACATGTCTTAACTCATCCACCTATGGTCGGATAAAATACTAATGAAAGCTTCCCTCCTCTCCCCTTTCCTCCTCTCCTCTTTCCTTCTCTCCCCTTTTCTCCTCTCCCCTCCAGAAATATTTTTTTTCTGGTTCTATGATGCTACTTGAGGGTGATGAAGCCCTAGCACAGGTTGCCTAGAGAAGATGTAGATGTTCCATCTCTGGAAGTGTTCAAGGCCAGGGGCTCTGAGAAACCTGGGATAGTGGAAGGTGTCCCTGACCATGACAGGGTTCAGGGAGAAATGATCTTTATGTTCCTTCCAACCCAAACCATTCTGTGTTTCTCTGATTTGATTTATTGCTCAGGACTGTAGAGACATCCACGCAGACCACAGAGGTTTCTGTTAACACAGAGTGATGTAATTCCTGTCAGACTGACATTCATTCTCACTTGCTTCCCTCTTTCTCTCAGCTGAAAACCAGATTTCAGCAGCAAGCAAAAAACTAAGAGGAAAAGAAATAAGGAAAGAAATATAAAGCTTTCACAGAATCATTTTGTGCAGATGTTAGCATCTTAGGGGTATCCACAGAGGTTCACACATTCACAAAACTTCCAGATGAAAGATAGATGACACCTAGTCTAATAAGCACTGGTCTCTGAACAGGCATTCATTGATTTTAATCTTGTTAAATCATGTTCTAGTTTCTCAGAGACATAAACAAAGACAGAAATACAAAACACAACTCAGTAATAACCAAATTACCCAGGAGATGAAGTCAACAGTTTTACTGACTTCTCAGGCTGGAGAACAGGAGTTTAAAAGAATTTAAAGGATAAGTAATGAAAGCTGGTGTGCTTTACAACATGGCAACAAAACAAAATCCGTAGCTGCAGAGAAAGCAGATTTTTAAAGTCAAAATGTGAACACCCTGAAACAAGAGTAAGAAAAGATATTCCAGTGAGATCCAAACTCCATGATATTCACAAGGTTTTCAAAAAAGATAATGCTGTATTTATTTTTGAGAGAGACTCGTGACCTTCTTTATAAGGCTGATTCATAGAATGATGGAATAGTTTGGGTTTGGAGGGACCTTAAAAGGCCATCTAGTCCAACTTCCCTGCTTGATCAGATAACTCAGCGCCCTGACCAACCTGACCTTGAATGTTTCCCAGGATGGGGCATCTACAGCCTCTCTGTTCCTGTATATTGCCACCCTTATAATAAAATCTTCTTCCTTACATCTAATCTAAATTGAGCCTTTCTCAGTTTAAAACTATTACCTATTGCAACAAGCCCGGCTAAGAATCCTCTCCCCATCTTTTCTTAAAGCTCCCTTCAAGTACTGAAAGGCCAGAATAAGGTCAACCTTTGCCAAGTCTCCAGTCAAAAAGTGGGTTTGACACTTTTCAGAGAACAGGTGGTAGACCAGGAACACTGCAATCCAAAAGCAGAAGTCAGTGCTAGTTTTGAGTCCCAACTCTCGAGACATAACAAGGAGTAAATCTTCACCAGGTGCCTAAATGGTCATGGATTGGGTTGATTTCTTTTTTCTGCTTTCTTTTACTAAATGGTAAAAGTGTTCTCAGACTGCACAGAAAATTTACTTTCTCAGATACACTCCCAGAAATGGGGAGGGCCTGGGCTGGAGTTCAGAGCTTGGCAGTGTGTGCCAGGTTGCACCCTGTTCCCAGTGTCACCAGATGCTTAAGAAGCAGTTCAGGGAAAACATCTCTTTATGTTTTACCCATCTGTAGAATCACAGCAACATAGATGTGCTCAGGGCTTTAAGCCATCTAAAGTGACACTATTCCAATCATGGAGAGATAGCAACCAAATAACACTGCAATAATTACCACTTACTCTCCTCTCCTCAGATGGAGGAAAACTTAATCCACTAAGGCTTGTAAAATGCTTTAAGATTCTGCAGTGAAAGCCAGCATGAGAATGTAGAGCATTAGCTTTGTAAGTGACAGCAGAGTGCACTCTGGAAGGAAGAATAACAATCAGATCATGGGGTTAAATCCTCCAAACTCCGAGAAACTTTCCTAAGAGCATGTCTCAGTAGCAGCTCTAATCCTGATGTGAAGAAGAACTGACTTAGATGAGCTCCAGTGCATCATGAGGTCCCCTCCTTTTGCCCCTGAGCTGGAGGGATGGTATTGTACTGAACTTGCTAAGAAATTAGCTTGGTCTCTCCATTTTTGTGACAGTGACCACTGACGTTTTGGAGCAGGTGGTGGTTAATGCTGCTCCCTCCTTCTGGAACTGCCTATCCACTCTTGGGAATGTCATCTGCTACATGTGGATTTGGCCTTAAAAATACCAAGGAATTGACTGAAGATTCCTTACTGTCTCTCTGAATAGTTTGACTGCCAATATTTTTATGACAGGCCTGTTGACCCTTTACCGCTTTTAGCCATTTATCATATGTCAAGTTGGAAATATTAATCTGGAAAAATCACCTCCAGATAACGAGCCAAGGTTTTGATCAACTGATCTGTATGTCCCAGTCTTATCTGACTGCATCAGGTGCACAACATGTTGGATTAAACACTCTGTGATTTAACTCTGGAGTCTGTCTCAAAGAACTCACCTTTCAACGAGAGGCTCGGAGCCTTGATTCAGTCGAGACACGAGAAAACCCAGCGCTGGCAAAGGCTATTCCTTGTGCTGACCATGAATTACTGTGGAAAGCAGAAATGCCATTAAAAACATGCTCTATAAGGCTGTAAGGTGATAGAATGCAAAGTCATGGCAGTTCTCTATTCTGGTGACTGATGTTTGGTGTTTTCCTCTACAGCCCACCAAAACATGAGGTGCCATTGGAACGCAAGCATGGCTTTGCTATGGTGTCCTTTTGGAATATTTAAACTAGCAAACCCAGAATTAAAAAGCTACCTATGAAGTCAAAATTTGGATGTTCCAGGTGAGTGTCACTCCAGTGAGTCCTGTATTTAAAAGACAAGACCTTTTCTTATCAAGAACAGCAGAGGTTTCCTTCTGTTTGGAGCTCTCCCAGGAGAGTCAATTGCTTCAGAGATCTTCTGTGTCTTGTTTGAAAAGGGTAATAAACAGGTTTGATAGTTTGAAGGTGCCATATTATTCCTAATCCTTGTTGCCTGCACTTCTTTTTGTTTGTGCTTGCCCAGAAAACAGGGATTATCTGAAAGTACAAACCACAGTGACCTAATAGAAATCATCTGTCAGAGTAGGATGACAATCACCCACCAAAAAATAAACATTCAATCTATTTCTTCCCCCTCCTTCCATCTATTTTTTTCCCCTCTCAAAGGAGCAGCTCAATCACTCCTGAAGCGCAATAATAGAGGGAAAAAAAGATACAGGAACTACATCTGCATTTACATGGGTCAGATTTTCACCTGGCTAAGATGTGGCATGATAACTTGCAACTTGTGTAATAGACATTCGATTTGATTTGTAAATGTACAAATTAGCTGCTATTTTACAGTAGAATTGTCAGGGTAACGTTCTGTCCAAGCATTTCAGTTTCTATAGTCACTGCCAAAAGTAAAATTACTCTTTTCCTTTGTCTGGGGAACTGTAAGGAGGCAGGTAGAATTGTCTAACATCTTCAGACAGGAAAAGTAATGCTACCTTCTGCTCACATCACGCTGCTATTATAGATGTAAAATAGATGCTAAAATTGCTCCGTCAAATGTTGTCAGTTGGTCAAATGGTCATCACTGCAATGCAAATCTTTATTAAATGAAGACAACTATAGTAGATTTAAATAGAACAGAATTAGACTAGACTACTTCTGTTGGAATGGATTTAAATTTTCAGTGGCCAAGACTTGCCAATCTCCTTTCTGAGCTCCACCATGTCTCTTTTCATGGCCACTGTCAGACTCTCAATGGCCCACCTCTTTCTTCAAGATTAGATTTTGACTTTGTGATATTCCCTTCCTCTCCTCTGAGTCTGTGTGGAGGAAAGGCAAAGCACAAGGTGTCACCACAAGTCACAAGTTTGGTTTCAGAAAAAGTATCACAAGATCACTGCCTCATATTTTTACACTGTTTAATCCATATCCTGCTACATATTTCTGCTCGCCACGTAGCAACAGGGAAATGAGGAAGAGTGCACAGACGTGGCAGGATCATAAATACTTTTGTTTTCTTACTAGA
This sequence comes from Fringilla coelebs, assembly GCF_963513975.1. Lineage (NCBI taxonomy): Eukaryota > Metazoa > Chordata > Aves > Passeriformes > Fringillidae > Fringilla > Fringilla coelebs. Next base: position 6,894,861 of record NC_140028.1, on the reverse strand, counting down.
TGTAAGCACTTTCATGAGTCTGTTCTGCAAATAAATTGCTCTAATCTGCAGTAGGAGTCTGTGACACACATCAGATGATTTCCAGAGCCTTACATGGACAAATCCTTTGCATTTTATGTCAGAGAGCTGTTAAAGTAGGCTGCTGTGGAAGGGGAGGGGAGCCATGGGATGGAGGCATCAGCCAGGAAAGCAGGGTAGTGCTCTGGGAGAGGAGGGGTCCAGTCCCACAGCTCCCAAACCAGGACAGCAGGGCAGCTCTGCTGACAGTGACCAGCACAGAGCAGCAGTCACCCCATTAGACCAAATCATGAGCCTGCTCTGAGCTCAGGACAGCAAATCAGCATCTGCAAGGTGCCAGGCCAGGCATGGACCTGCCTGCAGAGTAGCTCAGACAAAGGCCAAGGAAAAGGGCTGGATTAAAATGCAGCTCCTGGACAGGGCAGAGGGGACAGAAAGGGTCAATACCCTGGAGAACATTTTTCACAGGGCTTTCTCACAACTTGTTTCCACCTAAGCCTCCTCTAGAGTTAGGCAGCTGCATCATATTAAGGCTGACTCTGAACACAACCAGTTAAACACCCAGGCTGAAAAGGAGGAGAGAGTTTGCAGAGAAAGATTACAGAAGATGTTTTCAGAACAATCAGAATCTGTGTGTTCCCTCAGGTCCCTGGCACTCTGTGCTTTACCTCTGACCTCTGGAAACCAGCATTAACAATCTCAACTTATTAGACTGTGAATCTTGCCAACATCATTAAAATCAGAAGGTAGCATTAAGCTCTAGCATAACACAGCTATCAAGGTTTGAGGCAGCTGATCCACTGAATACCTGAGACACCTGCAGGAGCTGGCAGATGTGACAGAGGGCTCACAGGAAACCTGCAGCAGGAGGCCAAGCATGGTGCAGTATGATGTTTAAAATTATGCAGGAGACCTAAGTTGGCAGTGGAATCAAACAGTTCCCAGGATCATCAGGACTGTTTTACCTTTGTCTAATTAGATGATAACTTTGGCTGTGGACTGGCAGGCATAAGGCTCCCTGTGAAGTGGAAAGGCACATCTTTGGGAAATGTGCTGTGTTAGGCAAGCTGCTAGTGAAAATTGTAGATGGTAATACCTCTGATACTCCTATGACCCATTAGCTTGTCTGGCAGAATAAAAGCCTGATGTCAAATTGTGCATGTGCTATTAAGAAAGCATTTTTTCCATGGTCCCAAGGCCTCAATGTCCCATAGTGAAGGGGAGTAATGTACTGCTATGTTACAGCTGGGGCTGTGCACAGGGATTGTGAGTTTTGAGATAAAGAACTGTCTCTGCATCAATGGTGTTGTTCTCCTTAATTACTACAGCCCTGCTGTTTTTGATACCTAGACCCCAGTGAAAAAACTTATTATCTTTGTTGATAACTGAGACTGGCAGGTGATCAGAAGAAACAAATAGTAATGAAGAGCTATAAAGAAATTCATCTGGCTGAGCATGAAACTAGTTTCCAGTGATTGCTAAACTGATGAATGTGTAGTTGTTTTTTCTGAAGGAGGCTCTGAGATGCTAATTTGAAGAGGAAAAATCATATCCTAATCCTCAACGCTGGAACAGATCTGGATCAAACACCTTTATAAACATCCCCTTCCATCTTTGTTTTACCTGCACATATTTATATGTGAGCAATGAGCAAGGAACATTTCCTCTGAACATTTTCATGGAGAAAATTTAAGCACAGTTCCCATGTCTTTTAACTTGCACATTAGTGTTTGGCAGATGTATGTCTCATTAAGTCTCTTTGAAATCAGCATCAATGCATCAGGGAGCAGCTCTTCCTCCTCATTATTTACTTATAGTAAGTTGTAGTCAATCCCTCTACTGGTTGGGATTTGTGTGTTTATCACATTTTGTAAACACTAATGTAAATAATGTTTTTGCTTACACTTGAACGTCTGTACAAACTGACATTAAAGGGAGATCTGAAGCAGTAAGGGAAAACATATTTAATCTTAGTGGACCAGCTAATGTGTCTGACTACAGGGATAAGAAAAAGAAATTTTAATATGTTTAAATTTTTTTTTAATTAAAAATTTGTTTCTTCTTCATCCCTCTCCTGTCCTTGGTTTCCCTATCACACATGCATTCAATATCACAACCCATAAAACAAGATGGATTTTTAGGGAAAAGACAGCACATAAAACAGACAAAGCCTGAATTAATATCTCAGAAATCAAAATGTTTTCAAATGGCAGAAATCTAAAGTGCTTAAATATGTCAAGCAAATAATACAAGGTAGAAGAAATTCTACAAAGCCATCAACTATCCTCTGACATTTGCTAATGTTGGAGGTTGTCAAGTCCAATATTGTATATAGAGTTATATATATATTTTTATTTTTTTTATGGCATGTACTGTTTTGAAACTAAAGATGTAGTAAGGGGATCATTTGTTTCAGCAGCATAAATCACTTCTGTTGAACACTCACATCTCCATGGGATCTATTTACTGGCATCTCAGTCTCCTTTCAGTATGTGCATGGGGATATCCAAGCATATCAGATGTGGCAATGAAACATGTAGGGACCCCAGGCAGGTCCAAAAGAGAGCTCTTTTTTGCCAAAAATCCTGGCCTTTTTAAGCAGTTAGCTGGTTGTCAGTTTACATGGTTTTAAGGCACACCAAGCCCAAACCAGCCAACCCCCATATACCAGGATGTGGATGTGAGGCAGTCACACAGAATGTGTCTCATGTCTCCCATGTCTCTCACATCTCTCCTGTAGCTCATGTCTCTCATGTCTCTCATGTCTCTCATGTTGCTCATGTCTCTCACGTCTCTCTACCCCTATTCCAGCTGAGCCACTCTCCCACAGTTCCCTTCTAGTGTAGTATGGGCCACAGCTGGGTGATAATTAGCACAGATTCCATGATTCTAGAAGGCTGATCAATCACTTTATTATCTTATACCATACTGTACTTCTAAGAAACTCATAGCTCTTGCAGACAGTTTGATACAGCTTTGACCAGATTGGTCAATTAAATCTAAAACACCATCCCTAGTGGCTATTCAAGAAATCACCCTTTGGTAAACAAATCTCCATAGCACATTCCACATGTGCACATCTACAGGGGCAGCAATTGAAGATAAGAATTGTTTAACATTCTTTTCTCTGATCTTCTCACAGCCTTTCCCAGCTTAATTCCTGGGAAAGTTGTGCCTGCTGCTCTCTGTTCTCCTTAGCCCAAGTGACAGGCTGGAGCCATGCTACAAGGCCTTCCCTCTGTAATTCTTACCTACCAGTAACACACATCCATCTACATCCACTGCAGGCAGTGAATGTGAACCTACTTGGAAGATTAATTCAAGTTAAAAATCAACTTATTTCCCTGCAAAGTTATTTGGCTAGAAGTGTTTTATATCCTAATTTCCATGTAGGTCAGTGTAAAGAAGGGAGAGAGAAAAATGAGTGATAAAGAGTAGATTAGTGATTTGGCACCATAATTGCCAAAAATAATTCTTCTTGAATGACTCCTTAGTAGAAAAGAAGTTAGAAACATCACTCTGGTTGCTTAAATTATTTTTCATTTGTTCAGGGACAGTTGCTTTTACCCAAAGGAGATTGGTTGTAAGTTCAGTGCATCTCTATTCTGGACCTGATGAATGCAGAAAGAAATAAAATTTATTTTTCAATGTTTTTAAACACAAGAGGGCCAGCAACTAAGATGCTATTTAAATACATATGATCTCATATTCTCTGATCAGGCAGTGGAGGTGGCTTAGGAAGTTACTACCTCTTAGCTGCTTTTTATTGCCTCCCTGCTGTGCATTGGTACAGGAGTAGCAAAGCTGACACATTATGACATGGACTTGCACTTTAGCTACTTCATTTCATGGAAGAGTTCCTATATTTTAAGTAAAAATATCCTGACCATCTCTGAAAAACTGGTTACTAAATTCCATCCCTCAATTTGACCACGTAATTCCTGCTTCACAACTGGAGAAAAAAAATACCCTCTATCTATTGGACAACCAAAGCTTTTAAATTATTTAATGTTATGTAATGTTCTTTCTGGCTAAGTTTGAAGTAGCTGCTCTTGTTCAAGAAAATCTCTCTGCCTCCCTCCCTCTTACATGAAAGTTCCTGCAGTGCTGTGTGCTCTTGAAACACAAAAAGCAACACTTATCTGGGAGAGAAGAACCCCTCTGGTCCCTGCAATCTTAGGCTGGTGGTTATTAGACCAGGAGAAGGTGATACAAAAGACACTGTCCCACAAATTATCTGGTTGGGAAAAAGAGAGACAGAGGAACACAGGAGGCAGGGAAGTGTCCCTGGCACAAACTCTCAGAGGAAGCCTGTGCAGCCCAAGCTCCTTCAGCCTCATCCCCTGTGAGCACAAGCCAGTGATGCTTCAAACTGCCTGCAGCCCACAAGTCTGTCACCCTGTCACCTTTTCCACATTAGGATGAGGACAGCAATGGGATAATGCAGGTACCAGCTCTGGGGAAGAAATTGCTGAGAAGGGATCTGGCTGCTGCCTTTTTAGCTTTTCCAGATCTCTTAATCCTCCCTGGCATTCTCACTCAGCAGAGATGTGATGGTGGCCAGCAGGATATAATTCTCGATGATTTTCTCTGAATAACCTTTCCATGGGTCAGCCCTAGCAGAGATAAGACTGTCTCTCCTGAGAGAGACAACGACTGATATATTTGGGTACTTAGCAAACGTGCTGTCTGAAGCACCTGTCACTGACAGCAGTGGAACAATACTGGTGTAGAGCTGCTCAAATTATCTCAGGTTCAGAATGATTTTTCAGTGCCATCCACTTTGCTGCTTTTCTCTCAAGAGGCTTTTCAAATGTCATATCACCCCTGCTCTTTATCACAATAGTCTCTATGTTAAAACAAGCTATAAAAATCAGCAAGCTCTGCTAGGGAATGCAGGCTGTGCATATTTCACTGCTGGAAAATTCAGAATATTTTCAAGTGAAAATAAAAAAGTTTTACATCTTTGTTGACTCTAAATGAAGACAATCTGTGGTGTAAAATTCTACTTTCAGTTCTTACTTGTACAGAGGTTTGTACTACATCAGATGTCTCAGATTTACTAGATCAGAGCATCCTAATAAACTAAATCTGAAGGCTAGATGCCATAAAGATAGAAAAATCATAGAAAATAGGGTCTGAATATCTTAGGTGGCTCTTGGAACCCGGAAAACAGTGTGACTGTCAGCCTGGGTCCTTGTCAGTAGATTTGGGGGCCTCAAAACCACCCAAAGAAGCAATCCCTGAAGATAGAGCCATTTGCAGCAAGACAAAGGGAAACACTGATGCCAGAGGTGATTTTAAATTGATATTCCTCTCCCAGGAAGGAGCACAACTCCAATAACCATTCTGAAAGTGAAATCTCAAACTGAAGTAAAGCTGGCGCAGGATTGTCTTCTTGAGAGCCAATGTCTCCTTCTGCTTTTCCAGAATTAAAACAGACTTCATCTTTCTGCAAAATAGCTTCATGGTTTGAAGAGTGATTTTGGATGTGTGGGAGGATCCAATTCAATTCCATTTTTAAGTGGGAAGAGTCTCAAATCCTGAACTCACATATTCTCAGAGAATCCCTTCACCATTTATCAGTTTGTTCCTGTCACTGATGTGGAGCCCACAGCACTTAGGAGTGCCACAATATTTGAAACAAGAAGAATTAGCATGGAAAATAAGACTGTGAACCCTGGTACTGGAGTTGTCTGGTTCTGAGGAACTAATTAATAAGTAAAGCTAATAGAAAAAAGAAATCATGCCCATGTGAAGCCTGTGCACATCAGCATTTGCTGCCCTGAGAAGGTGCCCTTGAAGTCACTCAGTTTCTGCCTCCTGGGGACCATCCTGAGCTGCCCCACTGGGACATTCATGAAGAATGCACATACATGAGGAGCCTCCTCAGGAAGACAGCACCAATCTTTTCCAGCAGAACAAGAACAATTCAGTGATCTGATCTCTGTGCTGTTGGGGATAACCAGGTCAGCTTCTCTAAGGCCACTGCTCCTGTGCAAAGTTAGAAGCCAAATTCCTGTAGTGTCCTCTGCTGAACATCTTTTTAAACCATAGGAGAATGACATATTTATTTTTGTCTGTGGACTGCAGAATAGTTTTGTACACCAGAGCAGTGGGCAATTTGCAATGTGAGTGTTGTCTGGAAAAAATAGAAAACAAAGAATTACCCTTCAAGTCCTTGGTTTGCATCACCAGTGTTTGAATGTGAAACTGTGGCATTTTTTATTTAATGCCCAAGTTCCAATCACTGTTAGTGAGGACAGGGTTTCATCCACAGGGGATTATGACATTGATTTACATAAAAATTTTCTTATTTATGCTGAATTGTACAGATTTTTTTGCTTCACTAATACTTTTAAATCTTCCTCTTCAAAGCTACAATATAGTCCAAAGGGGAAAAAAAAGCCTTTTGCCATGACAGTTTCTTTTAAGAAAAGTTGTGTTCCTCAACCTATTCAAATGATCAGAGAATGAGAGGTTGTCTGGCAGAATAGAAAATCACATAAATTGTTATGCCTGGGCAGGGACTCTTCTATTTACTATAGTATGAAAAAGAAAAAGCCATGGCCTCAGCAGGAACTAGGGAAAAGAAACTTTTCTTTCTTTGAATATAAACATCCTCAGTTGCTTTTTTTTTTTTTCTTTATATTGTCTCAAGAATAGCATGGAAGTCTTGATAGGATATGCTTGGATACATCTGGGCTATAAAATGTATCCATGAAAAGGTAGATCTGTCAGTATTAGTAAGCAGGATCCCAGCTTGCTGAATCCTTTGCATGATGTGTAAATCTACTGTAAATAAGTACAACATTGACATTTCTAGAGGGGTTCCAGTTCTCCCAAGTTAGGCAAATGCACCTTCCTTTCTATATTTGTTTACAGTCTTGAAGACACCCCAGTGAAGTGTTTTAATACTGAATATTGAAATTCTGCAATTCCTCACAGCTAACAAGGCAGACTGCAAGGATAAATGTGAATCATTGTAAAACAATCCCTCTCCTGTTCATTTAAAAAATATATTTTCCCCTAACGTAGTTCCATCAGCTTCTAGCATGAATAAATAATCATGTGCCAAAGTACAGTCTTCTTCTTGTTCCTGTTCTTTTTGTTCCTAATTGGTCATTAATATAGAAACAATTTCTATGTGGAACAGTTTCTTGGTTTTTTAATTGTAAGAGCAGAAGAGATGTTATAAGTTATCAGGTGCTGCTGATTTACCATCAAGGGCTCTGAAAGTCTTGAAAGTCCAAACCGAAGCCCTGGTCTTTGGGGGTGCTGAAGTGCTGTGTGACATCATGTCCTTCTAAGGTCAAAGAAATTGAAGGTACTCAATATTTCACAAGGTTAGCTCTGACACGAAAAAGACTTTAACAAAAAAGCAAAAGAAAAAATCCTCTTGTGTGTAACTTGTCTTTTGTTCGTACCTGAGTTATGAGCAATAAAAGACTCCTGAGCACGTTTCAGAAAAAGAGATGCATTGTTATTTTCTCTCACAGGGACATAAACGTGGAATTGCTGAATACAGTAAATAGTAATGACACCAACATTTTGTCTCAAACACGACTAACAGCAAACATTTTAATGAATGTTTCCATATATTCCATTTACTTTTCATCTCTGGAATAATCAGCTCTATGACTGTGGGACTATATTTCAGCTCTTTTTCTCCTGGAGAATCACCACGGTAGTGTGGATTCTGAAATTATTCTGGGCAGCAGGGAAAACTGGGACTTTATTTTCCTTTGATACTGGACCACAACACCATTGTTGCAAAATATCCATAGAAAACTCAAGATGGCTGTTTAGTATCTGAGCCAGTATTGGTCCACAAAGATGGAGTTTAAGAAATTTTGAAAACCCAACATTTAATGCTTCATTAAAATAGTGCTATACAGACACTTGCCCCACCAAAATTAATGAAAAAGAAATCAGAATCAGCTTGCAATCATTTTTTTCAAACCAAATTATAGTTTTATATTGAAGCACAAAACTCTGTCAGAAAGACTTTTTTCTTAAAATTTTCTTCAAGAGCAATAAATAATAACAAAAAAGAAAAAAAAAACTCTTTAGCTAAGAGTGACTAAATATTGGTGAGGTATTTAATCTCCCTTTTTTATCACAGGAGATATGACTCAGGGTGTTCTGTTCCAGGAGATGCATCCCCTGGGTTTTGTTTTGGCAGTTTCTGTCAGAAACCTGTGATTTCTTTACACACATTTAGTACTTTAATCTGCGGGGTTGGTTTTTGTTTGGTTTTGTTTTCATTGAATACTGAACAAAACTTTGCTTCAGAAAAGGATTCCACAATAATGTGGGTTACAAAAGGTCAGATAGTCCAACTTCCTGCTCACAGCATCATGACTTGTGGTGTCTTCTTGCCTCCTGTCCCATCACTGCACTTCTGAGAAGAGTTCCATGCAAGGGTCATACTTTGAATTCAAACCTTTTCGTGGAGTAAAATCAATCTCTGTGTGTTTTTGTTTTGTTTCGTTTTTTGCTTTTTGGGTTTTTTTTTTTGTTTTGTTTTTTTTTTTGTTTGTTTGGCTGATTGGTTTGGTTTTTTTTGGTTTTGGGTTTTTTTCCCACAGTTATTGATCTACAAATGAGATATAAATTTCATTAGACCTCTTAGAATGGGCATTTTCTATTGTAAGCATCAACAATTTTTTTTCCCCCAAAGAACAGGGAGTTGGCTGTTTCAACACTTTTTAGAAATATGTTTTTTTGACTTGACTAAGTTATTTTAAAAAGTAAAATTTTAGCATGAACTATTATGAGATATATTATTATCATTGAAAACTCTATTGGTGAAAAAGTCATTAATATTGAAAGCATGGTATAATATAATTAATTATTAGATGTGCTTTCAAACAAATTAAAAAAAAATACAGCAATACAATTAAGGTCATGATATTTTGTTTCTTTGAACTATTGTCTGTCATATTTATCAGCAAAGCAACTACAAGGAAATATTATTTTGACAAAGATGCCAAAGAAAATATTCAGTAGTCTACAATGTATTTCTGAGAGAAAAGTTGGGGAGGGAGGCAAAATATCCATGGTTTAGAGTTTGTTTCTAATTATTAAATCTACAAAACAGTTCCCAAAGTCACATTTGAGTGACTATGAGTAAGTGTTGAAAAGTTAAATCCCTTCCTAATTTCTTAAATATTTCTATGTTCACCTAAAATATGTGCTTTTTGATGTCTGCAAACAGTTTAAACTCTGCTTAACTGGTATTTCTTATCATGAGTTTCAAGCAATCCACTACCTAATTTAATCTTCTTAGTATTAAAATTCACAGCTGCTACAAGCCAAGTTCTGCCCTCCCCTTTAATAGCTTTGGTTGTGGCAACTTATGTTAGGAAAAAGTAAAATTATTTAATTTCCCTGTGACCTCAGTTCCCAGTGGTACACTGGGGGTGAGAACACCTTGTAACCCTTTTCTGCCCCACACCTGCTCTGTTTTCTTCACTCCTTCAGAAACAACTGAGCTACAAATTGCTGAAAGTCAAAAAGTTTCACCACAAATTGAGTAATTTCATTCTTTCTGGGATATCACCTTTGTTCTCTAAGCTCTTGTTTCAGGACATTGTCAGCAATGGGCTATGGTATTAAATGGGTGACACAATCCAGCTACTCTCATTTTCTTATAATCCCAAATCCCTGCCAGCAGCAACACAGTTTGGATCAGAATACTGTTTTAAAAGCTTTTGAGTAAAGAAATGTAAAGAAAAATAATAGGACTATTCTATTTGTGCTTTTAACAACATGCATTATGTAACTACATACAACTATCACTCATTTTCAGTTTATTGGCACAGATACACAAAGAACAGAATTATCCCAGACTTACTTTGGATTTACTGAGAACAAAATTATATCTCTATTTAAATAATTTGGCTTGTAGGCATCTTTAACTTTTCATACTGCTTAAAAAGATTTCAAAAATGTTAACTGTGGATTTATTCATTAGTTGTTTATTTAAATTAGAGCAAGTTTTCATCTTTCCGTTCCTTGTACATGGAGAATTCTGCTATCAAAAACTACGTTAGGTCATATTTAGTACTTGGAACAATTAATCAAATGAATGAATATTATCTTAAGAGAGTAGTGACAGTTCTGGATGTTTTTGCCATTCAGGGTGTACCAGAGAGGATGCATAGGGCCTCAGTGATAATGATAGGCCTACAAAAGCCTTAGGTTATCAAGATGAGTGTCCCCAAAGATGAGGGGCAAATAACCAGTATTTTATTGGCCCTTCTTCAACTTCAGTTATGGCTTTTGAAAGTTCTGTTGAGAAAGCAATGTTCAAAGTGCTGGATCTAGGGAGCCAAGTGTTAATAGGGTATTTAAGTATATTCTGAACAGATATCTGTAAATCAAACAGCTTTAGTTCTCCAGAAACAATTCAAATACTGGTAGTCTTTTACAACAGAAATTAATTCCTCTAATAAAATAAGTCTCCAGAAAAGGATGTTGTTATGATGTATGTGCTGAGATTAGCTAGAAACTCCCTAGGTAAAAGCCATTATTATTTACCAGTACAGACTTTAAGGACAAGCTTTTCAAAGCCACTTAGGGCTGAGTATGCCCAATTCTCATTAATTTTATGCATGATTTGGTATCCAAATCCCTTTGAAAAGATGGATAGCTCATTTTCTGAACATCCAACAGGCATCTATGTCTGGATATTTCCTCTGGGGATCACAATTTGTATGTGACCTAGACACTTGAAAAAGTATTTTTCCTATTAACTTTTGAAGCAAAAAAGTCAGGACATGACACTCATGTAACATGTATATGAAGATAAAATGGAAACTTTGATCTAACAAGTCATGTGATATGAACAAAGATAGAAAATAAGCAAGGAAAAGACAGGAGAGAATTTTTCTATCTGCAATATATTTTACTTCATGGCAAAGAATCCTCTATAATGAGGGGAAATGACCCCTGGCCATAAATGCAAAAGACACAGAACTTCTAGCAAAGCCTAACTTTGTTTGTTTGTCAGCTTTTGTCTTGCCACTCCACACTAAGTTCACAAATTCTTACAGATTTCTTACAAATATATTCTTAAGTTTTTCTGCCTCAGAAGGAGGAGTTTCTCCCCTTGCCTCTATGAGGAGATATCCTGCTATGAGAGAAAACAAAGTTTTAATGCTAAGAAAAATTTCTGGCATATCTGTTATATTTGATTAATGTTAGCAATGAAAACAGTATGCTAGAGAGCAGACAGAGCATTAGATATAAAAAATAGTGATTTCTTAGTAGCAGTAATTTTCTTCCTGGAATTTATTTGTTTGTAATTTCTGTCGGTTTGGAATAAAGAAATGCTCATTTTGGTGGAGCAGGTGTTAAATGAGCAGTGAGTGAATTGTATATTTCCAAGAGTAGAGGTTCAGTAATCAACTGTTATAAGACTTTTGGTTAGTAAAATAATAACATTAAAAGCTTTTTCTCAGTTATCTGGAATGTTGTTTGGGTGGTTTTTTTTTTCCCTAAACCTCATGCAGTTGTTTTTTTCATAATAGCTGATGTTACCAGAAATCCCTTTCTGGTGTGGTGCTAAGAGCTGTCGGTGCCCTGGCTGTAGCCCAACCAGTTATCACTTGTCCAGCAAAGAATTGGCCACAGTAGAGGACCAAATGAAGGAATATTTGCCTTGATCCATTAAGGATCAGCTAACTCGTCCTTCTCCCTCACCAATCTTGTTCCCCTGCAGGTTTACATTTTCTAAGACCACTTGCATGAGATTTTCAGTTTGACACCCTGCCTAAACCCTCCAGTCAAACACATGTCTGGTTTTTCTCTAGCATTTTAAGATCTGCATCCACACTAGATATTGTACAAACCTGCTGCAATAAAACCCCTCCAGATTAATCTCTGAATTAACCTCATTTTTTTTTACTCTAGTTTGTGCCATCTGAAGTCCGGTTGCTAGAACATGCAGGCATGAAAATATAGAATAGGGAGAAATAAAAGAAAGGTTGTGGGGTTTTTTGGGTAGTTTTTATTGTTAGGTTTGTTGGTTGGTTTTTTTGTTTTGTTTTTGTTTCTTTGTTTTTTTGGTTTTGTTTTCTCTCTTTTTTTAATTTTTTTTTTTTTTTCTTCCCTGTAATTTGTAAGCATTTTGGGGCAATTCACAGGGAGATACACATCTCTACTGCATGTTTAGCTTCTGCATGATGCTCTGCACAGGGCAGGGTATAAAGTGCTACTCAAACCTACAGTGTGCAGCACCTCAGTTCACTTGCATTTCTAATTGACATCTACTTTTGGATTAATTTCTGATTCCCTCCACTGGGCTTTTCAAATGAGATCATGAACTGCATTGGCAGAAAGTTTATACTTAAAATATATCTACAAGGTAGAACCTACCATGTAGTTAACTGACACTAGGATTAAAATATTCCAAATCAAACATATAAACCTCCCCCCACCCCAAATCCTTATCTGTTAAATATCTGTACTCCTATTTTTTAATTTCATCAGCTACAATTAAAGCAAGAATCTAAATACTTTCTGCTCCAGTACTCCTTTCCTTGCCTCTCTTTTCATGCATTAAGAATCTGGGTTTTATTAAGGAACACATTAAGGAACCACAGCCCCATCCAAAAGCCAGCATCCCGGGAGAGAAAGGGCTTGGGAGCAAAGGGGGGAGGTGTAATGGGAAAGGGGAATGGAGATACTTTAGTTTTTGCTTTGTTTCTTACTGGTCAAATCTAATTTGATTGGTGATAACAGCAAATAATTTCCCTAGTCTAGTCTGTTGTACCTGTGATGCTCACTGGGGCGTGATCTCCCTGCATCTCTACCCATGAGTTTCCTCACTTGGGTTTTCTGCCTGTGTGCTGTAGGGAGAGGGAGTGGGGGTGCAGCTGAGTGGGGTTTCTGACTGCCAGCCAAGGTCTCTTAAGCACACATGGGGAATAGAGAGTCCTTCATCCAGAAAAAAACATCAGAAATAAATTTAATAAGACAGTAAAACTACCAGACACAGTCCGACAAACTCACTGACAAGGAACTTGTTAACATGTGACACTTTTATCCCCTAGTCCCTCAGTTTTACCATACTGCTTGGATCATGCAGGCCTATCCATTTTGATGCCTTTTTTCCCCTGCTAAACCCACCCAAGAAGTCATGCACAGTCCCAGGAAGCTCTTCCTCTTATCCCAAAATGTGTCCTGTGGCTCTGGGCAGTGAACCCACAGTGTGGGTGCCTCTCCTGGTCCATGGGACTGAGGCATTCCCGGGACAGCACTGTCAGGGGCCAGGGCAGGGACTCGTGTCTCTGACTGGAGCATTGGGGTTTTTCTGCCTTCTCTGTGCCCCTGAGCTTCTCTGACAAACTTTAAATCTCCTACACACCTGCCAGTGTTAACCAGCTGGACTTCTTTGCCACCCCAGACCTCTGAGGAACTTATAGTTCAGACACCCCTCTGCCTTGTCCACAGACCTCAATCTCACTGTCATTTTCAGGGTATTCCTAGGATTTTAGACTCTGTGAAAGGCACACCTTTGGACAGTAACCACCTTTATAAGTATCCAAGGAAACCCTGTCTCTGTGTGGAGGAAGAGGGGAGAGGAAAGGGGCAGAAGAGAGAGCTTTAAGAAGAAATTTGCAGGCACACATTTTAGGAGAATGTTAAAACAGACTGAGTATAGGATCTCATGGCTGACTGGAAGCTGGGGAATCCCATTCCCTCTTATTAGAGCTCTTCTACTTTAAAAAAGTCTGAGATGGAAAATGAAATAAAAATGGTGAGAAGCAATTTACAGAAGTGAGTATGTATCTTCCATGACAGAACCAGAAGGGTGAAGCCACCATCTTCTGCATTGTTATGGAGAAACTACTATGATTTTTGAAAGACATGCATCAGATACTTGACCCCACTCTGGGATTGCAAACAAAAGGCTGAAAGACTTGAACTCCAGAGGAAGAATATATAAGAAAATGTGTATTTGTTCTTTGCAATTCCTGTAGTGATAAATGACTGGCTTAAACATATTTTTTCCCTTAGAAAATAAAGAGGATACCCAAAGGTAAAGGGTTTTGTCTCTGTGTATTTTATGAAGGACTATATAAGCAACAGAAATACTTCAAAGCTTCTAAGTGTGTACAATCCTTTGTGTAGATATTTTCTATTTTCCAAACACTATTGAATTCCACACTGCAGGTCCAGAATGTGGGTGTAATTTCCACAGCTTTTGTATATTCTTTGAATCTAATGGCAACCTTATCTTCCTGGTAGATCCAGTGACATGGGGTCACAAAGGGCTGAAAGGAAATGCCACACAGCAAGGCAGAACTAGACCTTCACCATTTGATGTCATTGGTGAAGGTCTAGTTACAAGTTCATTATACTCTCAAGATACACTTTTAAACTGCACCTCTGATCCTGTTTCAACTACTGTGTGGCTTTGTTTTTTGGTTGGGTTTTATTTTTCCTGAATGCCTCAAATTCTTTGTTTTCCTTCTGTCAAGCAATTACTTGTGCACTCTGAACAAATACATATTGTAGGGCTGGATTACAGTGGAGATAGAGGATAGAAGTCTGATGCAGCTTGCTTTTTCAAGAGGAAAATTTATTGTGGAGATAAAACTGTCTTACAGCTTTAACAGAAAGACATTTAAAAGGAAAGCTGAAGTGATTAATTATTTCACAGCAGACAGTAAAATATTTATTAAATACTACAAATTCACACTGTAGTGAACCAACTAATATAAACATGAGCTTATTATCATTATGGCAATAACTGCATGATCAAATTGAGCTAGTCAGCTTGAAAGTGTTTAGGGTACACGTTCCCAGGAGAGTTTGAAGCTTTATATGAGATATTCGTGCACAGGTAAATCTATTTAAACAGCACACTAAACAGTTTTTGCAGAAAGAACCACTTCTCCCTGCAGACAGAGCATCTGAGCACCTCCAGCTTCCCACAGAAACCACCCCTGCTGCTCCCCTGCTACCAAAACCTTGCCATGAAAAGCAGTTGCAGGATTAACAAATGCTGCAGCTACAGCTCCATATGTTGTACAAGGAATAGGTGCATTCTTCTCTCAGAGGTCAATCAGATGACATAGTTATCCTAGCCTGGAATTTTTATCCTCACTTTATTCTTGGAGTTGAGACCTGCTGTTCCTTCTTGTGACCTGAAGATGATTTTGTAAAATCCCTGTGCTCTTCAATGTCTGCTTGCCCTAACTGTGTGAATTGGTGTCATTGAAAATAGCAACCACTCCCTACAAACCTTTCCTCTGTCATATCTCATGTGCCACCAAGACAAACTACTCTACATGATAAAATTAATGAATGAAATAGGGATAAAAAGCATGATAAAGTGGTAATAAAGCTACATTTGTCTTCTAAAGAGCTGCCATGGCATCCAGGAAACCTTGAAGGAATGATACCTTGCAGGAACATACAAATCTCAACAAAAATATCTTTTCTATCTTGGGTGTGACAGAGTCACTTCACAGCAGAAGGAAAATCAAAGCTAGGAAGAAACACAGGCATCTTGGGTTGCCCAAAAGTATCTAAGGTCGCCACAAATGAATGGTGAAATGACACAGAACTTATGGGAGGTTAATATCTCTCTGAACAGTCATTTTCAGGCTCTGGTGATATCTGAGACAGCCCAAAGTTTCAACTTTCAGCAAACTGAAATGTTGTCTCATGACTAAATGGTGTGGCTCCGTTCCATAGACATTGCTGCTTGCTCTGGAGGTTGCCTGTTTGGAGGCAATTTTATTTTGATCTATGGGAATCAAGTAAAGGAGATAGAGGGAGTTGTATGAGAGTGGGAGAGAGGTGAGAATGACTGTGGGAAAAGGGAAGAAAAAGCTGTAATCCTTCAGCACTTGGAAGAGCAAAAAATAGAATAACTTTACGTGCAAAGGGGAACCATTGATGCGGAGTTCCAAGAGGGAAATAGAAAATCAGTTTTTGCTGTTGATTGTTGGAATTGTTGAATGATTTGTTTGGAATCTGAAACTCTCAACTTTTTCCAACTACTGAAAAGTATGTGCTTTGGTAAGCAAGAATAACTACACAGTTACTGTTAGCTAAAGTAGTCTTTCCATTTAAAAAAAATGAAGGAAAAAAGTAAAAGTGTCGCTTTTAAAAGATCAAGTCATCTTCATTTTGATTCAAACAATTTTTCAGAAAAAAAGGTTCAAAATGTATTCCATGTATTAAGAGCATTTCTAAGCTCCAAGAGGCTTTCCTTTGGGTACTGTAAGAAGGTTTATTATCCATTATCTGTAACACAAAGATAATGAAAGTGGTTCTATTGTACTCTACGTGAAACCCACAGGAATACCAGGATTTGACAGTCATGATATATCTCAGTTAGTTTCTAATGTGTAAAGCCATCACCAATCATAGAGAAGACAGCCTGTTGGTTAAATAAGTCTACAAAGTAAGATGATAGAGTTCTTCATTTATCTTCATTGAAACAGCTTTGACTGCTGTGTGGTTGATAAAATAAATCTAGTCCTATTCAGAATGTCTCCTTTCTGCCCATTGAAAGCAAGGAGTTTCTATTCTCCTGTATCAATTCTTATGCAGCCCTCATCACCCACAAGGTGGGAGTATCTTCCATTAACACCTTGAGTAAAGTGACTCACATGTGTCAGCTGTAGATCATTTTCTTGCTCATCCTCCCCCAGAGGAGAGAATTGTGAATGCAATGAAGCATTTTGATTGGAAGATTTTTTAAAAATGTGTTTATGAAAGAGATGATAGGTCAAACAGATGCAATAGGAGACGGACAGGTTCATTATTGCCCTGACAGGCTGTGGTTGCCCCATCACTGGAAGTGTTCAGGGCCAGGCTGGATGGGGCCCTGAGCAGCCCCACCTACCCAATCCAAACCATTTTATGATTCTATTATGTTTCTTTACTTTTAGGGGAGTTTATTGTATTATTTAGGAATAATCCCATGAAACTCCATGAACTTCACAGTTATATAGAAAGTTGAGTGCTGGCATCAGACCAGAGCATTTGATCAGTCTCACAACCTCCACAAAAGTCTATTCCTCTCCAAAGGCTATAGAAACACTTGAAGCACATAGACACATATACGTGATGCAAATTTTATTGTTAGACAACATAAATATAAACTCTCTCCCTTGAGGACGGTAAGTAAGTCTGAAGATTCTGAATTTTATTTGGTGTCAACAGCAAGCAGTGATAAAAGCAGACAATTCTGTTTGTTATGTCTCCTGGACACACCAGACCCAATGCAGGCAGGATCTGCAATTAAAGATTTCATTCTGAACTAGATTTCATGGTTTTAGCTCAGCCAAGAAGTGGAAAAACATGAATATTACAGTCATTGCTATAGCAGTGTTGAGTCTATTTGGACAGCTGGTGACCAACAAAAGACATTGCTCAGCAGGGTGGGTCAGTAAGATATAAACCATCCAGGAATACATAAAGGGGAATAAAATATAGACTGTGTTGCCCAAACACAGATATGAACTCTTCAGACAAGAGCTGTTTCTTAGTAGAAACCTCTTAATGTTCTTTTCTTTTCTTCATCTGCATCATCACTGACCTTTTTGGCTTTAATTTCAACAAACTGTTTGTCAACTCAGGCCTGGGCCCACTTTCCAAGTTTTGTGCCATGTGTACTGAAGTGGTGTGGACTGCACATGGTGAGAGGCTGCTGACATGAGTCTATACCATTTTATGGCTGCATTTAAATGCCACACAGCACCAGGGAGATGGTTGACCTTTGAAACCCCTTTCCAACACATTCTTTGAATGTACTTCAGTATGAAAACATTGCCTTGGAAATTTGACAAATGTGTCAAATGACTCAGGGAGGTCAGAGATAAGAACATCTCCCTGTTAATCATCCCTGATAGTAGCAAACCATCTATCATGTCACCAAGCCCTTTCACGTCCAGGCTTGAAACTAGATTCTATCAAGTTCAGGATAGTAAATGTAATTTTGCAAGCTTGAGATTGCCTTGAACTTGCATTTATGTGAAATTTCAGTGAAAAAAAAATTCCTGAGAAAATAAGTCTTCCCTGAGTAGAGTTTTTCTGGAATACAATAATGTATGTCTTGGTCATTTGTTTACAGGGAGGCTAAGAATGGCATTTTACAATAAGGATATATTATTTTTAAAAACCCAAGGAAAAAAAAAACAAACAGGAAAACCAGTGATAAATTGTTTGAGAAGAGAGGGGAAAAAAAATGTTCTATTGGAATAAGATTGTGAGTTGTGAGTAACCAGTTACCTAAAATAAAGAGTTTTAGTATCTGCCATTGTGATTACTTTAATGTGTCAATGTAGAGATACGTTTACTGTTCAGGTTTCAGTAACAAGAATGAAAAATCATTTTATTCCTGAAATGGAATTAATAGATTACAGTAAATAGTCAAACTTCCATTTAGACTGGTATAGCACATAAAGCACATACAGCTCACCAACTGCTGTTATTGTTTTGAATCAGAAATAGGAGGTATGTTCATAAAAGCTGACATGCTAATTTCAAAATTTGCAAGGCAACACTTGCTAGCCCTGTGAGGACCTCAGCTGAGTCATGTAAAGATGCTGGGGATGAAATGTGACCAAATAGTTGAAATGTCTCCTCTGTATTTCACAAACCTTCAAAGAAATTTCGTTTATCAAGACCTTGAGTCACCCCAGATTGGGTTGTTCTTGCCTTTGAGTTCTCAAGTTAGCAGAGAACAGAAACCTCCGTGTCCCCACTGTGATCATCTGAAAGATGAAGAGCTAAATGGAGCCATGGAACATACAAAGAAGTCATGAAATATCAAAATAAAAGAATCTCTAACATGTAGCTATTGCATAGCTGCATCAAATTTTGAAAAGAAATTAGATGGAAAACTTAAGCAGAGGTTGCATTTACAGCTGGCTAAAGGGGTAAAGACAATTAAATTTCCCCTCCTTCTTTTGCAAAGCTGATTTTTATGGTGCAAATCTATCAGATTGCAGTAGCTAAAGCTGGACTGGATTCAGGTGTGGCAGAAAAGGAGGGAGGAGTAGCACACAGCTGCTAATGTCCCTGGTTAAACTGGTGTCACTTTTCCTCTGGAATGAACATTAAAGTAAATGTCATGCAGCAGAGAATCAGCATCACATGTAATTTTTAAAACACTTTCATCAAAGTAAAATTCCAGGCACTGTGGTTGTATTGCCAGTGCTCCTTCTGCTGGAGACTGGTTGCTTAGTCACAGAAATAATAAGAGTTGAGAAATAAAAAATATTTCAATCCAGCAGAGCACTTTCATCACAGAGCAGTGAGTGCCACTTGCATAAATCTCAGCCCAGGATACATTGTGACTTTAAATTTTTCTTAAGCAAAACTGTGAGAAAATAAGATCAATTTACTTTCCTCAATAAAATTTGAGGACTGTGACCAATCCTTCATGGTGCTTTGTAGCACTTAGTCCTGTGAGGTCTAGATCATCCAGGCCTGAGTTCTTTAATTTATATTTATACTTATTAAATATATTACTGATAAAAAACAGGAAATACTCTTAAATTAGCTTTTTACAATGCATGTGAGCTGTAGTAGAATTTGCTGCATTAAGTGATTAAAATAGCATTTCTTCAA
Organism: Fringilla coelebs; assembly: GCF_963513975.1. Taxonomy (NCBI): domain Eukaryota; kingdom Metazoa; phylum Chordata; class Aves; order Passeriformes; family Fringillidae; genus Fringilla; species Fringilla coelebs. The sequence goes on along the minus strand of NC_140028.1, from coordinate 6,875,238 downwards.
GTAAATAAAAAGTGCAAAATATATTTTTCACAGCTCTTTACTGCATTTGTTCATCAATTCATTGATTTTAAAGCCAGAATGGTTTACAAAGACAAAGGGTTCCTAACTCAGAGAGCAGTGCACCCATTCAAGCCCTGAGCAGCCAGTGTCTCCAGGAGCATCTTGTGGGAAAGTGTCAAAGGCTTTGCTGAAGTTCAGGTAGAAACATCCACAGACTTTTCCTCATCCACTGAGGGAATCATTTTGTTGTAGAAGGAGATGAGGTCAGTCAATCAGGACCTGCCTTTCAGAAATCCATGTGGATTTCAGATCCTGATCCCCTGTGTATCCTCCACGTGCTGTGTGATGGCACTCGGGATGAACTCTCTCAGGATAGTCTGGTTACCCACAGAGTGAGCTTGCACACAGCTTTCAGTCATTCACAGCGCATTCTGTTCATTTGTGCATTTTGAAATGCTGTATTTAGCTGCTTCCTGGGTTTCACATTCTCCTCCAGAAAGTACCAGAGGTGTCTCACACAGAACGTCATTAGCCCTCTGATGAATTGCAATCATCCCTCTCATCAGTCTGGTGCCAGCTGCTCATCAGTTAAACTGCTGAGCTTTGCTGATGTAGACATTAGCATCTGCAATTCTTTCAAAATCAACAGTTGCCCTGGAAGTCAGTCCCAAAGAAATTGGTTTTTAAGTTAGGCATATAAGGTAAGTTAAGTTTGACTTGTTCTACAACTGATTGAAATGGGTACCCCAGGGAGTAATTTGATGTAAAATGAATCATAATTTTAAAAGAGAACCACCCTTTAAACTCTGTGGACTGTAGAGGGAGCCTTGGTGATTAGCTTAGATTTGACTTTTAGATGGCATAAGTTCAGCAACAAAAATCCCAGCCTGCATGCCTAGAGTTTATTGGTATTTAATCAACAGATCTTATTTGTATGCAGCTTTCTATTTAAAAACAAATGTAATCTAGTTAATGAAAACAAGCTGAGACAAAAAAAATGGAAATTCTACACTTGTAGTGGTAGCTATAATGAATTCCATGGAAATTTGCACTACTCTACCTGCAAGTAAGACTTTATCTTCATTTCCAGTTCCCAATGCAGAGTTATTGCTTGTATGTATGAGGACTGAACCTTTCTTAGAAGTATCTCTAAATACTGTGTTGTCAAGATATTTAAGGACTAAGAATTTACCTGTTAATCTAATTCAACAGTTAAATAATGAGGAAAAAGAATTTTCTTATTTTAATGCATGCAGTAATATACAACTGTTGGATTCAATAATAAGAGAAGGGAGTGTATCTAAAAAAAGCCAATGCAAGCCAAGGCATCACTAACAAAAAAATAAGATATGAAACAGGAATCTTCCCTATACATTGATTTGAATCATTTTCATCTCTTAACAAAATTGCTTTCTACCATAACCTTCTGGTTTTTCACTTTTTTTTTACTACAGCCCAGGTTTACAGCCCATTAAGATGAGCCATGTCCCTTGAACATTTCTCTTTCTGTAAATAGGTTATCAGAAGTTAATTTAGTTAGAAAACAATTTTGGTAGAATTTAGGGGTTATTGAAGAATATGCAACAATACTTATGCAGAATAATCAAATCTGTGTAATGTCCATCTTGTCCACATGGAATCTTAATCACACCTTGCAGCACAAAAATAGGTCTAAACACAGGCTGAGCTCCCTTGAGGGGAGTCTGGGATGTTCTGAAATTCACACATTTCCAGCACCTGAATCGAGTACTTCATTGTGGAGCAGGCTGGGATGTTGGACACCCACCCTGTCTCAGTTTATTGTCTTACAGCCATCCTTTGTCACACCCATACTGAGAGGACACCAAGGAGCTCACAGGAACCACAAGCTGAGGAGATCCTGGGCCACCCTAGGGATTAATGAGATAAGTGCATTAAGCACACACACAAGATCTCCCATATTTAATAAGAAAACATAAGATTAAAATTTACAATTAAAATTTGAATCATAGCTCTCGTCACACTGGTATTTTTTAAGTCTGTATTTTTCATGGTTTGATGCTGGCACAATGCCAGTGCCCCCATGAAAATACTTTCTCCCAGGTGTCTGCTGTGAGAAGTGATCAGAAATAGAGCAAAGCAGGCTCTAGCTTAGGAATAAAAGGGAAAAAACTTTATTAACTTACAACTATCTATAAAGAGAAACACACAGAATACGGAATGAAAACCTTCCAAAAACATTCATCTTCTTCCCCACCTAAATTTCCAATACATCCACCCCTCAGATCATCAACTCTCAGTCTATCACCATCTTTTAGATAATCAATTCTCAGTTCATCAAGGAGAGAGGAGTCCCTCTTGCACCATGGGCTTCCCCTGGAAACACAGCTGGAACCTCCTGTGTTTCCATGCCACACGTGGCACCGCCCAGAGAGCATTTGCCATTGCGACAGCTTCCATCCTTGCCCAGTGCTCTCACCACTGTGCATGGACCAGAGCTGCTTCTAGGGATTTCCTTTTCAAGGATGCTTTGCCCAGTTCCAAAAAGAGCACAGTCTCTCACTTTTAGGACACATGTCCCCCCCAAATTTCACCCCCTAGGGCCGAGGGGTCTCAAGAACAGAGATCTTCCTCTTCTTCCCTGAAGATGGAGGGCACCACCACCCTCCTCACCCGTCATCTCTGTTCATGCACTCCTTCACATCACATCACTGCACTCTCTTGGCTCCAAGCCCTTGCCTCCCCTAAATTCAGTCTCTGTGTCACAAGAAAAATGGTTCTGTCCACGGCCATACAAGAAAAGCCCAGCCAAAGGCCACTCCATCACCTCCTCTCACCTAAGATTCTTCTCAACTTCTCTCATGGCCTATTTCCTCTTATCTCTATCGTTCTTCTCATTCAACTCCAGGAGAAATCAGCATTTGTAGGGTTTCCATCATCTAAGGCTCTGCCTGTCCAGAACTCCCACAGCTGCCCTGCCGGGCACCTTCTCCCCACAGATCCCCCCTTCTCCTTCTCGGCTGGCCGTGCTATCAAATCTCAAGGTAGCACAGGCACAGACACCAGCCCTCTCTCACTCTCTCTCTCCTGGGTGGGGGTGTGGCTGCCTGATGTCTCTCAGAGCTCCTCCACCCTTCCGTCCTGCAGGGCCTTCTCCTCCCTCTCTCTCCAGGCCCCATCCTACCTGACTCAGGCCTCCCCTGGGCTTCCCCTCCCCGCCCAGCCCGCAGCCAGGCAGGGCAGCTCTGAGCTCTTTCACTGATGGAACCCAAGAGAGCTTCCCCCTGGGAGTTCTCTGCTTTTAACCTCCCTGTGTTCTCAGAGGCATATCCATGTCCTCAGTGGCCACACCAGGTGCCAATATTCAAATCTGAGCACCTGTTGGTTTGACCACAGCATCCCAAAAAAACCCACTTCTTCTCAAACTAGGACGTATTTGAAGGCCAGAAGAATAGGACTGCAATGGCTTTTGCTTTACTGATAGTTCATAAAATGTATTATAGAATTTCCTTTTTAAGGTTAGAACTAGGATTATTTTTTATTTAGTATGTCTTCAAGTTTTTTCAAAAGACTTATTGAAATGAGTTAAAAAATTTATTTGCAAACTGATTAGTTGGGAAGGTGACCTTAGTTGTAATTCATTAATAAAAAAAAAATGTAACAAATGAACAGTAATTTCTCTCCCTTTTAATTAACTTTCTAGAAACTTTTAAAGGAATTATTTTATGGGGTTTTTTCTGACTTGGTCTCTTACCAGTAGTGCAAGGTTCTATGCAATCTGCCTTTAGGCCCAATTGAATACTAGTAAAGAGAATTCATACTAATTGTTTGTAGCTCCCACTAGCTTTGTCACTAAAATAATTAAGGTTGGTATCAACTTTAAAGTGTAGTAGAATCCTGTTAAAGACCAGACTAAACGAGCTATTTTTATTAGCTTATACCAAATGTATTAAAAAGGTGTCAAAATTAATAAACAGAATTAGCAGTTACATGAAATGTAGATTATCTCCCAAACAGTAAAAAAAACTATTATCTCTATTTTTTCTGAAAAATAAGAATAAAAACAGGAGTTTGAACTTAATTATGAACATGGAAATACCCAAGACCCTTCTCTGTTTCCATTATAACACTGAAGTCAGTGGCAGCACACTGAACACTTGCTGCTTAGCAGATAGTTTGAGTTCTCAGACAAACTCTGTTTGTTCTTCAAAAGAACTCTAAATGGAATATATAAGGTAAAATCCACTCATAAAACATATAGTTGTATATGTGGTGGGATGACCCTGGCTGAATGCCAGGTACCCACTAAGTCCCTTTGCCCTTCCCCTCCTCATCTGAAACAGGAGAAAAAATGTAATGAAAGACTCATGGGTCCAGATAAGGGCAGGGGGAGATCACTCACCAATTACCTTTATGGGCAAAATAGACTTTATTTGGGAAAATTATTTCAATGTATTACAAATCACCCGAGAGTGTGCTTAAAAGTAAAACCAAACCTTAAAAACACCTTTCCTCCAAGCCCTCCCTTCTTCCCAGTTCAACTTAACTCAGTCCATCTCATGTGTTGTGTTTACTGCTCCTTCTTCTGCCCTCTCTCCCCCTGCTCCAAAATGAGCTTCCCACAGGATCACAGCCTCCTTTGGGCATTCCCCCTCTCCAGCATGGGGTCCTGCAGGGGCTGCAGGGGATCTCTGCTCCCCATGGACCCCCAGGGGCTGCAGGGGATCTCTGCTCCCCATGGACCCCCAGGGGCTGCAGGGGGATCTCTGCTCCCCATGGACCCCCAGGGGCTGCAGGGGCACAGCTGCTTTACCATGGGCTGTGCAGGGGCTGCAGGGGAACCTCAGCTCTGGCACCTGCAGCATCTCCTGCCCCTCCTTGTGCTCTCACCTGGGGGTCTGTAGAGCTGTTTCTCTCACATGCTCTCACTGCTTTCTCCCAGCTGCTGTCTCACAGCAGGGTTTTCCTCCCCTTATAAAACTTGTTACCCCAGAGGCATCACCACCACCTCTGATGGCCTGAGCCCCAGCCAGCCATGGGTCAGTCTTGGAGCTGGATCTATCAGACATGGGGAGAAGTTTCTGACATCTCACAGAGGCCACTCCTGCAGCTCAAATCCCCCCACCAAACCCTGGGCACACAAACCCAATAGAGGCTGTTCCTTTTTAAGTGCCTCTTTGGGTTAATTGGATTTTTTGTTTTCTTCAAGGATATATATGTTCTTAAAACACATTGAGGAATAAGGGCCATCTGATAGCTATAAGACTGTTCTTGATCAATAAACCATACCTGAATGAGTAAATTAATGCATTTAATTACCAATAACTTGATTTAATGCTCACAGGACACAGGCTCAAATATACTTACTTTAGCTTTTGCACTGGAAATGTTGCAACCCCAGATTCAAGAAGAATAAAGGAGCAATTTGTCCAGAATTAGAGAAGACTTTTAGTGCAGTGGTTATTTTTTTTTATCCCTCTGACATTTATAGATGAATGTGTTAAAAAAAAAAAAATGCAGTTGCTGTTTTTTTCCAGGTGACAGGTCTTTTCCAAAAAACAACTGACTGCTATGATCAACATGTTTTGCTCAAAAATATCTCTGACTTATTTTGTGAAATGTCAGAATAATAAAGCATTTTTCTTCTGGAAGCTGGCCTGAAATTTGCAAAAACTGCTGGAAAGCCCAGGCTTTTCTGCTGTAGCCAAACTACCCCACCTTGCGTATATTTTTTCAAGGATGTAACAATCACTGGGTTTTGGCTGGACATCTGATATTTTCTAGAATCACTAATTTTAATTGGTGATGTTAAAACTACAAGGCTCCCAACGCAAGGGGAGGCTGGATTGCAGACAACACAAAGCTGGGAGCAGTGGTTTGCTCGCCAGATGCTTGTGCTGCCGTTCAGGAGGACCTTGTCAGGCTGGAGAAATGGGCTGGCAGACCCTTCTGAAGGGGTCCACAAAAGGTTCTGAAGGACCCACAAAAGGAAGAGCCAAGTCGTGCTCCAAAGGAGGAATAACCCCATGCACCAGTACAAAATGGGCAACAAGTCTATAGAGAAAGAGCTGAAGGTCATGTGGGACACAAAGCTGCACATAAGAGGCATTGCCCGGCAGAAAAAAGGTCAACAGCCTCTCACTGTGCACTGGGCAGAGCAGTAATGGAAGGTCAGACTACCTAATTTGGTTCGATTGCACCTAAAATGGAGTTAAACACAGGCTTTGAAATTCACACATTTGATCTGGGCAGTTTTAGATGCACATCTTCAAGTAATTTCTTCAAGTACTATTATTATTATTTTTTCAAGTAACATCTTCAAGTGCTTATTTATTCCTATGACTATATCAGCTTAAGACAGAGGCACACTTAAATAAGTCCTGTCTCTATTGAATAAATTCTCATTTATTCAATAAGAAAATGGGTTAACTTGGATGCAGAACTACACAAGTGCAATTAATATCCTGCCACAAACTTGTGTCCACACAGTGCTGCACTGAGCTTTATAGACATATCAGTTTGAGCTGCCCTAACCCATGATCTCTGAAGCCTGCACATCATTCCACAAATATTTATTTTTGCAGTGATAAATCCAAAAATTAGTTGAAAATTTTTATTTGCAGATTTCTTTCCTGTGGATATTTCAAAGAGACATGCCAGGATTCAATGAGATGTCACTTTGAAGGAAAAGAGCTGTCCAAAATAGCATGTATGTTCTGGTTCATCTTGTATCACTGGACCTGTGATCAGTGGATCATCAACCCTTTGTTGATGCCTTGGTTTCTAACAGAGATAAATTAAGCACAAGCCAGGAAAGGTCTGTTGCTTTCTTTGGATAAGCAATCCACATATATATCAAAGAGCTGACAAAAAATTTAGTTACTCAGAATGTCAGGTCAATTTTGACTACTGCCCTCTGTTGTTTTAGAAATTTCATTGTTTTTTAAAAATGTCAATTTAAGTTTATCCAAGGTCTACGTGGATCTCAAGGAATGTGACTTCTGGATCCTCATTCTTATGGATTTTCATTTCAGTTATCCTAGCTTTCCTTCTAAAATAGGTGGTGCTCTGGTTTTGCCTTCTCTATTGTCCCCTGTTTGTGTCTCCTGAACTCTCTACGGAGAAAGGAGTGAGATGAGTCCAGAATATAAAAGAATATAAAAGATTAAAATCTGTTTGTAAATCCATTAAGAGTTTCTAGTTTTTAAACAGATTTTACTGGCCATTAAAATTCTGATGCCTTTGCCTGACAAAGATTGTAATGAGAATAGAATATGGCATTAAATGGAATCCATTCTGAAGATGATTGCAAAAGATACAAGCCTAACTCATTCTCATTATAGCTTTGTGTTGGTATAATTGAGAATGTTATTCAGATACCTGAAATGCTTGGAGAGAATTTTATTGTGATTGTAAAAAGGTGCTACTTAATTTGATTTAAAATTGGAACTGCAGTTTGCTACTTTTGGCATCCTGAAAATGGCACAGGAGAGGCTGATGCTGGCTTTGTGCAGCCCTGCCATCTCTCTTGCATAATCCCAGCTGCTGACATTCAGGACATCCATCTATGTGTGGGTTTAAGACTCAATTTGTGATCATCACAAAGCTGACAGGTCAGCTGTTCCTGTCTTATTGTTTAGAGTGAAACCAGGCTGCAGGAAGATCCTTAATGTTTAGATTCTGATGTCCTTTTCCTTGTGTGGATGATCTCGAGGACATCACCTCAATATTTACTTCCAGGCAGGGTTGTTTGAGGGGTTTTTTTTGTTTTTTTTTTTCTTTTGTGACTATGTCTCCTATAAAAGATCTCAGTGTGGCCTGCCTAGGAATCTGAGAAGCCTCAATTCAAGCTGATGAACCAAGCTAATATGAAAGCACAAATTTAAGGCTCCAAGCAGCACTTGGAGTCAATGGTTTTTGGGCAAAACAGTAAAGATGTTCTGAAATTGAATGGAAGGAATTAAGTAATTAATTCCTGTGAAGTTCTAAAGCAAGGAAGCCATGACATGACAGGCACCATTTGCTAAAACATCAGTGGAAAATCATGGAAATTTGGTTTGCAGCTGCTGAAGAACATTACATTTACATCTTTATTTATCCACTTTCACGGAAAAAAATCTTCAGCTACTCTGCCTAAAAAAAAAAAAAAATTAAATCTATCTTTTTCAGTGATTTTAGTGATAACCTGGTAGTAAAAACCTCTGACAAATTATTGAAGTTTAGAGTTCAGAGTTCTAATTAAGGAATAAAAATTTGCTCTTTTTTCTGTTATTAGATAACATGCTGGCAATGTTTCACGAGCCTGCCTTCCAGATTCAAAATCTAAAGGCTTGGGGGCTAAAAAGCTTGGCTTTACCTATGTATCATATCCAGATTTCATTATTTATAAGAGCAGTACAATCAACAGCCAATAAATTGCAATGCAAATTGACATTATTTATTAGTCACTACTAAAACCTGTAGAATAAGAAAAAAAAAAAAGTAGAGCAAAGACCAGAGTCTTTGGCATTGTATTTAGTGAAGATCATTGGAACCTGCTCTCACTTCTTGCTCTTGAGCAGTGTAACACAAAGATTAATTGTACCAGAAATTCAGTGTGAAAGCTGTATTATTCTGTTTCAAGTATCATTTACCCTTTGAGAAGTCAGATGCAGAACAGAGCAGCAGGGAAGGAACTAGTGGGTTTCTCAGACAGTCGGCAAAAACTGATGATTTTGGCAGAAAAAATGTCTTTTATAAAATTTGTAAGAATGATGGAAAATATACTTCAAATTTAATAGCACTTACAGAATTGCTTAGTTTTAAATCCGTTTTATTTTGTTGGTTGGGATTTTTTTAAAAGAAATAAGGGGACCTATTCTGAGTTCATTTAAGTAAAATATGAGCAAATCTCATCATCATTTTTCCCAGGTTTCCTGCATGGGTATTACCTGAGGAATAACCTATTAAAAAAAAAAAAACTTGAACATTTAAATAACCTTAAACTATTAATTTCATTTGAGGTGTATCTCAGATCAACTGAAGGTCATAATCATTAAGAAATTTTAAACAATGCAGAGTGAGCCAGTTACTAAAATTCTCCAGCTTTGTACATTTCAAATAATTTGTCTTCTATTTAAAAAAAAAAAAAAGTAAGTGGATTTGGTTTGGGAATTCTGCAAATTCTGTAGATTTTGTTTCATTGTTTCCAGGCAAACATGGAAGAGGAGAGAAAGAAAATTCATAAAAATTACTCAAATTCTCAAAAAAAACCCCTTGTGCACAGTACAGTCCAAAATTGTTCACAGTGTACAGTATCTTCAAAAATAACACAAGGACTTTTTTTTTTTATATTTGCAAAAATAAAATATAAGTTCTCCCACCTCAAATAAATTTTTTCTTGGTGTTCATCACAGAACTCAAGGTGAATAATGAACACCAAATGTTGTAGGAAGACCTCTGCCTTAGTACAGGTCCAAAAATGCTGTTAATACATCCTAAGGAAAAGGGCCAATCCTTTCAAATCATCAGTCTTGGCTCCTTTTACCCCAGTATGTCACTGGTGAACGCCAGTGTCAGCTTGTTCTGAGTGGTTGTGGGCTGAACTTGCCTCAAGAACAAGTGAATGCCATGAAAATCCTTGTAATTCAGTTAGAGAACAGTTAGTAACTGGCAATGCAGCATCCTCTGAGGGAAAGAAAACATCATGAAAATATTACAAGCTGCAGGAAAATGTGGAAAAATCAAAGATGACAATCACCTGAGAAGAGGAAAAGAATGATATTTAGCCTGGCAACAACAATCTGAAGCCCATATTATTTTTGAATTGATTAAGAATCAATATTTCATACAAGTGGAATTAGTACCAAATCTATGAGAAAAACAACTCAGCCAAGTAACCAATGATCTGTTTTGTGCAATGCATGCTGATCATGCAGCTCTATGTATGTGTCTGCATGTGCACATGTATCTTTGTGTGAAAACACCTATTTGTGTATATTGCTTCCCAAGAAATCAATACAATGCCATGTTCTTGCTTAAACTTCTGCTTTGTACTATGGATTCTTGGGGAGATTCATGGCCTGCTAATGTAGTGCAAATTGTCTTACAAGATTCTTAGCTGTGGTCAATATGTTTACTGTTTTAGAGAATAAAGCATTATCCTTGAGAGATAAGGCTCATATCCTAAATAGCAAAGCAATGTTTAGTGAATAGAAAGCAGGGAATACAAACAGAGCTTATGCTGAGCATATTAATTTTGAATTATTTGGTCACATTTTCAGCACTTGCTCAGAACAGAATTTGCTTGACATAGTAGAACTGCTTCTGATTTATGTCATGTGGATAATAAGAGAATCTGTGCTGCCATTTAAATGCACTTCATTGGAAAACAATGAAAACAATTCAAAAGGCATGCATTGTTGAACAGCATAAGCAGTCCAACTGCACAAGCAAGATGTCTGTATTGATCCAAATCAAGTAATTTTAGTCTTACAGGGAAGAAAATAGAAATAGAGAAAACCAAGATTGCATGGCTTGTCTGGACTTGGCTTAGCTTGTACTGATTTTAGCTTCTTTCACTTGTGACAATTGTCCAGCTATCAAGTAAATGCCATCAAAATTTGTTTAAGCTTTAGTTTAGCTTTGTGTGGTGCACTGCCCATTGTGCATGGATAAGTAGTAACATAAGTACTCTTCACAGGCTGAAGAACTGCCTCATAGCCCCAGAATAAAAATGTAGGGCTTAGGCAAGGAAAGGAACAAGAGGACACAGTTAGTAGGGCTTTACAAACAAATCGTGGTGGCCCGACACTGGTGACCAAAGGCATAAGCAAACATATAAATAAACAGGTATGAGTCAGGTGAAAGAGGTTTCAGAGAGAGCAAGAAAACAGGAAAACAAGTCTACTGCTGTACTGGAAAGCAATGAAGTACTGGGTGAGTCACTGGAAGAATGAAAGAGAATTTCCTTCCAGAGAGGTGATAACCTTTAGAGGCAAATGAACACTGCAGAGGTGAGCATAACACCACAGAAGAATGCATAGATGCTGAAAGATTTTATCAGTCTTAACTCTATAACTAGCTAAAAGTGTTGTGTCATCAAAACTGTCCTGTAGCAGCTATTGTATTTGATTACACTACCTCAGTGTCTATTCCAGCAACCATAAATTCTTAAATCTGTGTGTAAGGTGCATTTCTTTTGATCCAGAAACGTGAACAAGACACTCTTTCTCTAGAAATAGTGGCTGAATAAAGAAAAAGTAGATAACATGGGGAAATAGGGAATAACTCCTACTCCTGACTGCCACCTTGCTTGTTAGCAGCCTGAAATTTAGGAAATTCTTGGGCCAGATATGTTCAACATTTCTTTAATCATCTAGTCCTCCACGAATTTTTATAAGCCCTTTCTAGAGTGTCTTCTGAAAGGAGCTACCACAATTCAGTTATGCATTTGGTTAAGAAGATTAAAAAAAACCAAAACAAGACAAACAAACAAACAAAAAAAATCTCAGTACTTCCTTCTTTTGAATGCATAGAGGTCTTCTTCATGCCAGCATAAATGTATTTTACACTGTATATGTTTTAAATAGCCATCTTCTGAGCTGTGCTTTAAGGTTATAAACATGATGTCAGTTACTATTTTGCAATTCATTAAGAGTTTAGGAATAATATGGGAGAGAGATTGATTCAGACTCTTTAGGAATCAATTATTAAAACCTCCCCAGAAACACTTATCTTTGTAAAGCCTTTATCCTGTTCTGTTTCTGCCAGGCAAACCCTCTGTTTTTTCCTTGGGACTTCAGAGACTGTAGTCTGTAGTGCAGTTTAAACACAAGAACAGGCCAACAAGGGTTATAGAGGTCATGCATATATTTTGTGATGTGGAAAACATAACTAAATATGAGATGGGTTCTAAATTGAAGCTTAAATAGCTTATAGTCAACATTCTATGGAAATTCATTGCTTTTCATTGTTAAGACAATAAATGAAAGCTAAAAATTCATTCCTTAAATTCATAGTTAGAACAGGTTTCCAAACAAGTCCCTTCATCAAAAGATTGAATATTAACAAAGAAAAGACTTTGTATTATGAGCCTGTTTTTGAGTCAGAACAGCCTTACTTTTGACAGTATGACAAAGACATCCTTAATAGCTTTGTTTTTATGACTGACATTCATCCCAGGTGAACTCAATTGATACCAAGGGATTTATATAACAGGTACAATAAACAGGTCTTGGCATTTCCAAATTAATTTCCTTGACCTGATATAGAGACACAATCATTATCTTGGGTCTTCTTGCCAGAAAATTCCCCCATTCCTATTAAAGCAGAAACAAATATCAGAAAAGTTTAGGCTGTCATTCACAGTGGAGAAAACATTATGATAGTTCATTTGGATATTAGGAAGATATTCTTTACTGTGAGTGTGGTGAGGCCCTGGCAGAGGTTACCCAGAGAAGATGGGGATGTCCCATCCCTGGAGGCATCCAAGGCCAGGTTGGATGGGGCTTGGAGCAACCTGATCTGGTGGAAAGTGTCCCTGCCCATGGCAGGGAGTTGGAAGAAGGGAATCTTTGCTGTTCCTTCTGACACAAACTTCTCTGTTATTCATTTGAGCCCTCTCTGTTCTCAGTGAGGGCAGTCTTCATCCCTGAGTACTTGCTTATGTCGGTGATGAATGGGTGTGAATAGTTCAGCAGTACTTTAGAACAGTTCAGGTTTCCTCAATTTTTGTATTTTTTACTCTTCAAATCGGTATGTGAGCAGTAACCTTGTACTTCATTGGGCCTGAGTTCGTATAAAGGATTTTTCTGCTAGCAGGGATTTGCTAGGCATAGTGACTTTGGCAAGCAGAAGCTTGTTGTTAATGAGCATCAGAGCCCTCATTCAGAAAAGCTCTCTGCAGCTGTGTACACCTGACTGAGATCCCCAGTACCGGGGCATCCACGGTCACAGATCACCATAGCTGAGTCTCTCTGCTCTGTTGGTTTAATTACAAGGAAGAGTTTGCTTATAAAATGAGTACTCAGGTTTTGTACCTTATTGACTTTGTTGGCTGTCTTTTGTGACCTCTCTGACTTTTTTTTTTTTCACTTGTCCTTACACAAGTTATTAATTTTATTAACCATATTCTCAGAAGATGGCATGGGATTTACAATTGTTGGCTGAAGATGACAGCAAAGAGGTCTGGACAGTCTAGAACTACAACATGAGAACTGGAAGACCAGGAAGAAGCAGCAGGTGTTGCAAATTTGGAGCATCTCCTGTGCACTAAGGATGCTCAGAGAGAACCCAAATAATCTCAGTCCACCCCTGAGCCACAGAATAATGCTATTAAAAATAGCTGACTTCTGAATGTGAACACATCCATGTGGAGTAAACAAGTGCAACACAGAGATATTTGATTCAGTAGAAACCTGAGAAATTCAATAACGATTATGCACAGCATTTATGATTTTACCTGTCTGGACTTATAACAGTCTAGTCGTGGTTGTTGTGAATAATGTCCCACATCCTCTCTGTTGGCAGAGGTGCAATACCACACAAATACAGCAAAGAATAAATTGTGCTGCTTTCCATTTCCACACCTTTCTGGTTCAGATGAGTACACAGCATTAACTGCTCCTTGTATAAACTCAACAATGCTTTACAAGACAGAGCATCAGAAAGCCACAATGCTCAGCACAACACTTCTTCAAGAAAATCATCCCCCTTTTCTTCCTGTTCCAATCTGTGGTCAATGGTTAATGATGTTAAAATTGTTTCTGTTTTGCTTTTCTTTACTCTTACAAAGACCTTATGAAAACAGAATGCTTGATATTAAATCACAGAATCACAGAATTGACCAGGTTGGAAGAGACCTTAGAGATCATTTTGTTTCCAATCCTCCTGCCATAGGCAAGGATGCCACTCATTAGAACAAATTGGTCCCCATCCAACCTGACCTTGAACCATTCCAGAAGAGAGGAAGGGAGCTCCATGTGTCCTAGCCAGAGTTTTGCAAACCTTCACACCTCCTAAGGCCCTCATGCTTCTTTCTTCTAATAATGGTCATGCCCAGCTGTCCTCTTATGAACTGAAACCAAAATTTGATCAACATGGATTTTAAGAACAATTGGGAAAAAGACTTATTAATCATCATAGTTCATCTGTATTACATGGTGATGTCTATTATAGGTCCTTAGTAGTCAGCAGCAATGTCTGTAATTCCTGAGACAGCTGATGCCAGGAATGTGCTATCAGAAGTGTCTGACACTACTAATATGTGTTAGCATTACCTTTTGAGGTTGGCTTGGCTGCTGTCTGAAAACAAAGAAAAAAGGCTGAAGATCCATTACCATTCTCTCATGCAAGCTCTGCCCTGCACTACAGAGATAATCAGCACTGGATTTCTTTGTATCTCCCCGTGGCTTTTTTGTGTTCCCTTCCTTCCTCTGCAAGAAAGCTCAGCAGGATTTTTAGCTTGGTAGAGGCCAATCCAGTAATGTTTGCTAAGAAAAGCTTTTCAGCAATTGTTTTCTTGCTGCTGGTTTTTGTTTTTTTTTTTTTTTTTTTTTTTTTTGTTTTGTTTTGTTTTGTTTTGGGTATTTTGTTTTGTTGGTTGCTTTTTTTCCCCCATTTTTTCATCAGAAAATGCTTATTCATGCCAAGGAAAATTTTACTTGGACTGCCTTTATCTTGGTTTCATTTGAGAATTTCCTGAGGTTGAAGATGCAAATGTGCACCAGAAAACTTTTCCTTCATTGCTGAATAGCCCAGATCATTATGGCACATACAGAGACCAAATCCTTCGTTCCTCCTTTACCTCAGTCAAGATCAGTTTAATAAAAATGGAAAAAAAAAATCCCCATCAGAAGTTATCATATGAATAAGTGCAAAAGTTTTACTATTTAAATATATTTTTTATTTCTTTATAATGAATCTCACTGGCAGATTTGTGTGAAGTTTATGATAAGGGACTAGGCTGCATTCTGAATCACATGAAAACAAGTGCTTCAACTTAAGTCGATTAACATACTGGATAGGAAAAGGGATATGTTGTTACTTGTTCATACTTATTTGGAAGTTCATAAAACTTACATTTTTCTTCTGAATTCCTAAGTGAGAGGGGTGAGTGGGAGAGATGTTAACGAAAAACTAAGATCAGTCATTAAAATAAATGGGAAGTATAGAAAAATCAAATGTTCTTTTAACAACACAGACCTGAAAAAAATTCATCTGCCTGAAAAAATTGAGGAAACACCTGCACTTCACAGCCTGGCTGTCAAGAACATGTAGTGAAACCCCAAAATTCTCAGTTGTTAAACTGAGACAAATCTAGGAGCTATGCAAAATTGTACCTTGAGTTCCACCTGTGCAGTCTGACTGACTTCATTGAGTGTGAACAAAGTTACTCTTAGACCTTTCAGAGTTACAGAATTCTCACATGGGCTTTATTTCCCACAAATTGCATTCTGCTCCTTCAGTCTTGCCAGGAATATTAAGACCATAGAGGAAATAGGGGTACTGAAATGGGAATACTTCAGTGTTCTGTTCTGTCTTTTCATTGCACAGAAAGAGGGTTTGAGGCTTGTAGAAAGGAATATCTGATCTATATACCTCATCTTTCAGCTAGCTCAAGTAATATACCTCCTGCCTGTCCCACTTGTCTCTCTTGGTAATTCAGGGAAGAAGAGCAAAGTGAGCCAAAAATGGGAATATGGGATAAAAGGTTATTAGAGGAAAACCATAGAGTCAAGGAGTGGTTTATGCTGGAAGGGACCTCAAAGATGTGGTAGTTCCAAACCCCCTGCTGTTTGAGGGACAGCTCCCACTAGATCAGGTTGCTCAGAGCCCCATCCAGCCTGGCCTTGAACACTTTAAGGGATGGGGAGTCCACAACCACTCTGGAATTCTGAGCCATTAGAGCTTTAAGATATTTCTAGTTCAAACCTGGTACCAAAATTAAAGTACACTTGTGTGAGAAGAGATGAAATGTTATTTTGGTTTTATCCACTTCACTCGTACTGTTCAACAGTCATAATTTCTAATCTTCAGACTCTATTGGCATTAAAACTCCAGGGTATTTGGGAAACTTTGGAATGTATGAGTAGTTGCTACAGCATACTTACAAATTAAACTAATCCTTAGTGATAATAGTGCTTATCAAGAAACTGGATCTGAAATATTTATCTACTCTTCACCCCACTCTTCTAATATTAGCATAGTAATCTCTTTCCAGTTCAAATGAAGCATTTGTAATACTACTTTACAGTATGTTTCTGATGTGTTCTGCCCTTGTTTGTGTAATTCACGTTTGAAATGCAACAAAATATTCTGAAGAACAAGAGAACTACATAAATCCTTTCTTAAATCCTTCAATTTTTAGATTAAAAAAAATAATCCCCGCATTAATGTTTGTAAACCCAATAATGGGACCAGGTCCAACCATTTATGGCTACATTTGCAATTCAGATCTCTGTTAACATGAAGATTAAAGAAAGGATTAGTTTCCAGCCCCAAAAGGCATAGTTTAGCAGCCAAATATGAGTTGCTCATCAGATGTGCCAAAACATAAAAATACAGGAAAGATCAAAATGGTCATTTCTGATGTCTCGTCTTTGAAACAAAGACTAAAACCATTTTAAATGCCTTAGCATTCTGAATCTTCCTGTAGTACTTGCCAAATTGCTCCTTCTGATCCTGTCTCATTGACATTAAAAATTATGAAGGCCTCAGCTTGGGTGTCTTTCTGCTGAGGGTAATTTGACAGCGTTAGTGGAGTGAGCTGCTGCTCCCGTGTGCTGACCCAGGGTAGCAGATCTGGCAGATAAACAAGTCTGTGACAAATAGCACTGACATCCCTGTCAAAAGAAAAGACATGACTCAGACCCAGAATCTGTACACAGCCCAGTGCTGGCTCTCAGTGACAAATGGTTTTAGTCTGACAGTGTGTTTCACTGCTTGAACTTTCAACTATCAAAACAAGACTCAGAAGGAGGGAACACGAGAGAAATCCACACATACAGGCAGACAGCCTGGCCTGCCCACTCAAACAGTACTTCAAAATTTTTCTGTTCTTTTGGTACCCTTATCATTCCCTGGACAATATTTTATTTCTCTTTCTTTTTTCTTTTTTTAAAATTAAAAGAATAAACCAAGGACAGTTCAATTTCATTACTTGCAAACCCAAGCATTAGAAAAGAGCATGTGCTATTTTAATAAAATCTCACTCCACACAGGACATTAAGTTTCACTCACCCATGGATAGGGTCTTACATTTGGTATTGGACTAATGGAAAATTTAGTTAACTTCCAGGCAGTTATCCATGCATGCTTTCAAGGAATCAGCAGGTAGGAAATCAACACCAGGCAGTTCCTTCTGAATGTTCATCACCTTTTGGTGTTAGCAGCTTAGATCTGGATTTCTACTTTTTATTTCTCTGCTTCCAAATTCCAGACAGGAATTAGTTTAAAGTTTTTCTGCACTATAATATAAAAAAAAAAAAAGAACAAAACTAAAAAAACCAACAAAAGCAAAACCAAGAACAACAAAAAACAACAAAAATCAGTGGACTGCTGTAGTGCTGTAGTGTGTGTCCATGTCAGTAAGTTGGCATGTGGGCTCTGCAGGTTGGGTTCTGTCAGGAGAGGCTGTGAGTGGCTAACTGTGTCAGCCAGCATCCTCTAAGTATCTTTTTCACAAAACCTCTATTGTAGAAAGCTGCTTTTTACTCTTATTAATTCCAGTCCTGTCTTTTAATTGTTCTGCATATTAAATATAAAAACTTAAGTGGTAGTTTCCCTTACTTTAGCTGACTTATAATCACCTAGTCATCCTACTCTTTTTGTTGTTGTTTTGAATGCTGGGAAAATATTGGTTTTCTTCATAGTTTTGTAATGTTCTATTATTATATACCTTAATAAACATCTAATTCTATATCCAGAGGTCTGCTCAAAAAATTCCCTAAAAAACTTGCCTATTTTGGAGGCATTGTGTTTTAATGAAGACAAGTAGTGACTTCCTCAGTAACCAGTAATTCAAAATTACCTATTTTGCACCTGTGGTTCAATAACAGGTATTTTGTTTTGGTTTGGTCTTCTTTCCAAATACAGAAGAAAATTTCAGTGTTTTCTTAAAAAATATTTATAATACTGGTAGACTTATCCTCAGACCTTGTTTTTCATTTGCATAGTCTCTTTTATTTGAGCCATTAATTTTCCTTTTATAGCTTTGCTTTTTTAATCTAAATTTACTTTTGGTGATTTCTAATTTACATCAATTATAATATTTTTCTTGTATTTCTTTTGATACATATTGATTTTTATTTTCTATGTATTGCCCTAATTCATCCACTAGGACAGGTTAAGAGCTAGAAAAAAATGGTCTTCTTTACAAATATTGAATCATTGCCTCTGAAATAAATAGTAAAATAGTCACAGCTAAAGCTCAGCTTGTAATGCTCGTTTTTTCAAAGATCATACAATCACAGAACCATAGAATAGTTTGGGATGCAGTTGATCTTGAAGATTATCTAATTCTAAAGGTACACCTTCCACTAGAGGAGGTTGGGCAGAGATACTCATATACTATATTTCCTTTTTTTTTTCCCCCTTCTTCTTTCCATTAAATTCTCCTTAGCTTGGAAACTGATCTTGTTTGAAATGCCACGTACAATTCATAGAGACAAGCTAATCACTAGCTTGGAAGCTGGTGGTTTCCTAGGAAGTGGTGGTCAGGACCATCTTACAATCAGTGAAACAAAATAAAAGTGATTTGGACTATCTTTTATCTTCTTTTATTAAATATAAGCAGGTTATAATCACCAGTCTCTAAGCAACAGACAGATACTAATCCAGCAATTAATTCACCTTTATCCATATAATGAGGTCCAAAATAGAGCTGGCTTGTGTTCAACATGACACCTCCAGTGAGGAAGAAAAAGAAAAAAAGAACCTACCTGTATGTACATGTATTCAAGAACTCTAATGACTAACTACTGTCTGTGTGAGACCTTTAATATGTCTGCAAAATTGAAATTCTCCTTAGTAACACAGTTTTTTATTTCAGTTACATACAGATATTTAAAAGCAACCTCTTTGTTCTCTGCCTTAAATAAGAGTCTTGAATAGATTCCATTTCCATCCTTTGCTATTTAGCCCTTTGGTCTTTTCCCATTGAGATCCAGGGACCTACTGATGCTAAAACTGGTACTGACATTGCTACTTGTGAGTGATGCATCTTTTTTCTTTTCTTCACCCTTTCTTTTCCCTTGTTCAACCTTTTCTGGTTTTTCTAAACTCATTATAAGTGGAGCTGGGAACTCCAGTAATGTGAATTAGCCCAACATCAACATTACAGTCACTCTACAGTCACCTTTCTTTTCTCAGGAGTGGGAAAGCCAAGTCTGGCCCCCAGTTTTATAGCACAGATCTTGAAGCAAGTAAGGGAAAGGGGAATTTTTTTCCATTGTGTTTATTGCAGCTATTTAGTCTGCATCTTTCACTTTAATGCAATTGTAATATAAATTCTATCTGTTCACACTTGACTATTCCAACCACTTTCCAGTGAGACAAAGTCTCTCTATTTGTTTTTGTGCAAGATGTAGGGTGCCCCATACACACAATGCATTAATTCTGGTGCCAAAAGGCTCTTGCCATCACTCGTTCCTTGTCAGCAGGTTATCAGAATTTGACAGCCAGCTGGTAAAGAGACCCAGCTTCAATGAAACTAGACTTTTAGAATTAAATAGAAAAGGAGTTTTTAGCTCAATGCACTCATAGCTGGCTATCAGCTCCATGAGGAGCTGCCCTATGGCCTCTTAAATGGCAATAAGGCACCTTTGGTGAGTCAAAGATTGCACCCCAAGGAACCAGTCAGCATAAGACTTTTACATTTAGGTCACTACTTACACATTACTATTTCTAATCACCAGGGATTGTTTCTTCTACTTCTTTTATAGCCCCATACTGCGGTGCCTCCAAAATTTCTTAATAGCATTTTCTAT
This sequence comes from Fringilla coelebs, assembly GCF_963513975.1. NCBI lineage: Eukaryota > Metazoa > Chordata > Aves > Passeriformes > Fringillidae > Fringilla > Fringilla coelebs. The sequence goes on along the minus strand of NC_140028.1, from coordinate 6,855,292 downwards.
ATCTAGCAATATATATATCTATATGTGTGTGTATGTATCTTTTTATTAGTAGCATGTCATTTCTTGACAGTGCAACCAAAACTTAGATAAGAATACACTGAGAAAATTTTCATGTTGCCTGCAACTTTTGCTTCCTCAGTTGAGCTGCTAAGAGTACTCAGGTGGAAGACAGCTGTACTACCCTGGAGAGAGCTGTGACACAAGAAAAGACCATCAGTTTTGACTGCTCATTACTGCTCAACAGGTACAGGCTACATCCCTCCAACATCTACAGACTAGTTTATTTAAATGCTTTCTAATTAACTGATAAAATTACCAGGGTTTTTTGAGACTAACCAGCCATTGCAGTTAACCTAAGTCATTTTGCCTGAATTTAATAATGTTCTGCTGATGACAGTTTTTGCAGGCTGAGTGACAGGATTGGTAATATGAAAGGGAAAGCATGCAAAGCAGGGGCAGAGACAGCAATCTCTTTTAACATAGCAGATTCTGAAGTGAATATCTGTCAGTGGCTTCTGTTACCAGGAAAAAAGTTGCAAACGTTGCTCAAAATCCCCACATACTTGACACTGGAAGTTACAAACCACAATATAAGAAAAAAAATAAATATTCTAAATGAGCACAACTGCAGGCTCCTCTGCTGCTGGTCATGATAGCCGATCCTTTTTTGTCCTCTTTTTGCTGTTTCTTAGATCCTTCAGCTAGACTTCAAACGTACCTTGCTGGCTCATTAGGAGAGAACAATGTTAAAAAGTAAAAACCAGGAGTATTTTTCATCTGGTTCTGTGTGGCATTGAACATTTGGCTTCAATGTGTGCTGCCACCATTAAAGATTCCATATTTTTGCTTTAGTGGCACTTTGCCAGTTGTCTCTGTGTTCTCTCCTGGATTTTCTGGGCACTTAAATGTTTGAGATCTTTTTCCTGGAATTATAACTGCTTAGAGGCAGTTGATTCTGGAAGTTAGTGCCATATATTGCGTGAGTTTTACATTCATAAAATAATAAAATCTTTAAGGTGAGAAAAGACCACAAAAATCCCCAAGCCCAATTGTTAACCCAGAACCACTGTGTTTACCCCTAAACCAGGCTGCCCAGTGACACATCCACGTGCCTTTTGAACACTTCCAGACACAATGACTTTACCACTTCCTTTGGCAGCCTGTTCCAATGCATGACCAATTTTTCAGTGAAGAAATTTACCCTGGTAGTGAATATCAGGAAATCTCCCCTGGCACAGTTTAAAGCCATTCCCTGTTTCCCTGTCACTTGCTACTGGGAGAAGAGGCCAATCACCAGCTGCTCACAACTTCCTTTCAGGGAGTTTGAAAGAGAGATAAGGTCCCTCCTTAGCCTTCTTTTCTCCAGATTAAACAACCCCAGTCCTCAGCCTCCCCCTACACAAATTGCTTGCCAGACCCTTCATCAATTCTGTCTTCCTCATTTGGACATTCAAAACTTCTGGGCTGTTATCACTATTCACAATGCATATTTCCAAGAAAGATTAAAAGACAAAAGTTTAGTATGCTATCACTTTCTTTTTTAGGGTGAATGCAGCTTTATTTAAACATTGTTAAAAAGGTGATGTCAGCCCAAATAATGGGATTTTTTGTCAATGTTGTTTTTAAATTTTATTTTTCAGAGAAACCAGCTAACTGAAATAAGCATGAGCATGTGATGTGCAGTTCTAATAAAATACATCCCCATACAGATCTGCTCTACACGCCTCTTTAGAATATTAAACTACTTTTATTCTTTTATGTGCTATTTAAACTGACGTGAAGATTTGTGGATACTCAAAGCTTGGAGACTATAAAAGAACATTCACAGAGATGTAAGGTGGAAGGGATTGGTTTGTTTGCTGTTTGCTTACTCTCTCAATATAAAATATGTTTTTGAGCTAACTTGACCTCTCTTACTTACTAGGTGCATGAATTGCTTATGCTTACTCTCTCAATATAAAATATGTTTTTGAGCTAACTTGACCTCTCTTACTTACTAGGTGCATGAATTGCTGATGTCTGAAAATACTTCAGTTCCATATTAGCCCCTTCATTTATGTGCAGAGATTTACCACTGCTCTCAGAAGTTTCTTGTTTTGTTAGGTTCTGACTTACAACATACAAAAGTCTCTGAAAATGTTTCTTATGTGCAATTTGGCCAGTTTGGGTCAGCCATCCTGACCATGCTCCCTCAGCTTCTTGTGTACCTGTCCACGGGCAGAGTGTGGAGATGCTGAAAAGTCCCTGACTAAGTCTAGCTCTCTATGGCAACAACTGAAGCATCGGTGTGTTATCAATGCTGTTCTCATACTAAATCCAAACCACAACTCTGTACCAGCTACTAAGAGAAAACTAACTTTATTCCAGCTGAAACCAGGACATGGAAACATGGAAACATGGAAACATGGAAAACTACTGAGTAGTCATTTGACAATAAGGATCAATCACTTGAACTTAGCATGAAACTAAATCAGGCATATTTTCTTGAAATAAAATATATGGAATCTATTTTCCTTCCTGAAATTCCAGCTCCCAAAGTGTTATTAATTTACTAGTGTTGATTTTATTTATTAAATAAAAATCCTTCCCGTTCAAATGCTCCTGCACTCACAAGAGTTTTTAAGGAATGTGTGGTTCAGTTAGAGGGCAGGTGTGTGTGTCATAGTTAAAATGTTCTCAGCTGTAATTACAAAACTCTCCTCTTCTCTCCTGTTTGAAAATGCCAGCAAGGTAACTGCTTATCTGTTCAGACTCTCCTGAAAGTCAGGGAAACATGTTTTTAATATTCCATGTAAATCCACAACTCCATCAGTGGCTGCTTCTACGTGTGACTAGAAGGGAACTGTGCAAGGGTGCTACAACAAAGGAATGACTGCAGGGAGGCTTCTGCAACACATCTGGAAAACAGAAAATGTTCTGATTTACTATTGGAATCAGGTCTGAAATCAGCTGATTATTATTTACTAGTTTCAGAACTATAAAGAGCTAAGGATAAGTCTCATCTGACCAATATAAGGCATCTGTAATGTAGACACCTCACCAGCTACCTGACCAGCACATGTGAATCCAGCTCCACTACACAGTGGAGAAAAATGGGTATTTTTAGGGAGAAAGCCAAGTTCCTGCTGTAGCTGTTCATTACACAGTGAAATAGAACAAATATTTGAAGTGCCAATTCTTCCTTGACTTTATTTTGAATTTAGATAGTGAGCTTAGAAACACATCTCTACCCTGTCAATTCTTGCAGCTGATTCCCCCTCAGTGGGTAGAATTTATCCCATCAGTTTCAGGCTCTTATTTTTAGATAGGTTTTGTCACAATTTGACAGAACTGTGCTCTTTATTCTCTCAGAGAGGGACAAACGTTGGCTTTTCCTAGGATCCTAACCTTTCCCCTTTTAAATCTGGAGAGAATGAATCCCACACCTGATCTTGATTTAGATTTTAGCTATTCAGGATCAATTGAACATTGTATCTAAACAGTGAGTTTGAATTTGATATACAAAGAAAATTTTAAGCAGGTGGATCCAATCAAAGAATGTATCATCATTAACTATAGTGATCAAATTTATTTGAATATATTATTTTATTTATTAAAATAGTTTATATCATTCAACTGATGTAAATTAGAATTAGGATAACTTGGCAGAAATTGAGAGTTACATTGATTGACACTGACCATTATATCCCAGAGAATATACAAAATAGATTAATAAATGATTGGAGATTTAAAATGGTTTGTATGGTTGAATTTTACTCTCTTTCACAAAGTCTGTGAATATTTTTATCATGAGGATCAGTATCTGAAAATTATCACCTGTTTATTTAATTTAGCTGTCCCTTGAGTTACACCTTCTGTGTCTTTCTCTGGATAGATCTTAATTAATTCAAGACATGTAAATGAGGTTTATAGGCTTGGAGTTTCATTGCTCTTCTTTGCTAGTCAGTAGAGACAGATCTCGTGATGCAACTAAAATATGAAGTTTATTTGATTTTTGGAAACTTCTTTCTCTGCAATGACAGGAAAACAATGACACCAGCTAACATTTTAATTTTTCTTTTTAATCAAGTGCAGAGGGATTAAGTTTAGTGCTTGTGTCTGCCATAACAATAATTCCATTTGGAGGCTCAAAATATCTCTGCAGTGGTAAAACAATCTTGAAAGCACACACCAGAATTAACCTGTTCACAAACATTCCACATGAACCACTACTTTTAAAAACTGTTCTTACATCTGTTTTAAGGAAGAGATTGATATGGCTTTTTTCTTATTTTCCACTGACTCAGTTTACCCTTCTTGTAAAAAAAAATTGAGTACTTACATTTCTTTTTCACATTAATGATAAATGCTTGAATTTACTAATCCTTGCAGTTTAGAGGCCATCTGGTGGGAGATATTTCTTACAGAAGGAGAAAGTATTTAATATTTTAAGTTTTTTTCTTCTATTGTGTGGAACAAAATATTTTATGTAATTAATTAGATTTATAATCATAAATAGATATATGCATGTATGTTTGTGTGTATATATATATATATATATATATACATGCATATATATATACAGAGAGAAAGAGAGAGAGCACAGATTTAAATCCCAGTCACTGAAATGCAAAGTATTCTTTCATTTAATTTCCGTGGAAGTGAAAGGAAATCCCTTTAAGAGTGGAGCAAAGGAGAAAAGCACTCTGAAGTACTCACCCATTATGTCTTTTCTTTTGCAAATAAATGTAAAAAAAATTAATTATAAAGAATGCAAAAAGTGGTCAGGGAGTAATTAATTATCAGTATGAAGCTCAGACTTTTATTCAATTATGCAAAATTCATGATAATAAAATTATAATATCGTTCCACTTTATAACTCTGTAGCCACACTTCTTCAACAAAAATGCAGAGATCAGGAAAAGCAGTGAAGAACAGAGCAGTATAATTAGTGAAATGGCATCACAGCAGTACAGGAAAAAGTTATATCAATGGTCACTATATCACAGAAGCAAAGGCTGCTGATCCTAAAATGGTCATCTCATTAACCTGATATGTTGAAGAAAAGAGCCCCACATCTTCTTTTTGCATCTTTGATTGATTTATTCCTAGTAATTATTTTTATGGAAATTTTGTTCCAGAGACTTTGACTGTTTCTGCTGCTAGAAAATTTAGTTTTCTCATTTGTTTAAACAAGTATCCCTGACCCTAAAGTAGCCAGCTGCTTTCGCCTTAGTGAGTGTTTCTTCTATTTCCACAAGCTACAGACAAAACTAATTATGACCTATAAAAATTCTTTTAATAAACAAAAATATTCACCATATCCTTATCCACAGCAGGAAGATTGGGACTATATACTTTGGGAATGAGGGGCTGTGACATTGGGAATATTATTCTTCTGCCTTCCAGGTGGGAATTCCTGTTTACCTGAGCTTTTTATACCTTTTGCCTCATTACTGTTCAATAGAAATTTTGATTCCCTGACTTTGATGAATGTGTTAAACCTTGTGGGGTTTTTTTTGAGGGGGGGAGGGTTTGGGGATTTTGCAGTGTTTTTGTCTGAGTTTGTGGATTTTTTTTTTTTTTTCCTTTCTCTATAAAATAAGAACAAAATTATGGGGAGAGTTTGCATTACCATGGACCTCTGCCTTAGGTATTTAAGAAAAGAGAATCAATCTCTGGCTGGAAAAATCCCAAAATAAAATTCATACATAGCTTGAAGATATTGCACGGTGCAAATGGATGCAGAAATACTTTAAATCTCTTAATGACATGCCCAGGGTAGCACTGCAGAGCTGTAGACACTGAGAGGTAACATCTCCTGCTGCCGGCCTCCGGGCATGTTGTGAGACTTCCCTCTGCTTGGACCAAATTGTTTTCAACCCTTTTTGCCACAGCCTAATCTTCCTACACACTATTAAAGAACCAAGAGTTTTAGTCCTTCTGTAAGGAAAAAGGCTATGCAGTTTATCAGCATAAACTCCAAATTCCTGCTTCTTTACTTATGGTAAAAACAAAGGTTTCCTTTCACCGTATATGAAATTAAGCCTTCACTGCCCTCGAGTAATGAAGTCCATGTTTCCTTTGTCATGAACATGTCTGATTAAATTAATTAGAGAAAACTTGCTTTGGGATTTGATCTGGGTTCTCCTTCTTGCTTTTAATTAATTATTTGTGATCTGACCCTCTTTTTTTTTCTTGCTTTAAGGTTTTTTAAACTGATTTTTGTTCAACTGTTATCCATCAAAACATAAAATTCAGTTTGTCATATCACATGTATAATTTCTATGTGCTGTTTTCAATATTCTGTCTTGTTGGAGAATTTCCTTTGATATTTTTTCCCTTGCATAGTTTTTTTAAGACCACTTATGTTCTTTAAGCTCCAGATAATTTTCACGATTTTTGCTGGATGTGGCTGTTTTATCAATTCAAGATGTATTATTTAAGAGCAAAGAGTGATAAAGGAAATGTTTGATTATTTTGCTAGATGTTTCCTGATGTGATAAGAAAGCATTAAAAAGAAAATAAGTATAAAATGATGAAGACATCCATTTCTGTTATGGTATTTTAGATAAATAATCACTTTTTCTAAATCTCTGCCATATCTCTCAGCTTTCTGAAACATGAGTACTCAGGAGATGACAGGGTAACAAGGTTTGTTGATTTGAGATCTTTTGGATCCAATTCTAGTATAAAGCAGATATTGTATTTTTGTGCAAATCACCTTGTAAAAACTCTAAATTGCACTAGTGAAGTTAACACAAAACATAATTTGGTTTTTTGTTACGTACTCATAGTTGCCTTAAAAAAGCTGAACTAAGAAGTTTTAAATGTGTTGTATTACAACACAAAGGTTTTCCCTCCATGGTCATGAAGCTGCCGGGTATAGGTGGGGGTCACTGTGGAAAAAGCAACATCAGACAGATCATGACAGGTGAAATCATAATGAATGGGAAAAAAGACAGGGATGAAATAGAAATAATATTCATTATCCTGGTAATATGTTCTAAAATTGCTAAGTGCCAGACTGAGCCTCATCCACTGTGAAATATTCTAATGACCAATGAGTACATAAGTCTAAATGAATTAGGAAGTCCTCCTAAATCAAATAAATCTCCTAACTTAGTACTCACAGATTGTTATTAAACTTAATATGAAGGATAATAAGGCCTGACCAGGGAAAATTTTATCACTGGAAATCCATGGCCATAGGTGACTTGCAATTCCCTGTAATAATCAAAGAAAAATTTTCTTTGAATTTCTAATAACTGCTTGAAGTACTTTGTTGCTTGCCTTCACTTATAATTTCCATCACACACAATGACAATACAGTGGTGGGACAATTACAGCGCTCATGAACACAGATGTATTTTAGTATTTAGATAGAAATTACTTGCAATTAGTACAAATATTTGCAAGTATGCTTTGAAAACAAACAATTATTAGGAAAAAAACCCCAACAAAATACAAAAAAATATCAGATTTTTATGTGTTTTTATCTTTCAGCAGTCTTTAGTTCCACTAGTATATCAAAAGGAAATGTTGAAGATTCAAATTGACATTACCAATTCCTTGTTCCTCCCTTTCATGCACAGATTTTAAAATGTTATCAATGTGGAAAGTTGCTGCCAGTTCTAGAGACAGCATTTCATATTGTCAAGTGGTTCAGATTAGAATATTTACATTAGATGAAAACCTATGTTATTTAATATTAGTTGAGTGTTTTATGGCAAGTTTCCATTCAGGTTGTGTTCTCAGTCTGGAAAAAGCTATGCAGTTCTCCAAAATCTCTGCCCTTAAACAGGAATAACACAAGCACACACATCCATACATCTGCCCATGCAGAGAAGTCCTTTGTAGATGTAATAACATATGGTCTTTGTTTCTTATTTGGGATTTTTTCATAAATGACAGCTACCCCTGGGTGTTCTGTTGTTGGCACTCACCACAGCACCTTGGTAGGGCACCTTGAAACTGTGTAAGAACTTTTTACTGACAGATGCCACTGTCATCTGTATCAAGTTCCTGGACTTTGCCTTTCTTTTTTTCTGACATATTACATCCTAAAAGTCATCTTTCCTTCATTTTCCACATCTCATTTCTCTTTCTTCTTTGCTTGAAAGACTGAAATTGCTCATTATCTGCTATAAATTGGCATCAACGGAGTTATCTCAATTCATACCAGCTGGACCAAAGCAGTGAATGGCTATAAAATGCTGTTTTATTTTATTATAGACTTGGCTTGGATTTAACCTTTTATTGTATTTCACTGGCAGGTTTTTTTTCCCCTCCATCATCTTGTAATAAAAACATTTAGTAAACAAACATATTAAGCTATAATAATATCCTTAAGTTAAGCACCCATATATTTATGATGCCAGACAAACCAGATGAAGTGTATTTGAAAAACTATTGGAGCAAAGAATGTACAATGGTATGTGATGGAAGTTCATATGCAAACCCACAGAGAAGCTCAGAGAATGAAGATGTAAATATGACATTAGTGCTAGAGATCACTTACTATTGATGCAACTCTTTGCTTGAGGCATTTGGGCTATTAACTGAGTCATAATCCTAGAAAGACCATGCAGTTCCTTAAATTTTTTTAGCAGTATTCTAAAGCATCTCGTGTATCTCTTCTAGGTTTCTGGTAGGTTTGACTCGGATTGGTTTCTATTTCATCTCTCTGTGTTTACCTATTCCTACCTGTTTGTTTTTAAAACCTCCAACCTTCATTTGATGAAGGTAGGGCCATTCAGTTTGAATCAGGATCATAATGGATCTAACTTGCAAAAGAACAAATCTGTCAGTGAAGAATAGGTGGGAACAGCATTTTCTAGTATTTCAGTTTAGATTATCCCCACAGCACTAAGCAGTATCTCTCAATAATTTAGCTGGCATTTATCCATAACATTGTTAACTGATAGAAGTAATTATTGTACTTTCTTAATATCACAGATCTCTTGTGTGCGGTATAAAAAGACATTGACTGGTATAAAAAGACATTGAATGGTATAAAATATGCAAAGGATTAACTAAAAGTTCTAAATTGATTGAAATGCTGAGTTGAAATTAGAATATATCTTTTAAAAATCATAATAGGAACTACTTTCTAAATTCAGCCAAGAAATAGGACTACAAACTATGGAGGTGCATATAAGTATAGAAGAACAGTACATGAAGTGAATCAGAATGTTAGGTTATAAATGACAGAACAGCAGAAATGCATTGTGCTGATTTGTGGCCTCCAGGAATGTGATATCTATATCAAAGGCCAGTGCAATGCAAACAGAACAAAGACATATCTTTTTTTTCCAGAAATATTCTATATAGCTGTGACTAGATGAACAACAGCATTAATTTAATCGAATTAAAATGTCTAATTTAAAAACTGCTAGGTTTCCAACTATGGTCCCCAGAAATACATATCAATATGTATAATCTCCCTCTGCATGCAAAGAGAGACTTGCACATATATTTAAAATTAAAAGGGGATTAATGAAAAAAAAATCAAAATATTTGATTAATACTTTACTCTAGTCTGTTTTTTACTGAGAAACAGATGAGCAGTCTGGCAACAAGCGCCCCAAAGTAAAGAGGGCAATAATGAAACTGTTACCTGAAACCTTGAACTCCAGGTTGTCATGAAGTTGCACAACACTTATCCATGCAAAGGAAACTTGGATTTATTGATACATGGATATGCGTGTGTGTGCATAAGCTCCTTCATAATTGTAACAGAAAAAGAGTCTCAAATTTACTAATACTTAGCTTTTCTCCATCCCAATATTTTTTTGCACTAGCATCCAGAATGAGCAGATATTTTTTTTCCATCAAAAATTATCCTGATGATATGGATTTTGCAAAGATGCTGGAAGTCTGAATGTTTCAAGCAAATCCATTGTGCTTTAGTTCCAAATAATTTGTTTTTGCTTATAACCCCAAAATAGTGTGTACATGTGAGCTACTGAAGCACATTAACTGTTTTAACGTTTTTATCTATGTACTTGTACTTTGAATAGAAAAAATGATGAATGAAACTAATAAAATTTGCAATAATGATTCCTCTTTCTCTCTCTTTTTTCTTCTTCCTTCTCATTCTCTTTCTTCTTCCCATTCTCCCTCTTTAGCTCTTTCCTCTCTCCATTTTTTCCTTCTCCTTTGCTCCATTCTTTCCTTTACTTCTTTTTAAAATAAAGAGGAGAAAAATGAGAAAAGGAGGGGGAGAAGGAAAGAAATTAAAATCTCTGCAAGATAAATTTTATTTTCATATCAAACTCAAATTTGTTACTTTTTTCCATGGTTCAGGATGGAAAATAAATCTCAAACTCTAAAATATTAAAATTTCATTTGAAACTGGAATCTTATTTTCAGTCATCTTTATTTATTAGCAAAATTAATGTCATGATTAAAGCCATGCAATATTTGGGCTGATGTTTATATTACATTTTAATTCCACTCTTGTAGTTTCAGCTGTTAGATTTCTTTAACCATAATGAATGTGAGTATTGAAATTTCATAAATCAGATTCCTCTCATAATTCATCTGAGTGGGAGGGTGCTTAGATGGATCCTGCTGTGTTTGAAATGTTGGATTTGGGTTTACAGTGTTGATTAGATGTCTAATGTGCAGTTTTGCTCTCTTGCCCCATGCTGTATAGGTCTAATAATAATTAAACCAAGCCAGTAGCACCAACAGCTAGTGGAAAGATTTCACTTTCCCTATGTCTTTATAGGAAGTTCAATTCATTGACCTATTGAGCTTACCCAGGTTATCATAAAACCCAAAATATGGTTGTAGTTTTCATGTGAATCCACTAACCATATGTACTATTTTCCCTCTTGAAAAGCAAAACATTTAATGGATGGCACCAAGCATGATGAATAATATTGACCAAATTTCAGAATGCATCATTTTTTTTTGTCATGGTGGTGTTTTTTTAGTCCATCTTCTCTATTTGCTCAACCAAGTTGCCTCTTCTAAGGTCGAAACAGCTCAGAACACCTTTGATGATTCATTTCTCCTCTGATTTCTATTTCTCTCAGCGTTTCTTTCATCCTTGCTCTCAGGAACAGCATCTACTCAAAATTTAATTCAGTCCCTTACTTCCTGTCTGCTCATCAGTGGTGAGGCTGTGCATGGAGTTCTGTGTCTGTTTTTTGGCTCTCCAGTGCAAGAGAGACACAGACACAGAGGAGAAAGCTTGAAGATTTGTGCTCCTCTGGATCTTCCCAAACAGTGTCCTGAAGGCAGCCCTCCAGGGACATGATATGTGACACTTGTACTTGATCCCCTGTTAACTGGAGACGCACAACATGAATTTGCATCTGCCTTTTAGTGGTTTTTCTGCAGGAAAGGAATTCGACACTAACTTGAGGGGAGTAAGCCTTATGCTCATGTGCAAAGATAAATACCCCATGCACAGTGCTCTGTGTGAAAACAGTCTTGGGAGCACTTACAGGAGTGGTTTTGCTCAAATTATATGCAGAGTGTTGGGTTTGACTCTGCTTTTATTATATAAAAGCAGGACTGAGCAGAGCAGAGCAGATTATTATGGCATCACTTAGCTACCAATTATGCAAATATCTACGTTATCAGTTACTGTCAAATGCAGCTAATACAACTATTTGCTTAATATTCAGTTCAGAAGAAAGTTAATGTGCCATTCAACTGAATTTATTGATCTCAATAATGATGTCATGATGCTCTGGTGAGATTCAGTTATTGCAGAAAAAGTGCAGGGGTAAGGGGATGGATACCAGAGAGGATACAATTTCTTAGTGAATATGAGATGTGAGAGTGGCATATTTGGGATAAAAACCAAAAAGCTATTTGTACTGACACAGTAGAGACAAAATTGTGTAAACCAACAACCAGCTAGGAATTCAAGTTGCTATTAAACCACAGTTTGGACTGATTTCACAGAGTTCTCTACAGCACTGCAATATGCTCACTGTCACTGTCACATACCCCATTTAGCAAGGTACAGTGGCACAGCCTAACCTTCAAAGTGGTGTGCAGACTTAGCCCCCTGACTTAAGCATTCAGAAACTGGCAGCTATTCCTTACCTTGCTGCCTAAGCTTCTTTCTACAGTCAATGGAGAATAAGAAGTATTTCCTGAAAACAGACATCCCAGACAGACATCATGAGTCACTTTCTGATGGAAGCTCTCATATACTCTACCGATTATGTACGGAAACTAGATTAATAACTTCACCACCTAATTTAAAGATGGCTAAAATGAGACAAGATGAATGCCATGCATTTGAAATACACCAGTCCTGGATAATTAACCTGAATTAGAAAAGGACAGAAGTGGACATTAATTTGTCAGCTCTCAGAACATCTTTTAATATCTCTCATGCCATCAGGTTTAGTGGCCAGAAGACTTCACAAAAGAGGTAGCTTGTGTAGGAATTGGAATACTGGCTTGTGGTAGAGGGGTGCAGCAGCTTTATTGGCATTGTATAGACATTTTTATTTGAAAGATCAAAAGATTAAAAAGGCTGGAATTGGCTCTTTTTTCTGGCCACACTGCTTCTGTTGCAGCCCAAGACACATTTGCCTTTCTGGCCTGAGAGTGCACATTGCCAGCTCATGTCCAACCTCTCATTCCAGAATTCCAAAGTCCTTCACAGTAGGGCTGCTCTTGATCAAATATGAGCATGGACCACCATGATAAGAGAGATGGATCCAATCTCTACAAGAAAAGTCCAAGAGATGTGGGATTGTTCAGTCTAGGAGAGAGTTCAGAGTCACTCGATTGGGGTCTTTTTGTACCCAAAGTGAGCCCACAAGAAAGACAGAGAATATTTATGTACAAGAGCATTTAGTGACAGGACAAGGGGCAATGATTTCAAACTGACAGAGAGCAGGTGTTAGAATAGATATTGGGAAGAAATTCTTTGTTCAGGGAGTGGTGAAGCACTGGAATGGGCAGCCCAGAGAAGCTGTCCCTGACAATGTTCAGGCAAGGTTGGATGGGGAGTTGAGCACCCTGGTGTAGTGGAAGGTGCCCATAGTAGAGGGGTTGGAACAAAATGTTCTTTAAGATCCCTTCCAACTCAAACCATTCTGTGATTCTGTGATGATTTTGTGATCTCGATATCTCAAGCTGAATGTATCAAATAAATTATTCTTTTCACTTCATTAAACAGTGAAAAATATGTAAATTCAGATGCAGATGCTTATTTGGGATTGAAGACAAGTTTGTATTACATCTTATGCTTTGTGCTGGATGCCAAACATCTTTCCATATTCTTGTTCATTTAGCTAAAAATTCAGCCAGACCTTTCCCCATATATTGCAAGGGAAAGGAGTAATAACCTTCCAACCCTCCACCTTTTATATACATATCTCCTACTTCCTTTCTGTTAAGAAATGATCTCAGCATTTTTTTTTTCTTTGCTCTGTATGTCTGAATTGCATAAACACTTAACATGACATGATATTTTATAAACAATTCATCTCGACATCACATCTTGATCTTTGCCTGTTATTCTCCTTGTCTCCCATGGGACATTACTTTCTTGAAAATAAGTCAGCTCTGCATTGGGCATCTCTCAATGCCGCATAGACACATAGCAGAATCCTCCAAACTATAATTTGCTTTTAACCTTTCCATTCCTGTACCATGTAGTCACTGCATCACTTAATGCATGGTAAGAGCAAGAACTGATTTTTGTCACAAAAGTGCTCAACATTAGAGTGAAAGATGAAGATTTTGAGATAGCCTTTGACTTGGTAAAATATATCACAGCCCCTTGATGGCTTGCAATATCAAAAGACTTAGCCCAGCCTTTTCTATTTGTCTTGAGATTTTCACATCTAAACAGATCCATACTGCAGACAATTACCGTCAGCATATGGGAAGGGAGAAAGCAGATGTGTGTAATCAGACTTTCTATTGTGACTTTTGCTTTCTGTCTTATCTAGTTTCACTATCCATGTGACTGCAAAACTGAAACCTTTTTCCATACCACAATTACTGTTCATTTTTCCGAGGTTATATGGACTTAAATTATTGACATCCTGGATTTCTAGCTCAAGAACTGCAGCATCTGTGTTCTCTTTTTCTAAACCCTGAACAGACTGAACCTGTGTCATAAACCAGGCAATAAATGCATTACAAACACTGACCTATCATGAAAAAGTACGTCAGTGCAGACTCACTCTGACACATTGACTTTCTTTTTCGTTCTGCCAGACAAATCTGTCTTTTCCCAAACCAGAAGACTATGGAACAACACTGCACAGAGACACCAGCTAAGGGCATTAGGCAGTATGGGTACTCAGTAAAGATATAAGAACCGGGTGTACAGTAATATATCTCACACCTGTGTTTCCAAGTGCAGAACCCTTTGGCTTAGTGGCTTTTCCAGGCAAAGAACTTATGCAAATCTCTGTTTTACATCCTTTGATGAGCTTTATATCCAAGGGACTGTAACACTGAGGTTCAGGAAGAAGAAACAGTGATGCTAAAAGATGAATAGACAGAAAGGACAAATCTGTCAAATAAGTGAAGGACTTCACACTGTGGAATGGGCCCATACTGGAGTGGTTTGTGAAGAACTGCAGAAATGGGAAATGCCAGTGCTGAAGCAGTTTGTACGGCAGAGTCTCCCTTAGCAAGAACCCCAACAGTAGAAAAGCATGAGGAAGAAGGAACAGCACAGATGAAATGCTATAAACTGTTTCTAACTCATGTTCTCTTTCCCTCTACATTGCTTGGAGGGGACAAAATCAATGAGCTGGGAGAGAATTTGAGTGTGTGAAGAAGGGTAGAGTGAGGGGAAAGTGATTTTCATTTTACTATTGTTTCTCACTAACCTACTATGTTATTAATTGGAAATAAATTCATCCTCTCAAGTCAAGTTGGATTTGCCTGTGACAGAAATTGGTGAGCAATTTCCTTGTCTTTGTCTTGACCCATGATCTTTTTCATTGCATTTTTTTCCCTCTGTCCTGCAAGAAGGTGGAATAAAATGGGCACCTGTCTGACAGCCCAGATCAACTCAACACACAAAGTTAGTCTTATTTTGCAAATCAAGATCCAGCTTCCTTTACTGAAGATGCCCGTGAAAGGGCATGAGGAAATTACTAAGTATCTCCCCTTGTAACTGTGCTAAAGTATTCAGCTATAAAGAAACCAAGAAATTACTGTATGTTTCCAAGAGAGTCCCTTCCCTTTTTCATTCTACTACTTTTTTGGACAGACAGAGAAATTTTTTTGGACTTTGTAGGAAGCAAGTAAAACCTTAACTAGAAACTCTAATGGAGGTGTTTATCTCAGGTAGGAAAAAAATCAATATTTTTTGCTCCTAGTCCTGTTCTTTACTTCCTAGAGCAAAATTCTCTTTCTTAGCTTACGAAAATTTTCACATCTAACATGGCCATAATCATTCCCTTCAAACATATAAATACAAAGAAAGAAAACCTGCCTAATGAATTTAAATGCAGAACATGCTGGATTGGCAGATCAGTGAATTTGCTAATTCAGTATGTAAATCTCCCCAGGAACTCTCTCCTTCAGAGTAATTAATTCACTGCTTGTTGAGTCTTTGGATAATGATAATCTATTGGTCTGTACAGTCGACTGCACTGCAAGGTAAAGATAGTTGATAACATTCTGCAAACATTGGAAGACATGGCCTTGCTTTCCTCTTCTGCGTGAAGCATTGAGTTTTAAACGCTTGACTTCTTTATAGAAACTCCTTCTCATAAAACAATATGCTTCTAAAACAGAAGTACAGCTTTTCTAAGTATATGGTCACTGTAGCTTGACATGTATAATCTCTTAGATGTCAGAATAAACTCAGCCATAGCAACACTGATCTTCTTGGCATCAGCAGGAGCAATCATAGGTCAATGCTCTGCATTTTTAACAACAAAACTTTAGAACATTTTTAGGGCATCTTTCAACAGTTGTGGAATATGCAGATTCCCAGATCTGGCATGCTTCTCTCTCTTACACAAGTTTTCTGTAAGACATTCCCATCTGAGTTCAAAACAACAATAAAATATTCCAGAAAATTATTACTGACATGGGAATATCAAAGCTAATTTTCCTCATTCCCTTTTGCCTTACAGTATGTCTATTTGTTCATTCTCTGCCACATTCTCCTCTACACTTGAATGAAAATGATTATTTATTCCAAATCATTTCCTTTTCTATTTTTCTTCTCCTCGTAGCTGACATGCTGTCACATGCACTCTTCATCTGGTACATTAGTCAGTTCCTGAGGCAATGAGCATCCGCCAGGTTGTATTTGGCAAGGGGAAGAAGTGAGCTCGCACAACAGAAGATTCTTGGATCCCAAGCAGAAACTTCCCCTCACTGAACTACATCAATAAGGGACAGATTTTAAGATTTGTCAAATCAATACTCTCTAAGTCCCTAGGCCAAATCTCTATCTGCAAGATCCAAGCCATCAAGATGTTTAAAGAACCATTGGAGAGGTTAATCCATGATACACACAGAAGATAACAGTTTCAATGAATCACTAGCAGTGATCATCAAGTTCACCCTCCCAATTTAACTGTATTGACAGAAATAGATTTATATACAGACTTCCTTGGACAAATCCATTTGTTGACAGGCATTTTCAAGATTAAATTACTGCAGGCACCATTAATATGACTAAAGCTGTAGATAACGCCATTTAATTATCTAATCTTATCATTGTGGTGTTTGGGACAAAATACCAAGACAAAATGAGAAATCAAGAAAAATACAATCAAAAGACAAGGAAACTAGTTTATTTACATTCTATATTCTACTTTCTAATTGCAAATCTTCTATAACATAAGTATTAATTCACATCCTCAAGATAAAAATTTCCTAGATATTAGGAATTACATCCACACAGGTTCAGTATTGGCAGAGCTGTATACCTCTAAACTGAAAAGGATCCAGAAACTAGCTTTTGCTTTTGAAAATACTTGAGGGATTCAGTAATTTAGAAATATTTTGATAATGTCTGGAATTGTTCAAAATTGACAGATTGCATGAAAAGGATATCATCTGGTCTCTTTTTCAATTTTTGCTCTCTATGAAGGCAACAAAACCACCCACATGTTTTTCTAACACCTGAGTGGTTACAGGACTCTGATTTAATTCCAGCCTCATATCAAAGGGTTTCAGAATTAAAATTCTCTAATGTCTGGAATGTTTTCTAACCACCGGCTTATAAGTTTTCCAAAGGCAGAGCATACTTTAGCCCTCAGTGACTGCAATATTATTCTGCAGAAAATTGGGACAGGTGGTGGGAAGACAGAAATAAAGAAAAGTTCTCCTGCTCCAAGTGATTAAAATAGTCACTTGAATATGAAAAGTCTGAGGGCTTAAACTCTCCACACAGGACTTGTTTTAGTATGTTCTTTCTTTTTTTTTTTCCCAAATATTTTATTTATTTAAATTCTTCATTCATTTTTAAAGCACTAAATATTAGAACTATCTGTCAATTTGTTATACTTTAGGCTTTGTTGCTAACATCAGCCAAAGCGTATTTTTAATGAAAAGTAGTATCTGAATAAAGGAAAGACAGCAAAATTCCTGTGCTCTCTTGACAATAAAAAAACCCCAAAAAGACAGAATTATTTAAGGACATATTGGCCAAAGAACTAATGAACATACATACAGCTTTAAAAGCTCTGCAATGAGTATGCTTCCTGCCTTAGGGAAGGAAAGAGAATGTGGGAGGGAAGCAAGAATGCTATGTCATTTAGAGAACACTCTGGGAAGTGCTGATGTTAAAATGCTAATCTAAAAATAGAGGGCAGAGGTTCTCAGTAAACAAGACCTGATGTGTTTAGGTGATCTACCAAATAATTATTTATATGTATCAAGTGGATGCAAAATATAAACTAGAGAAGCTGTTCACAAACAGAAGTCAGAGCAGTTTTCCTCTGCTTGAAAGCTGAGACAGTTGGATCCTGGTAAGGTGTACTCCTTATTTCTATGTCTCATTCAATTTTATTTACAACAGCATAAACAGGAGGGTACCAAAACCCTTCCTTCTTAGATCTCACAGCACTCTACAGAGTGCTAGTAAGAACGTGCTTCAGGAAGGAAGTTACACTGTTTTCAATATCTGAAGTGAAGTGAATAAAACGTTAATCTGCTTTGTCTGAAGATAATATTCTAAATATCCGCCTATGGCATAAAAAGAAACTTGTTGGTGTTTTGATTTTTTTAAAATGTGTTTTAAACTAAAATGGAGGTCTTTGCTGTGTCTTGGATAATTCCAGTTAGTTTTGATGTTAAAGATTTCGATGAGACACAAAAGGAGGGATTTTGGCTGATCCCTAAATTTGGTTATCTGTAAAGGTATTAGGTGCCTCTAAACTCCCTTTCAGTGAGAGGATGTATGGCAGTATGCACAGGTGGAAAATCCATTCAGGTATTGAGCTACCATGGGCTCAATTCTGTTATCTTAATGTGCCCTCAGAAATCTGCAGCAGGAGTCACAGATCCAGCACAGGAAGTTCAGGAGACACACATCCTTCTGGATCAGACTTTGGGGAGCAGATAAGATGCATAGGGCATGCCAAATAGCAAGTGATAGTTTAGTATACAAATCATGTTCTATTTGTCTACCTTTGGGTGATCTGAAAAGCTCAATAAGCTCTATTGATTGTATCAAGTAGTTCAAGAGTAGCTTACAACAGACACAGACAGGTAACTCAGCCATTCAGCTTCTTAAAGACACAGCCAGTACCTTATAAAATACTCTGTATCCTGACTGCCTGCAAGCTGCTGTTGTAGAAGGACATAATTCTTCTGTAGATGTTGAATATTTTCTTCCAGGTCAATTTAAATGTCTTAAGTATCGAAAGGTACCTTTAGCAATACATGGTCTCTCTCTTCTGAGATGTCACCTGGAGTACTGCATACAGGTTTAGGATGCTCAAAAGAAGACAGATCAGGACTTAGGGTTAGTCCAGAGGCCACAAAGATGCTCAGAGGACTAGAGCACCTCTGCTGTGGAGACAGGCTGAGAAAGCTGGGATTCTTCAGCCTGGGAAAGAGAAGGCTCTGGGAAAACTCCATTGAAGCTTTTCAGTATCTTGGAAGTGTCTTTGTTTAGTATTTTCCAGTATTTTCTATGGTATTTTCCAGTTTAGTACTGTAGCTAAAACCACAAGCTGTTTCTCCATCCAACTTGAAGAACAAAAGGCAGAGAAAGGAAAAAATTACTGGAAGTGCAATAAGATAAGCAAATGAACAATAACACCAACAATATTAATAACAAAATATATAAGAAAAAGAAATTATTTACACTGGAGGCCTGTGACAACAAACAATTCCAGACAGCTTCTCCCACCATATTTTATTGACTGAAAGGAACTTCATCTTCTAGAAGTACCCATCCCCTCAATTATGTGAATGTTATAGAATAATTGTATTTTAGCCATATCCTCTCCAAACTACTGCAAAAATTAACCTGGCCTTGGCAGGAACCACAACATAAATTAAGTGGGTTTATTAAAAGGAAGAAGAGGGACTTTTTATACAAGCAGAATTTAAGAACAAAGGGCAATCATTTTAAATTGACAGAGAGTAGGTTTTAGACTAAATTTTAGGAAGAAATTCTTCACCCAGAGGGTGATGAAGAACTGGAACAAGTTACGTGAAGAAATTGTGGACACCCCATCTCTGGAAGTCTTCAAATCCAAGTTGGATGGGGCTCTGAGCTGACTGATCTAGTGAATGGCCTCCCTGTCCATGGTTTTTAAGGCCCTTCTCACCCAAGACATTATTTGATTCTATGAATCCTACATTTAGGAAATTTAATTGAGAATCTACACTGAAACTAAGTCACCTTTTGTTGCAGCTGTTTGAGTGGGCTAAGAACAAAAAATACTAAATTTCTCTTTGAAAAGTAATTTTCTCCAAGACCCTTGAAATAAAAGTACAAAGGAGGAAACAAACAAAGGATGAAAAAACTGGATTCTTTGGTAAGGATTAAAACAACTTTAAAGGTTGTACATTTTTCAAAAAAGTACAGTTTTAAGTATCATAATTTTGTACTCTGCTATCTAATTCTTTAATTGCAAATTCTCTGAAGCAGCCTGTTATTATGCATAGCTATTACCTAGCATGGTATTGCTTTCAGATGCAGACTCTGTGTTTTGTTATAATAGAAACAGCAAATAACAGTAACAAATGTACAAACTGCTAGAGAACATAGCCCACTGCCTAGCAATTAACTTGTGTGCATGTATATATAATCCACATAGTTTCAATGCCAAGAGCTTATATATTACAGTTTAAAAAACATTGCCCTGTTGTGTGAGCAAATTCCCAAACCTGTGGCAGTTTCTTTGAAGGGTACCTTTCTGGGTAGAATTCAAGATGTGTCTGCACACATTTCAGTGTCTGGGTTTAGGAACAGCCTCTGTTGGGAAGACAGCCCCATCTTCTCAAAGCACAAAACTGTATTGTTTCAGAGACATACTTTGTCACAGTGTTAACCATGGACTGATCATAAATATTTATACTTTCAGCAAATGGATCTGTTGTGCCAATAAACACTGGTGTTTTGTCTTCTTTTTCAATATTTCATGAGTGGTATGCAAAAGCTAGATTGTACAGTGACAGGTAACACAATCCTCTTCAGCAGCATTGACTTGGAGTTCAGAACCATGGAAAAATCAAAAACAAATATCACAATTGTACAGTTTTAATATTTCCATTTCATAGTCATTCTCCTGTGTAATCAGGCTTCAAAAAGCACATGCTCTAACTGGTGAGGATGTACTCTATTTCCAGTGACTAATTCCAGGACATGAAGAGAGCTCATTTGGTTTTATATTTTTTTTTAATTATTATTTCTAATAGTATTCAGATAAAACAGAATGGAAGTTCTTTCAGGCTACAAAATGCACTTATCTCAAATATATTCCTTTACAGTTGACACCTAACTGACATTCTGTTGCTTTTATCATTCTATGCTATAGAACTATAGTGTTCAGGAAAATATTATGATCACACAGCTAAAGTTAAACCTCTGTGTTTCTATATACAGACACACATGTCTAAAATTCTACCCAGGCTCTTTTATGTGTTCAAAGGCACAGTGTCATAACATATTTGTAATGTAAATGATTTAGTAGCCTCCCTCTCCTAAGTTGTCCTTGATGTTGCAAGGAAGTTTTCAGACTAATGAAGATAGATGTGGATAGCACAGTAAGGCTTGGACAGCAAAACTCTGAAGTTTAGTTTCTTTTAAAGTTGTTATTTTACTGTTATTATGGTCATATTTGCTGTAGGGTTCATTCAAAATGCTGCCGGGGTCAAGGCTGTTTGCTCAAGGCTAAGACATAAGTTTGATTACTACTAAAACTGCAGAAAGAAAAGTATACTTTAAAATTACTTGTACTCTCAGTTCTTTTGTTGGTGGGCCAGAAATCATGGACAGTACACAAACAAGTTTATTAATGTAGAATGAGAGTTATCTTTTTGAGTAAGAGATAAATAAAGCTCTCTTGATACAATTCAGTCGCTCAAAACCCTTCCAGTTTCATAATTCTTAGCATGTTGCCATTTTTTGGGTTTTCCTTACAGTGAAGAAAAGCAGGAATACATTATTCCAAGGTCAAATGGAGATCACAAATGGTGTAATCTCTACTGTTTTTCCACCACACTAAAAGAAAAGGTATTGTCTGCAGTGATATTGAGAATAATTTTTGAAGTTTATTTCAATACACCAAGAATTGCTGGTCACCTGTTATCCCTAAGCTACAAGTGGTTCTTTATATTAATATTTTTTTTATGTACAGTACACACAAGATTAGCCCAAAGTTTTTAATAATAAGGAAGGGGAGCCACCCTAAAAGTTAGTCTCTGAGCTATTGCTGCCTCCATGCAGTCTTTATAGGAGACCAAATATAGGGCTGCAGAAAGTTTCTGATATTACTAGACATGTTAAAGAGTAGCTGTCTCAAGACAGGGAACATGACAGTGATTTGCAAATAAATTGCATAGACTTGTTGGGGGCAGTCAGAAGGAAAAGTAATCCTATACCAATTTTCATCATAATTTCTTAGCTTTAAGCAGCTGCTGCAGCTTGAGGCTAATGCCTTGCAACACAGTTGCTTCATGAGTATGACCTGAAATGTGATGTATAATCCAAGCCTAGTGGTAGTAGTATATAAATAGCTAAATTGATTTTAACACAAAACTTGAAGGAAAAGAACTTTAAACTTTACTCTGATCTCCAATGAATAATACCCATTATGTGTTTCATGAAGACTGGTGTCCATATATTTTGTGTAATAAAAAAGAAGAAATGGATTCAATTTGAAATACCGAAGAGGGTGTGTATTTCCTGTATATGTATTTGTATACGCACACGCATATACAAACAGCCTAGTTTCATCTTGCATCCCATTGTGTCCATAATTCTGGTGTGTGCAATGTAAGAAGAACATTCAGTTGATGATTTATCACCTCTGTATTGGTCCTATTATCTTGGATGGATTGTTCTTTGGTTCTTATATTACTCCACTGCCTCCAGAGCAAAGATGCAGCTCGGTCAGCTTAGATGGTTAATGTTAATGCATGATCCATTGCTCAGAATAAAGTAACCTCACTGGTCTTAAATCCTGAAGAAAAGAAGAAAATAAGTACATTATGAAGGCATGGACAGATGGGTTCTGAAATGCTGGAGCTCTGCATTTTATACCATGACCAGCCCAGTGATACCATGATGCTTGATTTGCCTCTCAGATCTGCCTGTCAGGAAATGGCTTTAAGATGAAAGAGGGTAAATTTAAATTAGTTTTAAGGAAGAAATTATTCACTGTGAGAGTGGTGAGACACTGGCACAAGTTGCCAAAAGAAGCTGTGGATACCCCATTCCTGGAAGAGCCTGGTTGGATGAAGCTTTGAGAAACCTAGTGTAGTGGAAGGTGTTCCTGTCCATGGCATGGGGTTTGGTACTAAATGACCTTTAAGGTCCCTTCCAGCCCAAACCATTCTATGATTCTATCATTAATCATCTGTCATGCTTTAGGGAAAATTTGGGAGGAAACTTCCAAAGTGGTCCCTCTAGAAAGTAGGTTAAAGCATCCCCTCCCCCAACTCGTTTGGGAAAAGATAAATGGGAAAAACATGTTTAACAAGTAAATTTTTCACAAGCATAAAAAATGAATAATATTACACAAAACATCTTGCTGTTCTGAAGAGATGGCAAAATTCAGAAAGTCCTTTTTGTGGGGCATAGCTCGGCTTGCTCAGTATCTTATCAGTCCCTCCTGTGCTGGAAAATGCCATGTCCTGGGCCCTGGTGGGCCATAGGTGTCAGCTCCCAGTGCTCTTCTGGGTTTTCAGGCCAGGGCAAGGCTGATCAGTTCCAAGAAAAAGATCAGCCTTGGTCTGGGGAACTTCTCTGTCTCAGCTAGCTAAAAAAACTATCTAAAAGCAAAGGAGAGCTCTCTCCTGCTGTCCATGCTGCAGACAGCGCAATCCAGGAGAAGGAAGGTGGAGGAGTGAGTGAAGTTTCTGCAAACAAACTGCGTGCTTCTTCTCCTTCTCTTTGCTCTTGGAATCAGTCTTAAAGGTTCAGAACTTAATATCCACCATAAACAGAACAGAATATTAGGGATACAAGCATCATAAAATCACCTAGGACATCACCACTGTGAAATTCATGCAGTTTTATTTTTATTTTTTTCAGCTTCTCACACTGTTGTTTGTCACATTTAGCAACTTCTCAACCAGTATCCAGCACTTTTCTACATCTTTTGGATGTGTTCATTTAGCTTAACCTCAGGTCAAACTAGGCAGACCTAGTCACAGCCTAATCATTTGTCTGCAGAAAATAAGAAATCAAACCTGATGCTGCAGGCACTGATGATCTTCAGAATGGATATTCTTTATAGCCTTCAAATTCTGGGTTGATGAATATGAGACATGAATGAGGTAAAAGCATTTAGCATTTCCTAGAGAGGGAGATGAATGGAGCTCAGCAACTCTCACATCCATATCCTGGTGTGTGTGTGGACATAAACGTGCCTCAGAGCTGTAGTGCATTTTGCCAAGACCAGCAGTTACTACAGGTGCCTTATAACTTGTAGATGAGTCACATTCTTGGAAACTGCTAGAATTGTAGGAATGTCCTTAATTCAATACTTATCTCATACATTTTATATATTTACCTGAGTTGGAGCGTTCTGTCTT
This sequence comes from Fringilla coelebs, assembly GCF_963513975.1. Classification (NCBI taxonomy): domain Eukaryota; kingdom Metazoa; phylum Chordata; class Aves; order Passeriformes; family Fringillidae; genus Fringilla; species Fringilla coelebs. The sequence continues at coordinate 6,831,127 of NC_140028.1, read as the reverse complement.
CTGCTAACATAGCCTGGATTTTGCTTGCAGAATCTTAGGAAGCAATGTACAGTTTGTGTAGATACTAGAAAAAAAGAAAAAATCCTCTAACAGATAGGAGCACTACTGAAGTCTCTGTCTTTGGATCATAGAGCTTGCAAACCATTGGATACTGTGTATTATTAAGTGTCATGGTTTAACCTGAACCAGCAGCCAAGCCCCAGACAGCCACTCTCTCACTCCCCCACCAGTGGGATCAGGGAAAGAATCAGAAGGGTAAAAGCTGGAAAACTAATGGATGGAAATAAAGATAGTTTAATAGGGAAAGCAAAAGCCAAGCACACAACCAAATCAAGACAAGGGGAAAACTCCCTGCTTCTCATGGGCAGGCAGGTGTTCTGCCATCTCCAGGAGAGCAGGGCCCCATCACAGGCAATGGTTACTTGGGAAGACAAACACCATCACTGCAAATGTCCCCCTTTCTCCTTCCTCCCCTCACTTTGCACACTGAGCATAATGTCACATGGTCTGGAATATCCCTTTGGTCAGTTTGGGTCACCTGTTCTGGCTGTTTCTGGCTGAGCAGGGCTCTGTGTGGGCCCTGCTCAGCAATAACAAAAGCATCTCTGTATTATCAACACAAATCCAAAACACAGCCCCATACCAGCCGCCATGAAGAAAACTAACTCTAACCCAGATGAAACCATCACACCCTGTGTGCTCCCAAATTTGTTTTCAGAATCTAAGTCTCAGTAAGAAAATTTACAGTTCACTTTTTATATTAAAAATAATACAAATAGGTTGTTTTTGCTAAACTTTAGTTCTTAATGCATAATTCATCTTTCAGTTAGAAATCAGAGTCATCTAAAAGATAATTCTGGTCTCTAATTTACAATTAAGAAGCATATACAGGATAATTCTGGACAACAAAGTTATCTTCTTTTTTTTTTTTTTTTTTATTTTTTTTACTCTGTCTCAACTTTCTTGAAGGTCATTTTTGCATAACAGTTGAGATTGCTCATTCATCCAATAAAGATAGATTTTAGTCAGGTTGAAGATGCACATACTGACACCAGAAATTTCTAAGCATCTTAGAGAAATATTAGTCAGAGAGATTTATTTCTTCCCTTTTGAAACTGCCTTAATATTTATTGTGGTGTGTAATGACTGAGTTATATGGTTGATTGTTTCCAGGTATTAGTGCAATATGAATATATTAGCAGTCCCTTTCTCACTGTAATAAAGCACAAAATCAAATGATACAAAACAGATTGAAATAGTACAATATGTATTTACAACCTCATATAAATGAACAACCAGAAAGTATGGAAAATATAGAGTAGTACATAATGCCTCTTAACCTTGTTCCAACAATTGTGAAGGGCAGTTCTGCCCCAGCTTTTAAGTGACTGAGAAAATGCTTAAGGAAAGTTAACATGCAGGTTTTTTTCTGCACTTATCAAAAGCTTTGTATCAATAGATTAGGAACCTAATAGTGTATCCCTGCTCTGTTTGATAACCCTCATTTTGTCAATTTATAATTGAAGTTAAATGATTCACAGAGAAGAGAAAAAATGAAGTGTAGAAGAAATGTATGTCACAGTGGAAAGAAGATGCCATACAGTCTTTGAAGGTGTGAAATGAACTTACTCCTTATAGGAAGCTTTTTATTGCCTTTTATGCTTTAAAACTGTTAGATTCTGATTAGAGATGTGAAAAATAGTAAGTGATTTCTAATTTGATACCTCCACCCACCAGTAGGACCACTTCTATAATGGAGAAGGCACAAGGACCATCATGTTTCTATGACATTATTTCTAATGATAAATACCATATTTTCAAAGGGAAATTTGTGACATTTTTCACTGGAGGAATATAGATTAATTTTGCCCTGTAAAATTCATGTCAAAGTATTCTGAACTCTGCCTCTTACAAAGAAGTTGTCAAGCTTTTTGTGAAATTGCCATTTTGTAACTATTAAATATCTTCCTCATACATACAACAACTTGCACAACAAATCTTCTCTATCTGCCTCTTTTAGATCAATATTTATTTTAAAATGTTACATTCTTCTTGTTACTAGCATTATGCCTCATGAATCCTTTGTTTCATTTCATAGCCTGTTCCTGATTTTTCACTCCCTCCTTTTTGAGAAACTTTTGGGTCAATTTTAGCTACTGTCCTCCTCTGAGACCTTTCTAACTCTTACACACTGAAAGATTAGCTTCCTTCAGTCAGAACTCTGAAAAGGGGGCTATTCAGCATCTCAACAGCACCATGTTTGCAGTGACATGAAACTGACCTAAGTGCAAAGCAAATAAATGCTGAATTTACAGGGCTGATGGTGATCCCTGCTCCAGGCTTGCAGCCCCTCCTGCCCTCCTCCCCCTCCTCTTCTTCCTCCTCTCCCCTTTGCCTTTGAAGGACTGTTTCTCACATATTTTCTTATTCCTCATTGTGCCTGTGTGATGCCTTACTCTTCCTCTGGAGTATTTTCACAGAGGCTTCTCCAAACTTTAGAGACATACAATCCCCGCTTTACTTGCGAGATAAGTGCATCTGCACCTGGGGATTGGCAAAGGAACATTCTCTGTATTAAGTGAGTGACTGAGGTTGCAGTGATGCTAAAGGAAAAAGCTTAGTTATTTTATGGGAGACAGGAATAAGAAAATTTCATCTTCATCTCTGAAGTTTAAGGGGTTTGGGTTTTTTGTTTTTCATTGAAAGACTAGGGGACGGTTTAAATTTGGAACAGTATCTGTAAGTTTGGAGATCAGGTTTTAAAAAAACTACAGTATGTCAAAAGTGTGAAAAATTACCGAATGCCTTGTTTTAAACTGGGGAATCTGCCCCCCCCCCCCACCTTCTTCCCCCAACCCACAAACTGAAAGAAGATTGAAAGTTTATTTACTTATAGCGTAGAGGTATCTTCATGGACAGAAAATTGCAAGTGGTGAAGTCCATGTCACTGAAGTGGAGAAAGTTATAAAAATAATAAAAAATTGGGATCTGAAGATTCAGGGAGAAGTTAACTTCTTAATGGAAAAGCTGATTAATTATTAGGACAAACTGCAAAAGCAAATGGGGTAATTTCTTTGGCTTTCTGTCTTTAAATGAAAACCAAGAAAACTCCATGAAATATTTCCTTCAACCAAGCTCAAGTTACTAAGCCATGTGCTGAACTATATGTAATTCAAAAGTACATTTTTGCTTTAAAGACAGAATCATAAACCATCTGCAACAGAAAATCAACATTATATTTTTCATTAAAAGCACTATACTCAAAAATGATTGAGTTATTCATATGCAAACAATGAAATTAAAACTGAAAAAAAAAGTTTCAACTGAGATCAGAATAAGGTCTCTGAGTAAGTCAGTATCTTTTCCTTCAACATAAATAACAACAGTTATTCTGATTTGCTCTGAGAGTTTCAAAAGAGCTTTTCAGTTGACAGTGTCTTTTCTTTTCTGTCCTTCCTGAACTCTGATTTTGATTGTTTCTGAGATTCTTTGTCTGATCAATTTACACTCTGGAGCTGTGTTGCTACTATGCTAGTTAAGGGAATTATTGATACTTTTTAACAGTATCCTTGAACACTAATGCATCACCAACACCTGTAAGAAAGTGGCTCTTCAGAGGATGGCCGGGGACATAATCTGCCATGCAGCCCCAGCCTGTGTATATGTACAACAGTTCTCAGGTTTTAGCAGAGTTAGACTGTTCTGCAACTGGACTTGAGAACCTGCTTTCTCAAAGCCATGAATCTTTTAATGTAGAAAAGCCATGTCAACAGGTGTTGTCCTAACACTGTTTAGTGACATAAGAAATGTGATCTCCTGCTCCAGCTGCTCCAGCTCTGTTTTCTGCTGCTCAGCTGCTGGAGTCCAGGCCAGTGTCCTGGATTCAGGGCCTCTGCTCCCTCTGAGGAATGCAGCTGCTGCTTTCCCAGCTGCTGCTTCAACCAGTAACAAAAGAGGGCACATGTTCCAGAGAGAAAACCACAAAGACACACAGACAGAGAGGGCACTGACATGGCTGATCACACATCCTGCCCCACACAGGACTCACATACAGCAATAACACAGGCACTCAGGTCCCCTCTTTCTCTTAGCTTGCAGAGACAACAGGTCAGTCACGGTGGCACGCACACTCCCACTCTTTGTGCTCACAAGCATTTGCAGATCCTTCTAGCATCACCACCACCCCTCTGTTGTCCCTGCCCCCCTGCTTGGATCCCAGGCCACCTTAACTGCCCCATGGGTCCCCTGCTTGCCTGCTGGCCCAGCCTGGTGCTCACAGCAAACACATGCTCAGAGCTGTCCTTCGGGCACTGCACATTTGCAGTTTGTCCTGTACCAGCACAGCCCTGTCTGACTGATACCCTGTCCCAGCTTGGATTTACTGGTGAATACACACACTTTTCATTCCCACCAGGACTGGGGATGATACAGACACCTTGCCTCAGCAGCTGGCACCAGGCACACAGTGCCTTCTTCTTCTTCTTCCACATACTCCTTGAAATACTTTTGGTCCTTTGATGGTAGTTTTGCATGTATGTCAAACTGTCAAACTGGGGACCAACAACCTGTTGTGTTGGGGAAAGTTCACAGGCATAATGAAATTATATTCCCAGCTTTCATGATTTTGCAGTTTAATATTTTAAGACAATAACAAAGTGGAGAACTCCAGGGAATACATTAGAGTAATCCAAGATATGAATAAAATTATTACACTTACTGCAATAAAATATTATTATAGTACATCAACTTTCTAAATAAAGCCAAGTATATCAGTACCAGAAAAAATTAAAGAATAATTTATATCTCTATGCTTCCTACATAAGGCATATTTAAAAGTGCCATTGAAGCAAAAGGAGCATGCTTTTTGAAATAAAGGAATCAATCACACTTTGAACTCAATGGGTTTATACATTTGTAGCTCTACTATGTTGGTAACTTCTCAAATCAGTTACCAATTTTATTGGAATGCAAAGAACAATGTTTTCCTTCCAAATATCTGATAGGCTACACTGAAGCCTCATGATGATTCAATTGCTTGGCTACATTCCGATTTATATCACAGACAAACTATGAACCTTACTCTTGGGCTTTGTATAAATGACAATTCACTGGTAATAATTGTGGAATCCTCTGAATCTCTCACCCTCAGGGAAATTCCCAGGACATTGCCTTGGAGAGACTTGCCATGGAGCTTACCCCACCCGGGCAGACAGAAAGGACTTCCTCATGGGCTCTTGCTTAACACTGACCCATCCCAGTTCCTTTTCCCATACGTCCCAACTTCCCCTGGTTTCTTCTTGCCCTGTTCCCTCATTGGTTGGGCTTCCCCTGGTGGCCAGCCCCATCTTCCCCCAAAACCAAAGCCCTTTGCCCTGCCATTCGTACCACCCCCATGCCCTCCCCTACCTAACCTTGTGTGGAGCACATGGTCTTGTCTTTTGTCTCTGGTTCTTGTTCCATGAGCTGAAATAAACCTCGCTGGAGTTCACCCTTCTGCCTCTCTTTGGTGAGCTTCCTGTGGTGAGTGTAGTGTGTGTTGACTTGACTGCTTTGCCTGAATACTTACCCAAGCAGCTTTTCCATAGGAGATGGTTATTGGGGAATAAGTATAGGGAGCAGCAACCACCATCTAAACCCCACACTGCTACAAGTAATCTCTGGGATGAGTTAGTAGTCTCAGCTTTTCATAAACGCACAATGCAAGATTGTCCTCACCCTAAGGAGCTAATAACACAGAAATGCTTTAACCTGAAGTACAGAATTTCTCATCTACTTCTCCCATAAACACTGCAGAGAACTTTGAACGATCAATTTACATAAAGAGTAATTGAAGGCAAAACAATTACCTCATACTTTCATCCTGGATTATTTCAATAACACCCTTGTAACATGCTTTGCTGTATTTCATGTAGAACTAACCTAAATTGTATAATGCAAAATAGGGCAACAGTCATAATATCCAATTAACATGTATAAGCTGTGACAGTGACACAGTTAGTAATTGCAGGAGAGAGTCATTGGCAGTGGTTGATTAACTATTAAAAAAGCTGCTTGAATAAGTAATTGATTACCATTCTCCATATAATAAGGAGGTATATTGTCCGTACCAAATATCAAATGGTAGATACATCTCATTTAAAAAAATTAAACTAAATTTCTTTCTTAAGAAAAATGTAACTTCTCCTTCCCCATATATCAGTTGAACCCCAAACAAAAAAAAACCCATTTCTGAAATTTGAAGCAGTAGTATTTATATTTACACATGTTTTGTGTTTCACCTCTCTTGGTTTTCAGTCTTTAATTGAGCCTTCCCCAAATTTAATGGCAAAACTCTCATAGATGTCAATGTTGGTGTCCCAAACTAAAGGTCTTTGGGGACATATAGAGGAAGAACACAAAGTAGGACAAGGGAGAAATGCGGGCCATTGGGAGAGGAAGAGGTATGGGCAAAGTTGAGGGCAAAAGTCCTAAAACAGGCCTTTGTAAACAAGGAGGACTCCGTGTCTCTCCATGACAAGGGGTGGCTGTGCCCACTAAGCCTTTGTGACCCACAGTTACATCGTGCCCAGGGCCCATTGTGACACGGCCCCATGCGGTGACACGCAGGGCTCTTGTAGGGCCAAAGCCCTCGTGTTGTCACTCTCAGGAGAGCAGCTCTCTGAGGAGGCAGCAGCTCTCTCACGAGGCAGCAGCTCCTCAGGAGGAAGCAGCTCTCCCGGGTGATCTTGGCCGGTGCTCCTCAGAGCACATCCAAGATGTCAAAAAGAAAGGAAGAGAACTCCCACTGCCAGTCCCGTGAGGGACAGCCGCTGCTGTCCAAGCGGCGACAGGTGAGGGACGGGAATGGAGGGAAAGGCGGCAGTGGGACCTGGGGGAGGCCTGGGGGCAGAAAGCGGCAGCCAAACCCGGCTCCAGGCCACGCTCTGGGGAGGAGGCGATGCCAGGATGGCCGGGATGAGGGAATGGCCCAGAGACAGCGAGCGCAGCTGGGAACCCAGCCCGGCCTGGCTGCTGTGGTGGGCGCCTGCCTTGGGGCCAGAGCTGGGCACGCCAACATGAGGAGGTGCAGTGTGCTCGTACAGCCACCTCCATCTCTCTCCTACCCCTGCTTCCCACAGGTGCCCCAGAGGCCGCCGAAGGCAGAAGCGGATGTCACATGGGTGACCGTCACACCCCTCCATGGGGACAGACTGGTCCCCAGAGCGGTCACCTCATCAAGACCCACAGGACTCGGATGGCAGGAGGACAGCCTGGAGGGAGGGCACTCAGTGCCCCTCAGCGGCACAGTCACACGGACACCAAGATTGTCCGTGTCAGACTTGCCGCCTCTCCACGGCCCTCCATTGACTGTGATACCTCCGTGGCAGCTGAGCTCTAAAAGGGTCAGGAAGTCCTCTCTGCCAGCAGCCCCAGAAACCTCTGGCAGAAGACCCAGAGCACGGTCTGGGAGCCCCGTGGCCAGCTACGACCATGACCTTGTGCCACCTTCTCCATGGGGCACTATGGCTGCTGACAGGGCCCAGCAAACACCTTCCCTGGACAGCACAGGTGAAGGAGCCTGGCAAGGATCAGCGGCAAGGCCGGGCCATCGCCTGCCACCCCTGCGACACGCGGGCGGCCCGCCGCTCCGCACAGGGACCCAGCCTGCCTGGGAGCACCGGGGCCACACCGAGACCGAGGAGCTCAATGAGGTGCAGGACGTGCACGGTGGCAAAACATCCAGAGGCCTGTTTAGAGGCCTTGCCCCGTGCCTCTTTGAAGACACTTCCATCAAGTCCACCTGCACCCAGGAGCAGTCAAGTCTCTGCCAAGAGGCAGATGCAGAGCCCCAGGTGCTGCCCAGCACTCCTGGCTTGCCTGAAGGATCCATAGGAGAAACAGGAAACTCCTCCGAGCTCCTGTCTCCTGCCCTGATTGCAGAGCCATGCTCTGGCTCTGACAACTCACAGCCCAGGGACACTTCTCTAAAGGAGCCAGAGGAGAAGTGGGAGGAAGAAGAGCTCCCAGAACCAGAGGCAGCAGGCGATAGGGACAGCGACCCACAGAGCCTGTTGCTTGCCCCAGTGAAAGTTAAAAAGGCTGAGGCAGTGGCTTGTGCTGTGGGCAGAGATCCTTGGGACAAGGAGCCCAGTGATTTTTTCCTTACCTCAGAGGCTGAGGAAGTCTCAGGCTTCTCAGCTTCATCTTCATCTGGAGGCACCTGTGAGGAGAGAGCAACTCCTTGGCCAGCCGAGCAAAGTGCCCACAACACAGTGCTGCACACAGAGACTGAGGATGCTTCAAAGCCCCTTCTGCCCATCAAGGCAGAGGAGCTGGAAGAAGATGTTCTCACCTCGTTGGATCAAGAAAGCCCCTTGGTGCCACAAAACCTTTGCGGCTGGAACAGAGGCTGTGCAGGAGAGACCGTGCCATCCTGGGACACTCCTGTAGATGAGTTACGGTCAAAGTGGGAGGATGAAGAGCTCTCTGACAGAGATGCTGCAGGAGAGGAGTACAGTGAGCCAGAAAGCACATTGTATCCTGCCCTGGAAGACATAGCATTAGAGCCAGCTGCTTCTCCCTTGGACAGTGATCCCAGTTATGAGGGCCACAATGAGCTTCATCTCAAAGAGGCCAAGATGTCAGCTTGCGTCTGGCCTGCTGATCCCCCGGAGGATGCCAACGCAGCATGTCTGGATGTTGGCCATGCCCAGGCCGGCAATGCCCAGGCAAAGAGTTGCGGGACTGGGGGACCGACAGGGGCTTCCCAGGTGCCTTCCCAGCCCCTGGCCTGGAGTGTTCCTTCCTCCTCCTCTGACATGACCACTGTCCCGCAGGCCCCGGCCTCACGGCGATGGCGCTCCATGGTCAAGACGGCCCGGCAGGCACTGAGGCGGCTTTTCTCCTTCAGCTGCCTCAGGGCTCAGCCAGAGGAGTAAGCCCACCTGCCAGCAGCAGAGATGCATCTCTTGGTGCATCCCAAGAGATGCCCGTTCACCCTCAGCCCACTCAGCTCCCAGAGGCAAGGGCGCGGGGAGGGTCGGAGTGGTTGCACCGATGAATGGACATATCGATGGATGGATGGATGCATGCAGGGATGGATGGTGCCCAAGACAACCAGTTGGCACAGGTAGGTGCTGCTGCCAGCCCCAGCCCAGTGTGCCCAAGCCAATTGCAAGGCAGCCTGCTTGAGGAGAGATGGCAGTGCTGCCTTGCTCACTTTGGGCCTGGGCTGCAGTGTGGGGGTGCATCCCTGCCTTGCTCCCAGGCTGCATTAGGGGCTGAGAAATGCTCCTTGGACCTCAGCATTGCAGGCAAAGGAAGGCACTCCCATCCTCCTTTCATATGGCACGTAGGAAAACGCCTCCCTGCATCTCCACAACATGAACCGGAGAAAAGGGCCAACCTTGGAAGAATGTGGGGCCCCCACCTCCACCTCCAAGAGAACCACTAGGACTCTTTGCCATGAAGAAGCGCAGGGTGACGAAGGACTGACAGGATGCCACTGGAGCCAAGCGTGATGTCTGTGTTCTGCTTGATTTCTTCATTCCTGCACTTCACAGCAATCCCTCCGCTCTCCTCCTGACCCTCCTCTATTCCTTTCTATCTCTCTATCTCCCATTTATTATTGAATAAAATCCCTATTGTTTACTTGTAGATGATCTCATTTGCACCTTATTTGGCCCAGAGGTGTCTTTCCCTAATTGCATCTTAACAGGGGCACACATCTGCGCACAGCACTCCAGGTGTGGACCGCTCAGTGCCCAGCACAGAGGGCACATGTCCCAGAGAGAAAACCACAAAGACACACAGACAGAGAGGGCACTGACATGGCTGATCACACATCCTGCCCCACACAGGACTCACATACAGCAATAACACAGGCACTCAGGTCCCCTCTTTCTCTTAGCTTGCAGAGACAACAGGTCAGTCACGGTGGCACGCACACTCCCACTCTTTGTGCTCACAAGCATTTGCAGATCCTTCTAGCATCACCACCACCCCTCTGTTGTCCCTGCCCCCCTGCTTGGATCCCAGGCCACCTTAACTGCCCCATGGGTCCCCTGCTTGCCTGCTGGCCCAGCCTGGTGCTCACAGCAAACACATGCTCAGAGCTGTCCTTCGGGCACTGCACATTTGCAGTTTGTCCTGTACCAGCACAGCCCTGTCTGACTGATACCCTGTCCCAGCTTGGATTTACTGGTGAATACACACACTTTTCATTCCCACCAGGACTGGGGATGATACAGACACCTTGCCTCAGCAGCTGGCACCAGGCACACAGTGCCTTCTTCTTCTTCTTCCACATACTCCTTGAAATACTTTTGGTCCTTTGATGGTAGTTTTGCATGTATGTCAAACTGTCAAACTGGGGACCAACAACCTGTTGTGTTGGGGAAAGTTCACAGGCATAATGAAATTATATTCCCAGCTTTCATGATTTTGCAGTTTAATATTTTAAGACAATAACAAAGTGGAGAACTCCAGGGAATACATTAGAGTAATCCAAGATATGAATAAAATTATTACACTTACTGCAATAAAATATGGTTATAGTACATCAACTTTCTAAATAAAGCCAAGTATATCAGTACCAGAAAAAATTAAAGAATAATTTATATCTCTATGCTTCCTACATAAGGCATATTTAAAAGTGCCATTGAAGCAAAAGGAGCATGCTTTTTGAAATAAAGGAATCAATCACACTTTGAACTCAATGGGTTTATACATTTGTAGCTCTACTATGTTGGTAACTTCTCAAATCAGTTACCAATTTTATTGGAATGCAAAGAACAATGTTTTCCTTCCAAATATCTGATAGGCTACACTGAAGCCTCATGATGATTCAATTGCTTGGCTACATTCCGATTTATATCACAGACAAACTATGAACCTTACTCTTGGGCTTTGTATAAATGACAATTCACTGGTAATAATTGTGGAATCCTCTGAATCTCTCACCCTCAGGGAAATTCCCAGGACATTGCCTTGGAGAGACTTGCCATGGAGCTTACCCCACCCGGGCAGACAGAAAGGACTTCCTCATGGGCTCTTGCTTAACACTGACCCATCCCAGTTCCTTTTCCCATACGTCCCAACTTCCCCTGGTTTCTTCTTGCCCTGTTCCCTCATTGGTTGGGCTTCCCCTGGTGGCCAGCCCCATCTTCCCCCAAAACCAAAGCCCTTTGCCCTGCCATTCGTACCACCCCCATGCCCTCCCCTACCTAACCTTGTGCGGAGCACATGGTCTTGTCTTTTGTCTCTGGTTCTTGTTCCATGAGCTGAAATAAACCTCGCTGGAGTTCACCCTTCTGCCTCTCTTTGGTGAGCTTCCTGTGGTGAGTGTAGTGTGTGTTGACTTGACTGCTTTGCCTGAATACTTACCCAAGCAGCTTTTCCATAGGAGATGGTTATTGGGGAATAAGTATAGGGAGCAGCAACCACCATCTAAACCCCACACTGCTACAAGTAATCTCTGGGATGAGTTAGTAGTCTCAGCTTTTCATAAACGCACAATGCAAGATTGTCCTCACCCTAAGGAGCTAATAACACAGAAATGCTTTAACCTGAAGTACAGAATTTCTCATCTACTTCTCCCATAAACACTGCAGAGAACTTTGAACGATCAATTTACATAAAGAGTAATTGAAGGCAAAACAATTACCTCATACTTTCATCCTGGATTATTTCAATAACACCCTTGTAACATGCTTTGCTGTATTTCATGTAGAACTAACCTAAATTGTATAATGCAAAATAGGGCAACAGTCATAATATCCAATTAACATGTATAAGCTGTGACAGTGACACAGAAAAGTAATTGCAGGAGAGAGTCATTGGCAGTGGTTGATTAACTATTAAAAAAGCTGCTTGAATAAGTAATTGATTACCATTCTCCACATAATAAGGAGGTATATTGTCCGTACCAAATATCAAATGGTAGATACATCTCATTTAAAAAAATTAAACTAAATTTCTTTCTTAAGAAAAATGTAACTTCTCCTTCCCCATATATCAGTTGAACCCCAAACAAAAAAAAACCCATTTCTGAAATTTGAAGCAGTAGTATTTATATTTACACATGTTTTGTGTTTCACCTCTCTTGGTTTTCAGTCTTTAATTGAGCCTTCCCCAAATTTAATGGCAAAACTCTCATAGATGTCAATGCTGGTGTCCCAAACTAAAGGTCTTTGGGGACATATAGAGGAAGAACACAAAGTAGGACAAGGGAGAAATGCGGGCCATTGGGAGAGGAAGAGGTATGGGCAAAGTTGAGGGCAAAAGTCCTAAAACAGGCCTTTGTAAACAAGGAGGACTCCGTGTCTCTCCATGACAAGGGGTGGCCGTGCCCACCAGGCCTTTGTGACCCACGGTTACATCGTGCCCAGGGCCCATTGTGACACGGCCCCATGCGGTGACACGCAGGGCTCTTGTAGGGCCAAAGCCCTCGTGTTGTCACTCTCAGGAGAGCAGCTCTCTGAGGAGGCAGCAGCTCTCTCACGAGGCAGCAGCTCCTCAGGAGGAAGCAGCTCTCCCGGGTGATCTTGGCCGGTGCTCCTCAGAGCACATCCAAGATGTCAAAAAGACAGGAAGAGAACTCCCAATGCCAGTCCCGTGAGGGACAGCCGCTGCTGTCCAAGCGGCGACAGGTGAGGGACGGGAATGGAGGGAAAGGCGGCAGTGGGACCTGGGGGAGGGCTGGGGGCAGAGAGCGGCAGCCAAACCTGGCTCCAGGCCACGCTCTGGGGAGGAGCTGGTGCCAGGATGGCCGGGATGAGGGAATGGCCCAGAGACAGCGAGCGCAGCTGGGAACCCAGCCCGGCCTGGCTGCTGTGGTGGGTGCCTGCCTTGGTGCCAGAGCTGGGCACGCCAACATGAGGAGGTGCAGTGTGCTCGTACAGCCACCTCCATCTCTCTCCTACCTCTACTTCCCACAGGTGCCCCAGAGGCCGCCGCAGGCAGCAGCGGATATCACATGGGTGACCGTCACACCCCTCCATGGGGACAGACTGGTCCCCAGACCGGTCACCTCATCGAGACCCACAGGACTCGGATGGCAGGAGGACAGCCTGGAGGGAGGGCACTCAGTGCCCCTCAGCGGCACAGTCACACGGACACCAAGATTGTCCGTGTCAGACTTGCCGCCTCTCCACGGCCCTCCATTGACAGTGATACCTCCGTGGCAGCTCAGCTCTAAAAGGGTCAGGAAGTCCTCTCTGCCAGCAGCCCCAGAAACCTCTGGCAGAAGACCCAGAGCACGGTCTGGGAGCCCCGTGGCCAGCTACGACCATGACCTTGTGCCACCTTCTCCATGGGGCACTATGGCTGCTGACAGGGCCCTGCAAACACCTTCCCTGGACAGCGCAGGTGAAGGAGCCTGGCAAGGATCAGCGGCAAGGCCGGGCCATCGCCTGCCACCCCTGCGACACGCGGGCGGCCCGCCGCTCCGCACAGGGACCCGGCCTGCCTGGGAGCACTGGGGGCACACCGAGACCGAGGAGCTCCCTGAGGTACAGGACGTGCACGGTGGCAAAACATCCAGAGGCCTGTTTAGAGGCCTTGCCCTGTGCCTCTTTGAAGACACTTCCATCAAGTCCACCTGCACCGAGGAGCAGTCAAGTCTCTGCCAAGAGGCAGATGCAGAGCCCCAGGTGCTGCCCAGCACTCCTGGCTTGCCTGAAGGAGCCATAGGAGAAACAGGAAACTCCTCTGAGCTCCTGTCTCCTGCCCTGATTGCAGAGCCATGCTCTGGCTCTGACAACTCACAGCCCAGGGACACTTCTCTAAAGGAGCCAGAGGAGAAGGGGGAGGAAGAAGAGCTCCCAGAACCAGAGGCAGCAGGCGATAGGGACAGCGACCCACAGAGCGTGTTGCTTGCCCCAGTGAAAGTTAAAAAGGCTGAGGCAGTGGCTTGTGCTGTGGGCAGAGATCCTTGGGACAAGGAGCCCAGTGATTTTTTCCTTACCTCAGAGGCTGAGGAAGTCTCAGGCTTCTCAGCTTCATCTTCATCTGGAGGCACCTGTGAGGAGAGAGCAACTCCTTGGCCAGCCGAGCAAAGTGCCCACAACACAGTGCTGCACACAGAGACTGAGGATGCTTCAAAGCCCCTTCTGCCCATCAAGGCAGAGGAGCTGGAAGAAGATGTTCTCACCTCGTTGGATCAAGAAAGCCCCTTGGTGCCACAAAACCTTTGCGGCTGGAACAGAGGCTGTGCAGGAGAGACCGTGCCATCCTGGGACACTCCTGTAGATGAGTTACGGTCAAAGTGGGAGGATGAAGAGCTCTCTGACAGAGATGCTGCAGGAGAGGAGTACAGTGAGCCAGAAAGCACATTGTATCCTGCCCTGGAAGACATAGCATTAGAGCCAGCTGCTTCTCCCTTGGACAGTGATCCCAGTTATGAGGGCCACAATGAGCTTCATCTCAAAGAGGCCAAGATGTCAGCTTGCGTCTGGCCTGCTGATCCCCCGGAGGATGCCAACGCAGCATGTCTGGATGTTGGCCATGCCCAGGCCGGCAATGCCCAGGCAAAGAGCTGCGGGACTGGGGGTCCGACAGGGGCTTCCCGGGTGCCTTCCCAGCCCCTGGCCTGGAGTGTTCCTTCCTCCTCCTCTGACATGACCACTGTCCCGCAGGCCCCGGCCTCACGGCGATGGCGCTCCATGGTCAAGACGGCCCGGCGGGCACTGAGGCGGCTTTTCTCCTTCAGCTGCCTCAGGGCTCAGCCAGAGGAGTAAGCCCACCTGCCAGCAGCAGAGATGCATCTCTTGGTGCATCCCAAGAGATGCCCGTTCACCCTCAGCCCACTCAGCTCCCAGAGGCAAGGGCGCGGGGAGGGTCGGAGTGGTTGCACCGATGAATGGACATATCGATGGATGGATGGATGCATGCAGGGATGGATGGTGCCCAAGACAACCAGTTGCCACAGGTAGGTGCTGCTGCCAGCCCCAGCCCAGTGTGCCCAAGCCAATTGCAAGGCAGCCTGCTTGAGGAGAGATGGCAGTGCTGCCTTGCTCACTTTGGGCCTGGGCTGCAGTGTGGGGGTGCATCCCTGCCTTGCTCCCAGGCTGCATTAGGGGCTGAGAAATGCTCCTTGGACCTCAGCATTGCAGGCAAAGGAAGGCACTCCCATCCTCCTTTCATATGGCACGTAGGAAAACGCCTCCCTGCATCTCCACAACATGAACCGGAGAAAAGGGCCAACCTTGGAAGAATGTGGGGCCCCCACCTCCACCTCCAAGAGAACCACTAGGACTCTTTGCCATGAAGAAGCGCAGGGTGACGAAGGACTGACAGGATGCCACTGGAGCCAAGCGTGGTGTCTGTGTTCTGCTTGATTTCTTCATTCCTGCACTTCACAGCAATCCCTCCGCTCTCCTCCTGACCCTCCTCTATTCCTTTCTATCTCTCTATCTCCCATTTATTATTGAATAAAATCCCTATTGTTTACTTGTAGATGATCTCATTTGCACCTTATTTGGCCCAGAGGTGTCTTTCCCTAATTGCATCTTAACAGGGGCACACATCTGCGCACAGCACTCCAGGTGTGGACCGCTCAGTGCCCAGCACAGAGGGACAATGACCGCCCTGGTCCTGCTGGCCACACTAGTGCTGACACAGAAGACCAGGAGGCCACCAGTCCTCTTACAGTCCTGGGCTCACGTTCGATTGCTGTTGGCCAGAAACTCCAGGGCCTTTCCTGCTGGGCAACTTTCCTGCCACTCTGTCCCCAGCCTGGGGCACTGCAGGGTTTTCTTGTGACATGAAGACAGGGCACAGTCTTCTAGAAATTCAGCCTTGTACCATCCATCCAACCTGTCCATGTCACCCAACAGAACCTTCCTACCCTCCAGCACGTTGACACTCCCACCCACCTTGGTGTCGGCACAAATTTGCTGCTGAAGATGCCCTTGCCCACAACAGCAGAACAGATGCTGGACATGACTGCACCCAGGGGACACTGCTATTGTTGATGCAGCTCCATTCCCAGCTACTCTCTGGACCTGGCCGTCCTGACAGTCCCTAAGCCAGCCAAGTGTGCCCATGCCCTGGGCTGACAGCTTTTGCAGAGCTCTGATGTAGGAGATGGAGTCAAAAGCTTTCCTCGAGTCCAGGGAGGCTCCATGCAGAGCTTTTCCCTGGGCCCCGAGGCAGGTCGCAAACACCTCAAAGGACATCAGATTGCTCAGGCAGGATCTGCCTTTCTTAAACCCATGCTGGCTGCTCCTGATCCTTCATCTGTCCACCCTGGGCCTTGTGATCCCCCTCACACTGATCTGCTCCAGAACCTTGTTGGGCCATGAGGTCAGGCTGACAGGCCTGCAGTTCCCTGCATCCTGCCTGGGGCCCTTTTTGGTCATGGGTGCCACACTGGCACTTCCAGTCATCTGGGACCTCCATGACTGGCCAAGACTGATAATAAAGGATGGAGACCTGTCTAGCAAGCTCCTCTGCCAGCAACCTAGCACCCTTGGGTGAGGCCCAGCCAGCTCTGTAACTTGTCAGTGTCTCAGTGGCTCTGCAGGTCACAAACGATTTGCTGCTGGATTGCAGGGGCTGTAGTCCGCTTCCTATCCCTGTTTACTTTTTCAGGGCTCTAGAAATTATCTTTGTTTAAGACTCTCTGTTGAGAAGGCATTGAAGACTTAAGCCTGTTCCTCATCCTTTGTGAGTTTATTCCCTTCTTCATTCAATAATAGTTGGTGGTTTTCTTTTTCCCTTCTCTTTTTAATGCTGTCTTTATAGAAACACATTGCAAAAGAGTCCAGATTAAGTTCTAAATTTGCTTTCGCCTCTTCTTTTCTTTCTTTTTGTCCTAATGATCTCTTTAAATGGTCCCTTGGTTTCCTGCTCCTTTATTCAAAGGTGATTTTTTTTTTCCTGAGCTGCTGCAAGTGATTCCTGCTCAGTCTGGCCAATCTTCTTCCCTGCCAGCTCCTCTTTGGTACATAGCACCAGTCTGCTCCTGGGCTTTCAAGATTTCTTTCTTAAATATTTCCTAACTTCCAGGGACCCTTTGGTTCCAGTAATAATAGCCTCAATATTTCTATCATCAAACTTCTGCAATCTAAGGATCTGTACCTGAACTACTGAATATAGGTCCTCTTTACAGTTGAGAGGGATCTTTAAAGTTACAGTGACCTTCCTATTCTAATCATGTACTTGAATATATGTAGGTTGTTTTTAGATTGCTCTATGTTTTGGGGGTGTTTTTTTTGTTAACATTGCAAGTAACTCAGTTAAATACAAATATTTTTCAAAAATACTGTCATTTTTTCAAGATATCTGCACTTAATATATAAATGCATGTAAATAAAAATTAAAGTATATATAGCAATTTACAAGTGCCTGCACAGGCATTTTTCATATTGTGTTTAAAAATACTACTACTGAAAAAAGGGACATGGTATGAAAAATAATATGAGGTTTGAGAAGTTCAGGTGTTTTCATCCAATGTTGTCCATCATTTCAAATTCAGTATAGCTATTTAACTGGTGAGACAACATATTCAGCTCCGATCAGCTGTCTTTAACTGCCACTTCTTTAACTTAATTTTTTAGAAAAACAAAATATATTGTGTTTCTCTTTATTTCATTCATGGCACATTCAAGCAAAATAGGAATTGGAATCACTAGATGAGTAATCAAACAGGTGGCATCCAAACTGGTTTTTGATATGTGCTCAGCAAAGACATGAGGCAGCTGGCAGATTATTTTGCATGCCAAGTAAGTCTGATGAAGAAAAGCAATTCTTCCAAACTCCCAAAAAACCCAACAGAGGAAAAAAAACCTTGAAAAGAAAAAAGAAAAAAAGAAGAAAGAGCAATTTCTGCGAACAGAGGAAGATTTTTTTCTGAATATTGCAAGAAGTTTGTCCCTCTTGGCTAAGCTTTTCAAATATTTCTCATGAGAGAGGGTCTAATTCCTCTCTTGGCTCATCTACCTCTGTGAACTTTGAGGAGCTGCATGATTTTATTTCTTAAAGCACTCTCCAAAGCCTTTAGGCATCGTTATGTCTATCTGGATTTCCAGAGGAATTCAGTCAACAATAGAGAAGTGGATGTGATTTTAACATATAGAACACATATTGTAGAACAATACTTTATGCAAGAGGAAGATTTGGAGCCGAATGTGTTTGGAAAGGAAATAGTCCATCCCTGATTTATTTGCAGAATCCCAGTCCCCTGAAGAAATATTAAAATAATGTTGTCTTTTTATACATTTTCTATGTATAGTCTAGATCAAAGTGACTTCATCAGAGCAAGGAATCTGGATGTAATGTCTTCTCTAATATTATAGAAGAGAAAAAAGGCCATCATGAGAACAATCTTCCTCCACAATCCACTACTGTTAAGAAAGGCATCCCAGAAGTGTTATGAATAATGAAAAAAAATCACACCTTTGGACTGAGATCTTACAGGATTTGTAAGAATTGTAATGCAAATAACCACAATTAACAAATTGAAAATAACATTGAAATGACAACCCTTCTGAGGTCTATATTGCTTTCAAAATTTTTGAATAGCATGGCTAATAAATTGTCAGAAAAAAATCTAAAATTCTATTTGCAAAAGCAAATGCACAAATGAAAGAGCATTTCAAGTATGTTTTTACTCCAAAGGAGGACTCTAAATATATAATATATAACCATATATGCAGGTACATATATTGTAGTTTTTAAAACTATAACTCTAAAACCAAAAAATGGTTCTTAAAGCATTCATCTCAACTTTTAATTTACCTCAATCTGATTTTAAGCCACTAAATGTCAGTTGCAATACTAGCAATCACAGTTTATCTTGTAGCTACAAAATGTGTCCTTTAAAAAAAAGATCATCATAATAACAACTGACTTAACAATTAAATAGTATCTTGCTTAGGAAAGAATTCTAGTTCTTCAGAAAATGTGTTTTTAGTTACCAAATAATCTTTTGCTATCTTATTTAGTAGGCTTAACTACATATCTTTTCTTTTTGGCATTTTTTTTAACTTATAAAGAGGAAAAACGCAATCAGTATGAAACACTCCTACATTATTCCTATAGTTCAAACAGTATAGATATCCTCAAAATGGCTCTGAGAAAACAAAAGGATAAAAAGATCTACAAAAATATATAAAATGGAAGCAAAAAATATCCAGGGCCTTTGTGTCAAGTTTTGCTGTTATTTTGTTGGCTTCACAGACCATGAAAATCATATGTAAGAGCCCTGATTTAAAGGTGACTAAAATGTTAAGCAGTTTCTGCATCATGAATGGTGTTTCTAAGATCAGTTTGATAGATGTTCTTATCTTCAATCCTCAAGCCTCAGCTTGTGTAGAGTTTTCATACCCTTGCATTGCTTTACCCAAAATGTTATTAGTCAAATTCTGCTACCAAAAGTAAAGTTTATCTTCCAGGGAGTATGATGGCATCCCATGAGCAAAATGATAACAGTCCCAGCAGAAATCCCAGAGAAAGCTAGAGGAATAGTTATCCACTGTAACACAGGAGGAAAAAAAATCTGGGTAAATGTTCTTTGAGTTTCCTTTCAGAAGTCATTAATAATCCAGCAAATGCAGAGCAATGAGCAAACAGACTTTGATATTTGATACACTCCTCTAAAGCATCTTTTATAGACCAAGCTTTTCACAGAGGCTATATTTCAATACTGAAATATGACCATTTTCATGGAAAATTTATTGTCAACATATCAACCATCTATCTGAAAATAGTATCATTAAAGCAAAGGGCTTTCAGTGATCTGAGGAAAAATAAATGTTATCAAAGACCTAAATTATACTTCTTGTTTGTTCTCTCTGGAAAGGCACTGTCAACTCTTGAAATAATCAGGGACAATGAGAGGTTGTTTGACACCTTGCATGCAGATCAAGAACTCAAACACCAAAAATTTTACTTAATTAGGAAAGTAATCCCTACATACCCATCTAACAACACATATTGGTTTATTTTATTTTCTCTCAGTTCTTGTAAATAATTTTTGTGAAAACTAACTTTCCACATTACATTTATTTTTCATTATTCTTAAAAATCACACTGAATGTCATTAAATCTAAGGAAACACAGGCAACTTACTTCTTCCTTTGCAGCTTGCTTCGTTCCTTACCTCTGAAGGTGAAAGGTCGGAGGGGATGGTTTTGGCTGCCACTTACTCATTACATTTGAAGGCTTCAAATGTTCAAGGTTTTCTTTTCTTCTTTACATTGTCTAGTCTATTGTTCTTCTCCATAGTGAATTTTCATATGGAATATCACATGAAATATGATGTTTCATCCCTCTTTGGATAGCACTACAAAAGCTTTCAGATTCTTTTCAATATTTAAAAACGGCTTAGGTGCCTTTTTATTGAATAATTGAATGGATCAATGCTACTTTCTATGTGTGCTTCATTTTTGGTCCAAAAATGAAATATTTTATTTACATGTTAATGGCAAGACAAGCAAATAAGTGAATGGATCTTACTAAGGGTTTTGGTTTGTGCTTTGAGTCTGTTTTTTGTGGTTTTTTTCTATTCAAAGACAGGACAATAAAATGGCATTTCAAGAATCTATTAAAAGCATAGGGGAAAAGGGAGTGCAAGTCCCCTGGACAGATCCTACCTACCCTCAACCTTCATTTGCTTTTCAGTTGTGTGTAGATTCATGACACTAATCTGGACTAAACCAGAATTATAGTTTATGTATTAGAGCAGCACTGGGGATGGCAACCACAAGGCCCAGCACAAGTGAACTCAAGAGCTGTTAACTGTAACCTAGAGTTTGCCTCTCACAATTTCATGTTTATGAACATCATGAAGTCACGATTAAAACTGGAAATTGAGAGTAGATATTTTTGCCCAACTTCTGCCATTGGAAAATCAGATGCCTGCTTCAAGTATACTCTGTGGTTTTTCTCTGCAGGTATGAAATGTGACCCTATTAGGAGACAGACCCACTGAACATGTGACAACTGTCTCCAGCATGTTCTGAATTTTGTCTTAGCTTAAGTATTTGAGTTGCTTAGCTTAAGTATGTGAGTTGCAATTGACTACAGTGAAATGAAGTGAATCTATCTGCAAATCAGGAAGAGAGAGAGACTGGCTTCTTAAAACAGGAATTACCTGTAATAGACGGTCTGCTCTTTTCTAGCCCTTTCAGAGAAAACTAGAATAGATTCAAATCCCCTGTTTTGATTTGCCTTGTGATACACTGAAATGTTAAAGATACAGCTTAGAGAAAGTTAAGAAAATTAATGCCATGATAGCAAACAATACACAATTGCCCCAGAAAATGTGTCAAACAAGTCAACTGTGGTTGAAGACTTTTGCTTTTATTTTTTGGTGATATTTTTGGTGTTTTTCTTATTTGTTTGTTTTTGTGGGTTTTGATTTTGTTTTTTTCTTTGTTGTTTTGGTTTTTTTACAGCTGGTATTCTGTAAATGTCTTGAGGTCAGATCAAAATTACCAGCATGACTGTTAATCTTCAGTGTTCCCTACAGAACTGATGATCTTCCTTTTGTGCTTTTAAATAACTCCTGCTTTTGCTGTATTTTATTTCCACTTCAGCCTTTTTCAATATGTTCACATTTCTATCTTTTCTGATTTGAACAGTAGAGCTTTCCTTAAGAGCAGAAGAAGCTTAGTTATTTAGTGCCACACTTAGAGCTCAGATGCACCTATATAAATTCAAACTGAACCACTAACATCAGCAGGGTTATTCTGAGAGTCACTGTGAGGTGTACTGGTGCTCCACATCTAATTACAAGAACACATCTTGGTTGGTGAAAACTGGTTTTATGGGGAACAAAAGTATGCCTTGTTCTTTCTACCTAAGCTGTGTAATAAAAATAGGATTGTTAGAACTGTGTCAAGGCACCTAAGAACCTGAATTTGGACCCTGAAATATTGTGTCTGGTGTCACTTGAGTATTAATGAAAACTTCCAGCTGAGGAATGCTACTTAAATCCTAGGTGGGTGAAGCCTGTGGAGAGTAGTTGGTCTTGTCAAAACATGTAGCAGTCATGATGGTTGCAAATAGTAGAAACTTGTTTTTCTGATGAAGGTCAGTAGGAGAAATGGGCAAGTTCAGCTTCTGCACCAGCTGAGTGGTTTGTGAGGCTGTTTACCCTGGCGGTGGGCTGCTCAAATAATCTCTTAGGAACTTATATTCCTTCCTCCCTACAATCCAGTGTTTTCCCTCCTGAAAAGATCCTTGGACAATTAATAACCTCCCTCAGCTGCACACTTTCTCATCTATGCTCCATGTTTATTGTTCAAGGCCAAAAAAAGAAGATGGTAGGAGGGGTCTGGAAGTTGTAGTAACCCCAGCAAACAAAAAGGAGATGGGACAATCCTTTCTATTTCTTCTCCTCGTCCATGCTCACACTTTCTGCCATGTCTCCAGAACAGGGATCTAAAAGCCAACTTCTTTATAATCCTGTAACTGCAGTAGGAAGACTTTTTTCGCCTGCAGTGTAATATATTAAAATGAATAAGTTCTCAGAGACCAGAAGGTCCCATATTTGTTTTCATCTTTACTTCTAAAACTTTTTATGTAAATCTGTTCCTTAAACTAAGGATATTACATAGCAGGTATCTTTTGCACAAAACCTGCCTCTGTATCTTAAAATTCAGTATGAGGGAATTTAAATAGTTATAGAAATATCTTGAGATTGACATTTTGTTTGTCATGTATGTGCTGAAGCAAAATAAAATGAATTCCATTCTGCAACAGAAATGTTTAGGATTTAACACTTTATATTAAATATTATGTTTCTTCAAAATATCTTTTGACCAGTATTGTATCAAAACTGGCAAAATTTTTTTTTTCTAAATTATTTAATTTGAAGAAAGTACTTCCTTTCTATTTGACTTTTGCTAAATAATAGTATTTTTAGCTGTAACTTTAACTTTTATTCTTGAGTTATTGGTGAATCAACAAATTATTTTTTACTATTTAGATTCACAGGACTCAATTACCAGATTTTTCTATAATTTTTAAAAAGTAAAACATTTTGCTTAAGATATTATAAGATCCATAAACCAAGCAAGCCTCTCATGAACCTGTGTTCTTTGGGCTTTTTCACTGGAATTTTAATGTTTGATATATTTTCACTAAATATTTTAAGTAATTGTCCTTGTAACAGGCAAGCCTTACCTGCTCAAGATCTTCAAACTATTTTCAGCTCTAAAACCATATACCTTTTTTTTATTTTAACATTTTTTATTGGTGATCATTGGCGAGCAGATTGTAATAAAAGAAACACAAAGATGATTCTCCACGGTTACAATGTGCTTCTTTAACCTTGAGGTGTTACAAGAATAAAAGAGTAAGAAAAGAACAATCACATTTTCTTGGAAGGAATTTGTTCATTTACAGCTGTAGCCTGAGATTTGATAAGATAATGATTCAGCTGGTGGGATGGAACGTGATAAGAAATGATAATAAACTGGTTCTAGGCCAAACCCATAAAAATGAGGTAGAAAATTTCCACAGAATTGCACTTCTGACACAGACATATGCATAATTCTTTAGATTACATGTAAACATTTATTGATACTGGTATCCAGTAATCATTAATTCTCAACAATAGAAGCTATTCACACATATAAATAAATAAATAAACAAGGAAATATATAATCTGTGTGCTTCTCTTAATTTCAGTGCATATAGGACTAAAAGAAGAGCAAATGAATATGGCAAGATTGTTTTTAAATGGACTTTCCTTTTCTTCTTTCGCTGGTTTTCATCTGCTACCTTGGACTCAACTTTTCTGTTCCTGTAACACAGAACATATCTGTAGCTCCATTTCACAATATACCCAAGACACCTTTCTGGGATAGGTTGACTTTGAGTAGAAGAGCTCTAGGTGGTTTGCCAGGATATTACAGGATATGCCCAATGGAAGATCTTGAAATGGAGTAGGGTGAATAATGGGTTTCACTGACCTCATTTTTTATTGTCAGCATGGAATGACAAAGGGCTAAAATCTATTTTTGACTTTTTCTTAATCATTTTACGTTTACTGCTGCCTCACACCTGTAGAAAGGATATGTCTCCTGATGTTTTCACATGATAGGCAAAGTACCTAAACATGAATGGCAATTGCTTTACAGTGGATATGCCACAGTATTCATTTAATCCTTATTCATTACTGCAGATGTTGCTTCTTATCCTTCAGTGAGATCTATTTTCTTGCAGTTGCTGTGGAATATGTTAGCACATCTGTGATTTTCTTTTATTTTCTCTAAATATTGCCCCAAACTAAACACACTGTCATGAATCCTGTTTTAGCATCTTGCTGACTACACTAATTTGTTGCAAATGAGCTGTTTAGTCTATTTAAAGAAATCACCTTCAAAGGTATCAGGAAAACTAGGTCTGATAAAAATCTGTAAAAGGACAACAAATCTCAATGGCAAGGTTCACTCTTCACCTTACATGGATGAAACAAACAGAGGAAAGTCAGATAAGAATAAATTTAAAATTATTGATGTGGAGGCTGGAGATAATAAGGGTAAGGATGGAAAGTGTGAGGGTGAAAAGGGGAGAGGGTAAAGGAGAACATTCCACTGAGTGACAAGTTTCAGAGTGGACCCTATTTTCAAACTTAAACTCAGTTTTGACCAGTGGTTTCTGTCTAAAGGATTTAACAGCACTTAATCAATTGATTAAGTTTATTTTTATAAGATGATCAACAGAATTTACTACAATTACAAAAGTGACAATTTTACATCTGGAAGGGCAATATTTATGCTATACATGCTATAAGGTATTTACATCAATTCACGTACAAACATGAAGAAAGTACAAAGATATATTGTGAAAAATTCCCCTAAAGTTCACAGAAATATTTGTCAGGTGCCTTTGCGTCTCTCAACAGGTTTAGGATTAATGAGCTTCAAAGGCTTGGGATATAAGCCCAGGCCCCATCATCAGCTTTGGGTGATTGACCACCAAGTATTTCCAGTTCAAGAGGTTGTGAGTTTTGAGAGGTGTCCCACTCAGAGGGAGGTCCTGGCACTGCGTCCCGTGGTTCAAGAGACCTTGAGAGCCTCACTTGGGGCCACTTTTTATAGGACCACAAAATGATGGGGTTATGTAATCCATAAAACTTCTATCCTCAGGTTGATTATCACTGAAATTTCTAAAATACTTGTAATTTTTTCCAAAATTCCTGTAACTATGGGACCAGGGTTTCCAAAACTCCAGGTATAATAGTATTGTTCCACTTGGGCTTTGATTAAGGTAGGGAATGTTCCAAAGCTGTCAGGGGATGATCGATTATATGCTCTCTCACCTTTCACCTCAGTACCACTCCCACCTTGGCCATGTAAGAGTATGATCAAGGGACAATTCACTTCCCAACTCATTACACAGAGGTTAAGGCCTAATGGAAATTATTGAGAACATATTTTTATCCCCATCCCACTGTTAGAGAGTGAGTGACTCAGTTACTGGCTGGGTTTAAACCACAACAATGGGCTTAAATTCCCCTGACATTCTTGTATCTACAAAATCTCTAAATCATCAAAAAGTGTAAAATCCTCGCTCTGCAACAGAATGACATATTTCCAGAGCTTCTAGCAAATCTCCATGAGGATGTCCTAGGTTTTTTTTTCTGGACTGCATACAAGAAAGGAGACATAGTAATTTACCTAAGAATTACAGCTCAGGATCACTGACTATAGGCAGGAAATCCAGCAGCTGAAGATCATAGTCACCTATAGCTCAGGACATGATTAGACTCAGTCTGCATCTCCTCAGATAATCAGTAAAAGATCTGCCTATACAAAGCTACACAAATGTATTCATCCTTTGATGCCTGGTGTAATCACAGTCCCATCCATTTAATACCGACCATGTTGATTTATTATAATTTTAGTTTCCTAAGAAAAATATATACTATATACTACAAAATCTAATGCATCACAGAAGTCTAAAAAAGCAATGATTTCAGCAATGATACTACCTTTATCAATTCAATCATCAAAAGATTATTGGAATCATCAAAGGCATCCACAGGGAATTTGTTTGTCCTGGATCACTGAATTTTTTTTCTGTTCTAGAGACCCAGCTGTGAATTATCATTAGTATGGCAGGGGAAAACCATTTACACTTCTTTAAGCAATCTTAGAGTCTTTTTTTGTTTTTCTCTTACCATCCCTTTCTCATTTTTACTTGTTTGTATTTTAGTCTGTTCTTTTCTTTTACAAGTGACAAAATCCCTGCTGCTTTCTTTATTGATTGATAAGAGGCCCATGCACCAGTGAAAGCTAGAAAGCAAAGCTGCTGAAAGATGTTTCTGAGTATTGTTTTCTTTAATGATGTGGAGCAGCACTGAAAATAATGCCACCCTCTTCACACTCATTGGAATCCAACCTGAAATAGTGTGCATGTTTAAAAGTCATAAAGGATGTTGTTTACTTTGATATAGTAGTGTCTGGGTCCATAAATTAAAAGCATCAGTACTGTGTACTTTTCAACACTCATTTTTTAACTTCCTCCTGTGCACATGGGCAGGTTTTTATTTTTTGTTTCACAATGGTATAAGAGTATAATTTTTCTGTTAGGTTAGTAAAGGCGTAGAAAAACACACTGCTTGTTATCAGACTTATTTTTAGATTTACTTATATTTATTAATATGTTCTTCCACAAGGAGTTCTAAGGTCCTGATAACCTGGGGGGAAAAAAGTTGAGAAAGTGGTTTTAAATTATTTGTGCAGTATGCTTTTGGTTGATTGATTGCTTGGGTTTTTTGCTTTGGTCTTTTTTTTGGTGGTGTTTTTTCTTTGTCTAGTTTTGGTTTTGTGGGGTTTTTAACATCACTGCAAGGACTGTTACATCTTTCAGAATGGACATAGAAAAAGCAGAAAAAAGAGGAAATGTTAGAGGTCATTACAAATGGAAACTACAGAAGGAAAAGTGGGGAAAGACTTTACTCCAACCTTTCAGTATATTTTCAGATCATGACATCTTTGTATGTTGGTAAGAATTGAAAAAATACCATAAATTTATACAAACTTCAATAAAGTTTGTTACTCTTATACACTCATCTTCAAAAGCTAAATTCTGGATTTCTACTAGTTGATGAAAGTTCCTATTTCCCTATCTAGTGATTTTTTAGGATGTGTTTTACTCATGAAGTTGGCAACTCTAGGCTACCCCAAAGACTTAGATTTCCATGGGCAAGGACATTTTCACATTTATTTGTGTGTTTTCTTATGTATTTTGTAGTCATGGTGATTAATTCAGTTTTTTGGACATGGTAGTCCAATGAGCCCTTTAGGAATGTCTCTGTGGTAGAAGAGAATATCACAGTGGGGTCCCTAAACATGCTTTAGCAGAACTGCTCCGTCCCAAATAAACACTACAAGGACCCAAAATAATCAAAGAATCACAGAATGGTTTGGGTTGGAAGGGACCTTAAAGATCATCCAGTTACAACCCCTCTGCCATGGGTTGGGACACCTTGCTCTAGACCAGGCTGCTCAGAGAATTGTTCATCAATCTCCTCAGAGGCACTTTGTATTCCCAGGACACTTTGTTTTCACATTCCTGTTCATGCATGCTCACAGCACGCTGACACAACCACGAAATTTCTACTCCTAGAATTTTTTGTTAAACAGGAGTAGGGAGATCTCAAGACATATCAGATAAAAGCCCTATTAGATTAGGCAAAATACATAACAGGCATGTCCTCTGGCACTCAGTGACACATCTTTGGATCTCCTATGAGGCAAATTGATTTCCTAAGGGCATGCCCAGAGTGACATGACATTCTTTTCTCCCTCCATTAGAGGAAGTTGCCTTTCAATGCGCTTAACCCCTGTGGGACTGAATGCTGAATAAAGCATTTCCCACTGGAAGAACAAGAGCAAAACCTAACCTTTAATCTTTAGCACGTTGGTGCTGCAGACACATCTGCAGGAGAACAAGATATTTCTTGTGAAAGTCAGGCTGCCTACTTGTTTGGCTGAGAATAATGCAAGGAAAACTTCATTTTCTAGATAAAATGCTATGCATGGGCTTGGACTTTTCCCCCTCCCCCTCTGTCTCTTGAGATGTGTTAGCAGCTGGGAAGATAATGTGTGTCACTGCAATATCTGCAACATTATCAAAGAGAGCATGGGAATGGTCACATCCCTATCACAGTAATAATTTGAATTTATTCCTAAGGCATCAGCATCTTCACCCAGTCTCTGCCTGAATGACAGCTCAGAGTCTGCAAAGGCAGCACAAGTGATCCTGGTACACTATGAGCAGCCCACTAGGTTGACAGATTTTTAAAAAATTCAGCATAGTTATCTGCTTTTCTCAACCAGTTTTCAATAATTTTTGATTTCTATGTGTATGTAGGTATAATATCTGTGTGATAGCCTGATGCACTCCATACAAATTAAGGAGGAGGATTTGCATGGCTGTCTTCTTGTGAAATCTTTTTTTTTTTTTTCCTTTCTCTCTTCTTTTAATAGAAAATCTGCCTGTCAAGGATGAGATTCCATTGTGTTAGCTGCCATGTGAATATTCACTAAGAAGGAGACAGGAGACAGTAAAGATTAACAATAAAAAGTAGGGAAAACATTGTTATCCCTAAGAGGATGAAGTAGGGAATTATTAGATGAATATTGTAGGACTGAGGACATTAAAATAAAGTAGTAAGTCTATGCCTTGGCTCAGGAATGACTGACCTTCTATTGTACTTGCTTATCTTAGGCCAAGATTTATAAGACAGATTTAACGATATGCTTTTTTAAGCACTGATAATTTTCTTTGAAGCCCTTGAGTGAAATATTAGTGGATCAGGCTTTTCTTGTTGCAGACTGTGTCTGTTTCTATGCTCAGGGCACTGATATTCTACTCACATTTTAAACAACAGTTGTTCTTACTAGAAAGTTGTATCAGACAAGGCTCAGGGGTGACTCCAAAGACACAAACCAAAGAGTACTAAAGGTTAAAGCTGAAGAAAATTTCCAAAACCATTAGGTTTTAGCCATTGGCTAAATTTCTTTCTTTCTTTTCTTTCTTTCTTTCTTTCTTTCTTTCTTTCTTTCTTTCTTTCTTTCTTTCTTTCTTTCTTTCTTTCTTTCTTTCTTTCTTTCTTTCTTTCTTTCTTTCTTTCTTTCTTTCTTTCTTTCTTTCTTTCTTTCTTTCTTTCTTTCTTTCTTTCTTTCTTTCTTTCTTTCTTTCTTTCTCTTTCTTTCTTTCTTTCTTTCTTTCTTTCTTTCTTTCTTTCTTTCTTTCTTTCTTTCTTTCTTTCTTTCTTTCTTTCTTTCTTTCTTTCTTTCTTTCTTTCTTCACCTTAGTGGTGAAGTAAGTGACTCCAGGAGAAGTGATGTGTACTGAAGATTAGTTTGCACACAGATCAGGCGCATGGGTTTGGGTCCATAAGAATGCCTTAAACACACACATTATTGTCACAGGATAAACTCTGTACAATAGGATATAGAATCACTGAATCACAGAATCATAAAATCATTAAGGTTAGAAAAGACCTTTAAGATCAAGTCCAACTGTCAACCCAGTGCCACTATGTTCACCATTAAACCATGTCTTTAAGTGCCAAGATCACATATTTTCTGAATACTTCCACATATGGTGACTCCACTACTTCCGTGGGCAGTTTGTTATAATACTTTGCAACCCTTTGTGTGAAGAAACTTTTTCTAAGATCCAGTTTAAACATCCCCTGGTGCAACCTGAGGCCATTTTATCTTGTCCTATCAATTGTTATCTGGGAGAAGAGACCACCCCCCATCTGGCTACAACCACCTTTCAGGTACTTCTAGACAGTGATAGGATTCTCCCTGAGCCTCCTCTTCTCCAGAATAAATATCCCCAGATTCCTCAGCCTCTCTGCATAAGACTTTTCCTCTGGCCCCTTCACTGGCCTTATGAAATGGAGGTTGGCCTCCCAGTTCCTCAGCCCAAACCCCGAGTAATTTCCCAGAAAAAAACCTTGAGTCTGCATCAACTACAGGTTTTGGAGCATATAAAATAGAAGTTATCTACAGTGCATTCAAACAGCTGATCTAGTAGTTTAGTGAGGGAATAAAGCACCCAAAAAACTTTCAGAAGGTGAATATGGACAGGTAAAGAGAGTTGAACAATTTGAAATAGGTTTCATAAGGAAGATTAGAGTAAGCAAGAGCTCTCAAAGTAAATTAAAAGATTAGTTGAACTTGAAGTCAAAGAAGTTCTTATTCATCTGAAGCATAGATATTACAGTCCAAGCACTCACTGGAACCTTTGTCTAGTCCTTTGTAGATTAAACTTCATCTCTAGAGGACCTGTCCTCCCTTAACACTGCCTAGGTATACGGTACACCACCACTGGCAGATTGTTTTCTCATTGAAACTAGTTCTTGTTTCCTGTGCTATTTGAAAAACGCTGCATTAAAAAGACTGAGTAGAAACAAAAATATTTGAAGGATAGAATAGTAGAAACTTAGTTTCTACTATATAAAAAAAGTAGAAAGCATGTAACTGCTTCTGAAAGGAGGAAAAAGCTGAGCAAGGATTTTAAGGTGGTAAAGTTCACCATCAAGATTATTTAAGTGAATTAAATAATTTCTCATAGAAGTCCATCTATTCCAGAATGCTTAAAGTTTATTTCTGCCTATAACATAGCAAATCATATGACAACAAGCAAACATATGCTGCATCTCAAAATTTGGTATGCTACAGAACTATTCTTCCCTGCCTGAATTTACTGACTCCAGTAAATGATTTTTAATTAAGAGTATAAAGTGAGCTAAAATTATTAGCTGAGTTTTAAAAACCAAAATTCAAAAGAACCAAACAATCTCCCTCATTTCCTTGAGGTAATTTATTCGTTTCCAGATGATCAGATTTTGGACAGGAAAATGTCTTATATAATCCCAATTTTTCTACTTGACCATATATGCAGATATACATTGCCAGTATTGATTTTCTTCTCTGGGTTACTCAGTGTCATCATAACTTATACAGTGTGTGGCATTATACAAACAAAAGCATCCCACTTTTGGCTATAGATTAAGATTGACTTGAGAAACTCAAGAAACTTTTATCTTTAAGGGAACATGAAATGACTGCTTTGACTTTCCTCAAAACTCAAGTGACCATCAAAATGTAAGACATTATGAAGTGTTGTTTTTCTTTGTCTCTTTGTAGAATCTGTTCTATCTGACATACTCAACAGAGACAAGGACAGAGAGTCTCCACTCAAATTTTCTGCTTCTTTTGATGTTTATTCTTTTGCTTTCGACTACTCAAAGAGTTCATTTAATTGTTTGTTTACTTACTTCTTTATTGGAATAAGAAAAGTGGTGGAGTCTGTGTTAAAAAAGGGGTGGCAACAGGGTGTTGTTTTACTATTTTGTTTATTACTCACTACTCAAATGACTTTTAATTGGCATTAAATTAAATTACTTTCTGACAAGTTGAATCTGTTTTGCGCACAGAAGTAACTATTAAGAAATCCACCTGTCTTTTTGTCAATCCACGAGCTTTTCCATCCACTTTTCTTCCTCTATCCTGTCAGAGGGGGTAGAGATGAGAGGGAGGGCTGAGCAGCTGAGTGTGCATTGATCAAGGCTAACCCTCCATGGTTCCCGAACAGTGAGGAGAAATGGGATGTTTGGGAGCTCCTAGTAACAATGAAGGAAGTTTCAGTTCACTTTGTTAAGTGGATGTTCCTTTTTTTTAAGATGACTGTTGCAGTAGTGTTAGGAAAATGTATGTTTTCTAGGCACTGGGAATTCCTGCAGAAAACTGAATCAGGTATTTTTTCCCTTTTCCAAATACATTAACTTCTCCTAGTTTTCTTGGATGTGGAAATACTACCTAATAATTGGCTTCCAACAGGACTGTCTGGCCTTGCTGAACACTAATGATAAAGAATCTTTGTTGGCTCACCCTAAGCATGAATTTAGAATCTCTGTTGCTATGGATGAAATTTAACATTGAAGAGAATTGATCATACTTAATTTTCCTGCTTCATAGGTGAACCATTTCATAGCCAGGCAGTAACTCTTGAGAAAGAAGTGGTTCATAACAGGTAGGATGAAGCTCTGGTTTATTTTACTGTATATGTAATCTCCTGCAATGGCAGAGTATCAGAAATACTTACAAATGGTGTAGACTGATGTAGATTATAAATAACTTGTTTTTGCAGTGTTTGCACAGGATCAGACACACATACATTCATATATGTCCAGGAGCACTCAGGCTAAAACCAGGCACTCCCAAGAGATCAAGTAAATTAATTTTATTTTACTAAATCCAATTATCAGAAATGAGAGCACCATGGAAATAATAAGTAATATTAATTATTCTTTTTCTGGTTTTAGGGGGTGGGCATTGTTGATTGTTTTATAAGATATAGAATTGTAGCATTGTGTGATTTTGGAGGGTGCTGATTTCAGTGGTGACTTTGATATGGATAAAAGGAAGAAAATTGAATGCAATCCAACATATAAACCATGGGAGCAGGCTCAGAATATACTGTGTCGCCTTAACAGTGAGCTGCTTTTCGTGGTCAAGACAACTGTGCTGCCTCTCACTTCTTGTCTGCTGATTCTGTAATTCTGCACTGGACTCATTCAGAGCCTTGAGTATTAGAGCCTCGTGGCTCAAGGCAACACAAATACAAATAATTAGTAAACAAAAAGTAAATACATTTTCATAATTTTAAACAAAACAAAACAAAAACCCTAGGAAATCCCAAAACAATGATTGCTATTTTGCACTCTGGTCAATTTCTGAATATACCCTGAAACAGGCAGCCTGAAAAAAAGTCTTACATATATCCAAAGTCAATTTTATTCATAGTATCTAGTATAAGTTTAGATTTGTGCTGAAAACAGTGCTCCTAACACAGGGATGTTTTCATTACTGCTGAGCAGTATTTACAGGCAGTCAAGGCCTTTCCTGCTCTTCACCCCACCTCATCAGCCAGGAGGAGACACAGCCAGGACAGGAGCTTGACTGACCCTGAGTGATACCCCATATCATATGGCATCATGCTCAGCATAACAACTGGTGAAAGGAGCAGGAAAAGGGGCATACCATTGAGCAAAATAGAGCTCTGCTTTCATGGGAATATCTGAACACCTGCCTGCCCATGGGAAGTGATGGATGAATCCTTATCTGGTTTTGCTGGCATGCACAGCTTTTACTTTACCTGTTAAACTGCCTTTATTTAAACCCATGAATTTTCTCACTTTTATCCTCCCCTTTCCCTTGGGAGGTTGTGAACCAGTGGCTGTTTGGGGCTGAGCTGCCAGCTGGGGCTAAACCACAGCATTACCATGTCAGAATTTGGGAATTACACTGAGTTGATCACTCAAGGCTGAAGTCTTGTTCTAGTTGAAGAAATAAATATATGAATTTTAGGAAGAATTCAACAGTACATATACAGGGCCAATTTCTATCAAATGAATTTGAGGAGATCATACATAAATTAAATACAGATATATAGACTCATAAAGGAGAAAAATCATTTGATGAAATGCATCAAAGTAGTGCAAGAGCAGTGTAGAGTCCTTAATCACTAGGTTGTAAAATTATCCCCTTTAAGATCAATACAAAGTAAATACATTATTTCAAATCAAACATCTTTACAAGTTAGACTGGCAATTTATTCCAGATCACACAGAGGTGGTCAGGGCATTCCTATAGCATGGTACTTGGCTCCTAACACAGAGATTTTCTGTTTGGATTAATGAATTTCAAGTGAAGGAAACACATCTTCCTAAAAAAAATAGTATGCCTCTTTACAGTCACTTCTATAGTTTGTAAACCTATATATCAGACAAAGAGACAATTCACAATCATATCTTTCACAGTTCATTCTGTGTCTCTACAAGGCTGCCTCTTACGCTGGTGGTTCACAGCTCCTCAGTTGCTGTGTGAAATGAGATGTGATCAGCTGCTAGTCTCGTGTTTTCATTGCAGATACTGTGAACTGAACAACTTCATTTGCTAACTTTGCAAAACAGTTTGCAGAGTGTGGTCATGAAATTAAAATAACATGAGAGAAAATCTAACTGACAAAAGCTATGGAAAGCCTCAGAAGCATCTCTTGATGAGCAGCATTCACATCTATGCTGGGTTTTCTGACCTGGATCTCCTGCCCTGATTTTCTGGCTTTACCTGAGCCATCTTTTAGCTATAAACAAAATATAAACATGCTGGGTGAACCCTGAACTGGGTCAGAGCCTGATTTGCTGTTCCTGGCTCCCATGTGAGGGAGGACCATGCTCCCACCCAGCTTGCTACAGTGTTGGGCTCCTGGCTCACCATCCCTTGTACAACAGGCAGACATCACTGTTCCCAGACATAAAGCACATGCCATCATGAGAAAATTGGGCAGCTGGTGGGTCACTGTGCCTGTTAGCATCCAGATGTCAATATTATATTACATATGATGCTCTGTAATGAGGGATAATCTTCACAGGCTTGACTTAAAATGAGGATTTTGCATCCACTTTGCCTCATGGGACATGACCTGTAGGAATCTGTTTTCCATCATGTAGGTTGGCTTTAGTGGTTTTTTTTTCCCTCCATTTGAAACACTGATTTTTGGCTTAAAGCTGGTACCAAGACACTTTTGATTATTTTATGTATCTTAAATTACATCAGAAGAAAGTAACTCCTGTCATAAATATTGAGTAGGCATAGTTGAATATTCATCTTGGCTGGGGAAGAGCTGGCAAAATATTTTTCTGTCACAAAATGTAGACAGTAAATACAAATAATCTCACACCAGCATCTTTGATGTGTTTTTGAAGAGATGTGTGTCAATTGGCTGTATAAAATATCATTGGGATCAAATTAAATTAAAACACTCACTAAAAAAATTTTTCTGGGAGATGAGTTCTGGGTCAAAGACTATACTTGCACATCCCATGTTCAGACATTTTTATGTGGAACCTGGTTTTCCAGTACTTTAAAAATGCTGCCAATCATCATCTTGTTCTTCACAATGAAAACTTATTGGATAGATCAAGGGAATCTGTTTAGGGACTTCTCTAAGAGGATCAAAGACATGAAAAGGGAGATTATGTTGATGGTGGACAGGCAAGTTTGCAAGTTTAATATGCAAGTTTAATAATGACAAAATAGAGAACCATAGAATTATAGAATCAAAGAACCAATGAGGCTGGAAAAGTTCTTTATGATTGTCAAATGAAACCATTAGCTCAGCACTGCCAAATCCACCACTAAACCATCACCCCACCATCCTTCAAAGGATGGTGACTCAACCACTTCCCTGGGCAGCCTTTTTCAATGCTTGATCACCCAGTGTAGATCAAATGAGAATACCACACTCAGCAAAGGTCACGGTTAGGAAGTGCACTCAAATACTTCTAAAAGAGCATTTGGAACTTTTCCAAGCAGTCTAGATGTTCAAAACCTGAAAATGTTGAAAATCTGTCCAATTGGAGAGGTGAAAGTGGGGGACTAGATTTCTTTCTTTTTATTCAATGTTTTGTTCATTTAATTCTTCCTCAATTTGAGGGTTTGCAAATCTGGAGATAAAATGCAGTATTATTTAAGAAGGACCAAAGTGGATGGGGAGTCTAAAGTCCTGAAGTCCTTTCAAATTTCTTCCTGGCTTGATGTAATCTATATCTGACTTTCTAGTTTTGTACCCAGTAGAATGTAAATGTAACACAGAATTACCACTTAAAGGGTCTTTTTTTCATTCCACTTTCAGAGTAAAGAGCTGGCCTCCTTATCTCTAGAGATATCTCTCCCAGAAGAAAACTGGACACACTACCACGCTATCAGCATTCAAAAGCTTTTTTTTTTTTTTTCCTTCAACAGGAAACTTACAAATGTGGCAGATTAGATTAAATGGCAGCTTGCCCTGCTTGAGGAAAAATAGATGAGAAAAACCAATATCTATAGAAAATTGTTGTGAATTACAAGCTCAAGGAAAAAAAAAATACTCTGGCTGAAAATTAAACTCTCATCTCAGTTTCATGTGTTTTCTCAGAGAAATTTCTCTGAGACAGACTTTGAAAGTAAATTATGTCACTCCTGTGGTTTTCACTTCTT
Organism: Fringilla coelebs; assembly: GCF_963513975.1. NCBI lineage: Eukaryota > Metazoa > Chordata > Aves > Passeriformes > Fringillidae > Fringilla > Fringilla coelebs. The sequence continues at coordinate 6,795,125 of NC_140028.1, read as the reverse complement.
CATTTGGAAATATGTAAGAAGTTTGCATTTTCATAAGCAATCAACATTTTCAAGTAATCAGTTTGATGGATTGAGTTTTCCAAATGTGATGGTGAGCATCCACTTAAAAACCAAAAGCATGCCAGAAAATGAAGATACCTAAAAGAGACTACTTTCATAATAAAGTCTAGATAATTTGAGTTATAAAATTATAAAATTTTAGCATCAATTCTGCTTTGGTGATCATTTGTATAGTCCAGTTATTTACATCAGTGTGGTGCAAATGAATAGCTAGTAATGAAACAACATCCGTTCAAGTCAGCAGAATCACCAGTGGTTTCACATGTCCTAAAATCCTTTTATGCAGAGAGTGATAGAAAAATAGGAGGAAAAGTTTTACATTTGTAATCTATAAAATGGGATTTATCTTTAGCTTTTTTATAGGTTCAATTTTGCTGTCTTGTGCATTGATTTTGCAGCAGAACTGATGAGAATAGGCAAAGTGAGAAGAGTTCAGTTGATCAGAGGAGAAGCTATTTCACTGGGTCTTTCCTGCTCTCAGTTTTGACTTCATTTTGCAACAGAAAAAATGAAATTTTCAGAGCCAGAGAGTATTTTGTGAAAAACATTTGTTTGGATTCTAGTTTACTGTACCTCAATATGAATCACACAGGCAGGGTCTTTGAGCCAAAGTTTTCAGTCCCAGCTGATCACCCTGCTTGCTTCAGATATTGTTTTTCTGACAGATCTTTTTCCTACTCATGGTATACAAAGACACACACAGATTGTGTGTGTTAGAAATATATATATATATATATATATATATATATATATATATTCATATTTATAAAAATAGACATATTTTTCCCCTGGAAGCTTTGTGTAAACTAAATCAGTGAAAGAGTAATGGAATTATTTCTGCTACTTTTAGTAACAAATAAACCCTAACAGCTTAAAAAACAGAAGGGAGGAAAAAAATATTTTTAATATTTTTAAATTATATTTTAAAATTTTGAAAATTCATAATACTGCCAAGTTTTCTCCTCAGTGCATATGGATTTCTCCCGCCCACATTGTCTCAACTACAGATAATGTCACTTCCAAGTAAAAGGCTGTGTCACATCCAAATGGATGATGGGTTTTCATGTTTTCCTCACCTCCCAGTTTTCCATGGCAATTTGGCCTGCCAGGGCATGAGGTTTACAATACTTTAAAAATATTTAATAGGATATGCTAGCACAGTACATCTCCAGAGCCATACAGGCAGCACTCTGCTCTGCACTGCCCTTTGTTAGAAAAGGAATGAAGTTCAAGGTCTTGCATGTTCTCTACAAAGTCCTTCTGCTCTTGGCTTAGGATACTTAAGGGGAAAAAAAAAATCACCAAAATCTTTGAGTTGAAGAATTTGGATGGTAGTTTTTGTCCCTTGGTGCAAGGAGCTGTCTGCAGGTACAGGAGAGCAAATGAGAGAAAAATGGAATATTTTCAAGGGGCAGTCCAAGGCTATGAAGTAATTCACTTCAGGAACTTGGAACTGTCATAAGTGTCACCACTTCTCACTCTAAGTGCTTTCTCTAACAATGCCTGGCAACTTGCATCTGAAGAAAAGGAGAACAAAGCAAAATAAGTCACATCATTACAGGTATTTCTTTCCCAGGGCGCGGTGGAGAAAAAAATTAAGACCTGAGAGTTAGTTTTATTATTTAAAACACTGTGAAAAACCCTTTTTTATTAGAAAGATGGTCTGAAAGAATAAAAATAAGAATGACAAGAATAGAAATAGGAATTGAATAGAATAGAATAGAATAGAATAGAATAGAATAGAATAGAATAGAATAGAATAGAATAGAATAGAAAGAATGGAAGAGGACAGAACTGAGCTGAACTGAATTTTCAGATGGAGTTTAACTGAATCTATTGAAAGGTTGATATCTTGTGTGCAGGAAGATAAACATTCTATTTATTGTAGCTTGTACCTGAAGGTGGAACATGCACTCACAGCAGTCCATGATGGGTGATTTCTTTGATATTATTCAGTATTTTCTTGTGTTTTCCAGTCTGTCCATGTGCAGCCGCCTGGAACCACATGCCTTATTTTCATACTATAATTTCTTTGAAGTGAGATTGCATTTTTTCAGGCAATTGTAAAAAGCCCACTTCAATAATCTTTTTATTTTTTTTTTTTCCTGCAATGGAATTACTCAGTTCTGCCACAGCAGAACTGTGGCTGCTAAAAGCTGTCAACACATATTTTGTGTTCTTTGGCTGTAGTACATAAAGGGAAGAGAGTTGAAGAAGATCAGTCTAGAGTTCAGTAGGACTCAGGATGACCTGGTCAGATCGAAAACATTTACCTCCCCCCATCTGAAATAAATTTGGAATGCCTCCTGGTGTAGCTCCACTACTGTCTCTATCTGTTAACAAATACAAGAATCATTGTCTTGTTCCCTGTCTACTTTCTCAGTGCTTGTTTCAGAGCTTTTTTCCATGCTTTCTTCCTGACTAATGAGTCACAGTTTTTGAATTCCTTTCCTGCATGCATTTATAGGTTTTTTTTCCTCATTTTAAATACAGTAGTTATGAAAATGACACTATTTTTTATTAATTCTGTCACAATTTCATTGTGCATGGACACAGATTTTTCTTTTTTTCTTTTCTGGCAGGTCTGAAATGACTAATTGTGCAAGTCTGCCTGAGAGGAAAGAGTGGGGAGGGGGGAAATTTGGAGTCAGTTTGCTGTATGACATTTGATACAGTTAATCTGATATTTGATGCTGTGCTATGTAGGTGTCAGATTTAAGAAAACTAAACATATCTAAAAGTGAAAAGCATTTTTATGAGCTGTTTTTTGGTTTATCCTCAACACTAAAACTCTGGTCTGTGTTCACAATCTGAAGAAGAAAGAAAAATCCTTATCAAATCCCAAATATTTCACTAAATAAACTTATTTCCTGGAGGAAAGCTGAGGAAATAAATGTAGTTTTGAGAATGGTCATTGTGCTTTCTGTGCTCAGGCTGTCCTTCTCAATCTGTAATGTGAACTCCATGGCTGAGGCAGAGCAGTAGCATAGAAAGGATGAAAGGGCCACTCTTTGCCAGCCCTCCCTATAATGAGTACAGTGGTGAAGCACAGAGAGTTCATAGGAGATTGCAGTGAAGTGAATAGGGAAGGGGTAGAGGAATACAAGTAATAGAAGACATGCAGGTACTAAAGATGGTCATGAAGTGGCAGACAAAAGACAGTGTAGGACAAATTATAGAAGTAGTTTGTGCTGCTGCAAAACAATAGGCTTGTCATGCATTCTGTTTGGGTTTTTTTTGCTGTGTTTGCATGAGGAATATTTTGCTTTCTGTACTTTACTCAGAACAATTAACACCAAAAAAGAACACAGTAGTGTCCTGAGCAAGTTTGCTGAGTATATGCAATCTGGGGAGGCCCAGCTGCATAGCAACTGCTGCAGTCATTACCTTTGTGCTATTTTGTTAGCTCTCAAATAGGTATATTTGGCTTTTGGCAAGATGTGGATGGGGTGCAAATGTAGCAGAAAGCAGAAAACATGTTATCAATAATTTACAATTGTTCAGGATCCATTTTTTAGCAGGAACTGCACATTCAATATTTTGTAATATATAAAGTCACTTGCTGTAAGTTAACATGCATGGTGCTCAGATGTCTGTAAATCATGAATTGCAAACCTCCCTCTCTAACTCACGCTCTGAAGAAATGGAAAAATGACCTGAAAATTTCTAATGCCCAGAGATTTTCTGAGAGACCACCTCACAGCTGCTGAGATCACCTGCACCATTGTCTTATAGAAAAGATACTAATGAAAGTGACCCAAGAGGGAAGAGGCTGCTCAAGAAGCTTATGCCCTTTTATTTCCAGGTTTCCAGGCTTTACTGGGCTATAGCATTTAACACTGTGAGAAATAAAACCAAAACCAAAACCAAAAATCCCCATAAAAATTCTTCAGCTATTTGTCATGGAGAACAGTCTGTAGGGTTAAAAAAAACCACCCAAACAAAACAAAAATGTAAAGACTTTTGAAGGCTTATACAACAATCAGCTAACCCATCATAATGAAGTCAGGTTTGTTTGCACACACTGTGTTATTTCTCACAGCAAAATGAGAGTTTCTTTATCAAGGGCACATTGGCAACTTTGGGCAAGTGCTCCGTTTAGATGGGTCACATCTAAAAATATTTTGAAGACCACTCCATTGGCTGAAAAATTTTAAAGATCACTCCACTGGCAATCTCTCAGAAAACAGACACACTTAGAGGCCACTAGGCTGGGATGCAAGCTGTGCCCCACAGAGCTGCAAGTACAATAAGTGTAGCCTCAGAAGATGAAGCAGAAAATGTCAAATACATGACAAATAACTTTCTGGTTTTGTTTTGTGGTTTGTTGATTTTTGGTTTTTTTTTTTTTTTTTCACTTTCCAAACAAATTAAAATGATTTGTTTAGTATTACAAGGTTCTATTTAACATGGGTAGTTTCAGCATTCTCTCTTCTAAGAGTGTAGCCTTACCTCTATGGGTCTGCTTCTGGAAGAACAAGATAGATTTTACTTTACATGTAAAATTTTGAAACCTAATACTAGTGGGATATTTGAAATGGAATGGCTACCTTTTTATTTTCTAGTACATGCTGGTTCCAGAGCCATTTCATGGAAGAAAAGGTAGGCTTGAAAACAGACCATGAAAACATCCACAAAAATCCTTTCTATAGTCAGAGCATGAATGACATGCTTTTTAGACAAAATCTTTCAGGGTGCCTCCATTTCTTAGTTGTGCTTGCCTGAGTGTGTTACCATGGTGATTAGGAGATTCTGGAAATTAACTTTTTGTTATGATTATTGTGAAACATTTGTATGTGAGCTGATGATCTGCATTTCAGAATCAGATCTTGAAGAGACAATAACCTTTTGGGGATTAGCAGATTTTCTCCCATGAAAAATAAAGAGCAACTGAGATTAAAGAAGGCCAGATTTGTAATTGATGGATTGAACCATTAGTGATTTCATTCCAGTCATACCTCTTTAAATCAGCCAGAAATCCATCCCAGTTTGCTGGTAATTTTCCGCCAAAAAAGCAATTGGATACATAAACACTATGAAAATAAAGCAGCAAAACCAGTCAAACAAACCAGTTGCCAAATCATGTGTCCTCTGCCAATGACCAGTGTCCTGCAACACCCTGCTCTGTCAGTGAAAATATCCCCTTTGTCATTCCACAGTTACAATTGCAGTTTTACGCTTTCAAGAGTGGATAACAATGACAACAGCAATGACACTCTCTGGTTCTATCTAGAGAAGAGAGATTTCTTCTCACTGGAAATAAAATAGCAGGAGTTTAAGGTATATTATCTAGATGGATGTAGACTTTTTATTAGAAATAGACATTTGTCTGTTCTTCATAGATTATATTTTCTACTGACAACTGAAATAATTTTAGCAAGATCGTTGTAATCCTTGTAAATGGAGGTAACCATTGACGTGAAAAATGAATAATTTTTGAAAAGGTAGAAAATTTAAAATAGGAAACACCACAGCATGAGTGAGTTCTGATCTTGCCTTACCCCAGACCCTCTCACTAAGCCTGAAGCACCTCCTCTGCCTCCTTCTTCACTGACCTTGGTGTCTGCAGGGCAGCTCCTCTGAGGTTTTTCTCCTTCCTCACTCCCACCTGCTGTTCAACAGGTTTTATCCTTTCTTAACTAACACAGAATATTCACCTTATCTCTTACTCCACTATGTGGAGTTAAACAGCAAAGATCCAAGATCCCAAGACAGATATCTATGCTGCTCGTAACCATTCTATAGGTTGAATGTGGTCCCTTAACAACTGTTTTCTGAGACCAACAACTGTTCTCTGACACCTCACCTGTGCTTTATCCATCTGGTTGCCCAGATATGTTCACTTGAATAAGCAGAAAAGTTTGAGGAACAGACTCTCAGAAATCAAAGCAAATGATATCCACCATGCCTCCCTTGGCCACAAACACAGACAGCTTATCACAGGAAGCAATCTGGTTGGTCATGCAAGATTTACCCATGATATATTCATGCTAGTTGTTGCAGCTCTGATTTTTATATGTCCAGAAAAGTGTTTCAAAAGGATTCACTCCATGATTTTCCCTGGCACTTGTGTAATTGTCCTTTAGTCTTCTGGATTGTGTGAATGTTTGAAAAAGGTATGTGATAGGTCCTTTTCTGCATCCACCAGGAATCCTCCCAAATCTCCCCAACCTGTTGACAGAGGACATTGGCTGTGTCTCTCAGCAGCCTTGGATGTACCTTTTTGGGTCCCACAGCTTTATAGGGGTCAATTTCTCTCTAAAAATCACTGACCCTTCCCTCATCCATTGATGGTACTTCCCCTTGAATCCTTTCTCTGGTCACAAATGTCTGAACAAAGAGGGCACTGATTTCCTCATGTCTCTTACATGTTTATCTTGATGATTAGGTGGAAACTTTCCCATTCAATTGTTTAATTAATCATTTGCTATATCATTGCCAATAACCAATATAAAACCCAGAAGACTTGGAGATTAAAACAAACAAACAAACAAAAAACAAACAAACAAACACAAAAAACAAACAAGCACAAAAACACCACCAACAAAAAAAGACCACAATCCATATATATTGGTTCATAATTCTAAAGATTTTTATTTACATTCTGGACTTTTTCTCAATTTTTCTTCCTTCTGCCCCATTTTTTCCCTGCCTTTTCTATTTTGATGTTAAAAATATCACAGCAGGGCTTAAAAGCATTCAAAAATGAGTAAAAAATGGCAGAATTCCTCCTTTTCTGCAACCCAGCCAGAAAAAATTAGTTTAAATTAATTGTAATCTGATGTGTGACTGTTTTATTTCAATAATCAGGGTGCTTGAACTATGATTCATAGGCTCTTCTCTGTTTTGAAGTACACTTGTGGAAGAAAAGAATTCAGACCTTTTCTTCAAGGCTGAACACATCACACAAAAGCCAAAAGGTTTCACTTTCAAAAATCTCAGCAATCATTCAGAATCTTACTAACTTTTCAAATACAAGATCAAATTGGCTTTTGATGAGGTACAGAGGACCAAGCTCTCAAGCAATCTGTTGAATTCCAGAAAGCAATTTATATGTTATTAGGAAAAAATTCTGATTATGAATTTGGAGTGCTTGACCATGAGCAGGGTTCAGAGGCAAGTGGCAAGCAAAATCCTTGGTCTGTAAAAAACACCTTGAAGTCAGGGATTAAAGAAGAACAAACACAAGCTATTCAAAATTTCAGAGTGAAACGTAAGAAATAAAGATTACCTTGGGAAGTTAAAGCAGATGGTCATTTTACAGAGGGTGTTTTTTAGAGGGTAGACTTCATTATCACTGCATTGGGATCTGTAATTCACGTCAGTGAAAATGAAGAGAAAATCAAGATTTTACTATGGAATAAAAAAACTATTTCTAGGCTCAAAGTGGGGCACTAGGACATTTCTATATGTTGTGGTTAAACCCTGGCTGAGAAGTCAGTCCCACACAGCCACACACTGACTTTCCCCCTGTAGGACATGGGGCAGAGTCAAAAATATTAAAGTGATCAAACTCACGGGTTCAGAAAAAGACAGTTCAATAGGTAAAGTGAAAACCATGCATACTGAAAGAAGCAAAACAAAGAATGAACTAATTTGGATGGGCAGGCAGGTGCTCAGCCATCAGGACAGCAGGGCCTCATTACACATAAGGGAGACTTGGGAAAACAAATGCCATCACTCCAAATATCCCCCCACTGCTTCTTCTCCCTCAGCTTTATATGCTGAGCATGACCCCTTGTGGTCTGGGATATCCCTTGGGTCAGTTTGGGTCAGCTGTCCTGGCTGTGTCCTCTCCCAGCTCCTGAGCAGACCCAGCCTCCTCCCTGGTGGGGTGGGGTAAAGAGCAGAAAAAGCCTTGATGCTGTGTAGGTGCTGCAGACAAAAACAACCCAGAATTATCAACACTGTTTCCAGCACAAACACAAAGCACAGCCCTGTGCTAGCTACTGGGAAGAAAATTAACTCCATGCTAACTAAAACCAGCATGTTATAGCAGGGACAGTACATTTCCACATTCCACACTGCGGTCTGTATGTAATCTGGCCATCTTGGCTGACACATCTTTCTGCTAGGCAGAACCAGTCAATGGAAATGGAGATACTAGACTAGAAACATTAAACAAAACTGTTCTCCCTCCTTCCCTCCCTCTATTTTTATTAGAGCAATCTAGGTTGATGGGAAGGTGTGTGAGGGCCTCAGGCTATATGGATGGTGAAGATCCTGAAGGACTCTTAAGAAGTACAGGCGGAGTAAAAGACAGAAACTAGAAATTATCTTTGTCAAAAGTGTACATTTTTAAGGTTTTGAGAATTTGAGGGTTTGATGTCTTGGACAAAGCCCATGGGTATTTTTCCATGTTCTTATTCAAGACTAGTGAGTTGTGAACTTGCTATTTTTCAGGTCTGTGGTATCTATCTAGGGAGAAGAGCAGCAGGGGAAAGTCACACCTCTGTTGAATCAGATCAAAGTTCTGTCTTGTCTTGAAATGTTCTTTACCAGCAGCAAATGCCTATGGAAGTGCATAAGAACAGAGGAAATGTCTGTGGCATCTTCCCTTCTCACTCCCCTATTATATAAACTTCCTCAGCTTCCAGCAATCTGTGAATGATGGATAATTGAGAACATATAAGAAAGGATCTGCTACATATGGATGTGCTCAACTGCAAGTAGTGTTCACAGTTTAGATTTCTGGAGATTTTGGAAGCAATTCCTGAAATGAAAAAAAAAAGAAAAAAAAAAAGGTGCAACTCATCACATTTCATGAATTAAATTTTGAAGAAGCATTTGTGTACCAAACATGGTATATTTTTGTAACATTTAAAAATCTTTTGATTCTGCAATGATCTTTTCTATGTTTTAACCATCAAAAAGCCTATAAAGTCAGTAGTTCAGCATTATTAAGAAAAAGAAATGCTTTTAAGCAAATAAGGTGATTGCTCTTAGTTTTTCAAGCAGTTATTTATTTGGTTTTAAACCAGGAAATTTAATTTAAAGGACTTTTCCAGATAAAGAGTTATGGCTAGAAAAAATAGTGAGTTTTGAGGGTTGAGTGGGCTTTTTAAAAAAAATTTTGATAAGGATGCATGTCCTGCAGACTAACTACTTGAATATTCCTTGTTTCATTCCCCCCCAAAAAAAACTTCTGCCAGAGAGAAAGGAGAATTGCTAGGAATATGGATGAACATGGAAGAAGGGCTGATAAGGACTGGAAGATTTCTCTGAGGAGGAAAAGCAGAAAATATAAATTGCAGAGTAATGTAATACTCCTCCTATAAAACTCAAAATGCAATAAGATTGAATTATGAGGAAGGTAGGATTATGCTGTTAAAGGATGCACACCATTATGCAAAATGCTAAAGAAAGAAAAAGTGATATGTGACTACTGAACTAGATTCTGTCTACGATAAGTGGTGGTAATAAAAAATATTCATCTAAAATTCAAAATGAAATACTTTTCACATAATGTTATTTATTAAACCAAAATATTACATTCTCTTCTCTCATTTTGCTGCTCAATCTTAAGAGATTAGAGACCATTATTATTGAAAAAGTAAGAGGCTTTAAATTCTTGAAAACGAAATTCTTTAATAATGAAGTCAGCGTATAGGCATAGGAAAAGTCAATCACGATTTTTTAATACAGCAGCCAGCAAAATTTAGAAGAAGAGATGATCAACAAAAGCAATTATAAAAGGATGATGTTCATGGAAAAACATTGGCACACAAACTAACAGGAGTCTGGCTTCCCTCAGCCTGTCTCCACTGTGTTTTCCAAGGGAAGTTTTTTATCACTTCTGCGATCTGCAGTATAAGAAAAAAGAAGGAAACTCATAATAGTAGCTGAATTCTTTGTGGTCCTTTATTCCAAGTCACCCTCCTGTCCTTTACCTACCTTTCTGGGGATTTGTCAGGCACTTACTGAAAACTGTTATTTAAGTGCACTCTTAGTGCAGCTCCTTTGGTTTTCTTTTTTAACTCCCTGTAGTTTTCAGACCATATGTTCCTTGACAGTCTTTTTAATTAGTGACAGATGGATGAAAGAATTTTAGATCCTAGACTGAATTTCTTGCTGTTGTGATTTTTTCCTTAAAATGAGACTTTCCACACACTATTAATTTCTCAAAATACTTTGGCTTCGTGTTGGTTTTGCTTCCCCTCTCTGTTCTATCAATGCCTCTGCTTTGTTTTCAGCAAGAAAGAGAGAAAGAAAGAGAGAAAGAAAGAGAGAAAGAGAAAAAGAGAGAGAGGAAGAAAGAAAAAGAAAGAAAGAAGAAGAAAGAAAGAGAGAAAGAGAGAAAGAGAGAAAGAGAGAAAGAGAGAAAGAGAGAAAGAGAGAAAGAGAGAAAGAAAGAAAGAAAGAAAGAAAGAAAGAAAGAAAGAAAGAAAGAAAGAAAGAAAGAAAGAAAGAAAGAAAGAAAGTTAGTTCATTTGAACTGTGGGGTTTTTTTAATCCTACCTTCAGTGGCAGCTGATGATCCTGTAGGTCTAGTCTGCTTCTCATTCTGAGTACTGTTGTCAGGATTTCTGAAAGAAAAGTCTGGCATTCAACTAAGTGAACTACAAAACTGTTATAAAGAGTCTGATACTTTATTTTAAAAACATGTCCAGGAGACAAAAGACAGCAAAACACCACCACCAAAAATGCAAAACAAAAGTAAGGCAGTCTCTAATATAACATGACAACCATCATTTCATATTGCCTTTTACTTTAGGACTACACAAATGCTCCTTTTATGATTGTCATTCATAATCTTGTGTTTTCTTGGTCAGTTGTTTTTTTGCTGTGTGTCTTCTTCCCCCACTGACTCCTCCACTGCTATCAGTAACAGAGCTCATTGGGCGTTTAAGGTCTTTATAAATTACTTTTGCTCTTAGTTTTGCTCATTAAATAGTACCTTGCTTCTTTAATAGTACCATTAAATGGTTGCTCTTTCTTTTGCTCATTAAATAGTACCTTGCTTCCAGGGAATCTGGTACTGCACATACTGTGATTTCACAGGCATTTTCAACACATCAGTGTTACCTTCTGCCAGATAAAGCACAAACAAACAAGCAAACAAAAAAAAATAGCCTTTAGCCCCTCATTTGATCTACTAATCCCCTAAAATTTATTTCTTTGGGGAAAAAATAGCAACAAAGACCACCTAGTTTTATGCTTAAGAATATAGTTGGTAAGGACAAGTAAACAGAATGGAAATTCAATTGTTGGCAACATAATAAGTGCTGCTAGTGTTGAGCAGAGAAGGCTGTATTGAGAACTCATAGCAACCTTCCAGTATCTGAAGGGGTCCTACAGGGAACTCAGAGAGAGAATCTTCATCAGAAACTATAGGGATAGGACACAGAGTAATGAGCACAAACTGAAAGAGGGGAAATTTAGGTATTGGGAAGAAATTCTTTACATTGAGGGTGGTGAGACACTGGAACAGGTTGCTTGGGGAGGTTGTGGATATCCCAGTTCTGGCAATGTTCAAAGCCAGGTGGAATAAGGACTTGAGCAACCTGCTGTAGTCCCTGCCCACAGTAGGGAAGTTTGGAACTAGATGATCTTAAAGGTCCCTGCCAAACCTTCAAATCCCATGGTTCTAATTGTGAAATGTTTTATTGTGTAGATGTCAAAGATAAACCCCAGCTGGTAACTAAGTACCACGTAACCTCTTCTGCACCCCTCAGTGGTGAGGAGAATCCAAAATAAGATGTAGACTTTGTGAATTCAAGAGAGATTAATTACTGAAACAACAAGAAAAATACTAATAGTTAACTAATTAAAAGTATAAATAAAATTATAATCACGAAAATATAATACTAATGCTAGAAATTAATTGGGGAGAGAGAAGGTGTAAAACTCAGAACAAACAAGTGATGTAAAACACTGTTGCTCACCACCCACTGACCAATGCCCAGCTGGTGTCTGATCAGTAATTGGTGCCTCCCAGATATTTCAGACAACTCCCACCAATTTACTTATTGGTATGAGATTCTCCTGTGTGAAATATGTCTTTGGCTAGGTCAGGTCACCTTTTCTGGCCATACTACCTCATGGCTTCTTGAACACTTCCTCTGGCAGGGTATGAGACACTGAAAGTCCTTGATTTAGAGTAAACATTTCTAAGCAACAGTCAAAACATCAGTGTGCTACCAACATTCTCATACTAAATTCAAAGCACAGCACTGTACCAGCTATCAAGAAGAAAATAATCTCAACAAAAACCAGGACAGTAGACACTGTCATGAAGTTATAACTGTGAGAAATATTTATCCAATAACACCTACCACAAGTAGCCAAACCTATACAGACATCCTAAATAAAGCTGTTTAGAAGCAGGAAGTTTGGGATGACAAGATGGTGGCTAGTGTAGATATTAATAGACATTTTTTCTCAGCTGGAATGGGATGGTACTTGCCAGCAACACACCCAAAATTGCTGCATATGACAAAGTGGATTGTATATATACCTTGTATTGTATATTATTTGGATAAAACCAGATATTAGCATCTCTTTTCCCTGTGCAGAGAACAAATACTGTTTTCTTTCATTGGTTGGCCAGAAGAAATACTAACAGAATATTTTAGCATCATATTCCTTGGAGGCTTAATCTAGTAGTATATGCAACTATTTTTATCTTCTATTAATCTACCTGCTGATTTACACAGTTACTTTCCTTACTCATGTTTACCATCTTGCTGCCTTGCTATGGTCCTTTAGGATGAAGAGAGAGATTGAATGAGTCCTTTAAATATTGCTTCAATTTCCTCTGTCAGAACCCCTATTGGGAGACAAGAAATAACATGCAAAGGAACCCATTTATCATACAGGACACACAGTGATTGTCATTTCTTATCCAGTCACCACTATTGTTTAACTTACTATACTTTTTTCCTGAGTAAAAAAATCCTGAGAGATTGAAGAGGATAATGTATTTTGCATTAAAAAGCCTTCCAGATGAGTTCCTTGAATATTTACAAAGGAGAGGAAAGAAAGTTTTTGTTGCTGAGCTGTTTTGGAAGAGCAGATTGAAGGCCTAGAGCTCAGCAGCAAAGCTGCTGCACCTGTAGCTGTGTGACAGTGACGAGCAGCTGGTGGTGATTAGCACAGCAACAACCCATCTACCCAACAGATTTCACTCTGATAAAGAAAAGAGCAAGCTGCACAAAAAAAAAACCCCAAACAAACAACAAGCCATCACAGCCTGCAGCCTTCACTTTCCTCGTCAAACCTTGGGGGGGGCATCTTTTTGACAAAGGGATCTCAAAAGCAGAAGCAGTGTGATGTGTGTTTGTGTTTGCTCTCCCACTCTTAGTTAGGGCAGACTTAGTGGAAATATAAAAAGGAAGTCGACACCACTATCAAATGTTACTAGTTAAGTTCAAAACTGTCATTTTACTACAGAGATCAAAAATGAAAAATACCTTTCTCATAGTGGGTAGGCTGGTATAATGCTTACAAAAAGTGGTCTATGTGCTGTGTATATATATATTTTTCTGAATCTAAATTCATGTTATTGTATCAAGCTATTTCTTTAAATAACCTACAAAGCAACACAAAAAAAGATGACTGATATCATATAACTTGTGGATCAAGGATCACTCAATTTACAGAACTGTAGAATCACAGAATATTCTGAGTTGGAAGGAACCCACAAGGCTCATCAAATCTAACTCTTTAGTGAATGGCCCATAGGGGGATCAAACCCACAGCTCTGGCATTATTAACACCATGCTTTGACCATCAGGGAGCTGGAAAGTTAAGCCTCAAGTCTTAGCTGGGCTTCAAGCCTAAATTTCAATCTCATCCCTTGAAAGCTGTTCAGTTCAAGCCAAGATGGATACTTCAGTTATATCAGGTGAACGAGTAATGAACGGGTATTTAGATGAAATTTGAAGATAAAAAACAAATACAGAACCAGTGTGAAGACATTACTGGAGGATGGCTAAAGAAAGTAGGCCAGGTTTGTGTCTAGTTGGAGATTGAAAGTCCCTAAGGATGGAGACTTCACAGCCTCCCTCTGCTGGCTGTTCCTGTGTTTCACTCAACTAACAGTTAAAAACTGCTTTTTTCTTCTGCTTAAATGGAATTCTATGCATCTCAGTTTATGCCTATTCCCTCTTGTCATTTCATGCAATGGCACTGAGAAGTATCTTCCTTTCAGTTATGTCAGTACTTTAAAGGAAATCAGATTTTTTCTGAATTTCTAAATTCTTGATAAATGCTGGAGTCGTTAACATATTTTAGTATTATAGTGCAATCTAGAGGTGCCAGATCAGATTAATTCTCTAGATAATGCAAGGAGGTGTAGTAATCTACAAGGGCAAGGAAAAAAAATTTATTAAGCTGAAAATTTTTTCTTCATTTTCATGACAGGGTGTTGTCAGAAATCAAGACAGATCCTGCTTCTTTTCATTTCAGCCAGACTGCAATTTTTTACTGGAAGCAACCCCACCATTTAGGTTTCAGACCCTATAATTTCATGCTCTTCACTAATTATTCAGTTTTTTTTTTCTTGTGAGTGAATGTTTGCTTTTTACACCATTTTTGCTTTAAAACATCTAGTTTATATAAAAGCCCTTCTACAAAATAGGAGTGATATATTTTTATTTTGCAGTATACTTATTTAAGTTTTAGGCTAGATAATTAGCTGTCTTTCAGACTATAATCTTTCATATATATGAACAAGATAATAAAGCCTCATGTAAGTATGACTGCTGTATAATTATCTATACTTATTGGACATGGTGTTTATTTAAAAGTAGAGAACAAGAAGGTGGCTACTTCGGTGATTTATACGAAAGCAGATCTGCAATAACTACACAGATTCCTTCACACTTGTACTTTTTTCTGAAATTAGATACTGAGTTTTTATTTCAAGGGCTCAGAGTCACATTAATGAAGGCTTATCAGACACTTCCTATAAAGACCTTTCAAATCACCATAGCAGAAACACAGAGATCTCCTTTTATCTACACGACATTTTTGTTCACATCTGAGGGACATTAGGGGAAATCCTGGCTCCAGCAATGTCCAGAGATATTCTGATGAGCTCATTAGGATGAATTGCTCAACTCTGGTTGCTGCTTCACCCCACTATATTGTAATAATGACAATCATATCTATTTTTGCAAGCCCTTGACCATAAAATTACATCATATCACTACATCTGGCATGAGAACCAAAATTTCTGCTGCTACTAAAAAACTTCCAAACCCAGAGAAACTCAGTCTATACTTTGAGTTAATAGTGAAATTTAAAAATGGCTGCTTTGATCATCATATCCTGAATACAGTATCTATGTCTTAAGGAAAAATGGTGAGTGTATTAGGAGAGGATTAACACATCCTTTTAAATTATTAAAAAATAGAGGAAATGTAACTTCTTGTTTAAGATTTTATGTTCAAATCCCAAGTTTACTGCACTGGAGATGCCTTGAATTGCATTGGAAATTCTGTAAAATAAATTAAAACAATTTCCATTATTTATTGATATTTACTTTCATGTTTCAATATGCTTCTGATGCATAAACAACCTTTCTATTTCCACTGCTGGGATTATGCTATATCCTTTCATTTCAGGGCATGCTGCAAATGTAATAGATATTACTTTATTTTACAGAATCTGTGGATTCAAAGAAAAGTGATAACTGAAAAATAGCAACACATCCATTGGCTATGCTCAGTGATAAAATGGATACCCTAATATTACTGAATCAAATTTATGGCTATTGTTGATGTCATCTCCCCTAGAAAACAGCAACCAGGAAGCAGTGGAAAAAGCAGCTTTTTTATATGATTGGACACACAGAAAAGCCTGACTCAAAGTCTCCAGAAAAACAGCAATAACTGACTGGGTCAAGATGAACATTTAGTATCCCAAGACTATAATTTTTCTGCTTAGGTCTTTTGTCATTAAATAGTTTATTTTCTCACACTAATTTCAAATTTATACTGCTGTCATCCATTGTTTGAAATAAGATATTTTCCCATAAATTTTTAATAGATATAATTTCATAATTCCCTTCACTGGGTCCCAAATCTCTTCGCTCCTCAGTTTCTGTGATGCATGTAATGTGTAGCATTTGTTATCTCACTGGAAAGTTTTGGGAACATGTTCACATTTGATGAATTTCTGCAATGACTGTAGCACAGTGTAAAAATACTTTGCTCCAAAGTTTAACATAGAAACAGATTTTTTTTTTTTGCTGTCCTTTATATCTTTTCACATTCCTCTCCCTCTGTTTTGTATTGCATGAAGCTTCAAATTTTTTCATATCAAAAAATGAGTAAAATCCTTGCAACATTTCAAGGCATATCTCAATTTCTTTCAGAAAGACAGCAGGTTTGTGTGGATGAAAATAATTTGTAACTTTTCCCCCTGTTGCTTGCCCTTCTAAGCTTCTCTGTTTGTTTTTTTGACAGAAACAATACCTCTGAAAAGCTGTGCCTCCATGGCCTAATCCTGCCAACCTTTCATGTGTATCTCTTCTAGAGGTCTGTGAAGATTCTGTGGGCATGAGGCATCTCTGTGAAAGAAAATATGCATATTTCACCTCTGTGCCATGCAGAATAATATATGCCTCTGCTCAGCTGACTTTGTTTGGTTCATCTGGATCTTAAGGGTTTCCAGGAGTACCTGCCATAGAAAAGCTCTTTCCTGAGTGCACATAAGTCCTGAGAGGGTTCTAGCAGCAATATATTCTCCTTTTCTGTTCTTCTGAAAGCCCAGTCTTTCAAGGGACATTTTAGATGTGATCAGAAGCATATCCTCTACTAGAGTTCAGAACATGTCAGAATTAGAAATTTGCAGATTTAAAATCTTTAGATAATTAATTTATGAGAATTGTTCTTCATTCAAATCTATAGTCCAACCTGAAGACAGAAATTCCTACATTTTTCCTCAACGGAAATTGCAATGAATACACAAAGAGTGCTGTCAACCCCAAAACAAACTGAGCAGAGTGCTGCCAGGAAAAGAACTGAGAAAACACTGACCTTGTAACACAGAATGTGTTACCTGTATTTAACCTAACTCAGTGACAACACAAATTGGCACAGCTTGGAAGCCAGAAGTGAAAGGATATGTGCTGTGAAAGTCAAGCATCCATGACAATTTTAATGAAGTATCTTGATAGAAGAAAGTTGTTTTGCATAGTGCCTGTAAGACTTTAAAAAGTGCCTTATGAGCATAGAAAACAAAGGAAGAAAAAAATCAAAAGAAAAAAACTGAATCAAAGTCATCAGTAATAAACAAAGGACCTGAGCAGCAGAGGGGTGTGAGAAATCCTTCAAGGATCCAAACTCCCATAAAGTTGCAACTAAGATCTCATTAACCTTGCTTAAATGAAGCTTGTAATTTTTTTTTTTTTTTAGTTATAGACATTCAGCATACAATATATTTTTTGCAATAATGGTGTCATATCCTGGATCTAAATGCCCTTGTCCTTTGAAGTCTCATGGTAAGACTAAATTCACAGGTATCTTTCGTGTTACATTCTCCTGTCCAATCTCTTTAACATTCAGTTGCTGATCAAACAGATTCATTTTTTCAATCATTTGGTTTGATTGGTATATGATAGCAGCCTTTGGGGCATAAAAAATACAAAAACACTGCGTGGAAATATAAAAATTTTCTGCTTAGTCTAATAAACCATTTTTCCTCATGAGAGTTCTTGAAATTTAAAAGCTTTTTAGAAAGATGATGCTTGCCATGGATTTTGGCACTACCTTGTGCAATCAGGAGAGTGTTTCCTTTGCAAATGGGATATACTGGGATATGCAGTGGATTAGGAGTAGCAGGCTTTGCACAGCTGCTACCATAACACTTCTGGGTGCGTCTAATTTTGGCTCTGAGATGTCAACAGTATAATGACAACATTAGTGATTTCAGGATGTGCCAAATAGTTAGCAAGTGTTTATTATCTCCCAAAAACAAGAGGTAAATAGTAGGCAGATAATATTTGTTTTCTGCCACAATTACAGTTTACATCTGACCTATGAAAAAACATAAAAATTATATTAGGCTGCATGATTCAGTACACTTGGACACAAAGGTCCTCCAAGGTGAGGTTAGTTAATGTAATTATAGTAGAAATTAAGGGAGAGACTTTCCATTGCCTATTCATTTGTTAAACAAGTTGAAATACCAGAAACTTGGGTGAGACTTCATTACAAGGTAGGTGAATCATGAGAGCCACAACAGGCTTCCTGTATTTTTCTTCCTAGCTGTACCGAGTTCTGGTTCTGGTGGCTGGAAGGAACACTCAAGATCATCTCGTTCCAAAACTCCTGCCATGGGCAGGGACACCAGAAATGTGCACCTCCCATCAATCAGGTGTGATCATATAATCATCAAAAATGCAGATTTGAGGATGCCTCTGGAAATTTTAATTATATCCTTGCTCTGAGATCAGTTCCAAGATAAGATCAAGTTGCTACAGAGCCTTAAAAAATTGAGTGTTGGAAGATCACAAAGAATATTCCAAATATTCTCAAAAGCCTCTCTGGGCAACATTTGTCCATGTTTTGACATCCTCCTCTGAGCACAGCTCCCCTGTAACCCCTCACTAGCTCAGAGTAAACAGTCATTAGATGCCCTTTGAGACTTCTCTTCTTCAGCCTAAACATGTAATTCTTGCCAAATCCACTTGCAATTCCCAGGCACTTTGCTCTTTGTGTCTCTGGACATGATCCTGGGGGACTGGGGATTTGCTCCATATTCTTTCCAGGGACTGAGAGTGAACTGACAAACCTTTACTTAACCACATTCCCCTCTCTGCCCTTCCAGGAGGTGGCTCCAGATGCAGACAGGGTGGAAGCTGAGCATATTTACACCCACACCAAGACAGTGCCTTTATTTACACCTATCTAATCACAGCCATCACTTGCAGGAACATCAGCCAGGGTAGCTAAATTCTGCTTCTAAACCCCATGTCAATCAGGTCTGAAAGTTGTTTTTTAGAATGTACATCCATCAAGGATGATGCACTCTGCCCAGTCCTCAGCTCAGAAGCTGGTCTCTTCCAGCTGCTATTCTCAGATCTTTGCTTCTCGTTGGCTGTACCTATTTGAATTCTGCATCGATTTCTTACACTCAAAACAGAAAATTCATGCCCATGGAAGACAGTTGTATTTAAAATGTAATGACAATACAGGCTTGACCCACTTGATAAGGCACAATCCCTAGCCAGAAAAGAGATCTGACCATCAACCTGCTCACACTGGCACCTTTTACTTTTTGCCTTCTGTTTTCTCAAGCTTGCCCCCATGATCTACGTTAAACCCTCGTTTTACAATCTTTGGTCCTTCTCCTGAGCTCTTTTGCACTAGGTTTTGCATTCTCTCACAAGTCATTGTAAACAAGTCTGCTACTGACCACTTCCTTCTTATTCATAAGTGGCAGATCCAGGATGACACAACACTGCGTCACCAGCACCTGCAGATAAAAACTTCTGTGGATTATTTATGTCCTGATATAATGTTTCTCTAGAAGATCCTAATTTAACTATTGAGCACTCTTTATGAATTAGTGACATTTTTGAAAGTCAGGGAGAAATGGTGTTTTAAATATAGACATAATGTAATTGTACCTAAACAGAATAATCATGATGACTCTTGTTGTATTTCACTGTCATTTAAAGAAAAAGTTGTCAATAACATTTTGGTTATAGACCTAGCAAGTCTCCTCTCTGTCAGGGGGATACATGAGTTTCCATCTCAGCAGTCTACTTTTAAAATACAGATGGTTCCTTTTTTTTTTTAATTTTGTTTTTGTTTCAAAAGCAATCTAGCTAAACAGTAACATTTAAAAGAGAATGAAAACCAGTCCCAAAGGGCTAATGTGAATAATGTACCAATTATTTTCTGTGCTGCAGTTATATTTTCTGCCTGGAGAGAATACAAAAAAATACTGCTGTATTTAAAAAAAAAAAGTGAATCAAAAGCATTATTGTACATAAGAAGTGTCGCTGCAAGTGTTAACCATTCCATTCCACAAGGAAGTGAATTGCAGAACAGTCACATTTCTAATTAGCATTCTGCAGTTTCAAGATGAGTTAGTCCAAATAATTTTATTTATAAACATTTTCATGGCCAAAAGCCTTCACCCATCATAAAAAATCTTTTTCATAAAAAATCCTTTTTAAATCTTATCAAAAGTTTAATTAAATACAGATATTGTCTTTATGCTATAACTTCTGAAGAGCTTCAGAGCCAAGATGTTCTGGAAATCAGAAATCATTGCTCTCTTATTTAACCATATTTAAAAGTTTTATTTTGATATAAGAAATGTCATTTTTATATTTTTCTCCATCCTTTTTCCTTTCTTTTTTATATCTTCAGAGAACATAATGTTTGGCTTAAGTGATATTGGAGGACTTCCCCTACTTCTTTGTGTATCAGTTATTGTCTGCACTCCAGCTTTCGTGCCTTGATTAATATTTGCCTCTATGGCATTATAACAAATGTTTTCTTTTTTTGTTTGGAAAAATCCTTTCTTTTCAAGATTTTTTTACGTACAAGAAGTGCTCCTCTGATACTATCTGACATTATTAAGAGAATCTTACATTTTTCTCTCTGGTGTGGTGAAATCAATTGCCTTAAAGTTGACCTGATAAGGTATTCTTTTATGCATATATATTCTCATATATGCATACATATTATAAACATGTGTATCTATATTTTATAGATATATATCATACATAGATATTGGTATATCAGTCTCTTTGTATAAAGAATCAAAATTACCACCACTGTGTTAGGAAAATTGCAAATCTATCTTATTATAAGAAATTATAAGCATATTAATATTAGAAATTATAAATATATGCTCCTCTGAGAGCTTATTGAGGTGAGTGTTTAACTGTATCCCAAGGGTGCCACATCTCAGAGTTCCAGAATTTTAGACTGAAGATATTTCTAAAAATGAATGAGATCCTTCAGATCCTTCTCACTTTAATTAGGTTTGTGATGTTCAGTCTGTAATCCCGGAAGTCTTAAACTCATTATACATCAGCTACATGTTCCTTGGACTAAGGTATTTGAAGAGATAATTCAAGCCTGAATAAGGCCAGAGAAAGGAGTTGTGCTGCTTTTGCAGCAGTGGAAAGAGTTTGATCATTACCTGCTTTTGTTTGAAGCACAGGGAACCAGAGAATCATTAAATTTGGATAGGACCCCACAAAAAAAGACAAGTTGTAGTTCCACAGATGATTTGATCTTGCTTGTATTAAGCAGCATATTCTAAGGCCAGAAGAATGTATAAGTATTTGAATAATTTTAAGCAGGCAAATTGTTCAGTGGATTCAAACAGTTCTTTAAAAGTGGTACTTATGTGGATTATTGGTGTCTTTTGTGGTAGTAATACAGAGACTAAGCTGGAAAGAGAGAAGCAAAAGGACAAGGGGATCTGCTTAAGTGAATCTAGAAACACAAAGTTTAAGTAGGGTCTCATGAAATGTTATAGTGTCAGGCAAAAATATATATTGAAAGAAATAAAGACATTTTATTTGCAAGAACCTGCCTTGTCATTTCATTCAATATTTTTTTGCATAGAAAACTCTATTGTTAAAAAAATTAAGACAAACACATAAAGAAATTTAATTCGAAGCTTTTCTAGAATCCTAAGGGTAAGTTTATAGGAAATACTGGACAGTTAGCTGATTAGTTACTTCTGCTAGTGTCTCCATCTAATTGCCTAAAATCAATTACTTCATTAAGAAAAATCAAACAGTTCTTTACTGTTCATTTGTTTTCAGAAATGAAACTAGTAATAAAAAGTTCTCATACTCAGAAAAAAGCACACTGGAATCTGAGAAAAAAGTATTTTAAAATCAGTGTAAATTTGCCAGAAGTACAATCTAGATTGGTGAGTTTTGTCCACTCTCTATAGAGAATGAAGTGAATGATGAAATGAATGATTTCCTGATGAAATTCTTATGAAGAAATAGAGAGAATAGTGATTATGTGTCTTTTATTCAAGCAGTGGAAAGATATAATACGTCATAGCAGTAAGTCAAAATATTGTTACACCTGTTTCAGTTTGTTTTGACTAGTCTAATAATGCAGGTGCTAATTGCTATGAATGCAGACTTTGAAAATTTAGTAAAAGGCTCTCTTAATTTTCCACATTAAACCCAAATCAAGGCATTTTAAATAAAACCATCCTCAGATAAAAAAATGAACTTAGCACTAAAAGTGGAGTAAAAACTCCTGGTGGTTTTTAAAGAGCAGTAATATCTTTAGGGACCACAGTGGGAAGAGCACTCTCTACCCCAGGCTAAACAGCAAAAACTAGTTCACTTACTTCCATGCTTTTGGAATTACTCCTCTCTGGGCCTGACTTCTGCTCCTCCAGCATTTAGCATTTAGTCTTAGTGTGCTCTGTGAGCCCTACAGCGTTCCTGGGACACAATCTCTGTGTGTGTGTGAGTGTGTGTGAGTGTGAGTGTGTGAGTGTGTGTGTGTGTGTGAGTGTGTGAGTGTGAGTGTGTATGAGTGTGTGTGTGTGCATGTGTCTGCTTGCCTGCACTTATTTTTCCACCCAAGGAGATGGCTAAGGCGCAGTTTAATAGTGTTCCTTGCAAAGTATGAAGTTAATGTTGCATATTGCCTACCCTGGGAAGCCACACTGGTAATTCAGTGGTTGTGGGAACTCAGCACATCGCTCCTGATGTCCAGAGCTACTGAGAGAGCCCTTGGGGGGCTCGAGAGCCTTGGAATGTTCCCAAAAGTGCCTGGTGGCTTGATTTTGACCCTTCGAGAGATGTACCACCTGTATATGGGGATATGAGAATCACTGGGGTTTAAAGGGTATAGAAATAGTATAATTACGGGTCAAAACACAGATTTTGAGATTTTGGTACAGGGGGGTTATGGAGACAAGATGGAGGGAGTTGGGGTCTGCATTGTGGTTCTTCTTCCTTCTTCATGTCTTCCATTTTCTGTGTGACGCAGATATTTTTGATAGGTTCTTAGTGAAGGTACACTTGGTAATAAAAGTGATAACTATTGGGGACAAAAGATAAATATGGTTTATGTAGTCTTTGTTATAAAAGGATGCGACCGCCCTGTGGGCGGTCAGAGTGCCTTTGGCTGCCTTGCTGGTCAGACCCTGGCTGGGCAGAAAGAAAACTTTGTAGATAAGAAATAATAAACGACCTTGAAGACCAAACCTGGGAGTCCAGCCTCGTCCTTTGGAGCCCGATAGGAGCGAACCCATCTCACACGTGTCTGGGCAGAGACAGACAACAGCCAGCCCGGACAAGTGGTGGCATTGCCCTTTTATTAGCACACAAAGCCTGTGATCTTGGTGCTTTAGGATGCAAAATGCACAAGGATCCATTTGGAAAAAACATAGGCTCTACTGAAACAACCTGACATCAGGGATGCAACGTCTTTGAGACAACTTCAGAATCCAGCCAGGGACAAAACCAATGTGCAAGAAGTGTGAATAATAAAGGACATTTGAGCCCACAGTGAAATACAGAGCAAGTTGATGCCTCCTTTGAAACTCTGAATTGTTTATGAAATGATCATGTTATCAAGGCAAGATCAAGCAGAAGTGCAGGGCCACTGAACTGCTGTAGGATCAGGGCACCCTTCGGACTTGCAGGAAAACATTCCACCAGGAGCTCCCTCAGTCCCTGGTGCCAGCAGCCAGGGATGGGATGCTGTGCTTATGTTAAGGACAAATGCTGATTTATTTCCCACAGAACAACCTGGAGGAGGCAGAGGAGTGGAATGGAATCACAGAATAACTTGAGTTGCAAGGGACCCACAAGGATCATAGAGCCCAGCCCCTGGCTCTCCATGGGACAGCCCAAGAGTCACACAGGGTGTCAGAACATGGTACAAGAAACAAACATGCCTAGCAGAATAAGCCAAGGAAACAATAATTTTATCCCTGATTGGATGCAACAATACTTTAGAACCCACCCAGAAAGAGGCAGCAATGATGAGTGAAGGTAAGAGAAAGCTGTTCTTTAGCAACTGCAGAATTCTCTTGGGCAGGAGAGGCACTGAAGGTGAAGCAGCAGCTGCAAAATGGCTCAAGGACTGAGTGGCACAGTCTGTGAGCTAAATTGTGGTTGACAAGAATAAAGGCCTGCACAGACATCTAACTGTAGACTATGATCAGCTCAATTCAGTTTTCTATCACACTGGCATATATTCATCAAGGATTGAAAATTATGACACTTATACAAGAATTTTGACAATAGCAATCTGTGGGGATGTTGGGGGAAAAAAACAAAAAATAAAAAACCAAAACAAAAACAAAACAACAACATCAACAAAAAAACTAACTCGAAAAACCCCCCAAAAAAACAAAGGAAAAAAAAAGGTGACTTTTTTTTTTTTTTTTAAATACGATAAAGATAGGAAAGACCTTATATAAATTTTATTTTTAAATTCTGGGAGAAATGAAAGAACCTTGCAGGATTTGCTGTGAAAGATCATTTACCCTGCAATTTTGGACTGGATCTCTAAATCATCAGATTGGCTCCCTTTTCCCATCTACACAAAAAGTACAGTGATTTGAAGGACCAGTTTGTATGTAAATAGGAATATAGATCTGCTTCTTGTACAGAATTAGGGCAACAACAGCCCTAGGCTTCTCAGGTTGACCAAAGCTGGTTAGGAAGCAGATGATTAATTGTGGCAGGTTTTGTGTACTTGTCTCTTCACATAAGGATGAGAGGGTAGGTAAATTTTCTGCAACTTTCTGATATGTATGCTGCATTCCAGCAGGGATTCATACAATTCCAAAGCTTCCTTCCTTACCAGTGAGACATGAAGAGAGAAATGACCCCTACCTGGACTAACCCATTCCAAATGTCAGGAGAGACAAATCAGGGACTGCAGTCTTAGCGGTGCCAGAGTTTGAGCCAGCTCAGCTGTGCCTGTCTGCAGGCCTGTGCTTTGAGCCAGAAGCTACTACAGAAGAAAGGAACTACAGCTGGAACAAGGCTTTTTTCTTGACCAGAAGATGAAGGTGGATTTCAACTAACTTCATTTTAAATAAGGAATTTACAGCTGAGCTTATCATCCTTGTTCCTTATTCTCTTCAGCAGAGATATTAAGTTTCTCAGTGAGTGATTTCTTGGTCCTATTTTAACCACCTACTTTAGTTGAAGCTGTATTGCCCCAAGAAGGAAATGCTCCTCTCCACTGACTGGAAAAGGAGCTGAGATATTTGGTCAGTCTGTGAACATTGTGCAAGACTAACCAAGCCCTAAATCCCCAATTCATTTTTCTGCAGTAACAGCTAATAATAAGATGCTAATATCTGGCCACAAACACACCCTAAAATCAGGTGGCAGAATTCAATATAGAGAGCTCTGGAAATGAGAATTATGAAGTCAACCTGAGAAAGAGCAGGCAAAGGAAATGGATAGATGAAAGAGTCAGTCTGCATCCTAAGTTGTATTCCAGACCAGGCCAGTGCAAAGAGAAGGGTGTCACACTGGGTGCTTACACAAGTGTAGTTTAGAAAGTAGCTGGAGTCATGAGTTAATGAAGACCCTGTACAAGCTGCTGTTCACAATTTAGTAATGTTCCTGGGAATGTCCCTCCCATGACAGGATTGGTACAAGGCAATAAAAATTGTGGCATTCAGATCTCTGGTCTTATTTCAAAGGCATCATCCTTCTGCTGGGTCTCAGTGTCAGATAAATCTCCTGCTTTGGTGCCAGTCTGAGACAAACTATTTTTTTTTATTTAGTTTTTATTGCTTTTAAAAGTTTGTCCTTTTTACTCTTAGAAATGTACATAGCCCATGTTTTTCCCTTTATGATACTTGTGTACTCCAAACCTGAAATCATTAGGGCTTCCTTGGTATATTTTGCTTTAAGTGAGGCCATTTTTGTTCCCTGTTTCTCCCTCCTGCAAAAGTGAAACTGTTAATTTAGTTTTTCTGGGATATAGAGACTGGTTCAGCAAAGTGAGTACCTTTACCATGATACTGTTCAGATAGAGCCAGTTACAAAAGATATGAGATATTCAAATGAAGATCTGTGTGGGTAACTTAAATATTTGTCACTCCTTCCAGAAAAAAAACCAAAAAACCAAAAAAACAGCAAAAACCAGGAAGGAGAATGTGTGTGTCAGAAGGGAGAAATGAGAAAAATCCCCTCACACATTAAAGTTTTCAAATGTATAAAGCATTGTGTAAGGATTACAGTTTAGCAACACCCTTCATTTGTTTAGCTGGTAGAGCAATTTTGTAAGGAAAAATAATAAAGGAAGAGAAACTACTAAATAGTTTTAAAAAATTATTCCACATAGTAATATTTACTCTTTCTGGGAAGAAGCCACCTTCTCAATAACCCATTCCTTTTACTTATTGGAACTAATTTCCCTGTTTTCCCTCTCCCCCGGTGTATTTGATGGTAGTACAGAGCACATAAAGTACCTTATTTATTAGTTATGAATTAGCTGAGAATGTCTGAAGGTTTTGATACCATTGTTATTAAAGTCTAATGCTATTTTGCTGAAGACAAAACAGGAATAACTTATGAAAGTGGGGAATGAGAGAAACAGGGGAGTAGCAATTGTTCTTCCTACTGATGATACTTGCTTGTAAACCTCACTGATAAGAATAAATAGACATGCACACAGTTTTATTATGTACCATAGAAACTAATAAACTCTTGCTGCTATCAGGATGTTTAAAAAGCTTTTAGTTGGGCTGGTGGCTTTGTGTTTTGTGGGGTTTTTTTTCACATACCACTTTCTTTCAATATTTCTCTGACCACGGGTTTACAGCAGAACAGTAAATGAAACAGTCATCTTTTAAAAAAGAAATGTAAGAAGCAACTAGAAAAAAGCAGAGAAAAAAATCATAAAAGGAGAGAATCAGGCAGGTTCAGGGTTTCCCCACTGCTGGCAGGATTCAGAATTTACCCAGAAGTAACAGAGAAAGCGTTTACAGCGATCAGTGACAGATAAGGAGGTTAGACTCACCTTCACAGGCACAGAGGGGTGCAGAGACATAAAGCCCCAGCCTTAGACATGAGTCCCAGTTTCCCCCAGGACTGCTCCAAGCCTCTTCCAGTGGGACAGTGGAGCAGTTATCCGTGTGACCTCACAGACAAAGGGAGTCAGTGCCTGGGATATGGCATCCCTGAGGTGCAATAGCAGGGCACTGACATGGAGATGGTCTGGGCTCAAGAGAGGCTCAGATTTTGAACTGGCTAATCAAGGGACCAGGACATTCCAGCCAGTTACTGAGGTGTCCAAAATGTTTAGAGATCAACCAAGGGACCCTTCTGCACGTGTGTGTCTCTATGTGAGAGGGTTCTGGGTCCAAGGGCCAGCCTCTGAGTAGAATGTGTGTCTAAGGAGGACTGCAGGGACCCACAGTGTGCATGTTTTGGTGTAAGTGGGTCTGTGAACCATTAATTGGAGTGAGAATCTTACTGTTTAAATGGATTAATGGTTGGAATTGTTGTTCTTGGAGCTCTTTTCAAGCCTAAATGTTTCTCTGATTCTACAATCTTATGTCCACGTTTTGGCAGCTTTGAGGTCTCAAGATGCAGGGCCAGAAAAACTGGGCAGGACTGAGCACCTGAGATCCATTACAGTGGGCAATACATAGATATGTATCTATTTTTTTTTTTTTTTTTTTTGGTAAAGGCATCAGGTAGAACCTTCTTGCTCCACAACTGCAAGGACACACACACCTGGTTGTACCAAGTAGCCAGAGAGCAATTTTGTCAATTGCAATAGTTCATAGAGTTTCAGGACTGTAGGGGTCTCAGATGCACCAAGATCCCACCCTAAGCAGCAGCGACTCTTCTGCTTTGCAACTGTTTTCTGGCTCCAGAGATATTCTAACCCAAGCTGTGGAGTAAATCTGGGAACCATGGTCTGACAGGGAGGTGAATTGCCACTGAATTTCTTCTGTGTATGAGTTGACAGCTTTTCCTAAAGTCTGATTTCTACAAAACAAGGCTATTAATAATTAAGGAGTGAGTAAAAGCTCATGTCATTCCTCCGCTATTTGGTATTGGCATTTGATGACAGCCACATTTCTAAATGTGATTTAGATGCTGGACTTTCCATAAAACAAAATAAAGTATGTCTGTCTAACTGAATTTGAGCAGTCATCTACTTTCGACTGTTCCTGATCATTCCCCATGAAATATTTTCTCCTGAGACAGCCTTCCCATCTATTCCCACATTTTTAATTTCATATGGGTGACAAGTGTCAAGTTTAATTCCCCATAATTCCTTTCTTTTTTGTTTTCTATTATTCTATTTCTTTATAACTAATTATCTATAAATAATTATTTTGTTAACTGATCGATTCTAGGTTTTGGCATGCAAAATCTGGCCCACTGCAGCCACTCCAGATTCTTTGAGTTTCCCCAGTAGAACCTATAAAAATGTTCAAGGTATTTCAATAAGAGACTATTTGGACTGTTTATCTCACAGTTTGCTTTTTCAACATCCCTATGTAAGAATTCACTTAGGCTTCTGCTTTCCAATGTCAGACACCGATGCTTGTTAATCAAGTGCCAAGAGTAGGAAAAAGCTCAACACATGGCATCTGTGATTTACTTGTGACTGATGCTGAGACATTAAAAAATAACTGGAAGCACAGAGAGAGAGGAATGCAATTTGTCCTTTCTGGAATCAAGGACAAGACATGAAGCTTCATTTCTAATGCAAAATATGAGAGCAATCCAACAAACCCCCACTTTTCTCCCAGAGGACTACCCAAAAAGATGTTCTTTCTCACTTTTGCTTTCCATTCTCTGACCTGATCAATCCCAAGTACATTTCCATAAAGTCAAGCAAATTCAACAGGAATTTAACCTTTTCCTTGGCCTTAATGGGCTCCTTACTGGAGAACTTGTTGCAATGAGGAAAAACTATGTTTTAAATTATTCAGGCACAGAGGTTTATTTTAGGTGTAATCTCCAAAAATAAATTGTTCTGCTTGCACTTCAAAATAAACAGCAAATGCTGCTGTACTTTCTCAGCAGCTGAACAAGCCTTTCTTTACGCTTTTCTGATCAAACTGTTTGGAGGGGATGTATCCTGATTCCAGATCCTATTTTAGCTCAGGTGGTAAACACTGGGTTTTTAAACGTTGGAATGGGCTGCCCAGGGAGGTGGTGGAGTCACCATCCCTGGAGTTGATCTAGACAAGACTGGATGTGGCACTTAGTGCCATGTTCCTGTTGATAAGGTGGTGATCAGTCAAAGGCTGGACTCGAGGATCTCAGATGTTTTTCCAAACCTGATTGATTGATTCTGTGATTCTGGTGGAATCTCAGATGTCTCTGAGCTGGAGGTTTTGACATGTCCATTGTTAAGCTGTACAGACAGAGGGAACATACCTGCAGCAAATCTGGGGTTGACACAAAGATGAGAGAAGTTGTCCCTAAGGGGCAGGGCCACTGTTCAGAGACTCTCAACAAACTTGAGAGATGAGTTGAAGAAAACTCATGGAGTTCAGCAGGACCAATGCAGGAGCTTGCTCTTGGGACAAAGGGAAGTGTCTGAATTTAACAGCTCCCAGAAGAAGAGACATGGTACCAAACTGAATATGTATATTTAGAGCAAGAAGCTCTTAATATGAGTAGGGTTTGGAGCACAATGGGTACCAGGAGATGTTGAATTGGTGTAGTCTGGAAAAGTTTCCTCTAGAGGCATTTAACTCTTCTCTGCAACCACTAATTGAGTCAGACTTAGTTCAAAACTATATGATAAAAGGACAAAAGGCAAAAGTCAAAGACATAAAAGGGGAATTTCCAAGAGACTCAAATAAAAAATCCTTTGCAAGGGGAGCAGTTGTCCATAGTACAGGCTGTCCAGAAACTTTGTGGAGACTCTTCTTGAAGCGATTCAAAACCCAGCATTTGACAGACCTGAACAACATGATCTAGCTTTAAATACATGCAATCATAGAGCAAGTGGAACCTTTAGAGGGTTTTTATGACTTTTTTCCTATTTCTGTATATATACACAAAACTTAGAGTAGAAATCTGAGTTTTCTTGTAGTCCAGATAACAGCTAAGTAACAGTCTTGTGGATCATAATGATGTTATTTTACTAATGCAGTTCTACCTTAAATCCAGATCCTATGACTCTCAGGTCACTTTTCCACCTACCCTGGTTCTAAAAATTGCATACCACATCAGCAAACTCACTGAGGAACAACCTAAATAAATGACTACCAATATGCTTCTACATATTGTGCTCTGTGGGCTTCCTCTCTTGTAGAGCAGGAGGGATTGCCAGCTTTGTTGTATCAGAAGCCAAATAAGCAGTTTAGAATCTCAGAATTTTGCCTTTTCCTTTCTCCCTCCAAAGAAACTTGATGTGATAAAAATTCAATGTTCTTTTAACAGCAAGGAAAAATTTAGCAGCAATAAAAACTGAGGGCTTATTTTGGGTCTTGACAGGTACGTGAAAAAGAAGTAAGTTTTGAAAACATTTTCAAGGATAATTCAGTTCCAGAATTCGATTTGGGATCACAATCTGTTGTATGAGGTTAGTATTTATCCCTTAAGGTATTTCAATTTACTGCTGAAGTAAATGCTAGAACATGCTACAGCTGTCGCAGTGCCTAAGCTTTAATGTCCATGTTGCTAACCATGACACCCATGCCCAAAAGGCTGTAACCTGGAAGTTCTTGTTCAACAAGGACAGTAGGTGGGAGGAGAAATGATACATGAATAGAAGTAAGATCAAACACTAGATACATTTTTCTGCACAGACTGGAAGAAAAATGCCAGTCTTCTACTAAAACGCCTTCTTAGTTTCAAGAATAGGAAGGAAGAAATTATTGTTGTTCACCCAAAAATGTGAGATCTGGCAAATTAGTGTTCCACATCCACAGCCAGTTTATGCTGATTTATACTAGGGATTCTGGATGGGTGCTGCAGTGTAAAACTCAGCTCAGTAATGAGGCATTTCCTCACGTGGCCCTGCTAACCCTCTTGCAGCTCTTTGGGAATCAATCAGTAGCTCCACTACCCAGGTTGCTTCCCAAACTCTGTCCTGCATTTTTACCTCATGCCTTCACATCACAACTGGCATCTGCCCAGAATGAAGGATCAGCTTGCTAAATCCATGGTGTATGCTTTTGTGCATGTGCCAAAAAAAAAAACCCCTTCCTTATCCTCTGGTATGATTAGGACATTCAGAACTTCATTTGTTAAAGACAAACAAAGCAAAAAAAAATGCAAGTGTTAGCTGGCTGCTGTAACAGGGAGCCCTGTAAGGATTTAGACAATTCAGTTCTGGTTTTTATGCAGTTTTTTGATTTTGTTCATTGCATTGTGGATGTTTCAGGGGTTACAAGTGTTATTCCCTTAATGATTTCAGTGAATTTCACAGAAAGTTGAGCTGGCCCACAGGTGACTTTGGCACATGCTCTTTAAGTTTATTTGAGCTCTTGTCATCAATTATATTTGACTTTAGCTTCAAGCAAGCCTTTCAATAACATAGTGATCTGTAACAAGGCATGCATACAACTCTTCCTGGCAGGGGCAGTTTTTCAGACTCATGTACTTTAAGTTAGTGACCACAGGAATACTGTATATCAATGATATCAATGTATATGATATATCAATTATATATATATATATATATATATATATATATATATATATATATATAAATTATATCAATAAAAAAGATTTTTCAGGTTTGCAAGGAGCTCCTAGCGATCTCTGCTTTCTCCATGAGAAAGTCTGAGCTCCTCGCTTAAGCACTTGTCTTGCTGTAGGCAGCCAATTATATATATTATAATTCTACTTCAAGGGATAAAAAGATTCCTAGGTGAGATTGTACAAGAAAGAAATCATAACAGAAATCTTGGAATAATTTAAAAAATCTTTATGTCAAGAAGAAGAGATGAATCTTGAGACTGGATATAAACACAATTGATTAGCCATAGAATGCATATTATTTAATAGTTCTGTAAGTGTTTTATGTAATTTGATGGTTTGCCTCAGAACTCACTGAAACAGAAGCCTAGGAAAATAACATTTTCTAAGATTATACAGTAACCTGAGGCCCTTCCAGATCAAACTCCCCAAAGTGAATTAGCAACAATATTTTAAGCGCACTTTTTTATACAGCAAGGTGTATTATTTCACCCTGATGCTTCAGTGGGTTGTAGTAAATAGCCAAAGGCTCTCATTTGATTGTGATATGTCAATAGAAATTCCAGTTTTTTCACCTCTCTGTTGAAGAAGCTTTCTTAGTGGTGATAGAAAATCAATGTCCTTCCTGGAAGGCAGGATTTAATTTCACAACTTTGAAAACAAAACAAAGCAAAAAGCATATTTATGAGGGAAGAAGATCTTGACAGTCAAACATCATTGGTGACTTCCCATGGTTGGACTTCCTACAACAATTTTATGACACATTCTAGGCTAGGGATGTATCTGTCTTTTCTCACATCTGGAGTGGTGCTACTCTGCTGCTTCCTTCCATCTGGGAAACACCAGTGGAATAAAAAGGCACAGATCAATACGTGGAGGAGGGAAAATGTAAGGAAGAAGGAAATACGAGGGAAAGAGAAGATGGAAGGAAGGAAGGAAGGAAGGAAGGAAGGAAGGAAGGAAGGAAGGAAGGAAGGAAGGAAGGAAGGAAGGAAGGAAGGAAGGAAGGAAGGAAGGAAGGAAGGAAGGAAGGAAGGAAGGAAGGAAGGAAGGAAGGAAGGAAGGAAGGAAGGAAGGAAGGAAGGAAGGAAGGAAGGAAGGAAGGAAGGAAGGAAGGAAGGAAGGAAGGAAGGAAGGAAGGAAGGAAGGAAGGAAGGAAGGAAGGAAGGAAGGAAGGAAGGAAGGAAGGAAGGAAGGAAGGAAGCCTTGCCCATTTCTTAGTTGGGTTTCTTCCCTTCTTTTTTCAGCTTGGGGGAGGAGGCTGAGCCAGTGACCTCAGCCTAGTTCATGGGTCCATGCTGCAGTCAATCTCCACCACTCAAGGCATGACCCTGAACATAAAAAGTACAAAGAGATGAAGCAGTTTGGGAAAATTTGGGACATTTTCCACTTTAAGCAGTACCACAAAGAAAAATGACAAAGCCTTTATCCCCCTGTGTCCTTTCAGGAGGGTGACTGAAACAAATCCCCAAGAGCAAGCACAAAGGGGTTTTTTTAAAAGAAACAACCTTCTTTCTGTTCTTACTATCACAAGATTTTTTTAAAAAAGCAATACCAAGCCTAAAAAGAAATTTGTCTTTCCACTCAATGCATTATTTTTGACTTCTTGATATTTTCATTTTTGTTTTATTGTCTACAGCCTTGCATTCTCTTAAAAGGACTTTTCTTCAATGATTCAAAGACAAATCCTTCCCTTTTGGGTCTGATTGATATTTAGGGTTCTCATTTCTCTTGAAGAGTTTGTATAAGTTTCTCAAGAAAATTTAGCAAGGATTTTTATGCCTTTGGAATGTGGGGATGATAGCTTTAGCAGCAATTCTTTGATTTACAAAACACCCTCATTTTATATCCCTTACCTTCTTGGGGCATAGAAAGAATGAATTGAAGAATGCAACTTTTTTTTTTTTTCTATGTAAACTTTAATGTCTTCTGTGCAGAAATACCTGGGGCAATTACATTGCTTTTTCACCAGCAGCAAAAAAAAAAAAAAAAAAAAAAAGCCGCAATTTGTGTAAGCTTAGTGATGTACTCCAGCAGCAGGGAAAATGAAAATGGGTCCCTTGTCTATATAACATTTCCTTCAGGATAGAAAGAAAAAGGCAGATACAGAGATTACCCATAGTCAGTACAGGAGCTGGAAGAAAGCAAGACAAGTAGGTTCAGTACTGACAGTCTTCTGTTTGTCAAATGAAGGTTTTGAAAATTGGATTACGCAGTACTTTGGGACTGCTTTCTCTCTTTTTCTCTATTCCTTTTCAAAAGAGCTTAAGAACATCTTTTTGGGAGTATTGTATTCCCACATAATGCTTTAGATTGTTCCGAAAAAGAGAAATTTTTTAAAATTTCAACAACACATATGAAATGAGCTCTACCTATGAGGGTGAATTCATTTTTAATCACGACTCAATAGTAACTAAATTCCATTTGATATTGCCATATAGCCATAATACTGTGCATTTTCTTACTACCACTGCTAATCCTGCCACTAACCCCTGTAATTCAGAGTGTTCACCTCAGCAGTAAAACCTTTTTGTCACCATTCTTTTTTCCTTCTTGACAACAAATTAGTATCTAACAGGTATTCTTCAAAATCTGGGATCCTACCCACTGCGGATAGAGACCACAGCCACTTTTTCTTGGTGACTGTCATAAATTAGTCATTTATGAATGATAGGCTTAAGATTCTTGGCTTCTAAATTTAAAAACAAAGTGCAAAGGCTCTAGACCTTACAACACTGTGGTACAAGTTCCAATAGGTCACCTGCCTTGTTATTTGAAGCTGTTGCTGTTATCACTGCACTCAGAAAATGTTTTATGTTTGGCTAACTCATGATTTTCAAAATGGCATCCCTGATGTTGAGTTTTTGACGTTGAATAAATCTTTTAAGAACATTTGATTTCCAGGGGAGAAACCCTCATTCTTCATTCTTAAAGCATGCGTGACCCTCACAGAGTTTTCCTCAGATATCTGATTTTTCATTAGGCTCAAAAAATCAGGTTAGACTGGTCAACTTTTGTTCTTATTTTTATTACACCTTTTTTTGGGTTATCCAGTAATTTTACATTTACTTCAGGCCCTGAATCTTGCTGTTGAATAACTTACTATCCAAGTTTTGATCTTTGCACAGTCATGCTAACATGAAATTCAGGATGACCTGGATGTTGGCTTACTAAAATGTCAGATGGATATTCTTAGTCTTTTTAATAGACACATTGTGATTTGTATGATGGTATTGTCAGTTAAAAATCATGTTGGGTTAAGTGAAATGTCCATGCATGTTAGATTGAAGTGCATACCCTTACCAGGAAGGCTTGCTGCCAGGGCTGGACTTGAGGCAAAGAAGGAGAAATAGTTTGCTTGCTTGTATTTGTGATTTATGGTAAGGATAAAATAGGGTAAAGTCTGGAAAACTAGCATATACTGCTCCTTGATTGCAAGCTTTCAGTTTCACCAGCATCTCTTGATAAATTGTTCTGTAAAAGTCTAAATTATCATTAAAGTTCTTCATTATAAATGCATCTTACCTCTCAGTTATACTCCCAAGATTAATTCCTTGGCATAAGCTATCCCTTTCATAATTTTGGACCATATTCTGTTCTGAACACATTTTAAATATGAGCTCTTGATCACTAAATCCTAGTTAGCTAACAACTTCCATTCTGGTAGACTCATCTTCATTCAATGATAGTGGTAAAAAAGTGAGAAATAATCATTGAGATTATTTTAGTGACACAGAGGAGGAAGGATGAGACTGATTCACTCAAGACTATTCAGAAATTGTTTGCTGGAGACAGAATAGCACAGACCCTCTCAATTCCAAATTAGTGCCTTCAACACAAGACCATCCTGGCAAACGTGTGCTGCTGACCCTATATGTGTGAGGCCCCAATCTGTTTTCATGCATAAACAGACGGTAAAAGGAACTTTTTCATGGGCAACTTTATTCCCCAGCTTCTATAGATTCAAATATTATATTAAAAAAATCATAGTAATTGGAAGAAGATGTCAGGGTATAACAAACTCTCACACTGTAAATCCCACTATGAGATGGAATTTTTTTATGAGTGACTTGGACTATTATCCCAAAACAGTATGGGAAAATTTAATTACTGATTGCAAAGAGAGAGCAAACATTTAGCTGTTCACTAATATTTTATTTAATACAAATTCATGACAGGTCTGACTGCAGTTAAATGAGGTGTACATGATAATATGCACAGTGATTTAGTTGGTGCCAATATATTAGTAAACAGATATTTGTGTAGACATCATTAATGTTTGAAGTGTTGCATAGGGAGCATATGGCATCTTCTTTTTACAGGTTAAAATATCCAGTATATTTCAGTATTTTTGTCAGTCAGCAAGAGGGATGAGGGTTTAGTAGGAGTCTTGTGGAACACATGGAATTGAAGGAATCAGTTTTCTTGAACTAACACTGACAGCCATGGTGGGCCTTGTGCTAATTCCTCACAGATCAACCTGAGTGACCATAGGATAACACTAGACATAAAAAAAAAGGGAGAGGTACTGGAAGGTTCTAAACACATAGACAATGAAAGAACCCAAAGTATGTTCTGGTAAAAACTTTTGATAAAACCATTTCTGTCCCCACAAATGTGTAGTTTTGTTTTCATCACAGATTTACAGAGCTGCATTAAGGAGAGGTGGTGAACATCTCCATGGGTGGGATCTCTGCAGATCACAGGGGCTGTTCACCTGGGCTCTTCATGAGAGTGGGGTTCCCAAAAGCTGAAGGGACAGCAGATTTATTCACTATCTTTATTTCTTTGCCAAATTCATATCATATTGTCAGTATTGTTGTTATTACAGCAGTTTTGTTGCCATACTGGATGCTTTGGGTCCTTTCATTAGGATCTGGTGTCCTGCACCCTTCCTGGAACACCAGCCTGAGGAGGGCCAGTAATTTTGCACAATATCTACAAATTGAAATTCACATTTTACCTGCTTTGCTTTTTGTAAGAAAAGGGTAAGTGTACTGCAGCAATGGACCATGTTAGGATCTGTGTTTGACATCTTGCCCAATGGTAACATCTTAATTCACCAGAAAGTGCTGCAGGCTCACTGTGTTTCAGTTCCTTGGCTCTGCAATACCATGTACTCTCAAGTGCATTATTTT
The DNA here is from genome assembly GCF_963513975.1 of Fringilla coelebs. Lineage (NCBI taxonomy): Eukaryota > Metazoa > Chordata > Aves > Passeriformes > Fringillidae > Fringilla > Fringilla coelebs. The sequence goes on along the minus strand of NC_140028.1, from coordinate 6,758,315 downwards.
TATGAGCTGTGTTTCCTAGCAGATCTTCACTGCACAATGTAAAGAGACTGCAGTGTGAGGAACAGCTGTAGTGAAAACATTCCAGTTATCCTGTTGGCCATCAAATTCGAATTTTGAAACACCAGATGACGCAGTACATGATCTTACAAAATGTGGGGAAAATTGCTTTAGCTTGGACAGATGTACTTTATGTAGTGACTAAATTAGTCAGTTTTAGGACAGTTTTAGCTTGTGGCAAGCTACAAGCATCAATGAGAGTTGTTAGTCTAGAAAAGCATATAGCTTTCACTTTTATGAAAGAGAAAATGATGCTGTTGTTTACAAAGTCTCAAGTCTAGTGTGACTAATTTAGCATTTAACTTATGCATGGATAAGCCTCAGACATAGTGTTCTAAATATGTGTGGTGGAGAGGGAGGGAGGGTGGTGTTAAGAATGGAAGAAATTGGTGGGAAATGAACCAGTACCCCTGGATGAAATATTTTCATCCCATAACCAGTCAGTGGAGAGCAATACAGTGTCTCTGACAACCTGCTCAGAACCATCTAGTTTGACTAAATTAGCTCCCTGAACTAAAAAGGCTTGTGGCTATAGCTGGAGGTTTATCAGTCTGCAGAGGATTTAAGCAAACTGTGGTGAACTCAAGACCCACAGTGTGAATTGCACTACCAGCAGGTCAATACAGATAAATGGCTGTAAAAAAACAGAGGAATTAAAAAGTAGCATGGTGGGGGAAAAATTTAAAAAAAAAAAAAAAAAAAGAAAGAAAGAAAAGGAGCAGAATAGCAAAAAATACTTCATAAAAATATCTGTATTAATAAACAAAAAAAATGTTTTGAACCCTCAGGCATGTAGGGAACTGTTATCTGTGGCATTTTGTTTACTGAAGACATTGCAAAAATGTACAGTAATTTAAATATATATACATATATATATGCATATATTTCAGGCATTCTTTTTAATCTAAAATTTGGTTGCATTTCATCATTATTAAAAATATCAATATAAAATATTTGACTGTATGTTTCTATGTAGGGAACTCACCAGGGTTCCAGTTAATGGACTAGTTTGCATTGAAAAATTACTATATAAAATCCTATTAAGAGCCATCCCAATAGCTGGGCTTGATATTTATACCCACACTTACTCTTGCTTTTTGTTAGAATACAGAAATGCTTGTTAACTAAAATGAAAGATATCATAGAATAGAATTAAGTTCCTGAAAATAAAAAGTTAAAGAAATATAGGCTTCTTAGCAAAACAGCTTCCATAGCAGAAACTCCTGTCCTGGATCTGAATATACAATTAAGGACCTCTGTTTTTGTATCTTCAGAAAGTTCTCTAAATTCTCTTTTCTGTACAGAGATAGGAGGCATTTCTACCTTCTCTTTATATTTCATTCTCCAACTTCTGTAGAAAACCTTCTCTCTACTGCTCAGTATGTTATAATTCTTGGAAAGTGCTTAAAGATGACCTCTTGGTTTAAGTCCCTCTGCAAACACAGACAAATATTTAGATTGTGGCTCCATTTATTGGCATGAAAATCTTCTGATCTGTCAAGATAAGCCTCCCTGGCCACATGTCACAGCTCAGAGAAAGACACAGGCCAGGGACAGACCCACCTATGCATTCACAGCTGTGTTGTGTGATACATGAGGGCACATCAATCCAGCGCTTTTAGCCCTACAGCCTCTCTGCCCACATCACCCAGTGTTGCTGTTCCCTAAATTGCATTGAATAAGATCCAGTGAGCTGAAGATTCTTGCATAGAAACTGCTCCCATACAGAAAATAGCTAGGAATGCTTATGAGATTTCGGAGCAATTCAGAACAGAGCATTTGTGGCTTTGTCTCTCTCCTAAGCCTTCCGGAAATTCTTCAAACAGCCTGGAGTTTGTTCAGTCTCGTGCTCCTGTAAATATCCTGATTGTGGAAACTCCACTCAGATCCTGGGCATCCCCACTACAAAATGCAATACTTACAATTTCCAATGTTGTTTCAAAATTGATCCAAGAAATTTGGGATCACACTTAGCAGTTTCTGAGAGTCAGAAATGATCTGCACTGTGTAGTTGACCAACGTTGTTGATTCAAAGCCTGAGTACACAGTGCAATTTCCAAAAGCAGGATTTCTCCTGGGTCTGTCTGTGCAGCCAAACCTCCTGTTTATCCTGACATTCCCTTATCTGCCCCCTATGGCTGGTCAAAGAGGAAATCAGCCAATCTTCAGTTTAGAAAAGCCAAGAAAAGGCAAAGGCAAAAAGAAAAATGCTAATATAATGCAATTACATACTGTGGATAGGAAGGTTTATGCTACCTGAGCAGTCATGACAAGAAAAAAGATTGAGGCATTTAACAAGGCTGTAGTTAAAAGAAACAATCCCAAACCTAAAAATACAGAGTTACGCATCTTCATTGACTTTAAGCAAATAATTTGAGCTGCTGGACATGGTTTCCCTGATTAAATAAAATATATTGCATGGACAAAATGTCTGTAAGTAATTCTTTTTTCCTGGGTTTTGTTAATATTTTTCCCACTGCACTGAATTTATCTAAGACAGCTGTGCCTTAAATATGTAATTACTTTCCTTTGCCTACTGCTACAGACCTTTCCTTGGGGAAAGGTATCAGAAGAACAGTTATCCGCATCTCGGATGAAGTGGAAAATTTAGTTGTAAGTGGCATTTACTGCTCTCTTCAGTAGCAATAATCCAACCATTGAAATGTTACTAAGATTGCTTCTTTTGACCCTTTTTAACAAGATCACAGCTGCCAGCATTTCAAGTACCCTTATCAACCAGACCCAGCAGTGGCTTCAGGAAAGGCATTACCTGATGTGGGAAGCTTTAAGGTGTCGGAAAGAGCCAATCAGCACCAGTACAAAGCAATTCTTATCAGAAATCCCTTGCTCTTTACTTTGTATGATTGTTCCCTTCCACATTGAGGTGGAGGCTGTAAGAATGATTGAAGAAAGAGCTTTGTGAGTAATGTACAGGCATTTTCTCTACATAAGTGTCTTTTATGAAACATCAACTTATTAAAGCAGTTGCTACGGTGTGTGCATTGGAGGTCATGGGAGTGCAAAGCTTTCAGAGGTGAGGTTTGCAAAACACTGGGCAACATTTAAGGTGGTCAGAGCAAAAAAGTCAGCAGGTCCCATCAGTGTGGTCTGTACAAAATTTCTACTGTAACACCAAAATCATGGAAATTTTCCCATTTTCTCATCTACTCAATTGCAGTGTCTCTCCATAATCAGGGGAAAGGCAAATTGATACTACAGAAGAAGGTGAAAGTACTTCATGGTAGAAAATAACCTTTACCAACATCAAAAATTAAGGACTGGAGAAGAAGCAGGTGTTGAGCACAATTAGCTCTTTAGGAACTCTTTCAAAGTTGAAAATTATAGCTTTATAGACATCCAAAACTAGTAAGAAGTAGAGGATTTAGGGAAATGTAATTTGAATTTTCTATTTTATCATGGAATCATAGAATATGCTGAGTTGGAAGGCACCCATCAGGATGTTCAACTCCTTGCCCTGCACAGGACATGCCAAGAATCCTACAATGTGCCTGAGAGCATTGTCGAAATGCTTCCTGAACTCTGTCAGGCTTGGTGCTGTGACCACTTCCCTAGGGCACCTGTTTCAGTGTCTGAACACCATCTGGGTTGAAAAACTTTTCCTGTTATCCAATCTAAACCTCTCCTGACTCAGAATCAGGCCATTTCACTGATCACAAGAGTGAAAATATCAATACCTGCTTCTCTGCTGCCCCTCATAAGGAAACTGAAGACTGTAAGATATTCCCTCAGTCTCCTCTTCTCCAGGCTGAGCAGATCAAGTGACCTCAGCTGCTCCTCCTCGGACTTCCACTCAAGACCCTCCACAATCCTTGTTTCACTTCTATGGATGCTCTTTAATGGTTTAATGTCTTTCTTACATTGAAGTACCCAAACCTCACACAGTACTCAGGGTGAGGCTGCCCCAGTGCAGAGCAGTGCAGGACAATCCCCTCCCTTGCCAGGCTGGTGATGCTGTGCCTGATGGCCCCAGGACAGGGCTGTCCCTCCTGGCTGCCAGGACCTGCTGACTCCTGTTCAATTTGCCCTTGACCAGGACCCCCAGGTCCCTTCCCACAGAGCTGCTCTTCAGCCTCCCATTGCCCAATGTGTCCACACAACCCAGGCTGTCCCATCCCAGGTGCAAATCTGGCACTTGCCCTTGCTAAGGGCTGGTCAGGGTCTCTCTGCAGGGCTTCTCTGCCTTTAAGGAAGTCAACAGCTCCTCCCAAATCAGTGTCATCAACAAACTCAATTAGTGTTCCTCGGAGTCATTAATGAAGATGCTGAAGAGCGCAAGGACAAGGATGGAGCCTGATGGAACCCCACTGATGACGGGTCACCAGTCTGATGTCATTGCAACTTTTTGTGCCTGACCTGTGAGCCAGTTGCTCACCCATCCCATAACACAGTTATCCAGCTGAATGCTGGACACTTTGTCCATAAGGATGCTTGTGAAAGTCCAAAAATATTTCATCTACTGGCTTTCCTCAATCAGCTCTGGGCGTCACCCTTCTGTAAAAGGAAATTGGGTTTGATAAGAAGGATTTTCCCCTCATTAAGCTGTGCTGGCTGTGACTGAGGACTGCTTTGTCCTACAGGTGTTTATCAGTATTTTCCAGAATAATCTTTTCCATGATTTTGTAAGATATCAAAGATACTTCTCTCTCTCTTGTTTTTGTTTTTTTTTTTGCATGTTAAGGAAAGAATGCTGCAAATATCAAATTCAAATACCTCTGATTTCTGAGATTCACTGACTATATGTTCCACCTTTTCAGAAAAGGATCTCAGAGTCCTAGTGGACATCAAGTCAAAAAGGAGCCAGCAATGTGCCCTTGTGACAAAGAAATGTATTCTGCAAGGTGAACAGGGCATTGTCTGGTACTGCCTGCGTGCAAAAATTTTGCATTATTCTCTATTTTGTAGAATCTATCTGTAAAGTTCGTGCCTGCTCAATACAGGAACATTCAAAGGATTTGTTTACACATTTAGTAAAGATCAATATGTTTTCAAAATGCCTGGAATTGCTTAATGAGTGTCCTGAAAATATGATGCAAGATGAAAAATTGATTTGATGTGATTCTTGTGTGAGACCACCTATGAACTCATTGATTTTTGTTGGATGTCAACTTTGCAAAATGCTTCTTAGAAGTTTTCAATTCTGAAAAATCTGTGGTGAAATTAAAAGCCCACCTGAGTCAATAAAAAAGCTTTGATACTTTTTTGATGTTGAAAATTTTCTGCAAGTGTGCACATTTTATAAAAGGTATAAATATATTAGCAACCAATGCTCCCCTCCTTTACAGTACATATTTCCTTTTGAACATTATATGAGTTCCTTACTAATAAAAAGAAAAGGAAATTGGAACACCTAATATTTCCCTTGGAGTGATTAAAGCATTTTCTTGGGAAGGAAAATTAGTGATCCCTACTCAAGTTCTACTATACAGTAACAGAGGAAAGGTAGGATTCTAGCTCATGCTTTTCAGAACACAGAAATTTTATCAATTCTTTCAAAGGGAAGAAGGCTTTTAACTTCCAAATAGTTTAGTCCTCTCCATAATCATAAACTGATCCTTCTCCTGAAGGATAGCTAAAAAACAGGGAGGAAGATAAAATATCTGATAAAAGATACCTAGATAAGAAAATAACTTTTTGCCTTTTAGTCAAGTAGTGTATTGGGTTTGCATGGAAAGGTTTTGGTATTCACATGTCTTCATCTTTTTCTAGGTGTCACCATAGTATTTGCTTTCTTTGCTGTATATCTTGCAACTTTTACGTGGATTAAATAATTTTAGGCTCCACTGAGGAATATTTCAAGATCCATTGCCGAGATCCATCTTTTTTCATGTTAAAGTGATAATGATTGATCATTCCATTATTGATTGCTAAGAAACATATTTTAATCTATTATTAATATTACTATTATTATTCAGAAAGTTTAAAAAAATAAACAAAACATAATAAATTCTCTTTTCTTATAGTGGGGGGGCTGCAGGGGTGGCTTCTGTGAGGAGCTGCCAGAAGTTTCCATCATGTCCAGCAGAGCCAATCCTTGGTGGCTCGAAGATAGACCCACCACCAGCCAGGGCCATCAGTGACATTGGCAGTGAATCTGGCTTAATGTATTTAAGAAGAGGGAAAGAACTGTACAACAACAGGCAAAGAAGGAGGAGTAAGAATATGTGAAGGAAAGCCCCCTGCAGACACCAAAGTCAGTGAAGAAGAGGAGGAGATGCTCCAGATGCCAGAGTTGAGATTCCCCTGCAGCCCCTGGTGCAGCCCATGGTGAGGCAGCTGTGCCCCTGCAGCCCATGGGGGTCCATGGGGATGCAGAGATCCCCCTAAAGCCCATGGGGGTCCATGGGGATGCAGAGATCCCCCTAAAGCCCATGGGGGTCCACGGGGATGCAGAGATCCCCCTAAAGCCCATTGGGGTCCATGGGGATTCAGAGATCCCCCTGCAGCCCATGGGGGTCCATGGGGATGCAGGGATCCCCGTGCAGCCTGGGGAAGACCCCCCACTGCATCAGGAGGATGCTGAAGGAGGCTGTGACCCTGTGAGAGGCCCGTGATGAGGCACCAGAGTTAGCACATTTAGTCAATGCAGAACCTTTATAGTATGAGGTATTTGAGTGTGTACTCTTCCCATTTGTCCCCTGCTGAAAACACTCTGCCTTGTAAAAATACATAGGTGAATAAATAAATCAACAAATAATAATCTTCAGTGACCCACAAGTTTAAGAACAGAGAGCCAGTCTTCTGTGCTAAATGGTTACTGTTATGGTTTCCTACAGTCTCAGCTGATGAATATTTATTAACTTACAGGAACAGAAACAGCTTCAGCAAAAAAATATTGGGCAGTCTGATACCTGAATGACTATGTCTGGTCTCAAGTGACTTTTCATAGGCTATTTGTGTGCAAATACTTTCAGGGAAAGCTCAGGATTGTATTTGTCTTTTCTTTATGGGTTTCACTGTCATTAAATTAGAGACTCAGTCTCCTTTTGTTTTGCACATAGTTAGATTTATGCTTCACACTTTAAACATGGCTAGATATTCTGAAATTAATACCTGAGCATAGTCACTGATCAAATTGTGTGTTCAGCTGAGATTCTGGAGGGTGGATTGAAACATCCTGTATTTAAATCAGAGGGCAGAGTTGATTCAGGGTTTCATTCATTGAAGATGAGTATTTTTAATTACTGTCTACCCTGTGAAGAAGGAGGGCCACAGCTCTATCTTGATCAAAAAGGGATCAGGTTGGACTACCTACTTCAAGAGGATGGCAAATTATAGTGGGAAAGATGCACCAAAATACTTGAGAGGCATCATCCAGATGATAGTATCAGCAATTAACTAGAGGATTTTCAGGGTCAGTATCATGGATTTATAGATTTTACTCCTGAAAACCTAGATAGGTGATAACACCAGGCTGCAGATGCTGCCCTCTGACAAACCACGAAAATTAGGCATTACAGTTCTGACCTTAAGCCCCTTTGAAGTTACCTCCTTACCTCAGTGGATAAGGAATCTCTCTCTTCCATAACTATTATCCATTTTGGATCTAGCACAATGGAACAATGCAACTAAGAGTCACGACAAAGATAAGTTGAGAAAGGAAGAGAAAAGGAGTGTAACCATGAGAGTAACCAGATAAGGACACATTTAATTATTCCTCTCAAATTTTTCTGCTGCTTTTTCTTCCAGGCAACAGAAATGGGCCTGACACCAAAATCTGTTTTGAGTGTACTGAAAGGTTTCTGCAGTTATATGTGATGGCTCCAAATCAGTTATTCTGATTTATACATAGAGTAAAGCCACTTGTCTGTAATCACCTGACATGAGAATGGTCAGAGTAGTAAAGTGATACGTAAGCACACACTGCCAGTGCACATCTGGGCTACATGTGAGCATCTAATATTACAATTTCTGTAAGATTCTATCCCTTTCTGTAGGTTCCTTGCTGCCTCAACTGCTTATAGCATTATGTCTTAGATTCAGTTTGGTGTGAAGGATTCTTCCTTCCCGTCATCACAGTACCCAGTGAATAAGAATGGTTGGAAACACCTTTAGATGAAGGAGATTTTAGAAAAATGACAAAGTACATATGGATTTTTGTTTGAAATATATTTCAGAAGACATAAGTAAAACAAAACATGAGAGAACAAAACAACCACAACAAACAAACAAGCAAACAAACAGAAATTTCAGAAGAACAGGAAATTTTCCTTATGTCAAGTTTGGCACCCTAGCTCTATTACCATGGATGAATGCTAGAATGGAATATTTTTATATGAATGTCTCATATAAAGAACATAGACATCATTGTATTTTCAGCTTTATTTTTTTCTGCAAGTAAGGAGGAAAATGGAGGGAACTGAAAGAATTAAATAAATGCTGTGAACTGATCATATGCCCCAGGTGTTCAACTAGAGTCAATTAACTCCAAGTGATTATTTTCCTTAGTTGGTACACATTTAAAAGCTGTCTACATTTTTCCAGCACTACTAATAGAATTCTCTGAATTGGATTTATATTTTGCACAACCTGTTGCTGCTTTTCCTTGAATTTCATAAAGCAAATGGTCATATTCCACATGCCCTGCTTCCCAACAGGACGTACTTTGAACATATCAGCTCTGTAAATATGATTAGCAATGCATGGTTGGTCTATGAAGCTTATTCAGAGAAAAAAGAAAAATTTAGTCTTCTTCATTGTTGCCTGTGAGTATTCAAGGCCAGTGGATCCACTTATTTTCCATCTGCATCACTAGTTTAATTTTTTAGGATAGGAAACATTTCAAATTACATACAAGATGTGCTGGTTGTCGATGTGCTCATCTGTGATTCAGCCTCATCTTCTGGTTTTTTGTTTGTTTTTCTCTGGCCTGTTTTGAAATAAACAGCTGCTTTTGATTGTCTCACTAATAGGAAGAAAAAGCTCCAAGAGAGAGGTAAATCATATAATCCTTTTTAAGTAAAAGTAAGCTGCAATTGCCCATCAATGAGCAAAAAAAATGAGTATTTATTTTGGCCAGCAAGTTCTTCCTCCCTTTCTCATGCCATATAGTATGTAAATCCAAGTTCATTTGCTGCAATTTAAAAAAAAATAAAAAAGAGATATCAGGAGTATGTTTAATGGAGGCACAAAGATGAGGGTACTTTGCCTCCACTGATGGTACTTTTTCCTTTACTGACAACATGGATTGAGTGGCTGGTTTAAATTTCAGGTGAGAGAGTGGAGATTTGACTGTAGGTAAGCTACAGTCTCTGTGACTGCATCTGCTTGTACTCTGTGTAATGAGTGAATCCTCAGACAGATTCACAAAATCATAGAATATCCTGAGTCAAAAGAGACCCACAAAGGTCTTCCAGTCAAACTCCTGGCCCTGGGCAGGACATCCCAACAATCCCCACGTGTGGCTGAGAGCATTGTCCAAATGCTTCCTGAACTCTGTCAGGCTTGGTGCTGTGACCACTTCCCTGGGAAACCTGTTCCACTGCCCAACCACCCTCTGGGGGAAGAGCCTTCTCCTAATATCCAGTCTAAGCTTACCTGGCCACAACTTCAGGCCATTCCCTTGACTCCTGTCACTGCTCACAACAGGTAAGAGATCAGTGTCTGCTGCTCCTCTTCCCCTCATGAGAAAGTTGTAACTGCAATGAGGTCCCTCAGCCTCCTCCAGGCTGAACAAGCCAAATGACCTCAGCCCCTCCTTGCACAGATCCCAAATATTTTACTGAATTTGGCCTTAGTCAATGTAAAATACCAGAGCTGGGAAGATTTTAAAAGTACTCTGAACATCCACGCTGATCTCCTAAACTTGATCAATGATTCTCACTTCAAGTTTTGCTGGATAAAGTGAATAGAAGCATTGACTTCTGTCTTTGTCTGGCAAAGTGACAAAGGGATTTGGAAATGTCTAGGATTATATGGACTGCAGATTTTCAGTAACTGCCCACTAAAGTAAGAGTTAATCTTTCACCTGAAGTACAAAGCCCAGGTCATCCAGAGTGTGCTGATTTCCAGTACCTAGAGAAGCATCAGTTCTGAAATAACTTTGATAGATACAGGCCATGACACATCTTCACAATATACAGAGACTTTCAAGAGCTCAAACGCTGCCTTGGACTCATTTTTGGTAGAATTTGCTGGATGTTCATAGCCAATTCTGAATAGCAGAATCCAGCTACATGATTAACATATTTGCACAGGGTGATTTGAAATATATCACAAAGTAACTTTTCAGGTTCTTATTGGATTTTGATGTGTTTACTTTCTCTGTTTTCTTTTAGAGCAATCATGGGTTGCTTCCATGGAATTTTGTTCATTTTCCACACTTTTGTCCTTTCTTGACTGCTATTCAGTTCAAGATTTGGTAGAAAAAAATAGCTGAGTGTTGGTCTAGGTCCAGGTCTCTTCAAGGACATTTCCTGAAAAAGAATGAAATAATTACTATATAGAAATTTTTCCAAATTATACATGATGGAGAAGTATCGCATCCAGCTTAACCACTATCAAACGCATTGTAATGAAAATATAGAGGCCTTATTTTGTAACCGAGTCTGTGTCAGCCCAGATTAACCTTAAATTTCGAAAACATGTCAAGTAAGAACACAGTTGAAAATGTGATCTAAGGGCAGCATCTTTCCAAAGTAAATATTTTTCCCCATGCAAGTACTTCACCAAGACAAAGAAATAAACAAAATTGAACCTGACACTGAGAAGATCCCCAAACGCTTGAACTGTTTCATGGAGAGGAAAAAAGTCTCCCCACAACTTCTGTCTGAAACCTGATTGATCAAAGAGCCCTATTCTGATCTCTCCCAATTGTACTGCTTAGCAGACTTTGAATGAAAGCAGGAGAAATGGAAACATGACACCAAGGGAGAAATAAAGCAAAAGAAAAGAAAAAAACCTCTTGATACTTACTCAGTGTGTCACTTTGAAGGAATTATTTATCCATTTTAGTAAGCTATTCTATTTACCAAAATGAAAAGGTTTAATATGAACAAGAATGTTCTGAGGGCAAATTAACTTCAAGATAGATCCTCAGCAGGTGTAAATTAGTGTAATTTGATGCAATTCATAGTCTGACCTCAAGCTTCCCCAGATGAGCATCTGGTCTGTTGCGTGTTGTGTGTTTTAACAGGCTCAGTATTATATTCAGCCATTCTAAGGAGCTTTATTTTTCTGTTCTCAAATCATGCCTGGTAGCTTGTTAATAGCAGCTGAAACTTCAAGTAATTTGTAACAAAGTCTCTTTTGGTATTGCACTAAACTAAACTCCTCTAACCTTTCTCTGTGACACATCTCCAAGGATATGATTCTTGCTGCTCTGCCTCTTCCTAGCTCAAGGGCGATTACGTTCTTGCTGGGGTATTGCAGCCAAGCTACAGAAAATGCTCTGGGTGAGGTAAACCAAGTTCCTTTCAGCAATAATGCCACCTCCTAAGAGCTGTGCTACCCTCCCACAGCACACTGAGATGGCATTCTCTTCATTTTCTCTTTGGGAAATGTATATTTCAAGGCACATTTAAAGGATATTTTTAGCATTTTTCCTATTTTTTTTTCCTTGTTTTATTTGTGTTTGACCTCTTCCAGGAATTTTAATTCAAAAAAACAGGTTCCTATCTGCCTTCCTGATTCAGCCTTTCTTCCTCATTAATTTTTTGGATATCATTTTACTATGATTAATTATTTGAGTTCAGTAACATCCAGGAAAACTGTAGCTAACTGCTAAGATGTTTTGCATAGCAACAGGGAGTCCATGTTCTAAGAAGCATGATGCAAAAGGAAGGAAGTGAATTAGGGCAGAAATTGAAGCCTCTAAAGTTCCTATCCAGGCATGGCTAAACACCACTCTTGTCAAAGCCTCACACAGAGACATTAAATCACATGTTCCACAGCAACTCAGCACCTTACCCAGTAGCTGCTGAGTACAGAGCCAGTGCTGTCTTCTCATCATAAAAGTAAAATATATTAAAAATATATAAATACCTTTCCACCTAATAAATATCAAGTAAATTCATCATGTTTTTAATAATGGACATTTGACTGGTCATGCCAGCCAATCAATGTTATATTTGAAAATATTATTCTACATGATTTCTGGAATAATCTCCATGAGGAATAATAAGTGGTCTCTCATTTTGTATTTTCACCATAAGTCAGTTCAAGTAGCTGACTTATTCCAAAGGCTTTTGACATGGATAGAAAGACCATGTGATTCTCATTTTAATCCAGTATTCATTTTTTTTAAAAAACTTCATTTCCCTTAAGGTTTTCGTTTGTTTGTTTTTTCAATCCATGATTTGTCACTTTACCATTCTCAAAGGATCCTACCTTTCCACAACTGAAAAAGTGACTAACCAGTTCTTCATCCCTCTCCCCAGTTATGTTGGCTGATGATAATCATTTAATATCCTTGCCTTTCCCTTTGTCCTTTGTCTCTAATTCCTTATAATCATTCTTAAGACAATTCATTTTCCATTTTACAATTGCTTACTTTGCCATGAAATAACATTATTTTTCTTCAGCATCTTGCCACTATATTTTTCCTCTCTGTTCTTTTTTTTTTTTTTGTTATTTTCACTTCCTCCCAGAGCAAGCCACATCCACAGATTATTAGATTCTGGGTAATTTTTAAAAGTTTTTGATCAATCTTTTATATTCTTGTTTACATCTTGGTCTAATCACATTGGGTTTTGCCTCATGCTGTCAATCTGACAATTAGAACAATATTTATGAAACAACTGGATTATTTACATGACAGTGACTTGTAACTAATATCTGGGTTGGTTTTTTTTTTATATTCATTAGGTTTCATGATTTATCAAAACACTTCCTTGCCAGCTGTCTCCTCTACAGGATAGAGAAAATGAATGCTTAATATGGCTGTGATTATTTCCTTTTAGCATCCTTTACAGACTAATGAGGTTCTTATCAAATGACTATTTATGAAATTATATGAAATAGGTGTAGGTCAGGCATAAATTATTTTGAAAAGGGACAGAGTGTTTGGTCACAATAATGATGCCTTAACTGCTAATGAAGTGGCTTTATCCATGCCATCCCTCTTCCTGCATTGCCACAATAAGGAGGGACACCAGTGGCATGGGGAGCCTCTCCTATGAGGAAAGGTTGAGGGAATTGGGACTGCTCAGCCTGGAAAAGTGAGAGCCTTGGGAGAGTTAATTGTGGCTTCCCAGTACCTGAAGTGAGCCTGCAGGAAAGAGTGAGAGAGCCTATTTACAAGGGCAGAAAGAGAGTAAGTTTAGATTTGATATTAAGATGAAATTTTTATTTTGAGAATGATGAGGTCCTGGAACAGGCTGCCCAAAGAAGCTGTGGATGCCTCATTCCTGGAAGTGCTCAAGACCAGGCTGAATGGGGCTCTGAGCACCCTGGTCTGGTGGAAGGTGCCCTAGTCTATGGCAGGGTGTTGGATAATGCTTAAGATCCCTTCCAATGCAGGCCATTCCATGATTCTATGACTCTAAGATAAACCTGGATTCCTCTTCAAGGAGCTTTAAGATCCAAGGATCAAAACTATCAGAATTTGAGTACAATCACTGAAAAGAAAAAGCTTTATGGGAGGTAAATTAACTCAAGTTTTTTTGTACGTACATGTTTTAAGAACAATATTTATATAGGGATTCAAATAAGCTTTGCCTGAAACATCCTGTAATAACCATTGCTACTGTCATGGGATTATTGTGACCATCATCTGTTTAATGGCAAGTAAAAATTGATACAAACATGTCTTGTTCTTCTTTTCAGTGCAACCCCTTGGAAGTGTCCAGTGACAGGGACTCTCAGAGTGTGTGAGACTGTAACAGTTTTGAGACCTGACCACAGCAGGAAGAGTTCTCCTCACAGTCCTTAATAACCACAACCACCATCTGAAAACTCCATCTGAAAGATGCTGGGGGTGCAAAAGGAATTGGGAGGGGACCCAGCCAGGACAGCTGATCCCAAGTGGCACAAGGGATATCCCATTCCGTCTGGCATATTCAACACATAAACTGAAGAGAGGTGGGAGACAGAGGAATGGGGTGAAATTTGGGCTTTTGGTGTCCTCCTGAGTAACCATAATGCATGATGAAGCCTCGCTTTCTTGAAGATGAGAAGTAATTAATTGCTGATTTTTTTTTTGTATCTTGCATGCACAGCTCTCACTTTACCTGTTAAAAATCTTTATTTCAGCACAGAGCTGGGGTGGAAATGAGGTATCTGATCCTGCACAAACAGGTGGAAATCTTTACAATCTGGAAAAATATTGTGCAGGAGGGAATGAAAGAGTGAGACTGGACACTTCTCAATGGAGTGCAAGGTCAAGGGACAATGGGAACAAATATCTGAACATACAAAAACATACAAAAACCTTTTTTTTTCACCTTGCAGGTGCTCAAGCACAGGTGGCCCAGGAGGGCTGTGGAGGCTTTCTCACTGAAAATATTCCAGAACTGTCTGGATGTTCTGGGATGACCCTGTTTGAGCAGGGAGGGTGGACCAGATTCTGTAATTTTGTAATTCTGTAATGTTGTGAGTTGGTGTGGGCTTTTTTTCCCAGAAATCTAATTTGAAATTTAAACTGCTATCATTTAATGATACACTTCTATTAGTACAGATGTTTTATATAAACTATCCCACATGCCTCCCCCCATCAGCAGGGACAGGTAGCTTGTTTGGTCACCTTGTCTCCTATTTTACCACAATTTATTTCAAGCATGGGGAGATTCTCTCTCAGAGAAACTCTTGGACTTTTCAGATGAGCTGAAATTTAAGACCATTCAACATCTAGATTTCTTTTGCTAAAAAATAAAAATAAATTCTGCAAGCCAAATTAAATATGCAAAAAGTATATTTTATAATTTAAAAAATTATTTTCCTGAAAAATGTTTGTCCTGTTCTATTTATCAATACTTTGAATGAAATGGCCAGAGAGGAGGAATTACTGTAAACATCATTCAGTAAAGCTTGTATTTTTGTATGGAATTGAATAATGTGATGCAATTCTGCAGGTAGCAAATAATTTAAAATACATTTCTGATATCACTGTTTTCTGGTTTTATTTTTATCTTTTGAAGCTTTTAAAAATCCAGTCAAACCTGCAGTCAAGTGCAGTCAAATCATTATATAATGATTAACCACCCTTCATCATTGTTTCAAGGTGTTCTGAAATTAATGTTTAATGTTTTGTTGTCATTATCACAGGTAAAATATTTTTAATCTTTTCCTTTTCCATTTAAATTAGTCTTATGCATCTGATGTTGAAATGTCTTGAGCTCTTAGCTAAAAAATCCAAAAAATCTCAAACTGAATGAGCATAAGACTTGTTATTGCAAAAAACCCCAGAGATTTAGGAGGAAAAAAAAGCTAGGGTAAAACAAAAAACCCCAACATTTTTAATTAGGAGATTTAAAAATAAAGCAATAATTCAGATGGGTAAATAATGAAGAAAGAGCAAAACAGAAATATGGTGATGGATAAAATCCAAGATATGCGACCTGGCCTTCTTTGATGCAAACCTATAGAGGTAAAACTACAACAAAAATAAAATTATTGTGAAATATGATTTTTAATTTTCTGGTTGTGGTATATGTATATATGTGCATACATATATATGCATGCACATACATACATAAACTATAATGAGAAAATTAAAAATTGCATTCCAGAAATCAGCAAAAGTTTTGATGGGGAAATTTATACACTGGCTTCATTAATGCTGAATAAATGTTCTGACAAAAAATAGCAAAAAGCTCCAGATATCAGTGGTGCCCTCTAATGAAGAACACTCACCTCTAGAGGTTTACTTTATGGGTAAAAATTCTTTAGAATCATAGTGGTTTTGGTTGGAAGGGACCTTATACATCATCAAGTTTGTGTGATCTATTGCACTTATTTATTTCTGCAGCAGTGCTTATTCCAGAATGAACTATTCCAGTGTTGTTCTATGCAAATAAATAAATAAATAAATAAATAAATAAACTCCCTCAAATGCCATCGCCACAAAATCTGTGTGTAATACAAACCTAATTCTTCATGGTCATGAACACAAATAGCTCTGTGGATTTGGACAGGTTTTAACTGCAACCACAGCCTCAGCTCTAACCACAAATTCTGGTTTGCTGCTGTTTGAGTCTCAGCACTAATTGCTCTGCTACATTTTGAAGGCAGACAGCTGAAAACAAGCCGTGTTCATCCTTTTCCCTCTCCACCTGCACAGAGCCACCCTATTTGCAATGTCTACGAGACTCTATTTGCACCTTTTGGCAGTCAGTAGTGCTAAGATGGGCTCCCTCATCAGTCTTTGATGATGAATTTTTATTGGCACCTTAAGGGGAGTAATTTTCCAAACCATTGTTCAAAAACCGTTATGGAGCTGAATGTTCTTTCCTTTTTTTTTCTTTTTTTTTTTGCAATCTGATGATATTCCCTGTGCCATCATTGAACCAAAGAGCCTTTTTTGTTTCCTGGGGAAGAAAGCAGCAGCTGAGCATGAATGAGCTGTTTGCTGTGAATCCAAGTGGGTGATCATCACAGGCTGCAATAATCTCAGGGCTGGCAGCTGCTGGGTGATGTCACACACGGCCCTGGCTGACATCACGCCGCCAGCTTGCAGCAATCCTGTTGCCAGGCAGCCCTTTGCTGTTCAAAGCCTTGCTCAGCCAAGGGAAACACAATTGCTCATTGCCCTCCAGAAAGGCTACACTTCAAAAATGCCAGCACTACTGAGTGAGCAGCAGGTCTGACTTGAGGCTGAAGATGAAAAATAGCCTCCCACCTGAATTCTGTGCTCACAAAGTTTGCCAAATTGCAGAGGCAAATAGTTTTGATTGCCAGCAAAGCTACTTTGCTAAATTTCTCCTCTAGTTCGTTTTGCTTGCTGGAGTCCCATAGGCCATTCCCCTGATGCAGTTCATGTGCACAGAGCTGGCTTGATCTGCCAGTCAGAGCCAAGCTCAGCTCAGTTTGAAAAGTGGTGAGCCAATTGAGGCTGACCTGCTCTGGATCACTTCCATTCCCTCCCTGCCATGAAAGTGTGATCTGCAGGGATGCCTTAGTGGCCACTACCTCCCATTGAGCTTGAAATGGTTAAGAGGAGGGCTTTGCTAATAGCAAGCTTCAATTTGTGGACCAGGCTTCTGCAGGAGTTCAGGGCAGCCTCCACAGCTATGCCTTCACTGCCAAGTGCAAGTGTCTGATCTTCCCAGGATTTTCACTGACCCCTCACAACTGCTCGTGGCAGTGAAAGGCAGCAGCGAGTCAGTAAAAAGCTTCCTGGGAGAAGAAAAGAGAACAGTTATTCACCAGAATGAGGTGTGGGCACAGGGACTTCAACCTCACCTACTCAGTGTTTCTGTGAGAGAGGAATCTGTTTTATAGGGTCAGCGTAATGGCTCTTCGAATCCAGTAATTAGTCAGCTTAATTGGGGTGAAATACCTTAATTGTGTGAATGGGGTGAATAGCTCTGCAGTGGCTTAGAAAAGCCACTTTAACTATGTTAGAGAAAAGCCTCTCCACAGCAAGTGTAGCAAAAACTGATCTTGGACTGTGTCATTTAGTCTGACTCTTTCCACTGTGAGGATAAGTTACATAGTTGCTCTTTTCTGCATAAAACTGCCAATATTTCCTCATTTTCTACTCTGAGAAAATTCATTAGAGATTGCCAGAAGATCTCTGCAAAAGGAAGATTTTACTTACTCTGGCTGTTTGAGCTTCTTAGGTTTGACACTCCACAGGAAGCTGAGAATTCTTCAGGGAGTTCCTATACATTAACCATAGGAAGGATTCAGTTTGAGATTAAGACCTCAATTCTGGTGTGAGTGCATTGCTATCTACATATGAACAAGGTGTTTGTCCTTCCACTGTAGACAGGGAAGACCCAGCACTTTCCTCTGTTGCCAACCAAGGGCAATGATGTCTATTTGAACTTTTTGTTGCACTCAGTTTGTTTATGCTGTGCTGTTAGGTACACACGTTTTTTTCTCAAATGAGAGAGAGAGGCCAGGCAGGATGAAGAGGAGCTAAAGTAGCACCTGTGTTTGGACAGCTGAATCCAGCCCCAGCAACTCAAAAAGATCAATCACCAGTAAGCACAGATGATCCCACAGGAAAATAATATCTTAAAGCATTGTAATCTCCAGCTTTCACTTCAGCAGAAGATGTCAGCTCCCTTGATATAAGGCAATCCAGGGATTGTTAAAATAAACTCCACAATGCAGAAAAGCTGTGGTCTTTCTACTGCCCACTCTTCCTAATCAGGAGCATCCCAGTCGCAGTTAAATATGCTGTGAACCTCATATTATGTTAATGTATTAATGACATGTAAATGTTTTCAGAATAAACTAGACTCATGCAAATTTGTTGGCTCTGAACTTATTTTATTCTGACAGAGTAGTGGGCACAAAGCAAATTAACATTTTCAGAACTCATTAGTATATGTGAGCATCATGCAAAGGTGACAAATCAGTTTGGTAGACTTCCATTATTTTAGGCCAAAAAGCCAATCGTTTGGATGACTTGGGATACCTGCAAAGCACATTGCAGGCTGTGAGAGTTCTGCCAGTAACTAAGAGGGAATAAAAAGGTCAGATCCTTGGACATGGTGGCTCATGCAGTGAAAAGGCACAGAATGAAGTTTAGACTCAAGCTTTGCTAATAGAAATGTGGAATTATCTGGTGGAACAGGCTCAGTGGTATTAGGTGGCTTTAATCTGCCTTTATGTAGCACTCACTGGAGGATCATTCCCTTCAGCATTACAAGCCTCTAGTGCTTTATTTTAATTGTTCAATAAATTTCAGGGATGTGGTAATTAACCTGGTTGATTAAATATAATCAACTACTTACTTCTAACCAATAGTCAATACTTGCTACTAATCTTCCATTTGCTAATTTTTTATCTTCTCTCTTCACAAATATTTGGTCTGTGCAGACAAATCTTGATTTCTTCATGATTGATTTGATATTTTTTTAAATCCCTCAGTATTTGGTACCAAATATAGGACTTAAAGGATTTGGGGAATGAATCATACAACACAATTTTATATTGTCAGGAAAAAGTATTTGATTTACTTTTGTAGTTGATGCATAGACACTGATACTTATTTAAAGTTCCTTACATGTAAAAAAACAGATAAGAGGGCTGAGGCAATAATACATAACTTGCTAGAAATTTCTATCACACAATGCAAAATACCTTCAATAACTGGAGGAGAGAGATCTTCTCAAGTGGCCTTATCTGTGTAAGAACAATGAAAACAGTCAGTCTTTGAGTAATGTTTGTGAGGGAATAAGCAAGCCAAAACCAGAGAACAGAATACCTTTGAGGCATTCTGAGCCAGTGGAAGAGCTCATGGACACAGCTCAGCAGTCCCTGAGTCACCAGTGATGTGAAACAGCCTATCCAAAAGGAGCAGTGCAATATATCTTGTGGAAATATCAACCCCTCACCGAGTACTCCTGGATCCCAGGGGAGATGGTTTCTTTGGGAAATGCTGTTCAGAGACAAACTTGCCTTCAGGTACAGAGTCAGGCCAGGTGTTCCCATATCATCCTCCACACCAAGGTATCAACATGTTTAGAGTCAAACTGCCTTACAATGTTGTTGCTCTTAACTCTTTTACATCTTTCCTTCACCACAGCACCAAGTCTGACAGAGACAAGAAGTGTTTGGACATTATTCTTCATCACATGCCTTGATTCTTTGGGTGTCCTGTGCCGAGTTTGATTTTGATGGTCCTTCTGATCTCCTCCAACTCATGATATTTTTTTATCTTGTGATACCCTGAGAGATCACTCACACACAAAGATATGTAATCCATACTTTACTCCAAATGAAAGAGTAATGCTATCAATTCTCGTAGGACTTCAGGTAGATTTTTAAGATTAATGATCAATCCTTATTATTTACTTCTTGCATTCTGTTTTTAGATACATTTCAAGCTGTTTTGGGCTCATGCCTTTTTGTGTCAAGGTGGCATGTCCCACAAGGAAACATTCTTGTTTAAGCATGTTTTCCAACATTTCTGTGACCAATAAAAATAAGAGAAGAATGATGACAGGAATCATATCTCTGTCTCTCCCAATTCTTTCATCTCTTCTAACTCTGTACAAGTTGTAATTTCTGCTTTTAAATGAAGTAAATATAGACAAAGAATATGAGACTAATGGAACCTTACTTCAGATGCTCAAGGAAGTCTTGGGCAAAGAGAAATTGATCCTTATGGGTGACTCCAATTACCCAGACATTTGTTGGGAAAACAGCACTGTGACTGTCATAAATCCTGCCAACTAGACCAATTTATCACAAAGAGTGATTTAGATCACTTAAAGAACAACTGAGGTAGTTTTAATATGTTGTGAAAGTGTGACTTAACAAAGATTGATGGCAAGGCTCACTCTATTATTTGCTGCATGGATTAAATGTACAAAATTTTTTTAGAATCAAGCTAGAATGATTTATACAGAAAAAAGAGATGCAAAAGGGTGGTGAAGAGTTCTTGTTGAGTCATGAGGCCCAGAAAGGAACCCCTGGCCTTCTAAATTCTGCCTCAGGGGGAGCATAGGTGCAGCTTTAACCAGACTTAGTCCTAGGCTAAGTCAGTGTTTTATGTCTAAAGGATTGTATCTATGGAAAGTTTACAATAATTAATATTAAACATCAGTTTAATTTGTATTAATTCAGCATGCTATCAGTCACTTACTCAAACAGCACAGACATGTATTAAATTCATTAATTAATATCAAGGCAGATTTAAATAAAAAAGCCTTGAAAAAATAGGTTGGGAGGACCTCACTTAATCTTCACAAGCCTTCTCACTTTCCATATTTCTCTGTGTTGCACCACTCTGCTTGTTAACATGGACTCAGCCCTTGAACAAAAGCAGACAATACACAGAAGATTCTTATCTCACATTCTTTCCCTCTTGAAAGTCAATGGGCATTTTGCCATTTCATATCATGCTGCTTGATTTTATCAGTTTTAGGGATGCTGGAACAATATGCTGAACTCTCTAAATAGAAAATAGTTAAGACCTTATCTTACTAGATCAATACACATAAAGAACCAGATACTGTTCCATTTAATTCAATAAACACTTTACCTTTGATTTCCATGCATACAAAACAGGCCTTCAGCATGAGATTATTGTTGATTTCTCATTTAAATTTTAATGAATGATTAAAAAGAGAGAAACTGAACTCAAAGAAAAGCAACTGAACCTATAGTGTCCTGTTTCATGTAAAGAATCAATTGAACTGGATCACAGAGAATGTAGATAATCTGAACATTAAAAATGTATTAGTATTATGCTTCGTTAGAATATGACCATGAGATGAAGTTGTTTGTTGGGAGAATAAAAGCAGAACAGCAGAGGATTGAATAAAGGCTTTCTTTAGGAAAGTACTAAACTAAGAGCTCTATTTTCAGGCCATGCTTAATCCTTTTGAGTTCAGTGGCTTAAATCTTTCCCTCACTAAAGAACAAATAATGAATTGTGGCCTAACAGCCTCAGTTCTGTGAATAGCTATGGCTTAGGCCACAGCCCAGAGCACACAGTAAACCAGTTTTGCAGCAGAATAAGCACATTTTGGACAAGACAGATACACTTAATCTGCATATTTTTTTCTAGGGGTGTTTCACTCCTTTAAACACAGAACCGTAGGATAGAGGCAGATTTATTCCAAACCAGAATGTCTAATATGTAGAATGGACTCAATGACCCTGATGGATCCCTTCCAACTCAGCATATTCTATGATTCTATCATATGTACAAACTATTGGAACAGAAAATTATAATAATGGTGGAATGCATATGTCACACATCAGAATAAAAACATTGTGTGTAATATTCTGCAAAGTTTAATAAAATAGGTAATTTGAGAATAGAAAAAGGAGAAGAAGGGAATAAGAATAATTTAGTGATTTTTTTCATATTGCCTGTTGGACTCGATGTGTTACTTGTTTTGTCACCTGTAAACCACAGTACTTTTCAGTGGTCAAGCTCACTGGCTGAAATTTAGAATATTTGAAGAGCTATAGCTGGTAAGAGTCATATGTAAAGGTCAGGAGATTGCAGTATATTTGCTTTCATTTCTTGGAATCACTTGCAGTTGCCTGGTCTGTGCCTTGGGAAAGCCTCAGACGCCTAATTTTTCAAGAGAAAACCCAAGAGTTTTGAAGGAATAGTTACATATTTTAGCACACAAGAAGGGGTTTCTGGAGGATGATGCATTTGAAAGCAAGGTATTCTAAGGTCAGGTGACTGACATGAGTGAATTGAGCCAGATATGAAGCAGCAAAACTGGTTATAAACATTACCCTGCAGAATTCCAGAGAATTAAATGAATCCTTCTGTGGCAAACAGAGGAATATGATCTGCCTATGCTGTTCAGTGGCTCCATGTTCATGAGCTGATGGAAGCATTCAAGCAGGCATTGCTCTGATGGGTCTGGTGTGATATTGAAGACATTTCCCTGGCCCTCTCACTGTGCACATGCAAGTAATACTTCATAGTGGTTTCTTTTTAAACTACAAGTCTGGCAACATTTACTGTGATGCTGAAGGATAATCCATGTACTTCTATCCAAGCAAAATTCTCCCTATATTTCTCCAGGGCAGATGTCTCAGCTGTTGACAAACACTTTTATTTATTTATTTGGCTAAATAGTACTTCTGTGGTTTGCTGACTTATGCTATGTGCTGTTAGGACTATGTTGAGAAAATATATCTCATAGAAGAACCTGATGATAAGAATGAAGAATATTCTTTACAAAATGAGAATTAATCAAATACTTTTGTATATGGCACAGACTTCTATTAGAATATTATAAAAAATTGTGCAGGCATTAGACTGTTTTCTGTTGTTCGGTTGGTGTTTTTTAATAGTCTTTTGTAAAATCATATGAAAACCTCTTTCAAAAAATTCTCCAGGACATTATTCCAATGACCAGTTTTTACCTATTCCAAAAGAACCAGAGGTGGATTGCTTGCCCTTGAAATTATGGAAAAATAAAGAAGGTGAATGTTGTTACAAAGAGACAATTCACATTAAAGTGGAAATCCCATCCTCTTTTCCCTGAAATGTGTGTTCAAAACATGAAACATCCAAAAGCATGCTATAGTAAGAATCTTTAGTATAGAACATAGGCTGAAAGTGTTGCCAAGACAATTTAATGCCTCCATAGTGACAGATGTAAAAAAATAAAAAAAAAACCAGAACAAAAGAAAACCCTTAAAACTTGAGAAGAGAAAAAAAGAGAAAAAAAAAGAAAAGCAGAGAGAGAAAAGAAAAGAAAAGAAAAGAAAAGAAAAGAAAAGAAAAGAAAAGAAAAGAAAAGAAAAGAAAAGAAAAGAAAAGAAAAGAAAAGAAAAGAAAAGAAAAGAAAAAAGATTGAAATATAAACTGATGTAATGTGAAGAGGAGAGGAGGATTAATAGCTGAAGCAATGCCTCAGTGACAGACAGAAGTGTAGTAGAGATGCTTTAGGCCTCTGAGGCCACCTTGCAAGGTAAAAAAATGTCTCCACACAAAACATTTCATCAGGAGGAGTAACAGATGGCCTCTTTCTTAGCCTGTCCAGAATGCTGTAATTTGCTTGGTGAAGGGATGACTGAAGACATATTACTACCTGGTTCCTGGAGGTTGCTTCGGAGACAGCTGTTGTAGTTTTCCTAAGAGAAGAAAATGGGCCTGCTGGTGGATTGTCCATCATCTTGGGTTACAAGGTCACAAAGGCAGAGAATTAGGATTATACATTTTGCACCACGATTGCAGCATGAGTAACCACTTCTCTGCTCCTTTTTGGATGCACTGATGTTGCTCAGGGCAGATTTATCAGACATCAGCCTGCCAGATCCTCTTCATCCATACATGACTCCTAGTGCCTCATGCATGCAATGATATATGATGCACTACCCCTGGATGATGATGGATTCAAACAGAAGTGTTAAAATAGTTTTTCTTCCTTCCACTGAGGACAGGGATCTACCTCTGTATTTAGTATCAATCAGAGGAAGCATCAGTCAGGCAGTGGCTGCAGAAAGTTAAGCTCCTAAACTCAATATATTATGTAAAAAAATCATGTAGAGAGGAGAAACAAAGCAGTGAATGCTTTTCTGGCATTCATGTACACACAGGCCACTACCATCATTCTCCCCATTTTTTTTTCTGTTTGTGTGTTCAGGGCTCTTACTGGTGTCTGACCCTGCCCGGCACAAGCACCTTGTCTCTGAACTGGACACACATAGACATGACAGATGGACCACTGGGTGGATAAGGAATTGTCTGGATGGTCACACTCAAGGGGTCGTGATCAGTGGCTCAGGGGCCACAGGGACAGGTGCAGTTCCCTTGGGGTCAGTGCTGGGACCAGCACAGTTTGACATCCTTGTCAGTGACATGGACATTGGGATCGAGGGCACCCTCAGCAAGCTGGTTTTGGGACACAGTGCTGTTAATTCAGCAACAGAGGATGGGGAAACCATTTCCCCCTCTGAAGGGGACCTTAGCCATCTTCTGGGTGATTATTTCTGCCATTTACTGGAAAGGCAAGCTGAAGTCACTGACCTTTTAATTCAGATGTCTACACTGTGTCTCAGTTATACAGATTAGCAATGGCAACAGACATAAAAACATTATGGGAATACTGCTTGTCTGTGTCTGCATCTGAAGGTAAGGAGAAAGGTTTCACAGTGTTGCCTTCTTGGTCTCATTCCTCCACAAAGGAAGAGCTGGAATAGAGTTCCCAAAGATTTTAGTCTCTTGAGATGTCTTTCAAACATCAGGATTTCCAGGAATCCTGACACACCCCTGACATGACATTTTTAGGAATGGTAATAAAAGTCCATCCATTTAACTTCATTGTCTTTTCTAGACTGGTATCAGGATGACAAAAGTAAGATATTTCATGAAAGAGAATTCTGTGGAAGCATCTATAAATTTTACAACTTTAAAGCTACATAGTAGTTGCCATATTGTAAGTTACAGCTAATTGACAGAATCACAGAACCAAACAACCATTGACATTGGAAGGGACCTCCTGAGATCAAGAATCCAAACGTCCTGCCCCAGCAGGGTCAACTAAAGCAGATTGTGCAGGACAGTGCCCTGAGGAAAAATCTGCAGTGACCAGTCAACCTGTGACAGTGTTGTCACTCTTTCAGTTCACAAGTGTCTTATTGTGCTCAGATGGAATTTTATATAGGCTTAGTTTTTTGTTGTTGGGTTTTTTGTTATTGTTATTGGGGTTTTTTTTGTGGTTTTGATTTTGGTTTTGTTTTTTCCATCAGTTAATTCTTGTTGTATCACTTGGTTTCCTCTGGGAGCCTGTCTCCCCCATCTTAATTTTCTCCATTCCAGTGTTTACACAGAGGGATAAAATCCTTCTGAACCTTTCATTTTCCAAGCTGAACAGTCCCAGCTCTCTCAACTTCTACTCATATGAAGGGTGTTCCAATCCCTTAATCATCTAAACTGTAGGAGATTTTGTAATTGGCTTTGGGGTTTGTTTCCTTGGGTTTTTGTTTTCTTTTCTTTTCTAAGACACAGTCAGCCATGAAACACCATCAGTGGAACCATCTGTGTTCCATCATCTGAGTAAGGCATCCAAATTGCTGTCTCTTGGTGTTTTATTTGCTATATGGCTTCACTAAGAATTCAGACTTGGCATCTGAGTAGAGAAAATCTATATACATTTTTTTTCCCATTTGAAACCAAAGGGCCAGCTCATTTCATTGTTTTGCCATTTATTTTTTTTACTGTGAAAGTTTGATCAGTACAGTTTGGCCATGTCTCTGCTCACCCTCTTTTCCAACCTTCCCAGTTTTCTGGCAGTTTGCCTAGATAAAAGCCGTAGTTGTACTCAAAATCACTTTTCACATTAATTTTCTTTCACGTAAGACCTGATTGACCACCCAGATCTCAGGGAAAAGGTTCAGCTGGAACAACTGACTAGCTGAAGAGTAGGAATCTCTACCCAAGAGAAGAAAACCTCCAAAGATGTCTTCAGTCACTTGTGATTGGGTAAACGTATGCAGAGTTCTTCATAGCAAGGGTTTTTATTTATTCAGCAAGTTCTCTAGATGACCTTTATCTACTGAGAAAGTAATGTTTTTCTGTGGAATGGAATTTCCATTTCTCTTCCTTTCCCCTAGCCCTTAAAATTCATACTAAATGCTCTCCAAATAGATTTTGTGTAAAAATCGAATATATTTAGAAGAATAGCCTTTCCACCCTTAGCAGTACTTGTGATCATTATGGAACAGGGACCTTAATTCAGGAAATCATCTTAAGCCTTGAAATACCACATATTACACCTATGTTCTAAACATGTACAGATTTGATAATATACCCATGCACTTCCAGGAATAAATATTGGCCTGAAAGAGATACAGAATTGTATCTTCTAATGCATGAATGCTCATAGTACTGAATTAATGCATTAGGGGAAACTCAGATTAAGTTAATTATTTAATTAAATTAGTTAATTTAACGAGTAAATATTAATTATCATTAATTCATTTACTCTGAGAGTTAATTTATCTATGCAAAAACTACCTTAAAAGAAAAGTAATTCTTTGGAGAAAAAAAAGTAAATTATGCTTTTGCTAATGGAGTTTGCCATATTGTCTCGAGCTAGGCTAAATTGCAGCAAGAAGGTAAGCCCAAGAGTAAATATGATTTGTGGTTTATTTTATTAGTGTTCAAAGATTATCCTGTTAGGTGGAGAATATTTGCTATGGAAAATTGATCATGATAATTTATCTTTGTTTAGAAAGCATTAGAGGTGATGTTTAGATCATATATTAACATTTTATCCATAATATGGAAGATCCAGATGCTCATGTTGTGCTTTTAACTGTGATTGCTTGCTCTTAAACTTCTTCTTATGGATTTTTACATTTATGTAAAGTGACAATTAAACTTCAATTATAAGTTCATTCTGGATTGTCTTTATTTTCTTTGTTTTCAATTAAAGGATTTTTTTTCCTCTGTAAAACACTGTAAGTTGCTTTCTTTATTTGCTCTGCCATCTGTTTAACTGTATGTTGGTGTCCTAATTTACATTCTTTAGGGATGGAGTCTGAGCCCTGCTGAAGCCAGTGGTCATTTGGCAAATCACAGTTTGGTTGTGGAGTGTAAGGGTGCAAAGGACATCTCAGTGTCATGAAGCTGTGTCAGGGCAGGTTTAGGTTGGAAAAAAGGAAATAAGGAAAAAGTTCTTCCCCCAGGAGTGGTGGGGCACGGCAAGAGGCTCCCCTGTGGGAAGTGGTCACAGCACCAGCCTGACAGAGTTCAAGCAGCATTTGGACAACTCTCTCAGGCACGTGGTGGGATTCTTGCAGCTGCCCTGTGCAGGGCCAGGAGCTGGACAAGATGCTCCTTGTGTGCCCCTTCCAACTCAGGGTGTTCTATGATTGCCTATAGAAATGGGATTAAATACATGCATGGGTCAAGGTCTGTTGCATCAGCACCTAAAAATCACCTTAAAATCACAGTAGCATGGTCTAAATTTTCCAGTCCAGTACAACATACCTTGTGATTACATCTTGTATTTCAACCTCACTGCAAAATCCAAGTGGTGAGCCA
This sequence comes from Fringilla coelebs, assembly GCF_963513975.1. Lineage (NCBI taxonomy): Eukaryota > Metazoa > Chordata > Aves > Passeriformes > Fringillidae > Fringilla > Fringilla coelebs. The sequence continues at coordinate 6,730,657 of NC_140028.1, read as the reverse complement.
CACACTCAGATTGGCACAGCACCACATCCAACAGCCACACATTAACACTGCTACTTCTAGAATATAACCTGAAGGAGTAAACTTGGTGGTGTTCTAGCACATTAATTTCCCAAACAAATCTACTTGTGAAAGGTAAACACACCTGGGGATCAGTTAAAAAAGTAAAATCAAAAACATAAGCAGAAAGGCGTTAAATGAGTGATACAGAGCAGCTTTCACTGGACAAATCCAAACCCTGCAGCTTGAACTCAGCCACAGAAACGAGTGATTGAGCTGAGGCCAGGAGAGCCTGTGGCAGACAGCAAGGCTGGGGTGCTGAATCAGGAATGGATGAAGGAAGTGTCTGCTCTGTCAAACTGTGATGCAGATTGAGAGGTTCTTGATTCCCCAGGCTCTGCAAATGCTGTGTCATCTGTTTTGTGTGGCAAATGTCAACAGAGGGTTGAAAACCTCTATTGAAATTGAAATAAGGAGCACCTGGGAAGAAGGGGATGGGAACACTTTCAGTATATCAGAAAGAGATGATCTGTTTTTTTTTCTTTTTTCACAACTAAAATAGATTGTGTAAAGAGTAGAAGTATGTTGAAGATTGGAAAACTCTGTAAGTGAATGGGAGGTACATTTTTAGTCATTGTACCATTAAAGGGACAGATTATCTCGTGATTAAATCTACTTATTAAAGCTAATAACAAAAAATTGTCCAATATCCGAGCTGATGTATCAAATCAACAAAACATTGTTTTGATTTCTTGCCATTTTCTAGACCCTTCTAGATCCTAATGCAGGTGAAAGTGGATGTGAAAGTCCACCCTAGACTTGAAACTCCTCTTGACATGCAGGAGAGCCAGGGGAATTGTCTTTGAATATGTTCCACTTTTACTTTCTCTGCCTGGAGCACTGCAGTCACATTGATGAGGCTAGTAAGGAAAAGAAAATTAGAGCTCATATAGACATGGAAATAAAATTAAACAAAATGAATTCTTTATATATTTTTTTCTGGCTCTAAGCACAATTTTTATCTCAGGAGAAAAAAATTAATTTACCTTAGATATAGTTTTAGTTGTTCTGAGTGTTCAGAGTTAAAATGCTCAATTCTGTTCATTTGTGCACAAATGCACTTTAGTTCAATTTAAATAAAAAACAGCTTTAACAACAGGTTTATGTTGTTGAAAAAAATGTTTTCATTTTTCTGTAGGATATTCACGTATTAAACTTGCTGTTTCATTAAAGTGAATATATCAATCCAGAAACTACTTTTGTCCAATTCTCTGAGATATTTTAGAGTCAGATTTTATAATTACTCAGGGAAATCCATCCTGTTTTAAGTAAATGTTTATGATAATCTCACAGAATAGAGAATTGAGCCAGTTTCTCATCTATTTAATATACATCATTCTTTTTAAACAAAAAGGTGTTATTTTCATTGCTCCAATAATCAAAGCTTGAGTACATGATCTCTCAAGACTGAACATAAGCCCTTCCTAAAAGCATTTCTCTTTGCTTTTATTTGTTTGAAGCAGAAGAAAATAATAGTGGAATGATAGATTTATTCAGAGAGAGATCATCCCAGAAACTGAAGCCAGTGATCCAAAGAAACAAGAAGGCTGACAGGGTGAAAGGAGAGAGAGAGAGACAGTCCTGCAGGAAAGACTGAGCTCCTGCTCTGCATGTCTCATCCCTCAGGATCTCATTATTTCCCACCTCGAACCCCTTCATGTCAGCAGCTCTGAGTCCTCCTGCTCATATCACAGCGCTGCTTCCCTCCACAGAACAGAGATGTTTCCCTCCACAGAACAGAGATGTTTCCCTCCACAGAACAGAGATGTTTCCCTCCACAGAACAGAGATGTTTCCCTCAGAAGCACTGTGGGTTCCCAGGGTTCAGAGCAGGAAACGGATGGAGTATCAGCTCTCTAGTGTGGCTGAAACAATCAGGATGACTGAACTCAATGCTCTTGGTGAGGAGGAGAGTGGCAAAGGAGAGGGAAAGAAGAGAATAGAGACGATAGAATCCCTTACTCTGAGATTATTAAACCCACTGATTTAACATGCAAAGGACTGTATTATTTCCTAGACACCTCTCTGCAAGCAGATATCTGGGGAATGCTACAGTATGTTTTATTTTGTCAAAGTTTGGTTGGCACCAGCTGCGATTTTGGAAGCAAGTTAGGAAGAAATTCTTTGCTGAAACTGTGGTGAGGCCCTGGAACAGGCTGACCAGTAAAGCTGTGAATGCTCCATCCCTGGAATTGTTCAAGGCCATCTTGGATGGGGCTTTGAGCAATCTGGTCTAGTGGAATGTATCCCCACCCACAGAGTGACGTTGGAACCCGACAGCCTTTAAGATCCCCTTCAACTCAAACTATTCTATGCTTCTATAACTCCTGCAAAGCCCTAAAACAATTCCTTGCCTCCATAAAGAGTTGAGAGGAAGACATGCATTTTGAGGCTTCACATCTCATCAGCTTGAAAAATCAACCCAGCATTCCTAAGAGCACAGAGCTTTGCCCGGTAGACTTGAATCGTGAGATTCTGTGGCTATTAATAGAATACATGGAATGATCCTGAAGCAGATGTACACAGCTGGTGAGGAAGGTCACTAAAGATTTGCCAAGACCTTTAACAGGCCAAAATAAGATCTCTAAAGTAATAAAGTGCATAAAGCACAATAGCAATCTCCTTGGCTCCTGAGAGCAGCAAAAGTAGTTTCTATTGCTAGGTAATTTTAAGAACTGCTGTGTAGTTTCCACTTTCATTAGCCATAAGTAGGAGAGAAAGTGTGAAACTGTAAACCATAAAGGAGCAAGTCTTTTCACTTATTTCTGTTGCTGCCACTCTCTTCAGTGCTATTAAAATCTCACATATGAAATGGTGTTTCTCTGATATGACACCAAATTTCTCCCAGACACGTGTTTTTGGTGAGTGAAGCTGTTGGGTAGGAAAGATGTTTTCTCTCTTCATAATCAATGCAGCACTGATTATGTGTGTTGGTGACATACTTAATCTCATTCTGATTTTCTGGATGATCTTATAAAGCCAAAATAATCCTTGTGATATTAACATGGTGATTCCAGATTCCATTCTAATTAAATTAAGGCTGTGTGACTGTGATATTGAAGGCATAGGGACAATTCTCTTGAAATAAATTAACTGATCTTTCGATTTGTTGAGGCTTAATCAAAATTAACAAGTTTCAAGGCTTACATTATACTCAAAATCTTGATCAGAGGGATATTTTTCACTCATTCTTTCAGAAAAGTGGGTAAGGTGTGGGATTTTTCTCCTGGAAGGCTATATTACCAGACATTGTTTCCAAAAACAAAGCATTTCTCTTGGGGTCCTTTGTCCTTCTTTAGGTCTGTATCACAGTGGAAAAGTCTTACTTTCTTTTATGTTCCAAAAATAAACGTTACAACTCTTCATGGCATATCTGAGCTGAGTGCTGACTTCTGAAGCTTCTGCCAGAAGATGTTTAATAATACTGTCAGTCCCAGAGAATCCATGCCCTGGCAAGTTCTGACAAGGTGCAAAGTATTGGACAGGTGTGAATTTGCCATCTGCACTTCCCCTACAACACTGAGCCAGTGTCTGTAGGAATTAACTAAAGGGAAAACCTTGAGAGGGAAAGTCACAGTGTGCCTTGTTCTTTGAGATATTTCCTTGCTGGGTAGCAAAACAGCCACAGAGCACGGGTAGAAGACTGTGTATCTTTGTTTCCCCAAATTTATAAAACCCATATAACAAATAAAACCTTGAGGCTTGTTTGTAGATGTTCAGTGCAGACATTTGATGACACAAGCCCACATAACCCTGTGTTGTCCTAGAAGAGAGCAGAAGAACTTTCTCATTTTGGCATTGCCATCTTTCAGAGTAGTGCCAGTTAAACCTGAACCATCTATGCCACAGGAGAAAGGAATTACTAAAAATTAATCTGTTCTTGACTAAGGGGATTTATGGCTAGAAAAATGGTCTGAGGGTCTAAATATTTGGTTCTTTCTCTCTCTGCTAATAGCTGTGCAGTGAACTACAGCCAAATTCTTTGAGCTGCCTTATTTTAGAAGTTGCTATTCTTTAAAAAAGAAAAAAAAAATTGCTTGGCCTCAGGAGTATAATACAGAGCAGGTAATTTAGGCACAGGCAGTCAAAAATTATATATACTCAATAATGCCAAATTCTCATCACTATAAATGATGATAGCTGGATCTGAACAATTAATTTAAGTGAAAAAATTCATATAACTGAAAGTTTTACTTTGTGATAGGGAACAGGAATGATCTGGCAGACAGGAAAGCATCTCACCAAGCAATTAATCCAGGAGAGCTACATGTCTGTTCACTGGGAATTGAGAGCTTCATGTCTCTCCCTGACAGATGGTACTATCCAAGAGAGGTAAATATGACATTCTTTTACACCAAAGTAGTAAATCAGTGGCCCAGGCATAGGGAAACAAATTCTAAATATCACAAATCCCGAAAAATTTAGCAGTCCTGAATATCAGAGAGTGTTTAATGTAAAGCTCTCTTAAGTTGCTTTGTACTCTCCTGGCCATAAAATAGTTTAAATTTGGAGAAGGCAGGAAAGGGAGAGAATTTTCTATTATTAATGGTGAAACTATACTCTTGCACAAATACTTGTTCAGAGCCTAAGACCAAGGGTTTGAAAGATTTCCTCTCGTCTTCTTCCTTGGAGACTGGTCCTGATGATTTGGATATTCTTAGTCTCATCTTTACTTTTGTGGGTAATTCACTGTCCCACAAAAACCCCACAATTTAGGGTGGAAGTGTCCTTCAAGATGTCAACTCAGAACAGATAAATTCCACAGCATATCTGGCTGCCCAGGTCCTGTCCAGTCCTGTTTGAAACACCTCCAGTGATGGATGTTCTAAAGCAGCTTTGGTAAACCTGTCCTTCTGTTTGTCCATTGGCAGCAATTACATGGAATTAAGAGGAGCAATTAATGCAATTGAGTCTCCTGAGGATTCTGCATGAGAAGGTGACATCTTCAAAAATTAATGGCCACAATACTTTGCAAAATGACTGGCTCGTGCCAAGAGACAATACAAATAGCTATATTTTTTAAAATAAATAAATAAATAAATAAATCCCAAACCAAACCCAAAAAAATTGTCCACAAAAATACTAATGATCTGGGATTTTTTATAGTGGCCTTTGGCAGTAACTTTTCCAGTGTCTAACCCTGGAAACCAGTTGTCTTCTCACTTTCTGTCCCAGGAGAAACAATGAGTTCTTTCCAGATGTATTAACTCCTAGAAATTTATCAGACTTTTGCAAAACCTCACCTTCGAGGTCTTTTTTCCCCTGTTGCATTTACTTTTGAGGTTATTATGACAGAAAAGGAAATGCCAAATCCCTTGCAGGTAGGTAAACCACTGAATTCATTGTCATGGTGCATCTATGACAGGGGAACATCTGAGCCCAGCTTTGTGCTCACAAATGACAGTTCTTCAAATGTTTGCCCTGTTTATGGGTCACGTGGGAAGTTTCCAATGTCAAGGAATCACAGTGCCACACACAGTACCTGCAGGGAAAAAAGGTCAGTGTTAAAAACAGGAGTTTAGTATAGCAAACACCACAGAACTCTGTGACTTTTAAAGTAGACCCTCATGAAGAAAAGGATATGTTCCCCAGGATGCCAGCTGTGGCATTAAAGATAGTTGTTAGCTGTCATGTGAGAACTGAACCTTTCCATAGGTCAGACTCTTTGTGGTGCCCCGTGACAGGAAAAAGGGAGATGGGCACAAACTGAAACACTGGAAGCTCCATCTGGATATGGGGAAAATCTTTACTGGGAATCTGGCAGGGCACTGCACAGGCTGCCAGAGAGGCTGTGGAGTCTCCATCTCTGGGGTATTGGAAACCCCCCTGGGTGTGACCCTGTGCAACCTGCTCTGGGTGGACCTGCTTTGGGTCCCTTCCAGCCCCAACCATTCTGTAATGCTGTGAAAAGTTTCCATTTCTACAAAAATCTGATTGTCTCCAAAGATCACCAGTATCCCACCTACTTGTACAGTTTTTGTCATTTACATCACAGCATAATCCCAGTAAATCAAGTACTAGAGGAAATTAATCAGCTTCAGGTTAAGACTGAAGAAAGATTTCAAATAATTTGCGAACCAAAAATTTTCTGTTTCTTTTTGTAACAATTGGTGTTCAGTTTTTACTGACCATTTTGTAAACAGCTTAACCCTCCCACTGTAAATATATTAAAAAAAATACAAGGACAAATTCATTGTGGTTTTATGATTTATTTTAAGAGAATACTGAATAAGTCTTTTTTCTCATTAGATAGATAACATAGATAAAATAGTTTCAGTAAAATACAAAGTTATTTCTCTTTGACTTATATCTGACAGATAAAATGTGTAAACCTTAATGTCTTATTCAGGCCACATGCAACAGTTTATTATTTTCTTTAAACATAAATATACCCTACAGTATTTTCTTCAATGTTGGCTTCGTAGAGGAGGAGGGCTTTAATTTTACTTGTGACATGAAGAGTGACAAAATGTCCATTATCTGGGGACAGAAACTGAGAAAATTTTTGAATGTGTTTGAGGTTTTTTAATGTTCTACCCATGTCCCCATAGGTTTCTGGTAAGAAATTAAGATGTAGATGGGGAATTTACTTGCCTGGATATTGTCCAATAACTGCTCTTCCAGTTGAACTATTTTGATGATTAGTTGACTAAAGTAATCCAGCTGAATCTCACTGTTTTTAATTTCTGTTCCCTTGAAACTGTGGAAAATAAAAAGGAATTATCTCTGGTATTACACCGAGGCTGTGCATAAATGTCTTCTAGATATCTTTGCATTTTTATTCCCATTTACGCTAATGCAAACAGAACCAAAAAAAATCTGATGTTGAGGTGTGCCTAGTCAGTTACTGTGACAGAAATTTCTTTGGCAGCAGTTAAAAACTGTCCTCATCTTTAGGTCTCAATAGTAACTCACACAGGAAATTAAGGTAGACCCTGATTTATGTAAAGTGTGGTTATATCTTTTGAAGCTTACAAGTCACCAGATTGATCAGTAGCATGAAGGGCACTGAGGAGAAGCCTCTGGAGAAACTTGGCATGGTTTATGTGTCTCAGCTTTTGAAAAACCTGGTACAGAACAACTGGAAGAGAATCTGTAACTCACAGCCCTCGGGGTGGAGCCTGCATTGCCCAGCATTAAATATTGGAATTTAGACATCCAATTTAAGGTGCTCATTCAGGCTCCTTTGATGAGGAGCAGTTACTATCAGGAGCTACTATTCAAAACCTATGATATCCAAGATAATTAGGACAATTTAACCTCTAGGGGTCTGTTTCTCTGCACAAGCATTAGAGGGACTGTGAATACGAGCTTAGATTAGATGTTTAAATTCTGGAAACATTCTCTTATGTCTGACAAATCCTAATTTAAATCTAAAATGAAAAAGAACCAAAAAAGGAAAAACAAAACAAACAAAATCCTCTCCCAAGATACAAAAAAAACCCAGGCCAAAACTAAAAATCAACAACTAACAAATAAACAACAACCACAACAAAACCACAAAACACCCCACCCCAAAACCTGGAATTTTCATATATTGGACACATTAGTATACCTAAAACAATTTCTTTGATTTTAGACTCTCAAGGTAAAAATTATATTCTTTCAGAGCTAATAAAATATATGGTCAATTTGGCTTTTCTGCAATGAAAGGAATACTGGAAGTGTTTATCTGACTTCATTCATCATCATAAAATCTATCTGATTTTAAAGGGGAACAGTGTACACTGATTTAGAAAAGCCAGTGAATATAAGACTAAGTGGTGTAAGGGCTATTAACTGCTGATGGAGGTGGATTCCTTTGTATTTCCTAAAGACAGAAAGGTGTTCTGGGCATCTAAGCTGAATATTGACTGAATTAGTAATTACTTATGAATATTTTTATTATCAAGTTGTAGATAGGGAAAAATACAAACACCTCCTCCCACCAAAAAACAGACCCAAACTGCAGCCACAAACCCCCAAGAGCTTCAGAAAGTCAGTATCTGACCTCTCAGGATCAATTTTAAAGCATGTAATAAGTTAAGTAATTGGGCAGTCTTTCCTAGCCTACAGAAAAATGCCTCTTGATGCAATTAAATGGCTCAGGATTCAGAAACCCAGACCTACCAGTCTCTTCAGCTTGTGACAGCCAGTCATGTGTGAGAAAGGTCAGTCATGTAAAAGAAAGTAAATGAGTTCTGCAAGGATTTAACTGGAATTGATGCAAAGCTCTCCAAACAGGAAAGGTGATGAAAAGTTCAATCAAAGTCAGATGCAAGAGAAGATGCTCATTAATATCCACAAACACCACGCTCATCTGTATGGCAGGGCTGTGTACTTAATGATGTGATCACAAGTGATATTCATGAGAGGAAAATGTGCTCCATCACACCCCAGCACTATACATTGCATATCCCACCAATGCTCCTAGAAAGAATAAGAAAATTTTCATATCTGCAGGAGGATTTTATTAAAGGAAGAAATGCATTTATGTGAAGTCAAATAATTAGTGTACTACAGACTGAATATAATACAGTTGCTATTATTAGAGTGTTCAAAATAAAACAAAACATACTCTAGGACCTCTCTGAAAATTTTTTAACATTAGAGAAAACTTTTAAAGATAGAAAGGAGAGGTAATACTGGGAATACTAATGAGCACTCACTTAATTGAAAAGGCATTTCAATAGCATTGCATTCTTGTATATGCACTGAGAACAATAAAAAAATTAAATATTTACAATATATATATACAATATAACAATAAAAAAATAAAGCTTCACATTTGAAGTGCTCAGAAATGAAGATAGCCAAGTTAGTTCACCTAATTACAAAAGACATCTCTTTTAGCAAATTCTATCAAGTTTACAAGTAAAAATCTTATAGTTCTTCCTATGCTGCTTTAATAATTTTAAATGATACCCATTTTTGGTTTAATAATTTATTTTAAAAATAGTCTGATTTATGTTTATTATTCTCTACTCTGAATTTTTCCACTTTGTACACACAGATAGTTGAATCAGAACACACCAAGGTCCAGCTTTTCAAAGCAGAGCAGACATATGCCCCTGGCTGGTGAATAATTCGCCACTATTAAGTATTTAATTTAAATATCAGTGGTCAAGGTGCCTGCATTGCTCTGGTAAATGAAGGAGAGGCACATGTAGCAACAGCTCAGATGAAAATTTGAAGAGAACTAAGGGAATAAACAGTCAAGTACTCACCTTTCAGCTAAAGAGACAAGCAGAGCTACCCCAGAGCTGCAAGAAGAGAGACAGGTGACCCGAGAATGCCAATCTATGTTCCACCCACCCCACTGCTAAAGACACGTGTTCCTACTGATCAGGAGCTTCAGCTTGAGATGGTTTATCCAGAGGAGGGCTGGCTCACTGTTATGGACTGTGCACCAAAAAAATCCAACAACCACCTCCAAGACCATACAGAATCCTCATCTCAGTTTTGGCATTTTATTAAAGCCAATAGTTTTACTCCATGAAGAGTAAGATAAAAAGGATCATTTTCTTTCTTTGGATTCCCAAGATCCAAGAATTACTGAAGTCTAGAGCTGATACTGTTATTTTTCAGAAGATAACATGTTTTTAATGACTGAGGGAAACAACACTAATGAAAAATTCTTCTTGTGTGGTATTTAATGTAACACACTACATTCTTGATTTTTTACCCCATTTTTATCCCTTTTTTTTCACCTCTGCAGAGATGGTTTCATGAGATACTTTCCTCCCCCTGTGTGAAATAATGAGAAAAGAAACAGCCTCTTAAGAATAACATCCAGATTATTCACAAATGATGGGTGCTATCAACCCAGGTAGGAGCACAGAGATCAGGAAAAACTTCTCATGTCCTAGTGGCACAGACATGAAGCTGAGTACAGAACCCATCCCAGGAAGGCTTCATCTATTTAGATACTACTGAAGTAAGTGAAAAAAATAATCTAATTATTACTTTCAAAAGGATTATTTCTCCTTCTGCTTTTTTTTTTTTCATTATTATGGTTACTTTTTAAGATTCTGCTTGATTTCCTCTCAACATCTCTACCTACAGCTTGATTGGAAGACAAGAACATGCAATTATTTGATCGCTTTTCATTTCAGCTGATTAAATGAAAAAGGAAGTCTTTGCTTGGGTCAAAGGTTATTACAATGCATAATTAATTGTCCAATATCATCATAATCAACAACTTTCCAGTTTCAGCCTCTTTGCATCTACCAAGGGAAGAGCTGTGTTAAGTAAAGATATTTAATCAACGGTGCATGATTTGCCAGAAATGGATTTCTCTAAGGGAGCATTCAAGCAGTTATTAGGAGAGGTGCTGAAGTGAAACCACCCTCCTCTGAGCACACTGGATTACACTGGTTTGCAGGGAATGAATTTACATCTTACTGAACAAAACATTTCAGTCACAAGTTCCATCTCCATCTGCTTAATGAATTGAAGTGTCACGAAAATTTGAAGAGGCAGCCCAGGAAAACAGAAATGTAATTTAATGCAACAAGAATAATTTGCTGGCCAACTGTACAGTATTGATGGGATTCCAGACAAAGCATTTAGATTATGGCTGTTGTTACAGTAAAAAGCATCCAGCTTGTCCAGTGAGTCATAGGTTTAAAAGAAGATTTTCTAAAATATATCACAAGAAACTAAACTTTTCATAGGCTTATAGATGACCTAATTGGCAAAGCAGTAAATCTAATTACTTTAAGAAATGGAACTGAAAGGCATCTCTTCATCTTTAATGCAGTCAGGAAAACATATCCTGCATAACTTTCTCAAAAATCACCTAAAATCTGAAGCTGTCTGATAAACATGTACAGACTGCTTAAAATTCTCTATCAGTTCCTGTTATTTATCTCATTTTCTCTGTACTTTTGGATGTAATAACTCAATTTACTGCATCTGGAATATCCCCAGACACCATTAGTGGGCACCCACTCTGTTTTCCTCTTCTCAATTTCCCTGACACAGATAATATTTTATGTGCAACACACACAAGCTGCCTGGTGATGAAGCTCCTCTCTCTCTTCTTTCCCTCTCCAGATCACTACTTAGTAATGTAGTGTTTATTGTCTTTTACCTGTCTAATAATTGAATTTTTCCCCACTCTCAAAATTCAGCTGCAGGAATGCAGAAAGGAAAAGATGTGTCTCTAAACCACAATCTGATGGAAGTGGGCTGTGCATGTTCATCCAGCCTGTCCCCTTTGGCCTGTGACAATAAGCCTGCTCTCCCAATGCCCTGACCTTCCCCACAGGGCAGCACAAGCCAACACAACACAAACCTGCTCAGGGTACTCGTTTGCTACCAGTGTGCACAGACACGACCATGTGCTTTAGGCAGAATGAGTTCCTCTCTGCCAATAGAACTATGCCACAGCATTTGCCCTCTGGGCCACAGACTGCTTTTATTTGCCAACACAGAAGTAAAGAAATAGCAATTTTTAGGGACATTTGACTATAACCATAAATAGTTTGATGTGGTATGTCTGTGAAGAGGACGTTTTGATTACATGCTGGAATCTCTCCCTTTCTTCCTTTGCCTCCTTTATCAATACAAAAATAAGGGAATTTATTCAGATCCTTGATTGCCAGGGATGGAATTCTGTGACTAAATGAGCAAAAGAATAGTGTAATATGCAGGCACACGTGATACTTAGCTACAAAAGACAAGACCTCAAAGTTTAAGAATTTGTGGAGAGAAAAAGAATAAATTTTGAAAGTAATGGAAAGGATGATGGTGACCAACATAATTCTGGTTCTTTTCTGACAAAATAATTTAAATATGCAGCTGCAGTTGGACTTCAGTGTACCCTTTTCTAGATTAAAAAAAAAAAAAAAAAAAAAAAAAAAAAACCCCAAAAAAACTGTCTGGATGGCCAGGTCCAGAAAGTGCTGATGAATCACAGAATCCCAGATTATAATGAATTTGTGGCCAGTCACAAGTGGTATTCCCCTGGACTAAGTGTTGGGGACTGTTCTCTTTATTGTCCTCATCAGTGATCTAGATGAGGAGGTTGAGGACACATACATGAAGTCTGAAGACAGCACCAAGTTAGGAAGGAGTGAAATTGAAAGGATTGGCAAGCACTGGAAGAGCTGCCCAGGGAAGTGTCTGATCACCATCCCTGGAGATCACAGAATGACAAAATCCTATTTAAAACGTGTAGATGTGGTGCTTAGGAACATGGTTTAGTACTGGAGTTCTTAGTGTTAGATTTACAGGTGGACTGGATGGTTTTAAGGATCTTTTACAACCTTAATACTTCTATGATCACAGATGATACTTGTAGGTCCCTTCCAAGTAAAATGCTCTATTAGTGTTGTCTAGTCTAGTGCAAATACAGTCATTTGGATCTTAAGAATAGCATAATTTGAGGAGCATCTGGAAGTGTGTCAGTAGTTTAAAAGGTATTTAGAAAACTTTCAAACCTTCACACTCCTTGGAGAGAGAGCTCGGATCTTTACCTTAGGGAATCTTTCCCCTACCATATGCAGATCATGATATTTCAATTTTCATCTAGTAATTTCATTGTCCATGTTTTCTTACCTCTAAGGCCTCTTGGCCTTTGTAAAATTTGCAGACTTTATCCTGAACTTGGAATTTTAACTGGAAAGCCTGAGGTCAGTTTCTGTGTGCACCCATGGCTATAATTTTGGAGAGCAGTGAAATGCAGTCTGTTGGCTGCTGCAGGTTCCCCGAGGTCTGAATCCACCACATTCTCCGTCAATCTCTGCACCACCTTCCTCACTTCCAACTGAGACAGCAGTTAAGGAACTTTTGCATGAATTTCCAGTGCAATCAGAACATAAGCTACTGAATTAACTGTAATAACACTTAATTATGTGTTTACAATGATAAACATGCCTCAGTGCTGCTCTAGCTGAAAACAGTCGAGCTCAGACCTCAGTGCCTGCCTCTGCCATTCAGTCTGTCTGCTTCAGTTTACACATTTATAAGACAGAACCTTTGCCTATATGATAGATAGGCTTATTCAATAAATATTTTAAGCTGCCAGGGGATTCTTGGATGAGAATCATTATAATACAAAAATAGAAAAAATATTTTTATATAATCCTTTGGTTTTCAAACAAACACTGAAAAAATATTCCATGTTCAGGTAAAAGCAGAATGAGTATAATTGGAAATGGTCAAAAAGCTCACTACTACAGAACAATTTCTTTAGTGTGTGAATACCTAACAAAACTTCTGAAATCTTTCAATTAACTTTTTCACCTAGTAAATATCTGAAGCTACATGTAGTGAGCAATATAATTATTCTGTGATGGATATAATTTAAATCCCAACAGTTTAGCTCCTGCTTATACATCAGGAGAAATATTCAGAGGAGGTATATTTGTTTGATTGTTTGTTTGTGGTAAGATCCTTTAGAGTTGTCAACATTTTTAAATCCCCCTCTTTCCCCCCTTAATGCAAATTGTATTTTTATTAAAACATTTTCTGCTTTTTAGGATTGAATGTATTAAAAAAAACCCACCTATATGTAAACTGGTGGATTTACACCATAAGAATTACAAATCCTTTATAGATTTTGTTAAAGCTATTTTCTTATTGGACTGGCAGTTACAACACCAGGATTTCTTTCTGTTTGCAGCTGAAAGACATTTCATAAATGGTAATTTACTAGTATAGTCATAGTGAAATCTTGGATTTGCTCCTGTTTTACAATAGAATATGACTCTGAGTGGGTCTTCTTTCCGTACCTTTCTGAAGAAAGAAATTATTCTCTCAATGTCAAATACCATAATATCTGTTATATACCTTTTCTCATTTAGAGAAATAAAAGACTCCTACCGACTCTTCATTCTTATTTCTGAAGTCGATACAATTTCCCAGTAGTGTACAGAAACTTAGCAGGAGCTTATGGATGTTTACATAAACTCCTGCAGGGTGAATTTTTTTTTCCTTAGCATAATTTCATTTATTTCTTTAACATTCTGTGTTTCTGTAAAATTTCCTACCTCAAATCAGCAGGTTCTTGCACATCTTCTTTCTGTGCCAAGAGTGCCCAACAAAAAAATAAAAAGCAACCCAGACCTTTCTTTTCATTGGACATGATGCACACTGCATGGAAATACATTCAGAATATACGTTGACAACATTAAGTGTTCAAGCCTCAAGTTTCCACTATTTCATCTTGAATGTGTCACACCTCTAATCAAAGCAATTTAAACCTTAACTGTAACACAGGATAATTTTTGATTGAACTAAATATACCTAACAGTACTAGCAATGGCTGCACAAAGTGACTCTTCTGCACTGCTCCTGGTGAGGATTTCTTCCTCTTTTGAAAAATAAATTCATACTAGTATTCATCTTTTCCTTTTTTATCTTCCTTATTTTCTTACCTGCTTGTCTTCTGGCAAACAACTTCATATATGCAAAACCTCACAAGCAGTTAAGGCAATGATTAAGACAGGAATCGTATTTAATATCTTCATCTTAATGTCCAAGTGGAATTCACTGTCAGATATCTTTTCAGCTATCTTTAAGGAATTAGCCAAAATGATCAGTACATACAGAAGTTCCCAAGGAAGAAATATCAGAAAACACTGAGAGGTACATTAAATTCCTTTAAATTGGTGTTTTGTTTTCTGTTGGGTTTGTTTCTTTGTTTCTTTGTTTCTTTGTTTTTTTAATAAAGGAATACAAAATCTTTCTATCTTGTTGCTCTTTTATAATTTTTTGGGGTTTTGAGGCAAATGATGATGCTCAAAAATGTACAGATAACATTGTTATGGGGCATCATCTTCTAGAACTACAATGTAGAAGAAATGGACATGCAGGGCTTTCAAATTCCTGACAGTTGCTGCTTAATAGGAATGATGGCTCAAAGAGGTCTCCTTGCTCCTCTACATGACACATTCTTAAATGGTTTAGATGACCCAATCTTTTAAAGTTATTCTCCACCCATATGAAGGTGGTCTGGCAAAGTTAGCATTGGTGAGGCTCTAGATGTCTAAAATGCATTGCAAGCACTCAAAGGTTTGTTGTGATGACTGCCATTCCTTGCAAGAGCACATGGTCTCTTCCCAAAATCCATTTCATAGCTATTAGTAAATTCCAGATCAACAAAGTTGAATGTGCCACCTGAATAATGGTTCCGTGTGCATGAACATCTGTTTTTAATGCTATGGTGTTATGCAGGAATATAAATTTAATCTGAAGGAGGTCTAACAATAAGAGCACGTATTTTTCAAATTAATTGTGAATTAATGATGTCTATGCCAAGATAAAACAGTTTTCTGACTCCCTATAAATATAGGTAGATATTAACAATTCATGAACCTCCTATTTTGTGTTATCATATCCAAATCACTGGAGTGGATTTAACTTATTTGGCTTCCCATGTCTATAAGGCAATGCTGGGTCTAGAGCTAGGTAATTCAGTTTTCCTTTAAAGCTAAAGAAATCAGAGTAAGTATGTCAAGGCCACAATTAATCTGATTGTTTATGGAAGTCTGCTTTAGCATGAGATTGACTGTACCAACCATGTCTGTTTCTCTTAACTATAAAGGAGAACCCAAGACTCAGATCTAGTTATCTATAAGGTTTCTATATCTTTGGTCAAGTGAATCCCACATCAACCTTACTATTGTGGGTTTTTTTCTTCCCCACTACCAGAGGTCAATCATTCCAGAGTGACATGTGTCATTAATTCAGGTTTATCTGCATTGCCAGTAAAATATGAAAACTTCAAAGCAACCTAAACCATTGAAAACTTATCTAGAGCCATCAATAATCAATGAATGGAATAAATGTTTTGTGATTTATAGGGTTTTCTTTTTTCCCTGGCTTCTGTTAGATAGGAAAACTTTTTTTTTTTAAATAATGAAGTGACAATTGTGAAACATCAGATTAAGCATATAACATTTCCCAGTGGCAAAGGAAGAAAGAGATTATGTTTTATTACCTGGCTTAGTGCTGCACTCTGTTTTTTTGCTGTGTAACTATTATAAACTTGGTACTTTACTGAATATCTCCAGTCCCACTTACAGAGATATTGACATAAACAGTGATTAAAACAAGTCTTTAGATGGACTCATAGCCAAACCCCTGTGATTTGCCAGCATTCCATCTTGGGCCACGCCACCAAAAACAGCACCTGGTTTTGAGCAGAAGTGCATCTGGTAAAAAAATTATTCAAAAGATGTGACCAAAGAGATAAACTTGAGTTTCACAGCTGCTATGTGTAGTGCATGAAAAAGCTTTGTTTCTCAGCCAGGGAAGAGGACCAAACACTGTTTTTTCTGGCATCCCAGACCCTAAGTGCCTGCTAGCTCACATCATAGATGATGTGGTGGGATGAGCAGCTGCTGGCACAGTGGGAATATAGCAGAACAATTTCACAGTCCTGATCTTAAAGAAGTTTCAATTTAGTAGGCTCTACAACTAAAATATTGCCAAATGCATCAAGAATTGCCCTCAGGGAGAAATGTTGCCCCTGACATTGTCAGAGGGATGCATACAGGTTCTCAGGAACTAGCTATCTTGCCTTTTTCCAGAAGGTTTTGTGATGAGGATGCCAGAAGGCTGCAGGAATAGCAACACTGCCCACCTGAACCACAGCCTCAATCAATAGTATGATGACCCCTGATCAATTGGATGCCCTTGTGGGGGTTTGTAATGGTTTGTCCCATGAGTCACTTACAGGTCTATACATATTTCAATATATATACAGAGATAGCACAGGAATTTTCTAACCCAAATATGCTGCTGACATTTCAGATATTTCCTTTACCTATATCAGGATAAAACCAGACCCTCATTAAAAAAATAAATTTAAAAAAGAAAGATAGCAAATAACATCAACAAAACTAATATTCAATAAGTTTTCTGTGTTAGAGGTCTGAGTAAAGCAGTTTATGCCACTGTGGGTTCTTTGTTAGTGATTAAATGGGCTGCTGTAGTTAAGGAATTACCAGGTAATGTCTTAATTCATTATGGACTGTAAGATAAAAGCTTATTTGATGGATGAATCAGAACAGCTTCTTAATTAAAAGAATATAAAAAAAGAAGAGTTGAACTGGAAGAGCTTTAACCTTTATGGAATTGGGCTTTTGTTACTTTTTCTACATTTGTGACTAATGAGCTCTTTCTTGAAAAGATGAGGTTTTTTAGAGATCAAAAGCTGTATTTATGAAGACCTTTTGGTAGAAAAGGGGAGCTAGGAAGACAGAGTGTGTAAATGAACTACGTACATGCATATCATTAATAGTTTTGGAATGGTTACTTAAGTACAGGAGGGATTGCTTAACTGTGTTTTTAGAGATGTTTAATTAATCAGTTGTTATAAATACACAAAAGAAAAGGGGATTGCCTCAGAGCAAGCAGAAGTGCAATCTGAGGGCAGGACTAATAATTTAATCTGATTTAACACTAGCAGTGATTTTGGAATTCCATGCAATGATTTTTCCATGATGTCAGACAACAGCAAATTACCCGGCTTTTGAAAAGGCTCTTTGCCTTGTAAGAAGTAGAGGTGAGGGGAGAATTGAAGCAGTCCTTGGTTACATGTCATTTCCTTGTCTCAGCCATGACGTGAGGGCTTATTTCCATTTTGAGGTTTACTGATTTTAGCTATCAGAGTCTTGATTTTATTGTTATCTGCTTCACACTATGGAGTTAAAGGACGCTGTCTGAGAGACACAGATGCCTGAACATGTGTCCATCATCGAGGGTATCACCACTGCCTGCTGCTGCAGAGCAGCTCAGGTCTCCTAGAGACCCTGCCATACCTTCCACTAGACTATTTTGGGTTACAAAACACCTATGCACTATGCTTAGATAACTGAAACAAACCCTTTATTAGCTAGCTGAAGACCATCCTGTTCCTCAGAACCCTTCTGTCCTTCAGCTTTCTGTAACCTTGAAATTTATAATTTGAGCTTGTTTTTCACCTGGTCATAAGCTGCTGTTCAGCACTGGATAAGTTCATACCACTTGAAATGCATGTGCATTTCCTGCAAGGAAAATTCTTCTCTGAACTGTAATGACAAGCTTATTGCACACAGTGTAGTAGAAGAAATCTCATTTAAATTTCAGCAAAGGGAGGAACTGAACAAGTTCTTGTTTCTCGACTTCAGAACAAAAAAAATAATTTCATCTTTGTGGAAGTAACGATATGAGGGGGTGCATTACATGGGCTAAATCCATAGCAATTGACTAAACCAAGAGATGCTCTTGGACAATGGGGCTTGGTTGTTTTTACCATTACACTGTTCCCACTGTCTGTAGCATCACTGTGGCATCTGCAAATTGCCACTGTCTCAGAGAGGTCACAGATATGGCTGGAGATAAGAAGGTCCAGTGACCAGTCCCATAGAGTCACAGAATCACAGAACAGCTTGGGTTGGAAGGGGCCTTAAGGATCACTCAATCCCATCTCCTGCCATGGGCAGGGATACCTTTCACTAGACCAGGCTGCTCAGAGCTCCATCCAGCCTGGCCTGGAACACTTCCAGGAATGGGATGTCCACCATTTCTTTGAACAACCTGTTCCAGTTCTTCACCACACCCACAGTAAAAAATTTCTTCCCAATATCTGATCTGAACTTACTCTCTGACAATTTGAAGCAATTTCCCCTTGGCCTGTAACTCCATGCTCTTGTAAGAGATCCCTCTCCATCTTTCTCATAGGTTTCTTGAGGTACTTCAAGGCTGCAATTAGGTCACCCAAAAACCTGCTCTTTTCCTGGCTGAACAATCACAATTCTATCAACATTTCCTCAAAGGAGAAGTGCTCCATCCCTCTAATCAGCTTGGTGACTTCCCCTGCACTCAGTGTCTGTTCTTTCTGTGCTGGGGCCACAGAGCTGGGTAAAGTACTCCAGGGGGATTCACATAAGAGCACAGTACAGAAGCACAATACCTCCCTCATTTTAGAGATTCAGAGAATCTAGCACTAAAGAAATTGGCTTTCTCTCCTATGAGCTACTATGTCTGAGACTAAGCATGTTGAACCTACTATAACAATAGATTGAGACTCAGATTTTTCTAACTCATATGGGCTTCTTGAAGTAAAGAAATTGCTGGGGGATCCCTCCAGAATAGACACTGACACTGAAATATGTCCTTCACTGTTTCAGTGCCCAGTCTGTGACCTCAAATTAGATCTGATACAGAGCATGCCTGTGTCAGGAAAGGATCAAGCCAGCTCTGATCCTAAGTGTCACAAGCCCAAGGATGGTGAATGGCAGCAGTCATCAGGGAACGCTGCTGTCTAAGCTGAAATACTGTGCACAAAGTCAATGCTCAAATGACATTGCTAATGTGAGGATGAAAATCAGGTGAGGTTTTCTTTGTTTATCTTCTAATATTTGCTGGCTGAAAACCTGGAACCATTTAAGGCTGCCTAAGATGATGCTACACTGATGGAACTGAAACTCAAAAGATGGGAAAATCCTTGTTTTCAGTCATTGTGGAACCATCTTTTGGCCATTTTTTGATAGTGAGCCAGCAGAGATTGTGAATGCTGTTTTCAGCAGAGCTCCTGCAGCACAAGGCTCCTTCCATGAGCATATCACCCAGCAGCCAAAATGTGTTCCTGTGTAAAAAAAGATTGAAATTTTATGTGAGCAAAGAATCAGCATGTAGCAATTTGCATTTTTATCAATGAGGAGGTGTTTCATCCTTTAACTTATGCTGCATTATGCTTGCATTATAAATTCATGTCCTTGTTTTGTATAGATAGCATTAGGCTGTGATACTGTTTAAAGAAGAAATGTTATCCTCTTTTTGAACTACAAAGATATTCAGATTCCTTTTCAACTGCTAAACTCAGTGTCATTTAATTTATCAGTTGCTTACATAGGAGGAGTAAAGAGATATTGAATAGCCACCAGATGAATACCCTTCTATTAATTTTTATTGCTTCAGAGATTGTTTTATTTTTCTTTTCACATATGGAACACGATCAAGAGAATTAGCCAGGGGAATCAAAGTATTATTATTGGTTAATATTGTTGCTATTTGTATCACAGCAACACATAAAGGAACAAAATATTGCTAAGAACACTGTAAAGGACTTGCAATCTAACTAGGCAAAATGTACTCATCTTGGTTTAATTTGAACAAAGGACAAGTTACTAAGGCACAGAACTGAGCCTTAATGGGAGCTGGTTTATAACCTTTTCTTCTTCAGGAGAGATTTAATCACCTTCCCTCTGTCAAAACAAAGGAAATGTTGCAAATGGTTTTTAGCAAGAAATATGTGGGCTCTCAGCACCCACTACAATCCTTACCCAAATGATTAATCATCAGCCACTGATTCCTTATTTTGTGTTTCTTCCCCAGTATCTGGTTTTGTGTGATGCATTAATGGATTGATGCCCTCTGTCTGTTGGTCCTTCAAAATAATCTTCAAGTATATGGACAGGTTTAAGGAATACATGATACACAACCAGCAAAACCTACGCAGTATTTGACTTACTTTACATTAACTAGACAAGAGCAAGAACTCTACCATGGCCCCTTTGCACATATGGGATTTTTCTCTCTGCTTTGGCATTATATTCAAGGGCAGAGATTGACCTTCCTGAGATGGGAAATGACACAGGGCCGACATGGATTCAGTGTCAAAGCTCAAAAGTGTCACAGTTCTGATTTGTTAACCACTAGTCAAGTGATTTAACCTTATGTCCTACTTACATAGCTGATCTTATATATCTGGCAAAAAGATGCAGTGTGTCAGCTGTAATAATAATCCTAAATACTTACTTCAGTCATGCTTAATGCTGCCAAACTGCTTCATAGCCTTAGGGCCATGATGTGATTTTTCTTGGGATTTGTCCATGTTTTTCTGCCCTGTAGACTATGACCAAAGCATAAATGAGCTGCATTCATGTTTTTTTTTCCTGGGTTTAGGAGTGGCCTTGGTTTCTGAGCGCCTGGCCTTGGATATAACTTGAACCTTCAAACTACTTATGCTAAAGACCTTAAAAGCTTTGTGCTCACTACCCCTGAGAGGATAGGAGTCTGCTAGTTTTGTCTTTTAGATGAGAAACTGAGCTATAAAAAAGAGAGAGGCAGATACCTAAAATTGTTTGTTTTTCAGTCTTCACTGATTTCTGTAGGTGTCTATGTGTTAAATGTACATGAGTCCTTTGGCATGTCTCAAGAAATTAATGTTTTTACTAATTTCGTCTTTCAGGAATGAGATCTTGATCTTAAATTCCCTGTCCAGACAGGAGAGAGAGAGAGAGAGAGAGAGAGAGGCAGTCTTGAATTATTGGGGTTTTTCCCCCCTATTCTAAGACTGCTATGATGAATTATCTAGGTTCCTAGACATGCTTCTATCTTTCCATGTACTATAGATATATTTTGCATGGCTAGAATATTAAATTAGATATCCAATTTTAAATGGTCAAAGTTGTTTCAGACTAATCTCCCCTCAGTTACCATTTAAAATGTCTCTCAAAAAGCTGCCACAGGCTGCAGGAGACAACTGAACACAGATGTCTCAGATCATGATCATTTGTCTCGAAACAAAAGCCCATCCCTATTTCTGAAGAAAGGCTTGCTGAGACTATTTGTTATGCTTAAAAGCAATATGATCATATACCTCACTGAAGAGTTCTGTTATGAATCATTGAGATATGATGCAGCTTTTTCTTGGATGGAATACAGATAATATTATAAATGTACTTATGAAACTTTGGTGTTTTGGAGATGAAACTACAGCTGTAATTAAATTAATAATTCACTCTTTGATATTACTATGTGACGATTGATATTTCATTCCTAAGGTTGTGGTGCTAAAAACAAGGGCTTAGCAGTTAGAAGTTTTGGGGGTTTTTTTGGACTTGTACACCAAAGAAAGGGTGAGGACAAGGGTAGGAAAAAAGGAGAGAGAAGAGAAGAGAAGAGAAGAGAAGAGAAGAGAAGAGAAGAGAAGAGAAGAGAAGAGAAGAGAAGAGAAGAGAAGAGAAGAGAAGAGAAGAGAAGAGAAGAGAAGAGAAGAGAAGAGAAGAGAAGAGAAGAGAAGAGAAGAGAAGAGAAGAGAAGAGAAGATATGAATAAAATGAAAAATTATTCAAAACATGCAAAAATAAATGTAACAGCTTGAGCTACTGCCTGGTTTTGGAGGTGGGGAAGGATTTATTATCTCATTTATTGTGAGGCCCTCTTCTGGGACAATCAGAACATTTTATTTATCTTTAGTCAGAAATACATTTTCATTTTTTCAATATATTTTTATACTGACCAATATTAAACACACCCCGCTGTCATTCATGGGTACCTACACAAATGAAAAATTGATGAAAGGTGATAGAAATTTACAACCTGTTCTGAGTACAGAAATGATTATTCAGATGTTATTTTCTTGTCCCTTCCTGCCACTGTTCCCCTCAATATGGTCATAAGACATGTGCAATGTTTTCATTTATTTATTTGTTTATTTATTCATCTACCTACCTTTTGATCATGTATTTATTTTTAACAGCCTCTTCCCTCCACCTTGAAAACACCAAAAACTGACATTTTTAACTTCTTCAAGACCAAGATATTCCCTATCATAATCCATGCAGTGCTGATTGGGAAGAGGAGGGAATAAGTACCCCCTTACTCTTCAGTACATCAGGTTCAACAGAGACTGTAGGGTATTTGCCAAAGGGAAAAGAACTGAGGGGTTTCTGATTCATCCTGTTGCTTTAAAAAGATGTGACAAATCTTCTCTGTATACAGAAAATTGCTCTCTGTTTTGGATAACTTCTTACATATTTTCTTTCTTTTGCACTATGGGACCTAGATGTTTACCACAAGACAAATAATAAATTAAGTTACTGGTGGGAGCTTGAAAGGCATTCAAAACACTCCCATGAATGAGGGCAAGGTCCTCAGAGTTAATGGAAAACTGTCTGGGAATTTTTGCTTTAGAATATAATTTAATTTACCTGCCCTATCTAAAAATAGATATCTAATCTAAATTAATCATTTATCTATAGTCAAATGAGAGGAATACTTACTTTTGAGGAATGAGTCACCCTGTCCTAGGGCAGATAAATCATTCTGTATATGTGCTGTTTTTTCTTAATTGAATATAATGAGAACCCAAGAATATGTATTAGGTTATATCTTTAAATCGCATATAATCAAAATTAAGGGAAATTAATCCTGCATGAGATCAGATGGGGCTAAAAGATCCTAAACTATCTTTAGTTCTACAGCTTGTGTAGGACAATCCCCTTGTCTTTCACTTCATTAAATATGTAAGAATTTAATCTCCAGATACAAACTCATTTATGGCTGAACTGTGAGGAACTTGGGAGCCACTGTGGATTTGAGACCTGGACAGCTTCTTGGGTATCCTTTTTAGGCTGAAAACCTCCTAGTCTCTGCAGTCTCGAGATGAAAGAGATGTACTTTTAATCTGCAGCAACAATAGCAAGCAGTGGTCATGAAATGATTTTTACAGAATTAATTGATCTTCATGGAGCTGAAGTTTTTGTGCATCACAATGAATATTTTCTTCCCAGATTAATAGATTTGAAGTGTACACATTTGAAATCTCTCCAAAATTATTGGCATTTGGATGAGTAATAACCTGTTTCTTTCAATACATTTCATGCTAGATTTTCCCTAAAGAGAGAAGACCAAGTTTACATAGAGAAAAAAAGGCTTGCAATTTCCATATTTCTAACTTATGCAAAATGATCTAGTAAAAGACAGTATCACTACCCAAGGGTCCCACCTCAGCCACAGAATTCAAACTCATTAGTAATGGTTTCTATTGAGAGTAGCATTTAAAACCCACTGGGGTCAATGAAAAGACTTTCAGAAGTTACACGAGTAATCTTTGTATTTATTGTGCTGCTTCTGTGCTGCAGGAGGTTTTCACTCAAAATGGCTTGTCAGAAAGCCCTCAAGTTTTTCCATGTCTGAATACTGAACTCCAAATGCAGTGAAATCCTCAGTCAGGATATACAGCCAGGCAGGACACAAGGGAGCAACATACCAAAAAAGGTGATTCTCTTCAGCTGGAAGCCAACCTAAAACAAAATACAGAAGGCAGAGCTGGGGTAAAATATTTAGCACCATGCAGAAGATCTGGTTCACCTTCCTATACAAGTTCTCTCCTGGGAAGAAAATAAAAAAGAAGTTGATGAGAAACTACAGTGAAAGGGATAGAATGTGTAAGGATTCTGAAATTTTGTGAGGTTTCCCATGAGCAGGTCATGACCTTCTCTGCCTAAATAATTTTTTCCTGTGTTCAGACATGAACATGCCTTCTTTTCAGAAAGAGGTGAAATATGTGGGAAGGAGCCATTGGACAAATGGTTTAGGCCCCTAAACAGCTATATGAGATGTTTCTGACTATCCACATGCTTTTCCAATCATTTTTCACTAGCAGTTACATAATCCAGCCAACCAGTATTTCATCTGAGGAAACCATAGCATCTAGCATCCATTCTTTGGTGTGTTTGTGCTAATAGGGATTAGCAGTCATCAGTCAAGGATGACACAATTCTGAGTGTGTGGAAGGAGAAGCAGAGATCTGCCTGACTGCTCAGGCATCCCAGAAACCCAAACAGGCACGGATTTCCCATTACTTATGACTTCTGAGCCCCTGCTCTTGACATAGGCTGTGTGGCATGCCGTGACGAGATAAGTTGATTTAATCATTTATTATAAAAGACTAATGTGAGACTCTTACTGGGAAGACAGGGAGAAGCTCTAAAAATCATATGTTTTCTGTAATACTTTGCCTAGTTTAAACCTTGGGATTTGCATTTTTAACACATTTAAGTGCGACCCTAATTCACTTCCATGGTGCTTCAGGCTCTTGGAAGCCACTGATGAACTTGGAGGTTTTATTTCTTATATTTCTGTTTGTAGCTGCATTTTACCTATTTGAGAATTTTTTTTAGCTCCCAACTTTTTAAGTAAAACTCCAGAGATGCTCTGCCCTCTGGGTAGGTTGAGAGAAGGTTGGACTGAGGCTTTTTCAGGACAGAGGGTGCATAAATCTGAACGGAATGACTTGGAACTGCCTGAGGTACCTGTCAGCGTGTTCTAGCAAAGGAGGATCTAATTACTGATGTCAGTTGGTCTCCAAAAAGGTTTGTATGTGGTCCATGAAGCAAGGAGGAGGGACCTGAATCTGGACCAAACACAGCAGATGATTCCTTTTATGTTTTCATATGCCAGGGCTTGGCAGCACTGCTAAAATTAAGAGACTGACAGTGGTTCCAATATGAAAGCCCATTTGCACAGGGATTCATCATATTAAGTCTTTTAATTTGCTTCATACTCATATCTGGCACTTGGTAGACCCCATCCTCTTTTTCCTTCCCCTACTGAGGAGATTTTCCTAATTTAATTTAAATTTGCTTTACTGCTTTATTGAGGCAGGCTGTTATATTATCATGCCAGCAATTGACACGAGGAGGCTGTGTGCAATGCATCACCACTCTCAGGTGTCTGTACCTTCCTAATTTTACATTTCTTTGACATGAAAGACTTGCTTTTGCACCAAAGTGGTGCTTGAAAGACTTGCTTTTGCACCAAAGTGATGCTTGGTGACTCTCTGTGGAAAAATATTGTCTTCTCCACAACTCAACTCCTTGTTTCTCACTTTGTGTGGTAGGTGAACACCAACAGTACACCACTAAAAAATCCTCCATTATAGAAAAGCAGAAACTATTTAGGAAGTGTTTGAGTTCAATAAAGTTCTATAATTCACCAGATAAAGCAAGCAGTTGCATCACATGACTAAATTAAAGTGTTGGCCAAATAGAAAAGAAGGGGCTGCGAGTAGAAGGTGTCTTAAACCAGCTCTGCTGATGAAAAAAATACATCTTGATCTGCCCCTTAAGCATTCTGTGTATGGGAGAGTTTTAAAAACAGCCCTGAGTCTGTTGTTAATGTCTGCCTGAGGACATTAATTCATGTTCTCCAAATCAAATTGTGAAATTGAAAGACAGTAATTGAAAGACAAATGTTCAAATGTTAATTGAGTACTTAAAAATAACACCTCAGCCTTAGAAATAAATTTTCTGGGGGAAAGAGGAAGAGAAGAACATAATTTCCAATTAAAAACAGGAGCTGAAAATCTGAAGACACCCAAACCTGGAAAATTGAATTAAAACTTGAGGTAGATGATTATAATTTAATTTAATTTTAAAAAAAGAAAGCTGTCCTATGCAGTCTATGTTTTTAATTGCTTGAACTGATCTTTAAGAAAATACTTTAGACTTCATAACATTTAAAAAGTATGAGTTAAATCTGTAGGAACCAGAGCAATCCTCCACATGACTAAGGGAACAGCCCACAGACACTGCCCTCTGCCAATACACCAGTGGGCATCCTAAACATTCACGCCACTTTATATCAATTCTGACACCACTGGTAGACACCCCAAAGCTAATTAAGGACAAGGTAGCAAGTTTAACTTGAATTTCATTTGCTTTTGTCAGTTCACATCAGATCCTTAATGTCATCTTCACAGACATTTAATGTTTAATATTAATGATCTCTGGAGTCTCATCCTAATGTGTTCTGTGAGCTTCTTTGATAATTTAAGACTATTTCAAATACCAAAAAACCCAAGGCCTATTTACCAATGTAAGTATAAGGTTTGTTGAAGGTATCATTAGGACTTTAAGTGTGGTCATCATCCCTGCATTATTGACATCAACATTTCATTTGAGGAAGGAGCTGCAACTGGAATAGGAAATGAATTTATTGAAAACAATGAGATTACTTCTAATCTCCCGATGTTCAGGGTGTTCAGTTAAGAAATTGCCATAGTGGATTCCTCTTTCCATTGGTTACAGTTCTACCATGGACTTTTGCATGGGATTTGTAGCTCCTACTATTTATGACTTTGTGGTTTGTTTGATAGTTTGTTATATATTGGGGAAAATAGACACACCTTTAAACTATGCTATCTATTATTATCTTATTCAAGCATTACTCTAACAGCTTCTGTCTGTTAGCTGTGGCTTAAAAACCACATTTTTATTGTCTATTAGTAAATCTTTGTGGCAAAAGAACTGTTTTAAAATACTTTCATGTTTTTGATTGCAATCTGCCCAGAGAAGGAGTATTTGGACAGGGCTTTGTAAGGGCTTCATAAATTAGCAACCTTCAGGAAACCAAGCATGCACACATACATCCGTACATCCATGTTCAAAGTCTGTCTGTGCGTGAACAAATACACACACAGAGCTTTAACCACAAGGCCTGCATTCTTCAACAAGAATTTAAAGGGAAATTTACACTTGGTAAATTTTACTATTAGCACTCATTAATAGCAATTTGCAATAAATTTTCCAGTCTCAGATTAAGTGAATAAGTCGTCATTTTTAAAGACTGGATTAAAATTCATTTAAATCTCTCAAGAGAAATTGGTGTTCTTGATAAACATATTGTGGAGCATTTACTGTAATGTGGATTTATTTCTTAATATGTTATTCTTTTTAGCTCCCAGTTTACAAAAAAACTTCCTCATATGTGGCTGTTAATTTATTTGAGTTTCAGCCAGTCCCAGAGAGAGAAAATTGAGTGGGAAAGGTGGTTGATACAAGAGAAACATAAGCTATAAGGGAAATAGGGAAATAAAGGAGTGACATGAACATAATTTGTCTCAACTGGGTGTTTCACACCTATTGTAAGGTACTCTGTCTTCTCCCTGACCAAAGCAATAAAAGAGCACAAGCCAATGCACTTGCTTATCTCACTCCTGTCCAATTCCCCAGCAGGCTGGGCATTAAACTCTTTTTTGCAGCAGATTTCTGTTGCCACAATGAAAAATCTTGTCCTTGTTGTGTTTCTTCCAACAGGGACTGCACCTGAGGGACTCCAACATTTTCCTATATAACAAAATGACTTAATCTGATGTGTTTTTAATTAAACATGTCCAGTGATAAATCTGGAGCGGGCAAGGTCAGAGAAGCTCCCATCTGTTTTGCAGTTCTGTCCACAGTACAGTCTCCCAGTCAGAAAAATTCATTTTTCCACCTGCTGTCAGTTCCTTTTTTGTGTAATTTTCTTGATTGTGTTGCAAATCTAAGGGAGCTGCTGACCTTTGCTCCCTTGGGTCTGGGGAAGGGATTTTAACTGGTCATAGTTCTTCTCATGTTGCTGGTGGATCGACTGATCAGGTGTACAAGGTATGACAAGAAAGAACCTGCCTAGCCTTGTTTCTCCAAGCAGAGAGACTTTGATACTGATAATCATGAGGAGATGGCAGCCTGGATTTCAACAGTTCCTCAAGAATATCTCTAATCTATGCTCAGTACCCTGTTGTTGTGATATCAGCCACACCACGATGGCATCCAAACTCTCTTGGCCAAAAGCAGAAATGCCTTTTCTGGAATGGATTTATTTTGAACACCCACAGATGCTCCAGTTACTTCCTTAATTTGCATTGTGAACATTGTTTGAAGGGAGTCTGGATCACGAAATCACAGGATAATTTAGGTCAGAAAAGCCCTCTAAGACCATTGAGTACAGCCATTAACCCAGCATTGCCAAGCCCACCATTAAACCATGTTCCTAAGAACTGCATCCACAGTCTTTAAATTTGCATCACAGCCTACAGGGATGATGCTGACTCAACCACTTCCTTGGGCCCCACTAGGACTTTCAGTGATGATTAAATGTCAAAATCCATGTCTGAAAATAAGGATAATGAAAAAAAAATGTTTTATTATGTCTTTGTTGGGAGGTTTTTATTTTCCCTTGAACATGAGGAAGACTTTTCCTGTGCAGGGGACCCAGCACTGGAACAAGTTGCCCAGAGAGGCTGTGGGGTCTCCCTTGCAGGAGGTATTCGGGTACAATCTGGACACAATCTTATTCCATGTGCTCTGGGATGATCCTGCCTGAGCAAGGAGGTCAGACCTGATGACCCACTGTGGTCCCTTCCAACTTTACCTTTTCTGTGATTCTGTGTTTTTTGATAATCCCTCCTTTGTCAGAGCAGCATCATACTGAGGAAAAAAAAATCCATCAATTTCAATTCAAGATTAGGAAAGTGCATTGAAAAATATAATTTAATGTTTAGGGTGGAATTTTCTGGACAACCTCTGAGGTCAATTTAACAGTATGGATGATTTCAGTTATGCTTTTTCAGATAAGTCTGTGAGTACAGAGAAGGAATCTAGAAGAGGTGAAAGAGATGATGAAAACCATGGATAAAAGAGAATAAGTGTCATCTGTACTCAAAGTAATTAACAGCTGAGAGAAATTAATTAAGCATAAGTATATGAAGCTTTGAGAGTGAGATAATGAATAATAAAATTGCATGATGGAATTGGTATAAGGTTTCCTTTCAAGTAATACATAGGCAAATATTAGAGGATTCTTATACTAGTAACCCAAGTTTAACCACTTCATATTTCTTTCTAACTCTTGGACACTTGTGTTTCTGAAAAATGAATATCAAATGAACGATTGTAAAGTGACAGATGTAAGAATACTGTCTTTAAAGTAAAAGAAAATGGTGATGATACTCATAAATATAGAAACCACAGAAAACTAGGAAGGGTGATTTCCTCACACAGTATGATTTTTAGTTTTTTTATCCCTAAGAATTATGAACTCAGACATCACCAGCAAGGGTAGAAGAAAGCAACACAAAACTACCAGATGAAAGAATTAGATTTTTTTTTTTCACTAGTTCTGAGCCATCTTCCCTACAGGGCCATAATTCCTACTCCATCCCAAGAAACATTCACAACTGAATCAGAATCAGCCCTTTATCCCTTTATTTTTCTTTGTACCAACCAAAGACTACTTATGTTAAGACAATGGCAGTTGAAAAATATTTAGGTTGAATTCAAGGTTTGTTAACTAACTTGAAGGAATCATAACTAACAAGAGATAAAAGTCTTACAAGGTTTAGGAGAACTTATTCCACTTCATTTCAATTGTCTAAGGAGATGATGACTTTAAGTCAAGAACAAATGTGGTTATGTTACACTTGAAAAAGAGGCTCAAAAATGAGCAGACAGTAAATATCCAGAGGGAAAGAGGATAGAGAGATCAAGAAGAATGTCAAACATCTACAAAGGAAGATCATGAATGGTGTATAGAAAAAAAAGGAATAAGATAATTCAAACAGAAGAAAAGATACCTAAGCACATGTGAAGATTCAGGCTGGAAATGTTGCAAGTTCAGAGGGGGCAGAAGAACCTTTTCTGGGTAGTGAATTTTAAAACCTTTGTGTACATGTGTCTGTGTGCACAGGTGTATTTGGAACATTTACATATTTAAGCATACATTGCTTTTGTATCATCCCTGGTGTGGATCAATGAGGGCATCCAGGGTGAGCAGGCTGCCTTCTCATTCCAATATTTACTATAAACAGTGGACTGACAGATTTTAGCAGGAGAATTAAAGGTTACAATCACCTCAAAATAGCTTGGAAACAAAATAGAAATAGAAGGCTATAAAATGCTTAATTATTTTCAATGTCCTCTGGGTGTTTCAAAGCACCCAACACCCCAGAATGTGAGTTTTATTGCAGAGAATGGACAGCACTGCAGATAATGAAAGTCTGACCAAACAGAGTCCATCATAAGAACTCAAGGACATGTGAGTCAGTAATTGGGACAGTGGTTGTGCCTATTGAAGTCATGATTTACCATCTCTGGGAGCAGAAATGCCTTTAGAGAAAAAAAAAACCAAAATCTGCACCACAGGATGCTTGATGGTTATCATATCAGCAAGGTACACACCAGGGTTCTACTATCCATTAGTTTAGCTTTTGGGAAGAAAATTCTGATTTTCCCCCACATGAAGAGAAGAAAAGTGAGTGAAGAAAAAACTTGATTTTATCATCTATTGGTAGAGGAGCTCTAGGGGTTTAAAATCTTGGTTTTACCCCAAATTTCACTGCACACAGAAGAGTTTCAGCAGGAGATACTGTGGGTTTTGTACATCAGTGCCAGGAATTCAAATTGAAGATGGCTAACAAGGAAGAATATTTAAGCAACCTCTTTCACTTCTGCTTTTTTAAAAGGTCTCTTTGTTGGTTAAATGAAACATGCTCTTTTCTCAGCCCTCACAGCTGTGAGGTTCATAAAGCAATCACAACAAACAAAGGATGAATTGGTTTTCATAAAAGGTGAGAAGGGTTTTTATACTCCAATTAGCTCTCCCTAACAGGATAGTGGTCCTCAACAGAGGATAATACCAATATTAGCATCAGGTGGTGCAGCTAAATTTACAATTACTGTGATAGCATTTCAGGATATTATCCAGGTGTCTTTAGAATTACAATCTTTAAAAATTTTTATCTGATAGAGATTATGAAATATGAAATGATGATCTAGAGGGAAATTGAAAAAATACTGTGGGAGAGGAAGTTTAGTTGGTCTTCATATCTTATTTCCTTCATTTAAAGGAAAAGAATTAAGAAAATTTTCTCACTGCTTAGCATTTAAAAAATATGAAGGTGAGAGAATAAATGCAGATGCACAGAAAATAATCACATAAAGAAAATCTTACTAGCAGCATCAGCTGTAGCTACTATGTAGTGCCTTCTGTTAAAAGCATCTAAATCATACCTTTTTTTTAATTCATACAATTTTTTTAAAGTTTCTCTCCTTTAAGAGTGATTTATGACACTCAGGTCAGGTAGATTACTTGGTACCACAGGGAAGTCTTCTGCTAAAAATGCTCTCTCTCTCTCTCTCTCTCTCTCTCTCTTCCTGTTCCAGAGAAGAGTGATACACTTTATTTGAGGTTTCTTTGTTGACCCATACAGCTTAAGTACTTTTTAATTCCCAAGCTGTCTTCCCCAAGTCAGTGCTGACAGGAGAACTCATAAATGTGGCGTTCTGGAGGCAAGACACACACAAAGTTTTTCAGTTAAATAATGGTCCTCTCACCTTCTGATTAAATTCACTTAAAACTCCTTAGTGAAAACCATCTCCAACCATCACTATCTTGTAAAAACAAGGCATCAAGAGCTGAGTGTCAGACTGCCAGAGCTCATTCCACTGCAACTTGCCAATGTATTCTGTGAGCTATTACCCAAACACTCAGGGATTTAGTCATAACCCTCGTCTGATGGTGGAAAGGAGAGCACCACTGAACATTTGCTCAAGCTAATCTTTATCATCCCACTGGCTATAAAGATTTACTAAAAGTGGAACTATAAAGCTGAAGAGGAAGGTGATGTCTAATCAGTGTCTTTGCCATCATTCTTACTGTAGTGCACGACTGATATCCTTTAAGCTAGTGCTTAAATTCTGCACAAATAGGTCACCAAAAAGTGCTGAGATAGTGTTTTGGTCTGCAACAGCTTCAAAGACTGTTGCTAATAAAATAATAAAAATGCAGAGTAATTAATGCTAGTCAGGTATTTATATTTCATTTGCAACATACACACACACACACACACACACACACAATGCCTACCATGTCTTTGACAAATTAAAAGTAACATCACAAAAAGTCTTGATCCAAATTAATCCTTCATCACAATAATAGATACTCAACTGAAGATGAAGTCAGAATCTGGTGAATATAAATGGTTTAGCTGATGACAGAGGAGCCTGCATCAAGGATTTATTTCATGGGTTGCTGAACAGACTCCTTGGCAACTCAAGGAACCATATAATCTATTCATACTCATAAATTCTTCAAGCTCCACATAAAATTAATCAGACCCTCCCTTTCCCATAATTCCCATAGAAATTCTATTCCAAATCTCTTTTCATGTTGTTGGAACCTACCTCTAGTTTCCGGCCTAAAATGGTTCATAGCCAGCTTTTGATAAATTTTATATAATACAACAATTCATCTGGCATCATTTATATTAATGCATTTTTCTACCAATCAGTTTAAAAACCAGATCAACCTCATTTAGTTTTTAATTAGAGCAACACTCTCCTCCACTGAAAATACCAAGGTATGTCAAGCTGGTACTATGACATCCTGTCTTAGTTGTGAGGTGTCTTTAGTTTACAGATGGAATTTTTAACAGTCAGATTCATAATCATCAGATGGAGGTTTAAAACAGGAGCTTAACTTTAGTTCTCATATCTGTTCTTTGCTTGAGTCTATCTGCTTAAATTAAAGGCAGCACCTCAGGAACGGAAATACAAGGCATGGATTTGAGAAGCACCAATGTTTGTCTTGGATTTTTTTTTTTTTACCTGTCAGTTGAGGAAGGTGCATGGATGTTTGGATGTTTGGCCTCTGACTTGGGTCTGTCATTCCCAAACTTTCTGTCTTGATTTATTAATTGTGGTTACTTCAAGAAAACTATAAAATAGGGTTTGTGATTTTACTGAGAGAAAGGAGGCCCCCAGGATTTTCCCCTATCTTGTATTTTATTAAATGGAGAATGTCTTAACCATCTTGATTAAAATGAGATTTCTGCATTTGCAGAAGGAGAAATGAATAGCAATAAGTGTTTACTCAGCCCTTCAGCTGGTCCTCATGCTGCCACCAATGCAGAGGCTGCACTGAGGGTGACTGAGCCTGAGGATAAAAGACAGCCAGATATTCAGGGTATATTTAGTGTCTATCTGTTGTATATCGATTATTCTTTTGGAACACCTCCTAGAAGACTTGCAGAAGCGAGACATGAATTGCTGTTTAATTCAGTCTCTTTTCAGTGTCAAAATCTAAATAAGTTTTGACTAAATTCATCGAGGATATTTTTAGGAGTCTTTTTTGTGTTTATCTGGAAAAGTGAAATCTTAAGAAAACTGGACTGAATTTTAGCCCTTATAAAAGTTTTGAAAGTTTCAAACTAAAGTTCCAGTCTGACACGTAAAATGCATGGTCCCTCTAGCTTTTCACCTGCCATATTTTTCATCACTTTTCCCTGTGATTCTCTGCGGAAAACTATGAACAAAACTGGTCCTAGAGATAAAGATTCAGATAAAAACAAGTATATTCTTAAAGAAAAAAATCAAAATGGCGCAGTATAGCAATATTACCAGATTTCTAAATCCCAGAGAGGTCGATAGAACACCATCACCAGATTCCTTATCTACCTGGTGAGCACTGAGGTATGTCCACTGAAACTGCCACTAGTTAGCTTTACTCCACTGTTTTTATATATGTATGCTAAAAATTAAAGAGAGGACATAATTTGTTGGGAGGGGGTTGTGGTTTTTTTCTCCCGAACACATCATAACTTACTCATTGAAATTGCCTAAACCAGGTACAAAAAGAAGCAACCCAACCCCAAGCCATGCAACCATAAAAACAACCCACTTTTTTTTATCCACAAACTATATCACAATATGTAGAGAAAGGGAGCTTAAGCAGAACAATCTTGCAATTTTACAATAATTTTATCTGTTGACCATGTTTATTTTGAATTAAATTGAACAATCATAAATATTGAGCAAGGATGGCAATTTTATAACAGGGATTTTTTTTATTAAAGAGAAAGGCTACTTAATGCATTAAAATCAAGGTTCTGCTTTCTTCTACCTGTTGTATAGCACTTTTAGACTTAAACAACTATTTTCTTTATGTGGCTTCCATCTCACACACCATGAACCAAGCATTCAACATACCCTGTCTTTTATATCCAAGGTGTACAGGTCTGGGACTAGCAACCCTAACCTCATGTTTTTCCCAATTTTCATGCACCATGATCCAATCTCATGCAGGTCCAGCAACAAAAGCATATTCCAGTTGATTGTCTCTTCTCAGCAGAAAGCACCATTGCTGCCAAGAGACAGTGAAAGTTATTGTAGCTGATTTCATGGGACCTGGGGATAATTCACTCTGTCTAAAAAGACACACACTAATTTTGAAAGAAATCCTCTTGCTGTCATCTGCTAGAACACATTCAATTTAGATAAATTCTTGAACTGGGATTCTTATGCATAATATATGCTGTTAAACAAATAGAGGCACAACCACGACATTAAGAGTGTCCAAATTATCCCTTAGATTTAGCATCCTGGCTGTCCAATTTCTTATCTAAACTATTACAAACAAAGGCAGAATTGGAAGATTAAAATTTTCAAGTGACTGCTGAAGTTCAAAGAGTGCTTGTATTATAATAACAAGTACTGTACATATTTCATGGAAGTGTTAGCCAGCTGATCTATATGTTAATTAGCCTACTATTTGAAAAGGAAAATTATTCAAGTGCTTTCATCTCATTTCCAACACAAGCAGCCATGCTGAGTACATTAGGAAGCATCATTCCTGCATATTCTGGAGTCAGCTAAGCTCCTTTTTAGGCACTGGAGGAGGAAAAAAGGGAACTGAACTGATAGCCAATTTTATGGCAGAATGATTTTCAAGCAGAGAGCAATCCATTCAGAAAAAAATAATCTAAACTCTCCAAAGGAAAAAAAAAATCTGTAGAAATTTCTGTTGAAAAATTGTGATTACAGTTTTGGTTGGTATTATCTACATGAGAAAAAAAATAGGAAAAAAGAAAACAAGAGTGTCAAAAACCTTTCATGTGAAGAATTAGGGAACTGGAAGCAGGCTTGATGCAGATGGGGATGCTGAGAGCTGGAGAGGCAGAGGAAGCAGGTGAGCAGCATCTGGCTCTGGCTCCCTGCCTGGAAGATTCTCATCAGAGTCACTCGCTGCCTTCTGGCAGAAAATGAAAGTGACAAGAGGTCGGGAGGTGAAATTGACCAGAGTGCTCTGTTGGCAGGAAGTTGACAAGATACAAAAGTCTCCATTTGCCTTCTCCAAAAAGAATTTCTTAAAGACTCTTAGTTCAGGGGGCGGTGGTGGAAAGGGAGGGAGGGAGGGAAAAAAAGAAACCTCCAACCATTTTAATTTCTTTTTCAAAACTGGTATTTGTCAGGTCATAAATTTATTTTCCTGGTCAGATTTGAAATGAAGTCCTCAGGCTTCAGCACTGTGATGTCCTGGGTGCAGCTTTGAGACATGGAGAGAGGAGGTCAGAAAGGGATATGAATGCAGCTGAGCATTGCCTCATCTTCCTCCTTCATGAATATCCAAATACAGAAATGAGCAATGAGGAATCCCATTCAAATGTGCTCTTTGAGTAAAAATGTCCCACAAAGATCTCAGTAACAGCAGGTTCCATTTCAGAGGTACCATACAGCTCCTTGTGAATCCTGCTTGAGCTGGAGCCATGTACCATGCAGCTGGCACCAGCAATCTTGAAATGCATATTAGCAATGATTTTTATTCAGTTGTGTGTTATAATTCACAAAGTAGTGCACTTAATTTATCCTGTGATTTTTTTTGGTTTTATTTTATTTTATCTTATTTTTCCAGCAAATGGTGTCAATAAAGATTTTTTATTTTCTGGACTAATCACACACAAAAATACTTTGGAGAATAAACACGGCAACCTACGAGCTTTAGCACTCAAACTGAAACACTTTGAAATATTACTTTTAAAAGAGGAGCAACAAAACAAGAATACTAGCATCACATTGTGGTGGTTTAGGACCACCACATGGTGGTCCTAAAACAGATTCACTTCTTTCTGCACTAGGTAGTTCAGAACAAAGCTGGAACTGAAGCTGTGTACAATTGATAATTTCAAAATATTAGGCACTATTGCAATTTTCCTCACTGTGCAAAATTCTAGTTAGAAAAATATTTGACATTATTTCTCACTCTTTTTTTGGTGTTTTTTTTTTTGTGTTTTGTTTTGTTTTGGTTTTATTTTTTGGTGGTTTTTTTTTTCCTAGGTGCTGACTTAACTTTTGAAAACATTTCTATACTTGACTGAAATTTATGTTACCCAGCAATTTAGTTAAGTGCTGCAGGAGTGTAGGATGGACTTATGACATACTTCATATAAATATAAACCACCAGCTAATGTCCCCCTTTATAATACATGCATACAGTCTTACCAAAATCAATGAAGCTGAGCCAATTTACATCAGGTAATGATGTAGCACCCAGAGATTACATTTGCTCACATTGCTTTATACATATGTATATACAGAGAAAAAAAAGACAGAGGGAAATTTTAGTTTGCAACTTCTCTGTGACTTATTTGCATGTATTCAACTTATCACTTTTCCCAGTGGACAATTTAATCTTTAAGCATTTTATTCTCCTTGAAGTCATTGCCACTGAATTTAAACATTGTCTCAAAAATATCAGTTACCTTTTCATATTAGTTTAACCTTCAGAATCTATGACCTTCCAAAAATGAAGATGGTCTTCTTCCCAGTCAGTTTAGGAACACAAATGAATATGAGAACATTGAAAGTTCTGTCAATTCATGTCTACAACAGCACATTGGGTTGGTCTGCTTTCTGTACAAATGAAGTATCTGACCTTACTTAGATTTCAGATGGTTTTGTCACAGACACACACACACACACGCACAAAGGAATGTGACAGTAAATGTCCAGAGCCCTCCTTTGCCTCTCCCTGAGAGCACAAAGTAATTTCCTACTGTATCAGAGTCAGGACATAACTTTTCAAGGGTTTGAATCTCAAACTGTCCTCAGAGGGTGGAACATTTATTCCCTTTTTATATTGTTACATTCCAAGAACATCAGAAAAATGTCAATTCCCTGAAACTCACAGAAAGGGAAATCACAAATATGTGGCTGTGGTTAAGAGCAGAGGCATATGAGACACCAGAGTGGTAGAGGGGGACCAGCCCCATAAATAGCAGTCAGACAAGAGTAAAACTGCCCTCTCCCCCAGCCAGATCCAAACCCATGCTCTGTTTGTAGTACCAGACTCTGATGTGAAAAAGTGAATAAATCTGTCTTTTCATTTATTTGAGGGTTGGACTAGACGACCTTTAAAGGTCCCTTCCAACCCCAAGGATTTTATAACTTATCTTTTGATTCTGTATCTGGCCTTCTTTTCCACTTATAAACTGTCCTAAAAAATGTGAAGATATTAACCCTGGGTATCAGAATGTATTATCTTCCATTTGATGCCAAACTGTGAAGACAAGATCCAGTACCACATTTACACTCTCAAGAGAAGCTTTTTATAGCACTCATCTGCACAACAGGACTGCCTCACCAGTTTCCCTTGTGAAACCACTCCACACATAAAATCTGTCAGCATGGTGTGCTTCAATGCAGCCAAAATGACAAAAAATATTTAATCTAAGCTAACCTCTAGAATATCTCTGACCTTAAACAAAGTGTGAGAAAGAACATATACATTTGAAGTCATCCCAAAAACACTGGGCAGTAATTCAACTATATTTTTTGATTAATACTCTCTCATATTGAATTTCTTTTGCATTTGTCTCTTATACCACTTTAAAGCCAATGATGTAAGGCTGGAGGTTGCTATTGTTAGACACTACAAGAACAAATAAAATAAAAAAATGCTGGTCCCTGCATTAAGTTTTAGTCTTTGGTCTAAGTTCCAAAATTACTTTCTTTCTGGTTTTAGTGTTATGCTGAAGATTCATGGGTAACCTGTTGTCTCCCTAAATTTAGCAATAATCAGGCAGATAAGCAATATCTGCAGAATCCCTGAAAGGTCTGCCAGCAGATTCTAGCCATCCACTGGGAGGCAATTATTCTGTCATCATTTGAAGAGAATGGCCTATCTGCTTCTGGCAGGCATTTCAGTTCCAGGCATGAATTCTGGTTCTGGCCTTGCTGCACATTCCCTGTGTGATGGACGCCCTGGTCAAGAGTGCCGAGCAACCACACGCCTGCCAAGAGTCAACCTTTAAACAAGGGATTCAGGATGAAAAATGCCTTTGTCTGTTCTAATTAGGATCAACACTTTTACTTTCTTCATCAGAATTCACTTATTTTGTTGTCTGGGGCAGGCATCAGCACATGAGCTGAGAAAAAAAGCAATTTGCTCGTTTCTTCATTACCTGATGATTTCTACTTCACGTGTATCACCTGTAAAAGGAAACAACAAATAAACTCTTCCAATGCCATCTTGTTCTAGTGAGCTGAAGCCTTTTGTTTGGAAGTAGTGCTTTCCATGCCTTTCAAACAGTCGTGAATAGCCTGTTTTATCCTTTTTACCATCTGGACAATCTTCTCTGAACTCTGCTCCCTGATCAAGGGGGACATCAACAGGTTGTTCATAAGCTCCTATATGGTTTTCAGGTATTTTCCAGCAGTGACTAGCCATCCTTTTGGCTCATTAGGAGAAACTGCCATTCCTCTGCAAGATGTTATCTGTTCTAAAATGAGACAGAGTGATAAACCATGAAAGCATGCCTAATTCATTGCAATAAAATGCAAGCTGGCTTGCCTTCTTGCCTACGCCTTGACAGCTGACATATTCTGAATTCAGATCTGCATGGGAAAGGCTGAGGTGAGGGGACAGCAGGGAAGATAAATAGTCTTAATTTTTTTTTAATAGATCTATTAATCTGATATGATTCATGATTCACCAGAGACCTGTGCTTTGGGTACTGTCAAAATGGCTAACACAGATTGGGACACCAATGCTAATCCAACACTGTCTGGTTATTCAGGACAGCTCCCCTGGTCTCCAGAAATTACTACAGGAGTTGGGCAGTGGTCCTCAGTCCTGTCCTCAAAACACAAAAACCTATTTAGAAACAGCTGGCTCTAGCCTTGACAGTTTATTCCTGAGCTGGAATCAACACCTCAGTGGAAAGGCTGGAGGGGGAATCCAGCAAGGAGGAATTAATTCTGTTTTCTCTGTGCCTGGTGCACGTGAGCCAACTCACCCAGACATCCAGAGAGAGCTAAGTTTTAACCTTTCTTGCTTGTCAATAACTATGACACATGGCAACATGTGCCTTTTGAGCAACTCCTTCACCGTCCTAAGTTTGTTGCTCTCAAGTGATAGAAAGGGTGAGAAAACATATTCTCTGAAAAACAGAAGGAAAGAACAATGAGGAGAACTAACACACTGTCTTATTGAGCATGTGTTATCTACATTTACCTTATTTTTAATTTTTTAAGATTTTTAAAATTATTTTGTGGTTCCAGAAGCTCTGTAATGAAAAATAGATGGGGTGATTCTGCCTACCAGGATTCAAGCACTAATGACACTTTCATGATGAGAAACAAAGGTGGATGAAAGGACATATTTGTTCCACAAACACAGACAGCTCCTTTCTTAACAAGGTGGTTGATAGAGAGGGTATAACCTGCTCCTCCATTACAGAAGGATGCTGAAGCATGGAGAACAATTTACTTCCTTGCAATGACATACATTCTATTCTTAATGGGCTTCTTGGTGTTTCTGATTTCAAATGGGAGTTTTCCACAGCAGTGGAAAGGCTATTTTCCTGGGTTTATGACTCAGATCAAATTTTGTGCTTTATCACTTCAGTATACCTAAGATGAAAATATTCATAAAATTTTAATTGTATTTTTATTGCAGTCTGTATGGGCACAAAGCCTTTTTGTATGTGCAGACTCCTCTAGACAAAAATTCTTGGTGCTGAACTCCGAGATATATTTGGTATATGTACACTCAAGTGTGTCTGTATGTACATTTTTATGTTTATATGCATGACATTTGCACAGTATTTGAGGCACTAAGTCTCTGTATTCATGAAAATATACAGGTAGGGAGGCTTGACTCTGCTTAAATGAGCCATTCACCAGTGTAACCAAGGACAAGCCAGGGAACTTCTTCCTAATTAGTGTAGTATAAATGAGAGAAAAATAAATGAACTCCTGAGCCATTAGAAGGTTGAAATAGATCCCCAAAACATGTCCCACGTTACCCATTCTCTTGGCTGCCTTTGATTCAGTAGTACAACAGTTGTGTGAATGTAGGATAACTGCACACCATCAGTGCCACACTCTTTGAAGGATGTTTGAACTAATGGTGGTTTAGCTGACAGCACAGTGCTTTGTGTGCCTCACACTAACAATGACACAGTTTACAGAATTTAATTAAATAAAACACTTGGAGTTAAAAAAAAAAAAAAAAAAAAAAGCAACCTACAGAAAATCCCCTGTATAAAAATCTGTGTCCTACAAGTTTATTTTTTCCCTTTTAAGATTCCATACCACCATTATGTTTGTGAAACACTCAGCAATGAGTCATAGGATAAGATGCTTTTCCCCTCTGTCTCCTTCTCTTGCTTTGCTGTAGTTGTTCCTTGCACCAATGAAACCTGTGCTCCTTTCTTTTACTTAGTGAGATTTATTGGATGCATCTTGAGGACAGCTGATCAAGAGGAAACATGGATTCCTGTGATTCTGTGATTAGACCATGGGTGTCTGGCAGAGCTTGTTAGTATGTCTACCCCTGATGGAATGAAGGGCTGCTCAGCTTCTGCCATTCAATCTAACACAGTCACATTAAATTACACTGAGGGAAATTAAAAAGGTAATTTATTTCCCTAATTCCTGGTAATACAGTACCTCACACTTTTAAAAGCTTCTAAAATATCAGGACATAATTTGTTAAATTGTAAAGTCCTGGAATACCTGTACATTAGGATCAAGAGGGAAGACAGTAAAACAATTTTCAGCTAGAAATGCATGAGTTTCAGAGATTCTGTAATGTAATTTCCTAAACTAATTAATCTGAGAGATAGGTCATTAGGGTTAGATATCTTTAATAAAAGCTTGAGAATTTCTTCCTAACTTTTAACAGCACATTCCTCTCACACATGTTGTCTATATTCTCTTTGCACTTAAACACTCTATCTTTTGGGGTGTTTTCTAGGGTTTTTTCTACCTATCTCTTCAGCTGTTAATATTATTTACGTAAAATTTGCCATAATCTCCTTCTCTGACCATAGCCAAATAATTCCATGGAATCAGATTATCTGCTTGAAAAGTTAATGGCAAAGTTGTAGTACATTTCATCTGACCCAAGATCATACACTAACATAACATGAATTTTGAACTCTGAAATTACATATTGGACTGAGCATTTGAATAAAAATACTAACAAAAATTCTGATATGAGATTAGAATATTTATTGTAATAAAGATAGCATTCACCTCTCTAATACTGATATTCATCAGTCTATACTGAATTCAAAGCAATTTCACAAAATTGATGAAACAAGCATGTCAACTGGATTATTCCAGTCAGAATTATAACATGTTAAGAATCCATTTTGCCTTCTGCATCAATGTAGTTTCTAGTACTGAGGACGCTCCCCTCTCAACTCTATGCCTTTTACTGTCACCACAGACCCCCTGTGTCTCAGTGGGTGGACCTGACATTGTTAAACCAGACTTGAGTCACTGCCTTTTCAATAAGATCCAGCTGTGAGAGCAGGCTGACCAAGATCCTGGGGTAATTTGTCAAAAATTAGCACGGTGACAGTAATTCCAGACAGATATTCCTAAATGCTGTTAACAAAGGCAGTGTCATAATCTGAAAACAATTTCTTCTGGGGAGATTAATTGGTGCTGGCAAGGTTCCTTCTCTCTTGGTTAGGTTGAAGTACTGCTCTGTAGCTCCAGAAGAACCATGAAAAATTGTTTGCACTTAGAAGAGTGATATTTTAAGACATGACAGAGACACAGAACACTAGATATGTGATAAGGAGGAGACTCTTTCCTGGGCACATAAACAGTGAGTTGTTGACATTGCTGCACTGGCATAAAT
Source organism: Fringilla coelebs (assembly GCF_963513975.1). Lineage (NCBI taxonomy): Eukaryota > Metazoa > Chordata > Aves > Passeriformes > Fringillidae > Fringilla > Fringilla coelebs. Next base: position 6,688,148 of record NC_140028.1, on the reverse strand, counting down.
ACGAGGTTCTTCTTTGGATTTATTTTATTTACCTTTTATTTCCTCAAAAGAAAGAGCTGGAAATATTGTAGTAGAAGACATTGCCAGAAGATGTGGTCAAGTGGGCAAGTGAGATACCAGCAGTGCCTTATCAAATTCAAACCCAGCTGCACCAGCAAACAGGGAAATAAGAGAAGAGGTGGCTCTTCCCCTCTTTCCCACCCCACTGATTGCAGCACAGAATGATGCTGGCATTGGGTCTCACAGCTGGAAGTGAGTGTGCAGCTCTCCTCATTCACTCTTTCCTAGATCTGCCAGGGCTGTTCTCTGGTTCTGAGGCCATTTGGCAGGCAATGCCTTTGGCCAATACTATAAATTATCTTGATCTCTAAAACCACATGGGCAGATGAAAATTATATTTAGGGAATGATTCCTAGTCTGTCATAGGTAGGTCCCAAACCATTCCTAGCAGTTTTGAGGAGACTGCTAGCTGCCAGAGTTCAACAGTATCACAGCATGCATTTTAATAGTGTGAACACTTATTTTTCCTTGTCTAGAAATATTCTCTGGCACTGTTTGATGCACTAATTTTACCAGCACTAGTATGTAGAGCCAGTGTATATAAAACACTATTCCCATAGTAAATTAATTGGATTAAAGTGCTACCAGAAGTGCAGCCATTGAATTTGCTGTTTTAATTCAGATAAATTTCCTTCTGTTTCTCTTGAGAGCTCAGACCTCTTTCGATGTAAATAAAGATGACCACAAATTTACTTGCCTTCAGGAGGGAAAATATTTAGGCAGTGTGAGAATGAGTTGCAGAATCTACAAACTGCATTGTCAGTGAGAAATTGGCAATGGCTTTCTTGAAGTTCCTTTTAAATTCTTAGCACTAGTGAAATGTTTGAAACCAGAACTGTATTTGTCTCTGCACTATACAGAACAAAAAATATTGCCATGATATACTACTGGACATCATGCCAAACAACATGACAGGAGTAAAAACATATTGTGGCTATGATTTACATATCTACTAGAGTGATTGTGACAATTTAAAGTAAATTCTTCCCAATCATGGCTTTTGAAAGCTGGCTTTCACCAACGGTTCTTTAATTTGCAGTGATATAGTGAAGTTGGTGTTTGTTGATAAATTATTACTGCCTGTTTTCCAAGCCTTGATATACAGCAAGAAATCTACTGCCTAGAGTTGGCAATTTTTCTGTCTCATGCACAAAGTCCTTCTCTACCTATACCTGCACATCTCATCACTGAAACAGTATCAGGGCATCTTCCTTTATGTGCCTGCTTTGATGCCTGGTGTAGTTTGACCCAGACTAAATTGCGTTCTCAGGGCACAGTTCTGAGAGGTAATACAGGCCATGTACTATTCCCAGTAGGCAGCCTGTGTGTGGGTGCTGTGTTTGGAAGACTAAAAGTTTAAGGACATGAAAACAGGATGTTCTGTGCTGACAGATTTCAGTGCCAGTGTATGGTTTGAGGATATTTAATGCATTCGTATAGATATAACCTGTGTGTTCAAATAGCAAAACTTCTGGCAATATTCCATAGGCATTTCATGTAGAAAGGGTGATTCATCCTAGACAGAGAACATTTGATCTTAGTTTACCAGAAGTAAACATTTTTTTCAGAGCTATAGTGATCTGGTGTTTGTCCTGAGTGTAGGCACCTCATCAGACTGCTGCAATTAAGGCTGGCATCATTTGTTAACAGCACACTAAGAGAAAAGATGACAATATAACACAATATAATGCTCTAAATCTACCATACTATCAAGTTAACTAAGAAGAACTGGAGCATTTTTAGTGTGACTTTAGAATTAGATCTGAATCCACACATTGCATACAACACGATCCATTTTACCACTGACAGGGATGCAGGTGACACATTCTTCAGACCATGGAAAAAGAAGCTTGTTTCTTCTTCAACTATTTGCCAACTAAAAGAAAGGAAAAAAAAAACAATAAAATAATCTATTGAACAGATAAAAGCAGCAGGTAGAATTTGTGGCAATACTAATGGACATTCAGCACACAATAGATTATCAAGGAGGTGATTTAGCAATTTGCAGTGGTTCACGCAAAGCCAGTGACTGAAGGACCCTGATGGGACACAAGGACTTGCAGGAAACAGCTGGAAGATGAAGGAGGCATGCAACTGTCATGACAATTTTTAATTCTGGGCCTGACCAGTCCAGGAAGCAAGAGGTGTGTAAAATAAGAGCATTTTGATTTCACAAGTGATCTGCTGGGCTCTTCTCAATAGCTGTCTAAATAAACCCATGCACATCTCAGGAAATCAGCTTGTCCCTCTCAAAAACATGACCTACACTCCATTCATTATTACCCTTTCAGCTGCACAGATCAAGCAAAGTTCCTTAAAACAATGGAATGAGGTAGCATTTCATAAGCAAGATGTCCACAGGACTTGGCTCGAATGATTTAGAAAATGGTCATGAAAACTTTATTTAGGGAGACGTGACAGACCTAAGCACGCTGCAATTGTTTATATTTATATTAATATTGGCTTTGGACACAGCAACTACTTATCTGTGAGAGGGGGATGATGAAAAGATTTACATGGATAAAGCACAATACAATGAAGATAGGAGATTTACAAACTGTAACACTACTTAAGCTTAAGCCACAGAGACAGAATCATTAGTGGCATCTTTCCAGACTTAGAAAGCTTTAAACATGGATATTTTTTTCCCCACTTAGATATTACAAAAATAGATATAAAAAAATAACTAGGACAGACTGGAAACAAACAAAGGATCATGGTTTCCAGCTTTGCAGGGACTGAAACACACCTGTTGATACTGAAGTATTTGCTTTATGTGTATTTGCTTATAAGTAGTGGGAAAACACATATAAGTCTATCAATGAATGTGTGTGGCACTGTTAGCAGATACAGTATCCAGTTGAAAATTGTCAGAGAAGTTGATTTTGAAGTCATTTTGGCACTGATTACGCATTTTGCATTATTCTTAGTTCTCCAATTTAATAAACTATCCCTGCTAATCCATAGATAGATGCTACATGGAGTGTGCAAGATATTGACCTTTCCCTTTGTTGCAAACCTGAAGTTTATCCAATACTCAAAATCCCAGTGGTAAGCTTGGACCACATTCTAAATAAACACAGCCTTTATTTGCTTAGGAGCTATGGGATCTCAGATGATTCAGAGGATTTGAAACAGGGAAAACTTGTGTTCAGAGACTGGTTCTACCTTATTTATACTGGTATTATGACTTTCAGCCATGCAATACTGAAACAGAGAACAAGCTGACACAGAGGACAATGATGTCCTATATCTACTGCTGAGATGTTTTTAAAGAACCTCAAACAGTCTGAAACTACACTGACCATTGGTTGTCTGGGAACTCCCATCAATACATTCCATGATGGAAATTTTAGGAAAAAAACAACTCAAATATGCTGCTGAACTAAGAATTTGTTTGTTTTCTTGAACCAGAGTAATGATTGGAGTCTGGTCCCTACCAGAGGGTTTGTTCAATATTGTTTCTCATTGTCTCAGGCTTGGGGGAGGAGTGTTGATGCTGACCATTTGTCCACTGCTGTTTTTTATATTGCCTTGGGCTTGGGGGGGAAGACTTGCATGAAGAGGGGTCTGGGGGCCATTTTATTATTTGTCTTGTGGCACTGGCTGTGGTTGCACCCTGTCAGTGAGCATTTTGCTTGTAAAACATTTTTTATACACTTTGTTATGAGAATTATTGCTGTTATTGTCCATTTTCTTATCTCATTGCCGTTTCCTGTTATCTCAACAGTTAATCTCTGCCTTTTGTCTCTCTCATTTGATGGATGTGTGGGAGGGAGTGGCTGAGTGGGGCCTAATTTCCAGCTCTAATTTCTATTTGCTCCGTGTTTCTCAGCCAATATCCATAAACATGGTTTCAGAGTGTTGCATTTGTATACAGAAACACACACTAGCATGATATTTGGCATTCTATCCATGTCACCAACTACTCTGGTGTGTTCCATTCCCTGCTTTTCAGAAGGCAGATGCAATCCAGGAAAATTCTGTTTATGTTTGCCAGAGGACTGAAAGTCTTACCAAACAGTATTTATCAAGGAGAATTTCACACATGATTCAGTTGAGTAATTTAATCCTCCCTAATAAGTCATAACTGCCTGCTAGTTTTTTCTTCATGCTAAGGAATGAAACCACATGTTTCAAGAAATCTATTGCAACTTTTTTGAGCAGATTTCCCCAACTACTGAACAGTATTGAAGTTCACAGTGCTTTAATAAACCTATCTCAGAATTATCACCGTTGGTTTTCCTGTTTCATGAAATGAAATGTTAAGGCAAGGAATAATCAAAAGATTTGTCCAGCAAGCCAGGAGCAGAGCCAAAAGGCAAGTCCATGTCTTTTTTTATTCAAGGACAACTGGTCTGTAATAGTCCATGTAAAAAACATGTAGGTTAAACTAGTGATCACTAAAAACTCTTTATGAGGAGGGAGCTGGAGTTTTAGCCTGGAGCAGAGGAGGCCTTATTGCTCTGTACAGGGACCAGAAAAGAGGTTGTAGTGAGGTGGGGGTTGGTCTCTTCTTCCAAGGAACAAATGGTAGGACAAGAGTTATGGGCCTTAAACTGTGTCAGAGAAGGTTTAGATTAGATAAGAAGAACAATTTCTTTACCGAAAGAGTTGTCAATCATTGGAATAAGCTGCCCAGGACAGGTGGAGTCACCATCCCTGGAGGCATTTAAAAGAAGTGTAGATGTGGCTCTTGGGGACATTGTTAGTGATGAGTTGGCAGTGACAGCTAAATTGTTGGGCTTGATGGTCTTAAAGATGTTTTCCAACCTAAGTGATTCCATTGTTCCATGATTCTATTATTTACATTCAATAACTTTACAATAAATCTGTTCCTTATGATCAGCCAGGAAATACGAGAACAATTTCAAATATTGACACATCATCTTGGTTTTAGGATTTTTTTTCTTAGGAACTTGATCAAAGTCTGGCAGAACTTAGCACAAAACTTATCTTGATTTCAAAGTGATTCTGATTCACCACCAGTTCTTTTTGATAGCTTTTAAGTTTTGCTTTTTATGTGTCTTAATTCCAAATTTCTCATGTGCCATGATGTACATTAGGATGATCTCCACCTTTGGATAAACTGCTGTTTGTCATCACATACCAGGGAAATTCTCTGGGGTAATCTTGGGTGGTGATTAAGGAGAACTCTGATTTGCAACCAAGAACAATAAGGAGTTTTTAATAGAACAGATAAATTAATAAACACCAAAATATTAGTCCATGAGGGAAAATGGTGTCTGAATGTATTTCACATGCTGCTTTCTCATCAACTATTTTTAGTAGGTAAGTTTTAGTGCAATTTCCTTAAAGAGAAAGACATCTTGACATCAGAATGCTCCTGTCATTGTAAACCACCTTCTGCTAACTCTCCTGTAATAGGAGAATAATAAACTCACCTGAAACATGATCTCTTAATGCATCTTAATTATTTAGCAATGTTGCTTTTGGGAAAATGCACAATTTCTGCTTCAGAATACAGCAGTTGTAACTATGCACACAGTGCTGAGCTAAGACTGGATGTGGACACTGCAGCCTGCTCCTGTCTCTTTGTGAGGCAGGTGGCTGTGGCTGGACACAGAACAAGAAGGAAAATCTTCATCTTGCCAGCACAGGAGGATGTGGTGGTTGTGACTTTGCCTTCTGCTTCCTCAAACTGGGATGGAATACCCTGCTAAGGGAGCCACGTGGGACATAATTTTATCTACGGATACAAAGATCCTGGATGCAAGTTGTTGCAGCACCAGGAAGGGATCTTGTCCATCCCATCACTACTGTTTTGTCAGTTCTTCTTTTAGGTAGCTCTATAAATATGCAAATATTTTCTCTAATAGACCAATTCTTTTTAACTGACAGCACCACGGCTGATGAAATGAAAAGATGTGATGCGACACAATGGTTTTGGTGAAGCTATGATGCCTCAATTGTAACATCAGCCAAAACCAGGATGTCAAGTGAGGAAAGTAGAAGAGTTTAAAGTCATTTTAATGAAGGAATTCAGGATTAAAATTTTGGAGCATCTTGATTTTCTGGAGACCAAAGAGACACCCAGTTTTGCCAGAATACATATGAAGAACAGCAAAGGGAAGTGGGTTCAGATGACTAAAACTCTTTGAGCTGGCATCAATATAGTACTCTTTCAGAATGGCTGAATTGTATTTCTACTCTGCAGCAGCAGAATAATCAGGAGTGTAAGTCAATTGATACCAGGGAGACAGTACCTGGAAAGCACTTCCTGAAGGAGCTGTGAGAAAGTTAAAGGTTATTGCTCTTAAACAGCAAAAAACCCTGCAGAGCTGCTACAAAGTTTGTTGAGCTTTGGGACTCTTGCTGTACTACAGAGACTTGGTGTTTGCACAAATGAAGCCCATATTTTTCAGAAGGATTTCAGTGTTATTGAAAGCAACTATTTGCTGTGAAATCAATGGGCTTTGCATACTCAAAGACCTTTGAGCACCTGGGCTGTAGTCCAATATGAGAAATAAAAGCTGCTGATGAGAAAAATGGACTTTAGAACAGCAGTACTGAGTTAATGGAGGTATTTCAATTCTGTTTCCTAATTGTATGCAATCCCATAGCTCACAGAGGAGACACAAGGTGAGAAATTTGGCTCCTGTTGCAATCCCATTGCTCACAAAGGAGACGCAAGGTGAAAAATGTGGGTCCTGATGTTTTATGCTACACAGTTTTTATTAACTTTAGAACAGAATGCTGAAGTGAAAAGAATTTGATTAGAAATTAGTAAAACTCAAATGAGGATTAAAAAAAAAGAAACTGAAGCAACTTGGTTTCTGAATTTTATCCTAAGATTAACTATAATCTTAGGATAGGTGAGCACTTCTAAAAACTTTTCTACATATGAACAGGATGGAAACACCTGTCCTCTTCCTCCTTGCACACAGAATGAAGGCAACCTGTGTCCTGTTAAACACATTGAGGTACATTTCCAGGTGCTTGAACCATAACTCCATACATTGCTGCCATTCTTTAGCCTCCTTTAGGAGAATGATCCTGTTCATTTGATCACAATGCCCTTTTTAGTGTTCGTACCTTTTTGAACTTGCATACTATTGGAGGAAAAAGATCTTTGAGATATCTGCTCAAATCAAGAAAATAACTTAGTTCAAATAAGTTTGTGACTTGAACTGTGCAGAAACTTAAAAAAAAAAAAAGAGACACCTGTGATTCTTTTGAAGTAAACCTTTTGATAAAGATGACTTAGAGAGCTTGGGGTGTTGGTTTTTTGTTTGTTTGTTTGTTTGTTCATTGGGGCATTTGTGTTTTATGGGTTCCCAGATCAGAATAATTCAATTGTTCATATTAATATCTTCTATGTAGGGAAAAGATTATAATTCACACCAAACTTCTTATTTTATTTTTTTAATAAGGAAAATGTGTCTTGATTTTTCAAAGAATATTTTATTTGACACCAGGTATATCAGATGATTTTAGGATCATCTCATAAGCAGCTCATCAACAAAGCAAAGCCACGTTTGCTCATATTTTTCTGAGAATTATGGTTGAGTCGTGTTACTGCTTCTCACAACCCTGGAAATACCCAAAATTTCTTTTTAGCAGATGATAACTGATCTATGCCCATTGTTGTTCTGTGCCCAAGAGGTTCTGAAGCAGGAAGGAACCCATTGAATTGCAAAGGAAAATTTTGTTACAAGCCCACTTGCAAGGCTCCTGGTACTTCATACAAAATCTACGTTCCAGTGTAATAGTAATAGGACAAGAGGTAATGGGTATGTTCAGAATAGATATAAGGAAGATTTTTTTTCATGATCAGGATTATAAAACACTGGAACTTGTTGCCCAGAGGCTGTAGATGCCCCATGCCTGGAAATATTTAAGGCCAGGTTGGGTGGGGGTATGAACAACCTGATCGAGTTGAAGATGCCCCTTCTCATTGCAAGAAGATTTAATTAGATGAACTTAAAGGTCCTGCCCAACCCAAAATATTCTCTGTTCCTATGATATGCTGAATGTTCTTTTTTCCCATGGGAACCTGATTTATAAGACAGAGAGTATCTCAGGTAAAGACATCTAAATAGCTGATCAGGGTCTTGTCTTAAACTGCAGAAGGGAGAGGCCTGGACCTTGTTCTAGTCTTTGTGCATCAAAATATTATGAAAAATGACTGTATGGATGAAATTGAGCTCAATTCTGAGCTACAGTGACAAAAAATTAATTTGAAAGTGCTCTTTTTAAAAATGGAAATCATATTAAATATCTACTTTTATTTATCTGTGGCAAAATTTACTTTATTTATTTATTTATCGTACTGGACTGGGCATGTGAGCATGGATTCTTCAACACATTTATTCTGTCACAGTAAAATAACATTTGAAAATATAAATGAAGGAAAGAAAGAAATAAAGGTCTTATCTCTCCACTCCAATTTTCTATGACATTCATTATAAAACATGATATACAGTATTCATCAACCTCTTTCCTGCAACACTTGCAAGCACGATTTTTGAAAAATCACAACCATCTGTTGAAACCCCATGCCAATCACAGTTATCCTTTAAATATATTTACCAAGAGGAATATTTTGAGAAAATATGTCTGACAGTGACTAATTGGCTTTTATGCAACGGCTAGGTATTAGGAGAGTTTAAATTGAAGGCATTATCTAGGTTTACTGGCCTTGTCATTTTTATCCCACTTTAAGTCTAAATTTTATTTATGAAGTAGAATTTATTCAATGAGGAATAAATTTGGGGCATATCAGCCCCTCGCAGTCATTTTATTCAATTAACATTTTGGTTTAAAGTTTGCTGGTGTATGTGGATTGGTCACTTTTTGTCTGCACTGTGCAATGTCCTGCAAGGTGGGGGCTTGGGAGATGAAAGGCATAATGCTGAGCAGTTTTTAATGAGCAACATGAGGCACTGGCAACTCAGCTTTTGGAGTACTTGGCATTTTTGTAGGGCTGATTAGGTATAATGGATAACATGAAATCTGAACATGGAGTTTTTCTATAATGAAAACCAGTCCAGGCTAACAAACATCTACATTTTATTTATTTTTAAAATTTATTATTTAAATATTTCAAAAGCAAATATATTAGTAGAATAACTCTTTAATATCTTTAGTCTCACATACCCTTCTCATCTTCAAAGTATTACAAATTTCTGCTTGTTAACCCATTGTTTTAGCTTTGACAGAACCACTCTGCATCTCCTACTAACTCCCTGTAACTTCTTCCCACACATATTTGGGATTGCCTGGATTTTTACTTTTTAAGATATGATTCCACAAGGGATTACCTCTGGATGTGAGGAGTCTTCACATGAACATCCCTCATCCCAGGGTTTTAAAGTGTCTGAGATGGTTATTTAAATAAACACATGCATACAGCTCATCCTCTAGAAAGGGGATAAGAAAGAAAGCAAGCTTATTCATCTGGGCTTAATAAAGACTTTTCATCTTTTCTAGGGACAGATCTAGGTATTTGTAACTTACAGATAGGCAGAAAATTACTTCAAATTATGAGTGCTGCAAGCTTTTTGTTCCAAATCAGGTGCAAAGACACATCTTTTAAAGTTTTTAATTGAGCAAAAATGTGAAAATGGGTGCAAACTCCATAATAAAAATACTCAGGGGGTTACAGGTTCTGGTGCAACAGACAAGAAACTTAAGCTCTCTGCTGCTTACCACAATGCCAAAATAAGAGAAAGTTGACAGACTATAAAAATGAAGTTGTTTACTTTAGATGAGAGACTACTTTGGAAAAATTACAGGTGGCAGAACCAACTTTCAAATCACTGCTCAGCACTAGGCAGTGTAAGGAAATCTATTGGAGACTTACAACCCAATGAAGTAGCCCTGCTACTCCAGTGTAACTTTCTTCCTTATTCAATTTCACCTACACGTAAGCAACCTTTTCTTGATGAAGTGTCCTGTTCATTCTAAGAAATAAGCAGCTATTTGAAAATGAAAACACACAAATGAGTCCCTGGAAAACAAAGCTCAGCCCTGGCCAAGAAGTATTATAAAATACACAAGATACTCCTTTGAGATGTGCACAATTCAATTTGTTGGAATGATTGCTTCAGGTTCTCACCAGCTCAATTACAACAATATCAAAGCAATCTCCAGATATTTTTTTTTTTTAGTTGAAGTCTTCATTTTGTCATCATGTCTTTCTGATCACATAAAAGCACACTCATCATCCTTGATGCTTTGCTCTTTCTAAGTTGTTTTAAATGTAGAGAATTCTGGTATGTTCTGTTGTGACCTACCAATGCACTGCATTAGGGTAAAGAGCAGCTCTGTTTATCTCTGTACATGTGCATATGCAATTTTCTTCCAGTCTTCTATTCTCGGTGATGGAATGAGCTTCAGAGATGCAATTTTGTCTTTTTGTCTCTTATTACAGATTTCCTTAATTTTCTTAATAGTTACTTATTCTAGTTCTTAAGCTTGCCCACACAGCCACTTTCAATAAAATTATTCTGAATTAAAGGTGTTATTTGAAATGGAATGTTTAAGCGTATGAAATTACTGTGTGGTAATTCCGAATGGAATAAAAGCAGACTTAACTGAATTTTACGCCTTCACTTCCAAAGCAAATAAAACACAAATATATCAAATTAGGTGGATTTTCATGAGGAATTTAAACCAGGAAAACTCCTGAGAAGACAGTTCTGTGTCATCACCAATTTGTGTTGGTCTCCGGGCCCATAGGTTTCAAAGAAAGGAAAAAAGGCATAGATGGGACAGCAGCAATTGAGGAAAGAAAGAAAAAGACTGAAGAATTCTGACCAGCCACCCACACACTTCATAAACATTTAATACATTTCTGTGTGAGAGTAAAATTGATTGTCCAGAATGCAATTTCTTACATGTGCCTAGTAGCAGTGGTGTATCAGTAGACATGACTTATGTAATCTCATTTAAGAAACGAAACTTCCGCGAAAGTGGGAAAAGTTACAGTGGTGAAAATCTAACTGGAGAATTTCCAAACTAATCAGAAGCAACTTGGCAACCTGTTTTGCCAATCAGCACCAGTGTTAACTACATCTTAGTTTACCCATGTTCCCAAAGTGCCTGGGCAATTGGACTAGAAGTGAAAATGGCCCAAAACATCCAGGGCTTTTAAAACAACTTCTAGTAGTGGTACACATCTAAGACATTGCAGACTAGATCAAGAGTTGTAAAAGAATTTTTAAACTGTCCAATAAACAAACTCTCAAGGCAGTTTAACATTCACAGTATTTTAAAGACTCTTAAGATGAACTCTCATGAATTCTCATGTGCTCCTTCATGACCCTACAACATTCATCATCTCAATATAATGTACAAAACATCTTAGAAGAATATCAAAACTATGACTGATTCTTCATGGCCTGTGAACTGGAAGCCTTATTTTGAGATAAATTGTACACAGAGAGGGTGGATGTGGGAGGAAGCTTGTGTTAAATTCTTATCCACAGGTCAATGATCTCTTGGGAAGCTTCAAAACACTACGTCTGTGTGATGAAGGAGGCAGAAAACAAACATGCTGTGATCTGTGCACATACTTGAAATGGGCATAGGAAGGAGAAAGATCTTAGGATTTCAAGGAAAGAAGGGAAAAGGCTGTATGATACTGGTCAGTGCCCAGTCCTCGTTATATCCTGATAATAACAATTTTCTGGCTTTAGTTAAATTACACACTGCTCAGTGTTTTATTTCTCACATCTGTGTGGTTAGAAGCATGTCAGCAGACATGTCTATAGCATCATGTCTGTTAAAAATTGATTTTTCTTCCAGGGAGGTGGGAGATTTGTGGGTTCAAATCCCCTCTTTGAAACAGCTAACAAACTAACTGCTGTGTTGAACAGAAGGTGCATGGAAACTTGGCTTGGAAGATGGGACATGTAGGGTTCATAAAATCTGACAAGAAATTGCTTTAAAAGAAAAAAGATTAGCATAAAAAAATGAATTCTCCATCATAAATATTTGTGGTTTTCATATATTAATAAATATTGAAATGCTTTCTTTAGATGAGATTTTTTTTTTCCACTTTTTTTTCACATTCTGATGATTACATAAAAATGTCATTGTTTACATAAAGATTATTAGTGAGTATTTTTATCTTGGTATTGAATGCAAAGGTAAGATTTATTTGAAGAGATTTTGTCCTGATCATTTAGAATGAACCCAGGGGATGAACCCAGGGCCTCAAACCAGCTTTTTGAGTTTTGCTCAAACAACTATGGATTATTAATCACTGTCATGCTGTTGATTTTAGGAGCTGTACACCATATGTGAATAAAGTTAGACTCTTTAGCAGTTTGAACTGCCTACATGATATTTCAACTGACACATCATTTTATATGAAGTGTTTTTTTCCCTGAATTAGAATTTTGTGACCTACAGTAAGTAATTGAGTACTACTTCCTTCCTCAGTGAACAAGGAATTTTGTCTGATTAAAAAAAACAGGACCAGACACAAAGGAAATACTAGCTTTGCATTCTCTTTGTCACATTTATGTATCTGTTTTGGGACAATATTTCCCTTTACCTATTTAGCTGATTTATAGGATTCTGTTCAGATGTAACAGTTGAGTAAAATGGAATTTTCTTACTGGTCTAGCAAATATCTTTAGTTTTGAGATTTCTTATAGGCTGTAATGACACAGCATATGTATTAGGGAAATGCAGAACCACGTGGAACACAATTTAATTATTTACTTATTTTATATATTTACCTTTCCTGTGAACCATATTACTTGAAACTGGATGTGGTATGCGGGCTGCTGTGGAAGACAGCAATCCTAACCATGAAAGTAGCCTGAAGAGGCTGCTCTTTAGTGACTTAGTCTGCTTTTGAGGCTTTACATTTTTCCATTTTTATCAGCAGATTTTCATGATTATTCTAATGGTTCTGAAACAATTTGCCAAATTATCTTAATCATCTGATGATAAAGTAGTTGAATAATTTCTCTTCTACTTATGGCATTTTTTTTTCCTCCAGCTGTTCCTAACAGAAAGTAATTCTGAAAATACAAACATTGTGTGGTTTTTGAAGTTCTATTTCAATGTCAGATATTGTATGAAATGAGGTATGAGGCAACCATTTGCAGAAAACAAGGTTCTTCTTGTTAGTATGGGTTCATTAAATATGCCTGCCTGATTCTTGCACAGCTCCATTTTCTTTTCAATATCATGTCTTTCCCATAACAAGGATTTGTGGAACTGAACTTCATCTAGCACTGATCATGATGCTGCTAATCTCAGGAGAGAATCAGCGGCCTTTCCCAACCACAAATGATGAGTATAGACTATGGATAGAGTTATTTAAAATAGATTGTCAACTGAAATATCCATTATAAACTATAAAGTTACACTGAGCTGACATTGTAGCCCTTGACATACATGCAGGAGGACATTGGTGAAAGAGTATTGTGACAAATTACCAAAAGAATATTAAGAACATTATTTGAAAGCGGAATCACAAAACAATTTCAAACACAAAAAGAAAACCTACAGAGGGTAGAAGCAAAGACAGGAGCCTGTAAGGAATACACAGGGGCTCATCATGACCCAGCAATGTGAACTCATAGTCCAGAAAACCAATTGTACCCTGGGCTGCTTCAAAGGCACCATGGACAGCAGCTTGGGGGGGAGATTCTCCTCTGCTTTGGTGAGAGCCCACCTGGACTATTGTGTTCAGCTTGGGGGTTTCCAATATGAGAATGTCATGGACCTGTTGAAGTGAGTCCAGAGGAGGACCATTAAGATGATCATGGAGAAGGCTGGAGCACCTCTCCTGCCAAGACAGGCTGGGAGAGTTGGGGCTGCTCAGCCTGGAGAATAGAAGGGTCTGGAAAGACATTTGAGCACTGTTCACAACTTAAAGATGGCCTGTACAAGAAAGAGAGGGAGTTTTCAGAAGGGCAAGGAGTGATAGGACGATGGGAAGTGGCTTTAAACTGAAAGAGAGAAGGTTTATAGCAGATATTAGGGAGAAATTCTTTATTGGGAAGGTGGTGAGACACTGGAACAGGCTGCCCAAAGAAAATGCCCCAACCCTGGAAATGTTCAAGGCCAGATTATCTGGCCTTGAGATGTTGTGGGGCTTTGAACAACCTCTTCTACTGGAATGTGTCACTGCTAGGCAATGTATAGGCAGGATGAAAACACAACAAATACATACAGTATGACATTTCATAGAATGGCAGCTCCCTGTGATATGGAATCTGTAACAAAATGGCAGCACCAAGTAGTCACTGGGTGTGACCATGTTCACAGGGGTCTCAGGGTGAGGGAAGAGATGAGAATGTGACTCCATGTTCAGAAGGCTTGGTTTATTATTTTTTTATATATATTATATTAAAAACTATACTAAAAGAATAGAAGGAAGGATTTCATCAGAAGGCTGGCCGAGAATAGAAAAGGAATGAATAACAAAGGTTTGTCTCTGACTGAGACAGTCTGGACAGCTGGGATGTGATTGGACATTAATGAGAAACAACCACATGAGACCAATCCCAGATCCACCTGTTGCATTCCACAGCAGCAGATAATCATTGTTTACATTTTGTTCCTGAGGCCGCTCAGCTTCTCAGGAGGAAAAATCCTAAGGAAAGGGTTTTTCATAAAACATGTCAATGACAAGTGGGAAAGTATTTCCTGTTGTAACATCCCTCTGAATTACCCAGCCCAGCTGGCAATCAGGCCACTGCTCCTCGATTCCAGGATAGTCTGTGACAATGTGAGGTGTTTTAAAAAAAAATCAACCACCAAAAATCCTTTGGGTGCTGGACACAGAAGGTCCAGACAGCTCCAGTGACCCACCCAGGGCACAGACAAAGCCCCTGAGCCAGGCTGGAGGAGCCAGGAGAAACAGATTCCTGAAAGGGCTACAGGCAACAACAGCAGAGGAGGAGGGAGCCAAGGAGGGAACAGCAGCAGAGGGACCCCAAGAGGGGTCTAAGGACGAGGGCAGACGGGGCCCTGGAGCAGGGATCTTTCCCCAACAGGCCTGGAGAGACCCCTCTGGAGCAGAGACACCCCTGCAGCCCAGGGAAGAGGAGTCGGGAGCAAAGGAAAGAAGAGAGGAGTGGGGAAGAGTCGTAGTGGGAAGGATGTTTTAGTCTCTATTTCTCACTACCTGAATCTATTTTAACTGACAATAAATTAAGCTACTATTCCCCAAGTCAGGTCTTTTGGCCATGGTGGTAACTGGTGAGTGATTTCCCTTTCTTTATCTCAGTCCTTGAGCTGTTCCACCATTTTCTTTCCTTTTCTGGTGAGAAGGGGCAGGGAAAGAGTGTCCAGGGAAGGAGACCAAAGTCAACCCACCAGGGAGAGCTAGTTACCAGCAGACCCTTGATCTGGGTCACCCTATGGAGAGGCTGAAACACATCACTGAAATCTCCAGCTACTGAAGCAGGAGGGTCACCTCACTGCTGCGCCACCATTTTTAAATCAGCACAGAATTTGTGGGGTATCTGCACCCACAGGCAGAACTGTGACAGCATGGATTAAGGAAATACTGATTTAATGTCTTCTAGTCATGTTCTTTTCCCTTCTGTGGCTCAATGCACCCATGGGTTGTTTCCTTTGTGAAAACACTTGCATAAGTGTGATCTCTGTGGGCATGATACCCTCAGGTGACCCATAAAATAAGTACAGTAGAAAAATGTACAGCTTTCTCTGAACTGCTTCTCTGAGAGATCAAACAAGCCCCAGAACTGGTGTGAAGTAGGAAAATCAAAGTTACTCAGGGCCTGAAGAGAAAGGCAATGAGAGCATCCTGTGGCAGAGAGAGACCAAGGCGTGACATCACTTTCACTGTGATACAAAACTGCAACTTAACTGTTCACAGACAAAACACCCAAACTAGTAAATAAAGCAGAATAAGGTACATTCTCTGGCACTGAGGTCTTTTAGCACAGCAGCTTTGTTGTGAGTGAAATGACAAACACTCATAAGAGAGAAGTAGCACATTTATTGATATAAAAGAGTGATTTTGCAAAGTTGATGGTAAATGTGACAGTGATTTCACAGGATTCAATGGCAAGGCATTTTTGAGCGTTTACTGCATTGAGGATGGGGTCAGAGCCAGCTTTTCATTGACTCATGCACTCTGAATTCCTTCTCAGTGGGAAGTTTAGCTGTGGCTGGAGGCAGACTTTGTCCCAGACTTGGTCAGGGGATTATTCCCAAAGGATCTATGCAATCAGTCCTTTATATCACTTAGATTTCAAAGTTTTCCAATTCACTAAATATTTGACACAATAAAGACTCTTAGCCTCAAGGAGTAACCTTGAGAGGTATCACTGCTCAAAGGGAGATCCTGGCATGCAGCTCACTGCCACACTATTTATGTCTGCTATTTATGGAGCAAGGTGATTGATCTGGTTATATTTGCAGCCTGACTGTGGATGTTAGATTCCTTCAAACGTGGCTTGAGTCAAACCTTGAACAGCACTACTGGTTAAGCAGATGCATTCCTTAAATTAGCCCTTGGCTATTAGGTCATTATCTGCTTCCCCTGAATCCAATTTGAGTGACCAGACAAATAGATTACAGCTGTCACTGGGGATTATCACCTGAACAGGGTTACAGGAAACAGAGGTCAGGCTGAGGCAGCTTTCTTGTCCACAACATAAACCAGTCCTTTTACTCAAAATAGTAAGGTCCTAAGTGCCTAATTACAGCAGTCCTTGATCTTATCTAACTCCTGACTGCCCTCAGGCATTACTCAATAAAGTGAAAATTGACCCAAGCCGTTGGCCTGGCCATTTTTAATTTATTAGTATGGACAGAGTCACATCTGTTCACTGCAATGATTTTTTAGTGTCTCTTTCAGGACAAGCTCTCTGATGAACAGTCATGGAGGGTAGAATTCAGCTTCAGATCAAAATACCTATCACACAACCTCATGAACATGGGCTAATTGCCTAAACACTGTTATGTAAAGCCATGTGAAATGTCATATATGTTTAAGAGCTAAGGGGATAGGGAAATCTGTCACTGGATCTGTGCCATTCTGCAGTGACATATGAGTTGAGGAAAAATAAACCAGAGAAAATCAGAGCTGTTTAAGGTCTAAGTCAAGCAGTAGATTTCCATTATAGTTTGTTAAGTGAATGCATTTTCACCAGAACTGGATTCCAGTTTTCTATGCAAAGAGCTCTGTCACCACCTGAGTTGTCTAAAGCTGCCAGAAACCTTCACATTGAGCTGGCAAATTGAATACAGAGTTTAGGCCCTTCTGAAAAGTGGCAGCCACACGTGATACTCTAAAGCATCTGAAATTACAGTAGATAGCTCAGGGTGAAAAACTGAATCAGGACAAAAACATCTCTTAAATGTATTGTAGCAAGTGCCAGTATTAAGAGTTTATATGGTAAACTGGGGCAACAAGCCATCAATTATTTAAAATAAATTTGATCAGAATTTCCTTCTGGCACTAAATTTGAGTGAAACAGAATGGCCTCTGCTTTTCCTGTAAAACTCTATTAGCCTCCAGATCAGAGCAGCCACACACAAAAAGCCTTTTGGCAATGAAATCAAACTTGCACTAAGGCCTAAAATGAGGCTGTCCTGAGGCTGTCCCAGATTAAAATCATGCCAAAGTTAATCACAATTTCACTGTAGGTAGAATGAAGCTTCAGAACCTATTGATATTCCTTCAAGTTATTTAATTAAGTAGAAAAGACGTAGTGAAGAGATTTATAATATAGACAATAAATGGCTTCTGCACCTGAAAGAGATAGCTTCGCTCATCCCATCTTGATGAATGCCATTAGTGCCACAAATGGTTTAAGAATAGAATTTCTTTGATTGCTAAGAAGATGGAAAAAAAAGAAATTTAGAAAATTATCCTGGTCAACCACCTTCAACTCCAAGAACATTAGTAAAATTGGAAATCAGACTTAAGGACATATTTTCAGTAATTAGGTTTCCTTATGCTCGAAACTTCTCTCCCAATCTCTTTCTTCTTTCTGGCAGCAGCATGGATTATAGTCCACTTCAGTCATCACCCTAAAAAAAAGCATAGTACTGAAAATCTGCTGCTTTTTCTTGCTACAAAAAACCCCTCCTGCCTATTTAATCTTAGTCCAGAGCAGTAACACAATGGTTTTCTCCCCTCAAGCAGAGGCTGCAAGCCATTTTGTTTAATAGATGCCTATCAGGAAAGCCTGTGATTCCTCATGTGTGAATGAAGCTATTAAACCCCAAACCTTATTACACAAATAATGTCCATTTTGATATTTCAAAGTACTTTTAGCAAGGTGCTCACAAGAGTGTTGTAAATGATCCGTAAACAGTAGAACACTACAGGGACAAATTGTAGATTGGGTAATTTGTTTTCACAAAAGTTTACTGCCAAAGGAGAAACCAATCACCTCTGAGGGTCACTCGAGGGCCCAATCCCACAAAAGTTCCTCCCCTGTGTCTTCCTTGCTCATGCTGTGATACTGTGTAAATCAGGAAGATTAATCCTGTGAATAAGGTATTCTTAGATGAGTAAGGGGTTTGAGATATTGTGGCTTGTAATCATACAAAACAGGTATCTCATTTAAATTCTTGAAAGTAATTTCCTCACATTTCTAGGCAATCTCTTTTATTCTTTCTGGCAGATACGCCATCACCATAAGCATGAGGAACTAAGACTAAGAAGAGGAACTAAGATTAAAAAGAGGAACTAAGACTTAAAAAAAAGAATTAAGCAAGAATTTTATGTGCTACATTGTAAATGAAAAGAAAAAAACAGTATCTTCTAGAAAAAGCAGATTTCTTCAGTGTTCCTAACTTCCAGGAAAGTGGAAATGTTCAGTAAAAAAAATATTTTCACCCAAGTGTATCATGTGCTGTACGTTCAATTTATCCCAAACACATTTAAAACATCTGAATTTCAGTGCTGGTTTTTTATATTATTTTTCTTACTAGATATCAAAATAGGTTTTAATCCTGCATGTCACCATTTCCTATTTCTAAACTATGGAGATCATATTCAATAGCACAGGATGATAACTTTTAAAATCCCACTACCGGGCACCAGCTGAGATGACAGAACTGGTGATGGAGATTTCAAAAGGACTGTGGTTTCATGACATTTGTTATATTATTTTGAAGGTGAGTAAGGGGCTGATTCTGAAGAAAATCAGCAGAAATACCTTCATATTAATCTATGCCACTTGTCATTTTTCAGTTCTTGAAGCTTATTTCAGATTCCCTGGGGTGGGTTTGACCTTGGCTGGCTTCTGGATGCTCACCTAGACACTTTCTCACTCCTCCTCCTCCTCAACAGGACAGGAGAAGAAAAGATGTAAAGGCAGGATTTTTTCCCTCACATCTTTTCTCACTCCTCTCTCACAGCTGCTACAGTTTTCAGTTCCTTTTAATTTTTTCTTTTTTTTTTTGCAGAGATATCACCAGCTTTGTTTAAGCAGCCTTTGTTGAACCAGCTGTGAGCCCCTGATCTCTTCTGACAAAAGCTTCCCCCTCTCCCTAAACCTTGCCATATAAAAAAATACACTCTCATATCTGTTACTCTGCTATCAACCTCTACCACAACCTAACCTGCATTTTGGGAATGACTACTCAGCATCAGAGCATTTGCATTCTGCTCTTGTATCAGCTCAAACTACTCATCATGTGCCTTCATACTACGTTTGTTTCCAGGTGCACCTGTGGCACAGTTGGAAACTGGATACAAGGATAATGAAAGCAGCTGTAGTCATGGAGCTGGTCTCCAATGATTCTCAGACTGCCTCGTTGTGCATTTCTCATTAGGAGTGTGCATAATATAAACAGTTTGGGGGTCTTTTTTTGAGACACCTTAGGCGTCATTATCTCACCCTTAAGCATGCTAAGAATATCAAACCCAAACTCAACAGAGAAAATTTCCTCAGGAATCCAACCAATATTCAGTGTATATTCTATGCTCTTACTCACAGGTTCTTCTTTAGGATTTGATGTATATTCCTTTCTGCTGAGTAAAAGTCAGAAAATGCATTACAGAAACAAATCTGGAAGCTCAAAATCATTGGGAAACTAAGCCAGATGTGTAAGTTGGTCCACACCTTGCAGTAGCAGTGCCCTCTGCAGTCAGTTGCCCTCATTCTTTAGTGAAAGTTGACTGGATTCCAAACACAAACATATTTTTACAAATAAGTCTAAAAACTAGAAATTGACCTAATGACAGTTGCAGGCTTTTTACAGATTTTTGGAACACCTGAATTTCTAATATTTGGATGTCTGTGGAGCTAACCCTGAAGCTAGACTAGCTTTGAGGTGCAGGTTGAACCGCATAATATCCAGATATCCTTTTCAGCCACAGTTATTCCATGTATCTATGATACTCTGTACTTCTAATCCCTGATAAACTGTACAAAATTACTTTTTAAACTAAAACAATAGCTGTGGAACACAAATAAAGTTATCTGCCAGAATAGGGGACAGCTAATTCATCTGTTGCTGAACACTATTTTCAGATGTAATCACAATGTTTCCTGCCTAGAATTATTGGCATCAAGCTTGTAAATGTATTCCCTAAGGGAGGAAAAACACTGTAAATAACTTGCCTTTAAAGAGGAGGTTTATTGGATTTTTACACCAGATAACAAGAGCTCTGGTTAAATGCTGAGTGATATTTATATCCCTATACATCCAGCCGTACCTCAGCTGCTTTTTTTGGGGGGGGATTATTTTTTTTTCTTTTTATTTCAGCATTAATGAACACAAATGAAGTGAACATTTGTATTCACTTCCAGAGTCTTTCTAGTATTCAAAATGTAGACACATTAAAGGAGGAGGCACATGGCAGCTGAAAGGATAGTGTTTTCCAATTTCTCTTACTACCTCATGAATTAAGGAGAATAAAGAGGCGGAGGGGGAAGAAAGAGAGATGAAAACAGAAATGAAATTATTCTGCTGGTATTCATGTTCAATAAGACTGAATGGCCTAAAGGGTATATGAGCAAGGGTTTTCAACATGTTCAGCTGAACTGCGAGTTGTTACCAGTTTATCAGGCAGTGCAATTTACACAACCCTCAGGGAATATTGGGTATGGATCAGTACAAGTGACATGGGAGCACAAATTTAGTTTAAATCTGCCACACTGTGTGTCACAAGGAGCTTAAGTGTTTGGGCTAAGACCTTGATAGACATGATATGCTACTTCAGATTCCCGCATCAGTCCATCTAAGAGCTCCCTGCATTATATAATTTCTCAGCAACTCTTTCAGCCTGTTTATGCCATGGGGAAAAACAATATAATGCTTGTTGGCCTGATGGAAATTGTGCTGGCCTCATTTTCTAAAGGCAGCTGCATATATGTAGTAAAACCTTTAAAAGTTATTTAGCCCTGTTCCAAAGGTGAAAATTTCCCACTGGAGAAGTCAGAACAAAATGTGTTAGTTGTTTGAGGGAGCCTGACCTCAGATTTTCACATGGCTATTCTGTTTGTTTGTACATAGTTATGTAGATTAATTTCTCCCAGTTTACAAGTCAAGTGTCATCTCTTCTTCCACCACGCTGCAGAGAAAATAAGTTAGAGAAAACTCCTCTTTATGAGATGAAAATAGAGCTGCTGTTTGGTGACATGCTCAGTCCTATCAGGCTGGGTTAGACAAATTGTTGGAACATTTGTAATACTGAGCTCTTCAGGTGGCATCCCTTACAGCAGGATTCATCTGACTAAATGTGGGTGCTGATGTGCATTTCAGCAAGTCACTTTCAATTCCCTTTACTGCCAGGAAGATTACTGGAGAAGATCTAGTAATAGAGACAACAGAATTTAGAGTGTGATTCATCTTATCCTAAACAGATGCCTACGTTTGTTCAGAGGAGTTGCATCCTAAACTCCATTAAGTGAATTGATCAGATCTCTGTTGATGATAATGGAAGCACAAATAACCAGGTAAAATGGTCGGTGCCTGTGCTGAAAGTCAAGTGAGACTGATGAGTCCTAACCCTTGTTTTGGAAACCTGCTTAAACTGAAGTGTACGTTGTACTCTCAGCTGCTCCATCCTATTGAAACTGAGTTTCTTCCCTGGAGGATCTCAGTTTTAATGGCCATGGAATTCTGCACAGTCTGCTGCAGCAAAAAAATTCCCATGCCTTCAGATTTTAGCAGGAAAGCAATGTGGAGCTGTTTGTAGCAGAAGCTTGAAGTTTAACCACCTACTACTACCCATTTTGGAGGTATAAGATCTCTTTTTTTCAGAGTTGATCTAAAACGCCCTGTGTGCTAATAAAATAGAGGGGTTCCTTCTCCTTCAACAATGATTAGATCTTCCTAAAATGAGGATGGCCAGTACTTGAGTCAGAACAAAGGTACATTTTCCCCACTATCCAGTTTCCTGTAAAATTTTTAGTATGTGAAGAGTTAAGGATAGTAACTGGGTGGGCATAAATATCATAATTCCATAAATTCTCTTCCAGACCTCAGAAGAAACTCTGGTAGACATCAAAACTTTTCTTTCTTAATTTTAAAAATTGCTGTTTGTCTTTCCTTGCTTTGTCCACATTAAAACCCTTTTAATCGATTTAACTTGTGAGTAGAATCACAATATATAATTCATAGTGGATTAAAGGTTTTATAATAGCTTTTTCTGGTATCAGTTTATTATTATTAACATGCTTACAGATTATCTTACTGGTGTACCCTTCATCTCATCTGATGAGAGAGATGCATCTCACCTGATTAAAGACATGACGCGGTCTCAGGATAAATTGCTTTACATATTCATATGCTGAAACTGAGAATCTACTTTCTTTCTAAACAAGAGATTAGTTATTTAGTCTCTAAATAACTCTCTGGTCTTGAATGCTATACATGAAACAAAGGTCAGTTGTAATTTTTGATTAATTTTGTGTTCTTAATTTGAGTTCAATTTATACAATGGAATTAATGCTGTAGTAATTAAACTTTTACCTTCACTGAAAAAAGAAGAAAGTGCTAAGATCATGATACAGCGCTACACATCCATGAAAACAGTGTTGGTAGCCTGGAGTCTATTTTACAATCACTGTGGGTTACATTTGTATCCAGGCAATGTCCTATCACTTCGACAGCAAATTGCAAAGAGACCTTATACAAGTGAAATGCACATCTCTCTTAATTATTTGCATGTAAGTAGAAAAACATTCCCTAATTTTTAAAACTGGAGTGTCAATTAGGAAAAAAAGATCAGAAACACCTCTTTGTTTTCCAATATTGACTTGTTTTAAATATTTCAGCTATTTAGTTTGACAAGTTGTATCTCCCCGCACAGCCTTTTTCCTCTACTGATATTTACTGGTTTACATGTTTTTGTTTCTTCTGCCTATGAGCCTTTTACATTCTTGTCCATAACTGTAGTAAAATCTAATATTTGGACAATTATATTAAAGGCCCAGTTAGAGACTTTGGCATGTTTCTAGTCTAATTTCAAGATGTGGTATCCAGGCCTATTTTGGTGTCTCATTCCTCTGTATCATCACCAGGATATGTGTGCATGTCTTCTGTACTTCCTTTTCCACGAATGGGACACAGATGCCAGCAGGAATAGTTTGCATGTCTGGTGCTCTGCTATTTCTGCTCGTCTGCTTCCGAGACCAGCAGATGGAGATTGGGTAATTCTGCAGCGCTGAAAGTCGTAAACAACTTGGTATAAATATCCCTGCCTCAGATATTGTGCTGAGGTTGCCCATTTGAACTTCTGCCTCACTGGAGCATTGCTTAGGGTTGGGAACATATGCTGCATACATTTGGTTGGTTATTGTCTGCATCCTAATCAATAAACAAATGCACATCTGTTGAATTGGTCTTCTAAATTTTACTCATGTTTAGACTCAAACTGACTTCCATCTTGGGAAGTGCACACCAGGTTGGCAGCAAACCCTACCTTTATCCTTCCTTCTTTACTCTGATGAGCAAACTAATGGGAAATATCATTATCCCTAACACCTGGAATAAATTACTAGGATAGGTCCCATTTCCAATTGTGGATTCTGAGACTTTGCAGCATTCAGAAAACCTTTTAGACCATTTTCCTGCAGGACATGCTTGGCTTTCAGCTACAAGATGCAAACGTATAAAACCAGATTTTTAGAGACAGCCACATGAACCACAACAACAGCAAAAAGAAAAAAAAAACAAAACAAAACAACCCAAAACATAGGCAAATACTTTGATGGACTTTTCAAAGCTTGTGAGGTAATCTCAGTCAGAACCTATCTCAGTGTGTCAGTTAGAAAAGTCAGCAGCCTCCTGCTGAACAGAAATGACAGCTTGGACACTGGAGAATTCATCCTCTCTCATTGAACAACAGGAAAAACCAGAAAAACCTGCAATAAAATCCAACAACTCCTTGTCAAGACCAATGTCCTCTGTAGCTTGGAGAGCACAGTCAGTGAACCAGTTTTCAACAGCTTTTAGAAGGTTCCTCTCCTCTGTCCACTCTGTCCCAGGCTCACTCTTCATTCCCACTACACCCTCTCATTCCCTCCCTCCTTGCTGTTGCCACTGAGAATGTTTGTGGTCTGTTTTATTAACAATCCTTTTACCCCATAACACACATGGTTAGCCCAGGTTAGCTCTCAGGTACACTTCACTGGCAAGCTCAGTAACTGTTTATAGTAGCAGAACCAGGGGGGACACCAAGAAGAAAAAGAGAGAAAGGAGAAAAAAAATCATACTCCAATTTTGTTACTGGAATAATTTTATGTAAAAAAACCCCAAAACCCACAACAACAACAACAACAACAAAACCAGCCAAACCAAACAAACATAAACAAAACATAAACAGCCCAACAAAACAAACAAAACAAAACCAAAACCAAAACCAAAACCAAAACCAAAACAAAAACAAAAACAAAAACAAAAACAAAAACAAACAAAACCAAAACAAAAGCAACAAAACCCCAACAAACAAAACAAACCTCACTTTTGATTTGAATAAATTCTTTCAGTTCTAACAAAAATCATAGTAAAGTCCAAAAGGACCACATCATATCCAAACTTCAAACAGAATTTAGACAAAACCAAGGTGTTAGTGCACCTTGCTAACAGAATTACATTATATCTGATAATTTCTATATAGGGCAGCATGTTTGGTGTTATCCAAGTTCCCCTCTTTTTAGGCTAGGTAGAACTGAGAACAGAAGC
Source organism: Fringilla coelebs (assembly GCF_963513975.1). NCBI lineage: Eukaryota > Metazoa > Chordata > Aves > Passeriformes > Fringillidae > Fringilla > Fringilla coelebs. Next base: position 6,662,972 of record NC_140028.1, on the reverse strand, counting down.
TGTCCACTTTAAAACACTGGAAAATAGTAAATTTTATTTTAAATAATCCCAATTGGCAGACTCAGAGGGCGTGAAGGAAGCAGGCTAGGAATACACATAAGTTAGATTGGAAAGGCAATTGAGTGTAAGAGGGTGTCAACAGAAAAGAAACAAGCAAGTTCTTCTTACCTGATTTGAGGAATGGAGAAAAATAACAATTTGCAAAAACAGAAATCAATCCCAGTCACAGATGGAGATAAGACAAGGATATGTTTATGTAGACCAGAATGCAATAATGTAAGCTGTTAGGTTTAAAATTTCAACATGAGAAAACTGTTATGGCAATAAACCTTCGGTTACTTAATTAACAGGAAAACTGATAGCACTTTTTTTTTTCTTTTAGGACAACATTGCAAAAAGCAATGTACTAATACTTGATAAATGAAAATTCATTTCAGTGCAATGGTGATATCTTCTAAAGCAGAAGAATATTTAGATAATTTTATTTTTTTCTGGTATTCTAAATGTAGTTTATCATTTATAATACATGAAGTGAACAATAAATAACTATACCACGGTGACTGAAAAAACCAGACATAAATTTTCATGCAAGACAAATTTGGTTAGAAAATAAGGTATTTTTCAAAAATTGAGAATTTTTATGAATAATAATGACAGTGATTTTCCCTTTTCATCACATTTTCTAGTGCAGCTTTAATGAGGTTTTAACAATGACATAAGTACATGAAAAATGAAAGCTGTATGAAGTATTTTGGGTTTTCCAAAATATTGATAGATTTATTTGGAAAGCATGGTATCTGAAAAGGTCTATGTTAACCATAGTAACCAAAAGTAAGCAGAGAAACCAGACACATAAACTCCACAAAAAGAAACAACCAAAATAAACCACCCCAAACCCAACAACTGTGAAGTTATCAGCTTGGATACAGCAGGAAATGTGATGAACTGTGGAAAACAGACCCATTTAAAGCTAAGTGAAGCAGAACATTTTTTCAGAATATTCCCATTATTAATATAATTGGTTTCTCTTGGCTCAGTCAAGTGCAGCAATTTTTCTTGTGGTCTGAGTTCTGAACTGCACCACATGGCAACAGGGAGGAAGCAGCAGCAAAGTGCACACGAGACTTCTGAGCTCTGTGTCACTCCCATTCTGAGAGGAAGAGCTCTCCCATAGCCTGCACATCTCTGTAAAGACCTTGCAGAGACCTCTCCAGCCTTCATCTGTCACAGCAGGCCTGGGTTGGAAGGGACCTTAAAGATCAACTCGCTCCAACCACGTCTCATGGGCAGGGATGACACTCACTAGATCAGGTTGTTCATGGACCAACATGGAAAAAAAAAAGATGTATTTTTTTATCTTCAGAGCAACCTTTCCTGCTCAGCATTGACTCTGCATGAGGAATTATACCCAGGTCAAGAGAACTCAGCTGTGCTAAGGCACTGTTACTTGAGAGATGTCAATGTTTGCCTGCTGCTTATTCATCTTGTCACCTCAATTGTTATTCCCACAAATACATATAAAAGAACAAAGAGACCTGTTTGGCTCTTTGTTAAGGCTGCTACTGGGAATTCTGACACAAACTTATGTCATAAAAAAACCACAAACTTGGGTCATAATCCATGATTAGAGGAAACTTCCTTTCCTGACTGTTGTATTTCTTTCTGTCCATAGTCAGTTCTGCATCAGTGTAGAGTAGTGGGATAAGTCTGTTTTCCAGCCAAAAAATTATTGTAATATGCAGTTACCAATAAAATGTTGTCAGAAAATAATTTTAAAGCATGATCTCACTACAGGAGATGACAAAATTGTGTAGAAGGATACAGTTAACTTTTGTTTCTCTTGCTTCCTTTTTGAAGAGAAATTAATAATCACAGTTTACCACTACAAAGAAATGAGTTCAATCTGATCATAATCAGCAATGGTGCGGTGAAAACTGGTGCTGCTCCAAGTCATAAATAGGAAAAACCGTAATTCTTATCCCTGTATTTTTACTAAGGCTTTTATCTAAAATAGTTGTGCCTTTAGTGCTAGTGAAAAAGTAAGGGGAACATGAACTTTCTTTTCATCCATTCTATAAATTTCCCAGATCATAATTTCCTGCTTAAGCTCACAATTTCATGTGGTTTTTATTATCATTTTTACAATATCTCTCTGCAAGGATTAAATAGCCTCTCAGCTACATTTAACTGTACTATAATATTTGGAGCAAGACCCTGTGACCCTGAATGAGATCTAGATTAGCAGAAGTTTGTAGTGCTTTTATTTGCTCACAGTTTAAGAACCAATGTTTCTCAAGCTCTTGCATTACTCTTTTAGTTCTATGTGCTTTAACCCTCTGTGTGAAATGAGGGGAAATATTATTTAATTATTTCATTTTTTGTATAATAAACCACATGCTCTGTAAGCTGTTCCTCCAGTATAGATCAATGGCAGGCAGGAAATATTAATTGAATTGGAGGAGGGATTTTGGGTTGCTGCAAGATATTATTTTATACTCTAATTATTCTTGTTACATCAGTGTGATAGGAAATACAAAAAGCAATCTGCAGATCAGACTTCTTGGACTGCTGACTTCTGGGAATGCAAGGAAATTATTCAGGAGGAAAAAGAAAGATATCAGGAACACTTAAGAATAGTAGAAAAAGCACCCTCTGCAATATTAAATCTTGAAGTTAGTTTTATTAAGAAATAGAAAGCAAACCTTCCAAAAATATTTATTATTAGGAGAGGACTTTTACAGGGATTGATACTGGGACTGATGCTGTTAAACATTTTTATCAGAAATCAAGAAGAAATTGCAAAATTGCCTTTGATTTTGAAGGTTTAGGCATGTTTGGGAGCTAACATTAAAGATAATGGTAAATTCACCCTCACTGACATGCAGGGGCTCATCAGAGGTGTGAAGATCAAAGGCAGCCTTGGCTGCAGTGGGCATGAGATGGTGGAGTTCAGGATCCTGAAGGCAAGGAGATCTGCTGACAAGTGTCCCATGGGATAAAGCCCTGGAGGAAAGAGGGCTTTGTCCCATAATGGATGGGATGAAGATGGTTAATGCTCAAGTATCCCATCCTTGAAGATCAAAAGACCTCCATCCAATGAATAAGAGGTCACTGGGAGTCCCCAGTGTAAGAAAGACATGGGCATCATCCAAATTGTTCCAGAGGAGAATCACAATGACCAGGGGACCAGGCCACCTCTCCTGTGAAGAAAGGCCAGGAAAGTTGGGGGTTTTCAGCTAGGAGCAGTCATGGGAAGAACTCATTGTGGCCTCTTAATACATAAAAAAACCCTTGAAATAAAGAGAAACACCAAGGACTCCAGAGACAAGACAAGGACAATGTCTTTAAACTGAAAGTTGGCAAATTTAGATTCAATATGAGGAAGCAATTTTTTATGATGAGAGTGACAAGATACTGGAACAGATTGACCAGATAAGATGGGGATGCCCCAATGTTATGTCTTGGAGAAACAGAAAATCTATGAAAAAGGCATTACTGAGTTAGGGCTTTTGTCTGCAGTAGAATAGAATTCAGACAGCTCGAACAACTGATGAGTGTATTGGATCCAGATGAAAATATTAATTCTGGAATTCAAAAGCATTTTATTATTAGATAAAGGATTATTATTTCACTTATGATTGGTGGCTGTTGGTTTGGGTGACCATTCTCAGAGTGTTGTAGTTTTTGGTCCTACGATAAGTTGTTCCTATTGATTTAACTCTGTTAAAATAAATGTTAAAATAAAATAATTAATTACAGCTAAAAGGTCCTGTCAACACTATGACATCAAGTTGTGTTATGATTGTACATTTACAACAAAGTTCTGGACTAGGGAATATAGGGTTTATGGCACAGCAGAGGATGTACAATGGGCAGCCTGAACCCACCATTAATCACTGGTCTAGGAAATCTCAGTTTCACTACTGAATACCTCCATAGATCACTGTTCACATAACCAAAGTCATTGTAAGACTGTCTGTGATAAGGTCATGAAAAAATAAGATTACGTGATTCAAGTTACAATAAATCACTTTTTGAATACAATTATGACATCTTTTAGAAACAGAAGGAAATGATTAATGAAAGATTTGAAGACTAATGGGAGTTACATTCCCATGTTCTTATTTCCTTCTTTTTTCTTCTATTGGTTTAGATTCTCAATGGGGTGAAAATGAATTATATATTTGTATATTACCCAAAAATACGATGATTTTAATTAGTCAAGTGATGGTGTTAGAGACAGAAACAAAGGACTTGGATATACATTTGCATGCATTGAAAACCTTTAGGCCCAACCTCCATGGCCCTAAAACAGTGAGAAATTTCAGTGAGTCATCTGCAAGATTTATTTTGCTCTAAACAGGTAGGATGTGAACCAGCACAAATCACAAGACTTAACCTCAGGGCACAGAATGACCAGAGTGTATATATTGGTTAACATCACTCTGAAATAGACACATTCTTATCAAACTGAAGACAACTTCACTGTATCATCCTTTAATATGTATGGAGGTCAATCATATTAAGAGTTTTGCCCTAGAAAGTCACACTTTCACTTAGTTTGCAAATGATGTGAAGCTTCAACCTCTATAATGATTTTAGCAGGTAATCCACCATACTGAGCACTGCTGACATCCTTGTAGCCTTAATTTAACAGAACTTAACTTGATAGTCAACCTTACACCTGGATTAATTTCATCCAAAATTAACATTTTAAGGAGTTGTCTCTGTTGGTTATCTCAGACTCTGCTTACAGTAAAGAGAAGTAACTTTAAAAACAGTTTAGGTCTTAGATCAATCTGGAGTCAGATTTCTCTCTCTGTGAGACAATTTGAAACAGTCATACTCATGATTTTAACACCTCAGTTAATGTCTAAATGTGGAATGAATTGGATTCTTAACTTTCACTTAATCATACGTGCAAGCCTGCCAAGATCTTCACAGTACCTCATGGCTAATGAAATGCTCAAAAATCCACTTAAGGTAAATCCCTCAAAGTTTTTTATTCCTTTCCCAAGCCAGACAAACATCTTTCACACTGGGGCTGTTTTAGCCTTCTCTCTGCCAACCATTCCCTAGTCCTTGCATAGTGCTCAATAGGGAAAGTAAAGGCAATTCTGGTGAAAAAAAAGTCTGAAATGCTCTTTTCAGTTCCTCATGGGTGATTAAAAGACATTAGGCACTAATAGCTAAGATATTAGGCAATGTTGATGGGGATGCTACGGATAGTTGTCAGCACCCAGAATCTTCCACTGGGATTAATAAGATATTAATGTCTTCTTCTCCAGGGTCTATGTGGGATAATTTTTAATATTTTGTAAAATGCTTTTATGCCCTTCCTTTGATACTCAGCTCCATCCATGTCTCCCCTTTTCAAGGCCTCCACTGTTTTATAAGACCTGCCTTTCTCTACCTATCATCATTTTGTTAATCATAGCTCATGCATTCAGCAAACAACTCCTTGTTATTGTCACCTGTATACTCTTGATAAACAAAAGTAAATCAAATTAATTGCAGACACCTGGTTAATTAGAGAAATTGCTCTCACAGATAAATCAAGTGCAACAAAGCTGCAACCAGGTCAGGAAAGGTTCAGAGCAAAGCTGACAAGCCTCAATCCTGAGGCCTTGCAAATTTGCTACAAAGCTTGCAACCTTTTACTGCCAGGAGCTGTTTTGTATGGCAGGATTACACAGTTAAAGTTTAGTCAATAGAGATTCTTCTGGGAATGTTTCTTAGGAAGATGTAATTTGGGCATTTTTTATTGCCCTCCAGAGAAGCCTGAGCAATATTTTCCACAGAGCTGTATAAATCTTTAATGCTTATCTCAAGAAATTTAGTTGCTTAAACAAGGCAATTTTCCCTGGAGATTTAAGTGAAGCTCCAAACAAAGTTTAGATAGCAGTTTGTCCCAGCCCTCTGCAATTATTGTGGCTTTCTGTGAAGGTTTTTTGTCTTGCACGAGATTTCCGTGTTGTCACTTGATCTGTAGCATGCTGGACTGTTGGTGTTTTGACAGTGCCCTTAATTCTCTTAGGTCAATCCTAAATTTTCTCTGTTTTTAAACAGTACCAATCACTTCATTACTTCTGTTAGCAGTGCCTTCCTGCCAGCAAGTTTCAGCATTGCAACAATACCTCCCTTGCAACCATCCAGCATCCCTCACCTTCAGCAAGGAGCATCAGACCATCCAGTGGGCTTTGCTGTGAAGCCCTCTGGTAGCTGTGGCCACCAGTAAAGGGGATGTGGTCAATATGATGGATCCATTCCATGTTTCCTTCCATTAAAATTCAGCCCCTGAATAAACAGAATTGTGAAGATAGTTTTATTTGCAAGTTCTTTGTCTCAGCAGTAAAACACTTTGGAAGCTGAGTGTCTCAAAATCAAGTCTTGAAGCTAAGATATACAAAATTTGCATATTTATTTTCTGAAAAGTAATACTTCCAAATTATGAAGATCCTGTCTTAGCCTGTGTATTATTTTTACTTTTCTTTGCATCCACTATAAACTCAGAAATGCAAAAAATTATTACTGTTTTAAAATTTATTTAATTTTAAAATTTATTTAATAACAGCTTATCATTATTACTACCTAAGTAAAAATTCTTAGCCTTAGACAGAGTTTATCAATTAAATATTTTTTTACTGTGCTAATTCTATTCCTTCTCTTGACCCTAAGGGCCAGCAAACAGGGAGTTTTGGACATACAGCCATTGTGACCTAACTGTGATTAGCAAGGTAATTAGTCCTTTGGTTTGAATTCCACAAGTTTTTGATTCAGATGGACTCCTCATTTCCCAGATCTGGAAGCCAAGTAACATATCAGCCCGTAGTAAAACGATGTTAAACATTTAGCCAAAGGCAATAGAAATGAATAGTCATTCTTAACCCCAGTCTCTGTCAACAATGGAGTCTAGACAGATATTTAGCTGACTAAAGGGGTGGGTAGGGGTCTGCCTTATGATAAACTGAAATGTTTTTATGACATATTGTGTAAAATCTACCGACTAAATTCTTTAGAGTTCTCATGAATACAATTCAAGTTCAAACACTCCTCTGACAGACTTAGAAAATAATCCATAATGCCTACAGACACAAGCATGTAGATATCTAAATATATGTGATGTCATCTCAAAATGAAATTAATTCTTACTGCCTTAAGTGACAAAGATTTGGTTAAAGAGTACTTTGCATTTTGGTATATTTATATTGAAAGGTGAAACTTTCCCTCCCCTGAAAAAAAAAGAATCTATATTAACAATCATTATCACTGGATTGTAAATTTATTAAAGAAGTTGGATTGTTGCTAGAAAATTAACTACTTTTTGCTTTCTCTTCTGTTACTGAGCATATAAACATAGAAAAAGAGACCAAACTCATGATAATCTGCTTATTTCAATTGGTTGATGTAGACCCTGACAGTACAGGGCATTCCAATGAAATTCAAAGCTGAATTTGCATTAATATTTCATGAGAAAGATATTCAGCATTGCTGCTTTGATTTTAAGCCTTACACACTTAGCTAAAGTGATGTAAGTCTTGGACTTAAATGAGAATTCAAACTTTTTCAATTATGATTGCAGCTTCCAAACAGCAGCCTTGCACAAAGCCAGCATAGGTCCCACTCAATTTCCATCTCAGTCCTAACCAGCTACAGCACATCCACTTTGTCTCCATTAAGGATGGAAAAAGAAAGCCAGTTCTTATCCATGCTCAGTTTAGTAAGGGATTCAAAGGAATCACATCAGAAGGCAGGAGAAAAAATATTTTCTGTTGGTGTCCTGAAGCTGTTAAAATATCTACAAAATTCTGCTACCTATGGGGAAAAAAACCTTAACACACTTATAGCCTTACTTTATAGTTGACATTTCAAAAACCTTCAGCTTACTGATAATGGCACAGAGAATTTTCTTACTGGTACATCACAAACATCAGAAAAAGAGAGATTTCTTCAGAAATCACAGAAGAAAAGGACAATTACCTATCTGGCTTTCAAGTGGGAGATATTTTACCTCTGCTTTAGCACTTGAGACTTTTTAAACCATCTTCATAAATCTTTTTCCAGAATCACAGTGGTCAATAAAACTAAATGTGACCTTGTCCAAAATATGCTAGATTTTAATTATAATGGGATTATGTGTTAGATTAGGGCTAAATGTATTACGCTGTCACCCAATATGTCAAAGTTGGCAAACACAGCTATGCTTGGCCTGCAGCTCATTTTTTTTTCTTGAAATCTGTATAATTGGCCTGGAGCCTGATGCCTGAAGCTTTAATTTTTTATTTTTTTTTTTTTTACATTGCTCTTTTTTTGTCTTCTTGGATGTGAATGAGCCAAGCACCACAATACTACATTATTTGTCAGAGTGTTTGTGTCTATGTGTGCAGTCACTAGCTAGTGCCTAACACAAAATCTGTGCTATTTTCTTTTTTCTGTTTAAGACTTAAAATCACATATTAATTAATTGTATTTTCAAACCTTCTATATATCTATGCACATAAACATATCATATATCTTTCTAGATATAGATGGACATGTTCATTCAACGATGAAGACATGAGAAGAAAATATTTGAAATATTTGAAGAAAATATTTGCATGCTGAACAACATCACAGCTAATTGTTATGTTTTACTAAATGAAATACTACTGCTGGGTTTTGCTTTATGAAAGATAAAATATTCCACTGTTTTAAAGCTTGTTCTATGAAATCTGTAGGATTTTGTGCTTGGGAATTTTAGATAATGGAGGCAACAGGAGGAGGGAAGAATTGTCTAATGAAGGCAAACTGCAAACTGCCATGGAAGTCTGGGGAGTAACTGGTGTGAATCAAAGTAACCTGGGAAGAAAATCCTAGCTCTGAAACAGACTGGCTGTGATTTCCTACGAAAATTCAAGCATAATTAGATGGCTATCATTAGGTGATTCACACTCATATTTAATAATTGGGGGAAAAAAAAGAGGGAAACAAAGAAAGACCTATATGAGAAACCTACTAAAACCAGATTTGGAAAATAACTCAAAATTCAGAATACACTTCTGCTCCTGGTGATAACTTTTGATGTTGCAGTAGAGAGATTTCTCAATCTGTTTGTTGTTCTTGTTACTCATGAATGAAATAAGATCAACAGCAACACAAGACCTCTAATTTATAATAAAATAGAAGTACAGAGAGTATGAGTCTGTTGGGGGCTGGCAGGAGGGACTGGAATACTATTTCTGAAAGTGACTTACTTTTTGACAGGCAGTAAATTGATTGATCTGTAATCACCTCTTCAGTCCAAACAGGGATGCTCATAATACAACTTTCCCTCCTCCCTTGTCTGTTGGGATTATCACTCTATGTGTCATGCTAAGCGGGAGACAGGCTTGATTTGGAGTGAAACTGTAACTCTACTAGATTACAAATAGTGTATAACAGCTCATTCTTCTGCCTTCACCTGGCTTCCTCCCACAGTAAAAAAATAATTAGAAAGTAATTAAGCCATCAGAAGCTAGGCAGGACTAAATTACAGTAAATTAAGGTACTAGATAGCTCATAAGAGAGTCTCAACTGCAGTAGGTGTTAAGGATAGGAAAGATGGGAGCAAAAATTATTATTTTGATAAAACCTTCTCACTCTGTTTCATGTAAAGCAATGATATGTCTTTTGAGAACTGTCTAAACGAATTTAAAAATATGCCTGGAATAAGGAAACTAAATACCACTTAACTTATCACCTCTTCAGGCATTTAGAATGAAAGCTTCCCTGAGAGGCTCATTTGCCCTCTAATTTTCAACTTAGCATTTTTCATCTCCTTTACTAGTTTGTTTATTTATTTATTTGTAGCTCCCTGTTCCTGATCTCTCCAAAACTGTGTTTGCTGAGAGAAAGAATACAGGAGACAAGTAGGAAAGGTGGGAGGGATCTAGAGGGAGTGGTATGGAGCAATCCTGGGAGGATAAACCCAGGAAGGCTGGAAATGGGGGAGCAGACAGCTGCTGAGACCAGGATGGAGAAAATCATGACTGAAATGCAAAAGGTTTTTATCAAAATCCCAAAGTCTGCTTTAACTACTTTTTCCTATCTATAAGAGTCTCTGCCTGGCTCTTTTCCAGAATTGTGTCCCAGGCTCAGATAAGTGTATGATCCCTTACACCCCAGAGAGGTTGTCCTGCTCACTCTTGTGTTCAGAGGCTGTTCCAGCTCGAGCTTTTCGACAGGATGACAATGCATGCAGCCAGGTGCCACAATCCCTCTTTCCCTTCCTGGCACTTTACACTGCTCAGGGAACTGCTGAAAGGTCTGTAATTCTCTGTGGGGTACAGGAGCTCTCACCTGATGCCAAGCAGCACAAACAACTCTCCCGCTATCTGCCTTTCTGCACTTTGCTAAGGGAGAGGAGAAGCAAACAAGAAGAAGGGGAACCTGTGCTCTGTCAAGGCACAGAGATGTGACAGCACCAAGGGGTCTGGGGGAGGTGTGACTGCAGCTAGAGGAGTACAGTCACAGAGCAGGAGGACATTCCCAGCCTGGCTTTAAGCTCATTACTGCTGGCAGTGTTGTTCTGGCACTGTGCTGCAGTCTGGCTGCTCAGATGCTTTCCCAGGATCCCAGCAAGGCTGTGCAGCCTCTGTGATCCCTGACCTCTCTGCACACCACTGCCCAGTAGTCCTGAACTGCCCAGTTTTAGAAACCTGTTGAATTCTAAGGCAGCTACTGCTGCACACATCCATCAGCTCTGGATTTCCTGACCCCCCTGACCAACTCTGTGACATCTATGGTCCTGTCCCTTCCTTCCTGTCCATCAGCACCATAAACCTGGGCAACCCTCTTGTCTCAACCTTGCTGTGGCTCTGCAGCTCTGGCCAAATTTCAAATGCAGCAGACATCACTTTTTGAGCCACCCTCAAGCTACCATGCTGGTGTGGCTTGTCCTTCTGCTGCTTTACCATTAAAGAGCTGAAATCTTCTGTGTGAGGCTTTCTGCAGCTTCATGGAATCCACCTCAGCATTGGACCACTGAGGCATCAGGGGGATTTTTGTAATTCTGGCATGCAAAATATAACCTGCTGCAGGTAACAATGTCTCTGAACTTGCAGGTCAGTGGACTCAAACTCTTTTAAAACCTCAGTGTTGAGGGGAGAACAATGAATTGGAAGAAGGAAAGTCTCTCTCCATAATTTTTGATGATGGGACAAATTGAGATCAGCAAGTCCAAAACATATCTACAGGATATGGCTCACCTCTGTATTTTGAAGTACCAGGTTATGATACGAGTGTAAAGATGAATAAAGATTTTTGTCACTTATTTCTTCCCAAAAACACCCAGCCTTTATCATTGACATGGCCACTGTCAAAATCATCCAAAAGCAAAACCACTGTAGTCTGGCAGGGTGATAGCTTGCCAGCGTTAAAACAAAGCAGGAACTGGAAATGTCTCAATGAGAAATAAAAAGCCAAAGTAAAAGACTGTATCCAAGAAATTTACAGACATACTGTCTTCTGGAAAGTCTTATTCATGTAGTTGCCAACAAAAAAATTGTTCTCTGCCAGCATGGGGAAACAGTCTGGAGGGCTACAGTGAAATGCTTAGTTCTTACCAACATATCACACTAAGAACCACAAATCTGGCTCTTTTACCCAAGACAAATGTAATGATGATAATACTAAAAAATACCAAATTAATGGCAGATGTAGGGTAAGATTATTTTTCCTTCACTGTAAAGACCCCAAACCCAAGCTTTTAGTCTATGCCACTTGCTTAAAATCATTCCATACAGAGAAACAGGTAGTTCTCAAAAGCAATTTATTTGGATGCAACAGGTTGGCACCATTGTTGAGAAAATGTTCTTAATCCAAGGATGGCAGCTCTGGACAAGCATGTGGACCTTTGCTGATAGAAATACATCCAGGTGCTTATGTCATTCACAAGCAAAAACAGATTTCACACTGCTCCTGTGACTTATTAAGGTATACTAACCTTGTAAACAACTTCTATTTACTGTTTACTCCTAAATTGAACGTGAGACAGAGAATGCTCCCTGCTTCTGAGAACAAGTGGCATGAACTTCTGACCACTTGTTCAGATTTATATCTCTTAGTTAGGGCAAACTTACTACACTTGAACCACCAAGCCGTTAACCTCCTTTCTCCTCTTGACCTCATTAGCTCCAAAAATAAAAAAAAATATACATTTTTTGTGTGTTTGTTTTTTTGGGGTTTTTCTGTTTAGTTGATTTGCTTCTTTTTTTGTTTGTTTTAATTGAAAACAAGTACAATGATGCTGTGTTCACTGCAGATCACCAGACTGGTATTTTTATAATAGATAAAGCCATATGCCACATGCCCTTCCATGTGAGGGTGCTTGAGAATATGAAACATTGACAGGGAAGTCTGTGGAGGGGGAGGAAATCAAAGTTTATGCTTGATATTTCCCTTGGAAAGATCTAACTGATAATCCAAAATAATGTTTGCCTTTTAATTCAAATTAGGACACCTATTTACACAAATCCTGTTGATCTCTTTTGTTAGAATTCTTAGTATTTACTTAAACATTCAGAAATTTGGATCTTCAGTAGATGCCAATCACTTGAATAGAAAATCTTTGACAAATATTTGAGATGCATTGTCACATCCCTTAAAACTTTCAAAGGTTAAAAAGGTCAGTTTTATCCCATGCATAAGATTTTTAAAAACTTTAAATTCTGAATGTTTTAATGTTCAAAGTTAGCTTTAAAAAAATCAGTCACTCTCTACCAAATGTAAATATGATTCTTTAGAGGGAACAGAGAGAGGTTATTAATTTTCCAGCCATTAGTGGTAGATGTCTTGATTGTGTGGTATGGCTCCCTTATTCTTGGTGCTTACAGAGAAGGGAAAGAAAGGAAAAACCCTTCTGCTCTTCAAGTCTTGTTTTCCAAGTGTAAGAGCATCTGTAGTTGAAGAAATCCACCCTGCCCTCCATCCAGCAGAGATCAAAGGTTACCAAGGCCAGGTTGAATGGGATTTTGAGCAAGCTGATCGAGTGAAAGGTGCCCCTGACCATAGTAGGGGATTGGAACTATGGATGATGTTTAAGGTTCCTTCCAATTCAAAATATTTTGTGATTCTCTGATCTCTGTTTTTATTATTCTACCTTTGAGAAATCACCCCTGGAAATGGAAAACCTGCCTTTTTTCCCAGTTCAGAAGTCATGATTGCCAAAACCCTGTTTAATTCCTTCTGGCAATGGAAGAACTCCAGGAGTACTTTTGTGGAGACTACATTCTTAATCACATTCTCATCATTAATCACGGATTTACACACAACAGAAGTAATGCAGACACAACTCCTACAGTTAGAACTGTGAAAAGAAAGGCTGAGGAAATAAATTTTCTGAGGGTTGGTATTCTCTGTTAGATTCAGGATATACCCTGAGCAGAAAATAGTCAAAGGCTGAGAGGATACTCCAGGCAAGTATGTCTGCCCTGCTCTTTCTGTTTTTTGGCTCTGCTCATGTCCAGTTAGACACAGCTTTGTCCAGACTGATTCTTGCTCTGAAGCAGCACTGTCCTGGTTGCAGAGATGGGAGCAGAGCTTAGCATGGTGCAGATATGACCTCAATCTTGGTTTTGTTCCTGGTGGTGAATGCCTTTTTGTGAGTAAAACACCCTCTTAGGATACTTTTTGGTGTTAATATTGTTGCTGTAATTGAGCATTTTTTTATTCCATTGCTTTTTGCTTTCAGTAAATTTTTACCTAAAGCCAAAGACTCTGCTTTAGATCCCTCCCCTACTGGAAGAGGCAGAGAGAGGGTGATTTGGAGTTCAATTTCCTGCTGGTGTTGAACCACCACAAAGAGTTTTACATTTTCACGCTTTTAAGGGATAGTTTGTGGTAAGAAATTCAGTAAGCTGTAGACCAGAAAGTCTCAGAGTTTTAGGGAAAAGTGGTAAAGCAACTCAAAGGAAAAAAAAAAGACACAGAAATTTAGCAATACTTCAATACTTTTACTGATTTCCTAGCAATCAATCTCTTAGGGTGTGGAGGGTCTGTATTTCTCTCGCCTCCTCAAGTCCTCAAGTCAAGTATGGAAGTCTGTACAGCAACATGTAATAGCAACACATTTTTGTGGAGAGACAAACTTCTGAGGAGAGACCAAAAGCTTTATTTGTCTTGGGCATTGAGAAACCAACACAGATTTCTCATACTTAATTTACTATGAAAGAAATAGGAACTATTATCTGCAAAGCCTTCAGACGATTATAATTAAAGGAGACAGGCTTGAAAGAGGATTTCACATTTCTTTCTGTAGACAGTGCTGCCAATGAAGAAGCTGCAGTGCTTTCCTGTGGAGCCAGAGCTGCTCCCAGACACCTAACACTCAGTGATTTAAGAGCCCACACCCACACCTTTCCCTCTTGCATCATAAATTGATTGACGACATCAAGTGAATAAGATTAGCACCTCATGGGGAAAACCTTCAGCTTAAATAAACTATAAAACTACTTATCCTCCTCTAGTTCTTTCACCTTCTCCCAGGAGAATATACAAAGTGTCCTAAGAGCTAGCTAGCTGAAATAATAATCCAAGCTTCAAGTTGGAAACTGTCAGACCCTAGAAGACCTTTCTTTCTGCACTTTGAATCTGCTTGTTCTTTTCCCAAAGCCAAAGAGGCATTCTGTACTTCATTTGCTCAAAAAAAATTGCAAAATATGTCCCACTTATTTGATTCTGGATGAGCAGCTTTTTTCATGTTTTTCAGAGAAGGACTTCCCCCCCACACACCCCTCCCTCCCCACCCTACAGCCATTGTATAAGAAGCAAGAATTTTCTGATCAAGTTTGTTGCAGGTTGTAACCTCCAACTCTCATAAATGCCAAGGGGTTTTGCCTGAATCTAGGATATAAGCAAAATTTCCTTAGTAATGAAGTGTAATTAACCTTCATATTCCAAAGCTGAGAGCCCCTCATAATAAAATTGTGACCTTTAGTATAAGCTTTGTTTAGCCATTGCTTCAGTAAGTGGAAAACATTTATCCCAAAGACTGGCTGTGTGAGGCTGAGCTGCTGACAGAGGTTAAACCACAAAAATAAAGTAGTTTTGTTATGTTTGGCAAAAGTTTGGGATACTAACACGAGATTGTGCATGCCCTGCAGCAGTCATGTAGGACCATAGATATACAGATGCAGAAATCCAGCAGAGCAGAGGTTTGGGAAGTCCCAACATATGTAGGTGATGCTGGATCCACTCCTCTTGTGAGCAGCTGCGTGGTACCTGAGGTCCTCATGGTCTCAATCACAGGTTGAGGTGTTAAATATCTGATCTGTGGAGGTGCTGGCCATGACTAATGGTGTGAAATGTCAGTAGAAGTCTTGATACTGGCACATACAGTATCAGATATTCTGAGAACTCAAGTGAAATTTTCAGATTTTTCTAAGATATAGAAGATCAACTTATTTGATAGTTTGGAGGTGTCTAATAGTGCATACAGTATAGTTCATGATTAATAATATCAATTACAAAAATCTGGTAGGAAGACCCGTTTCTGCTCTGTGATTTCTGGAGATTATATTTGTATCTAACACTGGGAAAGAAAATGTTATGTAATCCTTGCATAAAAATTCCCTCATCTCACATGCGTGATGAGGGTTACACAAAACAATTTTAACAGACACCTTTCCTCACCTTTTTTTAGTCTTCAGTTTATCCTCTTGAAGTTCTTCTGCAAAGATTTTTGTTCTGTTTTGGGGAAACACTTTGGCAACTCAACAAGCATTTATGCGTGTCTTCTTGCCACAAGCCTAATGCCTTTGTCCTTAGTCATTCAAAAAATTTTGCTAGCACAACTGTTAGAAAGCTCTGAATTTATTCATACCATGATCTACGGATTATTTCCTATGTAGTTTCCTTGATGCATGCACTGATGATGTGAGGTAACACCTAGAAGCAAACTGGTTCCATTTTTGAAAAACAGTGAATTTATTTTACAAGACTCTCAATATTTTCAAACCATGAGGCAGAAGTCTACTTTCCCCACCCTCCTTTCTCTTTTTCAGAGTCTGAACTCATTTTTATTCCCTGAGAGTAATATGAAGATTTGCAAATTCATTTAAAAAAAAGATTCAAACAACTGTAATGATATCATAATACCATAATTAGAGATGATTATTAAACTTCCAGTATTTCCATCTGGGGTTTAATTGGCATTGGTGACTGAGAGAAGCGTTCTTTCTTCAGCTTTTGTCCTTGCCCTTGAAATGAAATGCCCATGACAGCACTGGAGGAACATTGGCATGCAGTAGGTGATAGTCCTGTCCTCGTTTTTCGTATGCATCTTGTGCATGACTCCATTTCCGTCTTGCAAAGGACTCGTTCTCCTGCAATCTAAGCAAAGGCACTGTCGTTTCATAAAATACATTATCCACCCTTTTCCAAGAACTGACAGTGGCATATAATCCTGTGCTGATTTATGTTGGATTTATGCAGAAAAATACTTTCATATACCTTTTGAATAATTGTGTATACAATTACTAAGCTTCTGGATTTTACAACCTCTACAAAAAGATTGATTTTTGACCATTCCTGCTTCAGCTGGGTTTAGCCTCAGACATGATGCAAATAGCCTGTGACCTGACAGAATATTAATCTATTTGCCAGAGTACTCCTCTGGGCTAGAGTTTTTTCAGTCTTAAGAACAAAACAAGTCTCCAATGTTTTGTTTAGTAAATCATTTAACAGGGTCAGAGTGAATGGGTGTTCGGGTTAAATGATATTTATTTTAAAGTAAATATAAACAAGCCCTCTTGTACACATTCCTAATTTGACTGAGGAGCACTTGCCATCTGGAGCCTTTGCTTGTATAATGGAAATCTTCCACGTGAAGTGATTTCTTATCTTTACATACAGAAGTTTGCAAAGACTGGTAGGTTTTTAGGAGACAATACTCCTGACAGATGGATTTGCACAGCTCTTAGTGAGGTGAGGTTGGAGACAGGATTATTTCCCAGCTAATTTCAAAAAATGGAGAGAGAATTTTTGTTTATAGAGGGGATAGCTCTGAATGCAATTATATATACAAAAATTATATTTTAAAGTAAGGTAATTTTGCCTGATGCAATCAACCTTGGTATCACAGCACTACACAGAGAGGTCTGGCTAACAACTGGCAGTGTCTTGTTTTCAGCCATCAGGTTCCTTTAACTGTGAGTACTTAAATAGTTGTCTGTTCATCCTGACAGAAAGGGAAATATTCTCTCTTTTAAAGTTGGAGGTGTAGGCACACAACTTCAACCATGACGTAAAGGGTTTGTGGAGCTGCAAATGTATGGAACCAAGTCTTCCTACTCCTGATCACCTTAAATATGGTGTCATAAATTAGCACCAAAACCTGTCAACAGAAGCTGCCTTCTGAGATTGCATTTTGGATTTCTCTCTCCATACAGGATTATCCTTTCTTAATCTGTTTCTAGCCTTCTCTTCTCTCTTTTTGTTTCTTGCATTTTCTGTTTTCACAGTTTTTGAAACCCAAGAACAGTAACTCAGATGTGTGTGTGTCTTTTCAAGAAAAGGAGAATAATAAGTACTCTCTTCTGTCAAGGTTTGGAGTGCAGAGCAATTTAATTAGGAACATAACTCAGAATTAATATAGATGTTAATTAAATTAGTTTGGTAGCAAAATACTTATGATAAACTTTGTCAATATTATTGGAACAAAGTATCTAACTCCAAACCCATGAGTTCATGAGAATTAAGTGACAGACTTTAAAAAAAAAAAAAAAAGAGACCAAAAAACCCCACCAAAACAAAAAAACCCCAAAGAGTAACAAAAGTTCATCACTGCAAGGTGTGATTTACTAGGTAATAGACCTTAAATGTCTTTTCACCAAAGGTAAGCTCAAGGACAGAACTCTCCTTTCTTTGTCTCCCAAACCTGAGCTTAGTTGAGGAGCACCAAAACAGATTTTGCAAAGAAAGCCATTTTTCCTCCAGGTATGATGTACTTTGTTGCATTCTTGGCAGGAAATAATGAAATCTGTAATGGCCATTTGTGTCAACTGTCCTGCCCAGCTGCTCCCTCAGTCCATTGGATGTGTCACAGGATGCAGCCACTCCTGCCTGTTGTTTCCTCCTTACATCTCCACTGACACCTCCAGGGCTTCACCCCTGCAGCTGTTACTGTGAAGAAGGGAGGAATGACCTGAGAAAGCAAAATAAAGGAGCAGCAGAACCAAGAATGTGCAGTCCTAAGGGTGCTTGACAGCAAATGCTAGACAGCGTTTGAGCCTGTGTTTTTCTTGTCTTTTCCACAGAGCTCCCCCCTCTTCTCTTGATTTCTCATTTTCCATCAAGTTCTCTCTTTTTGAATTTTATTTTGAATTCTATTCTATTAAGTCCTTAATCCACCACATCTGCATTTGCTTAGTTTTCAAGCCCAGTGTTTTACACCAAGCACATGTTCTCGTGTTTGTCTTTGAAATATTTTTCTCAAATTTCCATATCTTCCCTTCCTTATTTTTTAAGTTACTTTGGTAATTGTTTTTTGTTTTGTTTTAATTCTACATTTTTCTCCCTACATAAATACTGAGCCTGTTTCTTTTCCCTCATGTCCTGCTTCTCTGACATATTGTAGAGTCCTGAGATTTGTCTCTGTATTTCTCTTCTTTTGTTATTCTTTTCTTGTCCAGCCTCTCCCTGTGGTAGGAGTTTATGTGACCACACTACATAACGATATCTTTTAATCCAGCTTCCCTGATCAGGTTGGAATTTGTGTGGAGGGCAGAAAGAAAGGGGTCTTCATGATTTGATTTACAGATCAACCCTGAGTCTTCATGTAGTGGTACATTTATCACTGATAGTTTCCTGCCTTTTCTACACAAGATTTAGTTTGCTGTAAACCAATCTTTGCACTTCAAGCTTAAAGAATTGCTGTTAGGAATAAAGCATTATTGAACACACACACACACACACATATACACACATATACACAGTGTTGTCACAAAAATTGTATTTTTGCATTTTTCCCATTAAAATATACACAAGAATCCTTACTATAGGAAAGGCAAAAAACATAAATACCAGGAATTTCTTAGTTTGTTATTGTTCAGCTTGGGTTTGTAGCTACCTTTCTAGTCAAAATTTTAAAGAGTTGAGGGTTGCTTTTTATTGGTTGTTGTTGTTGGGTTTTGATTTTCAGGGTATGTGTCTGTGAATTGAAGTGCAGGGAGCACGATTTGTGTTTTGGATTTTTTTCCTAGAGGGGAAAGAAAACCTTAAAACATATTTGCTTTGAACTTACACCTTCCATTCCACACTGTAACAGTGTCTGAATGAATGCCAATTGCTGTCTGTTCACGTTGCCACTCTGTTCTTATAAATTTAAATACAGAAACAGGGTGGAGGTGCCAGAGCTTATCAATAGAAATATTTTAGTTCTAGCAGAATGCCCAGAGAAGAAGGAGTATTATCATTGCTTCTGAAAAATGCCTCATCCAAAGCACTTTTTTAGAATTGATTGCCTCTCAGACTAACCTTTCTTATGGAACAGAGATTTGGGTTCTGTACTTCTACCCTCCTTGCTCTAACAATTCACCACTGTGACTTCTGCCTAGATTTTTTTTTCTATGAATATTTTTCAAGTTCAAGTTCTGAGTTACACATGAAGCATGTTGAAGCAGGTCAATGAGCTGTGCAGAAAATGATCAGTGCAAGTTCATGGAACAGTATTTAGACAGTTTAATTTTCACTTGTAACACGTGACCAATTTTGTCTGGATATTAGTCTTCAAGAGCTTGACAACAGAAAATATTAAATCCTTATGTGTATTCAAGAAATGGAAATTTTGGGACTTATTCCCTAGGACATGGCAATGGGCATCCTAACATTAAAGGGCTCTTTTTCAGAAGTCAATATTTTAGGAATTTCACATTAAGTATACTCATAACTTTTTCAAAAGGAATCTACTAGACATAACCTGCCTTCAGCAGCATCAGGTACACCAGATATTCATAAAGGAACATCAGAAGAAGGATGATAAAATTGTCTGTTTTTTTTCAGCAATGCCAGCCATGGCATTTCCCAATCAGATACAATTGTTCATAGCATCTGCCTTCTAAGACATGTAAGGTAAGAGTGTGTAAATATTTTCATAAATGATATATCTTGCTTTTTCCAGCCTCTTGAAGGTGCCTCTGAAAGGCTTCAGGCTTTAGAAATCTTTCAGACTGTTAAAATACTCTTCCTATCCTAAAAAAACCACAAGAAACTAAAAAAACCACAAACCCCACAAACAAACAAAACAAAACAGATTTACAGAAGCTAAAAAGAAACTTGGTGGTAAACAATCCCTTTGTCCTGAAGTCAACTCATCACTTATCAACAGCAAATTGGAGAGCAAAGAGATCAGCTTCTCATATTTTCTCATGTTTTTCAATTAAAGTAGTTATTGATCTAGCTCTCCTCTTTGCTATAAAAATGTCTGTCTTTCTGTTGTCCCCCATGGTTTCAAAGAACAACTTCTACTTAGCACCTGCATGTGGAAAAAACATGAATTTAAACTGAATTTCCAGATATTTAGTAGCACATAATTTTTAGATACTCATGAAGACATAGTGCTTTCCTTTGAGTAATGTCTGTGTTTCATTGCTGCTGTTGCTCAAATGTTCTAATCAAGGCTTCCACCCACAGAATTCTCACAGAGATGGTACAGAAACCTTTTTTAACCTCAGGTTAGTGAGCTCCTTCCAAAGGTACATTTTCTTTTGCATTGTGCAGACTCCTGATGGAAAGTGGAGATCTAGAGGGAAGAAAAAGGTGTGAAACCTGGTCAGGAGGTCATGATTTGGGTGTTGCTCTAGAAACAACCCAGATCTTTGTGTGTGGCAGGGGTCAAACAGAGTACATGCTCCCCATCAAGCAGGATGAACCCAAAACGCTTCCCAAACCAACATTTGCATGGCATGACAGATCTTTGAATCACCACAGTGGGTGCCTACAACAGCTTCCAAGAATTGGATGGAAACTCTTTAAATTAACTGAAAGTTTTGTGCAGCCAGAGTTAATAGTCTAGTTTTAGGGCCAGTGGAATATCAGTTCTTTAAAAAGTATATGTCTAAACTATAGAAAAAAAACCCAAAAAACCTATTTATCCCTAGTTCTAAACTGCAAAAGGAGTTTAAATTTGTTTACCAGAAATATCTAATGACAGTTAAGGTAATTAATCTTCTTTTAATTTTATGTATTTTTAATAAAAATAATATATACATACACTTTATATTTTACATATAATAGATTTGATTTAATATATGTTATATAATGTTATACAATAGTATAGAATTTTATATAATAGAATTTTATATTATCATTGTTAATAATACTCCATATTACTCTAAATATGTTGTATAAGATACTTACACTATTAAAATTATAATATACATTTTAACATATATTCAACTCTACCCTGTATTCTCTGACAGTTTTCTATCATCATGGGTTCATCAAAGAAAAAGTCATCATTCTCCTTAACCTATGTAATCTAAACCTTTGTATCCTTTAAGAAAGAATGAAATAAACAAACAAAAAAGCAAACAAAAACAAATTAAAAAAACCCAACCAACCAAAACAAAAGAAACCCCCCAAAATCCCCAAAAACAACTAACTCAAAGCAAAGCAAAATTTATTATAATCTGAACAGGAAATGAAGAATTAACACATTGATTGTTCTCTCTTCCTATGTCCCTGATTTTCTTGCCAACTCTCTCATGAGGCTTTGTGTTGGTAAAGGGCAATGCAATGGAATATTTCAGGTTGGACTCCCTGGCACTATTGACCATCAAGTGTCCTGGGTTGAGCTACCCTTGTACTGAGTGCTTTAGAGAAGCCTTTGCCCTCTAATCAGGATGATAACCTGCTTAACAATACACTGTGATTAAATTTTCACAACTGCCTATTTTTTAGCCTAAAATGTAGAAAGGTGTCTGCCTAGAAACAAAGACTGGACATAAATCACATGAGTTCCAATTAAACAGATTATTCAGGGAAAGCTTAAAGACAAGGGGCAGAGATCCTTCCAGTGAGGGAGACCAGACAGCACAAAAAATGCATCAGGGCTGGGCTGGAACTTCAAGGACAGGCACAGAGCTGATCCTGCCAAAATTTTGCTGAACCTAATGTTGGAAGCAGCACAGCAGAGAAGTAGTGAATGCTATCTTCAAAAAGGCCATACACACACGTGTGAACATATGTGTGTCTGCTTATGTGTAAAATTCTGTGTACCATGTCTCAAGAATACAGTTGCACTTACAGTACATGCAAATATTTCTGTTGTTTCCCAGTTCTGTATCCCTACCCACTTTTGTCAGAGGGAATTAGAAGTTTTGTTACTAAATTTGGTAGGTGCATTTAGACCTTGTTAAGTGACACCTATTGACAATCTTCCCTTCTAATGCATCCGTAATTTAAATTGGAAGTATACAAAAAATATCAGCTTTTCTAAAGCCTGTAATTTTATCAGAGAAAAGGGAGAATCCTTATTGGGTTCTAAGGCATTGTGTTGTTACCCAATGCACTTTGTAGTCTTTAGAACATGCAGAAGAAAAGACAAGTCCCATCTCCGAGGACCAGCACAGAAGATACCTCTGTGGCATCTCAGTACAAAATGAGATTTTATATATCACAGCTGCCTTTTGAAGGAGATAATGACTTTGCTCTTTTAATATAACAGCAGATGAAGGTCACCCAATACATGTGCTGTACACAACATGTGAGGTCCTACTGTCAATCATCAAGTGTCTTTCCTGGAGACCTTTTATGATGTCCACATAGAAAGACAAGAGAAAATGCCACTTGATTTCAGTGGCTGGCACGATTTTGCATGCACTGCCCACTCCTTGATCTCTCGCATAGTTTATGGAGCAGTCTGTCATCCTAAAGCTCTGGAAGGTTTCGTGTGTCACTGACCAGACAGTGATTTCTCTGGTAGGGGAATACTTAATGTTGGGCTGCTGAAATTACAATAATTTTAGCAGTCTTAGTGAATCTCAGAAACAAACAAATCCAACCCAAAAATAAATGGAAACAAACCCCACAAGTCTGCCTTTTTGGTGTCTTTTTTGTGTTGTTTTAGTTCAGTGTAACACAGAAGCTGTGTCCTCAGATGAAGCAAATCAATGCAGTCCCACTGAATGCAGTGAAACTCTACGTCACATCAACTAGTTACAAGAAACAGGTTTATTTGTTTTTTTTTTTTCAAAAGTAAGCCTTGAATGACTCAGAATTAACTTCCACTGTTCAACTTGATCCTCTAACTGCTGTTCAGGGATTTCTCAGAGATCTCAAAGCCAGCAGGCAAAATGAGACTTAATAAGACAAACTTTTCTACAGTATTTCCTAATATCAGTACAAACACTACCTGGCTGCTGGGACACAAGAATGCTGTAATCATACTGCTCGTGGCAAAACAATCACTCTGAATTAAAGGAAACAGCAAACAACTCTGGTTTATCAGATGCTAATAGAATTTGGCTAAGCATGGATATTTTATGCAGTCCCCAACTGATTTTGGATGCTTCTTTATGAGCCCAGAATTACTTGTCTCCTGACGAATTGTGTCTGTGTGGCCCAGTAAATGGAGCTAGCTGCCTTTGGAAAATTAATTTAGAGGTCAGTAAAATACACCTGCACAGAAACAGGAAAAGTATCAGAGAAAAACAGTGTTTCACTACACGAGAAGTCTGTAGCAAGCCATGAAGGTGTTACATAAAAATAATGTCAAGAAAAGAGAGGAAATTGAAATATTGCCTTTCTCTTTGATTTTATGATGTCTGGTTCAGTATCTGTGCATTTGAAAGATGCACTCTAATGGCATCTCTGGGCAGCATTAGACCATCAATTCTTAGTTTTCTGTTGAAAAGTATTGAAAGCACCCAGTGTGAAAGCAGTAGGGGAAAAAAAATACCCTCAGGTGGGGCTAGAGGAGCAGCTGAATGACACGGCTGTTAAATTTAGTTCTAGTAATCCAAATCCCTTTGTGGGTCATGCTGTTTGGTTTCGCTTTGTCCATGCAATACATTATTATATCTTCAAGCCTTATTTCTGCTGTTAGCATGTTATTTATGCAGATCACTTAAAAATACATATAGAAAAGTTCTTTACTTTTTTCTTTTCTTTTTTTTTTTTTTTTAATCCAAGGTTTATCATCCATGGATAACTGATTGCAGATGAATTGAAAGACTATTACTGATTTAGCAGAGGAAGAGTAAATGAGCAGTTATGATTTTGCAAGTTTGGGCTCAAGGACACAGTGTCACACAGCATCTGAATAGCTGAGACACAACTCACTACA
This sequence comes from Fringilla coelebs, assembly GCF_963513975.1. Lineage (NCBI taxonomy): Eukaryota > Metazoa > Chordata > Aves > Passeriformes > Fringillidae > Fringilla > Fringilla coelebs. The sequence goes on along the minus strand of NC_140028.1, from coordinate 6,638,671 downwards.
GGCACCTGAGACACAACTCACTTCACATAAACCCCAGGTCCCAGATCCTGATCTCCAAAGGTCACGTGCTGTGACTGTCACAGTTCATCCAGTGCTGTGGGGAGCTCATGATTTTAGATTTGGAGTTCACATACCTATTGACCAAGGAGGTTGCATACAGTGCATTGCTCAGTCAGGTCATAGAATCTAGAATCAACAGGAAAGGTTAGAAAATCTCTCTGAAATTGTCAAGTGCAACTGTCAACCCAGCACTACCACCATGGTCACTTATGTCTACGAGTGCCACATCCACGTTTTTGAACCCTTCCACTTCTTCCCCAGGCAGCCTGTTCCAATGCCTGTCAACCCTTCCAGTGAAGAAATTTTTCCTAATATCTGATCTAAACCTACCTGACCAATCTAAAAGATGACCAGCACCTTTTTACACACTGGCTATTGAAGTGCTAGCTGGCTAGAAGTCTCAGGCTTGCAGTGTAATGAAGAAATAAGGATTATTTTAATCAAAGCACTTGAGCAACAATAAGCTGGAGTGTGGAAAATTTGTGTGAGTACTATGTGATCACAAATTAAAAGCATAAACTCTGAGCTCAAATCTGGTTTGGCGCCTGAGGCATTTTTCTCATATTCATGCTCTGCAGAAGTGATCTTATCTGGAAATTGGATCTTTTGAAACAATATTTTTCCCTCTAAATAGAAATGTGTCTTTATCTCCATAAGTTCTCTCCAGAGTGTCAGTGGATTTGTTGTCTCACAGGTCTCTATGTTGAACAATTTTTTGTTCCGCTTACAGCAGGGAACCCGTACAGGAAACCCTTATCACTTCCCAACCAGAATCTGAATTTGCTAAGCTGTTACAGAAGAAAATTAAACCCCTCATCCTTTTTCTTTTTTGTACATGATTTGCTTTATATAATTAAAAAAAAAAAAAAAACACAAAAAAAACACAAAAAAACACCAACGAAAACCAAATCAAAAACAAAACCCATACAACCCTGCACTAGTGAGTAGAATTGAGAATGGGATAACTTCTGTTTCCCCTGCTTTATTCTCATGCAAATGAGAGGTTTAAGTTCCAGCAGTTACTAGAGTGTGGCTCTTTAATCACCAGTTTTATTTACCAAGAATGACAACAGCTTGTGAGAATGTTGCAGAGGCAAGAAAGATAGAGAGGAAATAGGACAATTGAGGTTTTCAACTCACGAGATCATATTCTGAATATTAGCAAGCTTAGTCTGAAATAAAACTTTTCATAAATATCATTTTCTCCCCCCTTCTTTTCTCCACACTGGGATGATTCTCTTAGATAATCTGGGCAAATAAATTGTGTTCCAGTAAGAAACTCTGGATACACATTCAAAAGCAAGTATTTTATGGATATTTTGGTGTTTATCCATTTCATAAAACAGCCATGAAAGGGAGATAATTTTTATTAATAAGGCAGAGTTCTGTCTACCTATGATACATGGGAAAAGTACATTAGTTAACATATCAGAATCAATGCTTTTAAATCTTTTCTCCCTATAATTAAAGCATTTTTATTTCTGTATCATAGAGAAATGAAGACTTAATCATATGTTAAAATTTAGCTGTTTATGTTTTGCTTTCCTATAACAATTCTCTCAGAGATTGTGGCAAAATTATATATGACCTTTGATACTGATATGACAGCTCTATTTTATTGATATATTATCTGATAATACTGGAAAAATCAAAATGTGATTTAAGTCATTTCCTAGCTTCAGAAAAGTTTATATTCCATGGTGCACAGTAGTTGGAATGACATTTTAATAAAACAGTTGTTGAGCCCTGAGGAGTCTGACAGTAGCAAAGAACTGAATAAAGAGGTCATCAATTTTTCGTAGGGATGGAATCAACCTGTAGAGTTCATGAATAATTCACTGAATTTTGAAAGGCAAACCTTGGGAAACATCTCATCAAAGCACCCCTAAGATGAATTGTCATGAACATTTACCTACTGGTCTAGCCTGATCTTGTTTCAAGTGTATGTATGGGAACTTTCTTACAACAGTGTGGAGCCCTGGTTTGTTAGATACCTTTGGCTCTCAAGTAACATGTCAAAATTCACTTCTCCCATGAATACTACCAAGCCCTTGAGAGTGGCAAGACAAATGAAATGTTGTGAAATTTTTTTTATGTTTGTGTTTTATTCAGTTTTGGTTCAGACAGCTGCAGTTTCTTAAGGGATGCACATTCACAAATGGCTAAAACAGAAAGTGTGGGGATGGTCTGCACTGACGAGAAATACATAGGGTCAATTTACTGGGTATTCATAAACTCACTTATGCCAAACTCTGTCAGCTTTGGCTAAATGTGACAAAAGAAACATCTGAGAAAATTATAAGTTCCCAACAATTTGACAGTCCCATGAATTTGATCAGGAAGCAGTTGTGAAGTATTTTCCCTACAAAGATGTGCTTCAGTACTAGTTCTTTTTGGGTACAATATCGTTTGTATAACATTGCTCTCTAAAACCTCTGTTGCATTTTATGGGTGTGTGCCCACAAAATTTTCTTTGGACATCCCTGATAGAAAAAAAAAAATAGAGCTGTCACTGGTGTAAGCCACTGTGTATTAATAAAAATGGAATTTATTTAGATCTACCAGATCTTGCATGATCATCCCTTCAGGGCCACAGGTATTTATCGCAGACACAGAAATACAATAAAAGGTCAAAATGTTGCTAAGTTAATCAGAGCAGTCTCAGTTTTCAGGTTCAGTTTGGGAAAAAAAAAGTAAGAGGGAAGGGGAAGGGAAGGAGAAGGAGAAGGGGAAGGGAATTTTAGAAGCCTGGGCACTAAGAAGTTAATTTATTTTAAGCCTTAAAAACCGATGACCATTCAAGGAGGCAAGCTAGAAAAGGGTATGCCTGGAATGGGGGGCCTGTACAGAGGCAGGGCACCACCTCCCTGAAGCCAAATTTCCTGTTCAGGTCCATGACACATCATATAGCACTAATGGGGGACAAGGAACAGGCAGGAGCCATAAAGGAGGATCAAGACCACCAAGCATCCCAAAGTCCTCCCTGACTCTCCATCAGAAGACTGCACATGACTCATAGTGTTGCTTTAGACACAAAGAATTCCCTCCCTGGGGATGGATCTAGGTGTTCTCATGCTAATTTTCATGTATATAAAACAGCAAACTCTTTGCTCCCTGGGCTCTTCTCCAAAAAATAAAAACTGTGACCTTTACTTCAATCATGGACATCAAACTTACAGAAAAATCAAATCTCTGGATCTTTAAGTGATACATTTCCTTTCCGCTACGTACTCTTGTTCTTTTCCTTTTTTTTTTCTTTATATATTTTCTTCATTGAATTTTTATATTTTATATAAAATAAAAACAAACCTAACCAAAACAGCCACATACTCACTTTCCTCTCTACTGCAATTGCATTGTTTGAAAATAAATCTGCCTCATACCAGTAATTCAGTGTCATCTCTCTCTAATCCACCCCAAGGGATTTACTAACCTTTGTTTGAAGCCTTTACTTCATCCACCCTGCCTCAGGGGCAGGTGGTACCAGAGGGGGAGTTTTGTGCTGTCTCCTTCTGAGCTGTTCCACAGATCTCACAGTGAGTGGGACCAAGAGACGGTCCTGCTTCCTTCAGCCACCACCAAGCTTCTCATTCCTGGACCTCTTTTGACTGCACTGCACTCTCAGGCTTTCTGAATTTACAACAGCTCCCCATCTGCCTTGTTGAACTCCAAGGCAGGAAGCTTTCATGACATTTTGAAGGAAAAAACAGTTGTCGTTCCCAGGTGGAAGAAGTCTTGAAGGCAGCTGTGGCACCCAAGTTATCCATTCTGTGGGAAGGGGGGACAGTGGGATACCTGTTGCTAAGGAGGTGCAAACATCATTATGGCACCATGATCTGCCCTATCCCCACTGCAAGGTGGAGGTGAGGTTGGCAATGATGATGGAAATGATCCTGGCCTTTCCCTCACCTCAGCTCTCTGAGGTGTCTGTGCTGCAGCTTACAGCCATGTGACAATTTTCAAATGTCTCTGGGGTTCATTCCCAACCCATTAAGTTCTTTTATTGTCCTATGCACATTCTATAGTGCTCAAGACTCCTTTAATAATCATTAAATGAAAACAGAAGAAAACAAAACCAAAAAGGTTTAAAAATCCTGACATTTTAGCTCATTAAAAATTTGCTTCTAAATGTTGTATTTTTTGCAGCTATGCTGAACTATGAAAAAAAAAAAAATCAATCAGTCTGAGGCTCTGGCTACATCCAGAGCAGAAAACAAAATTGCTTTTGAGTCTTTGAAGTTCATTGCTGCATCTGCCCATTAAAAATAAAATGAAGTCAGAAATCCACCTTTTATTTAGACAAATATAAGACCTGCATTTCATAGCAATTTTACCAGGAAAGGCAGTTCAGAAGTAAGGATAAAAATAAAACTATGCGCTAAATTTATTTCCACTGTCAAAGACGTAAGAACAATGAATTTTCTGTTTAGCAGCAGCAGGTCATGAAAAAGACTGCATTAAAGCAAGTATCTTTGTATTAAGTGCCACATGTATGCAAGTTGCCAGACAGCTGGAGAGGATTGCCAAATAAAATAAAGGAGGATATAAGCAAGAGATTTTGTCCCCATTGAAACAGAAAAGAAGATATTTTATTTTTTTGGAAAATATCCACACTTTTTCTGTGAAGGCCTGACCAAGTTTAAGAGCACAGTGCTATTTAGCTGACCAAAGCACAAAAATTTGGTTTAGACGAATTATAGCCAGAATACCTTAATTTCCTTGTTTTCTCCATTTCCCTTTTTTCACCATCAAAAAGTGATTCAGTCCCTGTATCACTTTTTTACTGTTCCCCAATCAGAGATCATTGATAAATTTATCCCTTGAGCTTCATCAGCTCATTAAGCCCCTTTTACTGCTGGTCTTACAGCACAGTGTCATATCCTAATAAAACTTGTTTTGTTTTCCTTGCATCCACTTTTAATAAATTCTTTTATTTAAAGAGACACCATCAAAGCATGCAGGCCAGTAAATGCCCTACAGCAAATTTACAGTGAGAGGGTGGCAGTTCCCATTCACAGGCGCTGAGCTCGAGATAAAAGCTGAAATCATGTACTCCAGTCATCTGCTCCCTGCAGGTGCTCAACAGGGAATAAATTTAATGTGCCTAAATCCTCTCCATATCACTGAAACATCTAATAAAACCTGTCCAGCTCCAGAAAGCACCTCAGAGGAAAAAAGCATTGTAGTCAACGTACTTCTATCTTAAGTGGTTTAACCCATGGGACGCTTAATAATCTACTGGTGTGTTGCCTTGAGGAATAATCATTTTCTCCAGTATTCTGTCCAAGTCTCTGGAGAGTGAGCTGTCATAAGGAACAGCTGGTAAGCAACAGGAAAACCTGTGTTCTGTGACAGGGAAAGTCCTTCCTTCTCACTGATAACTCTTCATCTTATCTGTGCCTGCATTTTGATATTCTGCTTCCAGTTTCCATCAAGTCACTTTATTGTCTCCAGAGATCTGTTAATCACAATGGGACCTCTCCCTGGATGAAATGATTCCACAGGAATGAGAGTAAGAAAAATTTAAAAACTTACTCTTGTCTTTTTTTTGCTTGGTAGGTCTTAATTGTGTATACTTGAGGCAGGAAGCAATATAGCAAGGTAGAAGCAGTTAGAGAAGAATCAAAATTACCAGAATTGGCAGGCAATTGTGGAGCTCAAGGTAGTTTATATCTTTTGAAGAGCACCTCTGTGAACCAATATATACCAGGTGTCACTATGGTGTCCCATTCCAAAGGTGAAGGGATCACACATGATTCATAAATGCCCATGGTGGAAAAGGCATGGCAACAGTCAGGGGGTCCACAAAGACTTGCAAAATTTTGGCAGTAAACTAAATATATACATGCCAAGGAAATTGGTATAAGTTAGTCCCTGGTCTTATAGTATCAACACACTGTAGTGGATTTTAAATGAGGGGTAGGGTGAAAGAGAATAGAGAGGGATTAAAGAGAGGGAAAGAGAAAGAAAGGAAGATCAACAATCCCAGCTCATGTAGAACCAGCTAATGGGGTATCCTGGATCACCACTCAGGCTTTGTAGAGGTACATTTTTATGGATCCCATACAGCCCATTCCTCCAGACCTTTCTGGAAAAGGAGCTCTGAGGAGCTTTGGGTCACTTTGGTGGTCTTGATCTCACCCCCCCACCCCCCCACCCCCACCCCCACCCCCACCACCAGATCAGCCTCAAGAATCTTTTGACCTCCATCAGTCAAAGATTTGACTTGACCTTGGAGGTTTTTTCCAGTCTTTCAAATGCTTCGCATATACATATTTATTTCTAAATTCAATTTTAGACTCTCATTTAGGAAAGAAAGTATAACTTTCCTGAAAAAGGGAAGGGAAGGGAAGGGAAGGGAAGGGAAGGGAAGGGAAGGGAAGGGAAGGGAAGGGAAGGGAAGGGAAGGGAAGGGAAGGGAAGGGAAGGGAAGGGAAGGGAAGGGAAGGGAAGGGAAGGGAAGGGAAGGGAAGGGAAGGGAAGGGAAGGGAAGGGAAGGGAAGGGAAAATAAAATATAATTCCACATCTTAATCTGCTGATGAAAAGTGATACCTTCTCCTTACCTAAGAGTCCACCTTGTACAGTTCCTGCACCAAAAAACTACTATGCCATAAAAAAATTCTAAGCATTTATATGATCTTTGTAATTACCTCTAATTTTACACAGAGGTGACCAGAGATGCAATGACCCATAACAGTGTAAAATAGGCAAGGATTAATATAGTTTCCATAGCTGTTGTTAAAATGATAAGAAATGAGATGTTTATTAAGTTTGTGACTATTGTACAAAATTCATGCATACAGACATTGCGTTTTACTCTAGTATCAGCAAACTATTTTAAATTCATCAATAATATAACTCCTGTAAAGAAATTCAAAATAAAACAAATAAAAATCTCACACAAACAAAATCAACAAATAAAATCCCAAAAAAACAAACAATGAAAACATTTTTTGGGAGGGGTAATAGTGTTACATAGCTCCTGAATCTGAGTGGGTAGTGACAGGGATTGAGCAAAACAACTTCACCCTTCTAATGCACAGAGCAGCTTCAGTCCTCCAGAAATAATGGGGATACAATATAAGCCTGATTAATTTCACCTAATTTATAGGTATTGTGGTTTACCCACAGCTCAAAATCTGTGCAGTGCTGCTGGTAACAGAATAAAAAAAGCCAACAACATTTGATAATTTTTTGTCTCTAATCTGTGAATTTACATGATGAGGTTTTAATTTGTGAGCCAGTTTCTAAGGCTGTCTGAAACATGCTTTTATCCTTTATTAGGTATTCTGTTAATGATGGCATGCTTGTTAGAGAGGGCCTAGGTCAGGTGTGCCAGTCTTCCATTACAAATTAGGCTCAGCAGTGATTCTGGTGCTGCTATTGATTTAACTTGTTGAGATATGACCTGCCCCACTAAAATATTGTTAATAATTCCATGCATCTCCAAGTGCTGACAGCAGCAGCACTTCATCTCATATTTGTCTTCACAATGAGTGTTTGTTTGGTTTGACCATTCTCAGTTCATTTCATGCAGTTACTCCTCTAATAATTGAACCTCACAGCTGCCAGAGTAAAAAATATCCCTTTTTTTTTAATTGGTGCTGCTGCTTCAAAGTAAATTGTTATAAATTTTTAAGGCCCTAGAGGAATAATTGTTGTCGCTGTCATTAAATAGTCTCTTTCTTTTTAAGGTTTTTTGGTGAACAATCACCTTTACTTGCACAAACTAAGGGATAACACAGGATTATTCTTCATCCACAGCAGGTGATGATTTTGCATAAGGAAAGGTTGGACTGGGAAAGTTGCTTGTTTGCAAAGCATGCAACAATCAGGCACTGGAGCAGGTTTCCCAGAGAAGTTGTGGATCCTGCATCCCTGGAAGTGTTCAAGGCCAAATTGGGTGGGACTTGGAACAGCCTGGTCTAGTGGAAGGTGCCTCTGCAGGTGGCTGGAACAAGATCATCTTCAAGGACCATCCAAACCAAACCACTTTTCTATGATTCTGTAGAAGTTATGAAATACCATCTCCCTTATCCAAAGCAAACTCAGCTAGAGCAGGCTACTCAGGACAGTGTCTAATCATGTTTTTAACAATTCTAAATAGGGACAATGAGATCTCTTTGCCCATGTTTTGGTGTGCTTGTGCACTCTCACAGTAAAAGTAATCTTTTCTTAAGTCTCATTCCCTGTTTCAGTGGGTGTCCCTGGGAATATGGGATCATAGAAACACATTGGCATAATTTAAATCACATGTGAATGTCCAGAGACCTCTCTGGTACTATTTAGAGCAAGTGTGGCATGGGATGAAGCTTGGCTTAAAAACATGCAAAAATATCCTTTTCTTCAAACACAGCCAAGTCCCTGCCCTGGCCCTGGAACAGTTCTAATTACTTATATACACATATCCAGAGTAGTGTCAACAGGAGAAACTGAAAGCCAGCAGCATTTAATCCACTACTTAGTGAAGGAAAAATAAAGTGGTGAAACTTTTCAGGCATTGTTCCCACTTGCTGTGTGAGTGCTGTGCCTAAGGCAGCAGATAGGAATGTGAGATTTCTTCCCTCACATTCATGAATCAAACCATAGATATTATTTCCCCTCTAAAAGCCTCTGAGTCTTGTGAGACAAGAATTTTACTTTTCAATAAATATACTATTTTTATAAGGTATTTTTTTAGTTCTATCACTGAGACAGACAGAACTCTTTGCTTCTTTATCCCTTCTGTTTTTTAGCAGTGCATTTGCTGTTTAGACACACAGTACACCTCCTCCTCTTGGGGATTTTATTTAAGCATTTGATATAGTGTCAGTTTATTTCTGGATTTGGCTTTGAAACACTTCAGCCCCTCTCTTTACCTCCACCCATTTGTGCGTGGTCAGCTACCCATGGCTTCTCACCTTTGCAAACACAGAGTGAAATCACTGAGATGTTCTAACCTCAGTGATTCCTTTGATGTGAACATTTTAAACTTTCACACAAACTGCAGTTTAGTTGCATAAATCAACTGATAACTGTAATCATAAATTCATAGAATTGTTAAGATTGGAAAAGACTTCCAAGATCATCAAGTCCAACCCTTGACCAAGTACCACAATCACAAAACCATGCTAATGATCCAATTGTCATGTAAAGACTGTATCAAAAGACAGTATTACTTTATTTGGGCTTTCTCCCTTCTCCTTCTTGCTCACTTCCATCAGTAAAAGGTCTCAGATCATCCCTCAAATAATGGAGGTGTGAGTGAGTTCACTATAGCTGTGACCCAATGGCTTAACTGATAACAAAAATAATTCTTAACTGGTGTGTGCAAACCTTACATGTCAGAATGGCTTTGCCAGCACTTTGATTCTGGTTTGTAATATCTCATCATAGAATCCTTGAAAACTATGGAAACATGCACAAATGAATGGGGGCATAAGGAGGAAACTGAAGGCACATTAAAATGCAGCAGCTTTCTGGCAAGTTCTTGAATTAGTTTTATTCTTTAAAGTAATTCTTTAACCAGCCAGAGGCAGTTATTTTTCTGGAGGTGCTAGATGACAATAAAGGGGCAGTGACACTTTCACTAAATATGAATTGATCACCCAAAAATATTTACTGTTGCATTTGATCAGGACATAACTAAGTAGCGGGATTTTATCTGGAGTTTTCAACAAAAGATGCTTTTCAAAGTAGCCCATGCAACAGACTATCTCCTCTTCTTTCTTCATTCATGCCCATTTTGTCTCAGAAGATGCTTTTTCATCTAGAACTTGTGCCTTTGGACAAGACATGTAAAACCATCTATTGGAGCTGGTGGGAATCCACCTAGTCTACTCCTGGTAGGTGACTGGCAGGACAGTTCACTAACATTTTTCTCTGCATGAGTGGTGTTCATGCCTTGATGACACAAAATATTTTCCACATAATCATTATTCAAAAAGAGAAAGTCTTATTTTACTGCCAGACATAGTCAGCTCACAGGGTCCTCACACCAGGCAGTGACTTTATGTGATTCACTCTCTATGTTAAGGTGATTTTGTGACTCACTCATCCCACAGGCTTGGCAAGTCAATGAAGCCTGTAAATATATCTCTAGGTCAGTTGTTTAGGGGCATGTCAGCTGACTTAATTTTTCAGTATTTACTTCTCATAAATACCTGCCACAAAACGGAACATTAAAAAAGTTTCCTTTTTTAATGTTCCATTTTAAATTTTTTCCCCTTTTTAGATTTTGGGGTTCTTTGCTTATATAGTCATCTACTAATGAAAGGAATAAGTGCTATTTAAAACAGCAGATTTGAGAATGAAAAACACTTATATCACTTGTTTTAACTGATAAATTTCCTTTAAATTGAGCATTTGGTTTTACTGTAACAACTTGTAAATGTGCATCAATACAGTAAATTAAAATGTTTAACAAAATCTGAGGAAAACAGAACATACTGTTTTCTTTATTTTGTACAAATAAGGCTCGATCTCTTGTATTTTAAATAGTTCTTTGGTTTCATTATTAACAAAAATAAATATATCTATGCAAAATGCTGTAACTTTAATAAGCAAGTAATTTAGGGGCTGAGGTGGACATGTGGTGCTAACTGCATTCACTTGGTATAAAGAAAGGAACATGATGTGTTTTAGCTGCACTCAGACATAGGGTTTTAGCAAGAAATTTGGGTAATATCTGCTTTTTGTTATTTTGATTCTAGCAAATAATAACTGAATCCCAGAAATTTTCTCCTCATAAAATGTCTTATAAAAGATCTGGTTTAATATCAGTGTTTAAAGAAAACTGAATTTGTTGTGAGAGAGTACAGAAATATTGTAAGTAGATGAGAAACACAGAGGAATTTAATTTCCATCTCTTAAAACTTTGAAATACTTGAAGAAGATAATCTGATCTCTGACTTCTGGATTAAACAGAACAACAATTGCTGTGGTGTGGTTACTTTGAGCATCTCGTTAATCACAGTGTTTATTATAAGTCTTGGGAAGCTGTAATTAAATTTGAACCCACTTGAACTTGGTGTAGTGCTTTATGTTTAGCAGTGGAGATTGATCTTGTATCACTTGTATCACATGGAACTGACTGATTTCAATCTGGAGCCAAGTACCAGTCAGAGAAAGCAGCTATAAACTTTTTCAGGGCTCTTATGTGACTTGAGGCTCAGCAACCTTAAGGTGAGTTCTCTTCAAATTCCAAATGATTTAGGTGGGAATCTTGCCACAGCTTTAGAGCTTTCTGACTATAAACTGTGCAACAGGTAATACTTAAATTAAAAACTTCATATTTGCTCTGCTTTGACTTCTCAGCTCTTTAGTCTATGTTGTGACACTGAGAGACCACTATATTGACCACTTTTCTTCTGCTGAGCTCACGAAACTCGTGTGTTTCTTGGATGCTTCTCTGAGGAAGCTTCAGCTCCCAGAAAGTCAAAGGACTTTGCTCTGCCTTCAAGTGTTGGAACCTCCTCTCCCACTTTCCTATATTACGAAAATGGGCAAGGTTCCATATTGTTTGATCCATAATAAAATCAAAATCCCATTGAGGGAAAAGAATGGTTTGAGAATAGATCTTTGAAGGTCACCTAGTCCAAATCCCCTGCGATAATCAAGAATATCTTCTACTAGATCAGATTTTTCAAAACTCTGTCTAAATTAACCTTTAATGTTTTCAGGGTTAGGGGGATCTACAGCTGCTCTGGATGACCTGATTCAGTGTCTCGACCTTGTAGAAAATTTCTTCATTATATCTAGTCTAAATCTACCTCCTTTGGTTTAAAATCATTACCCTTTGTCCTATCACTACAGACCCTACAAAGGAGTCTGTCTCCATCTTTCTTACAAGCTCTCTTTCAGTACTGAAAGTCTACAACAAGGTCTTCCTCGAGCATTCTCCAGCCTGAATGATCCCAATTCTCTCAGCCTGTCTTCACAGGAGAGGTTTTTCATTTGTCTGATCATTTCTGCGGTCCTCCTCTGGACCATCTCCTAAAGGTCCATGTCTTTTCTCTGCTCAGGACTCCAGGTAGGTTCTCATGAGAGCAGAGTAGAAGATCAGACACAAATACCCAAAAGGCAGATTCCTTGCATGACCTCAATTGTGGCAAGAGGAACTGAGACCCATTGTTTAAAGATTCACAGGCCTAAAAAGCGTTTCCTTGCCAAGGAGACAAGTTGCTCAAGACATCAGCCAACTCTTGAGTCTTGTTCCCAGGTAACTTGAGACTGTGAAAGGATAAAGTGAAGTGGGGGCTATTCTCCAAGTGACCACCACACACCCTCTTGAAACTATTTCCCAAATTGTGTGTGTGGGCCTACATGTAAAGTGTACAGATTTGCACACACAAATTATTTCTGGGAAGGGGGAGGAAAATTCTGGGAATTTAAATTAATTTATATGGTCTGTATAGATAAATGGCAGCTTTTGAACTTTCCATGCATTTGTATGATAGGAGGAGTAATTCCCTCCACACACTCCACTGACATAAAATAATACCTGTTTTCTAATACTGAAATTATACTCTTAGAGAAATTTATTCTTCCCTGCATTCTGCTGACAGATGAAGAGCTGGATGTGACATGACACAAGGAAATGTGCATTTAGGTGTGCCAAGGATTGCATAATCTCCCAAAATTTTGTTCCTCTCAAAATATGCAATCATCCCCAACAGTGATGATGCAGTTCCACGTTTCCCACAATGAAATCACACCCACTTCCCACCATCAATTTACAGCAGGCATGCTCAATGTAAGACTGCCTTTTTGCACTGCCATGTTCAGACAGACAGATGTTTTCAGGAATGAAAAATTAAATAGCAATTCAAATATTATTAATTTTCTTTAAAATTATTAACTAGTCTCAACAATATTAGATTTTTTTTAAGGTTTACACTGATTACTTTTAGGCCAGAAGTATGATATCTGTAAGATCTGTTTTTTATCACTATAACTGCATATTTTCTCTCTCTTTTAATTTCACATTCTAAGTTAATTTAGTGTTAAGAATATTAGATTAAGCTCTAGGGTACTGAATACATCATGTGCTAAGCCAGATAGATGGGCAGTTTATTACAGCTAAGGCTCTACCAGAAATTGTTTTGCAAGTGGCAGAATAAAAGACTCTACCTTCTCTGTCTTTTCCCTGCTGTTTTCATTTCATGTAAGTGAAATAAAAATAAGATAACCTTTATATAAACCCAACTCGAAGGATGTCTGTATTGCTGAAATGAAAGATATGTTTACCCTGCCAGAGAACTTAGCTCACAGCTCTCATCCTCCAGGTTGCATAAATGCTAGTCTCTTCTGGTGAATAACTCAATTCCATCTAAAACAAAACTTGCATCCTCTACATAGTTTGTTTCAGGGGCTTGTGCCAATAAACAGAAGATGGAAGGTAGTTTTTTCTCCCTTTCCTTCCTGTCCTCAGCAATCCTCAATGTCATTGCAGCAGTTTTTATGTTCACAAGCACTTTCCCATACTTTTCTCATTTCCCCACAGCACACAGCTCACATCTTCAGATTCCTGGTATGAAACATCGATTCTTTACGTGACTGCAACACAACCCTCCTATATTGCTGCACTTGGAACCCAAATAATGCAAAATATTGTGGACATGCACATCAGCATGTGTTTATGACTTCTGGGACCCTGCCTGGAGTACAGAGGGCCAGGTGCTGTTTAGTGTGTGACCAGTCACTTTCAGAGAGGTCATTGAGAAATACAAACACATCTACTCTGTGCTTTTTGGTTCTGAACTCAGGGATTAGTGACTGCAGGCATTGCAATTAGCAATCCAGAGTAAATCACATGCAGCTGTTTGAAAACACATCCTTTCCAACGTGCAAGAGCAAGCACCCTGTAATGTGAGCATGCTGGCAAATTGTTGCCCTGCAGCACCACTCCAAAGCTGTCTCAGATCAGTGAACTTTTCTCTGAAGTCAAAAACTGTGGTGAAGAAACTCAGTGACAACAAAATCAAGCCAATTCAGTGTTTTACTGTGTGTGAGGTTTGAAGGTTTGGCAGAGGATACTGGTCCTGGGAGCAGCAGAGCACTTGAGGAGGGCTGAGGGGAAGAATGCAAATCACAGACTCATAGAGTACACTGAGTTGGAAATAACTCACAAGGTTCATCAAGTCCATCTCCTGGCATACAGAGAACAACCCAAGGATCCCGCCACGTGCCTGAGAGCACTGTTCAAACCCTTCCTGGGCTGTCAGCTTGGTGCTGTGATCACTTCCCTGGGGAGCCTGTTCCAGGGCTCACCCATGCTCTGGGTGAATATCCAGGCTAAGGACCCCTACAGATGTGTGCTGCACCCCTGGGTCCTGTTGTGGGTCACCAGGGAGAAGAGGATGGTGCTGCCCCTCCTCTTGCCCTCGTGAGGAAGCTGCAGACTGAGCTGAGCTCTGCCCTGAATTTCCTCCTCTTCAGCCAAGTGACCTCACTCACTTCTCATATGGCTTCCTCTCTAAACTTTCATGTCTTAGGCTGCTGAAGCTCTTACAGAATTTTTAGCTGCATGAGAGTATGAATAATTATCTCCCCAATTCACAATGTGATATTTGGCATTTTTAAAAATTTTCTAGGTCCCAGCTACTCATGTGCTACACACTATTCCGTAAATCAAGATCATGGATAAAGGAATAAGTATGAGACTTCAGCACAATCTTGAGGCTGAGAAAATAATCAGAAGAGTATTGTAAGGAAAAAAAACCACAAATGGATACTGGCATTGAACTGGGCTTAGTGTTCAGCTCTGCCTTGTGATTTTTGAGTTTTTTGCCAATATGTCATAAGGTGTTTTTTTGCCAGTAGGTCATAAGCTCTTCAGAATCCTAAATGGCCTCATGGAAGTTAGGAATTGTCTGCTTCAGGTCATTTGCTTTCAGGTTAAGGTCTGCAGGTTGAATGGATCACTTGTGCTTTCCAATTGGTATGAAACACACGTCTGTATTCACAATAATGTTTTCTCTAATTATCATTGTGCTACTGAAAGCAGAAGGCAGAAATCAGGCCTCTCCCCTTCTCCACTGGTCCTGCATTGCTGTTTTTTATGAGCAATTTTCTCTCCTGGAGACATCCAGCTCATTAGAAATCCAGCATCCTAAATCTGATGTTGGCAATGTAATACTGCTAACTTTTTCCAGTTCAATGAAGAGCCAGGAGAAAAAATAAAGATAATCATCAGGGGAAATCTGGTCACCAGCCACTCATTCCTGTGTCTCTGCTGACATAGGAAATACATAATTTATGCCAGCAGGTCTTCATGCAGTTTTTACAGTCACTTGGAAATGAGGTCAATATGTTTTCATTTACTCTGAATTGGCTACATTTATTTATTTATTTGCTCTTAGTGTGGCACAAACATTTTTCTTCTAATAATTCCTGGCAGTTATATTAACTTTGTGCTATACCTAATGGCTGAACAATTATTTTTCCTGGAATGCAAATTGAAGGATTAACCTTAGTATTTTTTTAAACATTTAAATTGTTTTCATGGTCAAGGGTGTTTATGATACAGTAGCAGTTTAAAATAGAAAACAAATTAATAAATTAATTACGATTTCATCGGCTCAATAAGCAAAGCAAAAATTAAAAATATAAATTAATGTGGAGATGTGATATTATTGTTCTCTGGCTTGTGACTCAGAAAACCTCAGACCCTTTCATAGCTGTATTCTTTTTTAATCCACAAAAAACTGTCGATTTCTAAAAAATTATGAACAAATGTGCCTTGTCAACCAGTGTGGACTGATTTTCTTTAAGTTTGTTTTCATGTATTTACACCAGTGAAAGACTCTGCATCAGTAGCCAAGTAATTTTTAATTTAGGATTTTCCTTATCAAAATAATTGATAATTTTCTGAATTCTATTCACTGTGGAATGTCCCAATGAAGTAAAGAACATATGTAGATTGTGAATACAGGATTAGATAAGAGATATAACCACAAAGGGGAGACTATTTGCCTGATTTTCTAATTGCTGCAGAATTTAGTGCTACACATTAAGAGCAATTTCTGAATCCTTTCCCTAATAAAAATCTTTGCTTCATTTTAAGAGAAGGACTACATTTGAAACTTTTGGCAAATTAAATAACCTAGATTTTTCTTTAAAGTTCCTGTGGTTTAAAGTCCCTGTATTTCTTGAGAGCAAATTGAATTGTCTTAAAACAGCAACAAGTAAAGCCTAATGACACAGCAGTGCAGACCTTTGTTCTTTCTCAGGGACTGTTCGCAGGCCTGTGTTGACATTTAGTTGTGTAATTGCCAAATGGTATATATGGGCATTATCAGCCTAGGGAATGTTCACAAAGTGTTTATCTTCAGTGATGTGCTTCACTATTTACAATTTATAATGTTTTCTTTTCTGTTACATGCTTATTTGCCTAGATCTTCTTAGCATTTCAATGAGTAAGACTAAATAATGAGTAAATAATACATAAAGCAAAATAATTTTCCCAGATGATAATTCATGGCAATATGTTGGCTTTTTTTCCCCCAATAACCATATTCTAATATATATTAAGCTTTTTATTTATGAAAATAAATGGTAATATTTCACTAATAAACATTAAAAGAGAGTGTGATAATTAAATCATATATTCTGTTCCTATATTATTAGAGACAGAATATGTTCTCATTGATAAAAAATTATACTAAGTAGCATACACTGTTTGCTATATAGCATATGGTACATAGTCAATATGTGAATGCTCAAGGTAATGCCAGTAATAATAAAAATGTGGAAATTCAACACATGTGTAAGAACCAAACAGACCTAAATTCTCCTAAAAACCTTAAACAAGGGGAAAGGCCAACCTATAAAAAATATAAAGACATATAAAGAGAAAATGAATAAATGTATTGAAACAGAAGCTGTATATGTTTCAACAAGTAGCCCAACTCTAAATTTTTAAAATGCTGAGATTCTTATTCATTTTTATTGAGTTCTGTTCTACACAATTCACTTTGAAATATATTATATTAAAGGATTTAACATTTTATATTATAAAAGGTGTTGTGCTTTTCAAATAAAAGCTGACGGACCATAATTTTACCTTTTATGTACTGTTTCAACAAAAGCTGTGAATTCAAATGTTAATTATCTTCCAAATGGAAACTAATAAAACGAGATGCCCCAAATGTTAAAAACTTATTAGAAAACAGTATGAAAAATAAGATACCATTGTAGTAAATGTAAAGTTATTTAGTTGCTATATATGTAGGAAATTGTCTCTGAATTATCAACCAATTGCTTTGAAGAAAATTTGGATTATCCTCTGGTTTGGTAATAAACTCCTTGTCATTTTGGAAAATGCAGGAAACAGTTATGAACGCATTTTAAGGTTCATTTCTACAAAAAAAAAATCACTGGAAACTGTTTTGGCTTTGTTTTTTTTTTTTAATTAACAGAGTGCAAGGGTGCTGTGCTTCTTTGTGTTTCATCTGCTCCAATGGCTCCACCTATGGAGGAATGGATTCTCTGCCCTGTGATCAGGTTCTCCCTTGTGCTCTTTACAACACATTTCTGTGCCTTCCTTTCCACCAGCTCTGACCCCTGCCTGACCATTCTCACCAAAACCCTGTGAAATTTCTGCAGAAATCTCACCTGGGAGGTGGCAGAGGGGATTGTTCCATTATTAGAAAGCAGATTCTGTCTAATTTGATGACAGAATGGAACCACAGGGTTGAGAACTAGGGTGGATCAGCAGATGGGAAGGAGTGGGACAGAGTTTTGGGGGAAGAACAGTTTCTTTAGGTGCATTCTGGTTAACATTTATATCTGCAATGTGCAACTGAACCAATTACTGAGACCTTGATCTTGGTGTGTCATCAAAGAATTCCAGAAAAACATGATATTGCATAATATAAATATAAAGGGAGCACAGAATCCTTTACTTCCATCAGCCGTCTTAAGCACTCCTCCTACTCTGAGATTTCCCAGCTTCAGTCTTCAGAGAAGAATTCTTGTGATTTATCAGTTCTTTAAAATAAAAACATCAGTCAGGAGTTAATTTAAATTAATTTAAAAGTATACAAGTCACCTTTCACTATTGTCTATGATAAATTACACAGCCTGAACTCTTTAATTTTTACTCTTTAAAATCTCTCATCCTCAGATACATTTTTTTCACCTTGTACAGATTTAGAAAATTCTTTTTTTTTTTAATCTGAACAAAACAAGCTCACAATTTCTCTATTATCAACACCATTCTATTAAGAAATTTGATTAGCTGTTCTCTCCTCTATTGTAATGCCTTGTTCAAATATCCAGGACTTCATTAGCAGTTTATAATTGCACTGGGAAGGGAGAGATCATGTCTGCTGTGACCCTCAGCCCTTTTCCAGAGCCATCATTTTCCATTTCATGGCCACAACCTGCTTTCCCTCTTTTAAGTGGAATTTCACATTTTTTTATAGTCAAAATTTTGTCTCCACATACCCAGATAACAAGGTTAAACATAATTAATTTACGTGACAGTTTTGCTCTTCTCATTTGTGACTACCAGTTTTTCAGCTGTGCAAAAACAACTGATCAGGAAAATGCACTTCATTAAGTTTCAGGCCAATAGTTGGCCCAGTTTAGCTTCAATCTAAGGTTCCAGATTAACAAAGCATTTTGCCATTTTCTTCCTCATCCCTCCTCAGCAAAGTGCTTAATTTTAAATGAATAGCTGAGATGCACTGTACACAAGAGAAAGTTGACTGCTCTCTCAAGGGTTTGATGATTTGAGGTCTCAAAGGATTGGGCATGGTGAAAGAGATTTGTGTCCCATAGGTTTGGGTCACATTTGACCAATGCACCTTTAAAGTTCTTTGCAGTGGAGAGAATTAAACAAATTACAGTCTGGTGCAGATTACAGACAGGCTGAACTACCTATATTCAGCAGTGATTATAGAAGGAGGGATAGAGAAATTATATCCTAAATTAGGTACCTTAATGAAGGACTTAGAAGTTGGTTGGGTGGAATTTACTGATCAATTTCACTGAATGCAGAGGAAAAAGAGAGAGCTTGTTCCTTTATATGTGTAAAACTTTGGATTTTAGCCCTGAGAAACAGTGTCTGCATGTTGTCTTGACCTATATTATGAATTCACTCAAGTTTCTAAGAGCCAGACATCTACTCTGTTCACATCTTTTTTCTTCAGCTGCCTCATGGATAAACTTGAGAAGAACAATTCTAATTATGATTAATTACTAAAATCAGGCATATTTTTTTAGGTAAGATACTACTTCCGACTCCCAGCAAGGTGTAGATGAGAATAGGTAAAAGGCTTTATATTGGAAGTATTCCCACAAAAGATCCAGAGTTTATTGGCAATCAGAAGAAACTCAGGAAGACAGAAATTAGTAAGAAAGAGAAAATGTGAAATGAGGAGAATTAGTAAGAATGACCACTGGTTTACATACAACATAGCTGAATCTTATCATGGTACACAGATGAGCAGGATAAGAGCATTTGACTAAAAGGAGCCTCCTTGCCAAGGCCTGTGTGTATTTTCTATGCTGTGGAGTGAAGTAAGTTGATTTACTTTAACCAAGAAATCCATCTAAAACCCATTAAAAAGGATAGTTTTACAAAGGACACTGGAGTCATTATAGAAACCTAATTAAATCAGATAAAAAAATAATGTGTCATATGTGGGTTTGACTTCATATTCCCCAAAGATTTTCGAGCATTCAGGGGCCTTCTGAAGGTGTTAGAAGGCAACAGATTCAGAGAATAGGGCAACAAACACACTCAGTCATTTACTTGTAAAGAAAATAACCAAATAATGGGGAATATTAAATCTAGTACACAGTTAAACCATCCAGATCAAGTTTTTGCTTCCAGCTTGCATGGAAGGCATTTCTTTTAAATATAATGTTCCATGCATGAAAGAGGGCTGATATATTTTTGACTCAAATGTTTAGCAAAGATTATATTTTTCAGACCAGCTTTGAAATGAAAACTTTTATATTTAGGACATAAATCTATTTTTTTATATTAGTTTTCCTAGTAAAATTCCATAGGAATTACAAGGAGCAGCTGCCCAATTCTGCCATCATATTTAAACAAGGCACTGTAATATTACTGAGTGTGAATTTCAAGCATGCAGAGCAAGTAATGGTAGTGAAGGACTGGACTGAAACTATTCCCAGAAGTTTGTTAAATATCCTCAACCTTCAACTTCTTTAATTCCATATGAACTCTGTGAAATAATTTGAAGAAATTCCTTGGGATATTGTGCATATCTCATTCTCTTAAGGCCTTGGGTTTTGTTTGAAAGCAGTCTTGGAGCTTAAGAAAAGTTGTTGACAGCTCATTGCTTCAGGAACGTAAGCAGGTGGTAAATTAATAGCTTAGGTGGGGGCTGCCATGAAGCATGAAAAGTTATGTCTGGTGTCAGTCCAAATTACTGTCTTTAACTGCACATAAGGCAGTGAAAAAACATTAGCTATGCAGTAAACATGGGTTTAGCCAACAAAAAGAGATTATACCAGGTTTCCTCAAGCAATCTCCAAAAGGTCATTCCATACATATGCCCCAGCCGTTGCTATCATTTTATAACCATTTGTTTTTGTTCTAAATCTGTGGCTGTAACAGTGATCTCATTAGCTAAATCAATGTTTGGGAACATGTTGCAGTATTTTTTTCCAGTGGAACTCAGAGAAAAAAGTGCAGATATTTCAAATGCAAGCTAAAATACGAATGTAAATATTTCACTTATTGATGCTAACATTTTTCACTTACAAGGATATTTCTGGTGTAGGCTGGCTTTCAAGAAAGCAAATGTATTCCATTCATAGACTCACTGAAGTTTTGTCTGTTTGCAGAAGCTCTAGAAACTAGAAAAAGAAAAAAAAACCTATATCTGGTAAACAAGATGTTCTTGAGATAACCCTCTAACGTTGGCATGGAGATGCCCACACACCATAATTTCACTTAGAGTCTGGAACAGGGTGGTATGGCAAATTTCATTTGGGGCCTGAAATAACTCCTGAACCACACACAATCATTTGTGAGTGGTAATTGTTGCACTGCAGCAATTAAACAGTGCAGACAGTGGAGCTCCACTGCTCGGGGGCAGCCAGTCCAGTGGAGCTGATGCAGCCTTCGAGCACAGACATGGTGCTGAGAAGCTTCCAGATGGTGAGGGGCTTCCTCAGGATGCCCTGTCATGTGTGCTGCAGTGGTTGCATCTTCCACCTGTCACAGAAACAGGAATCATAGAATGGTTTGGGTTGGAAAGGATCATCTTCCAGCACCCCTGGAACTCCTTCCACGAGATCAGGTTGCTAAAGCCCCATCCAAGCTGGCCTTGAACACTCCAGAGATGGGGAATTTACAGCTTCTACAGCAACCTGTTTCTCTGTCTCACCATCCTCATTTAAAAAATTTCTTCCTAATATCTGGTACCTTCTTTCAGCTTAAAGACATTCCAGCTTGTCCTATTACTCCACATTCTTGTAAAAATTCCCTCTCCAGCTTTCTTGTAAGCTTCTTTTAGGTTGTGAAAGGCTGCAGTAAGGTCTCCCTGGAGCCTTCTCTTCTCCAGGCTGAACAACCCCAACTCTCACAGCCTCCCATCCACCACACTGCTCTCACCCTCTGCTTCACACCTACATACCTGTGGTAACTGCTCTCCTTGGCCCTTGCAGCCAACACCCCAGAATGGGCATTATTATGGTGCATCCATAATTCTTGAGCATTCCTTTAGTGGATAGCCTCAGTACACAGAATCACCATGAAGTAATCCTGCTTGTTTCCAGAGCCCCTCCCTCTGGTTTCCATGGGCAGATGGTCGCTACTTGCTAGGGATTAACTGCAAGGGAGCTGTACTGGATGGAAAGTCAGGGTCCAGTTGGGTTTCTGTCTGTAGAACTGGCCCCTTTCTGAAGGTGTCACTTGTGCACACCATGTCCCTTTGTGCTTAGGCATCTTCAGAGGACCCAGTCTGTGCACACTTTCAAGTGTTCAAAGACCCAATTCTGCCAGTGGGGGACTGTGAGCAGAGCAGCAGCTTCACAAAGCTTCCTGAGTGTGATTAGCTCTTCTGAACATCACAAAGGAAACAAAAGAGCACATCTGTGGCTGATATTTGTGGAACAGGAACAAGCATCAGAATCACTCTGCATATGTGTTGGCTCCCTGGGAGCACTTGAAACTTCGAGGAGTGGAGGAGTGTGACTTAAAAGATCAACATGCTTTTAAAGGAAAGGAACTAAGTCTGAAAAGCCTTTATTTAGGCTGAAGGTGCAAAAATCAGAAAGGTTCAAAGTGAATGTATGAACCTGTCCAGACCTCCTTTTAACTCCTACTGCATTTTATAAATGTGTGATATCTGTCTTCAATATAGAGTGGGAGAAGGTTGGTATAATGTTTGTATGTTAGTGATGCTGCAGATAGTATTTGACAAAAATATGTAGGCTTTTGTCTTGAATAATATATTGATACATATTTTGTACAATAATTTCAGGTAATGGTTGCTTTGTACTAAACATAATAACCGGAGCTTCTTCCTCATGCATGTAGCAGAACAGAGAAAACCTGGATTCAGGAAGGTTAAAGCAAAAGTCAAGATGGATGAGATGAAGATCAGAATATAGTGATCAAGAAACCTGTGTTCCACTATGGAATCTTAATTAGCTTTTATTTGGATTTTGTTGAGTCTTATGCTTTTCTTTCTTTATAGTCTTTTTACAAGTTCTTATTTGTTTTTTGTGCTTATACTGAGAAAATACCATGAGATCAACATTTCCGTTTACAAGACAGAGTGTAAGAGGGATGGTGCTTATTGTCTGTGGTGACTAAGGGATGCCTAGATGGATAAGATTTATCAAAAGAAAAAAAATTAAAGCTGGGTCCAACGAGGGCTCCTCTCTCCCCAGATCCACAGATCCTACCAGGAGCCTCCTTCAGCCTGGGCTTCCTTTGGGGTTTCAGCCACCTCTAAGGCATCCATCTCCTCCCGCACAGGGCTCCTGCATGGGCTGCAGGTCCATCTCTGCACCCCTGTGCCCTCCAGGGGCTTCAGGGGCACAGCTTCCTCTCCATGGGCTGCACCAGGGGCTGCAGGGCACCTCAGCTCTGACTCCTGGAGCATCTCCTGGCCTTCCTTCTTCACTGACCTGGGTGTCTGCAGAGCTGTGGCTCTGCCCCTGTTGGTGATGGGATCAGCCCTGGCCAGCC
This sequence comes from Fringilla coelebs, assembly GCF_963513975.1. Taxonomy (NCBI): domain Eukaryota; kingdom Metazoa; phylum Chordata; class Aves; order Passeriformes; family Fringillidae; genus Fringilla; species Fringilla coelebs. Next base: position 6,615,449 of record NC_140028.1, on the reverse strand, counting down.
CTGGGCCTGTCTTGGAGCCAGCATTGGCTCTATGAGACTCGAGAAAGACTTCTGGCAGCTCTTGAGAGGATTCAGCCCTGCAGCCCCCCCACTTCCAAAGCTTTGCCTCACAAACCCAAACATCTACATATTCTTAGATCTTTGAACATTCACAAGTGGTAAATACCACAAATAAAATCAAGCTCCTTAATGGGTTCTTTATTTCTCAAATACATATTGAGTAGGAGTGTGGCTATTGTTCCCAATCGTATTGGGTAGGAGTGTGGCATTGTTCCCAATCATGGCACAAATGATTCCTTGCATATCCATGTCTGTCGGGTTTCAGCTATTTAAAATGGTAAATCAGATCTTTTTTCCAAGTTAATAATTTTCTTAATTTTTAAAGTTCTTGGGGTTTACCACATTATTTTCACCCTATTTTGGCTCTTGTGTATATAGCATATTATCCATCTCCTGAGCTAATTTCACTTCATTCTTCTATTTGTGCACTGAAGGGGGAAAGAATTGTTTTACAGGACAGTTGTTCCCACTCTTCAAAGGTGCTGCAGTTTGGGAACTCCAGAGATACTGCTGAATGTGAACCACCCACATGGAGGTACTGTGAAATCTTTATCTTTACTCTTTTTATTAATAACGGAGAGGAGGAAATGCCTGTCAGAATTGCAAATATACTTGTGAATTCATGAACTGGACAGTAATAGATGATTGCTTAATGCTGCCTTCAGCTCCAGGTGCCTTGATGTATGAATTTGGGGTTAATAAAGCAACTACTAGGTAACACCCAAATTATACTTTTGTTATTGTATTTATACAGACATTTTCACAATATAAGGCACAAATATAAGATTTATAAAGACCTACTTTATTGTTTGCCTGAAAACCAGAGAGACAGAACAATGAATCATAGAATCATAGAATAATGAAATCATAGAATCATAGAATGGTTTGGATTGGAAGGGTCCTAGTTCAAAAATCCTTGCCATGGGCAGGGTCACCTCCCTACAGACCAGGTCATTCAGAGTCCCATCCAACCTGGCCTTGAACACTTCCAGGGATGGGGCATACACAACTTCCCTGGGAAACCTGTCCCAGTGTCTCACCACCTTTGGAGTATAAAATTTCTTCCTAATATCCAATCTAAACTTACTCTCTTTCAGTTTGAAGCCATTCCCCCTTGTCCTATCATTACATGCACTTGTAAATTGTCCTTCTCCATCTTACTTGAGGGCTGCAATTAGGTGACCCTAAAGCCTTTAGGTGTAACTCAAGGAATTTAGGTGTAACTCAAAGGAGAAGAGTTTTCATCAAACAAAGGCAGGAGCTTGCAGATCTCCATCCCATGTTGCTGAGCAGTGATTCCCTGGTTCAAGCTTCCAGTGAGATGGAGCCCATCTGACTAAGTGGGCTCATCTACAAATGCAAGTACTTAGGCCAGCAAGTGACCCCAGGCTCATCTTCTGGTTGCTGGGGAGATAAACAAGATACTTAATGGAGATTAGGATACAATTTCATCTTAAAATAGATATTTACCTCTGGTGAAATCATGTCAAATTCTATTGACTATTTTGGCCAAATCTGTACTGTGTGTAATGACTCTATGAAACATAAATATTTGTATGACAGATTGAATGAAAAAATCTACCCAGGAAAATGAAGGAGGGAGTGATTTTGAAGTGTTCATGAACATTGCTTTCTCATTCCCTTCCCACATCACTCCCTCAAACCCTCACATATATTCAGAGAATGCAAGATAGGGAGAAAGGCTGAACTGCCTGCTCTCCCAGGTATCCTGTAACTTCACATGATTGTAGTGCTACACCAAGCTGGTCAGTAGTACAAATCACTGAATACCAGAGAGTACAAAAACCTACTCTGAGAAGAAGAGATTTAATCCAGTAAAACTATTTTCTAATTGACATTCACTTTAACTTAAAGTATAGCAACCTGAAAGTACATCATAGATTCAGCTAAGAACTATGACTCAGTTTTGTTTTTACACTCAATGCAGTTTTCATGTATAAAGGCAGAGCAGTATGGGTCATGAAAACAATATACTACCTTAATTGATAGTAGTAGCACTTGGTGAGGAGCAATACAAGAAATATTTTGGTGCTATTTTAATTTTCCAGGGTACCTATGTCATGCTGCCTACTATTAAGAGACGACTTCATTTAACTATTCAGTACAAACATCGTTTTTTTCTCTTTACTCTCAGAATCTTGAAATTTCCCATAAGTGAAACACAGACAGCTCTGTAAAATCATCTGTTCTAGCATGGAAAATAGGTGAATATAAGCAAAACTGTGTCTAAAACCAGACAGGGCAAAGTCCTGGAAATGGTGTGAGATATTATCCCTTAATTTGGTTTTGTTGCCCTGAAGATGTCTGAGGGTAGACTGGAAAGGGTGTGGCTGGATATGCAAACTCACCAGCTGTAGTGAATTCAGGAATGTGGATGAGCAGTCTAGTAGAAATTCCTGAATTAAGGTGATCCCTGCTTTGTCACATGAAGTGGATCTTTTTCCCACCTAAACCCCTTCTTCTAATGTCAGTCACAGTCTGATTCCCTCTTACTCTTTTCCACAGAAGTTATCCTTCCTCCTCCTTTATCTTCTCTAGCATTTTCCATTGTTCATCTCATACATGTTTAAAATATTGCAGCACACTGGACCTGACTCTGTTCTTATTCACCCCAATATTCATGCATTTGCCTCAAGAGCTCACAGCTGTGATTGATATCCTAGGTTGTGTAAAACCACCAAAAGACTCTATTTTGCTGAAGAGGAAAGAGAAAATTGTGTACTGCAGCATTGGCAACATGGACCCTTATATGCCCTTGCTTCATCTGTAATCTAAACTTTTTTATTAAAATCAACTGCACCTGAAGTTACTGCCAGCCAGAATTTTATATTACCTTTTATAAACATATTTAAGCAAATAGATTTCAGTCTAAATGGACCTGTCAGAAGTGTAGAAGGACAGAGAGTTGATTTCTTGGTTATATTTCAAATAGTGTCCTGAAATCAATTACACCAGCGAGAAGACTCCATGTGAGTCACTGGAGCCACACTATAAACAATGGGATAAAATGGGACAGCTTCTCCCACCTGCAGCATGGGAATAGCAGCAGAGCAGAAATCAAGCAGGTGTCAACACAAAAAATTGACTTGCTCATGCAATCCTTGCAAGTTAAATTGTGATTTGGCTTCCTGCTGGCTGGAGATAGGTTGAAGCCAGATTTTCCTTGAAACTGCATATTATTCATGCTCTAGAGTAGAGAAAAAAAGAAAAAAAAAAAAGGAAAGGGAAGAGCAAGCTCTGCATTGCTGCATTTCGACTGCCACTCATAGCCCAGTGATTACTGGAAGTTCAGCATTTCTGAAGATGCTGTCAGGCATAATTGCAGAAGGCAGATACTATGGTGACTAAACTTCTGCTGGTGTTACCAGGTTCACTCCAGAAGTTAAACATGACATGACATGGAACACAAAATACTTCGGTTAATATTAATATATTTGCATATTGTCAATATGAAAATATTAATATATTTGGATATTTTCAATATTATTTTTACATTTTGCAATGGAAAAATCAGCCAACCAACTGAACCCCAGCATACTATCAAATAAATGTTCAATTTGATGATCTTGGAAGTATTTTCCAAACTTCATGATTCTATGATTGAGCATAAGAATTAAAAATGACTGTATTATATAAATGCAGTTCAACATCTTATTTTTGATAGCAATCAACAGTGGAAACTTAAAACAAAACAATGAGAAAATATAAATAAATAGTTAATGATATTTTGCTAAATATTGTCCCAGTGTCTGCTTTCTGAGCAGGTGTGGGATTTATATATGATTGAGTCAGTACCTCTAATCTCTTCAAAATGTATTACCTCAGACTTGCAGTTCTCTTAACCAAAATATTGTTACTGATGGGTATCACAACATATGTGTTTATGTACATCAATTTAAAAAAGAGAAATATTAATAATCTCCAATAATGTAAATATAGAGTGCAAGCTGTGTCATAGAAGAGGTCTCATAAAACATCATAAAACATAAAAATATTGACATATTTTTGAGGTCCAAGTCATAGGTGAATTCAGCAAATAAAAGTTTTGCTCTGTATTTAAATCTGTTTTCCATTTATGACCAAAATGATTGTTTCATCTCTGCTTGGAGCAAAAGGCCTAATGCTCTGCAAGCCTGTAAGGTAGAACCATGAATGATCACAGTTGCATTTGACAACTTTTAAAATTTAATAGTTTACAATCATACTTGTTCCAAGTTAGAGATTAAGTCTATGCTACTCATCCAGACTCTGTACAGAGAATAAAAGACTGGGACAGATTGGGATCTCCAGAGACAGACATCTAAAAATGGGATGAATCACCTTCTGGAAGTTCTTATTTATCTCTTCATCAACAGTAGCATGATTCTAAATGATAATCCAGACAGAAAAATTTTAAACAGTTAAGGTTAGGTAAGATTAATCTCTCACCTCATGCAGGAAAAAAACTCTATACACTCTAAATTTTATCTCTAGTCTCATCAAATCTAATTTCATTTTATCTAATTTAATATTTTGTGTCCACATTGTCGCAGATCTAGCTACCAGGTTCATAGATAAATTCTTGTCTATTTAGAAAGATGCTGGTGTCAAACACATACACACAAACACAGTCACAAAACTAATAGTATTCATCTTTATATCCAATATGCCCATAACTTAATTTATGAACAGGGAGAAAATACTCATGCAAGTATACTCACACTATAATATACATAATCCTCATTAAGCAAAATGGTTTTAAAGTTCCTGCCTCTCCTTTCTCTAGTAATTCCCATGTTTTCAATTCTTTCCCATTTCCCAGTGCCTGAGGGGAAGAAGATGAGTTCTGTCACAGGAATATAAAATAAGATGCAAAATGTTCTTTGTCACTAATCAGAATTTCCTACACTGTTAGACCTACCCTTTCCAGCAGGCTGAGGAGAAACTCTCCCAGGTATAAACCTGGCTATAGACACTCTGTGTCCATTCTGATCATCTCTAGAGTACCTGAGCACTGACAGGAATCATTCCAAAAGTGTAGAGAGATTATGACTTTGATGTAAACTAGAAATTAGCATAATAAAAACAGGCCAAGATGATAAACAAAGATCTGTTCAGAACTAAGTCTTCTATTCAGGAAGCCAAGCTTGTGTTAATGCATGTATCTGACACAACAGAGTTAATCAAGGTCTGGTCTAATGATCAGCAATGTTGCAGGGGTGTTAGTCTGGACCTTCTAGACCTCAAGCTAGAACTGCTCTTCGTTGCTTTGTCCCTCCTGAGACCCTGTAAGGAGATTTTTTTTTTTAATGGAAATAAATATTTTGCTAATTTAACAATAAACTTGGCTTTCTGAATTCTACCTGTTTGCATGCAACTGCAGAACAAATTCTTATTATCTCATCTAAATTGGCAACATGTCTTGGGAGAATCAATTCTAATGTAATACAAGCCATTATCTCTCTGACTTTGCCTGGGAGGTTTTCACCCCCACAGGAGCAACACAGAAAGATTTGCTTGGAAAGTATTTTACCTTCTTGTTAAATTCGCAATTATGCTCTAAAATCATTCACTTCTGTACTTAACAGGAATACAGGGAAACACACACTTTGTGTAACAGAAATAAATATGTACATGAGAGGGTAACCTGCAGCCTGTTTCAGTTCCCTGACCTGCAGTCAGAGTGTGTCACTGCTTCTGTCCAAGTCATGTGAATCTGTTATTTCTGCTTCAAATCCAGTGAGTCTGATAGGGCTGGTACCTGCCAGCAGCAGGAGTCAGGACAGGGACACTTCAGCCTGTGTGTAACAAATCTGCATCAGCATCCTGATCCTCAGCCTACTTCAGCCTGCCTGAGCTGAAGGCAATTACAGCAATTCAGCTCCTTGGCAGAAAGTTCACCCTTGGAGATGTAACTGGGACTCATCTGATCCTGGTAAAGTGGCAGGAAGGTTTCTGATGCAAACTCACACTCTCTTTTATGCACACAATTGATTCTTCTTCCTTTCAGATCACAGCTCCATCTTCCACTCTTTCTTTCCACACTTTCTCCCATATCCTCACCTACAATGAACATGAAAACTTTCTTCTCTTTCAAACCAGGAATCAGGATCTGGGGAAATTCTCCTCTTGCTCAAATGGGAGTAAACACAGTCCTTACTTCCCTTTGATGCCACAAAGTAACGAGCACAATTAAGACAAAACCTTGCTAAAAATGGCAGTAATTGCAAAGAACAATTAAAGTGGTCAGAATAAGATTTACATTTGTCCATAGTACTAAAACCAATGCAACACTGTCACCTGGAAGCAAGTAATTCCTGCTGTTTTCTCCATGATAGAGATACTGCTCAGAGCTGAGGCGTGTTTCAGAAGTGAGGCTTATTTTCTACCTGAGGACGATTTCATATTTCTAGTAAATGCAAAGCTAGCAGTGCTCACAGCAGCACAGAACCAAGGAGCTGCTCATTTGTTTGAGTGCCCTAGACTATACATTAGGAGTCTTGGAGTCAAGCCAAACTACCCAGCAATAATTGTAGCAGTCATCTGTGAATAGTGATATTTGGCAGCGTATTAGCAGTACATTTAATTTATTGTCTTCCCACCTTATTAGCAGTACATCACAAGGCTGGAAAACTTTCTAAGCTCATATTTCAAAAACAGAACCCTTAAAGCTGCACCTTAAAACCAGAAATTTGGCTTATGCAATTTTGTTCAGCCATGTCAATATAAACTCCAGACAATATTGTGTTGCAGAGCTCTCATTCATGCGATGACAGCTCTGCCTCCTCGGTGGCTAAGCTGGCAGTTAAAGTGATTCACTGCAATCAGCCTCAAAGGTTTCCAAGACAGACCCCAAGGTAACTTAGAAAGTTGTAGGGAAGTTTGACAGGATGCTTTATTTTGTTTTTGTTTGGAAATAATGCTCAGAAATCACAGTGAGCAGTGATGGAAAGGAAGGCACATCACCCTTTGTTTCAAACAGGTTGCTTTGTTGGCTTGTGTACACAACCACAAAGCAGCAAATAACAGGGACATCAGTCACACACAAAAGCTCACATGGGCTCATACATGCTCAGCGGGAAGGATAACACTTGCTGTATACAATGCCACTCATTGTATTTTTTCCCTTATTCTTCAAGTATTTGAAGTATTAGAACTGGAAAGTTACTCCTCTCAGCCTTATTCTTCTTATTCTATGGTCTAAACTCATATATTTATATACATATCTCTGAGGAGATACATCTAGGATTCCTAGTTTTACCTGAGACATTTCCCTCCTAAGGTCTGTATTCCAAGATTCAGCTCAATCACAAATAGATTTGTCTTGGCAAATTGCATTATTAATATTGAGTCAGCCCATTGATTATCCTTTAAATGTGGGACGGCACACGGCCAAGATAAAAGTTGGAGGTAATTTAGGGAAGAACACACATTGTTCTCTACGAGGCATAAATATCACCAGCTGCTGCTCTTTATATGATACAGTCTCCCATCCCAAGTGCAATCTGCAAACATTTCTCTGCATCTTGCAAAATGGATAATAGAGAGTAACTTATGTTCTTTCATGTTGGCTTATTACAAGAATAGTAGATCTACTGGGCCAGCATTTTTGAAGAAACAGGTGATGTTATTTCCAACCAGAGGCATGGGAGGAATACATGATTTTGAATACATCATATTTCTTAAATCAGAAAACACTCTGTGTATTCTCAAATGGGAAACTGTTTTCAGGATGTTTTATTGACTGTGGTGTTTATTGGCTTAAGCCTTAAAAGATACAGATAGGCAAGTGCTAAAATTGGCCACATACCTTTCACTGTGGGTAAGAATTCAATACTTAGCTAGGGTTTGCTGAATAAATTATTCAGATACTTGCTTAATTCATCATATGAAAGCAGACTTTCATTGCTTTGTTAGGTTAATTTTTGTCTTCAGAACTTTTAATAAATTTTTGCTGAGTTTCCAATCTTCAAACACATTTATGTGTTTCTTAAAGGATCGTTCAGAGGAATAAAGGAAGTCAAAGGGCTCACCATGATCCTATGAAATTCAGACGCACATACCCAAAACCCCAACAAAACCTGAGAGACCACCCAAATCCAACATAAACCTCATTATAGGTCAAATATAATGAGGTAGCCACAACAGTCAGTGTTTTCAAGCCTCATGATGTATGTAAAATTGTTTAAATGGGTTCTTCAAATCAGCTGATAGTATGAAAAATTGAACAGCTAGCTGCTAAAAATTACAAATTCAGTGGCTGATATTTGAAATAGAGCAAATAATTAATGATGAAATGAATGAGTAGACCAGAGGATGCTTCATCATTTGTAAAGACTGAATCCAAATGTAATGTTGAAAAATCTGCAAAGTACGGGTTAAAAATGTCAGGACTCATTACATCATTAAAGATAAGGTAAGAACTGTAGACTTCAAGTTCTAAAACTGAAACAAGGATCAAATTCAAATTTACATTATAGTAGTGAGATGGTTGTGCATCTGGACTGTTCTTTTTAAACATAAGTTGTTCAGAAACTCCCCATCTCATCAGTCACCCAAGTGACACAATACACCCACCTGAAACAAGATCATGGGCTGAACTCTTAGGTGGCTTCACAGCAACTCATTTGGCTCATTTCTACAGGACTTTTCCAGTAGGGGAACTTTTGTCCCTCCCACAGAATTCCCTCTACCAGTAGTTTGTTTAATGCAGTGCTGATTAACATCCTTGATGAGTAACCTGCTTGGTCCAAACCCTGCTGGGAGGCTCCTGCTGCAGAATCCACATAACTAAACACAGATCACATCCTTGAGAATGATCAAGAGGAGTTGCTCTTGCAGAAGAAGAGACAGGCAAGTAGTTCAAATTGTTAATCTAAGTTTTGTACAAGGCTTAAGATATTCAATAATGGTGTATTAGGTGTGTGCTGGGTTGGGCACATCAGACCACAAGTCAGATGGAGAGAGAAATTCAGCAGAAATTATGCTTCAGCATTTCACATAATCCTTTATTCACCCACCATAATCCTTTATTCATCCACATAATTCACCCACCTCTGCTCTTTTTAGACACCTGTCTGTCCTCTTTCTCCCCATCATGTTGCCAGTGGGAATGCTTGAACAGAAACTGTTTCACACAAACAAAACTTTTGGTGGTGTAGACAAGCACAAGGTCTGCAACAGATTACTTCCTGAATGTTGGCCAAAGATTTTTATTTGGGCAGCCAAAAATTTTTCTCCAAAACAATATATTTGAGATTCTGTTCACACATATTGTTAAAAATCTTCTTTCCTGAGGAATGCAAGTCAAAGAATTTAGCAGTTTGGTGCAGCTAAAGACAGCACATGTCCTACCCTGTCAGCCTTACACCACAGCACAGGCAGTCAGGGACACGAGTGACACAAGATGACACAGATGGAACAGGGATTGTAATGGTTGTTTCTGAAAATGCTACTATTCATGATCACAAAGAAAACGATTTATACTTGAAGGTGCAGGTACTTTGAAATAATATCTGTTGTGCTTTTTCCCTACAGAGATTTCTCTGCAGCTTTTCAAGCAGGCAAACAAGGAGGAAAAATAAGAAAACATGCTGTAAATGGTTCATAGAAAATGAAGCAACACTTACCAATGCTAATGATTACTATGAATATCCAACCATAAACATGTCACATGAGTGAGAAAGCAGATAAATTGGCTGTATGCTACTGATGGCATCCAGCATAAGACTTCTAGAATTCATCTACTCCCATCTAATTAAATACTCCTACACATGAGGATTTATTTGCAACTTGCTGTCTCCCTTTGCTAATGCAGGAAAGCATGAAAAGGTACAGCTGCAATTAGTACTTATGTTTGGAAGGAAAACTGCTCATAAAGAAATAAAGGGTGCTTTTATAGGCACTCATCTTCTGCTTGCATATGAGGTTGAAGTGTGAGTCTGAGTTTCAGCAGATGTCAGACCAGTTCTTTGTCCAATAATCTAAATAAAGAACAAGCTCTATTTCTGAGCTCTAGTGAAACAGCACAACTGGTAACCTGAAGGGTGTTCTCTCTTTCCCTCTGAGCCAGGTGACAGCCTCATACCATGGGCGTTGATACCCTATAAACTCTGCCCAGCAGAGCAGTGTGTCTTGGCACAAGCCATAGCCATGCCAGAGATCAGGCTAGCAGGTAGAATAGGTGATCACAGGCAATATTTAATCCCATGCTCTAGGGCTACTAACTTACAAAGACAGGTGTAAACTCCAAGTTATCCACAGCACACTATTTAATCTCTAACTTTCATATAACTTTAACATAAAACGTCCTTTCCTTTCTTCTTTGCCTGTGACAATAACCAGCTCCTCCTGTTTCAAGAGATTAATGAATCTTTCCTCAGCCTACAACTCTCAGGCACTAGAAATAACAAAAAAACCCAAAAAACAAAACACATCTGTCTCAAGACCATCACTTGGGGAAAATATCATCATGTATCATGAGGTTTTTCTGTGGAAAGTTCAACACTGTCTTAATGCTTAAGATTAAAATTGTCATATCTTTTATCTCTTTGTACACATTTCCAGTTCCTGAAGCCCATTTCTGCTTGTTAAGAGCTGAATAAATTGACAGTCAGATAAAGTACCTAGTATATTTGTTTTTACACACACCAATCATTTCTCAAAGAGAGTCAAAAGAGGGACCTTCCTTCTGACAAGAACGTTGTGCGCCCTTTGTTTTCTTTATTTTTGCAGGTTTGTTCTTTTTTTAGAGATTACCATAATGACAGCAAAGCAGCAATAAGGAAGTCCACCTGTATTCTCTGATTTCCCAAAGGAATCTGTGCATGACAACTGGAAAACAAACAAAACTCTTGACAGAGAAACAACACAACACTTGTGAGCTAATGAGCAGCACGGAGATGGGCCAGGCATGCAGACGTGTGCTGCAGCCTAAAACCTGTATAAAAAATAGGAGGGTAGGACAGGGAGGAGCTGGTCCTGTGTTAAATCACACTGCTGTGCCACAGAGCCACTTTCAGAAACAGATGCTGCAACCTTCCAGGAGCATGTAGTTGTGCTTAAGGGAGAACTGTGAGGCAGCAGGAGTCCTGGATTTCTGTTCACACCTTTTCACACAACCCTTTTTTTTGCCAAAACCAGAGTGCCTCAGCCTGAGGCCTGCCCTACAGGTAGATCTAGTTGATGTGCAGATGCACTTTGAATGGCCCTGCAGTTGCCCTGGCATTCAAATACCTGACATCCCTTCCTGTCAATCACGAAATGGTTTTGCTTCCAGAAAGGCATCTTTATATTGACTTTTGTTGGCACAGCTTCAGCAGAAAGAGTGGCAATAGGGCTGACACCTGACTGGCAAATGTGAGCTGGCAGAAGCTCCTTAGCTAAAGACAAGCCAAGTCCTTCTGTGACTGGCACAGTTTCTTTAGTCAGTGCTGTTTACCTGCATTCATATCAGGAATACTTTGCCAGTGCAATACATGAATATTCTGCTTTCAGGAAGGTAATAATACAAACTCTGCAGCTATACAAGGGAGATTATGTTTGAGTCAAAGAAGTGTCATTTTTGACTACAAGGAGGGGAGAAAATTAAGAAAGAAAGAAGAAAGAGGCCTTGCTTGGCGGTGCTCGTCACAGCCGGGTTGCAGGTCAGGACTAGCTGTATAAAACCAGTTTCTCCTCTAAGCAAAGGCAGAAGCTGAGAACACTGAGGGTGGAACACTGATATTATTGCTGCAGCAAGACCCTAAGTAGCTGCCAAACCATTTTGCCCTGGTCTGCATGCAATGGAGTAGCTGGACTGTGAGCCTATAACCCATAATAGCCAAGAGATTCAGCCCTGAGAGACAGTGTAAAGTCAATGGGCCAATTAGCACCCATGTGAGCAGTTTCAAAGAGCAAAGACAATTATCTACATTTTGCAGCATGTGGTTTAAACCTTTAATTAACCTGTGCTGTAGGGGTGTCCTTTATTTTCTTTGTTTGGTTTAGTTTTTTTCCTTTTTTATTTCCTTTTTTTCTGTTTTGTTTTTGTCGCTGTTGCTGTTGTTGTTTTGTTTTAGTTTCACTTCCCCTTCTCCACAGAGAAAAAAACTGAACTGGACACACACTAAACCAGCTCTGTAAAGCTTGGCCACCACAGTGAACATGTGGCTACCCCTCATTTCTGTCGGAAAGCCATGTGTTCACAATCTGTCTGTTCTAATCGTGCCATGCATGTCATATTTGTGTCTAAGGGGCTGCTGGGTGCCTTGCTGTGTCTGGCACATGGGAAGGACAGATGAGGAGCCTGTGGACATTGGCAGGCAGTGCTCAGCTGTAGCTGCATGGCATGGGGGGCTCTGAGGAGTAGGAGTGTCTGCAGCTGTCTGCAGACAGCCACACTCTGTGGGTAGGACCAGGCTCCACTGAGCCATGGCAACAGACACACAAGAGGATTAAAAGAGGCAGAGAAGGTCGGAAAGATAACTATGCAATTTCTTCCTAAAAGAGACAAATATTGGGGGTTTGAGGAAGGAATAACAAGAAGTGAATCTTTGGTCTATGTATATTACAATAAATAAAAAGAGAAAAATGCAACCTTTCTTTCCCTGCAGATGGTGGAGTAACTGTTCAGTTATCTAAACCTGAATGCAAGGTCATGCCAAAAATCAAACCTGGACATTCCTTTCAGATATTAACAGCACATCAGTTTTGGAGGACTGAATGTTCCTTCATGCCCTTTGACCACCCAACCAGTGTAGCGGACACTGAGATGGCTTGGGCCCTGTGAAGGATGTAAGCCTGAGATGAGCATTTGCTGAGTCAGAATAGCTAAGCCTGGAGTCTTCACCTAGGTCCTCTGGCCTAGCCTATCTCTCTGTGACCCTATGGGCTATTTTCCCTAACCCTTACAATTGGTCAGTTCCCAATCCCCCCTAACCCTATATAAGTACCCACCCTGGCCCATCTGGTAGAAGAGCTGCCGTCGGAACCCTTCACGAACCCCCTGCAAATAAACCATCATGGAATCTCTGAGGCTGCCTTCTCCTCTCTCTCCGTCTGCTCTGTGGAAACCACTGAGGCCGCATCTTAGTGAGCTAAGAGCTGAAATTATAAAAGAGCTGAAAATCACTAAGAGCTGATAATCACTGAGCTCGCTAAGATGTCAGGCTTAGGGCACTTAGGCCTCGGACACTTGGCCTGCTGAAGGCTGAGCTGCCCGGCCCCAGACTGCTCGCCTGAGGAACCCTGGACCCGTCTCGCTATCCGGCTAGAAGAGGCCCAGTGGCGGTACACAAACCAGAGAATGGAGGTAAGAAAACAGAGGGAGAAGGTCCCAGTTTCCAGAGCAGAAACACCTTGGACAGGAGGGTCTGCTTTTTGAAGAATGTGTTTTTTACGGAAATCCTGAACTCCTCAAGTGTAAGACAAGAGGCAGCGGGCAGGAACTGATGCACAGGAGGTTCCACCTGAATATGAGCAAGAACTTCTTCACTGTGCTGTGACCAAGCACTGAACAGGTTGCCCAGAGAGGATGTGGAGTCTCCCCTACTGGAGATATTCAAAAACCATCTGCGAATGCAATCCTGTGCCTGTGCTCTGGGATGGCCCTGTCCAAGCAGGGAAATTGGACCTGATGATGACTTACTGTGGTCCTTTCCAACCTGATTCATTCTGGGATCTTGTGTGGGAGGTAGAATACAGAAGCTGTTTTAAAACAAATTAAAAAAAAAACCCAAGCAAGTAAGAAACAGAAACAACCCAACCAAAACACTTTGTGAAATAGTCCAGGCTCGAAAGGTAGACAAATTTTGAAGCCACACAGAAAAGGATGTCATTATAGAAGTTCTGATGAATTTCTAGTGACAAACAGTCAGAAAACAACCTTTTTTTCTTAGAATTCCAGCTTTAGGATGAATTGGATTTGTGGGAAGAAGGCTGTCTTCAGGATTCTTGAAGCTGTTCTTACTCTTTGAAGATTTCAAGGTAGACTGGCTTTTGCAGCTGCAAGTAACAACTGGTCCAAAAACTCATCACATATTTTTAAATGTCTTCCCCAGCTAGTCAAAGAGGCTAAGTCTAGTAAATACCTTTGGGAACTTTTCCCAGGCACCAAGATCAATAGACATGGAAAAGCCCACAGCTGTGCTGTTGGGCTCCCTTAGCTTTCAAACCTGTCACCACTCCCAGGCTGTTTATTGGGAATGGTTCCTGACCAGGATAACATCAGAGGTGTGACCAGAACCTCTGTGACACAATGCTGCTTCTTGAAGAAAAAGGTCATTCTAACTGCTTAGCAGTAAATTAAAAAAAAAAAAAAAAACAACGCATTTTACAGTCTTATTATGGTATCAGAGCAATTTCAGATGTTATTTAATTTATTAGTAAAGCCAAAATCAGAGAGGATGCAGACAGTTCCCAGTGCACACACTGGGTAACAGGCAGGGAATGAAAAATATCAGTTTCAGATGCTTCAGAGCAATGCTAGTATTGTCTGTCTATCCTCACAGATATTCTCAAGAGGAGTCATACATGACAGCAGCTTATCAGGTGGTGAGAAGCTGTCTTCATAACTACAGATCCATAAGTACCATCTTTACAGAGAAATTCCTGACCAGCAGAGAGAGCAGGTACAGAAAAACTCTAATTTATACTCTTAATCCAGGCATTTGGCATGCAATGAATACATAATATATACACTTCATTGTACCAAATAAGGGTGTTATCTGGTGAGTAAGATAATATCTCTAATTTCCCATGGTTACCTGTACTTCTGAGCCAATAAAATAGTACTCATTGCTACTATTGGATTTCAAACCTCACCTGAGTTTTACTTTTATTAACATTTTTATTAATTTGACTGCACTGATAAAATTATAGGTGAATGTGTTGTCCCCAAAATAGAAAACTATATATGCTGGTAAAAAGGGGTTGAATATGAAATACCCAATAATTATATTTACAGTAAGGGGTGGGGGGAGAACAAAATTAAAAGAAGGAATCAGTTCTAAAGAATAACTCAAGCATAAAGAACTTGAGCTGCTGAGCAGGATACCTATCAGAAAATAATGGAAGTTCAAATGTCCTAAGAAATGCAGGGAAGGCTCAAGCATTCCTGCTGTCTGCAATTGCTCCAATAAGCCTGCACATGTCCCTGGATCATGGAGGGCATAACAAACAAAACAAAACAAAGCAATACTCCCAAGAAAGAAGTCGTTAAACACTTAATTTGTTTATTAACAGCTCTGCATAAAAGTATTTCCTTTAGCAAGGTCAACATAGTCTTTTCTCCAGAGCAATGCTAAGGTAAATGCTGCCACCTGGTTCTGCTCAAAGCAGGAATTTTGATCTATGGCTTAATCCTGATTGTGGCTAAAATCAGCAGGAGCTTCTCCTTTTATTTCAGTAGTGGCCATTCCAACATCCTTTCACTGGACTTTGAGCACCTGACTGGAATGTGTAGGATAGGGAGCTCAGGCTTTATCCAGACTCTATCAAAAAAGAGATTGATGCTACCCACCCAAAAATATAAATAACCTCTGGAATGTCCTATGTTTCTCCATTGATTTCCTTTCTCTCTCCTTTCAAATTAATGAGTGTAGGACAGGTATATCTCTAAATTAGCTTGTTCACTTATATGCCAAATGTTATATGGCCCTTGTGCTTAACCTTGCTTGAATCAACACACTGCAACAGAACCCTTTTTCACCCAAGGGAGCCACTCTTATTCTTTTTTATAGCAAATATCTGAATATCTGCAGATTCAAACTTTTTTTTTTTTTTAAGACATAAAATTTAACAATTACAAATAAATTGCATTAAAAAAATGTTTCACATTTGCACCTAAAAATACCCTGAGTATTGTATAGATAATTCAAACAGCAGTGCTGGTTAAGTAAATACACTTACAATGGTTCTCAAGAAGCATTACAACTGAAAGTAATCTCTCCTATGCTTGCTTTCTTTCTCTAATGACAGCATTATTATAGCAAAAAAAAAAAATGGGGCAGCAATTGTTCCAACACAGAATTTACCATGTACGTGGAGTAAATTGGCAAATTGCTATGCTAAGACAACTAATACAATGAAGAAATGCTAACCAGTTTGTGGTAAAACTGGTTTTCCTTTTCCTTCTCAATTGCTGCATGTTCTCACACTGCCTGCTCCATCTGGATTAAAATTGCTTTAATGACTTGCATGAATGGCATCAGGAGTTAGCAGAGCTCACAAAGTCTCCACTGAGATTGTTGTTCTGCATTTTACTTCTGTTAACAAAATTAGATATGAGTTGCCTATGTGTTCTCAAAAGGGGTTTTTCTTTTACACTGGGCTTCCCACAGAATATAAAAATAAGACAGTGCTTTTAAAGAATTGTTTCATAAGTGATAAATTACACAATTTTCTTTAGACTATTAATCACTGAATAATTTACCCAGAGGATAATGAAGCATACTTCAATAAAAAGTGTTTGGTATAATTGCAATTTTTATCCACAAGCCACTTAGCTTATGCTCACTGTAGGTATTTGGGTTGTTTTTGTTTTTTTTTTTTTTTTTTCCAGTTACTTTGATTTTCCCTACAATATCAATTCTGAGCTCTGCTATCTGCCATTAGAACTGGAAGGCTCATGTGAAAACTCTGGTTCTGGTTTGTGGGAGTCTATTGTATCATGATAATGACTGAGGATAAAATGCTGGGTTTGGATCTTGATATTGTGATAATTCTTTTTTTAGACAAGCAGGGCCCTTAATGTCCTCACAGTTTGACTTACTGGCTTAGATACCACTTTTAGAGAAGTTGCAACAGTACAGCTAAGTATTTAATTTCGGGGTAGAAACTTTGTGCTGAAATTAATGGTAAAACTCAATGGTTATGATTATATCAATAAAACATGTTCCAGAGGGCAGATACAGTGTGATTGTCCACACTACTAAACTGCTAGAGTTGTTTCTGTCATGGTGTTAGTGTTGTGTGGTTCAATTGGACCTGACCAGAATTCAGCACAGATGAGAGATCATTTTCAAAAGCAGGTCAGATACAACCTCTCTCTTTTGCAGGATAAGAGATTCTAGCTGGACTGACACAAGCCTATCATACCTCTTGGCCTCAGGATTAACAAACAGATCAATATCTCGTATTACTGCTAGAACTGAGGCTATTTGATCCCTCCCTGCTCTACCTTGAAGTTCTTTCTGAGCTAAGGAAATCCTAGGTCTTCAGAAAAGTCCTAGTTTGAGAAAAAAAGTTGTGACTACCATATTTACAGTGGTTAATTGGCTGTTGCATTCTCAAAGGTTTGCAATCTGTATTCCAAGTGTATTAACAAATGCAAGACATCTCAAAAGAGATTTTGTGGAAGCTGAGCGCGTTGAACAGAAAGATTTGACAAGAAATACCTTGACAATAGCCCAATGGTTAGGACACAGACCCCCAAAAAGGAAAACCTATTTTTCACTCCTCTTGAATACACGTGGGCTTGAATTCAAGATGTTTGTGGTGTTTATGCATTTTATATAAGGGAGGGACAAACAAACAAACAAATAAACAAACAAACAAACACAAAACTAACCAACCAAAAAAAAAACCCAAACACCATTATTAGGTTAGTGTGCAAGGAGCAGTGAGCTGTAGGCTCCTGAAAAAAGCTCAGTTCTTGACTGAATGGGGAATCCATCTGTCAAGACAAATTAAATCTTGTTTCTCTTACTTTCTGCTGTTCCTCTACGTGACCTCCACCTTCACGACCACAGAGCTCTCTGTTGATGTGGGTTGCAGTCCCTGAACAGAGCAGGGTCACACTCTGTGCTTGTGCTCTTGCCAGGAGACTGCTCTGCAAAGCACAAGTACTGCCAAATCCTCTGCTCATTTTTTACTTAGTTCATTTCTAACAGTATCTGATCAGAATTGATATTCTGATTTGGGTTCCTCTGCTTGAGTCTGAATTGCAGCAGAGCATTAATGCGTAAGTTGAGCATTTTGGAATGTGTGCACATGGGAGTGAAGATGTACAAAGCATAGTCAAACCCACCAGGGAGGTTCTAGGGAGTTCCATGTGTTCTGTGCACCAAGGATGAGACTTTGTTGGGGTTTAGGTCATCTGACATGTTTGCATCAAGTCTTAAATCTCAAATCAATCATTTGGACTTCTCAGACCTTAGCAACAGGCTGCATCCGAAGTGGCTGCTGTCAATGGAGGCACTGAAGTTGGGTGGCACTTAGTTTTATATAAATTAGTTACAGCAGGCATCTTCAAAAACCTGTATCTGAATAATTTCAATACATTGAGCATCAGTTCAATGAAAAAAGTCCTGCTGTGCGTGAATGATTTTAATTTCCTGTTTGTGGCCAGCTATTTAGCTTAGCAAGCAAGCTACACAATTATTTCCTTTGGCTGGTTTCTAAGCTCAGAACTGATACTGGATTTGAGCATAAGCCTGGACCAGTGACAATAACCTTTTGTCACTGAGGTTGCCATTTTGATCTTTGCATACATCTATACTTTTAAAACTTTTGGATGCTCACAGATATAGACCTGCTTCACAGTGAATAAAATGTTAGTAAAATACAGATAAAAGTCAGTAATGGAACACATTTGGATTCCACATTGTTTCTTTTTTGAGAGCTCATTAAGATGAGTGCATAGTCACATGCATAGTCAACCTATATCTTTCATGGTTTCAGATATTTCTGTTATATCTCAGGACATGAGTAATATGCTTGTGCTGATTCAATCTGAAAGCATCTTGTACTGTTGTGATTTATTTCAGTTATTTTCAATCATGTCTTGCAAAAAATTCTCTTGTGAATAGAAGGTGGAGGGTGATAAACATTTCCAAACATGTTCAAACACTTGTGGGGGACCAGGAGACAGAGCAGGGGAGGAAGAAAGACACTGCTGTAGGGAGAAATAAAAAGGGACTGATAGAGAGAAAGGGGAGCAGAAATCTGATCTGTTTTCAACAGGCAAACACAACTTGCATGCAAAGACCTTCACGTACAACGTTTAACACACTGTAAAATAACGTTATTTATATAAACTTTATCAGATGTTTCATCTTTCAAATTTTATTTCACAATTGGTTTTGAAGTATCCCTAAGGTATTGTCTTACTTGCAAAATGTTATTTCAATTAGTTGAATATCATTCTTTACAGGATTCAGGTCAAACAAGGGGCAAAACTAAATCCAAACCAAACAATATGTGTCTGCAATAAATTTCTGTTCCTGAATTATTCATACATAATGGCATAGGTGACTCTTCAAGCATTTTGAATTAACTAGAATTGATTTCTTACTTTTTTATGCCTAGTTGTACAAGCTTTTTTGTACTTTTACTTCTCCTTAACAAATAAAGTATTGATTCAACTCCACTGAACATGCTTTATTTAAACTTTGCCCTTTGTCAGCAACTTAGTCCTCTACCCAGAATTCTCTTCTCTGACTTTCTATTGTCTCCTGATCTGGAAGGTGAAATATGCTGGATAGGTTCCTTGGTATGACATAAGGTATAAAATACATTTCAAATTTGCTGGGAACATTTACAATACAGGGCACATACCATGCACATTAAAGCACTTACTGCTCCTTTTTTTTGACTAGGCTCTAACTACACTCTGAGAAATTCAGCAGCTTAAAATTCAGACACACAAACTACAGACATATTTCCCCAT
The DNA here is from genome assembly GCF_963513975.1 of Fringilla coelebs. Lineage (NCBI taxonomy): Eukaryota > Metazoa > Chordata > Aves > Passeriformes > Fringillidae > Fringilla > Fringilla coelebs. The sequence goes on along the minus strand of NC_140028.1, from coordinate 6,595,741 downwards.
TTTTTTCCCCTTTGTCTAGTTTATTCTTATTGCAAGCTAAAACTAACATTGTAGGCTGAACTTTCATCCATTCTCGCTCTCCCTCAATTTGAAGGGGAGACAATAAGATGAGAAAGTTCATGGGTAGAGAAAGGGCAAGGAGATCACTTACAAATTACCACCATGGGAAAAATAGAACTAACCTGGGCAAAATTAAAGCAATTCTCTGCCCATTAAAGTACAGTTCATGGTGAGAAACAAAACCAAACATTTTAATGTTCCCCCTCATTTCCCTTTTCCCCAGTCCCACCTTCCCTCCCCTAGCTCCTGACTCTTCTAACACCTACCAAAGCTAAAAGGAAGACAAGGTAATCTTGTTTGACAAAACCAAAAGCTTGCGGTTCCTTTTTCACTCAACTTTTCATTCTGAATATACCACACTTCCTATTTTCTTTAGTCCGAGCTTATGACTATAGACCAGCAAGATCTTCCAGTGAATAAGTTTTTGGGTTTCTGTCAGATATGAGAAAAGTGGATGACTGATTATAAAAAGCAAACTGGAATTTTGGTAAAATTAAATATTACTATCTTCCAAGTGGTAGAACTTAATCACAATTTTGCTGCAGTGCTAGAATCCATTTGAACAGTGTCATTTACACTGAAGTCTAATTCTTAAATTTAAAGCTGTTTTTATATTTATGGCAGAAGTAAAATTAGATTATTCCCAAATTTTATTGTTTGCAAATGCCATAGTGTACAGCAGTTCACCAGCTTTTGATGCAGAGAACAAATCCAGCTTTGAACATGGCTGACAACATTATTTCCATGATAGCTGTCTGTGTGACATCATATAAAAACCAGATAAATATCATCATTACCAAACCACAAAAAAACCCTTGTATATTCCATTTACTCAGGTAAAGATATTAGTTACATAATGTACCCAAAACTTTATCTGTGTTCCATAAAAAACTTCTAGTTCTGCAAAAAGCTAGATATGAACATAAATAAATTTCATCAGCAAAAATTACCTGATTGTAAGTCTAAAAACAAGTGAGGGTACAAGAACATACCACATTGACAGGAACACAAAATTCCTGTTCTCCATATGCAAACTCTTGTCCTTTAACAAGCACAGCTGTAGAACATTACCTCTAAACAATCCTCAGTAAAAACTGACATCATTCTGTATTTGAACATCCCTTAATGAAACTCAAAGAAGAGCCAGTCTTTACTGAGAGATGGTAGGTATAAGAATCAAGTAGAAGTTTATTTTCATTGGTAGAATACAGTATAGAGTTAATTATATAATTATTATAGTATATAGTTATACATATACATATGTGTAACTTCAGTGTATATACGTAGAAATGTAATAAAATCATAGAAGTAGCCATTATTCAGTATGAAGAAAAAACTATATTTATAAATTCTTTTTAAAAAGCAAAGACCTGATATTGGATTTCAGGAGCTCCCATACTGGCCTCAATGAGCTATGAATCAGGATCCAATCAGGTATTCAAGGTGATTGGTTTTATGCTCTCAGTTCCAGACCTGTGGATTATCTGAAACTGTAAATAAAGCAAGCAAGAAATTGAGTGATTCTTTATTAGTTTTCCTAATAAAATTTAAAGCAAGCACAGGCTTTAACTAGTTTAACCACTGAATGCACAAACATGTATGAATATTTACCTCACAGTTGTTTTGATGAAGCTCTAAGAACTCTTGGAACTCATTAATTGTCCTCTTTCAGTGGAGCCCTGTGACAGGACCAGACACAGTGGGCACAGCCTGAAACACAGGAGTTTCCTTGATCATCAGGAAACACATTTTCACTGTGAGGGGAACCAAGCACTGGGACAGGTTTCTCAGAGGGGTGTGGGGTGTTTCTTGTCAGAGACATTCCAAAGCCATCCAGATGCAGTTCTGGGTGACTGTTTCTAGGTGAATCTCTTTGAGCAAGAGGGCCAGAAAAGATGACCTGCAGGGTCACTTCAAGCCTCAACTATTTTTGAATCTGTGATAAATCTTTTCTCTGTAATGTTAATCCATCAACTCCATTGGACTGTAAGGTTCAGACATAGATTACCATATAGTACATATGTCAGAATTTGCCTGAGATATTAAAACCAGCTTTATTGCTTCCTGTGAAAACTGCAATATGTTTACATCTGTGCTATCTTAAAACAAGCAGCCAGCATGCACTACAACAACTGCCAGAGGAAATCCTGGAAGTACATGAAGTTTTTGAAGGAAAGCATAGGCATTTTCTTTTACACCCAGCAGACAGAAATCATGGGATTTTTGAAGTTGTCATATCTTGTGGCTTCCTAGAGTAAGTAAACATCTCACAAAGTGGGTTTTTTTCATACTCCCACAAATTCCATTTTAAACCTAGATTGACTTGTGGCCCCTACACACCTTGTGGAAAATTATTTAAGATATCACTTAGATTACTAGAATCCTTCTTCTATTTTCCAGCTTAAATGTACTCCATTTCTTCTCATGTCAACACTGACAGTTAACTTAAATAGCTCTTTGCCCTCTTTAATACTTAGCCCTCCTGAGTGTGATCCAATACCCACCTAATATTCATTTAGCTAAGAAGCACTTTTCCAAGGCTCACTTTCTAGACCATCATTTTGTATTCTTTGGGTCTCTTCAGCAGCCTTTTTCTGATCACTGTTGGAACATATCACTCTTGAATGCAGCTGGCCAGAAAAGCCGAGATGATTCCCCTGGGCCCTTCCTGATGTTTTCTGCAATCCACTTAACAATATGAACCTGGGTGCCCAACCTGATTCCTTCAGAGCATTTTTGTTGACAAAGTAACATCCATGTCCCAGGGACATTTTGCAATTCATTGTTTTAGAGAGTAGTGAGTAGGCTGCCTGTTTTGTAGCAGCCTACATCAGTGTGTGTTGCCTTGGCAATGAGGATGGTCCTAGAGTTCAGTCTGTCTTCTGATTTTCCTCCATTGTGGTCTGCACAAGTGTCCAGTCTGCATGATCTGAGTGAAATCTGAGATTGTGATTGCTAGAACATGGGGAAGTATGGGACCCATGTCACCATGAAAAGAAAGCCACACAATGCTACCACAGTCAGGCAAAACAACTTTCCCCTGAGGAACAACAGGTCTGATTTTCCTCTTGCAAAGGAAACGCCTCACTGGGACTTGTGTACAGAATGAACTCTCCATAATTTCTCAAAAGGCAAAAAGGGAATTTGTTTAATTTTAGGTGCCTTGTTTATCAAATCACCTGGTGATTTTCAGGAGAAAACCCATCTTGGAGCAGAAAATTTCATGTCATATTAAACAGTATTTTTTGAAGTAGACATTGCTGAGACTGACCAAGCAGAGAATGATTTGCTTCAGGATGATAATGCTGATACTCAAGCCGTGTGTTTCTCAGCTGCTTAATACTGAAGATTCATTTCCTTCTCTTTTTATGTTCAATAGTGAACAAGAAAGGAGCAAGACAAAAGTGTGAGCAGTGAAGGTATCCAGAGCAGAGACTGATGAGGGTGGCAAATAGCACAATGTAATACTGAGAGCTGGAGAGAGAAGACACAAATGTGGTACTTATCCCTTTCTCCTTCCCACGTCTTCCTCTGATGTTTGGATATTACTGAAGTACAAAGAAAGTGCTGATGAAAAGCTGTCATTGGTGTGCTGTGAAACCACAATAGAAAACAGCAAGCAGTGGGCAATCACACAGAGTTGCTAATTGACTTGAACCAGCTTAAAATAAACTCTGTACAACAAAGTTGCAGCGATTCCAGCAAAGAAATTAGCCTCCTATGAATATTTGTTCCTTGATGATGGCAGCAAAGTACAATAAGAGACTTTTACCCACATCTACTTGGTGAAACTTTGGACAGTGCCACTGCCTTCCTCTCACTAGTCCTAACCATTACTTTGAATCCATGAGGTGTTCAAGTAAAGGCTTCATTTCAGAGAGAGAAGAAAATAACTAAATTTTTCTTGTTCCCTTCCTTTGTATCAAGATCACTGCTTCAAATAATAGCATTTCCTAGAAAAGATTTAATTCTGTTAATCAGCCTTTGCAATTATTTCTTGTTTCATACTTCAGTTTCCAAAATACAGAATAAAAGGCTGATATTTACAACGCTTGGTAATTAATTTTTAAAATAATTACTTCTTAAATTGAGAATACCAATTTTTCAGAACCTATATTTCTAAAGGCAAAAGCTATGTTTTGACTGATATCTTTGGTCAAATTTTGAAAAATGAAGTTCTGGTTGCTACATTATATTTCTTAGGATTTTTTCCCCCTGAATTCTTAGAAAAACCTTTATTTTGAGTTTCTGATTAATTTATATTGTCATGCATGCCAGATTGATGGCAAATACTTTCTAATTTTCAAATGGAATTGTTTTGACTTACCCATTTATATTTCTTCCTTTCCAGGGTTTCAATTTCTTTAACACTTTGCACCCACTAAACATTTTGACTTTTTTTGTCCAGTTGTGACTAAAAGCTCATGGCACTTTTTATTTCTGAAACTCCTGGTGTGCTAAGAAGATTGTTCTTACAGTTTCCTTCTCTTTAAAGTTGCCGTAGTGCATTGCCCTTGCCTGGCACCAGGTGCCCACAAGGCTGCTCTGTCACCCCCCATCCATGAAAAGGAAATAAATATCATGAGTTTGAGATTAGGACAAGGAGATCACTCACCAAGTCCCATCTTGGGCAAAAGAGATGCAACTGGGGAAATTAATTTATTGCCAGTTAAATTGAGTAAGATGGAAAGAAACTAAAAATACTTGGCTCTACCTCTCCCTTCTTCCCAGGTTTCACTAAACTCTTCTGCATCCTCCTTCCAAGGGGTACAGGAGGAGGGGGAATGAGGGCCCTGCCAGACAAGGATAGATTTTGGTGTCTTCTGACAGAAGTGACCCCTTCAACATTTCAATACCAAATCTTGCCATGTAAATTCAATGCAGCTCTTTAAGATCCATAAGCAAAGACATTTGATTAAGATCCAATACAGCTGCTTTAAGATCCATAAGCAAAGACATTAAGAACTGTGTTTTTATCTTCTCACTGTGAAGAAAGTGTGTGTTACATCAAGGAGCTCCAAAATTTTCAGTACATCTGGAGATGAATGGCACGCATGTCTTACACACTTGCACAGCGAGTCCAAAGCTGCAAAGCCCCCCTTGCCTCTCACCTTGACTTTTTAAGATTTTCTAAGCTTTCTGATGTTGACATTCTTTTAGAGAAATTTCTCACACATTTTCTGTAAATAACTCATTGTTTTGCCTTCTTTTATGGAAGAGGAGAACTTTGACGGACTGTTAGTTTGTCCAGTGTCATTGGAGAGGTGGCACTGTCACCCTCCAATCCACTGTCACTTTTAAAAAAATCACGAATTTTAGAGTCAGAAAATAAACTTCCCTTTTTGCTCTTCACCTTAAGAGCAGCGGTGTGCGCCTGTGTTCTCTCGTGTTCCGCAGCGACACTTGCCATCATCCCTGACAGGTTCCCCCAGCAGCACAGGCACACTTGCATCCATGCCAGTTGTCCAACTCTCCAGCTGAGGTGGCTTTGTCCATGTTCTCTACTGGGAACGTTAACATCTAAATTGTGTCTGGGAATGTTGCCAAAATTACATCAGGGACCATTCCCTGAATTTAGCATCATGGGCTATTGAATTCCAGTGCTTGGAATTGAGGCCCGTGAGGCCTCACTCAGTTCATGAGCTTTGGAGTGCTGTTTGATCTTCTCCTATCTTTTACTGAATGCCTTATTGCCTTGGTGAGTGGAAGTGCTTTTTTTTTTTAGAAGTGTTTTAGCAGTGAGAGACTAATACATCACATACAAAAGAAATCTGACCTAACTTTAATGGATAGGATTTTGTCCCATCAAAACCTGAAATGAGGGGACTTAGTGTCCTAGGGAGGTTTGTCAGCTGCAGAAGGAGCTGGGATGACTGATTCAGTGTTGACTGCACCAGGCTGTGTAGGAACCCTGTACTGCTGGCTGGAACCTCACAGCCTTTGACATCCTTATGTTACATGGTGACAAATCCCAGACACCACAGAGTGATTTGGTCAGGCTCTGCACCTCAGTAGTGTCATTAGAGAAACACAGTCACATCTACTTCTCACAGCCATGGTGGGAACTCAAAATATGTTCTCATTGTACCACCAGTACCACACAGGGAAGGCTCTGCTGCATGAGCCTGCCTAACCATTACCTGATGCAGAAAATGAACAGGTCCTCTATGACTTCCAGGTGCATATTCCCACTTCCCTGTTAACACTTGCTGCTATTTGTTTGGCCATTGTGTGACTGAAGTCATTAAACAGGCAGGGAAATAGCCCATCAATGCTAGAATAATGTTCTGTCAGCTTTTTCTTTTTTTTTTAATTTTGTCAGAAGCTGAGAAGCCAGACAGTCATCTTGTAGTGTAAGTGGAGTACACAGTGAGGAAGGGAAGAAGACAAAGTGCTGTGGGACTTTTCTGAGCATCAACAACAGCTTTTATCATCTCGTGTCTCTCCTGGCCACTTCGCCTGGCCTTGACTGCCTGATAATCAGAGCTGTTAGCACAATCACTTTGGTTGGTAACTGCAGAATTTCAAGAATTCTCTTTGCCTCTTTTTCTTGTTAAAAACTTTTATCAAGCAAACAATAATCACTTCAAGCATCTTATGATTGCTCTTTTAGAAAAGTCATTTTTCTAGTCACTTAACTCCTCCTTGTTGGGGCTCTGAACACAGTTAGATGGGAGCTGTTCAGAGAAGAGCTTCATCTGGCTTCCCTATTATGCATGTTCAGCTGCTATCTTGACATTACCTCCCTGCCAGCATTTCTCACCTGCCTCACAGAGGTGTTGTGTGATGTAATTAGTTTTATTATTACTGTAATTACCATAAAATCAAGCTTACAAAATGAGACTGCTTCCCCAGGTTTTTCTCAACATATTTTGCTGAGCTTTAAGATTATTTTAGCTGTTATAACTTTCTCCTTTGCTAGTTCCCTGTTCTCACTACTTCTTTCTTTTGCTTTTGTGCCATTTGGCTATGGGGGTGATAAAACCTGCTGACATATTCTGCTGTATCATTTTCTGCAGCTGGCTTGAAAGCAAAAGTCACTAATAAAATGCTGTTACTAGGAGGACCCTGCTCTCATTTTATGAAAAGAGAGAACAAATCAACTTTTTATATTTCTATTTTTTCCCAAGGAAATTGAGCACAATGGACACACACACTTTGCACACTCACAAATCCTGGAGAATGAGTTGAATTATTTATGTAATATTTTGATCAAAGTTCCCTGGTTTTGTCTCAGTTTCATTGATACTTATCACACTGAGCATTTCAATGCTTTACCATGACATGTTTTGTTCCAGGAGGCAAATTCACAGTGGCCAAGCCCAGGTTCACCCTGCTGGAAGGGAGCATGACAAGATGTTTCACACAGGAGAGGCAAAAGGTATCCTGCTGAGCCAGTCTGTGCTTATCACAAGGGGAATTTTAGAATTGCATCTCTCCCAAAATCATCCAGGGAACAAAAAGAAATTCCCAGACGTGTGCTATGCAAAATTTCTTCTTTGCACCACTGTGTGAGCAAGTGTAACATAGTAAAAATTGTGTTCATCAGGAAAACTCTTGTTGGCTAAATTCCATCCATCCTCAAGGATATCAAGGGCTCAACCCCATCTTTCTCACCTCCCAAAAGAGTACTGGAGATGGCCAACTCTAACTGAGGCTCCCCACATCAATCTGCCTATTTATTGGCAGCTAGCCCTCATCTTATTTAATTTATCAAAGGGAAAAAGGAGAAAGAAGGGCATTTTGGAAGGATAATGTTTACAGCTGCAGTCAAGCAAAATCAAATACTTTAAAGATGATGCTGGAAATAAACTGTTTGGAAATGTCAATTTCTTTTAAAAATTTTATATTTCTGTAGAAAAATCTCCCTTGCGCCTGGTGTACATTTTCCACGAGTTTAATTCTTTCAAGTAATTTTGTATGCATTCCTAATAAATGATCTTCATTTTTCTATTTATCTATTTCTTTATTACAATATGGTTTGAAATATTCTTAAATATAATTTAAACATAATATATTGGTTATTTTAAGTTTTAAAGCTATTTTGAATACATTATTTCAATTCATCATGAATTAAAGTTTACTATAAAATCTTTGCTTACTATTAAAGGTGACCTTGAAAGTTTTATGTACAGCAAATTATTCATCACCTAAATGGTTCTTTCTTCCTAGTAACCTGCACTCTTTTGATTCATCAGTTTCAATACCAGAATTAAAAAAATTTAGTGGTTTTGTTTGGATTCATAATGTTGAGGGTTTTTTAGTTATTCCAAAATCCAACATCCTCTATTAAATATTCTTTTTAATAAACTTTATCGTGCCTTCAGGGTGCCTAGGCAATAAATGCATAACTATACTTTCTTTTTGGAACAAGAGCAACCTTAACTCAATTTTTTTTGAAGCAGCCCAATTGTTTTTTGATTTCACTAATGCATTCTCTCATATTTCATTTAATACAATATTTAGTTCTTCAATGAATTTATTCACAGTTAACTGCATTATTCTCTCCGACTGTGTGACACACTATGAAGAAATTCCAGAAAATTCTGGTCTGATTCATCAGGATCTAAACCCCAGAACAACAGAAAAAAACTCCACAAATATAAAAGAAAATGTAACTTGGTGTCCAAGCCAAATATGGAGTGACCAGGAGACCCTCATTCAGAAGAAACTCTGCTAAAAAGCAGGATCTGAAATCCCTGGAAAGCTGCTATTACCATTACAACTGAAAGCTTGTCTGATCAGCAACTTGAGTGAAGTGTCTTTTCATTTCTTTCTTCTTATTTTTTACCAAATCTTTGGGGAATCTGTGTGTGAGGGAGCCTCTTTCAGGAGGATTTTTTAGTATTTCCTCCTTTTTACACAAGTCTCAATTAATGCCTACATTTCTTGTCCTATCCCTTATCCTGGTGAAGAATGAAAGGTTAAAACTTTGTTGTCTTAATTCCAGGTTCTGAAAGATACAATTAAAATGGAGAAATGGTGTAATACCATATGTGGCTGGAACCTTGTTCTCTGCTGGAAAGGAATATGGATGGATCAGATTTTTTGCAGGATTTGAAAGGAAAGCCAATGCTCTGCTCTTGTTCACATTCTCTTTTATCAGTTTTTTTGCTTCACTTGTTGATAATTATATTTGCAAAATTAGTTTTACCTATAATATTTTGTGATTTGAAGGTAATAAACTTAAGAACTTCTGCACCTGAAATTTATGTTCTTAACAGTTATTTTCCTTCGTGGATCCCATCAGACCTTCCCAATTTTCGTTCTGGAAAGTTCCATATAAGCAGTGAAATTAATGTGAATGTGTCCTGGACTTCATTAAAGATTGTGGAATTTGAAAATTGGAATTTGAAATTGAGGAAAACCAAATAAATATTTCTCCTAAATTATTTATTCTTTGCTAAGAGGTGAAGACGCTGTAGGTGTTAACTGCTGAGCTGTTATTCTAACTACTGACACACTTTGCAGGTGCATCTGTGTCAGTGAAAAGCCTTTGATCACAGCTGGCTGCAGCCTCTGGTCACTGCCTCCCCACCACAGTGTCCTTTTGATCTTTGTTCCTCTATTTGAAGGGTAGCTACCAAAATTACTTCAATCTCCATGACCCAAGTTAGCAAAGATAAACTATTTTTAAACTTATCTGTCCCTTTTTTACTGAGCTAGGTTAGTTCAGAATCAAGGAAAAGCTCATCCAGCAGGTCAGAAGGGCTGCTGACCTTTCTGAGAAGAGCAGGGGTGATATGAATGGTGAACTCTACAAATGGCAGGATATGGCTAAACAGGAGAGCAGAAAACAGTCTGGAATAGTCTGTCTGTGAATGAATCACTAACAAGATCTATCCTGATCTTTCCCTAGATACAGATGTGTGACATTTTGTATGCTAGAAACTTTCTTTTCCCTTACAAGGGGTTTCAAGCAGGACAAGAGGTATTCTGCTACAGGGATGACAAAGACTTCACATCCTGAGAGTCTTTTAAAAAATGCAGATAGTCACAGTTGGTGGGGAAAGGGAGCCTGCAGCTTAGCTGCTTCTGGGGTCTTGGGAAGTCCAGTTTATTGCAGAATCACAGGATGGTTGAGGCTGGAAGGTAATCTTGTTGGACAGCCCTGCTCAAGCAGGACTACCTAGACCTGTTTGCCCAGGACTGTGTTCAGGTGGCTTTTGAATCTCTCTGAGCAGAGAAACTCCACAACCTCTCAGCAGCTTGTGCCAGGGCTTAGTCACTGTCACAGTAAAAAGATTTTCTTGATGTATTTCAGTTGCACCTCTGCCTCTGATTCAATGACTGGTTACCACTGCAAAGAACCCTCTCTGACCTCTTTTCACCCTTTCTTCATGTATTAATACACATTAATAAGGCCCTTCTCTTCTCCTGAGTGCCAGTTCCAGCTCTTCCAGCCTTTCCTTGTGCATCAGGGGCTGCAGCCCCTTAATCCTCTCCTGAGCCCTTCACTGGACTCCCTCCTGCATGTCCACGAATGTCCTGTACTGGGGAGCTCAGCCCTGGACCCAGCACTTGGTGTGGCCTCTCCAATGCAGAGCAGAGGGAAGGATCTCCTTCCTCTGCCAAATATCCTCATGTAAGACTAACCAGCTCCTAGGTGAAGAAACTGTTTCTCATCTCTTACCATGTAAGATGTGTTTTTTCAACTGCTTGTTAGACATGAAACAAGACTTTTCTGTAGTGGACAAGAATTGTTATCAATGGACCAAATTCCTGTGCTGTTACAAGAGTGTAAATTAAATGCTTCTTTACATCACCAGTAGAATATAGAACAAAGAAATAACTCACCATAGTTCAGTCAGTGAACAAAATGCTTTTCAGGCCCAGGATTTCTGACACAAACATGCATGTCTGTACATAGATTACCCAAACATACTGTGTTTTTCACAAAGTGGGACTGAAAACAGCTCCCTGTTCTTAGTCTGAGGACTCTAATTAATTGCAATGACTGTAAATTACAATGTGGCTTTAAATTCATTCTGCCTTGAGAAAAAGTCAATAAATTAACTACACACATCATCAGTTGGTTTGGACAAGACTAAAGCAAAGAGCTTTCAATAGTTGTTGTACCTAGTGCAGCTTGGTTCAGTCAGGATTTTTTTTCCCAGCTGCCAAAGTTCTGGCAAGCCAGCAGCTAAGATTTTTCTACACCCATGATCAGTTTGGACTAAATATTCTAGACAATATTTTCTGTGTATATTGTCCTTCTAAAAGAATTCTATTATTCCAAAATTGGTTTAACTATTTAGTGAGTAAGAAATTTGCCTCCTGAATAAGAATATATATTGATATGCTAATATTGAATTATTAAACTTTAAATGTATCTTTTGTTATTCAGTTTATGTTTCACGAGTAAAAAGATGCTGATGGAACAGTTTTTCACAATGAAAAGTGGAATCAAACATGTTCTTTTACTTGCAAGAAGCTCTAAGGAATATATTAGAACAGGAAAACACTGAGAATCCAGTTTTTAGATCATTAGGTAACTGTTTTCTTAATCCAACTTCAAAACAAGCACTGTAACAGCACTAACAATGGGTTCAGGTGTAAGAACGTTGATTTTTTTATGAGGAAAGAGAAGTGGGGGTAAGGAAGGGGAAGCAAAGAAGGGAAGACGAAGGAGAAAGGGAAGAAAAAGGGGAAAGAAAGGGACAAAGTTTACACCTTCTAGCCACTTAGCTTCTTTACAGATTGAAAAAAAGAGTAGCATAGAGAGAATTAACCACAAGCACAGCATCCTTCATTGCTTCTCTTTCAGGGCTGTTCTCCCTGGGAACTGGGTTGAAACCATCATCTGTGTTTTATGAGATTGTAGCCTTGGACACCAACCACATTGCTCTGGCTGCTTTGCTGCTGCTTGCTGATAATATGCAAACCTCTCCTCTAATTGAGAGTGCCACTTGACCTTGAATTCAGTAATGGGAAAAAAGTTTATTTTAGACTATAACTCATGCTTGAGGTCTGAGGATCTGGCTGTTTGTGGTGCAGCCCTGCACCCTCTCACTCAGTGATTTATTACAGCACACAGCTGCACAGACACACTGATCCCACTGCACTGGCAGAATCAGATCACCTACAGCAAGGGCCCCCCAAAGGGATGGGTTGCAGGAGAGAGAAAATTATTCATGTAGAGGGTAATGAATGATTGGGTTTTTTTTCTGATATACTCAGATTTTCCTAATGTAGCTAGAATAATCAAGTTGTTTCTAATGAGCATGAGGTCTGAGTGATTTGAGGATATTATTATAGGATATTTTTTCTCCCAGATCTCCTAGAAAAAACTTCAGTCTGGGAATCCCTAACAAGTCTTTATAGGTTAAAACAAACAAGTAATAAATATTATTACTAGTGCTATAAGGCAAGAAATAAGCAACCCTAATTTTTTTTAATATTTTTTGTTCTTTTACCCTGTCCAGTATGGGCAGGTTGCAATTAGCAGTAAGGGATATACAGCATTTTTAATTTGATTACTTATCAACATATTGATAGAGAAGATATTGCCTGGAAAATTTCTCTTAAAGACATTGGTATTTTTCTGTGCTTAGAAAATAGTCTGTGTAAGCATTAGGTATAAGAAATGTATTTTCAACAGTTCATGCTAGCATGTTAACTTTCTCCTGAAGATTATTTTCCTAAAAAAGCCCCTCAGAAGTGAAATTGTGTATGAGAGGATTTCCTGTACTGATCTGCAAATCACAGATGTGGGTATTGCAGCATCTTCTCACTGTGGGGTGAAATGTGAAGCTTATTCCATAATGTTGGGTCAGGCAGAAGAATGTGGAATGTCTCAAGGATGCATTTCTGCCTCTTGGGTGAGCTGCACTGAATCTTTACCATATTTCACTTGTGGTCTTAATGCACAAAGAAAAATAATGCAGTGGTCAGACTTTAGGCTTGAGCCCAGTAGTTTAGTTGCTCACTGATGCTGTAAAGCATAAATTTGCTGTTTTAAAGCCTTTTGCAGTGTGGCTGTAGCTCTCAGCTCTTTTCTTTCAGCAGTGACTAGCAGTTTCTTACAGCAGTTCTGAGCAAAGTACACCAGCCTAGTGAGAGCTAGTATGAAGTTACCTTTGTGTTTGAATGCAGTGTCTGGAAATATCCATAGGCCAGAAATGTTATTTTGGGAAGATTGCTCACTCTGCTAAGGTAGGGTACATCATTCCTCACTTTGTAGACATCTATAGCTGTGCTCTCTTTTATGGTGAATGGAAATAAATAATCATTCCTGGTGTAGTTCTTTCATCTTACAAGAGTTCCAGAATAGGGAAGATGAATTGCATTCATTTGTCTTCATTTTCTATACAGAGAATTCTCTTGACCAGCTCAGATAGAGAACTCTTCACTACATGGGTCTAAATTAGAGGAGATAAACCCCACAGTTAGGGGCTTCATTTCCTATCTGCAAAATAGGAATTACATTTTCCTGGCAGATACTGACAAGATAGACCTACAATAAATATTGGTGCATCTTGTATGTGTAAGAAGAGAAAAAGGTGGAATAAATCAGTTGCTGATCAGTTCCTAGAGCAAAACCAAGGTAAGGCAATGTAAAGAAATGGACTTTGCTACAGTGTCTGAGGTCAGAGTCTAAACAACTCTTTTCACAGCAATCTGAGTTTTTTAAGTGATCAGATCTCCCTGAAGAGGATGGGAGAGATTTAATCTGCACACAGCACAGTGGTGTTCCCATCCTGAGGGCTTTGCCACTCATCTTTGCTATTTTGCACTAAGTAATTTATTTACAAAGTCTGATAATTCGTCCTTTGTCTCTAAATTGCAGTATATCTGTAACCACTCTTTTTTCTGCTCACAGGAGATGTGGAAATAAAAGTTTGAGTTAAATGTATGTTGAAAAATCAAAATTGGGAAGTTGAATACATACACACATACATATAGTCCAAAATCCCTCAGAAACAATAAAACTGAATGAGGTTTGGGGGATTTTCTCAGTTTCCTTTGTATACATGGTTTTAGCAATAGTGCACAGGGAATCTTAGGATGCCACTAAAGAGTAAACAAGTACTGCTGTAAGCTCAGTCAGAGAACTTTAAAATACTCTGAACCACCAGTCTCTTACACGATCACAAATTTTAAAACAACAAGACATCAAAAAAATCCACCCTACCTGGAGTTCTAGTCCTTACTCAGAACTAACCTTCACTTTCTTTTGCTGTAGGGAAAAAGTATTGCTCTTCCATCTAATCTGTGTGAACTCACAGGAGGCTACACTGATCTAGGTATCATTCTTTTTTAAATTAAGTGGATGTTCAGTAGGAGACAGTAAAATTGGCAGAAGAATAAAGCTGCTTGTCTAACAGCAATCTTTGAGAAGAGACTTTTTTGGTACATCTCAGGCTCTGAACTCATTAGCATGATCCTTGGTAAACTTTTCTGACCTGTTTTTTGCTTTGCACAGGACTGGCACAACTGCATTTCTCATTATATCACATCAAATGAGTCCCACTGACATGAACTAGGCACCAGCTTGTTAGGGAAAAGACAAAAAAGGAAAAATTCTCCCAGCAGATATGCATGACAGGTCCTGATTACTGCTACTCTGTTCTCTAAAAATGTGTAGTCTTGTCTTTGACATACAGTCAGTGCCACAATATCAGAGGTAAAAGATTTTCCTTGAAAAAATGAGTTTGCCAAACTGCATTAACAAACCTATTTTTAAGAATATTTTATTTTTAGATATTTTATTAACACTGTTCATGTAGAACATTTCAATAGCAAAAGTGATCAGTGTTTAATTACAAGAAACAGCAAATCACATATTCTTTCCCTTTAATACATTGTACAGGAAAGAGAGAGAATCAATACTTGGACAAATACATGCAAACTCAGCTGGGCACTTGCAGACTGAGAAGGACCCTACAGATTACTTGGAGTGTGGATTAACCCTGATCTCACCACAAGGCAGCACACAGAGAGATAAGAATGAGATTTTACTGGTGGACTGGCAAACAATGCAAGAAACTTGTCCACAGAAAGGATTAAAATCTTCAATTTATAAAATAGAGTAAAATAAAACACTGGGCAGCTGAAGGAGCAGACCCAGAAGGGCTTTGAAATCAGTTGTTTATGCCTTGTGTCCTTGCAACCAGTACACAGAGATGACATTGAGTCACAGCACAAAATCATGGAAAATCCCACCTTTATTCCTTGTCTGCAAGGAGAGATAGGACAGCTTGAGATTTTCAAGTTGTTTGCATGACAAAATAAAGAGGATGGGCTAGGCAAAGCAGGAAGAATTGTTGTAAGCACTGCAGCTGCTGAGGGTCACCCTTGGAAACATCTGCAGGGCTATTCCTGTGCTGGACATCTGTGGGATCAGTCTCCATCAGCCTGATGCAGATGAGAAAGCCTTCAGCCAGAGAAAGTACAAGCTCAATAAGCTTCTCTCTCATTTTGCACATTTACTGTCCTTAGGGGCAATTTCTTCTTGCTGTCACACCTCTGTTCTTACAGCAACTGCCCAAATGACATCTCCTTACAGAGTCCAGGTTTCAATTTAATAGCCAGTTCCCTATCAATAATTCTACACATTCATTTAATGACTAGAAGTGTCCTAAAATGTCTTCTTATTATTCAATTCTCTGTCAAATTGCAGAGAATGATTCTATTTAATATAGAAAAAATTATATTGAACTGAAAAAAAAAATAAATTAAGCCCTCCCAAGTATCAAATGAAAACTGGCATGTGAAACAGGAAAGCAGAGTGTACATTTTGAAGGACAAATAGTTTTCTCAACAAATTCATGAACTGAACAGACCACTGATTTTAATTGGGGATTGTTTATATATATATAGTAAAGAAAGGAATTTCAGTTGCATTGCACTGACTTCAAAAGCAAGATCAAGAAGTCTAAAAGCATATTACTTTGTAACCAGTCCACTATGGAACCAAATGCTGGGTGATCAAGATCTGTGTTTTCCTCTCATCAGGATTTCCATATTCTCCTTCATTCACAAAGCAACTTCTGAATGTGTTACCCAGCCTCAGCAAAAGCCTGCGGATTCATGGCTCAAGTTGTATCACACTGATGATTTCCATGAAAACAGGTGACAGAGGAGAGGACAAACTTCCCACTGATGAGAAGGCTGAAAACATTATCAGATGTCAGAGAATCCACATGGGTGGGGGCAGCATCAGTAACTTAACTTCATCAATTTTACCCCTGACAGAATGATCAGTTTATTACCTCATATTTTACCCACTCAGTTCTGATATTCTCAGCATGACTTCTTCTTCAGGAATCACAATCTCCTAGGCTAAATATGGGGTTTTTTCGGTTTTTTTGGTTTTTTTCTTTCCCAGAAGGTATATTTCTTTCTATTTATAGAAGGAGAAATTGTCTAAAACACCTTTCAAGTGCTCTGTATTCATCTGGTACAAGTCACATTTAGAGAATCAGGCTTACCTGCTCACACTGGTCACTCTTAAGAATCCTTTTTCATTAAACACTTATTTGAAAGATGTGACAAAAAACCCACAAAATAAGCAGCTTCATGTAAATCTAAAAAATTAATTCTTAATTACAAATAGAGAAATGTGGAGAATCTTGTGTTCAGACACATCACTGAACCTGCAGCTTGATGTGATGCTTGTGCCCAAGCTGCTGTGTTTGTATGTTTGAAGGCTGTACAGCAAACTTGAGATTCACAGGGAAAATAAAATCCAGATAAACACTGTGGGCATTAAGGAATCCCAGAGAGGACCTGGGAGACTTGCTAATAGTAGCATTAAATTTTATTGAGTTACTTATATATTAAATCTTTATTTGTTACATTATCCCAGCAAATTCATACTTCATAATGCTTGCCTATCTTTGTTGTACAAACTATCACCTGAAAAGGAATTTTTAGGGACAGATGAGCAGTAATCTGGGTCCACATCATGGGCTTTGAAGATGCAGGGAGTTTTATCACCCAGTCAGAACTTCATGGAATTCAAAAACACCAAGGTCCTGCACATGGGTCAGGACAATCCCGAGCACAAACACAGGCTGGGTGGGAAATGGACTGAGAGCAGCCCTGGGGAGAAGGACTTGGGTGTGTTGGTGGACAAGAAGCTCAACACGACCTGGCAATTGTGCAGTCACAGCCCAAAAACCAAACATGTCCTGGGCTGCATCCAAAGCCCTGTGGGCAGCAGGTGAGGGAGGGAATTCTGCTCCTCTGCCTGCTCTGTGAGACCCCACCTGCAGGGCTGCATCCAGCATGCCCAGAACATCCCAGGATGGATGAGGATCTGTTGAAACAAGTCCAGAGGAGGCCATGGAGATGCTCAGAGGGCTGGAGCACCTCTGCTATGGAGACAGACTGAGACAGCTGGGGCTCTTCAGCCTTGAGAAGAGGGAGACCTTATAAACACCTTGGGAGGTTTACAGGAGAGCTGGAGAGAGACTTCTGCCAAGAGTATGCAGTGGCAGGATGAGGGGAAATGGCTTCAAACTCAAAGACAGCAAGTTTAGATGAGTTATTAGGAAAAACCTCTGGACTCTAAAGGGGGTGAGGCCCTGGCACAGGCTTCCCAGAAGAGCTCTGGCTTTCCTCCTTGGAAGTGTTCAAGCCCACAGTGGATGGGGTTTTGAGCAACCTGATCTAGAGAAATGTGTTCCTGCCCACAGCAGGGGAGCTGGAATGAGATGACTTTTCAGGCCCTTTCAAACCCAAATAATTTTAAGATCCTGTGATGCACTTTCTCCTTTTATTTCAGCACCCCGTGGCAGATTTCTCTTTTTCATTGTCACAAGATACCTGAACAAGAGGGCTTGCTGGTGTAAGAAATACAGGGGGAAGCTGGGGGGAGAAACAGGCATTACAGGAGGGTGGAAAAGTCAAATGCCTGTGCTTGTTATGGTGAGGATGTCAGGCTCTGTCTGTGTAGCATTTTCTCTCCAGGTCATTGACAGAAAAACCTCATGCAGAGCAGCATGTGACAAATTGATTTTCTTTGCAACTTTCAGCTGACCTTTGGATACATAGCAAGTCAAGGCCACAATAATAGATCCCTTACCTCCTTTAATTTTCCCCTTTTTCTTAATAAACTATGAAACATCTGTTCAGTATTTTCTTATTTTTGTTTGATTGATTCTTTAAGAAAAAACTATCCCAGGTAGCTGCAAATAAGATTTCTTAGTGTGAATCCTGATTTCTACATGCACCTTATCCTTCTGCTTCCTCTCCTATGTTATAATTCATTGAAGAATAAGAAATGTTTTGAGATGATGAAATCAAACCCATCCAAATCAAAATTTTTACTGAGGACAATATATATATATATATTTTTTTACAGGAGAAATACAATGCTGCACAATATTTCACCATTCATAGGAACTAGTCATGCAGCTCAATAAAAGACACTGAAATTAGATAAGCTACGGTTTTGGCTGGGTTTATAATTACCCTTCTGAGCTTTGAAAATGCACTTTGCATCTAATTTGATACAGTTACTTGTTGTTCTAGTATAGCAAGAAAATTGTCCTTCAGAGTCATTAAACAATATTGTGAATTGAGAAATATTTAGTGTAAAAACCTCAGCTGCTGCACATTTCCTTCCAAAGCCATAACAGAGAGCCTGTTAAGACATACAAATTTTCAGCTTCTCCCCTTTTCTGTCTGCACAATTTGCAGTACTGATATTGGGGAGCATTGCTATGACCATGGAGATGGGAAGGAAAACACAGCTGCTCACAGGCTTGGGAAATGTAAGGAAGACAGGCACACGATCTGGAGAACTGGAAGAACTGTCTAAAAATGAGGGTGTGCTTGTTTTTAGATTTCTGTTTTCCAGGTTTCCAATGGAGGAAGAAAATAAGAAAAGAGATACTGCTTATATAATGTGTTTCTTTAATGAAAGAATAATACTTAAAGAAAGCAAAACAAGCAACTTTAATGCTGAAATTCACCCAGCTCTAGCAGTTTCCATTCAAATTAGCTAAACACAACAGCACATCCAAGAGTGTTTTAAAATCTTTGCTGAATTCCTGAATTATTTTAAAAGGTATGAATGGAAAAGGTACCTCTGGCACAATATTATCTATCACCTACAGACAGATAACAAAGCTAGTATGTATGTATGTATGTATGTATGTATGTATGTATCTATCTATCTATCTATCTATCTATCTATCTATCTATCCATCTATTTATCCATCTATTTATCTATCTATCCTAAAATTTTTATGTGAAGTTTTCAAACAGCTTTTGATCCTGTCAGTGTGTTTATGTACAAAACTAACTCAGCCCAAACTCACCCCAAAGATATTTGGCATTTTATGAAGACTGAAAAATCACAAATTTGTTTGAATTTTATATTGAGTACAAGTTTTTCAAAATATGACAGACCAGTCCTCAGAGTATTTTGGAAAGGGAGAAAATATCATAATTATTTTTATGCACTGGGATTTTATAGTGGGAATGATCTACACAGGACATCTGGGAAATGTTGTGAGAAGCAACTACTAAAAATACTGTATAATGTAGTAAGAGTAATAATGACAACACAGGAAGAGTTGTGCAGTGTTAGATTTCAATTAAAAACACCAGATTTAACGTCTCCCTCAGTAGACTTAAATATATTAGAAAAAATAATTAGTAAATATTTTCCTTCATTTTAATATTTGCTATTTGCTAATACCTGAAATCTTCATGTCAGCATTTCCTATGTGAGGAATGAGAGCTCTAAAACAGACCCCAGGTACACTTCAGATACTTTGGGATTTTGGTATGATAAAGCATTTTTCCCACTCTCCACGTGGCACTCCAGGGAGCATCTCCCTCCATGGGTCCTGCTAAGTCTGCAGCCCCAAGCAGAACTTTCAGATACTCATGGCACACAATAAAATGTCAAATATAAAGTGGCAGAAGACTTTAATAACCTGACAGTGACCTCTCCCTGTTGTTTTGCCTTGCAAGATGCAGTGACAGACACTTGCAAATTTCCAAAGCATTGTTTTCAGTTTAAATGCATTTTGATTCACAGGAAGAGTACTTGAACAGTTTTATTTCTCAAACAAAAAGAGTTTCTGTAATTTAATTCACTTAACTACTTTAATAAAAGTATTTTTAACAACTGCCTTTGGAAGCAAAGATGTAAGACTGTGCTGAAGTAGATTTGCCAGCTTGGCAGCTGAGATTGTTCATTTTTATAATTTAATCTTTGACAAAAGATGAGGTCACCAATACAGGTGAGAAAACATAATTAGCCCTTACCTTGGTAAACAGATTTGGAAATGTCCCATCTATTTCTTCCTCATAACTGGTGGAAATATCTCCCTGTTCTTTTGGACACATAATTCTACTCTTCCAGGATTAGGTGCAGAGACAGAGAATTGGATCCCTTCAGTAGCTGATGCAGCTTGATAATCTACTGAAATACCATTCACTTTTTCTGTCAAATTAGTTTTTTCCTATCTCTTATGTATGGAAACCAGATACCAAAGCTGGGATGGGAAAAGGGAAGGATGAGGCAGGAAAAAGTCTCATTCTCTGTTTCCACAATTTCAAACTGTTATCTGTGCTTACCCCGTCTGCCCTAATCTTGAAGCACAATTTTTTCTACTGAGTTACTTGTTGGCAACTCAAAATTCTCACTTTCAGTGAAAAACCTGAAATTTAGGGATCCCAAAAAAAAAGGAGGTGTGCTAATTTTTAAGGAACGTGGGAAGGTGTAAGAAAGTTATAATAAATAACAGTAAAGAGCAAAGGCCCAGGTAACAGCTCAGACAATTACCAGGTGCTACAGAGATCATGCTGTTCCCTGGGGCTTTACCAAGCACTGCAAGCAGACCTAACAAGAAAAAACTTATCTTTGTAGGAGGGTGTCTTAAACCAAAGACCATCTTTGCTGAATCATTCTTTTCCCTCCATCAAATCCCTTTCTCTCTCAAAATAAGAAGCTTCTCCTTTTTTTGCTGCCAGCAGGGACGTTTCTACTTTTTCACTTTATGATGAGAAGTCTCCTGTTTGGTTCTCTGCTACAGATAATGATTTCAGTCTCTAAGGCTGTCTCTAAAGAGGTTGGAATGGCTCAGGAAAAAAGAGTTGATCAGTCTCCAGACCATCCCAAAGCTTCAACAGCTCAGTGGTCTGGGAAAATAATTGTGGCTCTTTCAAAGCTAGCACAGACCAGATGATGTCTATGTTAAAATGACTGATGGAGAGAGAAGTGATTTTTGTGTGGCAGGCAGCTTGAACTTCTTGGCTTCTTGGGTTTCAGTGCTTTGCTGGGCCCAGATAAAGCCTCCTGACTCTGGTGATAAGGAAAGCCTTGATGTGATGAATCCCTCTGAAGATTCATTCCCTGCTCTGATTTAAGCTGATTCAGTTCCAATCCCTGCAAACCAAACTTCTTTCAAAGCCTATGATCCAAGCCCTGTGACGTTCAAATAGTTCCTCTAAGGTGCAGTTCTTACACTTTGCTCTCACAAGGAGGGTCTGTAAACCTGAGGTTTCTGACATGAAAAGGTCTCCAAAAATAAGACTATTTGATAGTTAATTATCAGGATTATCTAGTATTTTCGCAAGCCTGGTTCACCAAAAAATGGCAATATTGAGAAACAAATTGTACAGAAAAATAACATCAGCTTCTTAACTGTTATATTGGTTTTACATGCAAGGTTGTAGTAACAGGGAGGCTGCAGGGGTGCCTTCTGTTGGAAGAGAGCAGAAAGCAGAAGCTGCTGCTGTGTCAGACAAAGCCAGACCCAGCCAGTCCCAAGATGGACCTGTCACTGCCCAGATTTTGAACAAAAGACTGACATCAGTAGAGCCTTTGTAATAACTTAGTTTAAAAAGGGTGAAAAATGCTGCACAGCAGATTGAAATACACAGCTGGCCTGTGCGTGGTGAGAAATTGTACCATGCATCTCTTGCCTGTCTTGGGCTTTGTTATGTTGTTTCTTTTCATTACAATTGTTATTGTTGTTGGGATTTTTTTTTTTCCATTAGTTTGCTGTTCTCGTATCAATTCATGTGTTTTACTTTTGCTTTTGATTCTCTTCCCTACCTGGGCAAAGGTGGAGTGAGCTGGTCCCTGCATGTACTCAGTTTTTGGCTGAGGTTAAGCCATGAGCCTGGAAAGAATGTAGGGGGTAAGGAAAGGCATTTTTAGTTTAATTTTTCCTCTTTTTCTTATATTGTTTAATTGGCAATAAGTTAAATCAATGCCTCCAGGCCAAATCTGTTTTGCCCATGATGATAATTGGTGAGTAATCTCCATGTCCTTATCTTCCACCCACAAGTTTTTGAGGAGAGGAAGGGAGAGTGTGGCTGGGTGGGCATCTGGCAGTCAGCTGAGGTTACACCTCTGTTACAGAGAGAAACTCATTAAAAGAAATAAGAATGAAGATGTAGATACAGTTTCTAACACAGAAAACACCAAAGATATGGATGGCTGGATGATGAGAAAACATTCAAGGGTGGGTGAATGCTGGTCTGTCACAGTCTTCACAAAATATTTGGCAGTCAGAGAACTGCACCAATGGGGCCCAACTCAGTACTGCTGCTCTTACTGTCTGATGTTACTTTGGAATATAGAGATGTTTTTCATGTCAAAGTGCTAAAATTGTGTTTGCAATCTTCTGAAAGCATCAGATATTAGTCTAACATCTTTCTGGATCCAAATCTTCTCGAAATGTGTCACCATCATGCACAAAGTTGTCCTCACAGTAAAGCTGTGGAACATTAGTGTTTCCAATCATGCTTCACAGATGGGGCGTGGGTTTCCTGCCAAGATCAAAGGGACAATCTGGCAGAGCAGGAGCCCAGCAGAGCTTTGGCTCTGACTCCAGTATATCCCAGTTTGGACTGCAAAAGGAGCACACCAGAGCTGTTTTGCAGGAGAGCTGGGGAAAAAAAAAAAACATATGTCATTTGTGTACTATAAATGAAACACCAATTTTTATTTTTCTCTAGGTATTAATTTGTGTATTAATTATCACTCAGCCCACGTGACTTGCAGTAGCAAACAATAACAACATAAACACCCCCACAGATGTGGTAGGACATGAAGCAAGTAT
The DNA here is from genome assembly GCF_963513975.1 of Fringilla coelebs. Classification (NCBI taxonomy): domain Eukaryota; kingdom Metazoa; phylum Chordata; class Aves; order Passeriformes; family Fringillidae; genus Fringilla; species Fringilla coelebs. The sequence continues at coordinate 6,572,645 of NC_140028.1, read as the reverse complement.
AGGAATAATCAAAGCCCTACAAATAGATGATCAATACAGCACGTAAATAAAACAATTAAGTGAACTTTTTTGAAGTTCCTGAATCCAATGCAATGATTGCCCTCTCCCTGGAATAATGGCTTAAATGTCAAATCCATAGCTTGCTTGGAAAAACTTCAAACTAAAACTATGTATATATATATATATAGATATGAATTCATAGCTTTTATCTCAGCAGGCGCATCTCAGGTTTTTGCAATATATGTAATTTAAGTGTGATAGCCAGTCTAAGGAAAATTACTTTATTGGATTGATCAGTAAAGTGTTTCACCCAGACAGTGTATGATTGCAGTTTAGTGTCAAAAAGGACGAACTTACTGTTCAAATTAATGAACTGAAAAAAACAGAAAATTGAAAGCCTGAATATTAAATGCACTCATTAGAAGTTTCTTAAGGCAGAAGCTGAACAAGCTATAAGTAATGAACAAGTGTCTCAAAACCATAATATTGGGACTGCAGCAACTGTCATTCCCTTAGTAATCACATCATAATCAACTAAGTAAATCTGATATGCCAGAGAGGAAAGGAAGGGAGATCCTGCCAGCATCTGGGCTCAGACACTCAGTCTGCTGAGCCCCTTGATCTCAGGATTCCAAATGTCTGGCAACTGGACACATGAACCCACAGGACCACAAAAAATTGCTTGAAGAACTGAGAGCATCTCACCCTGAAAAAAACATACCAGAAAGAGATTTAATAAATGTACTGTGAAGCAGATACTTGCACATGATCAATCCTTTTTATGCACCTTATCCCTGTTTTCACACAATTTTTCCTCTTTCACACTACCTAGATCCCTCCCTTTCTCCAACTTTGGCCATAATAAATCCTATTTAATCCCAAAATGCTTTTCCCTTGCATCCCATAGTGTCTCCTTGAACCCCTAGGCAGCAACCCTCTCAATCCCAAATGTGCTTCAGCACTGACTCCTCATGATGCATTTCCCATCTCAACAGTGGGACTGAGGGCTTTTTGGGACAACCTCTTGGGAGGGGATCAGACAGGGTGTCCCTTTCTCTGAGTCCTTAATTTATGCATAAAAGAAAAGGGAAATATCAAACCTGTTTGAAGAACAAACATAACAAGATTAAGTACAAAACAAAGGAAAAATTTGTTTCTGCTTTTATTTGTGCCCCTGTGCTCCCCTGGATTTGTGCAGATTGGCTTTTGATGGACTGATGCCTCCTGGAATGGGCCTGGGGCAATCAGTGCAGGGTTTTACTGGGGAAACCTCTCCTGTTGTGTCTTTGTGTACCTTTAGGGTGTGCTAGGGGGTTTTATCACCATGCAACATCATTGGTCCTCTCAAATCTCCATGATGGGCTGTAAAGAGGGTTAGCTGATTCTGCACAAAACACAAAACACATGGGGCATTGATACCCCATGTTCATTTATTTTAAATGGTTAAAGGTACAGGAATCTGGCTCACATTAAAGGAGAGAGAGAGATGTGCAAGATGGGAAAAGATAGGGAAGCAGGAACCAATATAGTTCAAAACACTGCTTCAAAATTGGAAAAGGAAAAAAGATCCAAAGGATTAGGAAAAACAGCCTGGAAAATGCAAGAACCACTTGCTCTTTTTTTTTTTTTTTTTTCCCATAATATTCCATAAAAGATGTGAAAAAAGCACACTTGGCAAACATAAAATCCTCTGGTTAAGTTTGCTTTGCTGCTATCTCTCTGTTTAAACAAAAATATGCAAACATTTGTGTAATGACTGATATGGCTTTTACTAGATATTTCTAACTCTTTCAGCAGCCTAATTGCAATGTGATTTTAACCTAAAGTAATTAATTTCTTATGAATAACAAATAATGACCTATGATGACTTAGCTCTATTTCATTAACATTTACTAAAGGACTTTCAAGTCCCCAGGTGGAAACTACTACAGAGATTTTAAAAAACACACATTCCAAAGCAGTTTTTCTCCTGTATTGAACTTCCATCTACATATTTACACTCACCTCATGCTGCTGTTTACATTTTTTTCTCTAAGGCAAGCTGATATTTTAATGACCTGAATCCTAGGATTACATTTTCTAATAAACATTTAATAAAGATTGCATTCATGGCACATCTCCCTGTTCCTGTGTCTGCCCTTCCCTGGGCTGCAGGGAGGGTCTCTGCACCAAGAGGGCTCTCAGGACTGCTGGGGGATGATCCCTGCTCCAAACTTGCAGCCCCTCCTACACATCTCCTCTTCCTCCATCCCCCTTGGGTCCCTTTGCTGCTGCTCCCTGTTTAGCTGCCTCCTTCCCTCCCCCTGCCTCCTTTGGCTTCTCAAGGAAATTTTCCATACAACTGAAAAACCCTGTTTGTCACATAACTCATCTGAAAAAGCCACTTCACTTCTTCATTGCCTGAACTTTAGAGATCATAGAATGGTTTGGGTTGGAAGTGACCTCAACATTAAAATCACAGAAACGTTGAGGTTGGAAAAGACCTCTGAGATCATCAAGGCCATCCCATGAGTGAACACCTCCTCGTCAGCTAAACCACAGCACTGAGTGCCACATCAGTCATTTCCTGAACGCCTCCAGGGATGGTGACTGCAGCACTCCCCTCTGCAGTCTGCTCCAAGACTTGAAAACTCTTTAATTATTTTGTTCTAACCCCCAGCCATGGGCAGGGACACCCTCCACTGGATCAACTTGCTCAGAGCCCCATCCAACGAGATCAAGTCTCTCCTACACAACCCTGCCTTTAGGTGTTCCTCTGAGCCAGCTGACTTCACCAAGGCCACAAACAGGATTGGCAGCAGAAAAACACCTCTCTGCCCGAAGACCCAAAAGAATATGGTGGAATTGGTAAATACTACAAATATTAGAATCTGACACTGGCAATTTCTTGTTCATCCTGTGGTGATGGTGAAAGGTTTCCACTGTAGGCATCACCCACCTGGTGGGTGGAGGGGTTGACAGAAAAATCTGAGCATCTCAACTGTGCTAATGCTGCTTGAAATGGAGAAAGTCCTTGGGGTAAGATAAAAGTAAAGGAACTTTTGCCTTTGCAGAACGATGATAAGTACAAACCAAAGTCAAGCCTTTAACATTTGGGGGATGTCGATTTTGAAGACAATTCTGTGACCAATTTTGTGGAAACATATGGTGTATGAATGCCTCAGAGAGGATCCAGGCAGACATTTCAGCACAGTTGCAAATAGAGCTTCTCATTATCACTTACAGTTTCACTCACTTTTATAATTGTTTGCATTCAGTGAGGTGCAACTTGGGTGTACGTCCCTACTTTTCCAATTAACAAAGTTTAAAAAGTTACAAAAGTGTGTATGTTTATTAAGATATTTCTTGTTAATTAAAACTTGAAAGTGAAAGCTTGTTTTGCTCCTTTCTTCTCACACGTTTTAGCAAAATGGCATAAAAGGGAACACATAATATTTTTCCTATGTTTGCTTTGTACTAAATTTTGTAATGTTCATTTTTCAAACAGGTTTTATATTTCCCTTTCTCTGTCATGCATTTATTTTTCTTTAGTATTTTTTATTTCTTTCTTCTAGAGATCAAAAAGAAAAGAAAAAATATTGGAGGAAAGGTGAAAATAGAATCTTTTAAAAAAGAATAAAAAAGAGGTGATACATTAGCACATAAATAAATAAAAACATTCAAAATGGTACAGATAAAACATACTTTTGAGAAATATGACACTATGCATGTTTCAAAACTTGGTTCTGTGCACTAAATATATAAAAAGTTCTCTACAGAGGTGCTAAATACACCTAACCCTGGTGTGAGTGTACCAAGTTCTGGTGCTTATGTTAGCTTCTAAATCTAACATTTTACATCTTGGTTGTGACACAGAATGTAGCCCAATTAAAATTATAAAATTAATTTTAATAGGTATTTATAAGCAACCAGGTAAGGGTGGTAGTTATTGGTGTCACCAAAGGTGGTTTTCCTGTGTTCCTGCTTTGTGCAATTTTTTTTTAATTTTTTTTTTTTTTTTTTTGAGAAAGCATAGTGTTCAAGACCACAGAATCAGAGTGCTTTGGTTTGGGAGGGACCTTAAAAATAATTATGCCAAGGTCCTGCCATGGCAGCAACACGTTCCACTGGAGTAGGTTGCTTAAAGTCCCATCCAACCTGGCCTTGAGCACTTCCACAATGGAAAGTGTTCTTCTTCTGGCAATTTCTCTGGGCAACTTCTTTCAGTGCCTCACAGTGAAGAATCTTGTCCTCATATCCAATCTAAACCTCCCCTCTTTCAGCTTGAAGGCATCCCCTTTATTCCATCACTCCACGCCCTTGCCAGCTGTCCCTCCCCAGGTCTCCTGGGGCCCCTTTCAGGTACTGGAAGGTGCTAAAAGGTCTCCCTGGAGCCTTCTCTTCTCCACACTGAAACATGAGGATGAATAGTTGCTACCTCAAGTTCATGACTTTTGCCTGCACCCTATCATATCCATTTAATAAACCAAGTGGGGAAATAATCTGTATTAAGTTTTGAGAAGAAAAAAGAACCTTAATATTTTGTGTTCAGCATAAAATATTAAATGCATCTACAAGTTTGGTGCCAGACATTCTCCAAGTGGTTTGTATTATCTGTACTACATCAGTGAAATGCTGTTCTTTATTGCAGCTTTCCAATCTCATTAAAGAGCATTTTTGTGGTTGAAGAGCGTAGTTTTCAAACATGAACATAGGGGCAAAAGTCATTTCAGGGATTCTATGTATATAACTGAAGTATCTGGTGCTCACAAAGCAGCCCTCCCCTGCCCTATTCACCTCCATAGCTGCAAGAAACATGGGGATAGGTTAGAAGAGAGAGAAGAGGCTGTGAAAATGCTGTTATTACTTTAATAGTAAAAAAAACAAACCTCTGTAAATGCTTCCCTGGATCTTCCTGCCACTGGCCTACATTGCAAATTCTCCCCAACAGGATCTGACCTACTGTATATTGTCTCTTTCATTCAGGGAACTCAAAATGCTTTAAAAGACATCAGTTTCAAGGCCCATTAAAATCAGTGTGCATCTCCTCCGCTAATATCAAGAGGCTTTTAATCAGACTTTAAATTACTCCCCAGTCTCAACTGAGTTCTGAGCTATTTCTTTCCCACAAATAGAGTTTCCCTGCTTGCATCTCATTTCCTGCCTCTCCTTCTAGTCACCTTTTTGGGCTCTTCTGTTTTTTTCTCTCTCCTTAAATTTTATTTTGCAACATTCCCATCATAATGTCAGCTACAAGGCCTGCTCTGTCTTCCAGATCATTAACAAAGGCACTGAGAATAATCCCAGGTGAAAATTGCCCATGATGCCCCATGGCCACGCTGTAAGGAATGACCTGCATTCCTCTATTCCCCACAGGATTATACAGGTTCTCAAAATTCCTCACTTGTAGCTCATCAAGCTCATTCAGGTCCTTTTCTTCTCTCCCCACAGGAAGATCTGTACACGCAGATAGATAGGCATGGCTATATCATATTCATGAAATGTTGTATGGCAGAGCTATTAAATTCATTTTTTCATCTGAATCCAAACCACAGCTTGGGTCAAATACCACAAGGAAAATTAATTCTATCCCAGTACCCAGGATGGTAATGCAGGTAGAGAATGCTCTCTCTATGTTTGGTATATGTATACTGCATACTCATATTTAGTCAAATAAGACATCACATCATTATTTGCCATGCTCCACCGATAAACTCTCTATGATACAGATAAAACACTGCATTTTATTTTCTTAATTATTTATTTGAGTGGAGGAAATTTATCTGTTATTTTTCTGAGGAATATGTGACCCTCAGAGCACCCTAATATCATGGAACACCTGGCATCAGAGAGGTTTGGGGGAACAGTGATGGTGTTTTGGAGGCATTGGGTGTGTGTGCATGTACTGCTATATAGATATGCAGGCATGGAGGGGTCTCTACAGGGGTTAGGAGAATAAACCTGGCAGTCCACCAAGGATCCTTCACCTGTACTGCTGGCAGTACGGTGTGAATAACTGCTTTGTTCATTTTCTGCTCATCTGTGTCTGCTCTGAGCTGAGAGCAATGTCTCCTCACTAGCTCTGCACTCTTTATTCAGTCAGTTCTGCAAGAACTTTCTGCATACCATCAGAAAGGGGTACATTTGGATTTAATCTCCACTATCCACCTCATCCATTTCTAATTTAGTTATATGGCTATTACATGGGTTGTGTAAGTAAATGGCAGGAAAGTATTCCTGCCATGTAATTATATTTTTTAAAATCCAAGTAATAGCAGTTACTTTTATTAGCAAAAACAATTATCATCCCTCCTAGCATAGTCTCAGATAAAGAAATTCCTTGTAATGATCTTGTAATGACAGTCTTACATCCATGTCATATTGACATGAATAATTGATTTTATATTAAAAGAAAAATTATTAACTCTTTCTTCAATAAAAGAGCAAAGATTTCTTGCATCTGTGTACTTACACTCAGCTATCTTGTCTCAGTAGCTGGAAAATATATTAGAATAATATAGTGATTAAAAAATTCCATGTTTTAGACTTTTAAACAATAGAAGTACAGAAGAGAATTTTTTTTTAATGAACTGAGTTAATAAGGGTTCAAGGCAGCTTTATAGAGATTGTGCAGAAGTAGACATTGAGTTAACTCCTAGGAAATTGGCATGTCTAGATTAATGAAAGGCTGCTGGGATCCCAAAAGCAGCAGAAATGTGCCAATAAGGGCTTCCTAATACCTAATGAACCCTGTGCCTGTGGGCACCTAATTAACTCTGACACAGCTCTGTTTATGCAGCTTGTGGTGGCAGAGCCAGCTTCCCCAGCAGGGTTTTGGGAACATCAGTGGCAGAATCACCTGCCCCACATCGCCTTGTTCTTGGAGTCAGAGCCAAGGGATGTGGTGCACAACACTGTTTGCATGGAGTTTGTCACTCCATGGGCAGAATCTGATCCTGACATGGGGGATGCAAGGGAGACCAAGCTCTGATTGTTTAGAAGCATGTATCAGAGAGGGGCATCCATGGGAAAGATGAACTAATGGTGAAGCACAAGTGTGGAACTCCAGCTGAGACCGTTTCCCAAAGACACACCACTGGAAGTGACCTGGGCAATCTTCCTGCAGAGCAAACACTGATGTCACAGTACCATGAGCAAATTTGGTGTGCAACAACCTAACCTTGGATTTGTCCCTTTGGACAGAACCAAAGTAAGTATTGCTCTGATTCCAGCTCAAGAAGAGCTATTAACCTCACAATTAGCTATCAATATGAACTGCAAATTAGTGAATGACATGGAAGTGCTTGGTCCCAGAATTGCATCCTGGGTTGTATCAAAGGCCATGTGGGCACCAGGGAAGTGATCAAGGGGAGTGATTCTACCCCTCTACTCTGCTCTGATGAGACCCCACCTACATCTCCTGGTCCCCAGCATAGGAAGGACATGGAACTGCTGGAGCAAGTCCAGAGCAAGCCACCAAGTTGATCAGAGGCCTTTTACATTCTTTAGATTGTATGATTATTTTCTTTAGTACATATCAAATACATATCACCTTCTACAACTTCAAAATCCCAACAGTTTTTGCCTAACACAATCAATAATATTGAAATAACAGAAAAAAAGAGATGCCTGTTTCCTACAAGATATGTCTGTGTGTACATTAATGCAGAAGAAAACTCACATAGTTTGTCTGTTTCCAAGAATAGATAATCTAATACTGCATAACTCGAAGTAAAACACAGTATATAATTTCTTAAACAACACAAAGTTTAAAATTGGAGCATTTAAAGAAAATTAAAGCTTGTAAGTGGCATTCATTTTGTTTCAAGAAATTCTTGTTTAAGTTCTGAGCCACATTATTAAATCTTTGGGGCAATTTTTCATTTAGGAAATACTTCACTATCATCACACATAATTTCATCATTGTAATTGTTTTCATAATGGCAACACCTGAAAAAGCTGTAAGATGTAGTCGCTTTTTTTATTAGAACTGCATACATGCACAGTGCATTCGCAGTCATGAGACAGAGAATAAGATTATTTTAAGTGCATAAAGCACAATATTGAAACATTTTTCCATACATCACTTGTCTATTTTATTTAACCTACGGTGTTAAAACTTAGAGAAAGTGTGCAATATATCTATGGAGGACAAGGTGCAGAGCTGCTTTAATTCATTTTATTAATACTTCAATAATAAAGCTTACTGTGGGGCCAGCATTTTTGGTAGATTTTTCCTCATTTGAAGCAAAAGGTGAAATCCCATCCATCCCACTCCAACCTGTGCAACCCATTTTTAACTCACTCCCTGATGTGCCTGCTTAGGCAGTCAGCTCCCAGTGTCAGTGGAAGTTTGCCTGCTTGTGTGCTGGGAAAGAAAGGAGGAAAATCTTCAAGATATGGCCTCAGGTTATCAGCAGTGAAGTCTCTGCAGTACCTTAGTGCCTCTGAAGTCTAATTATCCTGAAGCTAAGCAAAGTTCACAGATCTGGCACTGGAGCTGAGCCAAGTCTAGTAGTCCTAACCTTAGCAAAGTTCTCACTGAGGCATGGGAGTTCCATTGGATTAAAAATTTCAGGGTCTGGCCTGATCTCTTTTAACTTTGTGTGTGTTCACTCACCTGCACTCAGGAAGCAGAGGGCTGAAAGATCTCAATCCCTCCACGGAGCTTCGGTTGAAATAAATGCGAACAGCTCCTGTGGCTTGAAATATGGGACATAATCTGAGAGATGCTTTTGAATTATTTTTTTGAAACAAGGTAGCCCAGCACTGCGAAGATTTGGAAACCTTCAAATGAGAGCTGCTTTTAAAAAAGCTGCTTTCCTCACACTGTTTAGATCTGAATGCTCATTTTTGAAAAACTAATGGGGTTAATCACGTCCAAATCCTGGGATCATAAACTCCTAGAAAGGACAAATCCACTGGTGATGAGGTTTTCTTTCTAGGGACAAGTGTTTACATAGGCTTTAGTCAAGGTTGCTTCAGCAAGTCTTTTTAAGTACAAAATGTGGGAAATAGCTTTACTGTTCCTCACGGAGGGATGGGGACACCAAGGTAAAAAAGCAGAACAACTGGAAATCTTTTAAATTTTGAAGAAATATGAGTTCTGCTCTCATTACTCTGTCAGAAACATCTTTGTCTTGGTTTTGCTTTGGGATTTTCTAAAAAATATAGTTAAAAAATAAAAATTAAACTTTTTTTTGAGGCACATAAAACTCTCATAAAAGTAAAAATTTCTACACATCATTTGAAATTATCTATTTAGAATCCTATACTACTAAACTTTTCATCATTTCCACATCTAAAAATATATATTTTACTGCCTCCTGCAGACCTTCAAAGGATTCCACTCTCTCTGTTTTATACATCACCACCAAGGCTCAGTGGTGTGTACTTTCTTGTTAACTGGACCTTGATTGCATTCTTCCATCTCTTTCTTGATTTCTGCCTGTCAGTGACAGATCTGTCATCTTTATCTGTGAGTGTGGTCACCTGTGCTCACATGATATTTTATACTTTTGTTGCCTCTGTTTTATTCTTTGACCTCTTGAAATATTTTCTTTTTGTATGCATGAATTCTTATGGTTTCAAATGAAGAATTTTGCCACTTCAACATATTATGATTTCTTGCCTGAATTCTGGTTGTTTTTCTTTTAGTTTCTATTGATTTTTCAAACCCTTGAGATCTTTCTTAAGTCCTTTTTATGAGTTATCCTCACTTCATTGCTCTTCTTTTTATTATTTGGTCAAACACCTTTTCAAAATGCTACCCAGCTTTTCATTCAGAACTGAAGTTCAGGTGGCTTAGGGCTCCTCAGACACCGACAAATCATTCTCAGAGAAGCAAGAAACTCAGTTTTCTCTCATTCTTGCTGCTGTAAAATAGAAAGGAGAATTATGTTTCATTTGAATTGTAAAAGGCTCAGTCACAGTGATCAGTGGCATTTGTAAGCTCACACTTTGGCAAACAGTAGAGGACATGGATACCAAACCTTCACTCTGTTTAAATATTTAACAGTTTGAAAAGTGACAGAAGTGTACAAACAGAATTGTTACCTGTCTTTTCTACATCCAAACACATATTCATTGAAATTTTCCCACATTCCTCAAAACATCAGGCAAAAATTTATGATTTAGTTGAAAATCCAGTCTCATAAGTCAGCACAAGTTATAGTTATAACGTTGGTACTTTAAAACTAAAAAAAAAAAAAAAAAATCCAGCCTGTCTTCTGTTGTTTTTAATGTATTATCCTACATGTTGAATTTTATTGTCATTCTTTGTAGAGACCTGCTGGATCTGGGTTGTGAAATTAATGAAAAACAGGCTATGTATTGCATAGTTACAATTCTAAAATGTTATTTTCAATAAATAAATATTCTTGATATAATAGACTAAATGTAAACAAACAAAAAAAACACAAGAAAAATAATTCAGCAGATTCAACCCAGCTATGCCTCTGGTCTAGTATTTCATTATTGAGTGACACATATTCATATTTTATATTTAAGATACCATTAAATTTTAAAGCAATTTAATGAGTTCTTTACATGGCACACCCTCAGATATTTTCTGATAAGATGCTGTTTTCTAAAGCATGAGACTTTCCTGACTTTAATCGTTAGCCATAATCTGATTTACGATTCAGCTGAAATGACCCATCTGTTTCTGAGAGCTAAACAAAAGAAATGCAAAATAAAATAAAGCATAAAATAAAATAAAATAGAGCTCTTACATCAACTGTAATAAAGAAGCACTTTATGCTTTGTAGGGTGCATTCTGGAGATAGTGAAAGAATCTTGAATGTCTGTGAAAATTAACTTAAAGTTGGGTAAGTTATCCTGAAATTTCTCTTTGCCTGTGTTTGCATTTGATGTTTTTCACATAACTACATTAAAGTTTCAGTGCATAAAGAAGCTGCTGCAGATCTAAACCACCATGGGAGGTAAACAAAGCCATATCTGCTGTTGCAACCCTCTTCTGGCAGGAGTTCCAGGAATGCTGAGAAAAGGGAATCTATCCTCATGCGAGATGACAATGATGGGTGAAGAGGAGTCAGGGAAAGGTTGGGAACAGAGACTGGATTTTGCTGAAAGCATGGCACTCTCTCCCGAGGCTGCACACCTGCACATGCAATCTGCATCTGCTTTGGGAGCCCACGTTCCACTGCAGCCGATCCGTGCTCAGTTCAGCTGAACACATCCCGGGGTTTTCTGCCATTTACATTCTCTAAAGACATCCATGTCAGCATTTCAGGCATGCCCAATACTTGGATCTATGTGGTAGATCCATGTCCTGCTTGGAGAAGCAACTAAATCCTAGTGATGGATATCCTAGAGCGTGTCAAATGGCCAAGAAGAAAACTTCTTCATTCGAGCAGCTAAACCATCTTTCCTTATTAGGAACTGGAGTGTTGAGAGCTGCTCAGCTGATTAGGCAAAAAAATTTGGATTTAGCTGCCAAAATGTGCACACATAGCACCTTTTGAAACCTGTAGGTTACCCGTGATCATAAAACGGGATGTCCATAAGGGATCAGGGACTCCGTGTTTTTGGAGCAGCAGTTGAATGTAAAGAGGAGTTCTGTAATGTGTCTGAAACAGGGTTAGGTGCAGCTCTTTAAATAATTTAATGGGGCATGTGCCCCATTCCTGGACATCTGAGCTCAAATCAACTATATTCACCACCAAGCCTCACTGGTTAGATTCCCACTGGCTGTAATCACACCCTCCTTGCTCACATCTGGCCATCAACACAAGCATGCAGCAAGCCAGGTGCTTTAGTCTTTCCAGAAGGCTCTCACCCCAGAAAATCTATGTGGTTGCTGACTTAGGAGCCCCTTGAGAAGCCCTAAGGTACCCAGGAGGCTGAGAGGGACATGAGGCACATGAACACGAGGTGCACTTTCTCACTGGTATGTGCAATAGAGGATTGTAGGGAGAGGCAGAGGTGTAAATAAAGCTGAAGAACTTATATCTCAAAAAAAAGATGTGTGTAAAGGGGGGACCTTCCCTTTCAGAAGAGGGGATGTGCCTGTAGCCCACCCTGGCTTAAAACAGGTGTGAGCACAGATCACTGTGTGTACTGGCACATTGAAAGGTGTTTAGGCATGTACAGTTTTATGAACACCTTATGAGTTCCTAATATTCTGATTCATTTGTTAACATTGCTGTTATTGATCCCTAATGCCTGTTTGTGAGTTAATTAAATATTTTTAACAGATAAAAACTATTTTAAACCTGATTCTGCTTAAATTCCATTAACTGAGGAATTTTTCCTTGGTGCACAAACTCATAGAGGGGCAGGGTACTGGTCTAAAGGACAAAATATTGTTCCATGGTGGATATTTACTCCATAGAAGAGATGCTCAGATCTTCATTGTTTTCCTGTATAAATTACAGCTCTGCCACAGAAGAAGGTGTAAAAAGGTGTAAAAATTTAGTACTTGAACTATGGGAAACAACTGAAAAGAGGTGTTGTGGGGCTTTAATTCAGTTCCTTTTAAATTATTTTGCAGTATGATGATAGAGCTTTTAATTACCCTAAAGATTTTCTGGAATACAGAGAGGTAGATACTCAGCTTGTTTCTGAGAAGTGTGTTCCCTCCTAAGAAAATCTAAATCAATGTTCCTAAATATCTCATAACCTGGCCCTGTGAACTGGCAGTGTAAACACCTCACTGACAAGGGGGTCGGGTGAAAGTGTAAATGCAGACAGCATCAACAACGTTTCTGGAAAGAAATTTCTTCCTCATCTGAAAACCTGCAAGTAGAGCTCTGAGTTCACACAGAACACTGAAGGGCCATTTGTGCACTCAGTCTTTTATGATAAAGCACTTTTCCCTACCTTTTCATTTTGAATTCCCACACCGTTCTTTGTCCTTACTGTACCTGGTGGTGATACTCTCATCAGGGAGCAGAAGATTAGAGGCTGAACATATGTCACATTTTACATTAATAGCTGAGGTCTCCTTAAGCAAAGCTGATATGTGTGGCTTTATGTCTGCTTTTACCTTTGCTTCATACAGTGCAAAAATACCCAGGATACCCACAGAGCTTTGCTGTGTGTAAGAACTCTATGTTCTGTCAAAATAAATGCAGAGGAATTGTGCAAAATTCTGAAGGATAAATCAGAGCTCTTCTGAGAGCTGTTTTGTTTCTAACCCCTTGATAATTCCCTCAGTGGTTACTGAAGTACCTAAATGAATGAGAGCTATATTGAGACACGTCAGTATTACTGTGGAAGGTGTAGATTTAATCCAGGAATAAGTGGCACCATCCTATACAGGATTTAGAGGTTCTGTAAAGGACACCAGCTAATCTATGAATAGCTCCACAGGAATCACATTCTAGATAGCCTCCAGGGAATCAACTGAATTGGCTCTTGTTCCATTCAAACTGAAATTCTGACAGAGCCATGTGAACCCTAGAAGCAGAAAGGATTTTAAAAAAAATAGTGAAAGGAACAACAGGATAGCTGCTTAATGCTTACATTTCCAGCTTTCTGTCATGCAGCTGCTGCATTTCTCCTAGGAAGGGAAAGGGGAAGGAAAGAGGGGGCAGGGAAGTTCTCTGGGACAGACACCAAAACACCATTAGACTTTTTGAGATGTCTTGACTCCCCAGTGGACTCTGATGGTAGTTATGGAAAAGACTACATCACCTGACCTTCTGTTGTGTTGAATAGAGTGACCTTGATAAGTCTTTGAACCAGACACTCTTTTGGCTGTTTCTTGCCTGGAGAGATTCATGGTTTCTATGAGAAAAACTATAAACCTGTCAAATTCAGGTGCAGGAATGCTGGAGACATATGATGGGACTTAGATAACATTCCTGCTTCTCTCACTAGATGCTTGTGTGAATGTAATCTGTCTGCTGAATTGTAAAAATTGAGAGATGCCAAATAATTTTTTTTTCCTTCCTTTTTTCCCCCCCTTTTTTCTCCAAGGTGGAAATACAAGACCAGTGAAAGGATGTAAATTTGCTTCATTTGTGAATAGTGATTTCTTGGCTGATATTACCTAGCTTCTGCCTGTGGGAAACAGCATTGATGTGTTTGTGTGTTGTGGGGTTCCTTTTTTTATTTTTCACTTGTTCACATGCTGCACAATATTTTGTTGATGAAAATCTCAAAGTATGTTGTACAGCAGAAGACTTGGCATTAACATACTACTGAACACTGAGACTATCTCATCTAAGGATATCTATTTCTAAAAAAGAAGGCTGTTTGAATCCATAGTCAATCAAGAAAATGAGCATGTGCATTTACCAAGGAGTGGGAGGATGTTAATCTACAGTGAAGAAATATAATTTTCAGTCATTTAAAGCCATACATCTGTTCTGTTCAGCTATGAAGGGCAGATTCTCTTCTTACTTAATAAGAAGTAAGTCAAGAGTGTAAAGGATGAGGTCTTTTGGCATACAATTTAAAATCAGGATTGAGGGAAAAACATTCAGGGTCTCCTATGCCACGGACACAATCTTCCCAAAATGCATCATGGTCAATTCTAAACCAACCATTTTATATGAAATTTATAGCTATAGATACAATTGCAGTACAGCAGATCCTTAATGAGAAAAAATCTTTTTTTAACAAATTTCTCCAAAGCAGTGGGCTCAGTACAGGATTGCTGCTGCCACTAATTTCAGTGGTAGTGGGAACAGTTCACTATAAGACTTCTACTCATTTTTTTCATGGAAGAGACCAGTAGTTATGGTCTGAATTTAGAGACAAGAGTCTTCAGATGGCAACATTTGCTGAAGGAGATTTTGAAGAATGAATTTCATTTTTCTGGCAGCATCAAAAATGTATTTGAAATAAGAGATTGCATTGCCAATGTCCTGTCATCTGCTGTGCCTTGGTTCACAGAATCACAGGATTTTTAGGGTTGGAAGGCACCTCTGGAGATCATCAGGTCGAAGTCTTCTGCCAAGGCAGGGTCACCTAGAGCAGTTTGTAGAGGGATGTGTCCAGGTGGGGTTTGAATGTCTCCGGAGAGGGAGACTCCATGACCTCCCTGAGCATCCTGTTCCAGAGCTCTGCCACTCTCAACAGGTCCCTCAGCCACTGTGGGTGTGCCCCAACAGTGGATTTATGGCTGTTACATCTGTCTAGCCAGCTCCTAACCCAACCCTCTATGACCAAGGGGAAGTCTCCCTTTCTCCAACCTTCCTCTTTTACCTCCAAGGTTCAGGATTACTGAGGGCCAGTCTAAACACTAAAGTTTGAGGCAAAGAAGGCATTTAATAATTCTAACTTCTCTGTTTTTCATCACAAGGACACAATCTGATTCACAAGCAGCCTCTCATTTCCCCAAATGTGTGTTAACTTCAGTCCCAATTTCTGTACTTCTTTACCCACGTGGCAGAGGGAGATGGGGAATCAGGACTGCAGTCAGTTCATCACAAATTGTCCCTGCTGCTCCTTCCTGCCCAGGGTGAGGACTCCTCACACTCTTCTGCTTCAGTCTGGGGTCCCTTCCATGGAAGACAGTCCTCAATGCACTTCCCCAAAATGAATCCTTCCCATGGGGTGCAGTTCTTTGCAGGCTGCTCCAGTGTGAGTCCCTCCCAGCTGGTGCAGTCCTTCAGGAGACAACTGCTCCAGCATCAGTCTCCCATGGGGTCATAGGTCCTGAGAGAAAACCTGCTCCAGGATGGGCTTCCAAAGGGTTTCAGCCTCCTCCAAGCATCCACCTGCTCTGACGTGGATCTCCATGGGCTGCAGAGACAGAGCTGCCTCCCCATGGGCTGCACCATGGGCTGCAGGGGAATCCCAGTCCTGGTGCTGGAGCAGCTCCTGCCCCTCCTTCTCCGCTGGTCCTGGTGTCTGCAGAGCTGTTTCTCTCACATATTCTCAGTCCTCTCTTCAGCTCTCCTACAACCATCCCCAGCCCCACTCACTCTCCTTAAATATTCCCTTCCAGAGGCACTTTCTGCCATCCCTGATGGGTTCAGCCTTGGCCAGCAGCTGGTTCATCCTGGAAGCAGCTGGCATTGGCTGTCAGACATGATGGAAGCTTCTGGAAGCTTCTCAGAGAAGCCACCCTGCAGCCCCCAGCTACCAAACAAACCCCCTTGCCACACAAACCCAATACAAAACATATTTTTCTCTTCATGTGCCATTATGGAGAAAGTTAATCCTAGGTTACATAGGTAGCAGAAAGAAGCAAATCTGTTTATTGCATGACAGATTAGAGTTGGAAATATTCATAGTAAATTTGTAAGTGTTGTATATGCTGATTAGGAAAACTGGAGAAAATTAATTTAGAGCAATCATTTCTAGCAGCAGACAAGGCACAGTTCTGCCTTAGCAGGACAGCTTGCAGCTGGGAGGAAGTCAGTAATTCAGTGCCAGTCTGTAACAGCTTGCTTTCATTGAAATAAAGGTGTTAAAACCAAACTGGATTTGCAATAGGGAATGCAAAATATGAGCATGTCATTGTCTCTGTCGGCATCACAAATAGAAATGTGGATGTGTTTCCCTCTTATTGCTGATTTCTAATCACTGAAATCTTTGTCAGGAACCAGACCATTTTAGCAATCCTCTCTGGAGGTGTCTCTCTGGAATCCTCTCAGTTTCTTTTACCTGACAGATCCCATAGCTCTCTGTTCAAGATGATGCCCATCTCCTGGTGGTTGCTTCTGCAGGCCTTCTTTACCCCACACAGTGGAATTCTTTTCCATCAATCAGTGGTACCATTTTCTGTTCAAAATTTCAACACCGCACTTTCTCCTTCCTTAATTGATCTGAACTGCCATTAAAAAAGAAGTCTTTTTGTAAGCTAATCAACTGGCAGTACTAGTTTTTCTCCAGCAGATAAACCTAGTCATTTTTGTTCTTTGAGAATCACGCTGTGTGTCTTAGGGTTAAAGACTTCTTACATGTATTATCTTTCACCAATCAAGTAAAATTTTCATTGGCTTCTGTTGTACCAACTCCATCAGGCTTTTTTATATCTCCATGGATTTTTTTTCATATGTTGCATATCATTAATCAGCCTAAGTAATTTTAAATTCAAGAAAAGAGCTAGCAAATGGGTTTGTTCCATAAAACAGGCAGTAGCGGGGAAGGTGTAGGCCTTTAGAAAGCATGTGATTCTACAAAAAAAAGCTAGGAGGTTAATTATTTCTATTAATGAAATCTATTAGAAATAATTTATGAATAATATTCATAGACTCACAGAATCATGGAATGGTTTAGGTTGGAAGGGACACCTTCCAGTAGACCAGGTGTCTCCAAGCCCCATCCAACCTGGCCTTGGATACCTCCAGGGATGGACATCCATGACAGTTTCAGTGCTTCACCACCCTCCCAGGGAGGATGTGCCTAAATGTTGCACTTTGTAAAGAAGCAAAGCATAAGCCTCTGTTTACATCCAGATTCGTACAGCAGACAAATGCAAAGGTGCATCCAACGTTATGCACATTAAGTCCTTTAGAAGATTATCAACCCAGTTTAAATCCTCTTTTATCAGGATTTTTACTCAATTTTTCGTCTCTGGATTTATGTAAATGTAATGGTAAGTAGGTTTTTTTTGGAGCTGATTAAGGCTGCCTTGAGCTGAACAGAATTAACTGTATGATCACTGGGCACAAAGATCATCTCAAAATTAACAATGTTTAACTTTTGTTTTTCTTATGAAATATAGAATGACATTTTTTTCTAGTTTCTCTACTTTTTAACTGCATGTGGGAAAAGACCTCTAGTAGCTCTATCATCAGTTAATTTATTTCATAGTGCTTTTCCATTTGATTTTTTAATAGGCAAAAAATTTGTCATGGATAAAGTAATTTTTCATTTAATAGAGAGTAATTATTTTATGTAGATATATGAATTAATATATACAGAATATGTAGCATGTTTATGTTTTAAACAGAAAACAGATGAAGAAAAAAATAAGAATCGAAGAAAGAACTGAAATATTGAAAAAAAAGTGAGTTTAGAGTAAAGCTTCTGAGCATTTCATAATTGATTAAGAGGAAATTTTGTAATTCACCATATCCTTGCCAGATATAAAAGAGATTCAGGATAGATCAATATGTCCTGGTGTCACTGGCCTAATGAGAAGGTTGCCATTTCCAGCTTACCTGAGCAAGTGTCACTCTGTAGTTTTACAGTTTTTAATCTGCCTCATGCTCAAAAACCACAGAGAGAATCATTAAATTTTGAATACAGTGAGTTCCCCAACCAGATTAAATGGTCACAAGACCTAAGTATTAGTGACAACTGCATTTAATTTATGCTGTTTTGTTTGAGTCAAGCCTAAATACTCCCCTAAAATCATAAACTAAACTGACTGTGGGGCATCACTGAGTTATTTTCAACTTTCCTTCGTTAAAAAAGTCAGGGCAGCATCACACTCCAATTCTGCCACTCCCTGGCTGGTTTAGCACCACTCACTGACAAAGCCTCAGCATGGTGATCTCCATGCACACTCAAAAGGGAATGCAATGATAATTGGCTTCTTGTAATATCCATTGCTTTATAATTTAATTTCCATGGATTTTTCTTTTAAAATAAACCCCCAAATTCTTCTTTAAAAACTGAGACTTAAATGTAAACATAAAGGGTACCTCTCTATTTTTTGAAAACACTGAAGAATAACTGGAGGGTGTGCTGTGGCAGGCAGCTTTTTCTTTAGTACAGATATGCATTGCTGATTATAAATTATGACACTAAATACTACAAATTCAGAACTAAAGGTGAATGTGGGCATTTTGGAAGTCACATTCTCTTGATCTGCAACAGTAAATCACGTAAGCTTGACTCAAATTTTACATTTCTCCTTGTTCTTCTTTCTTCTTATCTGCAGCTTCAGAAATGGGTTGCTCTGGCTCAGCCAGTATGGTAGGAGAAGAACAAAAAGGTGCCATTTGATGGGACAGTTCAGGGAGATATCACATACAATGTAAATAAATAATGCAATGCAAGCCCCTAGCTCCTGGTGGACTGGAACTGAATATTGCAGTTATACCCAACCTCTTTGTCAGCTTCTCATTTAATTAGAAAACAAACTCTTCTGTTTTCACCCCCTTGACATTATTACAATAAGGTTTGATTTTTACAGATGTAGCTGGGAATATAGTTCAATTTAAATTGATAGTTCCCACTATGTTTTTAATTGCAAAAAGGAAGTCCTTGGTTCTTCTTTCTCTTTGTTTTCAGTCCAAATTCTTAAATCTTAGACTGATGTATGATTCTTTTTTTTTCCACATAGTTCCAGTGTGTGGAAGCAATTGTTGATGAAAATGTGCTTCATGCACTCTTGTTAGTGTTTAAAATATTCTGTAGCTGCTGGATGAAACTCAGAAACATCAAGTGAAGAGTAATTGAAAAGGAATCTCCACCTTCACCTACTGAATGTCTTGCTAGAAATAACACAGACTAAAATATATTTTGTGTGTGCTTTTCTGTATCTATTCAAATATAGTGAAGTAATTTCTATTCAGATGTATGCTAAAACATACAGAGAAGATTTTATTCTTTTTAGTTGACACTTTGCTGTTAATTAAGATTTTAATGAAAGCTGAATATAAAATAAATTGTCTCGCCCTAAATAGACTTTGCTTCCATAAATAGTCTTTTTACTGGGCTTTTTGAGGCTGAAGAAGAGAAGGCTCAGGAAGATCTTCTCAACATGTGAGAATATTTAATGAGAGGAATAAAGAAAATGGAGCCACGTTTTTCTAGGTGACAACCCATTAGGGTAGATAATAGGCACAGAATGATATACAAGATATTGTGTCTAAAAATAGGAGAATACTTTTTGCTCTGTGTGTGGTCAAGCAGGTTTTCCAGGGATGCTATGGAATATCCATAACCAAGATATTGAAACCCACCACGGCATGGCCCTGAGCAACCTGCTCTAGCTGCCTCAAAGTTGAGCTGGGGGTTAGACTGGATGACCTGCTAGTGGTGCCTTAGAAGTGAAAAAAAAATTTAAAAAAATCTGTTTTTCTAACATAAAGTTACAAAGGGTGAAGTTGCCTCTGCAACTTTCAGTACTAGAAGCAAAGTCATGGCTAAGACAAATGCCTTTTAATAACATTACTTCAACATTGTTGTCTGGAAGAGGAACTCATGTCTGAAAAGGCATAAAAAGTAATTATCTTCTGACCACTCCTGTTTCTTTTTTTCTTTCAACAACTCATCATGATATTGCATATACCCCCACTCCCATGGAGAAACAAAGCCTGTCCTTGTTCATTTAATTAAATGTCATTTTAAATGAAGCAAACAGTGAGAGAGCTCAGAGAGACTGGGGAATCCTGTCTGGTAAGTAAACTTGTATTTTAAAAGGATTGTTTGTGAACATATGGGCAGCCTAGCTTACGAGGACCAGAAAATATGCCTGGACATGCTGAGAAACATGGAAAGCATATTTAATACTCACAGCTCTTCAGTGACTCTGTCTCTTTCACTCAGAGTACTTTCTCCCCATTTTCCTTTTCTTTCTGGTCTTCTTCAGTGGCACAACAACAACAGTGATATTCTACAAAGCACAGCACTGCTCCTGCTCTCCCAGGGACCCTGTAAGGATGTCTGAGGTTGGTGTCCTGAGTTAACCCTGGCTGGCAACTAAGTGCCACACAGTCACCTTCTCACCCCCTCACCTCCACACCTTCCACTAGGGAATAGAATCAGAAAGAAAAGTTAACCTTTTCAAATCTGTGGGTTTAAAATTATTTACTTGCTCAAACAAGAACCATTTAATAATTAAAAAAATGTAATAGTGGTAGTAGTAGCAGTAGTAGTTGTAATAATAACAACAATAATAATATAAAAAAATAGAAAAGATAAGGGGAGAGAGAGTACCAAAACCCAAGAGTAACAAGTGGCACACAGTACCACTGCCCAGTGCTCACTGACCAGTGCCCATCCCACCCCTGAGCAGTGATCAGTGGCTCCCAGTCGACTCCCCCCAGTTTGTACACTGGGCATGATGTTCTGTGCTATGAAATATGCCTTTTTCCAGTTCAGGTCACCTGTTCTGGCTCTGCTCCCTGCCCTCTTTTTTCTGCACCTCCTGAATAGCTGAGTTTGAGATACTGGAAAGTCCTTGATTTAAAGTAAACACTACGTAGAAACAACCAAAACATCACTGGGTTATTCTCAATACAAAACACAGCCCTGTACCAGCTACTAAACAGAAAATTTACTCTGTCAATGCAGAGCTGTAATACACCTTCTCTTTCCATAATGGTTCAGAACATCTGATGAAGTGCATGTGCCACCCTGGAACCCATTCTAAAATCAGTGTCTTGAGTTTTTTTTCCAATTCAGAAGACCTCAGCTGTTTCAGTGATGGACAGAAAAAAAATTAATGGAGAAATAACTGTGCAAGACTCTGATATAAATATCCCACCTAAGACAGTGATAGCTCTACAGAAGTGCATTTCCAAGTTTGATGTGAGTTTTGAAAGAAACCATAAAAATAGAAGGAACTGCATTAGTAACATTGAAGAGTGAAGACAGATAGATAAATGACATATTTCCAGAAGAGCAGCAGTTGTTCCTTTTGACAGAGGCATGGACATGTCATCAGAGACCACAGGGTAACAACAGTTCAACATCTGATCTGTCCAGATCTGATGCTCATTTTTTGAAATGACTGCTGTGGATCAATACTTTTTATGATTGCTGATTACAAACCTTACTTTGCTTTGGCAGCTCACAGCTCTCACCTCCAGCTGAAGGTAGGGGGGAAGCTACTCCTCTTCCCCATTAAACCACTATTTCTTGATAGATATCTGCCACCAGGGTAGGGAATGACACTGAAATAGTTGAATGCTGTCCACAGAACAGCACTGGAAAGCCAATATTAGGACTAAAGCTGAACTGATCAGAAGATTGTTCAGCATGATCCATGACTATCAAGTTAAACTGACTGAAGATTCACAATTCACTTTCTCACCCACCCAAGCAGAACACAGATAATTTTTATCTGCTTGTGTTAAGGCTGTTGGAGTTCCTTTGAACAGGTTGGACTATGGAAAATGTTTTTCCTGATTCTGCTGTAACTTCTGCCACCAAAACTGTGCTGCTGCTCCTGCTAACGCAGTACCACATGATAGTAGATAGATGTAGCAGCAGCACTAATAGAAGGGAGAAAGAAAAGACTTGGTTTTTTTTAGTTCTAGCTGCTTAGGGGGTGACACGACATGGGATAAATAAATTCTGTGAGGCCTGAGAGGAGATGAACTTGGAATGGTACAAAATTACAGCAATTTGTTCAGTGAATCCACGAGGATTATTTCCAGTCACACCATGACACGCTTGCATAATTTGTGATTGAGCATAAGCTGGCAGTGATTTTTATTATGTTTTTGAAAGGGAGAAAATGTCTTCACAGTAGGACCAGTGCGATAGGATTGTAGATGCAGACATGCTGTCTGTGATACAAAGTACTCAATAAAAATGTGAATATGGATGACTTAAGGTACTGCTTGTGCATATGAATGAAGAGAGAGAAGAGGCAGAGAATGACACAAAGAAGCATATTTTTGTCCATTGTGAAGTCAATGGGAACTTTACTGTTGTTTCCAAAGCCAAAAGAAATCATCAGACCCTTTCAAAAAAGTGCTTGTCCTGTCTATCTGGATTTCCACAGACTTTGTTTTCCTCTTCCATGTTACAGATCTTGGCTGAAATACAGAGATATGGGTAAAATTATTAATTCCACAGAGAAATGAATAACAGAAAAGAGTGGCTTGGGTACAGAGTACAGAGCATTTCCTTTGGAGCACAAGATGTAGCAGTAACAAAGCTGCTGTTCCTCTCTCTTGCTGCTTATAATGCCATTTTACACTATCCCTAGTGCACAAAATAGTAGTGCATTGGGTAAGTAGTTGCATAACATAATACACTGCTTTGTTTTAAAATTTTTTTGTTGTCATAGGCATACCCATGGCCTCACAGGAAGTTTCAATATCAACAGTGCAGTCAAGTTTTGAAGCAGGCCTTTGAATTTAACCTGAAAGGCCTTTGAATTTAACCTGAAAGGCCTTGAATTTACCCTGAATGCAAAGTAAAGGGATAAGCAAAAAGATTGCAACTATTTCTATAAATGTGCATTTATTACATTTTTGAAATTGTATTATATTTTTATTATATTGCATTTTTGAAATATGCACTAAAAGGATGTCCCTCTCTAGGTTAAAACATTTTTAACAGTGGGATTCCTTCCTTGTCCCTAAAGGTCCTGTTTTTTGAGCCAGTAAATCTTGTCAATTTTTCATGATGTTCAGTCAAATCTTGCCTATGCCTAAGTTCTCCTTATTTTCTCAATAAAGATTTGATATCACACAAAATATCTTGAAGCCTAAGGCATCTGTAATTGTACTAATTGGCTGTATTCTCCATACTCAGTTCAGACCTCTCTTCTCCTTGTGCACTAATGGCCTTTTAAAAGGCAAATCTGAGCCTGAAAAAGAGAATTTTAGGTATGTGCACTTGACAGAGCAGGTAGATTTTAGATGTGGGTGTTGACCATTTTCATTAACAGGACAACACTACTATGTTAAGCAACTCCATGTTACTAGTGGAGCAAAGAATTGTTCATAAATAAGTAAATTAGGCTTGGAAGAAGGGATCTTTTATTTTAAAATCTCAAGTCTTCAGTTGTTTTCTTTTGGTTCTTTTGGGTTCATTTTGGTTCTTTTGACTTAATTATGTTTCCTTGAATTAAGCAACATGATAACTGTGAAACAAAAATAATGTTCAATGAGACAAAAGATAAATGCAGCCTTTCAAATAAAGTTCAAACTTCCTGCCAGGTGTCTGAGGGGTTTTTTTCCCATGTCACTAATTCTGGTGCTCTCATTCCCTCCCACTTCCCTTTTACTGATCTCTTTTGGCTTTCTGGCATCCTTTTTATTTTCTTACATATTTCATAATGCCCTTTCTGCTCCAAATTCTGTTTTTCTTTAAGCTCTAGGTGTTCCCTTCTGACCCTACTGATCCAGTTTCCCACTTTGTATTCTCTGTGCTTTTTATATTCTTTATGAAACCTGTGCAAGACTGGAGCTCTGGCCATTCAGGGAGGACTCTGGCTATTCAGTGAGAGTAGAATGCTCTGTGTGTGCAGCACTACAGAATATGAAATTTTAATGGTATCTGGTATTAAAATCGTCCTCATTCTAGGATCCCAGACAAATTAAATAATTATCTGAAAAGATCCCCAAACTCTGCTGCTACTTAATCTATTTTGAAAAGAGATTTAGGAGACTGTTTGTTGGCAAGGACTGCACCAACACAAAGAATTTGAATATTCTCACTACACAGGTGATCCAGATGCAGTGTTTACATTAATATTTTTCAGTGTTTTCACTGATTTCTTTGCTCAGTTCAATTTGCTAGCACAGGTGTGGTCAAGAAAATTTTCAGAATATATTATTCGGCATTTATTTTTGTTAAATTTAGTGAGCTAGACCAATCTATTTGATTGGTAATAAAACCAAACCAAACTAATCCAACAAACAAAAAAAGGGTTTGGCTTTCTTTTTTTTTAGTTTCAAGGGTCTTATACATTGCAGTAAAAGAATACTTATATTTTCCCCAGGCCAATGATGTTTCAAAGGAGATAACCTTTCAATGAAAACCTAAAAATAAAGCATATAGGCCTTCAATTTCTAGTTTTTAGAAATCAAAATCTAAGCTAAAATGTCTCAAATTTATTTATTTTGTTTGAAGACTCTGAGATCTATTTATTACTGAAGCAGTTGTAAGCTAAATTAGAATAAGTACCAATTAAAAAAATCAAAATGTCACAATACCAACTTTGAGGAGGCTGGAGCCTGATGTGGAGGATTTACAGAGCTAGACATCCCCAAGCCAGCTGCATAACCATCAACATCCTGGCTGATAAGGCTCCTAAATTCAGACATTATTCAGGCACTGCCATGATTTTAAATTGTTTTCCAAGGAAACAGATTTTATGGGATCCCATTGCCCATCTGCCTCTCCAGTCATTTTCTGTCATTTTCCAGTCATAAGACTTTGATTAATTGATATGTTTCAGCTCAATTCTATAGAACAAAAATCTCCAGACTTCTTAATTTCTAGATGTTCTTTGACACCCAATGTCTAGATTGTGAAGAAAGCCCACAACAGGACCATATTCAGACAAAAACTGGATTTTCAGTTAAAAATAATTTCAAGTAAACGTTTTCATTCTTTTTTTGTTTGCTTTTCCGTACTTGGCTAGCAGTTTATGAATAATTATTATTCCCAAGGAAACTATCCCATATGATAATGAACAGCAATACTCCAGAATGCACGGTTCTGAGTTGGTACTGAAAATGAGAATATACTGGAAAAATGCAGCTAGAACAGAGCCAGAGATATGAAATCGCTTTTGGGTGGGCTGAAAAAGGTGATGGAGAAAAGAAGAGAAAAGAGGAGGATCTTTAGCCTTGGAAATGGAGCCAAAAAGGAACATAAAACACAAGCACCCAGTAATTCAGAGCTGTCACAGTCATCAAACACATTTGTTATAGAGATTTAAAGAGCATTTATCCAGCAAGTTTGAAATTGGTTGCAAACACCCATCTGCAACATAGGCTCTCTTACAGCAAGACATTGAATGTCCAGATGAGTTGAACAGAAAAATTAGAGAGAGAAACATGACTTCCTGCCTTACTGCCCAAGACGCTCACCATAGGAAATCTGCTTTTTGTCTTTCCTGCTTTAAAGATAGGGTTTGATTTTTTTTTAAGTAAAGCAATAATTGGGTCTGTGGAGATGTTCAAAGCCAGCTTGGATGGGGCTTTGTGCAAGCTGGTCTAGTGGAAAGCTCTCTGCCCATGGGGAGGCGGGGCATGGAACTAGGTGCTAAGATCCTATAGCACCACCCTAATCATTCTCTGATTCTATGAGTTACATCTCCAAACCACTCCAAAGTAGGTGTAATCTCCATTGTTGCATCATTCTCTTTCTCCTGATAGCATCTTAATAAGAAAACTACAATGAAAATAAGTATAGCACTCTATTACACCTGCCAAGACCTCAGCTTGTGCTGACTTTGTTGTGCTATTAACTCAGAGATCCCAATTGGATAAACCCATCAAGGGAAGAAATCTAACATCTACAACTTTTTGTATCCATAGGGCATTGGAAATGAGAGAGATCTGAGCTCTCCCATTCTTTCCAGTCTGGACAGTTCTGGATGTGTTCAAAATTAAATGATGCACACATCCTCATGGCAAAAATAAAATTCAGGTGTTTGTGCAGACCTGGACCATGTTTAAATGTTTTTAAAGATTTTTTGAGCATGGCTATATTAGACAATGGAAGGCAGCATAGTGTTCCTTGACATACAAGAAATGCTTTTGATTAAGGCACAGAACAGAATCCAATGTCCTACTGATGCCATTTGGGGTGAAGATGGAAAGAAAAGTGGAGGACACCCAACCAATTCCATTAGATAATCTCAACAATTATTCTCATGTGAAAGAAAAAAAAAACAAAAACAAAACATCTCTTTATGTAGTACTTAGAAAACTTTTCATTTTTCTCCAGCATGGAGGGAAGCAAAATTATAGAAGTAAATCTGATGAACACTCAGTCAGTAAAGAAAATTATTCTCCTTAGAAAATCAGTATGTAATACAGATTGCTATTGAAAGAGTGGATTTCAAAGATCTGAGAAGGTCCTGTAGAGACAGATGAGATTTTGTTACATACCTACCTTTAACACTTGCCAGGACGAGAGAAAAACTCTGCCCTGTGTCAAGATTTTTCTGTGCTGAGAGTGTACATACTGAAACATATTTTTTTTTAAATATTTTTTTTTCTTTAAGTAACAAAACATATCTCTCTGCAGATGTAAAGATTCAACCTTCTGTTTATTTTTATTTCTCCCCAGTTAATGCTAACCTTCTTAACACTTAACCTAATTCTTACTGTTACCAGGTATTAATATCCTCAAATCACCATGGGTAGCATAAAAATATTTTGATACCAAATGGAAGTTCCTCCCTCTTCTTTCACATCTTCAAAACTCTTCCATATCATCAAATCACAGAATGATTAAGGTTGGGAAAGATCTACAAGGACATGGACTGAATACCAACCTGTTCATTAATCAATATTGGGAAGTGCCACACCCATCTGCTTTTTTGAGCACTTCCTGTTGGAGAGAAATGGTAAAAGATACATTTCCTTGTCATCCTTGCTGGTTAGCATAACACCCTATCAGAAGCTGAACTGCAGCATCAGAAAATGATGCACATCAGGTATGCAAATAGCAGAAGAGAAGCTAAGTGGAGCTTTTTGATGTGAACCTGTGCAGGACTGAACTTTCCCTTTCCAAATCAGAGATGCTCTGATGTGGATTTCAAGCCTCCTGTCATCTTGTGAACTGCAGCTCACCTTCAGTAATATGTCATCATTAACAGTATGTCTTCCCTCTTTTTTGAGCAGTATGCCATCATCAATTCTGAGCTGATGCATTCCTCAAGATGCTCAGCTCGAATACAAGTTTAATAAAGTTGAGACACATAAAGTTAGACAGTTGTGTATGAGGAAAATGAAAATGGACAAGCAAAAAAAAAAAAAGAAAAGAAAAGAAAACAAGGGATGGAACGACACAGTTTTGCTAATGTGTTTAAGGAATAAATTGAGTTTAAAGACATTCCAATCCCTCTCCATTTGCTTTTATCATTAGGGCACCCAAGACTGAGATTGAATGCTTCCCGCTGATCTTGATGAGTTTTGTTTTGTTTTATGAAGGAGTTGATGAGGCATTCCATCATCTGATAGAATCTGATGAATTCTGATGTTACTCCCCAGAACAAGTGATTTGTAAGGGACAGGTTGACCTGGTAGGTTAAACAGTTAAGTGGTTAACATAAGCCTTCTACAAATGTCAGGAAATAGAAAAGGGGTATTTTGCATTATTTTAAATATTCTATATTTATTTCTGGCAGTGGGAAATAATTTGGACTGATGCATCTGCTTCCTAGATGTAGAAATAATTCTTTAAGCTCTTTTAAGCAGGATTATTCCTGCACATTTTTATATAATCTGGTATGCTTTGAGCATTAATGGTTAACTAATAGTGACAAAAATATTTATTCATGACATGGAAAACTACCAGCAAGGAGTTTAACTTTTTTTTTTTTCCAGAAAGGCAGAAATAATAAAAAAATGAAACAAAAAGGGGGAAAATTGCCATGCCAGTGAAATTAACTGAGTTAGAATTACTATAACAACTTTCCCTGGGCTCACTTTATTTGCTTTTATTGCTTTTAGCTCTTCAGTACTGTCTCTGTTGAAAGAATCTTAAACTTTCTACTCTTTGCTTTAGGTTGAGTTGATGAGGAAAGGAGACTTTCCTCTACTTTCTTTAAAGGGTGGCCCCCACCTTGCTGCTTCACCATAGTAAACATTCATGGTGGTGCATCTCAATTCCTGCTGTCCTTCCATTTCTTGTCAGTCTGAGGAAAAGGCCAATTGCAGCTTGCCAGGGGTGGAATCCCTACAAATTTTTTTTCTAAATTCAACATTTTTATTTATTTCAGGACAATAAAGTTTAGTAACAATAAAGGAGGAAGGAGTAATGCAAAATCCTTATTAAAATTAAGCTTGATTTTCAACATCTTTCCTGTGAGTACGTAAAAACATTTTATTTAAATTGAAGTGTCAATATGAAGTGCTTAAATAAGAATTCTATTCATCCTTGGTAGAATTTAGAATTTGCTTCTGGTAAGGGCTTCATAGTAAAACAAGGGTTCTGCAGCATTTTAATAGTTTTGATATTATTGTTCATGCAGAGATGAATCTCAGTGCCCAGAAAACAGGTGTTTCTCTCTTGTCCAGTTACAACACTCCTTAAAATGTTTTCAGGCTGCTGGTAAAGAACTAAAACTTTTGATTTTTTGGAGTGTGTAAATAGTTCATTCATTGTTGTGCAGATGACTCCCAGCCTAAGTTCCCACCTGAGGGATGTCACATCTTGTGGGGACCAAAAAAGCTGAAGTGCCTCCTCTTCTCTGCTAATGATACAAAGAACTTGCAGTGTGCACACCTTCAATTTAAGCACATTAACCAAATTTCAAAATGCAACAAG
Organism: Fringilla coelebs; assembly: GCF_963513975.1. Lineage (NCBI taxonomy): Eukaryota > Metazoa > Chordata > Aves > Passeriformes > Fringillidae > Fringilla > Fringilla coelebs. The sequence continues at coordinate 6,543,599 of NC_140028.1, read as the reverse complement.
AAGTCATGGGGTCTCTTCTGTTAAAGTTTGGAGGAATTCCTGTGTGTTTATTTTGCTGTTATTTCCTGCTACAGTTCTCACTCGTCCCTCTTGTAGAAGCATGCCATAGTCATTCATTTTAGTTATGACACAGAATTCATTCTATCCTCTTTTTTTCCACTATAGCATCTCTGCTGAAAAAAATAACTTATATGTAAATCCATCTGGTTTATGTGACAAAGTTAAATCTATTTCATTTATGAGACAAGATTTTGGTTGCAGGAAGGCTACAGGGACTGCTTCAGTGAGATGCTGGAAGTTCTCCCATGCCCAACACAGTCAATACCAGCTGGCTCCAAGATGGACCCACTGCTGGGGCCAAGGCTGAGCCCATCAGGAATGGTGGGAGTGCCTCTGAGATAACAAGGGTAAGAGGGGAAAAACCCTGCTGTACAACAGCAGCTGGATGGGAATGAGAATTTATGAAAGAAACAGCTATACAGACACCCAGGTGAGGGCACAAGGAGGGGCAGGAGATGCTCCAGGTGCCAGAGCTGAGGTTCCCCTGCAGACCCTGGTGCTGCCCATGGAGAAGCAGCTGTGTCCCTGCAGTTCCTGGGGGTCCATGGGGAACAGAGAACCCCTGCAGCCCCTGGGGGTCCATGGGGATGCAGAGATCCCCCTGCAGCTCCCCCAGGACCCCACACCAGAGCAGGGGGATGCCAAGGGAGGCTGTGACACTGTGGGATGCCCACACTGGAACAGAGTCATGGCATGGACCTGTGAGCTCTGGTGCAAGGGGCTCACACTGGAGCATACACACATCCTGGTTTGATGCCAGGACTTGTGACCCCACAGGGGATTAACTCTGGAGGAACCTGCTCCTGAAGGACTGCACCCCATGGAAAGCACCCACACTGGAGCAGCTCCAGAAGAGCTGCAGCCCACAGGGAGCACTCACATTGGAGAAACTCCTGCAGGACTGTCTCCCATGGGAGGAAACTCACACAGGAGCAGGGGAAGAGTGTGAGGAAGCATGAGCAGCAGAGGTAAATAACATGCTGAACTGGTAATAACTCCCATTCACCACGCTCTGAGTGTGGGGGGAGAGAATGTAAGAGAATAAAGATAGTGCAGAAGGCAATCTCACCTCTGAGGAGTTGGAGCTGTGCTAATTACCAAAGATTAAGAACAGCCCTGCCCTAAATAGGCCACAGCTGTGTCCAGTAAGGATGAGTGCTGTAAAAGAGTGGGTTGGCTGGATGGGAAGAGAGCTGGAGTTTGTTGATTGTGCTGCAAAGGAAGGAGGAGTCAAGTCAGTGCTGCCAGGAGCTGCCTGTGAGAAATCACTGAAGAAGGTAAAGAACTTTTACAGTAGAATGACAACACCTGAGGCAGAGGATTCAGGAGTGAAATTGAACCTGAAGCAGGAGGCAAAGGGAGGGAGTCACAGAAAGGTGTGTTTAAGATTTTATTTGATATCTCCTCACTATACTCTCAGTTCTTTGGTAATGAATTAAATTACTTTTCCCAGGTCAACTCCATTTTGACCCTGATGGCCATTGCTGGCAGAAATTTGGACATCATGAGGAATTGCTTCATTGGAAAGGCTGTGAAGCATTGGAACAGGCTGCTCAGGTGGAGTCACCATTCCCTGTGGTCTTGAAGAAACAACTGGACATGGCACTCAGTGTTGTGGCTCAGTTGACAAGGTGGTGATCAGGCAGAGGTTGGACACGATGACCTTGGCAGCCTTTTCCAGCCTAAATGGTTCTGTGATTCTTTGATCTCTCCCTGCCCTATCTTGAACCAGGAGCTTTTTGTTTTATTTTTTCTTCCCTGTTCAAATGAGGAAGGGAGTGAGAGAGCAGATTTGGTGGGTACCTGGTGTCCAGCTAGGGTCAATCCACCACAATGGAATTTTGGAAAATGATGTGAAAGCTATAACCTCAATAAGATCTATCCACAACACAAGCCCAGTGGAAAGAGGAAAAGGAAAGTCACAGTGATCACTGTAGCATCATTTGACTTGACCTTTCTGGACCTCATGGGCCACAGTGTGTATGCATCAAATTTTTCTTCAGATTTATGCATTATACTCTACAGTGAGTCATTCTTGCTTAAGGTATAACACCCTTTGCACTCTAAGTTTACTGCCTGAATTCAATTTTTATGTCTCAATATTTATTTGGTTTTGGGTTTACATAATTTCTGAAGTGCAATTTTCAACTAGAAGAATAATTTTCCTTCAACAAACCAGCCTTCAATACTTGAAGACAAGTAATAGTTGAGTTTCTGTGCTTCTGGGTGCCCAGTGGAACTTAGTAAAGTCTTTGAGGATTGCAGTCAAAATTAAAAACTTTTTTATTGGATACAAGAGATGTAAAATTGCCATATTTTCTGTAAGTCTTTGTGTATCTTATTGCCCTTAATAATGACTAAACCTGTCTGCAGTTGCATGGGCTGGGAAAACTTTTTCTTCAATTTGTCTGATGAAATAAATTGAGAAAAGATCTTGTAAAGAGGATACCCAGAGTGCATGTGAAATAACAGGAGAAATACAAGGACTGATGAAACATTAATTACTCATTTGCTCACATTACAATTGGTTTCTTTTATGAACACTCAACTTATCAATACTTTCTTTTCTCATTTAATTCCCCCATTGGCACTTCCATCTCTAATTTTTGGGAAAAGAGGAACAGGTGGGAACAAGGAGCAGAATTTTTAGGATTTTTTTAAAGACAGAACAAGAGTAAAACTGAAATTAGTTAAAATTTTTTCATGTGAATATTTGACTTCAATTTTTGGCATTTTGTTTAATAATCTAAGTCTTAATCTCCATTCCAGCCATTGAATGCCTGCTCATCTTTAATGTATCACAGAATTGTCACAGTCCTGACTGTAGAATAAGATTACAATAAAAAATTATATTTAAGATGTTAGCTATATTTGCAGCATTTGGAGGAAATTTTTGGTTGCCTAATTTGAGGTATCTTATATATCTGGTATAAGAACTTTAATTATATTTGCCTCTGAAGTTGAAAGTTTGACTTGCATTAAAGAATGCATGGGATTGCAAAAAAAGGCACAGAAAGCAAATGCCAAGCTTTTCTTACATGTTACCTACCACACCTGCAGAGATTTTGCCTGTATAAAAAATGCAAATCAGACTCAGCAAAAATTATACAAGAACAGAAGAGCAAAGATTATCTAGCATAGAGGAAGGGAAGTTCACTGAGTCCTCATTATAAATTAAATTGTATAAAAAAAAGAAAATGCTCTATACTCTTTTTCTGAGTCCAAAGATAAGTGACTGTTTTGTCAAAGGGTGATGCCCTATGGAGACTTAAAGTAGGATTTCTTTTCTTTTTTTTTTTTCCTTTTGATAATGTTTTTCAGTTTCTCATTTATCCCAGTTGTAAAGTATGTCGTTCATTGATATGACTCCAAATTTCAATCCCATGCTGGCCTCTCACTAATGTGAAAGCTGATAAATTAGTGAACTGATGACAGTAAATATTTTTACATTTTATGGAAAGGACACCAGGAAAAATGCTAAGCATTTGTCATTCTTGTTGTAATGGGCACACTTTAACTATAGAGATAGAAAGAAGTTTTCCATAATTTGGAGAAGTAAGATTATGGATTGCAGAACCAAACAGAGATCAAGACATATTCCTTCAGACTTCCAAAATGTATGAAATATGTCTAAAGTAATGTGACAGCCAGGTAAAAAAACCTCTTTATCTCAATGTGAAAAATAGCAGGGAAAGGGGTGCTTTTTCTACATCAGACCTGTACTGTTTAACACCTGTAATTATTTTATAAGTCAGTAGGTTTTCTGTTCCTCACTGCAATGTTTTAGAGCTCTGGCTTGAGTGAAACCATTCTGTAAATTGTATGATGTAGCAGCTGCCACTTAGGATGCTCTGGAGCAGGAACAGAGTCTGTGCTACGGATGATGACTCATGCAAAACCAATGTTGTTTATCCTAAAGGGAGTTGGTTTCCTTTGCACATTCATAAGATCAGATGTGACCTTCAGAATTCTATAACTCAGAGCAGTAGCCTGGTCCACATCTCAATCCACTAGGGACATCCAGGGTGGAATAAACTTCTAGCTTTATTTATCTGTGGAGTAGATATCTACATCTGAATTAGGTATCCAGATTCTCTTCCTGAAAAGTTGTAAAGAAGACTTAGCATTTAGGCAAGATCCATCTCATTCAGGAGTAGACATCTTCAGCAGATTGGGCGAAGCATCCTCCACAGTTTCTTATTTCACTTCATGGATCAGGGAAATAAGAGCACCTTATTCAGATATTCTGATGCAAAAGCCTTCACAGAATCCACCTCCAAGACAACTCAATGCAGAATCTACCTACGAGGTAGGAAAAATAAACTTTGCCCTTATTGCACACCAGCAGAAAACAGAGTTCTGTTTGAATAAACAGTAAAAATTTTGAACCAATACCAGGAATTTAAGCACTCAGCAAGATATTTTCATAGAATAACTATTCCATGATTTTTGCATACGAAAGTCTGAACACATGGGCCACGCATCATTGTGTAGATCAATATTAGGCTGAAGGGCTTAAATAAATTTGTGGGGTTTTTTTTCAGCAGCTTGTAAACTGATACAGAAAACAAATGAACTAGGCTGAAAAAAAAGTAAAATATTGTTGCAAACTTACTATACACACATTTGCTATAGTTGCAAAATTTATGCAGTTGCTATTTTTTACTGCTCTTTATGTCAGGATAAAAATCAAAGGGCCACATTGGAACCTCATGTTGAATAATCTAAAAATCTATAATTAAAAAATAAAGAAAACATGCATTTTATTTTATGTCTGCTTAGATGGCTTTAAGATAAGTATATTTTAAATTGTTATCAAAAAACCTGTTTCACTCTTCTGCTTTGTCATTCTCTCTTTAAGTTCCTTTAAGTGAAAACAGGCACTGCATTTTCATGCACAGCAGTTCTCAGAGAATATGAATCACAGAATTACAAAATCAGTCTGCTAGGAAAGGACCACAGTGAGTTATCTGGTCCAATTTCCTTGCCTAAACGGGGCCATCCCAGAGCACAGGCACAGGATTGCATTCACAGATGGTTCTTGAATATCTCCGGTGGGGTAGACTCCACATCCTCTCTGAGCAGCCTGTTCAGTGCTTGGCCTCTGCACAGTGAAGAAGTTCTTGCTCATATTCAGGTGGAACCTCCTGTGCATCAGTTCCTGCCCATTGCCTCTTGCTTTATTGACACAACCAGGCAGAGCCTGCTCCATCATCAAGGAGTGGGAATTGATGATCCTTGTGGGTCCCTTCCAACTCAGGAGATTCTGTGTCTGTAGCTGGGAATTTCTGGGCATAATCGTGCTGATAATCACTTGGGAAGAAATGCCAATGAATTCTTGTATTTTTCTTCTGTCTGAAAATTTTGTCTATTGTAGCAATAGCTCCTGTCAAGATGGGATCCTTTGAAGATTTACACATTTTTTTCATCTACCACTTTTTCCAAGATTTTTCTTTCCTGTTCTAATATTTTTTCTGCTGACACATTTTTAGTTTTATTTCCCCGGTTCCTCATTTCTGTTTCCCACTTTTTATTGCTCAGCAATACCAGTATTTCAAGATCCATGTGATTTTATGTTAGATAAATATTTACCTTGCCTTGTTTGTTTCTCACCCACCATGGCAATATTTTTCAGGAGTTTAACTCTGTTCATCCTCTTTGATCTCTGCTTGATTTTACAGCTTGACTAATTGCAGTGGGTGGTGTCTTTGTAATCACTTTCAGGGGTTCTTTTCAATTCCTGTGAGCAGACTTGCCTTAAAGATTTATCATTAGTGTCTAGAAGAGATACTTCCCTCCCAGAGTCACCCACTAAGACATGGTTTCTATTTGCTGTCCCTTCCTCTAAGCAATGCTGTAAACTTCTCAAACAACTTTTACACCAGAAATCATGGAAAAATAAACATTCTCCTGCTTTATTCTATATTTTCATTTATTTAGCAAGGCTGCAAAAACAAAGAGTTGTTTTGTTTAGATCCCCCTAGAAGCCACTATGTCAAAGTGAGGACAGTGAAAGGTTTGAATTGCTAATTTTTTGAGTTTGTTTTGTTTCTTTTAACCAAAGTGAAAACTTTTTATAGGAGATTTTATTCATGAGAGGAGAAACTTTGACTTTTCTTTATGGCTGTAGGATCCTAGTTACTGTCTTTCTGAAATGACAATGTTCCTTTTTCAATTATTTAGGCAATTTGCCATGTAGTACAAAGTGGACAATCCAGAAGTCTTTTAGAATACACACACACACACACAAATTGTTTGTAACAAGATCATATCAAGATCTTATGTTTGCTTCTCACAATTTGCTTTTTGACACCAGGTTCATTCTAAAACCTTTCTTGTCACCCAGATTTCTCAACTGCCTTTCTAGTTTTTCCTAGCTTTTCTCAGCTGGGGTTTTGCTCATTCAGTTTGGAATTAGGGCACCCACATTTAAGTCTGTGTCAGAGATGGGAGGTCTCAGTTTCCATGGTGATCAGTGGAGGGCAGGAAGTAAATTAAATAAAATATAGGTAATACAGACCCAGTTGGTTTCTCTAAATATCTTTGCAAAACCTAATAAAGTTATCTGCAAATTATTTACTTAGGCTCTAGTCCTGTTTGAGACATTACCATATATTGGCATAGACATTGAGGGTTGGAAAAAATGGCTTTAAGGATTTAAAAAGAGGCAAAAGGCACAGGAGAGAGACTGAATGAGATTATGCCCCTTGGGTGTTGGGAACCCTTAATGTTTTTGGTGCTGGATGGACTTCTCTGTCAGGTGATGCAGAATGCTGGTCAGGAATCTGTCTGCGCTGCAGGAAGGTGAAGCTCACATCAGAAAATACGTGGGAGACCATTTCCCACCCTTATCTCTCCATACCCATTAGTCCTGTTCTCCTCAGTGCTCGGTATTTTGCTTTATTTGCTGTTTTCTGCATTATCTGCCCTCCTTCAAATAGTCAGACTTATTTCCTCTCCTGTTAATCCAGAAGTTGAGCTTCATTCTCTCTCACATGACCATGAATGATCAAGCTATAGCTTGAGCTGCCATTGTCTGCAGTGTAGCTGCTGGGTTCACATTCCTGCTGGAGCACCACAGAACTCTGGAGGATGGAAATGAAAACAAAACAAGCTCAAATGCCTCAAAAAAATTGAGGGGCTTTAGCATTTCTTGGGAGAACACACCCAGCACTCCTTTCCCACTCCTAATAGGAGGGGTAAAGCGATACCTCTAACAGGGACACTCCATATGTCATGTTCCTGCTCATCTCTGAAGCAAGAAGGCAGCAAATAAGCCTGTGAAGGAGTGGGGCCCTTGACCTTGCATCTAATAGATGTGAAGACTTAGCTAAAAAGTATAAGTGCAAACTTAACCTGAGGAGGCTGGCATCTGGGAGATGTGGTCCTTGATGGCTTGCATTTTGAAGCCAAAATATCTGTCAGTGAAGCAACTGTCAGCACAATTTCTTTTGCTTGATCTACAGTTTTTAGATCTGTACATGTCTCTTGTGTTTATCTCCAGGATTCGTGCTTTTTAAACATTTTTTTTTCTCATTTCTACAATGGCATTTCAGAATGCCATTAAAAAGAATGATTTTTCTTCAAGGCAAATTAAGAAGAGCTGGGAATAAACAAAGAGAGGAAAATAAGGGCACAAAGTGGGAGAAGAAAACAAGGTTTATTTAACATGCAAGGGGCAAAACCAGCCTTCAACATGAGGCATTTTTCCTACACAGAGTTACAAAGTACCAACATCAGTGTTAAAGAATGATCACTAATCTGAAATATGTTGTTTTCCCCCCACAGAAATCTAGTTACAGTATTTTTATTTATTCTCTTGGGTTCTTCAAATTAGGGTAAGTCATCCATAAAGTCTCATGTATAATTCATGCTAAGAATTTGTGCACTGTGTATTTGCCCTGCTTCAGTAAAATCACATTATTATAATTTGACTTTCGATATAGAGTGCTTATTTATTTAAAATTTTAATTAGAGTCATAATTATGTCTAGTGTTCACAATAGTCAATTTTAATAGTAGACCTGGACAAAAACAATTAGATCAGGAGGATGCCTTTTTATAGATTCATTTTTACCTCCCCCATGCCCTAAATTAAAGTGAAAGAGTATATGAAGAAAATGCATGTATATCCTGTTTTAAAGATACAATACCATGAAACGAAATTAAAATTAAGGAAAGAGTCACTAGGTATGAATGGGAATTTCTGGAAATCCAGTGTATTATCAGGATCTTACTTCCATTCTTAATAAATAGGTAAATAATAAGTCTATTGAAAACACAGCAATTTTACTGGTATGACTTAACAGGAAGTCTGAAATAAACAAATTCACTGAATCTGTAAAAGCTGTAGGGAAGGATTTTCTGTGCTGCCAGAAAGTAGAATTAGTAAGGTTATTACTTTTCCTTCTTCAAATATTAATTATGAACTAGTTCATATCTTAAGTGAAGTTAAGAGATATCTGTAATTATCTCTCCCATAACAATAGCAGAACATCATAACAGGCATTTATTATTTCAGCTTTGTATTACATGAAAGTGATGTTCAGACTAATCAAATACATACCAGGAAGTTTCTAGATTTTGTCATCCAAGTATCAAAACAAAAAGCATCCTCTTATCAGGTTTCAGAGCCCAGAACAGCTTTCTGATAGTAGCTAGCTGAGTTATTCAGAGCATCCTCCTCCTTGTGAGACTTCAAATCAAACATTTCACAGAGCATCTTAATCAACACATTCAGGCCTTTCCTAAGGGATTCTATCCTGCATTCAAACTAATGATTACTTACTTAACTTTAATCAGCTGTTGACTAAAATATAATGCTTGAAAATAAACCCAGCAAGCTCTGATGATCAGCAGCTTGACCACTGGGTTATTAACTGGCACCTGTGGGTAAGCCTTGCTGCTGAGAATGGAAGGTGTGGGAGAATGACAAAGCAGAGTTTCCTCTGGCAGATTATAGCTTCAGATCTGGGTTTTCCACACCACCCTGAGAGTCAGTGAGAGGCAGATTTCATGTGTGCTGGACCACAGAATTTTTCAGAATGCATCTGCATTTTCAGATGCATTACTGAATAAGGGGGAAAGTTGTTCCTGTCTGCCAGCCCCTCAGAACAAGGAGGTGATGCTCCATTTGTCACATACACAAAACCCATGGTGCTCCCAACATGTCCCAGTTTGATCCCTGCTCCTAAATGGAGCAGGCATAGGGATGACTGCGTGGGGAACCGTGCTGCTGATTACTGGCATGGCAGACCATGTGCTGAGCAAAGCCATTGGAAGATCAGTGCCTTCACTTCTGGCAGCAGCTGTAGCACCCAGCTAGAGACTGAGAACAGGACAGGAGCAAGGGAAAAAAAAGAATAATGTTTATATCCAGCTGTCTGGTATTTTGTGTCACAGGGTACTCTGGAGCTGGAGTGCTTAAGGATTGTGCTTAATAGCCTTTCACTGACTTTTTCTTCATGGGAACGCTTAATCATTTTTTAATTCAATTTTATTTTTGGCCTTTGCAGAGTCTTACAATGAGTTCCTCAGTTTAATTATTTTCTCTTTGAAACAGATTTCCTGTCATGTTCCCTGTTCAGTGCTCTCATAGTGTCACTCTGCTGCTGCCTGCGCTTACTTCATAACATTCTTGGTTTCCATTTTCCTCTTCCAAACTAAAATCTACACAACTCCTTGAATGGTAACTCTTCTGCATAGTTGAGGGTATTTTAAATTTTTTTTTCCTCCTTGTAACTTTGCTTTTGACACTATTCCTTTAGAGTTATGGAGTATACATTGAGAATGTACTGGATAATAATAATTTTTTTAAAAATCCTGTATTTGTTTCTAAAAGGTCCTGTATCATATTTGACCTCATTAATCAACATTATAATTTATTAATCAACAATGGCAAACTGAAAAGACTAAAGCAACCAGGAAATCTAAGTTGGTTTTCCATTGCTTGCAATTTTTAATTAAACAATTCATTCTCACCTAAACTATATGCAATTTTTGTTTTTCTGGGTCTTCCTCATCAGCTGAAAAAGCAGAGATCTGTATTATTGAAGAAAAATGCCCATATCTTCTGCTATATAAATGCAAATCCACACTTTAACAGTCCTTTAAGTCTGAAAAGCCTATTCTGAGTACAGAATTTTTTTTAACAGCAAAGGGTGTCCAAACTTACTTGAAATAGAATTTTACTCCTGTTAAAAGTCAATGAAGTCAAAGAAGTATCTCAGAAAACTGACTGAATAAAAGACTAACACATTTTAAAGGGTTGTTGAGAACATTCCACCACAAAGACAGCATCTGTACTAAGCTGAGGAGAATTAGAGTGCCACAGCATTTGTCAGCACAGCTCACTCCCCAGGAGCCAAAAGCATTAACAAGGCTGACTGTGTCAGTTCTGAGCTAATCAGAGGTTGACAATGAGAGGATTACAGAACTGAGGAAATATCTTGTTCCCTGCCCTCTTCCTCAGCATTCTACAACTCCTTAAAGACGTTTGCTAGACCAAGGCAGTTCAGGAAACAGCAGCATCCCATTTCAGATGGAAATGCCAAAAGAACTTCAACATATGTTGTCTAGATTTGTTGTAAAGCTCTGACAAGAGATTTTGTTAACATTTTCCTTCAGTGATTACACTGGCTTGTTGAAATGTTATTGCAATTTCAAACACTAACAGTCTTCCCTGGTAATCAACAAACAACTTTAGACTCTGGGAGAAGAGATACAAGCTGACATTGCTCTAAATTGAGAAATAATCGTATTTAATTTTATGTTTAAGACACTTGGTATTTATTAATTTGCTTGCTGTGAGTTTATCCTTTTTTTTTTTCTTTTCTGATATGGATTTAGATATTTTCCAAGATGATGTTAGGATTATTCATGTTTACCCATGTACAAAATTCTTACAGCTATTAATGGAGCACCAGATTAGACTATCCTTCAATAAAATTAATTATCATCTGTAAGTGTTTTTTCAATTATCTATGACACACTAAATTACAAACCATGACAAAATGTGGAAATAAGGTACATGTCATACTCTAGCCCATTTCACCTCTCAGCATAGACAATCACTACATTTCTCCTAAGAGGCATGAAAAGGAATTTTAAAGTCACTCTGTCAAAGTTTGTTGTATTACTATTCCTTTTATTTCCTGGTTGGGTTTTTTTTGTTTTTTTTTTCAAATTTCTCTTCAGTTAAAAGTTATTTAAATTAAGACTTCATTTCTTTTAGCTCTTTTTAATTATTTTCCCTTACCCAAAATAGAAAACTCTTATGATTAAACTATTGCTGTAACTATTAACCTTGACCAGAAATAAGAAATGCAGTTACAGGGATACTTTTTGTTGTTTATTCCTGACAACTGGGCTACTGCTAAACAGTTAGGGATTACAAGGGAGGTTCTGGAGATTAAAAGAAGTTTCACCTATCTAATATGATTTATGAGGAGAATGTGTGACATGCTGTAATTCTACACAATATTTTGTGATTCACTGAAAGGCAACACATGACTCTTGTGCTGAATTAGCAAATCTGAAAAGCAAACCCTTTTGTTTTACAAAAAAGTTTGCTGCCCTTAGATAGAGATCTATAGGGATGGTTAGAGAATACCTTCAGTGTGTTGGTGTTACCTGAAAATCAAATTTCACAAGTAAACAAACATCAGAGAGAAATCTCATGGCTGACTTTTGTCAAAGCTTAAGTCAAACACAGGTTGCAAAGGCCACCTAAGAACACTTCCCCATGGAAAGGTGAGAGCTTTCCTGCTTTTCCGAAGGACTTTCAGCCTGCCTACTCTTTTGCAGAATAAATTTCCTAACTCTCACCAACAATGGCACAGAATACAGATCCCTGTAAGCTACCTATGAGTGAGACAGAAGGTTGACAGGAACATAGAAAGTGAATAACTTGCCTCAAATATATAAAGCTGGCTCCCCACCAAATCCATATTCTTACCATGGGTGAAATAAGGCAGTAAAGGCAACAAGGTTATTCACAAAACCTTTCTCATGCTGCTATTTAATTTTTGATAATTATTATTCCCTTTAATACAATGCTTCTTGCAAATCCTCAATGCTTATCCCATTCACATGCAGACACTCACCTTGAGGATGCTCTTAACAGTCAGGGCTAAGTCTGCAGATTGTCAGCAAATTTGCAACCTTGCCAGTCCTTTGATTTCTGAGGACTGTGGAGCACTGCTCCTGCCTCATTCTGATAATGATCCTTTAGAGCCATCAAAGCCTGCACCTGAATAACCTGACTCAGAACAAATATCACTCAGGGAAATCATGTGAAATGATTGTCCAGAACAAATAGAATAAGATTCATATTATTTCCTACATTTAGACATCTGCCTCATTGCAGACATCTGTGCCAGAGGCAGGTAAGCCCTTCATTGCAGCCAGTACAAAAATAGGCATTTTCAGGATGAGATCCCCATCTCCTGAGGCAGCTCTTTCAAGCACAGGTTGTGTGAATGGGTACCTGGAAATGTCTACTTCTCTATTAGAGCCCAACAAACAAAAGAGCTTTGACAGGTAGGTCATCCAAAGAGGTTCAAACTCAGACAAGGCAAGCCTTATCAAGAAATCTGTCAAGGACAAACTTAATGAGTGAGCTGCACTCTCTGGTGACTCTCGAGAGGACAGGCTTTGTCAGAACATATTCAATGTGTTAATGTTAATGCTGAGAGGGGAAATAATTAATGGTACAGACTCTTTCAGCAGCAGAACTCAAACTGTTCACAAATATTACTCATGGATTTTATTTCTCTGGAGCTACAAGAATGAGGAAACATTTAAAAACAAAAATAAAAGCTAGCATACATTTTAAGAAATGAAACCACTTATTTTAGTTTGTATCTGCCTGTTATTAGTGATTAGCTTTCTGTGATATCAAGGCAAGTGGTTTATTATGAACAAGTCCACAGATTTCAATAGCTTAATGCATTTGAACACCGATTACTGCACTGTGCCAAAATGTGCATCCAACACACATTATTCATTACCCATTTATTTGTTATTATTCTCTTTAATAAATTTCAGTTATGTAGTCAAAAATCAGAGAAAATTTCATTTATCTGACAACTGAAAACACGACATGAACAGTAAATACTTTGATGTGCAAATTAGGATGAAAATTAACTGGATAAATTATTCCTGTATTCTAATAATTCTGAAAGAAAATAAGACAGGTTCTCTTACAATTTGCTTAAGACACAGGGAATGAAATTATAGATAACATTAATAATAAGTATAAAAGAATTAATTTTAGTTCTTCTAAATATTTCACAAATTGATTTTGCAAAAGGTTAAACTGAGAAGCAGAACATTAAGTCCACTCACTATTGATTAAATAGTAACTTGGAACAAATCCAAAATCTTAGTGTGCACAACTGTACAAAAGCATCTCTGTCGTGTCAGGTACACAAACCAAAGACAATCTTGACAGTAATAAATATACATTTCCATGTTATTTTTCTAATGGTGTTGTGCTTTCAGGTAATGTCATTAAGTATCTGTTGCTTTCTTATTGCAGTGATCAATTCTCTTAAGTAAAGACAAGAAATGCTTGAGAGTTTAAATTACCACAATAGCGTTTTGCTAGTATGAATAATTAACTTCTTGCCAACGAAAATCACATCTTGGCAAAGAAATATCATTAAAACTAAATATTTTAAACTAATATAAAATATACAATGAGGCTTTTGAGACAAATGTACATCATCTTCTTTGGTTTCATCTGAATCTAGAGGAACTTTTTCTTTTGTACAAATTCAAAGATAATGCCATTGAAGTGGAACCAAAATCTGAAGCGTTTGAGAAGTTGGTGCATTTTAATTCAAAATCAATTAATTAATGTATTTACACATAGCTGGGACCAGTCATTATCTGTAGGTTGCTTCAGTAAAGAATAATGAAAATAGACATGTATGTTCACGTGGGACCAAGATCAAAAGGATGTTAGAAGAGTAGGTATGCTATATGTGAATGGGTAAGATAAAATACCCTGATATTTTGAATGCTTGAGTAAAGGCCTTTTTGAGTCCAAACCTTCCTCTTATCTGTCCTGTCATCTCATCTCCATAGTACTCCAGCCAGCATCAATTTTGTCTGAAAGGTTACACAGTGTTTAAATATATTTATTGGAAAAAAAAATTCAATTAATATTGTTCTATATTTTTGCAATAAGTGTTATCCCAGCCAGAGGTACATGTAGGCTATTTACTCCTCAAACAGTCACAAGCTGGAGCACATTTCTCTCCAGAATCTGCAAACCACTCTGTCAAATAAAATCAACATCATTCATCTATTTGGTGAAACCTGTATCAGTTTTCCAAAAACACTGTAATTTGCACTCGGCTCTGCAGTTTTTAACATTTTATTGTACACTTTTAACCTGCACAATTCTGTGTCATTTGCTTTGTCTTTCTTTTTTTTTTTTTTTTGGTTTGGTTTGGTTTTAGGGGTTGGGTTGTTTTTTTCTCTTTTTTTTTTTGCCTTTTTTAAATTTTTTTTTTTTACTTTTGTGTTGTTCCTTGAAAGCTTTTCAGCAGGAACGTCTTTAAAACTGCAGCTTCAGCAGATGTCCCAAGACAAAGACGGAAGAATGAAATGATGAAGCAGGCCCTTCAAAAGGATGAATGTTACTAAACAATTTGTTCACATACATCTTTGTCTAGCTGCTTAACTTGCTTTTAGAGGGGAAGATTGACCCAATTTTCTCTTCATTTGTATGCCTCTAGTGCACTGATTCATGCATCATAGAATTTAAATTATCTTCCCTCATACTGCGAGCAGAAATGTTGTCTTATCTGAAAACCCATTTCTTCTTAAAATACTCATTCATCACATATACCAGTGTACTTCTAAAATAGTATATCCATAAAATAGATATAATGGACTCATGTCCTGTTATTTCAGAGAAGTTAATTGAAGCATTGCTCAGGCTTCAAAAGCTACGCTATAAAACCTGGAGTTTTGGAACCACATTGCAAAACCTACTGAAAGATAAGGGGGTCTTCTTTAGGCAGATTCCAACCTTTCACAAGATCTTGGGAGTCTCCTTGAGCTGGGAAAGGCATTTGGGGCAAGCGCTGATAGAAAGACAGCTCAGAGCTGGTACTGATCATCCTCCTGGTCTGAGCAGAGCAATGTGCACAGAGAAAGGAGAAATGGCACCTGTGTTCAATCTTGTAAAGGTACAACCTTGGATTCTATTGGAAAAATATTCCAATATTACCAGATGGATCGTGCTTGGGCTCGTCTGGCCCTCGCTGCTCGGCCAAAGGCAGCTGCTGTGGTTTTTCACCACAGAGATCCCCCTGGCTGGCTAGGAGTTGCAGCTAGACACTGAGAACAAGTCCAGGCTGGTAAGAACTCAGGTCTACCTCTGGTGAAAGTCCTTAGGCTAGGTGAAGAAGAAAGGAGAAGATTCTACTGCAGGGATCAATCCAGAGCTTTATTCCAGGGTCTCAGATCTCTGAATCTTGGTAACAACTACAGTAGAATCTCAGCCACATGGTCCCAGGTCCTTTTAAGCCCAGGGGGAGGGGGAAGGGAGAGGATAGGTGAGCTACCAACCAGGTGGGAGAGGGGGAATCTCAGGGGACAATGACCCCAGGGCTGAGAAGCTTCTATTGAACTTCTGCCAATCACAGGATGCCCTTCCTGGAATGTTAAGCTTGATGGACATCACTTAGGAAGAGGCCAGGGGAGGGGAAAAGAGAAGGTATTGCTACCTGGGAAAGGACAGGGAAGTCTAAAACAGGAAATTGCAACACACTACAACAGGATTCAAGTTGGTGTTGGGGCACAGACTCCAGGAAGTTGGAGGGCTGCCTCACAGGATTACTGTGACATTTTTTCTCTTTTCTTCACAAGACATCCCCTTTTTGGTTAGTTATGGAGATGTGAAAGATTTTAGATAAATGCACAGTTCTTCGCATGTTTGGCCACTCTTCTGTGCCCTAAACAAGGAAATTGAGTTTACATGGTGTTTCATGCACGTTGTCTTGTGCTGCATTTCTAAGGATGAATGCATAGAAAACTAAAGGTTCTGTACTTTTAGAGTTACTATTTAAAGCTAAGTTTGGGGGGATCAGGTCCATGCAACTTTCAGACTTCAAGTTTACAGCATTTCTAGCTGTTGAATTTGTCACAAATCACTTTGCAGCCTTTAATATTGCAAAAGCAGACAATTATCTGCTCACTGAATTGCTTTCTAGTCTGGAATAAGTTTTCTCCTCAGAATCATTTTCACAGTGGGCCAAGTGAAAACATCCTTCTTTCTTACAAGCAGGAGGCATGGCTGCCTGATTTTTTTCTTTGGTTCTTTTGACTGTTTGTTTTATTTCTTTGATTTTGGAGAGGAAGAGGAGTTAACTTTGTAGAAACCAAAGTTTTGTATTTACAGTGACCCAAAGAAACAGTGCAACAGTTAGGACATGGCAAAGGTAGAGCAATATATAAATTTATTATTTAAAGGGGGCTGATAAGAGTTTCAAGTAGAACCTGTAGTAACAGCACAAAGGGCGATTGCTTTAAGCTGAATATTTAGATCAGGCATAAGGAAGAAATTTTGCAAGATGAAACACTGGAACAGATCACCCAGAGAGGGGGTGGTTGCCTGTAAACATTGAAGTTCAGATTGGATGAGGCTCTGAGTGAGCTGATCCAGTTGAAGAAGCCCCTGCTCATTGCAGTGGAGTTAAACCAGACAACCTCTAAAGGTCCCTTCCAATCAAAACTACTCTATGATTTTATGACTCAGACAAGACTTTTCTCATCAGTTTTGTGCATCTTTCTCTTATTATTCTTATCTTGGCCTTGAGGATCTCCTGTATGTTAGCACAGCAGACACAGAAAGTAGTTTATTGCATAAGGAGCCACATTTGGTTCAACAGGACAGAGCGCTCAGATTAAAAATTGCTGGTTCCCTGCTTGTTCTTAAACTTACAAACCAACAGAAATAGTCAAAGGCAAAAAATAATGAAAGGTCAGAGCTATCCCAACTGTTGTGAGAGGGCTTACTTCAGATTTCATTTCAGATTAATTTGAAATTCAAATGAAATGAAGCGCTTAATCTACCCTCAAACACCATTATAGAAAACCAAACTTACATCTTCATCTGAGTACCTGAGAAACACAAGATATGAAGGCAACAAATAAAACCAGTAGAATGATCATAGGAAACCAGATATGTGGATGTAACATATGAGTGAATTCATAAATGGAATGCCTGGAATTCTAAATGTTTTTCCACTGCTGATTCAGGGCATCAGCTCCCAACTATGTCACTTGGCATGAGTTTCTCTCAGTATGTGCTGTCCATAGACCTTTTGTTCTAGACTGTATTATCAGCATTACAAGACTAGATTTTAGGGTTAAAAAGAAACAAAAGCTATACAGAAAGGAAAAAAAAAATTTTTTTGCTTGCTTTTTCTTTTAGAGATGGATAGACAATGAAAAATGAAGAAAATATTCTTTAAAGTTGTGTCCTAAATGCTTAATGTCATATTTCATATGACATTTAATGTCATATTTCACCTCAGTTAGCTGAAGTAAAATGTGTGAAATACACAAAAGGAAAGAATAGGGAGCTGCCAAAATGCTATTCTGCTGGACAAAGGAACATTTTTTCTTAGAACTCTCTCTGCAATGAAACTCATAATGGATGAGAACTGTGAGAGAGGAATTTACTGTCATTTTCTCCAGTCAAACAGAGGAATAAGGTAAAACTGACTACTCTAATCAGTCCTGTCTCATTCAAATCATCTGATCGTGTTTGGTTCAGAGCACAGAGCCTCTGCAAGAAAACACACAGGGAGAAGATGTCATTTTCAAAGAACAGCTTTCTTCTTGCACACCCTGCAGCAGATTAGCTTCTTGCAGCTGAAAGGGCACTGGGGCTCTTCAGTTGCCTCTCCCAGCCCCAGAGCTGGATGTGCTATTCCCTTACTATCAGCTTTGTCCTCTAAGAAAAGTTTTTACCCAATCCTTGAGAATGGTAAATGATGGAAGAACAAGAAGTTACATCTTTATTCTCTGCATGAACACCTGACATAACTTTGTCTCTTGTATTCAATCTGCTACTTCTGGCATAAGGAATTTGAGCAGTGTATTTTTGTCATCTATGTTTTTTCAAGATGCCATTATTGCTGAAGGCAATCAGCTTTAACTAAAATGTCAAAATTTAAGAAAGGAGTATATCAGAAGAAAAGAGGGGGAAAAACCCATGTTTCGGGATAAGGACATCTCAGATGTCAGGGAAAAGTGAAATCTAACTTCACACATCTCTGTAAAAAGCATTTACTTAGGCATTCATTAGGATTTATACCAAAGAATCTTTAACTCATGTTTCAGAAAGCAGCAGGGCTAAGTCCTGAAAGAAACCATATCAAAGAAACATGCTGTAATGCAGGGACAAATTACCTTATTTGAAGATGGGTATAGGATCTTCCTACCTGCTGGGTTTAATTTAAAAGTATAGTGATGCATTATGGCAGGAAAAAAATAGAGCAAAGAAAGAAATGAGCTGTTTGGCTATATAGTTTTTTACTGCTTTATTTTCATTTCATCAATAACTGAAATAGCAGAAAAAATGTTATGGGAGGTCATGTCTTCTCTACATTCCTGGAATTATTCTTTTAAAGTGATCCCTTAAACATGCTAATTGGGCTGTCTGGAGAGACTTTGCCATGTTTGCTTACAGGAACAATGTCACAGTGTCTGCTCATGGGTGGCTTTAGGTAAGGAATACTCTTCCTACTGAGAATTATTATTCCTTCATCTATGATCAGCCATTGGCTGTTGAGGTGGAATATTTTAGGACACATAAAATAGCACTAGACCGTGTCTGTATTTTAGCAAAGAAGCTGCAGAAGAGGTCCCTTTAGTTACCAAAAATAACAATTGTCTCCAAACCTCAGGGTGCTTGCCTTCAAACACATTTTAGAAAAATCTGTTTTCCTTCAAATCAGGGGCTGCCTTTGAAGCTGTTCAAAGACAACCAGCTGCAAACGAAGCCTAACACAATGCATTAATTTGTGCCCTGCTGAAATGTGAATGCAGTCCAATGGGCCAAGATGGAGAATTGTGTATTGCCTGCTCCTCAGGAGTTTTTCAGCTGTGCACCTTCAGGAGTTGCAATTTGGCAAGTGGCAGGAACACTGATGTATTAATGAGCCGTGCTTTACTAGCAGGCACTGTCAGTAGGAGCTGGTGGTGGAGGATGGTATGTGATCCACTGAACCATAGCTAGACTAAGAGGACAAATCTGAAGCAAAGCTTTCACTAAAAATTCATATTTTTCCAAGTGGAAATTTTAAGAAGAGCAGCCAACACTGGGGAGCACTGGGAATTTTCTCAGACACATGATAGAAATGATCAAAGCAGAGAAGTCCTGAGATTAACTAACTACACAAGTGCCAGTGTATTCAGCCATGAGAGACCTCATTTCAAACTTCTGCTTAATATGATTCAGATCAAAGTCTCCTTCATTCTAGCTGAATGCCCTAAATTCCATATTATAGAGTAATTCTCTCTTTACCTAAGTGAATTTTTAATTATTCTATATGGAGAGAAAATCAGAGGAGTTCAATTTAAAGTATAAAATACTGAAGAGAGCCTACATCACAAACTGAATATAAGGCCTATTTTTTAATGAGAGACTTCACTGTGGGTTCTCCAGCCTGTTTTAGCATTCTGGAAATCTAAGATCTTGTCCAAAGAGGCAGTTTCACAAAATAAGGGATTGGTTTCATCCTGATATAGAATGTGATTTTTTTTTTTTTACTTTGATGGATAGGAGGTGACTTTGCAACCCTGCTCCAATATATATATATATAAAATTTTTAAAGATAATTCTGAAAACATTAAGCAAAACGGTGCCCAATATTGCAAACCAATTATCTACAACCTCAGGCAACTTTATGAATTGCATTTTAGTTTAATCTTGGGTTCCTTAGTTTTCCTTCAATTCAAGTGCTAAATTGAAATAGTTCTCCTCTCCTGAATTATCCTCAGCCCCCAATATCTGTGCAGCTTGTAAAATATTTCCTGAAAAAGAAGTTTAGTAATTGTTTAGCAAAATAAGTGGTAACAACAAAATAATTTTCCTGCTTCTTCTTTTTTTCAATCTTCCCTTAAACTATTTCCTTTAATCAGAGTTAGTGACCAGGACGTGCAAACAGCAACCTACCTACTTATCAATGGGGAGTTCTAACTACACATTTACTTAGGCATTCAAGCTACATGGCAGGTCTCAGCTGCTTATTGATTTTACTGCATTAAAATAGATGGTTTTGTTTAGCATTGAAAAAGTGAACAATTTTTCTGACACCAACCACTTGTTTAATAGTCTTGGAATAATCTATATTTCATTAAAATGATGACTTATAACACCCAAGCACACTCCTGTCTTCTTAACTATTGATTTAAGGCAGTTTAACACTTCTGCACCATATAATAAATTGGTCTGGACTAGAAGCACTTTGTTATAAAGTCATTCTTAACTATATAAACACAAAATTGGCATATTTTAGAGATGTTCCTCAGATTAGTTTCTGGGAAAGGATCTTTCCCACCAAAACCAAGTCAGTATTTTTTTTTTTAAAGCCTCATAAAACTTTTAGGTAAGTAGAAGTTACCACAATCAATATTCATAGCATGATTTATA
This sequence comes from Fringilla coelebs, assembly GCF_963513975.1. Taxonomy (NCBI): domain Eukaryota; kingdom Metazoa; phylum Chordata; class Aves; order Passeriformes; family Fringillidae; genus Fringilla; species Fringilla coelebs. The sequence goes on along the minus strand of NC_140028.1, from coordinate 6,522,860 downwards.
GGAGAAAGAAGCTTTCCACTAAATCCTGACCGTAAACCCAGTACTGTAAAGTATTTAGTACAGTAATCCATCTCATAGATATTTTAAAGTGGGCATTAATGGTGCTCAAAAGTCGAGTGACACTGAATCAGCTGTATTACAGAGTAGTTAGGAACTTTATTACTGGAAATGATTCAAACATACCTCAGCCCTTCACCCCTTTATTCTCCAATCAGTGACTTCTTATTTTCCCATATTTTTTCCTGATCACTTTCTTAGCTCCTCAGATCACAAAAGCTTTGCTTTGACATGGCAGAATGACTCATCCTCCTTGAGCTTATGAGAAGGCAAACAGCAGAAAGAAGCAGGTTTGAAACGTAATCTGGTCTATGAGCTGCCAGCAGGTGCTCCCCTGCTATTGTCATTCCATTCCAATTACCCTGAAGAAATCAAAACAGATGCAGTTAAGAGATTGCAAAATTATTTTCAATGCATTCTTCAGTGAAAAAGCAAAAGCATGCCCAGGAAATTCCACTGGAGGAATTAGTCACTCCCACACTTACAACAGGATGACAATACTCCAAATATGTTGCTGTCTTCCCTCAAGGATTCATGTCTTAATTCAATAGCAGGATTTAGTCATATGAAAATGGCAGCTACAAATTGGCTGCTCTTTCATAGGACAGCTAGTATTGCAAAGGAGAAAAATATTCACTACAGAATAAGGCAATATTTTGCAGACATATATATACTTTTGCTACTTCTCAAGTCGCACAAACAGTCATTTCCTCCTTTTGCCCATCTAGAAAGAGAAACAAAGGGAAGAAAACAGCTCATTTTAAGTAGAAAAATGTGATGACTAAAGTAGAGACATGTTCAGGAAGAGCAAGATGTGGTTTTGAAACCTTTTGCCTTCTAAATTGGACTTCAAAATGATGACAGCCCTGAGAGACAGTAGAGTAATATAATTATTTTAGCTTTTCAGATAAGAACATCAGGAGTGCAGAGACTTGAAGCCAAGCAACAATCACTTACTCTTTGATAAATCTATAGACAAAAATTACTGTTGTGCTCTAATCATCCAAGATATATTTTCAACTTTCCTGGACAAACAAGCACACACCTTTCACCTGTGCAAGGGAGAAACATAATATCAACAATCAGCTGATCAGAGCAGTGTGATATTCCACCCTTAAGGGGGTACTCAAGACTTGTAGATGTTCGTGAGCAAAAGGAATGACAAAAGCTGCAAAAGCCTACAAAGTTTTATTAATAAATTATTCATTTACCATGGAAATGAGTAGAAGTTAGTATCTTATCTGTTAGTATAAGTACAGGTGGATAAAGGAGTGGGGTGGAAGGAAATAGAGAGGGATGGATTAAAGAGGGGAGGAGAGAGTAAAAAGAAGAGTGGAAGAACGAGAGATCACTAGTCCTGGCTCCAGCATCAATCCAGCTGATGAGGTGTCCAAGGTCCCAGGTACCTTTTAGAGATGATTTTCCGCCCCTTGAACTTGAAATAAGTTTCTTGTTTTCTATGAAAATCACTTCTCATGCACAGTCCATTCTTCTGGACTTTTCTGGAAATGGGTTGGAGAGTTTCAGGGGTCTTGGGTGGCCTTGACCCCCCCCCCCTCCTTACAGTCCATGCCCAGTTCTAGCCTCATTCCTATACCTGCATTGTGCTGTGTTATCTCCAGGAAACAGAGCAAGGACATTTGTTCCAAAAAAGTGCTGCTCTGCCTCCATTTGGCCCCTGCTCCAGCCACATCCTGTCCTTTCTCATGTTCTCAGCATGTTCTTACCAACAACCCTTGGCTGGCTCCACAGCCACCCAGCTGTCAGTGTTTTGGACATGAGCATTAGCTCCCTTGCCTTCCAGGCTTCAACAGAACCAGTCCAGCTTACTCAAATGGGTTTTATGCAATTCATAGATATTACAATGATGACCCCTGTACTAAACTAATGTAATGAAGTTATTCAATATTACTTCAACCAATCACAGTGAGAATGATCAAAATCAATCCATATGTTATCTACTTGCTATAAGGAAAGCATGTGAGGTATGTATTGCTGAATTTAGCTCACTAAATGAGGTATAAATTAACAAGAGAATAACACTTAGCTGTGTTTGCATATCTAAAACATAAGGGTAAAATAAGAAACATAAGGGGAAAAAGCAGGCAAAGCACTCACCACCAACTTGTGCAAAGTGCAGACAGGTATTGTTCACTGTATATGAACAATTATATGTCTGCACTAATGTATCTAGTCATACATTATAGACTATTTACGTATAAAGACCATTTACATATAGCATACATTTGTTATAAAAGTTCACTTCTTTCTTTTGGCTATTTGTTGGTGGTAGCTTTCTCTCTACACTCTCAGAGTCTTTCCTCATCGTATTTGCTTGGTTTTTCTCATCTACCCTGTGTAATAAGCTGTGGTGTCCACTCATTCTGGCCCTCACTGTCAGGCAAATCAGACATCCCTTGGCCCTCAGCAGGGCTCCTTTTCCATTTGTATGGGGCCACATTTTATTTGGTGGAAACCTGAGGTGTAAGGAAATAATGCTACAAAGTTTTGTATATGCCTTGGTTCTGGATGGGGAGAGGAGGGAAAAAATAAAAATAGTTTCTACCTGGAGGACCTTGCATTTAGATGTCTGTGTGAGGATGTTGACACATGAGCAAGGAATCTCAGTTTCTGTCTTAGCCAGTGGACAGCCAGGGTTTGATTCAGCTCCCTGAACATCCATTTGGGATGGGTATCTTGACTGAGGGTTTACAGGAAACCCCTATGGCTCTGAAGCTCTGTCTGTGGGACACATAAGTTATCTCAGAGCATTTCAGAGGGCAACAAAGGATTGTTTTTAGGTAACTGAATAGCACACCTAATTAGTGAAGCCTGGGGCACAACTCCAGCGCCCCTAAAATAAACATCTACACTTGTCTGAATCATTATCCAGACTCCAGTGACTGGATAGAGTTCCTCTGAGTAAATTTGGAACTTGCACATCTGGTACAGCAGTAGGTACCTCATCTTAGATGTCTTAATCTCTCACTGAATCTGCTTTCTGTACAAAACAGGGCCAGGCAACATGAGGATTTTGTAGATGAAGCAAAGCCTGCATGCACACTACCCAAAACCCTTTCTCCATGACCCAGTGCAGTGACCTGAATGAAAGCATATGTCAGCTCTGAATAATCTCCTCTGGGACCCAACAGTGGGATAACCATAACAGTAGCCTGCTCTTCCGGGGCTTATATGTCAAGTTTCTCATTCAGAGCTTGTTCAGGTGCATCTCACATTACACTATACCTTTCTGATATACCCTGAATGCCTTTCAGTGGTGTGTTAAGTGATGTAGCTAACATCTGTCACATGTAATTTGTCCTCTCTTTTTAACTCCCCAAGGGAGGCATTATGCATGCAGTGTAGCATTTTGTTTTAGTTAAGAATTCCTGCTTGCTGTTTACACATAAAAGATGCTGGGGCAGAGTTGCTGCAAGATGAAGGTCTCCTGCTGTGAATTCAAAGCTCTGAGTTTTTACCCTATTTTGAACCTTCACAAAAGGCTGACCTTCTGCTTAGCCATTTCTGAGTGACTTCCCATGAACCATAGTCAAAACTGATTTACTACTCACAATGTTTTCTCTGTTTGCCTGACTGAGAACACTAATATGCCATTAATTAGCAGTTTGCTGGAAGGTGGTAAGACCTTTTGACTTCTTGATCCATCTGTGATCGTTGCTGTGCATACAGTGGGAAGGCAAGAGCCAAAACTTGTGAAAGGAAGAGAGAACAGCAAGCTTTGTGATGATCCTAATTTTCTGTCACGCGTATCACACTGGGTTAGAAAACAACTCTGCAAAATGTACATTTTAAACAACATCTTTACTCATTTTTTTTCTCTTTTTGCTACTATTATCTGTAATATTAAAGCAACATGGTCAATGACAGAAGCAGAATTTAAACAAATGGTAAATATAGTAAGTACAACAGACCTCAAGGGAGAAAACTCACTCTTCTGAGCTCAACAAGTCAACTTAGAGATTCTCGTGCCTTTCAGAAACTGCCTATTATGTTAAAATAATTTCTGATTAATTTAAAACTTATTCTGCTAGACACCTAAATTAACTGGAATTTAACAAAGTCCTGTGTAACTCTCAGGAAAGTGAAACCACGTTACTTTGTGTTGGATCCTGTCCTACCTGACACAGCTTTTGTAGAATAATAGAATGGTTTGTGTTGAGAAGAATCTCAAAGATCATCTCACTCCAACTCTCCTGCCATGGGCAGGGACACTGTCTACTTGACAGGTTGTTCAGGGCCCCATCCACATGCTTATATATACATATTATATATAACCATACCTGAAAGGATGAGGTTCCAGCGTCTACCACTTGAAACTTTCTTGGAAGTTTCTCTTTTGTACCTATGCAAGTTCTTTTTTCTCTGCATCCCTGTGAAATAATTTCCCACTAGTCTACTGTTGTAACCTGTTATTTCTGCCTCAGAGGATGGTTTGAGAGGGAAAGAGATAAAGAAGCTTGTTATTGTCTTTTTGCATATGATTCATGGGCATTTATGATATAGTTTGCTGAAATGATAACTCTGTCCTTTAGAATGAGCTGACATTTAAAAAATAATAAAAGTCAAATTCTCCCACATCCACACCTACCTGTATTCCAAGGGAAAAAAACTCAACTTCTGCAGTTAAGATTCATATCAAAATTAGACCCCATCAACTCAGAGCCATTTGCTTTTTTAAGAATCCATAATCAACTCTGCAACTGAGGGTAGGCAGCAAAATCGTTATGCAGGTCTGCTCCATCTCTCTATACTGAACCTTTTCCTACCTTTTAACCTCCCTGAAATGGGAAGGGAGGAGAAAATACAGTCAAGGTCTTCTGCCTGCTTTTCTCAGCATAATGAATCCTCCCCCATGTCCATTTAGTTCATCCCCACTATAAAAATGACTTTTTCAATCAAAGCATTGTACTCCTTCCAAAGACATTAAGCCAAATGACAGAACATGAGCTGGGATGACAAGGACAAGCCAGCTCAGTGCAAGGTAAGGGGGGTTTCTAAAGTGAATGACTGAAAACAAATACATAACAGCACTCTGCTCAAGGACTCTTAGCAAATTATTCCTACAGAGAGTCTGATCTTGGATCAGGATATAAGAAAAATTAGGTAGTGAAACAGAAAACTACCCCTTTGTTACTTTTCTTTTCTTACTCCCTTGCCATGAGTGGTTCTGTTCCTTATTTATGGGGTTTTGTAACTTTGAACATGTGCTCAAAGCCCAGAAAAATTCAGAAGTTGGAATCAAAAAGTGAAGTTTAGTCTACAACAAAAGGAGGGAGTTTGGTGTCTCAGAATGATAGTCACAGGAATAGCCATAGGGAATAGATGGATTAATAAACAGAAAATCAAAACTGCCTTTAGGAGGAACATGCCTGATACCTACACACTGCCAGAATCAGGAACTTATCTAAAGACCTGAGGTAAATGCCTACACAGAAATTACGACTCACACACCAATACTGCTGGTTTTTTACCAGGTGACATTCTCCCACATCTTCTATTTGCTCTGCCCTAAATAGATGATCAACTGATTTTTTTGGCCCCTCCCTCAGATTAACAAGCGCTGTAGCACATCTCTATAAATTCAACAAGATTGATTTTTTGCTAAAAACCATAAATTTCTATTTCTTTTTGCTATTATAAAACATTTTATTATCCTGTCTCATATATTAAACTTCTTATTTTTAACTATAATTTATCATTTTTACACACTTTCTCTCTTCTTCTCCCACAGAAATCAAGTTTCTAAATCTTTGTGTGTTCCTCTATTTCTCTATTTTTAAACATCCCTTCAGAAAGTGTTAATTGCTTTCAACCCAATTTATTATAGCTGGAGTTCTCAAACAGACATCGTATTTCTGGGTGTTCTTGAGAAAAACACCCAGAACACCAACAACAATAAAACCCCCCACCTTCAGAAACAGCTTTATCTTCTAAGAAAATAGCATCAGTTGATCAAGAGGTACAGACCTCTAAGAAGTGCAGAACTGATTAAATACAGACAAATAAACTTCCCCGTAAACAGATTAAAACATGGAGCTTTAACCAACTCATGATCTTCAAAGGTACTTGATATCAGCAATCCATGAATGAAAATACCAAATATTGTTTCCTTCTCTGAATTATTTCTTTTTAATTTCCATTGCACTCATCAGAGTTCTGCATGTTTGTTCATCACTTTACAGACACAACCTGAGACCCTGATTCTGTCCTTGAACTTCAGGACTGTCTCCTTCAAAGGAGACATTTTTTTCCTGAGCTACATAAAAGCAATAAGAGTATACAATGAATGGGAAAAGGGTGACACTTTGTGGCTATACAAGAAAACTAAGGTGTCTTCATCCTTTTATGTATCATTAATTTTGGGTCCATGTTCCTGATACCATTATAATTTAAAGGTGACAAAACTAGAATGAACTTTGACCAATATGATACATATTTATCTCCAAAAACTAAACAAAATCTTCAAGCTAAGAACATGAGAATGATTTTGAGGATGTGCTTCTAAAAACACAGCTAAGAAAGTCATTCTAAGGGTTACCACAAGTTTTCTTGAAAATCCATCATATGTTATTTAGGCATGCTAGCAAAAATAAATTTAGGAAATAAGACTTTGGGGAAGATTTTGCCTCTTCCAAAACCAATTTAACTCCCTTTATTTCTACCGGAAATTATTTTCTAAACAACTTCCTGTGAGCTTAGCCACTTCCACCAGATCTCTCATTTTATGAAAACTAATGGAAGGATCACTCTTTCTGCTGAAAGCTTGGTCTATAGTCCATAATTGCTAAAAGTCATCAATACCTAAATCCAGATTTAACTATGAAAAAAGGACAGTTATAAATTCTGTTGTTGAGTTTAAAAAAAATGTACAAGACAATGAAAGTAGTGAAATCTAAAGAAACCTATCAGTCCTGTGCTGAACCAATCTAATGTTGAAAGCCTTCCCCTTGATCTTGATTGCAGATTAAAATTCTAGACAATCTAGAATTGTAGATTGCTATTCTACATCTCTATGAGTTAAAAAATGCCAAGAGTGTGAAAAGGAAGAGATGAGTTTTCAGCTTCTTGCATTCTTCCCACATCTTCTTTTGAACTGGTCAGTGCCCCAAGCGCTGTCTCTATGCGCCAGGGTGCCCAGACATTTTCACTTTTGACAGTAAACACCTACTGGTGAGTCCTGTTGTACTTTGTGTGGTAAGATCAGCCTGGAATGATCACTGTGTACTGACTGCTGTGAGCAGCATTTCTGTGAAAGAGTAACTTTCCAGCTCTTTGTGCCACTGCTAGGACCATTTGACTTGGATCTGGTGCAGCTTTACTGGAAATCTCATTTGACTCAAGTAATAGAACTAACTGCCTTCTCATATTTACATGCATATATATATATACATTTATATGTACATACCAAAAATAAAAATAGTGTTTGCTGTCAGTGACACTGATAAAGAGAGAGAACTCACACTAAATTGATTTTCATGGGTCTGTTCCTTCTAGGAATAGTATTTCATACTTCTTTACTTCACAACACCCATGAAATTAGTAGCATAGTAAGTCCATTCTCCAGGGATAAAAATTTGGATGCAGAGTGATTTTAAGTGCATTTTACAATTAACATTGTGGAAAGAAGCAGTAGCTGGGAGCCCTACTTAAAGAGCTGCCTTGTAGCAGAGTATTAACTTTTGAGTAGAAATAAAAGAGCATTTGCATAATTATTGAGAGCCAGACTGGGTCCTTGTAGCAGGCTTGGACACCAGGCAACAAAAGAGTGCAGAGCACTCAATCAGGGGGGAGCAGTCAAACCCTTCCATGTGTACACCCATGGAAGTGTTAGCATTGCTGAGAAAAGGGAGATGAGGTGACATTCAACCCAGCTACCACCAGCCCCTGGCTTTACCCTCTAAACCTGTGGACTGGCTGATTTCCCAGTGCTCCCTCTATTTAGTCAAAGCAAGAGAGGAGCTCCAAGACAGGACTCATTCAGAGATCCCAGGATTGTGTCTTTTTTCAGGGACTCTCTGTGCTGTAGTACAGGAACATTTGATGTAGGTAGCAAAGTGAATGAATGGCTTCAGGCTCTGAGTCCCAGTTTCCCAGAGGGATTTAAAAGACCATTTATTTTTCCTCTTTGCCCTGAAGCATGATTAGTTACACACCAGCTTCATTCCTGACACAGGCTGAAACAATCCTGTTTGAGGACCTCCAGTGATGGAGGTTCTCACAGTTTCCAGGCAATCAATCTTAGTTCTAAATTGGAAATACTTTTTGCCATGCTGCAATTCACATCAAAACTTTCCATGATTGTACTTGGGTGTCTATAGAGCAGACCTGTCTTCTTCTGAGCAAGGTATTTGGGAACCCATTGCAGTCAGCAGAGCATCAGACAATTTTAATTTCAGTAATTGAAGAAGCTGCTTAATCTTCTTGGTTTACAGGCTCATGTTTATCCTTGTCCCAGCTCTTGAGGTTAATGTTTAGTAACTGCACACTAGTTGGTCAAAAAACCTGAAGTTCCATCATCCCTAACACAGTACTAGGCCTGGAAGGGAGTGAATGAATTCATATCTTCTAGAAGCTTTGGGGGTTTCTGCTATACAAAATAAAGCTTTCTATTTTGATCCTACAATCTTTTTGGCTCATATTTGACCCATATTGTTCTCTAACTTACAGATCCCTTTTCTACAGATCTGCTACAGACATATCCTTTCCTGCAATTGTATACTTGGCTATTTTTTTTTTCAATTTTGACACCTAACACTGTCTCTGCTCACTTAATCTCATTCAATCATTTCTTTCTGCAAGAGTGTTTTACGAACTTTAAAATTTACTTTCTATTCTATTGATTTAATTTAGCACGTGTTTCCTCTCAGGTTCATATGATCAGTAAACTGAAAAAAATCCCACTTTTTAAATTGTTTGCACAGTTAGTGAATACATTGACCAGTTAAATGGCAGTTTTCTGCAAGACTCCACAAATATATTCTTTCTCTTTTGAAATTGATAATTTCTTTATATAAAGGGTTATCAGACTCATGTAGTAGTGGTTCCAAGTTTCCATGTTTCCATTCCTTGTTGGAATCATCCTGGAGCATGAAATAAACCTTTCTAAAATTAAGGTTTCTTTTCCACTATTTACTTTTACCATCTTTATTCAGAAGACCTACTTTGTCTTGAAAGAAAATGGCAGTGGTTTGAGGTAATCATATAATTTGGTTTTGTTGGTTCCTACTGGTTTAGCCCTTCAGTTATTAAGGTAGAAATAGTTACAAAAAGTGTGAAATTATTTTAACTGAGAATTTATGATGTGTTTGCAATTACTTTTTCATTTCTGTTTCCCTTATTCAAAGTAGAAAACTCAGAAATCTTATCCTTTTATCACAACATAAGTATTTCCAGACATCTGTTAGTCATTGACCTTTTACAGGAGAACTTAAGAACGACAAGAACTTGAGTATCAGATCAAGATTTCCCATGATGTTTCACTTACTGCTCAAAGAATTACATCTTGTTACCCTTGATGTCTCTTACGCATTGCACTCCATTTTTTTGGTCTAACTCTCTGTCTACATGTTCATTTTATTTTCAATTTTTTATATCTATCATCATTTTTATCAATCTCAGTTTCTATTTCTGGTTTCTTTTAGTATCTGAGTCGAAGTTTTAACCACTTTGTTTTTTCATTAAAACACTGCCCTTCATGTGCAATGGAATTGCTTGCTTATGTAGCTGCTTCATTTTTTTTCAAAGAAATGTCACAATTCCTTCAGTCATCTCCCTTCAATTCACCTTTTCTGGAATTATAGCTAGAAGTTATCAAACACTACTAATGACAGAAAATCTTGGTACATAGGGCTCTGTCACTTACTATTTTCATTTTCTCTTTTTTCTTTTGAATGATCCTCAGGCAACTCCTGTTCATAGTGCAGTCATATGTAATTGCCTCAAAGATCTGCTACAGCAAATGAATTGCATTATTAAAGTTTTCTAATCTTTTAGTTTATCTTCATATTTCTCATGTCAGTGTACACATACCCAAGATAGCTGATTATTTTCTTCCTGCTTCTGATATTCTAAATCTGATATAAATGAGTCCATCCTCATTTTCCATGAGGTGAGCTGCCCCCTAAGCAAACTGCTTATGAAAAGTTCATTAGATGCCCCCACAAGTGCACCCTTGCACCCAATGTCATTGTTTGACTCCAGGATTTGCTGAGGGGGCCACACACTCTCCCAGATTTCCACCCAGCATCCAGCAGTAGTTCTCTTCCATGTGGCACTGTTTGTTCAGAGTCATGCCCATTCCTGATTTTGATAACTCCAAGAACAAATTAAGAGAAAGAAAACTTGGCAGCATCTCACATTGAGGATCTTGGGATTTCAAGTTGCGGGAAAAAAGGGTCTTTTTGATATCTAAAATATTTGAGCTGCCTCTTTGTGTTTCTTCTCAAAGACAGTTGCTCTGAATCTCACATTTTGGAAAGAACTAAACTTTTTCTACTGTGTCACAAGGACACAATTTTAATCTTCTGTCAGAATAAGCATATCCATTTTTGATCTCAAGGTTGCTGATAAGGACAAAGTGCATGTTATACATCAAGAAAAATTATCATTCAGCTCCTTTTTGGGGGATTGAGTGGGTATATATGATTAGATCTTAAGCTCATAGTATTGTTTGATCAACTCAATTCCCAGAATATGGTAGCTAGCTTTAACATCTTGTGTTACTGGGTGACTGCCTAAAAGCAACATGTCCCAAAATTTTAAAGCATCACTTCCCTTTCAGAAAGAAGTTATGGACTGTGTGATTGTACCATTTCAAAGGAAAACAAAAACACCACCACAACACGTTATGATTTGTAAATTAAATGAGTGGGATCTATTTCAAATAATGGTATTTGCAAAATATACCATTATGTAAAAAATTCAGAAATAAAAGTCTCATATTGAAGGTATGGTGCAGCTGTCCAAGTAAATCCTGATTTGGATTGCTCTGATTATTTGTACAATCTATCCTAAAGTTGGCTCTAAATCATCACACTAGAAATTATTCACATGATAAATACAGGTAAATACAGGTGTTTAAGTTATGTGGCTATGTCTCCATATTCTCCTTTGAGCAGTCTTCTAAACTAAACACTCTAATTTGGAAGACCTTTAGATCAATGGTATGGATTGCTTTAAAAATATGCTAACACACTAAGAGTGACAAGCAATGTAAAGAAATAAGCAGCAGATTCTTAGCCACAAAGATCAACAAGAATTACGGTTCTAATAGCATATTTTCCGCTTTTTTATCAAAATTTCATTAAATATGTACTGGTAAGATTTGTCTTTTGTTAGCCTCAGGCTATGTTTCCATGGCAGCCTCACTGCTGGTCATTGCATTTCCCCTGCCAGCTGTACATTTTCACCTTTTTCCTTACAAGACTTTCTGTAAAGGTCTTTTGGTTTTATAGTACAGAAGAAAAAAAGCCATTAAAAATAGTATCTTCCTGTAAGATTAATGTGCTGGTGTTACTCAAAGAGTTCAGCTAAAACAAGAAACGAGGGAAACGAATGGGAGAATGAGCCTGGATCATGTTCCATAGGAAGAGGGCAAGGACTGTGGCAGTCAGGAGTTAGAAGTGCCACAGAAGTACAGATTCAAAAAACTCAAGGAGTTCAGGTCAGTTGCTGACATTTAAATTCTTTGTGTCATTTGAGATGCTTGCACACCCTGCCTATCCTCCAGAGATTTTACTGCATCCCCCACGGGTCCTGCTGCCGACCAAGTGTGAGCATCTCCTGCACCCCAGGCTCCCTCAGACCCCAGGACCCCATGTGTCAGCAGCTGGTCAGAGCCCAGGTGTGCAGGCTGTCCTCTGCACTCCCTAAATTACTGCTGTCTTCTGCAAGCACCTTCTAGGCAGTGGTGCTGGCTGCAGAGGTGACCATCTGCCACTGGTGCACCCAGCTTCAAAACTCCTTCCCGTCCCAGTTGGGCGGGAGTGTTGATCTGCTTGAGGCTAGGAAGGATCTTCAGAGGAGTTTGGACAGACTGGAATAGGCTGAGCAGGGAAGAGGGGGAATCACCATCCCTGGAATTGTTCAGGAGATTTGTGGCTGTGGCACTTGATGACATGGTTTAGTGGTGATCATGACGGTGTTCTGTTAATAGCTGGACTTGATCTTAGAGGTTTTTTTCAGCCTTAATGATTCTGTGATTCCAAAGAAGATCCTTGCACTAAAATAGAGTGCATGATGTAACCGACCACATATTCAGTTTAAAAGAATGTATAACATCAGCAGCAGAATGCTGCAGTTTCAACTGCATATACTCAACACTGTTTACCTGGTGTGCAGAGATTCATGCAACCAGCATGAAACAGACATTTTCCACAGATGTTTTTGAAACAAAAAATTTGATTTCCCTCCTTTCAGTTTTATTATAATGAGCACTGTAACCACACTCAGACCAGGACATTTAATTTTTTATTATAAACGAATGTAGCACAATCTAATAATAGTCTACACAGTGGTATTTAAAAATATAAGACCCATGTTCATTAAACATTAGGAAGAAATTATTTGTAGTGAGTGTGATGAGACATGGGAACAGGTTGTCCGGAGAAGCTGTGGATGCCCCAGCTGTGGACACCTGGAATCATCCAAGGCCAGGTAGGATGGGGCTTTGAGCACCCTGGTCTAGTGGAAGGTGTCCCTGTCCATGACAGAAGGTAGGAACCAGGTGATCTCTAGGGTCCCTTCCAACCAAAGCCACTCCATGATTCTATGATTCATGTTTGCTGCGCACTTATAAAGAACTAAAAAAGCATCTCAGGGAAAAAAGAAAAAAAAAGCACAAAATAAAACAAGGGAAGAAAGGTTCATAAATTGCTAAACAGAACATATTCAGAGTGAAAATCATCAAAAGGCCTAAATATAGAGCAGTGATATATCCTGGCTCTAGGAAATTTAGATTAACTTGCATGTTATTGGAAAGAAATAAAGTGGATTTTGATGGATTTACTCACTGCACCCAAATCATTATTAAATGCATATAATGTTTCATCACTCCAATTCTCTCTGCTTTGGAGTAGCTTGCTCTGTGATCATGTTACAGTTTAACTCCTCGTGCACAGTCTATTCTAATCTATTTTACTTCCTCAGGAGATCTCTCCCTTTAATGCAAAGGAAAGCATTCTAAGAGCAAGCATGTAGAGTTTTTCCCAAGGTATAACCTTCCTCTACATGCCTGATCTGTTGCAATTCTCTGGCCTGATCCTTCATTTCAACCATCAAGCTAATTATAGTCCCATTGTACCTTACTGTATAACCTGCAAGAGTCCGTCACACTCTGCCTGGCTTCTGACTTTTTCTGGCACTTTTTAATCCTCTGTCTGCTTAACTTGTGAGCTCTGAGCCTTGATAGGAGGTCACTCCCTAGACAACAGACCTCTGAGGGGTGTTCAGGTGTCAGAAGAAACCTTTGCTGTCAGTTGTGAGCAACCTTGTACTTTTCTCCATCACTCAGAGTCTGATTCCGTGCGGCACAAACCCCCTTCCTTCTCCTGAGCTCTGCAGTGGGATATACAAACTCCTCAGTGTCAGATCCCACACTTCAGGCCTGTCAAACCTCATGCACTAAGCACCCAGCACATATTCCTGCCTTTTTTTCACAGTCCCTTACTGCCCTACCTGTAGCTCACACATTAAAAACCTGCAGCAATCTGGCCTCTTTCCTGTCCCATATGCTCATTCCTCTGCATACAACACAGCCAGGAAAAAATATTGGCTCTGAATAAGTCTGAAATTACTCTGAGGAATTAAACCTAAAGGATGCTTTGCAGCCATATGATACCGTTATTCAGAGGCTGCCAGAATCCCATGATAGACCATAGTTTTATCTCATTAATTAGGTATGGGTTATGTTTTTGAGAGATTTATCTTAATTCTTTTTCTATGTCCATGCCACTTCTTTCTGCTTCATTTTTAATGTGGCACAGGACTTACATGACCTGAAATAAAGAAAACAGGATGTGCAATCCTGCCAAGTTTTACCCAGCAAAGTGGCAGAGAAATAGTTGGTTCCACAATAAAGTGGAACAGAGCAAAGTAGGGACTGTGCCAGGCAGGATGCAAGAGTAGAAGAGAAAATACAGCTTTAAATGTTGGAATAAAATAGGAATATAAAGTAAACATTTTCATGTAGCATGCCTGAGCAGAAGAGCTGTGGAAAAGACCAGATCACTGAGACATATAGACTTATGGTTTCCAGGATATTAAAATGAACTATATCCAAACTAGATAAATTGAAGTAGATGAGCTAATTGAATTGATTTAATTGATTGAACTAGATAAATTTGCTATATCTGAAACAGATAAAAGAAATTGAAAGATGTTCATCTAACTGGATGTAAGTATTAAATTGATACCCAGATGCCAAATTAAAAATAAATTTTAAAAAATGCTCTACCAATTATGGTAGATCTAGAGACATCAGTGTAAACAAGCAACAAGAAGAACAACAAAAATCAGAATTGCAGAATTGTTGAAATTCATCTGATATATACTGCATACATCAGATAGAGCTAATAGAAGGGAAGATATACAAGATACTGAAAACCAGACCCAGTCTTTGTTTTGATTTTATCAAAGTCAAAAATAATAGAGTTTAGAGATAGAAGGTCATTAGATTTCTTTTCCCAAAAGCAATAATTTCAGTCACAGTATGAGGAGAGACAAGACTTTGAAATGTAAAAGAGACAAAGTGGTGGTGGCCACACGGGAGTAACAACACTGCAGTTGATCATCTCAAACGATTTGGGTTGAAAGGGAACTTAAAAACAATTTGCTTCCAACACCCCTGCCACAGGCAGGGGCACCTTCCACTAGACCAGGTCCTTCAGGGTCCCATCCATGCTGGCCCTGAACATTTCCAGGGAAACCTCAGGATTCACATGGGGAGGTTTAAAAGAGCATATCTTGCAGATATTTTGTGTTTCTCTCGTGAGTGAAAGATAAGTGATGTTGCTCAAGGGGATTATTTTGCAGGTTTTGGAGAAAAAAAAGGAAAAAAGTGTCAGTCTCTTGACCAATGGTGAAGGGGAAATCAGGGTGTTCCCTTGGTCTGTCGAGACTTCCATCTTGAAAAGAGAGTGCCAGAGCAGTGTTCTTTATTAAAAATGCCAAACATGGAAACCTACTTTTAATTATCACACACATGAAAAGTCATACAGCAATCCTAACTACTAAAAAGTAAAAATAAAGACTTTTGACACTTATTTTGCACAAACACTAGTGACAGATAGATATTGCTGTGTGAGAGCTGTTATATGGCTGTTAATGCTCACATTTGTTGGTGTATGCTTTGCAACAAGAGGTTGCATACTAATGACTTTACAACTTATTTATCAGCTCTGGATGATTTTGAGGTGGGATTTTGTTAACTCATATTTTTTCACATTTCTCGGAATATGGTGTACATGTGAGAGGGAGATTTATGGATAGGAATAAAATGTCAAAGATCTGTGAAAATCAATATTCACATATTTCATAAACAAGTGGGACATACTCAAGAAATATTTTTGTATGTATATTGTGTTAAAGTATTTTGACTACAGTGAATCAAACTTTTCTGTAGTGGAATCTACACCATTCTTGTTTATCTATGATCTCTTTCATCTTTCAGCAGTAACCAGGCCATTTTTAAATTCAAAAAACCACAGTGATCTCAGCCTTTGCAGTTTCATCATAGCACGTCATTATTTAATACAGCACTGCTGTTTCCTGATAGCAGTGTTTCTCCTGCGAAGGAGGCAGTAATTAAAATAAAAATTATGTCTGTGGTTTAAGTTGTTTGGTTGGATGCATATAGCATTTCAAGAGAGTAATCTGTTACAGGAGGCTTAAGGACTTGTTACCGTGCCTGCTTTGCAGATACCAACTTTCTGTACAGTGAGTACACAATCAGGTCTGGCCTTTTATCAGGGTTCAAGTTCATGGTGTCTTGTCACTCTCTTTGTGTAATTATTCCTAATCTGCCCAGGTTACCCCACTCTGTTGTACAGACACGCCGATGTTTCATTTTCCTTCTTCCACATTGAATCCTCATTCAGTCCCAAGTTTTGTATCTGGCTTTCATAAAATCATAGAAAATCCTGAATTGGAAATGACCCATCAGGAGCATTGAGTCCAACTTCTGGCACTGCACAGATCAACCCCCAAAATCCCACCAAGTGCCTGAAATCATCCAAACACTTCTTGAACTCTGACAGGTTTAGAGTCATGACCACATCCCTGGAGCCCCTGTTTTGTCATTGTTAGGGTTTGGACAATTTTCTTTCCTACTCATCACCATTCCTGAGCTGTCTGCATGACAAATAGCGTGCTCCTTATGTGATGTGATGAAACTGGCTCTAAACACACAGAATCCTAAAGCAACGCATTTCCAGGACACTGATTCTCCAGAGTTCAGACGTGTGCCAGCCAGCTTTCCTCTCTTCTGATTCCCATTAAAATGTGCACCACAGAGTGTGTTTAACTACCTACATGATACCACAGCAGTGTTAAAAAATGTCTAGACCCTCACACAATTGTCCAAATGAGCTTCCACCAAACATTTTTGTTTGTCCATGCATATTTCAGTCCTGCCAGATGGGAATCAGCAAAGAAGTGACTGTTGTCATCACTAAAGCCACATGTCACTTAGCCAGCCTAAATTCAAACCTCATGATTCTTGATAATTAGGACTAAGTTATGGAAAAAATATGAAAGAAAAAAAAATAAATAGCAGAAAATCAGGTCCTGTATGGTTGTGTGGGAGGCAGTTGAAATGCAATGTAAGCAATCCATAGTCATCAAAAAGCACTGAACTAGTCAGATCCAGAAATATGGATACTACCAAAGTGATGTCTCTATACAGAGGACTGTCAATGTGGAAACTCCTTCTCTATAATTCGAAAACAAAAAAAAAAAAAAAATGCAATATAATTTATGTCCAACAGGAAAATAATTGTAGAAATTTTACATTTTTAAAAGTGTGTGGATTTTTTAGCAGAAAATGTCAACTGGAACACTTCAGTTTTCATTCAGTCAAGGCATTTTTTATAGAAAACTTTTAGTAGCTTAGTATGCACTACGTACCCAAGTAAAGGAAAAAAATAAAATCTCTCCTATGTGAGTCATATAAGTTTATATGGAAAACAAATTGCAACAGAGGTTAGAAATAAAAAAAAAAGTTTCTAACAGTTTAACTACTGGTCTCATCTTTTCACCTTGGAAATATGATTTAGATGAGGAAAACTCTTTCCTTTGCTTGCTGTAGGATAAAATATGATTTCCCAGTGTTATGGCCATTCCATTTGAATTTGTTAATTTCACAGACAAACACACACACACAGACAAACAAAGCCTCAAACATTTTACAGAAATAACATATAGTTTTTAAGTTTATAAAGAATATTATAAATAAATAATTCACTCACTGCCAAGGTAAAATTACTCTCTCGGGAATAAACACCTAGGAAGGAAAGCTCTCTGACAGGTAAAAGAAGAGAGAAGAAGCTTTTTCTTTAGCCCAAACCTCCTACTAATTTTCTCTCTGTCTTTCACTCTGAGTTCCCAAGCTGGTTTTTAAAATCTCTGGCAGAACATCAACAGTGCAGTGGTAAACTAAACCATCCAGTCACTTCCATCCAATTAGACCTGATTTATTCCCTTTTAAAGGGCCAACTATGACAATCTCAGCTTTGGGGACTGATGGATAATGACTCTGATGCAATATTTGAATCATTTATATTGTACCAGAACGTTTCACAGAAAACTCAGGGGTTGTCCTATTAGAATTTTCCTAAAGAGATGGAAATATCTTTGTTTGGTTAGGTTTTTTTCAGACTTTTTTGGTATATTCTTTTCAGAGGGAAATTACTTTTAATCAACTTAGTTAAATGTACTTTGTTCATATGCTTTTTTTAAATTTATTTATTTATACTTACTTGATGTCCATCTAAGATGTTCCAATATTGCCAACTCTTGCTTCCTATTTCCCACAATGGACTCTAGATTCCACTAAAAGTGTGCTTTGTCCTTCAGAATTTATCAGTATCTTCATGACAGGCAATGAATAACAATTTTTAAGCTTTTCAGCAGGCTGCTTTCATGATGCTTTAGACTTGGCATCTCTCTAAGGATCCTGTCTTCAGAAGGATACATTGGGAAAAAAAAGTTCAGAATGGTTTTAAGGAAAAAGCTTTTCCTCATAAGGACCATCAAATATCAGAACAGATTGTCCTGTCAAGTCATGCCACTGGCCACCCTTGGAGAATTTCTAGACCAGAGTGGACAAAGTTCTAAAAACTTGGTTTGGCCTCACATCAGCCATGCTTTAATGGAGAGGTGGACTAGATGTTTTCCTCAGGTCTCTTCTAAGCTGAAACTTCTGTGATCCTGCAAATGAGGGTCCGTAAGACCAGGGGATTAACCTCAGAGTTCTTTTTATTGACTCTGCCTATGTTCCATAAGGACAAAATATTCCCTTCATCTAAACTTATTGACTATTTTGAGGCAAACTCAGTGGGAAATCTCACCTTTTTTCTGTTGGAGGCTGAAGGATATGATAATTTGCTAGTAACTGTGCAGGAGTGTGTATTTTCCCATTGCCCATCTCAAGATAAAAGTCAAATTGGAAAAATCTAGGGTGAAGCAACACATCAAGATGGCCAGTGATGAAAGAGGTGAAGTTTTATTGAAGGGCTGTCTGGAACAAAGAGGTCTAAGATGAATTCTTTTCTCTCAAGTGTGATACCAGTGCAGAAGCTTTTAAATGTCTGTACATTTCATAAAGCCACCTGTAAAGCAGAAACAATCTATCCTTTCAACTTTACACCCTGAGACTCTTCATGCAGGCTTTGTCCACTTGTTTGCAGAGTGTACAGCATATTAAAGTCTGCCCCAGTCCTGCCTAAGCACTCCAGATGCTGCTGTAAAACTCAGAGCCAGGAACTGGGGCAGAAAGGGGCATTGGGCTCAAGCTAATAGAAAAAACCAAAGGTTTTAATATGAACCATCAGTCTTTTCTTGATTACAGCATTTCTAATATGGAGGGGTTTGGAAAAGTTAAAATTCCAGTACCGGTTTTCTGGCTGTTAATCGTATTTTGTTGCTACTGTTGTGAATACTACTGAAATAAAAATAGAAGGGTAAACAGGGAGGTTGAAGAAAATACGGCCGACATGATCCTATTCCTTTTCTCTAGAAGCAATGATTATTTCTCTCAAAATATTCTTTGAAATTCAACAGAGACTTTTTTTCTTTTTGATCAATAATTGCGTATTAATCTCAGATTAAATAACACAATACCTTAGTGGTGATATTCCAGAATTGGACAAAAAATCTGTGAGTATTTCATTATTTGCTATTACTATTTCTCTGCAGTTTTTCAGAGTGAATAGATTAATAGCACTGATCTTCTCCATTGGGGCTTGGCAATGGAAATTGGTCATAGAGCTCTGTGACCTGGAGCTGACATTAATTATCATTAGAGTCTAAGAACTGCACTGACAGGAAGAGGGATGCTGTAATGTAGTTCCAGAACCAGCACCTTTCTTAGATCTTTTTAGACACCTTCAACAAATTTTCTCCTCACTCTGAGTCTCTCACTGCATCCTTTTAGCACTTCACTTTGTATCATCCATCAGAACGGAGATGACACATCTTTCTTCTCCCTTGTTTTCCTCTGGATGACCCTGGCTTTCTCTTTCTTCATGAACTAAGACTCCCATTCCTTCCTCCAGTCTTTTACTGTGAGGAGATGATCTTTAGCAAGCATTTGGCCTTAAGTGGAAACCTTTCACTTACCTCTAATGGTCTCACTACAGAACACTACTCTTCCTCTCCTGAAGTGCAGAGTGGAGAAGATTTTTCAGTGCCCATTTCTATCCTCCTTGAAAGTTTTCTTTCCACCTTTCCTAATCACTGCATTGGTAACTGAGGACATTTAATACAGCATAATTGTGCTGCATAAGAGTGACACAGGCCCTAACCAGACTGCAGATTATGCTTTGGAACTCTAAAACTTTTGTTGGGTCAGATCCTTCAAGCACAGGCTTCTCAAATGGACACTGGTGTTATGCTAGGTGTTATTCTGTATCATAAACCTCACCAAGTTCAGGGCCAAGTGCAAGGTCCTGCCCCTGATTTGGTGGGATCCTCATATCAGACTGGAGAAGGAATGGACAGAGAGCAGCCCAGTGTGAAGGATCTGGGGATACTGGGAATGAAAAATTGGACATGACCCATCAGTCTGCTCTCACAGCCCACGAAAACAGCCTGGTCCTGCTCCTGGACTGATCCCACTGGTGGGACAGCAGCAGGTGAGGGGGGGATTCTGCCTCTGCTCAGGTGAGATCCCATGGGCAGTGCTGCATCCTGTTGCTTTCCCTGCACAGGGAGGACACAGAACTGCTGCAGTGGGTCCAGAGAATGATCACAAAAGTCATCAAAAGGTTGAAACACCTCCCCTGTGAAGAGAGGCTGAGAGAGTTTGGGCTGTTTATCCTGGAGAAAAGAAGCCTTCTGGGAGACCTAATAGTAGCTTTTCAATTTATAAAAGGGATTTATAGCGAAGAAAGAGAAAGATTTTTTTTTACAAATGTCTGTAATGATAGAATGAGGAGTAATGAGTTTAAACTGATAGAGCATGGGTTCAGATTGAACATAAGGAAAAAAAATTTACAGGGAGGGGTTGCCCAGAGAAATGTCTTAGTGGCATGCATGATCAAGCTGGCTGGGTCTTTGATCAATCTCATCTAATGGGATTTGTACCTGCCCAAGACAAAGGATTTGGAATAGATGATCTTTGGTGGCTGCATTCAACCAAAAACATTCTATGCTGATTTTCTGCATTTGCAACCTCAACCACAAAATACTTCACAATGTTCACAGAGTTTTGTTGATACTTTGCTATAACCACACTAAAATAGTATTGAGGAGGTTACTGAGACATTATTTCTTGGTTTCAGGTTTCCTGCAGTGTTTAATGAACCACATTAAACCTTCCAGTTACTCAGATTATTACACAGATGCACATGGGTTGAAAAGATAAACTCCACATTTCCCTGGAGATCTGCATATCAGCACTGTTTATTGTGAACCCTCTAGGACAAAGTTTTCAGTTTATGCATAGATTATTAAAACACTGCTTACTGCTATCTCAAGTAGGCAAATCCAAAATGTTTCACATAAAAAACACTCTGCAGCTCTTCCTCTGCATTGCCTTCTTTGGATTAACAAGTACTGCTGATCTGTATAGAAACAGAAATCCTCAGAGTCCACTTTAATGATTTGCATATGCAATACCCCACTAAAATCAAATACATTATTTTTGCACTCTGAAGTAATCTAATATCTTGCTTCTTTGACCCATATTCCACATGTGTTGTTTAGTGTATGCTGTCACAGAGCCAAAGCCTGTGGTTAGTTGTTAATTAATATGCTTCTGTCCTGCACTCATTAGCACTTCAGTTAAAATCTCCAGATGCTGGAGATAAACAGATCCATGAAACCCATTGCAGTACATGGTCCAACCAACCAAACAGTTGCATGCTTCTCTATATAGGATAATATTCAGTATAAAAGAACTCATCTCTCAATACTGGACAAACAGCTTTCATTGTCTTAGAGTGGTGTTATGGATAATGATGGATTGGAAGAGGAAGAGAGAATGGAAGAAGAAAAGGAGTGAAGATGGTACATCTTCGGTTTCTTGAAAGTCTGTGGGCTTCCTTTTTGTTGTTTGTTATAGGACAAAACAACAATGATAAACAATAAAGTTCCACTTAAAGGGCTTCCATTAAAATTGCAGTTTTGCAGCAAAATATAGCCAACCTTTGAGTTATGCAAAATAATACTGCTTATTTGCCTTTTTAAATGTTTGTTGTTTTTTTTTTTTTTTAACAAGGCTTTAATGTAATTTTTAATGAGATGGTTTCATGAGTCTAGGACATTTTATGTTTGGCATTTTATGTCAAACCTTAAGTCTGACTCATGCATTAACTTTTTCAAAGTCAGTGTCCTCCACTTCTTTATCATCAACTCTGCCAAGGAAGAGAAGGATGACTTTTCAAATCAAAGTATATTATGTGAGTCTCTCTATCAAAATATTAGTTTTTTAAGATGATCTTAAGGCAAGAGTCATTAGGAGAAATGCTCAGCATTTAAGCTCTGAGATGGAATAATCTGGTCCTAGTGCCTTTAGACTAAACTCAAACAAGTGGACCTGCCTGTTCCCTCTGATGCAGAGACAAAAAACAGGGTAGTAAGATGGAGTAACAGTTTCACTTTGTGCAAAAGGAAGAAACTTGTCTCTGGAAGCAAAAATTTGAGAAGGTGTGCAGAGCTCAGCAGACATTGGTTCAACTCTGAAAACCATCACAACACCAAGACTGAACTCAGCAGATTGCTGTAAAATGCACCAGATCACTTTGAATGTGCTGTTTAAAAGCAACAGAGACAGAAGAGTGCTAAGACTCAGTTTAGAGTGGAAGTTTCAAGGGCAACTGAAGGAGAGGGATGTGTGATAGTAAAGATTTTTCCATATATATTAAAACTGAACTGAGGTGTCAGAGAAATATCAGGATTTCTGGAAGCTTTTCCAAAGCTATGGCTTTGATCTGTGTAAGGCTGATCCCTCTCTAACTCTTTTTCTTTTTCTCTAACTCTACATTCTTTCTCAATTAGAATATTTCACCAGGCTTGTTATCAGACAGTTCTTCCCAGAGAAGTTATTTTTGTATTTAATCCACGATGTCAGATGACTGAGCAAAATGCTTAAGGGACTTGATTACCATTTGTTAACTCTCTGGTTTGTTTTTTCCCTTGGTCATTCATTCTTGCCAGAGATAGACAGATATATTGTTTATTTTTAATCCATATATGTATTCTAGCAATGTCTTTTACACTGTCATTGTATCTACAAGTTACACTAGCAAGGCAGATCAGGTCTTGTACAGATAGAAAAATTTATATCTATTATTCTTTGGTTTTCTTTGATATCCATGCATAATTTTCAATGGGAAAATATACAGATCAAAAGTAACTTAAAAATGGGGAAAAAAAGAATTTCTAGGTTTAGCCAAACGGCAACTTTTAAAATTCCCTTTCCACTGTAGTTCTGAATTTTAAAAAGTCATAGTTTATTTGGGGCTTCAGTAATTCCCAAGCAACACTGTCTTAACTCTAGTTCAAGGCTTCTTTTCGAGCTTATTCTCTTTCAGACCTCTTTTCTCTGACAAGTGTTCTCAAACTGTATTTTCTATCCCAAAGGTTGAATTATGCTTTGGGCTGGGTCTAGTGAGCCAAAGCTCCTCCAGAAGGTTATCAATAATTTACCTGCAGCTCCTGGTCCTTTGTCTGATAGTGGAAATGCAGTGGAAATGACTACAGCAAGGTACAGCCAGGAAATCAAACCTTCCTGCTGATCATGTGAAGGCTGCTGTTCCAGGGCTGCAGGAGCCGGAACAGATAACCTGTAGTAAAATAGAGGTACATCCATATATGTATATATATATATATATATATATATATATATATATATATATATATATATATTCATGTGTTCATGTGTTCATGTGGCATGTGGTGTATGAATCATAAAATCATAAAATCACAGAATGGTTTGGCTTGGAAAGGGACCTTCAGGATCATGTAGTGCCAGTCCCCTGCCATGTGTGGGGACACTTTTTAACAGACCAGGCTGCTCAGAGCACCATCCAACCTGACCTTGAACATTTCCTGGGATGAGGCACCAACACAGCTCCTCTGGGAAACCTGTGCTGGTGCCTCACCACCCTCTGAGTGAAGAAATTCTTCCTATTATCTGACCTAAACCTCCTCTCTGGCACTTTGAAGCCATTCTCCCTTGTCCTGTCACTAAATCTTTCTGTAAAACGTCCCTCTCCATCTTTCTTGTAGCTTCCCTTCAGGTACTGGAAAACTGCAAAGCCTTATAGGTCACTCCAAAGCCTTCTCTTTTCCAGGCTGAAAAATCCCAATTTTCTCAGCCTTTTCTCACAGGAGAGGTGCTGTATCCCTCTGATTATCTTGGTGGCCCTCTGGACTCATCCAACAGGTCAATGTGCTTCCAGTTCTGGGTGCAGTGTGTGTGTGTGTCTGTACACAGATATATATATATATATATGTGTGGGTATATGTTAATTATACAATAATGAAGAGATGTCCCCACTTGCCTCTCTATGAGCCAATTTGACTCAGAGAGGAAGACACTGCTGAAAATGTATCTTGAAATTAGACATTTAAACTACATTTGCTCTCTTGGGATGGGAATCAACACCTACCTCTGTGGTTAGGATACTTTGGGAAAGCTCTGATCTCCACAGGAAGACAGGAGCTCTGATGTTTGGGACTGCTCATTAAAAAAAAATAGCTTTTTAAAAAACTGTTTTTCAAAATAAATTTCCCCTTAAGTCTCTGATGTCAGCAGATTTCTCCCTTGTGATAAGTCCACTAGCAGCTCAAAAAGAATAAATAAATAAACATGAAAATTCCTGGATGCTAATGAGAGCCCCAGAAGCAGGACAGGAGCTTGCTACATCACCTCTGCTGCTCAATTTCTTTGGGAAGGTTCCAGCCCCTGCATGATGTCAGCCTGAACGTCTGGCTTCAGTACCTGAACTTTCATAAATTTTGCAATCAGCTCTGGAGTCTCAAAGGGGCTGTAAGGACTTGAATCAAGGATTCAGGAGGGCTGCAGTTGTGCAGTGTGTGGGGTAGCCTCCTGTTTATCTTGCCTCATCACTGTGTGCTGGAGCATTAAGCTGCTGCTGCACTCTCCAGATTGATGGAAGAGCCCTGCAATGCTTCTTCAGGGTGCACTTGTGTTAATTGAGATAAATATTCTTCTGCAAGATGCAGCTGGTGCTCAAGGAGTCCTGGAAGATACATTATCTGATTTGAGGAGGCCCATTTCTCTTGATTTATTTTCATGTTACACAGTACTGAGGGCAAATTTTTGGGTTCTGTGTCAGTATCTATAATTTTGGCAGCAACCTGGTGCTCCTTGTCTCAACAAACTTGTTTTCTAAGCCACATGCCTGTGTTGTACTCATAACTACAGCTCTGGGGGTTAAACTCTTTTTGTGTTCTGAGCTTTTTGCATGGAAGAACAAGCTCAGATGGTGAGCTGTGCTTAGAGAAAGCATCAAATATAACTGCTCCTTCCTCCAAAATGGAATGATTTCCTTATCTTTAGTCAAGAGACACATCATCAAAAATGCCCTGTGTTCTTACTTCTTCAAGTGGCAATATTTCATCTCATTACAAATAAAAAAAGGAATTTTAGGGTTTGCTACCCCATGTCCACCTGTCTCCTGCCTTCTGACCCCCAAATCCTCTCTTTCTAAGTTTCCTGAGCAAACATGCATGAGGATCATAAACCTTTGGAAGGAAGAAACTGTTTCAGTCCTCATTCATCAGTCTGTCCCAGTTTCTTCTTCTAACCAATACTAAAGCTTTGCATTCCATGAATCAACTTTCAATCAGGAGTATTGAAAATCTAGGTCATGAGAGTTACCATCATCTGAAATTCATAAATAATTGGGAGAAAAAATTCAGTCAGAATAGCAGGAGAAGCAAGCAGATTTTTATTTTTTGTACTTTGATTTGGCACATAAAACACTAGAAGTAAGGAAAAAATAATATTCCCAAATAATGTGAAGCACATTCTGTTATTTCTTGAAAATACTCTTAACTTCCCTTTGTTCTTCTTTCTTCCATGAGAAACAGAAACCTCAAAAGAACTTAGATAAAGCCAGTAGTTCAACTAATGAGCTGCTGAAGATTGAAAAACTCTTTTCCAACAGTATTGGAGCCTGTGTAAACACTGGTTATACTAAAGGTTAAGTGTCTTCCCAAATGTGAAGCCAGCCATGCAATGGTCTGTGGAATGAGTAAGAGCCCACCTGATCCTTTTCATGGCTGTAATTGAGAAACTGTTACCCTGTCTGAGTGTTTTATTTTAAATTATGCAAAGTTGCCACTTACTCTTTAGTAATACAGAAGCAAGGGAAATTCAACAGATGGTGTCACACCAAGCAGTACCATCTTATTTGAAACTACTTTAGCAAAAATTGAATTTGGTAGAGGCAGACACATTTTGGGGCATGGCTGTTTTAGTTTTTATTACTGCTGTCTTAAGGTTTCTTTGTAGATTGAATTACTAACTTAACTTTCACACAATTTCCACCATAATTTAACTGTGCTACTGCAGTGCAAGTTTTCTTTTTCAGAGAGTGGATATAGCCCATTGGAAAAAATAGAGGGATCTAAGGGATCACATAAGAGTTTTATTTCAACCAAATATAATTTTCAATCAGAAAATTTGTTCCACTGTATTTCATAATGTTTAATTTTGCATGAGGCAAACTGAATATAAGAGATATAAGAGTCCTGGGTCTGACTGGAACAGCAGCTGCTCCAGAGCTGTGTTTTACACTTGTGACCAAAAAAAGCACTAATAAAACTTGTGTTTTAGCTATTGCTGAACTCTGTTCACATGACATTAAGTGTTCTGTTTCTCACTTTGCCCCAGACTGAATTGACTGGGGGTGAACAAGATATTTGGGAGAGGACAAAAGCTGAACTAATTGAAGATGTTGAGGGAGGTGATTCTGTCCCTCTGCTCTGCTCTGGTGAGGCCCCACCTGGAGCCTTGTGTCCAGCTCTGGGGTCCCAGCACAGGAAGGACCTGTTGGAACCAGTCCACGGGAGGTCACCAAGATGATCCAGAGGGATGAAGCATCTCTCCTATGAGGAAAGGCTGAGAGATTCATGTTGGTTCAGCCTGCAAAAGAAGCTTTGTAGTGACCAAATTTTGGCCTTCCAACACCTGGAGGGAGGCTAAAAGAAAGATTGAGACTTTTTTTCAAGGTTCTGGAGTGTCCGGACAATGGGGACTGGTTTCAAGCTGAAGGAAAGTAGATTCAGACTAGATATTATGAAGAAATTCTTTCCTGTGGGGTGGTGAGGCACTGAAACAGTTTGTCCAAAGAAACCTTTTCAGCCCCATGCCAGGAAGTGCTCAAGGCCAGGTTGGATGTGGTTCTGAGCAAGCTGATCTAATGAAAAATGCCCCTGCCCATGTCAGGGGTGCTGGATCCATTTGATCTTTAAGGTCCTTTCCAACACAGGCCACTCTATGCTCCTGTGAGTCTATGATATTCCATGCCATGTGATATAAAATCATAGAATATCCTGAGTTTAAAGGAATCCAAAATGATCATTAAGTCCAGCTCCTGACATGCATGTCAATAAAAAGGGAGAGAAGTGGATTTAGGGAAGTTCAGGAATTGACTGGGATTTGGTCTACTCGTGGGAGATTGTGAGCAATTATCTTTGAATCTCACATTTATTTGGAATACAGAGTTAGCTTGGTATTGTGAATTGGACATGGTTCAAAGCCTCTATTTTGCCTTCATTTGAGGCCTATTTGTTTAGTCAGTGCTCAGTTTGCTTTTGAGGTAGATTTTTAATGGTATCATCATTAATGTCATCAAAGACAGTTCTCCATGGCACCATTCCAAAGAGAAAGAGAAAAACATGATGAAAAATAAAAGCGTGTGATCTACTGGATCAGGAAATACCTAATGAACAGAGGAAAGCAAAG
Source organism: Fringilla coelebs (assembly GCF_963513975.1). Classification (NCBI taxonomy): domain Eukaryota; kingdom Metazoa; phylum Chordata; class Aves; order Passeriformes; family Fringillidae; genus Fringilla; species Fringilla coelebs. Next base: position 6,495,127 of record NC_140028.1, on the reverse strand, counting down.
GAAAAGAATTTAAAGCTTTTAGAACTTCTTATATATTAAATGAAAGAGAAGGTTCTGAAATTATTATCATCCATCAGGGATGTCAGAGGAAAGAAAGATCTCTTCTCTTAACTACAAATGAGCCTGTTGTTTTCCAGATTCCTACAAAGGAGTAAGAAACACTACTGATTCACTCTCTGAGTTCTTGAAATTATTGCTCAGTATCATGAGAAGGAGCAAAGTGGTTCCTAATCTTCTGAGCAACTTTTTGGGACACAATGGTAGTGAATGGAACACTCACCATGTCCATCTGTCATATATTCAGGAACAGCTGAAACTCAGTAACAAGCAGAATTGAAATTCAAATTATATTGTTCAGTGGCCTTACTCTATTGATATTCAAACAGACTGTCAGTAAACAGGATGTGTTATCAGTCAATTAGTAAATTCTCTGCCTTGGGTTTTGTTTCCTGAAACTGCAGTCATGTCCAACTCGCTAAAATAAATTTGAGTGTGTGTGTGTGTTCCTTAAAGTTGTGTACAGCAGGAAGTCCCTTCATCAGAATATTCTCTCATTTAGGGTGCAACTACAAGCCTACTCCCAAAGGTCTATAAAGGACAAGGCTACAACTCTGCTTAGGCAAGGACCAAAAATCTTCCTTGGCAATGAAACAGTTGTGGGTATTGGTAGAGCAGCCCTTTGCACAGTTTGACTTGCTTCAATAGGAAGTATCCCAGTCAATTCCCAGGAGGCACTCAGGGTTTAGCACAGTCTAGGGATTATTTCCAGTAATACCTTGGATGAAGGTACATGATTGTGTTTAACAGGTACTAACCACAGGAGGGACACGGATTGTTCCATGGCAGTTGGCAATGGTGGCAGATAAGAGTATGAATTAAAAGTGTTTAATTTACAAAAAGATCTCTACAGTCATCCCAGAGTCCTTCAAAGTCATTCTTGTTTCCAGAGGGCATGGAAACAATCTGTGACTGAAGCAAAACACTGCAGGTCTGTAGTGTACATAATGGCATCCATGTAGTGTGAATCAAAGGTGTTCTTGGCTCTCCCTGTAGTGACTTCAGCAACTTCTCCTGAGTGACTTGAGTTCAGATAAATGAAATCATTTTAGTGCATTATCATATTTTCTATGAGGTTTTTTGGGGGGTTTGGTTTTTAGTTTTAGTGCTCTGTTGTTGGTTTTTTTTTTTAATTTTAAAATAAATATGCAAGAAAAAAAGTTTCTGATATTTTCCACTTTATTCTGCTGAAGCTGACCCTGGTTAATTAAAACCCCAACAAGCATAGCTGTGAACGCTTATAAACTTTTCATTTTTGATACTTTAGTAGCATCTTATTTTAAACAATTTCTGCCATTTGCTGATTAGTTTTCTTTGCTGGTTTTGTGATCAAAGAAGGTTGACCACAAATAAATATTGAATCAAATGAGCCTTGTAAAGGAAAAGGTAAACAAGTTGACAGTTTTTCTGTAAATGTGAATGGACATAAACTGCAGGTGCCCTTATCTTTATTACTTGTTGTATCTAAATGGTGCTATACAGAATATTGTGTATTTATATTTTAGCACATATTTTGTTACACAAAATTTCATGGAAACGAAAGCTATTTCAGCAAAGGAGAAGAATAACCCCAAAATCATTATACCATGTTTGATCAGGCTTGGATGTATATTTTTCTATTCTGTTAAATAAATGATAGTCATTCTCTTTAGATGAGTGAATAATTGCATATTTATTTTAGTTGAATTTGTGTTAGCATAGAAGGAAAATTAACCACATGTTTGAGCAAGGTTATGGCATTGGTTAATGTGAAAGCATGTTTCTTTATCTAAAGTAATCTAAATTGGAGCAAGGTTGTAAGTCAAATAACAAAGGTTCCTGACAAAGCTGTGATATACTTAATTTCTTTTCTCATTAAAGGGTGATACAGTGTCCTTAGCAGACAGTCACTTTTTGAGTATCTCAGGGGATCTGATTAATACTGAGCTAGTAGCAAAGTGCTTAAATGGACTCAATCAAGACCAAGTGAAATTCATCCTAGGATTTTTAGAAAGATAGAAGGAGAAATTACAAAATTCCATTAGTGTAGCCATTATTACATGCTACAGGAAAAAAAGGAGGGGGCAAGAGGAGGAAGGAGAGCTAAAGTGAACTTTCTTTTCCTCTTGTCCACTTTTCACCACTTTCCTAGAAGACCTTGGAATGATGACTATTTTTTTTTTTGATCTATTTGTTAATATAACCCATGGTCAACCCTAAACCCTCCATTTTTTCTCCTGACTAAAATATGAGCAAGCCACATAACCTCTTTGAACAGAAGATTTCCTCCTTGTTAAACTGCACTAACAAAGATTCCCTATCACTCAGGAAGTGCCATCAGGACACAAGTAGGATATAAATGTTATATAGGACTTGCAGCAGCTTCTGAGCACAGGTAAATTTTGCCTTGATGTTTGTAAAGCAGTGTAAGTCAGGGTGGAGGGAAGTGTGCCAAGGTCAGTTATGTTTAACACTTCAATTAACAGGTAGGAGCTTGGGTTCACAGGAGGCAGAAGTCTTCTGTTAGAAGAAGACCACATGTTCTTCTACTTTGCAAAGCAGATTTGAACATTTTTATTGGATCATTATCAACTATTTTACTGATGGTTATATTAGAAGAAACATAAATGCTCACAGTTTTATGGTCATAAGTGCAGCAGGAACTACTAGCTTCCAGAAAATTTAGTTTTCATCTACATTCTGCCACTCTTTAATGAATTTTAGGGCATTTTCATTCCATCCCCAATTGGTTTTCTCTTGGTGTTCTCTTTTTGATCTTGGCGTTCTGTTTTTGACCTTGGTTCTATTCTAAACCAGGGACAATGCCTCTGTGGTATAAAATCATAATAAAACCCATTAAAATACTTGAAAGAAATTTCAGAATGAAAGACCAGGGCAAGAAAGTTCTCCTCAACCATCTACTTGTGAGCTGAGAGATAGACCATAATTTTGCTGCCGGATGTCATCATCCCCTGTTTCACAAATCCACAAACCCTCTCACTAAACAGATCCATTTGTTCTCCACAGTGCCCTTTAATTGCCCAGGACTTTACCATTAACTTAATTATTTAAGTACTTCTCAATCCCATGCTGTTGCATGTACAGATGCTATGTGTATAATACATTAAACCTGGATAATTGACTTACATTTGAGTGTCACCAGTTGTGTAATGTTCTGCATTTGGTTTATATTCATGACACCATGAAGAAATGAAATGCTTTGTGTTGGTAAACAGACCTCACTTTTATTGCTGTTCAGAGCTGGAGCAATTTGGGAAAAACCCCCACTACTGGTATTAAAAAACATGGAGCTGTGGGAAGAGCAGCAGCAACAACCACTTGATCATCTGCATCAGTGTTTTCTGAAACTGTAAATGTTCTTCTGTTAAAACCAAGAGAAAACAGCAAGGACATATTTTGAGACTGACATTTTCCTGTATTTAAGAGTGTAGCTACTTATTGAGCCAGGAAACCACAGCTCTAAGGAAGCTCAACAGAATTGAAACATTAACGGCTGCTTATTTCTTAATTACTTGAGGTCCTGAGTGGCCTACTGAAAAACAAACCAACCAGAAACTCTTTAAAGGCAAAAAACCCCATCCAGCAACCTCAGAATCACTTTCCTGGGATTTGTTATTACTTTCCATTTATCCTACCCAAGTGTTGGGATTAGGTGTAGACTCTGGATAAAGACAGAATCAATTTCAAGGCCTTATGGAAGATGAGATCTCAGGTATCAGACATTCTTTGCAAACATTTTCACAATATTTCTCAATGAAATAAATCCACAGAGTTTGTGACATTAAATTTGAAGTTATCAGTCAAGAATGGCTGGCAAGGCCAAGAGGAGTCAGGGGCAATTTCCATCTGAGACAGGTCATCTCTGTGCATCTCCCTTTGGCAAATTTGCCATAAATGCACATTGATCAGTAAATGCTGGACCTTCCTCTTCCACAGCACAATCAGTGACCAGGGTCTGGCACAGTGAGATGGTTTAATTGTAATGGGGGAACAATGTGGCCTAATCCAGTAGGAACTGAAAAAAACAAACCACTTCAACCCTCACAAAGAAAAAGAACCCTGATCAAAATACTGTGTTTGTTGCATTTTTTTTGATTCCACTCAGTAAGTTAAATTCTGAGATTAGATATGCAAAGCTTGTTCAAGAAATCTATGCTCAGAAAATGGAATTAAAAAATTTATGTCTACTGAAACTCACACATGAAAATTTGTGTTCAAGTTAGGTTAAACATTAGGGAACAGTTTTGTCTGAAAAAATAAAAGAAAGAATAGTAAAAAAGCCCATACTCTGTTCCATTTAATGCCAATAAAAATAAACACCACCCACATTTAGAAAAAAACCTCAGTCTTAGCAGACTTTAAAATTGCAAGGTAAATTTTAAAACCAGAAGTTACTTTTTGTGTATTTTTCTTCTGTGTTTCTCTGGGAACAAGCACAAGAGAAGGAGTGTGAATGTTTGCCTTTCATTTTTGGGTATGGCTGGTGAGCAATAACAGCCTTGACTGTTGTTTTTAAGAGTCTGAATGTCTCATCCCACTGTTCTTCAGCCACCTGGGACTAAGTGTATATTGATAAATAAAACAGCACCAGGATATAGGCTCAGGTTCTAGACTGTGTTTATCTTGAAGTGACATCATGTTCCAGGCAGTATGTTCCCAAACAATGCTCAGTTGGTTCAGAATCTATCAGGAACCAGAAACAAGACCCAAAAGGTCAGTAATGCACCAGGTTTGGCTCTTTGCACTTTACACAGCCTCTAACACTGACCCCTCAGGATGGGCACTCTCAAACACCATCTGCTATGCCCAGGGGGCTGTGACACACACTGTCAGCTTTGTGGTGTGAAAACACCACTGTGAGGGGCTGCTATACAGCTGTCACATTATTTATGATACTTTGAACTGGGGGAAAAAAAAAAAAACAGAGAAAAAAAAAAAGTTTCTTTATGACTCTAAAGAGGCAGTCAGTGTTTCCAGAGAAGACCTAGTACAAATTACTAAGCACTGAGATGGCTTGTCAGAGTAAATATGCCTCAGAGGCAGAGAACTGTCCTTATTCAGCAGCATATATAGAATAAGAATGTTATTTACCTGGCCATCCCAGTAATTCTGTAATGAATGAGAAAAGAGGAACTTCTAAGTGATCATATATATCCCACCTATATCACAAGTATATCTCAGCATGGGATCTGTCATTGTCTAGAGCTCTCTTCAATATGAAATTTTAGATTGACAAGCAGAGACAAGTTCTTTAGTTTTGAGCAGTCTCATAATGTTATTGGGTGGTATCCACTTTCCATTCATATACTGAAAACTTCTCCCCCCTTCCCACATCTGTGAGTTCCTACTGTTCTCTGCATGGGTTGCCTTTCATCTGGCATCCTTAGACCAGATTACCCTCTAAGCAGAAAGTCAGTAGGAGTCATGTTTGTCACATAAACCCCAAATATACACCACTCTCATATTGAAAGGAATGAGATGTTAACCTATCTGTCTTCTGAGTGTGCAACCAGTCAAAAGGCAGATTTTTTTTAAATCAATAACCTGTATTTAAGAAAGTTTGACATTTTATAGAATTAGCAATGGAAAATTAGGCAGTGGCTTGCACAGGTTGCATGGTAAATGAAATGCAGCTTTTTTTTCTCTATGTGAAATTCACCCACTGTTAAACACAAAACTTCTTCAAGTGCTTGACGGGCAATGGAACTGCTTCATAGGCCAGGTTTACATATTATTTACTTTCATTCCAGGCTGTGATCCTTCTGCCCAGTGAGAATAAGATTTCTTCCTGCTTTTGTGGTTTCATTGAGTACTTTATAATGATACCATGAGATAATTTAACCTGTTCTTTTTCACAGAATCCCAGAATGGGTCAGGCTGGAAGGGACCACAGTTGCTCATCTGGTCCAACCTCCCTGCTCAAGCAAGCTCATCTCAGAGCACTGGCACAAGATTGTGTCCAGACAGTGCTGGAATATCCAGAGGGAGACTCCACACCTTCTCTGGACAATCTGTTCAGTGCTCAGTCACTGCACAGGAAAGAAATTCTTCCTCATGTTCAGGTGGATATTCCTGTGCATCAACCCATGCCCAATGCTGTTCCTGAGGCCCCCAAAGTGCATTTGTTGTCTTCCATTTCATTTTCTGTCTCATGTAGTGCTCTAGTTTGCAAACCCTCATTTGAGAGCTGCAGCACTTGATGTTACTGAGCTGGGAGAGAAGAAGGTTCCAGTCATGTAAAAAAAATGGGAATGGCAGTCTGCATGGTGTGGGTGAAACATCTTGTGAAATGAAACATCTTTTTTCTTCACCTTGAGCCCATGTGTGAGGATTGAAAACATAATCATGTTATTGAAATCAGGGGAAGAAATTGCACATCTAAGGTTTGACTTATGACAAAAATTTAAAAGATTACATTGTTCTTGCTCTGTTTCTCAGTGTCTCAGGCAGGTAAACCTGCTGCTACCCACACATATACATATTTCAAATGCAGATGAAATTGAAGAAATACTGAATGCACATATCTGATAGCAGACACTGGAGATTTTTTTGTCAGCAGTGGAATAGAAAAAGAGTCATAAATGAATCATAAATGTTGAAAGACAAAGAATTTAAAAGACTGAAAAAAAATTCAAATTAAGGACCATATTCAGCAACTGATTGAATTGAGAATGGATCCTGGGATGTGAAAGTGCTGCCCTGATATAATCCAGAGGCTGATTTGTGAAGTTGTTCAGCAGATTAAGGGTTTATTTGTATTACACATCCTGCTTACCTTTGTGGTGCAGAATGTGAACAAAAATAGCAAATGAAAGTTCATTATACCTAAGGACAGAAAATAAACCTGCTCTGTGAAGAGAGTCAAGTCAATATGGGGCTTTTCATGCTTGTTATTGGTATTTCTTAGCATTTTCCCTATTCACTCTTGTGGCTGTTTTTGAAGGCAGGACCCTGGGGTAAAAAGGATGCCTTGCTGTATACAATCTTACTGAGAGGGATTAGGAATGGGGAAGGCATCAACTCACCCTTCTTATGACATCAAAGTCTGAATAAACCTCTGCCACAGCTCTGCGACTCATAAAAAATCCTTGCACATGGAATGTAATTGTGGAGGATGGGAAAAAAAAATTGTTTTTCTGTTCCATTTACTTTCCCCGATCTAGAAATATCCCAGAAGGATATTCTGCCCAATCCAGGGGTGTGAAGTCATACTCAAATTATGCCTATAGCATAGTCACACTACAAGGGAGCTATATCCTTGGTTGTAATTCATAACTATTTTCTTTCCAGCTACCCATTTTTACTAAACAAAATTTCATCCAATGTAAAAAGGTTCTCCCTGGTTATCTTTTCACTCTGATAGCTTCCCAGAGGCTCTGCTGAGGATGCTTCCACAGGATTGGAGCACATGGCAGAGCTATTTGCTGCCTTGAGATTCCAGGACTTTGAATTACAACCTGGGGCTCCTTGTTTTAGACGCAGGGTCACTCAGTCATAACCCCTCTCTCAGACCTGACTCATAAATCTCTTTGTCAAAGATCACTTTGTTTTAATTTGTCACAAGGTATTGGGTTTGCACAGTGATGTTTCAGTAGTGGAGGAGCTGCAGGGGTGGGTTTTGTGAGAAGAGACCAGGAGCTGCCCCCCTGTCAGACAGAGCCGTGTCCAGGTGGGTTCAGGGCAGGTGTTCCCACATCCCTGGAGGGAGAGCCACCACAGCCCTGGCTTCATGAGCTCCTTCAGCCAGATGCATCCAGTTAAATTGTTAATTGTTTTTCACAGTGTGGCTTGTGATATTCTGCATCTAAAAATATCTAGAAACAGTAATCAGTGTGATATTTTCTACTGTCCTACTCATCTTGTAAAAGCTTTTATCCAGTTATTTCTCCCAACCAGCCAGTGATGGGTGCCAGACCCTTCTACATCTCTGAAATCATTCCCAGTATTGTTAGATAAATTGCTAAATACTTAATCTCTTCTTTCTGGGTAAAGATTTTAATTTTGAGACATAAACCATTAAAGAAATAGAAAGGTTAAAAGTTTGACATTTTATTTTGTTATGGAAGAAAAAAAAGAAGAAAAAAATTACCTTCCATTCTTTACAGAGGTTGTGTGAATCCCAAGTCTCATTGGCACAAATATTTCAGTAATTTCTTTCATTAGATCATTCACACAGAGAGAATAGATTTAATAACTAAACATATCATGTATATGTATATGAAACAATCTGTGTATATTTACATAGTGAGAGTGGTACAAATAGGAATCAATGGCTTCCTGTAAAGGTTTTGATTCTCCTTCATTGTATGCTGAAATATTTGTCCTGTTTCTGGGAAAAAAATCACTGGCCAGTGACCAAAATATTTTCATTTTGTCTTAGTGATGTTGCTTAGTGGGAGAGTTTAAATTCCTGTTTAAATGCAACACTAAGCAACTACTCAGAGTCCAGAGAAAAGACTATTTAAACACTTTCAAATGAAAATATTTTACTATAATTAATGTAAACATTCTGGTACACATATGAGATTAATTTGAAGATGTTATATCTCTCATACACATAAATTTGGAGCTGTTTTCTCTTCAACTGTGTCTTTCCTGCCAATAAGTTTCCCTTCCTGAGCTAAGATGTGTTGCCATGTCCTGTGTTCATGCAGCAGTTGCCCTGGGGGAAAATGACAATTTGGTACAAAAACACAGTCAGGGATATGAGGGTGGCAGTGACAATGGCAGAACCATGTCTCAGAACAGGAGTCAGACTCTGAACACCAGATCACTGATCATATACTAAAAATATCCCTAAAATATTCAGGTGAATATATGAATGTATTCATGATTACTTCATAACAAACTTGTTGCTTGTGTTTTTATGTCTCTAGGCCATTTTACTGCTTTGGCAGCTTTTTGTGCCTGCAGAGGGTGACAAGGTGGAATTTGCTTATTTCCTGGTGTCCCAGCTGTTGAGAGATCTGCTTAAACTCATCAGAGTATTGGACTCCTTTCTGAACATCATATACAAACACATGTGAACATAAAGATTTCCCCCATGAAATTTGGGAATAAGAAATAGATTGGAATTCAATTTTCCCTGAGAAAATTTGCTTTTTTTCAGAGAAATTATGTTCCAATAAAGCAGTCAAATATTGAAATAGTAATTTGTTGGACATATTATATTTTTTTCTGTTTTTCTGATTTTATTTTTTAAAAGTTTAATAATACATTTAGTTGTGACTGCTGCATCCTGGGGTCCAAAAGATGTGAACTATATCACAAGAGAAAAGCAAAAGTATGTGGAGGTGTACTAGCAGATGTGGTATCTTAAAGAAAGCCCTCTGTCCAACGTGGACAGAATTTCTCAGTCCTCTGTCCAGAATTCTGTCTAGATTGAGATGTCACTGCTGAAGAGAAATGTGAACTGGCTAGACATAATAGGGATAAGAACAAGAGTGATCCATAACCCATTGTAAGGAAAGAACTAAGTAAGTAAAATTAAATGGGAAAAAAGTCTTCAGTGATTAAAGACATCCCTGAGAAATAGAGAGTGAATAAATCAGTTCTTGTATCTACCACAGACAGGAGAAGAAACAATGGGTTAAAATACAAGAGGAGACAGTAATAGTGGTCATTATCAAGATATTTGGTGGGCACACAGCAAATATTGCCCTTTTTCAGTGGCTGGAAGTTTTTAATTAAATTTGCACATAGTTTTGTATAGAATACTACAGGGACATCTCTCCATAGTTTAGCAGATGGACAAAAATCTATTTGTTTTCTGTGATTTCCTAATGAGTTTAAGTACCACTTTAAAAAGTTTAAGGTTGCTATGAATGACCTAGAGGTGATAAAATACTTAATATTAGTCCAGTATGATATGTTGAATCCTACTAAAATAGATTTCACTAAGTTCAGCAATTTTTAGCAGCACAAGAGGCTGGAATGAAAAGCCTTTTTTAAATGTATCTGTTCAATGACCTTTTAAATACTTGTGAAAAAATATAAGCTGCTTGAAGAGGTTTCACTTCATGTTTATTCAAGAGTTCAGAAATTCTAATCATCCTTGCAATTCTGGCCAATAGGAAAAAAAATACATGAAAATATATAAAACTTTTTCCTTAAAAAATTTGTACATTTTCATTTGATTTTATGCACTGCTATTGCTTTACTGGAACACACTTTTTCTTTTCCATTAGCTTGTACTGAAGGAAGAGTAACAATAGAGATACAAATGCATCCTGAATTTCTAGAACTTATATTCAAGGGAAGAGCAACTCAATCATCTCCAGAAATAAAGAAAATGCATCATAACTAATAAATTAGTAATTAAATTCTTTTGGAGGGGATTAAAAATAATACTGTGTAACAATATTGCAATATACAGATTGCGTTCAATATAGAGAGAATATTTTTTTTGCATTTTGTCAGTTATAAATGAAATTTTTTGTAAGGAAAATACTTTCTGTGACTTCTAGAAATGTTTCACAAATGTTTTAGATTACTTGACCAGAACAGAGACCAAAAATAAACTCCTGAATTGCCAAAACCAGTAAAAGTGCTATCGGAGACAACAACAATAATCAATCCCTTCACTTTGTCAATAAATACCTGTTTTAAGATTCAAGTGAGCTTTTTATTTTCAAATATCCTGCTGAAAGGCTTTTTAGGACCTCACAGCTATGATAGTTAGAAAATATCTAATTTCCATTCCAAATATATTCATGGCCAAAACCATGTGAATCTCTTCAGATTACCAAAAAAAGAAAGCTCAAAATAGGTAGAAATTAAACTTACCATTATTGTATTTAAAATAATAATGCTCATTTTTAAAACATTCCTCATAGTTTTTCTCAAAGTCTTATTTTGAACAGTTAAACTTTTATAAGATGAGATGTTTAACCTCTGATATTGCTTTCCACTCTTTATAACAAGTCAGAACATATTCTTTACAGGAAGAAATTAAAATATATGTAACTTATTCCCAGTGAATAATGAGTAAGTTATCTGGTAATTTACTGCAACTATTTGTATCATGTGTTGCCTTTTCTAATAAATTTCACATCATAGGGCTCATGAAATGCCTTCAACTATGGAAGTAAAATTGTATGTAAGAAGGAAATTAAATTCAGAGGGAAAATATATTTACAGCAAGTGGTAGCCAGTTTTAAACCTCTGGTTCCAAAAGGTTTGTACTGGTTTATATCAGATCAAGCCAAAGCTTGTTGTTTTTCTGTCTTCATTTGTATCTTGCTGCAAACTGTGTTCATCACCCTGATCTTCAGGCAGCATATGGAAAAGAGAGTGACAGTTCTATAAATCCCTGGCTGCATCTAGTTGTCCACCTAACAATGAAATGTCTCTTTCAGAATGAATTGATATTACTGAGTGTTTTCCATAAGGACATTTGCAGGGCAGTTCACATTATTTCATTATTTGAACACTTTTATGAACCTCATATTATTCATCGTGGCTTTAGACTTTCACCTCAGAACTGTTTTCTCATGTGGTCAAAGCAAGGGGCCAAGACTTTGGAGACATAGATTTATTCCTCACCATAGAATAGCTTTCATGGCTTTAAATTATATAAAGGACATTTTCCTTTTGTCACCTATAAATTTCCATCATTATTACTTTGTAAGGGGCAAATTTTGCCGTATATAATAAATGCCTTTTTCCACTGTGTTTCCCTAGAATAAAAGACATCAGCAATTACCTTAATGGAAAACCAAAACATTTAGGTCCTATATTAGACAGGAGAGATTTAAGTCTCTTGTTTTAGATTCTCCATTGATGCTCCATAAGGCTCCAGTGTTGTAACAGGTGCTTTCCATATTAATTGCTGCTTCTGTTCAGAGCAACAGCTGCCACATGAAACCTTGTTCAGGTGGCTGAATTTGTGAAACTGTCTGGTAATGAACTACACCTCTTCATGGTGAATTTAAAATTTTGTGACTTTGAACATTCCTAGCATACTCAGTAGGTGTGCCAAATTTTTGATTCCTCTTGTGTTCAAGTTCTGGTCCCTTGCATCACTTTTGTTATTTCAGAGAGGTTCATAGCAGAATTTATAATTTCTTAATTCAAATAATATGAAAATATCATGAGGGTTTTTTTGTTGTCAACTTTTTTTTTCCCTTACAGGATATATTATATGATGTCCTGTGTGAGGATATTTAAATGCAACTTTTTGCAAATAATGCAAATAATTGAGCATAACCATTCTTCATTTAGGGTTTGGTACTGTTTGCTGGTTGGTTTTGATTGATTAATTTTTTTTTTCAAATGTCTCTTTTTAAGAACTCAATAAAAATACTTGAAAGCTAGATATTTTGCGTCAAAAATATTTAAATTTTTTAAAAAAATTCTGTGACAGTATGAGGAAAAATCTGCATTTCAGTAACCTCAGAGGAACTCTGACTCCCAAATTTATCCCAAAATTATTCACCAAGGAGGTGCCAACACTGTGTTTTAAAGGTGGGTCTACTTCTAAGTTGTGTCATTAGTGCCAAATGGCTTTCTGAGTGAATGGCAGCAGCAGATCACCAAACTGGATAGTGTACAATCTATATTATTCATACTGGATAGTGTACAATCTATATTATTCTTACTGGATAGTGTACAATCTATATTATTCAATTAAATGGGGGTGTGAGGATAACATCTGCATTACTCTTCCTCTGTATGCCAAAACATTCATACAGACAACTTTTTGCTATTCCAGGAATCCCTCCAGCACTTACTATTAGGATATTAAAAGGAGCTTCTGTAAGTTGGGAATTCTTTTTTCATGTACTCTTCCTTCCACAGGAGAGGAAAAAATAAATCCCAGATTTGATAGGAAGAGTCTAGTTTTCCCAGTTTTTTTGAGCCACAAAAGAATAATATGGTACAGGGTAAGTGGAGGCAGTGTTGCCTTTACTGAGATTTGTAATCATAGAATCTTATATGAAGCTGGACTTTTAGATTCTCTTTCCTTGATCAGATTTTTTTTTCCCTCCTTTCCTGTCACTTGTCCTTTTTATGGACAGGTTTTTGGGTTTCACTCCAAACCCAAGGCACAGAGGATTTGTGCGGATATTATATTTGGAAGAAAAAAGGTGTCTGGAGCCTGCAGTTAAATCTGGGATTAGGGTGCTCACCTGGCCACGGGGACTAGACAGAGTCTAAGGATGGCAATAAATAATTACCACAAGCATATTTGTTGCTGGTATGAAATGACTGCACATTTTTGCCATGAGGGTGGTGTGGGGCACTCTGCAGACTCCTCCCACAGCATTCAAGAAAACATTAAAAATCTTTCCTTGTACATGTTCTTCTATTTCAAGCACAGTTTTTACCCAGGTGATAGAAATGAGGAATTGCTGGAACTGCAGCTTCCAAAGAGTGAGTGAGTGTAACCAGCTTGCCAGTGAGCAGCAAGAGTCTGGGGCACTGACACTGAACAGAATTGCATCAGCTGGCCAAAATCCAGATACCCACCAGCCCCTGATTTCATACAGGTCTATATATAAAGTCAAGAATGAACTGTGGTGACCTTCCATCTTTGTATAGCACAGATTACATGAAAAAGAAATTTTTCCTCTGAGTCTATAATGTCTAGTTAAAATAAAATGCTTATTTAAAATGGGAAAAAAAAGCCCAATCTTGATTTAAAGGTTTCAAGCCAGGGGAATCCTCCTTGCCCTAACATGATCACTGGTAAAAATAAAGTGCCTTCCTTTTAGATCAATTAATTTCAGATCCAGCTTATCCACCCACCCATTTGTTTCACTTTGGAATTGTTCACTCAATTGTCAGGTGTTCATGGGTGAAATGTAGAGTTCAGGCTTTCAAAGTATTTGCCTGTAACTCAAGTGTCCTAAATATCAATGAAATTTCAAAGTTATTTTTAAGCCTGTTGTGACTAGCCATTTTTTTAATATGTAGACATTAAATCAATCCCAGAATGATCTCACTACTATTTCTCTACTCTTACTTGATGTTTTTCAGTTAATGTATTCTGGGATCAAATCAGTCCCCTTTGCTACAACAGCAATTTGAAATCTTGATTCAGCTAGCTACTTCCATAATTTACAAGCTGTTTCTAATACTTCATTCCAAGACCTTGTTCATCAGCTTGCAAATTTGCAAGTGGTCTGCAACATGGTGTATGGCTTTGTTCTTTTTCCAAGTGATCCATCCCGGTTTTACACATTTGTCAAACATTTAATCATTGACTTTTTTTTTTACCAGAAATAGTAGGAAGTCACCTCTAGGTCCTCAATGTTAATAATTGCTCCCTGAAACTGCTATATCCTTTAAACCTCACCTATTATCATAAAATCTTGGAATCATAGATTGGTTTGTGTTGGAAGGGACCTTAAAGACCCTCCACTTCCAAGCCCCTGCCATGGGCAGGGACACCTTCCACTAGACCAGGCTGCTCCAAGCCCCATCCAGCCTGACCTTGAACACTTCCAGGGATGGAGCATCCACAGCTTCTCTGGGCAATACCATACCAAATTTCACAGATGTTCCTAAGTTCAACACCTGTTTTACATGGCATTAACTGTTTCTTCAAAATATCACATTGAAGGAACATACAACATCAGATGGATGTGATTAAGTGCAGCACTTTTGCTGTTATCAATCCTGGCAGTGGTTATCTGGCAGAACAGCTCTAAGTATACCCAGAAAAGTATTTATTGTACTTGCTTTCAACTGTACTGAGTTGAATCAAGAAACAGGCATTTTCAAAATCCATCTACAAGAATGTGTGCAGTCTTTTTGCATTTCTTATGCTCTTAATTTTTTTTTTTTTAATTCTCCATGAGACAAGAGAAGCAAAGGAAAGAAAACCCTTCCTCAGTAAATGTTACAACTCTTGTGGTTTTTAACAATGGGTGCTTCCTTTGCAATTGGCTTCTCAGAAGTCAGTGAGTGTGAGAAGCATTCCCATGGGAATCTCATGAAGTTTAACAGGACCAAGGAGTCCTGTTAAACTCTGACCAAGAGTGCTACACCTGGTCAGAGATACCAGCACAGTCTGGGGGATGATATTAGGAGGAAATTCTTCACTCAGGCCCTGAAAAGCTGGGGCTGCCCCATCCTTGGAAGTGTTCAAGGCCAGGTTGGATGGGGCTTGGAGCAACCTTGTCTCCTGGAAGGTGTCTCTTCCCAGGGCAGGGAGTTGGAACTGGATGATGTTTAAGGTCCCCTTGAACCCAAACCATTCTGTTATTCTAGGATTCTAAGCAGAAAACTGAATGATCAGATTCTGCATCCTGATATCTGTTTTATCTGCCGGACCATACTCCATATGTATTTTATTTATTAGAGAGGATGAGGGCAAATTTTGTGAGAATTTCTTGTCTATACAATGACGGCAAATCACTGAAAACTGAAATTCCCTTTCCCCAGCTATCTGCCATTTTTCAGCTAAGCCATTGTAGTATTTCCTGACATTTTCTGCTTTCTGCTTTAATATGATTATACTTGTGATACATTGTCAGAAGGTCTAGCCAATGGCAGGATTACAAAATGCCAAACACATCACTGGTGTCCACTAGTTCCACTCCAGCTCTCCTTAAATATCTTCCTTTTTGATACAAATTGTGCATGATCTGTGGGTGGCAAACCAGATCCTATCAATTCCATCAGCTCCTGTTGATGGAAACAGGAAAGCTGAGAGGTTAATATTTAATTTTGGATTTGACCAAAAAATCTAGTCAGTAATCAAGCAAACCCTTACTGTGAAACTTTTAGTGATGAAAATAAGTAATGCATGTCCCCATACTTAATACTTGGGTCATACCCATGAAGTCAACAAATGAATATAATGGAATATACACACAAAGTCAAAAAATATTTCCTCAGAAAATTATTCCTGCCTTCTCCAACTACAAAGTAAAACATATGTTTGTGTGTATATTTGTACATTGAAACACTGTCCATTCAGACCATTCAGATGGATTGGCTCGTTGCTGGGAACTGAAAGGCATCGCTGTCTTCTCACTGAGGAAAGGAAGCCACGCTATGAGAAGTGTCCCAGATGCTTTCATGTTACAAGTACCAAGTAAAAGGTATTAGCTGGTTACAGCAGACCAAATTCACTCTCTTTCTCCTGTACCTTCTTAAGCTGAGGTGGGAGCTCAGTGAAGTCCTACCTGGCCATCTCCTTTAGGCCTGCCAGCACTGGGGGTGCCTGCCCTTGGGGTATTGTGTGGTGTGCTGCCAAATCAAACCTCATCCACCCTACTGATTGATTTCAGGCCTTTTTCTAAAGGGTCACCTCAATGAAATGTGATTGCTCAATAGCATGCAGCCCTGATATGGCTGGAAATGAGTAAATTTATATCACTCTGGGGGCTGCCCTGAGTGGCAACCCAACCACATCCCTTTTTTCTTTTATTCTTTTCACTTTCATCACCTGTTACTGCTCCTTTGCATGTGAGCTAATTTCACCTTTTCCTATCCCTTTTTTTTCTGTATATCAGATCATTTCTCTGGTGAAATATGTGAAATAGATGAAATATGTGCATCAAAACATCTTGAACTTAGATGACCCCACTGTGGTCTCTTCCAACCTTCCCATTCTGTGAATCTGTGAGGCTGTGATTCCGTGATTCTGTGATTCTGTTTCTGGGATCATGAAGTGGGACCTACTCAAGGAGAAAATAATCAGTTCAGGGGTGAAATTAAGAGATCCCGTATCACTTGACCCAATAAGATTTAATATTTACAGCAAATAAGAGGGTTTTGAGATGTTGGGAGAGGGAGAGCAGGAAAGGTATTTTACCAGAAGATTAGAAGGCTGGTAAATTCCTCCCTATTGGATGAAAGGGCAATTTTGGAAATCCAAGCTTTTTCAATTTGCATGATACTGAGGCCAACTGAGTGAGACAAGCAGTTGTGAGGACTGCAGGATGTGGGGTTATGCCTGGGCATCAGAGCCTTTTGTAGATTGCAAAGGACCTGGGGTTTAGGCCAAGAATTCTTCCAGCAGTGAGACCAACAGGTAAGTCTGAATCCTGCACCTCATTTTCACAAGAGGGGAATCCTTCACACTGCCATGAAAGAAGGAATGGTTATTAATTCATAATCAGATCTTTTTTTTACTGCTATAGCTTCATCAGTCCCCACTGCTTGTAATAGAAAGGAAATGAAAACTTCTCTGCTAATGTTTTATCTCTATGGTCTTGTTCTATGTGCCAGGGATTTTCACCAGATCTTGCAACACTTATCAGAATGGACTTTCTCACCCTGAGGTCTCTGATGGGACAGATAAGGCAGCATGTCAAAGTATTCTTAAATAATGGGTAGTGATTGGTACGAAATTCATCCCACATGCTCTTTGGCCACTACATGTGATTTATCAAGAGTGTTTGACTGCCAGAAGACTTAAAGATCCTGTAAAAATGGTCTTTAATTTATCTAGAACATAAACAAACACAAAACTACAGCAAATACCCACCGTGCTGATTTGTTTAATGAAGAACAATGTTTGGTGAGATCATAAATATATAGAATAGTAGAATGATGTGGGTTTGGAAGGGATCATAAAGATCCCCTAGTTCCAATCCCACTGCCATGGGCAGGAAACCTTCCACATCTATTTAAAAAAAACCCAAACTATTGTGTTACTCATCGTTAATCTCACTCCAGCCTTAGAAAATTGGAAACTAATACAGGATTAAGTACCTCATAACATTTACTTTATTTCTATTGCCTTTTTCTCATATACATTCTATCAAGATTTTTAAGCATACTTAGTCAATACAAATCATCCAGCTGGCTTGGAGAGTATTTATTGTAGAATATATTGTAGAATATTATTTTTCCTTTAATTTATTTCTATAAATACATAGCCAACTGCTTTTTAGGGAGTAAAATGAAAAGAAAAAAATCAGAGCTTCAATAAGATTATGCATTTACTTACAGTTTAAAGTGCTGAATTTTTTTTAAGTGTCAGTTGAGGAAAAGGACAGCTTCTGAAACATGCTGGGAGAATGAGATCTGCTGAAAGATAGAGAAACATGAAGTGGGGATGCAAATACAACCACTGAAGGGGGTGCTCTTCCTTAAGGAGAGCTGAACCATCCCAGTTTCTTATTGTTTCTGAGCTGACCTGTCTGATCCAACAGGCAGCAAGCTGGATGAGGGCAGCTATGACATCTGCCAAGTCCTACAAGTTGTTTATGATCACCTCATGTGCCCTTAATTTCTTGAGTTAGACTAGAGATAAACCCATAATTTTTATAGCTGCTCTGCCCGGCTCTCCCTCCTCACATCCAGTGTCTGTTGCAATCAGATCTGTGACTCAAAACATGCTGGAAGGAAAGTGTGAGCTGAAAAAGAGGTGAGTAGCACCAGGAGACTGCAGGAGATCTGAGAGCAGCCTGATTGTGAGACTCATGCCAAGGTGTTAGTCATTAATGGGAGAGAAGATGAGCAGGCACATGGCTGTGAGAGTGTCCTGCCCCTTCCTGCCCCTAATAATTCTAAGGACATCTCCCACACTGCATCCCAAAAGTCTCTCCCCATTCCAGCTCTATATTTTCTTTATTGACTACTCTGGCTTGTCTAATATATTCATATTTCCAAAATGATGCTCTTTCTAGTAGTGATGCCTGCCCCTGGCATGTCTTAGGCTGTCAAATTTCCTCAAGTAAAGCCTGTCCTATATTTTTGTAAAGAAAAAAATATGCTACAAACAGCAGGGGGAAAAAGACCCATAAAAATGTTGAATTACAGCTATAGAAGAAAACATTCTGTGACTTCTTTATATCAAGATGTCACTGCCCTTTAAAAAATCTTTCTTCCTGCATGATCCTCATGCCCACTATAAAAACCACGTCTGTATGAAATATAGCATGCATATAAGTCATATGACAACCTTATAGATATGGTATGAAAAATGAGATCACCCCATCCCTAATGAAATGAGGCTATGAAGGCCAGAGACTGAATATCACAGGATCATAGAATCATTAAGGTTGGAAAAGATATTTTAGATCATCAAGTCCAATCCTCAACCCAGCACCACCACCATTAAACCATGTCCTCAAGTGCCAGATCCACAAGGTTTTTAACACTTCCAGGGATGGTGACTCTGCCACTTCCCTGGGCAATCTCTTCCAATGCTTTACAACCTTCCAATGAAAAAAATTTTGCTAATATCTTGTGTAAGCCTCCCTTGATGTAACTTGAGGCTGATCCCTCCTGTCCTGTCACTTGTTACTGGGGAGAAAGGGCCAACTCCCACCTCACTGCAGGCAGACCATGTCCTACCTTTTCCCAGAGCCATCCCAGGAGCCATCTGCCCACCAAAGTCCCACCTGCACAAGCACAGGTGGGAACACAATTTAGGGACTCAGACAAAGTGGCACCCTCTCCAGCCACTCTCCCTGATGTTTTTTGTGCACCCAGGTGACAGCAACAGGAGAGGCTGGGACTCAGGGGCAGCTACTGGGAAAGACAAATATCTGAGCTCTACTGCTGGAGGGATCCACCTTGTATGGATTTAGATCCCTAAATTATCATTTAGTGGGCCTCCATCCTGCTCACCCAGAGAAGAAAGCAGGATGAGGGCTGGGTGCTGTGTGTTCATGTGGGTGATCTGAGTGTGTGACCTTTGTATCAGCCAGGTACATCTGTGCATGGAGGGTGTCCAGGTGTGCTCTTTTCACCTGTGCCCATGGGAATGCACAATCAGAGTCACTCCTGGTTGGACCTGGGCATGGGGAGTTGTGTCAGCCTTGCTTCTCTTGGGCTCTTACTCTGGCAGAATATATTCTCCTAGTACATTAAATATATCCACCTAATATTTTGGTCCTGCTGCCTAAAGAAGTTTAGGATAATGCATTAATTTGGAAAGAAAGCAGAGTGCTTTGCAACAGGGGGGAAAAGATCTCTTTGTGTCAACAAATCTCTGGCACAGTCGTAGTTTCAGTGAATATGAATCAACTCACAAATCATTGTTGATGCCCTTATCTGCAAGTGTCACATCAACTCAAAATTGTGCTTGGATACTGCAGCTGCCTGTCTGTCTGCCTAGATGTCAGATGTCAAAATATTTTTTTTTTTTTTTCAAAAGGTGCTGGCAGCTGCCATGATGGAGGTCTCTGATCTAAAAATACTCCCACATCTTGTGAAATATATCAAGCTTTTCCCTTCAGACTAATTGGAAGCAAAAGTCAAATCCTTTATGTCATAACATTTCCAATGAAGAAGGGAAGCTACTGCCCAAGGAACCTGTGGTTTATCCAGAACTTGCTCTGGACCACAAGTGGGTTTCTCCAGCTTCCAGCCCTGAAGGATTTACAAAGGAATCTTTTGATAGGAAAGAGTAAAACAAACCTTACTGTTGAGTTTAGAAATCCTAAAGACATAGGGGATTTTCAAGAAAGGAATTTGTATTTCATTGAGACCTTTAACAACATTTTTTTGCCTTTTCATTTTACTTTTTTCTTCTTACAGTGAAACGAACATAATTTTGTGCATTTCCGTTCCTTCCTTCCTTCCTTCCTTCCTTCCTTCCTTCCTTCCTTCCTTCCTTCCTTCCTTCCTTCCTTCCTTCCTTCCTTCCTTCCTTCCTTCCTTCCTTCCTTCCATCCATCCATCCATCCATCCATCCATCCATCCATCCATTCATCACAGGAAAGGGACCTCCAAGATCATCTTGTTCCAACCACCCTGCCATAGGCAGGGACACTTTCCACTAGACCAGATTGCTCCAAGTCCCAGCCAGTCTGGCCTTAAGCACTCCCAAGAATGAAGAATCCACAGCTTCTCTGGGTAACCTGACCCTCACCACCCTAACAGTAAAAAAATTCTTTGCACTGTCTAATGTGAACCTACAGTCTGAAGCATTCTCCCTTGTCCTGTCATTTCAAGCCCTGGTAAAAAGTCCCTCCCCATCTTTCTTGTAGGCTCTCTTCAGGTATTGAAGGGCTGCAATTGGGTCACCCTAAAATCTTCTCTTCTCCAGGCTGAATAATCCCAATTCCCTCAGCTTTTCATCATAGTAGGGGTTGTCTAATCTTCGAATCATTTTGGTGGCCTCCTCTAAGAGGTCTTTCTCTGCTGGGGACCTCAGAGCTGGATGCAGCACTGCAGGCAGGGTCTCACCAGAGCAGAGCAGAGGGGCAGAATCCCCTCCCTTGACTTGTTGCTCACAGTGTTTTGGATGCAGCCCTGGACATGTTTGGTTTTTCAGGCTGCAGGTGAATATTGTCAGCTCATGTCCAGCCTCTTGTCCACCAGCACTCCCAAATCCTTCTGGGCAGGGCTGCTCTGATCTGTTCATCCCCTGGTCTGCCTTGATACCAGGGGCTGCCCTCACCCAGGGGTAGCACATTGCACCTTGTGGTCCTTTCAGCCTCACATAAAGAACTCCTTGTGTGGCCTCCCCAGCTGAGGATAATGGGGAAAGACCCCTCCCTCGGGCTCCTGGCAGCACTTGGTCTGATGCACCAGAGGATTCCATTCACCTCTTTGCAGCAGGGCCACTTTGCTGACTCATGTCCAGCTTGGTGCTAACCAGAGCCCAGGTCCTTTTCTGTCAAGCTTCTCTCCATTTGGGTGTCCTCCAGCAAATCCTGCTGCATATGCATGTCTGTATACAGTCCTGAGATCATCCTTCTTACCTGGTGAGAGGAGACTTGGACTCCATGAATTCCAATTATTAAATTCCCATCATATTTTTTTCTCCCTGTCACCGGAGCCAGGATTCCTTCCTCGTGGCTGTCCCATATGGTTTTTTAATCACAATCCCCATTAGTAAACATGAGGTATGTGGTCCCATGGGATTCAACAGGACTCGACATGACTGTACAGCATGTAAATAGCAGGATTAGTGTAATAATGCTTAAAGACAAAATATGACACAGTGGGAGATAGCAACAAGAGAAAATGCAGAGGCTGAAAGAAGGCAGCAAACCCAGTGGAGATACAGCACTTCACAGCAGTGTCCCTCTCACTGCCAAGCCTTCTGTTTGTTCAGAGCCCTGCATGTTACTTGGTCCAGAGGGATTGGAAGATCTGTGTTAAGAAAATGGCAGGCATTGAGGAACGCTTTCAAATTGTTCTTCACAATTTAGGGGAGCAATTTGGGATTTAGCACTTCTAGGGGGATCTTATTCTGATACCCTTGTGCACTATTTTCATTCAAAGAGTGAAATGAGTCTCACTTATTTCCTTGGACAGAGAAAATAACTATTTAGCAAGAATGGAACTAAGTCAACCCCCTGTGTATCAGCAAATTAAAGAATATCATAACTGATTCTTTACAGATGCTCTAAATTCGACGAGGGAGGCAAAAGGTTGATAGAAGGCAGCAGGGAGTTTCAAAATAAAGACTGATGACTTAAAAAAAAACCTTTTCCATAGTATTAATTTTGCATCAATTCATTTTAATGGTTTTGATTGCCCTTAAGAGGTCTGGCTGAAGCAATGGAAACTAATTCTAATCACAGAAAATTTATGTTGCTTAATTTTGACCTTGCTCAGATAGCAGAGGATTATGTGTCTGAGTTTTGTGACCCATCTAGGACAGGCTCTGAAAATAAAAACTAGGAGAGATCACAGACAGACAAATTTATTCAGGAATACAGGAAAATTAGGAGAAAATAGAAAGTAGAACAAAGGTAAAATTATAGCAGTGTGAAGGTCCTAAAAATAAGGAATTTTGTGTTCATCTAATCTAAAAAATATGCCTTCAACATATCGGAGTGAATAATCTTCCTGGCAACATGTTAGATGATCAGTTGTTCAAGAAGACTTTCCACAGCTCTATTGAATCACCACAAATGGCTATTTCTGATATCTGGAAAGAGAGATATTTCTGCCCTTCCCTTCTATTTTCTGTGTTTTCTTAACCACAAGGCATCAAAGAGCTTGCAAAGCAGTGAAAGTCTGTGTGACCTGTGCTGGAAATTGCCAATCTTCATTAGGGACTCACCTCTTCTGCTTGGTGGGAACTGCAGCAATATCCTGTCACTTTTACATTACCTGTAGAAATGAGGAGTGGGAAATTCACCCACGTGGAGTAAAACAGCCACTGTAGTTACTTTGTCCCCTGATAACAGCACAGATCAGACAAGGCAGATAGAACTCTCTGGGAAGGGGATGAGCCCTGTTCTTTTGTTCTTTTGATTCCTGAAGAATCCAGAGAGGATTCTTTCATTCTCAGTCCATGCCAGGGCACAGTTAGGAGGCAGTTTGGGAAGGAACTGCTCCCAGAAGGGGGATGGAGCTGTGGAAAACAAGGTTTATCCTGTCTTTAACCTGTGCTTTGTAATTGGTTTTCAGGGCCAGAGACCAGATCTTGATCCTGTTCTGCAAATTGAGACACAGCAGCTTCAATCCAGACTCGTTCTTGCCAAAGCTCTGTGGCCTCCTGGAGTCCTAAAGCTGTGACCTTGACTTCTTTCCATGAATTTGCCATTTCATTGATGTTAGCTTAATTCTGAGCCACTATAGAGACAGAACACAGATTAACAGGTGGGTGTTTTCTGTCAGGACCTGTCCTGACATAGATGTCCATCCCTGATGTGCCTCAGAAACATTGCCTTCAAGGTGGAATCACCCTCATCACTCCTGGACATGGCCACTTTTACTCTGTGAATGTTCTCTCATTGCCCTCTCTCCATTTCCAGGGGGCTTTTTTACATTCAAAACTGCATTTTCATTCCTCAACAGTTAAAAAAAAAAAAAGAGAACAAGAAATTTCCCTGGCTAAACACCTTAAGTGAACTAATTTTAAAACCATCATCTAAACGATTTGCTACAAAATGGTGTTTCAATCCAGAGTGTCATGTATTTAATGAGGTAAGTAATAGAAATGATCATGTGACATGTACTGTGTTATAAAATCTTATAGCACCAGTTTGTGATGAAATGTGATTTAAAACATTCTCTTTCTAATCCCTATGAAGTTATTTTATAGCAAAATAGATGTGAGTAGATATTGGAATGATTTTCAGCTCATTTTTTAATCATGACCTCATGCTTGAGTAAAATGCTTGGACATCTTTGATGTTTCCAGCAAGAAAATAAGTACTAAATGCACTCATTACAAAACTAACCCTTTTAAGTCAGCTCCTCACATTAGATATGAAACACTGGTTCCATGATAAGACTCAAATCTCAAGAAAATCACCACTGGTTACATGTCTATTGTGGAATCTGTCCAAAACAGTTTCATCTTACTTATCAATATAAAAAATTTTAAATGAAAACTGTATCTCTCTTTTTGCCCACAGGTAGCTTAATGAATTTTTTAAAAGAGATCTGTTTTTAATAACAAATTCGCCCTTTACTATTCAAGATAAAAAAAAAATGGATTGTGCATTCATGAAATACTTTATCCTACAGGGATTTCTTTATTAAACACACTGATCTGTATCTTCCCTGTTTCTTTGGTAGTCAGATACCACAGATGGGATGCACATGCATCTGAGTCACTTGGATGAACAGATATTCTGTGAGCATTTTGTCAAGGATATCAGTGTAAATGAGGTTATACTTCACAATCCAAATGTCTCTGAAAAACCATCACCTTGAGTATCAAATTCTGTTTATGTGTTAACCTCAGCATTTACTGCATGGCACACAGAGCCTCTGCAGCTGCTAGTAGTTTAAAGTCAATAGCTCTGAAACATTTCCCCCCTATTTTAGTGGAGAACAGAAAGATCAATGCACTGGCTGTCCTGAGCTATTCAGTTGAGCCTTACTTAGGACTTGGAACAAAGTGCATTATGTTATGCTGCATCTTCTTTTCTTGGGGTTTTGTTGGTGTAGGTGGCTTTTTTCCAGAATTATTTTATTACACCTGTTAAAGAGCACAAAAACCTTGTGAACAGAAGTAGATATTTTTCTTTCAAATTTCACAACAACAACAGTGACAACAAGAAGAACAATAACATGGTGTGTGCTTTCCATTTGAGGTGTAAGTTAAATCACCAAACAAAGGAGTAGGAGACTGAAATGTGGCACTAACAGCACCCACCTTTCATTCAACAGCCCAAAGCTCAGGAATCAGGGAAGGGCTTATCCTCAGTATAGAAGTTTCAATCTACCAATTATCTTCCCAAATGGCAGCTTTTGATCACATTTCCTAATCAGGTTCACCAGCCACTGACTAACTGGGGACTGCTGTGGTGGGATGAAGCCAGGGTATCACTATAATTTTTATGTTGTACAAAATATTGAAAAGGAGAACAATCCTACTGGCCAGGTTTGAATGTTTCTGTTCTTGCTTCAGTGCAGATTGAAGGATACAATTCAACACGGAGCATTTACACTGGGAAACCAGAGAGGACTTCACACCAAATGCCTCAGAATGTAGTGAGATGATGTGAATTAATGTTCACGTGTCTTCACAATTTTGTTCTTGAAAAGAATTTTCTCACTAAAGAGAATTCAAGTTTCAATCACTGCCAAGAAAGTCTGTATTTAAATTAGGGGCCAGAGGTCATAATTCACTAAAATATTTTGAATTTAATGTCTGAGCCACCGAAACTTAGACTAAAATAAGATTCTAAGGAGGGAAAAGAATGAGAGATTTTTTTAAAGCACTAACTCTACAACTGTTTCACAAAAGTATTAGCCATATTATATACCTCAGAGGGAATGGAATGGAATAGAAACCCAGAGTACAGAAAGCTGTTTACAGGTATGCCACCCACTAGTCATAATGAGAGACTGAAATGATGTGGAGAGTGACATTCATGGATTTATGTTAAGAAGTGACAAGCAATTTTGAAGTGAAAGGTCAAACTGCCAATCACTTATGGCAAATAACCATTTTCAAGGACTCTGATGTCCATTACTTACAGACATTCTGGGATGGAACCCAGGCAACATAGGATGCTTAATGATCTTAGTGGTTTGATCTTTGGTTATTTTTTGAAAGAAAAATATTTAATTGATTTGGTCTCAGAAGAGGCATTGCATTACAGAATACACTGGAAGAAAAAGCTGTGTACAGGAGAAAGTCTGTCAGGAAGCTTAGGTTTAGTTTCTCACTCTTCAGTCACATCAGCTAAGACAAGGATATAGCAAAGACAAGTTCTCTTCGTGTTACGCCGAGTGTAAATATTGCTATTTTAAAATGAAAATAAAAAAATATAGGTCTGTAGTAAAAATAAAAATTTAAAAATATTTCATAAGACACACTATAGTCTGCACAACCCTTAGAGCACTGGCTGTTTTCTGTGCCCACTAGAGTTGTAGGTACAGTAGACAGGTGAAAAAAACAGACCAATGCCCCAAATAAAATAACATTTTTATTGTCTCTAGTTCTAATAAAAATATTGGAAGAAATTTCAGACTTGTGCCTTAAATAGAGGATTGTCTTCAAATTCTCCATTACCTATTTTGACTCTCTCAAAACTTAATTTTTGAGATAAATCAGAGCATTCCTGTCTTCTGTACTGCTGACCTAAAGGACAATATAGAAGCTACTAGGCAGGAATGAAGATGACAAAAATTCATCATCATCCATTGCAAATCTGAAATTTCTACGGTGAAATAATCAGATCAACCAATCTCTCTCCTGTTTGTATTAATTGCATGTCCCAGGGTTTTGGGCTCTAATTCACAGAAAAAGGAGCAGAAAATTTGCCAACTTCCTCCTCTTAGGCTGTTGTTCTACAATTGATTTGGAAACATGATTGCCAGATATTGCTGGAAATTGTCACATGCACATTACTTATTTTTCTTCTGTAAAAGAAGGAAAAAATACAGGAACAAAATAGTCCCAAGTTAACAAAAAGAAAAAAAGGATGAGTGGACATTTTCTTTCCTTCACAGTCACATTTACTGCTTCTTACCACCCTCCCTGTCAGTGGAGTGCAAGTATTACAGATTCTTTTTCAGAACCTTTTATCTGAAAAGAATGATGTCTCTCCAAAACCTGAGGAAAAGAGCCGAAAAATAATTCTGTGCAGTCAATACTCTTGAGCAATGTGGAAAAGCCTGTGCCAGACAGTGAATGTGTGAACTCATAACTCCACATTCCTCCATTTATAGCACTTAACCAGCATCACAGTGCTCCTCATGACTGACAAACAGCCACAGCAACCTTAATTACTCAGTGTGGAAATGACACCATTTTTTGGTTGTTTTGCTTAGCTCTTTGGAACAGTGGGAATAAGAAGAGTGGCCACCTCCTCTCTCCCAGGTTCCTGCTGGAGCCCAGCCTGGTTCCTCAGGGACCTGGGGCCTCTCCCAGGCAGAGCTGCTGCTTTCCCTTCTGCAGGTCCCACCAGAAATGGAGCTGGGCACAAGGTCCAGAGACAAATGGACACATGACATACACACACACACATTTGTGTAGAAATAATAATAGCTTCCTCTTTAGCATGAGTTCTTCTTAAGTTTTTATACCTTTAACAAAGCATGATCTTAAGTCATTAGTTACATCAAACCAGCTCATTGTAGTCAGTGGACAAAGCAAGAGCTTATTGTATTTTATTGGTACAAAGCAATTAATGTCAATAATTAATTGGCAAGAGTTTACAACAAATTATTAAGGCACGCTGCTCACTAAGGCACGTATCCTCTAACTGCAAGTATCCCTTACATGTCTATTTTAATGGTTTCTATGCTAATGGCCTTGCTTTCTTCCTTGCTGTGGATAAACTCACATTTTATCAATTTCTTCTTCTGCTAACTCAGTTGTTTAACCTACAAACCAGCCACTAAGCCTGTCCACAACAAACACACAAACACACCCACAGGGCACGCTGACATGAGCAGCCTCACTGGCTGCCACAGGCAAGATGCTGCTTTCAACAGCACCCACAGATGGAACCCAAATAAAACATAATCATAGACAACCAAGTCCTCTTCCTCCTCTTTGGCTGGTAAAGACAGAACTCAGTAGTGAAGGCAGCTGTAGACAACTCAGATTGTCTCATAAACCAGGATCTGTCCCTGGATTGCTGCTTTAAAATGTAAAGACACTCAAGTTGATTTTTCTGATAAATAATCTTGTGGCTCATAATTTTGTCTGATCAGCTTAATGATCTGTAATACTTCCATTTTCACCAGAAATATTTGCCATCAGACCTTTACCCTGTGACTTTGCAGTTTGACCAGGAAGCTGCCCATATTGATCCTTTTCATATTCTGTTACTTCTACTAGAGCTTATGAGTATCTAAGATTTCTTTTTCCTTGCTTGAAACTGTAAAATTTGTGTTGAATTAAAATAATGGACTAACTGCTGTAATTAATATTTTAACTATTAAATGTTAGTTCTTTTTCTGACATTGCTGAACTTGTTTATGCAGCTTCAATGGAGACAGAAAAAGTAGATGTGCTTTAAAAATAGGTTAGCTAAGTAATACTCTTGTTCCCCAATGGGAATATTACAGAATAGTATAAATTGAATTATAATAAATGTACTTCCTGTGGAGGCCTAAAATGGGTTGGTAACAGATTATAAAGGATATGACCACATCATATCCAAAAAGATTTCGCCCTTTTTGGATGGAGTTTGAGAAAAGGTTCTCACTCAAAAAGGAAAATTTTGATCAGTGCTGAGTGTGTCACAAATGCCACTTCTGTGGCAAGAACACAGAAGCTTTTATACAGAACATGGGTGCTGTCAATTTTAAATTAGAGTTCCTTAAGAAAAATAGGTAACGTCCTTTTCCCAGAACAGGTCTCTGTGTTCTGTGTCCCAGGTACACTGGGACAGATTTAATTTCAAGTAGGCTATGGCAAGACCTCCTGAAATAGCTACATTATCCAAATGTGTTTCCATAACACAGACAAATACTTAATCTGAATATTTAATCTATTGTCTTTGGACACATTTTTCTTCCTCCTGCAGATACTTTATTTTAAATCATTTAGAAAGGGTGCCTGAACACAGATACATGAACCCTTGTGACTATGAAGTAATTTGGGTTGAAAAGATCTCAGGAAGTTTTTAGTTCAATCTCCTGTTCAAACAAGGCTGAGCCTTGGGATTGAATGAAGTCACTCAGGGATTAATCCAGATGGCAAATATCTATGTTGGGAATACTACCAGGTTTCTTTTGACAGGTTTTGCTGTCATACTTGAGGAGTTACAAAGAATTACCAGTAAATTTGGAAATTATGTAAATGCAGCAAGAGTATGAATCCAAAGAGGACCAAGCCTTGGTTTTTCAGAGACAGAGGAAATTCAAGAATACAAAAGGTAGCTTCTGTGACACAAAACCACATCTAATCCAGTAATAGAAATTCGAACACTCAGAGAAGATAAAAATGTCATCTAAATCTCAGAGTAGAGACAGCAACATAAATTTGTCAGTTTTGTGCCTGATCTATAGCTAAATGTTCCTTTTCATGTATAAAATATCTTTCTTTGAATCAACAGCCCGTTACAAGAAAATCCAAATAATCTTTTACTTGACCAAAATCACACTACCATTTAACCATACCTGAACTTTCCATTTATTACTGTTTATCTCCCTTCCTGGTACCAACTAAATTATTTCATAGAAATCAAGATATTTTCAGGTTGTTTTGCTGTACATAAATATATAACTTCAGGCAGGCACACATTTGCCTTGGAAAGCAATATGTGCAATGAGTATGTGTAATTAATGAGAGGAAGCTTAAAGGATAGTGCAAAAGGCCTTGAAGATACTGTGGGATATTCAGAGCTCTCAGTTTTAATGTCCCTGCACAGTGCATCCTCCAGATACCACGTTGGCCTGGCACATCTCTTACATCACTGTGGGCCACTGTGTTTTCTGTTTTTCAGATCCTACAACAAAATCAGCAATGGATATATCAGTTGTTGCTGTGTTTCCTTATCTTTTTAATTGTCTACAGTTGCTACCCTTTCTTTTTGTCTACAGTTTTCATGTTCAGTAACCTCACATACAAAGAACACAAAAATAAAATCATAGTAGAGGAAATATAGCAAATAGAATATGATCTGTTCATTCTGAACACACTGCCAATCCCCCTGTCTGTAACGAGGGAAACAGATAGATGGTTCAGGTTTTGTGTTTTCATTGAAATACAAAAATTTAGAAACTGAATTTCTGGATTTACATGCAGTCAGTTGAATGATAAAACTTCCTTTGACTTCAAAAGATTAAAAATTTTGAAGATTTCCCTCACTCTCCCTTTTCTTTTTTCTTTCATCATTACATCTCTGAGGGCACAGTTTTGGATATAGCTTTGCTCTCAGGTCCTCCAATTTCTTATTTGGTTTCAAGAAGGTAACAAGAGCAGATTGTCAAGTATTATTTTTTTTTTTCTGGGAGACTGCGTAGTTTGCAGAATCTATAACTTGTCTTTTGCACACAGGAACATGTAAAAAATCAGAAAGATTAAATATTCTTAATATTTGATAGTATGATGGATAATGCTATAAACTTCACTGAGTATTATTTTTATTTTTCCTTACCAACCTTGATTTCCTTTTTAAATTTTGTATTTGAATAGTGATAGTGATTTGAACATTGATATGCTGTCTTCAGGGTTATGAACAGAAAAGTGGTAAAAGAAATCTAAGATTAATAGAAAGGACAGTGAGGAAATCCCTTCCATACTCCACATAATTAATTTTGGGGGGTGACCATGTTAAACCACCCCTGAACTGTCAATATTCCTTGTAGTCCACTTCAGAGATCCTGATCAGAATTATTACTTTCACAGTTTATGTCCTTTTGATGGACAGGTCAGCTGCCAGCATTTTCAGGAAAAAAAATTGCATAATGCAAACTGCAATTTACATGTTTCTTGAGAGCCTGCATTAACTGCAGCTATAGGATGTTTACATTCAGAGAAAATTTCCTCTTTGAACTTTCTTATTCTCTTCCATTTTTAAAATAAAATTTTATTAAAAGTTCTGGGGGTTCCCTTTCTTGGTTATATTTGCTTTTTATGCAGCAGTTGATGTAAGCAGACATGAAGGTGACCTAATTTAAAAAAATTATGTTTCTGCAATTGATTATTGACATACTAGCATATGACTGATTGCTGACAGCTTGAGAAAGAGATATTTATCTACTTTACTAATTACAGTTTTACTTGCTAGGGGTTTTTTTTTGTGTTTGTGGTAATTTGTGATAAACTATAACAATTTAGAGGAGAAAAGCTTCCTTGTTTTCATGCACTATGCAATCCTAAAAAACCCATCATCATAAACCCTACACACCCACAGAGTGGGTAACCCTTCAGATCAGGACAACAGTATATTCTGTCATTTTTATCCATTAAGAAATTAATCCTTTTACTTTCCTGGTCCTAAATCCCTTCAGTGCTGCTCCTGAAAGAGCCAAGTTACCTATTCATTCTAGACTGGTAAGAAGAGAGACTGTGCAAGAATTATTCTTCTGCTTCCCAAAACATGTTGACTTAGAACCCAGCAACACTAAGAAATACAGCAGGAATTCAGTTTGCTGACATTTTGACACAAATCTACCAAGACTGAGGTCTAGAATATTAGTTACAATAAGTATTTGATAACTTTTGGTCTTTCCCTAATCTTCTTTCCCCAGTCTTCTTTCCAAAGAAACAACAACTACAAACAAACAACTTCAGTAGAAATCAAAAAGTAAAAGGTTAAGAACTCTTTATAGTCTAAGATATCAGCTTTAAATTATTAATTTCTATCTTAAGGACAAAATTAGCAAATAATTATTATTGAAAAGGAGTGGGGCAGTACTTTGTTTTTGGTGGTGGTGGTAGTGGGTTTTTTCTTAGGTGGTTTTTTTTTTGAGAATAAACTGATGCCTTAAGTTTTAGCTTTCATATTTTCCAGATTCTGTACTGCATTAGTGTATAACTCTGAACTTCATATAAAGTGTCAGCAAGTTCTCCTCACAGCTTAGTCAGACGAAACAATCCTTTTCCAGCCCCAGAATCAAGGACACCACTGCAGCTTCAGGCCCAAAAAATATAAACAACAACAAATTGAGGAGAGCAAACTGGGAGGGTGGGACTTCGTAACCTGAAGTTGTAATTGGACAATTAATGCAATATGTAAATGGACCAAAGCTTATAAAAGTGTGAAAACTCGAGATCCTGAGTCCACCTTGGATGGAGTCATGGCCAGGCCCTTGTACTGCCCAAGGTGCATCCTTTGAAGGTCCTTTTAATAAATATCTATTTATTCCTTTGGCACTGTCTAATCTCTCTTCTAGGTAGCCTCTCACACATCAAAAGAATGAAAATAGTTTTGGACTTAATGGTTCTGTAAGAAATTCTATTTAACATACATTTGACTAATCACAGCCAAACAACATGGGTCACCCAGCTGTGCATCCAAACCTTTTCTCACATGGTTCTGCTTCTCTGTGGGGGCTTCTAAGCTGTTTGTGAAGGAGCACCTCCAGTTTTGTACTGTATGAACTGGCAAAAGTCAACATGGCATTGATTTTCCTACTGCAGCAGCTGTAACATGCAGTGAATCAGAGTCTGCAACGTGGGCAACAGAGCTGTTCCTGCTGTGGAACAGGCACCTGGGGATGGAAACCATGCAGTGAGCCCTGTGTAAAATGTCCTGCTTCTGAGTCACAGTCAATATTCAGACACATGGGCACAGTATAAAAACCTGGCTAAAGCATGCAGTTCATAGTTTGGGAAGACTCTGACCACTGGATATTTCAAATTACAGGAAATTGCCTTTTTTTTTCTTTTTAATTATAGCTTGGTGACATGAGTCAGACATTTTGAAATGGTCTTTTAACCTTATAAAAATGATGGCCAAATTTTATGCACTGATATATTCCTGTATGCTCAGTGAGTAGTCACATAAGCACACAGATTTATGTCCTCAAATAAATGAGCCAAGTAGACACTGATAATCACGATAATGATGCCAGTAATGCACACACCAGAGAACTCTAAATGCCCAGCTAGTGCAGAAACAATCCTGACTCATAACAGCATGCTTTGAAAAGTTTCATTCTTCTAGCAGCTGAGGCATTTTTCTACTAGTTAAATGCAAGATCATTCTAACAGATGTTGAATTCCTTCCAGTGAGCAGCAAACAGCCTTGAGCCAAACACCAGTGACGCTACCAAGTGACTGTATCAGTCCAGATCTGGGTGTTGAGATCAGCTTGTGCCTCTGAACTGTGCCTCTTGGATCAGTGCAGGCACCAGGGCATTTAATTTTGCAGCAAGCTGCCATCAGCACGCCCTATTACACTGAATTCCTGTTGCCATCTTCCAAACTCTGCCAGCCTCCATTACTGACTGAGTCTGAGTCATTGCTGGGTCATGTAAGCATCAAACTGTGCACAGCAGCTTCTCCAGTTATGAATTGTACCTTGGGTTTCTACCAAGCATGTCAAAAGCTCTGGTTTCTCATTTACTGATACTCTTGGACAAACTTTCCATTAGGTAATCCCTCCCAGCTCAGATTTTCATCAAAAAAAAAAAAAACCCAAAGAACAAAATAGGCTAGACTTTTAAAAACTAATATTTGGTAAAATAAGTAATAACCAAAAAATAGCAGAAAGAGTCAAGAAAAGAACTTCTAAGATGGTAATGTTTACTTTATTGCTAGTTTTCTGTGGTTTGTAGTACTCAGGGCCTGAGGACAGCATTCATCAGTAATAAATTGCAGTCAAGATTCACATAGTGCTTGGAATCAATGATTTTAGAGTTTCTCTAGCCTTAACAATTCTATGACTTTGTGATTTAATTCTCATCTCATTGTTGGGAGCACTGAATTTTTGGGGATGGACGGGTCCTGGATTTTTTTACCATTCACGTCACTCCACTTACAGTCCACAACTCTATTGATAAAAAAGATGAAATTAAATACAGTTCTGGAGAGAAGAAAGTTCTTGAATCAAGATTGTGATCCAAGTACACAGATATACATATAACTTCATATTCAGGGAACACCTTTGGTTTTGAAGATTAAGTTGGAATTCACAAATCTGCATATTATTCTGGATCTGGGCAAACAAATAATTTTTTTGTGCCTGCCACTCCGAGATTGTCCCTGTCCATGAAAAAGCGAGAAAAAGCTTGCTCATACTTTCCTTTTTAGGATTTTCTACTCAGATCACCCCACAAAGTGACATATATTAAGCTATAGAGTTTTCTGATATGAAGTTTTCTATCAGCTATTGCATACATGACTATTGGGGAGTTTTGCATTTAGACCCAATTCCTGTCATCCTGCACCATGCCTCATCCACTTCCACTATCTCTTGCCTTTCTTTGGTGTGAAGGAGATTGCTGTAAAGTTTCTTTTCCTCATATGGGAACCTAAGCTTTTGCTTCACTAAGACAATATTAATAGAGCTTAGCTGTTACTAATAAAAGCTAAATAGTCACACAGTACATCCACTGACTCGTTCGTGGTGCTCAGTAACACACCCACATTATTTTACTTGCAGTTATTCATTTGGAGGGCAGCTCAAGTGCAATCTCAGCAACCTCAGACATGATTTGACAGTAGAATCTGCCCTCTCAGAAAGGGTGGATTGTGCTGATTTGCCAGCACCTACCTGTTAGTCCTTCAGAAGGTGTCCTGCAGTGCTCCTCATTCCCACATTTATCCATGAATTGCCACAGCTGCCTCCCCTTTGGGTGCAATCTGAGCTCCACAGCCCAGCTGGAGCCCTGCACAGATTGAGCAGGCTCTTGGTGTGCTGATTTTGTCAGTTCTGCAGATCAAACAGGAGACATGGTTGCAAGGACTGCCAGTCCTTGGGAAACTTCCAAACACAAACTTCTTGGCATTACCTCTCTCCTGCTAGGTGCTTTGCCAGTAGCTACTTCTACATCCAAAAGTATTTATAAACACAGAGACCACCTATAAAATGCTACAGAGAGTGGCTTTCTGTTGTTATCACTTCAGAGGAAGAGTCATGTTCTACAGTATAAAATGTGAAAAAAAAAAAGTTGAGTAAATTCAGCATCAGTATTTCTGTGTTTTAACATTACTATTTTGTTTTGATTTGTTTTCACCTCAGGCTTGTTCTCATCCTCAAAACACATCTCAAAGAAAACGAGACAACAAGAGTTAATAAAATTTATGATTATTTTAAATTCCCTGTTGGTGCTTATTCCCTTACAAGATGTACAGTAACAAAATCACCTCCTGCAATGCAGAAACCAAAGGACATTCTCTGTTATGAAAAGGACACTCAGATGTTTCCTTTTAGTTGCTTCATCCTTATAAGATGATGGGGATGGGATGCAGATCTATGCTGCTGTTTGGGAAAAAGATACAAATTTTGAAGGAGATTCTGAATTTGGCTTAAAACAAGGCTGTAATTTGTAGATGGTATTTCATTAACTCTGAAAACTCATAGACACTTTCCAAGAGGCTCATCATTAATTAAACTTATGGAGTGCATTGAGTATTATCCCCTCTTTAACACAGGAATTCATAGCCTGTGCCACATTGTCATGCCTGCATTAAATAACGTGGAATTTCATACCTGTGTATCCAAAATTGTATTGTTCTCTCATTGTTATGTTTGTCTGCCTATTTTAGAAACAGTCCCTGGTTCTGATGTGTTGCTAAGTGGGGGAAAATAAAAAAGCCAACAGTAATTTGTTTATTTTCAACATGAAAAGATTTAAATAGGACAGTTCCTTTCTTGTTTACTCAAAAGAATTGTTCAACCTAGGAAAAAGAAGAACATCTGCTGAATTAGTTTGCAGGGAGAAATACAGAGTTGCTGGACTTGTCTCCATTTCTTTGAGCTCAGTAGTCTACATTTTCAAGCTGAAAGAATTTGTTTTATAAATAGTGTATGCTGAAAATATGAGATGGGGAAAATGAATGTCTAAAACAAGAAACTAAAAAAAGGTAATCCAACACTCTTGATAACCAGAGAATTCCCACACTGGCTCAAAAGAGATCATCTGGAATTTATGGTAACTCTATGGTGATTGCAAATAAAATAAGGTTTAAATGGATTCTCCATCCTTATATGAATCTTTATAATCTATACAATGTTCTATGAGAATGTAAAAATACTGAAAAATTCTGCATTGATTAAAACACTGAATCTAGGTTTCAAATTCACATGGAGAGTAAAAGATTCAGGTGAAGATTCCTGCTGTTACCTTAGGGAATTCATTTGGAAGGAAACATACCGAACAAATTAGAAAAACTCAAGTGCTTACATTCAGAAGTATGAAATTCATCTTTTCCTATTCCTATGTGACTTAATTTCATTATGCACTTCTACTGCAGCAGCTTTCCATGTTCGTTAGAAAGAACTATCCAACATTGATTAGTTAGACAGAATCTGCAGATAAACATCCTGCCTCTGGGCCTCAGACCTTTACCCAGAGCAAGAAACTTCCATCAACCTTTTTATCTTATTCACCAGTAAATATTTAATGTAGACATAACTACCTCACAAAATTTGCTTCCCAAATTTTACTGTAAGGATATTAAGACATACTCAGACAAATTTGCAGATACTGAAAACCTTAGAGCTATGTATGATAAATTCCACTGAAACTTCTGAAAATTTTGGGCTAAGTTGTATGAGGTATTAAGTCAAAAGAGTTCTGTTGAGTTCCCAGCTCTTGATCCAGGGATTTGTGAACATAAATGGCCTTACACTACCATTCTTTCCACCAAAACCGTGGTATATACAAGGGGCTGCTGTACTGGCTATGGAGGCAATAATTTAAATTAAATGCCATGGGTAAGAGAATTACACGTTCAGGGACAGCCACTGCTGTTTAACATTTTTTGGATGACAAGGACAGTGGGATTGAGTGCATCCTCAGCAGTTTCATGGATGGCACTGATCTGTGTGGTGCAGTTGACACCCTGGAGGAAAGGGATTTCATCCAGAGGGATCTGGGCAGGCTGGAGAGCTGGAGCTGGGTGAGCCTTGTGGAGTTCAAGGAGGCCAAGAGCAAGGTCCTGCTCCTGGACCAGAGCAGTTCCAAGGAGAAACACAGAGGGGCAGAGCATGGATTGGGAGCAGGGCTGAGGAGAATGACTTGGGGTGTTGGTGGATGAAAAGCTGGACGTGATCTGGCAGTTTGCACCTGCAGCCCAGAGTGCCAAACGTGCCGTGGGCTGCACAAAAAAACCTGGGGAAACGTGATTTACCAGACAGCATTCCTGCCCATGGCAGTGGGGGTAGAACTAGGTGATCTTTAGCATCCATTCCAACCCAAATCTTTGTATGATTCTAATTGCTTGGGAGTAATTGTCAGTAACTCATTAGAATTTAATGTTGTAGGCACACAACAATTTTTGTAAGTATAGAAAAAAATAACAAATATTTTAGCACCTGTTGTATAGGGTTCTTTTCTCTCTCCTACCTTTACCGAATAATGATACTGTTCTTTTTTCAATAGCATGCAAAAATTATTTCTACTAAATTTAGACTAACCTGAGTAATTATTATTCAAGAAAAATGCTTTTAATACATCAAGCTGCAAATTTATTTCCTTATACTAGTATGTAGAACACAGATGACATGCAATTTAAAGATGAAATGTATTTGTTGAATAACTCCTCCTGGACTGCTGCATTTTAAGATTTTAAAGGAGTGTGAATAGAGCACAACTGAGTTACCCACTGAACAAGTTTTGATGTTCTGAAATTGTGCAGTTGTTCTCGATCAGAAGAAGAAATTCCACAGAACAGGGA
Source organism: Fringilla coelebs (assembly GCF_963513975.1). NCBI lineage: Eukaryota > Metazoa > Chordata > Aves > Passeriformes > Fringillidae > Fringilla > Fringilla coelebs. The sequence continues at coordinate 6,457,491 of NC_140028.1, read as the reverse complement.
GTGTTTGGAAAACAAAACAGAGGCTTTCTTTCTGTTAGAGCCAGTTTATCAAAATAGATTAGATGAAGACCCAGAAATTAACTTAGAGGCCAAAATTTATATGTTTATAAATGATAGCTTTCTATCTTAAAAGACATCATGAAGCTGATCCATTTGAAGTCATTTGGCCCCAAAAGTTAATTTTACATGGATAAATCTTCATTGTGATAGGTAACTCTTCCAATACCATTTTTAGATCCTTCAGTTATATAAAAATTTGTTTCAATATCCAAAAGGAATTGCTTTCCTGTGTCCACAGGGTTATAATCTTTAAGTAATAAAATAAAATGCAATGCTCAAGGATTAAACAAAGCTGTGTAAAATGCCCTGACCATTTCCAGCTATGCAGGCACATTTGGGACTGATTAGAAATAAAACAAGCAGCAGTTAGAAATGGCTTATGTCTCTTAAATCCATCACAAAAAATACTTTTTTTTTTTTTTTTATAGGCAGTTATTGAAAGAGTGCCCAGTTTAGGGAGAATCTGAATTCCCCTCTGTTTAGCGTTATCAGCACCAGCAACTCTTCTTTCTGTGTTTGCATTTTCAGGAGTTTACATGGTTCATTTCTCCCAGGGAACACTTGTAGACATCTACTTTGAAGACTGATTTCAAAGGTCTGAACAGAGCTACCTCTCCTGAAGTCAAAACCCCTACCGGGTTACACATCATGTGCTTCCTATTCCAGCTCTTGCCCTCAGTTTCCAATGTATTGCTCATTTTAAGGCTCCTAAAATTCTTCTCTTAAATATGGAAGGTCTGCTTCTGGGTTTTGCTTGGAATTCACATAGATGTTTATATTAAATACTGGAAATGTGAACCTCATTAGTAGCTTTTTTTAATCTCTGTTTGGAGAAATCATATTAATTGAGCTATATTTGCATAAACATAACATTGATCATTTCAAAATCATACCATGAATATGAAAATATATCAAGTTTGATTGGAACCTACAGCAAAGAAAATTAAATAACAAATTCTAATCATTTCCAGCAGCTGAATTTTGAAACTCTTTGCTGGTTTCTAATTTAATCAAAATATTTGATCTCTTGCTTAGTTTAGCTAATCTCAAATTCATTTTCTGTTTATGTCTTCATATTATATTTACTGTCAGAGTATCAGTTCCTTATCTGTGGCAAAAGGTCATATTCTCTTAAGTCTCCTTTATAGAACAGGTCACCTGGGGAAGGTTAATAATACAAGGCCTCTAAAGGCTGAAGTGGTTGTGCTGTTTTTTTAAGACTGATAAACAGAATGGTTCATCATTATTAAGGGCAATTGGGAAATAATTGTTTCTCTACATCTTTTTTTTTTTTTTCAAAAGAAATTTTATGCAATAACATTATTCTTCTGTTGTCCAGAAAATCAAAACTTGTTTTTATCTTATTTTATCTTATCCTCTACCCTCTCTTGGCTTTTCTTTTTTTTACCTTTTCCAGTTAAATGCTGTTCCACTGTGGTTAAACTCAAAAGAAAAAGGACAGAAGTGACCAAAGAATAAAAAGTAATTTTTGGTTTCCCAAAAAAATACCCAGAGGTGAAGGTCAGAGTGAAGGAGGAGAAAAAAGAAAAAAAAATCATAATTTCATAGTTGATTCTATCAGGAAATTAACGTGCAACAAAGCCTCTCTATAGCAACAATAATTGAGCTGCTATCAAGTGCACTCAGGGAGCCCCCACTACTGAAACCACTCTGTCTTGAATAAAAACCAATATTTTGAATTTAGAACCTCGTTGAATTTTATATCTTGTATGGTCCAGAAGAAACAGCTCATATTAAACAAGAAGCTACATATACTGAAATGATGATATAGACAGAGGACAGATTTTAAATACTCCTTTTTTCCAGAAGACTGCCATATTTTTAGCCCTGAAAGAATATCTTTTTTTTAAAAATTATTTTCAAGTAGAGAAAAGTTTGTAGCTAAGGAATTTATTCTAAAGCTTCTGGTTATGAAAATTTCATTCCTAATGTTTCCTAATAAAATAATCAGTAGTACCACTTCACTATAATTAATAAGCAATAAGCATATTGTTTGAGGATGTTAAATGTTTAAGTTTTTGCTTTTCCTTCTCTCACTTGTTTTTCAGCAGCCTAATGTATCTTCCTAGACATTAACTAGGCAGAAAGCTTTTGGCTTTATTGTTATTATCAACTGCATTCAGTTTTGACTAGTCCATTAAAACACTTCAGATAATTGATGCACTTACTTGCCGCTGTGGAAGAGGCAAATATTATCCCCAACAGAATTTGACCCAGTAAAGTTATTGCTCTGTTCTTCTGCACCTCCTAAGAAGAAAAAACCTCTGGTGTTTAGAAGTAAACACATTGAAAGTGTCAAGGACCATCACTTCCTAAAGTTTCTGGATTCTTACTCTTATTATTATCGTGATTAATATTTTTCTTTCTCTTTCTCTTCCTACACATTCATTTGAATTCCTCCATCATGTGAGCAGGAAAAATTGTGCTTCACTAAGAGCAAAAGGAGTTCTGCACTCACAGCATCTGAGGGATCATAAGCTCATTGTTCTGTTATCTGCCGTAGCATTTGCGATCACGAGAAAATAATTTCTAATAAAAGTCATTAGAGGCACTGAATGCCCAAGTTGCTGAGCAGAAGATCAGAACCTCTGAAAATCTAATCCCTACTCTGTACAGCAACTTCAGCTCTCTGGGAAGTATCTGTGAATTTCAATAAAAAACTTGATGTGTAACTTAGTGGTGGTTGAGAAAATGTTGGAGTGTTCATATAGCACCAATGGTCTGTTTACATCCTTATTCCAACTTCTTTTTGTGCCCCACTCATGTACATGAGGCAAGAGTAGGAAGATAAGCCATGTCAATGACTGCTCCTCTTTGATCACTGGCAAAGGAATTGTCGATTTACAATAGTTTTGTGAAGAGTTTATGGTGTTTTGCATGCCAAACTCATTGTGAATTTTCACCCAATTTACTTTAGAACAGTCCTGCTGGAATAAGCCAGGAAAACTGATAATATCCTTGTGCAATTCAGAAATTTGCAGTTTCCACTGGAAACTGTCTCAGGGTATCAGGACTAGCTTTGGTTCTGCGCAAACAAACATTATTGGTGTTCTATAGGCAAGAGTCTACGTTTCTAAAATTCCCAGCTACTGAAAATTAATACAGCTGCAACATTAAACAGACCTACTGTGATTTGAACCACCTGAAAACACGACCTTCATTTTTTATGTAAGTATTCTCTACAGACATCCTTTGAAAATGAATCTACTTGAAAGTCTGAGTTTTTGCTTAATATTCTGATGAATTTTGCTCTGGGGTTGAAAGAGAAAACTGATGTAGGAGTCCTACAATGTCCCAAGAAGGAATACACACACAGGTTATGTATTATATAAATATGATGAAGTAGAAACGCAAGAAGAAATTGTGCAACAAATCAGTAGTCATTTCCCCCTGCTCTTTTCAACTGTAAAAGCATAACACAAAAAATGAGGGAGGTATATGATTTCACACTGAATAAAAATTTGAGGCAAACACAAATATTTGCTTTTAACAGAAACAGTATTTCTACAACAAACTCACACAGTATAAAAATATCACTCTGGAGATCTGTAGAAAACACTCTAAAGTGATCTCATCCTTTCATAGCACCAGGTGCTCTGTTCTGGCTTGTGAATTGCCTTGACTCTCTCTCTTTTTTTCCTAAAGAAAGAACCAGGTAATTAAGAAGGAGGGGTGGGATTTTTTTCTGCAATTTGAATTCTAGAGACATGTTTTGTAGCAGTAGAAGATGAAGAAGCATTTTTTCATTGGATAAATCATCAGTATTCAAATGTTAGGAGGTTCAGATATCTGAAAGTATTTACATAACTTCCCATTCAGTCACCCTTCTGAGGATCCCTGTCTATCAATGGCAATTCTTTTTTTGAGAAAGAAAGACCTCATAAGAACATACAATCTTCAAATATAGTCCATCCAGTTGTTTACTTCCTACTTTTAGAACCCCTTTCTGATTGTTTTATGCTACCATTAGAGTGGAGAAAGTGGAATTATATAAAGCATCAAATTTAATTTTAATTTAACCCATTTCCTTCTGTGATGAGTCACACAATTTTGCTTTTGCAAAAAAGATAAAAAGAAAAAAAGTTGAGATTGGGGCTAGGAAAAGACAGCAGAGTTGAGTTTTGTTTGGTTTTTTGATTGTATATTTTTCATTTTTATAAAGAAATATGCAAGACTTCACAGAAAGGCAAAAAAGAAAATGATTTGTCATAAAGTCTCCCAGCCCATCTGCAAGGAAAGCAATTTCCACTGCTCTAGGTTTACTTGCAAAATAGTTCGCATAACATTAATCATAACCATCTGATTCCCATCCCTCAATTTCCTGGGGTCAGGAATATTCATCTCATATATCAAGAACAAATAGCTTTCTCAGACACATGTTTTGGTCAAACAGATTCAGGTATTTGTATCTATGAACTGTCAGCCTTTGCATCTTTTATCATCTTGTTTTCTTCCACTTATAAGACATTGTTAGGAACATAAAAGTGGCTCAAATTGGATTCTGTTCTGTTCCAGTTTTGGAATAATGTAGTCAGTGCTGATATGAGTTGCTGAAAGTTAATACCTTATTATACAAAATTCTCTTTTTTAATCTTAATATTAGCTCAAAAATAAAAATATGTACATTATACACAAGGGGAAAAAAAACCAGCTGAAGTTGTTTTGATATGGTTACACTGTTTGGGAGTACATGACTGTAAAAAATAAACTTAGGAATGAGTGAAAAAATGTCCAAAGTTCAACTTATGTGAGAATCAAGACTCATGCCTGAGAAGAGACACAACATTCACCTAAAACAGAATTCATATGAAGAGGTCTGAAAAGTAACAAGTTAGTTCAGGCTAGCTTGTGATCTTATTTACATCCATCTAAATGTAATATCTGGTCAGAGCAACCACACTTATTCCTAAAAAAATTAAAGCAGAATTTGTCTTGTCTAGAACCCCTTGCACAGTTCTTATTTCAGCTCAGATCAGCATCCAGATCATGAGCACCTTCCTGGTTGCTGCTCCTCTCTGATGTTTTTCCGTGGAGTTGTCCCTTCATCTTTCTGATGTAAATCCCGCAAGGCAAATCTCTCTTTCACGGGCCAGCCTTCTCTGCCATCACCTGTTACACCTATGCTGCCTCAAAAGCCTCTTTTAATCCCCAAAATTATCTGAACTCAGATTTCCTGCTTTATTCCCACCGCTGGAACAGCTTTGTTTTCATCATGGCCAAGTCACTAAAATGCCCCAAAGTCAGGAGGAGCAACCCATCTGCTCATTCTCTTCTGTCGCATTTCCCCAGGCTTTTAACCACTTAAGTACCAAAAATTATGGGTTTGCCACTCTCAGGGATATTGCACTCTATTTCAGACATGGTGTTGAGGCAACTGCTTTGTTTGGTGCCAGCTGTGTGGCCGTGGCAGTGCAGAGATAACAGCACAGCTATAAACAGACACCAAAATTGCACAGCGACGTGGAGAGCCCAAGCAGAAATTTTTGCCATTAAGGTGTCATGAACAATCTCTACAGAAACCTGTATCATGATTGTAATGATAAGATTGTACAATACATTGCACAATTCTTCTTTTTGGGTATGCATGCAAGTAGAAAATTGTTAAAAAAGGAATGAAAATGCTTTTCTTGCCAGTTATACTTCCTTGGAAGAAAAATAAACAAATTGCAGACACATGCTTGATGCCAAAAGGATCTTCAGGTATTTATTTGGAAAATGCTATAATGAAAGTTTTTGGCTGCAATTCAGTTTAGCTGCTGATGGAAGAAAAAAAAAGGGGTAAAAAAATAGGTACTTTAAGGTCCCATTTTTATTCAGGTAGGAAATTTAATCTTGAACAAGCTTGAGAGGGTTCTATAAATTATTTTAGACACAAAGACCACTGAAAAACAAGGAAAGAATATAAAGAAGGACTCTTGTTTATTCAAGATGTAAAAGTAGCCATAAAAACTCCAAATGGAAGAATAATTTTATAAAAAAGAAGCAAAAACGAAAGAACGAAAAGAATTCTGGTGGGAGCACACTGGTGCCATCTTCAGGATGCAGGGTCTGTGCCCAGGAAGGGAAACTTCTGCTCTGTGCCAGAGCTTTGGGGAGAATTGAATAAGTTGAGGAATACCATAAAAATCTTAGAATCAGAGAACGATTGAGGTTTAAAAAGGAAAAAAAAATTAAAAATCAGGCAGTCTGAATGGAGAAGGAGTGGCAGGTGGTGTGGTAGCTGGAGCCTGTCCTGGGCACAGCATGAAAGGATTGAGTTGTTGAATCTTGGGGAAGTGAGAAGGGGTCAGCAGAACTGCTACCCTGGGCTTTTGGCGGGCAGGCTTTGGGCTGTTTAGTCACACTGAAAAAATCCAGCAAAACCACGCTGGAAAGGATGAAGGGGTATCATCAAGATGTTGAAATTCCCAGTGTTAGGAAGAAAATCTAAAGAAACTGGAATTCAAGGCCTTTTAAAACCTCATTCCTCATCTCAGCTGTCATATCCCAGTTACAAGTTCAAGGATCTGCTCTGCTTGAAATGCTTTACCTGGACATTATCTGTAGGTACTGATGAACCAGCAGGTGTGTACTATCTGTTAGATATCTGTAAAGAGTTCTGATGCAAAAAAACCCAGAAGACAAAACTAGAAGAAATATATTTATATTTTATTATTTGCCTTCCTTTCATCATTAGTACAGGAACCTAGAAAACTTGACACTTAATTTCATCTTTAACCTGTATTTGCAGAAGCTGAGTTCATACTGAGAAAATTAACAGCACAGATGATACTGTGATATGAAGAATGAACTACAAACAAGAAATCCTTCAACAAAACGAAGGTAGCTTTTATATTATATTTACATATATTCCTTATATAATTTTACTTCTATGACGCAAAAAAACCTTATAAATATGGGATAATTATCAGATATGCTAGCAAAAGATATTCAGAAACACTCCTTAGGAGGCATGCAAACAGAATTGAAATAAATTCAAATTTTTTGTCATGAAGAATTGACAGTTTGATGTTGCAACCCCAAATAAAAAGTGTTTAATCTTTAAAATTACCAGTAAAAGTACATTTCCAGGATATTTGGTTTTAGATAAAGATTCCATATGAATGCTTATATTAGCAAGGTATTTTAACATGTGATTTCAAATGTAATAGCAAACTGATATTTATATTTTATTGGCTTATTATACCAGCTGTATTCCAGGCAGGACAACTCGCCTATTTTAGAAATACTTTATTTATGAAATCACAATGTGTGGATGCAATTCTGTACTAATAGAAACATCATTGCTTCTCTACACCCAAGTATTTCCCATCCTGTTAATAGGAGAGTTTGTCACTCCAAACAGGGTTTGCTATTCAGTACCAGAACACCATAAAACACCAGTAGGGTCTGAGTGATTCCCAGTGCAATTCCTCACCCCCTGCTGGCCATTGCCCAGCCCATCCCTGGACAGGGGCTGCCACTCCTGTGGCCAGCTCAGCCCCGTGTTAATTAATGATCAGCCCGAGGTGGGGTGGGAGGGATTGACCCATTGGCCACCGGGGTCACCTGTCCTGGCTGAGTCCCCTCCCAGCCTCTGGTGCCTCCCCAGCTCCTCCCTGGCAGGGCAGAATGGGAAGTTGGGAAGTTCTTGACTAAGTGTAAGCACTGCTCAGCACTGCTCAACATCAGAGTGATCTCAACATTATTTCTTTCCTAAATCCAAAACATAGAACTTTTCCAGCTACTAAGAAGAAATTAACTCTACCCCAGCCAAAACCAGGATGCAGTATTACCTGTGTCTCTGACTTTTCATCTAACAAGCCTTATATCTCAATTTCTATTTATTTGCTCTTCAGTCTGAACTGTGGTTTAGCTGGAAGGTTTTGAGATATTATTCTGTAGTGACATAATTTATAGCCTAAGTGATTATGTTCTAACAAGACATGAGATTCCAATTTCCTTTAACTCCTGTCAATGTCAAGAGCCATAGTGATCTGAAAAGAACAGAAAGTAAGTTGTGTCAATTGGTAGTAACAAATAGATCTCCTCAATAAGCCAAATATCAAAATAAAATAGAACAGATTGGTTAAAATACTATCATGATGCATGAGCAAGTTACACACAGAGAAAACAATATAACTTAGAAATGCAAATGTTGTATTTTAACTACTGAAGTCTTGAAGAGTAATTTTAAATAAATTAAAAAACATTCAAACAAAATCATTGAGACTTTTTCTTTCATCCTTTTCAACAAAATCTGATTAAGTAAATAAAAATACATCCATTCCAGTTACAGGTAGAAATTGAGACAGACAATCCAATGCAAAATAAACTAAAAATCTTCCCTTAAAATACTTTAAAAGTACTATGCCCCTAAGTAATTCAAAGGATAACATCAGAAATTAGTTCATTAACTCCCACCAGATAAATCTTTCCTAAGAGCTGTTCTGTTACTATGGGGATCCATTGCTCAACCCTTCATTCATTAGTAATTTCTGTGAAATCTCATTAGCCATCACTATAAAAATAATTTTTTCATCTGTCATAAGAACCAAGGACTTGTGGACTGGAAGGGTCTGTCTGCAGCACTGAGGCCAGTGCAATGTTCCATGAAGTCTCACTAAATAATGGCATTTTGGAAAACAAATTTTCTCATCTCTGCAATCCTTCCTAAAAGGCTGTTCCCTAGTGTGGCAGCCCTGAGATTTGGGCATTTTGTTTTGATTTTCCAAACCCAATGTTTTCATTTGCCATTGTGCCAAGGTTGTGTTTCATCCACAGCTCTGTCTTCCCTGCCTTCCCATGCACTCCCACACATCCTCCCCTTCAACCTGTATTTATAGATGGCAATCACATCTCTTCTTAGCTTTTGTTATACAAGGGTAATCAAGCAAAAATATTCTCATTTAGTCATGGAATACAGGTTCTTCCTTCACTTGATTACCCAAGGAGTATTTTTCCCTGCATTTCAATTAGTATTTATTAAACACGTTGAAAAGAATTTACACACATTTTCCAGATGTATCGTGTCTGAGATTTCATTCTGACATAAATAATTTTTACTTCCTTGGTAAATATTTGTGAAGCTGCATTACACTTGCATTGCTCATGGCTGTTACCAGATGTTCCACCCTGTAGTCCTCCCTGTATTGCAATATTGCCATTCCCACAGGTGTTGAGTAGATTAATCTGTATTCAAAACCCCTAAATTCTGCAAGTGACACCCATCAGGAAGCAACTGATCAGCTGGTTCCTCTTGTTTCCTCATTTATCATTCCTCTGTCCTGGAAGGATAGAGGAGAACACTGTTTTCATCCTTGATACCTTAACCTCCAAGGGCCCTGAAGACTCACTGGACTGCCCTGAGACTGCTTATTGCAACTTCATTGCTGTCTGCATGGAAAGCAATAATGGATATTAATCCAAGAGCCATGCCAGGGACAAATGCTCTGTCAAGAATTGGGTTCAGTCGGTATTTTCAGCCTTCTGTGCTCCTCAGAAGTGATCTCCTTAGAAAATGACCCATCTTTATTTCTTTATGGAAGTGGCCAACTTAACCTTGGGGTCACTTCCAAGCTGTAAGAAACATCTTGCACATCTTTGGTCCTATTTGCAGGGTTTTGTCCTTGCAATACCAGGAAAGGTGGAGATGTGCCTGCTGCCCAAGGCAGGAGCTTGTCACAATTGCCTCCTAGCTCTTAATTCCTCAACCTGCTCACCTCCCCCCGAGTTCTGTCAGGTAGCAGAGGAATTCCCCTCCCTGGGCTCCATCCCAGATCCATTCTCACCGCTGCAGCTGTGCTGCCATAGGGGCAGGGCCCAGCCTGCAGCTGGCACTGGGTTGGCAGCATGGTCCCAAAGGGGCTCTGTCTGGGCAGCTGCATCAGTTGTGGTGGGTGTAGACAGAGGTCTTCTATTCTCCATAGCTCAGAACATTCTTCATGAATCTTAGTAGAGAAGACTGCATCTGAAATGAAAAAAATCCATATATTCAGGATAGAACCCATCCCATCCATTTCAGTGTCTGCTTTAGAATGAGACAAATGCATTGCAGAAATGCACATTCCCTTCTTTTGAATGCAAATGTAGCCAAGGTAACTAATAAGTCAGGTGGTATCTCCTGGGTTTATTGTTGAAATTCTGCATCACTAAATCACTGGATAATAAAACATTTTTAGTTCTTGAGGTTGCCCAATTCTCTACGAGAACTGAGTGAACTCCTTCTATGAGTGAAATCCTCGTCTTTCTCTTGTTGCACACTGCTCAAAATGCCCTAATCTTTGTGATGTTAAAAGCCTTTCTCCTGCAATTTTGCAGCCTCCCTTTCTACTGCAACTCTTGAATCCTTTCCTCAGTAACTCAGGCAGTTTTCAGTGGCTCTTGGGCAGTGTATTTCCTTGTGGTTTCATGCTGCTGTCACATGGTTGCTCTGTTCATTGCCTCACACCTGCAATCCCAGATATCACTGCATTGGTGGGATCTCATGGGCCATGGCTGCCATAGCTGGAGACACCTGCACCTGATTAGGCACATCCATTCAGCACTAACAGCATCATAAACTGGAACAAGCTCTGTCAGCAGAGACATTTTAATTGTTAGCACTCCATGCACTGGAGAGAACACTGAGAGGAGGATGCTCCTCTAAATACAGCACTGACATTCTCTGCAGCCAACTTCTGTGACTCCCTTCCCTTCCCTTCCCTTCCCTTCCCTTCCCTTCCCTTCCCTTCCCTTCCCTTCCCTTCCCTTCCCTTCCCTTCCCTTCCCTTCCCTTCCCTTCCCTTCCCTTCCCTTCCCTTCCCTTCCCTTCCCTTCCCTTCCCTTCCCTTCCCTTCCCTTCCCTTCCCTTCCCTTCCCTTCCCCTCCTCTTTTGTTTTCCCCCAAGGGTAATTTTTTCTATGTCTATGTCATCAGCCATGTACCAGGTGGGTAGAGTTTTGTGCAACACTCACTGTTGTCAGCGTCTTTTTATAATCTCAATTGCAATTTTTCATTAATTTATCAACAATATATCACAAAACTGTCACTGGAAAAATGATTGCAAAAATTGGTAGTTCCCATGTGTACACATTGAGATCAATTCCTCAAAGTCTTAGATTCTGTAGGAAAACAAAAACAAAAATTAAAAAAGGAAACAAGATGATAAAATTAAATTCTTAGTATGAAAGTGTATAAGGTAATTGGATAAACCAGGAGACAATGATGAGAGACATAGTAACATGGAAAAAAATATAACTTTCCAAGTATAACAAAGCAGTCAAAAAAGATATTTCCTATTTCCTTCATCCTATTATAGTGCCTCATCATCTGTTTAAAAAAAAAGCAAACAAGTAATCAATAAACCAAAGTTACTTTCTGAAGTATTTAGTAAGTTGCAGGTTGTGCAGAATTTATTGTCACATCTTATTCAGTGTTATTGGTCCAAAAATTTCTCTGTTCATAAGCTATATTCACTGCTAGGCTATTTGAGCACATTTAGAAATAGCTGGCCATTCTTCTTTGGTGAAAAAGTATTTTAGTCTTCAATTAATACATCTAACATTAGCAGATATATTTTTGTCTAGTTAAATAAATTAGGATCCACAATGAAATTTTTTCCTATATATTTAGATTTGATAAATCAAATCTGAAAAGCATTAACTCTCTTTGCTTCATATTTTATAACAGGCCTGTGCTTCTAAGTTGATCACATCTTTTGGTTCATTATTGTGAAAAATGGCAAAATATTTTTGATGCCAGGTACTTGAAACCTGAGTCCAGATTCAAACTCAAGAGGAGCAGATTAAAAATTATTTGATATTTTAGAAAACTTATTAATATGTCTGAACTAGATTTGGTTTCTTTGTTTCTTGGCACTCAGAACACACTGCATATTGGTAAATCAGTATTTTCTCAGCCTTAAAAACAACACTATCACATGTTTGAAAATTCCATTTTTGTCACTCTAAACCTTTACCTGAAAAATACAGAATATTAGAATTAATGTTATATTTACAGAAAACCTTCCTATTTGGGGTTTTCCCCTCTCTCATTTTCCTTCCTTTTCCCTGCCTATGCTGCTGTATTGATCCTTACACTTGGATAAATTCCTAACTCTGCTTTATGCTCCCTGTGACCATGTTTAAGTGGAAACTACCAAGTTCTGGACCCCTGGAACTGAACACATCTGATTGTCTCATGCATATGAAAGTGAAAACTCTGTCTCTACCATCTTCATTGTAAAGGAAGCACAGTTTGCAGAGAATCTGTAGCAAGTTCTATCAGGCTCCCAATCTTGAAAAATGGATGCTTAAAGGAAGTCAAACATAAAGGTGAATTTGGACAAAGTACAAGGAGTAAACAGTATTTCCAGAGCTTCTGTTCCTCACCTGTACAAAGTCAAAAATTAGCATTTAATCCTCCAATCCTCAAGATTCATCCAGTCAATAGTGTTGTAACTGAACACAGTTTTGTATGTAAAGGTGAGTATTAATCATCAAGGGAACTAGAGATCACCACAAGAGTTTTTAGAAGACTGATAAATCAGATAAAATTCAAATTTTAAAGGAATTTTTGCTCTTTACATTGATTAGATGACACTTTGTGCTAAATGTTAATAACTATCACACTAAAACTGTTAGTCTTTCACATTTAATCTGCTAATTAGCTCTGACTCTGCTTTTCCATGGAAAGGATGCTGTGGAGTGCTGAGGCCACAGCCCTTGATGGCTTGTGGTCTCCCAGGTGCAGGATGAAGAGCTCTTTGATGAATTAACTTAAAACACGAGCAGACATCTTCCTAAATTTCCTTTGCTTTTCCATGTGGTTTTATATTGCTCTATCCCCTCCCAGTGTGGGGAGATGGGGGATCTCATCTGCTCCTATCAGTCCCTTTCTCATTTTGGGTTTTTCAAGTCATGGTTGCAGTGGGTGGGGTGTCCTTCCTCTTTGCTGTCTCTTGTGTTTATTTCTTCTTCCTTGCCTTGCTGCCTCTGATCCTTCTGTGATACCTGTTTGCATGTTTCTCCATGTCTCAAATTTTAAGGCTCTTCACATGCACCTTTACCTTGTGTTTACTCAGCAAATAAAGGGCATCTTCCTCCTCCAGTATACACCTACAGAAATGAAATTGCCATTCAGTGGAGAAATTTTGTTATTTTTTCCTCATACTTTCCCTTCTGCTAGAAGAAGCTACAATAAGAGCAGAAATTTAGGGATAACTTTGTCCTGAAAACCAAAATCATTCTGTGATGGCTAAAAAATATTGAGGCATGTGAATGGAGAGAGAGGTTTGGTTTTTTTTAACTAATATCCCTTTTTGTTTGTTTTCTTTTACTGTCTCTATCACCGGTCCCTAACTTTCTGTTGAAAAAGCCCTTACCCTTGAGAATACTGCCTTGCCCTTATAGTCTGTCCAACAAGGTGTTAGTATAATTTTGTATAATATCCCAGTAAAAATAATAGGTGAATATAAGAAATTTGTATATGAAACAAGTTACATTGTTAGAATAAAATAGAAGTAAAAATAGACATGGAAATAGAAATAACCAAACTAGAAATAGATCAGGATGTCTTATAAGTGGCATATCATCTCTACTGCCAAGCAAAAAAAATTTAAAATTTCAGGTATAAATTAGTTTTTACTCATCACTTAAGAATGAGTTAATATGCAAGGGAAGTGCTGTTACAGCTCTTCCAGCAGCCTAGGGAAATTTGGGAATAGATGGCTGCACCTGCCAGACCCAGAAGTGCAGGTTCTTTTTCCCAGGTAAACTGGGAAGGCACAGCAATATAAAGCTGTGAAATCTGGTGTTATTTACTATTTTATTAAATAACTTTTTTGTTGAAAGTCTGTTTTCTGGTGTGTGCAGAAGATACTGACAAGAAGGAAAAAAACCCCAGGAAACTACTAGAGAGTGCAGTGAAAGCTTTCTTTCAACTTAGCCAAGTTTATTGAATTTTATGAATGAGGCCTCCACAGCTTATTTTTCTTTTTTTCTTTTGGTTTCTGTGCCTGCAGCAGGGTAAGCAGGTGGGATGTCCTGAATGGATGCTGAGAAACAAGGGGCCGTTCTGAATTTCTCTTTTTTTTATCTTTTTTGTTTACTAAGCCCTGTGTTACTTTGTGCTTGTCTTTCACTTCCTACATGAGCAGCATGTGTTCAAAAAGTGAATGAGACTACTATTACCCTTAAAATTAAGTACAATAGTGTTGGCAAGAGCACAAACTGCCATTACAAATCTGTCTTACTCTGTCCTGACTACATTTTATCTAAAACTTCATCTATACTTTATTTGGTGATTTTTTAAATTTAAATCTAGTGTATATATAACAGAGTATTAGGGGTTTAGTGTATGAGTTGGACTGCAACAGATGGAGATGAACTTTATTTAAAAATCTGTTTAAATTTTATGATAATTATTTATTACCACCACCAAATCATTTATTAGCATCATCAATTACTAAAATTTTAAATCTGGAAGGTGGGTACAGTGAAAAGAGCAGAGGTACTTCAGCCTGTGTCCCTGTAATCTGAACGAAATTAGGTTAACATTAAAAATTAGGTTAGAAATTAGGTTAACATTAGATATTAGGAAAAAATTCTTTACTGTGAGGGTGCTGAGACACTGGCACAGGTTGCCCAGAGAAGCTGTGGATGCCCCATCCCTGGAAGTGCTCAAGGCCAGAATGGATGGAGCTTGGAGCAACCTGGGATAGTGGAAGGTGTCTCTGGCAGGACAGTGGGGACTAGAGGATCCTGAATGTCCTTTCCAACCCAATGATGTGCTTGCCAGAGTAATTCTCTAAGTCTGTCCCCTGGTGTAATCCTGCATCCCAGCTACAGCTACTGCTGCTCCTTCTCACTGATTCTCCCTTCATTACATTGGGGTACTTGACATTTCAGATATTCACCATCTCCTGGTTCAGGGCAGAACTTCAGAAATCATTGTATAAATAATTGTTCTTATTTTGAGGAAAACAGTGACTTTCACAC
Organism: Fringilla coelebs; assembly: GCF_963513975.1. NCBI lineage: Eukaryota > Metazoa > Chordata > Aves > Passeriformes > Fringillidae > Fringilla > Fringilla coelebs. The sequence goes on along the minus strand of NC_140028.1, from coordinate 6,442,453 downwards.
AAAAAAAAATGAAGCCCTTGTAGATCAAATGGTGCATGAAGGAAAGGAATTGCTGATAAAGGTGTTTAAAATGGGAAAAAGCTTTGATAAACCAGCAGCTGCAGCATTTTGAAATCTACCACTTTTTTATAGGCCATATTTTTTTTCTAAATTGCCTTTCTCTGAAGTCTCTCTTTTTAGATTCTGCTCAGTATGACTTTGACAGGGTCAGACTTTCAGACAGCTCCACAGTAATCTCCATTAGGAGTTAGATAGCACAAACCCAGGATTCAGGAAAGAGACTGAACTAATCAGATCTGACCTCTAGAACTGCACAGAACACCAAAAATAATGGTAGTGATGACATTTCTAGCTAAAAATTAAACAGTGCCTGGTCTCAATATTCTAACCAGAACTGTCTCTCAAGTGGTTTTAACTAACACATTCCAAAAAAGTTCCTGGGCCTTCCTCAGAGCTGGTGAAAGCTCATCCTGGCTTTAAATCTCCCAGTTTTGATCTGGTTAAGTAATTCTTTTACAGAGACCACCTCCCACCCCACTTAGGTACAGACTTCAGTATTTATGTTTCAGGGCTTTTTTTTTTCCCTAATGTTTTTTTTATTTTTTTTTTCTAATATGAATCCATCTGACATGACAGTCTTTCTCTTTTCATGGAAAGGTGTAAATTTTAACAGTCAAAAAGACAAATAAATAATAAAAATAGCAAAAATATCAATATTCTGCCATTTATGATTCTTCAGCTTAAGAAGGGAGTCACCAGGGGGGTCTTCACAGCTTGACCATTTTAACTTTAAAAATTATTTGATTGGATGAAACACTGTAATTTGCACTGCTGGTAAAAGCTTCCCATTTTCAGGGAGAGGATAATAAACAGTCTCTCAGATTTGTACTAAAAGGATATTATTCTCCCACATAAAATTATTTGTTCCAGTATAGTTTTTCAAAAGCAATATTTCTACTTAATGTGATGTTTGCAAGTGGAGTTAAAATAATATTAACTCTAGGTGTTTGCTTTTTTGTCCCAGCTATTTTCAAAGGTTTACTTTGTCACCTATTAGCTCTTGGAAGCATATCTTGAACAGCCCAAAGTTGTACAAAGTCTAGAAATAACATGAAATAAATTATTAGCAAACAGAGCCAAGGAGTTTTGACCTCTCAAAGCACTCAGCCAAGGAAGTTGCTAGAACTTTGATTTTTCTGTCATTTAAGTGCTGTACTAGATCTGTATCACCTCCTGTTTCTTTGAGCAAGCTGATCAGTCAAGTGAGTGACTGAAGGTGGAATAGAAGCTTTAATTCAAGCATGGCTGTGATGCCTGGGCAAAAAACAGAAATCATACTGGAAATTTACAATAATTCCTTTGAAAATGGTATTTGTTACACAAGAAAATTTTCTGTCAATATTCAGCAAAATTTTTACTCCCACCTTCCTGACAATTCCTGTATATAAATATTATATATAGATAGGAATAGCAAGGTAAAGGAAGCTGTATGCATGCTTGGATCCCATCTCATGGCAGTGTAACTGGTGGGTCTGTGACACATTAAATGTAAATGTGATCTAAAATGCAATATTAGGGAATGATGAGCTTAAATCCTTCAGTATTGGTTGGGATATAAGTTGGCATCTCCAGCTAATTAAGTTTTCATCAGTCATGTTGGTAACACTGTCTTAAGGAAAATAAGATCCTTAATGGCTTAGAGAGCTACAGAGAAACTGAATTTATCTACAAAAGAGAACATTAAACTATGCAGTATTTTGCATTTAGTTGTGGAAAGTGGAGGGGGGGGGGGGGAGGATTGGATCAATAGCATAGTATGATTTTCCAGTTCCTTTTAGCCTTTTTTTTTTCCCAGAGCTTGTACTTGACCTGTATTTCTGTAAAAGATTCATTTTACTGAGAAGAGCACAGCCAGAGCCTGAGGTGATGTGACTCAAGATTGACTGCAGATCATGTAACAAAGGAGGTTTATCATGCCAAGTTCATTGAGGCTAAATACAGATCTACTGCATTTTTAACACATGAATATGAGCATTATTAACTCTAACCATGAGCTTTACTCTGAGAAAAGCTCAGCAATCAGCCTCAGTTGAAAGCTCTTCACCAGCAGGAAGATTAATTAGAATAACGAATCTGAAGACAGAGATTACAATTAAGAAGATGCAATTCTAAGAAAAAAAAAAGACAGTCAACTAATAATATTGCTGTTTTATCAAAATAACTCAAAGGAGAACAAACTATTTATTTTGATTAGATTAAAAAAAATTATTTTTCTACACACTTATGTTTAGCTGATGCTTACCAAATTTTTATCTAAGTCCTTATTGCATCTAAATTTATTTTTCTGTGATGTAATTGAATCAGCTTGAAAGTCTAAAAAATCTAAGGAAGTTGGATAAGAGAAGGAATTACAAATAATATTTAGAAAATTTTATATAAAATCCCTATTACATATATTTTAGTAAAATTTTATGCCAGTATTCTGTTGTAATTCTCTAGCCCTCCGATCTAATGGTAACTTTCTCTTATTTTTGCTGAAGATTTTCTCCTCACATACACATATTACAAAAGCATTTCAGCCTCAGCAAAGATATTAGAATCTACACACATATATACACCTGACTTACAGGAGCACATGAAAATACATTAAAAATGTCCCATATGACTGTGTCATAGAAAACAGGCTGAACATATTAAAAAAAAAAAACAAAAAAAACGACTAGTTAGTAGGATCTAACTGATAAAGTTTCATGCTAACTAGTTTTCTTACCCTAGGAAATATTTACAATTTAAAAACAATTTTTTTCCAAAACCAGCATCAAATCTATTAGATATATGCCCATTTAAAAAAATGTTTAAACCAAAGACTTGGAGTAACTTTAGCATTTCTGTACTTTTTCTGTGTTTTTACTATGATTGTTTTTTGCATTCCAGATTAGTATTATACAAGAAGGGCCAATTTTTTAAAAGCTTGAGAAAATTTTGGATTGGCAAAAGCAGCATAATTTTTTGGTTTAGACAAACTGGCAATGTGCATTAAAAAAAAAAAAAAAAACTTCATCGTATTCTCCATCCCTTTCTGTGTTTCTTGGATTTACTCAACTTGGCACAGTGATTTCTCAGTCCTTGATGGGATGTACTGGGGTCCCAGCACATCCCAGCTAGTCAAAATACATCACAATTAGTGACACTGAAGGTTTTCTGTGAATGTTTATTTTTGTACAATTCCTCAGCCATTAAGCTATATTTAATATAGCTTAATTTGTTTTATTTTAGAAGAAGCTGGTTTAACTTTTGAACTTTTTTGTATTTTGTGGTCTGGTGGAAGCTACAGCAGAGATTATTCACTATTCAGAGTGATGTGCCCAATACTACATGATAAAGCCCTTGTGTCAAACTGTAAAATGTCCCACAGTTCACTAATTCCATCAATCAAAACCTGAGGCTTGTGGAAAAAAAACCCAAAACAACAAAAAACACCAAACAACAGAAAATGGCAGAAATCCATGTGATGGATAACAATAATGGTCAGGGTGGTTTGGCAGGCATGGATGATGCCATTCTGGCTCAAACTGGAAAACAGATGTGTGTGCACATTTATAAATGATTTCATGAAGATGATTTACAATAAATCTTCACAACAGAGCTTTGCTAAGATAGTCAAGTGCCAAGAGTTCAACCAGAGAAGGGTTAAAATAATGTTCCTGAATGAAATGGGAGTGAAGTGTACAAATAAATCAGAAAGAATCCTGTTCTTCTGTTGATTTGGTTCTATTGTTTGTTTGTATTTTGGAGGGATTGTTTGTTTCGTTCTTTTTTTCTTTTTTAAGGAAGTTTGAAGTTGATCCTAAAGTACACCAATGTCTCAATAAAAGCATGCTAAAAATTCTGTGCTGATTGAATTGCCTTTCACTGAATTTGGCATTGACAGAAAAGTCAGTGTGCTTAATTTTCAGATTTATGCCATCTGAAATGGCAAAACTAATAGAAGCAAAAAGCTAAGAAATAAACAAACTAGTTTACATTTTATACTCTCATTTCCCTTGTAGTGTCTCATTTTAAGACCAATAGTTATCAATCACAGATGCCAGAAAATTCTGTAAGGCAAAATGAAAACTGGGGGAAATTAATTCCTAATAAACATTTGTTAGATGTATTAAAAAATCTCCTATATATCTTATGTAAGGCATTGACTTTAACTTATGTAGTTCTAGCAAAGAACTGTTTCTCAAATTTTTTGTTATTCTGTTAATAGGCAGAAAAAATCACCTGGATTTAAAAATAAAAGGGCCCACATCTACACTTTTGTATGTCTGCATACTTATATCTGTGTGAATATATGAATATATATCTACTTAAATACACAAAACTATTGGTAGATAGAAATCATTATGTACAAAAAAGGGAGTTTATGAATGGGACTGTTATTTCAATTTTTGGTTAGGCATTTTTGTTTTCCCCATTTGGAATTCTCTATGTCTTCTTCTTTTTTTCTCCAAGTCTTCTTTTTTTTGTTTGTTTGCTTGGGGTTTTTTGTTTGTTTGTTTGTTTTTATTGATTGAAAAAGTATCTTTAAACTGTTTGGCTGGATTTCTCAGGCTGTGTATGTCTTTCTATTGTAGTTAAATACAGAAACAGTTTTTAAAATAGCTGATATGAATCAAAACAAGCATGATATTGCTAATGACCACTGAATTCTTGATTAATCTCTAACTTATTCATCTTGATTGAGCTTATCTTACCCCTTAATTCACTGCACTTTCCACCTTCTTTTATCACCTCACGTTTTCAGAGGGGGAGAATTCCCTTCAGTTGTGTTCTCTGCAATCACAAATTTTTTCTGAATATTTCTCCATCTTGGTTTGCCCAGCAATTCTCAACAGGAAAGTAGAGCAATAATTTTTTTGTCAGGCAACTGTCTTGACCATCCATTCCCTGGTTTTAAAATGGTTGTCACACTGGTCAGGTATCTGGGGGAACAATCTGGCTTGGATGAATGTGAAGTCTCAGTATTTTAAGCAGAGTCTTAATAGAATAAGTTTAGTGAACTATTCAGCTAACACTAAAAAAGAAATATACTCTTACAATAATAATTCAATACAATTAAATGATTCAAGCAACTTCTGACAGCTCTAGAGTGGGTCCAAATAGAAGACTTTTAAAAGTCAATCTAAATTAAAAGGCACTGAGTTAATTTGAGAGATGTCTAAATGCACTTTGACTAATCTTATGGATATTTTAATTTATCTGAGCTTTTGTTCTTTATCTGTGGAGACTGCAAGACTTTTTGGCAGGAGTGTTGTTACAAAGATATATAGATCCCTACAGTGGAGATAATCAATTTCTAGGTCACCTTTTGTGGATGATTGTACCAGGAATGACAATTTTAATTCAATAAAATAGCTGAAATTGGTGGAGGAAGATCCCTGATATTAGAAGAAAACAGTTTAGCTTCAGATCTATGCAGGTTATTAATGATGCAGGCCAAGAATTAAACAACCTCATACTCTTCACAAATCAGCAGAGAAAGCATATAGTTTTTCTATAATAATTAACTAACCACTTGCCATTATCATCTTCACATTTAAAAGCCTAAAGCACATATCTACTTTTGATTAAGCAGATATTCCTGGTTTTAATCTAGAATATTAATTATATGGCATTTCCCTTTGCTATGAAAGAGTGTAATCAAACATATTATGAAATGAATTAACCTGAAATTTTATTTCTAAAGATTAATAAAATGTCTTCCAAAGTTTAAAACTCTTAGCTGTAAGATTCTCTTCATCATATAAATTACCTAAAGGATAAAAACAATAAAGAGTAGCAGATAATATTTTCTGGCTGTTCCTTTAAGCAAAGCTTCTAGGAGCAGCAACAGGACAGTTTAAATATTCAAATGTGGAATTTCAGAAAAAGTCTAAAATGGCCATTACCTAACATATCATATTGGAGTGTTTAAGAATGCAAAGGTAAACTGGAAGGACTTTATGCTTTGCAAATCACTGCCAAAAACATTATTTGAAACAATCTGGAATGGATTCAGGGCCATAATCAAAAGGCCTAAATATGGGCCTCCAGTGATATTTGAGATGCCCTGGTACATGAGAGGCATCTTCTTGGGAGTGGCACCATACTGGACCAACAAGAGACATAAGGCCTTAAGCAGAGAGAATATAAGATAGGAGAAATGCTCCACTGATCTTGCATTCCACCATATATTTGCATTTAGAAAACTGAATCTTTTTTTCATATAACAGCAGCAAAGTTGCAACAAAGATATCTTAAATCTCATTTGCCCAATTTAGTGTCCTGCAATTCTTTTTCTTGCAGGAAATAAAAAGAGCACTTCTAAGGGTAGAGTTTCTCTGATTTACCATGATAACATCTTTTTAAGTCTGAAATCTAGATGCCTTTACTACAAATATTTATATTGCATCTCCTGAATCATGCTCTGTGACATTTACAGCTGGTGTCTGGTGTGTTGGAAAAGGTTCAGAAAAGATCCTGAAAAATGACACAATGTGTAATACGAGTCAGGAGGTTCTCATCCCAAACAATCATTAAAAAGAGGCCAGAAAATTGCCAAAAAGGTATGATCCATCTGATTTAATGGAGGCATCTGCAGGGAAAACACAAACAGACAAAGGCAATAAGTCTAAACAACCTTTATGGTTGATGCAGTTTTGGTCAACAGTCAAGGCAGTCAAGGATGGGATTTGTTCCCTTTGAAAATCTGGGCTCTCAGTCATTATAGGAATTGCATCATGAATCCTTTTGAATCTGCCAGCATGAACTTTTTAGACCCCAGAGGGGGACCAGGGCATCTGTGACATATCCAGGTGTGTGCTGCCACAGGCTGCTCTCAGCCACGTGAGGAGAGCAGCTCTGGCTCTCAAAGCCCCGCGGTTGTGTTTGGAGTGAACACACATTTTTAAACTGATCTTTACTATTTACTTCATAAAGCACCCCTTAACCAGGATGCAGCTTTTCTTTCCAATGAAAACACAATTTCAGTTATCTGCTTTGCTCTGTTTGATAGCTTTTATTAGTTAGAAAGGGCAGGGGGGACAATACAACACGAATGTTTCTACTGACACAACAAAATATGTGGTGCATTACATGGGGATCAGTGAAAGCATAATTATATCTGTACTGAACAAGTCTTATTGGTCTTCAGCTTCCATTGTTTTCTCTCACAAAATAAAATGTGCCGATCCATTATTAATGATATTTATTTGTGGTTATTGTTACAAATTTCCTACTTTTCATTTAAAATGAAAGTTCTCATAAAAAATACAGAATGTTACATAGTCAAAAGTGGTAAAAGTTTTCTTTCTAACCTAACAGAATAAATTATGAATTTGTTTATTTATCTGCTATGGAAAAAGATCTTAGCAGTTTCAGGTATAAACAGCAAACACTTAAATATTTTCTTCTCTTGTCATTGCTCTGAAAACTTTTTTGTGCAAAATGAATTTTTGCGAGGATATAAAATTTTTTGTGATAAATTAACATACTGTCCTTGTATCACAGTTTCTTGAGTATTTTGTTTCTGGGCTTCATATGGAAATTTTTGAGAGACAGAACACATTGTCTACCACTCTTTGAGAAAGAAATATTTGGACAACTAGCCTGATGAACTTGATTTTAATTTCATTTAATATTTTGTCTATGTCTTATTAATATCTTTCAATAAAAGTATAAATTCATAGACTTTGTTTATTTGATTATGCAAGTAGTAGGGTTTATGTGAAATACTCTAAAGTGATGCCATAAAAAATATTCTGTTCAAGACTGAATATTGAAATTCTAGCTAAGGGTCTTCATATTGAAATTCAGAGATGAAATTTGAAGCTTTTTAAACTTTGAGTTCTATCAGTTGCCACCTGACCCAGCTGTAAATGGATTCCTTATCTGTCAGGCTGAGCAGCCAGTGAATGCCACATTGTTCCTTTGAGTGCATCCAGAATTTATGTGCTGTTCTCAAGCTTGACAATGTACTCCTGACTCAGAATGGAAATTTTAGCTTATGAATTGTGGTATTTGGTTGTTGCTCAACAACATGCATGTACCAGGGCCATTGAGTACTCTTGGAGGTAAATAACATTTTCTCTTGGATAAGAGAAACTTTTTGATTTAATGCATAGGGCTATTACCTGTAGAAGAGTTTCAAGAAACATGATTAAATATCTGCACTGAACAATGTAATACAAACTTTCTCTGTGACTCAGATAAGAATGAAACGAAAATGTCAATATCTTTTCATTAACCTGGACCAAAGCTTCAGATATTCCATATATTACACCAGATATTCCCCAGAGGCTCAGAAGAACATGGCAATCAAAGACAAGTTCTGTCAGGAGTACCAGATAACTGATGTGTGATCAGTTTGTCACTTGACTTTGTGTTTTAGCAAAGTTCAGTCCACATAGTGTAACTACAAACAAGGCCTGTACAGATAAGTTCAATGATATTTTTATTTCAGACAGACTAAACTTGCAGAGGCTGCAAACACTTGGTACCTCAATGGCAGAATACACTGTGGTCACAAAAAGGGTTACCCAGGTGCTGCCATCTGTTAGATGTCCTCACAAGTTGCTCTTTTTTAACACAAGAGTTCTGAAGAAAATGATATTGTGATGACCTGTGTCATTTCCATACTTGTCACAAAAGTGAACCCTTCCAATGAGATTTTATCTTCTAATTTACCTATTTTATCAAACCAGAATTTATCTTCCCTTCTTTTGGAAGAAGACTTGTGCAGATCTGGTGTCATCATGAGTAGTGTTTGGAGTCACCTTTGAAAGCAGAAGTGAACATTTGAATTTTTCTGTGAATTGTCAGCACTTCCTACTCCCACTGAAATGCCCATCACGTGTGATAGGAAGAAACACACTCTGACATTTCTGTAACACTTGGCAAATTCTTTGTGCATAAATTGGTTACACCCAGTAAACTAAAACAGTGATCCACATGCCAAACACTCAAAGTTGAAATATTTTCAGTGTTTGGGGTTAAAAAATGTTAAAGAAAGCAAGTGAGCTTTCAGAAGGCACATCCTCAAATTAGTCTTTAATTTTGAGAAAGGCATTTTAGTTTCTTTTATGTAAAGCACCCCAAATATTACCTACTTGGAATCACCTTTGAAAACTACACTCAGATCCAAACTCCCTCCAAGACCTATTTTTTAGGTACATGTATTTATAAATAGAATGAGCAGAAAAACAAGAAGAAAGAAAACAAAGTTACTACAGTGATGTTTAAAGATGCCTGCCTCAAGACAAATTTGTTCTTGCATCAAATGAAAGCCAAAACATGTGAAATACTTACGAATATATTTGATACAAATCATCGAGGAATTCCTCTACAAACATATTTCTCTTAAATATCATTCAAATCATTTTTGTGAAAGACTACTTTCTAGATAATTTATAGGCTGAATAAAAATAGATAACTTTCAATAATGTAATCTTAATTAGTGTATTAATGAGTGTCTGTTGAAAATTTTAAGGATGTCAAAAACTTGTTTTCTTTTGCCTTTCATCTGACATACTTAAAAAAAGTCATGGAAAAAAGAAAAAGAAAAAGTGATTTTGTGCTTAAGTTACACACAGAGAATGTTGCAGAAACAAGGTTTTGTCCTTGAATCACATTATGCAGTTCAGGAATTAAAACATCAATCTCTCATAACTCATGAACATGCCATGAAAGCAAATAGAAACTTCCATTTTTCTGCTCAGAAGCCACCCAAGAGCCTCTGAGCCACAAAAATTCCATCAAAAAAAAAACCTCTGACCCACAGAAATTCCATCAAGAGTTTCCATCTATGCTAGCTATATGTGAGAAATGTTTCTTTCATTAAAATAATTAAAAAAAAAAAAGAAAAATAGTTCTAATAGTGGTATAAGCCACTGGATTTTTAACCTGGAAAATGCATGTTTCATTTCCACCCCTTCACCTGCCAGAGTACAAATCACAAATCTGTTTTGTGATCCTTGACACAGAAAATCCAGAAATCTTAGTGGCTATTTACAGGAAAAGAAGACAAAACAAAGCCTGGGATTCAGAACAGCCTATCCCAATTTATATAGTACAGGTTACAGATCTTCAGGCTTTGGAGAGTGCTTTGAGAATGAAGGTAGAGACAGAGCATGACTTCCCCTGAAGCCTGCACAGGAAACACCAGGAAAGACATTCCACTGTCTCTTCATTAAGGAATGAAGGGATGACACAACACACCACATGGAGATATCACTACTTCAAGGAGATATTTCCTGTCAGAGGTGTGGAAGAGACAGGCAACACACCAGTGCCTGCCATAGGCACCTTCAAAACAGCTCTGTGGACACTGAGTTTCTTTAGGAAAGGACTCAAAATGGATATAAGGCAAATCCAGGCACCAAATAGGTTGAGGGAAGGATGTCTGATGTCAGCTTTCTTGGAGGGATTCACCTGCAAATAGCACAGGTTGGATGGTCCTCGTGAGCTGTGCAGACTGAACTGGTCCTGTCCATGGTCTCAGTGAAGATACTCAGAAGGATAACACTATTTCTGTGAAAGATCCTTCTCAAAACAGCCAGAAATAATTTGTCACAACTTCAAACAAAGTTTATAGGTCTTTTCAAGACAAGCAAAAAGCACAGCTTGTTACCTTCATTTTCATTACCATCCACCAGGCCATGGTTCCCAAAGAAATGGCAGCAGGTCTACATCCCATCTTGTCAGAACTGGCTGACAGACATTGACCCAAAGCCCATCAAAGGCTGTGAGAGTCTTTCCTTTGGTTTCATTCACCTCTGGAAAGCTCCTAAGGTTTATCCTTGCAGTGTGTATTCACACTTCTGCTTATTTCCCTGTCTCCTGTCACTGACCACTACTCTACTAGAAAACCAGTCTAGAGGGAAAAAAGCCTTTCCAAGTCAGCACAGAACTCAGACCCATAAAACTGGGATATCTCTGTCTCTTCAGACATGTTTATAAAATACAGAGCTTACTGAGATTGCTCATGCAACTTCAAGGAAGAGCAACCTAAGTAAACGAGTAACAGCCAACTTGTATTTTGAATACAAAAGGCATTTTTTATTATACAGCCTTGAATGTGAATTATACATTATGAGCTAAACTAACATGTATGGGAAAAGAAGATTTATATTTGTCTCTAATATATACAGTTAGTGATTGATTGGCATAAGTATTTGATTTCTCTTTACATTTCGTTTTCCTATCCCTTTTGATTCCTATTATTCTGCCATCAATGAAACCGTGGCTAGAAAAACAGACAGGTAGAAGCAAAAACGAAGTTCATTTAGCATCTAGCTTTGGAAATAAATGTTAATGCCAATTTAAACTGCTGCAGTTACTGCTTAGCATTTAAGTGACAACACAAAGACAGGCTTACACTGTGAAAGAATCTATATGAAAAATGACACGTCTTTAAGCAACTTCTCATACACTAGTAAATCCCCTTTCAGCTCATGAAAAACCCACACTATTACAAGCTGCAGACAGAAAGTCCTTTTATGTATTTTTTCTGCTTTGATTTTTTATATTGTAGGAGAGGAGAAACTCAGCTCTTAATTGTCTTTTTCCTTCAGATAATTTTCCTGAAAGCTGCCAATAATTTCTCAGTTTAAAGCTCTGTCAACATCAATTCCTAATTGCCCCTAAGAGATGCTTTATTTCTAATAGACTCTTTCAGGACTTACTACTAAGTTCCTACTACTACTACTACTACTATTCCTACTACTACTAATCCTATTCCTACTATTCCTACTCCTACTATCCTATTCCCACCACTACTAATAAAAACACATCAGGACTAATGTAAAAAATAGAAGAAAATTAACTGAGTGCTAATATGACATGGAGACTTTTTTGTGTACCATGCACAAAGGGTCTCATCTATATTTTGAAGGACATACATACTTCTGTAATGTAAACAACCAGTATTACCCATTTTAAAAATGTGTATTTTCATCATTACTGGGTTTGCAAGAAAAACATTTTTGAAATGAAAAACCAACCTGTCTCCAAACCCCAGTTTTTCAAAGAATCAAATACCCTGTTATTAGAAGCAATTTTTGCAGGTGTTGAGACAACACAGTGACAGAAAACAAAAGGTAATAGGTACCCTTTTTAAATCAATATTTGAGAATTTTTTTCAGTACAGTGTCCCACAGCTTTCAGGGAAGAAAAAAAAAAATCACCTGTTTTGAGCTGCAGAAATAATAAATTGAAGCAGGAGGTCTGACCAGTAAGCACAGAGCTGTTAGTAGGGGGTGACAGTAGCACTTTAATGCAGACATTGATTCAAATGATAGCTTTGACTTGGGACTGCAGATTGCACCCCAATAATTTATCCCAGACAGGGCATGAAACACTGCAATGGCCCTTGATGGTCTAAAAAGAGGTAGTGCAGCATAAAGACAAAGATGGATACCAGAGCAAGTGATAAGAAATGAACAGGTGAAACAGAGTTTATAAGTGCAAATATAACTCTGGTCCTTTCTTGTCAAAAAATAAATTGTTTTTCCATGAAATGCTGAGCACCAACAGAAACTGAAATTGCATGATAATTGGAAATCCAGTATAGAGATGTTACAAAGTTCTCATGTGTTTTTCATGCATAGGAAAGGCAGAAAGATGCTCCAGCCCACACTGGAACACTTCTTTTACCAGCGCACATTTCTAGAAGATATTATTCTCTATCCAGAGTTCTTAAAATATTGAAATTGATTGAGATCAAATATAGATGGTATCAATAATGCGTAAAGATATAAATATGGCTTGCTTTAAAAATAAGCAGGGTCTTGGAAGCTTTTGAAATACTGTTTAATTCATTTGGGGAATACAAGGATAAGGTAATTCAAATTATCTGAGCTATAAAAACAAAAAAAGAGTATTTTTGTTGAGAGGTCTGGGGGGAATGCAGCAGCCTGGAACTGGAGTACAGGCATTTAAACAATGATTGGGATTACCAGAGTTCCAAGATAGGTGACCTGGAAAGGCAAATCTAGCAATTGCCTATAAAGATAGTTTAGATCTTCAGTCCACTCTCCAGGAGCAGAGGACGTTTGCACACCAAAAATTATATTCAAACAGGTAAGAAGGCCAAAAGCACCAAGATACTTTGCACATTTTTTTTAATTTAAGGTTTTCCAACTTTATTTCAAATGCATTTACCAGACTGTGCCTTTGATAAAGTGTCTTTTAAAGAAATAGTTTTGCAACAAAATACCAATTGAATTACAAACTCTTCAAAATTGCCATTCATGTTACAATAATTAGTTACTGGTTTAAATGCACTATAACTAGCCCAAATAACAGGTCAAGTCATGGTGCTAGAGGTTAAGCCTGTGTTTTGCAGGATAATAACTGAAATATTCATCTTTGTCAGATAGATAGGGCTTATCAGCTGATCCCTGATAAGCCATAAAAAGAACCATCTCTTTGAAGTAAATTGTTTAGTCTCCTAAAAGTCATATGGAATTCTGCACCTTGGAAAAGTATGGGGCACCTTTAAAATATTTAAAACCTAAAACACCTTTTCCTTGTGTGAATTCAATACAGCCAACTTGCATGTTAAGTTTAATGAGATTTTTTTAAAACTCCAAAGCTCCAAATACATTAACTGCATGTATTAATTCTATCTGAAGTGCTAATTAGGAAGTTTTTTAATTTCTGAAAGCAGCATGGTTAACAACAATGGACACATTGTTAAAGGCAAAAAAAATTGAGAAAAAGAGTAAAGATTATGAGAATGTAGGTGCCCAAGACTAAAATAAGATTTAAAAGTACTTTGGGTCTTTGTTTTTTAAGCATTCACTTTGTGGAAATCACTTTGGATCCTTTTTTTCTTTTTTTTTCTTTTTCTTTCACATTATGACTCTGCTTTTGCTATACATTTAAATACATAGTATAATTTAAATGTGTGTATAATCTCACAGAAGTTAATAAAGTTCTCTGGTTTTTAATTTTTTTTATTTTCCACTAGGGTGCCAAAGTCTTAGAGGGTTTTTATTTCCTATTTTTTCATTTCTTTGGTCATACCTACTTCTGCTTTCAATAGAAACAATGTGTAAGATTTGGCTGAAGTCTATAATCAATTATATTTTTATATTTCAGTGTCTAAAAATGACAAGTTTCTAAGCTTCCACTACAGTAAGCAAAAATCAAGTTACTATGTTCAGTAGAGTCTGGAGAAGTATTCACCTGAGTTATGTAACGCTTCAGTTCTCTTCAGAATTTGGTTTTGGTTTGGGAGTGGGTACAACTGTCTAGTAGTAAGGCTTCCCATAACTTCTGAGAACCCTGGGACACCCCACCTGTCCTTTGGGTCCTAATTCATAGAGGAATAGGATCACAGAATCATTAAACTTTCTCCAAGATCATCAGGTCCAACCTTTAACCAAACAACACCTTGTAAACCCAACTGTAGCACTGAGTGTGCACAAGTCCATGAGCATTTGTCCCTCCTTTCAAAATTCCTATTTGGAAATTTAAATCTGCAAGCAGGGTTTAAAAATATAATAAATCTGCCAGCTTGGACAACCATAACATTAGAGCTGTTCTACAATATAGAAAAAACAAAGCTCTTACAAAACCTGTAGGAAAGAGCTAGGCTTAGTAAGAGTTTTTAATATTTTCATATTTTTCAGAGTTGGTAAAAGATTTCACTAAGAACTTAGACTTTGTTTGAAAGGGGATTTCTGCATAGGGGATTTTTTTTTTTTTAAGTTTCTGATCTATTAGAAAGGCTCATTAAATACCAAAACAGCAAAGCAGTCAATCATAAGGCAGATATTTGTAGGAAAACACATGTTATTAAAATAATTGGTAGTACATCACAAATTTCCTGATATTACTATTGATGCATTTGGCAATTATAGGTGCCTTTTTCACTCTCTTTTATTTTTCCACTGCATTTAAAGCAGGTTTTCAGTTTGTAAAAAATTTACATTTTGGCTAAAAAAACCCCCAAAAAAACAAAAACAAAAAAAACAAAAAAAAAAACAAAAAAAAAAACAAAAACAAAAAAAAAAAAAAACCAAACCAAAAAAAAATCCAAAAGAAAACCAAGTAAAATTTTAGGAAGAAAAAACCCCAAATTATGAGTCATTTTCATCACTAATTTTAGAGTAAATATAATAAACTACAAGCAGCTCTTTCTTTTCAGACAATTCTTTTTAAAGAGAATTCTGTGTTCTTTATTATTCCATAAGTTTACACTCGATGCTGTTCACTTATCTTGTACACTGAATTATTGCAAATGATTTTGCTTGCATTTTTGCTTCTGTCTGGGAATATTTCTAGCCTCCTTTGCTTAGTTGCAGCTAATTAATTTTCCTGCTTCCATTGCTCTTGTTCTGTCTGTAGGTTTGTACTCAGACACATCCTCTGAGCACTGGAATCATCTCCATCCTTGTAGCGTTGTCATAGATACACACAGAACCATTTATTGTTGGAGGAATGCAGAGGAACAGTTGCCCAGTGTTCTGCTCTTTCCTGTTTATCTTTGAATTCAGCCTGCTGCCCCTGGACATCAATGGCTCACTCCCCTCCTGCCCATCACCTCTGCTCATGAGGGGAACATCTGTGCACTGCCAGATGTGGCCCAAAGGAGACAGGGCTCCTTCTATCCCTGCTCAGAGCCCAGCCAGAGAGTCAGGGTGGATCTGTTTCTTGGCAAGGGCAGCGGGACATTCATTCCCATTATAACTGGTCCCAAACCCTGAAGATACTGTTTTAAGTTTTGGAACCTTTGTAAAAACTGGAGACCTGGAGCTCTGCCAGTCTTTGTTGTCTCTGTTGGAACCACACTGTCCTGCAGAAAAGACTTCAAAGATTTTTGGGGTATTTTTCAAAACCAGCAAGAGGTTAATGGTTAAAACATTCCTCTCCTACTTTAGCTGGAGTTACCCCAGGTCCTAATCTCAGCTGCAAATGCAGAATCTGTTTCACTGATGTCTGTTACAAGTTTGTTTTGTCCATTTAGCCTTTACATTGCCAGGAGTGAAAGTGAACACATTTTGGAATTGCTGTTGTGGTATAAATATGTTGTTGTAGTAGTAGTTACTGTTATTGTTATAATCATTTTTGTTATTACTGCTATTTTGTTTCTCTATAGGATTCAGTACAGTCTTGACATGACATAAGTTAAAGCCTTAGAAATTTAGGTCAACATTTGCAAAGATCCTTTACTCCCCCTGCACAAATGAATCTTGAATTTTATTTATGGACAAACTTCCAACAACGCCTCAATTACTGTAACTGGTAACACATCACAGGTGAATCAGAGGAGCAAAAATTTCCTTTTGTATTGTGCAGAAAGGAAAAAAAACCCCAAAAAATCTGTATGATAGGTAAGTCCAGATTCATTGGACATAAAATTTTAACATTTACTTTTATTGTAGGGCAAGTTTTTACTCTTTATTGCTGAAAGTAATTTAATCTTACTTGAAGACTGCCTTCATAGTGAGAGAAGGGTAAAAAGACTTCTGCTTAATGGCAGACAATGATTTCCTCTCAGATAAATTTCTAGCTTCCTTTGATCCAGCCAATCTTCAGATATTCTTATATTAAAAAAGCATTAACTTCTATAAGTTTCGATGTAACATGTTCTGGTTTTAAGCTTTGTCTCATGAAAAGCCTGCAGCTTAAATGTTCAGGAAGAAAACTCTCAAGTTGCCAGAAAGTCCACAACTGCCCTAAGAAAACAAGATTTTAATTTGTTTTCAAACTCCTGAAGGACTGCCTTTCATGCGCATTTGGAATAACTAACTTCTGTTTCTCTGTAAGCTGGGATTGACTGGAGACTTTAGATAAAATTGTTTTGCCCAACTTCTGAGGTAAGTATCTTGCATCAATGGGATACCATCCTCCAGGAAGAGTTGCTGTAGAAAAGGTTCTCACTAAGGAGACACTCTACAGTGTCCATGTATAGTTATAAAAGGTTGCTGCAGATGAATAGTGCTATAGAAATGTGAAATATAAATAATCATCATAATTAATGGGCTGCGTTCTTGCTGCAGCTTTCAGTTTAAAAGCTTATCTCAGTTTGGCTATTTCTCCATCCCACATTTTACTCTGTTATTTCTTAACTGCTTTGGTATAGTTATCTGAGTCTGACTGTTCAGGATTGAAACATTTTCTCACTAAATATATGTAAAAGGAAAAGATTAAAACGTTTTCATTAAATCTATTATATATATATATTTCAAAGAGTCATTTGCTTTGTGTGAACTGTTCCTTATCCATTTTCAAAACCCTTTTTATATAGAGTACAGTATTTTCCCCTCCCCTGCCTTTTATAGATAGGGAAACTGAGTTAGACTGGAGGGAATAGCTGCACTTTTCTAGAGGCACTACAAAATGGGAAAAAAAGGACAAAGTCCAGTTTTCAGAGCTTTTAGAACCTGCAGTAGTTATTAAACTGTGTATAAGCTTTTCAATATTATGGAAAACTTGAACATTAGTTCTTCCAAACCTGCTTAACCTCCTGAGAATGGATGAGAGCAGCCATGAGCAGTTTAATTCTCCTGAGCTGGAATTCATGGCATTGATGCTAGATTCATTCAGCCCCAGCACTTGAACACACACTCATCACACCACTCTGCACTCCTGTGCTCAGAGGTAAGAAGGTGCCCACACCAGAATTCAGTACTAAGAATGTACAATTTCACTGCACCTTATGTGCCATCCAATCTAATATATTAAAGAAGGCAATGTGAAACATTGTGATGTTTCCTTAAATCCATCTGGGAACATGACCAATGATCCCTGTGTATACAAAAATATAAAGTCTACTCTTCAATTTCACTCTGTTTTATTGGCAAAAGTACTCAATCTTCTCATTGTAAATTCCATCTCTACAGAAGAAAAAAAAAAGGGCTTTAAGCCCAACCTGTTAGTGTTTAATGCCAACTAAATTTACCTCCCTCAATTTATTACTTTTTTTTTTCTTGCACTGCTCTGACCAAAACCATTCTCCCTTTTGCCATTGATTGCTATAGCAACCATAAAAACCAGGAAGAATATTTCCATATTTGCATTCATGAAGAGGAGCAACTGGGCTGTCGTTTGAGCCAGTTCTCCCCAAAACAGATGTGTACTGGGGTCCAGGAGCACAGGATGAATAGCAGAAAACCCTTGTGAATTGACTGGGATTTGAACTGGAACTTTGGAATCATAAACACCTAGGAATTAGAAAACTCCTGCTGGAGTATTTAATGTACTGAATTAACCAAGACTCAGCAAGCTTTTTAGCTGAGAGCGAGTGTAAAGCCCAGGAGATGGTAGAAGAGGAGGCAGAGGCAGCCCTGGAAAGTATCCAGGGGCTGGATGCAGCAGACCAGTGGTTACAGACAACACTCCTAAAGGTACAATATTTGGAAGGTGCAGATACAAAACCGGAACTGAAAAACTTTTGGTACCTCAGTGACTTGCTTGTTATGCTTTAATTCTTAAATATATTCTCACGTCTGGTGACTTGCTCATTTCTTTCATATTTTCTCCTCTGTCAGATTTTAGACTTCAGATACTTGGTGCAAAATAACAACTTGGCTTTCTTGCTTTTCAAATATATCGCATAAAATTAACATCCATATCTTCACGAAAGAACAAAGAAAATATTTTCCAATAAATTTTCACCCTAAAGAGGGGAAAATCAAGGAAGTATCAATGATACTATGTGAAATCTTAAAAAAAACCCAAAACAAACCTACTTTTTCTGTCCACTTTTAAACTTTTATTTAGAAGGTGGTACCACAGTGACACAGTGTTAGGGGACACTCTTCCGTCTCTGGTGGAAGGTTCAGAAAGGAAAAGATAACCTTGTAGCCTAAAATGCCTGAATTGCAGTAATTAAAAAAACCAATACAAAATATAAGGATGTGTCATTAGGAGCTAATAGGAACTTCTGGTAGTGGCTGGGAATTCAGCATACAGATAAGGTGACAGGGATCTGGATGTACCTGTAAATCACAGGATGACTGTGAGTCAGCAGGGTAACTTATCCATGGAAAAGGCTGATGGGATCCAAAGGTGACTCAGAGAAAACAATGCCAGTGGAGATCAAATATCATATTTATCAAGCACCTCTGGTAAAATCTTGACAGAAGTAGCAGATACATTTTAGAAAAAATTATCTTGAAATGAAATAAATAAATATAAGCCCCATAGAAAACAAAAGAAAATAAAAACAATAGCAATTTACTTATAAACCAATAAGCTCAATAACCTTTAAAAACATTTAAATAGCTTATATTGTTTAATATTTAAACAAATAACTCAATAACATCTAAAAAGAAAAATAATGCCAGAAGAGATTCTCATCCCAACAATGTAGACATTGGGATTGGACAGGAATCACTGAAAAGAAATAAAAACTACAATATGATAAAGACTGGCATAGGAAATAGACCATAACATTGGCTCAGAATAAAAATAATGGGAATTTCTGCCTATTTGAGTGCTGAGGTTCTGAAACAAATTTAAAATAGGAGGCAAGGAATAAAAATTGCTTTGTGATGTATTAATCCTCTGTCAAATGTAATAAGATATTTGACCCTAAGCAGCCATAAACTTTCAAGAGGAGTTGTATCCATGTCTGGAAAGGATGTGTCCATTGCTTGCCTATGAAAGAAAGAGCTGAGGTTCCCTGCATATCACATACTGGGAGCTGGGACAATTACTTTGTCAGATTGGCTGGATCACATATATCTTGGATAGTGTCAAAACTTGGCAGAAAAAGCTGAGATTCTGAGACTTCTAACCCTTTCTGAGTCCCTGTGATTTCTTTTCCCACTCCTTCAGTCAACCTGGGTAAGTATTGATGTTTCTACACCCATCTATTCACAGGTGGTGTTAACTTGTCATTTTCTGTCTGGAGATAATAGAGATTAAAAATGAAAATCGAACAGGCAAACAAAGCAGGATTTTCTGAACCAAATTGCTGCTTTGAACATAGTATAAGTCAGTGATAATGGACTTTTAAACACAATAACAAGCAATGAGCTTCATTACCTGGAGAGAGAGGAACATGTTGATGTTTCAAGGTTTCTACGTCTCTGAAGAGAACTTTTAAAAGACTTCAGCAAAAATTGAATCTGTCCTTGGGAAATGAGAAATTAAGACAAATTATCTACTTTATACTTAATGTTTATGGTCTTTTCCTTGATGTTTGCTGAGCCAAAATAGAATTTTGAGTTGCTGGGAAGTTCTATCCCAATTACTCTTTGGCTCTTCACCTGACAGTATTGATGAGTCCCTTTTCTGAGAGCAAGAGGGTGTGTTGAGGCTGGTCCCAGCCATGTGAAACAGAATACATGAGTCCTCCTCACTCATGCTGCCCAGGACATGGTCACCTGTAGCCATTTACTGTCCCATCTAAAGCTCTTCAGTTCTGTGTCCCAGCAGTTACAGAAATCATATGTATTTCAGTGATGTTGACTAAAAATAGCATGAGGACTGAAATTAATAGCTATATATAGATAGATTTAGATTAATTATAGGTACAGATACATTTCTAAATATAGGTATATCAGCATAAAGGTATTTTGTTATATCAGGATATAGGTACAGATGATACATCACACTAAAGTTGAAAGTTTCAGAATCCCACCATGATGAGACCTGACAGGCTAAAGGATGACCTTAGAGTGGTGTGATTGTGCCATAAAATAGACAAAACAAAAGAAACAGAGAAAAGCAATTTATCCAGGTGCCAGACCTAGTGAGGGGCTGACTGAGAATAACACCTCTATTTCTACAACTCCTATCTCCTATTTTCATTCTGGATATCTGGTACTCTTCCTTTTTTTTTTTTTTTCACTTTTTTTTAGACTCCTAATCAGAGAAAAAAAACAAACAATTAAATCTACATTTCAGATTTACAGAAGGAAAAATGGTCTTCTGAATAAACATAATTTAACTGCAACTTTTTTCCCTAGCTCTTAGGGCTCATGCTGAGGACTCACCACTTTTTGTGTCATAGTGTATATTAAATGCAGGAAATCAGTCTGAGATGTATTATTGGTTTAGGAGAATCCATGTACAATTACTTTTTAAAAATTACAACATACTTCAAACTGTAATAACTTTGCCTCTTTATAGAAATAGGGGTTATAATCTAGCCATTAAAATTCCATAACCAGCTGCTTCCAGCTATTCACATGTGTGAAATACTGCACAGCTTCCAATTTATTTTTTGGTTTTTTTTATAAATTTGCCTCTTTCAGGCTCCTACAGAGAGTAATTTCCTTGGAAAGTGTCTTCATCTAAATAATGTTTAAGTATGCCACAAAGAATATCAACAAAGACAAATTGTACCACATCTCAACATAATCAAATGCTTATTTATTAATCTGTTGAAAACCTGATCAAGATGGAATGAGCTGAAGTTCTCTCAAAGCAAACTAGAAGAGAAAAATGAGGGGAAGCTCTTGGCTGACATGAGTTTTAAAATGTACATGCAAGGCTGATCTGCATTGTTACAGCCACACAAAATAATCTGAAAATAGAATTGGGCAAAAGTTTTTGTGAGCACAGGATGATTCATAGCACTTATGGTTGTGTAAAGAATCAACAATAAGAAGATTACTTCACAGTATTTTTAATATATTTAGAGAACTGACCTAATACCTGGTGTCCAGGGTGGCTGTAGCTCCAGTCTTTGTGGTATATAACACCCTGATTCTATCCAGGTGTTTCCCAGAAAGAGTTACATTACTTTATATATGACACTCTATTATATTATCCCCAGACAGGATTTGTGCGCTGTACACCATAAAGAGATTAACCTGAAGAGTTTGAAATTTAAATACGTTGAAATTCTCAGTACTTTCTACAGAAAGGTTGGCAAAATTCCTACCTATTTTGATGGACTTGAGAACATTGCTGTTATAGCTATTTCTGAGCTAAGAACATCACAGGAAAATAAATTCATAGGCAAATGAATTATCAGACATATGGACAACGTTAATTTGAAACAAACTGTGGGCTTTACATAAAGTGCACACAAAATGCCAACAGGATTCCAGTTTCACCTTGGAATGACACTTTCAGAGCTGGAACAGCCAACCTAACTGCTGTGTTAATCACACTGATTTTCTCCTGCACTTTATTTCAAACAGTGATATGTGAATGACTGATGCCCATAAAACAATAGAAGGATACCCATGAAGTCACTGCAGGAATATATTTAAGATAAAAATAAAGTACATTCTGCACCCACCAAGCACATGAATTGAATCAAAATGACAGGAAAATTAAGAACAGGAAAGATATAATCTTTCAGCAATTGCGAACGGCTTTTTTGTGGTTGTTATTTTGGTTTACTGAATGCTGCACTAGTAACAACCTTATGAAATTATTTATGGCTTTCAGAAAATATACAAGTTCACTTTATCAATTTTTCATTCATCAAGATTAGGCATGTACCTGTAACTGGACAGGGTTCACTAAAACATGACCACTATGTAAGGTCAAATACCACCGGACCAACTTTACTCCACGCTTCAACATCTGGAAGGAGCCGTGTAGATTGAATAGGGCTCAGAGTTTCTGTTTGTACTCAGCACTGCAAGTTCTCCTCTCTCTGGAAGGAAGCAGCTCTCTACAATATCTGTTTGTAGGCATTATTAAAAAAAAAAAGAGAATATTTTAGATCTTGGGGGAAAATACAATTCTGCATCTTACTTTAATGACTACATGTTGTGGAGGGGAAGTCATATCATGAACCATTAAAAATTTGAGGTGCAATTTGTGATGTTATCTACTTTAAATTTCTGGGGTTTTTTTTCTTCTCCACCCTATCTAAATCCACTCTGCCACAAATGCACTCATGTAGCATTCATCTGGATTATGAACTATAAATTCAATATTTACCCTGTATTGCAAAAGATTTTTTTTTTCCAAATTAGAGGTGCCGCAAAGACTATCCTGTGCAGGGCCAATAAGAATCTCTATATGTTACACATCCATCAGTGTAGCTTCTAAAATGGACAATCAATGAATCCTGACTTCATTTATTAAAAAACAAAAAAAATTATTTTTTTTTAAATTCAAAGCACAGAAACAATGCATAATAACACTGTGAACTCTTGTTTTGATACCATCACTAACAATTCTTTCCCAGATTAAGTAAATTGGTTTCTAGTACTTCTTCTAGCACTAATATTTTCTCATGTGAAATATTTGAAAGATAGGATAATGTTTGGGTAAATGTATGGTATCAAATCTTGGAATATATAAAAATCTTTCCTATTTCTGGCAAAGGATTGTTGCTTAACCTGCATAAAGTCTCTTGATTCCTCTATCCAGTTGCATCTGTCTGACTACCATTCATTTAGTTACAGTTATGCAGTCATATCATCTTCAGGTTTTCTGCAAAATTTAATTTAATTTATTGTAAGTTTTACAATAATTTTTCTAGCTGTGAATGTCTGAATGAGAACCTGGAGGACAGGGACTGTCTCATATTCTCTATTTGCACAAATCCTCCCGTAATGGGCTTTCTAGTGGAAAGAGATTTCTAGAGATGCATTTGTAGGAATGATAAATTCCAATAATTTAAAGAACTTAATGAAACTATCCATTTCAATGAGACATTGCCACGTTAAAGAGAAAAGTTAAGCTAGGGAAACATTTACAAATCAGGACATTAAATGCAGTGCTGAACTTTCCATAATGTAATACTGTGTAACAAGACTTTGATGGAGAACTGGTGTGGCAATGTACTCATTTACAACAGTGAGCAGTTTAGCAGGGGGAGCAGAATATTCACTAATTTCAGTCTTTTAAAAATGTTTGGTCACAGTTTTCATATCTTAGTTCTGAAGGTAAGATAACATTATTACTATTAAGACCGCAATGTTTACTACTACTATTATTGTTATTATTATTATTATTATTATTATTATTATTATTATTATTATTATTATTATTATTATTATTATTATTATTATTTTAAATAAATAAATAGACCAGTAATGATACTACTACTAATACTAATACTAATACTAATAATAATATTCAGAAGTTTTGAGGACCAAAAAATGACTTGTATTGAGAGACAGTAATGAAAAGGTAAAATAGATGCATACACAAGAAGACTGATAAATCTGTAATGCTGTATTGAATTGCCATCAATGAAGAAGTGCAAATTACACCCAAGCTTCAGACAAACTGAATTTTAGTCAGTTTACACAGTCTTATTTAAGGGTCATCTTGAAAGCTGATGCTCTACAAATCTGAGGTTTGGCTTACTGGTCTGGGCTTCACTATGAAAAATATTATCCAAGCTCAAACACTAAGCTATGACAGTGGCATTGCTCCCTACTGGGGCATTCAGTGCCTTTCTAGGAAGGTTCCTGCCCATGGCAAGAGGTCAGAACTGGGTGATCTTTGAGCTCCCTCCCAGCCCAAACCACTCCATGATTTTGAAGTGGAAGACATGCGCATATCAGTCCTGGTTCAACAGTGACTTTTTATAGCCCTAAAATGTCACTCTGGGGTCTTTTTCCAACATAACAAAAGTTCCTCTGTTCAGTCTGACTTTTTAAATATTTATGCTCCAGATTATTAAGACAGCCAGATGCTGTAAAAGCTTGCCATAGGCTGTAATGCTGTCCAAATCTGTGACTGAACCAAATTAGAACATGTTTTTTTCTCTGAAAACCTGCAACAAAGACTATGTTTTCTTTTGGTTTTGTTTGTATATTTGGTTTAGGTGCACGATCTTCAAGAAACTCTCTGGTAGATAAAGAGTAAAACCATATAACAAAGTTTCAAATGTTATTCTGCATTATAATAGACATACTTTGAATAGATTATATATAATAGGAACATAAGTGAATAAGCTGTACATCTTGGGGGTAAGATATTATAGAAAACCCTCAAGTGTCAGGGAGTGAAAACAGGAAATAGAGGATTTGTTGCCCTATTCAACACAGGATTTTTTACAATAGCATGATTTCAGGCTCTGTAACTTTTTAAATGAAATGGTTTTCGATCAAATGTAGCACTCAAGAAATGTGAGATTAATGCCTTTGACAGAAGCAGAAAACAGAGTAAACAGGCATTACACAGGTTTCATGAGAAAGCTCAGCTACTGCCCTTGAATGTGATCTTTTGACTTTTATTATCGACTTTAACTCCTCAAACTGCCAGCTATGTCATTTCTATTTTTTTTTTGGAGCCATTTTACAAGGAGTATGAATGAGGCCACCACAGTCATGGGAGGTGAAAGGTGAGGCTGAGTTCAAATAAGTGTGTTCACTTTTGCCTGGTTTACCAAACACACAGTCCAAAGAACTCTGTATTAAGTTTGAAACAATATCCCAAAAAATACAAAATAAAAACAAAAATTATATTTTTTAAAAAAATATTTAGAGAGCAAACATTACCCAGACTTCATGGAGTTTCATTTCAAACACCAGATCACCATTAGAAAAATCTTTCTAGGGTGGAAGTGGGTTCACTATTGTTATTTGCAATCTGAGACAATATTAAACTCATGATCTTCAGTTTAAAAATCTGTTGCAATGTTAACAGGTGTAGATAAAATGTGGGTACAGGCAAGATAGAACTTTTTAGGATTCATAGAATCATAAAGGCTGGAAAAGACATCTAAGAGCACAAAGCTCAAACATCAGCCCAATACCACCACGCTCACCACTAAACCACATTCTCAAAGAAGATACAGCAGACCTTGAAAGATCACCTGCTTTGTTTGTCCATTTGGAATGGAAAAGGACCCAAAATTCCCTGCAGCACTTCACTTCAATGATGATGGTTCAGCAGCCACCATGAATTCATCTGAGACAGAAGCCCAGTAATACTGTTTCTTTTGGGAATTAGAATTAGAGTCAGTCAGAAATCTTCCAGGAAAAAAAACCATTTTTCTTTAAATGACTTCTAAAATTACTTTCTAATAGAAAAAAACAAACAAGAAAAATCACAGACATTTAGCCAAGTCTTCTAACAAGCATTTCTTAAGACCATGTCAATGGTCTGGAAGAAATCTGGAAGTGAAGATATTTTCTAAATAGTTTGATGTTACAAGCAATTTCCTAGGTGATGGGTGACCCATGCTCAAACCTGCTATTGTCCTGATTTGAAGCTGAAAACAACTGTCACTTTCATGAGGCAGAAATGTTGTTTTTCAGCTGGCTTTTGCACTGGCTCCTTGATAAGATGAGAAATACTGTTTGCTAAAGAGCATGACAATATGGAATTGCTTTTTGGAAAAAGAAACTATAACTTATGACTCTCAGTGCATTTATCTGTGACTCTTGGTTTATTTTCTCACACAGTAAAAATGGTTTATCCAATGAAAGAGATGTCAGATCAAGTGCCAGGAGAAAAACCCACATTAGTGTTGTGGGTCTCACCTCACAGACCAGCTTTTGATCTGAGACTGTGAATAAAAGTTTCAGCTTCTGCTTTATATGAATTTATCTGCTAGTTTCTATTGAAGAAGGGATGTTTTTTCTTCACTTTTTATGAACGTCTTATTGTATCATTTTTATCTAATATTAAAGAACTGTCATTTTGAATTTTGGAAGCAGCTACAAATCAACAGTGCAATTTAGGATTACTTTTCCCCCTTTATTTGCAAATAACACTCACTTTTGAAAGCATTCCTTGCTGCAATTGCATCACAAGATATATTTACTGTGCATTCACCTAAAGATGGATAAATGACTTGAAGATGCCCAGTGCAAAGAGGATAAACAGTTGCAAGTGCTTATCTCTACAATTAGCAACACTTAGTTCTAATTAATAAATTACTAGCTAAAATCTTTGCTCCTTTAAGAAATTTCTTAGACCAATAAGCTGCCTTTTTAAGAACTGTATCTACTACACCAGCTATAGAAATGTAAATTTGAGACTGCAGCTGCATTTAAAGCAGTGAATAATTTATTTTGCTCTTATCTCTTTTCCCTCTCTTATATAACTGTTTTTCATTGGAGACTGGCAGATTTTTAAAGCTATGGTATTTTTTAAAGTTATAGATTTTATAATACAATCTCATGTTTATGCTGAACAATTAAATGACACCTATTTATATAATGTTCAACACAGAAGTCATGTGATATATTCCAGAAAAACATTCAATCTTGATTTTTACTGCAGGAGCATCTACCACTTCCCTTTGTAATTTATCCAGTAGTTATTTACCCCCAATGCAGAACAGGTATGATGTGAATATTTGCATAGAGGGACTGTGTAAGATTGAGAGCTGATAAACCCAAAAGGAATTCCAATGAGGAGTTTTTAGAGTTTGAAGCCCTGAACTTTCCTCATAGATGCAAGCAGGCTCCACAGTTAGAAATTTACAATTCTTATCATGACCTTAATCTGTGTTCTTTTCACATGTCTTTTTACTTTCTCTTTGTGTGTTACTCTGAGCAGCAATTCAGGCTTTATTTCTTTTTTTCAAAAATGGATCAAACATGTTAAGAAGAGTTTCTTTTGCTTACAGTGCTACTTTCAATGTTGACATCTGTCAAACTATTTGTCATTTGAAGGGTCGGGTTTTTTGTAAATGCATAATTTACACAGTATAATTTGCAAATAAAATCAGAAATACTATCTTTAATGTGCCAGTTATGTAAGTGATGTCAGATTTCAGATCAACTTCATATGCTGCCTTGTTGAATAAATAATTCACATTGAGATAAAGTGTTTATTTTTAGTCCTTTCCTAAATAGCTCAAATATTTTGCTAAAGTAATCTTCCTACAGTCTGATTATAAAGAAGATTTGGTTTAAGATTTAAGTATTTTGTCTAACATCTCCAATCACATATAAACAAAGTTCAATTTATGTTTTTTTCTGAGCAAACAGATTTTAGTGAGGGTATATACATTTTTTTTAAATGCAGAGAGTTTTTTGATCCCTATTAATGCACTGGATGTTCCCAAACACCACACCTGTGCTCTGAGTTACTCCTTACATGCAGTGAATAGATGAGCCAGGGAAAAAGCTGGTCCTTCTTTTAGATTCTCTGGGGCCCTATTCTCCCCAGCTTAGTAACTAGGTTTTTGTTTTGCTGTTGCACAGAAGATCCAAATTTCTACCAGGACGATCAAACTGCAGGAAACTGTGGAAGAGCAGAATAAGAACAGGAGCCCCATCTTGTTTTGGTAACAACACCTCACCACAGTCATGTCTTAAGATTTTTCAGATTTTATATTTTTCAGATCCTGTGCTGCATTAGTGTATACCTCTGAAGTCTACACAGAGTGTTAGTTATCTGTCTTCACATTTTTGGTCAGACAAAACAATCCCTCCAGGCCTGAGATCCAAGGACACCCTCTGCCTCAGGCCCTGAAAAGCATAAAAAAGTGAAATTGGTAGGCGGAGAAGCAAACTAGGGGTACTTGACTTCATTACCTGAAACTGTAATTAGAGGATTAACCCTTGATATGCTAATAGAACAAACAAATCTGTCTGAAAAACTCATGATCATTGTCCATTTTGGGTGCAGCCCTTTGGGGAGGCTTAGTTGGCCCTTAGTGTACCTGAAGGTCGTTCATTTAATATATCCACTTTTATCCCTTTTTCTGGCCTCTGTTTCTAGGTAAGTCCAAAATAGGCATCAACAGAGCTATAAGCAGGGCAGCCACTGAAGATGTGAGGGTGACCATGTTAACTACAGCTACAGGTGTGACTACTATTTATCAATCAGTAATGGCACAAAAAAAAAGCCAGTGAATTAAATATTTAGATTCACTAGCTCTGTGGTACTTGGAAACCTTTCCACTTGATGTAGCAGATGTTTAATAGGAGTTTTCAAGAGGCTGATGCAGTGTTTTTACCAATGACTGCCTACCAGAGCTCCAGATGAACCAGGAAGGACCCTTAGACAGCCAACACTGCACTCTTCTCCCTCCACATTTCAAGCCTGTACACAAGCTCAGATGCATATGCAGACAAGGGTGCTTATTTTTGACCTGCATACTGTCTGTTTGGACATAAAGGTGTCTGAGGTAGCACACATTCAAAATTTAAAAAAAAAAAAAAAAAAAAAAAAGACACACCATCATCTCATCTCAGTTGCAACCCTGCAATAGCTGCAGCTGTGGTGTTTGTGCAGGGCAATTCATCAGAGTGAACTGCTTTGCCCATAGAATGTGTAAATGTGACTACTTGTCCCTCTGCAATTTTCCATTTCTTTTTTTTTACCGTTGCCTCCATTTTTTTCTGCTCCTGAAAGTTAAATCCCTTTTGCCTCCTAACACATGTGATTATTTTGCACGGAAGTTTGCAAAAATGTACTGATATGAGCTGAATGCTCTTTTGAACACTTGTGAAATAGTTTTCCTTTCCACATATATACGCCACTCAGAGTTTTCAGGTACAGTTTAAATATTAGATGATTGTTAACCAATAAAATTTAAAATCTTTTTAAAAAAATATTAATAAATCTAAGAGTATGAGATTGAAAAGAGTCTAATCAATGGGGACCATGCAATCACACCGCTGCTATCCCAATTTTCTCCACATCCTGGAGTGGTATTTTCTTTAAAATAGGTTATTTCCCTCTCTACTCACTCTCTTCTTACCCATTCTGTTCCAAAACATCGCTGATCCTATGACTAGAAACCTTCTTCTAATTTCCAGCCTAAATTTATTCATAGCCAGTTAATTCCCATTTGTTCTTATAACTACCTTGTCCTTTAGCTTCTCCTTCTTCCATGTTTACCCCTGTGATATATTTATAGACAGCAATCACATCTCTTCTCAGGCTTTGTTTGGCAAGACTAAACAACCTCTTCTCTTCCAGTCTCTTGTGATGAGACTGCCCCCATGAATTACGATTTGGGAATTAGGGCATAATGGAAAATGGGAAGCAAGAAATGAGGAAGATGCTATGGAAAAGAAGTTGCTCTGAGCCCCAGCCTGAGCTCTTCCAACTTCTTTAAAGTAAATGACTGATTTTGTTCCACAGGTATCTCAGAATGTTTAGGTTTAATCTTTATTTTGTTTGAAAACTATGCAGAAGAGCACATTACTGCAGTCATTTTCAGCACAGCCAATCTCCCAGATCCAAATGACTGGTTTGGTGCTCCCTGGCAGAGACATATCTATTCAAGCTTAATTAAATGTCCTCAGATGGAGACCACAAAAGCCACTAGCACTGTGTAAGTATTATAAGGCTTGGAATATTTTTCAATAGGCAGGAGAAGCCTGATAAGTTCTTATTCATGTAACAGACCATGCTGGGGAGAGACTTCTACAATGTGACTTGCAGAGAAGGAGGGCAGAACC
Organism: Fringilla coelebs; assembly: GCF_963513975.1. Classification (NCBI taxonomy): domain Eukaryota; kingdom Metazoa; phylum Chordata; class Aves; order Passeriformes; family Fringillidae; genus Fringilla; species Fringilla coelebs. The sequence continues at coordinate 6,412,175 of NC_140028.1, read as the reverse complement.
AACTTTGAGGGTTGGGTTTTTTTTTTATGTTGCTGTCTACATGTTGACTTTTCTGAACAATGCTTTGAAGAGATCTAAGAATAATCTGTTCAAGCAGTTCAGGTTGCTATATTCAGTGTGTCACCCTTCTCCAGCAACCTACTTCATTTTCATAGATTGCACCAAAACCACCTTGAGCACCTGTATATAAAGGCCATTTCATAAAAACTTAAAGAGCCTGAACTGAGATAAGTTTATGGGAATCAATGAGAGTCCTGAAAAGAAGTTTCTTTCAGAGTCCTGAAAGAAATTTCTAATGTATTTTCCAAGCTGCTCTCCACAATATTTGAAAAGTCAAGGCAGTCAGGTGAAGTCCCAGGTGACTGGAAAAGGGCAAATATTGTACCCAGTTTTGAAAACCATAGAAAGGAGAACTCTGGGAACTACCACCCTGTCAGACTTCCCTCCATGCCCGGGAAGATCAGGGAACAGATTCTCCTATAAACCATACAAAGGTATGCAGAGAACAGGGAGGTGATTTGGGACAGCCAGCATGGCTTCACCAAGGGAAGGTCCTGCCTGACCAACTCAGGGGCCTTCTATGATGGAGTGACCACATCAGTGGGCAAGGGAAGGGCTGCAGATGTCATTTACCTGGACTTCTGTAACCCTTTGAGACAGTACCCCACAGCATCCTTCTTTCTAAATTGGAGAGACATGGGTTTGGTGAGTGAACTGTTAGGTGGACAAGAAAGTGGCAGGATTGTCACATCCAGAGGGTAGTTGGTCAATGGCTCAGAGTCCCATACGGATGGGACAGTGACAAGTGATGAAGTGATGTCCCTCGGGGGTCCAATTGAGACCAGTGCTAGTTAGAATCTTCATTAATGATGTGAATGAAGCAACTGAGTGCACCCTTGGTAACTTTGCAGGTAACAGAAAGCTGAGTGATGAGGTAGTCACGCCTGAAGGATTGGAAGCCATCCAGGGGGACCTGGACAAGCTCAAGAAGTGGCCTATGGGAATCTCATGAGGTGTAACAAGATCAAGTACAAGGTGCTTCAGACAGACAGACAGACAGACAGACAGACAGGAGGTTTAGATTGGATATTAGGGAGAAATTACTTCCTGTGGGGTGCTGAGGCACGGGAATAGGTTGCCCAGAAAAGTTTTGGATACCTCATCCCAGGAAGTGTTCAAGGCCAGGTTGGATAGAGCTCTGAGTGACTGGATGTATTGAAAAATGTTCCTGTACACGGCAGGGGGCTGAACCAGGCCATGCTGAAGGTCCCTTCCAATAGGTCCCTTCCAAAGGTTCTATAATTATATGATACCAGACTAGAAGTAAGAATGGAATCATGTAGCAGAGGGTTTGATTTAAGTTATTTAACTGTTGTTTACATTCTGAAGCAGAAATAAAGCTAAAAACATTCACAATTTTCCTTTATCTACTATTTGCTGGTACTCTGTGTATTTCCAATGAATTAGTAAAGACCTAAAAATTAAAATAACAGAATTAATAAAAATGTCTTGAAACAATGAAGTCCCATCTTAATTCCTTTCAGCAGATGAAAGAAGACAGCTTGGTGGATGTTGCTTTTGCCGTAAAATATGTGCTAAAATCATTGATGGAGTTAGTTTGAAAGGACAAGCCTCCAATCCCCCCTTCTTAATTAATACTTAATTTTACATTAAGTAATGTTTTTTAAATAGCCTGAATTTTATGTCAGTTTTCATATGTTTCTAACAATCCAGTTGGCAATGTGATTTTTAATCCATGGACAAAACCTCTAGACAAGAGTGGAGATAACTTTTAGCCCTGCACAAAAAAACTTTGTTTTTGAGACACCCTGTCCATGGCAAGGTGTTGGCAAGGATGCTGGGATGTTACTTCAGTGGCATTTTAAACTTTTTTGTCTTCATGCTTAATCACTGTAGCACCAAGGAGCTCTCATAGAGATAAAATACAAATGTGTCACATGAGTTAATTTCCTCCTCGAAGAACTCAGATTTTCATCAAAGCTTTAAAGAAACTATCAAGTAAAAATCTGATTATAGTAATGCTGGTAGGTACTCTTTATAAAATCATTTGAAAGAAGAAAAACGTGCATCTAAATTAGGTTCCAAAGCACACCTTCACTTAGAAAAACACAGTAAGTTAAACCAGCAGTAAACCAATTAAAATATATGTATGATTAGGGAAGTCCTTGCCTATAGTGCCTTGGACAGAAAGTCATTTCCTTCTAGCATTTTGAAAAGCAATTAGTAAATCATCCAATTCAATCTAAACCTAAATCCTTCATTGAATCAAATTTTAGAGTTTTGAAAGCTACTTGAATTATATTGCTCCTTTTTGTGATGTGTGTAGCTGGAAAAGCAGTGTATAAGTATGGAATGTCTTGTAAAATTTTTCTGGATAATTATTTTATATTGTTTTAAATGATGTGTCTTGGAAGAGGCTGTCAAGTGGTAGGCAAACACTCACACGGTGCCTTTGTGGCTGAGTTCCTGCTACAATTGCTACAGACTAAATATTTGAGTTTATTTCCTTTGATGTGTAAGAGAATCTGAGCTGAAAAATTTGAATCTACAGGTGAGCTGGATTCAACTTGATATTGACCTTTACTTATGTGACATCTTCTTCAAGATGGAATATAAAAGCTGTGTTCATGAGAACAGTGGGGTTTTTGGTAAACTAAGGGATGCTGCTTTGCTCTTCAGCAGACAACCTCTGTCTCTAGAGCCAGAGGTCCCAGGTTCTATTATGGATTCCATTTGCACTCATTTGGCTGGAAAGAAAAATAATAAAAGTTAAAAAAAAAAAAAAAGTGCAAAATTTTCATTTTAAAGCCCTGAGATGTTCTTCAATGGGGCAGGAAGAATTCAATTATCTCATTTTGCAAGGCTCCTCCCACCTCCTGTTCCAAATGGCAGTCAAAAGACCCAGATGCCAGGATTAAAATAGTCTCCCTTCACCATTTACTTTGTGTGAGTGTTCTTCTTGCAGCTGTGCTGGCAGCATTAAATATATCCACAGCTATTCACAAGGTTACAGCCTGATCCAATGCACACAGAAGCCTTTTCATTAACCTCTGTGGCTTTTGATCACTCCTGGGGACTGTGCCTCTGACTTTTTTTTTTTTTTCCACAGTATTTTGCTTTCTCTCCTCAGATAACAGCTTTGTACTCATTTTATGAAGTGTAAGCATAGGGTATACCTTCCCACAGAAGTATGAGAGCACCTTTATGTTGCACTGTTCTGGGTTATCATGTTGAAAAATCCCTGAGCCCTCCTCATGGAAGCAATTACAAAGTGCTCCCTGCATTGCATTACAGTTCAGTCTGTCTCTCTATGACTACAGAGTGTACACTGGATAAACAAATAAGCTATAATAAAAAAAAATCGTGCTGGAAAGATGCTGAGAAAAAATCTTTTCTTTAGTCTATAAACAAAGATTAGGGATGGAGATAGGAGGGAAAGCCAATGTATTCATAACTCATTCAAAGAAGGAAGAGCCAAAGGATGCAAGGTCTTACTCAAAAAACTTTTCTGAAGGTGGGTGGAACAGAAAAATAACAGGAGAATGAAAAGAAGTTTTACTGACAGCTGATCAGGAGCAAAAATTTTAAGGTATGAAGCTGAAACTGACACAAAAATATTCAGGAGTAAATTCAGAGGAAGTATGTAAAGAGAAAATTTGGCCCAAAACCTTTTGAACCCTGGATTTACTTCCTTGTTTATATAGAACATCCCTATCCTCCTGAGTGTGTTTTACACCACACTTATGTACATACACTTGAATACTTAATTACAGAGACAATCAAGTCTGTGCTCAGGTTTTACCATGGTTTTTACTGGTATAAATGTAGAGGGTGGCACCTTTTACATGGCTCTCTAAACTGAAGTGGCTCTTTAACAGGTCCTAGACATAGAGCTGACATTATGTGAATGTGGATATGTAACAGCCAAATTATTGAACTTCCTGGTTTCTTCACCAGCTCTCGTAAACTCCACATGTGGGATCATGCAGGAGACATTTAACTCTGAGTCATAATCTGGTTTATCATTTTGCAGTAGATAGACAAGATTACAAGAGACCACATGAAGGTTTGGCTGGTGTTACAGCAGTGTAAGTGGCACCCATTGCAGGCTGCCTGAACACCTAATGATAGCTTGTCATGGGATACCATGGACTGACAACACTGTATGTGCAATTGTCTGCTGGATGTCTAGAATTCAAAAGGCTCCTGTAGATGAAATATTAGCACATTAAGAGTTTCTTTACACATCTCATTTCAGCTTCTTAAATGGCTAAAGTGAGGCTGATATAGAATGATAATTTAATGTTCCTGTTTTATCTTGTTATGTTAATTTATGTGGTGGGTTGATCATGGCTGGCTGTCAGGTACCCACCAAGGGACCCTTTCACTCAGTGGGATGTGGAATAAATAAGATTAAAAACTTGTGGATTTAATAAAGAAAAGTAAAGGCCATGCATGAAAACAAAGGAAAATAAAAATAATTATCTCTACTTCCCCTCCATAGGCAATGTTCAGCTGCCTCCTGGGAAGTAAGGCATTAGTATACACAGGGTAAATTTAGAATACAAACACCTTAGCAATAGATGCTGCCCTTGTGCTCCTTTCTCTTGGCTTTTATTACTGAGCAAAATAATACATGGGATGGGATATTCCAGTCCAGTCAGTTTGGGCTGGCTGTCCTGGCCCTGTCCCCTCTCTACAGATTCCTCACCCTCAGCCTGTTGGTTTTTAGGTGGAGATCGGGGTTGGAGAGACAGGGCTGGTGCTGTGCCAGCTCTGCTCAGCAGGAGCCAAAACACTGCAGTGCCACCAACACTCTGCAGCCACCAATGCCCAGCACGGTGCTGGGGGGGTTGCCACGAGGAAAAGTAACTCCATCCCAGCCAGAGCAAATACAGTAACTAATTATTACTGCACTTTTTTTGGCTAAAATATGAATAGATGTATTCTTCAAGCCAGTATCAATGCACTTTTCTACTTGCAAATATATCCCAGAAAATGTTAAATGTGTGTTCCAGTAACTCATACTGATATAATTTTCCCCTCCTTCCTCAGAAAGGCAAAAATTACATTCACCGTATTTGCAAGTTCACACCTAAAGAAGCCCCAAAAAGGACTTTGAAGTTTTCATTTAGATTTCTGTTGTCATTAGATCCCAGCCAGAAATCTTAAGAAGAAAAGCTTTGTTACTTTATTCCTAGAATATCTTCATCCCAGATGAGACAAAATAGAATTATCAAAAAATAATTTGTGGTCAGTAAAGTCAAAGAGCCAGATAAAAAAACAGAGAGCCATGCTATATTTTTTTCATGATTTGTGTGCTATCAAAACAAGGATGAAACTTGAAAAAAAACCCAAACATGGATCAGAAGTGAGAGTGGCTGAGAAGAATATAGGAAAGGAGGATACAGATTAAGGCAACTTCCTGATCTACCATGTTGAGACTTTTGCCCTTCCCTTGACTTCCCTTGCCTTCAGAAATTCACCTGGTGCCTACCTCACTCCAGGGTTTACCCGCACTCTTGCGGGATGCTCTTAACTCTTCTGTAGCTTCCAAGGACCCAATGATTCTTGAAACTTGGATTCACTGACAGTTATGAGCTAGAGAATGATTTTTGTTTCCATTCAAGTTTTAATACTGAGGAAACAGATGGAAATATTCAGAAGGTCTCCAAGGCAGCACCAGCAGCTTAGGGGCTCACCTCATCTCTCATTTCTGTTATGGGCTCCCAGGTGATTCAGGGAAGAGTGGAAAACTGTCACAAAGTCCTATCAGAGTTTATAGAGACAGTATGGTGCCAGGTATTCCAGCACAGATACAGCTCTCCCTAACTAACTCTGTGATGAAATTAAGCTTTTGTGTTCCTAATTCTCTGTCTCAAATATTCCTTCAAGTAGCATTAAAACATTAATCTTGAGGGATGATCAGGTACTGAACTAATGGACAAATATGTACATAATAGACATTTTTTCTTTTAATATTTCTCCCAGTTTTGATTCTTTGTATTTTTCAGACAATTCTAGAGTTTATTTTTAATATAAATACTACATATCCTTTTCTAAGAGATAAAAGGCAATGCAGGGAGTTACACTGGTGGAAAGGACCCATGGAGTGTAAAGAAGCACTGTTTTTCTTTTATGACATGAAAAATATTGTCTAGAAGCATAAAAATCAAGCACAATCACTTATCTTCACATCTCTACTATACAACACTCCAAGAATACAAAAATGTGTTTAAAGACATAGGGTTTATTAACTCTCTGTGGTTTGTGCTTCTTTAAATTAATAGTAGCACACAGCACAAAGAGGATTGCTTTTTTTCACTTTGGAATTGTGGCAGCAATCTGAAAATTGTGTTTTTACAGGTGGGGAAGAGGAAGAAAAGCAGTGGGGAAAAGATCACCCAAATTCGCTTTTATGGTTTTATTACTTTAAAAAGTGATAAAGGCAACATCTTTTACAGATGGTCAGAAATGAGACACTGACAAATTATTCTTGTGGGATAATTAAAAGCACATCTCAGTCCTCAAGTGTAAATTACTCTATTCCTTCAGTGGTATAGTTTTTCATCACCAGCATAAATAACTATAAATAAACGATAAATGGGAAAGAAGTGCTAACCTCAAGATATTGTAATGAGGAATGTTGCAGAAAAAAAACCAAGTACCAGTCCCAAAAATTGTGTGCAGTGATCATTTCACATTAGTGAAGAGGAAAAAATGGATGGGGGGAAAAAAACACATGAAAAAGGACAGAAGGTGATATCTATAATAATTCTTGCAACTGGCAGAAATCCATATTATTCTGTTTGTGTTTTCATTCCATCATGGGGGAAAATCTTGCTGTGAGCAAAACATTTTCAGCATGCAATAAATTCAACATCTCTTCATCCCTAGGCACACTTGGGAAAGCTGAAAATATGCTGAAATTCAAACCCTGGGGAACAGGGCAGAGAGGACATTGTGATTGTGTGTGAATTCAAGGAAGGAAATATCTCGAAAATCCGAATACTTAGTTCTGGTGTTTTCAAAGTGTTTACTTGTTTCAATGAAATGCATGTTTTCAGTTCAACATTAACTCCAATATAAATATTAAAAAGGATTAAACCACCCCAAAATTAATTAAAGACAAGTGTTTTTGTTCAAACCCTCAGATAAACAGAACGTTTCTTCCATTTTCCCAGAGAACAAAACCATCTCCTTCTTTCCCCCCACCAACCTTAGTGCCAGCATCTCGAGAGTGCATGCATTGTATGGCTCCTGCTGTGAGCAAACCTCACAGTTTTTGTGCAGGAAGGGATAATGAGAAGAAAAGCCACCTCACCCCTACACACTTTATTTTATTCTAGACAAAAGGATCACTTTGTTCAGCTACTTAAATCTTGCACTGAATAGAAAAGTCACTGTGGGGAAGTAGAGCTTGCAGAATGCTGTCTGAGACTAATACTCTAAATCCCTCACATTAAGTACACCAGTAGCAACTAAACAAATATCCACACAGATGTCATGCCATTCTCCTGAGCAGTTTTATTCCATTTATAAAATGAAAGAGCAATCCCTTGACTGCTTGTCATGGCAGGTGTCTACGTATTTAAATGCTGGTCAGTTTTAAATGGAACATGTGTATTTAACTTTCCCAGCATGTCTAAAGCTTTTAAAGCCCATCACACTGATGCTAAAATAATAAGGGCCAGCAGCCTGGTGATATGATTGCTTTTTTATTGCTCAGTTTGTGCAGAGAACTCATTTTAATTCCAAAGGTTATGGCTTTTAAAGCAGTGCTACACCCTTTTTCCTCCCCCAAACTGAAGCTGGATCAAGAAGGGCCATAAATGAGAGCTGAAAACGTATGCTGGCATGGCAATCCATCCTCTGATCCGTTTTATTTTCAGTGTGCTTTCGAACCACTCTTCCCAGCAAAGATCAAGAGTGTGTCTCACTTAGACAGAAGATGTCAGCTGTTGTGAAATTGGCAGATGGACAATTAAGGTACTTCAAGGTAAAAATGTAAATAAAATGCAGGGAAAAGAGAGAAAGCATGCAATTACTGCTCACTGCTGCTGTCTCCTTTCTTCAGAATTTCAATGTCAGAGGAAGGGTTTTGTCTCCCAATTGCTCATTGTTATCTATGGCATTTATAATACAGGAATACTAAAGGAGAGAAGGATGAATGGACATAGTGTCAAACTAAGTCTGCAGGAATGCCTTCTGAACACTTTAATGGCATGATTATGTTCTCTGATGGGGACATATTGTGTCCGTTTCCACCAAGGTTAGTCTTGCATGACACTTCATAGAATCATAAAGTTGTAGAATATTCTGAGTTGGAGGGACCCACAAAGATCATAATGTCCAACTCGTGGCCCTGCATAGAACACCACTAAAACCTCACTGTGCACCTGAAAGCACAGTCAGAGATGTTTTGAATGATCCATCCCAGATCCTCTGAAGGAATCTCAAAAAAAAAAGTCAGAAAAACAAACGAGTAGCTAAGAGGCATGGCGGGGGGCAGGCTGAGTGGAATTTCTTACAAAGGACTGCGGCATTATCATGCGGATAATGCTAAGGAGTTAGAGGTGACATATCTATGTCATGAGCTTAAAGAAGAAAGCAGAGACTTAAACACTTTCAGGATGAGTTTTCTCACTGAAGTAAATGATAAAGATGATATTGAGAAGAAAAAGAATATTTTCTCTAGTTATAAAATAATTATTAGGTTTTACATTTTGTTTCACACAAAAGGTGACACCTAAAATTCTTCCTGTTTGAATGGATATTCTTTCAGTAAAGACAGTTGAAATTGCTTGAAACTCACAACAGAAAACTGGTATTTTAAAAGCCAGGCTTTTATGTCTACTTTATAGTTTTTCATCTTATAAAATTCAGGATAAATATTTCAGCTTACATGGTAGGGTAACAGTTATGATTAATATCTTAAGCAGCAGTTTAATGCTTCATTTTGTAGGAGAAATAGGCAACAAATTCTGGAGCTGGGCCCATCTGTGCCAAATTCGACATGTGTGGGACAGCAAGTTTTGCAACAGATATGGCACTGTTGTTAACAACTTCTCAAAGAAAAAGCAGAAATGTAAAAGTATGAAGAAAGGTTGAGGAGCTGATGGATAGCAAATAGCATATGAAAATACTTTTAAATGTCTTAAAGAAAATACTCAGTTATTGAAAACTGAGTCCAGGGAGACCTCAAAGGATGTGTATTCCACCACGCACATTGAACAAATCCTAGCATGACCCAAAAAGAGAAACCAATGTATAGATTTTATTAATTAGTTTTATAAAGTCAGGAGTAGTTCTGGTTCTTATGCTAAGAGTAAATCAAGGAAATCGTGCAGCTCTTCTCTTAAGTCTTTTATGCACCCAGAGAAGTAAATCCTTTTATGAAAGCTGGTGTTCTGGTTTGACGCTGGCCAAACACCAGGCTCCCATGACAGCCACTCATTCATCCTCCCTTGCTACTGGGCAGAGGAGAGAAAAAAAATAATTTATTGAAGGGCTCATCAGCTGAGATAAGGATTGAGAGAAAACACTCCAAGGGCAAAACAAGCCCAACTTAGAAGAAACAAGTGGGCTTATAACTAACAACACAAGAGGAAGATATTGAGAAGTATAAATATATGCTTAAAAGACCTTTCTGTCCCCAACCCCTCCCTCCTTCCCACCAACAGCACAGGGAAACAGGAGATGAGGTTTTTGTCAGTTCATCACCCAAGGTTTTCTTCTGCTTGGCTCACAGAGAGGAGTCCTTCTCCTGTGAGACTGTGGCATCCCTCCCACAGGAGACAGTTCTCCATGAACTTTCCTGGCCCATTCTCATGAGCAGCAGTCCTCCCAAAACTGCTGCAACGTGAGTCCCTCCCACAGGTGCACAGCCCTCCCAAAACTGCTGGGATGGGGCTCTCTCCTTCCACGGGGTGCAATCCTCCTAGGACAGGCTGCTCCAGCCTGGAAGGGCCCCCTCTCTCCATCCAGTCTCCAACTGGATCACAGCCATGGATCCCCACAGGCGGCAGGGGGATTTCTGCATCCCCCATGGATCCACATGGGCGGCAGGTGGATTTCTGCATCCCCCATGGATCCCCACAGGCTGCAGGTGGATTTCTGCATCCCCCATGGATCCCCATAGGCTGCAGGTGGATTTCTGTAGCGGACACTGAGATGGCTAGGGCCCCGTGGAGGATGTAAGCCTGAGATAAGTAATTGCTGAGTCAGTATAGCTAAGCCTGGACTCCTCACTTAGGTCCTCTGGCCTAGCCTATCTCTCTGTGACCCTACGGGCTATTTTCCCTAACCCTTACAATTGGTCAGTTCCCAATCCCCCCTAACCCTATATAAGCAGCCACCCTGGCCCATTCTGGTAGAAGAGCTGCCGTCGGAACCCTTCGCGAACCCCCTGCAAATAAACCATCGTGGAATCTCCAAGGCTGCCTTCTCCTCTCTCTCCATCTGCTCTGTGGAAGCCACTGAGGCCGCATCTTAGCGAGCAAAGAGCTGAAATTATAAAAGAGCTGAAAATCACTAAGAGCTGATAATCACTGAGCTCCCTAAGGTGTCAGGCTATAAGGCATTTTGGGTTTGGACACTCGGCCTGCTGAAGGCTGAGCTGCCCGGCCCCAGACTGCTCGCCTGAAGGAACCCTGGACCCGTCTCGCTATCCATCAAGAAGAGGCCCAGTAGCAGAACACAGATTTCTGAATTCCTGTGGATCCCCATGGGCGGCAGGTGGATTTCTGCACCCCCCATGGATCCCCACGGGCTGCAGGTGGATTTCTGCATCCCTGTGGATCCCCATGGGCTGCAGGGCCACAGCTGCTTCACCATGGTCCCACCATGGCCTGCTGAGGAATCTCAGCTCTGCTGGCTGGAGCACCTCCTCCCCCTCCTTCTCACTGACCTTGGTGTCTCCATGGTGTTTCCCTCACATCTTCTCACCTCCTTCACTTCTCTGACCAGAAGCAAAAACTGTGTGTCCTTTGTTTTATTTTTTTTTTAACATGCCATCACAGAGGAGTTACCAACTTCTCTAATTGGCCCAGCTTTGAGCAGCAGCATGTCCATCTTCAGAGCCATCAGGGACTGGCTCTGCTGGACACGGTGGAAGCTTCCAGAAGCTTCTCACAGAAGCCACTTCTGTGCCCCCCCCACTACCAGAAACCAGGCCATGCAAAACCAACATATTGGTTTCAGAGTATCTTTTGATAGAGGTTTGGGCAGTTTTTCCAGGGTCCAAGGTCTATGATAGCAGAGTCCCACCAGAGAGGAACTGGGAAAGCAGTCACTTCCCAAGTGTGTTTCTAGGAGCCTGATCCTCGGGAGGATGAGATCAGATCCTGCTCATACCCAGCTAACCTGGAAATCTGAGAACCTCCAAGTCAGTGTATTTTAACACAAGTTGGACTCCCACATCAGGAATTCTGGAATTAATGGTTTATTGCTAGTTAGTGAATCACGTATTTGAAAAGACCTTGAAAGATAGATTATTTTTTTGCAAAGAATATAGTGAAACTGTAAAAACAATAATATAGACAAAGATAGCACATGACCAAAGTTGCAGAATGATTTGGATGCCAGGGGAGGTTAAGGAGACCGAGAGTATTCAGCTGGAAGAAGAGATAACTGACATATAGTAAAATGAAAGAAATAAAGAAAATGCAGTGAGACTGAGTGTTTCTTGTAACAGGCAGAGGGCAAAAAAGAATATTAAAAAAATAATATAAAATAAGCAGAAGAAAGTTTTTTTGTGGCTTATATTGTGACATCATTTGTCCCAAGAAATTACAGAGACCGGGGCAAATTATATCTTGGGGATATAACCCTGGAAAAACCTTATTTCCATCTTCTGTTCAACACAGACTGCTCACAGACATTTCTATTTCCTTGATATGAAATAGCAATGCCTGCTAGAAGTAGGCAGGAGTAGCCTGTGGTGACACATTGCATATTTTGTATTCTAATAAGTGTTCAATTTATGCATAAGTCAAGGTTAACTACTTCTGAGGAAATCTGTATGGGTAATGTATATTTCTGTAACAGGTAAGATGCTCATACCCTTCAGCTTTGTCATGAAGACGTTTTGTTGAGTTTTTTTTTTTTTTGGCAGGGGGAGGGGGCATGTTGTCAATTATTTCAAACTAGCACAATTCCACAGAAGAAATCTTTACTTTGCAATTCAGAAGATTTGCCTGTGAAAGATTATGAGTTCTGTGATTATAAACATCACAAACTCCAGGGTTCATTTAACTACTCATGGATTTCTTCAATGTTGAGACATTTGATCAAATTACTCTGAGTTTCTCTTTTGAGTCTGTGGGGGACTAGTCAATAAATTCAACAGAACTGAGATCTGACAAGTGTATTTCACCCTAAAATAAACACATTTGTCCAAATTAATCACATTAAACTCTGTTGACTCTTTTGACTAGGCTACACTGACTATTGTGGAAGCCTAAACAGCCAGCTCAGCTGGAGAGAAATATATTTTTAAATCAACAAACAGATGAAATGGATCTCATCCCCAAATTGTCTATTCCAGTCAGCCATCACAGAGTGATATTTCGAAAAGATTTGTTTGACAGCAGAAATGGATTGTTTATTGCCATGGATATCAAGTACTTTGCATAGTTGAGCCTCAAGACAAGTCTGGGCTTAGAAGCAAACAAAGAATGTTAATGAATTCTGCCCTGGAATAGCCAGTCCCTGCATAAAGCTATTTCTCATTCTTCACTCTATACTTTTTTAAGTAGGCTGTCTTTTATGGCCTTCTGAAATAGCAAATGTGACAGGATTCAGCACTGAAACTCAAAATGAACAGTGCAAAAAGCCCAGACAAACAACCATAAACCTCACCCCCCACCACAAAAAAAAAAAAAAAAAAAAAACAAACACTAAAAAACCCCAAGAAACAAACAAACAAACAAAAAAAAAAGCAAGAAAGAAAAAACCTTTAAGGTTAAATACAGAATTCACTTTTTAAATACAAAATTCACTTAACAAAGTATTGGAATGAATAGTGTATTTTTTTAATAATGATGAAAGAAATGAATAACTGTTTTCTAGGGTTATCAGAAAACTGCAAGTGAACAGAACCTCTTGCTTCAGGTTTCAACTGTCCTTTTGTATCCTTCCTCTCACTGGAGGTGAGCAGGAGTTGGTTTTTTATCAGCCATCAGCAGCACCCAGCAGTGAGATGGTACCACAGCAAACCAGTGTTTCTGATTTGGTTGATCTATTAATTATGGCTGCTGTTTATAATACTTAGATGCATTTGACTTTTATCTATTTTTGGTGGTTTTAAGCCCAGCTGGTGATGAAGCACCACAAAGCCACTTGCGCAAACACCGCTTCACTTCCTGCCCACCCATGTGCAATGGGCAGGAGAGCTGAAGCAAAACTTGCATGTTGAGATAAGAACAGTTTAATAACTGAAAAGAAATTAAAATACAATAATAATGGTTAGTAGTAATAATAATAATAGCGATAATGATAATAATGGGAAAGAACAAGTGATGCACAATCCAATTGTTCACCACAATTCCTCTGGGAAAAAAAATTAAAATCTCCTTCATATGCCAGAGAAACATCTCAGAATATTTTTTAAATTGACAAAAAACCTCTTTGACAGTCTGTTTAATTTTATAGGGGTTTTTTTCCTAAATTTGGTTCACTTTCTTTTGCTACTTGAACCTATGCTGAGTGGGAGAGAATACTGTGTGCTTTCAGTGATACAAAATATATATTGTAATTTATAAATAGTTTGGTCACTATATATTTAAATGAATGTTGTTTCTGATAATTAATCACATCATCCAAATATACAGAATCCAGAAAATTCTACAAGATAAACCTCAATAAACTTTTTTATACATGTGGTGGTCTTCTTATATTCATAAGAATCTCATCTTCTTTTGGCAAGGCTAAAGCTTTTATGGCATAGTTTTCTGGATAAGAAAATTTGCACCAAAAATAAACCTGGTTCCTCAGAGGTTTTTTGTTCTCTTTGCAATAATTTTCATTTTTTCCTTGGTATCAAGAGCAGAAGAAAGGCTTAGGAAAGACCTAACCTAGACCTTTAATTCCTAGAAGTGTTTATTTGTAATTTTCTGATTAATTTCAAAATCTCACATAACACCTTTTAATTCCTCAGCTCTCCTCTCCTTTAGTATCCCAGAAATCAGATCAGCCATTTGTTATCCACCTTGATGATATTTGCACTCTGGCCTGTGCAGTAAACTCCAGGAACAAAGTCTGAGATCTGATTTTAACTCTGTACCAAGTTGGTTAAATCTTGATATTTCCCACCATTAAAAATAGCATGGCTGTACCACAATTACTTGTTTTAAGGTCATTAAGAGAGCATTTCATTCAAAGTCTTTGATGACCAACTCTAGCCACAGCAGTAATTGCTGAGATCTGCCAATGGAAAGACAACTCTTCACTATAATTATTAATTTTTCTGTAAGGCAACACTTCAGCAGTGGAATTCACTTGACATTTATTAATTTCCTATTCCTAAAACTATTAAAATATTTGCTCATAAAAATAGGATAAGTGTTTTCTCTAACAGAAAATTTATCAAACCAATGATGTTTTAAGATTACCTATAGACCACATACAAGCCCTGGAATGTGCACTACACATCACTTAGACAGAAATGAAAATAACTTCTTTTTCCCCTTAGTTAACTCAGAACATTTGTGTGAATACTTTCCACATCTCAATGCGAAACTTAACGTTGTTGAGCTGTCAGAGGAAGCATTGGGAGTTATTCCAACTGGACATACATAAGAATACCACAACACATGATTCTCTGTCTTTTAAATGACCCATTCTCACTGCCCATGAGTCAATCAAATCTTCTCATGCATCTCCTATGACCATTTATCCTTCCTTAATGACTGAACAATCCAGGGGATGATAGAGTCAATAGCTGGTTATTGGACTAATATTTAATGCTAAAAAAATGTCAGTGGGAATTCCATAAACTTCTCAAGGTGACTGTGAAACAGGTCCCATGGGATATTTGTTAAAAGAAATTTTTGAGTGAATATGTTACACAGTTTTTTGATTTTGCTGTGGGTATAAATATAAGGAAATATGCTAGGAGTTTTGAGAAGGTCTTGAATTCTTAGGAAATCATGACTTGGTGGAAATAAATGTAGCAATTCTTCTACACATAGCAATTAATTAATAAATGGAGATATAAATTAGTGGAATGCTAGAGTGAAATTCAGAAACCTAAATTCTCTTTTATATATGATTTCTATAATATCACAAATCAAATGTGTCCTGTCTTTTCTATCACAAGTGTTTTCTGCTAAATTTTTGATTTTGTAGAAATTGTTTAACTTCTGAGTCTTTCTTCACTTACCACCCTGTAAAGATTGTCTTGAGACATGTAGAGAAAATAACAAGTCCTATACCTTAACATGTATCAGAGATTTGCAACTGCCACTCTAACAGAGCTATTAGGACATTTTTTTTCCCTTTTGTCTACCCCAATTTAGTCTATTAAAGCCACTTATAACCTATATCATGTTCCCTTCCTTTTCTCCCTGACATGGTACTTCCAAGAACTGACAGAAGTCCTTGTCCAGTCTTTGCAGCATCATCCTGGCAGGCATGATTGCACCTGTCTCTCTTGTAAATGCCTTAGCAGAAGATGGAACTCCAACAATACACTTTAGGGAAAATAAACAACAACAAAACATAAAAAAACCCAAAACCAAACAACAACAACAACAACAAGAAAAAAAAACCCAACCAAATAAAACAGCAACCAAAGAAAAAGGGAAAAATCTTTCTAAATGTAAGAAAAATGGGAATCAATAATTGTGTCTGTGTGAACTACTAATAAGTGAAAACTCCCCGTTGTATTTATACTCACAACTGTCATACTGTCTTAACCTAACACGTATCTTTGCAAAGTCATGTGTGAAGCACGGAATATAGAAAGAACTATGGCTAAAACCACCCCCTACTTATATTAATATTCAGGATCAATCTACCTTCCAGTGCAGTACACTCTCTACTCAAAGACATTCCACTTCCCCTCTCTCTAATTTTCACAGGCAGTCTTTATCTGTCCATCTGCAATGCATTTCTGCTCCATTAAGTTATTATAATACACAGCCATAAAGATAATGCAACTGTAAATTATTGCATTAACATTCTAGTCCTCGACACATAAACTCAGACTGAACAAAAGGCAGAAGCTATTCTACCTGAGAATGTGTCATTTCAGAAACAGAATATACTCTTTTGAAATGGTTGAAAAAACACTTGAAATGGCAATTAACACTCTTCAGAAATACCATCCTGACATGTTTTGCTTTTGTATGTGTTTAAGTGTATCTCAACATTCAAACTGAAGGAAAGAAAAACCCCAAAGAATAGACTAGACTAGACTAGAATAAAATAGAATAGAATGGTTCTTTGTCACGAAACCTAAACCAATCATCTGGACCAACTGACTGACCAATTCAGAGCTGACCAAAAGATGAATCGTGTTAAGCACCTCGTGCAAATTCCTCTTAAACACTGATATGCCAAAGGCATTGATCACCTCTCTGGGAAGACTGTCCCAGTGTTTAACTCGATCTCTCAGTAAAGAATTTTTTCCTAACATAAACTCTGAACCTGTCTTGATACGACTTTGAATAATTCCCATTCAAAATTAAGATAAATACTTTTTAAAATTCAAATTGAAATGCTGATACTGAAAGATGCTGTGAAACATATGGCAGGAGGGGGGGAATAATCACATGAATTCATAAATTCTATAACATTACAATTTTTATTATATAAATTTTCCAAATAGTAAAAAAATTATCAATAATTTAAATTATAAGCAATTTAAACTATTGGTCAACCTAGGTTAAGTTTTTCATTCATCAGTTATCAGTATCAGACCTCCCAGGAAAGTCACAAGCCCATTAAGTTTCACTAGAGATATCATGCCCAGTTGCAGCGATTATCAGCTTAAAGATGCCTTGAACCAGAAGTGAGCTCAAAATTACTCTTTTTAAAAGCCACTTAACATGGTCCTAATGGAAAAAGCCAGGCATGCCTTGTCATTTTGTCTCAATATTTATAAGCATTGCAATATTAGAAGAGCTTGGGTGACAGCTCTACAGGATATTTTGAGCAGAAGCCCAAAGAACCATTTTCAGATGGCAAAAAGTATCTCTGAAACGTTAACAGCAGGAATGGAACTTGTGCTCATACAAGAATTAAAGCATCTTGATTTGAGAGCAAGACTTTGAAATGCAAAATTAAAAGGGCTGTAGGGTTCTGTTTGGTTCAATATGAGTTGGTGGTAGGGACCCTGGGATTTCTTGCAAAAGTTACTGCAGTCTTCTCCTCACTGGTTTCAGAAATGAAATTGAGCTACCAGAAGCCTTCTGAAAGAAGAAACCAGAATTTCTTTTAGATAAATATTAAATTTTAAAGTTGTTTGTATTTTGGAAATGTAAATAAATTAGGCTTGCCACTTAAAACATTTATTTCAGAACTAAATATGTTCATGAAAGACTTGCAGAGGAAAAAAAAAGGAAAAATAAAAATATATGATGAGAAATATATGATGAGAAGAAAGGACAAAGGAGCCCCTCTATTTGGTGGTGTTTCTGATCCCTTCACAATGATGGAAGTTTTAGCTGTCAGGCATATTTCCTGGGCAGACTGAGACCCAGGGACACAGGTTTTACCTTATCAGTCAGGTGATGTGGGAGGGTACTTCCAAAGTCCAAGCAGGGATGGACAGTGTGCACTTTTTTCCCAAATGAAGCTACAATAAACAAGCTAATGCTTTAATAAGCCACAGTTTATTCTCTTTTTGACAGATTTCAGGACACTAGAGATACAAGCTATTTATTTAATCTCTTGGAGAGAGAGACCAGGAAGTCTAGCAAACAGAATGTTCCTTCTTTTCCATGGAACATTAGGAAAAGAAAAACAGCATTTATATCATCTCTCCTCTATATGAATGAATGATCTGTCACACCATTGCCTCTTTGGGATATGAGAGTGTTAAAAACCTTGTTTGTGCAGCAGGGGAAAATGATGCACAAATAAGTGATGTGACTGGTCAACAGACAAGTCACACACTGCATCCCTCTTCCCACAGTGATCATCAGGGGTGGTGCTCATCACCTTTAGCTCAAACTTGTGGCCAGTTGCCAAACCCCCTACCAGTCTTCTTAGGAAAAAGTCAACCAGAGCCCTATCCATGAAGACTCAGCACAGAATCAGAGTACACAGTAAATGAGAAGTGTTAATGTCATCAGCGTCTTAATGCTAAACTGCTTTAATCACTGAGTTTTCTTTTGTGTAGATAACACACTAATGCACATGCAGCAACCACCCACCAGAGAGATAAGGCAGTAAATCTTTCCAACAGGAACAAGGTTCTTACCAGCTGGCTGGAGGTGTGACTGAGGGTAAAGCTCTCAGAATCCATTGAAAAAAGTGTCTGTAACAGTGTGAAATCAAGGAAACAAAACAGAACAAAACAAAACCAATATCAGAGCATTTTTCTATTATCAGGGTCAAGACCCTGAAAGTTGAATCCACAACCTTAGAACAGGCATTTCTGTTTCTCATTAAAAACTCCAAATGTCTGCAGTATATCCTTCCCTGCAAGTATCCTCACCACCCAGAATTCACATCAAGGAAACTGCTCTTAATTTTCTTTTTTTTTTTTTTCCCTCAAATGAAGTAAAAATAAAAAAAAGTCCCCTTTTTAAATACTGATTCATAAAATGATACTTTCCCACAGATTTGTGGAAGACTGGATATCTCCAGTCTGATATCCAGACATTCTGTGGTAGGTTGGACACTATCACACCATAAAACCCAATAAGAGGTCAAATACTGAATCATCTGTGCTTGGTTCTGCAGATTTAGTTTCATATGTTTATTCTCACATAAAAGAAAGTTTCTTCCTGTAATGAAATCATAGGTGAGTGGTCAGAACATGTTTCCATCAAGGCGCTATCCGTCAATCACCAGACAAGGTAGAAAAGCAAGGACATTTGCTTACAACTTGATTCATTTTTAACAGGAGCAAAATCATGTTGTTGTTACAGTTTTATTTAGAAATAATAAAGCTTCAACATGTTTTAGTAAGCACTGTGCAGAGAATACAGAGATATGCAATGTGGTTGTACTTATGTCAGAAGAAGTTAAATTTAAATCAGGGCAACTAGCACCATTCTTCCCATGAATTTTAGCTTCCAGTCTGCTTACTCAAGTCTTTCACTTTAGTCAGTAATTTTGAGTCATAACACATAACAGTCATCCTTATTTAATCCTAAAACTAGTTATTTTAAGATTCATCTCCTCTAATAAATAGGTCCCCTTATTTTCAAGCCATTTACATTAAAATATCTGGCATAATCCTTGGTTCTGGCCAAATACTGACATTTTTAGGAAAATCTTTTCTTATTAATATTGAAGGTCTCAGAACTATTTTAATTCTCAAAGGAAGCAAGGTATCTTCAAACAAGAAATTTCTACACCCTTATTCATAAGACTTTTGTCCACGTGATACTGGAATACCTATGTAAAAAAAAAAACTTTTGAGGACAAAACAAGCAGAAGACAGAGAGTGCTGGGGTCTTAAGGAAAAAAAGACACAGAGTTTGTAACTATCACAGGCAGTGGTCTCATATCCTCCACATTAAGTAATTAGGTTATTTTTATGAGAGTCAGAGTACAACACTATCTGAAAAAGAATTTTAAAGGAAATGAGGATAACTCTTGTTTCCAGAACTCTGGCTCCAATGTGGGTGAAACCACATTAATCTCTTTATGCTCAAGTTTGAATTGTACACAGTTGTCACTGCAGATTTGCATTTCAGAACCAAAACACAGTGCAATACTGAGAAATACTTTAGAAGAATAGGTTCCCCATTACATTAAGGTCAAGAAAGTAACATTACAGTGACATGAAGACAGTCTTTTTCTTTTTTACCATAGCTGCTCATAACCCAGAATCTCGGTCTGAGACGTGCTAGGAAATATTTCCTTTTCTCTTTACACACTTTTCTTTCTTTTCTATTTCATTATTCAGCTACAGAAGCATACAATCACTGCCTCATTATTTCAGGACAACAGTCAGTCTCTAATTGTTTCATGTCTGATGAGCATTTCAATGATGGATGACCTGCCTCACTCTACAAAATTTTATAGCTGAAAAATAGATTTGGGTTTAGGAGAAAGTAATCCACAGTTGTGGTGGGTTCTGGTGCTGGCCAAACAACAGTGCACCCAGTAGAATATACTTACTCCTTTCCTGCTGTGAGATAGGATTCCTCCTTTGCATTAGGAGGAAGGCAAAGCAGCCTCAAGACTTTAAAAGGATATAAAGAAAACTTTATTAGCAATAACAAGAAGAAAGAATAATAAGAAAACAGTTCTCTTGTGGCTTTTAATTTCCATGAATAACAACCACCTGGGAATCTGCAGTCGCTAAGTCTCTCCCATCTTTCACAGCTTTTCCCACAGCTCCGCTTATGGGCCATGTCAACTTATGAGGTGCTATTTTTAGGATGAGCTGTTCAAGAGCAGAGGTTTTCTCGATCTATCTCTGAGATCATTTCTAGGAACAGAGGTCGTCCTCTTCTTTCCCTGAGGGCAAAGGGTCTTCATCACTCTTCTTTCTCTCTCTGTTCAAACTTCTCATGGGATTGCAGCTACTTCAACATCTGCTTGCTTCAGCATAGATGTCTTTGCTCATATCTGCAACTTGAAACTTGATCTCCCCATACATTCAGTGAGTTACAGGGAAAACGACTCTGATGTATAAAGTGTATTTTCTCCACAGTCTTACAAGAGGATTTCAGCCCAGGACTTGAGGTATCTCCTCAACCCTCCCAGCTGGGACTTGACTTCTTACTGACCTTCATGTCCCATGTTGTTCTCTATGTGTCTTCACTTGTGGAAACTCAGCGCACCTCTCCTGACGCCCAGAGCTACCGAGAGAACCCTTGGGGGGCTCAGGAGCCTTGGAAAGTTGCCAAAAGTACCTGGTGGCTCAACTTTGACCCTTCAAGAGATGTACCACCTGTATATGGAGATATAAGAATCACTGGTGTTTAAAGGATATAGAAATAGAACAATTACTGGTCAAAGCACAGATTTTAAGATTTTGATACAAGAGGGTTGGGAAAACAAGATGGAGGGAGTTGGGGCCTGCCACATGGTTCTTCCTCCTTCTTCATGTCTTCCATTTTCTGTGTGACATAGATATTTTTTATAGGTTCTTAGTAAAGGTACACTTAGTAATAAAAATGATAAGTATTAGGGACAAAAGATAAATATAGTTTACGTAGTCTTTGTTATAAAAGGATGCAACCGCCCTGTGGGCAGTCAGAGTGCCTTTGGCTGCCTTGCTGGTCAGACCCTGGCTGGGCAGAAAGAAAACTTTGTAGATAAGAAATAATAAACAACCTTGAAGACCGAACCTGAGAGTCCAGCCTCATCCTTTGAAGCCCGGGGAGCGAACCCATCTCACACGTGTCTGGGCAGAGACAAATAACAGCCGTCCCAGACGCTTGTGGATTTATAACAATTCATGTTATTTTTAAAGATTTTAGCATATTTCCCTGTTGTGCTGGTTTTGACCAGGCCAGAGTTAATTTTCTTTTCAGTAGTTAGCATGGGGCTGTGTTTTGTATTTGTGACCAACAGTGTTGATAACACAGGATGTTTTCATTACTGCTGATCACAGAGGTGAGATGTGGAGTGAGGAGGCTGGGGAGGAACAAGGAGTTGGGAGTGGATACAGCCAGGACAGCTGACCCCAACTGTCCTAAGGAATATTCCAGACCATACAGAGTCATGCTTGGCATGTGTAAGTGGGGGCAGGAGAAAGGGGAGACATTTGGGTGATGTCATTTGTCTTCCCATGTCACCATATCGTGTGATGGGGCCCTGCTCTCCTGGGCATGGCTGAACACTTGCCCAGACATGGGAAGGGGTGAATGAATTCCTTGTTTTGCTTTGCCTGTGTGCTTGAATTTTGCTTCACCAGTTAAACTGTCCCTATCTCAACCCACAAGGTTTCTCGCTTTTGCTCTTCTGATTTTGTTCCCCATCTCAAGCAGGAGAGTGAGTGAGCAGCTGTGAGGGGCTTGGTCACTGCCTGGAGTTATAGTTTAACATCTGTTCATCCCCTTTTATCTCACCCTAAAATCTTGTCTGATTTTATTTTCCCTGTACTTCTGTTTTACCTCCATGCTGAGCCCTTTTGGAAACTTGCATTCCAAAATTGTTGATTAGAGCCAAAGTTGTAAGTATTTTCACCAACTTCTAAAATGAATGTAGAAATGAATGTGGGAATAAGTACCTCTTTGGAATATACATTAAATTACTGTTCTTTTTCCTTCTGATTGCATCTTGCTAATTTTGAGGCACTATGTTAGTTCACTCCCCCTAACCCTCCCAAAAAAAATGCCTGAAATCTCTACAAATCTTTTTAAAATTTTTAGTTCATAAATCTTGCTCTTTAAAAACTTGTTTCCAACATAGTCAAAGAAGATCCACTTTTTATAAAACCACTGCTTTCTTTTCCCTCAAATCTTTCCAAATGATCATTGCAGCTGCAGTACCAGAAGGTACAAACAAGTAAAGGTGAGGAGAAAGTCAGTAAGTATAACTAATAAGTGTTTTACATAACAACTGGTACTATGTTTTTTCCTACCCCCCTGACACATCCAAGCCTTAAACGGAGCTCTCAGACTGTGCCTTATTATTTATCAGGCCAATTATTAGTCTACTGTTGGTGCTATCACAGTAGGACAAAATAGTAGCAATTTTCTGAGCATGGTTATAGGTTATAACAGGAAAATATATTGTTTTGCAACAGTGCTGAAAGAACTGTATGGTCCTTTCAGAGGCCAATGCTTATCAACAAAAGAATTGGTATCTATTATGTTATTACTTGTGACTCATCAAAACCATTTAATCAGCTATTTTAGAGGCTAAAATAATGACATATGATCAACCATCTCCTTCAGGACCTAATGCCCTGTCAATCAGTATTGGTGTCCAGTTTCACCTCCTTAGTCTCCTGAATTACAGCTGTACTTTAAAAGTGCATTTTCCAGCATCCTGCCACCATATTTTCCCATTTGGCCATCTGCCAGACTTTACAAAATGCCATCTCTCCTACCTTCAGGTAAACAGGGGGTTTTATTCCTATAAAAACTAAGGAGTAAG
This sequence comes from Fringilla coelebs, assembly GCF_963513975.1. Taxonomy (NCBI): domain Eukaryota; kingdom Metazoa; phylum Chordata; class Aves; order Passeriformes; family Fringillidae; genus Fringilla; species Fringilla coelebs. The sequence continues at coordinate 6,388,919 of NC_140028.1, read as the reverse complement.
AATGGATGATACATATCCAGCACTTGTGTCTGCTTGCTGGATATAGAAACCTGGGAGCATCCCTGTGCTGTCACATAGAAGTAGACACAGTTGGTTTATAGCTGGTTTACAGCCTTAAAAATCTAATTTAAACTCTTTTTAATTTGCTCTGCTTGCTTACATCCTTTGCATAAAACTTAGTAGGTGTAGATTAGGTATTAGAAAAAAATTCTTTCCTTTGAGGATGGTGAGACCCTGGCACAGGTTGCCCAGAGGTCTGGATGCCCACACCTGGAGGTGTTCAAGAACAGTTTGGAGCAACCTGGTCTAGTGGAAGGTGTCCCTGCCCACGGCAAAGGGTTGGAACAAGATGGTTTTGAATGTCCTTACCAACCCAAGCCATTCTATGACTCTGTGAATTTACAGGCATTAGGCTTAAAACTGCCTGCAAGCACAATATGACCTTAAAACTGGAAGCCAGTATAACTATCCTTCCAAGTCCAAAATCCTCTATGAGCTTGGAACACACAGGAAGATAACAAAACACATGTTAAACTCCAGTTTTCACTTACTAATCAATACAGTTCTACAGAAATAACACAAAATACAGAAATGTATTTAAAAAATGTATTATTATGCAGTTTTTGGTAAAAAAATGTGGAAGAATTCTGGTGAGGAAATTAAGAAAAAAAATGCATTGAAGCATCTTGAATATTCCTATCTGAATTTTTTTAAACATACAAAATAACTTCCAAAAAAAAGACAAGATGTTATGCATTTCTGACTACAAAAGTTTTAAGGAGGGAACAAGTTTAGAAATTAATGTTTATTTTACACAGTATGCAGCATGATAACATAAATTTATATATCTCCTTCTTAGCAAAGGTTGTTGGACCATTTATTTTTAACAAATAACTCAAATAAAGAAAAAAACATATTTCATAAAAGAAAAAATTGTGTACTCCTGTAAGTATACAAGCAATGATTATCAAAAATTCAATAAATATGAACTGAAAATATAGAATAAAAAAAAAACCAATCCAGTAATAAAGGGCAGGGTACTCTTTATATGCAACAGAGGCTTATTTTGCTCCAAAGTGATCAGAATAATAAACAGGAAGCTTTTTCCTGCAAAGGTCTGGCATAATCACAGAACTGTCAACACTGTGAGATTCTAAGATAGTCCTGATGGAATAAATATATCATTGGTACAAGGAAATTTTTAATTTTTGACATATTTCTTAAATGTCAGGAAGAGAAGTAGATGATAGTTTTACCTTTACAGCCCAGTCTCCAATCTTTTTATTATTCATATGTGGTTTACTAGTCAGCAGACTATTTTTTGAATTTGTAGGAACTCAGACACCGATTAATGACCTCATGGTACACTCCTAATGCACTCTTTCAAGCCAATTAGTTATCACATTTATTGGAATTCTATATTATAATGTGAAAAGCTGATTTTGTTGGAATTAGGAGGTCCAGGGATTAAGTATGTCAACTGTAAAATATCTACTAGCAATAACAAATTTGATGGCTTTGGTAAATAAAAGTGAAGGCACAGAAAATAGGTTTTATTACAACTTTGCTCAAGCTGAAAACGTCAAGCCTCATTTTACTATATTTTTGTCTCTATGGCAAAAATAAAGGAGAATGAACAGCCACATGAACATGATGGAAGTGAAAGTTCATACAATGAACATGATGGAAATGAAAGGAAAGTTCATACAATTACCCTTACGTTTGGATGCATTCATAAACAGTAGAACATGACTGTAATATTATTTGCATAGACAAAATGAGACTGGTATTACAATTAATAGACTCTAAATCTGCAAAGAACTCAGCATGGGGTTTCGTTTACAAACTGGGGAGCCTTATAGACCTTTTTCATGGCTATAGTAGCACTAAAAAGAGCCTGAATTTGAGAGGAACTGGTCTAAGCTTTGCTGCAGGTAGAAATGCAAATGTCAATTTAACTTTCAGGTCAAAGAACATGATCCAAGGCTAAGCAGCTTCCCAGGAGGGATTGCCACTGAGTTTTAAACAACCAAAATTTCCCAAATTTTGTTGTAGACTGAAATAATCTTTTCAGTTTCAGTTTTGTTGCATTCTGTTGGCACTTTTGAAAGCAAAGGTATTTCAGAAATAGAGCTTCAATGTATTGCCATTGTACAGAAAAAATTCTCCAATTTACATAAGCCATTTTTTAAATGGAGGTACTTAAATATCCACAATTCTTGTTTGCAGGTCAGGACTCAGATAGCTCCTAACAGTCACTAGACATTGACCTATGTAAAGTATTGAATTCATTAGTATCTCTTTACCAGTGCAGAAGTACAGTTATTTCAAGAGTCATACTTTTCACTAGAAATTGATTTTGTCTCTGCAGTTCAAGCCTTTTTTAATGGATAAAACTCTCTAAAATCCTGAAATCAGCATTCAGGTCAACATTTGCAGTAAGGTGCAATGAATTTGGTCCTTAGTGTGTAAAATAAAACTTAAATCTTTAGAAGGTCTGGGGCCTTGTGATCTACACTATCCAGAGGCTGAGTATCAGCCATTTAAGATGGTGGCACCAATATAATTCTTATACCTCTTCCAGGAGCAGAAGGAATGGATTTTCAAATAGATAAAAGACTAAATGATCAATCTATGATCTATTTTTTCTCTGATTTAATATCTATAAATTACTCTTCATTAGAATTACAGATATTCTGAATTGGAAGGGACCCACAAGGACCATTGAGTCCAACTGTTAAGTGATTGGCCTGTAAGGGAATTGGACCCACAACCCTGGAGTTATTTTACCAGCTTCATTACATGTTCATAAAAATTAAGAGATCAATGTGACGAGAATTTCTTAAGAATAGAGCTGGGAGAAAGAATATTAAAATAGACTTTTATCTGCATCCAGACATAATTACAAGGTAAATCCCCCTCTTATCAATGCAGTTATGGAAGAGATAATAAAGCTATTCTCCCTTTGCTTCAAATTGTTAGAGTCTTCCCATCCAGTTCACAAAATGGGCTTAGAGACCACATCACAAACCTCTTTATTTTCTATATCTGTACCAAACCAGCACCTGATTCATACATTCTGAATCCTAAAACTGACCCCTGGTGGTTAGGATGGTTATTAAAGTATTCTCATATTTGTTTCCTCACAGAAAAACTATCAAAAATTTCCTGTTTTCTATATTTGTTGAGAAGGAAAACTCACATCACAGGTTTTATTTTCTTCTTTTAAGATCAAAAGGAAATATAAGTTGCCGCAAGTGACCATACCAAGATTTCTTTGGCATAATTATTACCAATAAAGGAAGATATCCAAGTAGACAAAACACTATTAATGTTTTTATTCACAGACATGTCACAGTGAGACACTGAAACACACACAAAGCCATGCTATTTAGAAGCCAAATATCTACAGTTTAAGTGAAAGTGAAGAAATAAAACCTATGAGGGAATTTAAGTAGGTGGAATTTAATTACTTGAACTGGAATTTAGCCAGGGTAGCAAGGTTAGCACCTCTACTGATCCCATATTTTTGTGATCAGTTACTTTAACAACCTTGTATTTGCATATTTCTCAAGTGAAATCCAAGGCAGAGCAGTTAGAGGTGAGCGTTGTTGCTGCCAATGTGATACACTAAACCAATATTATTTTTGCTGCTTGCCTGTGCTCTTGATTGCTGTGCAGTCTTACAATGAACTTTGGAAATTAATTTCTCAGGCACAGAAAAAGTGGTTGGTATTTATCAATTTTAGATTTTTATCTTCTAGTCAACCCAGGGTGGAAATTGGGTGAAATGCAAGATTTCATTGAGCAGCTAGATGTTATATCTCTGCTGAGCTGTCCCAGTCAAAAAATTACACAACCCTCCCAATTTGTTAATATAAATAAATATGAAATAAACAAATATAAAAATATGTTATTACATAAACAGCAAATAACATTATATTTAGCAAATCACATGCAAACAGTTGTTGATTTTTTTTATCCCAAGAACAATATAAGTAATTTGTAGTCTGTACATTTTAAGATTTTACTGAAGCCTGAAAAATTTATAAGCTTTGAAAATTCAGTCCACTGCTCTGTGCCAATCATAAAGCAGAAATACATTTGCATCTTTAATTGCTGCCTTCTTAAGCCACGTCTTTTGCTGGTCAGTTAGTCATTCATTGTATATTTACTTATATGAATGTTATATACTGATTCATTGCATGGTGCTCCCAGCAGATGCATCATCAGAGGCTGCCACTTGTTTGAAAAGCTTGTGTTGCAAAAAAGAGGGCAGAGAATGGAGTGGAGAGTCAATAGAGGCACTGCCAGGTATCAAGGGGAGTAGAAGAGCTTGTCAGTGTATGTGTGGATTGACCACCCTGACAGTTCACAGGAATCTGTGTGAAGTTCCTGGCTAAATGTAGGTTTAACCATCTTCATGCAGGAGATCAACAGCTCATTTAAAGAGAAAATCTAACATTCAGCCATCATTCCCTCGTCCTTCTTTATCTTTGTTTGGTTTGCTTTCCAACTGTTTGTTTTAGGAAAGTTTGGCATCACTTTTTATGTGGCTACATTGCTAAGGTCCTAAGACAACTAAAAGTAAAGCTTAGCTGAAGGGCTGAAAAGGCATCACTCTGCACATGGAAACATGAAATTTTGGTTTGCCTAAATACCAAACCCTCTCTGCTCATTCAATGTGATATATGCACTCAAGAACTATACCAAAGGGGAAGTGCTTTAGTTTTAAACATTAATAAAATAAAGGAGTGCAATTTCTGAGAATTTTTGGTGAAAGGAAAAAAAAAATTATGTACAGAGTCAGAGCTTCAGAGCTGACCAACCATTGCAAGGGTGTTAATAAAGGAGTATTTTGTAAAAATATCTCCCAAAAGGCCTAATTTGTGAGAGAGAAAAAAGACAACCTGGGTTTCCGAGGCAGATGTTTCCATAGACCTGAATGACCTAGAGCATCCCTCAGAAAAGGAAGAGGGATAAGGGCCTGTGGCCCAATGACAAAGTGACCTTTCCAGCAGGCTCCAACAGTCCTGAGGAAGGGAATGGCAATGGCTTTCCCTATTTTGGAACACAAGCAGAGACAATAGCAAGTTATTTTCTTGAGGAATTTGAAGTTTACCTTCTCTGCTTAACCTTTGTTGTTGTTGTTGTTTGTTTGTTTTAAATTTTAAATGGCCATTAAAAAAGACAAAAAACTTCCCCACTCAAAGCACACAGATAATTAAAGCCAATTAGTGAAATTTCAGAAATAATGTCTGGAGATTTATTTTCATCATCATAAAAAAATGTTATTATGGCAAAATACACTCTTCTCATAGATATGTAGAAAACATAAGCACTTTTTTTTTTTCAAAGGACAGCAAAACAGTTTCAGTGTCTTGAAGCAATTTGAGATAATTAAATTGGAACATTGGGGTTTTTTTTAATTTTAAATTGGGATTATCCTGAACTTCTCATCATTAAAGTATGTGTCTGCATCCAAAGTCAACCATTAATTAAAAGAAAAGTTAAATTAAGCTTCAAATTGTATGGTTTAAGTAGCATTGATCCTCCTGGGTGCAGGGGAATACCCTATTCCCTTGCAACTGACAACATGAATACCCAATATCCTTTTCAGAACTATTTCAAATGATTTTTTTTTAAAAAATCACATCAAATTTCCTGTTTATTGTTGTTTATTTTTAACTATTTCTGATTAAAAGTAAATGTCAAATATCATGACCTTTTAGAAAAATGATTGCTTCAGATTTTTACCACTTCCAAGGCATCCAATCAACAATTTTTTTCAGGTTTTCTCCCAGCTAGTTATTTTTGTCACTAATAACCTCTATTAAAATTAATCGTTCAGAAATATATTAGCAACTAGAATCAAATAGGTAAAATACATTAGCAACTAGACTCAAATAAGTAATATTATTTTCAAAGTATGATCATAATATTAGGTCTTTATCACAATGCTAAGAAAAGAAGGAATGAAATCTAAAATGTATTCTTCTTAAAAATGAAAAAATAAATTGTTAATGAACAGAAGGAAACTTATTAGAAAAGAATTTAGGATTTTCTTCTCCATAATTTTGAAATTAAAGGCAGCTATCTAGGGACCAGAGAGTTATATTGCACAGAATAACTGTCTGATTTGTGCCTCATTAAAAACCAAATTGCATAAATCTATTATTATTAGTAATAATGCTGATCAATTAAAATAAAATTGCCTCACCAGGACCTGATTGCAGTACTATCATACAAGACAAAATTAGAACTCAAGTGACTCTTTAAATCCCAGGCCCAGAACAAATATGTATGTTTTTAAGCCTGAATAATGACTACCAGTGGACTATATTGCTAGACATGGTCCCTGTCACAAGAAAACACTATGGCAAATAGCACTAACTGATATCTCTGATAGCTGTGTGAGCAGAAGTGTCAAGGATTCATCAAACATGAACCTTCTAAAATCTCTGCCCTATGAGGATCAGACAGCTGTGAGGTACAAAAATAGAGTTGATGGCTTCAAAGCATAGGAACATAGAGCAGTATTGCTATCTGAAAAGAGCAAAATGCTGCCACATTCCCAAAGGAGAGGAACTCACTAACACAGATATTTTATCCTCATTGAATAATAGCTCCCCCTACAAACATTTAATCTCCCATGATTGTATAAATACAATAAAGTGACAATGAGGGTTTGGAAAAAGATCAGCATCTTACTCGCAAGGAGTCCTATCAAATTATATTCATGACCATTTCCACCAGAACAATTATTGTCAGTGTATTGATTCTTTCATAGTTAAGCCCCTGAACAACCCAAATAAAAGTCCACTTAACTAAATCTGCTGTTAGTCTTTCTCACTAACTAATACTTCAATAGATGGTAGGGTCATATCTTCACTCAGTGTACATTTTCTTGCCTTTAAATTGATGAGGGCATCACACAAATATACCACATTTGGGAAATCCACAGCCATCCATTATGGCTCAAATGAAACATCCAAGTCTAGCTTTATTGGGAGTTACCACACATTCATCTTTTAATTCACTATGAATTTTGGTATATTATATTGTCATTTGGAGATAAGGACATTTAACAATATCTAACTAATTTTTGAACACTTTCAGTCACAATTCAACAATTCATGGACATTAAAGAGAAAACCTGTGTATGAATGTTCTGAAGTTCTAAATCCCAGTATGAATTCCCCAACTTCTGTTTCTCATAATAGTTTGGGATGGTGTAATAAACTGCATACAACAGTGTTATTACCTCCAGGCATTTAAAATTAGGGGAATGCCACCAACTAAATGCTGAGAAAGTAATTTTAGAAGCCCTTTGCAGACAGTCATGAGTAAGTTGTTTAAATAGGGTATCTGTGCTGTTCTTCCAAGAATCCCAACTCAGATACCCACACCAGACATGCTAATGAGAAACACATCCTACAATAGGCACAAGATTTTCTATACAAAAAATGGGTAGTAGACTTGAGAAAATTATTATAAATCTGCATTTTTATTCTGTTGAATAAAACCTGAAGGTTTTTTTGAAAAGTTTTGATCATGTACTCCTTTCTATCAAGCAGTTTGTTGTGGCCTAAATCATTTAGGTTGTTAGGAGCTATTTGTGCCACTGTTCTTTTGTTCTGCAGTTTTCATTTTTCTTTTAAATCTCTAATCGATGTAAGTAGCTATAAATTCCAAAGCACTGGTAGATTTGAAACATATTTGTTTTTCTCTCAAATGATATTTGAGCAAGTCAATAAATCCCAAGGAAAACTGACAACAGAAAAAACTATTTTTTGTTCTGATCAAATAAATTCTTAATAACTGGCTTTTAAAAAAAAATCTATCCCATTGACAATGTTGATTTCAATTTCCTTAGAGTCAAGTTTTGGATGAAATTGGACCATACATACCAGTATCAAGGAATGAGATTGCAATCAAAAAATAACATAGTGGTGATATACTCTCTCTTTATGAGATAGTCTAAAAGCTATTTAATTCAACATAGATCACAGTATCTTGGCAGCAGATTTTTCCCTAATTTTCTACACTGTTTGAAAACTGTGTACAAGGAGGTGAATAGCTATATATACCAAGATTTCTGCAGTTTTGGAACAGAAACATCTCATGCAGTTCTAGCCACCTACAATCATGAATCTACATAAAAACATGGGTGAGATCCAGAACCACAGCAACTCCATCTTCACTTGGGAAAATAGTTTATCTATGCAATGTAGTGTAATTTTCACTTTAGCAAACATTTTGACAATTTAGTTATATAGGTTCCTTATACAGGTCATGGAAGGAATCCTAATCCTCAGTTTAAATGTGTCAACTGCTCCCTACTCTGTCAGTCCCTCTCCACAGATTTTATAGAACAGTGTTCTAACTTTTGCTGGAATAGAATTAACTTTCTTCATGGTAACTTACATGATGTTGTGTTTTGTATTTGTGACAAAAACAGTATGGCTTTTTATTTAACTATGAGACTTTCCTTGATTTAACTCACACGGTTTTTTCACTTTTACCCTAATGATTCTCTCCCCCATCCTGGGGAGGAGTGAGAGAGGGGCTGTGTGGGGCTGAGCTGCCTGTTGGGGTTAACCACAAGAGATGGTTGGTTCAGATACAAATATCTGTACAAGTGGCATTTGGAAATTGATCCCTTTGCCCAGACGTAGACATCTGGTGGTAGGTAAAAAACATTAGATACACAGACTTTCTTTGTGAGATGCCATAGCTTATCCCAAAGTGTGCCTGTCCTTAGCTTAGTCATTCCCCAGATTCAAAAAGGTACTGAATGGCATGTCATTGGCTCTCACTTAGGTTTAATTTATATCACTATTAACAGTGCTATTGGATGGGTCTTAGTACAGAAAACAAAGATGGCGACAATTACAAGGAAAACAGAAATTATTTTTTTTTAAGCTAAACAACGACTATGGAAAATAATATGTCATCAGAGACTAAGCTCAGTTGTCAAATAAAGGCAAGAAGCAGCTGAAATTTCCTATAGTACCTGAACTTATAGAACTTATGGTACCTGGCAAATACAAAACACAGAGGTATCAAGTTTTACTTGCAGAAGAGCTGTACTACAAGAGCAAGAGCCCAGGGTGTACTCTAGCACATATCAAATGTCATCAAATATAAGGAATAAAGTCATTAATTAAAATAAAAAGTTCCTCAAAAAATGATTTCACCGCAGAGAAGTTGTGGATGCCCCATCCCTGGAAGCGTTCAAGGCCAAGCTGGATGGGGCTTGGAGAACTGGATCTCATAAAAGGTGAACCTGCCTAAAACCAGGGGATTGGAAGCAGGTGTTCTTAAAGGTCCCTTTCAACACAGGCTATTCTATTATTCTATTATTTTAATTCTAGTCAACCTATTAATGCCCTCTTTCATACATTACTGAGCTGTTGCAGGAATAGAGAGATGATTAATGGCTCAAAACAACTGAAGTGTGCGTTTGGGTTGGGGCAGGACAGGTTCTGCATGCGTGGGGCAGTGCACTGCTGCATGCCACACCCGCTGTAGCCTTTGGTCCAGCCCCAAAGTGGCTGCCCAGCCACTGGCACACCCAAAACTTCACCTTAGGGCCGGGCACCGTGACAAGGGTGTGGCCAGTGACCTGGTGCACTGTCTCAAACTGTTCGGGAGCTGAGACCTTGCTGGATCTGAGGCAGTAATGATTGGTCTCTGCCTTCCCTTCCCTTCCCTTCCCTTCCCTTCCCTTCCCTTCCCTTCCCTTCCCTTCCCTTCCCTTCCCTTCCCTTCCCTTCCCTTCCCTTCCCTTCCCTTCCCTTCCCTTCCCTTCCCTTCCCTTCCCTTCCCTTCCCTTCCCTTCCCTTCCCTTCCCTTCCCTTCCCTTCCCTTCCCTTCCCTTCCCTTCCCTTCCCTTCCCTTCCCTTCCCTTCCCTTCCCTTCCCTTCCCTTCCCTTCCCTTCCCTTCCCTTCCCTTCCCTTCCCTTCCCTTCCCTCTATTTTTCCTTCTCTAATTCAGCACCATGGGAACACATACATTACATTTTGATTAATTCCTAGCACAGAATTTGAAAGAAATTTAATTTATCTTTTATGCACATCTTGTACAGTCTCAGTAACAACACACACACACACACACATACAAACAGCCATTATACTTATGTATGTAGATTTAAATAATTAAAAAATTTAATTACAAGTCATTACATGTGTATCTACAGTGGAGTCAGCTCATTTTTATCTTATCTTGTAGGATTCTAGGAAACAATTGGTTAAGAAAGGATGATTCTGGAGAGCAGAACAGCCTAAACTCTGTAATGGATATTATTCTTAGGGTGATAAAAGGAACTAAGACACAGTTAAGGAGTCACTCCCATGAAAACCTCACAAGCCAAGGTCCCAGGGGCACAAAAGAGAGGACTGCATAGAGTTCCCTGTTCAGCTTGCACAATGTATCACTGCCAGGGATGAGAGCACAGTGTTTCCTCTTCACTCAGCCCACTCTGCAAGCTGGGAGAGGGTTCAACATTCAGCACAGATATCGAGCCTTTTCTACTCATGGAAACTTCTGCAGTCACTGAAAAGAGGCAGGCACTGGGAGAGGTCAATTTATCCAACCTGCCTTCGACATCTTCCCTGGTGTAATAAATCTGTCCTTGCAAAGTCTTCCTTTGCCACAGCTTACATGAGGCACTTACAAGTCTTGTTTTAGACCTAAAATATTTCAGTGCAAAAGTGCTACTGTAAAATGCATTGTTTATATATATATTTATTTTAATAATGGCATAACAATATGCCATTATTATGGCATATTGTTATGCCATGGCATAACAATGGCATAAATGGCATAACAATGGCATAAATGCCATAAATGGCAAAAATATGGCAGAGGAATACTGCAAAACATAGGGTCTGTGTTAGCAGGGAATTTTGCCTTGTATTCCTGTCATTAAAGAAAACAGTATGATGAGATTTTCTGCACTCAGATGAAAAAGACATCCAAGGACCAAAGGGTGATTATGCCTAAGATAATGATGTGGAGGACGAGGGCATTAGCTAAATTCACATTCATGCTTTAATAATTGCTTAGATTATCCAGTTCACAAGTGACTTGGAGTTAATAACAGCCAGGTCAGCTGATTAATAGCAGTGCTTTTAATTTTACCAGTGTTGTTCTTTGCCAATACATTTTTATTCAAAGCATCATCACCCGAGTGACACTGCTCTTCTTTATCATCATTTTCTAAAATTTTATACAGATGAATAATTACTACAAAAGAAAGAAATGAGTTTTAAAGGCATTAACAAGAAAAGCAGTTTATTTATCCAAGAAATAGATTAAAATTGAAAAGTAGGGATCTCTGTACAGAAAGGGAAAAATGTTTTGAGCAGTCTATGGGGATTTTTTGGTTTTGGTTTGAGGATTTTAATTTTTTTTTTTTTCCCTGAAGCTACATTTGTCATTTACAGTGTTCCTGATGCTGTGTGCATTTTTATTCCTGCAATTCCCTCTCTTTTTCCCTTGTGGCAGACAAGTTCCTACCATGCTGCACAGAAAGACAATAGGTTTTCCAGCAGGACTGAATTTCCAACTTATTTCCTAAAGGTATGCTGTGTCCATGCTCAGAAAAAGAACCTCTGATAGCACATGCACCCTCAGTCACATGTCCTACTGTGCAGGTAGGTGGAATTGAATGTCAGAATGTGCAGGGCAGGGAATTATTACAGTTCTCCAGGCTCTACCAGTAGAACTTTAAGACCGCTTAAAATTTTTTAATCCAGGTTAGAAATGGGTTATTGCACCATTCTTTCATATTAGAAACCATTTAGTATTAACAACAACTTCACCAAAAAATACCTTTGCCTAATACCTTTTTAAAATTTTCTTTTTTTTTTTTTTTAAGAAAATGGAAAAGAAAGAGGCAGTAGGGACTTCTGAATTGGAAAGGCCTAATGACACTGCTTCACTAACTTCTAGGAAAAACACCAATAAGACAGTGGTGATGTGCTGTGAAGAACAGAGTAGAATTAAAGCTAGAATAAGAGGGTTTGCTGGCCTTATGTAACAGAATAAATTATGTGTTTTCCTTTGATGAACTATCTACCATAGTGACAAGATAATATTTTATAAATTAGGAAAGTGTAGAAAATATATTAAAAATAGTATTAAATAATTGTATTAAATAACTTTTATAAATTTTTCCTACTCCTGAATTTCTGATTGCAGAGTTTTTTTAATAATAAAAATGCATTTTGAAGCAGTTATTCACTGTTTCAAACATTACAAATTGATGCATAAATTGACTTTTTTCAGGGTAGTATAATTACATGGCAGGATATCTTGTATAATTGTATTATTCAATCGAGTTCATCACATAGTTTTACAACAGATGTAATGTCAACGCAATCAGAATTGCATCTTCTATTCCCAATTCTCAACTAATTATAACTTTTTTAGCTTTGAATACCAGCATATTGTAGTAATGCTGAAAGGTGACAAACCACACAAGCAAAAGACTAATACAGAAGGACAGTAAGAGTTATGGGAAAAGACAATCTGTGAATAAATAAACTTTGATGAAACAACCCTAAAAAATTATAGAAAATCACAGCTGCCTCTGGATTTTCATAACTATGTTCTGGATGTTTCATGAGGAATAATAAAGCTGACATTGCCTCCTGCTGGTGGACATGGCATGAGCCTGTGGGCAAGGTGAACTCTGCTTTTGTGACAGGTTACAAGGGGGTGTATTGGATTGTACTTTCCCTTTCCTCTTTGGAACAAAGATCCTGTTTTGTGTTCCTCCTATGCAATGTGACTCCATAGGGAAAACATGCCAATAATCTGTGGATATAGAAAGCAATAGACCAGGTGAAAATCGTGATGGGGAGTAAGAAGTAAAACAGATTTTAAAAAAAACCAAAAAAAGAAAGGTGGAGAAGTGTAAAACTTTTTGTGTGTGAAGTGTAAAACTCTCCCTGTGTGGCCCATGTTTTCCTTCCCCATGAGTGGTACCTGTCTCTCCCTGCAATGTGGAAGAAAAGAACCTGTGCCCTTCCCAGCCCTGTGCCACCCTCATCACAATTTCCACATCTGTATTTTCTCCATCTGCCTACAGTTTCTAGAGAAGTGTGTGACATAGAGTCCCCCCACAGGATGGGGCTTGTTGGACCCTTATCAGGAATGGAGACATCTCCACATCTCTAGTAGGGATTTTTTTTCAGGTAGGATTTAAGAGCTAGTGGTATGGTGCCTCTGAGTGTTCCTTGAGTATTTTAGAACACACAAAACCCTATAAAAAGTGGAAGCAAAGATTTCTGTAGTACAGTCAGGTGCTTGAAGGAAAACATAAGGAAAATATATTTTGTGTGTAGTTCTTCAAACTTCTAGCAATTCTGAATTGAATATACTTACAATTCAACCTCCAGAGTGTTATAGGTAATTTATTTACTTGCATCATTTTTTTTTCTGTTCTTTTTAGGCTGACTAATTTTTCTATTTATTAATTATTACTAAAATCAAAATAAATTTTCTCAGAGTTATTGCCAATACTAAAGGTGGTAAAAGTCCAATGTGGCAACAGCCAAATTTCTTCATCATCTTTTCCTACCTTCTCAATTCTCCCCAAGAAAGAGCGTCCTTATTGTGAAAATCTTCATTCCAAATAATCTCCTTTTACTGGGTGTGTTTGTTATGGTTGAGAAGACACACAAAAACACACACACAAGTAAATAATATCTTTCCATATAAGATGAAATTGTAGTATGTGGAAACCAGGGAGCCATAAGAGTGATTTCCCATTCAGCTTTCCCCACAACTCTACTGCTTTTTTCTTCCTGTTAATTTTTTAAGATGAATATGACTATGATTCACTGCCTTTAATTGGATGAGCAATTAGAAATTTGGGCATTCATCTCTATTTATCTGAACTCTGAAAAACTGGCCTGGGATTTGCTAGAGAACTGGATGTCTTGGGAAATTTCCTATCATCATTTGGTCAGGCATATTATCAATGCATGGATGTCTCCTGAGGGTTTTTCTCTTTTTTGAGAGTCTGATGCTTGGATTTATTCATATTAGGAAAAGGAATAATTTTAAATTTAGCTAAAAATTCATGGGAATTAGAAACAAAATTAATACAGGAGGATAATGGGCCAGCATGAGGTTTTAATTAATCTTTGTCTTACCCTGGGATGTGGAAAATGTCAATTTGCACTAGTTCCATGAAGGATTAAGACGAGTAATGTGTACAGTCCATTTAGCTTTGAAATAAAGCATAAAGAAAATAAAAATGAGAACTTTTGAGTCAATGTGACACTAAAGGGGAAGAGAATTAAATAGTTATTAAATGGAGCTGGCTCAATTACCACCATTGGAGGTGACCCTAACAAAATACAGCTGGTTTTACTAGACATCATTTATATCCCCAAGCCACATTGATAGCAATGTTTGCCAAAATCAGAATTCAAACAAATGTCTTCTGTTGACTGCTGTGCAGGCCAGAACATCCCATTTGTTCCACTGAAACATCAAAAAAGATTGGGGAAAAAGCCAAATGAGTTAACTGAGGAGATTCTGGCTTTTGTAATCCATACTTCATACCTTGTCCCCCTGAGTGTGAGAGGGAAGCAAACTGGTTGTGTGAGATCCATAGTATGAGGACATGGCACTGATTTGGGTTCAGAAAGTGGGCAAGGAGGTACCTTTGCAACACTACATGTAAAGTGAATCTCATGGTCCAGGTGCAAAAAATACTTACGCTCATCTCAGCCAAATTGTCCCCGTTCCCTTGGTTTAGTCATTAGAGAAATTTATCTTTGAAGAATGAGCAAATTTACTGAAGGCATTAAGACAATTGGGCGAAATCTTTATTAGTAATACTAATACAAATCCAACTTCCAAGGGTAAATAAATGATAAATAAGTCATCAGTACATGTGGATTAGGTGTCTCCATTTTCCTTCAGTCTTTTGTCCAAGCCTTCTTTTGAATCCTCTACCAATTCTTAGTGCAACTTTCAATTTTTCAGTAAGTATCATGGTTATTTCCATTCCCATTCAGAAAATTGGGTTCTAAATGCTTCCCTTTATGAAACAGGGAACAGAAGGAAAATTCTTTCAAAGAGTAAGTGCCAACTTTTCCTCCACTTATCTGCTAACACTCTATGTTACTCTATAACACAAATGTTACAGATCTACTCTCACATACTTCAGACTCTCCCCATCCTTCTCTAAATTTTCTTCAGATTAATACACAAAAGACATGAAACTACAAGATGACTCAAGAGAAATATTTGAAAGGAAAAAAAGGCAATTTTAGGGGATGTTTGCTGGTGTCATGAAGCACTCTGCTTTGGAAGAATGAGAATTTAAAAGTTCCCTCCTCCCACCCTTCCTTCTGGTTGAACAGTACCTTCCACCTTTCCAAGATTACTGCACACATCCTCTTACCTTTAAGGCAAATTTATGGATGAGGAATTTGCATGACAAAAATGAGTATTGCAGCCAGCTCGGGGGTCCCCATCACAGTGATAATATCAAGGTGTTGGAACCAGTCCAAGGAAGGCCACCAAGATGATCAGAGCACCTCTGCTATGAGGAAGGCTGAGAGAATTGTGATTGTTCATCCTGAAAAAGAGAAGGCTTTGGGGTGACCAAATTTTGGCCTTCCAGCACCTGATAAAGCTGTCAAGAAAAATTGAGAGAATTTTTACGAAAGCCTGGAGTGATAGGACAAGGAGGAATGGTATCAAATTGAAAGAGAGTAGGTTTAAATTAGATATTGGGGGAAAATTATTTACTGGGAGGGTGGTGAGGCACTGAACTAGGCTGCCCAGAGGGACTGTGGATGCTTCATCCCTGGAGGTGTTCAGGGCCAGACTGGATTGGGCTCTGAGCAACCTGGTCTAGTGGAAGGTGTACCTGCCCATGTGCTCATGTCAGGGGATTGGAGCTGGATGATCTTTGAGGTTCCTTCCAACCCAAACCATTCTATGATTCTATGAATATTTTATGAAACTATCAAACACAGTTTTGCTAATTCTTTCTTTAAATATGTTATCATTCTCCTTTTACTTTTCCTAGATTAAAAAAAGTAAATAGTGACATTCACTTTTTATAGGTCATTCAACTGATCAGAATGTCTTGAGCAGCTTTTATTTTCCCTTAGCATCTCCAGTAATGAGAACTTTTTTTTTTTTCCAAACTACCATCTTTATTCACTAATTAATTAGAAATACCAAATAACAAAGAGGGGAAACACAAGGAAACAAAATTTGCTATACAGCATGAGACTGATCAAAAACGTGAAATAGCAGAATGGATTAAATTACAGAAGAAAACAGATTGGAGAGTATAAAAAATATTAATATAGTGAAAATTTAGTAAGAAGTGGAGAAATTGAACAATAGAATTAGATTATTATTAAAAAGTTTTTATGAGGGTATGCAGAAGACAGTAAATCACCTGACACTTATCCAATAGGACTGTTCTGGAGAAAGAAGAGTCGTTGGAGCTCACTGCAATAAGAACTGTATTCTGACTGATTTTTTGCAGAATCTGAAAGAACCTCTTTGACTACAGATTAAAAGGTGCTGCTGAAGATCATGGAGGAGAAATCCTTCAGAAGATGAAGCAGCAAGGTAGCCACCATTACTCAGGAAAATCCTTAGCAGCAAACCCCTGGAAGCTGAGAGATTGCTCAGAGAAAGTATCATCTGGGGTGGCCTCTCTGTTCACAAAATATGAAGTTACACATTTTTGGTCCAACTCACACCTATTTTTTGTGATTTATTTTGGCTCTGGAATAAGTACTGTAGTGTCATGGAATCATGAAATGGTTTGAGTTGGAAGGGACCTTAAAGATCACCTTGTTGCAACATTCCTGCCATGGACAGGGACACCTTCCACTGGACCAGGTTGCTCAGAGCCTGGACTAGTCATACCTACAGTGAATCTAGTAGATCTTTTCCTTATCAACCTAAAAATTGGCACTTTGGCCTTTTTACATCCTTTTTATATAGTATAAAATTGTTTAATATATATTTGATGAATTTTCATGGTATTTCAATAAAGTATTCATTTGATTTTGTTATGCTGTTCTTCCAGCTCTTATTTCCAAGTTTATGGGCATTCTTTTATTATATAGTCAGCAACAGTTTGTGTCTTTTCTTTTTATATACTTGTTTTCAGTCTGCCCATCAATTCAAGAAACGTTTAGGACAAATATTGCCTCCATATCCATTTAACTCTACTGGGTTGTGCATTTGAGCATCTACTTTAACAGAAACTTTGCAAATTTATAGTAGACTTTTTCAAGCCATGGCTGCACTTGAAATGGTGGAACATTGAGGGCATTTAAGGTTAGGAAAGATTCTATCCCTTCTTCCCCTTTATTAATAAATATGTGTCCACATCAGAAATTAATTTAAAAAAGAAAAAGGAGAACTACTGGGTTTTTTTTCAAAATTGCCTTGAAATCAAAATAATTTGAACACTATTTATATATTTGCATACCTAGGTTATAACAGGATCCCTGCAGGATGTCAGGTGGCATTTTAGTCTCATACAAAGCTGTTGACATCAGTAGAGACATAAATAGTTACTACTCAGCATGAGCAAGAACAATCCAGTATAAAGATGTAATTTATATAATGGAAAACAAGGCACTTTGAAATTGGAGACATACAGGTGGGCAAAAATTTGGAAAACAGTTTTTTTTTCTTATGAGGTTTTAGGGCAGAAGTTTTCATCTCAGTTCTACTTGTGACTCCATTTTGTGTAGAACAAAAAACATTCTAATTTATTTCAAGCTTGAAAGTCACTTAGGATATGATACAACTTTTAGCAATCTCATCTCCAATGTGTTGACAAAAGTAGCTTGATCCCATATTGCAATTTGATACCACATTAAAGCCACTCCACACACCCAGCACTACATCTCCAACTACACTTTTCAAATTGCACACCAGAGCTTAACTGAAGATTTTTAAGTAATTGTCCTTGTCCTGCTGTTATCTAAGAAGCCAACAACACATTTCCCACATTTACAAAAAGGTGGGATTGTGCTTTCATTATATACACATACTTAATTTTTTTCAATCAAAATAGCAATTATTATGGCAGATCTCTGCACTTGAAACTTGTTTCAAGTCAGGACAATTTCACTTTTTATGAATAAGCTGCTTAATTTATGTCAAATATTTAACTGCCATCAGGGATGTTTTCACTGTCAGCTAAATGCTGATTGCATGTAATACATATGGCAAAAGGCGTAGAAAGAAAGGATTGGGGTTAAGTTGCCCAATTAAATCTATCTACTATGCTGTACCTATATGTTTTAGTCTATGTTCAGATTATATTTCTGAGCTTTAAAACTGCCCCAGACATATACTGTTATTCCTCATACAATTTAAAAAAATCATATCTTCCTCAAAAATGCAATTATTTTGAAAAATGTAAAATTAAGATTAGCAAATATATTAAAGAATGTAACATAATTTTTAGCCTGAAATCATGGTAGTATCTCTACTACTTTATTTTGTGTTCAAGGGATACCTCAGTTTGATGAACTCTTGACAAAATTTTTTTTTTTAACTAGTTTTTAGAGGAACACATACAGACATCTAATGCACAAATAAAAATAATACACCACAAGATCTATTTTACCATCTATGAAACCAACATTCTATTTCAAAATAGTGAACAAAATTAAAGCGGAGTTTTAGCAGAAAAAGGGTTCAATTTCTAAATAATTAGTAGCTTTTTAATCCAGAAGTTATTTATCTTGCTACCTTTCCTGTTTTCTCCTCCTTTTCGAGAAGTATTGATATGGATCTTTTGGAAGGAATATCTACTTGACTGTCAAAGTTAAGGGATGATTTGCTGTGCAGTTGTTCTAGATTTTCATTGCTGGTTTATCAAATTCTCTCCTCAATTTCTCATTATTCAATCCACCTTTATGTGCCCTTTGTGACACATACAGCTCTCTGTTCTCATTCACAGGTTCAGCATTACCTGCTTTGCACCTTGCCTCTCCCTCAGGTCCATCCTTCCTTGACCCAACATTTGCTGGATTCAGGCAGTCTGCACACCTCAGAGAGAGCATTATCAGAAGAGAAAGAGAATTCCTGAGGTGCCTGAAGGATTGAGTTGCCCCCTTTTCTTGAATCACAACCTATCCCAGTCCCTAAACTGTTTAGAGAGCAAAGCTTAGCACAGCTGGAACTATGAGGTACCCACATCCTAACCCCATGGAGACCAGGAGGGTGCTTCACAGCACAGCAACATTTAAAACAAGTTAAGCCATTAATCCATGGCAAATGTCCCTTCCAAAGTGATCCCTTCCAAGTGTCCCAATGTGTGGGACATTATTCCTCAGGCAGCATTCTTCACCAAGAATAGGTTAATAGGTTATAGAATGGTTTGGGTTAGAAATGACCTAAAAAATAATTTAGTTTGAACCGCCATGCCATGGGCAGAGGCACCTTTGACTTTAAACCACATTGTTCAGTAAATCAATTCTTACCTCTGAACAGACATATCTTAAATATAGAGGATTCTTAGTCAACTCTAAGGAAAACCTGCATGGACTTCCTTTTTCATATGTTTTCTGCTTTCAATTTCCCTAAAAAAATACGGGTCTTTAATGAGTGCTAATTAGGTATTAATTGCAAAAGGAAAGTTTTGAATTCCTAAACACAAGCAGAAATGTGGTTCTACAGAAGATATTTGCACAAAGTAATGCCATAAAAGAAGTTTAGTTGCATCATTTATTCTTGCTATCTATCAGCATTATCGTATGAGAAAAAGCTGAAGGACCTGGCACTATTTAGGTTGGAGAAGAGAAAGCTCAGCTGGATCTTATCCCCATGTACAAATACCTGATGAGAAGGAATGAAGGAGAAGGAACCAGATTCTTCTGCCTGACGGGATGCAAGGTAATGGACATAAATCAAAACTTACCAAATTCCATCTGAGTGCAAAACCACCCCACTTTTCAACTGTGAGCCTGCTCAAATGGTGGAAGACTTAGTGCAGAGCTTTTGCTGAACTGTATTTTTACAGCTAGAACAGTACTGTATTTTCAGTACTGTCCTTGTCACAAATCCATATTAAAGCGTTACATGAGCTAATATGAAGAATAACTTTATCCCAGCCAAACCCAGCAGATATCTCAATGATTACGTGATTACCATAGTGTATTCCTTCCCCCCTCTATTTATAGTGAGGCTTTCTTTGTAATACACATTGTAGAATCATGTAGTAATGTCTTTACTGGAAGACTTATTATTCCATGGATTAACTCCTCAGAAGGCTGCTGTAAGTTAAACATATGGCTAACAACAAACTTCTCATTTTAGCACGATCACATTTTAAAATCAAGAGAAATTGCTTGGTTAAAAATAGACATTGTGAATGAGACTAAATACATTCTTCAGTTTTTAAATTCTGTGACTGGATAGTTCAGTTTTCATGTAGGTATGTCTAAATTTGCGCATGCATTCAACCCTCTGCATAATCTGAATGAGATTTCACTGCAGAAAATTCTCTGTCGAAGAGTGAGAAATGGGAAAAAGATAACCTAGTTACATATCTTTTTCTCCATACTTTCCCTAATGATTTATATCCCCTCAATAAAAGAGATATACTTGTCAAGGACCCCCAGAATGAACAATGTGTGGCCTCTTTTTTATAACTGAAGAGGGGGAACAGGTCAGTCATTAGAGTGAATAAGACCCTCATTGAATTTAATTGAATCCTATTGATTTGCATAGAAGACAATTAGTTTGAATTGACTTTTATTGATTTGTGCCTAATTGGACTCAATTAAAACCCAGTGACTTGCATAGAACAAACTAAATTGCACTGACTAATTGGACTGAACTGAAGCTTATTGAAGTGAAGAGTGTTCAGAGAGATGAGCAAAAAGACTGTGATTGCTTTTAATAAGACTCCTATGCTGTTGATGAGTGCCTGCTGAAATCTGAGTGAATGTCATTATTAAAGACACTCTTTGAAAAACTGTTGTTCACACGTGACTTGTGATTACCTTCAGCTGTTGGTTTATTTCATTTGTAATTCTTTTTTCCTTGCCTAAGGACCTTGCCAAAAAGCAGGAATTCAATTTAATTACTTTCAAAAGAGTAGCAACACTTCTTTTTTTTTTTCCTTGAAAAATCCATCTTGCAGATGTTTCCCTCTTCATAGGTGGCATTATGAATGAGTCTAGCCAAACAGGGATATCATTAAAAGATCCGGACAGGACCTGCAGGCTCCTGTCTTGCTTTCTCCATTATGCAGATATTTCACTATACTCATACAAACAGTACCAGTAAGTGACTTGCAGAGCAGGATAGCTGGATGGAGCACTGAGAATCCTGACTAAAGGAAAGATTATCAGATGCAGCTGAAGCATAATGAATCCTGAAAGTAATTTGATAACTTTGTTAAAATCATTGAATGAATTTTTAATTAAGATCACCAACATAGATGAGGATAGCACCATTCCACCAGAAATCAGTGATTTCTTTGCTTATTGAATTTTTATGATATGATGTCAATCAAGGCTGTGCAGACTGTGGTTGAAATTGGACTGAAAGATGGTCCTCTTCAGCTTTCAAATGGCTCTGAACCCACCCTCTTTTACTCAGTGCATGAATGCAGGAAGCACAGCTATAAGTAGGCATTGCCATGGCTGCTGATGTGTCCAGATGGATGATTATTCAAGTGGCAAAAACCCTGTAGGCCTCTGTTTTAGGCTGTACATCACAAAGTACAGCAGTGATGGTGATGGTGGTCACTACATCCCTCAGTCTAGTAGAGGAAAAGATAACCCAAGAGATAAAAGACCATCATTCTCTAACAGTTTGAAAAAGAAACACAGAATATTGGTAAGGAAGGGACTTCCTGGGCCATGAAGACCAGTGTTTTTCTGTCCCAGGCAAGCATGATGTGTTCCCTTACCTAAACCTATAGCTTCAGTATACAATTCCCATATTTTTTAGCCATATTAGTCTTATCAGAATATTTTTTATGTCTCATTTCTTCCATGGGGATCACTCTCAAGCTTTCAGTATCTGTCTAGTCATAGCTATGTTACAATAGCTACGTAAAAACATTGTACTTTGGCAGTACTTGTCTTTCACTAATATTTACTGCCCTGGCATATTTATAGATCCCAGTTATATTCCTTGACAGTCTTTGTTTTATTATGTTAAATAAGGCAAGCTCTTCCAGCACACCCTCCCGAGGTATGGTTTTCCATTGTCTGTGTGCAATCATTTGTCTCAATACCTATTCCAGCCTGAACTGGTATTTTTTTTTTAGTTACACATGAATGATCAGAACTGTTACACAGATACAAAAACTGGAGAGAGAGGGAAAGAGAGAAAGAAAGAGAGAGAGAAATAAAGAGAGAAAGGGCTAGAAGGAGAGATAAATTTCTTGGGATTCTGGCAGAGGGCAATGCCATGGCAATTTAATTTGCCCAAACAACTATATGATGTCTGATGGTGATCTGGGATCCCCTGTTACAAGAGAGGGTCCTTGCATCAGTATCTTGACCCAAATCAAGAAAATTGTCCCAAACCACTGTTTTGCTCAGTTTCTACAAACCAGATGGCCCAACTGACAAAAGAACCCCAGGGCATGTGCAAGTCTTGGTAGTTAATACACTTTAAACACATTTAAAAAAATGCTTTGATTACGTACAAAAGACTGTCCTATACAACCAAGTCCACAATAAAATATTTCTACTGTTTATGTTCAATGATGTTATCTATGCACAACACTCCTGTAGCAGGAGCGATGTAAAAAGTCTTTGGCTTAGTTTACCCAAGAGTTCACTCAGCCTACCTAGGTGTATAAAGTGGTCCTGATGCAGCAGAAGCTGACTCAGATAGAATTTGTAGTTTAAAATTCCCATCCTAACAGCTCCTGTAACAAACAGTCCAATAATTAATTCTAAAAGCTGGATCAGTCACAAGGTTTTTGACTTTTGATGCTGTCTCCAGGCAGTCCTTTATCCCACCTGTGCTGGTGCCTGTCCAGAAACCTCTTGGACCATGCCAGCAGGACTCTGAGTGCACTGATTGTGCAACAGGCACAGCTCTGAAAACAGATATCCCACTGTTATAACTAATGAAAAAACTTATATTTCGTAATTCCAACTCACAACCCATATCCCATAATCTTTCCACGACTGTGCAGAATATCCCAATAGAGTTTTCACTGGAAAATGGCACAAAGTCTTTGGTATGTCTACATCAATTTCAACCTCTGATAAAAGGAAAGATTATTTTTTTTCCCCCACAATTACTTCACATTATCCATATTCATCCTTTGAGGAGATAAAATGACAGAACTTTCCTCAGTCCTACACGGCTAATGAATTATATAAAAGGAATATTGCTATTAAGATCCATGTTCAAGAAGCACTTCTGTTAAGAAATATACATTTACAAGAGATATGTTGGTCTCCTTTGTTCATACATTTTTTGAATAAAATATTGAATTTTCATTATAGAGCATGTTCATTTTTTTTTAATGAAAGAATGAAGTCTTTTGTTTCAAGTGACTTCTTATTTGAAAATATAGGGTAATTATTTATAGAGTCTATGACGGTGTATCAAAGTGACAATTCTCTTTGCTCAGCTTTGTAAGACCATCAACCTCTGGGACTAATTCAGGAATGGAAAAAAAGGGTACTATCTCAAAAAAGAAACCAATGATCTAAAGATCTTTTTGATCTAAGGATCATAATGGTCTATCGAGGGTATAATATCAATGAGAAAGAAGAAACTCTGGAACAGTCTTCTGCAATTGATTAACCACTTAGTAACCCTTCACAAACTTCTTATGATCATGTCTTTAATATAACACAAATATATTTCCAGCACTGTTTTATTTCTAGATTTGCTTTAATGACTATTAAATTGTCATAAATGAATAATTTCAAATATCATCTATTTCTGCCACAACATGATAGTGATTTTTTTAATCCACGTTTTAAGATCATATTTTGCATCACTGCCATTTATCTTCACAATCAGAATATTTGGCATTTACCAGTGCCATTTATTACATTGCTGTAATTTCACTCAGCCTTCCTCACTACTGGAAAAGCATTTTTACTGAGCCAATTTTGCATTTAAGTTAACCATTGTGTATTTCATTCTGATTTCTTAATTTCATGACTAGCTTTTGCCTATGATTTTGACAAAATGAAGGATGATGGCCATGAAAATGACAACTTTTTTTTTTTTTTTTTTAATTTGGCATCCAGCTTCCTGTGCTTTACTGAATTTCTTTGATTTCCTTGGAAGGGGATATGAGTGTGGAGAGAAATCTTTTCATGAAGCCAGTTTTACAACAAAGGAGTAATTTTCATCCAGAGTTATTCCCGTATATAGGAATTGTGTCTTGTGTTTTGGAGTGCTGATTCTCTGCATTGAAAGAAAACAATTGCAGACACCTGACCACACACATTAAAGGCTCCTGTGCCTCCGAATGAGAGATGAAAGCTTGTGATTTCAAACACATAAAAGCATTCAATGCAGGCACACTCGAGAAAGTCACAGAAGATTTGCCAGCACAGTATGATTTGTACTGTCTAGGCTAGTGCATAAGAGCATCATTACAAAGCAAAATAAGCCCAGAAGAACCCAATCCATCTCCTGAGCATTCATTGCACATCTATTTGATGGTCCTAGGGCACAGTCTTGCAAACCCACAAAGAAGAATACTGGGACAAAAGAGCTTCACTTTACCTCTTGAAAGGTGATATCTTGCTGCTCACCCTCTAAGAAAAACAATGCCAGGAAAGCTGGACCTGCAAAATTGCCTTTGGTTTTAGCAAGCAGCATGGAAAACATTCAGGAGATTTTTTTGTCAGTGGCTGCCCTTCTCAGCCCCTCACCAAATTTCACTTCAGGGAGTTAAGGTGGTCACAATGAATACTCCAAATTGCCTGTGGACACTTGACTGCATCCAGAATGTTGTGAAAGTACCTTTTTTTTCTGTCTCTGTCACAGTAAGAACTTCATAAGGTTGGGTTATAGTTTGTTTGCTGAACCAAAACACTTCTCATCAGGCTTCTCAACAGATGGAGTTCATTGAACTCTAATCCAAAGCCCTTTGACACAATACTGACCTAGATTTTGATGGGTTTCTATTCAGACCTAACCCTGACTTCTGCAAACATAAATCATCCTGGCTAAAATTATTGCTTCCTGATATCAGTTTCTTTTTGCACATTTATATCTTCTTCTGGAAATCCAGAAGAAAGAAAAAAGTTTTTACTGTATTCCACAGTTCTTTTCTTCTATTAATTTTCTAGAGTCTTCCTATAATTTTGGTCTGTGAGGTTCATCTCTTTTTCTATAAATATGTAAAGATTATGACACATTTTAAATCATAATTATTCAACTTCTAAAGCACAGACTAAGAATCTTACACACTCGCAGTTCTCTGTTACTTCTTTCTTTCATTCCTTCATTCTCTTGCTCACTGTCTTATTTTGTTCATCCGTCCAATTTCAGCATATATTTATCTCTTTCTCTTCTGATGCCCTCTGACCTCTGTTTCCTGCAAGATTCCCCCAAGCGTGCAGCTTTCACCTCACCTCCCTTGCTGTCTTTTCAGAGCTTTTGTTTTTTCCAGATTTAAGGATCTTGTATCCTCCTAAGACATCACTCATATGCCCTGTGCCCTTTGCTACTCCCAGTCCTTGAAAAATCCTTCTTCTTCCACCAAATTGGAGTAGAAAATAGGAGAAATCTGAAGCAGTTGTTTCTGCCTCTTCTTTGCTTCCCTGAGGTGCAAGAGACAGAAAGAAAGGGGATAAAAGAGAGGTCTGCACAAAAGAAAGGTACATCACCTTAGAGGGAGTAGCCTGGAAGGCCAGAGGTCCTGTTCTGAGCTTTCAGATTAGAGCAAAAGGATACAAGAAGGAAGGTAAGCAACAGCTTCCACTGCTTCCTTGTGGGGAACAGAATGGCCATCACGTGTCACCATGGCTCACCAGCCCTGCTTTCGCTCTTTGAATGTCACTGCAGTCCAAATAAATAAAATTCTGACTCCTCCTTATCAAGAGGAATGATCTTTCATAGCACGTACATGCTGCTCCCTGGAGCACTTCACACATTTAATCTCAGACTGTGAAACTCAGGCACAATTATTTTTTATGTAAAAGAAAAATTCGTGAGCTCTGTCTATATTATCAATTATTAAACTTAGACAATTAGAAACACATTTAGCAGATCCTGCGTGCATCCCTTTCAGAGTCCCTGTGTACCTGCTTCTACATGGGGAGAAAAAAAGATCTGAATTAGAACCTCCATTAAAAGAACAACATGCCTTTAGCATTTTCTTAACCTCTAATTGCAGGGTCATCCAGCATAACCCCTCAATATAAATTTTTAAAGCATATTTTCTTCCCTTTCTTATTTCATTTCAGGACACTTGGGAAAGGAAAGATTTCTGAGTGTCGCTTCAAAAGAAAAGCATAATAGCTTTAAATTTAATAATGGGAAATTTGAGATAAATAAGAGTCAGAAATCATAGAACCCTAGAAGGGATTGAGTTGGAAGGGACTTTAAATATCATTTACTTCCAACCCTCCTGCCATGGGCACAGGAACCTTACATGAGACAATGTTGTTCCAAGGAAAACATGTCAAAATACGAAATTTAGCTTATGTTGCCATCTTGGATAGGACATCTTCCTTACTTTAGCTAACAGATAGCAAAAGACAAAAAAATAGAAAAAGTATCTCTGGCTATAATATCTTTTGGCTCATGGAAAGGTCTATGGGTTTTCGAAGGAAGGGAAGAGTTCTTTGGCACCTAAAACTAGCAAAGAAAAAAACAAAAGAGAGAAACTGTATTGCACAGAAGATTTTCAAGTTAGGGAGCCTTATTGGCTCTAAAAAGAGTTCCCTGTTTTTATGTTTGAATGAACTTTAGAGCTTTAGCTTTAACTAGAGTTAAAGACTAGAGCTTTAACTCTAAACTAGCTAGGATAACAGGCTAACCACTGTTTTCTAAATGCCTCTTGCTTGGAAAGTTTTCTTTCTTAAGATCATGCTCTCAATCAAAGGAAACTCAAAATCACAAAGATCTTGTAATAATTAAAGGTCTTCAGTGAAACTAGTTGAATATTACAGGCAAAAAAGATGTTTTTACCATGGGAAAGACAAAGAAATGTTTCTACTGAGAGGAGATAGTGATTCTTCTTGCTTCTAGAGAACTTTCCAGGTTCTTTGAAGGGAAGTTCCAATGATATATGGTTGCTGCTGTAGGTACTCAACTCTCACGCCTTCAGCTGGTCTTGTACTTTGTTCCAAGTGCTTTTGTTCCTCTAAGGGGTTAATAGATAATGCTTTATTTGGAAAGTAATTCTTTGTTTCTGCATCGATGCAAGCTTGCTCTCACATTTTACTAAAAGGGAACTGCTGTAGGGTGCAATTACCCCTGCTGGGCCTGCTGAAGTGACCAACTCTTATGCAACTTTAGAGCAGCTGAGAAACACCAGTCATAAAAGGTACAGGCTGAAGGTGGGATGCACATCCCAGTACATCCAGTAAGGCCTTGGGAAAGAGTACAAAGGCAAGTAGTTAATGAATGAGACCATGGACATGCCTTAATTTAATACATTTTATAAATATTATGGTGATTGCAAAAGAAGAAACAAATTCAGAAATTATGGTAGCTAGTTTTTAGTGCCCCCTTCTGCTATTAGTGATGCTTTTGTCTGTAGCATAATTAAGCCCATTGTGCACCTGAATTTGTTTTCATGCTGATCTGAATGTAATTTGACTGGATTGTAATACAGCACATTAAGTCTGTTTGAAGATGAACGAGACTTAAATTGCTGAAACCTACACCTCAGGTTTTGTTATCTTTTTTTGGTTGTTGCTGTTTGTTTGCTTGTTTTGTTTGTTCAGTTCTAATTTAGTTTTTCAGATGATGCACACATGCAGAATGCTACCAAATCTTAATGATGTGTGGCTCATCCTTAACCAGGTGCATTATGATGTCTAAAGCAGTAGGTTTGCTTTTGCAGCTCTGAAACAAACTCACCTTTAGCATAAAATATGGATTCAAGTGCGTAGGGAAAGCAGCAAATGTTTAATCAACAGGTTTTTACTTCAGACAACCTTTTTATAAAGTATTGGATTAAAACCAAACAATACGAAACCCAGAGCCAAGTCAAACCTTTCAATTTCCCTGTTCATTGTTATACATATGTACAAAGAATATCTGGTGGGCATTTGTGCTGGTTTCAGCTGGGGTGGAGTTAATTTTCTTCATGGTGGCTGGTATGGGGCTGTGTTTTGGATTTTGTTGATAATACAGAGATGTTTTTGTAATTGCTGAGCAGGGCCCACACAGAGCCAAGGCCTTTTCTGCTTTTTGTATGGCCACACTGGGGAGAAAATTTGGGGTGTTGGGAAGAGACACTGCCAGAACAGGTGACACAAACTGACCAGAGGGATATTCCAGTGACATAATGATCAGTATACAAAATGGGTGAAGAATGAGGATGCAGAAGATGTCTTTTTATGATGGAGTTTGTTTTACCAACTCACAGTTATGCATGATGTGGCTCTGCTCTCCTGGAGATGGCTGAACACCTGTCTGCACTTGGGAAGCAGGGAATTAATTATTTGTTTTTCTTTGCTTGTGTGATTTCTTTTGCTTTCCTTATTAAACTGTTTTTATCTCAACTCATGAGCTTTCCAGCTTTTACCCTTCCAATTCTCTCCTCAGTCCCACTGGTGGGAGACTGAATGAGCAGCTGCCAGGGCTTGGCTGCTGGCTGGGGTGAAACCACAACAACTTCTCATCATATAAAATGTATCCTATTTAATTCAACATATTATTTTCAGAGGACTCTTCAACTCAACTGCTTCACCATAGCAGCCATGTAAAAATTCTTCCTGACTTCTTGGGAAAAAATCTGTGTGTGGATGTAAAGCACTTGGGGATTAGGTAAGAAAACTTGTCTTCCTTTCAGGAGAACACAGAACCTGATCCCACTGTAGGTAAAGATGCAGCTTTCCATTGTTTTTACTATAGAGCTAGTTTGGAGTTCAGCTCCAGTTAAAGATTCTTACATAGAGTTATCTACCTCTAGGTGTCTGAACAGTACATGGAAATTCACTCTGCCCTGGATTGTAAGGATAGGGTACCAGTCCTGGCTGCAAATCTCACAGCAGATCTGTATATAAAACATTTAAATGGATGCCTTAAATGCACTGTGACCTCACAAATGGAACTAAATATCTGTGTTTAGGGAGAAAAAAAAGGGGAAAAAAACCAAGGCCATCCTGGTTAATCAGCAAACTAGGGAACTGTAATGGGAACTTACACATCTTGTTTATATATAGACTCCTGTGAACAGAGTCCTGCATTGAGGCACCTTTATTCTGAGCTAAATTTTAACTGACTGTGCTAAATGGAAATGCCTGTAGGAGGAAGGCTCAGAAGGAACTATCATTTGAAGATCACCAATTCCATTACAGTAATTAAACCCCAAACAAATAAAATTAAAAAAAATAAAATAAAAATTAAAAAAATAAAATAAAATTGTAAAAAACATGGAAAAACCCACAAAATTATATATATATATATATATATATATATATATATATATATATATATATATATGTAAAAATAGAAAAATTGAATATTCAATATAGGAAGTCTAAAGAAAATAAAATTTTCAACTACTGTTAGTATTCAATTGTTAATATAGATAAAGGCCATGTGTAAGACATCTGAAGTCTGGTTAATAAGGTTAGAGAGATTCTATTGTTTGCACAGTCCAGGAGCATTTGTGAGACATATAAGAGGGCTGGCAGACACTGCTGCAAGTGTGTGTTACTCACAGTAACTGCACGATTACTTTCACTTAGATTCAGACAGCCCCTGGAGTGATTCACTTGGGAAGAGGCTCTTTGGTGAATCAGTAACACTCTCAGCCACCAGTTCATGCATTAAAAGGACAGTTCACTACTCATGGTAATATTTTTTTTCTGAGGTGGAAGGATGTAGGCCTGATGATCCAACACGGGTAACTGCATCTTTAAATTAGAATGTCCATTTATCTGGACCAGAGTGTTTTATTCATGGAGAACTTGAATACAAAAGCCCTGTGCTCCTCTCTGAAACCCATTCACACTTCATTAACTGAGCAGAAACCTTTGAGGATAGACAGTTAGGTAAATTCCTATCTCCAAACAGAAGTGTAAGGTTTATAAATTAATGCTGAGACTTTTACTAAAGGTAGCAGGTACACAAGAAGTCGATTGTACATTTGAGATTTCTCTCTTTATTCTGACCTGCAGTGTAGAAAATCTGGAAATAAATTATCCTGATAGTGATAGATTATGATCTGTGGTACCTCCAGACTGCATTTGTTGCCCATTCATACTAAATATACTGCAGCAGAATTAATTTAGTTAGCTTGTTTGCTTTTGCCTTTTTTTTTTGCCCCTTGAGGGAAGGCATGACCAGATATAAGTGATTTCATGACTCAAGACCCTCTGCTTTTAACATCTGAGGAATTTAGAGGAGTGATTTATACCATGGAATTCGAAGCTAATGGAAAACTACAGAGTTAAACCTGCTGACAGGGAGGTTCTGCTCCCATATTGTTATTAAGTTATCAGGAAGTCCTTTAAATTTTCAACAGGATGTGCTTTCTGATTGAGCAGGTTAGCACAAGAAAGACAGACTCTAATGAATCAATCTCAGAGTTTCTTCCTTGCATGGCAAATGATATAGATTTCTCTGTTGTGTTCACTTAGCTGGCTGAGCTGATTGCATTTTGGGTTGATGAACTGAATCTTTCAAAGCATTTAAATTGGAGGGGTAATGAGGGAGTTAGAACTAAGACTTCCATGCAACTCATAGAATGGTGAGAGTGTAGGTAGATGAAGTAAAGGCACCAAAAATTTTGCTAATAAAATTCTCCTTCTTGTATTTGTTTCTGGGATTTTAGTCAATGCTCTGTGAGGCTGGTGGTTTCCAGGCATAAATTAACTCTAGAGATGCCTTTCTGAATAAAAGTAGAGATCATTCTGCATTAGTAGGGGTGGAAATCACAGAATATTCTGAGTTGGAAGGCACCAGAAGGATCAGTGAGTCCAGCTCCTGTCCTCGTCCAGAGCATCCCAAGAATTCCACTGTGTGCCTGAGAGCATTGTCCAAACATCCCTTGAGCTCTGTCAGGCTTGGTGCTGTGAACATTTCCCTGGGCAGCCTGTTCCAGTGCCCAGACACTGTCTGGGGAAAGAGCACTTTCCCATTACCCAACCTCAGCCTTCCCTGACACAGCTCCAGCCATTCCCTCAGGTCCTGTCACTAATGACGGAGAGAAGAGATCAGTTCTGCCTCTCCTTCCCCTTGTGAGGAAGCTGTGGATTGTAGAGTTCTCCCCTCAGTCTCATCTTCTTGCCATCAGCAATATTTGTATATTAGAAACCAGGAGCATCTTGGAACTGAGACATCCAGATATGAAATCAGTGGTTTAAAGAATCACATTGCTAAAGAGAAAAGTAGTTTTAACATGCTCTTTGACCAAGGCTGCTGACTTATCAGTGTAGTCAAAAAAATTCCATTTTCAAGGCAGTTTTCTAGGGCAAAGATTAAAAAAAGAAGGACATGTTAAACATTGCAGCCCTGTAACTTCTGCTAATAGACCTCCTCTCTCTGGTGTGAGATGAGCATGGGAAGAATTCAGACTCTACCAAGAGCCTTTTGGTCCACCTGGCAGTCCTTAGGTTTCAGAGTTATGAGGAGACCAGCTGCTTTTTGATCCCTATTCATTTTGTGTGGCTATTCACAGCCTGTGTTTTGAATAGCAGAATAAGACTGTTAATAACTAGCTGAACACAGGATTGCTGTATGGCTCAGGGTCCTTGGAAACCAGATATTTGCTAGAAATTCCTCACAAAAATCTTCATTCCACATAGATCAATAACATCTTTTTCATGCTATGAGGGGTAATGTCTATGAGTCTACAAAATTAGACTCTACTGTTGAAAAAATACAGGACACTACCACTGTTGTGCCTTCAAAACTTGAAGGAAAAATTCTTCCTTGTCCCAAAAGTACGTAAATCATAATTTTACAGGAAAACTATACAAACAACATGGAGAAAAGCTTCCAATATGACTTGAACCCATGGTTTAATCAGCTCAAATCTATTTCTGAGACAATAACTTTCAAAGAAAGATAATAAAAGTGAAGCACACTAAAAACCTCTCATCTGTATTAAAAAAATAAAATAAAATGAAAAAAAAAAGAGGCCAGGGTAGAAACTGATGCTTCTATGGCCCTTTTAAAGGTCAGAAGTGTAGCATAAATCCTGTGTCAATACAACATCTCAGTTAAAATGATCCAGTAGTTCATTCATATTTACTTCAAGATGGTAACAAGTCAAATACCCAAAAGAAGGAAAGAAAAAGACCCAGTTTGAGGGACACTAAAAATTTAAAGCATTTTAATAAAATTTAAAAAGGATGGTCAAGATCACTTTGAATTTATAAGAAAGTAACAGCAGAAAAGAGAAACAGTAAGGTGCAATGATAGCTAGGTGGATGAGAGGGCAGACATTTATGGTGCCAGTAATTGAAAAAAGGAAAGAAACTGTTATCTGTTGAATTAACACTCTAGGCTAGAAAGAAAAATATTGCTGTGACTTAAATATGACCACTATATTGTTAGACAGGATATTTTAAAAATACACTAAAATCTAATTAGTTAAATTATTTCTCCAAAATTTATTATTTCTTCTTCTTTTTTTAATATTCAGTGAAGCATTTTGCTGTTTTCACTTGCTCATCATTCATCACTGAGTTACACCATATGATTTGACTTTAATTTGGCTAAATAACCACAGGTGGTTCTCCCAAAATATTTTCATGGACAAAAGATGAAAAAAAAACCCCAATATTTCAGGCCGATATTGAAGCTGCTGGGGAGGCAGAGACCAGGGTAAGAAATTTATAACTTTTTTAACACCAGAGTTCTTTGTTTATTTATTTTATAATATAGAGAGAGATAAAAAGCTATTGATGATAGCCATCAAATTTCTGCATGTGATGAGATGGAATGTGCAGAGCAAAGAAACAGATAACACTTTTCTGAAGTCATTCCTGCTATGGTGAGGTGTGCAACCACAGGGTTTAAAAAAAACCCTTTGAGTTTCAAAAAACCTTTGATAAGGTTATGCATCTAAGATAATTGGTTACAGGAGATAAAAATTTTCCAGGAGTTAATGAAGTTCTTAAAACTCAGATGAAGTTCACAGAGGAAACTCTTCAGTTTTTGACTGATATGGAAAAGGTGAAAATCAGGTCAAAGAGGCAGAACCCGTATCCACTTCCTGGGAGCCCTAAATAAAAGTCTGATTAAAATTGTGTGGTGTACTTTATGTCTTTACAATCTCAGTCAGCAAATGTTGAAATATATGAATTTAAAAGGCTATATGTGATTGCTTATATTTTCAAGTAAGTGCCAGTTCCTGCACTAAACTTACAAAACCCCCGTTTAATACTGCAGCTTGGGAGCAGAGTGGCTGAAAAGCTCCTGATGGAAAAGGACCTGGGGGTGCTGGCCAGCAATGGTTGAACATGTTTTTCTGACCAGATGCAGTGTTTTGTTTGATTTGAAACACTATGCAGGTAGACTTATCAATGATTAGTCTTTATGTGTAATAGTTATAATTCCTCAAAAAACCAAAAAAAAAAAAAACCAAAAATTTGGAAGAAAGTAAACTCTTGCAGATTTATTTCAATGTACTTGTTAAATGCTCCAAACTCATGTCAAATTCTGTTATTTCATCAGTAAAGACTTGTGAAAAATATTTTTCACATGATCCTAAATATTAAAGAAATTTCTACCATGAACACTAGCAAACTATTGGTTCAGAAGTTATCAATTTTCTTTGTCAGTCTGTATTTCAGCAAAACAAGCAGACATACACCCATAGTTAAAAAAAAGTGTATCACACCCAAATTCTGCCTCTTCTTGACCTTCCAAACCAGGGGGAAAAAAATAAGCATTTCTTTCTTGATTCTGACTTATCTCTCAGGTGCAAGAGCTGCTGCTCTGCTGTAGTCAGCTACACTTTTATCACAGGCTTATAGAGTAGGTAATTCTAATTTTGCACGTGCAATGATTTCTCCTTCATGAATAGTGATAAAGGCTTAAAAGGATTCTGAACATTTTGATTAGGAATGCATCAGCTGGAGGATCAAAGATAAATCTGACCAGCAGCTGAAGCTGCCATTCTCAAGTCTGCTTGATCCTGGATCATGTTTGATTGTACCTCTTGCTTTGGTGACAGGATTTTTACATGTTAAAAATGAAGAAAAAAATGACAGCAAATTTACTTACATTTTTTGCTCCAAAGTTTTTATTTTGCTAGCCTTTTAAAAAAATATATGGACAAAATTCATGGCTGTCACAAAATTATTTCCTTGATTGAAGTATTAGAGTCCAATCATAGTATGAATATTCATAATAGATTATTAAATGAATAAATCAATCTATTAATGCAATATATTGCTTGATAATAGGAACTGCAACAGCAAAAGAGTGATTTGCATCAGTGATTCTCAAATAGCATGTGTTAAAAAAAAATTAAGATATTCAAGAGTGGAAAACTTAATGACCTGGAGAAATGAAATAAAACTCCCAAAGCTAGGATGAGCTTATCCCAAAAAGCAAATGTATTATCCCAAAAAGCAAATGGGGCATGGAGTTCTGGCATAGCCACGTTGCTTCTTGGTTGCAACACTGCACTGCTCTGCCAAAGGCACCTCTGCAGCAGAACATCCCAAACCAACCAGGCCAGAAAAACACAATCATAGGGTGCTGGATGGAGACAGAGCCTCTGCTTTCTGAATCTCAGACTTAGAGAATTAGTGAGCATTCTTTAAGAGAATCTCAGGGTTTATGAAGGGCTGAATTTCATTCCCTTCCCAACCCTTGCTTTTCCCCTTCTAAGATTTTCTTGGAAAGTGTATGTTAAGAAGGATTTGATTCAACTTTTTGGTCTTACTCTGATACTTTGATATTAAATAAAAAAACAGGTGGGAAGATGGGTTATTCTCATTTTTCATGTAGGCCCTGGTTTTTAAAGTAGGAATAGTTGTTAACTTGAGTCACCTTCAAGTTGTTAACTTGAGTCACCTTCAACTGTAGCTAGACAATTAAAAATGCTTTTGCCAGCACTCCACACCCCAAACCCTAAAAAATTTACTTTATTTGAGAGTCAAGACTAATTAATCCTTCTGCTTCATTCTTTAACCTGTGAGTGACCACTGAGTGAACAACAACTTTTTCTACTTTCTTTCACTGAACAGAGGGCTTCATCTTGGTTTTCCAGCCATTTCTTCCTGCTGAGGTAAATATTTCCAAAGGGTGTCCCTGAGAATAGAGGTGCTCTCTGGAATATTCCCCACATGGGCTGTCTTATGTATTCCTGCACTATGCCCACACATCTTACAAGGTGTAGAACAACTTCAGATTCTTTCCCAACCTGTTTTGTGTATGTTAACCTTTCCATATGGAAAAAGAATGGGACAGAATGTCATGGATTTAAGTAAGGGTCTACAATTAAGCCTTCTGGGAGGCAGCCCTGGCACACAGACTTTGCTGGAGATGCTGTGTGTGTCAGCCTAGGGAAGTGCCAGCCCTGTGCAATGCTGAATGAGCCCTTTCTTGTTGCAGACAAACCAGGTCAGTGTTAATGCAGAGGAAACATCCAAAGATGCAGCCCCTGTCTGCTTTGCATCTCAAGTAGCTACATCTGTGCATGGTGCTGGTTTGCTCTCAAGTGTCCCCATTAGTTTCCAGTGTAATGAGGAAGGCAAGAAAACTTCACAGAAAGCAGAGCTAGCAGTGCCTGCACACAGCAGTGCCTGCAGCGTGTGCTCCTTTGTTAGGATCAGAAACTCTGTCCTGGCAATGTCTTATTCCTAGGACAATCCCCACAGCACAGGGAGCCATCTGCCTGAGGTTTGTTAGAGAGACCACGATCCAGTCATGCCTTACTGCTGTGAGGCCCTTCTGTCCTGCTCACTCTTTACAACCAGCTTCACCTTTACCTTCTGTCATGCCTAATTTCAACACAAGCTTCCTTCATTTCAGACTCCACTGCAAGGAAGCAACAGTCTGCTGAAATCCTCACAATGTCTCCCTCCTTGGCAGCTAGTGCTCAGATGACGTGCAGGTTGGTTTAATAAGTTACTGGTGATTTATGAGGATACCCAGAATATCCAGAATTGTCACAGTGATAGCAATGAATAAATAATTAAAAGAGATATCACTTAGGACTCAGCGAATGCTGATTGAATATTCATATCTTTCTCAGCATTTGAAATTATTTTGCTTTTTCTCCATCAAGAAAATTTGTACCTATATGCCCCTTCAGAGAATCTTAGAATCATAGCATGGTTTGGGTTCAAGATCATCCAATTCCAACCCTGCTGATGTAGGCAGGGACAACTTCCAGCAGACCAGGCTGCTCAAAGCCCCATTCCCCCTGGCATTAAATGCTTCCAGGGATGGACCATTCTCAACTTCTTCTGTGCCAGCCTGTGCCAGGGCCTCACCACCCTCTCAGTAAAGAATTTCTTCTTAATACCTTCAAGGTATGAAGATAGTACAAGGTATTGAGATAGATATTAAGATAATACAAGGTTGCATATTGGTGGTCTTTAAGGTTCCTTCCCATCCAAGCCATTCTATGATTCTGTGAATTCCCACAGGCAAAATTTCAGAGGAGGAAATACAGAGCAACCATTATTTCCCTGTAACACCACCCCTAGCAAACAGTTTGCCACGAGTATTGCATCCTTTGAGGGGAGAAGTGCCCATGGGTAAGCCCACTTGTGGGGAGACAGTGTGGCAACCAGCCTGTTATCAACAGCTTTATCTGTGTATTGTATCAGTAGGGAATTCCTGAGGGCCTGGGAGTGCCCACCAGAACATGAGACTGCCTGGTGTCTGAAAGCTGATATGGTTTAGTACAAACTCAATTCCATCAATTTAAGTGTCTCAAGTCCAAGTAAAGGAATGTTCTATGTCCTCTTGGATTCAGGTGCCTTAATTCTACCCAAGTCCGACCTTAAAAGCTTGTATCCCTTCTCAGAGCTGGCTCCAATTACCCGTAATCAGCAGGATGAAGTAAAATCTTTGAATTCTGCTTTGCTAAGCCAGTGCTCATTTCTCACTCCCTGGGCAGAAAAACATTTTATTGAAGCATTTTGTCTTTGTGGAGCAAGTGATACATGCTCTGTGGTAACATATCCTTCCCAGGCTGGGAAAAGCTAATTAACACTGATTCTTAAAAAAAAAAATTCTCTTATTTAACTATTAATTCAGATGCAATATTGAGAGAGAAATTAAAATGAAAGGTGTTTTTTTATTATATCTTTTTTTCTAATTTATACAAATGAAGGCACAATTAAGCAGGCTGAAATTTAATTACAACTTGTATTTCGTGTAAGCAAACACATTAAAACTGAGAATTCCAATCCTGATGCAGAAATTGCCATAATGGAACAGAAAAAAAATCAAGTGCAGGACAAACTTTTGCCACTGTCACTTTGCACATGGTCACAGAAATGGCAGATACTGTTCCTCATGTTGGTTGTTGACAATAGGACAAGAATGGAACAATATTGGCCATATTCTCAGCTGGCATTTATAGCATCCAAACTCCACTGAACTTTTTAGTTTTTCTCAGTTCACCAAATGCACCAAATACATGTGTTTCCTGAGGGCCAGCCAGTGCACTTCAAGGACACTGATTTACATTGACTGTGAATCAGATTTTATAGATCCAGAAGCCCAAAGATTTTCTTTGCCAAAAGAAAAATAAAAATAGACAGTAGTTGCTTTTTTAAATCCTAGATTTCTTAGTAATTTACAACAACAGCTCCAAACTCCTCTTTGCATTTGGGATCTGCATTACACTCTTCACAGTCATCTGCTACTCTTCAAGCAAATGAGATGGACAAGAGAGGTATTAGTTCCAATAATTTGTATGATTGTGCTCTTTGTAAGTCATTATTCCACCATCATCACTGCAATATTTGGATGCCTGCCAACAGAACCTCAGCTGATGTGGCTAATGTTGGTTATAGGGAATTCGTGTGCTCTCATCATTTCTCCAGGAATAAAACTGAGTTTTGTTTGCCTCTGTTTCATGTCCACATAGATTTGTGCTACCATTAAAGATAAGCTTTAAAAATAATGGGCAATCCCACAGTGAAGATCAGCCATAAAAGTGTGCAAAAATACTTTGCTCTACAAGATTTCACTCTTTCTCTGAGAAATAAAAAAACTTTTATGATTTCTTTTTTAACTCTTGAGTTAATCTTCACATTTCTGACGAGAAAAAATGTTGGCTGAAGTACTCAGACCAGTGATTTTGTCGACCTTTTAATGTCCTGGTAGCACACTGCAGCATTGCCCTGGGAGTGCAGGACAGTCCTCACTCTAATTTTACTGTTTATACAAGGTAAAAATGCAAAATACAAAGAGAGGTCACAACCCCAGAGAAACCTTCAGGTCCATGGAAAAACTGAGAGGACACTCCCTTGATACCTTTTCACTGAAATATCTTCTACACTAAATATCCACTTAAACTATTTCATTATTCTCAGAGTTCTTTGATAAGACCCCAGTAAGCAGTTCCAGAAGAGGAGCCCATAGCTGAACCCCTGGCTTGGAAAGGTTTTCAGAGTACACAGGTTGTGACAGTGTCTGACAGCTCCAGCTATGTCACTTAGGTGATGACATCTTGTAAAACACTGCAGAACTCACAAAGGCTGGAACAAGCACTTATCCAGCCTAGTGTCAGTCTGAGCTGATTTTAACCTGCTTTAGGTGTAATAACAGTTCCCCAGCTGTCAGACAAGTATTGCCCAAATTGTTTTAGCCTAAATCATTTTAGTTCATCTCTGAATGTCCTGTATGGAAAGGTCTGGCAAACTTGAGTAGTCATTGAAAAAAAAACATATCATGTCTTTGTGTTAATTGAAGCTGGAGAAGGTGATGGTGGAAGCTTTGCTTTTTCTTGAAACCAATGAAAAAAAGCAGGCTGTGTTAAGAAAGCATCAAAGTATACCCAGGAAGCTCCCCAGACTAATGGAGTAAGAACTTCCTCACTATAAGCATCATGTGAAGATGGGTGGAGGACCTGGGATATTGGTAACTCATCACAATCCCTTCCTCCCTGGGTAACACTGACCTTGGCAGTCAGGGAGACACTGCAAGGACAAGGGTAAAAACATAACAAGAAAAGGGGAAAATTACTAGAGTTGGTCTAAATCAGTCAGTAATAGTATAGTAATATGCCTGGCCTAATAAGAATGGTAGTATTTAATCTTAGAAGGTTAATACATTAATTACACTTAAAGCAATTTCCAGCTCTGACAACTGGATGCCATAACAAGATTTTCCTTATAAAAACAGAAGGGATTTATAAGCTGCTTGATCTCAGGCAGAATAAAGACCATGTACAATGGACTTGTGGAGATCAAGGGAAGGATTCAGTTACCTAAACACAGGCATTTAATGCCCTTTGAGACATCCTGCCTGGTTTACAGCTGCTGTGGTTTATGGATTTCCCATAAATTCTGTGTCATTGCTGCCAGCTCATACTCAAATGATGTCCTGCCTACAAAATCAAAGCAGTTTGTTTGCAGAAAGACCTGAGGATCTAGAGTCACCAAAGATAGTTCTGCACATCTTAGGATGGAGCTGTGCACTGTTCCATATGCTGACTGCTTAGGCACAAAGGAAATCCATCATAACCACCTTTTTCTGCCAAGTAATATTGCTTCAGTTACTTTGACTGGAAATTGCATTTCTATTTTCTCATCTCCTTTGTGCCTGACAGAATTAAAAACATTCTGGGGGCTCAATGTGCAGAAGGTGTCAGTTTATTGAAAGGCTTTTATCCTTGTATTTTGGAGTTGGTAATTACCTCTCACGAGTGAAACAAAAGGCAAGTGACTGCTTTGGCTGCCTTTCATTTCCCTTCAAACTGAATGTGACTCCAGACTTCCATGTTCTTGGCAAGGATTGCACTAATACGGCAGGTTGTTACTAACCAATGCTATTCACATGATACAAAGTTAATTAGAAAAGTCTGTTCTAATTTATAAATATGCAATTATGGTTAAACAAATCAGAAGTTGAGGCCTTGCGAGATTCCTAGTGGGTTTTTATTTTCACGATTCTAGTGCATCCAGAAGAAAGAGTCGCTGATCTGTCTTCTGATGTAAAAATGCAATTTGCTTTACTCAAGTGGGAATTGCAGATGTATTAAAACATGTTTTTGGAGTTTGTTCAAATTAATTACTACGAAAACAAGTGAATCTGTGGACTAGCTTTTACAAAAAATGTGCAGTCACCAAAATACTCTAATTACTTTCCAAGACCAAGTAATCTGCCTCCAAATAAGCAAAAGGAGAGTGTAAGCTTCATATTGCTTTGTATGATACCCCAGATATTAAATTCAAAGAGATCAAAGCTCAGAGAGGGTAAATAAGACCTCTTGCCCTACGTCCCAGTCTGCTTCTTATTGAAAGTCTGTATTTCCCATCTCCATTTCACAGGCTCTTCTATGACTCTCTGATATCCTGACGTTCTACCTACTGAAGGTCACAGAGTTACCCTCCTTGACTCCAATATTGAAATTAATTCATCCTTACTCCAAGCTGCCTCTGTTTGGCCCTTTATATGTGATAATTTTTTCCTTTTTTTTCTTTTTTTTTTCTTTTTTTTGTTTAATAAATGAATATTTCTTATCCCAAACTTTGCTGGTTTTGATGTCCTTTTTTATTCTGTCTAATGACAAAAAGCTGTCATAGGACTCCAAAGAAAGAGGCTGTGCCCAGTATAAAAGCACTGCAGGTTATTACTAGGCCATTGACTGTAACTGCTGGATTGCATCCACACACAATGTCCTTTCACAAAATAGAATTGCTATTAAGTTTGTTAGAATAGTTCATAGGGGACAGAAGCCTAGGCTACACAATTTAACAACTCCTACCATGCACATCCTTTGGCCTACATACAGGAAAGAGTCATCAGTCCTCAATTGCCTTCCCAAGGTTTCTCTGACATTCCCAGACAAGAAACTCTCCTATGAAACTTCATGAACCAGCCTGGATTGAAAACTGATGCAGCATTAAGAACACACTTGAATAAATAGAACACCAAGGGTAAAAGAATATTACTGTGGCATTCCTCACCCATATCAGATCCACTAGAAAACACATTTACAGTTTATTCCCTATTCAAGAGAAGTCTATCACATCTAAAAATGACAATTCTACTCTACGGGATGGCAGTTTCCCATGGACTTCAATGGGACCAAAATCTCATATCATAGAATCACAGAATATGCTGAGTTGGGAAGGACTCACCAGGGTCATCAAGCCCAGCTCCTGGCTCTGCACTTCACTCAGCATTGTCTGCAGGTTTAATTAGCTCATTTCAGTTCCCTGGTGTAAGTCTAGAGTAGTTTCAGAGGCCTGAAAATAACTGAAGCCTGAAATTATCAGATAATATTTGTTGGATTTGGAAATCTGGAGGAATGATTAGAAAGAAAAACGGAGTTGTTATTGCAGGACTGATTGGAAGCCGATGTAAGTTTGCACCCGTCTGTTCTTTGATGTGTTTTCATAATAATAGAGAGTCTCCAAGTCCTTCAGATGCACAGTGAGATACATAAGACAGAGCCATAATCTTTCTACCATCCCTGGCTGAACAGAAAAGCCTTGACTTGGTGATTTTAAAGATCATTTTCAGTCTTAGTGATTCTATGATTTTATTATCCTATCCTGGACTGTGCCTGCAGAAGACAAAACAACCCAACAGAGATCTGAATAACTCTGGGTGTTTGCCAGATCAGTGGGAAAGTACAGTCATTCCACTCTGGTGGAATGAACTGGTGGCATTTTTTGTTTAGGCATCTGA
Organism: Fringilla coelebs; assembly: GCF_963513975.1. NCBI lineage: Eukaryota > Metazoa > Chordata > Aves > Passeriformes > Fringillidae > Fringilla > Fringilla coelebs. The sequence goes on along the minus strand of NC_140028.1, from coordinate 6,346,927 downwards.
AATCAGGTGAAATTAACCTGGATCATCTAAAGTCTTTGAATCATGCTAAGCTGCTTATTTGATCTGCCTCATTTCTTGGCTTAGCCTTAAAGGAAAGAAAAGGAAAACATGGGTAAAAATGCTAAAACCCTGTGGGTGAGTGAATTCAAGCAGGACTAACAAGGAATGCTGATACTGAACATATCAAGGAGAGTTTGTTTTTCACTCAAGAGCTGGCAAAGTCCATCATAATCAGGAGTCATTTCAAAGCCCTAATGGAGTCCAAATCCCATGTCAGATGTGTGCAACTGCTTTTGGGCAGCACAGAATGAACAGGTCCAGTGGCCTGACTCACAATCCTGCCTCCTTTTCACACAAAGCTGTGTAGGAGTGAAAAAAACCAAACAAACATAAAAAAAAATACAAAAATGATACAGAAATGAGTCTTAGGAGGAAGGGAGAAGTTCTGAATCCTTTCAAGCACATGTTGCCAAGGAAACCCCTCTTTGCTATCCTTTTCATCCTACTTGTCTGACTCCCTCTGTGGAGAGAAATGACATTGGGGAATCTCTTCTTGTACAGGAGATGATTTGAGACAGTTACTTATAAATATATATTTTATTCAATTACAAACTTTACTGCTTTTTTTTCCTTTTTTTTTGGATTGTGTCAAGGTGTAAGGTCATCCCAAGGGGAAGAATTTAAAAAGGGAATTAATATAACTATTGAAAATTCTTTTTTGGAAAGGCAGAATGTGAACTTGCTGTATATAAACACTTAGATCTTCAGTACTTTAAGCAAATGAGAGTTTTCCTCTATATTACCCCTATATATTATGAGCTTTCTTAATTCTGTGCTCTTGTGTCAATCCCATACACTGCATGTGCAGTGTGCCAAATAATCAAGAAAATATATTATTTGTTTCTATCCTGTGTTTTAAGCATATGTGAAGTATATTCCTTCATAAAATCAATTCTCTTGATTCACCTTCACGTTGCTCTAGTGCGCAGATGCCACTGAAACCTGTCTGGGATCACATTACAGAGGGGAACAGGTCAGGCTCCCCAGAGGGCCCCAACATCGTGGGATCCAGTGGACACCATCAGGATGAAGTAGACTGGAAAGTTGCTCTAGATCCTTCCTTCTGCCAGTATTGGGACGTTTTTCCCAAGGGTACTCTAAAATATTGTGCATTCTGCTCATTTCCCCAAGCCCATTTCTGAAGGAAGCCACAGAGTTCCTATATCTAGAAAATTATATGACAGCAAAGGCTTGAAAATATATGTAACAAACCTCAATCCTCTTCCACTTTTTTTTCCATTTAATGCAACACTTAAATAGTAAAAATATTCACTGAGAGTTATAAAATCACCTTGTTGGGATAGAGGCTTGAAGGCCCCTCCTTTGGCATCTGGGTATGCACAGAATGACAGGGATAACTTGCCCTTTTCAGAATATTATACTCTTCTCTGTCACACTTCTTTAAAGGTTTTCTTCTGCAGAGGAAACATGGACTAGGACTTTTTGGTTTCATGAAGGGACCCAGCCATTGGTGTGCAAATTCCTAGAGAACATTGCAACAATGTAGATTTTATTCTACAAAGAATAGAGAGGAGTCTGCTCTTGCCTACTCCAGGGCTGAACGATAAAGAGAAATGGTCAAGGGTTTGCTGCAGTCTCTGATTTAGTAGGCATGCATTAAAAGAGGAGGACTCTTTGTTCTCCCAAGGAACCACTGCATATCATCTTAGGACTGGACTGTTCAGACTCATCTGAAGCAAAATTTCTGCCTCCTGACAATGGAGTATGTCAAATACTCCATTGCATGCACAGCTTGGGCACCAGGAGGGCTGGAGGGGAGCCTGAAAAAAAAGATGTGAAGACAATCACTGAACTCAGACTCTTTAGGTTAAGTCCGTTTTCAGATCTGACTGCCAAGGAAAAAAGCTTTGAATTTCCTTGAGGAATATAAATGACATGGACCTGTTGGAACAAGTTGAGAGAAAGGCCACTAAGTTGATCACAGTGCTGAAAAACCTCTCCCATGAAGGCAGGCTGAGAGAGTTGAATCTGTTCAGCCTGGAAAAGAGAAGGCTCTGGAGGGTGCTGAGACACTGAAACAGGCTGCCCCAGAGAATTTGTGTTTGCCCCATCTCTGGAAGTGTTCAAGGCCAGGTTGGATGGGGCTTGGAACAACCTGGCAGAGTGGAAGTTGGTTTGGAATAAAATGAACTTTGAAGGTGCCTTCTGTCTGAAACCACTCTCTGATGGTTCTATGATTCTATGAGTTCCATACTGACTGGTGTGGGGCTCAGGCCATTCCTGTGCCTTGCCATAAGTGCTGTGACCATGGGTGAATATTTTGTTAAAAGTTTCAGTACATGTTCACTCTCCAGATTCTTTCCATCCCTGTTTTCCCACAACATACACAGATTACCTGATTTGCACCCAAAATATCAGATGAATCTTAGCCCTCATTTTCCTTTCTTTCATTGTTCATTTGTCAATTAGCCATTTTTTATCTAGGGATATACCCCATGGCCTCTGCAGGGAAACCATTTACAATCCCTAACTTTCAAAGGACACACTGATCATGTATTTATTGATATGCTAATTAAAGAGACATTGGAACTGTATTAATTTTTGGGGTTCTGTGTACTCACTTACAGCTTGGATCCCCAGACAGGCTTATAGAGTCTTTCTCAATTCTTCATAACAAAATGTCAGTTGAGGGATGGAGTAAATTCCATGTGGGACAGTAAAGGGCAAGGCATTACATAAATGAACCTAATGTTAATAAATATAAATGAGAAAAAAAAGGGGGGGGGGGAAGAGATATTACAAAATTAAGGGATATGGTCATTATTTTTTTACTAAAAGGCAAATTAAATCCAGGCAAGTTGAAAACAAGAAGACAGCCAAATGCCATTCAGGCAGAGTTAATGCCAGAAAGAAAAGAATGAGTCCTGTGCATTCCTACATTTCACACCAGGCCTTCACTCAATAAATCAACACATGGACTTAATTGCTGTGACAAATGAATATAGTGAGGGGAGTCAAATTCTGCTGGGTAATGCAGTCATCCAGCAAAACCCTGGTCAACAGAGATATGTAGGTCAGTCATTATGGACCAGTGAGCAGAGGGAGTCCCTCGTGTGAGAGCCCTGATGAAAATCTCACAGAGTAATCTCTACTAAAATACCAGACTGTGAGTGTGTCTTCCTTCAGCATCCTTCTTAAAAACCTTTAGCAGAAGAGGAAGGTATTATTACAGAGAGTGGCAATTAGCAAGACTGACAGAGCAAGAGACTGGGATTTATTGTTGGATTTTTCAGTTTGCTTGATATTTTGGTTGAGGTTTTTCAGCTGCATTTCTACTTCCATTTTTAAAACCAAATTCAAAAATTAAATCAGCTGAGATTTTAAAGTTCGAAAAAAGGGAAATGAGAGCTTGATAAAACTAATATCCCAAATAAAGGCAGTAGGATGCTGTTGCAGCCCATGTTCCCCATGACCTCTGTCATAGTCTGTCATATGTGGAGATGAGATCTCAAAGGGACTGATGAGACAGCCCTGATCTGAGGGGTGAAGAAGTATTGAGAACGGTGCTCACTCCTTTGCAAAGGTCTCAGCAGTGCTGGAACCCTCCTTCAGCCCTGTGCTAGATGGTGGAAGTTATTCTGATGCATAAGATTGATTTTTTGGAAATTCAATTACATAAAAAAAAAACCAAGCTCTGCACCTTCCTAATACTTACTTGCCTGAGAAAAACTGATTGCAATTCCTCCTCTGAGGAAGTATTTTTTCCACAGTTTGGATCATGTCACCCATTCCCTGCTGTACCCTTTTCTTACATCAGTGCAGGTGATGGGGATGACATGAACCAGTTTTCTACTTCCAACTTATTACATTCCTCTGATGGAAACAACATATTCTCCCAAATTCAGGGAAACCTTCCCTTCCTCCATCAGGGGCTCTGAGCCACCTGGTTAGTTGCTAGAACTCAGGGGTGTTGGAGCTAGGTGATATTTAAAGGTCCCTTCCAACAAAACTGTTCTATGATCAGGATGCCCTTGTGGAGGAACACAAACAAGATCTAAGGTGTCTTTTCTACTGCTGAAGACAGCTAAGCTCATTGTAACTGATAAGCTCTGTAAACACATTAATATCAGTTATAGCAGTGAATCTCATAGGAACAGTTCTGCCTCCAGGAAATCTTGTACTCCTTTTGTCTGTTTTTATCACAGATGGAGGAATGGCACCACCAAAAATACAATGCACAATAAACTTGTATAAAACATGTTTAAATAGAACATATAACTAGAAATGCTACTTTGCATCTTCCTAGCTGCATCGTCAGGGGCTTCTACTGATCAGATCCTGAAATTGCATTACATTTCCCCAAGAAAATTCAAAATATTTTATAGAAATTTCTGTAAGTTCAAATAGCAGCATGTAATAGTCACTGGTGGCAATTAAGGCCTCTTGCTTTGTAATTCTGATTACTTATGAAAGATTGATAAATTTTTCCTCTTGTTCCATGATTACTAAATCAGGGGTCATCATGAGCATGTAGAATCACAAAGCAGAAATATAGTCAGCTACATTCTCTGCTCATCTATCTACAGGTGCCTCAGTGGGTAACAAATTAAAAAATCCTTTGTATTAATCTCCAGGGATCACAATACAGATAAAACATATTTTGTTTCATGGAATATATTGAGGTCAAATCCACCTTTTCAAGCAGGTTAACAGTTTTATGGATTTGCCTGTCATGTTGTCAGTGGGTATTTTTCTTTAACCTTCTGACTTACACACTTATCCACAAAGAGCTTTTGCTTTTCCCTCCCTTCTCATTTATTTTTCTTTACTCTTCCAATAACGTGATCTTAGTCGCACTGTACAACCCAGCAAACAAAACCAAAGAGATTAATTTTATTTTTTTTGCTTCAAATTTCCTTTCAGTCAGGGATCCTGCATGCTTGGACAGTTACTGGTTCTGGGGCACCTTGCAGAGACAAAAGGACTTAACTCATCAGTAGGGATTTATGCTAATTGCAAGATGCAGAAAACCAAAAGCTATTTCACCAGAATGTAGGAGATGCAGCCTTAAATATGAACTACAGCCACAGAAAAAGGCCAGGTTTTAGTTATTCTTCATGAAGACCCCTAAATTACTTACAGTGGCAAAATCTGAGCTTTTTAGATGTATGGTGGCTCACACCTGAGCTTGGTTTCTTTTGGCCCAGATGCCAGGGAGTGTTATCAGAAGAGTACATGTGGTGTGTTGCAAAGAGAACGAAATCTTCTTGCCATTTAAATTATCTCAACCGTATTTTATGACTGTGACATATTTTATGACCTTATGTAATGATAGATGATGGTAGAAGACAGGCTACTCCCTGTTGGCTTTAGGGCAGTCTCAAAACAGAGGGAGAATAATCTCTGTGTTAAAGAGAACTTTACCAAATGGACCCTGAAGGTATACAACTGTTATTTATTACCTCCCAGCAAATCCTTCATTGCCAGAAACAATCTTCTTTCTATATTTTATTTATTTAATTTCTTATGTTACAAAACTTAGCTCTGATGATTTATTCAGGCCCTGTGAGGTTTACAGTAAGTTTATTCAGTTGCCACAGGAAGGGAACACAAGAAGAGACAAAAATAAACCTAAGTCTGTGACACAAGAGGCAGATAAGTATTTTGTCTCAAAATTTGTCAGATCCAGACCCATCATCTTTTGCAAATGAGAACACTAATCAGTAGTCTTGAGTCTGAGCTGAATCTTCAAGTTGCATTAGGTAAACGATCATTTATATTCCAAAGCTGTTATGTATTTGAAGTTGGATTGAAAGGGGTACTGGGAAATATTGTATGAGACAAGTTTATTAAAATAAAATCTGCACTGAAAATATGCTCTCTGGAGGAAATAAATTATGTTGTATTATCTGGTAAGTTAATTTATTTTTTCCCTTCTAATATATTCCTATTAGGGCTTACATTTACATCTTTTGGTTATTCTCTTCTGGAAAGACCCAGGTCACGCTACCCAACACACCAGTGTTGTATAGAACAAAGTATAGGACAGTGACTCAACTAGTCTCTAAGAACTAGTAAGAAATAAGGGGGTTTGTGCTGTATTTTGATTTCATGTTCAGGGAGAAAATAGTTCCTTTTACAATGTTTTCTTCAGGGAAACTGGACTCATAACATTTAGAATGAAAAAGGGTAATGTGAATAAAAGACTCATGCTTGGAAAAAAAGTATTAGATATACATGCCCAAAGTCATTTGCTGACCTTGAGAGAACATTGAGATTAATCTTTTCTTTTTCCATCCAAAAAAAAGCAGAGCTTACTTGGAGGAAAACGGAGCATAATCAGACCCATTTTTCAATGTAGTACCATACAGAGGCACATATATAATAATCAGTGTTGGCCTGATCAAATCACAGATCTAAGTCTACATTTTCTACGTGGGTCATTGGGCCTTTGTTTTATTTTGCTTGGGTTTTTTTCCCTCAAATGTAGGCAGCACGAGGACTTCTGATCATCTCAAAGTCCTTCATGTGTTTACCCTGATAACTGTATCAAGAAATACAATTAGTTTGTTTTTAGAGGCAGAGAGAATTCTCAGGAATAGAATTTAAGTGCCTACAGCAAAGCAACTACTCCTGGCTTTGGGTGGAAACAGAGCTTAACTCCAAAGTCTTTTCAGTAGTGGGTTTCCCAATATGGATTTACAAAGCCACATTTCCCTAAGCTAACTCTATCCCCTTCATTCTTTAGCTCCAATTTCTATTCCAATGCTTTTAGTCCCCAGAATTTTTTATGGTGTCCTGAAAACTGGAACTGCTTTAGCAGTAGGGATTTAGGGGGCCTTATACAGAATATTCCAGTTTGTTGATTAGACAAAGTATAGAAGATATGCTTTCAAATTCACTTGGGAAAAAAAAAAAGAAAAAAAAACAAAAAACAAAAAACTGAGCAGCAGCAAAACAGACATTGTAAAAGTAGTAAAAATGCTGAAGGACTACATTGAATTTCCTTTAGGTATAGGAGATACACAGCCAGAGCCAGCAGATGCATCCCAGGAAGTCTGACCACTGGCCCTAAAAAGAAGGCATTTGGCATAATATCCAAGTCATCCAACACTCAGACCCTACTGCTCCCTCTAAAATTGTATGACCATGGGCAGGTCTGAGTGTAGCTGGTAGTGATTACCTTTAGGCTATATGGGAGAAATCGGAAATGCTGGAAAACTTTCAGTAGTGACTGAGTAGCAGTCTTTGAGAATTTAAACACTGGCTCTGGGAGCATCTAAATGAATTTAGCATCCTAAACAGATCCTTTAAAAACCAAGTCATAGTAATCTGTGAGGAACTGGAGATTAGATATTTCAGGTAAAATCTCCCAAGATCCAGCCCAGCCGCCTAACTAGGATTATTAGCATATGCTGGCTGAGAAGTTTGTAAAGCACAATTAGCTCTCAATTAGCTACTGACTCTTTTTTCTTCCTGTTTGCTAGTTTATGTAAGGTTTGATTTACAGAGGTGACACATTATTATTGCATGGACCACGGGATTTGTTATGTCATGCAAGTTATGTCAGATGTTAGCAGAAACACAGATTGGGAAAATCACCTCTCTCTGATACAAATATCACTGGTCATAATCACGCTTACAGGGATGCTGTATGTAATAAATTCACAGTAGAAGACTTCTTTCCACATAAATTGCAGCAAATTCCCTTTTCCTTTTCCCTAATTCAGGCTTTTTCACAAATTGCTCTGTCTGCCTGGTCCCCTGGGAAACCTGTGCACAGACATACAGTGCTGGGAAAGGAAAAAAAAAAGGAGAAAGAAACAAAAGAAGAAAAAAGAAGAAAAAGAAGAAAAATACCTTTGTCCTCAATGCAGACATACACACAGAGCTATTTACCTAATGGAAAAATTCTGATTTTTCACACTAAAGCTACCAGCACGAAGTATTCAAGATTGGGAGAGGAAGGGAAATATAATGTTGACACTAATGCCTGCAGGTGTGGAAACAGAGGTGGCTGTAAATTTCCATTGAATTTGGTACCTAATGGGGTGGTATTTTTTCAATAATTCTTGTGCACTTGTCACAGAAATTTCTAAAAATTGTCTATATATTGAATTGCATGTCATAAATACAGTAATTTATGGTGCATTGTTCCTTGCAATCTAGTGCACAGTACTAAATTTGGGAACAGCACTTTTTTGTCAACTTGGAAGTGTAATCAGTGGCAACATATCTTCAAGATTCCATTCTCTTCTTCTCCCACTCCCCAAAATGACTAATACTTCTATTAATGGACAGAAAGGGGAAAATAATAAGCCAGACAAAGATGGATTTGCAAAAGGAGGTACAAATAATATGAAGGAGACTTGGGTGACTTGCACAGCTGCATGGTCACATCCAGAGGGCAGTGGCAAGTGGCTCAAAATCCAGGTGGAAATCTGTGGTGAGTGAGGTCCCTCAGGGGTCTGGTGCTCTCTAATGTCTGTACGGAGAAAGAGATTTAGGGCACACTCAGCAAGTTTGCAGGTGAATTGAAGTTGTGCAGTGCAGTTGACACAAAGGAAGGATGGGATGCCATCCGTAGGGATCTGGACAAACTTGAGAAGTGGGCCCACAAGAACCTAGGGATCAACAAGCCCCAAGTGCAAGGTGCTGCACCTGGGTCAGGGCAACCAGCAGTATCAGCACGGGCTGGGGGGTGAAGTCGCTGAGAGCAGCCCTGGGGGGAAGCATCTGGGGGCTCTGGTGGATGAAAAGCTGGAGATGAGCCAGCAGTGAGCATGCACAGCCCAGAAACCCAACAGCATCCTGGGCTGCATCAGGAGCAGGGCCAGGCACAGCCCAGAAACCCAACAGCATCCTGGGCTGCATCAGGAGCATGGCCAGGCACAGCCCAGAAACCCAGCAGCATCCTGGGCTGCATCAGGAGCATGGCCAGGCACAGCCCTGAAACCCAACAGCATCCTGGGCTGCATCAGGAGCATGGCCAGGCACAGCCCTGAAACCCAACAGCATCCTGGGCTGCATCAGGAGCATGGCCAGGCACAGCCCTGAAACCCAACAGCATCCTGGGCTGCATCAGGAGCATGGCCAGGCACAGCCCTGAAACCCAGCAGCATCCTGGGCTGCATCAGGAGCAGGGCCAGCAGGCTGAGGGAGGGGAGTGTCTCGTCTGCCCTTCCCTCAAGGGACCCAGCTGGAGTGCTGTGCCCTGTTCAGGCTTCTGGGAAGGTGTGCACCCTGTGGAGTGTGCTGGGATGAGCAGCATCAGAGGGATGGAGCACCTCTCCTCTGAGGACAGGCTGAGAGTTGGGGTCGTTCAGCCTGGAGAAGACTCTGAGGATCCTTCATTGTGGCTTTACATACTGAAATATTTGAACACTGAAAGGGCACAGACTTTTCAGGATGGCCTGTTGTAATAGAACAAGGGGTAGAGGTCTAAACCCTCAAGTGGGTAGATTTAAGCTGGATACAAGGAAAAAAAAATTTTATGGTTTTTTTCATTGAAGGTGGTGAAACACTGGACCAGGCTGCCCAGAGAGGTGGTGGATGCCCCATCCCTGGAAACTTTCAGGGACAGGTTGGATGGGGGGCTGAGCAACCTGACCTGGTTGGGTGGGGGTGTTGCACCAGATGACCTTTAAGGGTCACTTTCAACGTGAACCATTCTATGATTCTACGACTTTAGGGAGTGGAAATGCAGACTGGACTCCTCTTTCAGGGTATGTAGGACACAAATTCAAATTGGCTATATGGTTAGCTCCTGATAAGGTAAATGGTTTCCAGGACCATTTTCCTTTTAAAGAACAAACATATCTGCGCCACAGAAACCATAAAAATAATCTCCTAGGAAAATTTAGAAAGGAAAAGCTCCTCACCAAAGGACTTAAAAGGACTTCAGGTATTTCCATCCTCCTTTTTATCTCAATATTTGTAAGGATCTCAGCAGAGGTACTCTACCCTCTTCTGGAATTCAAGATTAGCATAGCCCACTTAATGAAATATAAACAATAGTGATGGTACTCCATAAGCAGCTGAACAGCATCTGCCAGCCAGCCTAGGTCCCTAGCCTCTTCCCTAAATAAATAAAAGAATTTTCAAGATCTACCTGGATAAAGAGAAACAGTTCAATTATGTGTCAACTTTTGATCTTTTGATATTTTTATTTTAATAAATCATTTCATTTTTTAAGCTGGAAATAATACCTGCATAAAATAGTGTTTAGGGGGATGGTATTCTTAAAAAATATTAAAAAAAAAAAGACATGAGGGAGGAAATTCTTCTCCTGACTATTAAATAATGAAAGTAGGCCAAGTCTCTGCTTGGATCCAAAGCTCTTCAAAATAATTCATCATTTTCTTTTCCTTCTTCCCTTACCCTAGTTTCAGATTTTTGGAGGCTTTTTTTTTTTAAGAAAGTTAAATGAAAATCAAGCTTCTAAGTAGCTCTTGGGATCCCTGTGAATTCCACATCAGGGCTTCCCAGTGTGCTGCTCAGCTGCAAGAAAAGGATGAAAGAATATCAATGTCTCCTGTTCAGATAAACACATGTAGGCCTGTTATAACAAAGGGAGTGATTTAGTCTTTTACTTGAGCAAGAGTAATAAAACATTCTTTTCCATTGCTATCTGTAACATAAGTAGATTTGTCCCAAATGTTGTAAAAAGTGGAAATATATTTATAGTCATTCTGAAGAGATTCAGGTAACAGAACAAGGGGCCAAACGAGTGAGGATCAGGCTTTCCATTGTCACTGACAATTTGCCTTTATTAGGAAACAGAGGTGGGATTCACCTCATCCAGCTTTAGAGATCTTCACTGCAGTGCCCCCAGCTGTGCCAACCACCCCAGGTTTCTTTGTAGTCAGCTGAGAGAAAAGGCATGAGTGAATAACTATAATTCCCATGACCTACTTTAGTAGTCTAAATTCAGACTGTGCAAGGATTCATCTCTCTTCATAGACTAGAAAGAGGTCCTAAGTGGAAATGTCAAAATTTATTCAGATGAACTACCCTGTAGATGACCTGAAGAAGCAGGACATGAAAACATTGTGATTTGCAATGTAATACCTCTTGTAAAGCCCTGATCAGGAAGTAAAATTCTATTAAACTTACTGAGAGTCTGGTCCAAAGGCAAGTTGTCAGATCAAGGTAGGAGAAAAATATTGTTATGTGAAGCTAAAAGGAAGATTTTAAAACAGAGAAAATAAAGACCAGAGTTATTTCTAATTGTAGTGCTGAGAATCCCATTGCCCTGAAAGAATTAAGCATCAAGAATTTCAGCTAATTGATCCTTTAATTTTCTAGTCTCAAGTAACCTCTGCATAGGAAAAAAAATCACCAATCCAAAGTGACTCATTTTCAAACTTAAAATGTTTTCTTTTCTATTTTCAGTAAGACCTCACGCAAAAACAGCACTTTTCAAATGTTGTATGGAAAATTTAAAAATGGGGTACAGCGATAATGCTGAGAGTCCCTTCAAGAACAGCTGCAGGTTAGGGGCTGAAGGCTTGCACTACATTAATTTACTGTGGGCACAGCATCACTGACTTCAATGGGACACAGGGCTCTGCCATCAGTAGTGCTGACTGCAGGGCTTAGGCCAAAATCTGTGTCTTTGTTTGGAAAGACAGGTGCTTGTTAAAGGAAACAGGAGCTTCTTCTGAAATGGAGAATGCAAACCCTCCCCACCCCTCCAAATTGCTATGAATAAGGGGCTCTCAGGCAAAAAACATGGGAGCAGGAAATAACAGTTCTTTAATAGGGAAGGGAAAATAAAAAGATAAAATACAACAATGCAATACACCAGAACAACACTGTCAGAGTCAGAACTCAACCTGACACCCTGTGGGTCAGGGTGTTGGTAGCAGTCCAGTTGGAAAAGGGGCTGCAGTCCTCCTGGAGTGTCAGGTGTGGTTCTGTTGGAGCAGGGGAGTCCTGTAGGAAAGGGGTGTATTCTTCCTCCACAGATCCGTGGAAGTAGAAGCAGCTGCTGTTCCTCTGGGGAGTCCAGTGGAGCAAAAGCTGTCTTGGAGTCAGAACCTTGCAGGTTATATCTGCATGGCACTGCTTGGCTCCTCCCTCTGGGTGGAGCATCTCACAATGGGATGCTATAGTTCTTATCAGTCCTGTGGTGACATTCAATAGCCCCTTATCAGCAGATGTCCCCTGTTGATTATGATCACTCCAGAAGAGAGATAAGGAGCATTGCCCACTTCACACCAGACAACTGCCATACAGATGGCAGTAGAATACATCTTGCCTTGCAATCTGGAACAATCTGCAATGAAATTTGGGCCTAAAAAGTTACTGAGACTCCATGGTATGTGTGGTCATGCAGCACTCTCTCTCTCATTATGTTGAATAAAATCCCATCCTGGGTGAAGCCCACAAGTTTCTGCCTCAGGCACTGTCCCTGCCTGTGCAGCAGTGGTGGAGCTCTGGCACCCCAAGCCCTCAGCCTCTGACACCTCTTTGGTCTCAAAGCAGAGCGTGGCACTGGCTGGCAGCTCCTGCTGGCATCCCTCTGTTCACAGCTCAGCTCTCTCCTGCCCTCACATCAGTCTGGGGGAGAGAAACCTCACTCTGGCTTCCAGCCAACCTCAGTCTGATAGGAAAAGCCATGAAGCAGTCCTCATTCAAAAAAAATGGGGTCAGATTCAAGTCTCATGATGAAAGAACTCTCTCTTTTCATCTGAGTGGGTCTTGCACTCATTAAATGTATTGCATGGAGCTACAGACATTCAGAGTTTAATAAGGATAATACAATGAAAACTGTGGAGTTTCTTACAGCACAGCTGCAAGAAAGGAGTTGAAGACTGAAAATCTCTTCAGTAGATATCTATGAAGGGAATAATCCTGGCTGAGATTTAAATTACTGAGTTTTGCTATCTGTATAATTATTAATGATCTGTACTGTTTTCAAATTTTATTATTTATTAATAGGCTACATAGATTTTTGGTGCCTCAAACAAATGGATTACAGAGTATATGTGTCCAGATTATTTTCTGGTCTAAAAGTATATTTTGTGACTTTTGATATTGTCACTGATCCATAGTACCATTATTTATTTCAATAATAAAATTGCAAATGATGGTAGGTATCTAGTTTTATCAAACTGGAAAATCAGCAAGATCATTATTCTGAAAGGTGATGGAATAGGGTGGTAATGTGGGATTTGATCTTGTTATTTAGTCACTGAAAAGTGGAAACTGAGCAGAGAGGCTGACAAAGCTTTAATGAATATTGGTTTGACTCTCCCACTATGTCTGGAAGTGGGAGAAGATCAACAGTTTGCTGGAGCCACTTTTCACAGAAAGAGCTACTTATTTCTCATATATCTCCACATGAAGAAACATCAACAAAGACCTCCAAGCAGGAGATGAGAGATGACTAACAATCTGCATCGTCCTAGCAGCTGATATCGCCTCTCAAAGGGCAGTGTCTGTTTTTCTGTCTGCATTTGTTCATTGCCCCATGTGACAAATTACTTTTCTGGTGTTTAAGCCAATTCTGCCTCAATACCTGGCACGAAATCCAAAACAAGCCAGACTCTACAACTGATTTTCATGTCTATGTCAAACCATATTATCAAAGCAAAAGGACAAAACAAAACTACAGATCTAAGTTGGATCTTTTCAGGGAAAGAATAGGTTAAAAAGTTCTTTCCTAGGCTTCTGCTGGCAGTTCTGTTTTAACATGAGCTCTCCAGAGAAAGCTGAGTTTGAGCTGTGGCAGCCCAGGTATGTGAAATACCTGAGTGCCCTGTGTGTGAACTGCCACTGAGCTCAGAATCGGGGTGCTTATGAGCATGCAGGAAACCAGGTCTTGCCTGAAATGTTCAAACAAACATTCAAGGAAAAGAGGCCAAAAATCTTGCAGAAGCATTTTGCTCAGATTGATGATTATTTTCTGCTTCTGAGGAAGCCACACAATTTTTTACAGAAATTTTTATGCCAGTCTCTGATGATGTGTCACATTTTGCACTTGATTGTCAGGGATAATACAAGAACCACTCAATCTCACCTAATAAAAAGCTTAATGAAACTAGAAGAGTGTTGTTTGTACATACTTCTCCCAGCTTACACTTCCCAAATCTCTGAAACAAATCCACTATATTTGCTCCTTAGGTTGTATTGTATTCACATAACAGTAGTCCCTTACCTTTTTAACTCTGGGCAGTAACGAGCACATTATCATAGCCAATGAAAGCAAACTACCAAACAGCTGTAACTATTTTAAAGAATAAAATCTCAGAGGAGTCTTATTACAAAAGCAAATTTGATATGGACACACAAGCCAGCACAGGCTCTCTCCTAGCATAAATCACACCAGTGCCATTATGAAACTGGACCAGGTTTTAGACCCGCAGAGGATCCGACCTCTTGCTCTTGCATCAGGCGGCTCAGAAAGGCTGTTCCAGTAATTGCATCCTCAACCATGCATGTGCTGGGCTGGAGCACGTCCCTCTGATCAGCTCCTGGGAGTTGAGACACACAATTCATACAAAGGTGGAAAGACAGCATAAGTTATGTGCCCTGTGAAGGAGCTGCCAAGGTCACTGAACCAGTGTTTTTTGTGTCATTACAGAAAATGAAATTTTGTGGGAGAGACAAATTTCCACAAGGCAGGAAATAGACAGAGTGAGTGTTTTGCACATGATTCTGGGGAAAAAAAAAACAGTTCAGAAATATTGTTCTCATTAAGAGTACCAGCACATGAGATAATTGTGTTTGAGGTTGGTAATTACCATATTTGCATGTTTACGTTGTATCTGCGCCTTCCATGTTATTAAGTGACTGCTGCATTATTTCATCAGAATGACATGCTGTCATCATGGGAGCTGGAATATCTTCTGTGTGTCAAAGCACACAGCTGTAAAAAGCATTGTACAGCCCCTTGTTTTCATCCTACACCAAACTAGCAAAAAGCAAATTCATTACAGGAAAAGATCAGCACAGCTAATGGAGCTATGGCTGGGGGAGATGGATTTGGAAGATAGGACTGTATAATTTAGAGTACCTGGGCTAAGCATCTCTCCAGTATTCCCACACACAGCGAGATACGGAATTATTGTGTTTTGTTATGTGCACTTACAGACCTTTAGTCTAAACAGTGCAGCATGCTTTATGGATATTAATTAATGAAACTTTAAAAGCTGCATATAGGGCACCTAATTTACTGCTACTTATGTCAGACTTCAATTTATCTGTAAACATCATAAAAATCTTGAAAAGTAGGTAACCCTGTTTAAACCTGAAAATACACCCTGTTCATTTCCTCAAGCCATTTATAAGTTGCTTACTGAGATATTTTTGGAATTTTCTGGGCAGTCAGCATCAAATATGTAAAATATATCCTCCTTAAATAAAGATCTAAGAAGAAATAAAGGAAATAACTGAAGACTAATGGAAAACATTGCAATAAATGGGACAATCCCTTGATAAAGGAACTGCCCATCTCTCTCCTCATATCTTTTCTATCGCCTTCATTCCATTCAGCTATGGAAGGTCAAGGCCAAAGTTGAGTAATTAACCAATGAAGGTAAAGGAAGTTAAAAAGGATGCATTGCTTGGAACAGGATTTTTGTTATTGAACCTCAGTTTTTGGGTATTATCATTAGTCAAAAATAAGCACAATAAGCAGAATTACTTGCTTGTAACTAGATGGGAATACACAAGTGAAAAATCTAATGTCAAAGTTATGTCAATTTATTTTCTGAGGTCCTTTCTTATTCAGTCTTAAACTCCAATCAAGTCAGTTATTGAATATTGAAATTAAGCAAATCACTAAATTATTATCTTTAAAAAATGGTCTGGTTTCAGTGTTATTCCTTTCAGCTACATTTACAGAGGTTTATAACTAAGAATTTAATGCAGAGGTAATGAAAATTATAAAGCATTACAGGAAACAAAAATTGTTGTTTTTTCTTGGAAGTAGTGATACATCCAAATGATTTATTTCACTAAAAGTTAAGCTTCTATGCATATCTGCTATGATTTTTTGACAAAGTGACCTAGTATTCTTTTTTCTTTTTCACAGGGAAAAGATAAGTGAATCACATGGTGGAAAATGAAGAGGACTCTTATTAAAGTAGAACACAAGAAAAAGTTCTAAGGAAAGTGGAGAATCCTTGGAATGAAATGGAGACTTGAAAGTGAAAAGTACAGACAGATATAGTGGAACAATAAAGATTCAAGTTCAGCTTGGAAGGGTGAAAATAGTACCAAGTGATTAGGAGGTAGACATAATACTTTCTTGTTGTTACAGCCTAATCTGTTGTTGATTTCAGATATTCAGCACAAGACTTAGAAAGGGTGAATGGCCAAACTAACACTGGAATATGCCTGTGGAGATCGACAAGGCACTTATCTTAGATTGCTTTTTATAATATTGGGTGATGTGATTTAAGTAGAAGGAAAGCCTTACAGGACAGGGCATGTAAAAATACAGTGGGGAGAGGCAGTTAGCAATTTATTGATGTTTCTTCCATTTGTCACACAGAGCTGAAGTGCCTGGACAGATCACCAATTTAACTATGTCTCAAGGAGCTTCTAATTATGACTTGTAGTTGTTCCTGCTTATCCATGGGCCTGCAGAACCCATCACCACACATTTCAGGCCATTGTAATGGCGATGTAGTCACTGTGCATTTCAGGTGAGCTGAAGACTGACCTGCTCTGAAGGTGTCTTTTGTCTATAAATCTTAAGCATTTTCTCTTATTTGACAGTGGATCACTTTATTACATGTTGTAAAATATAGAGCAAATTAAAAGTGGTGATACCAGTACCCATCTCTGCTATCTCAATTGCTCCTCTTTGGAATTTTTTTCCCTGAGTTTGAGCAATTTTTTTTTTTTTCAGTTATTATGTGTAGATATGGTGCTTAGGGACATGGCTTAGTGATGGACCTGGTAGTGTAGGATTAATGCTTGGACTTGGTGATCTTAGGTGTCTTTTCCAACCTTAATGATTCTGGGATTCTTTGATTTTCCTCCAATAAACTCAACTATTGAATTATATTCTTGCAACTCAGACATAGAATTTGAGTACTTAACATTCTTTAAAAACCATTCTTCAAGTTGAAGCCTCTATGTGGAGAGAGTTCTTATTTAGCATTGCTTATGCCTTGCTCATGAAAGACTTGTCTGTAAGGTTCTGAATGGCAATAAAGCCTGACTTGCATGAGAAAGACTGCAGTAATGCCATGCTTGCATGATAAGGATGTTTGTTAGCTTCGAGAACTCAAATAGCAATTGCAGAAGTTTAGAATTGCTCATGGAAAGATAAAGTTGGGTTTACTCCTTAGTCCAAATATTCACACCCAAAGTCACCTGGGGTAAAAATCAAGAGTGTTTTTTGGGCCCTAGAGTTTCTCAGGACCCATCCTCTTACCTCAAACACATTTATCATCCAGTCCTTTTCAGTCTGTTTGCAGTTATGTTGCTCCTTCCTTAAACTTCCCTTCAGCATCCCAATTTGCAGACCAAGAGGAAAGGTTGAAGCTTTCAATAGAATTAAAGTTGTGAGAATACTTCTTAACTACTGAGTCAGAAAAAGAGTGGTTTATTTCATGTTAATATTGCTTGGTAGTCTGGAAGGGGAGAGCCTCTTCCCTGGCTGTTAGGTTTACCCTGTCACCTGTCATCCCTGAGAGCTCTCATCTGACAGGCTGACTTGCCTGCAGGTTGCCAGATTTCCACTTCAGCAGCTGCTCTTCAGCCCTTTGCTCCTGCCCTGGGGCACGATGACATCTGTCACAGCCATCAGGGCAGTTCAAGGCTGGTGTTTACAAGAGCCATGATTGGGGATGGCAGGAGCAGCCTGGTGAAAGTGACTCCCCAGGCATTTTAAAACATCCCTGAGAGATCATCTGTCCTCTGAAATAGAGGAATGATGTTTGCTAGACCCTACATTTGGGCATAAAATAGAGATGGCACCAGTTACTTGCATGACTCCTTGTGGTACATGGGATAGATTAACCACTGCTGTTTGAGTTCACCCATCTGTCCACCCTGTATTTCAGAGGGGTGACAAAAATACCTTGGCCTGAAAGATGTCCAGGCTAACGAGGCCAACAAAGAGTGCATGTAGAAATGTTTGTCACTTGTTCATGGCTCTGATCAGGTCATCCAGCAGCTTCAATGCCCACATGATATTTGTCTTGTCTTTTGACCATGAATGAGTTTGAGCTGTTTGCCAAAGGCATTTTTTTTGTGGCTGCTGCTGCAGTTCCCACACCAGAAATGTATTTTTCATGGCTTTATCAAAATATTGTACGGAATATTTTCCGGAAAGAATATTCCCTCAAGAATCATCTTGGTGATTTCCTCTGCTGGCAGGTCAGTCAGCTGCTTGTCTCTAAAGGAGATGCAAAGAGTTTTGTCAGCAATGGGTAATGGCTCACCATTCTTTGTGACATAAAGACATCTGATTGCATGCACTGCTCTGTCCATCAGGTTTGACCTCCCAGGGTTTGTGAGATAACAGACTTCTGTGCAGTGAAGGTTTCTGCAGATTTGCCAGATGAGGTTCAGACACTCTTGTAGTGAAGCTGCCATGACATCTGAGATTTTTAGAGCTTTTCCAAAGTTTTAACGCTGTTATGTCTTATGGCACTGATAATGAAAAATGAATTTATATTTAATCATTCTTGACATATATTGGGTCAAGTATTTTTTAACAAAGGCATTTCTAATTGAACACTTACTGACTTTTCAGCTTCTGGTTTTCAAATTTATTTTCAGTAGATTTATCTCTTTCTAAAGGAATAGAAGGCACAGTATGCTCATTTATTGTAACAACTAAGCCAAACAAATGTTTTCTGAAATTCCCAGCACTTCCTTAATCTTTAAATAGACATTGCTACTTCAAATACATGGGATGCTTTGGAAAGACATTTCCAGAAATTGCAGAGGTGCATGTGTTTAATTCTGGTAGGCAGTGTCTGCCTGCATCAATAACTTTCCAACATTTTAATTGTACTCTCCAGGCTCTGTTGGTGAAACTTAAAAGAGTTTAAAAATGGTAACATACTGTAACTAATCTGCAGCAGTACAAGTCAACATGATTCATACTTCCATTAAATTTTCTCAGCCTGGTAAATTTTCCTATTTTTAAATTTCTGTGGGAAGAAAGCATGTCTGAGACACTATGAATGGGGTTATTCTGGGCCACCTTCAGTGGAATGCATCATGATTTTTCACAACTGCTAATTATAATAGAAGTCTCATTTTGGTGCTTTAATTCAACATGCTTTCCTCAGTCTTGCCTGCTAGGACCCCCTGAGAGTGAATATGATGAAAAAGCAGGTCTGAAGCAGCCAAAATCATTGGCCACCCTTGAAAATCCTTGCCAGGATCTTCCAGAGGGGTCAGGGTGTAGCTCATGCTCCACTGATGGAGAGCAATGCATGAGCTGCAAACCTCCTGTCAGGGGATGTGCACAGAAAAGCCCAGATGGTGGGTCAGCAGAGACAGACAGACTGAGGACACACTGCCACTCCTGTGTGCTCAGTACCAGCAGGCAGGACTGCACTGACCCTGTGCATGTGTGTGCTTCATATTCACCCAGGCTGTTCCCTGCATGCTTTCTTGTGCTATCATTCTGTGCTATCTAATTAACATGTCAACCCATTTTTCTTTCCCCTGCCGTAGGAATCTTGGTTTTATTCCTTTTATTTCCCCCTGTTTTCCTTTCTTTAATACCTCTTCTTCATAATTTATCATTCATTTACATTTCAATTAACACTAGCTGTTTGTAAAAGCTACCCTGATGGGAAGTATGAAATAAATTATTGAAGTTAGTATAATCTGCACTTCCCATTACCACCTCATTTACCTTAATGGCACTAAAAAGGCTGTAGCTCCCAGTGGAACTCATGCTTCTAATAGGAATTCCCTTGGGAGCCAATCTCATGTGAATTACATATTTACATATGGCATAGGTTTTGCTAGGTGATTATAGGCTGAGATTTAGAGTATTATCCTTTAAGGATGGCAGCTGCATGGAAAGCTGCCTTTCCAGAGTCAAAACATGACACTGCTTGCTTCAAACAGCGAATATGTCTAAGAGGAATCACCAAAAGTATTGTCAGCTCATTGGGCATTTTCAAACTTGTCTACCAATTTTAAGAAATTAAGTGTGTGATCTTTCCCCCATTGAAATGAGGAAAAAATATAAAAAAACTAGAGTCCTTTTAGAACAATGGTGTCCTTTTGTTTGGATAAACTAAAACTTGATTTATGGGTTTTGCTTTTTTTTTTTTTTTTTTTTTTTACAATTCCCTGTTGTTTTAATCCAAAACTTTTCAAAAAAAACTTTAAAAGATATATTTCAAATTTTTTTTTTTTTAAATTAACACCTTCAAGCTAAAGTTGCCATCTGTGAACCAGTGTTTGGTCATGAAGATTTCAGTTTGGAGGCTGTCAAGCAGCAAAATTCATTGTTCCTTTCAGGAAGACAACACCCAGGCACTAACTAGGATTCAGAAGTCGATGCAATTGAGCTGTGCAACAAGAAACTGTCCCACTCCCAATGGCTTTTTCCAACAGAAACAAGATGCTAAAAGCAATAATATGGGAAGGAGGCAAAAGAGACACATAAGGTGACTTCTGGAATATGCAAATTTGCAAGGATAGTCTGACTAGTAAACTATGTAATTTTTCCTTCTTTGAGTTTCAGGATATCTTAGCTAAAATCATTCAAAATAGCTATGTACAGAACTGAGGAAACTGTGTCCTGGGGAAGAGATTTTACTTATTTGCTGCTCTAGTATTGGGAAAGATGTGGTCTGACTCCTTTAATGCTTGCCCAGAGCCCAGCTGTGGGACTGCATCCATACTTTGAAGTAGCAGCATCCAAATTTCATGATCTGGATGTTGGTACCACATGAAAGCTGGACCTGGGCCTGCCCTCATTGCCATGAGGCACTTTGTGACTTTGAGACATTCTTATTTCTGTTTGTGTTTGTGTCTTCCCCCCTCCCACATGAAACTGTCTGGAAACACAGTACAGTGGTGTTTTTATAACAAAGAGTTAATGTTCATCACTCCAAGGTACAAGGACAACTTCCACTACACCAGATCTCTCTTTTTTGAATGACTATAAAGGAAAGGAATGTGCAATAAATTTCTACATTTTCTGCTTCTAAGAATGAAAAAATTAATAACTCAATTCTTATGGAGCAGGTTCCTGCTTCACACCATCCAAGTCCATCATGTAAATTCAGAACATTTCCAGGATTAGTTCAGGGTGAAAACTCTACAGTTAGAATTTTGTCATTTACTGTAACACAAATCTCCATGAAAAGCTATTTCACTTCCTGGAGTCACTCCAGGTGAACATGGTTGTAAGTGATAAAATAAATCTCAGTCCTATTGGTAAGAATAAAATGAGGGGAAAAAAAAAAAGAAAAGAGGAAAGAAAGAAAGAAAGAAAGAAAGAAAGAAAGAAAGAAAGAAAGAAAGAAAGAAAGAAAGAAAGAAATTGCAAGCTAAGGCACTCAAGTCTTTACAAAAAGAGAGAGCAAAAGTTAATGATCTAGCAGAGCTGACAACCTATGAGTCAAGTCAATCTCATCTGCCTTTTTCAAGTGAAAGATGTGACAATACAGTTATTGGTCATTTCCCCTTCATTCAAATTGTCTCAACTCAAGCAAATTGTGTGTGGTGACAAATGGTGGCAAATGTCATCCCACACAGAGACATCCCAGATAAAGAGGGCAGTGAGGCACTGGAACAGGTTTTCCAAAGAAGTTGTGAATGCTCCATCCCTGGAAGTGTTCAAGGCCAGGTTTGATGTGACTTGGAGAAATCTGGGATAGTGGAAGGTGTCAATGCCCATGGCAGGAGGGCTGGAAAGAGGTGATCTTTAAGGTTCCTTCAAACCCAAACCATTCTATGATTCTGTGATGACCCTCTCTAATTCTTTGGGGCAGAGTCATGTGAAGGGGAAAACAACTCAGTGTACAGCCTCTTTCTGCTTTTGAAACCAAGTGTAACAAACTCAGTGCCATGAGCTTTCTCCAGTGGGGAGCCTCTTTCCACTTTTCTGAGGTTCTTCCTTCCACAGCACACATGTGCTGTCTTCCATCAAGGCTGGAACTGACACACCAGTCAAAACAATTCACTGACTAATTTTAAACAAAAAGCCTGTTTACATGAATAATCATTACTGAATATGTCTAACTATGAAAAGACTTCTCACAATAGCAACCTATTGTTGGAAGTCAATGCATTATGCATTGTTTGAATTAAATCAGGATCTACACTGCAGTGGATTAATCTAGCTGTATCTTGTGGATTTTTTTCTCTTCCTGTTTTTGTAACCCATCTGCCAACTACAATAGGCCACAGTTTTGTTCAGCTTTTTATGCTGGGAAGTTATTAATACCAGATGTTCATTTTTTGGAGTATCCTAAGCATAAAACATTCCATAATGAAAAACAAAATGTTAACAATTATATACCCAAACTTGGTGGATTAAAGATCCTATTAAAATTCTGGACTATGTCCCATGTTTAATGCATTAACTCTTTTTTCCATCAAGGGAGGCCTGAGGCAGGCTAGGTTTCATTTTGCTCAAGGGAGAAAGGAAATCTATTCACATCTCTAGCATTGTTCCTTCAATGTGTTTTGTCAAAAATATCATGACTCTAATAGAGTTACAGAGAGGACAATGGAAATACATAGGTCAGGAGTTTTAGCTGGGATTCTGTAGATAAGGATTGCCATGCAGGACTTTCAGTGAATTTTCAGCTGAGGTCAGCTCTGCATTCCAATGAAAAAATAACCATCTGACAGAAAAATAGAAATTATAACAAAAAAAAAAAAGGTGAAAACTCTCATCTTTAAAAGAGAGACAGCTTTATCAAGGAGGAAAATAAGCAAAAGACAGGATCTTCAGCTGCTAAAAATTGGTGCAGCTGCATTATTAATTCTAGAGAGTTGCCTCTTTTCATAGCTTATCTCCCTCCATTAGATTTTCCTAAACCACTGTTAATTTTCTGCAGCCTGACTTTGGGGAAGTATAGCCTGCTTTGTAAAATTTCAATGAATTCTTAGTGGCCACATTATTTAAGATGCTGTAGATATTCCCAGTGAATTTCTAAGGCCCAACTGGGAGGGAAGTAACCACTGCAGACTGGGCAAGGCAGCATTTGCAACTCCTGTCAATAAACCGTGGTGGGAAGGGGTTCAAATGATCATTTGTATGTTATACAAAGCCCCTTGTTGCAGCTTTCCCCCTTGAACTTCTTTCAATGTAAGAGCAGAAGGACAAATCAAGAAGTAATGGAGCTTTGAGAGAGTCAAGAGAAGGGGCTGTGTTTGCCCTTCCTGGAGCTTCACAGGGTTGGAGGCATGGGAGTCACAGAGCACCCAGCCAGTTTTCCTGGCTGGGGTGTGTCACAGAAGTTTTCATGCTATTTTCTACACATGCTGGTGAATACTTCCCTGGAAATGTTCAAGGTCAGGTTGGATGTGGCCCTGAGTAAGTTGATCTAGTGAAAGGTGTCCACTGCTCATGATGGGCTGCTTGGAGGTAAATGATTTTTAACTTCCTTCCAATCCAAACTATTTTATCATTCTCTAAGTAATTAATTTTGGTTTTGCATAAACACAAAATGGACAAATTAAGCGCTATCAAGTCTGGAACACCCCCCTAGAATGCATGGTGTTGTTCTGGCTTGCTAAGGGTGAATTTTAATCAAGAGGAAAAGTAGTTTTAACTTTGGCACTTCAAGAAGTATAAAAAGTATGAAAGGTTTTTTAGTGATAATTTTTTTTCCCTGTCTTTTAGATCTTGCAAGTACATGCAAATGGAAGCATCTTGAAAGCTAATGTCTATGTTCAAAGGAAAAAGCTTACTTTCAGTTCATAATTTAATCTGTTTAGTTTTATATGGTAATGTTGCTAGTTTAAAAAGCAAACTGCCTGACATACCTCAAGAACTAATTTTTTAGTGCCTTTTAGAAGGCACTGTTGTGTCTTCTAATTCATATGCTGTTAGCTTTTCTTTTTTGTGGATATCTGTTGGATAATCTCATCTCACTCAGTGCACAGAGCTCACATTAACATCAGTGAAAATTTCCTGCTTGGAACAAGTGCAGGATTAGCAATAGGTGCACTTCAATAGCTTTCCTTCACATTGGATAAACCCCACAAAGGTCAGATGTTTATCTGGAGCTTATCTGACTTACCCAACCCTCTGGAGGTTACTAAATATCATAAACTGAACCTTTCTTTAAAAACTGACGGAACTTCCTAATCTAAAGCTGACCAGAAATACCACAGGTAAAGATTTTCCAGTAGGATTTTTGCTTTTTTTCCCAGGTTAAAAAACACAAGATAATTGAGCAGACAAGCAGACAGTTATTTCATGTTCACAGAACATTTTTTATCAAATCTGGGTGTAAGCATGGGCAAAGAAATTGGAGGGATAAAGGGTGATATGAGAGTTTTCTCTACCTGAACAGATT
The DNA here is from genome assembly GCF_963513975.1 of Fringilla coelebs. Lineage (NCBI taxonomy): Eukaryota > Metazoa > Chordata > Aves > Passeriformes > Fringillidae > Fringilla > Fringilla coelebs. The sequence continues at coordinate 6,322,427 of NC_140028.1, read as the reverse complement.
TAGCCATCCCTAAACAGGCCTGGATATAAATATTTAATACGACTGGAGAGCTTTTCCCAGTGTGATTTCATTTCTTTTCCTTAAATGGTGCATCACTTCTCTTTATCCTCTGCTTCCTTCCATCTATGCAGGTGCACATGCAAACACACACACACACACTCACTCACTAACATTTATAGATATGTATAATAATTTATCAGAATAAAACATTCTTCCACTGTAAGATATACAGACAGCAGTTCACTGGGTCTTTCCAATTTGCAGTCAGACTGTGAGAAAATTATATTTCCCCAAGCAATGTTTTTTTCTTATAGTTCACAATTCCGTCTCCCACCGAAATAGCATTTTTTGATTTTCCAACAAATGAAAAAGAATAAGATAAAGATCAAGGGTGAAATGATGCAACTCACAAAATTAAATAAGCAGGTGTGATAATACAGTGGATAGTTGCAGAGCTGCTTTTCCAAGGCAGAAGAAAATAAGGGATTCAAAAAATACTCTCTCTGATTGTTTTTTTACTCATAGCTCTATCAAAGTGCTGCTTTCTCTTTATCTAATGCATTTATTTGTCTCACTGTAAACACATCTGCTTATGCATCCCTTCACTCCCATATTTGTCTTTTTCCATCTTGAATTCATCAGTCCTATATCAGAGTTCTGTGCATTGCAGAAACCTCATCAGGTTGTTCCCTTCAGCAGACATTTTTGTTGGGTCTAGCCTTGTTTATTTCTTGTACAGTTGTTTGATTCTTTGTTACATGCCACTCTTAGATATGAAAAATGTCTGTCCCATTTCACCCCGTGGCAATTGGAATAAAGGCCACCTGCCTTACAGGTCCTGCCACTTCCAGCCCTGCATTTCTTTGCCCTTTAACCTGAGTTCTCCCCCCAGCATCACAAATTTCAGGAATTTCTTAGGACACTCCTGAGACTGAGGTTAGGATCCTCTTTTCATCCAGGAACTGATTTTATGAAAATTTGGAGATTCCTCAGAAGCATAACCAAAAAGTATGAATGGAAAAGACACCAAAGGTAAGTAAGACTTGAATGTCCATTTATGTGTGTAGTGCCTGCAGCCCTTTGGGAGCCCAAAGACTTGGTGGCCCATCCTCAGGATAAAAATGGCTTTTTGTCTTGCTTCTGCCTCATTCACACCAGATGTGTGCTTGGTCCTACATCTGATCTCCAGGAGGGCTGGATTCTCTCTTCTGGCTGCAAAGCATCTTGTCTTCACCTCAAAATATTCTGCTTCAGTCTTTGTTTTGAGTTGTGCTGGCAGCTCCCAAGGTCTGCTGGTAACCTGTCAGAGTTGTCTGTCTCAGACCTGTGTATGAATATTCTGGAGGTAATTACAGCATGAAAATGTACCCAGGGTGTACAGTTTGCCATGGATATATGTACTGGTCTATTGAGTGCTTATTGGCAGATAAAATTCTTTGACACATTTGCAGATAAAGTAAAAACAAAATTGATTAGAATTAGTTTGTCCTACTTTATAGACACCTTAAAGGCAGTACTTATTTGTAATTTGTAAGTATACAAAATCTTTTATTGCATCCATTTTCTCTTTAGATATTAATGTCTACTTTTAAATTATTCTACACAAAAAAATTTGTAAAACAAACCAGAACCCAGATCTGAGTCTTTTAATCCATAGCTGGAATTTTGCTTTAGAAAGAGACTATTCAAAAAAATATTCATTTACAATATACCATTTAACAACTTGTTGACCAGCCTATCAGAACTAAAATGGAATGACATTTAGGTCTATTTTTCCAGAACTGTAGCTAATTCTGCAGGGCTGTTAAGATAGAGCCATGTGAGCACATGCTCTGGCGTTTTTCTTTTTTTCTTTTATTTTTTTAATAAAATATTATAAAGTTCATTTGACATGTTGATTTCTCAGAAGTGTTCAGAGAAACCAGAATTCTTGGGGAATTTTGTTGTTTTTCAATTACACTAATTTAAAAATGTTATGTCAAGCCTCTAACATTTTCCAGATGGCTCCTTTATATGTCCTTTTTTTTTTTTTTGCCACCACAATAACCCCCACCTCAAAACCAAAAAGTGATCTTTCTTGTTTGGGACACTGCTTTCAGAAGTAAGATAAATTTAGAGTCCAGATATTTTTGTATTGAGTCTGACCCTTACCTTACAGATAAAGATCCTTATTTTATGTGGCTGTGCCAAATTTGCCACGTAGGATGGGCAGTTTCAGATTAGCTAGATATGCTTTGCTTCAATTGTCTCTTTTTACTAAAAAGTCTTTGCCTCTTAGTCCAGTTGGCTTTGTAGAAGACCTGCAGCAGCAGTCATGATACACTCAAGAGAGGCATTGCAGCCTGAATTGTTGCCTTGTATTAGACCAAATTACATTTAGTTAACTAAAATCAAACACAAAAAGGGAGTGCTCAACAGATGGAAGTCAGGCCAGGTGAGCTAGAAGGAATCCAGTTCCTAAAAACTTTCTTTGAGTATGCCACCAAAAATGCTTAATAGGAGCTACTTGGGTGTGGCATGAAGGATTGTGTCCAGCATTTCCTCACTTGGCAGAGCAGGCAATGAAGGAGAGGGCACAGCTGAGTCCCTGAGTACACAAAAGACATTGATAAACTATTGAAAAAACTCAGTGAAGCACAACTGAAATGATAGAAGTGTCACAGAACACCATGTGTGAGTCACTATTACAGAGCCTGAAAATGAAGAGTTTTAGGGAAAAAAAAAAAAAGAGAAGAGAACACTTTGGCACTTTGTGGCCTCTACATTAATGCATAATAAATAGAAAATATGTGTACAATGTCACATCATAAGAATTTTTCATTCACTCTGCACAAGAAGCCAGGCAGAAGAATTTGTCTCATGTCAATTGCTTTTACCCTGGTGGGAAAGTAGTTTAGAATTTAATAATGACTTTATAAATTATGTTCTTTAGAAATTACTCTAAAAACCTAAGACACTTAATAGAGAAAAAGTGTATTCTCTGTAGAATGTCTGAGTCTTATGGAATTAAATGACAGGGATCTAATGCTCTGCTAAATACCAAATTATAGTTTCAAGTAAAAAACAAATTATTGAATCCTAGATATTTTCTGTCAAGTTCTACATAATTTTTTTGTTAAGAAATTGCTATAAAGCATGAAGCAGGAAGCCAGAATGATTCAAAATTATTTTAAATATGCTATCAATGTATTTTAACTAACATTTTCTAGAAGTAGAGTGTAGACAACATTGTTGTTTTTAAAAAAGATAAATTGGTTAAATTGAAGTTTAATTCACTGCAGTAACATTATGCTAATCTATATATAATTGTTATTTATCACCCAAATTTAGAAAAGCAAATTTTTTACTATCCCATTTTTATTACTTCTAGTGCTTTTGAAAAGTTCTCAAGTTTTGCTTGCTTTTGTTTGGCTGGGGTTTTTTTTGGGTTTTTTTTTCACAATATCAGGGTCTGAGTTTTCATCTTCTATAATCCCATAATTGCTTCTTAAAGTGTTATTTCGATATTTATTATCTACAGTTGTTTTTAAATTTTAGTTCTCTCTACTGTTTCATTCCCATCTTTATTTGCAAATTGGCTAACCACAGGAATGGTAACTAGACCAAGCAGAAAACCAGCACGTGGATGTGATTGTTTAGTACAAACCTTCCTCTGAAAAGTCGAGAGGCTGCAAAAGCAAAACTGGATTTTACACTTCTGCAAGCAAAAGATGCAGAACTGTGATACTGTGATTCCTTCCTTCCTTCCTTCCTTCCTTCCTTCCTTCCTTCCTTCCTTCCTTCCTTCCTTCCTTCCTTCCTTCCTTCCTTCCTTCCTTCCTTCCTTCCTTCCTTCCTTCCTTCCTTCCTTCCTTCCTTCCTTCCTTCCTTCCTTCCTTCCTTCCTTCCTTCCTTCCTTCCTTCCTTCCTTCCTTCCTTCCTTCCTTCCTTCCTTCCTTCCTTCCTTCCTTCCTTCCTTCCTTCCTTCCTTCCTTCCTTCCTTCCTTCCTTCCTTCCTTCCTTCCTTCCTTCCTTCCTTCCTTCCTTCCTTCCTTCCTTCCTCCCTTCCTCCCTCCCTTCCTTCCTTCCTCCCTTCCTCCCTCCCTCCCTCCCTCCCTTTCCTCCCATAGTTAATCCAGATTTTGGCTGTTTCTTGTATTTCCTAACCTACCAGCAAAGAGCTAAGACAAATTCTGAACACCTGTCATGCACACAGGATCAATTTGAATATTTGAGGAAGGACCCAAGAAAGTACACGGGGTCCAGCCTGGAGTCCAGGATAAAGAATCCCATATTGCAGGAGGGGAAAGGGTCCCAGATGGGAAGGGGTCAGGTTATCCCACTCCTGGGGGATGTCCCATAGCCCTCCCTCCTGCTGCATGGCAATCCCAGCTCTCCCATGCCATTAGGAGTGCCTGTGCAGCACAGATCATCCTATGGAATGATGATTCCAGCACATGCCTGAGCAAAATTAGATCATGCTCTGAGGATGTGGGAGGAATTAGGAAAGATGAGGAAAGAAAGTACAAAAAAATTACAGTTTAAACCTCCTCATAGTTCACCAATTTCTCCAAGTCCCTGATTTGTACCAGAGCACCAGAAACAGGATGGTGCTTTCCAGAACTACTGAGTTACTGTCACACACAGCAACGCTGCCAAAATCGATTGGTGTGTACAGCTGAGAGCCAGTCCTGACCTCAGCAACCCTACTGAACCTCCTCAGTGCAGCTTGTGCCAAAACACAGTCCCTCACAGTAATCTGTATTGCACACATAGAAACAGATGCCTCCTCTCAGTGTGTTTCTTATGACAGGCAGGATGAGAAGATATTGAATTACAATAAAATCCTATGACAGCAGCCTGCCTTGGGATCTTCTCCAGTGAACTTGTTACTTTTTTTTCATGCACTGAGACATTTTTCCAGTCTATGTTTGACTTCCCAAAGGATACTTAATTCTGCAACAAAAACAGACAAACATTCCCTGCTTGATTTTTTTTTTATTTTTAACAAGTTATATCTGAAGATTAAATTGTATTACAGACTCATTGTGAATGGCTTTCAGAGTAAAAAATCTTTATTTCACATACTTCTCCCTCCACAAGATATGTCCTGTTGAGTAGAGGTTTGCAACCATATAGTGAGAAGTATCTACTAACTTAATTTACTGTACTGAGCACTTCAGAGACATGGCTGCAGTAAAATAAACAACACCAATTCAATTATTTTCTCTTATGTCACACTATAAACTTCATAAACATGTAAATTCAAAAATCTCCATAAACACTTTAGCATTATGAATCACTGCAGGGTATCACAGCTGGTTACCTGCAGAAATTGTGTCTGGAACCTAGTCCATCATTTAGAGGCAGCAGCAGATGTTAAAGGGAAACTGCTTTATGTAATCATCCAAAACAAAAAAATAAAGCAAGAGAAGCAGCAATACACTTAGCCAGACATTTCTGGCATCTGTTTGATACAATATCAGGGATCTGCATTTCTTTAGAGAATCCATACACACGGCTGGGAAAGATCATTCTGAAATGTGTTTGTTCAGAGCAGCATTGCTCTCAGGTTGGGTTCTGACAGTGAGTCAGAAATGAGACTTCCACATGAACCACGACAACAAAAAGGCTGCTGCCCACAGTCCTGCCTAGAACTAACACTGAGTTCAATTAATATGAATTAAAATTCTATAGTCACCTCCGCCACACCTGTCCATTTTCACCTGGGATTGTCACAGGAGCCTCTGGCAGCTGGGTGCCTCAACCCCAGCATGAAGCAGATGTGTTTTCTGGTTTCCCAGACTTGACTCTGCACCCAGCTCCTATCCTTAAAGGAACTCCTGTGTGAGATGATTTATAGTGTTATTTGACAAACACCTGAACCTCTGACCCAGCATGGCACGAGTTGTGTCCTGCAGTGATGGATTGCAGTCCAGCTATTTGCCTGCTCTCAGACCAGGCTGGAGTATCTCAGATAACAGAGCTTGGTCTGTGGGAGCTGTGACCAGTCAAAAATGCCTCACATGCCATTTATATTCATGTAGAAAGAGGTAGTGGAAGGGTTTCTTTAACTCCACAGCTCAGTTACAGTGCTCCCTCCAAAAGAAACCCCCCTGGAGACTGTCAAAAGCCCTCTGTGAGGTGCTGCTGGCTCCAGGGGAGCAAGGCATTCACTTTCTTGGGTTTGAGACCTGCTTCTATTTATTATTTCCATCTGTGTTTCTCTTTCTTTGATGAGTTCCTGGAAAAAATTAATTTTGTGTTGATATACTTTTAACCACTGAAGTGGTGTTTTTCCTTCAGTAAGAAAAGTACTGAAAAATAAATTAAGGATAAAGACCACTCATGGAACAGTTTTAAAAACAAGCAGGAGGTAATTGTAGATTTGACACTGCACTATGTTTAGGCATTCTGTGAAATGTACCAAAAAAAATACAAAACCATTGTTGAATAAATAGAAAACATTACTGTTTGGTCATTTAAAAGAGAGATCTTATACAAAAGGTCATATCTAGTTAGGAGCAAGTGGATACCATCATCAACAAGGGACTGAGAAGTGTGAAGTCTTCATATAATGTCTCTGTATAAGTAAAAACATCAGCCAGAGCAATTGCATTTGAATCTGACCTACTTTTTATCACTATCACCCAGAAGGGAACAATAAAAAAAAAAAAAATAGGCTGGGTGTGTATCCTTGAAACAATAATCTGTTTAAGGTGGGGAGATATCTACTCACTCTATAATAAAAAGTTTGATTTTATTCTTCTTTTTAATATATATATATATATGTATATATATATAATGATAAATTATATATAAATTATCCATACTTAGACACTGATGGATAGACCAAGCACTTAGAGATTATATTATTTGCTGATTTTGGCTGATGAAGTCCTAGGCCATAAATTTACAGGGTGAAATTTTCCATTTATTGGCCAGCAGTTTGGCATTTCTGTAATGTGAGAACAGTGACATTTCCCTCTGCTCTGGTGACATGCTAAGGTTTGCCCACAAGGTTCTGCTGATTTCCATACTTAGGAAATTTGCAGTTAAAATATGAGACAGCAGCAGTAGCACCATGTAAATTTGGGAAATCCCTGTTAGGGATGACTGATGCTCAAATGCGCCTTTGGAGATGAGTTCTCAGAACAGGAGGCTGATTGCCAGCCCTTGTGCAGGTAGGGAGGGCTGAAAAAACCTGAGTGTAGTCCTGAAAGTCACATTACACACAGGGTATAGGCCAGGCCTTCAGCATCTGTAATTCTCAGCTGTTGCACTGAAAGTGGATGATGTTGTTTGCACTTGCCTGTAGCATTTTTTCCCACTATCTTATCTAACCCACTAATTTCTGATGAATCTGCCTTATATATTTTTAATAGAAAATAGCTATAAAATAAAGAATATATTTTTGTCATTGATAACCACTGTGTTCTTCTAGGTAGCTCTTTTTTGTTGGGCTCTTTTCCTTCCTCTTTACTATGTAAGGAGGAGAGCAGAGAGAAGAGGGAAAGAGAGGAGAGGATGCATCGTGAAAAAACAGTTAAGAGAAGCATTCCTCTCTTCCAAATTAACAGAAGTGCTGTTCTCCCCCCAGCTGCTCCTCAGCCCTGACAAGTGAGAGCCTGTGCACTATCTGTGTTGAAAGGAGTATAAGGGGTAAAACTGCAAAAAAAAAAAAAAAATTGCACTCATTGCCTCTGAGTTTCTTATAATTTATTTTATGAAACAATAAGTTTCATGCAATGGTATCTGTTCTTCCCTCCCAAAATAAAACATGATAATGGATCCTCCTTATAACTGTCATGGTTCTCAAGAAGGAATGAAAATACTTAAATGTTTTTATGTAAATGAATGGAAAGTGCTTTGTCTGAATAAAATACCTGCTCTCAGAAACCATGGGCCACAGGATTTTGTGCCCCAAAGGGCTGGGACTTCAGAGGCTTTTATCCTAATGCTGACCTTAGGCTTGAGATATTTTCTTCCCATTCTTCACTTTTGTTCTCTTCCTCTTTTTTTTTCAGGATTTCCTTGGTCTTGCTCACATTTTTTTTCTGGGGTTCCATTAGATTTAGCAGCTCCCTAACTCCACCACAGAGCTCCCTCACACTTGGCTATTTTACATGGATCTGGCATCTTAACAGAAATTCACCTGCTCACTTGTGATTTCCCATTTTCCTGAAAATTTCCTTGCCTTTAGTTCTGTGGAAAGATCACCTTTCTGCTGAGATTTTATCTGTAACCTTTCATTTCTTTCCACACCATTACCTTGCTGGCTTTCTGCACTGTCCAGAACACAGTGGCAGAGCACCAAGCCTCTTCCCACTCTAACTGCCTTTGCCATCTGGCATGTCCAATGAAAATCAACTTTTCTTTCAGACACTGGACAGCAGAATGATCCTGGCCTAAAAAACCTTCCCAAAATTCTGTTCTGTGAATCGTTAGCCAGCCTCAACATAAGGACTGAGACACAAGTTCTGTACATTGACTTTAAAAACAGAATTTCATTTGGAGAGAAAGAAAAAAAGAACCAAAACCCAAATGAAGAGATTTAATATAAGTTTCTATAGTTGTATGCACAATAGACATAAATGTATATTATATATATTTAAGTATATATGTATTATATACATACATATGCAGAGATACTCAATTGATGGAGTGAGAGGCAAGGACCTGGCTCAAAAGGTTCCATGACAGCTCCTGCAGAAGAGTATGGAGGGAGTGCACTGAGCCTGTCCAGAGGAAGGAATGGAGCTGGAGAAGGGTCTGGAGCACAGGGCTGATGAGGAGCAGCTGAGGGAGCTGGGGCTGTTCAGCCTGGGGAAAAGCAGGCTCAAGATAAAAACCTTTTTGCTCCCTAGAACCACCAGAAAGGAGGTTGGGGTGAGGTGGAGATGAGAGAAGATGGGTCTCTTCTCTCAAAGAACAAGTGATAGGACAAGAGTAAATGGCCTCAAGTTGCACCAGGGGAGGTTTAGATTGGATGTTAGAAAAAATTCTTTAGTGAAAGGGTGGTCAAGCAATGGAACAGACTGACCAGGGAAGTGTTTTGGCTCAGCTCTCCTGGGAGTGTTCAAAACACTCACCTGGATGTGGCATCTGGCGTGGTTTAGTGATGGTCTTGGCAGTGCTGGGATAGCAGCTGGACTCAAGGATCTTAAAGGTCTTTTCCAGCATAAATGATTCTGTGATTCTATACACTCACAGATCTTTGTGATAAATTTTAAAACAAAGGTTCAAGCCAGTTTAAGTACCTGGTGAATGGGGCCTTTATGGAGCCATTCTCTGCAAGTTTAAAGCTGGTCCAGACCATTAAGAATGGAAACATTCCTGCTGAAATATTTCTTCTATAGTTGCATATGAAATTAATTCAGTTCCTCAACTGTGTCACAAATTTATTATCCCAACTAGCTGCTGGAAATCCAAAGATTTTGAAGTCTGGAGGATGGCTGAGGATGGCTGTCAGTTTCCTGAACATCCTTTATATATGTTTGGAAGTTTTTTAATCTTATAAGGTAGGTTAATAACTGGTAGCAATACTGTGAGCAATTCAGAGCTATCTAAATATTTATTTGCTATATATCTCTAGCTGGCAGCTCAGTCATCTCTTGGAGGAAAAAATAAAGACTGAATAAACTCCACAATTGGATCTCTACCCTACTCAGGCAAAAATTTTGAAAAAGTATATTTTACTCTTTTTGTGGCTTATACTCATCTCTTCCATGTTCTCTAAAGTAGCCACTGAATCCCAAAGTTACCAGGTCAAATAGATAACTAGGTCAGAGAGATGGCAAACTCACAGCATGAAATGCAAACAGGAAAGGGCTGGGAATAATAAAACAGTTGTAACAAGAAAAACAACACAACCCACCCACGACACTCCCCCAAAAGAAAGTCTCAGACAACAGCAAAACCGTCAGACAACAACAACAACAAAAAAAAGCATTTTCTTTTGTCTGAGTGTGCCTGTAGGATTGCTCATGAATAAACTTCTGAGAGAGCAATGTAGTCAGACTGTGAGCCATTGAGAGTGCTCTTAGAGAAGGTTTGCAGAGTTTTAGGGGATTGGCAGTGGACATAAGGGCTGTGTTTTCCCAGATATGAAGACCAAAGGATATTTCACTGACCTAGACCTACCTTCACAGATCTCATACTGTCTGTGCTTCATTAGATACACTCTTGTCTGGCCCATTATGTCCTGTCCAGTTCTGAGAAGCAGCCAGGGAGTGACCAAACAAGTCCAAGAACTCAGAACTCATAGAGTTAATCCAATTTGTCCCTTCTGGTAGAGTGAGTCTTGTTTAGGATGTAACTTCTGCAAACATATAACTTAATGGCTATATCATTTTCCTCATGCTTGTTAATCACCTATAAACTGCCTGCCATGTAGAGACACCTTAAGCTGGGGACTGCAAATAATTCCACAACTCTTGCTTTACACTTATTGGATTTTTTTCCAGTAAACCAACTCACCTGTGCTAATTAGTTAGCACCTCTTTCCTTTACCATATTTGCCTTTATCCTCCTTTTCTTAAGAGCAGATTAACTGGTGGCAGCTCTTTCAGCTATCTCCAGTCACACAGGATATGATTGTGGCACTGGGTCAATGCTTGCATAGTTTGAGTGGAAAGGCACCCTTTATTGAAAGCAGTGCTTCCCTCCCTCCCTCCACACATCTCAGCAGCAAAGCAAGCTCCTCTGCCAGCCCAAGCACTCTGTGATCAAGGCCTGTGGCATCAGGCTGTCTCCTTAGTAACAATTCAGCTAAACTGTTGGGCTGACCTAGTGGTCCCTTGGAGGTTTTTGCCATCCCAGAGATGGAATAATTTGGGAAATGTATATTTAAAATGTCTACTGGAACAGCTTGTGGCAGAGCTAAGCTGCAGTGACTGGGTTTACCCTGAAAATGAAGGAGAAAAGTTAAAAATGAAATGAAATGTAAGGGAGAACTGTATTCTGGTCTGAAAAGCAAAATACAGTCAATAAGATGTTTTTTTTTTTTCTTATAAAGAATCACATTCAGTTTCTGTAATTGTTCCAAAACCACAAGAGTCTGGAGCAGGAAACAAGGGTTCAAAAGGTAGACTTTCAGCTGACATTTTTTCCAATGAACTGATACTAACTGAAAGATTTCAGCCTCTAAGGATATACCCCCTTAATACTTTTACTTTTGATTTCCCCAGCCATTTTAATTTCAAGAAGTTCTGTAAATTGGCAATCCTGCAGAGAAACCTACCCATCCTTCCCAGCTGGCTGCTCTTTTGTGAATGATATGATTCCCTAAATCACTCACCTTCTCCTCCTGCCACAGGAGAGCCAGCTGTCCCAGCAGCCAGCTTTGCACAGACAGGTCCCCTCAAGGATGAGCAAGTCCTCAGATTGTCTCTGTGACTTATCTTTGTTTTTTATTCCAAGACCCCATGGTGGAAACCACCCCCCCTGTCTTGCTGAGGCCACTCTGGGGAGCTTTGTGATGTGAGTTGTGCTCATGAGGGATCTGTGCAATACTTGATGAGAAACAGAGCTGTCTTTAAAGTGAGCTGCCCTGGCTAGACAACGCTCCTGGCACCTGTGCTGTGCATACCTGTGTGCAGGGATGGCTCATTACTCTCACAGTGCTCCCTACAGCTTCAGGCAGTTCTGCTCGTCCATGCTGAGACTGACAGTTTCTCCTCTCCATAACCCTACTTCTGTAGTCAGCACGTGTTTTGTCTCCTACTTCCACAGCTTTTAAGCAATTCAGGAAGTCTTTTCAGAGCTACAACACATTTTATCCCCTATTTTAGGATCTGTGGCCTGACTTCCAGGGGTCTCCCTCATCGACTGCTTTCTGTCAAATGCAATTTCTACAGCCTAAAGGCAGCTTTACAGCAGCTACTCAGGATCTTTTTCTTTTGACATTAATTAATCTGTTGGTGTTGCAAGCAGCAAAAAAAAAAGAGCCTTTCAAAGTTCATATTCTTTATTTTTGCACAATTTGATGATACATCGGTGCCTCAGAGGGACAAGGTTTATCCTGCCAAGAAATCTGGATGCCTTCTCAAAGGTATCCTACTTGTGTTTTCATCTCAACAGGGTAAATATCATCTCTGCAAAAAAGAACAGAAATTCACTGGTCATGCTAATATTTAACCTTTGTTAAGTTTTAACACTACCAAGAAGTATGTATGTCTTTTTATGGCCCTGGCACTCCCAGACTAAGTTTATGTGCTAACAGAAAACAGTTAATGGAAATAACTTTTAAAGATGCAGCTAATCTGCTTAGCTCTGCAGCTGAAAAATACAGACCCAAGTTCTCATTTGTGTGATGCTCCGGTTCTCCGAAGGACTGAATGAGACATCTCCAGTGCAAGAGGCATTTAGGATTTTTAAAGAATCCAAATTTCAGCACAAGTGTTTTGTACCACAGCTGTAACATTCACAGGTTAGAATTTATTTAAATTGTTGGCTTCAAAAATATCTTTCAGCAGGAGGTCCAAAATGACTTTATGCTATAAAACAATAAATTGTTTTTAGGCACTTCCTGCGATAGCAGTTAAGCATATAAAAAGGCATGTCATGCAGAGAAGAGTAAATTCTGTTTAGGCTGGATGTTTTTTCACCTACACAAAAGCAAGAAAACTTTTCCACGTGGTTTGCCATACAGTCCAATCCCTGGATAGTTATTGATATCAGAAGCAAGACTGGATGTTCAGATGATATATTAGATATGTGGTTGTGCTAAGAAAACAGATCACTAAGAAGAGCTGTGGTGAGATAACCTTGGCTAAGGCTCAAATGCCCACCCAGCTGCTCAAGCACTCCCACTCCTCAAATGGACAGGGTGGAAAAGGATGAAGGACAAGGTAGAGGGAAACTTGCCAATTACTCTCACAGACAAAACAGATGCATTTTGGTCAAAATTACTTAAATTGTTGCTTGTTTATGTGGATTTAAGTAATGAGAAGCAAAAAAAAATTTTAAAGCAGCACCTTTTGTCTCCTTGCCTCCTTCCCAGGACCAAGTGCACTCCCTCACTTCCTCCAGAGAAGACTAGGAGAGTTGTGTTATAAAAGCTGGTTGGGATATTGCTGTATGATTGGTTGAGGTAGATTTGTTGGGTTAATTAAACACCTGAATCTGAGACATGCCCTGTGTGGTGCTGGGTTGGTGTTGTACTAAGGAAGTTGTGACCCAGCATCAGCCTTGATCAGAGGATACTGAAAATCTCTCACACTGTTGCTAGAGGCTTGTGAAAGATAAGCCATTAGAACAGTATCCAACTTTTTAATTAAAAAAAATAAAGTAAAATTATTTCAGGCAGAATCTGCTTTCTGTAGATTTTTCACTTTTTAGAAAGGATCAATATCACTGAACAGTTAAACTTGTGAACAGTTAAACTTGCTGCAGTTCAGCCTGTACTGCACAGGTAATATTCACCAAGTGTTTTATTTCATGCACCTGAAGGGGCCACGTGTTTGATGGGAGTTCCCAAACACAGCACAGGTTCCATGGTCAGAAATTGCTGCAGAAGGAGGGAAGACTGAAGCCCACTGAGAAAGCCTGCCTGATGGGAACATGACAAATGAGTTACAGACAAACTGTTTCCATATAAATTAACCCTTATTATATCATTTAAATGCTACATATTTCTTCCAGCTAGAATTACTAATTGCAAAAACTGAAAATTCTTATCTGTTCTCATCTGTTCAATCCATGGCCAGTATCTAAGATAAAATAATATCATTAATTTGTTGTGCAAATAAACAAATAAGATCCTGAACCTCCAGGTTATTATACAGTAACACTCCCTGAACTATTCCTTGTCTATAGAATGACATTTATTTTGCCACATGTTGACAATAAGCAGAGAGCTAAAAATGATCTGAGTTTATTTCATACTTGTGATGGAATGGCCAATTTATCTAAGAGCCTAAACTCCTTTCCAGATACTACATAATTTTCTCTGTAAATCAGGCTGTGGAATTTTTTGCTGTTTTTTTTTTTTTTAACAATTTTTAGCTTTCTGCAAAGATCCATTCAGATTGTTTTTTATTTTTTTGCTTAAATATGTAAAAAAACCCCTCATGTACAGAATCACAGAATGGGTCAGGTGGGAAGGGACCACAGTGGCTCATCTGGTCCAACCTCCCCACTCAAGCAGGGCTATCCCAGAGCACTGGCACAGGATTGTGTCCAGACAGGTCTGGAATATCTCCAGTGAGGGAGAATCCACACCCTCTCTGAGCAATCTCTTCCAGGGCTCAGTCACCCACACAGTCAGGAAATTTTTCCTCATATTCAGGTACAGGAACTTCCTGTACATCAGTTTCTGCCCATTTCCTCTTTTCCTCATGGGAACAGTGAAAGAAAAATCAATGGTTTAGGTTAATTAAGGACATGGTTAAAAAAAAAAAAAGCAATTTGAGACATTCCTGAATTTAGTTTAAACCTGCTGAATAATTCTGGATAAATAGAAAAGGAAATATTCTTGGAAATTATGAAATTATGAAAACAATTCAATTAGTAATTTTCAAAGGATATTTACGCTTCTGAAATATAGACTTTAAAAAAAATATATCCAATCAGATTCCCAAAATGGTGGATGCCAAAATATCTTCATTTCTGCCTAGTTAGCATGCTTAGCCAATGTGAGAGAGAGCAGCAGAAAGTCAGTAGGAGAAGGAATGACTTTGTATCCTGGCCAAAAGTACACCCAAAGGGCATATTTGTGTTGCAGTACTGATCTAGTGAATATTTAATAGAGTTGAATATGGAATAAAGTCAGAGGAGATACTGAGAATACCACATAAGATTAGAGCACACTCTGGGGAAATGGGTAATGTGGGTTCAAAGTCTTTCAGAAATAAGGAAGATGTGAATGTTGATCTCTCAATTCTGAGGGTTTTGTGTTGTCTATTTTGAAATACTTCTGCTGGGCATTTCTGTGACTTCTCCTTTGTTTTGTTGTTTGTTTTGTTTTGTTTTGTTTTTGTGGGGGGACATAAAATATTTTTTAAAATATAACAACTTCTTAAAAGTATTTTCTAGATATTTTTTGTTTGGGCTAAAAAAACAATATTCACCTTTTCCTGTGGTGAGGAGCGACACAAAAGGACATTCATGGAGATAAGGTGGTAATTTGCAACAATGGTTTTTTTTGCACATTAAAAATGTTGGGAAGGACCTTGGCTGTTGTTGTCTCTTGAGAAATGTGCTCAAATTTTAATCCAATGTAACTCAAAAAGTATTTTTGTCTCCCACTAATTAGGAGTCTCTCTCCTCATTATTATCCAGTCCATGTCATTCTTACTTGTAATATAAATAGTCTGCTTTACAAGGAATAAAAATATATTCAATCATAAGTTTACCAGAAGCAGAACGGCTTATTTGGGAAAATATAGAAGTAAAATGAATAATAAGTCAAATGAAAAAGGTACACAAACTTAATAAGAAAAGTAATCAACAAGTTCATAAGATGTTATATTCAATTTAGTGTCAAACTAACCTGAACAAGGGCAGAAATATAAATTATATCTTTATATCTATCTGTGTGCATATATATATATAACAACAGAGAAATAGAAAGGAAGAAAAATGTATTTTTGTGGGTATTTTGGATTTTGCTTTCTAGTCTCAGCTCTTAGTCCTATAAGCTAGAAATCCATTTCCCACAAGACAGAATTCCTTATTAGGAAATAGTTATTGTTTCCAAAATTAAATTGATGTTTTTCTGAGTTCTATGACTCACATACTCTTTTCTTTTTCTGTTTCTTCTGTACTATTATTCTTGAAAGTCAGGGTTACATTGATCCATTTTTCACAGCTTAAACCTGCTGGCTTTGAAGCAAAACACAAGTGAGATGGAATAAAATAAAAAGAATAGAATAAAATAAAGAAAACACCCAGAGTGTGAAAGATTCAAAATGTTGTCTGTGCTTTTATGTCTTTATCTATACCACAACATAAAGTTTTTGATTGAGAAACATTATCTGGTGACTGAGACCACCCAGTTGCCCAAATTCAAAGCTTTTGAACTCACTGGCCACTATTGCTAGTTATCAGTTCATTTATTTAAAATATCTAACACTTCATAGGTTAAAAAATCATTATGTAATAGCAAAATTACCTTAGTTTACATCACTTTTAAAACTATTGCTGGCAGTCAAGCAACAGATACCTCCTGTAAACATGATAAAGTAAGTTTGTGTCAAATGTTGAAATAAACTTAGGGGTAAGAGATAGACATTCAGAGAAATTTGACTAAGATCTTGCATTTTAAAAAATAATCAGTTGACTGTCACTATTCTTATTTCCATATGGGTGTCCAAAAAAACTGGACAACATTATTATTATTATTATTAGTAGTAGTAGTAGTTGTTGTTGTTGTTGAAATCTGTAAATTATATGGATAATTTTAAATTTAATTCCATTTTAAAGTGTTTTTTGAAGCTGGGATGAGAGTCATGAACTTGTTTCTTTGCAGACTTATTCTTCAGAAGTCAACAAGTTTATGTAATGAAGATGTAATCAGGGCAGTGAAGTTCTTGCCTTACTTTTAAGTGGAAGCCTGGGTATTAAAAAGTGTTTAATTTATGAAGTAAAACTGTTCAAATTATACAGGGAAAAAATAATATTTTGGAGGCAGTTGTTCTGGCCTGGTGGAAAAATATCTCTTTGAGTCGAAGCTATTTCAAAGATGGGCTTCCATATTCAAACTATTTTGGAAAAACAAAAACCCAAACCCTCACACCTATTTCATATTCAGTATAAATCCTGCCCTGGAGGTCTACTGTGAGCTCACAATTATAATTGTAAATTTCCAAATGGAAAATTTTACATGCTAAGATATACTTTGTCTTTACAGAGAGAACTCTGGAAGTCAAGATTTAATCATTTAATACCTTAAGAAACATGGGATAAAAATACAGAACAGCAACCACAACAGAACACCCTGTATTAGGAAAGCTCAGGGCCAGAGAAAGCAAACAAACAAACATGTAAATGTAACCAGCTCCTAAAATTGTACTTTCTTTTAAAATGTAAATGAAATGTGCTTCGTTTCACTGTTCAGTATTGGTGGGTAAATTTGCATATTATCTCCTTTTCTCTTTTCAGTATCCTCGACCAACAGCTGTGACTTGTCAAAACTTGCCAGCACAAGGGAAAAAGAAAATGAAGGGGCATATTGGAAACTGTGTCAGCTTATCTATTGCTTTCAGTAAAATGTAATTGCTGAAGATGCCATTAAGAGTTGCCTGAAAAATCGTGTTAAGGCTACTTAAATTGGGTTTTTTTCCCTTCTCTCCCTTTAATAGCAGCAGTGTGATACCTGGGAAGGGCAAAAGGGAGAGAACAAAACACGTGTGCCCTTCTCACCAGCTTCCTCCCTGTGTGGACAAGGCACTGAAACTGATATCTTTGTCCCTCATCACAGGTGTTCTGTGGTGCCTTTCATGTTCCTTGCTGCACTCTGAACCCCTCTGCAGCTCCTGCCTGATGCTCCCTTTTGCTCTTGAGGCACCTTGTGCTGAACAACAAAGAGCTCCAGGCTCCTGTGTCAGCACCTGGCGAGGCAAAAGGAGCGGTGTGTTCAGGGAAACCTCTCTGCAGTGACCCTTGAGCAGCATCCTTTGTGCCCCTGCAGGGTGGGAGCTGGGGCAGGGCTACTGAAAGGGCCAGGAAAAGAGACCCCTTCTGACTGGAGAAATGAAGGGCTTGAGAAGAGGGGCTGGATTCCAAACCTCAGCTGGACAACGAAGCTCCAGGGCTCTGGCATTGCTCTGGCTGTCAGGTAGGGATGAGCAATGCCCCAATCTCAGAGCTCTGCCCTTTGGGATTTGTGAGATCCATGCTGAGATTCAGGGGTTTCAGCATTTGTGTGAGCCATGGAGGACCTCAGCTTCTCAGAGAGTCCTGGTCCTGCCCCAGGAATGAGTGGGGAAGGGAAGGGAAGGGAAGGGAAGGGAAGGGAAGGGAAGGGAAGGGAAGGGAAGGGAAGGGAAGGGAAGGGAAGGGAAGGGAAGGGAAGGGAAGGGAAGGGAAGGGAAGGGAAGGGAAGGGAAGGGAAGGGAAGGGAAGGGAAGGGAAGGGAAGGGAAGGGAAGGGAAGGGAAGGGAAGGGAAGGGAAGGGAAGGGAAGGGAAGGGAAGGGAAGGGAAGGGAAGGGAAGGGAAGGGAAGGGAAGGGAAGGGAAGGGAAGGGAAGGGAAGGGAAGGGAAGGGAAGGGAAGGGAATCTCTTGCACCCTGCAGATGATAGCTCTGAAGTCAGGCTGCCAGCAGTTAGGAATGAAGCCTCTGGGCTGCCATAGGGTGATTGATAGAATGTGGAGTTATCAGATTGCAGTCCAGAAACAGACTAAGCTCCACTAAATTATCCATGCTTTTCTGACAAGTGGATCAAGATTCTTTTTGTTTCCTTGCTGGCCTCATTAAGTTGCTATAATTATCGTTTTATTGATAAAGTGCCTGCCCTTGGTGAGACCCGGGGGATGCTGTGCAATTAAAATAACGGATTATGCGAATGTAAGATAATGTACTAACAGTTAGAACAAAACTTGTCTTACAGGGAAATAAAGTAGTTGGGATTCTTCCCTAATACTAGAACTGAAGAGGGAATATTTTCTGGAAGCGAAACACTCATGCATTCAAATGGGATTTTAAAAAAAACTAACATATTTCTCATTGGAATAGCTGAAAGTTAAAAAACCTAAGTCTTGATGCCTCCTTGTCCTATCTGTCTCCATGGTTCTGAGACAAACCCATACACCTGATTTTCCAAATTCTAACTAACTTTGAGCTAAATTCTGGATCATGAGTTTCCTAAAACTAGCCTAATCAAGATGTGAAATTCATTTAAAAATCTGAAATTCCAGTTAGGTTCCTGCTGAAATATGTATGCGAGCCTATTAGACAATGATAGAGATCCATGGAGCAATTTAGCCACACAATTGCTTAACTGACAAAGAGAATCAGGAGATTGAAGAAGGTTGATGGTAAGCCTTCACCAAGGGGATCTAGGCATTATGATGGTGATAAAAAGTGTAAGATGAAGGTGCCAAGGTTGAGAGGAGTTCATAAAGAGAGCCTAAGTGTGTGGGTTCCCCTTGCAGAGGGATGAGATAAGGCCCTTTTTCATCATTCATACCAACCCAAAAGAAATCAATACTTCAACAGCAGAAGATATGGAGCTCATTTACCTCTAGTAAATCACATCCAGGTTTGCCTTGCAGAGTGCAGATCTTTGTGCCTTACTTAGGAGTACAATTGAAATCTTGTTCCCATTCTCCAAATTACTTCTGTAATATTTATCCAGTTGTTATCTAATTAAACAACAGTAGTTATTTTCCCTCTTAGCTGAATGACCCTACCAACATACTGTAAATTCAGGATTCATTGTAGCTGCCTTCCTTTACAGATTCCAGATTTTTCCTTTTAGGATATATATATGTATATTTATTATATATATGTGTATATATATATAAATAAAAAATATATATAATTATATATATATGTATATATATATATAAAATTATATATATGTATATTTAGGATATATATATGTATCTTTACTAGACAGTAAGGTAGGAGAAGGGCACTTCAAGCTAGCTGGTAAGGTACCAGGAAAAGGTAGCAATGGGCTTAGAAAGAACCTACAGATGAAATTTTATATTTTTCTTTATGATGTCGTGCAAGGGAGAGGTTTCTCTCCTTTCCTTCAGAGCAAGCTAAACAAATTTGACGCAGTAATAATTAATCTAGCGAAGGGACCTTCATCAGGAATGTGGGTTGGGAGGTCTGTTTCTGTTTTCCTGTCACTAAGCAATCTGAAGCAGAAGGTAAGTGCTGAACCGGCATCTTGGTAAGATAAAGACACTTGGTAGCATCACTTCCATGCCTGGATTCGTTAAGCAAAGTTTCTCTTGAAGGTGAATATTGTGTGTTTGGGATCTCCGTCACCCTCCACAAAGTGATTGTGGGGTCAATAACTGGAAGGTTAAAGCAGCCTGAAAAAGGTTTTTGAGTAGCCCAGGCATGAATGCAGAAGGAAACTCCCATTCATTTTGGTGTTGATTTGGTCCATGTAATTATACTACATATTTTTGCTTCTGTGAGATTACATGCCCTGTGCAAAAGAAATATTTATTTAGCACTTTCACCTTGCAGGCAATGCTATCATTCTTCTTTTAATTACTATGCAGCTTTTAATAATGATGGGTAGCACTCGGTATGCTGCTTCTAAATTCACAGCACTTTGCAAATGTTAAAGGTGGTTATCAGTCATTGACTTTCTATATTAAAAAAAGAGGAACTGGGAAGAAAAAAAACTCGGGGAACTTTTTTTTTCTGAAGTTTCTGAAGATTAAAATAATATTTATATAAATTCTATTAATAAAATGCCCATTCCTATATATTTGTCTGAGACCAGGTAACTGAATCCTTGTTTTACACTGGAAGTCAAAATTAGTTCCATAGAGAACTCTCCTTAATTTCAGCATATACAGACATTCAAAATTGCACTCAGTGTCTAAGCCACCTCTATCCTCTGTACAAATCAAGCTGGCTCAGACAGCAGAATCTCAACTCAATCAGCTACATGCAAATTCTTGATTGGGACTAAGGTGCATTTCTGTCCAGCCCCATCAGCCCCCCAGTCCCAAAGTTACACACTCTGCCAAAAGCAAAGGTAACCTGGAATGAGAAGCTCAGGAAAGGAGAATCTTGTGTATAAGGTCCAAGACTTTGATGGGTGACAAAGGCATTGCAATTCAGTCCCATGAAACGTGGCCACCAGTCATAATCCAAGCAAACAATTTCTTGGTTCTACAGAAGCATGGTTTGCTTGACAAATTACTCATGAGAGAAGAGTAATCATGTAATGACCATTCACACTCAGTAGTGGCTCAGGAATTTAGGAATGAATTTATAATCTGCTTCTGCTGTTCAAGGTGCCATTTGCTGTTCAAGGTACCATTTGCAGTGCAAAGGAGTTAGAGCAGGTACCCACTGTAAGAACCCAACTATAACCTCTCCCCACTAAAAAAATAATAATAGAATAGGAAACTATTCTGAAAGTGGTGCAATTCCTCTGCATTTTGTACCATTCCCTAGTATATCCTGATCATTGACTTGTCCAGCCCTTGACTAATGTCAGTATATATAGAACCATAGCCATTAAGACATAAACAAACCTCAAAGATTGTTAAGTTCAATTGCTAACTCAGCACTGCCAAGTTCACTACTAAGCCACATTCCCAAGTGCCACATTTATACATCTTTCAAATATCTCCAGGGATGGTGACTCCACAATTTCCCTGGCCAGTCTCTTCCAATGCTTAACTCCCCTTTCAGTGAATATTTTTTTCTTAGACCCAATCTAAGCCTGCCCTGGTGCAATGTGAGGATATTTCCTCTTGTCCTATCGCTTGTTACCTGGAAGAAGACACCAACCCCCACCTGGCGCCAGCCTCTCTTCCAGGAAGAGCAATTTTCCTTTAGAAAGCAATAAGGCTCCCCCTGAGCATTTTCTCCAGACTAAACACCTCCTCAAATCAGTGCAACTCTCCACACTACGGGAGATCATTTCTCCAGGAGAATGCAGTAAGAAATACTGTCAAAGCCTTTACTAAAGTCCAGGTAAACAACATTTGACAGCCTTTTCTTCATTCCCTGAGAAGGTCACCTTCTCTTAGAAGGAGGTCAGGTTGGTCAAGCAGGACCTGTCTTTCATAAACCCACACTGGCTGGACCTGATCCCCTGGTAGCCCCATGAATGGCAATGTTGTGCCACTTAAGGTGATCTGCTCCATGCCCATCCCTGGCACTGAGGTCAGGCTGACATGCCTGGGGCTCCCCAGAGCCTCCTTCCAGCCCTTCCCTTAGAAGGCCATCATATTTGCTGACTTCCAGTCAACTGAGAGCTCCCCAGCTGACCAGGACTGCTGGTGAATGAATGAAGATGGTCTGGTGAGGACTGCTGCTTTCCTCAGCACCCTTGGGTGGATCCCAGCTGGCTCTTCAGACTGTATCTGTAGAAGTGTTATAGCAGGTCACCAACCATTTCCCCTTGGGTTGTAGGGCTTCCAGCTCAGGAGCTGGGTACCTGGAGAACCAGTTTTTCCCATTAAAGGCTGAGGCAGAGGTAGCATGACACATCTCAGCCTTTTTTCTATTCCTTTATCATTATGTTTTCCCCTTCGTCAAATGAAAGAGAGATTCTTTTAACCCTCCTGTTCCTAAAAGAAAATAAGGTTTCTATAGAAATTTTGATATCAAAACAATAGTGAAGCAATCATCAAGATATCTCATGAGGCTGAAGAATATTAGGTAAATGTCCTTGCAACTTTTTCTTGGTTTCATTAAGATAATATTGAATAACTATGGATTTACCCAGCAGCCAACATCTGTGAGTCATTTGCACAGGTTCTGTGTTTTATTAGTGGTTTTGCATACAGTCCCACATATTATGAGGCAACACAACCAGAAGTCCTCTGAATCTTTCATGTGTTTCCATTAAACTGATGTCACAACAAATTCAGTTCCACACATCTGTGGTGCAAGTGTGTTCCTAACATTTTATGAACAATAGACTCTCTTAAAACAAGCCATGCAGACTGATGCCAGGTTGCCAACTGATC
This sequence comes from Fringilla coelebs, assembly GCF_963513975.1. Taxonomy (NCBI): domain Eukaryota; kingdom Metazoa; phylum Chordata; class Aves; order Passeriformes; family Fringillidae; genus Fringilla; species Fringilla coelebs. Next base: position 6,299,826 of record NC_140028.1, on the reverse strand, counting down.
CTGCATCTGTTTCCTATGAAATGAAAGTGCAGGAAGAAGAAAAATTCGTGTCTTGAACAGTTTGGGGTTTTTATTATTCCCCAGCTTTCTTCAGCCATCATTAGATCTCACAGACAAACTTGGGAGTAAAGGAACTTGATTTTCCTAATAAAATTTGGTATGTCACCACGAATACGCCTGTGAACCAAGGACATCTCATCTGAGTGGCATAATGCTTTGTTCCCTTCTTATTTCCTTTTGTTAAGTGGAGGGAAATTGGTCTTTTTTGCCTTGTTTTTTGGGTGGGTATTTTTTAACGAGTAGTAGTATTAAATACCATCTTTATGTCACCAAGATGAGAGTCCTGTTACAGTAGCCCAGGATCCCCTTGTTCAAGGCAATTAAAAATTAACAAATAAGAGGAATATTCTTCATCACAAAGTGAAGAATCTTACTCCTCACTATGTGAATGTGCCTCCCAAATGTGTAATCTCAGCCAGCCATAGACCAGCATGAATTTACCTGGGGCATGGTCGCTTTTATGGTTTTCTAAGAGCATGGCAATCTGATTCCCTAAATTACAGAAGTAGTTTGTGGGGGATTGAGCTCCCACAAGCCCACAGGTTCAGAATGTCAAAATCTAGTCTGAGAAAGAACTGAGGTTACTATTGTACCTAATAAGCAGAATGAATGCAGCTCCAGCTGAGCCATATGTGCTTACACTAATGCAGGCTGAATTAGACTTCAATGGCAATATTGGCCAGGCTTCCATGCACTGCTAAAGGGGGGAAAAAAAACATTGGTTCTGTGAAATGTAGACACCTGTACTGTAGACCCTAACATTTATCCAGGAAATTTTTTGTCTTTATGCCTGCAGTTGTATTCAGAGCTGATACTTTATGCATTCAATTACAAGTTACATACATACAATAAAAGCCATTTTCATTACTGCAAATCATCTACAAATACCTGCAAAAGCAATTTAGCATACTGTTGTGATGTAAATGCTGCTTCCTAGCCTCTGCTATCACCTCTTCAACAAAATAGGAAATATTCTCTGACTTGAACAAAGTTCACAGAATTAAGTCTTCATTGGAATGATGGGTGACAAGAAGAAAATACCTTACACAGATATTATTAGCTATTGTTAAGTTCTTAAGCATAATCTGGGATTGGCTCATTATTGTGATTTCTTTTACTGTTGGTTGATATTTAAGAACGTGTAAGAACTTTGGTTAAATGTTGGGTTTTTTTTTTTTGGTGTGTGTAGTAAAATACTAACTGAATATCTGCCCAAATGCTGCCCAAAAATACATGTGGAGGAAACAGAAATATTCTCAAAACATGTATTTTAATTGAAAATGAGAGTACAGGAAAAAGAACAGTTTAGGGCTGAGCTACTGGAACTATATATGGGCTTTTCTATGATCAATAATGCTAACCCTGTCAGGACAAATGGAAGTTTTCAAACCAATACTTGGAAAAGGAAGGGATGGAATTCAATCATTTATCTAAAATGCTTTAGATCTTAAAAATTAAGTTCAAATTATATGTTGGCTATGTAAACATTTTTAATCAACGTGCATGCAGGGAACCACAGCAGCTATGCTCGTACCAGAAAAATATCACCAGAAGTGTCAGAATGGACCTTGGTATCTTTTACTATTTCTTTCTTTTTATTTGTGAGTTTCAAGTGTAAATATGTATCCTCCTATTTGTTTTTTCTTCTGCTGTTTCTCATAGAGCATCTTTAAGGTGATTGGAAAGGTCCTAATTAATGCTCTTCTGAAAAATGTATTATGATATCAATAATGTATTTGGTATTCAGGTAAACCAGAACACAATCATCCTATCTCAACATTTTGTTCATCATCATTCAGCATCTTTTGGGCAGGGGAGGAACATCTTGGGAGTTACTGGGAGAAATTCCCTTGTTTTTGGACCAAGGAGCCAGTCCCCTTTACCCCCCACGGCCTCCAGGTGCAGGTCTCTCTCTGAAGAAGTGCTAAATGCATGAACAGCACGATTTTCCTCTTAGGCAGAATGCCTGGAAAGTGGAATTGTCATTAACATGAAATTGCTTCGGCCAGCACTTAAGCTCAATGGGATAATATTTTAAAACATTAACTACAGGCTTCCAGCTGAGCTCTTCAGCCTTTCTTTTCTGTCACATTACACAATACAACTGTTTTATGCTGACTATCTGCCCTTTCTTCCTCTTTCTTAGGCTTATCTCAATAGGTCCTGTCTCAGAGTCACTGAAAAGAAGAAAGAGAAGCTGAATTTATCTGACAGCTATTTCTATCAGATAAACTAAAGTTCAAATGACTGGAACTCTTTTGCCTTTCAAAGGCCTTCAGTCCCCTGATGTTTTCTCATGCAACATAGACCTTTCTGAAAATGGGGGCTGCTGTCACTGTCTTTGTGCAGTGATGTGGGACCAATCCACCTTTGATTTGCCAACTCTACTGAAGGATAAATACTTCTGCTGTGGGCAAGGGGAGTATGGCATCACTCAAAGGAAAGCATAATGTTATTGACTGCTTTTCTAACTGCCCATCAAAATCAGTTTTCTTATTTACCCATATCAATCTCCAGTCCTGTTGAGGCCAGGTTTTTTTCTGTTCTTACAGTGCCAAATTGGCACACAGAATGTTTCCTGTTTGAGGGAGTTCACCTCAATGGTCTTTCAGATGAAGGTGAGTGTATTGGTTCGAGCTGATTTGGGATAAAAAATACCCTTCAATGGAAACATTTTCTAGTCTATTCAGCCAAAAAGAAAGCAGACAGAACAATGTGATATTTTCAACATTAATTGGCTTGGCTGGGGCAGACAGGGAATGTCTTTGAAGTGACCTCCAGGAGGCACATGATGTCTCAGAACAAGAGATGCACCTGGGTATGTTCAATCCTCTCCCTTCCAGTGCAGATGAAGTTTTCTGTGCACATCTACATTGAGCAGCAGGACATTTTAGCCCTAGTTCCCTGAAACTGCAGTTTAACAAGAAGTGGGCCTGAGTCTCTTGCTGTTGAACTCCATCAAAACAGAGCTCTGCCCTGTTAAACTTAATTGTTCTTTGAGTCTGAAACAAACCCCAAGAACAAAAGTTATAGTTTTGTCAAATTACTCTGGCTACTACAGTGGTTATAAACTTTATTAGTGTGATTATGACCTATTAAAGTCACATTAACTTTTTAATGTGCCAGGGGTTGCCACTGTAATGTCTGATAGGCTTAACTGAAGGCTTATTTCCTGCTCTTTATGCTTCAGAAACAGACTTTTACAAACCAAATTATATCTTCTCTGTAATTAGTAAGTTCCATAACAGAATCTTTATTTCCAGTAGGCAAGGCCATACTCCTATTTTAAAAGCTTCTCTACCTGCCCTATAAGATCTTCCTTTTTTCTTCCTTTTTTTTCTATTTTATTTGTAGTTCCAGATCTTGAGTGTCAGTTTAAGGTATGATGAAGGCTGCTCAAGAAGCTGCCTTCCTGGGTAAAGAGTCAAAGCTTTTAAGAGATAAAAGGTTAATTCCTGTCATGGGACAGGCTCAGAGTCGGAAAAGTCTGCAGTGGATTCATACATTTATTTCATGGTCCAGTGACAATGATGTGTTCAGGAGCAAACCTGCACATCATTGGTGAGAACTCTTTGAAAAGCTTATGAATAAAGATGCACTTAGCTCTACTTACAGCAGCTTCATCTGCTGTGAACAGGTACAGCAGGTCCTATATACAGTGAGCAAATTGCCATTAAGACATCCTCTTTCTTCTACAGACACAAGCAAAACAGGTAATTGTTTCTTTCCTTAAATTCAGCACTGGATTTTCTAATAGAAGAAGCCTCAAAGACATCTGCTGGCCTGGTATTTACCTGCTCTGCACTCAGAAGCTCCACATGGCTGGCAATGTGTGCTCACACCCCAGAAATACACCTGCATCCTGGGCTGCAGCAAAAAAACAATCTGTGCCCAGCAGGACAAAGGAGGAGATTCTCCCCCTCTATTCTACTCTTTGAAATCCCACCTGGATCTGCTGCATCCAATTCTGGGCTCTCCAACACAAGAAAAGCATTGACATGCTGGAACAAATCCAGATGAAGCCACAAAGATGGTCAGGGGGATGGATACCCATGCTGTGGAGACAGGATGGGAAAGGTTGCTCAGCCTGGAGAAGAAAGGCTCTAGGGAATTCTCAGAACACCAGTACCTAAGGGGGCCACAAGAGAGCTTCAGAGGCACTTTTTAAAGAGCATGGAGTGACAGGATGAGGGAAAATGGCTTTAAAGTGAAGTAGATTGAGATTAGATATTGGTAAGAAATTGTTGACTAAAAGGAAGGTGAGGCCCTGGCACAGGCTGTCCAGAGGAGCTGAGGATGCCTCATTCCTGGAAGTGTTCAAGGCCAGGTTGGATGGATCCTTGAGCAACCTGGTCTAGTGGGAGGTGTCCCTGTCCACCACAAGGAGGTTGGAACTGGATGATCTTCAGGTTCCCTTCTAAACCAAGCTATTTTATGGTTCTAGTAACAGACACCAGACCATTTTACAAATATTAGTCTTAAATTTAATGTTTTAAATGTTTATGAATGTTTGAAAATTAGCTGAAAAAACCTGTACACACACAAAAGTGTTTAAGCACCACACCTAGTTGAATCATGACCATTAGTAGAAGTGCACATCTATTTTTCAGCAATTTTTAAATCATAATTTACCAGTGTCAAAAGCAAAATTGTTCTCAGGAAATAGTAATTTTAAAAGCTCCCCCTACTAAGGACAATTTTAGAATGGTGGAAATGTAAGTTTTCTAAAGACAATGTTCTGGTTTTCAGTCTGATTTTTTTAACTTTAAATTTTGTTTTGCAAGTAGAAAAAAGTTACACAGGAAATGAAACTGAGAACAGAAAAAAACATTTAATTATATGATTACCTCAATTATTCAAAGCTTCTGCTTTTTCTATTTTAGACATATATATATATAAATTATATATATAAATTATATATATATATATATTAAAAAATAAAATTATATATATGTGTATATATATATATATATGTGTATATATATATATATATATATATATATATATATATATATGTATATATGTATATGTATATATATGTATGGGGGTTTGCCTCAGTATGTGTATTTTAAGCAAGCAGTTTTCATAGTTCACAAAACTACTTCCAGTCCTCCTTATGCTCCTTGAAGATATAAAAAATAATATTGCCATCCCCTTTTTATTGCATGGATTTGACTGATATTGCCAGTAGATACAAAGTTAATTTCTGCTTACAATAAATGAGAAATGCTGACCATCTTAAAAGCTGACTTGTTCTTCATCAAAAACTTTATTATTCATAGACTTCTGCAATGTCATGAAGTAGCAGTGGTATTTCAAAATATTTATATTCTTGTATATTTGTATTTTTCTTTTGTTGTTCTGAAAGACGTGAGCAGGGAACGGATCAGTATTTAACTTGGTCAAGTTTATCAGTGCATGGTAGCTTATTCTGAGGAATAAGTTTGCCTCCTTAGCTGAAGAAAGTTTTTATAAAAGCTTTTGATCAAGGCCAAAAAGATAAAAGTTTAAGGTCTACACTTTCTCCTTCTATTAAAGTTGAAATGAAGAAAAATTATGGTTTTCTCTAAAAATTGATATAATTTATTTTTATACCTACATCCCTTAATTCACTGATTAAATATAATTTATGGGGAGTGTAGTAATTGTTTTGGATCTTCTTATTTTTAAGTGGAAGTAAAATAAGGTGGTTGAAACCAAAATAAAACATCTGATTTATGGTCCCTGTCAGATTTAGACAGAGCATCTGAAGAGGTCATCCTTCAAGGTGTCTGCCAAGCCATTCCAACTGTGCTTTCCACATCAGAGCAGTATGTGCAGAGACCAAGTGTAGGGATTAAAGTTTGCAAACTGGGAAAACCCAAACATATGCTGACTTTTGTTTGCATTATTTTTTTTGGTGGACAGCCCCAAGTGCAAGGTGTTTAATTTCCTTTTATTTTTTTCTTCTTCATCTGTTTCTTCTTCACTTTGTCTTCTTAAAGAAAATCTCAGATCCCATTAATAAACAGATTTATCTACATAGATGAAACCAAAATGTGAATTCTGGAAAATTGCACCATTCCCCTTCAACTTCAGCACTTCAGCTATGTGGGCTGCCGTTAGAGTTCATTGTCCCACATCATATCCTGCTACATGATTACAGAAATATGTTAAACATATCAAAAGAAACTATTAGCTTTTCAATTTTTACATGGCTTCTTCTTGATGATCTAGGAGGTCTATTCCAGTCTAAATGACTCTTTGATTCTAAGATCTCTCTTTCCTCAAAATTTATTCTTGTTTGCTGTCCGGGCTTCTGGCTGTTATTTGTCTCTGCCCAGACAAGGGTGAGGTGGGTTCGCTTCCCGGGCTCCAAAAGACAAGACTGGACTCTCAGGTTCGGTCTTCAAGGTTGTTTATTATTTCTTATCTACAAAAGTTTTCTTTCTGCCCAGCCGGGGTCCGACTAGCAAGGCAGCCAAAGGCACTCTGACTGCCCACAGGGCGGTCGCATCTTTTTATAACAAAGTCTACGTAAACTATATTTATCTTTTGTCTCCAATACTTATCATTTTTATTACTAAGTGTACCTTTACTATAAACCTATCAAAAATACCTACGTCACACAGAAAATGGAAGACAAGAAGAAGGAGGAAGAACCATATGGCAGGCCCCAACTCCCTCCATCTTGTTTTTCCAACCCCCCGTACCAAAATCTTAAAAACTGTACTTTGACCTATAAATGTTCTATTTCTATATCCTTTACACACCAGTGATTCTTATATCCCCACATATAGGTGGTACATCTCTTGAAGGGTCAAAGTTGATCCACCAGGTACTTTTAGCAACATCCCAAGGCTCCCGAGCTCCCCAAGGGTTCTCTCGGTAGCTCTGGACATCAGGAGAGGTGCGCCGAGTTCCCACAGTTTGCTGTCTTGAAAACTTAGGAGGAAGTTGGTATTTCCCACTCCTTAAGGATGCCCCTGGCTGGTTCATAACAATCTCTGATAGGAAATAGGGTGGGTAATGCACACATGGCCATTTTGAGCAGACCAGACTGCTGCTGCACCCAGAATGAGGGAGGGAGCAAGGAGAACAAGACAGCAAACAGCCGATGCCTAGCCGAGACAAGCTGAAATTAGCCTGTAAAAAGACAGCTTAATGCAATGGCAGAGGCCTTCCTGATAACACATTAGAGGGTTGTTAGACTAATCTTTCTCTCATTAGTTCATTCTCTGTGGTTTGACACATAACTTAAGACCCCACGAGTTAAACGGGCTGAAGCGACGACGGAGTCCTGCCATGTACAGTTATTTCCCTCTGCATGGAGCAATTAGGAAACACTAATGAGCATCCCAGGAGGATCCCCTGAAGAGCCTCGCTGCTGAATGTCATATGAACAGCAGCAAAGAACAGTGGGAAATGATGTTTAGAAATGTTTCTAAACTTGATTGTGCCTTGCTGCTAGTTTAACCTGTAACTGCAGTGCAGTAAGCCCTGCCAGGTCCTGATTTCCCTGAAGAAGCAAGACCCAGCATAAATCTGGATAAAAAAGAAAGTTTGGATGAACTGTTATGCCTCATCCTGCTTGTGGGAGTAACAATAAAGCAAAAGGAAATTGAATCAGGGATTTGGGTAATAATCTATTCAATTTTGTATACATTAGTGAAATCAAGCCTGGACTCTAAGAGGTATAAAAAACTGAAGCTGATGGGCAGCGGGTGGAGGCTAGGCCAGTGTGGTATTGCTGGGCAATGGTAGAAAAGGAACAATGCAGGTTAATTACACAGACTGGCCTTAGACTTCTGGAGTCCTAAGAATAAAAACCTCTCGGGGGGGATTCAGAGCTTAGTTTTCTCCACTGGCTGTATTAAAAGCTTAGCATCCAAACTTAGATACAAAAATTATCTGCAAAAAACAAGAATACCCACTTCTTTCATGCTATTCTGCCTCAGTTAGCGGAGTAATGAGCTACTGAAATAACCATGAAGCTGTTTCTTCTATTATATCATAGAGTCGTTGTGCTGGGTCTGGCTGAGCTGGAGTTCATTTCTCCATGGCCCCCAGAGTGCTATGCTGGGTATTGGTGGCTACAAAGGTGTTGGTAACATCCCAGAGTTTTGGCTCCTGCTGCCCAGAGCTGGCACAGCACCATACCCTCCCATCAGTAGTGTGGGGCAAGATGCTGGGGGGGGGACATAGCCAGCTGATCCAAATTTACCCAAGGAGTAGTCCGTACCATAGAATGTCAGCTCAGACTAACAACTAAGGAAAGGAGAAGGAAAGAGGGACATTCATTATTCACAAAGTTCAGCTTCCTGAGCAACCTCTGCCTGTGTTTCCCAGGAGGTGGCTGATGGGAAGTAGAGAATAAACCTTGAGTTTTTTCTCTTTGCTTGTGCACACACAAACTTTGTTTAGCAAACTACTTATGTTAGCCTGTGAGAGACTGAAATGTTGGTGGTTAATGACCCAAAATGAATTCTCCTTTGTAGGAGGCAGCTTTGCAGAGGGCAGGCTTGCACCTCCTCAGGGGGAGATGAGTTTTTGGATGCACAGTGATAAAGCCTCTGGTCCACACAAGGCAGAGGGGAAGAACACCCATCACTAGAGGCTGCAGTCCAAGATCTGAGCCAGGAGGAGGCAGATCCTGTGACATGGGGTAGGGCTTTTCATCATACCAATTATGCTCCCTTACACACCCCCTGCTCCACAGGAATGTCACTTCACACAGGACATTCACATTCACATGCAGGCCTGAGGGTGGTCATGCTTTCCAATGGGGCATAACTCATGGACATGAGACACTGACACACCCTAGAAGGAGTCATAAACCATCAAAGACTACCCCAGGACTCATCTCTGAGGTCTTCCACCACAGCAATGAAAGCTACCCTACCTGTCCCCTCCCTCCCACCTACCCCATCAGGGTGGTACCTGGGCAATCCCACCAAGCCTGAACCTATGTTAAACTTGGTCTCATGGACTTTCCAAACCAGATTGAACTTGGTCTCATGGAATTTCCCCACCCCCAGTGGATTACCATCACCCCACAACAATCAAGCCTCATTGTGGGGTCTGTGCATGGTGATAACTTTCTACTCATATCCTTTCTTTCTCTTTCTTATTTTTCCCTCATATATCTTCCTAAGTGATATTTTTGTGTTTTTGTGTTGCTATATTAATGTAGATACGAATAATAACAACCAAAATGGCTGCATACCTGCTTTCCATTGTAACCAAGTTGTCCTAGAATAAACCCTGCATATAAAAATATATATGTATCTACAAACACTGATCATTCAGAGCTGTTTCACTCTAATCTGCTGCAGGAGAGCCATTAACAACAACCTGAGTCACCCTTGCCTTCAGGGGTGGTCACAACACAAACAGTGAGTTGTTTCCATTCTTATTTCTGTCCTGCTGGGAAGGGGGTTGATAGAGCAGCTTGGTGGGCACCTGTCATCCAGCCAAGGTCAACCCACCACAATCAGAACCATGGAATGGTTTGGGTTGGAAGGAACCTTGAAAATCACCTAGTTCCAAATGCTCCCACCATGGGCAGGGAGGGACACCTTCCACTAGATCAGGTTGCTCAAAGCCCCATCCAGCCTGGTGTTGGGCAGTCCCAGAGATGGGGCATCCACAACTTCTCGGGGCAGCCTGTGCCAAGGCATCACAACCCTTTTAGTTTAGTTACAGAAATAAATTTCTGTCCAATACCTAATCTAAACCTACCTTCCTTCAGCTCAAGGTCATTCTCCCTTATCCTATCACTACATTTCCTCAGGATAAGTCCTTCCCCAGCCTTTTTGGAGGCCCCCATTATGTTCTGGGTGGTTGTCTAAGTTCTCCCATAGCCCTTGTTTCTCCAGCCCTAACTTTCTCAGACTGTCCCCGTGGTGGTGTCTTCCTCTGGATTCATTCCAACAGGTCACCACATTAGCTGAACATCCATGGTGCATTTACATCCCACACCCCCTCTTTTCTCAGTCAATGGACTCTATGACTAAAAGATACTTGCAGTTTTGAAAGGCAGACTTCTTTGAGGTGCTATAGGTGCATAGATACAAAATATTATTTGCATCTCCATTCATAAATCTAGATATTTATGTTGGATGGCTCTTTCTCACCACAAAAGACTAAAGCATCATTAGTTTGGGGGTAAAGTATATTGCAATGTAATTTTAAGAGAAATTTAACTCACTGACATTTTTAAAAAGCTAACAGTGATTTGGTTAGAGAATATATGAAATTATAAGTAGTAGTTTGTGACTGTGATTTGTGCAGTGAAAAAGAGCTGTAAAATCTAACAAATTCTTTCCAAGTACATCAGAAATATCAGGGAGCCAGAGAGAGTAATTGTTTGTAATGAAGAAGATATATCAAACCAACTTTATTTTTCTTTTTTTTCTCCTTTATAAAATTATTTGTGGACTAAGCAGAAGCTGTTCATGTAATATTTTTACTTTGGTAAGACTTCTGATGCGGGCTTAGTGGTTATTTTCACAAATAAGCCTGAGAAATCTGGACTAGACGAAACTGCCACAGAGTTGGTGGAAAGACAATTTGGAAGCTGTGCTCAGGGATTATTTGTCAGTGGTTCATAGTCAAAACAGAGGGAAGTGCTGGGCAGGATCCAACAGGCGTCTGCCTTCATTTTGGAGCTCTTCAATACTTTTGCTAATGATCCAGATGATGGAATGCAAAGTGTACTTATTAAATCTGCAGGTGACAACAAGCTTCAAGAAGTTCAGGAACAAGACTGGAATTCAAAATTACGCTGAGACACAGGAGATACGGTTGGAAAAACTACGCTGAAATTCATTAGGGACTCATGCAAAAAATAACACTTCACAGGCATAATCAGCTGTAAAAAATCAGAATGGGGACCAGCTGCTTGAGCAGCCGTTACACAGAGAAGTGTTTAGAAGTTATAGTGGGTCATAAGTGAACAATCATTCCCCTCCAACACCCTCCCACCATCATGGCTGTAAAACCAGTAGCATAACCTTCAGTCCCATATGCTGTTATCCCTTCAATTTATTCAGCACTGGGGAGGCAGCTTCTAGAGCAACACATCAGAGAGAGCTATGGACAAAAGCCAGAGGACAGGAGTGAGAGTGATCACATATCTGAAAAGAGTTATATTTTGGGAAAGACTGAAAAAAATCAAACCATTCAGCCAAAAGGGGAAAAGACTGGAAGCATACTGGTAACAGCCTTCATGTAGGCAATGTGCTGTTGAAAACAGGAAAGAAATATACTTGTAGAACATGATAAGAAATACCAACCTCTATTTTTTTAAAAAATTAAGTTTAGGTTTTAGGACAAAGCTTCTCAAAGCAGTGGAATGGGTTTTACAGAGTCATAGGAATATTGGCTTGAAAGGATCTCTGCAGGCCATTTAGTCTAATCTTCAGTTCAGTAATGGACTTTTGCCACCATTAACTTTCCTGGAAGAGATGTGGAGTCTTTATAACATAAGGAGCTTTAGAAGAGAAAGAAGCCAAAATGATGCACTTAGCCAAGGAATAGAGACCTCCATATTTCAGTATTTTTATACTGACTGTTGTGTCTGCCAGCTGCCCCAGTTAACTGCTTGGAAGGGAACATGTTCAATTTCCCAAAATGTGTTAATGCTGAGAATTTACTTTTAAAGGAAACTTCTTTACAAAGCTGCCACTGTTTTTATTTGGAAATCTTCATAACTTAGCACCTTCAGCAGATAATGGCCTCTCGTTACCACATGGCCATTTTGAGGTGTTTGGTAAGATCAGGCATAACTTTCTGGTTTGAGTAAAGTCCAGAACCAGTCCTTTCACCACTGAAAAGCACAAATGTTGTGTGAGCAAAAATGGCTTTAGCAGCTACCAGAATCTATTGCTACAAAACATTATGTTAGACCCCATTCCTGTTAAATCATCTCCATACATGGCATTGTTGGATCAAAAAATCATTCTTATGAAAGTAGATCACACCTGGACGTTTTGGTCAGAATGAAAAAGTGAATATTTTGTGGTTTATCCTGTAACAGTTTTTACATTCAATCGTATTGTTGGAGGAGTAAATTAGGTCTCCAGGGGGTCCTAATCACTAGGCTACAGACTTATGCTGCCACTTGTGCTCTGCTGGGTTTCATGAATCTCAAATTATTTTGCTATCTAGTAGATTACTATCCTCAGGGGGGAGTAAAGAATGAGAAATATGCACAAATTTGAACATTCTGCCTCTCTGTTCTATATCTAGACAGTTAAAGTAGCTTATTCAAAAAATGAGAGAAGTAGGTATGAATCTGTACAGATAAAGTTGAATATCAAACTGCACTCTCCCACCTCATAGGAGAGTCATTACATAAAATAAAGGCTCAAGGCAGAGAGAGGAAATGAATGCCACTCCAAACTTTTGCCTTGTGAGACATTCTGTGGGAATCTTTCATGTACCCATTTTTCCAGGAAGGATCCTGATTAAGCAGAATGACCTGGGTAGAAAATATCAAATTCCTACCAGCACAGAAGTTTTCTGTGAAGCTGAAGAGAACCTTAGAGCAACTAGAGGAATCTTGGGTAAATGTGTAAATAAAGTTCCTGTGGAATTAAATGCCTCCAAATCTAGAGTAAAACTTCTGAAGGTAAAGTTCCACTTCACCTTTTGTGGAGAATCAACACCTTGTTGGCTTGGTGACAATTGGCTGACAATTACTTCATTCAGCAATTTGCAGAATTTTTGCTGAGAAGAGACAAAAGGAAACCACTCCCTGCTCATCTTTCCCAGACCACCCTTGAATTGGGTGGGAGGGGGTTTCCTTTGGTCTCCCACAGACACAGCTTTTTGTATGAGCTCTGCAGGGTTTAGATACTGAGGCTCCAACCCATTTCACCAAAATCTTGTTACTGAACAAATCTAAATTAGTGCTATTATTGCTGTATAATTTCCATGTAGTCAATGCAGTGGGCAAGGCTTTACAGAATCTCCTGTAGTCTGAATGCCTTTCTGAGATGTTGCCATCCTCCTTGCTCTGATGACAGGATGAATCTTGGGCAGAGAGGCAGAGAAATTTGTCCTCTTGTGTCCTGGATATATGTGGTGGGTCCAGCACTCAGTACCCAACACACTTTCAATCACACATCATTCAAAGACTCAGGAAGTTTTAAAGATTCTTGAAGTGTTTGCCTTTTTTTTTTTTTTTTTGTGTTCAGTGATGGGAATGATTCTTTTCAAACACAAACCTATGTGAAGCTACCTGACTGAAGAGGCAATTAATTTATCTGCTAATTGAAGCACACATCCTACTATTTTTGTGTATGTACTTGAGCCTTGTTCAAAATAAATCAAATAATTTCTATTATCTTCTTGACCTCTAGAATAATTAACTTCTCTTTAAGACATAACTCACAATGTCCTTTTATCAATCTCTCTTACAATGAACAAAATTTATTCTGATAAGTAGTTCTCATTTTTATATTGTCCAGTGGGTGAATTTATAGTTATTGACACCTGTTTAAAGAAATAAAGATACCCTCCAAATATATAACTGGTTTGAAAACAGTCTTATGATTGTTATTCATTAAGAACAATATTTGCAATTCCTGATCAGTTCAACTTGGTAAGATATTTCTTTAGGATCCAGTGGAAATGCTTCAATAAAAGAAGACTCCAGAGAACCACACAGGAAGTCCAGCAAACCCAAATTAATCCCACCCTGCCAGCAGAAACATGGTCCCCTCTTACACATTTTACATTCTTAAGATAGACCTCAGGGACTGTAGGCCAAGCATAAAGAGCTAAGTTACATGTGATAGCACAGGGGATTCTGGAAAAATAAATAACTTTTACATTTTTAATGGATTGAATGGCGTGTACACAACTGCGTGTGGTGATTGGAGAAGGGGGAATGGCCTTGAGCTGAAGGAGGGTAGATTTACATTATATATTTAAAAAAAAAAAATTCTTTACTGTGGTGGTGGTGAGGCACTGGAACATATTGCCCAGAGTGGCTGTGGGCTCCCCATGCCTGGAATTGTTCAAGGCCTGGTTGGATGGGGCTCTGAGTAACCTGCTCCAGTGGAAGGTGTCCCTGCCTGTGTCTGGGGCTGGAACCCCCTGATCATTAAGGTCCAGAAATGTCTCATTAGGGCCAAGCAGAGGGAAAGGAGCTCCTCCCTCAACCTGCTGGCCACACTCTCTGCAGTGCAGCCCAGGATACTATTGTGACCTCTTAGTCACCAGTCATGGTCAGCTGTCACCCACCACGATTCCAAAGTCCCTCTATTGCAGGTCAGCCCCCACCTGTGCTGGTACTTGGGGTTATTTCTGCTCAGGTGCAGGACACAACGTTTACCCATGATCCTTTGATTGAGTATTCCTAACGTGAAGTTAACATTCAAAATGGATTCTGCAAGAAGGGAGAACTCTCCTGTTGTCCTGTGAAGATCCAGCAGCTACAGGAGTGGGGGTATAGTCTATAAGCCAAACCCTGACTCACCAAGGAAGTGTATAAATGCCAACACATTCTTTCAGAATCTTCCTACTGAACTGTTCTTGGAACACACATTAATTGATTTTTATGTAACATCCCTTGATTGACCACCCTAACCTTGAATTCCCAAATATTTTTGAAAGGATTTGACACAGAAGATGCAGATTGTCAGTGAATATAGATAATGTGGTGCAACTGAGTCCTTTAGGAGATCCATGTCTCCATTTGAAACTCAAGTCTAGACAACAGCTACGGCACTGGCATTTTCAAAGTACTGTATTACAGCTTCAGCTGGCATGAAATGGTGTGCACAATGGAGCCAGAGTGATTTACACCTGCAGAAAAGCTGGCTTGCTTTAAAGGTTTGTTTATGAAGGTGAAAAAAAAGTAAAAAACAAAAATCACTTTTCCGTCTGTTTTCCTCTTTTTTTCTTTTACTTATTTTTTTATGATCTGTCAAAATCCAGAGAAGAAAAGTGAGAGAAAAAAAAGAAAAAGCCAGAGATAGCAAACTATTACTAGAAAACAGCATAAGCAAATTAAAATGGAAAGAAAATGCCAGAAACTGCTACCATGCTTCATTCTTTGGAGAATCAACTTGCAATGGATTAGCACAAATGTGCCTTGATCCATCATCATGTTCTCCAGTTCAGCAAGCACAAACTGATAGTTTGGAATGGAGGTGGCGTGAAGTAAATGCTGTAATTTGTGACTGTGTGACAGCAAATGAAACTCGGCAAGAGGGCCAAGCTATCTGAAGCAAAACAATAATAGCTTGGTGAGCATATTAGGCAACCCCAGAGGAGAGGAGATGAAAGATTCAGGCAATAAGGAGAATGTATGTATTTTAGATGTTAGGCGACCCTATTCTCAAGGCATTACAAGCAACAAGAACATCTGAAAAGTGCATCTGGGTTGGGCAGAAACATATTCACCCCTGGTAAGCACATTTCCCAGTAATGCCTTGGTGAGAAGAAATAAAAATAAATAGGAAAATAGAAAAGGATTATCGCCCTGGCTAGTAGATTCTTTTCAGAAAGCATCAGGGTAGAGGTAAATAGTATTATGAGACCTTTCCATAGTTTTTATGATTTATGTGTTCAGTTTCATCAGATCTAGGAGAGGGCATTTATTGGGTACTACATGCCCTGATAATTTATGTTGCATGGCTAAACATCATGTCTGTATATCTTTTCTCAGTAATCTCTGATAATACCCAAATGGGCTTTTTATTTTAAACATCTGGACAGCCGTATGGTTTGTGAGAATTAAGGTGCTAAGTGAAGAAAACAGCACAACCATAAAACCTTTCAAATAAACAAAGCTTTCTTTGGAACATTAACTTCTTTGCAGAGAAATCTTCTCTGTTCCTAAAAATGCACTTAGTACTTTATGTCTTAATCTCAAGGTAACGCTTTTCTCTTACAAATAATCTCAAGGCATTTAATGGTACCATTACTGTAGAAAACTATGAGACATTTGCATAAAAAGCACATCACCAAAAGAAATATAGAAAAATAAAAGCTCTTCTTTTTCCCCTAGCTTTTGTCTTTTTTTCGTGCTAAAAGCAGGAAAATACTGTTCAGCAGGGTGTTCTCTTCTACTCAGTAATAACACTGTCAGCACTGTCATAAAAATAGCTAAAGGTGTAATTTAGGGAAATTTGTCTGCATATTAATAATTGAGTTTCTATTTGTTGACACAGAAATCCAAAAGAGAGGGAAAGATAATGCAATGTATTCAGTTCTTTGTCTTTATGCACGTGCAGGTCTATGTCAGCGCATGTCTGCATGTTCATATCTCAAAACCATATGTAAAACTATTCTCTCATGTGAAAAATAATAAAAAATATGCTGAGAATCACTATTTAAAGACATTCAAAGAATTTAAAATCATTGGGTATTACTGCCATTCCAAAGTACTATAAAGAGTTGACAACATGCTTCTATTTCAAATTAGAGCAATAATATATATACACATACACACGAGGCAATGTCCTTCAGCAAGATAAGAAATAAAAATATGTAGAACTGGATAATCTGGTAGCTTTCCCTTTTTGCAATGCACTTTCCTTCATGAATGATTCTATTTGTATTATGAAGTATTGTTTGATTTTACTGAGGAACTAGATTCCATCTTAACTGAATCTTCACTACCATAACCTGTATTTCTTCCTGTATTGACTCATGCTTGTGCATTTA
Organism: Fringilla coelebs; assembly: GCF_963513975.1. Taxonomy (NCBI): domain Eukaryota; kingdom Metazoa; phylum Chordata; class Aves; order Passeriformes; family Fringillidae; genus Fringilla; species Fringilla coelebs. The sequence continues at coordinate 6,283,104 of NC_140028.1, read as the reverse complement.
AGTTTATTAAATGCAGTGCCACAGGATGGATAAGTAAAGATTGCTTGGATAACCATCATTTCAAGATTAGAGCCTGGAAAGAAAAGAGTTTATTTGGTCATGCTATGCACCTATATGGCATCATATGTTTTGAAGGGGCTTCTTCTGACTTTCTTAAGGAGCAATTAGAAAATTCCTATCCAGATGCAGAGATTTTTCCTGATTTATCATGCCTTGCAAACTTACTACTCACTGGCTGTGCAGGCATACCTATGGTGAAAAATCAGATTAGATATACACCAAGGATTTATGCAAATATCAATGTTTAGAGTTTTCCAGCTCTGTTGCACTTTGCAGATATTCCTAAAATAAGTTGCGTGGGTTTTAGTTGGATTTATTTTGTTTTTAGCAAGAATAATTTTGCACATTTTAAGGCATAATTTTGCTGGAGGATAAACTAGATGGTCTTGGCAAGGCTGCCTTAGTGTGACTCTGAAAAGCAGTGATTTTCACAGAATTTGATCAGTACTGAGCCGTGGCTTAGAAATGGAAGAAACTCCACCACTGCAAATGCTGATTTCCCTTTGTACCATTGAACTTGCCTGCATATATGGGAGTTGGTGAGTAATGCTGGTACCTTTGGGGTGATCTCATGCTGCTTATTACCATTACTTTTGTGACTAAACCAGTGGCAATCCACTGGAGGGCCGCTAAGGTGATCAGGGTCTACAGAGCATTGCATATAAAGTCAGGCTGGGGGAAATGGAATTTCATCTGGAAATGGAATTTCCCCTCAGCCTAGAGAAGAGAAAGGTAAAGGTGGCTGTAAGGGCTACCATCATTACACAAGATAAAAAGCTTTTAAAGAAGACAGATCCAAACTCTTAGAGGTATTAGGGAAGATTAGAGATAGCAGTCTTCCTTCAAGAAAGGAAGTTCTGACTGGAAATAAGGAAACCATTTTCCCCCAGGAGAATGATGAATGCTGTTTCTCCATTTTTGGAACTTTTGGAAGATAGTCTGGAAAAGATTGTGTGAAATCAACTTAACTTTGGAGTTAGAATTTCTTTCTGATGGAAGAGTTGTGTTAAAGATCTCCAGAGGTTTCTCCCAAAGACTTTTATATTTATTTAAGTGAAGAACATAAGGCTCCTTTTACAATCAAAGGGAAAAATATATGTCTGGAATCACTGAAGGAATCACTCCTTCAGTGGCTAAAGGACCCAAAATCAGCATTTCTTCTAGCTCATGCTGTATGATTAGATATTCAAATTTTTGACAAGACAACATGCCAGCCTTCTAGTCTGGACAAATATTCTTTATAAGGCTTGGAGAAAATATGGGTAACAACTCAACCCTAGTTAAGAGGGGCATGTTTTGCAAGCCTGCTCCTTTTCTGTGCTGGTTTTTTGCTTGGTTGCCCAGCTACTGAGAGGAGAGGGAAAGGTGTGAGTCAATGGAGAGGAAAACAAAGCAGGCAGACCCACGGTGCCAGCAGCGTGCTGTACAGACACACAGCCTCTGACCCAGTTTGTGCCCTGCTGGTCAGGGAGTTAATGCAAAGTAGCATTAGTAGCCAGCCCAAATTCAATCCTGCAGGCAAAGGCTCTTTTTTCCCTTAAACTCACACTCCATTTTGCATCTAAAAATGCCAGAGGACTGTCTGGAGATTAAAATCTGTTCTAATGTATAAGGATTGACAAGCAGTACATTTCTTTGCATTTGAGGTTTTGAGACTGTCTTATTCCAAGTAATTTTTAATGAAAAGGGGAGAAAATGAACTGTCTGGATCACAGACCTTTTTACAGATAATATACATTTCTATGAGAAAGAAAAAGAGAGATGGACTTCAAGTTTTAATTCTATTCATCTTCTCTCAGCAATCCAAATTTCCAGTGAGAAGACAACTCATTCTTTAGAAAAATTGGTGCTGAAAACCTCGGTCTAGATGGCAAGGACCAAGTATTTTCTAAGTAGTATCAAGAAGACAAGAGACTGCATGTCTGTGTACAGGTTTTCAGGCCCACCCTTTAAATCCAAAATACAGGTTGAGGTCATAACATGCAAAAGAAATCTGGAGCATTTTCCTGTATTTTTGCTGTGCATTAGAGCTGTATGCTGCCCTCCATATGTGGTTCTAAAAATGGGCTGAGCACAATGCCTCTTTCCCTTCAACCAGCCCCCCAGCAAACAAAAAAACATTGGTTTTTCTAAGGTTTATTTGATCCACAGCCTGAGGTGGAGTATGATGGAAAGCCCTGGATTGTTTCTCTGAAAAGCTAAGAGAAAAATTGTCCGGCTGCTCACTATGTCTTGGCTGTAGTCTGAAAAGACTGTCAGTCCTTGACTATTTCAGAGGAAAAGACTGGAAAAGTATGGGCCTACACAGCCAGCTTTTCCACCCAGAAAATGGACACATACTGTTAATGAGGATGGCTGTGTTGGACTTCCTCTTGTTTGTTTGTTTGGGATTTTTTTGTTTGTTGTGGTTTGGTTTTTGCACTTTTTTTCCTACTTGCTGTTGCAAATGAAAAATGTAAACACAATCTGGATCAAGGGTGAAAATCTGCTGTTCAGTTTTAGGGGAGCCTATTTTGTTTAGCTTTGTTTGGGATTTTGGGGTTTTTTTGTTGATTTGTTGTTTTGTTTATTTTCCTCACCTGAAGGGGTATTTTGATAAGGGTTCAGTGTGCAAGTTGTCATTTTTGTTGAAGTTTAACACAGAACTGCCTCTATTTATCAAAGTAATGTTTTCCATAGCACAAGTCTAATATAACAGGAAGGACAGACCCTTTCCTTTTTGGGGCTTGGATTTTATTTATAATAGCATGGTACCAGCAGTTTTATAGTAAGAACGTCTGGTCTCAACACCAAAAACAACTGTTGTTGGGTAAGAATTGGAGAGGAGGAACTGACTCAGGGTTATCTCTGCTCCACCTCAAGTGTCTTCACAGCAGATGATGCAGCTGCAATCTTACTGTCACTTTTATTAAAAAAAGAGAAAAGCAGAATCATCCTGTTTTCCTCTCCTGTTTGGTCTTGTATCCTAATAAATTAGCTGGTTTTTATTTTGAATGGCCCAATTCTCACTGCTTTTCATACTTGGTACATTGATGGCTCCAGGGGGTATTTTGGTAATGAGATAAGCAAGTTGTAGGTTTTCACTTTCTTTCTGGTGTGGGTCTTTTGGGTCACATACACTCTGGAGATTCCTGTCAGCGCTGGAAGAATATTTTCTGACTGTCTTTTAATGTTTTTTGAACAACGCTTTAATAAGAAACATTATGAATTTGGTAATTTTGCTCTCTATGTAGTCACCTTTCACATGCAAAGCAGACTCTTTTTCCAGCAGAAGTGGATACATGCAGGTAGGGGGTGTGAGGACAGAAGGTGTTTATCAGACTGAAAGTTTCAAAGTCTCAAATATTTTGGCTGTATATATAACTGGCTGGCTTTTCCCATTCCAATATACTGTAGAAAGTGAGTTAGTCCCTTTAAGAAAATGGCTAGAAAAGGAAAAAAACTATTTTTGACAGGCTATTTTGAATTCTTCTGTAGGAAGTTCTCTGCAGAGAGCTGCCCTGGTGTCCTTGTCCCAGAGCTCCTTCTCCAGCTCCTGTGCTGCTGCTGCCTCTTGTGTGCCACTCTCTGTCCCAGATGTGCATTAAATGGATGAGTGCAGTGATTCCTTCATGGTCAGAATTGACAACTGCCACAGGAATCCTCAGGGGGAAAAAAATAAATATAAAGAAAAATAAATGCTATATATGGGGAGGATATTTTAGTTTGAGATACTTAAAGAAAGGACAAAATCACCACTCTTTGCAGGGAACATTTTCCTTCAGCTCCTTGGCATGACACAGAGCATCACGCTTTGTCTGAGCTGCTGCACACCATGAGTGACATGGCTAACACAAAGGGAGTGACTGGGCTGCAGAAAACCGAGGGGATGCAGCCAGAGTGGTTGTGCTGATGGCTCCAAAGAGGCTCCTGGGACTGTCAGGCAGTTAAGCTGCAGATGGGCTGTTTGCTATGCTGTGGTCCTTGACGTTCTTTGCACTGCTAGACAAAGAAGGGGGGTGGGGACAGCACTATTTGCCTTTCCACTGAGGGTTTTTTTTTTTCCCCTGCAAAAGCATTTGATTTAGGCTCGGTTTTTGTTTTGGCTCAGATTATTTTCCAAATAACACCATGACTCAGGAAACAATGAATGGTGGGAATAATGTGCACCTCCAGACTGTTGTGCAGGAGAACACATTATTTTGCATCTACCACATTAGCTGTACACTGGGCTTTGTTTTCCACCACATCATTCATGGTACAAGTTAATTACACACTTTCAATGTACTGCTTTCTTTCTTACCACACAAGATAATACAATTCTGAACTCATTTAAGCAAAGCAAATGCTTTTCTTCCTATTATGTATTGTGCCAAGCAGTAAATAATAGTAATTAATAAAAAGCAGAACAGAGTTCAGCAAAGTCACTTCTTTCTTTTATTCATGAAGAAATCCAAAATTCTGTTAAGGGCAGTGCAATGTTCCTCTGCTGTTCCCAAAATATGATATTGGTCAAGGCAATTGTTTCTCAAAAAAGGCTGACAGTGACAATGAAGATTTAATCTGCTTTCCTCAGCATATCCCAGATTTAACTTTTCTATGGTATAATGGGTGGACTGCAAACACATCTCTTGTGAAACAAGACAGCTGGTTCCAGAAGTTTATCCTGTGTATAGATGTGCTAATAAAGCTCTGATCTTCTCTCAGTTTAGTCTGATAAACCAGACTGTAGTACTCTTCAAAGCTTTTCCCTTTTAATAGAGTACTTACTCAAATTTTTCCATCAGTTGCCAGCTTCACATACTGATGTCTTCTCCCTACATAATTTATCTGCATTTATCTACATCTGCCTTTATATACATCCATATATCCCTAAGATATATGTAGAGATTACACATATTTTAGCTCCTGGGCATTCCCAAATTGGGGTTTTCCTTTCTTCTGGAACACAAAAATGACAATGGGGTTGTTAACATTCAAAGGAATACAACTATTCAATTTTTTCTGTGTTTCAGTTCTCTACACTGAAATCTTTCTTGGTCAGCCTGCACCACCATGTGCACCAGTGTGGGCAGGTGTCACTGCCCATGGCAGGGGGCCTGGAACTACTTAATCTTTAAGATCCCTGCCAACCCAAATCATTCCATGATTCCACAATTCAGTTATTAAGGAGAATACATTTATTTTGCTTGCCTGTTTAAGAAGGCTGTAGGTAGTAGCTGAGGTATCTGAAGAGGGTGGTAACCACCAAATGCTGCCTCGGTCAGAGCAGGCTGCAATTCCAAAATCTCACTAACAACTATATGTTCCTAAGGCTTATGGCTCAAGGGGAGCCAAGGAAAAGAGAAGGCAGGGAGAGGAAGCCATGTGTGCACAGCCATGCTACAGAGGAAAAAGGGAATTTTTTTTCTCTGCCTTGCTATATAATTGCCCTTCAACTAGATACACCTATCAGAGACCTGTGGGATGCTGCTGCAATGAGTCCCTCCATGAGAGGCTATTGCATTACCAATGCCAACTAATTTGTAGTTATATTACTTCAACATGTGAAATACAGAACACAGGTCATACAATAATTCTAAAATTAGGAAAAAAAGCCAAAACATTTGGTAATAACTTATCTCAGTGTTGGCCTTGTGTACCAATTTGCACTGGTACCCATTAGTTGCATAGTCATTAGTATTAATGTACTACCCTTTGGGACTAGTTTATAAATAAGTGTTTTGTAGTCTAGGAGATAAATTGTTTCATCATTTATTTTTAGTCACAAAAGCTGGAAGTGCCTTTTATACAAAAAAAAATTACTCCAGCTTGTCTGTATTTAAATGGTCAAGCTAGGCTTTAAAATGAGAAACATTTAGATGAATGACCAGAAATTTTCTCACTGACTAAAGCTTTTCTATTTCTCTAACCTCCACTTAGGAAATTGAACATGTTAATGAGTAGCTGGAATCTGTGTTTTCTTTCTTAATGGGAAATTTTAGGAGAGGGATTGATGGGATTTTTTTTAATAGATCAATGTCCTTTACTTTTAGTTTTGTAACCTTCATGTTGCATCCAACACCCACCTCCTGCCACAGTCAAAGACTTTACCATACCTAACAGAAGATCTAAAAATAGTAGGTGTATTAGACATTGATATGCATCTTTCAAATGCAAGAACTTCTTGAATTAAGTACTATTGATCTAGGTAAGGTAGCTCAAGTCTGGATTATATAAATGAATTGCAGGGCATGAATTGAGACTGGATAGGAAAGCTCTATATTATGTACTAGACACCTCTGAAAAGAGAGGTTCTGGCCATTTCAGAGAGATAAAAACTAGAAATTAATTCTGGAGTGGAAACAGGGAGAACAGAATTATCTTGGGCTTCCCTCTAACTAAATATCAGGGAAAATATTGACAAAAATCTCATATGCATAACTCTATTTTGCATGGCTTAGCTGACTTCTCATGCTACCTAGAATAGAGTGCATCTTCTTGAAGCTTGCAGAAACAACTTAACTCAAACGTTTTGACTCTTCCATGACAAATATTCTGTCTCCTTGTAAAGGAGGTAATAAGGCAGAGTACTCTGTTAGAAAGAAAGGAGAATGGAAATCCTAGATTTAGAGATTTAAGACACCACCTTTAGGTCTGAATGAGTTGATACCCCCTCTGTCTTCTAAGGCACTGCAGATTTTTTTTTTTTGCCCAAGAAATTATGTCAGAGGACAAAGATTTCCGATATTACTGCTGTACAATTCTGAAAAATGAGCAGCAATCTGCACTACACTGTTGAGAGAAAATTTTCAACAATCAAGCTCAAGTGTGGGCATTCAAATTGAGCATCTTCATAGCAGAGAAAGGCTTCTTCTCTTGGTGGTGATATTGTCTGCTCTCACAGGAATCACACTGGATCCCTGTTCTAAGAGTATTCTTTGTTTTAAGCCACCTGCTGTATTGTTTACTGCTCACTGTTATGCTGACGGAGAAGCAAGTTATTCCTGAAGAAAATGAATTTCATGTAAGAATTGCAATGACCATTGTGGCTTCACTGAGCTCTGAAGGATATTTATCTTGCTTGGAAGAGCTACAGTTTATGCTTTTCTCTTTCTATCACCCTGTGCCATTTAAGTGACAGAGGCAAAGTGCCTTGGTACAACACCAGTTTGATTTCTCAACACAGACACACAACATCCTTCCCAGTTTTGCACTTAGCACTTCATACATTCAGTTTTCCATTATTGCAATTCAATTCTTTCTTTTTTTTTCCCTCTCTTTTTTTGAACTTTGTAGAGTTAACTATGATTGTAATTGTCATACTTTCCTACTGGTTTGCAATTTGTAAACAAAAAAAAATCCAACAGAAAATGGATACAAGCTGTATGGAGAGGCATTTATACCTGCTGAACAATTGCCCTAAGTAGAAAATTGATTTCTGCTGTACATGTGCCAGGTAAACATGAACAAAAGTATTAATATTCATATTTTAGTAAGCAGGGAGTGTAGAGAATTGAAGAGACACTTAAAAAGAAAATGCTATAACTGTAAACTCATACTTGAAAATATTTGCCCTTATCTTGATTTGATTGACTTTATATCTATGCTGGCAAGATATCTTGAATAAGTGCTCACTGAATTATCTTGAATAAACGCTTTCAAAACCAGAAGCGACCCTGTATCTATCAACAAGCAATTTCACCTTCCAAACCATTTGTAGTTCAATAACGTGTAGGTTTTAGAAGATTCCAGAACACAAGTGATCTTCTCAACAGAGATTGTGAGTGGTCTATTTGATTTGCCATCAAGTAATTTGGTAGAATGAATACTACTCATATTAGTCGGTTGAAAGGTAGTGCCTGGAAGGAGGACACAGTTGTGCTGGGGTCTCTACTCTGCTTGCTGCAGAAACTGCTGGAAGGAAGGAGAAGATTTTCCCATGGAACAGTTGGAGTATTGCTGTGCAGAGAAGGAATTAAACAGGCCTTGAGTAGGTCTGCAACACAAATGGAGAAAATTAACAGACTCTGGAAGGAAAACCCTCCACAGCAAGGGGCTTGAGGAAGAAGAATCCCTTGTGAGCAGTTTTGAACTTGTGCATCACTGCATACTGGTTGGGAAGAAGGGAAAAAACACTTTGTGCTTCACAATAAAAGATTTCTTTTATTTAGTCTCAGAATGAAGCATTGTCATGTTCTAATTTGCCTTGTACTTACTTGTGCAGTGAGAATTGCCCAAATGTGATGTATTAAAATGTATTTTGTTTAAAGAATCCCCCTTGCCAAGCACTCAAGTTCTTCTTAATGCCACAACTTCATCCTCATTACCGTTGTGGTGACACTCATCATATTTAGATTTGTATCCTCAATAACAGAAATGTTCACAAGTCTTTCCAGTATAGACCTCTATCTATACTGTAGCCACCTAAATTGTTTGGATTTCTGAGTGAATTCCATCACCATTATCTATACATTTTGTCTTGAGGGGTTTGCTCTCCAAGAAACATTAGGAAGGACCTGTCTGTGCTTGACCAACCCCTTCCACTTCCATAGGAATTTAGCCAGCTCCATGTTCCATAAAATCATGGAATGGCTTGGATTAGAAGGGACCTTAAAGATCAGCTTGTTCCAACCCCTTGCCATGGAAAGGGACATCTTTCACTAGACCAGGTTCCTCAGAGCCTCATCCAGCCATCCAGCCTGGCCTTGAACAATTTCCAGGGATGGTGCATCCAAACCTTCTCTGGGCAACTTTTTCCCACCTATTTGCCTCCAGCAGCACTGTGTAACTGTAAGCTCAGACACTTCATTTAAAAATGCAACAGAATTAAAGCAAGCATGACATGAAAAGTGATTTAAATGTTGAATTGGCATTTTCAGAATGATAGGTGATTTCTAAGGATATGCTAAGAACATTTGTCTCTAGGGGAAAAACAGAAAGCTTTTAAAAAACTTCATCTGGTTTAGCTGATTCCTTTCTCTCTGCACTGTGAATTAGATAGATTGCCATCTTTACTTACAGCAGAATAGTGTTCCAGCTTCAGCCAGCAGATGCCCCAAAGACTTCCTAATTTAACTGAAAAATCACACTGCTTTCAGGCGGTGTGTTACTTACCTTTGTAGAGAAGTCACATCCCATCACGTCTGACAGAGTTTTCTGATTACCACTGTTCATAAGATTAAGAAGCTCTGTCCTCAAGAACATGCAGGCTTTACTAATACCTTATACCTCGTACTAAAATTTGCACAGATTTCACATGCAGATTCTGTCTAAATGTTTTTTTTCTTCATATGAAGGAGTATGGGGAGATTGTAGGGCTTATTTTCTAATTTTGCCTGTATATTCACTAATGGAAGAAAATAGATGCCATTTTGAGTAATATAATAAACTTTTTCCCAGATGAATCTAAATAAAATGGAAGAATGGGTGAACTATGGTTCCCAGAGCATACCAATGGCTAGCAACTTTCCACTCAAAATCAAAAATTAATCCAAGTCCAACAACTGCTTAGGAAAGATAAACAGGAACTACAGCACTCCAGAAATACAGAGATTTCTTCAATCAAGAAAGCAACTGTGCAGAAAAATCTTTCACTTAAAGAAATTTCCAATATAGGTGAAGACATAGGTGGACTCGAGAAGCACAGTAAAATGAAAATACAGGGCAGGTTCTGAGAAAGGTTTTGGAGGTGGAGTCATGGGTTGATAATTCATGCTGCAGTGCAATAATCATTTTGGGGCTTGGACTTTGTTGGTGGCCATTGAGATATTGTTTTTAGGGGTTTATTCTGAGGGCAAGTTGGAATACATACAATTGTGCAACCAGAAACTCCACAGTTCAATATTTCAGACTGTGGTTCAGCCCGAGTATCACTGAAGCACCTTTGAAACTTCAGCCATTCTCCTGAGAGGCTAGAAATATATTTCAAACTGAATCTGCTAAAATTAACATGATATTGCTTTCTCTTTTTTAATTTATATATCTCCTAGCACTTCAGATCACTTGTTGACTTGTTTTTCTTCCTTCCACTTTTTTTATTTTTCCAAGAACTTGTGCTCACCAGTTTGAATACACATATGTTCTCTTGTTTATTGCTCCAGACGCATCCTTCATTTGCTAATAGATTCATATGCTTGTGCTCCTGATGGGTTTTGTTTACTCTTGATTCAGTCACTGAAATCTGTGTGTAGCAAGGAATTTGAAAAGAGCATGCAGCTGTTTGCCAGATAAACTGACACATCATAATTCTGTACTTTTAGCATCCTCCTTTGTTTTAATAAGTATGGATGTCATGGATTTATAAACAAGCACATTGAGGATTTGAGGTTCATTTCACTATTGACTTTCTCTTATCTTTTATTTTCTCTTTTTTTTGTAGATGTATTTGTGGACTTTGGAACAATCTAATGCTGTAGCAATCATATCACTTTCAATTTGCACAGGATTTTTTTACTGTCAGACTCCTTTAATGGAATGGTAATGGTTCTTCTTTATACCATGGCTGAAATGTGCTAGAAGCTTTACAAGCAAATAAACAAAATCTGGCCTTGGCTGTTCAACTGGACTCAGTCCCACACATAATCACTCTTCCTGAGCACATAATAATAACCCATGATTGCACTGTCTTGTTGGTAGGGTTTAGATGACAGCAGACTGAATCCTGATTTGGTTACTCAGCTCACTTTGGTGGTAGTGTGACAATGAGCAGAATTCTGCTCTTGGACCTAGGAGCTTAGAAATATGCCAAGCCCCTGGATTTTTCAGTAATTCCTATGGATTTATTTATCCTAACAGAAAATGCAGTTTGCAAATTGATTTTTTCACCTGCATGGCAAATGTTTTATAAATAAGAAAATAGTCTAAATGTGAGCAGATGCTGAAAAATGAGGTTACAAACCTGTATTTGGAAGGATCCAGATGCTCCCCAGAAATAACTTCTGGGTACCTAAGGTTAGGTGAAAAAGGAGCTTTTACAAAACAACCTTCACATTGTACATCATTACTAAGCAAAGGGACATGCCATGTATGAAATTGTAGGGACATCAGCACTGCTTGGCCTTTGTGACCACAACTGTGTTCCTCCACGTGGTGATCCCAGGGCTATCAGTAAGGACTGGGTCATCTCCTTGGTCTCACTCCTTTCTGCAATGCCCCTCTCACTTTGTAAATAATATCTCACCACAGGAGGTCTAGATTAGATATTAGAAGTATTCTTTTTTTTAAATTATTTGTTTTAATGGGAAGGGCTGCAAATCTGTACATTGGCCAGGGAAGTGGTAGAGTCATCATCCCTGTAAGTGTTCAAAAAAAATTTAGATGAGGCATTTGAGGACATGGTTTAATGGTGAACATCATCCTGGTGCTGGGTTGGTGGTTGGACTAAGTGATCTTTTAAGTCCTTTCCAGCCTTAAAAATTCCATGATTCTATAACCTCACATCCATTTTTTTCTGTAGGATTCTTTAGGTAGGACAAAATTTCAGCATATAGGAGGTCTGAATTTAGCAGTCCAAAGATCTACTGATTTCTTGAGCAGGATAACCTTCTTAATCTTCTGGCATACTATAATGAAACACAAGAGGATGCAGATTTGAGCAAAAATCCCTGGACATGTATCATTTACATGTTTAAGCTTACACTCTGTAGGAACTTGCTCCAATGCCATGTTATTTCTAGTGAAGCTGTCAAGACCTACAATTAAAAACAATAAGAAGAAACCATGACTGTTTTTCACTGATTTTTGTTTGCTGGGGTTTATTTTTTCTAAGATTTATCCAAAGATGAAATCAAAATAAAATCAAAATGAAATCAAGTTTCACAACAAAATCAACAAAATAGTTTTTCTGAAAGAATCTATCTTCTATCTGCTGCTCCACATCCTCAAATGGCAAGCAGAAGAGCCATTTGCTTTTTCATGTTCCTTTCATGAAATTTTTCAGCATAAATATGGAAATGAATTTTACCTATTACAGTGTCAATCCCTTCATCTCCACACAAGCACAAACAGAATAACTAATTACTGCCACATTATGGTAACAAAGCTGTGTTATGCACCACACCAAGTAGTTGTTTCAATATCTCCTAGCAGTAAGAGCTCTCTCCAGAAGTATCAGCAAACTGCAGTCTCGCTGTGAAAACTGAGCATGTGATTTTCTGTAATTTTATTGGCTCATCTGTCTTGACCGTGAGTGAATATTTGTACCAGACTGTCCCCAGTCATCTACTTAATATTCTGTCTCTAGATGTTTCAGGGCTCCCTTCCTCCTCAGTGAATAATAAGGAATCTTTTCTCTGTGTTCAGAGAGGAAAAAGGAAGGTGGGGCTCTGAGGGTACTGTATCTCTGCTCATTGGAAAGGAGTGTATGATTGTTATTAATTTGAAGGCTCAAGGATGGTGTCTGAGGCTGCTTAACTTTTCAAGGAAATTCAAAATTTCAAAAGAATGCATAAATACAATTTCAGACTGGTTTAGATTGAACCAATGCCTTAGAAATGCTGGGGCTTCAACTCCATGTATAATTGATGGAAAGATTTGGGAACCTCCCCGGCATGACTCGGAGGACACAATTTAGGAAATCCACACATACATCCAGGGCTGCCGAGGCTGAGACCACTGATCAAGTGCCTGAAGAATAAAAACATACCAGCACCTGTGGATCTTGTTATGAGACTTGATTGCTGCAAATTAATTGTCTGTTGGTCTGATGGTCTTGATCCATTGGGGCAGGGGAAGAAACACAAAGTCTGATGGGTTAAAACAGGCTCAGGCTCAGTGGTAATGTGCAGGAGGGAGCTTTCAGTTCTCTGGGGGAAAGCCTCAGAAATTTGTCTGGGGGCACTTTGGGGGTCTTTGTTGGCTTTTGACACATTCTAAGACATGCCAGCTCATTCTTCATGGATGTGGGTGAAGAGCACCTAACGATCATACATGGATCTGAGGAGTTGTCTACCCAGGCTGGGCATATCCATGCCACGATTCAAGTCTTGTTGGGAATTATGTTGGGGATTGGTTATTCGCACTGGGGCCACAAAAAAAGGTATAAATCCAAGGTGGAAACTCCCCAATCATTGCACTACAACTGTCTGATCTTCCCAGGCAGAATATGTGCATGTTGCATACAAAGGTTCCACACAGTAACAAAACCTTGATCCTAATGATGCCTGTTTCCTTTGTACAATTTTATACCATTAGTTCAGTTTCCTGTGTTCCTCCCAAATTTCTGCACCATTCCATTAATGTCTATAATTCAGGAATAGCCATAAATAATTAATCTGCACAACAGTGAAGAGTTTATGAAAGGAACTTAGTCCCTGTGACTTACTTTGTGAAAGGAGATAATGGGATTTTTGGGTTTAAGTCCACCATATTAAGGATAACAGCAAATATTTAGCTTTAAACATGCAGTCTCCTGAATTAAGGTTCTCTCTGTCCGTTACTAAGGTGACATTAAAAGTGGCCATGGGTGTTTGAAAGCTGTACCACCAGATCAATTTCAATTACTTACTGTAATTGAAGAAGAGTGGGAATTTCTGAGGTGGCCACAGGTTTTCTGTGTCTATCTTTACATGCCATGTACACAACTGCCCGCACAAAATAAAGCTTGAATCAGCTCCACAACTTACTCTAAACCTGAATTTTTATCACCACAGTAAGGAACATCTTTTTTCTGGCAGTTTCCAGAGTACAGATGATGTCTACTTGCTTGTTTTAAAAGCCAGTGGAAATATTCATATCTTCTGGAGCAGTGCATTATACACAGATCCTCCATGCTTGTTTACAGCAAAAATGCTTGTTTCTGTTAAGAGAAAATGGAAAAAGGAACAATGATATCATTCTGGGAGTTTTCACTGTATTTTTCTTGGACACAAAACAAACAAACAAATAAACAAATAAATATATTAAAGACAGAAAGTGTAGTGATGAGACACTTCTACAAAATTAGCTTTTTTACTCCCAGTGTATATAAGCTCTTTACAAGACCCCTTCATTTCAACCTTCTCATCTTCCTGAGAGGAATTTGTAGTGAAAAGCAATTACAGTGAATATTTCCATATTCCCAGTGCCCCTAAATGTACCTATATTAATTTTCTGGACTTAGTAATATATTGTGTGTTATCATATATTTTCTTCTGTCTATATTTGTGTGCCAGTGACTCTGTGCATTTGTGCTTGAAAATTTCCCAGACAGGACCAGGTTTGGCCACCAGATGATTAGCACTGACAGCAATTGGGGAAGCAGTTGTAAAGACTTTTAGTCTTCCCACCCTTAGGGCTGCAATGACTGCTCCCTGTGGAATTAGACTGGGAATACTGACATTTCCATCCTGACTATCACAGACCCACTCAGGAAATTAAAACATATCATTTAAACCAATCTCACAGTTCTGAGGATGCTGTTGTCTCAAGGTGTCCCTGAAGAGGGTCCATTACTGCAGCAGCTGCTGCAGAAAGAGATTTTACACAGTGGATACAGATTGAGTTAAATTTAAGAATCCTCTAAAGATTTGCCAAAAAGATCTTGATTGAAACTGCATGGAGGGAGAATTATGTGTAAATGTCTAAATTTTTACTCTCATCAGGAGGACCATAGAGTTAAATGTGGGATCAGGACAGGAAAAAATTCACTTACAAGTTAAACGTGTTATCAGGAAAGGAAAAAATTCACTTATGAGTGATAAATGAGCATCAAGGTAGTGAAAATTTCACCAATTCCATTCTAACATTTTGCTTCAAATCTGTGGTTTACACGGAGAGTTTCAGTGCACTACCAAAGTACCCAGATTTATATGGCCCTGATGTAAAGGGCGTGTGTGCCTTCTGTCTCATCTCAGCAATAATGTTGGGAGTAATGGCTGAAGGCATCTAACTTGACTGAAAATGTAGAGGATTCAGAAATGTCTGTGGTCTTAACAGGGAGCTGGGGATAAAACACAAAAATTTCTAAATGCCCATATGGAAAGAAAAAGCTTGGTCAGAGTTCATAGCCCCTAGGTCGCAAAAAGCACAAGTGTGTAGAAGGAGCAATATTTTAGATTATGTTGTATGAGGCATCATTGCTTTTTCATGAGCAAGGCTGTTGAGTGGAAAAGCTGAGGAAAAAAACAAGGGAAAGGTGTGACCTTTCCTATAGCTCACTCACCTCATCAACATTTACAAAACATGCTAGAGAGGGGTTTTTTAAGCCCTATGACAAATCTAGAAATGTGAAAAATCACTGTTACCCCTGGAATAATACCAACAAAGATTTGCTTAGATTAGGAAACTCTCCCAGGGGTCAGTCACTTCAGTACACCATGCCCCTTCTCTCTTCTTTGGCCTTTTGTTTCCCCTCAAAAGAATCGTAGAAACTTTTGGGTGTGAAAAGATCTCTAAGGTCATCCAGTCCAATCTTTAATCCAGCACTGCCAAATCCACTAAACCCCATCCCCAAGGGCCTCAACCACATGGCTTTTGAGCACCTCCAGGAATGGTGACCCCACCACTTCCCTGGGCAGCCTGCTCCAATGCTTGATAACCCTTTTGGGAAACAGGGATCACTAAGATATCTACTTTCCTAAAAGTTTCACAAAACTAACAATCTGAGCAAAGAAGGCAGTTCAAATGCTCATAGCTTTGTTTCTAGAAACTTTCATGTGCTAAGTTCTGTAATCAAACATGGCATCCAGAATGTACTATCAGACTCTGCATTAAGGGGTTGACGTACACCAGAAGAAACTGTTTATTTGTAAATGGTTGGTCAGCTGAGAAACACAAATCCAAAACAGCTACATTAACTCTGCAGCTCCCAAACTACTGGAGTTTGCTTGATTTTGTATGGCAAAGCAGCATTACTAGAGCATGCTATTTCTTCATTTTTCTTTTTTTTTTTTTCTGGTAAATATAGTAAAAAAAAGGAGAAAAGAAAGGAAAAAAATATAAAGGAAAGGAAAAATGTTTTAAAAGTGCAAGACAAAAGAATATCTCTTCCTTTGTGAAAAAAGTTGATAACCTATGGCCATCTATTTCTGATCATTTTCCTGTTTGTGCTTAACTATAGTGCCTTTAAAATCAGCTGTCATGGAGCCCACTCTAACTCCACACAGCTGCCAAAAATATTCCTGTTCAATCTGTTTTTGTGTATTTTGGATGTTTGTTCTAACCCACCAATTTTCCTTCACAAAGCTACGTATTGGCAGTATTTGGCAAAAACTCCTGTGGAAAAGAGAGGCATTGAGACTGGATTTCTATTGTTTATTTGTTTGGGAACACAGGGGGGATGTGGGAGGGTCAAGGACAGAGCAGGAAATTGCTCATATCTTCTTAAGCACACTCTATAACCACTGTCCTTTCATATAAGGCAGCCTCACATAGAGGGAAACGACAGAAAATTGCAGCAATAATCCCACTGAGCCTAGCTAAGAGCTGGCTGTATAGTACATTCTGTACCTGGCAAATGCCAGATGTCTATACATCCAGGAGTGCAGAAATTGCCATTGAAATTACGTGTTTGTCCAGCTAAACAGCTCCCAGACAGAAGTGACAATCACAGGGGGTTATTATTAGATGTGTGGAGTGGTCCCAGCTCCAGCCAGGGGAACCCAAAGCATCTGTGCAAATCAGCTCTGTGCAGACTGGTCTGTTTGCTCCTGACTCCAAAGGACTTGCACACAGCCCAAATCTGTTTCAGTTTCGCGTTCCTCTTTTTTTCTTTTTTTTTTTTTTATTGACCCACTTCTTTCTAAAAACTCATCAGGTGTGATGGAGGGAAAAGTAGAAACTAACAGTGCCATCTAATGGGTGTATGATTTTACTGCCTAATAGACCTAATTCCAGAAATTAAGAGAGAAAACAAACAAGAGCAACAGATTCTCAGGGGTATAGGATGCTCAAAGTGTCTTTCTTATAGCACAGGATTTTTATTTTTTGTTTTCCAAGGGAATCTGAAATAGAAAGGAAACTAATTTATCTCTTTATTTCCCTGAAAACAGCCTGGACAGCTCAACATTGCTGCATTGTGGACAGTTATTCTTCTTAGTGTGCTTAACACAGATCAAAATGTCTTTGGAAAATGGGGAATAAACAGTTGGGTCAGGTTTGTTTAAAGGTTTGCTTTCAAATCCCAGTTGCTTCAAAAATGAAGCAAACAAACTAAAGCCAAGGAAAAACAATCAGAAGTTGTCTTTATCATATGGTCTTGATGTTTCTAAGGAAACTCACCAGCCTGTCCATTCACAAGACTCTCATCCCACTCCTAATGCCAGGGACTTCAGCAGTAGAGACCAAAGCCCCTTCACAGTGGGCAGCTGCAGTGAGCCCACAGATCCTTGCTTGACTCCCTCCAAATCCCCCTCTCACAGCCAGAGCAGGTTCCCTTACCAGTTCATTCCCAGATTTCCCATATCAGTCTCAGATGTCTCATTCCATAAAACCATTTACTCATGGCGCAACAACACAGAAACTGCTCAGGCTCAGTGCCTCCCAAAGAGGGTCCTCAGCAAAGGAACTCTTGGGCTTTTACACCCTCACAGTCTCCTGGGGAAAGTCTCACTCTTCCTCCTGTGACTTCAGCTCCTGTCCCCTCTCCACATCCATCCACCTCACTGGCATCACCAGTCTTTATCCTCTTTATTATCCCAAAGAGCAGCAATTCCTGCTTCTGCTGCACCCCCAGCATCCATCCATTCCCCTGGCTGGCAATCACCCACCCACCTTCTTGTCCTTTGTTATCCCAAACAGCTCTTGGCCTCTTGCCTCAATGTGCAGATTGTGAGCTGAGCTACCTGGACCAGATGCATTCCTCAACAGCCTCAGTTCCATAAAAAGATAAGGGCTCTGAGAAAAAATGTGAGCTAAAATCTTCTGGATGTGCTGAAGTTCATGCTTCTCTTACCTGGGTTTGCAACGTGAGCTTGAAAGACCTCTTGAAGGGGAAACAGATATCAGTTTTCAGCAGAGGCTTTTTGTCTGCATTTTAGTCATAGATGACAAGTACCTTTTAGCTGGAAGGCCAAGGGTAAATATTAATGGTAGTAGAGAAGGAGTGTTGATGGCTTTTAAACAGTCGTTACCAGTCAGCTGATTGTCTCAAAAATGCAGTTTTGTAAACATCCTTACTAGGGGCTTTGCAGATATTAACATATTTTTTCTCAGTGCAGACCCATACATTTAAAATTGGTGGCTCCACAAGGCTTTTTAGTTTTGTTTTGTTTTCAGCTGTCTTTTTGTGTGGTAAAAACCTGTCATCATCCAAATGAGACACTGAGCATTTTATTCCCTGTTGGTGTCATCTGAGATGCAGACCTGAAAACGTGGATTGACTTCTGCCATCTTGAGACATCCCTCTGGAAGGCATGATCCTTCCCATCACTCCCACCAAACTCACTATGCCAGCAATTTGCTACAATTGCATCCCTGCAACCGTGGGACGAAAACAAATTTACTTTAGAAGACATTTGTAAAGGTTAGCAGTATTATACTGCAGATATAATAGTGTAGCTACAGAAAACAAAAAATTGTAGTGTGCATAACATGTAATTGCACAATCCAAATTAAATTCACATCTGCGTTTGGCTTGAGGCAAAACACCAGAGCAGAAAAATGAGATCTGGGGATGCTATGATGCTCCACAGGCAGATGAGATCTTCCTTTGGAGGAAATGAGCCATCTTCTGAATATGTAAAAAAGCACCTCTTTTCTGACAAAGTGAATGAGGGCACAGATCAGTTTGGTCTTGTTCAGGACTCTGGAAGACTATATTTTATACTGGTTCATTTAGCTCTTCTTACCTCTAAAATGAAAACAATCAGCTGTTAAGTCTTTGCATGAGTACCAGACCATCTCTCATTCTGGTTTTCTTTAACAGCTCTTTGTAAGATCACCTGTTTCTTCCCCAAAGAAGTTAAAATTTAGAGAACAGTCAGGCTGTCTTCCTCTTTTCTAATTTAAAACCAGATGGCTGTCTCAGTTAAATCAGTTTATTGTAATTTACAGAGGTTTCACTTTGCCATCACTTTTGGGGGATGCAGCCCTCCATGGGATGGATGTTTGCAGATTGCAAAATGATTCCCTTACGAGGATTTCTGATGACCCTTCTGAAAAATCTCCCCCTCTTCACAGTCCCAAAGTCTGCAGCAAGAGCAGAAGACACTGGACAATCGCTGTGGGAGTCTTGAAATGAGGCACTGGGGTCAATCACAGAATCTTAGAACCATTTAGGGTGGGAAGGACCTCCAAGATCACCAACCATTAACCCAGTGCTGCCAGAGTCCATCACTAAACCATGTCCCCAAATTCCACACCTACAGACTTTTGAAATAGCTCCAGGTTGTTGACTCAACCACTGGCAGACTGGTCCAATGCTTGACAACCCTTTCACTTGAGAAATATTTCCTAATACCCACTCTAAATCTCCCTTGGCATAAGCTGAGGCCATTTCCCCTTGTCCTATTACTTGTTCCTTGGGAGAAAAGACCACCATATCCTATGACATCACTGGCCTCCACTTTGAGGGTAGGGCTGTGTACCAGAGCAAGAGAGGAGGTGATCATTTATGTAGTACCATGCTTGGTTTTATCTGTTTTGGTTTTGTTTTACTGTTTTCAGACAAGTTACTGTCATTTTCTGTAATCAGTATAACTTTTTTATTTCCTTGATTTCAAGGCAAGAAATTATACTAACACCCCTTAGAGAGGGTGATGTTATTTTCACGCAACAGTTCTCAGTCTTTCTCCCAGATTCAGCTTCCTTCACAGGGGAAATTGATACTGAAGTGATGTTTTAGTAATTTAAATAGTATCAGATGGTGTTTGCTGGAGAAAAAAGAAAAAACAAAAAACAACTCACAAGTAACAATTTACCAAAAAAATCTGTTTTGTGTAAACAATAGCTTGTTTCAGGATTTTATATAAGCTGATGACTGGTTAAAAGTATTTCCCAGGTGGCCACAGAAAATGTAGCTCCCTCCATTAGCACTCCTGGTGTTGTGGGAGGGCTTTTTGTAACGTGAGAGGAATGTGTATTTTGATGGATCATCCCTCCATTCATACCTGCATGGCAGCCCACACTGACACAGCCAACAGGTGTTAAAAGGAATTCATGTTTTTGTATAAGGGTGTAGCAGCATCTGACACTGCACACAAACACAGGGCTATCCTAACAAACACTAAAAACCCAGAGCAAGATAAAATCAAGCTCCTACTATGGAAATGCTTCAAAAATTCTTTGGAGAAATTTGAAATCTATTCAGTCAATTTTGCTCCTAAATACTCTCAGTCAATGGAACAAAACCCATCTGATAAAATGCAAGGTTTCTTCAAGGTAATTCTGGATTTTGCCTCTCCTGAAGGTAAAACCACTTTGCAATGTGGCTTAACTCTCCTCTTCCCATTCCTTCCTTTCCCTCTTCCTCATCCTTTTTCCACCATATCATGGAAGTGGCTCTGATTTACCCTGTCAAAAATTCCACTGGAACGGGAGCACAACATTGGGCCTTCTTTCCCCCTTAGTCAATAATAAGATAAGCTAATGTGAAAATTTATGTGTTTAAAGGCAGATTACCACTTACCTTATGTTTGATTAAAGGCAGAAACCCAAGAGAGTTTGTGTCTTTTCTCTTTCATGCAGAGCAGGGTTTAGCTAGGAGGTTTGCAAAGCCTGGTCTGAAGTCAGTGTGTGCCTTGGTTCCCCTTGAAAAAATGTCTTCCTGGAGTCAAAGTCAAGGCCACAGCTCAAAACTGGTCCCATCCCAACCACTTTGTGCCTGGCCATGGTTCATCACACTTGTCCCAGAACTGTTACCACCTTGGCTGAGCTGAGCATCCCTGGCCTGTTCCCAGCTCTGGAATTCAGATTAATTAAGTAGGCATCCCCAGCCAGATGCTCCCACAAGGTATTTCTTGTTCATTTTAGGTCAAAGATACCTTATATACAAAAAGCATGGCTTTCCTGCATGTTCTCATCACTACTTCCTTTTAACTGACTTAGTTCTTTCCCCACTGTGGAGCAATTTTAGGCCTCCAATGCCTAGTTCATGCCTTCCCCTACATGGCAAGAAACATAAAAGTTAAGCATTTCCACGGCTCGGTGAACCTCACTCCTGGAGCATTAAGCTTACTGACTCTGAAAAGGTGGCTTTGCCTCCTTCCTTTAACATAAAAACCAGAGCACATTAAACTCTTACTTTTTGCTCCAGTGGATTTTAGTGTTGTGGGTGGAAATAAAAGCTTAGCTAAAGCATGGTGAGAAACCTCTACTGGTGCTGCCCTGTACCCTCTGGGCACACTCTCCCTAGGGCTATTCCCTTCCCTTTCCCACAGGGTCCGTGCCAGCCCTGTCACCATATCAGCTGGATGCCTTCCAGAGGAGGATTAGCAGCTGTCTCACGGCTGCTTTCCAGTTTGTTCTCCTGCCTGAGGAAAGCCAGGCTGTCAGCCTTGCACAAGCACCAGATCTGACTTGATTCCTCATTTCCCAGAAACAAATCTCTACTCTTGTATTTAGTGTACAGAAAATTATACTCCACTAATAAATCAGTCTTTCTTTTTTTGTTTCTTTCCCCCACTCCCCTCCCTGCAGCCCTCCCTTCCCTCCCTCCCTCCTACGTGTGCATGCATGAGCTGCACTGTCTGTTCCACCTGCAAATCCTGCTGTAAGCTCTCAGCCCAGGCTCTACAGAAAGAAGCTGCCTCATAGTTATTGTATGGTTAGTGGCATATGGGGCAAAGTAATGACAACCCTAAACAGAGATCCCTAAATAAAGTTCTGCTAAATGATGCAGGACTGGGATATGAATCTGGACATGTAGCTGGGTTGGTCTTTTTCCCTCTCTTTTGTTTTTTTCCTGCTGTTTTTTTTTTTCCTCTCAAAATCTTTCTGTGAGGACTGCGAAAAAATTAACTGGTCCAATCATAGGGGCAGCTGCTTCATTACACCAACCTTCAATCAATCCCCAAAAGTAAAATGTAACTCTCCTTAGGTAAAACAAATGTCAAGAAAATGTTCAGGGCTGACGACAGACGCAGGGTATTAATGCATCTCCTTCTGCAGTGGCTCCTTCCTTTTGAAAGTTGCCACCCCTAACCCAATTCAGAGAAAGAAAAACATACCCAAAAGTCAGCCTACTCTTGAAAGCAGACACCCCTGCTCTGATCAGGGTGGCTTCTCCTCCAGGAGGAAAGTAAAAGAGGCTGATTTCTCCTGCCATACAAGCAGCAGCTGTGCTCTCCTGAAGCCACCACTGACATGAGATCTGTGGAAGGGAAAGGCAGGATTTGTTCCTTTCTCCCCTCTCCTGGCAGGTGTCATAGCCATAAAAAAGTGTCAGAAGACTTTGGCTGCAATAATAGCAGAAAAAGAAGTGGGGGAAATCTGCGAAGGAATTAGAAGCAGGAGGATAACAGATAGTTTTTGTTTTCACCACAGCTTTGTATGTGTGTGTGTGTGTGCGTACAAGGGGTGGGGAGGAAATAAAAAGACACGTCCTTCTGCTTAAAGCTTTTTTTAAACATGACTTTTTAAAACGTACTCCTCCCTACACACCTGGTATCTTGTAAGAAAAATGATTTTTTGTCTCACAGTGAGATCTCAGAATTAGTGCTTACCAACACAGCACTCACCATCAATCATGCATTGTCCATTCTTTATTGAGTTCCTTCCTTTACCATGTCAATATATTCCCGTTTTATTAAATCTTCTTGGTTTTTTATTATTCATTCCCTCCCACACTCACTTCCGCACAGTGTGCTCTGGTTGTAGTCTGCAGTTTCAACAGAAATAGCACAAAGCATCTCAGAGTCAAAGATCTTTCTTTGAGTAAAGAAAAACTAACAAAAAAAAAAGCCAGTAAATAAAGCCATTGATATAAAACTTTTCATATTCCCCCTATAAGAAATTCACTGTCACACAGTGTTCTTCACTCAGACATTATCATGGTTTGGATGGAGAAGGACTAAATGTATTTCAATAACCCATCCCTAATCCCCTAAGATTAAGCTGTAATCATCAGGCAATGAAGAATCCTGAAGGAAAGGGAGGGGAGAGGGGAGAAGGACATGGACAACTCAGTTGTTTCATTTCTTTCATTTTATGTTAAAACATTTACAAAGTAATTGAATGTGCATTCCGTCTTTCACAAGGTGAGTCTTAACACCATTGTGAAGGTGTGTCTCTGTCTCTCTCCATGAGAAGGCAAAGCAGAATTCCTGGAATTCCTGGTATCCTCATCTGCTGGACATGGAAACTGGGAAAACTGAGCATTCCTTGCAGTACATTGGAGGATTTGGAACACTGAATTGCCAAAAGAAGTGAACCCTGAGCAGAAATTGAAATTTCAGGGCAGTCCAGAGTCAAGGTCCAAAATCTTTGAGAGAACTGTATTTTCAGCCCCTTTCTCAGTACTTGGTTTTTGCTACATTTTGTTCCAGATCATGTCCTTTGCAGGTCACGTTTCTGTGTTCCTAGCTTTTCATCTTCACTGTGCAGGGAATCCAAGCATCTCCTTCAGGGTTGTGAATTAATTTAGGAGCCGGGGGACCTGAATCTCTTAGGTTCCCAGTGTTCACTTCCTTATGCAGAATCCCAGAGGAGTGATTCCACCTTTGCTCTTCCCTCCCCAGAAATACACACCAGTTTAATCATTGCTAAGGCTTCAGAGGGAACCAAAAGTATTTCTTGCAGTACAATATATTAGCTCATCCATAATTTCTGACAAAGTTTTAGCATTTTATAGCAGCGCCAGGAGCTGTCTGATGGTGGTGTCTGCCTAGAAGAAGGACTGAGCACGGGACTCAACTCAAAACTTCAGAAATGTAAGTCAAAACACTACACCCCAACCCCCCTACCAGGTGCTAACCCACCAGCACCATTATAAGGAGGTACCAGCATCAGTCTGTCTTTTCTGGGCTCCCAGAAGGAAGCAATGAATTCTTCTCCTGACTTTATTTGTACCTGGAGCATCTCCTCCTGGCCCTGCGCCCGGTGCTGAGAAACTTCCAGCCAGGGGTGTGATAGTCTGTCTGAAATTTCTCTCATTTGTCTCATGATTTTCGTCATGAAAAAGGACAGAAACTGAGACCACCGAAAGATCCTGTTTGATATCCAGGTTTGATGAAAGTCTGCCGAGCTTACAAGGCCGAGATATAACTCCCAGCCTGCCAAGTAATTGTGCAAAGGAGCACCTTGACCCGTTCTGCAACAACAAGCCTTGGATGGACTCTTTTCTGGAATAACCTTTAGGTGGTCCCCACAGAAGACCCTTCATCTGTTCTGCAACCACTGTGACTGACTGACTGAGATGGGAGAAGCCTCTTCCCCAAGGACTGAGACATGAAACCCTCACATAAAGAAAACTCCTTTTCTTCCCAAGGATTGAGACTGAAACCTGGGAGGGACTGGCGGGGGGAACAGAACAGACCGTGATGCTTTCTTGCGGATATGGACTGTGATGTTTGCTTGCAGGCAGTGATTATTGCGACTATCAGACCAAGAAGGAAACTACTGCATTACTTCCCCCCCCTCTTTCGCAATCCTCCATAAGAAAAAAAACCCCAGGTTAGCTAGTTCAATTCAAAGATCTTCCTCACTCTTGGAACGACTCCTCGACTGACAGAACCTCGGCTGGACCTCGAAGAACCCCATCGCTCCCACGGGCAGTAGCTAGAGCCTCCTCTTTTCTCTTTACCCCCCTACTTCTCCATATGCTTTCCCCGCTTTCCCTCTTTTCCCTCACACACATTTTTGCTGTATTCATTCAATAAAGTACACTGTTTTGATTGTTACTGCAAACCCCCTTTGCCGTGTTGGTATTTTGTACTGAGAAATCCTTTGGAAACGAATCATCATGAAATCCGCCAATAAGGACGGTTCATGACAAGGGGCTACAAGGGGACTCTCACACCCATCCCACAGCTTCACTGACCCCAGCACCAGCCAGGGGCTACAAGGGGACTCTCACACCCATCCCACAGCTTCACTGACCCCAGCACCAGCCCGGGGCTACAAGGGGACTGTCACACCCATTCCACAGCTCCACTGACCCCAGCACCAGCCTGACACTGCAGAGTGGGCAGGAGAGACTGAACGTGCCACAGGCAGGGGGAGAGCAGCAGCAGGCAGTGCAATTGCATAAACAAATTGGTGCATCCCCTTGCTTTTTGACCTAAACTACAAAGGATCCTGCCACAAATATTAATTTCTCCCACTAACCAACCATGAGAGACAGATAATATCAGCTCACTAAAGGACAGAAAACAGCTGCTGCTTTCAGATCATAATTTAATTAACTGTAATTTTCCAAACAAGCACCTTTTTTTCTTTTTCATTACTATAAAGTAATGGATCCAGGACTGATCCCACAGGTTTCAAGGCTTTAAGGACAGTAACAGCTTAATGAGGTGACTTATATTGTGTTTATCCTCCCACCACAGGTGCAAACACTCCAGGGGCTCCCGGGCAGGAGCTGAGAAAGAATCCAGCTCACCTAGGATTCAGGATGCAACCTGGACCTTTTTGTGAGCAGATCCAAGTTAGCCAAATTAGCCTGGGGCTTTTTCCCATGTGGCTTTAAGTGCTCTGCACCATTTTCAGAAGGGCAACTCTTTTAGAAGCTGGCAAAATTAAAAATCTAGACTATTTTGTCAATGGCCTTCACTCTGCTCCCTTTCCTCACACAGAGACCCTTTGCTATTTCTTTTCCACGTCTGAGGCTTGCAGACAGGTTCCCGGTGAGCTGTGCCATGATTTTAAGTTAACAGTGCCATCTAGTGATATGGGAAACAATCTGTGTCTCAGAGCCACCAGACGGAGTTTCAGGGCTCCAGGGCTTCCCCAGGAAATAAAGATCTTGTGTAATATTTAATAATATCTCAGGGTGACCTGTGCCAGGAGCAGGCAGAGTCCCACGCACTGCTAATAGCTGCCCTGGAGATGGGAGCAAAGGTGTAGGAGTCAGTACCCAGACCTTGGGGAAAAAAGAAAACCCACTGAGATTTGTGTGTGAGGTTTTAGGATATTTTCCTAAGCAATTACAGGAAGGGGAGAAGGTAAAAAATAAGATTTTGTGATGCTCTTGAATATTTCTGGCATATATATACATTTATATTCCATATATATACATATATTCCATATATATGCATATATATATATGCAACACATATATATATTTATTTAAATATAGATCTATTTAAATATAAAGATGTAGATAAAGATATATGGATCTATAAATAGATAGATATACAAAATATTAATAGATGCTATCTGTGAATAGAAGCATCTGTCTCTCCCCAGTGGCATATAAAAATATCAGTTGAATCCTCAAAATTTAGCAAACCCAGTCCTAGAGGCTGCATTTCATTACTCAGTTTCCACACAGGGGAAAAAAGGTGGACACACACAGAGAAGCCAATCCCAAATGCATGATCATTTGAAATTTCTCACAATGGCAAAATAATCAACTTCATGCAAAATCTTAGGGACTCTTTGGTACATACAGAGGTTGAATTTTCAAAAGTAGGTACACTCATAGTTTATTCTTACTCCCTTTGTGAACATTTTTCTCTTCATTCTCCATGTGCCTCTCAGAGTTTGCCTTCATGCCTGTCCCTTAAGATATGAAGGACCTGAGGACTTCTTTTTAAGTCAGAGAATGCAATGGCAACACTTTGTGTGATTTATTTTAATGAGAAGGCAAAGCACTCTTATGCAGCCAGACTCCAAGCAAATCTTTCATTCCAGCTGCTACAGGAGGATGCTGGATGATACATTTCTGTGCCTTCTTACAGCTGAGGGAACGAAATGAAGTAAAAGGTGTTCTCAGTTTCCTGAATAAAAAGTAGGAAAAGTGAGCCTTGAAAGAAGGTTTCCAGGGACCTGAACCAACATGCTTGTGTCAAAGGTCTAAAAGGAGAACTGGCTGCTCTTTATTTGGCTTGTGTTTATTCTGTACTTCATGTTTTGCAATTTCCCTTAGTGACTTCCAATAGTTAGGGTAAAAATAGTTTATTATTTTCCTTTCCCTGCTCATTATTTATTTCTGGTTTAAGTTACTGGTGGTGTTTGTCTGCTTGTTTCCTTGTTTTCCTCTGACAAGTGAGAGTTTACCCAGAGGTGTATGGTGGGATGTGCTGCTGATTGGAACAAAACAGAATTTCCTCCAGAATTTGAATGGCAATTCTTCAACATGGACTCAGGGTGGAAATGTTTTTCAGGCTGAAGGCAGAAGGCAATTCATAGAACAAAGCTCTGCAGACCTGTAAAGTATGGTTTGCTTATTTAATTTTTTTCCTAAATCATTTCTGCCTTTGCAGGAGGTGATTACACTGGCAACGCTCAACATCTCTCTCAGCCCTTTTCTTTGACACATCATATTTGGAGCTTTTGTTCTCACACTGTAGAATTTAAGATTCACATAGACTCTTTGAAAGTATTTTTTGCCCCAGGGTTTGAAGCATGTTCTGCAGACCAAACATTAATTGCATAGTTTCCTGTGAGTTTGAGGACTGGACTTTGTGACCTCACAAGTCACCTTGTACTCCTAAAATTGTTTTCCTTTCCTAATATTTTTTGAGGCATAGTTTTCTTAAATCTTAAAATAGCTGAAATACCTAGCTTAAAATCAAGTTGGAAAACTCGGATAGGATCAAAGAAAGCCTGGAGATATAGATCCAGGGACTTGATTTCCTCTCTCCCCCCTCACTGTTTCTTGCCCCAAATTGCAGAAAGTAGATGCAGTCCTGGAAGACTCTGAAAGGCTCATCTGGAGAGCAGCACAGGGCTCCAGAGAGGAGCTGCAGGGTCAAAGTGTTCTTTGCATGATTCAGGCAGGGAAATTATGTATATATGTGGCACACAAAGACTACAGTCCTGCAGCCCCTAAGGATCCTACAGAAGAACCTTCATGCACCCTGATGCACGGGATTTGCTGCACAGTGCGTTTGGGTTTTAACAAATATGTGTACCCAGAGGAAATGCCTCTCAATTATCCTGATCAGTGGGTCTTTTGGATGCAGAGATCAGTCTGAAGGCGCTGATGTTCTGTCAGAAGAGGCAGAGGATTTCACACCATCCTGGGCTGCCATTTGCCTGCAGGTGAAGTGCGTCACTGCACCAATTACAGCAAATTATGAACGGGCTGACCTGCCACGACACGGAGATGTCAGGCAGGATTTTGTTTCCCTTTGCAGAACAGGGAAGGTAAATCCCACACTAGAATCTGAGATTTTCATATCTGGATTTTCTGCAGCCTTTGGGTAAAGGTTTCCTGACTTTTTCTTTTGAGGGATCTTGTTTGGGATCACATCTGCACAAGGTGCTGCAGTGCTGTAGATCATGGCAAAGGCCTTGTGGTGACACCTGCACTGATTGCCTTCTCTTTCCTTCCCCAGTATGGATCAGAATTTCACCTGTCCCCAGCGAACAGGCCACAGAGAACCACTGAATATTTGGGTTGGAAGGGACCTCAAGGGTATTTTAGATCCAATCCCACTGCTAAACCAGTTTACTCAAAACCTGAGCCAATCTGGCTGTGAACACTTAAACTTGTGGCTATATTTCCTGCAGATTCTTGCAGCTGATTTTTTTTTTTAATCTGAAGTCTAAATTGAGAAACAGACTTTATACCCTGCCCTCCAAAAAGTTCCATTCTCACATACCCATCTATTTTTTTTTAACATCATTGGTAAATCCATTATGTCAGGAGATTTGCAGTTATCCAGGGTTCTTTGATGTGTTTTCACCTTCTGTTTGCTCTTCAAAAAGAACATCAGACTAATAGGTCGGTAGGCACAGCCTGTATCATGTCAGCTGTGTGACACACATTGTCCTTGTCCCTGAGAGTAGATGTGTGCTCAGGAACTGTTGTTCCCTGCCTGTCTCAAGGCACTTGTGTCAGGTTTCAAAGGAGGGCTGTGCTGTCATGGGACTGAGGGAGATGACACTCTTGTTTGGAGCTGTGGATGTGAAACATGTCCACAGAGATAAGTCACTCCTCTACAGCTCAGAGCACAGGATTCCTCTGTGCCTGTGCTTTGGCCTGTTGCCTTCTGTATTCATCAAAAGATAAGAGAATGAATGTGATCTGTCTGCACAGCCCTGCAGTGAGGCATCTCAAAGGCCAAAACTCAAGCACAGACATTCCCAGTCCTGTCTTAGCCTGGGCTTTGCCATCAGTGCTCCATGCCCTGCAGGTGTCTCTGAGGGTAAAGGATTGGAGCAGGTGATTTTAGGGTCCCTTCCCAGACAAATCATTCCATCAGTCTGAGTGACATGGGAAGGATCCCACACACTCTTCACAGTCATCCAGCAACCACATCCAAGAGTCCAAATATTTCAATTAGAAGTCTCGAGGCAGGACAATGATCTTTAGCTCCCATTTTCAGTCTGTGCAACTGCCTCATATACCTTATGGAGAGTTTGAGGTGTATACAGCATATGTACAAAGGTATCACAATGCTGAGACACATCTTTTCCCATTGACTTCAGAGGGAACAAGAATGTCAGGAATAAAAAAAAACAAAAACAAAGTTGAATTGTAAATAAGTAAAAACCTAAGTAAACACTGAATATGTTTTTATGACTGGAAGTCTAAGGGTCCTTTTAATAATGCAGTATCTTTGGATTACCAAATCCTCTTTTTGAAAATAAACCCTCTTTGGAGCCATTTCAGATGAATATGGTTGGTCTAATTAGTAGTGGGTTTATCACATTCCCCTCTTTTTCAGAAGAGAATGCATTCTAAAATGTTTCTGCCTTTGTTTGAGCTCATTAAGGTTGTATGTGCCATTACAATTATAAAACTTATACTTTTGCTTATTCTTTGGGAAAAAAAGAAAGAAAGAAAGAAAGAAAGAAAGAAAGAAAGAAAGAAAGAAAGAAAGAAAGAAAGAAAGAAAGAAAGAAAGAAAGAAAGAAAGAAAGAAAGAAAGAAAGAAAGAAAGAAAGAAAGAAAGAAAGAAAGAAAGAAAGAAAGAAAGAAAAAGAAAGAAAGAAAGAAAGAAAGAAAGAAAGAAAGAAAGAAAGAAAGAAAGAAAGAAAGAAAGAAAGAAAGAAAGAAAGAAAGAAAGAAAGAAAGAAAGAAAGAAAGAAAGAAAGAAAGAAAGAAAGAAAGAAAGAGAAAGAAAGAGAGAAAGAAAGAAAGAGAGAAAGAAAGAAAGAAAGAGAGAAAGAAAGAAAGAGAGAAAGAAAGAAAGAGAGAAAGAAAGAAAGAAAGAAAGAAAGAAAGAAAGAAAGAAAGAAAGAAAGAAAGAAAGAAAGAAAGAAAGAAAGAAAGAAAGAAAGAAAGAAAGAAAGAAAGAAAGAAAGAAAGAAAGAAAGAAAAAGAAAGAAAGAAAGAAAGAAAGAAAGAAAGAAATCTACTTAGAACAGTATTTGGCACTTTGAGATTTTTATATATTCACACCATCAATACCTTGTTTCATTGTCTCTACTCCTGCCCACATTTGTAGAAAACACTTTCAGCCCAGGACTAAAAAAATACTACAAATATCACAGTTTCTTTATGGATTGATAGCTCTTGAAAGAGAGCATTTACAAACATGAGTCTTGCTTTTTATAAGACTCTTATCCTCATTTTCAGCTATTGTGCTGAGCAGGGTAACAGCTGCCTGAATTCAAACTCTGTCCCAGCAGCTTGGAGGGAGCTGTACAGAACTTAACAGAGGGTAGTGGTGGGAATTGATACACATCACAAATGCAGGAAAATAACTTAATATTCACCATTAGAATCATGGAATGATTTATGTTGGGAGGGACTTCAAATATTATCTCGTTCCAACCCCCTGCCATAGGAAGGGACATGTTCCACTAGAACAGGTTGCTCCAACCCAATCCAACCTGGCCCTGAACACTCCCAGGGATGGGGCATCCTCAGCTTCTCTGGGCAATCTGTGTCTGTGCCCACTCTGGTTGGTCTTTTTTTTTACCTTCTTGCAGACTAGTGATGCTTTTAGGGCAAAATATTTTTAAAATATCCATGTGAACTGAAATCAGGCACTTAGGTTTTTAATTATCCTTTATTTGTTTTTTTTTCTGATCCTTTCTACAAGAACAGTATGATATGCATGATACAGTGTGCACAAACACGTGCAGTTACAGTGGCACCACATAATTTAAACCCACACATCTCTCCTACAACCTTGTGCTGGGATAGTAAAGGACACTCTATTCCTTGGGTCCTCAGACAGTACAAAATAAAAGACAGAGAAGAAGAGAAGGACAATGTGAAAAAAGATTACCAAGTTCTAATGATTTCACCAAAGAAATCTGTTGATAGAGAGAAATTGAAACCAAACAGCAAATAAGAAAGAAAAAAGTTCTAAGCATAAAATGCTACCTGTATTAAGTCCCAGAATTTATTTTCCTTTTATTTTATTGGAATTGGTGTTTCAGAACATAGTCTTCTGCCACTGAAGTCACCAAGAAAAATCATAGCAAATGAGATTATTATACAAGTAGGGAGGTATGGGTTAACTGGGGCCATATTTGAGAACTCTACAAGGATGGACTTCCAAGCTCATTTTAGAGTGAAGATGTGGTAAATTGACATGATGAGCATTTAAAACTGAGGTAACAAGGGTAGAGACCTGCATCTACAAAATGTGTGAGCAGCACTGAGGTCATGGCAATGCCCTTCAACACATCCATGGCTGAGCTAAAATTCTGTAAAAGCACTGGGAGCTTCTCAGAACTAGCAAGCCAATGACACAGAAGGGAGGAATTCTAATTATTTACCTGAATGTGAAAAAGAGACAAAGAGAGTAAAGAATGCATAAAGTTTAAAAATATGGGAATTCTGGAGAGCATTTTTTTTTTCATTAAAAACTAAGGAAAGAGCATACTGTGAACAAAGGAAAGGACACCATTAATGCAATTACAGATTTAGACTCACATTTAGACAGAACTGGGCCAGTTGTTACCAGAAGACCCAGCATTCATTATCATTCACTTAGAGAGGAAAATCAAGCTGTTGGAAAAGCAGCAAGCCAGTGGAAGAGAATTAGAACCCAATGAAAAAGATGAAAGGAAGGATAATAAAAGAATCAGCCAGGGCTTCATATCTTTCTTTTTTCTCTCCTCATCTTCAGACCCAGCTCCCCAGGAGGTGATACCTTCTCTGACCAGTGCCCAAACTCCCTCTTGTACCCTGGAAAAAACCCTAAAAATAGGTTGCCAAGCCAAGAGCATTGTTTCAGTAGGAACAGGGTAAAACTGGTCATTTGTCACTTTGGGTATGGAGTAATAGTTTCATACTAACCTTTTTTGGCCTGTTCTTGGTGTGCATGCTGGCAAATAAGTCATGAAATCAAAAAAAAAAAGAAAAAAGGCAAAAGAAATAGAGAACCCATGTAGATGGATTGCAGGATGATCTCAGAGATGGATGCCTGTGTTCTGCATTGATCCAAAGGCTTGATTTCCTACAGCAGAAGGCAGGCTGATCTCTTGTTGACATAACATTTTTCCTAAGGCTCCATGGGACATTATTTGTGAAAGAATAATCAAAAAATATTGAAATTTAACATATTTCAATCATCTATGCTCAGCTGAGCATGGTAATTATTTCTCTTTTCACAGGTAACTGCTAATTTAGGTTAGTAAATTATTTTCCTTAAATTCTGCAGCCTGTGTATTTTCAGATAGCAAACAATGTATTTGTTTAATTTCAGACTTTTGTGTGCTGTGGGATCCTGTTCTGCTTGAGAGCAACTGCTGCCATTTGAAAAACACCTGAAAATGTCCCAGACAAAGAGGATGAACCCAAACCACGTGGGAGCCTGGTTCTCTGTGACTGTGGAGGAGGCTGCAGGCCATGAAGGATTCAGCACTAAGGGGTCACTTCTTAAGAAGCTGCCAGAAGCTTCTCCCATGTCCAACAGAGCCAAAGGCACAGCTTCAGGATGGCCTCAGCACTGGCCAAGGCTGAGCCCTTCAGTCACAGTGACAACACCGCTGGGACAATGCGTTTAAAAAAGGGTAAAGGGCAAAACTGCAATTGCAGGCAGAGAGAGGAGGGATAGTGTGTGAAAGAGACAACCCTACAGAGATCCCCTGCAGCCCCTGCAGGACCCCAGGCTGGAGCAGGGTCCTGGCAGGACCTGGAGAGAGGATCCCAGGCTGGAGCAGGGTCCTGGCAGGACCTGGAGAGAGGATCCCATGCTGGAGCAGGGTCCTGGCAGGACCTGTGGCCCCAAGGGAAGCCCACCCTGGAGCAGCCTGTTCCTGAAGGACTGACCCAGTGGGAGGCACACCACTGGAGCAGTTCATCCAGAGCTGGAGCATGTGGGAAGGGATCCCACTGGACAGGTTCATGGGTGGCTGTCCCCCGTGGGATGGACCTTGCTTTAGAGCAGAGGGAAACTGCGAGATGTTCTCCCCCTGAAGAGGAAGGAGCAGCAGAAATGTGATTGCAGCCCCCATTCCCTGTCCCCCTGAATTACTGCAGAGGAAGAGATAGGGAATTTGAGAGGGAAATCGAACCTGGGAAGGGAGAGTTGGGCAGAAAATGTTTTAAGATTTTATTTCTGATTTGATTAGTAATAAATCAAATTAGTTTCCCCTAGTCACATCTCTTTCCCTATGATAGCTGCTGGTGAGTGATCATTCCCTGT
This sequence comes from Fringilla coelebs, assembly GCF_963513975.1. Lineage (NCBI taxonomy): Eukaryota > Metazoa > Chordata > Aves > Passeriformes > Fringillidae > Fringilla > Fringilla coelebs. Next base: position 6,249,511 of record NC_140028.1, on the reverse strand, counting down.
CCTTATCTCACTCCACAAGCCTTTTGTTGTGTTTTCTCTCCCCTGTCCATCTGACAGAGTTGCTTTTTTGGGCACCTGGTGGTCAGCCCAGCACAGCAGTAGATGCTGGATGGCCCACGCAGTTATCTAAATCAGTGTACTCAGGGAGTTGGAGCCTTTGGCCTCCTTTTGTGCAAACTGTCTCTTGAAGTAAATTTGTGTTGCTATAGAAACACCATACCTGGCACATGAATTGTGTAGGCAAGGAAAAAAAAAACAACAGGCATTCCTTTAAAGTTCCTCAGAGCTGACCATGCCCTTAGGGAGGATCTGCTGCAGCAAGGTCTCTGACTCGTTTATTTATGTCATTGAAATCCCTACAGGAATCACAGCCTGGATGTTCCCCCTGAGTCCATCTTCTTCCCCACCAACTGGTTATCCTCTCCCTGTTTTAGACTCACAGTTGGTTCAGAGAATTGGACCCTCTTGCTAGATGTTTAGATTATTGAAGTCTTTGACTACAGCCACTCTACCCTATGGCATATTTCGTTTTATTAGCTTAAGACATCCGTGGCAGCATTTCTTTTCAAAGAAAGTTGAGGTAGAAGCTTCCAAATAATTTGTTTTCTCACAATTATCAGATGCAGTGTGGATGGACTGAAAGCCAGAAGAACTTGCAGGCACCCCCCCCCCTCCATTATCATATCCATATAATAAATATACCCTTGTTTTGTTCCAGCAAGAAGAAAATTTTCATACTGCAGTCACCCATGCAGTACACAACGTTTGTGTTATAAGAGAGTGCTTATCAAATTTGAACAGAAGTTGATGTCGAATTCTAGAGAAAAGCGACTGACTTATTTAAGTGTGGCACAGAAATAGTACAGGCAGCACAATGCAAGCCTGAGATATTGATATAGAAGCAACAGCAACAAAAAGATGGTGCCTTGTCTTCAAAACATTAGAAATTTACCTTAGTAATTATGTTTGCACATTAGTAATGGGTTAGAAACTGAGCTACTTCATTATGAAAACTTCATGCATTTGTGTTCATCACTTTTTATCAGGTGAGAGCAGACATTGGAAAAACTTGTTTAAGAGGTTGATAAGAATGTGCAGCAAGCCAGTGGCATTTGCCAGGAGTGCAGTTTGGTAACAACATTAGCTACCAGATACCCAAGATGTGCTTTCTTCAGTTTGCACTGATATTGTGATCTGACCAAAGGCTAAGTAAATAAAATACACTGAGGAACAAGGAGAGGTGAAGGAACACAGGTAACTTTATCAGGGAGAGCCAGAGCAGCGAACCAGCCCAACAAAGAAGGACTAGACCATTGTCCTGGTGAGGAACCTACCATGACATGCCAGTCCCTCCCCAGAAAGCTGCTCAAGCTAAAGGAGTTATTGCCTAGAGCAGTTAACACATTGGGGAAATGCTGCTTTATCCACAGTTTTGTAATAAAAGTGCTGAAAACCTGGGGGTTTTTAACATGTGACTGCAACAGCACAAAGTTTAATGCACAAATGGATCACTCTTCATGGCTGGCAGTCAACACTGAAAATTTTTGCTGCATGTCTCTTGAAACTCACTCAGATATGAAACCTTCCCCCAGCCTTCCCTACTTTTAGCTTTTGAGACCATTCATGGCAAATTTTGGAAATGTGTGGTGGTTGTGAGCGTCCCAGATTTTTGGAAAGTCTGCCTTGCATCAGCCTGGCAAATAGAGAAGCCACATTTCAAGCACTGTGTTACCCACCTACTGGAAAATCTTCTGTTCTGAAATTGTGCCTAAATTGTCATGGATGTACCCACAAAAGGCTCAGGAAGAGACTGATTTCCTTTCTGTATCTGCCAGGACTATATCTATATTTTATATAATCATCTCTATTCCAGGACTGCAGTGACCACATTTATTTTTTATTGAGATGGAGCATGAAAGCATGCATTTATGTGTACTGAGCAAAAAAATTCTACTTTAAATTGTGCTAGACATTCATCATCTTCACTGTCCCCAGTAGCTATCCTGCACTCCCAGGGAATGGCCTGAGCTGGAAGGATGAGCATCTATTTTCAGCTCTATTTTGGAGGCTAGAGCCTGAATTTGCATAGTTTCTTTAGGGGAAAAGTTCTTAGTTCCTCAGTTTTTTCCCTTGCTTTGTTTAATTTATGATATTTAGTTGGTACTCTCAAAAATGGAAGAAAAAGCATTCATTTTTGTCATAAAATACATTTGAAATTATATTTCAGAATTAAGGTTTTTTAGATATTTAGCTTGGGATTGTTTCCTCAAATATCTCTTCAACATTTCCTTCCACAAAATTTTATTTTTAAACAATTAATTTCAGATTCTGCAAAGTAACACAGTGCCATAATCACCATTTAATTGATGTTTTAAGCCTTCTGTTTGTCTGAGTGACAGCAAAGGGAATTTCAATTAAACAGCAATTTTGCTGTGCTAATATTTAAAAGCCCTTTAAAAGAAAAAAAAATAAACTTATTTGGCATTTCACAACACTGACACCTGCCTGAAAATATTATATATTATATCTTAATGAAATGTGCCGTGAAAATGCATTTTTATGCACTATACAGCTCTCAGTTGAATTGCAGATTTTTTATCCTTTAAAAAGAAGATGCCAAGACCTAATTGAATAGACCAGGGACTAGGTCACAGGCTTGATGCATGGCATTTGTAAAATTAATGATTTTCTTGAATAGATATGAGAAAACTTCTTCATTGAGTTTTGCTGCATTCTGTCTGTGTATAAAATGGAGAAGACATTGACATAATCATGTAGTCTAATGATACATATGACATAAGACAGAATTTTTGGAAGAGAGGCTGCAAAGCAGCTCTGTGGAAAGAGATCTGAGTGTCCTGGTCCATGGCAGGTTGAGCCAGCAGTGCCCTGGAGTGCCCACCCTGTCCTGGGGCCATCCTGCACAACATCAGCCTGGCAGGGGAGGGGATTGTCCCACTCTGCTCTGGGATGGGGTGACCTCACCTCGAGTCCTGGAGCAGTTTTGGGAGCCTCAGTAAAAGAAGAATACAAAGGTCTTGGATTGCGTCCAGAGGAGGGGAGAGACCAGGATGGTGAAAGGCTCCAGGGCAAGAGAGGAGGAGCAGCCAAGGTCCCTTGGCTTCTTCAGCCTGAGAGGTGAAGGCTGAGGATGTCCTCCTCAGAGCCTGCACCTTCCTCAGAGGAACAGGACAGGGGGAAGAGCTGATCTGCTCTCCCTGCTGACTGGCAATAGGATCTGAAGGAGGGGAGTGATATTTTGCCAGGTAAAGTTCACACTGGACTTTAGGATAAGGTTCTTCACCCAGAGGGTGCTTGGTCACTGGAACAAGCTCCCCAGGGAAGTGGTCATGGCACCAAACCTACCAGGGTCCAAGCAGCATCTGGATGATGCTCTTAGTTCCATGGATCAGCAACAGGCAGGCCTGAAAGGAGCAGGGAGTTGGACTCGATGACTCTTATGGGTCCCTTTAAAATTGACTTTTTCTATGATTTTCTGCTTCTATGTTTTTCCGATAGGAAGTGGCTGAAATTTTTCAAGAAGTTAACTTCAGCTCAGAAATTAACATGTTTCAGTTATAAAGCATGTCTACAGATGAATTAACCACAACTATTTCATTCTAGTGTTATTTCAGAATAATCAATGTGCAATTGTTTTCTTCCTTGTCAGCCACTGCCACCTAAGTTTCAGTTCAAACCATTCTGAGGCTGACACCAAGATTTGGTTGTCTTCTGTGTTATCAAAGAAGATAAAAGGAGATTTTGTTTGTCCTTTCATATCAAAGTATAAGAAAAAACATTATTAATGATTGAAGAAATTAATATGTATTTAACTCTGTATTAATGTAGGATATGGATTCTATTTGAGATCAATATTGCCCTGGAACATCCTCCAGTTGATGTTGATATGGAGAGCCAGAACATACACTGAGGTGGAGCTCTGTCCTCTGCCATGGCCAAGGTAAGATGGGAGAATTTGTGTAGAATAAAAACAGTTCAAGTAAAAAAAAAAAGCAATGACACTAATGATTTAAGACTAATATGGACCCAAAACAAACTGCTGCTGATGGGGTGGGGTACTTACTGTGGTCTCATCTGCAGTTAAGTCTTATATTGTATTTTAGATTAGGATGGTGACTGACAGTGGAAAAAAAGGAAATGATATAGAAGAGCTCTACTTTTCTTTGAATATGCACATCTCAACAGGGTTGCTCTGACCTATATTTCCAACTTGAGTTTCCCTAATTAATTTAATTTATATTTTCTATTTCAGTCTGTCTTTCTCCTTCCCCTGTCAAGAATTTCTCTTGAAGGTAAATATTAAGGACAAAAATGGTTTCCTGGGCAGCATTAAAGGAAGCTTTCCAGCAGGTCAAGGGAGGTGATTCCCTCCTACTTCTCCACTGTGGTGATATCCCACCTGGAGTACTGTGTCCAGCTCAGGGGTCCCCTGCACAAGAAGGACAGGAATCTGTTAGATCAGGTCTAGAGGAGGCCACAAAGATGCTCAAGGGGATGGAGTTTCTCTCTTATGAAGACAGGCTGAGAAAGTTGGTGTTGTCCAGCCTGGAGAAAAGGACATTCCAGGGGAAACTTCTATCACTTCCCAGGACATAAAGTGTCTACAACAGAGCTGGAGAGGGACTTTGTGCAAAGACATTTAGTGATAAAACAAGAGGAATAATTTTGAAGTGAAGGAGGGTAGATTTAGATCATAAGAAAGAAATTTTTTATAGTGAGAGTGGTGAGGCACAGGAGCAGGTTGCCCATAGAAGATCTGTTAAGGGCCTTTCCAAATCAAACCATTACATCATCATATGAAGTCTGATATCCAAAATTTCTTCCTTTAAATCTTTCCTTAGCAAATTTCTCTCTGCAATACTCACTCATTTATTTTAATTAGTGAGAATTCCGTAGCCCACCACAACAAATAAAATCAATAAAATAAAATGGAACAGCCTGGTCAACATCTTTGTTGCAATTATTTGGTTTTTAATAGATTTGCCTCAGTCCCTCAGGAAATGAAACATCCACAGCAACAGCCCACATACTGTATTGACATATTTCAGTTCATTTCAGCTCTTTGGCTGACTCACTAAAAAGTTTACCAGCAAATTGAGTCTCCAATAGAAGCACCCTCTCCCTCACTGCATTTTTGTTGTGTTCATTTGCTTCTCTTCTCTGTCAAAAGGAAGAAATTACCACATAGCAGCTTTTTTGGTTTGTTTCCTTTCAGGTTGTTTGTTGTAGTTTTATGTTTCTTAAGGTGTTTTTTGTTATGTGTATCTCAGCTTACAGGTACATCTCACATACTGATTTCTCATGTGCCTCAATGGCAGAATTTGAGACACTGCACACTTCATGCAATACAACTGAGCTTTCATCCTAAAGTAGGCTATTTAGTAGATCCATCAAAGTAATAAAAATAGTAATGATGGGTCATTCTAGGGGTGATTCTTACTCCTAAGACAAAAGAGAAGTATAGAATATCTCTTATTAACATTGAAAAATGACATATCAAAATTAATTATGTTACATCTCTATTGATTTCACCATCCCTGTTGAGGGAATTCTCAGGAAAATAATAAAGAGCTTCCATTGCTGTATTTACACTTTCTCTGAGAGTCCTGAGATTTTCTGGAATTACTTATGATGGCATATTGCTTCTTACAGAGTTGCAATGGATTATTTCTCTTAAGGTGTGGCTTAACAAAGGGTAAGGGACATTTTAAATAAAAGATCAGCAGGTAGCCTTAAAACAACATGCAGAAGAGACCCCTCTTAGAGGTAGTTCAGGGACTGGAACAACACTGGGAGAAGGTCACACCACACTCAGAAGTAATGAGAGAAAAGTGCATTGTCTGCCTGCCTGCCTGCCATGGGGCACATGGGTAAGAAGAAACCTGTTGCCTCCTCTTTGCAAAACAAAATTGTCTTCCACACAAGGGATGCAAAGAGCAGTGAAAGTGTTTGCTCTGAGCTGCAGATGTCTGGAGCCTGATGTGCTCCTCTTGATCTTTCAGGTTTCCTGAGGCTCACAAATACCTGGAGATGAAGTATCCCAGTGGCAGGAGGGAAGGGAGAAATTAGGAAGGCATTGATAGGGTAACATAAAGGGTGGAAACTGATAGGGAATTTGGAGAAGGCTAATGAATTGCTATTTCACAGAATCATAGAATTATTCAGGCTGGAAGAGACCTTAAGCATCATCTCATTCCAGCTCCCTTACCATGTCCAGGGACAACTTCCACTGGACCAGATTGCTCAGAGCTCCATCCAGCCTGGCCTTGAACACTCCCAGGGATGGGGCACCCACAGCTTCTCTGGGCAACCTGTGCAATGGCTCACCAGACTCAGTAAAAAATGTTTTCCTAATATCTAATCTAAACCTGCATTCTTTCAGTTTAGAGATATTACCCAGTATGATATTTTCAGTGTCTGTAGCTGCAAAAAGCCAGGACTACATTTTCCTGATAGCAATAAGCAGGAACATGAAGTTGTGTAAAAAGTTGCCATTTCACTTCATCAGGTGCAGTTTGGTGACTGCAGGAATTGCACATTACATTTAATTGGGTCATTCGATACTCAGTACTTCAGAACATTTAAAATGCTTTGCTTTGTGCATATGAAAGAAACCTTCACTCAAGGTCCTTGCAAATTACAAAAGGAAAACAATAACAGTGAGGCTTTTTAAACAAAAAACATTTGACAAAACATGAAAATGCATGACGTCCATATTTATGGGTTATATCTTAATATTTTATTATATTTATACATACAGACTGCTCTCAGGCAGATAAAATGCCATGTATTTAACTCCTGTGTTTTCAGTCAGTATTAAAAAAAAATATTGATATTACTAACAAAAGTGATATTATTTAACCAATATAAAGTGATTTTTTTCATATGTCATCTTGGATGACTAATATAAGCATAGTGACATCAGTAAAACTGGAGAATTTTGAGTGGAATGACCATGGGATGCATCTATTCTAGTGGATATTCCTTTTATATTTGCTGGAAGCTCTTTTTCCTTTTATTGAAAACTCCAGTCTCAAGATGAATCAGTAAAAGCTTCCTGATTTAAGACCCATTATTGTTAATGGTGTTTATGCAGAATTTTAATTGTTTATAGCTTTCTATTCTTTTGCAGATAGCTTTTTTCATTGGATTAGACCTAGAAGTACACTGACATGATGCTTTTAAGACCTGTGTGCTTAGCAGGCATTCAGGGAGTAAGTGGATAGTCTTTTTTAGCTGGATGGGTCCTATGTAATTCAAACTACGTCATTCATATTGGACAGGATGAGAAAAGCAGATGTTATTCTTTTCTGAAAAAAATTCCATGGAATGGGAAGTAAAAAAATGGACCAGCTGAACGGAATTTCAGAATTATGTCTTGGTAAAAATGGACAAAATGCTCTTCTTTCCTCATATTTCTTTTTCCTTTTTTTACCCACCACTCCCTGAGTCACACAAAAACCAAATAGTAACAAATCAAAAAAGTCAGCCTTCTCCAAAGGGCATCCAAACTTCTCCCACACACCTCTCCCTGCTGCTCCCCACCCCTTGCCCCAGTAACAATGTCGATCTCTTTATATAAGCAAAGCCTTGTATCTCAGGAAATAGCCTGGCTTCTAGAAAACAGCTGAGCTACTTACAGCAAAGTGGATTTGACTTTATCACTAAATCGTGAAAAAGCAGGATTAAGGATTGTTTCCTTTTCAATTTCTCAGGCTTGTGCTTCAAAGCATGTGGAAGCCTGGCATAAAGCATGGCTTCAGTGCTGGGAGCTAATCCCTTTCCTTTGTGCAGCAGTGGGGAATGGGTTTTCTCCACTCTGAGATGCTGCCCTGTATTTACCCATCTCTGCCAGTGTCACTGAACAAGTTTCCTTCCTCTTCCTCCTATTCCTCACCAGGTTGATACCAATCTTGTCCTCTACTTGCTTCCTTCTTTCAGGGGATGATAATAAAAGGCACCCATCAAGTGAAAGAAGTTAGGAATCAGCACTTTTTAAGTCCAACCCCTGAGCAGGGGTTTGAAGGATGTGTGGGCAATCAGGGGAAGAGCCTTTTTAGGGCCATTCAGAGCAACTTCAAAGTCTCCCCACCACTCCCCAGCTCTCAGAGCCAGAGGTGCTGTCAGGTATTGTGGCTTCATGTATTATGCAGGCAGTGGAGCCTGCTCTTTGATCAGGGGGAAACTGAGAAGTAAAAGCACAGAAACAGCCCGAGAGGGTTGCTGTGAAGTGAATATGTGCCTGCTCTTCTGCAGTTAGCTTCGCTTTCAAGGCTCTCCCTTCTGTCTTACCAATATTCAAAAGGTGGAGATGAGCAGCTTTGAGTTTGATTCCAAGGTAAGGCCTTATGGAAAACAAAACTGCAAGGAATAAGCAGGAGGCTGAGGGTCTGCTTCTGCAAGAGAGTTTGAGTTAGCTCTCTGTTTACATGAGGTGTCCTAATTTAACAACACCAGAAAACAGTGACAGTGCAGAGCAGAGGAGGGCAAAGGGAGGATCCCTGCCAATAGCACAGTTATTATTTGCTGTTTCCCTCTCTTTTTGTCTTGCCTGAGTAAAAAATAGTGCATACATGAGGAGGAAACAAGACTTTTCTGAAGAATAGATCCCTTCCTGGCTTTCTGCCATTCCAGCTCTGCACTGCCTACAGTGTGGTTATCCCAAGGTGAGGACTCAATCTGCAGGAAAGGCTTCTCATGTTTTGCTGAGCACTGGACTGATGAGCTATTAGAAGTCTAAGAATTGTTGAAGTTGGGTCCACCTGGGAGTCACTTCCAGTGAGGTGTGTCCATTTGGGGCAGAATAACTTCTGTTTGCCACAGACACCTGGCAATCCTGAATAGCTGCAGCAGATAATCAGGCTGCTGGGGGGCAAAAACACATCTGCTTGTAGGGCCTTTCAACTGTGTCTATGTCCTACTGCTTGGAAAATGCATCCTAATCAGATGTTCAGCTATTGTAAGTGTTAAAATTAGTAGAACACCTGCTATCCAACTCAGTACTTATTAAAGCAAATAGCATATGCCAACCTGCAATAATAATAATAATATTAAAGTTTAAAAAAAAACCAGAATGTTATATGTGAGGAACAAAAAAAAAAAGAAAAAAAAAATAAACAGCCACCCAGTGTGTTCCTCACTTACTTATATTTTTAAAAGACTTAGTGTCTCCTTTGCTTGCTGAGAATAGCCCCACAGCAGATGTCTAATGGCACTTACCAAGGTCCTGGAGACCAAGTTGGTAATAACTAAAAAGTGCAATTACAATAATTTTCTCGGAGTGCCACTGGGTAAAATCCACCCTGTTACAGTGCACAGGCTTTTAAGCAATTTTCAATCTGTGCCTCATGACACAGTTAGCAACATGTTCTTTCTCACCCCCAGCCATTTGGAAGGATAAGCAGGAGTGGAAGGGCTTTTACCTCAGCACTATTTTCAGGGTTATTTTCCCATTTTGTTGTGCTGATGAGGCTCTTCTCTCAACAACTACAGATTTCATCCTGTTTTGGTCTCAGGGGAGTGAAATCAAACTCAAGAAGGTAATTCAATTGCATGTCTAGTACATGAAAGCTGACAGTTTTCAACTGTGCAGATTGTTCCATTTCTGAGAGCTCCCAGTTACCTTTTGGTCATACCTGGAAATAGCAGGGGCTCGTGGGCAGAAACTGCCAGATATTCTTTGTAACTTGGTTAAGTTGCAGTGTTTAACACAATGTGATCCAAAGCTCAATGAAATTAGGAGGTAATGCTTTTCAGTAGGTGAAATTTCAGGAGAAATTCTGCTGTTGGTAGAATATACACTGCAGTCTCCACGGTTCCTTCTGGCCATAATATTTTACTATGGTCCAAAACTCAACTTTGGAGACTGAATTTAATGGTATTGCATGTATGACTGGGCAGTAAATCATATATTTTCAGTGACAATTGGTTTAGAAAGGCAGTTAATATTTCAGATCCTGAGATAAAGAATGAAACTTGCAGGTCCAGTGTGTTAATATTAAGAGACTAAACAATAACCACAATATGCAGGCATGTACATGTTTTTAGCAAGGATAGTAATTTTCTGCTTTGTTCATTGAACTGCCTTAGTAGGGGTTGAAAATAATGTAAATGGAAATTTTCCTTACTGGCAAAGGATTAGGAATATTTTGAGTCATATTTAGAGCTTTTCATCCCTGATTCAAGGTGCAGCATAAATGAGAAATTGTTTCTTTTTAAGCTATTGGAATGATGTAGGCTTCTGGTTTTTGAAGGCAAATGGAACCTTGATTTTCAAAGTTACTTGAAGATGAAACTTAAGCCAAATCATGTATTTTGCAAACTTAAGCCATTAATATCTTTGCAGACAAAAAAAATCATACTTTTCTCTAGGAGCCGCTCTCAGATTTCAACTTACTTGTGAAATTTGTTATGCTTACAGGTATCAATCTTTCTGTTCCTTCTTCACTCACAGGAGACCATGACCATTTTTGTAAATAGTCAATAACAGTTTCCACTCTCACTTTTATTCCCCATTCTTGACCTTTATTTTAACAGAGGTGGACAAGATTTGCTGAAAGGAGGAAAGGTCACTGCTCTGGGGCAGGATGAGAAATAAAATTTGATTTGGAAACACAGGTCTATATAAAAGTATGATATTTTATTGAAAGGGATATCTTAGTTTTTAGAGAAGAGAGTTCTGTAACCTCAGCTACAAAATCACTGACCAACACCTTGAGGCAAGCTCAGCTTCCACTTCCCTTTATTCCAACCAGAAGGTTGTTTCAGACCATAGTGTTTGGTGGATGGAAGCCTTTTATATTCAGTGAAATTAAATTCACAGCTACTTTATAAGGGTTTGGGGATTTTTTGTGTTCTTTTTTTCTCTTCTTCTCCCTGTTACACCTTTCTTTCTTACAGGCAGCATCTCTGCCCTTTAACTATGATTATTTCTTTTAGACTAAAGTCAAGCTCATTAGATTTTGAAAGGTATTTCTTCTACTCTGTTTTCATATTAGCCTATTTATATATTTCTTCATCCTCTTATGTCAATTAATCATTTTTTAACATTGATTGGACAAGAGTGGCCAACACTGTACATTCAGCTTCAAATGAGATTTCACTGGGAGCTAGTCTGACAGATAAGATCTATGACCTTTTCCCTGCCTTTTAAATTAATTGTTTTGTTATTTTGTCTTGACTTTTTGTTGATTTATATTGAATTTTATCTTGGATTTGCAAGATCCACAATCTTTATTCTTAATCCTTAAAATATTGCATGGTAATCAGAAGCAATGGATGGGTCTGCATCTATTCAAAGTTACTTTTTCTCCAGAATCACTTCTGTCCTCTGCATCAACAACTTACAGTCTGTGAGAAGTTCATACCTGCTCCTCTGGAGTGTGCCAGAACAGAAACAGGAGAGAAGGGTCAGGTGCTCCTCACCCACTGCCTTTCTGTTCCCACAGGAAAAGGAGAACCTCATGTTGTTACAAAACCAGCCTGAGTATTCAAAAAAGACTTTTATACATCCATCCTTCTAGACTTTTTAATAATATAATACCCAAAAGTTGGAGATATTTTACCTGGAGGAGAGAAGGCTTTAAGATAAACTTGTAGCAACATTCCAGTCCCTAAAGTGTCTACAAGAGAGCTGGAGAGGGACTTTTTGTAAGGTCATCTAGTGACCAGACAAAATTGAATGGCTCTAAACTGAAAAAGGGCAGGCTCATTTTAGACATTAGGAAGAAAATTACTGTGAGGGTGGTAAGACACTAGCACAAGCTGCCCACAGAAATGTGGCTGCCTCATCCTAGGAAGCGTTCAAGGCTGGATGAGGCTCTGAGCAACTTGGTCTAGTGGAAGGTGTTCCTTCCATGGCAGAAGGGTTGGAACAAGGTGATCTTAAAGGTCTCTTCCAACCCAAACCATTGTGTTTCTATGATCCCTTGAATATCTGTCATAACCCTTTACATCTGCTTGCTTTTCCTCATTATCCTCCTCTTCCTCTCTCCCCCTCTTCCTTTCTTTCTCCCTTTCCTCTGTGAACTCTTTGACAAAATAATTGAAATAGTTTTTTAAACAGGCGTGGAGAAACAAATTTATTGAGTGCACGAAGCCCCAGTGAGGGGAACTGCAGAGCTGAGCAAGTGCTCAGTTGTGGGTGGCTCCACAGTCACACCTCACACGTCCTCAGACTCTGACTGACTTATGAACTTCCCACTGTATTCAAAGGTCAGACTGCAGGAACCTTGAGGGCCAGGACTGTTGTAGTGTGTTGCAATTTCCTGTTTCAGACTCCCCAATCCTTTCCCAGGTAGCAAGAGCTTCTCTGTTCCCCTCCCCTTGCCTCTTCCTAAGTGATGTCCATCAAGCTTAACATTCCAGCAAGGGCATCCTGTGATTGGCAGAAGTTCAATAGAAGCTTCTCAGCCCTGGGGTCATTGGCCTGTCTAAGTGTCATTGTCCCCTGAGACTCCCCCTCTCCCACCTGGTTGGTAGCTCACCTATCCCTTCCCTTCCCCTTCCCCCTGGGCTTAAAAGGACCTGGGACCATGTGGCCGGGATTCTTCTGCAGCTGTTACCGAGATTCAGAGATCTGAGACCCTGGAATAAAGCTCTGGATTGAACCCTGCAGTAGAATCTTCTCCTTTCTTCTTCACCTAGCATAAGGACTTTTACCAGCTGTAAACCTGAGTTCCTACCAGCCTGGACTTGTTCTCAGTGTCTAGCTGCAACACCCAGCCAGCCAGAGCGATCTCTGTGGTGGAAAACCACAGCAGCTGCCTTTGGCCGAGCAGCGAGGGCCGGACGAGCCCAGACACGATCCATCCGGTAATATTGGAATATTATTCCAATAATTGGTGCCCCACTCAGACTCTGACTGACTTAGGAACTTCCCACTGTATTCAAAGGTCAGACTGCAGGAAGCTTGAGGGCCAGGACCAGTTTGGATTGTTGAACAGATTAGACATTATAATTGTTACATGGTCCTTGTAACAGCAGGGACAGGACAAAACAACTCTGCCTCCTGGCCAGAGCAGGTGGTGTCGTACTCTGCCCTGCTGAATCAAGCATGCCATATAATTTAGATCCAGCACTGAGACACCTACAATCCCCCCACAAATAACATTTCATTTGAGAGGAGTTCCAGCTAGTTCTGTCAGAATGAAGAGAGAGGGTAACATGGACAATTTGTTATTCATCACATCATGGTATTGCAGGAAGAAACAGCCAGCAAAGCTGAACTAACTGCCCACTGCATTAATGCCTGTGCTGTGAGTTACCAGGAGTCTGCTGCATCTGGAGGCCCCAACAGGCAGGGGCATTTTGTCAAAAAACATCAGTCACAGTTTGACAGCCACCAAACAACAAAACAAGAGTGGGTTTTGTCACTGAGCACTGCTTTGGCTCCAGGACAAAACCTGCTCAACCCAATGGGAAGGAAAATACCTCAGGCTAAGAAGAAAAAATATAAATCTGACAGTACTGACCTGTCTGTGGTGACACCAGATGTGAGATGAGATTTTGTTTTCCATCAGTTTCTCCAATAAAAATTTAATATTTGTATTTGAAAACACACTGCTTCTGCAGTGAAGAGAGGGGTACACTGAGGGAGAGGCACCTTGGGAATCATTTGTTACTATTTGCATTTGATTGTTTATAACCCCACCAGGTGCATGTGGCACACTGATAAGTGAGAACACCATCCACCTCTGCCACAAGTGAAGGTGGAGTGGATGAACGAGACCCCTGGTGAATTTTTTTACCTTTCTCTTTACTTTAGATTGAGACACAGCCACTTGTGAGCCCAGACTGAATGCAGCAATACAGGATATCAACTTGAGAAAAATTTTGGATCTTGTATTTTACCTATAAATTTCACCTCTTCTATCTTTACTCAAGACATATAAACTTTATAACATTATGAGATTTTAATCCCCTCAATATTTCTAGTGTAGACTAACATTGGTTTAGTGTTCAGATGAGCACAGTGGCCACTCATTTATTCATGCTAACTCCTTTCAGGAAGCAAAATAAAATATTGCCTGGTTGCTAGCAAGACTGGGTAAATGTATTTTAAAATTTAAAGGGGGAAATAAGACTAAAAGGAGAATAAACAGTTCACTTTATTATTTAAGAACTCCAGGAACTCCTCAATAATTTTAAGTTTCTTAGTGTTAGGCATTAGTTTCAAAAGCAATAAATAATAATTATAAATTAAGTCTATATGGGTGCTAAATTACTCTGCTGCTAAAACAAAATGAGCAAATTAACATATCTAATAAAGACCAAACTTGTGCTTCAGTGTTTGCTTTGGTTTGGGTTTTTTGTTCAGATGTGTTCTCCTGTGCACAGGAGAGAATTTAATACCTAAGTGAATTCTATCTCCCCATCAAATTTAAATAAAATTGGACTCCAGCTGAAATGCTTAGCAGGACAGTATAAGCATCATTTCCTCAAAAAAATATTCCACAAAACAACTGAGGGAATACTGAAACTCCTTTATGCTGAGAAAACAAGTGGAACAGAGATACTTCTTCACCAATCATTACTCCTTTAGGATCAATTGGAAACCTCTTCCCCCCTGGCAGGCAGTCAGAGGATATGTTTAATTGATTCCACTCTTCTGTTCTGCCTTGTTCAAAGGAGGGGTCAATATTTGCTCTAATTGAGGAACCTTGAAGAATTTCTGTTAAAAGCCTCGAAACTACAAATACTACAAGCACTCTTGTCTGCTAGGATTATTGCTTCAAAATTGTCCTGATGAAGATTAATCAGGTGGTTAAAGCATTGTGACATCATATGAGCATTTTCAGGGTCTCTCAGCTGTTGGGTTTGTTTTGTTCCTGCTTGTTACTCTTAGCACTTAAGCCTAACCATGTATTTGTTTCCTCTGTGAGTGATGAGCACTGCAGAGATAGCTGAAATACTTTTTATAAATGTGTCTGAAGCTCTAAAAGCCTCTGACAGAGTCTTGACTGAGTGTTCTCTAACAAAATCCTTTTTAAGGTTTTTTTAAAAATTATTATTTTTTTATTGTTCTTCATTAATTTATCTTGGTGTGTTTCATTCTACATTAGGACTGTGCTTGGTCTGGCCTCTGATATCTTATTTCAGCCATTTATCATCTGACTTGGAGGCTGCACCCTTGAGCACAATGTGCTTAGTTGGATCTACAGGAACATCCTATTAAAAAAAAAAAAAAATAAAGGAAAACTGGGTTTTCTCAGTGCAGATCTAAAGTTGTACCACAAAAACTTCTATGAGCCAAGGAGCACCATAAAAACTTTGCACTCCTTGGGTCTTTTTCCAATTAACCTGTAGCAGAGATGGGAATAAAACTGATGAACCCCTTGATAGTAAAAAAAAAAAAAAATGTTTGACTCAAGTTAATTCAGTTCCCCTGTGGAAAAATGATATGAATAAGTAATTTTCATTCCTGTGGGAAGTGCACTGGGCAGGAGGGCATTCAACACATGCTGCTGGTGAGAGCAGTCCCAAAGAGGAAGAGAGAGTTGGGGAAATGATTTGGTGTTTGGGTCCATGCCATGGGAGCATTATCGTGGATATTTTCATCCAAGAAAAACTGAATGGCATTGCAGGAGGCTTGAAGGAAGGCAGGAGAATTCTAAGTGAGGATGTTTTCCATGACTCCAACTTCTATTTTCCTTGTATTCAATTCTGAGAAAAGCCCATATGAAAGCCTTTCACAGAGAGGATGTGACATTCACTATTTTAGGTTGGTTGGAAGAAAGATCACCCTCATAGAATTAATTTCACTCTACATTTAGATCCCGAGATAAAGCAGAGAGTAGTGTCTGTGCCCTGAATCCTCCCTCCCTCAGGATTAAGAGGGAATGGAAGAGGAAGAGAAGTGGTAATAATGTGATCCCATAATTTGCTGAGGAAGCCAGAAGGGCTGAAGCACTTCCACTTTACTTCTGGCACATTTTCACCCTGGATTTTGTTTCTGCAGCAGAACTATTTACTGTGACACTTGGACGTGACCTGAGCTGAAGAAAGTAGGCAAATGGACTTTTTCCATCTCAAGCCAAAGTGTTATCAAGGGTTTTCTGGAATGCTTCAAGAGAACCCTAGCTTGGAAAGACCTCAGTGTCTCTATGAACTATTCACTTCCATCCTTTTTAACAAAAAGAGTAGCAAGTACATAGGAAGCTCTTCTGCTATCCTTAGAGAACAGCCAAGGTGTAGCAGAGGAACAGTGAAAAGTAGGTTCAGTTCTTGCATCTGTTTTTTCCAGAGACAACCACACTGGAAAATTTCTAAATAAATATCATGCAAAAAGACAGAACAAAAAATCTAAAAATAAACAAAAATAGAAAACTGTTTAGTAACTATAGCACCACCAACAGCTGGCTTCCTGATAAAGAGGTTTAAGAGGATTTCAGTATTTAACTATGATTTGTCTTTTTGCTGTTGTTTGTGTTTATACTGCCAAAAGTATGGCAACAGAGAAAACAGTTGTTCTAGCACAGAGCTAATCTGTCTCTATGTATGAATCATCTCACAGAAAAGGAAGTGGAGAACACAAGAAAGCCAAAATCCTAGAACAGTTTCCAGAATGTACCCAGCTTATGCTTTCAGCTGAGCTTTGACACTTCACCAGTAGAGTGGATTAAATTTTTCAACACAAGCTCTAGAGCATCATTCCTTAAAATAGTGATGGATGTTCAAACTGAAGGAGAAATTCAGCCAAGTAGCAGATCTGTTCCATTTCAAATTCTGTACTTGCATATTCTCCACTGGAAAAATACTGCCAAGGTTTAACTTCATACAAAATAATATTCCCTTCCTCTTGAATCATAGAACCATTAAGGTTGGAAAACACTTGTATGACTATCAAGTCCAACTATCAGCTCAGCACCACCACCATGTCCACCACTAAACCATGTTCTCAATTGCCATATCCACATATTTTTTAATGTTTCTTGGGATGGTGACTACACCACTCCCCTGGACAGCCTGTTCCAGTCTTTGAAAACCCTTCCACTGAAGAAGTTGTTGTCTTTTCTGGGAGGACTTATTAATACCAAAGCTTCACTGGACATTTTAATGAAAGCTGTAAGAAGCACAAAGTTGGTATTTGACTACTGCCTCATGGCAACTTCTGTATTAAGAGCTTGATCTATTGAAATGTTCCAGTCAAATTTCAGGAAGCTTTGTGCCCTCATCCTTTTTGATAGTGAAATATCCTAGTCTTTGCTCTATTATTTAATAAGAAGCAGTGAGTCCTGAACAGCCTGTAAAAGGAATCAGATTTGTGAGAACTCAAATGTCCATCTTCTGAGGACATCATGATGTAAAGCACAAAGCAATCTGTGGGCTCTAAGCAACATGCTGGGTCTGAATCTCCAACTTATGTCATCAGCAATGGGACAAACATAAGGAACCCAGTATTCATATGCCCCCAAAGATACATGGTGGTAGCTAGAAAAGAGAAATTATTTACCTGCAGCAACATTTCACATCAGAGGAACACACAGCTTTGCCTTTATGCCCATTCCATCTGCACTTGGTTCTGTGCTTAGCCATGGTGTTACACTTACCTGTGGTTACTTCCAGCATCCCATCCTTGGCCTGTCACAGCCCTGCCAGGTGCACAATGACACTCAAGGGAATGCACAGCTCCTTCTATTTGTATGAACCAATACTGACCTCGTGTGGCTGCTGGCAAGGGCAAGATACTTCTTCCTCAGCCTTCCCTTGGGACTGTCCACTGCCTGTAGGATTAAGAATCCTTGTGGTTTTTTATGCTGGCATCTTGGGAAGGCAGCATAAAAGTAACAAAATCTGAATCATCCTTCCTGTTTTCCTTCTGAATACTTCCAGTGGCAAAGGTTTTCCTGTTGTGTATGAAATTAGTTTGCAGGTTATTTGGGACTGTCAATTCCACCCCACTGGTTCACTAGTCCGTGGCATTTCAGCTGTGGAAGAAATGACATGGACATGCAGGTGCAAGCTTGGTCTCAGAATTTAATATTGAGAATAGGAGCAAAGATGTGCTGCCTGTTTAGCCCTGCTCAAAGATCTCACTTGTCGAAGCTGTTCATGAGGAGATGAGGCAGGATGCAGTTACACAACCACAAAATGCTCTTGGGAATGTTCACATCTAACCCAGACTGAACCAGACAGGGAGAGTCTGCAGTTACTATTACTGGTGATTTAAAATAACTTTCTTTTGGCTAGCTATGTCTCCCTGCCATGTACAGATTGCTTTTATGATTTATCAAAGCTTCTTAAGGATGCTCTTTCTGAGCTGCCTGCTGCTTCTTTACAGTTAGTACAGTAGAATGCAGCTCTAGAGAGGTATTGCTGTATATGTCCCACTTTAAGATCAGACAGGGTAATCCATAAATAACTCTGCAGCTAAAAAGCTTGTGACAGCTTTGGATTATACAACCAGGCAAAATGCATGTTTGTGGAAAGAGTTTCTGCTATTTAAAGTGAGACAGTTTTATGAATTTGATGTCCAAGTCCACCAAAATAATTTGAAACTTGGCAGAGAAATCACCACATCTGTATAAAACAAATTGATGGAGCATATTCAGGGATTCCTGAACCAATCTATCCAACTGCACAGTGCAAGGCAGACTTTTTGTGTTTCTACATGTTTCTTTTCAGTCTGTGCAATGAGCACCTCATGATGTTTATGGGACGAATATATCCTAGATGCAGGTGCAAAAATTGCTACTAATTATTAATTAATGGGTGAATTTGAATGCAAAATGCAGAAGACATAATGAGAGGGAGAAAAGGCAAGCAATGATGAAAGATACAGTATTTTCAGTCTGGATATTGGTTCTTATTTTCAATGTCATGGCTGAAGGAAGAAAAGCACAGATAAAGTTTCATCTGTCTTCATATGTTGGCAATTTTGTATGAATAGGAAGCTATTAGTTTCCTAGAGTAGAATTAACTGTAAGTATAGCACAGTGTGCATGTTGTCTGTTCTATCTGTGCTCTGTACTATATGTACTCTGTATCATATGTTCTCTGTGCCTTATGTGCTCTGTATTATATGTTCTTGTGCCTTATGTACTCTGTATCATATGTTCTCTGTGCCTTATGTGCTCTGTATTATATGTTCTTGTGCCTTATGTACTCTGTATCATATGTTCTCTGTGCCTTATGTGCTCTGTATTATATGTTCTTGTGCCTTATGTGCTCTGTATTATATGTTCTCTGTGCCATATGTGCTCTGTACCCTGTGCACATGCTGTACTGCTCTGTGTGCATGTGTGTGTGTTTGTGTGTGACAGAAAGTGAATGAATGCATGTCTCACTCCTTCTCTGACTCAAATCAGAGGAGAAACCTCTTTGGAGAGCAATAATAAAAACTTGATCAAGATGATGTAAGCTCTCAGGAGCCATTCAAGCTGAAGAACAGGCTGCTAATGCCACCAACCCCAACTCTGTGCATATCAGTGTCTGAACAATGATACCCAGAAGGATGAAATGCAGAAAATCCACACTTTTTTCTTCAATAATTAACCCTCAATTCCAGCTCAATAATTAACTCAAAGTCCAGTGCACCACCTTTGGTTTATTTGTTTTGTTAATTGCAGTCTAAATTGTGTAAATAAGAGCTTGGGTCTTCACTTATTCAGTCTCTTTGAATTTGCCTTCTGACTTTTAAAGCCAATTGTTCATCACACTGGATACTATCTTTGGTAGCGGGCTGGGAATGAGGATTTGTTTGTGCAGGAAACACTGCCTAGAGGAAAAGGAGGGAAAAACTGGAATATAAATATTATGGGAAGGGACACATGTTGCAGCTACAGGTATGAGTTACATCTGGAAGAACAGGACCAAAGCCCAACAATCCAAAAGCTAGAACCACGGGGAACACAGTGTGCTTCCAAGTGCTGGAGAGGCTTTAGACCAGATTTTCTTTGGGCTATACAGTGCAATGTTTTACCAGATTGCCTACTTGCACTTGGGTCTCCAACCACAAAGGAAAAAACCAGACTGTCCCCAGGCTTAAAAAGACAATGAAAGCTCATGTCACCCATGCTCTACTTCATATTACTCATGCCTGTCATGGAATTATTTGTGATTCTCCCCATTTCTCAAGGGCACACGTATCCTTCACTGTTACCCTCCCCTAAGAAGTTATTCAAAGGGTCAAACTGAGCCTTTGTCCCCTAACAGGTACCTGCCCATTGCCTTTGAGAAAATAGAGGCCTTCTTTAAAAGTGTTGCTCTTATGTTACTTTATTGGTCTAGGAATCCCACGTGTCTATGACTAAAGCCTAACCAGGATGTGGACTGTGCCATAGATGTTTTGGGAAACACCTACTTCATTTTAGACAGCCATGACACAAAATCATGGTGTTTCTTCACTAGGAGTCCCCAGCACAAAATTAGATTCTGATGAGGATATAGTTTACCATATTACCACAGTTAGATTCAGGAGAATAGTAAGGGTTATTTAGCAATTTTTTTAATAATGCACTAAAAATACCAATTTGGACCAGACATCATAAAACTGGCATTGATTTGGCTTTCCTGCACAGTTGTGATGAGTCTGTCCTGGCATTGACCACAGTACCTGCTTATCTACTTATCCTGATTGCTTTGAGGGGCATTCTGCCAAATCACAGAGAATATGCCAACTCCTGGATGTAACATTTCAAGGATGGACAAACAACTTGTTTGGATTAAGGTGAGGTCAATTCATTTTCAGCCTGTGAAAGTGGAATGTAATTATAATCAAAAGGAAAATGCATTTAACCAATGCACTAATTATGCCCTCCCTGCTGCTGGCCCCTTTGCATTTGATATGATTGTGAAATGAGTCAGGAAAAAAACATCTATACAGACACAGACACAACAACACAGCTCCTGCTGACTGCTAATCAGTTTGCAACAGGAAGGCAGCAATGCCCTAAATTTTGTAGTCCCTCCCTGGTTCTCTAAGGGCTTCCATCAACTTCTCAATGTATTTGCTGTGTTCTGGAATCACTGGGGATGACAACTCTGAATAATTATTTTTCCTCAAGAATTGCCTGAAAAAGGGTAAAGCACCAGTTAGGACCAGGAAACTTCTGGAACTGGACTCTGGTCTGCTTCACTTCCATCCTTTCCATTTTCCAAGTTAGATAAGATGGATTGTATCCCATTATATAACACTACCCATGCCATCAACACTCAGTAAATATCTGGAGAAAAATTAAATGAATAGAGAGGGATATATCCTTGCTAGAAGGATAAACAGATGCTTGTGTTGCTGATGTACAGCTGAGACTAATTTGAAGTACAGATGTATTTTTATGGAAATTGTGAGTTAAGACCAGAACTTATGGCTAGAGTCCCTGTCTCTTTGTCTAGAATAAAAGCAGAAATACCCTTTATTTGCTTGGTTAACTGGTATAGAGGAACATGGCTATAGAGTCATGAAGAAACAGAAAATCCCTCCAAACCCAGCCCACCAATTTCTGTAACTTCCTGGTAACAGTGTGCAGCCAGGTGTAAGGAAGTTCACATATGTAGTATATGGGGCCAGAGGAAATCAAGTCTACTTATGAATAATGTTCTTGAAACTCATTCTTAAATATTGAACACAAGAACACCTACAAAATGTCCTAGAATTTACTGCCTTCAAGGTTTTGCTGTTTCAAGACCTTGTTTCAAGTCTCACTTATTTCACTGGTCAAAAAGAACTCCATGTTCAAGGTCTTTTAGACCATGATTATTTTACATAATAATGCTGTATTCAATAAGTCAGAGATAGTTTTTATTGTTCAAACAGAAGGACAGCCTGAAGCATAGAATCACAGAATATTTTGGGTTGGAAGGGACATTACAACCATCTTGTTTCACTCTCCCTGCCATGGGTAGAGACACCTTCCACTAGACCACGTTGCTCAAAGCCCCTTCCAGCCTGGCCTTGAACGTTTCCAGGGATAAGGCACCAGCCACAGCCCTTCATATAGCTCATCTATTTTCTTATAAATGAGCATCTTTTATTCTACTTCTCTTCATCACTCTCATCATGTTTGCCGTGAGCTACATGGACAAAAGGAGTCAGGGAACTTCCTAATCAAGAACCACAGAAAGTACAGACAAAAGGAAGCAAAGATTTTATTGACATTTCTTTACACAGAACACAAGCTACACAAAATGCCACGATAAAGCATATGTAGAAAAATAGTAGAATCATATTGGCACTGATGACTATTCATTATTATTATTATATTATTATTATTGTCATTATTATCATCATCATCATCTTATTATACAGGTTTCATCATAACCATAATAAATAAGCATTAAAATTTCACAGTGGCATTATAAGCTTTACATTCATGATCTTATTTATACAAGGGACCATGTCAGATTTCTTCAGCTTTTTTGTATGGTCATGATTTAAAGTAGTAGATTTAAAAATTAAAAGCCCTTTCCCTTAACCTATAAGGATCTGTCCACAGTAATCCATTGACTTGATCCCTTGGAGAGGTCTGCATTGGTCTTAAAAGACATTACTTTTAAAACACATTTGACCAACTGGAAAATTGGCCTTAAAAAGAACGCAGAACATTTGTTATCTTGTGGTGGTCTGACTTTGAGATGCCATGGAATCTGCTGGCAGCCATTTGTTAAGATCTTGTGGCTGTATGAAGCTCTTCACCAGGTCAATCCACTTGCAGATTTGGTCCATTATACCAAGAGTGCATTTGACCAGCATTTCTCAGGATCAGACCTTTAATAAAGACTTTGTGAATGCTGCTGAGTCTGAACCTACATTCCAAGAAAATTGATTTGCATTTCCATTTTCCTTAAAATATCACAGAATTGACTCAACTTCACATGTTTCCACTTAGTGAGATTAGTTTTGGTTTTTTGATGTAAGTCTCACTTAAATCTTGACAGACATAGTTAAAGAAAATTGAAGTGTGTGGCAGCTGACAAATGTTCATTAGGGAAAGGGAAGTAAATTAGACAGAGGCAGACAGAGCATGTGTTGTAAATCTTGGTGTCTTAAAAAAAAATAGTACAGATTTTCTAAGCTCTCAACCTCTAATTATTGCTGCTTCTGTCTGATTTGAAATAATTCTTGAGAAACATAACTGCCTCAATCAAATATAATAATGTCTCATTTAAAAGTCCAAACTCTAGTGTCACGTGATGGAATTGGCTGTACTTGTATTCAGACCACAGAAAGGGTTATAATTAAAAATACCATAGACTACTCATCTGCAAAGTTCAGCCTCAATATCGTTACTGTATAAATTCAAATTTGCAGAATGTTGTAGATACTGTTACATGCACCAGTTATATCATGCATATTGCTTGCCCTGAACAATCAGCCCCAAAGGAAGTACTTGGAGAAGGATATATCTCTGATGCTTTGCTCTGCAGCCTGTGTGCACAAACATGGGCATGAATCCAATGCTAGTATTTTACATCCACTTTGCAAGAGTACAAATGGTTATCAAGTTCAGGGGCCAACCTCTTAAATTTGTATAGTGTTTTTATGATTAAAAACCCCATAAATTTGAAATGCTTCAAGCTGAAATTACTCGTTTGAAATTCAGCCCAATATTATTTGGCAGTTGCTTATCTGAAAAAACCTCAAACCATAATATTTCATTCAAAAAAATTTCTAGCCTTGCCTTTGTTAGCTAAAAATTGTGACAGTGTGCATACAGAAAACCACTTTCAGAGCTAATTATTTACAGGAAACAGTAGGGTTTAAATCCAAGAGTTATTTTCTAAATATTTAATAAATAAGTAAAAGATAACTCTGAAACACAGGCTAAGGATCTTCACAGAACTATGCTCCTGTCCATTGAATTCTAGTCCACATGCCAGTTGAGGAAGAGTGAAGGTCCAATTTTGGGTGTTACAATTGAGCTGGGAATTAATCCAGCAGTGTAAGGTGTTCCATTTGAATAGATACTGTAAAAATGTGGTTACTTCTGCTGCCATTGTTAACTTTAACTACTAAAAAGTCAAAGTCTGATTTTGAGAGCTACAATTTTAACACACTTTGAAGAAAATGTTGTTAAACCAAGAATATGGTTCCAGTGTCAAAACCAGAGTAACTGTGTTTGTACATTTCATACAGGGAAAGATAACACATCAATCAAAGCCTGCCTCAGAGATGTGTTTTGTTTCCAACACAAACTAGAATGGTTAATTTTAAGTGCCTGAATTTGCAGCATGGAATAGAGGGCTGAGAAAGAGGACAGAATTCACCTAAATTTCTTTATTGGCTAAATTAGGCTCATCAGCATAAACTTCCTCTAAACAAGAAAGATCTCCCAACAGACAAGTTTTTCCCACTTAAGGCTTGTATTGTTCATTGAAGGTAATTCTGTATATACAGAAAGTTTAATTGTCTGCTGTCTCAGATGCTGTGGCTAATTGTCTAACCATAATTAAAAGACAGAGATTTAAGATCAGATTTTTTTTTTTTTTAAAGGACTGGAGTATATTTTAAGGGAGTTATAAAGATGATTGATGCCAGAGTCTAAGACAATAATAAATAGATTCAGGGCTCAAGTCCAAGGAAACAAGTTTTAGGTTAAGCTGTTCCACTTGTAAGGAATCTTATTATTAGAGACAAATCCAAGTAGAAAAATATCAACATAATTTTCAATTTACTTCTGAACTTTGTGTTTTGGAATATGCTGATCTGTGTTTTGACCTGATACTTTTACCAAAAATCCAATAATATTCTGGAGTGATTTATTTTGATGAATTAGATAGGATTTTGGAAGGTGTTCTCTTTGATTTCTCTGTCATTACTGCCATCTCAGTGGGGTATATTCCTGTCAATCCTAGACAGAAGAAGGGTTTATTTTTGCCTTCTCCTCAGTCTGTCAGAGCTATATCTAGACTCTGACTCACCTGGAGACCCAAAAAGGAATGGGACAAAACATCAGCGTATGTTTTTTTCTTGGCAAAGCAAACACAGTAGAAAATGAACACAAGATACTCTATGAATAATAGTGGGTTTTCAGTGGTGTGGGTTTTTTTCCAGACATGCAGTGGAAAAGGAATATCATGGCTTGTCCAGACTTCTTGACTGATCTCCTTCATATTTCATAAGAAGATTTAACTGCAGAAAAAGGAAATAGCTAATTTCCCAAACTGGACACATAGTCAAATATATAGAAGACTAAAATTAGTAAGAAGAGTGGAAAGATGATAAATCATTGATCTACCAGCTTAAAAAATGAATGCTTGGTTGAAGAGGATGGATGTCAAGGAAAATTAAGAGACAGTTACAGGTTCCTGTCAGGAGACAGGGCGGCTCAGTTTGACATGTTGCATTGACCATAAAAACCATGGGGGTGGTAGATAACACACATCAAACTCAGGGCTGCTTAAATAAGCTTTGTCAGCTAATGGTGTGCCAAGAGGTTGACAAATCACTGCACAAAACAACCTCTGTCCTCCAATGAGGTGGATGAAGCCAAGAAATGGCTCTTTCACAGGATGTGGATGAAGCCAAGAAATGGCTCTTTCACAGAAGCTCTTGAGGACAACCAATGTAAACTGCCCCCAAAAGCAACAGAAACCTGTTAGGCTGAATGATCACCACCAGCTTCCTCCTAAGTATGCTGTGGTATGGACTATATACACTGTGTATGGGAACACAGGTCCACCTCTTATGGGAATAACACACAGCTCCTAAGGGAAAAGACACCTTCTGTGTATGTATGTATTTGGGGTACACATCATATGGGAGAGACTACATACAAGAAATATATTTATATTAGCATTTTTACTGAAAGTGATGACTCATTTTACATCAAAAACATTCCCACTCAGCCTTTCCCATGCATGTAGCTTCATATTTGATAGTGTCAGAAATGCCTTGGCCTCTTTGCACAGCTGGGAATGATGCACATAGTCTTATCCATATAAAAGTAGCAAAGAGTAAGTGCTGGAACAGGTAGGTTCCTAATAGCACTTATGCTTTCAGGAAGGAATGATAAACTTCTTAAATTAGTTGCTTGAAATATAGGAGTTTTCAACACCAAAAGCTGTTATTAGTGTAGCCCCATTTACAGGATGAATAAAAAAAGTAAGGCCATCAAAATATTCCAACCACCCGCTCCAAAATAAAAGACAATTACTGAAGACTGGACTTTCATGTGGAGAAGAGGGGTTTTTTTGTTCTTTTGCATAACTTGTTTGTGTTTGTAGCTGATATCTTTGAAAGACTGGAAGGCATGGTGGATTGTAATAAGAGTTCACAGTATCACAGTTTCACATTTGAAGAAGCAGAAGATACTTGAAGACATGAAACTCCATGCAATTAGCATATAGACATTGGACTTATGGAATATATATGCATGTGTGCAAATCCATTTCAGAAAGATATGGTTAGGTTGCTACTCAGATAAGAGCATTTTGCAGCACTTTGGGTGAAAGGAGAGAATTGAATTTTCAAAAGCAAAGAAATCAAGTTTCAAGGTTGCAGCAGAAGTTAATGTAGTCTGACCTTTTGCATAAGATGAGTTTATACATATTTATTCTTTATGCTTTTGTCCTATGAGGGGAAGGCCTGACTCATCTGCATTTAAAGCATTCTAACTGTTTAACACTGAGCAAACTCTTCTCATAAGCATTTCTATTCAGTGCATGGATTTCTCTTGGGGAAGTGCAGATGTATTACACAGGCTTCCTAAAACAGACAAGAAACATCAGCAGCCCTGGTCACACTGGGCTTCCTCAATATCTGTGCCCACAGTACAAATTAATTCAGAGGGGGCTGGAAGATTCCAGTTGTGGCAACAGGAGAACAGCTCCAGCTCTTTGGATTAGAGCCTCAGACAGGGAGAGGATGTGCTGAGCGCCAGCAGACAGAGGCCCTCCTGAACGGCAAAAAGGCACCAGTCTGCAGCAGAGCTACCATCCAATGCACTGTGTATG
This sequence comes from Fringilla coelebs, assembly GCF_963513975.1. Lineage (NCBI taxonomy): Eukaryota > Metazoa > Chordata > Aves > Passeriformes > Fringillidae > Fringilla > Fringilla coelebs. The sequence goes on along the minus strand of NC_140028.1, from coordinate 6,222,598 downwards.
TTCTTAGTGCCTCTTAAGCCCAGGTTCAGGGTTGAGAAACTTGAGGGAACCCAACAAAAGATTGCCAAGAGGGTGAGGGGGTCTAACACACAACTTCTGAGCTCAGACTGAGTAAGGCTTTTCTAGCCTGGCACAAAAAACACCAAGTGACAAAGAGCTGTCTGAAAGCCTGGAAAAGGAAGTTACAACTGTACCAGAAGCAAGAAGAACACCATAGAATAAAATAGTGGGATAAAAAAAAGTAACAGAAAAAGCTGCAGCTCAGAAAGTTTAAATTGGATTTTTTTAAAAATTGTTTTGTTGTTGTTTGCTTGGTTGTTTTCCCTAGGAGTGATATATAGCAGTTGAGAAGGTATTCCAGAGTAGCTGTAGTATATCCATCACCAGATGTTTTTAATACCCAGCAAGAGAAATATATGGCTGACCTTACCATGAGGTTCATGATAATCCTGCTTTGAACAGGAATTATACAGGGATACTTCCAGCTGCTCCATCTGAAACAAAATATTCTGTCATCTGTCAGGATGGGGGCATGGCAGTCTTCAAAAAGGGCTGAGAAAATTGACTGCAGTGAATGTGTGAGCATGATGTCCCACTCCTGGAAAAATGGAATGGCAGTGCTGGATATATTTGTGAATCCCTGTCTGCACAGACTTCACAGTACATGGAAGAGATGCAGTCAGGTCATGGAAAGGTGACCAAGAAAATATGGGACAAAGAACAGTAGTTTAGGGCAATTTAGGCATCTCAAAGGAATTGCAAACTGAGGGAACCATGAACAGAGCCGGGGGCACAGTGTTGCTGTGGTTATGTTTGACCCAAAAGGCAAAACCAAACCAGTGGAGAGTGAACTGCAGCTAATCAATCCCCTCACTATGAATTTCGTTACTCCAAACAATAATGGTCTAATTTTAATTCAGTAATTATTTGTCCTGAGATTGTCGTACTACAGCCATAAAGTAACTGCATTAAAGATGAATACTAACTCTAACAGAACTGGATTTATTCTGGTTTATAACTTGAAAACAATTCAATAATTAAATAAACACTGAAAATTTGGAGGAGGATGTAAATTTAGCTAGAAACTGCCAATTAGATAACATAAACTATCAAAACTGCTGAGCATATGTGTGTTGAAATAAAGAAAAACACTACATAAGAGTTCTCTATGGGACATGACCTTTAGCATCTAAATAACCAGCTGGAGTGAAATATGTCAGGCTGTTCTGATGATAATTTATAAATGGAAATTTAAGTCCACAAAGAAAATAATCATTCAGCTAGGCTGACGCATATTGACATGCTGAGACTGCCTCAGAAATGCTCCATGACTATTCATTATGTGTTAAATTTCATGGGATATTTGCATAAGACTTCACAAGTGTCTAACCCTGTTATTAGAAGTTCTCATCTTTCTCCTTCATCACCACTCTCACTATTTTAAATGCAGAGGTAGAAAGCCAGAGAATTTCTTTTTTTTTTTTTTTTTTTTTTTTGTAACATGCAAAAAGCACTAAAGAAAACTACAAATTCTAATGAAAACTTTTCTTGAATTCCCAGTTTTCACACTGTCTTGTGATAGCTTTCTGTCTTGGGTGTGGCTCTTTTCTGGCAAGGGAACAGTGAAGAGGATTGTTCAGTGGATATTTATGAAATGCTTTGAAGTAAAATAGTGCTCAGAATTTGTGTAGGTAATTCCAAAGCTCCGTGCTAAGGTTTCAAGTCTTTAGAAAATAATCCTTTAAAGCTAAAAAATTTCAATTTCCTCTAATGTTAGTGGACAGACCTGATTTTGAAAGCAAATTTTGAATTTCATTAAAGGGAAAATGAGCATTCATTGGAGGCCAGAAAAAGACCCATTCCCTAACAGATTTTAAAGGAGCCTTATTAATATCGTAAATGTTTCCTTTTGGTTAAGGTGTACAGTCAAAACTTGCACCCATGTGAAAACTTGCACCCAGTATGAAAAACTGAAGTAATCCACTCCACAAATGCTGACCCTCCAGTTTCTGTTGATGTCTTAGACACCCAGAAAGTGAGTCTTATTATAAGTTACCTGTATAAGGAACAGAGATAAAAAACTCTTACTGCTGCCAAAGCACAAAACAGGATCACTCCTGCAGACTTTCAGTAGCACTTACCTCTCTTCACTGACTACAGATAGAAATTAGGCCTTTTATTTTAGTAGAACAAATTCATTTTGCAACAAGTTTTTTAAGCACAAATTAGGTGAGGAAATCAAACAGGACAAATTCTACAACTCTCCAAGCAGAAAAAATTCCAGAGTATTCAGAAGATTGGATTATCTTTTTCCATAAGATTGAAAACCTACTTCTTGAAAATCCTCAGCCAAGATGCAGAAAGAACTTACTATTCTGCCCCTTATCTGCACATACGTAGTCAATACTGCAATTTCTCTCCATCCATACTTTTAAAAAATCCATTTCAGAAGATATTAAATTATTTTAAAATTGGGGAGAAATAGGCTCTAGGAAACCCAGAATATCAGAGAAAAAATAATTCAGCTATGCATAAAGGCATGATCATAGAATTATAGATATCCACTGAATTGTTATCACCACACTGTTTTCAAGTTCTTAAATTCTTTTAAAATTTCAGTCCTCTTAAATGTTATAGTCTGCTTCAGGAACTTCTTGTCTTTCTTCCATCCCCCTATCTTTGTCTCTGTCTTTCAAAGCCTTGACATCTGCTGGCTCTGCTCCTCTTGTACTACACCTTCCCCCCAGAGAACTTGCTCATCTGGGCTACAGTCCACACTTCACCGCTGATGCTGGAAAACCTCAATAGCCAAATACACTTTACCTGGTGGAGATCCTCCTTGCCAGTTTTAAGCTTTTTAGATGCTAAAAAACAACCTTGGAATATTGGCTTTGTTTTCTACTTAACTGAAGAATCCTTTGGAATTGAAGAGAGTTTCACTTCAAATACAGCTCACACTAATATATATATATAACAAGCGATAAAAAACCCCCGGGTTTGTCCCTTCTCTGTCCAAGGTCCTGAAAAACGCCGAGAGCGTCACTGAAGCATTTAAGCCCTGCCCCCATAGAGGAAGCTGAAGGGAACCTGTGTAGATTGTGGGGGAAATCCTTGCAGAAATACTGCAAATGTACTTAAATGTATTTTAAAAGGCTTCATGTGAAAGGACATTTGACATATTGAAATTCCAAAGGTTGTTACAGAAACAAAGATGCCAACTGGGCACTTTGCTAATTTTTATGAGGATAATACTTGCTGTGTATTTATTTCCATGGAAAGTAAGTCCATGCTGATGACTACACTTTGATGAAGTCCAAAAACGTATATATTATTTATATTATAATGACAATGCAGATTTCTTTGCAGTATTGTCTATACAATTGAGTAGATTTATAGCACCTAGAGGCAATATCCCAGTAAAAAGAATAAAAGAAGAAGTGAGGGAGGTTATTCTGAGAACTTAAAATGGAAGCTCAACTAGACCACTACTGCCAATATATCCCACAATGTTCTGCCAAGGATGATAAAATCTGTGTCTTATCATTTGACAGGAATGAAACTTCCCAGATTTTTCTGAGGTTCCACAGGAGCTTTCTTCCATACTGCACAAGATGTAAGTTATGTGGACCTGATCCAAGTCTATAAAGAATCCAACTCCAGCTCTGAAATCTGACTGAGCCATCAGAGGATTCTATATGAATAGGAACACTGACACCTTTAGGTATATTTATCCATCAGTCAGAGCACTGGTAGGAGTACAGAACATCAAAGTGAACATGGAAAGACCCACCAACTCCTGCAGCAAAGCAGAGACCTTTTCCCATGTCCATCCTCTCACAGTCATGCAAACAGAAGTCTGGGGATGCTGTCCAATGTCCGAGGCAAGGCAAGAACCTCCCATCTGAGTATAAGAACAGCTACACTGGTTTGTTGTCAGGCTGTGAGAGTTGGTGAGTGAGACCTGGAAATAAGCAATCTTCTTTGTATAGACTATGTAAACTCGCACAGCAGGTGTGTATATAGGTGTAAAGTCCTTTCTTTCTAAATGTTTTTCAGAATCTTCAGTTTTCAGGTTCCTGAATGTTTTCTTTGAGTGGACCAGACCCTCATACAGCACACTGAAGATTGCTTACAGTTAGAAGTTGCTTTTCTTTCCTGTTTTTTCATATAGGAGTACTACTCCTGGCTTAAAAGGGCTGCAGTATATAATGACTCCACCTCCATGTCCCTTTATATTTAAAATTCTGTAGACAATTTACTGAGGGAGAAGTTGTGATATGTCTGTGCAGCTGCCACTAGACTGCTGAGGCCAAAAAGTGAGAAAGAATTCCCAAACAAGAAATGGAAACCACAGGCTTCCTGATAGAATTCATTTGTTAACTGAGGAAAACTGACTGTTAACATTTAACAGTCAATCTGTAAGGAAAAAAAGAGAAAAAGAGGGAGAGAGCAAGACAAAATAGTATGTACCTATTTAATTCAAGTACTGAGGTTTTTTTTAAGAAACTTGTCAACATTGAATCACACCATGGAGTTGTTCCCATAGAATTTCTGCCTCTCTGAGGGCACAAGGTTTTTATGTGTAATACTTCTTTTCAGGTGTTTTAGTCTCACCCTTTGGTATATACCTTCTTTCTCCTTCCTATTTTAAAAACATGCCTTAGTTATCAAGCCAGCCTTTTTCCTTTACCAGTACTTGCCAGTCTGCTAAAACTCTTTTATTGAACTAATTTTGTGTAAGTTTTTAACTTTTTTTCTTTTGAGAAAAAATAGTTTTACTTTTTGTAACTACAAATATTTCCCTGTGGCTGTGATGTATTTTGTTTTCATTTTGTATTCTCTTATTTCACAAATCCCCACCATCTTAATCTTAGTTTATTGATAGGAGTCTTGACACTTGAACCCAGCTTTGTAATTTTTTTACAGTCATTGCTAGAAGATATGGAGACTTGTTCATTTTCATTTTTAAACAAATTGTATTTGCTTTAAAAAACTGCCTGCCTTCTAAACAAAAATAGTTGTGAAGAATTATTCACTTTCTCTTTTTTCAAAAAACTCCATGTGACATTGAAAATTCATCCAAATATTATGAAAATGTGCAGAAAGTTATTGAAATTTGTCACTTTAAATCTGATAACTTTGTGGCAAAAATCCTACTGCAAATTTAATGAAAAAAATAAAAATTGGGAAATATGTTCTTTTTCAAAACTCTTAAAAACAACTTAGGTAACATTGCATGAATAAAGTTTTAAATAGTTCAACCAGCTGTAACCATATAATAATTAGGACTGTATACATCACTGCAAATGGGCTTTAACAAAGCATTTAGAGAGTATTGCAGAGGATCTTAAGACATTCTTATTTTTTTTAAGGTTTCCACAATCCTTATCATTCTACATCTCCAGCCTTTATTTTTGCAAATATTTGGGGTTTTTAAGGGTATAACTGGCGATATTTTGAATTCCATATCAGAATAATAAATTAGAAAAAAAAAAAAAAGAAACTTGTTGGAACAAATGGACTTCAATACAAATGCAGACATAAAAATTTTCACTTTAAGATTGTGACACAGTCAGTTACGATCCTTTATAAATGTAAACAGAAGAAATGTTAACAGATGCCACTGATATTTTACAAGTAATCCAATATAGTTCTCTTGGTTTGGCAGCTTGTAACTCAAATTAAATTCTTCCCAAACTAAAGTTGGGTCTTCTTTTTAAAAACAAATATCAATATTTGTTCATTCTATGTAAAATATTTTACTCCTTTCCATTATTTGAATGTACAATTTGTATGTTACAAATTATTACCAGTAATGGAACCATCCAAATATTTTTTTCCACCAAACAGAAAGACTGAAACTGTCATAAATGGTTTTCAGACTTCTCAGTTCATCACAAAGAAGGTTTTAACCTGAGTTCACATACACTTGTTTCCTTGTGTGTTAACTACCCCAAAAGTGCTACAAATGTAGAGCATTGTTAATGCATAAATAAGCAATAAATCAACAACAGACAAGTTCCTGGTTTAATATTCAGGAGAAATAGGAATTATATTGGTCCAATCACATTTAGAGAATTAACCTTCTTATTCTGATTCCTTCTGTACTTCAGAAGTGGCTCATGTCTTTATGTGGACAAAAAAACATAGAAACTGAAGAGGAATATTTATTTCTTCCAAAAGCACCAATACTTGGAAGCTTGAATGCCTTAAAGCCATAGCACTTTATTCTCTGAAAGAGAAATGGAAATGGAAAGTTTGAAAGTCCCACCTGATCTCATTTCTAACATTGCACTCTGTTGGCTAAGGAAGTCTCCTCCACCCAATGGAAAGGTTGGCCTCTGTTACCCCATACTTCAGGCACTATTTGAAGTAGTTGAGTCCTGCCACGAGGAAAAACTTCTCCAGGAAAAGTTCGGAGTCCAGCACGGCAATGTGGGCAGCCCGGCCTATCAACGTGTTGGCGGTGTTGGGCAGAGCGTGAAACACGTTGTGTCTGATCAACGTGCAGTCCTTGGCCCCAATCAAAGGCTGGAGCAGGTTGTTGATCATTTCTGCGTAAACAGGACCTGAAAAAGGGTTGAGATATCACAACTACACGCCAAAGCTCCCAGACCCTCTCTTTTCTTCCAGTGTCATTTAACACAGTCTCAGTGAGAAGGAAAATGGAAGCAAGGCCAAAAATTAATGTAAGAAACAGCAATCCAGTTCAAAGATTTTCCAGGTACCAGAGTGGTGCTCTGATATATGGTTTCTTTGAGCTAGGTCTTATAAGTTCTTGGAGATTTATATCACACCCAAGATAGCTCAGCTACCTTAAAAGGCATAAAATCAGTAGTATGGCTTCTGTGGTAGTGTTGTAAACAGAAAAGTTTTAATAAAAGGCAAATTAAAAAACCCCTTACAGAGAAAACCTGAGCCAAGTGGAAGAGGTTCTTGCTGCTGGTAAAACACCCCACAAAAGCAATTAGTTTGTTTGTTCTCTTCTTTTTCTAGCAAATTGCTTAGGTGGGACTTTTTGGCTTCTGTCCAATTGGCTATCCTTAATTTTGAGGTCAAGTTCCCAAGGTCCTATAAGGTGTTTTTTTACCTAATTGAGGAAAGAAACTTCTGGGATTTTTTCCTTTTTTAGGAGACAAAGGATAGTTTTGTGACTCCGCCATCAGGGGACAAAACTTCAGTGCTCATCTAATGGAGGCACTGGTCATGGGGAGGAATCTGCTGAAGCTGCTTAGCATGAGGCCTGGGACATCCTCAGCCTTTCCTCTGTCAGTGAAGAAAATGCTCATGCATCTTTTAGGGGAGTGGGGCTGGGCTCCTACTGGCTATTAATTAAAATGTGAGAGGGTCTGGCAGGACACAAGTCCAGTTGGGTTTCTCTGGTGATTCTAATGCAGGAAAGGCATAATGTAGAGATAGTTGAGGTGTTTATAGGGGCAGAAACAATGGCTCATGAAACATTTAGAGATAAATTATCTGATATATTGATAAATGTAATGATCTGCTTCCTGCTAGATCCAATATGTCCCCAAGGAACAAACACTGTAGGTGAGTTGAAAATTTTGTTTTAATTCATGTCTGAGGTAAGTAGAAAGAGCTGTCATTTAAGTAAGAGGCATGAAGGCAACCATGCTTATTATTGGGCCTGTGTGTCTCTTTCTGCTTCCAATGAATACCTCCATTTCTAGGTAATAACTTATGTGAAACGGGGATGAAATTGCACTGAACATTATTCCTGAATGTGGTATCAAACTGAAGCCACGAAACATTTTATAAATGAGCAAGACTGCTAATAACAAAAGCAATACACACAGCCTGAGATCACAGGAGGGCCTCTGGTGGTGTGAGTCCTGATGTATTTTACAGATTTTATTACAAAACAATATGATTTTAGATCTGTCCCTTAAATTATCTTGCAATCATTCAAACACTATTGAAAACAAAGGGAAACCCTCCTTACTTTGGACGTGTTTAGAAAGATTTCATTATGTGAAAAAAAGGGGAGACAGTACAAGTAAATCAGCAGACAACAGAAAAAACATTGTCAAGAGCTAGTTCTATTATCACTTAAAAAATAAAATTAGAGGGAAGGGGAGGAAGCAGTAAGAAACCTTTGATTATGACCTGATTGAAATTTGTTTTCATCAGGAAAAGAGCTTCTTGAAAATCTTCTTTTATTGATTTCAGTAATTTCCTGTGGGAAATGAACACTTTCTTCCTTATCAAATAAACATTTGAGTTTTCATCATGTTGATGAAAAACCTTTCTAATGTAATGACCTCAGTTGAACAGAAATGCAATTCTTAACAGCCTTGGGAATATATAAAAGAGGTATATTAAACATACCTGTATGTCTGTCCTTAAGTGCATTTTTGCACATTTCTATTCTTGCTGAATGGAAAGGTACGTATCTGTCTTGGGGTGAGGCCACTAACACAACATTTTTAAAATACTGAAGACCTGTGGCAAATACATTAATCACAATTAAGCACAGTCATGAAAAATAATACATTGTCAGCATGATTATATCATGTTCAAAGGCTTTTGAAAACCTACAGTGCAAAATAAATTATAATTATTAAAACATGGAACAGAATATTAGAAATATTTATAACAGCTTAAACACATTTCTGTTGCTTCTGTGAACTATTTGTTACTTATCAATTAATTGTATGTCAACAAGGAAAAGTAAGAGCTGTCTGTAAGAAAAAACTTTTATTAAAACCTTACTTTTGCAAATATTTATACTTCTAAACAGGATCAAGTTCTAAGTAACACAGTAAAGTAGTAAAATTCCCAAACAAGATAGAGGGAGAAGAAAAGGAATTGCTATAATATGACACTGTTACATTGGTGTTGAGTGAGTCTTAGGGTCCATCCAGTTCCTGCATGCAGCAGTCACTTGACAAATCCACACTGCTGGTACATCACTGAAAACCCCAAATTCTGCCTCTTCCCCGGAGCTAATGGGGCCACTGATGCGCTCCTGCTGTTTGACCTGTCTATGCTATCTTGAGTCCTCCATCACCCACATTTAACAGAAAAATAAGAAAATGGACACTCATGACATAACCTACTTGTTCAGAAATTATCCTCAATACAGAAGAGCTGTGGGTTTGTCGTTCATCTTTCCCTCTCTCTTATGGGAAAGTGGTCCAGAACAAGAGCCAGGCTGGATGGGGCTTTTAGCTGCCTGGCCCATTGCAGGGGGATAGGAACAGATGATCTTGAAGGCCCATCCATGTCTCTATGATTCCACAATTATGATTTCTAGACTTTCATAGAAAATCTGGCCATCACCACCACAATGAAAAGTCCTGCTGGCAGCTATTCCAAAACCTGTCTTAAGGTTTTTATCATTTTATTCTTGTGCAGTCAAACCAACTGAGTTTGTAACTTTGGTCTGAAGTTAAAGATAGGAGAAGCCCCAGTGAGTGTTACCATAACTAAAACCTTATGTGAAGAGGTGCAATAGGGAAGAATATTTTATTGTGGGTTTTGTTTTGGTTTTTATTTTCACAACAAGCATGAGAAACATTTCTTAAAGAGATTGAAAGGTAGCAGGGACTCCTACTTTAATAAGGAAGTCAGAAATTGCTGGAGGCTTAAAGAGTCACCTGGCAATGTAGGCACAACACTGCTTCTGGCATTTCTCCCTCTGTAGGTTCTCCCCACTTTTGGGAGCAGGGTGCCAGGGCAGGGACATCTCTCCATTGACTCAGTATGCAAGTTCATATGCTCACATGTGGACACGTCTATATCATTGGATATTTTTCCTAAGCATCTACCCAGGTGATTCTGACAACTCTCTCCACACTTAAATTTCTGCTTTCTCCCTTTTGAAGGACAACAACTGCATTTATAGCCTCTTATATCTCCAGTCTACCAAGCTAACAAGCAGCAGCTTTGACTCACTACACTTGCTTGGGAATTCATTGCTTGGGAAGTTAAAATATGAGCTTTTTGTGTAGACCCAATTTTATTTTTATTTGACAATAGTAAAGCAGCCATCAACTGTATTCCATGGAAATAAGAACTAGGGAATCAAAGGGAAAATTCAAATAACACCAATTTACATCGACATCCTGTCATTGATTGAGTTATGTAACATATCTGTAAGATTTAGATGTTCTATTCATACTAACGTAGTCTTTGTTTCCTATTAGCAGTGCACAAAAATATGAGAAAAGAACTAAACTACAAGTAGTGACCTTGTCACTACCTACTTAGCACCAGTTTGCTCACACTCAACATTAAAAACAACTCTTAAAAGAAAACAACTGCTTCAACAGAAGGATCACACTTATATTCTTTTCTTAAGAAAAGCCTGATCTATTTAATTTATTCATGATAGACTAAAGAATAGGAAAAATGATTCTCTATTTAGACATCATTTTTCTAGTGTGAGGCCATACATCTTTTTCTGTAGTACAGAAATGTCAGTACAGACATGAATAAAATTTGCTCTTCATCTCACAGAGTCATATTTCCTAGAGACAAGAGATGTTAAACTTACAAAAAAATAATAAAAAAGGAAAAATGGTTTTCATCTCATAGCATAAATTAAGGAATGATGGCCTGTCAAGAATGATGTTTCTTTCTCCCAGAATATAAACTCAGGTGCATGTTTACTACAGCATGAAGGTCTTATTTAACACTAACAGGTTGGCAAAGACGTTATCTGATAACTTTCACAGAAAAAATGCACAGATGAAATTGATATTAGATTTTACACAGGGCAGCTCTTCTAACAAGTGTGTTTATAGAATGATCATTAACAAAATGCAGATTTCCTTAGCTCCCTGGAGAATAGGACAACCCAGCACAAGCCATGGAATAGCCCTTGGCACATCCCAAGGCACATCAAGCCCTACTCACCCGTTTTTTGGCTGAGCTGATAGAGGAAACACTTGCGTAGGTCCGCGTTGTCCCTGAAGGTCAGTTGCAAAAGCGACCCTGACTTTTTTAACTTCTGCATTAGCCATAGACCTGGAATGAAAATTGGTGCATATTTTTATCCTTTGTAAATCATCAAGCAGGAGAGTTAAAGACATGTGCCTACAGTAATGATAGCACAGTAATTTTCTAGAAGTCTTGTTTGTTCTTGTACTCCCTATCAACAGGGAGAAAAGTCTAAGGGTCTCACATGATAGAGGTAACAGTTTTAAACTAAAAGAGGGTAGATTTAGGCGACATCTAAGGAAGAAATTCTTTACAGTGAGGGTGGTGAGACACTGGAAAAGGTTGCCCAGAGAGGTGGTAAATGTCGCATCCCTGGAAATAATCAAGGTAAGGTTGAACAAGGCTTGGAGCAAACTGATCTAATTGAAGATGTCCCTGCTCATAGCAGGGGTGGAAATAGATGATCTTTAAGGTCCCTTCCAACCCAAACTATTCTAAGATTCTGTGGTTGTCTCACGGTAGTAGGAAAACACTCAGGAAGACTGAAATGAAAGACATTTCCATAATAATGTCTCTTTTTCAGCCATGGAGACTCCTCTCTTTATTTGCAGCAGAGAAGAAGTGGGACACTAAGTGGAAACCCCTGAGCTTTCCAGGGAGCTATATGATGGACCCTGTAGATATTGAAATTGCAATTTTTTTCTGAAGTGTGAAGGTTTGAAGTCTTCAGCAAATATTTTCCCCAACTTCAAGCTACAAGTCATGCTACAATAAATTCCTACCTCCAGTTGTTGCCCTCTCATGCACTCTGCTGTGGACCACAGCCAGTCAAAGCTTTCCCATCAACTCTTACCTGTACTAACCAAAGTGCTGTTGTTGTAAAGGGTTCCCAGGTGAGGCCCAGAGAGGGACAGGAAGGTGTGTAACTTGTTGAGGTAATAGCGAAACCTGGGGCGAGTTAGTACAGATCGAATGATGACGTTACCAAGGGAATGTCCAATAAAACTGTTGGGGAAGAAAGAATTACATTAATACAAAACCCACCTGTGTTTTCTTTAAAATAGACATAAAGATGGCACAAATGGCTCTGGAGGGAGGACTCTGTCAGGACTTTCAATAAGATCCTTTAGATATCATTAAATGTATTTTTCAGCCTACAAGATTCTCTTTCATAAGAATCTTTCTCTTTCATTCCCATCTATAGGAATGTAAAAATTAATCTCAGTGATTCAATGGCTTTTGACACAGGGCACTTTAGGAAAAGCTAGTTTCACTAGATGTTGCTCATGTAACTCAAACAGTTACACACTATTTGCTATCTAATAAAGCTTACCTTATTCGGGATATGGAAAGGTTGTACAACTGGATATGCTGAATAATTTCATCCAATAATCGGTCAGTCATTGTATCAAAATCAGCAAAAGTATCAGTCTGTAAAAAAATTAAATGAGTTCATGAATTAAAATATATTATATTTATTGAAGACTGATGCTATTTTTAAAGTCAAATTCAAGCAGAAATGTAACAACCACTGTAATTTTTCTTTTTACGTGCTCAAGGGGGAAGAAGGGACATTTTCCTCAGTCTCCAGGTCCTCTTTTAAACTGAAGTTTTCCTTTGAAAACTTTCCTTGCTGAGTGATTCCAGAATCATAAGCACGATGCTAAAGCAGCCTGACTTGACACTAGTGAGAGCTGCTAATGCTCAGCTGCTCTAGATACCAAGGTCTGCACATGAAAGAAAAGCTTTTGGCATTTAGGATTCAACAGATTACTGCAATAAAATACTTTACAGGATTATATGTTGACATGAGGGTTATGCTGATGCTAAGAATGTCATCACAAAATTATTTGGCCATCTCAATCAAATGCTGTGTGTTTGTGATTCAACAGTCATCAGTAAGAGAATGAGTGCTAGAGACAGATGAATAATTTGTTGCTTGCAACAGTACTGCCAGTTGCGAGACAATAAAACAAGCAATATATTTGCAGTCTATACAATTACAGGCAGATCTCATTCAGAACTTTGTAATTTGGCAATCCAACAGGACTCTAAATCAAACTCCTAACTAATGAGATGCCACAAAACAATCATCAAATGTTGGAACAGCTATTCAGAGTAAAGATATGAGTAATTAATGCTTTTGAAACATATGAGTAATTAATGCTTTTGTGACACAACTCATCTTGCTAATTGCAGCTCTTGCACAGGAAAACATGTCGATATTCACTTTGCAGTACAGACTTAAAATAAATGTTCTCATAAACTAAAAACAGTCCAGTAACCTTCTGCCTGTTTGTTTTGTCTGCATTGATAATTAATGATTTCCTCCTAGGCTCATTATCCCAAACCTTTCATGTTGTTTAAAAGTGCAAGAATATCAGCCTGAATGTTAATCATAACCAAAATATGTCAAGTGTCATATTTCACCTGATTATATCTCCATTCTTTACTGTCATTTCAGCCTAACTGAGCTTGTCAAATGCATCACAAATGAATGCCCAAAAAAGTGATTTGAATTTTCTTCTATAAAGCAAACTAGCTAAATGACTGATTTCTTGGGTCACTTTCAGTGTGGTTCTCAGAGAAGGGAAAAACAGTGATGAGATGCTTTACAACATTAAAATAGCCATCAAGCCACCCAGGTTCCACTTCCAGTGCTGTGAGAATTTCCCCACCTTCCTAGACAATAAGATGTCTAAATAGTTTCCATCATGGACTCTGGATAAATACAGATGTGTAAAGATGTTTCATTCTCTGAAAACATTCTCTTCTCACGGAAGAGGCCTTGATGGAAGTGTAAAGTGGTCTCCTGACTATTTTCACTTTGCTTACATTCACTGTCCAGGTTTGCTGCTGACAGAGCTCTGTGCTGGAAGTGGCAAGTTCACACACGTACACCAAACAGCCACTTCAAAATATAAAAGCTTTTGAACAAACAAGGTTAGAAAATTTTAACTCCGGTTTCTCAGGTACTCATAAATCAGAATAATGTTTCTGACTGCACAATGGAAATCCTTATCTTGTGCATAAAGTTAGGCCTTTGGTCGTAAATATGGCTCCACTGCCAAGCAAAGCGCAGGATTCATTTCTGTTTCTCTGCCTAGACCAGCAATCAATTTTTCTGGAAGACATTTCTTTATCATTCAAGGAAATAAATCCCAAGAAACACTGCAACAGGAGAAACAATGGCTGATGCAGCAAAGGGAGTTGACAACACCTGCTGGGTATTCCACATCCTCCAGAGCATTTAGCATCACTAAAATTGCTGCTTTCTGTTGGTGCTGCTTTCTGGTGTTGCAGAGGCACCAGGCTGCCAAGTTTGCAAACTGGCAGGATAAATCCATTTTCTTCCTCTAAGGTCTAGTTCTATTACTGCTAATGTCATTGCCTTTGACTTTAATGCCAGGAATATTTTCCAATAGGTTTGAACACCCTATCAAATTAGACAGGAATAGAACCAAGCCTTTGCACTAAATACTGCATAAAACTCCCTGAATTCCCCAGGGCTTTTGTTTCACTGAGCTGGTGAAAAGGCTTTTGCTGAAGGCACTATTTCAGCTATCGAAAGGAAGACAGAAATTAGCTCTGTACTACCTGATTTCTTTCAGACATTAGGAAGTCCAGTTTTCCACCAGGAAGTCCCAGTTCAATAAAAGTCTTTACCAGCCGCAGATCCGCACTGTTACCTAGGAACAAATGGTATTTTATAAGATGCAATTCAACAGAAAAATAACCAATGTAGTCAATTTAACACAACAATCTTGAGCTCTCACAACACCATGGAGCTCTTGCTAAGTGCTGCTAAGAACATTATCACACCTCAGGATCATGCATTGAAACAGCAAGAGAACAGAAACTCCCACAGCCTGCCCAGGTGGTCTGGACCTCACCTGCTGCTGTGGGGGACCGAATGGTGGATAAGATAAATGGTGGGTAAGAAAGGGCAAAGATCAGGTCCAGAATAAATCTGTCCTCTATTTGCTGAACAGCAGAGGTAAGACAAAAAACAACCAGCTCAGGGGAGACCCCCAGGGATGCCTCAATACCTGTGCTGTGCTGTAGGGCTGTACCTTCTGATGCAGAGGTGCCCATCTCATGTACTCACAATTAGAGGTGGTGCTGAAACACTGTCAGACTTCTGATATTGTAAGAGATGCCGCATTCTGTACTAGGAAATTCCAAAGTTTTCTGAAATCTTATGTGGGTGAAGAAGGTACCAGTACCTCACAAGAAGGGCATTCCTGCTACTGAGATATTCAATGGCAAACAGTCGTGGCTCAAGCCAGTGTTTGTTTTTTTTTTTTTTTTTTTTTTTGAGATATCAGAGCCTCTACCACTTCTTCTCTGTAGTTTCAATGTTAACATCCACACCTTACTAATTGATATCAATAATTTGCCAAAAGAAAGTTAACATTTAACATATCTGTTTCCTGCTTGGAAAGCACATAAGTAAAAAAATCCCAAGATTTGCTTCCTCTGCAGTGAAGAATGATTTTTATTTCCTCACTTTATAAACTCAGCCACTATCTAATCTATAACAGTATTTTGGGGGTTTAAATAACATTCCCCTCCTGGGGACACACTGCAAAACAACCAAAACAAATCAAACAATTTGTGGAAAGACAAGGAGTTACAGCAATGCACTCTTCCTGTTCACAGGAGGACTGATGTGCTTTAAAAAAAAAAAAAACAACAAAAACCAAAAACAGATAGCAGGACCCCATATATTAGCACAATATTTAATATTCTCATAGATCCTTTATTATGATGGACTGAATAGCATAATAAGGAACAAATACTTAGCTAAAACAAATACTTTGACTCTCCATTCTTTCATACTTGCTGAACATCTGTCCTTTTTTGTAATTTACACCAAAATGAATTAAAAATAGCAATTCTTCCTGGCCTTACCATCCAATCCATGGACACAGACAACCAGGTGAATTCCATCTTCTAAATTTTCTTCCTCTTCCTCTGGTGGAAAATATGGGATATCAGAAGCTAGTACAGATAAGTCACTGTACAGAAATCCTTCAATCTTCATTTCTTTTTTAAATTTTTCTTTGGCCTGATAAAAACTGGAGAATACATTAGTTAATCACAATAGAACTGGGTGGTCAGCAATAAACCTTCAAACTAGAAATGAGGAAGCTTGTCTTTGCGAGCAATTGTATTTTCACCTTTCAAGCAGAGACCTGGATGCAATTCTTTATCTATTAAGACAGAAAGTCAGAATGAAGGGAATAAACTTTGTTTCTTTGTAATTTGTCTACATACAGGGAAAAACTAAAGTGCATTAGCAACTCATACTTGCCAAAGGAATGAAAGAGTAGCAAAAAATAATATTCTGGTAGCTCATAAAATGAGAGAGAGGTACAGAATTAACAATTTTGCCTCTTAACAATGTCATTGGCCTTATAGGTACTGAAATGCAAAATGTATAATTTTGCTACCATCAAATGCACTTATAGTCAGGTAGAAGGTGCTTTCCCTCTTCCTCATGCTAGAGTTAAGGGATGCACCTCATGTGGTAGATATTTTGGGGTTAATTTGATTTTATGTTCTTTTGAAAACAATTGAGTAGAACTTCGATGAACATCTCAATGCTGAAAGAATTAAGATAACACCTTTCCTACTAAAGGTCTAAAATTTGACACTCAAATTCATCCTGAACCATTCTGCTGCCTGAAGATGCCAAACTCTTCAATGGCTTTTTGATTCAGTAAAACTGATCCAGATAATTCAGGAATTAATAATCACAACATAAGTGTAGAATTAAGTAGAAAACTGGGAAGGACAAGCTTTGGAGATATAACCTTTAAAGCTTAGGGATGTCTTAAGCCAACTTGATATAATCATAGAATCATTAAGTTTGGAGAAGACCCCTAAGATACTGAAGTCCTACAGGGAGCAATTACTTACATCAGCCTAACTAATTTTAAGGGACACAAGAATGAAAAATATAGCTTTTGGGCCATAAATCTGGAAGCCTTGAATTCATGTGCACGAATGCATGCTCAAATGTTCTTTTTCACAAAGAAGAAACAAATTCTGTGCTTAGATTTGTCAGGACTTAAGCATGGTTTATAAAACTTCAGGATGCTTTCAAAAGAATAAAAACAAAGTCCTGGGTTGAAAATGAATGTACATGCAGACATCCAACATTTTGGGCAGCTGAATGGATTGAGAAATTTCAGTGCTACTGCTTTTCATCAGCACAGAAGAGACACCAAACTATACTGAAAAAATATAAGTGCTAGTGTGCCAATCTGTGAAATGGGCCCCCTGTGACGTCAAGGTGTCACAATACGGCACTTTTGTGTTGGGCAATGATGCAAGAAACAAAAATAATGCCTCTTTTCCAGCTATCCATGGCTTCAATTCTCCCATTCTTCCAGTCTGAGAAGGTGAAGTTGAGACATATCAGCCAATCTGAATTCCCCATTTCATAGTTTAGCT
The DNA here is from genome assembly GCF_963513975.1 of Fringilla coelebs. Lineage (NCBI taxonomy): Eukaryota > Metazoa > Chordata > Aves > Passeriformes > Fringillidae > Fringilla > Fringilla coelebs. The sequence continues at coordinate 6,205,234 of NC_140028.1, read as the reverse complement.
ACTGAATGGAATTATTAAAGGAGAGGAGTAAAACAGTCTGTGGCACTGCCACAGTGAATTGACTATCTGGGATCAATACTCTGGTGTGAGTAAGCTTGGTTTCAGAAGGAGGCTCAGGTCTCAAAGATTGTTTAGATACCTTAAGTATCCCACTGCTTGTCATGAGAATTAAGGACCTGATGTCTTTGGCAGTCTCGATCTCTCTGTGTTTTCATGCTTCCTGTCTATTTAGATTATTCATTCTATATGAACCATTTGTCTGTTTGGATTATTTATACTGAAATTCCTCAGGCAACTGTCTCAAATACAAGCTTTCATGTATGCCTAGTGCATTAGGGTCCTGAACTGCGTCAGGTTCTCTCAGCATTACAGCTACATTAATGAAGTAATTAGTTATTCTTACTTCAGCATCCTTTCGTTGGTCTCTTCATCCATCTCATCTGAATTAGGACAGACAACTCCAAAGGAGCCCAGCGGCTGGCGCGTGATGGGGAACGCAGCCTGCTTTGCTGAGGAGCCCGCCATGGCAGGGGTCTCTTTGAGCACGGAAGAAAAGGGAAGACAGGTGGCTGTGCAAGAGATGGACATGTTAACCACATCAGCAGCCTTTCTGCTTTCCAGGGCTACTCCCTCTGTCGTGGCCAAAGGAAACCCGGTGCCGTTCGCTACAAGTTTATTCTCTTGGCTGTTGGGCTCCTGAGGATGTTCAGCCTGGTGGGCCCCTGATGCAGGGTCTGCTGAGGCAGGTGAGTCATTGAGCTCAATTTCTTGCAAGCCCTGCATTTCTGCATATACTGCTGGGCTCTCATCAGTGAGAGAGCTGCCACATTCTCCTCGCAGTGAGCCAAATTCAGTGGAGGTGTCTGAAGGAGCTGTAACCGGATAGCAAAAATCTGGTACCACCTTTATGCTTTGTGAAAAACTCTCCCCTTCTGAAATTCTACTATTGGAAGAGCCCTGTTGTACTTTTAAACTGTCCAGCTTAAGTTTATCCTTTGGATCCTCAATGCATGTATCAACCTTATCTATATTTTTGTCCAAGTAATTACAAGCCCTTGGTATTTTTAAGCTGCACTCACCATTGCTCTCCAGTGACAGGCACTCAGAGACATTAACTTGGAGCTGCTTTGGACAACCGGGTGGTCTTGTATATTCCAAACTACAGCAAGTCTCTGGAAAACCTTTCTCCTCGTTCCCTTGTAACTCAGTGTTACTGCTACTGTGTTTGAGGAGGGGATTGGGATGTCTTCTGTGTTCTATCTGTCCACTTTCAGTGGTCATTTGACACTCAGAAAAGTCCATGATTATTTTTCCATCTTTATCCTCTGTTTCCATGCATCTTCTTAAGTTGTGATCTGAATCTCCTGAGGTGGCTCCACTGTGCTTTGATATATCCATCTCCTCCGGGGGCTCTTCTGGGCTACTAATCTGAGGGGCAGAGACAGATTTCGTCAGTTTGGTAAGCTCCACTTCCCTCTCCTCTTCCTCAAAGGGCAAAGAGCTGATGGATGTGAGCGATGCCTGGATACCACTGGGCAAGCTGGTGTTGCTTTCCGTGTGGCCACCCTCCAGGGAGTTGCGGTGGATGGCGTGCCTCCGCACCAAGTGGTGCAGGATCTCTCGGTCGCTGGGCAGCTCCAGGGCCCGGCTGCGAGCATCAGACCATGCCACCGAGCTTGGTTCGCTTTCAATGCCTGAATCAGATATTATAGAGGAAGATCTTTTTATGACCCCTGACATCAGGGTAAATTCTTCACTCTCCTCACTTCGTTGCTCCTTTGTGACTGATTTCACTTCACAGCTGTGTGAAGGCAAAGTTTTCAAAACAGGGAGATGAGCCTTGGTGTCTGCAACCTCTGGTTTTCCAAGACTAGTCAATTCATTCAGTGCAAGCTCAGATGAAGTGAAATTATTTTCAGGATGACCAAATTCATCTAGTTCATGTACTTCAGTACTGTCTTCCACGCCATCAGTTCCACATGCTCCACACTCCTGCTGAGCACTGACAATAAGTGTGGGCTCACGTTTGGGAGAGTCCTTATTGCTGGCTTCTATGTCTCCACAGGTAACATCCGCCCCAAGTCTATTATCTTTTAATAAAACTTCCTCGGATGTTTTAAAGTCTTCTGACACGTGTTCTGTATTGCCTGGCTCCGAGTTAGAAATAGTTTCCTCTCTTGAAACAAAAATATTTTCAGGTTTCCTTTGGCCTTCTTTGTTTATTGTACATACCTGAGATGTGGAGTGCTGGTTTAAACCCTTAGCAGCAGCTTCAGTACTGCTGTGTAGGCATGAGGGATTCCTGTTTATCCTGTCTGTGTGTATTACAGGAGTGTCTTTCTCAAAGTCTCCTTTCATTACTGCAGTGGCATCATCTGATGCACAGTCTTCATTTTCCAGTTTTACATCCACTTGAGTATTTGCAGAAACCTCAAAATCTGGGAAAACTTCCAAATTCTGATCTAAAGAAAGAAAAGAAAGAAAGAAAGAAAGAAAGAAAGAAAGAAAGAAAGAAAGAAAGAAAGAAAGAAAGAAAGAAAGAGAGAAAGAAAGAGAAAGAAAGAAGGAAAGAAGGAAAGAAGGAAAGAAGGAAAGAAGGAAAGAAGGAAAGAAAGAAAGAAAGAAAGAAAGAAAGAAAGAAAGAAAGAAAGAAAGAAAGAAAGAAAGAAAGAGTATTACCTGCAAGTACACAACAAACCACCCCAAAGAATTAGGAGATTTTGAAAAGGGATTTTAAACTCTAAAATACTACTCTATACTTTTACATTATTAAATTATACAAAAATTATACATTCATTAAAGGCATATTACAAATGCATATGCCAGAGTGCATTTAACTACAACTGCACTCACCAAACAATTATAGACCAAAGAAGACAATATTAACAAAATACACTTTCCTCAATAGAGCTGTATTTACACTGTTAGCTTTTAGAGTGTAGGTATCCAAAAAATATGGATACTTCTTTGTCATTCAATATTGTTCATAGTATAGTTTTTACTTTGAATCAGTTTAATACTCAGTTTAATAATTTAAATATCTTTAATGAGCATTGTTACAGTTTTGGCGGTAGAAAAACTGTGGAAGAGTGAAGATTTTGTACCACAGGCTATATTCACTAGACTATGGACACCTACAGTATTAATACATATTGCTTCCTTGGTAATTTTAAAGGTTGAGTAAAAAGAAAAAAGGTAGTAAGGGCTATGAGGTTTTACTAAATAACTCTGGAACTAAAAAATTCCTTAATTAAAAATTTGGTTTGGGTACTCAAAGGGCAAAATATTTTTTTGGAAAGTAATGCTGCCTTTCAGGCGAGTGTGGGGCTTTACACTGAAATTGTGGGGCTTTGTTCTGAGATTTCTTACCACTAGATGTCATAGTGGGGATATCAGTCTAGTGTTTTCTCCTTACATTAGTACTATAGCAAAAATCCAACAGATCTGATTTTCTTTCTAGATTTTTCCTCCAGCTCTTTTTTAAAGAAAGCTTAATTTAAAGGTGAAAAATGTGAAGGAAATACTCTGCTGTTAGGGAAAACACTAAAATTCAGGTGTATTACTTAGGGAGTCACACTCTCATCTGAATTTATGTTCATAAGCCCCAGGGATGTGAGATCACTTATCCTGAGCTGGGGAAGTTCCTCCCTCAGCTCAAGCTGTCTCATGAAGCTGTGCCCTGTGGAGTTTCACTCACCTTTGCAAGGCATGTCTGTGTACCTATCTTCAAAGATAACTGGGAGTGTGTTCCAGTCCCCGTCTATGTCCAGGCATTCCGCCGGCAGCGGGGGCATGCTGGTGAAATAATCCGAATTACGTATTTCTGTAGAAATCTGTGCATGGCTCTGGATCCTGGCAGCAAAATACAAAACAAATTGAGTGCTTGATTAGATACTGTGCTAATCTGTGCTGTTTCTACTGTGCTGTTTCTCCATTAGTCCTGCAAGCCCAGACATGTAGGCTGAGGACAGAGTCAGTGCATTTAAAGGGAAGCAGTACTGCATGATGGGGGTACCCAGAACTCTTAGGTTTCCATCTCTCAGTTAGGAATAGCTACAACTTGCACAATCCTTTCCTGAAAAATCTCAGTGTTTTTGTAATTATTCCAGATCCCACGGTCATAGGCTCCTGTTAGCTGCCATAACCCGTTGCTGTCCTCCCAAGGGTCTCAGCTGCTGGCTGGGGCTGAATCCCTCAGCTGGTTTCTGGTCAGGAAATGAGATCTATCACTCTGGCTGTGGTCAGGGTTTCAAAACCCAGATGCAGGAAGCAATAATCCAAAATTTGGTTGAGCAGTACAGGGAGGAACAAAGCCAAAAAAGATGCCTGGCAAGTCCTCTGTCTCGCTTATATCAGACCTCAGAGCACTCACAGAGAGCTGTCTCACACATGCACCAATCTGGAAGAGCTAAGGCAATTACTCAGCCACTGTCTCTTGACAAAGTCACAGAATCATAGAACAGTTTAAGGTTGAAAGGATCTTCAAGACCATTTAGTTCTATCCCCCTTGGATGGGTAGGGGCACCTTCTACCAGACCAGTTTTCTCAGCCTGGCCTTGAACACTTCCAGGGATGGGGCAGTCACAAAGTTTCTGAATAAACAATTCCAGTGCCCCACCACCTTTACAGCAGAGAATTTCTTTCTAATACCTGATCTAAACCTACCCTCTTTCAGTTAGAAGCCATTCCCCCTTGTCCTATTGCTGCACATCCTTGTAAAAAGTCCTTCTCTGGCTTTTTGTTAGTCCCCCATCTGTTTCCATTACTTAGGCCACCCAAAATGCTATGTGGCTCTCCTCAGTGAATGTGATGCTAAAATGGCAGATGAATATGTGTTCAGCTATAATCAATACAATAATTTTTATTTCTGATGGGCCTTCCTATTTAAATATCTGTCTTGAAAAATGTGTAAAACATGAAATACAGAGAGTAAGGCAAAAAGATTTTCATTCATGGTCAGCTGAAAGTAAATCCATTCTTCCTCTTAAAGCCATTATCCCTTGTCTGATTATTGCCTACCCTGTGAAAAAAGATAAATAACTGATATGAAAGTGAGCAAGGAGAAATATTTTTGCCTGTAAAATCTAAGGAGGGTATGTGACTTCCTAGAGGCCTCCACCCTGTACCACACCCAGCCTGCTGGGAACAGTGGGTACTCTTCTGCCTAAGCAGTCAATTGTTGTCAAGTACAGGAGTGCACAGCTTCACACAAACCCACAACAGCATGGGAGGCAAAAACCAGCTCCTGTCTGGGAAGAAGGAAAATAAAACGGGGAGAAAGAAGGTACTGCTTGAGGTGGTTGTACAGCACCTGGCACACTGAGCACTGATCTGAGCTGGTGACCGTGAACCCAACCAATAATCCCCACTACCACACCTAATATCAGTAAATCTCTGACAGCCAAGACTGTGTTTTTCCATCTGCATAATCTACTGAATTCAGGAAGAAAACCTGGCTCTACCATGCAGCCTGTATAGACCAAATTTTCTGCACAGACCAATTTTTTTTTTTTTTTTTTTTTTCTTACTCTTTTTGATAACTACTGGGGAAAACATTACATTTATCTGTAGGAAATGGGCTACACCTGTGACTGCCTGGAGAAATAGAAGCACTTCATGCAATTAGGCTTTCCCCTGTACAGGATTATGTTTGTTTGAATGGGGCCAGGAGTGTGCATGTCCTCACCTCAGGATCTTGACATGTGGTTTTCCTTGTACACAGCTCCCTAAAATCCTGACATGGGAGAGCCAAATGAACACAGCTGGGACCCTGCAGCTATGGTGCTGCTCTAATTTGGCAGAACAAGGCAGCCTTGTACAACCCATCCACTAATGAAGTCGGGGCCCTTTCCATCAACACTGAATCAGCCTTAATGTCCCCAATGACAGCTCTGAGAAAAGCAATTTTCTCCTCTGCGCTAGGTCAGAGGCAAATGTCCCACTTAAAAATCATCATTGTGACAGGACCTGATGTCATGGCCTTTCAGCCCCTTCTAAAAGATGGGTTTCACAATGGTAACCTTGTGGTCTGCCCATGGTGACAAATAGTCTGGATAACCTTCATTACTCAGAAATTCAAATCTGAACATCCTTCTTTGAACTCTGCCTTCAGGGGTCAGGTCCTGAGTATCATCCAAGGCCTCCAGTTGGGCTCATGGGCTAAAACCAAAGGCAGGATTTGCCCTGGCATAGCTTTAAGACTGACTCCTCACACTTCACAGTTTGGTTACAAGCAGAAATTGTCCAGCTGAAAGAAATACTTACCTTGGGTTTAGGGCTGGTAAAAATAAAATTTATAAATGTTAAGATTTGTTGCTTTTAAACAGTTATTTCCCATTAAAAGTACCAGTGCTGGATATGGTGTGTTTGATTTAGGAAGTTAATTGAAGAATACACACACACACACACACACACACACACACACACACACATATCTATATATATACTTAGCTTGAAATTAATTATTTCTGGGACCAGCCTGATCAGTCACTTAGTTTTGAAACTCATTTCAATAAGTTTACAATATGGAGCGAAAATAGAGCCAATGACATCTCTCAAATTAAATTCCTTCGTACCCTGCAGAAAAAGATCTTGTTCTTGATTGCAAAATATTTTAAAGTAAATTTTTAGTCATTCCAGAGATAGGGGAGTGTTAATGGGTTACTTACAGGCCTTCCTGGAACATGAGCACAGCAGGTTTTTGGTGCTCAGTGTAGAAGAAGGCTTCTGAGAATCTTCTCACCTGAGAGAGAGATGCACAAATTAAGCCTAAGATCTGCTGAAAGGTGACAAGTGCCATCAGTCTAAGAACACAGCACTGACTACCAGGACCAGATTCATTAGTGTTGACATTAAAAAAGAGTTCAATTCTGCTTCATTTTCCCAGTTCAGCACAAAGCAGTTGGTATTGTTGCATATTTTGCTGCAAGATAAGACTCCCTTGACAATAAATCAAAGTTTGGTTATCTGCATCTTCTAACTACTTTTCTGAAAGCTGTCAAATTTACCATTTTCCCCTGTATTGTTAAAGTTGGGAAGATTTATTCCTTTCCCACTGTGCAAAAGCAGTAGTGGAGTGATTTAATAAATTAGAAAAATTCATAATTGATCATCTCTTCTATGGGAACATCCACAATGACTCTCAAACTACCACAACACCAAAGGAAGTATGACATTTCAGCCCAGAGGAGAATGAGCCCTATCACAGTAGAAACACACCTGCCTATGTCATGATACTTACAAACTGAGAGGTCTTCAAATCCCTTCATGGACATTAGATATGTTCGGTGTTGGACAATCAATTACAAAAGAGCCACGGATCTGAAGTGGCTGGCAGAGCACAGAGTGTGAAATAAGCTATTAAAAATTCAGTGCTGTCATCTGCCCTGGAATAAGCTTTGAGTTTAAATGAATCAAGCATAATATGCAATCAAATGTACTGAGCTGTTAAACTGCAGCCCATACATTCCTAATAATAATTGTAAAAGTGACCTCTGTTACAGGGACAGAAAATGGCAGTGGAAAGCATATGTCAGAGCATCTCAGCATTTCCCTAAATCCCAGCTGTGCTTTAGCAAACAGCCTTACTAAACAAAGGATGAGCATCCCTTCAAAAAGACTGTGCCTTTACAGTAGAACTTTTCATTTAGGGCTCTCAAACCATTTTCCAGAGGTGAAAAGGTATAAGTACACACTGCTTATATGGGGAGGAACCAGAGCATGCAAAGTTATGTAAATTGCCAAAGGTCAAGAAGACAGTTGGCATCAGTCAAGTCTGGAACAACCCAGAGGCTGAGATTTATCTTGCTGGAGCTGGGAGCACACAAAGTTGGGTTCTTTGACTGAAAGCCACCCAGGTCCCCTCAGAGGCAAGGGAGACCTCACAGACTAACCAGAAGAGTTTTAGCATCAGGCACTCAGCCACCTCTTCCTGAAATTTTTGCCCCATTTTTGCAAGCTCCAGAGACTCGTTCTGGTCACCTCACTGCTCACCTCCACTGACTGACAGGAGCAGAACATAAGCTGAGGTGTCAATACCTACCCTGCACACTCCTCATGCATGCAAGATGAATCCTGCCCTTTCTTCCACTGTCCCTACTCTAATGATTAGATCAGACTTTGAGTTCAGCTCAGGTGATGGGCTGAGCTGGTGTCTGGTCAATAACCAAGAACATCCTGATGGAAGACAGAACACTTGCTGAGCTAATCAGATGAGCAGATCTGACAACACTCGCTCAAATGACAAGTGGTTTTGTGCCTTCTTTATTACCAAGTACAAGAAGCAATTTCAACATCAACTATATTAATATTTTGCTGTGTGCACTTCATTTTGAGAAAGGCAAATAGCTATATATATGACAGTGAAGAAAACAAATCCATATTCCTTTTGGTAGTTTTGTGAAACCAGTTGAGATGAAATTGTATTTTTTTATTTCTCACTGTGATGTTCGGGTTTTTAAAACAGGTGTTTATGATTTATGGACATAAGGTGACATATACCCCTTCCCACCCACCTCCTGTTCTATGCCTAATCCTGGTGTTCAAAGTTACTGATTTTATGTAGGATCCTGGGTCACACAAACTCTACCATCTTCATTCCAGAAACTGAAATCTGTAATTCCAAATCCTGGGCTTCACCTCTTCTTCCTCTCCTCTTCAACTCTTGTTGTGTTCACCCCATGTCATGTAAATAGTCATAGAGGCAGAATTGGATTGAAAATATACATCCAAATAAATCTCTAAAGTTTATCAAGACATGACCATTACTGGACTTGCTTTTAACTTCTTAAGATTACCCTTAGCATGTGATGCTCCTGAGTCAGATAAGCTGTGACTTCTGGATGGAGTGTTGCCACCTCTAGGAACTGGGTCCACAGGGCCAGGAGGTGAGAGCAAAGCCAGGCAAGGTCCTTGCTTATCTGTTCTGCTATCTTCTCTGGATTGCTCAGCAGCTAAAGGACAGAAAGGAAATTATGAGATCAAGAATGTTATGGAAAAGAATCAGTTAGTACATCAGATTAAGTCTTTTTAGGACCAACAGCAACAAGAAAAATTTCTCTTGATTTAGGAATATTATTACTAAAGCTACTATTTTCAGGTTTTTTACCCCAAATAGAGCTGGTGAGACATTTTATTTTTCTCTTTAAAATCAAATATTTTAATGCAAATGATCTCAGCTACGCAGTTAGAGAGCAAGAAGTGGGAACAGATAACTTTTTGCAGACACTTTACTGCAGGTGTTGTAACTAGGGGAAAAAAAAACCAAAACAAAGCATGTGGGTTCCAAATTATCCACCAGATGGTGCTGGATGCTCTGAAATAAACCATGGCCAGACAGCAAAGGAGCCCTGCCAGCCATGTCACATTAGAATACAGATGGATGATTGAGGGGGAACATAACAAGAAACCTCAAACCAAAACACTGTGTCCTCAACACATGACGCAAACAGACATTCCAGAGTGCGCTGTTGCCCATGTCCCACACTAGAACATTCTGGGTCCCTGTGTGCCCTCCAGCTCTGTGCAAAGTCTCTGCACACCAAACTTCCTCATTTCATAGAATCATAGAACAGATTGGGCTAAAGATCTTCTTCCAACCCCCCTGCCATGTGCAGAGACACCTTCCACTATCCCAGGTTGCTGAGAGTCCCATCCAACCTGGCCTTTAGCACTTCCACAGATGGGGAATCCACAGCTTCTCTGGGCAACCTGTGTCTGTGTCTCACCACTCTCACAATAAAGGATTTCTTCCTTATATCTAATCTAAACCCACCCTCTGTCAGTTTAACACCATGCCCACTTGTCCTAGCACTACATACCCTTGTAAAACATCCCTCTCCAGCTTTCCTGTAGCCTTTTTAGGTACTAGAAGGTGTTAAACCCTCTCCCTGGAGTCTTCTCCAGGCTGAACAAACCCAGCAACCCAGCTCTCTTAACTTGCCAGCTTGTTAATTTCTTTAATGAGAGACAGACACTGCATTTTACCTCCTCCATGTTTTTCACTGGGTCTTTTTTTTTTTTTTTTTTTTTTTGTTAGGACTGCACTCTAGCTGAAAGCCTGCTTATTTTTCACATTTTATTATGCAGGTAGTTTCCAGGTTGGTGACACTGCAAACTAAGCCATGATTAAAAACAAATTGTCTGCGTATGAGAGCAGCAGAAAAAAACTGTGTGTGGATAGAACAGATATTGTCACTGTGTTTACACTGTTTGGATGCTATCCTGTTTTAATGACTTGTCCAAAATGACACAAGCTCCAGGACCCATTCTAGTACAGGAAAAATCAGGGGGATACTGGGAAACAAAAGATCCTGTTCAAACATTTCCCTTTGCAGAGTAAGGTACTACTTTATTTATGGTGTCCAATTTTATAGGCTGTATGTCAATGTTAATGTTTTATTTGTTAAGTCAGTAAGCTGTTTCTTGCATCATAAACTGAAAGCTCAGTCTTCAAGCAAGATGCATTATAAATGCAAGTCATCTTAGGAATAGGTGTGTGATGGCTATTTGTCCAGTTCACTGGTTATCAAATGTTTGAGTTTGTCGGGGAGGGAGGGGGGGGGGGGGGGGAGGGAGGGAGGGAAGGAAGGAAGGAAGGAAGGAAGGAAGGAAGGAAGGAAGGAAGGAAGGAAGGAAGGAAGGAAGGAAGGAAGGAAGGAAGGAAGGAAGGAAGGAAGGAAGGAAGGAAGGAAGGAAGGAAGGAAGGAAGGAAGGAAGGAAGGAAGGAAGGAAGGAAGGAAGGAAGGAAGGAAGGAAGGAAGGAAGGAAGGAAGGAAGGAAGGAAGGAAGGAAGGAAGGAAGGAAGGAGTATTTCTTACTGCACTGAAAATTAGTCCAAAGGAGACTCTAGACTGTGTTGTCTGTCCTATACCCTTACAACTTCTAAGGCTAGTAGAGATGAGGAAGTAAGTTATGCTTTTCTAAATCAATTTTATGTGAAATCAGATTTCCTTCAAAGTATCCAAGTCAGGACTTAAAACTAATAAATTTGTCATTTGAAACCATTTTAAAACCATGACTGACAAACCTTAGGTCACAATTTGTAACAGAAATGTAAATGGACTTCTCATGTGGTTTAGACTCATCTTCCCTCCATTAATTGTTACCAAATTCCCTTCCCTAGGGAAGTGTTGGAATCACCAACCCTGGAATTGTTTAAAAAACGAGCAGGTGGCTCATTATTTATATGGTTTACTGGGCATGGTGATATTGGGCCAAAGGACTTGATGATCTTGGAGGCCTTTTTAAATCTAATGATTCTATGATCCTATGATAAATAAAATATATGATCCTATGATAGATAAAATATATGAAATCTCTGATTTTTCCAGTGATCAGCTGGCACTTGCATTTCTTCCTGGCACTCTTGATGACTTGTCTTTGTCTCACTTGAAATAAACTTGGCAGGAGCAAGTTCAAGAGAGTAGTTCAGTCACTTTTGTGCCAAAAATCACTTTTTTGCTCCCATGATCCTCCAAATACATTTAGGTATTTTTATTTGAAAATATATGGTTGAACAACCTGCCAAAGTACTTTTTCTCCTGTCAGCAGAAAAGCTATAATTGCAACCTACACCAAATAATTTTTTTTGTCATCCTGATACTCAGGGTAGGCTCACTGAAGCATGCTAGAATAATCCAGCTGGTGGCTTGTTAACAGTGACAGGAACACCTTATAAGCAACTAATCAAAGTTATGTAAAATATTTGGTAGAAGAGAAACAGTAAACAAACTTTCTGATGGCACCAAATTCCCTTTTTTCCTGCTCTGATGTATTTCTGAGCTGTCTCAGTGCACTTGAAAAATGGACTTGAAAAACCTATGGACAGGTTCTGATGAAGGAAATACCTGCAGCTCCATACAAAGCTGGGATACTGTCTCTTCCACAGATAGCTCCTCTGGGGAAAAAAACACAAAGAAAGACATCAGGTTTGAGAACAGTGGATGTGAAATATTAATTCTCTGCTGTTTATTCATGAGAGAAGTCAGCCATTTGGTATTCTGCCTGGCAGACAAGTTTCTGTTTGGGTGTGGGCACTCCACAACCCACTTGAACTCTTGCAGGTGCAACTTCTGCTTGTGCAATCTGGACCACTAAACCAGTAGAAAATGTTAGTTTTTTGGTGACAAAGACAACAGAATTTGACTCATTGTTGACTCTGACTAGAAGCTTGATTTTTACCCTTTGATATTTATGGCCAACTATAGAACTAAATACAGGCCTGAAGAAATGATGAGCAAGGAATGGTTGTCCCTGGTGTGCTACAGAGGACTGTGTATCAACATCAAATTCCTGACCAGTAAAATATTGGGCATCTCTGTACTGCCTTGTGAAGTTGGAATTACCTCACCACTGCAAGCAGCAGTGTTTTGATTTAATCCTGAGAGAATCCAGCCCAGGGACACTCTGCTTTAAATGCACCACAATCTATCAGGAAAAGGAGGACATCAATCAATCCTCCAGCTTCAGCATCTCCATTTTGTAATGTGGAACTTTCTAATGGTGTCCATAAAGAAACAAAGCAGGAACAAAGCAAAACAACTCACAGACCAATGCCCTCCTCAATTCCCAAATGTCTCTTCTCAGATAGCACTGATAAATGGGAAAGGACAGTCCAAAAATGAGTTGTGCCTTGAAAAGACTCAAATAGAGCTGGTAAAATTTGGAAAATAACCATTCCACTTTTAATGTCTAAGATAAGCTACTTTCTTTTTACATACACTACTCAGGAAGCTAGGGAAAAAATAATTAAGAAAACATGCAGAGATTTATATTCTTGGATTTATCTTAACCTTCTGTAAAACCTATCATATGTATATGAACAATATAGATGATACAACTGGGTAAGCCATTTACATTCTTCCCCAGCTCAGTGGAGAAATACAGCTCAGTGGAGAAATACAGCAAATACAACGTGCAGTTTATGCCATCCCAAATTAGAAACCACTACCTGTGTCAGATGACATATTTTTAATTGGGTGTATTTCACCCCAATGAATGTAAGGAGACAGATATAAAAATTTGATTTATGTTCATCTTACTGCATGAATCTTACACCCCATAATTTTACTGACTTGTGCAACAGGTGTCAGAAGATCAGCCTTGAAACCAAATCTTTAGTAGATTTTCAGACTGTGAATAAAATGATGCAAATAACACTCTGCTCAAGAGGCTAAAAAGGGTATTTGCACTTTGCAAATTTTCACGTGTTACAAGAAGTACATTTGCAAACTAAGTGCCTGCTTCAGTAACAGAATTCATTTCAAAACCAGGAAAATGGTGTTTAGAACATAAGCATGTGCTCTGGGGAGGTCATGGAGTTGTGGTCACTCGTCCGTGCAGAGCTCTGCCGTCTCACAACCTATAACCCAGTCTGGGTGAACCACAAATCCTTTGTTATCTATACCTATAACCAAGATCCATGAAGCAGGTTGTTGTTTGTGTTCTGTCTGAGAGTTCATAAGCTGCAAATTAGAATGGTGCTTTGATTTGTTTTTTGTTTGTTTGTTTGGGTTTGTTGTTGTTGTCTTTGTTTGGTTGGTTTTTGTTTTCATTTGGTTTGGGTTGGGGTTTTTTTTGTTTTTTTCTCTTGTAGTTGGATTGAATAACACACTGTGTTACCTACCTATGACTTTTAGAATATCTTGAAGGAAAATATATGTTGGGGGACAAGAGATGAAGTGGAAAATAGGATCTCTCAAGTCCACGAGTGTGTGAAGCATAATGCATTGTGTTTGATAATTCTTATATACAAGGACTATACTGGAAAATTTTGCTCCCTTTGAAAACCTGCTGGCCAATGCAATCAACCCTCCTAATGTAATTATCTCTGCAATGTAACAAAACTCCTAACTTCAAAACCTGCACAGCACAGAAATACAAAAACACAGATGTGAAATTATGAGGCACATTCCTTGAATTCAAAGAAACAGATGAGGCAGCAGGATTTGAATGAGATACTGAGTCTCATTTTCATAGGACCTCATGCTGTCATTACAAAGATGACTGAACACAAATTCCAGAACTCCATCCTGTAAATCCAGCCAACCAGCACTTGCACATTAGACCTAACAGGCCTGACCAGCCAAAAAACCCTTCTGCCAAAAAAACAGAAAATCTATTAAACAATTGAATTAAGAAGAAAATCAAAATAATTTTGAAGAGCAAGTCGTAATTGACAGTGGAGGAATATATTGTGAGTTACAAAGAAGGGAGTGTAATTTAAATCCACTTGCATCACCTTTCAGGTTTTTCTTTTCAATGATAAAAAAATGTTTGCTGAAGAGAAAAAATTTGTTGTCTTCCCAAGATTTCATGGCCATGCAGAACTAGAAGTTACCCTTTTCAAAATGCAAATGAGGCCAAAAATCACCAAAAGGCAAATATTATGAGAAATGTAACAAAATATTTTATCCATCTACACATCAAGCCACATCCTATGAAAGGATTCACATAATCTGAGGAGTCAGTCATCTTCAACAGCAAAAATAAACACTAATCAGAAAACACAGATGAAAATCCCTTAAAGTCTCTGAACAGACAAGAATTTTGGTAGTAAAATCTGTGTTTAAAATGCGGCGCTGTAAAATATTCAGTGATTTTAAGCCCCTTTTCACTTACCCAACTTCAGCTGTGGTAAATCAGGAATCTCATTCATTATGAGGGTGTAGTATGAGTGAAGACCCCTTTGAGCATTCAGGAGCAGAAGACAGAGATCCTTATGCCACTTGTATGCATGCTGCATACAATTTTCAGATGGGACATAAAAGCTGCCCTGTATAACAAAAGTATCAAGAAAATAAAGTAGAGACATTAAAATTAATGGTCACCATTTCTGTGACAGGTTTCCACAAAAACCCAGTTGGGGAGAGTCATTAATCTCTTTTTACAAAAGTATATAGTGATAGGACGAGGGTTAATGACTTTAAAACAAAAAAGTATAGGTTTGGACAGGAGATTAGGAGCAAAATTCTTTACTGTGAGGGTGGTGAGGCCCTGGCACAAGTTTTCCAGAGAAGCTGTGGCTGCCTCATCCCTGGGGCTCTTCAGTGCCAGGCTGGATGGGATTTGGAGTAGTCTGCTCTAGTGGAAAGTGTCCCTGCCCATGGCAGGGGATTTGAACTAGATGGTCTTTCAGGTCCCTTCCAACCCAAGCCATTCCATGATTCTTCAATTCTAATCAAGCAGATGGCACCAAAGAGAGATTTTAACCCAACCTCCCAGCCACCCAGCCACCCAACTAGTTAGATGTGTAATCCAAGAGTGTCTCATTCTACATTTTCAAACCATAACAAACCTATTGGTCTCAGCAAGGCTGTCACATGAGAAGACCCTCAGACCAAACAACATAAGAGAAATCTACCTCTGTCCTCCCAAATGTTCCACTGTGAAGCCAGTGTCTCTCCCCATAGCACAGAGAGTCCTGTGTGAAATAAACCCTCTCTGCTGGAGGAGGAGGGGTGGAAAGAACTATAAAGATGTCTACATTCACTTTCCTTTTCCCCCCTAATTGCCTCCTGCAAAGGTTATAGCTTGATGGTACCATGTTGTGCTTTGTAATCTGTATTAGTGAACAAATGCAGATGGCATTGCTACCCCATCAACAAATATGAGCCACTCTGTACTCCAGGATCAATGTCTGTGTTAGTGTATCACTTGTGGGAGAATGGAACAGGACAGATCACAGCATGTTTACCACAAATATTTCCCAAACTACATATTAGACTTAGAATGTAAGCTGCGTTTTCATTAGGGCACCATAAATCAGAGGTTTTCACTTCTGTCAGAGGATGCTTTATAAATTACTGATATTTGAAATTTGAACTGCTTAGATTTAAAGCAAAACTATTCATTAATCCCTGGGTTTCAGCAATGTGGGCAATTTGCAACTTAGTCCACTGCTTGTCACTGCTGGGGTAAGAATACAATTCCTACAGGCCAGCCAGATGCCTTTTTAGGCAGTCCCAAAATCTGCACATCTCCAGGAGCAACAGAGAAGAACCTCATGCCAGCACATCTCCTGTGTTTTTCTCCCTTTGACTCCCCTAAAACCTGTATTTCACAAATCTTGGCTGAGCCAGGATTCTTCCTGCAGTTTCCCATGCCAATCTTCAAAGAGTTAACTAGAAGTCTGTGGTAGGCAAAAAGAGAACTGCTCTCTAGACCTGCAGAGAAACAGCTGATGATAATTGACAGAGTTGGCTGTTCTTCAAAGGTTTCAAAATCTCCAGCCTCAGCATGGATACTTTTTACTCTCACCATGGCCAAAACAAAAAAGGGAGCAGTAAGAAATGCTGCTCAAAACAATAGAAAATTGGAAGTGGATTTGTGTACAATGGCACAATGTCGTGAAAATATGCCCTCCTTTATTATCCACTGCTGGGTTTTTTTCAGCAAAAATTAGCCTGGCATTTAAATGTTACACTGCTGAGAAGAAGGAAGAAAGTGAGTTAATTTCAGAGTTTATATGAATGCTGTGACATAGTGTTGTGCATGACTACACTTTAATAGGTCTATTTTCAGCCATTCCTTTGCATAGATTATAGGCTAAATATAAAAATGATAGAAAAATGCACCTGCAGGTGGGCTTAAAACTTGCATGAATTAGTGTTTAAAATATTACTCAATTAGTCCAGTTTTGAATTCTTTAGCATTTGTCTTCCTATCTTATGGTGCTTTTTCAAATTTGTCCTTATCTGATTTACACTGGACAATTGACCACATTAAAAGGTAGACAAAGAATTAGGAGCACTGAGTACAACCACAACAGCAAGTAAAATTTTCTCCAGCATTTCTCTCCATTGCAATGTAAACTTTCTTCAAATCACTGTAAGATGTGGATGGCATACCTGTGTGAATAGAGAGCTGCAAAGATGATGCTGCAAGCTCTCTTTTCTCCTCCTGTCCCAGCTCTCTGGGAAGGGTGTCTGTGCCAAACAAAGGCGCTGTGCTTTGAGAATTGCATGAGAGGAACTGCTCTGCACACACCAGGCTGGGCTGTGCATGAGTAAGAGGACATCTCATTAAGCACTTTGATTAAATTCTATTAAATGGCAACTGGCTTTGAAACCCTATTGTTTAATGGGAGCATCCATCCTAATTTGAAAAATCTTTTTGTCGAGGTGGAAAGTGAGCATGACAGAAAAAAGGTGACAAGCACCAAATTTCTGGTTTTTCAGTGACTTAGAGATATTACTGCTCTCACATGATTGCTTCTGCTTCTTCTCAAAGTTGTCACACACGTACAGGACACAGATCAGGACATTACAGAGATTATTAAACCCACCTCAGGGACAGTTTAAACTAATGTGAACTAAGGCCTGTGCATCTTCATCTGCAGAGACCCCAGAGGGCAGGCATCTATCAGATGATGCCATTATAAACTGCTGCAGCTAAATCAGCTTATCCATCACTGTTCAGTAAGCTGAAAAATGTCAAGAAATGTCTTTTTTTGGCATGGTCTAAAGATTGCAGGCCTTTCACATTTGCTATTTTAATTGCTCCTTCCATGCATTTATTCAGGTGATTCCCTATTTCCTTGCCAATAGCTTGAAACACAGATTCAGACTACAACACTAACAAATCGAGTTCGGTAACAAATTTCACATGCTGTTCTAAGGGAACACTGCTGCAAAACCAGCTCTCAGGAAAAACAGTGGCTATGACCCATTAAACAGCTACAAAGTGCTTTCCAGCTTTCTTCACACAGGATGACAAATATTGGTTTACTTCTGCTTAAGAAAATTTCTCATTAAACCAAAAAATAATACTGAAGCTGAAAATCTCACCTTGAACAAAGCCTGATAGCTGCTCTGGGCTTGTAATATCCATTGTAAAAGTACATGTTAGTTTCCTTTGTAAAGATTCTTGTGGACTATTGAACTAATTCCTTTGGCTTCTGTTATTTTAATCTCATTAATTTCTAGGTAGACAGATTCTTCTATGCTGATTGTAAAATGCATCTGCACTGATTTCCTTTTCCAAGGCCCCCTCTGTCTGTAGTGGTAGACTGCATCTCTGGCTTTTGCCTTTTTCCATTCCTGAAAATTTTGGTAGGACATGAATTCCTGAAAAATTTCACTTCAAGACTTAAGACCTAAAGGTCTGATAGCAAAGATAAATGACAACACAGAAGACAATAGTACTGACGCAAAATGATTTTTTTCATTGTGCCAGCATCATTAGGACAAAATAGATCAAAAATTCTCTTTAGCCCTCCTTTTGTTCTGAATGTATTTATACAAATATTTTGTATTTGTATTTTTTAGGCAGTAGCCAAACTAAGTTCTGCCTGAGTTTTCGCTATTCTAGTTTTCTCCCTGTATAACCTTACAACATCCTTTTAGTCCTCCAGAGTTTCCTGCAACTTCTTCCAAAGTTCATAAACTCTCTCAGCTAAAGAGTTCTGAAGATCTTTTCTCATGAGGAATCTTCAGCATATATGTCTAATTTCTCCATTTCCCTTTTTACTGTGATCATCATCAATCACAGAGTCATAGAATGGTTTGGATTGGTAGGGACCTTAAAGATCATTTAGTTCCAAACCCCCAGCCAAGGGTAGGGAGACCTCACACTAGATGATCTTATAAAGAAAAACCTAGAAAAATGTGAGATAAAAACTAGTGTTTTGGAAATATAAAGGCTTCAGTTCACTTTGATCATGACGTGCAAAGCTGGACCCCAACGCCGGACCATTACTGACCATCGTCCATCTACCCTCTAAGCTGGTTTTCTGCTAGATTTACCCAGCCAAGTAAAATAGCTTTCAATATCAACAACCCATACAAACGAAGCATTTTTGCAGTATCCCTGTTGAATACATTTAAGTAAATCAGCCTTTTAAGTGAATAGGTTCCCTGTGCAATGTTCTTATCAGTCAACAGTCTCCTCCTATAATTAGACTGTATTGCTTTATAAATGTACTTTTCCTTTATAATAAAAGAAAGGAAAATTACTTGCAAAAAGGAAACACCTTCATCAAATAAGGTTCATGTCAATTCATTATTCAAATGCACAATTTGCTGATATTCACTACCTGTGTACTGTGACTATCTAATATCAAAAGGCACCAACTGAATTTTATGCTTTGTAATGTACATTAAGTAGCTTGTATTTGTTTTGTATTAAAGCAATTCCATGAGCTATGTTAACTATGTGCAACGTTCAACAGTAGCACTAACAGTTGGTAAATGAGACCCTTTATGTTTAATCTAACTCAACACATTTCACAATTCAGATTCAAATTGCTCATCGAGAATTTTAATGTACTAAAAAGCCATTCCAGACTAAATAGACAAGTTTTGCAGTCTCCACCCATTTTCCAGTAGCAGAGAAAGCTACCCTACCTTACCTGCTTCTGGAAAAGATTTACAGGACTGCTTGAAACTGAGGCACAAATCTCAGCACCCCAAGATAAATGTAGTTTCTGAGTACACAGCATTTGTCCATTTGTCTGCAAACCCATTTTGATTATCTAATATGAAATTTTATTTTGGTTTCAAACTCAAGGACCAAGGCTTTACTCTCTACTTTGGATGCTGCTTTCTAAGAGATGAGATTTCCTGTTATTTAGTGGTTGGAAATTAACTTGTAGTAATATTTTGAGCTAAAACTTTAGTGCTTCTACTTCATTTGCGAAAGTGCTTGAGCAGTGGTGGAAGAAGGGCAAGTTTTTTATTCCGTATCCTGAAATTAGTTGCATATCAGAAACTACTTTTGTCGTAAAGAGGTTAATGCGAAAAGCTCATTAAAATGAATGCTCAGAGAATTCATGGAAGAGGCAAAGAATGTCTTTTGAGCCATTGTTATGACAGAAATTACATGCAATTTAAAGAGAAAAAAAAGAATCTAGATGATTGAAAATAAAAAACTTTTAATTATGATATTTTATGAGGAAAACAACAACTAACCACCAGCACCACCACCACCAACAAATAGAGAAAATTTTGCATTTGGATTGACTAAGAATATTTTTATAAATATTAATGGTATATATAGAAAAAACCCCCATATGTATACACATAAAGATATTGCAGAGGTTTAGATTGGATATTAAAAATATTTCTTCACTAAAAGGGTTGTCAGGCATAGGGACATATTGCCCAGGAAAGTGGTGGAATCATTATCTCTGGAAGTGTTCAAAAATGCCTTGGATGTGGCATTTGAGGACGTCGTTTAATGGTATAAATCATGGTGGTGCTGAGTTGGCAGTTGGACTTGATAATCTTAAAGGTCTTTTCCACCCCTAAGGATTCTGCATGTGTGTATATGTATATTTACACCTCCATTCAGTTATGGAAAACTGCCAAACACAAACAACTCCCCCTCATTAATTCATTCATCAATACAAACATCTTTTACATCCCTGTGCCAGGCAGTGAAAAATTATTGGCAAATCTAAAAAACCCCCATAGTTTAAAGATGTGGAAGCCCACAGAGGCCAGATTGTGGACACCATTCTCTGGTGACACTGTTTCTTTTCAGCATGGTTTTGGAATTTTAAATGTTTTTATTGAACAAAGAAACCAGAGAATACAAATATAAGGCATGGCACACAAATCTTGGTCCTATTTGGCAGAAAAACAATGCATGTCTGTTTTTTGTGTGACAGCAGCAGATATGTGAACACAGAACATTCTTGAGGGTCAGGTGACACCCACATAAGCCAGCTCCTGTAAGTAATAAACCAGCTTTCCTGTAATATCCACTGACAGGAAGGCAGCATGTTAATAGGAGGAACAGCTATGTAAAACTGAGAAAATTAATATTTTCCATTAAAAAAGTAAAACTTAGGACCAAACATTTAAGATAAATAGACATATTGGACTAGGATGTGCATATTCTATCAACTTAATAAACTGCTTTTTTTGTATTGATTTATTAGTCTGTATTTGATATATTGATTCATTATCCAAAGCTCTAAAATAAAAGTAAAGTAAAATCATTATGTTATATTTCAATTCTATTTCAGTTACACTAATTACACTAATCCAAAGCTTCAAGAATTAGAAGGCAATAATTAGAAAGGCAGTGACAATATATGGAACTATTTATGTTATGCCTTTCATTAAATCTGTAATGTAAGAAAACGTAGGCTGGTATTTCAAAAATACAATTTGACATTTATATTACCTCTAAAAATTAGAGCCACTTTGTTAAAACCCCTGGGATAATAACACAGTAGAAAAAGTATTTGACATTGCAGTCAGATTTAGTGACAGGTTCAGTGATAATTTACACTTTGAACAAAATTAGCAGTTGGAAAGTATTTGACTTGAGACCCTTAAAAAATAGGAGCCATCAAGCCTGAAAAAGAGCATCCTCTGAACAGATAGAGGAGAATTCTCCTGGTCAGCTCTAATGATTGTGTCTCATGGTTTCAATATTATAAGTCACTGTTCTAAATGGAGGCTGTAGGTTTATCACTTGCAATTGGCCAAGGAAGGAGGAGTGGCCAGGAAAATATTTTTAGGAAAATTACCATCTAAAAATATCATTCTAGTAAAGCAAAAGTGTTTCACAGATTGCACTGATTTCTCTTTAAGTTCTTCTGGGAGAAAAAACAGTGACAATATTCCAAATGTCTCATATTGACCTGCTTAAAAAGAAAAAAAAAAACATATTTCTCATTTAAAATAAAATTTCTGGCTTTTTATAAAATTTTCTTTTTCATTAAGAAAAAGTTCAGATAGCAATATATTTTAGAATTTAAAGGTTTAAAAAAATAACCCAAATACTTTAGTTCATGCACAGATGTTTTGGTTTCTTGTGGGTTTTTTCCCCAGATTTATCTTTTAGGGGACATTTCACAATTTTTTAATATCTATGCAATTATTTGAAGTCTGTTTCCAACTCACTTTAAAAACTGAACTTAGTGAGTGGAGGCTGTTACATCCTATATATCATCACAAGTGTCTACAGTCACAATGGCACTTCATGTAAAAGTACACATAGGGTATTCTATAGAAGTTCTTGAACAATTCTGATTACGATAAATAAGAGGGGAAAAATCCTTTTCCTCCACCTGATCTCTAGGTTTATACATCACAACAGAGAAAATTAAAGCTGCAAAAACATTGCTTAAGCAGTAAATTAGGCACTGGGGAAAATGTCTCATGAAAGTCAGAGCAGTGTCTGGCCCGAGGCATCCTTTTTCTAAGATGAGCCCTGAATCATCTGGTACAAGAAAAGTTGTATGAATCATGAATCACAGAATCATAGAATGTCCTGATTTGGAAGGGATCCATTAGGATTATTGAATCCAATTCCTTGTCCTGAACTCCTTCTCATATGTCTTCCCCTCTAGATCCTTCACTCTCTTCATAGACTTTCACAATTTTCATAACCTTTCTTTGGACACTGAAAAACCTTCATATCTTTCTTATGTTGTGGCACCCAAAACTGCCCCCAGAACTGGAGGTGAGGCCACCCCAGTGCAGAGCAGAGCAGGACAATCCCCTCCCTTGCCTAGCTGGTGATGCCACCAGGACAGGGTTGACCCTCCTGGCTGCCAGGGCTCTGCTGACTCCAACATTCCACTTACCAGGACCCCCAGCTCCTGTCTCACAGCTGCTTTCCAGCCTCATTCCACAGTCTGTACATCCAGGTTCCCCATCCCACATGAAGGATCCTACACTTGCCCTTGTTTATCTCCATACTCTTGGTGAGTCCCCATTGCTCTGATTTGTTGAGATCTCTCTGCAGGGCCTCCCTGCCCTCAAGGGACTCAACAGTTCCTCCCAGTTTAGTGTCATCAACAAATTTACTTAGTATTTCTTCAAGTTCTTCATCCAAGATGTTAATGATGTTGAGGAGAATTGGGAAAAGGATGAAGCCCTGCAGAATCTCACTATTTACATTGCCAGCCTGATGTCACTCTGTGTTGGGGAGCTGTTTTCATGAACAGGATGGCACTGCTGGGGTACATTTCCTTGAGCTTTTATTGCAGCATCAGCCTCATTACATGGTTGAGACAATAGAAAGATGTCAAAGCCCATGTACAGGCAGCAGCAGCCAAAGATTTCTTTATTACAGAACATTTTTTAAACTTTCTGGCCAACAGTATATTGCTAAAGCTTACAGACAGTTGTCTAGCCAATCACTAAAAGTACAGCACACTGTGATATTCTTTGGCTGAGAGATGATAGAGCAACATTGAATAGTTACAATTTTATGGGGAAAAAGCCCCTGAAATTTTTAAAAAAACACTGTTTATGAAGAAAAGGGGAGGGACATATTAGATAAAAATATTTATATAAATATCTTTCTATCTATTTAGCTATCTAAAACTGGTCTTTAATTTTAAAGTAAATATTTATTAATACATACATCCTTATGGTACAAATTCTGATCTCCTAACCAAAAATAACACAGTGGAGACATCAAAAAGGACCTTAATACACTGTCGTTTCTGATTAAAGAGAGTCCATGCTGCCTACTCACAGATAAGGAAAGCAAATCTACTCCTGTTTCTGTGATCAAACAAGGACCCCTTAGCTGAAGAGCTGCCTTGTTGTTACTCATCTCTGCAGGCAGCAGCACAAAACAGAAATTTTTTAAAAGAGCACTTGTTAGCATCTTTGTCTCTCCCCCCTGTATGTACAAACACACCCATGGAAAAGGAGACCCTGTTCAGTGATATTAATACAATTGGGCCGTTACAATTGGCATTCAGGACATCAGAAAATGTTAAAAATGTTTTGATTCAATTTGCATGCTTTGCAACAGGGAAGGATGTGCTCAGCTGTGGCTCTGGCTGGGGTGGAGATGGCTTTATGCTGTGTAATTATACAGGCTAGCAGCTGGCAGAGTATTTCTCTTTATATCAATGCTATATATTGCCTGATATTAAGTATATGAATAAAGAGCTAAGTAATTAAATAAATTATTTTCCCTAGGATTTTATAGATTATTATTTGCTTTATTTACAAATGTTTACATTAGCTAGGGGTTAATGACCAAAGCTCTAATACATGTCAGTTTGCTTGCATAAGAGTGGTGAGATTAGTATCTAGCAAAACTTTTATATTTAGACCATAAACATGTCCAGCTCAGCTCACCATCCTGGACTCCCTTCACAGCACAGAGAGAGAAACAGGCAATTTTGGAGCACAGTTCATCCCCTCCACTTCAAATGTTGTTACAGAATCCTAGAATGGTTTGGGTTGGAAGGGACCTTAAAGGTCACCCAGTTCCAAACCCCTGCCAGGGGCAGGGACACCTTCCACCCCACCATCCAAGGCTGCTCAGAGCCTCAACCAGCCTGGCCTTGAACATTTCCAGAACTGAGACATCAAGAGCTTCTCCCAGAAACCTCTTCCAGTGCCTCAGCACTCTCACAGGAATTAATTTCCTCCAGTTATCCAACAGAAATCTACCCTTAAAATCCACTACCAAAATCGACCCAAATCTACCCAAATCTAACCTTAAAACCTCCCTTGTCCTAGAACTTCACACCCTTGCAAAAAGTCCCTCTTCAACATTTTTATAATGCACAATTCCCTAGAAAAGCTCCTTGCTTTCCACTCTGTATGAAAGGACTGTATATGAAGAAAATTATCCTAGAAGCTCAGAGGCAGACAATACTGAGTTGTGCAGAGAAGTTCCACCCCAGTGCTTCTTAAAAAAAAAACAACCAAAAACTTAATTCTTATAGTTTTGAACAGAGGAAAAAAAAATGTGGAGCATCCTGAATTAGAATAATTATTTTCTTCGCTTAGAGAGGAGAAATGTTTCAGACATCATGATTTGGATTCTTCACTGAGAAGTAATTGCTGACTACAAGGAGCTGACAATCAGCCCCAGAGCATGTATTTTTGGGTCTAGTGTGAGCTTGGAAATCCTCTTAAGAAAAATTAGGAGCTGAAGGGGCCTGAGATGGAAGTGAAGAGGTGTGCAGGGAGGGGAAGGTCTCATCTTGTCCTCACAGGAGAGAATGGCCACAGCCAATACAAGAGCTGGCTGAAGACACTTTGCCAATGCATGTGGGCCAGTGTGGACCTAACAAACAAATTAAACTCAGTTCTTTTGCAGGTGCCATTTGCCTCATGGTGTTTGGCAGAATATGCTATTAAACACAGTGAACTTCTATCAAACTGCATGTACCAAACTACTTGGCTCTGTGTTGCCTTCTGAAGCACAGACAGGAAGCAAATGGTCACCCTGACATGCTTTTTATGTAATAAAAGCAACAATGAGGACTGCAGCTTCCTATTTAGAAATGCCAGGCTCTATTATGTGCTGACAGTCACTGCCAGAGAGAAAGTGAGTTCAGGCTTGGATCTCTGTTCACGTATGACAAGAGCTACAGGAATAATTGATTTTACAGTTCACTGCCCAAACAGGAAAAAAAGAAACGTGTTAAGTCAACTTAGAAAGAAGTATTTCCTTCTTCAAAGTGAAATAAAACACCCTTCTTCTGTTTTTTTCTTTTTTTTTTTCAAAGACATTTTCCTTAGTGATTGCAAGCTATCTAGTCCTTGTGACTTCACATTTCAAGACTTGCCACTTAAGCACCACAACAAACCTTTTACAATTTTATGAAAAGCTACAAATACAAATTAAATCATACCTTAAAGTCACCTGTTCATAGTGAATTTAGATAAATTGACAAGTGCTGAGTCATATAACTTAGCACAGGACACCATAGCAATTATTAATGTGCAGAGCAGTAAACATTAGGATGCAGAGAGGATGCTCATGTGGAAAACATATTCCAACCTATTATAGATTATGCCTATTTCACAGCTTCCCACAGAGCTGGTGGACTCAACTCAGCAGTCACACCACTCCTTTCTGTCTCTCTGGGATTTCTTTCCTGCTAGGAAAATGGCATGTCAGTGGGCTACAATGTATGTGAGGAGAACCAAGGCTGACATTGCACTGTCTGCACATCAGTCAGATTCCAGAAATAACCCAAGTCTCACTACACTTATCCACTGATGTTCTATTTGGGCTTTCTGAAATCTGGGTCCTTTTTTACCTTTCCAAAATGTTGACAGGAACCGCCTCAAAATTAAATATCAGAGCGATCAAATATTTCATGAGTTCTATTTTTAAGGAACAGTATTATCATGAGATCAGACTGGTTAGGGTTATCCTGACTGATATCCTGCCCCTAAGCACAGGATGCACTGAACAATCTCATTAATGAAATGTCTCTATTGCAACCATTCTTGCTCTGTTTATGCAGAAGGTCATGCCAATGAAAACTTATTTGGGGCTACTTGAAATTTTCAAACAAGCTGTGCTTGAGTTTCATGAAGACCTTGAGCACGTGAAGCACACAAAGCTGCCATTTTAAGCCTAAAAACCCAAAACCTTCACATCCTGCTACTCTCTTAAGGCTATTCTCAGCTACAAATATGTCTGTGTATGGAGGAAGAATTGCTTACTTCAAACACTGGAGCACCATTTGTGCAGAAGGAAAGACTCAAAAGCAAAGACAGGAATATCCAAAGAAAGGAATATATAAAGAACCAGACACAACAAAAGGGCAGAAAGGATACTAAAGAGATGATAAAAATTAAGTCTCACTTAAATGATGCAATCAATTTCCTCATTTTCTGTTCACATTTTGTAGAAAAGATGTTTATGAACTAGATGCTGCCACAAGCAAAATCTGAGCACCACTATTCAAGCATCATATAAATACAGTAAGAAATAGGTTATACTTCCTTTTCTTGGGAAACCTAAAATTCAAAGAGGCCATATACATGAAAAAAATTTTTTTAAAGTCTATTTGACTATATTCCACATCAATCCAACAGGCTGAACCATTACTTTTACCAACACTCACTGGAATTAGTTGTGGGGAACATACATCTACTGTCTTACAACATGGCATGATGCCAGCAAGAAACTAAGAAGAATTGTGAATTATTTTAATAACAAGGGTATAGGCATGAGTACCTTTCAGCAGGAGTCTATGAATTGCACCATTTACTTTCCAGGCTACCACAGCAGGTGGCCAAGATGACTGAGCCCTGTCATTTTGCTACCACTGGCTTGGCTTCTGAAATTATAGGTACAATCTGAAAATAAGTTTCTAGTAGGTTATTTTGGTTCTTGATCACACAGACTCTCATAGGAGGGAAGAGATACAGTGCCAACCATGCCCACCCAAATCTATTCATTGAGACCTTTGCCCAGAATTCACTGCTGAAATGTCTATAATTAGAGCAGGTGCTGCATGCTGGTTAATTACCTTTGTCTTCACAAATGGAGATAAAAAATGAAATAATCACAACACTATTTCTGATATTTTTCTCATCTTAGCAAATTTAAATATTAGCAACAATGTCAAACAAGGGCTAAAGAGGAAATATTTAACTGCCTTTTGACAGTGAAAAATTACTTCAACCTTTATGAGTTCATTTTTTAAGCAGTTTTACATTTCGTGACCAAGGCAGAGTTTTTGTTTTATTGTTTCCTTCAGCCACAAGTGCTACCAGGTAGGTTCCTATGATTCATATGCAAGTGGAAAGAAATAATGTCTCTATTGACAGGACTGTTATTTTTATTATTATTTACAAATGCTCCTGCATATCCCAGACATTGTACTTGGTTCATGATTGACTTCTATTTTTCCCCAAAGAAGTCAGTAAAAGATTTTGACTTCTATAATCTTTGTCAAACAAGATCAGAAGAGAAATCCAACAAGTCTTGTGTTTTGCAAGAAATCACAGTCAAGAATTTGATACTCATGGAGGAGACAGAGGTAAACAAAGAGAACAAAATAAAAGCCTAAGCCCTGACAGCTTCAGAAATTGAATTCCTTCCAGCAAAAGTCTTCCTCAAATTACCCAAATATTGGTTTATATCACAGCTCTCACAGTTCCCATCCTTTCAGAACAAGGGCTGTGTCAGTGCTGTCATTTTGCAAAATTGTGACAAATCCTACAAAGTTCACAGAAGCACCTTCTGGCAATGTGTTATACCAGCTCTCTTATGGGCTACAGAAATGGGGAGAAAAAGGATCCTTTCATTGTGTCTAAATGTTCCTTTTTTAAGGTTACCTGAATTTTATCCATTATTGTATTGTGAAAAATAATCAACACAAGATCTGTTGTGAGAACATACTTCAATGTCTGTTGCAAAACCAAGGCAAATCAATTTTCATTACTTGCCTACTTATTTTGCTGACGATAATTCTGAGGCTCAGAGTCCCACCACTCAGGTAATTGAAGTTGTCAAAGTGACCCAATGAGATTCATTAGATTTTTATCTTAGAAATGTTTCAAAACCTGTTTTTAATAAGTATTATTTTATTAGTATTAACTTATTATTTTATTTCAAATTATACTCAGAAAAAATCATTTACACCATGGATTAAAGGCACTTTTCTTCTTGCAAAAAATTGCTTTGCACAAAAATTGCTCCTCCTTGGCACAGGTGCTGTAATTCTGGTCTGATTTCTTTAATGTAGGGGATGTGGTTTCTATGCCTTTTGCTGCCAGAAAACAGCTCAATGTCTAATCCTGTGATTATGCCACATTCCTGAAGTCTTCACTTATGACACTCTCAGGCAATGAATCATTTATAGGTCTTTCACATGCATGCAAACATACATCAAATGGAAAAGCCAATGATAAAATAATGTACGGTCCTTTTTATCACTGCAGAAATCTACAATTTCTGTTCTAACACTGAAACAGAAATAATGGCTAATCAGAATATTTCCTGGGTATGTTACTTTAAGGCAATTACATTGATATGTTATAATTTACTGCAACAAAATAGAGAAGTTTTGAATAGCTGGAACTGTATAAATTTGCATAAATATTACGTCTTTGCAGGTTCATTTTCATAGCCCCATAGATACCTCCTGTATTATGCATAGTACATATACCAGCCCTCAAGTAATTTACACTCAAAGACAATCAAATTTCATGAGCTATGAGTAGCTTACCATTTATTCTGTAGGCCATAATTTTATGGCGTTAAATAAAATACTTCTAATGACTTCAGTGGTGGAGAAAGAGACTGATTGGCAGCTCTGGAGAGTTGAACTGTGTTTGTTTACAAAAGAAACACAATGTGTGCAGCAGAACCAGAGCTTTACCACCCACATGAACGTTATTGAACACTGCCTTGGGGGTGTCCTGCTGCCCTGCTCAGCCTTTCACCCCTGCTTCTCATCAGCCAGCTCTGTGCCAATGCCAGGAAGAACTAATTCCAGTAGAGACACTGCAGATTGCATCTAGGCCTAACAAAAACCTGTGAGATGGCAATGGCTTTTGCTTTGGGTCATCAAAGAGTAGATTTATGGTGCCTTCAACTACTTTATGTTTTTTCCTATCCACAGAAAGAATTTGGGAATATCTTGGGAGACCTTATAGCAGCCTTTGAACACTTAAGGGCAATTAACAAGAAATATGGGTACAGGCTTTGCAGCAGAGTGTGTTGAGATAGGATAAGGGGTAACGATTTGAAACTAAAAGAGAGTAGATTTAAACTAGATATTTTGTAATGAGACTGCTGAGACACTGGGCCAGATTGCCCAGAGACCTGGCAAATGTCCCATTGTTGCAATAGGACACGAAATAAAATGACACTCACGCTGGAACTTCTAAGGTAAAAAAGAAGGGAAGTTTATTCTTGACTTTGATATATATAGAATTTGAAAAGTGACTCTGGAATGGAGAATGAAACTGTCACCTCTCCAATGACACTGGTCCAACTAATAGTTTATTAATTTTCTTTTTCTCCAGAAAAGAATGTAAAAACAATCATTATTTACATAAATGTGTGTGAGAAACTCCATTACAAAAATGTAAACATTAGAAGGCTTAGAAGAACTTAGAAGAACAGGGCAACACCCCATCCCTGGAAACATTTAAGGCCAGGTTTGACAGGGCTCTGAGCAACCTGTTCTATTTGATGATGACCCTGGTCATTTCAGGGGGTTTGGACTAGATGATGTTTAAAGCTCCTTCCAATTCTAACCATTCTTTGAGTCTATGAAGAAGACAAGGAAGAAAGGGATGAGTAAAGGCTTATCTGTCTTGGCCTTATCTGATCTGCTTGGAACCAGAGGCAGCAGATGAACAATACTGCAGCTCTTTCAACACACCCAGCTAAGCTGGGATCATTCAGAGACTGAGTGCACAGATATTAACAATCCATCAGACCCTGTTCAAACACCCCACTGTGAAGCTGGGAACAGCAGAGGTAAATACTATGGAAAAACTGGGCTGGCTGGAAGCTTGATTTCTCAAAGTTCATGCCAGTCAAAGAAGTAGTGTAAACTCATTTGGCTCTGACTGTGTCTGGCTTACCCTAAATAAGTCTTTAGACCCATATTCTCACCCAAGTACTCATGTCTGTAACTGTATGAATATTCACATTTTGCAAAGACCTTTCCCTAGTTTTGCAAAGAGCTTCCTTGAAGCATTAACCAATTTTGATCCAAATTTCACACTCATTCCAACACTTGAGTACAGATTCTGGATATGTGATTAAGTCATCTTCAGAAGAAGTTATCTTGTCCTGAAGAGATTCTAAAATTATTTTTATTTTGCCATAAAGCTACAAAAAAAAAAAAAAAAAACTTTGTTGGCTAAACTTTTGTCTCATGCTATCCACCTCTGTCTGGCAGTGCTTTTGAGAATTATGATACACTGACCCATCTCTTTCTCTTAGCCCATTCTTATCTGATTGTTACACTGCCAAATTTTGTCTGATCCTTGGAGAAAATATTAGACCATTTGAATAGGGTCAGTTGGTTTTGCACAAACTGATGCTGCAGGGACTGCCCTTCTAAGTGCTCCTGGCTAGCACTGCACCAAAACTGATAATTCTTATCAGCTGTGAAGCTGTTTCTTGGGTCACTATGACTGACATGATAGCTGTGAACAGAGGTGTAGGCTTTTGCTGTCACTTGAAGATTTGTTTCCACAAAACAAGCCAAAGTGGTTGGAAAAAGAGGGAATCTCTTTTCTTATTTCCCAGTCCCCGAGCTGCTGTCTGGGACATTTGCCAATAGCAAAGGTCTGGCTTTCAGATGATGGATCTCCACTGTGCTGTGTTGGCATCCCTGCTCACCCTGGAAGGGCCAGCAGCTCAGAAGCTGTGAGAGCTGATTTGGTCTCCCTTCAGGAACTCTCTCATCATCAGAGTCAGCAGGAACTATTGTGCCTTAGGAGCTAAGGATTAGTGTTCCTTAGGGCATACGAACATGATTTTTAAGCAAGGTACTACTGGGAAAAATACTGAGAAGAAAGAAAAAGTGAATAATAAAACATTCTTTCAAAAATTAGAGAGCAGGCAAGTCCAGCTCCTGAAGTGAGGAGTAAAAAAGTCTGTTCCCACTGCTACTGCACTTTGCTTCAGGGAAAAAAGAAAAAAAATGTATTGCACAAGCCTCTTCCTAAAAATTCCTGAAAGATCAGTGCTGAAATCTCTAGAAAGGAATACCTTGAATTGAAAGAATGTCAGCCAAGTGAACCATATAAATGGATGCATATAAAGTGAGAAATTATGGTGAGGGAAGCCAAATAAATTCTTCAGTATGTAGCTGTAATAGTAGCTGTGAAAGAGAAATATATTCTCCATGCTTAGTCTGCCTTTTACCACACTACTCACAACTCTCTAAATTAGCCATAATAAAAATACTTTAAGTTATGTAAGTCTAGATAAGATTTGGACAGAGTATGCAGCAATCTGATTATTTCCAATACATAAACAATGCAGAAAACCAGCAAAAAATACATATGAAAAGAGCAGCTTCCTATAAAAATTCTATTGCTTAACAAAAGGAATAAATTATCAGTCCAATATGAGCAGTTCCTAAGGATTTTCTCCAGAACAAGTCACCATCAACCTCCCATCTGGAGTCTCATGAGACTCTCCACCTGCTGTCATGACATTTTCATTGAACACCCATAGCAAAAAGATTGCAAGGCTTTTTTAACACCATGTTTCAGGCCTAAACCCAAATTAATCTCAGTTTTGAACTCTCTAAAAATGCAGATCATTGCTTTGCTATATGCTGCATATGTCAGATCAGACAGTAAGAACCACAGAAAAGAAATATGCCAGTGATTAAAGAAACCAGTTATTGTCACATTATTAGTTACATATTTTCTGCTACAGCTAGGAAATAATTTAGTTCTTTCTAAAGATCAGCCATTTATCTTCAGGCAACCAAAGATTAAAGATTTCATCAGTAATTATCACAAATAGTGCCTTGAACATACTGATTAAAGATACTTGTCATTCTACCTTATAAAGAGCAATATATCAGCTGTCTTAGTATTTCAGAATAATTATGTGTTGGACATCTGCTGGAGTCCCAATCACAGCTAATCACCATTTGCATCAGCAAGACACACAAGGAATCTTTTAAAACCACCCATTACAAATGCATTCTAGCACATGAAAGAAGTGTTTGCCATTAAAGACTCACACCCAAGCAGAGAAATCTGAAATGAAAACAAAAGGCATTTCCATCTAAAATTAACAATACTAGATGAAATTCTGATGCAAACTACATTGAGCAATTATAAGTAAAAGCTATTTTAAATACTGTGATTTTTAAAAAATTGATTAAAAAACAGTATTATATGTCAGCTGTCTTAGAACCACAGAATCATATTACATATTACAATTCCCACAATAGATCCTATCTGGCCTCCTTTCTGTCAATCACTACAGAATCAAAGAATATTCTGAGTTGAAGGGACCTACCAGGATCATCAAGCTGAACTTATAAGTGAATGGCCTGGACAGGGATCAAACCCACAAACCTTGGGGTTATTAGCCCTATGCTCTAATGAACTGAGATAATCTCAGGGTCTTCCATTTCAAGAGCTGAAAAAGTTAACTATTTGGCCAAAGAGCCATAACTGCAGAGAAGAAGAGAAGACTAAATCACAGATGACTGCTATGAGACATAAAAATGTGGGTTTGAATAATGTTCTAGTGCTAGGCTAGAACAGCTCAGGTTTTGCATATGTTGCTGAAAAGATGAAAATATTAGCAAACTGTCTGTGGAAAAGAACATTTATCATCAACAAATTTTATGTGAATGACACTCCTGGTTCTTGTGTTATGCCAGGCATAAACCTCATGTCTTTTGGGATTGCTGCATCAATGCTAGATGAAAGAAGAACACTTCTCATCAAACACCAGTACCTTATTAATGAGAAATCATATGATTAATCAATCTGATTACTTAGAAGTCAATTTATCTGCAGTGCAACTGCTAGCCAAATGAAAATAAGATTACTGTGAGTACAGTTTATTAATAATCCCCAGTATGCCATTGATTCAACTTGATTATAACACAGCAGGCATGTGATGCACAATATTACAAAAACATTAAACCAGCCTGACAACAGTGAATACAGAAGAGGTTTATGCTACTGGGCAAGGCACAGAAATCCTGTTAGTGACCACTCAATTTGCAGATTTGCAAGGAATAGTTTATTGTAGATAAATAAAGCTGCTGTAATTTTCCAGTATTCAGCTCTTAGGGCAGTTGAGATCACCTGAAAGAGTGAGTCAGTGTGGAGTTGAGACACAGACCTTGTAATATCCAAAAGAACCCCTTGAACTTCCTCACACAGAAAAGCAATTTAGCAGACACAAAGGGGAATTCAGGTTCCCCAAAGGGACACCAGTCACACATAGCTCATGAAGCTGTTTCACCCCACTGGCATCTCCCAAGACTGCAGCAGATATGATTCTATTTTGAACACATATCTACAGTGATATATATTCCCTGTGAGCATAGGTTTTGGGCTGAAAATAACTTGAAAAAGGTTCTAGTGCTTCTCATTATTTCATTGATTTTTACTATTCTGTAGATTATTCTCTTCTAGTTTGTTGACCACAAAATTGTCTTTCTTTGTATTTGTCTGACAACCAAAACTATCTTCTTTCAAATATCTTTGTTGTCTTAATTGTGCTTGAAGGGAAAAGTGCAGCATAGATATAGAGAAAATATTAGAGAGGGAGAAAAGGAGGAAAGGGGAAAAGAAATTCCCTGTTTGCTAGGTAGGGGAATGGGAAGCGACAGAAAGACTTTAAAAAGTTCACCAAGGTTTAAACAGAATTAATTACTGTAACTACTCTGCTAAGCCAGGAGATGAGGAAAGTGTCAGTGATGTCCAGAAGTCATTTGGTGAGATCTAGGGAAAATGCACATGTACAATCCAAAGCTGCTAGCATTAATTAGTCTCCACAGTGAGAAGTCAGAAGTGCAGAACAAGAACCCTTCAGGATCTGTCACTAAGCAGTGGCACCTCAGCAGCCCAAACACAGAAGATTAGGTCAGAAAGTGGAAAGAAGAAATGGAAGAAGATTGATGCAGACTATCTAAAAATTAAGGTAGTCAACTGTATTTTCAGTGAGGAAAAAGCAAATCAGTGACATAAACTAGATGAGCACTTCCACAGTCAACTTGTGGGCCTAAAAAGAGCATTAACTCTCTGATGCAGCCAAAGCCTATCAGGATAAAAGAGGGCAAATGGAAAGTATGACCTATATATGCTATACCAAGGTAAGAGTCTTCTACTTTGCATTCAAGAAATACCTGGAAAACATAACTTGGCAGTTTTAATTTCATATTTCAGCACATTTCTGGCTTTCCTGGGAGTTTAAGACTACTGTAAATCCAGGCACTACTCTACTGTGTTCAAATCTTTTCTGAACCATGAGTGGTGAATTGTCTTTGTTTAATGTGGGGGATGGTTTTTCTTTCCTCTCACAGAAGCCTTCCCTGGTCCCATTCTCCTCTGGTACCAAAAACCTTGCAACATAAACTCAAAACACCATGCCACTAATCAATCTACTGCATATGATGACACTAGTGAGAACTAAATTTACTTTTGTGATTCAATCTGCTTCTTCAGTGTGCAAAAGCCAGTTCTTGGCAGAGGAATTTCCTTTTAGTATTTCATAGTTCATCTGCTAGGATAATAATAATTGTATTGGCTCTTACTGGGATGGAGTTAACTTTCCCCATGGCAGTCCTCCCAGTGCTGTGCTGGGCATTGGTGGCTGCAGAGTGTTGGTGGCACTGCAGTGTTTTGCGCTGCTGAGCACAATGCCTCAGGTATTAGCTTTTATATGTTTCAGATTCTGTCTGCTTCAATGTGTAGTTCTGAGCTTTATATTAGGGGATGGTAAGCTCTCTTCACAGAGCAGGTGGACAAAACAATTCCTTCTCTAGCTGGGGACCAAGGACAACTGATACAAATCTCAGGCCCAAGAGCATAAACAACATGGACTGAAGAAAGAAAAACAAGAAGGATTGGACTTCATAAGCTACAGCTATAATTGGACAATTAACTCCAATATGCAAAGGGACCAGAACTTACAGAAGTGAGAGACCTCATGACTGGTCACCCATTTTTTGGTGACCATTTTGGGTTCATCTTGTATGTAGCCCTGGCTGGGCTCTTGTGCTGCCCAAGGTATCCATGGAGGCCTTTTAATAAATCCCTACTTTATTCTTTAACTCTGGTCTCTGTTCTAGGTCTGCCTTCATAAGGCATCAAGCACCAGAACCAGCACTGTCTCCAACATTCCCCCATCAGCAGGGTGGGAGTGGGCAAGACCCTGGGAGGGGACACAGCCAGGCCAGCTGGCCCAAACTGGCCAAACTGATATTCCATACCACAGGATGTGTGCTGAGCAAGACAAGCTGAGGAAAAGGAGGTGAAGGGGGAGCATTCACTGTTATAATGTTTGTGTTCCAGAGAAACCACCTCACACTCTGAAGCCCCACTTCCCAGGTGACTGGACATCACCTGCTGATGGGAAAGAGAGAATGAACTTTTGTTTTCTTTGCTTCTGCACATGGCCTTGATTTTGCTTCATTTAACTGACTTTACCCACAATTTTTCTCTATTGCACCCTGCCCTGTTGAGGAGGGGAATGACAGAATATCTCAGTGAGCACCTGGCTTCCACTTAAGGTCAACTCACCACAGTTATCCTGCCTTTTAAAAAAAAAAAATTAGTCTACAGAGATAGGTAGAAGATAGTGTTTCCAGCTAAGGAAGAAAATTGGGAAGGAAATAAGTTTGGTTCTTTTTCTAATTACAACAGACCAAGGTTTTTCCATGGAGACAAAGCTAAAATGGGAGTTGAGATCTTTCCATTTCTCTTATTTCAACAGAGACTTGTCCAGAGGATTATGAAAACCGGCACCACTCTCCAAAGAAGACTCTCTCTAATGTGATGAGATTGGCCTAAAATACAAACAGTTATTTAAATGTCTATGATGTGACTGTGTACCAGAGAGGCAGAGGTTGAGGTCAGTTTGTTTGCCAAAAGCATACACCGACCCAATGTTTGGGATAGCAGCCTCAGGCCAAACATTCTCTCAGCCCTCGTTAATTCCTGGGTAGCTCCTCTGCACCAAGTGCTCTAGGCTCGCATATTTTTAATATTTATACAGAAAAGCTTTGACAGGAAAGGTTGAGGGAAGCTGAGGGCGGCATGTTAATCAGAAGCCTTGAATCAAGGTTTCTTAACAGGTTAATGTTTGCAATATTCTGGGGTGAGTTTCTAGAGCTGAGAAAACATTTTTGACAAAAAGAAAAAAAAACAACTAAAAAACAAATTCAAGACAAAGCTAGCACTTAAAAAACATAAAAAAAGAAATTAGAAAAAAGATCAACAAAAATCAATAATAATTTTAAAACAAAAAACTTTCTTTTTAAAATTGCACAAAGAGCTCTCCTTTTTACCTGTGGTAAGTAGCAAGATCAAAGACACACACTAACTGTGGGACCTGCATTGTATGTAACACCCTGTCACCAATACACACAATACTCTGGACACGAAACCTTCTTTCACAGCATCCTTAATAATGACTCATATCCTCTGATTGTCATAAACAGGAACTGAAAGCCAGGACCTTTTCCTGAATAATTAATTTCACCTGTCAGCAGACACCTGGTCAGGTGAATCCTGTCTTAAAAGTGTCATTGTCCATGGGAGGTATATCCATACATCTTGAACCATGAAATGGTCCATGCAGGTGGGGGCTGAATACCCAGGAATTGTGTAGCCAAAGGCCAGGTGGTTCATGAAGAAATGTTTGAAGGGCTGTTCTTCTGAAAAATCCCTCTACAGGAAATATAAAACCATGACATATTCTCCACAGACTTTGTGGATATTCTGTGCGATGGAATTGAAGCAGGACATCATTCTTCATCCTCCTTACCTCTGAAGAAGTGGGTTTGCAGTAGCCAGCTCCAAACACTAGATTTTCTAATGACATACTGGACTGGTCTGGTCCCGCCTCCACGTTGCCTTTACCAAGCCATGAACCTTTCCCTGGACGAGCAAAACTACAAGGAGAAAAATTGAGAAGAAAAAAGTAATCAGAAGAACCTTGTTAGAGAAGAATCATTGTTGTCCCAGTATTATTTCCTTGCTTAGAAAAGACTTACAATTTTGGTGAGTATTGTTTTTGTTTATTTCAAGTTGCACTATAAATTCGTGTTTTCCTTGAAAATTATCATCGTCCAGTGTGCAGTAATGTGAATGAAGTTTGTTTTCTAGGCATTCAGTCAAGTGGTTTGCCTGTTATCTTTAACTCACTCCTTTCTCTGCTATCTTACAGATCTTTTTCCAGCACAACATCTCACCAACACAACCTTTCCATCTATCCACATGGATCACATTCTTATGCAACCTCTCATCAGCTTGCACGTTGATGGATGCAACATCTTTCTCTATGGCTTTAACCACATCAACCTTCCTCTCTGAGTTGTGTACGATCTCTCCTAATTACCAATATCTTTTCTACCTCATCCCAAATTTATTCTTATAGATTGGCTGTTTGGTTGCCACTTCTCACTCTCCTATGGCATTAGTTTTCAGCACCAAAGGATAAGACTTCATCCAAAAAAAATTTTTTTTTTTTGGGTGCAGTGTGATTTCACTGTTAACCAAATTCTTCCTCAAAAAACTGACAGAATGTAAGTTGTTTTATTCTTGGTGCTGACTGTTGTGGTAAGTGCTCCCTTCTGGCTGTATTTGTACATTTGCTATTGAAGACCAAGAACCCATTAAGGGTGGGATAACCTCTCTGGAGTTTACTCAGCATCAAACCCATCAGAGTATTGATGCACAGTCAGGGCTCATACTTTGGATTAATCTGAGCAGTACATACACCCCAGTTAATGATGTGGGCTGCCTTTATATTCATTGGAGAGGAATTGGCATTTCCAGCATGAGTCATCTCTTGCTGAAGCAGTGATATCAAAAAGATCAGAGGAATTTTACCCTCCACATATTTAATTCTAATTGTGGACTGTAAAGAGAAGCTGGATGAATATCTCATCAACAACTGGAGATGAGCTAACCATACTGTTAGTGCCTCTAATAACACATGCTGTACACAAACTACATCAAGATTTCAAGAGGGAAATCAGTCTACTTGTGGGGAATGCAATGAGTCAAATTACCAACTGTGACCGCTAAAGGGCAATGAAAGTAACCAGAAGGGTTCTCAAAAAACATGCTGGCAAAGGTGGAACTGCAATTATGAACTGTAGAGAAA
Organism: Fringilla coelebs; assembly: GCF_963513975.1. Lineage (NCBI taxonomy): Eukaryota > Metazoa > Chordata > Aves > Passeriformes > Fringillidae > Fringilla > Fringilla coelebs. Next base: position 6,166,714 of record NC_140028.1, on the reverse strand, counting down.
AAGGGAAAACACATTTGCTGCTTGCACCAAGTGCAGAGGCAATACCACTGATATTGTGCTACAACTTCCAAACCGGGATCACCATCCACAGGTATCTGATGCCCATCCAAGCATCCCAAATCCCATTGTACCCAGGAGACCTGGTCTTCTTGAAAGAATAAAAACTTCCAGGATGGAGAGCACAAAAAACATCCTAAAATCATAATGTGCCAGAACTAGAAGCCACAGGGAAGGGCCACTCCTGCTGCAATGCCTTTCCAATGCAAGGTTATTTCTCTATGTAGATGTGTATTACGTGGCCACATCAGCTCAGATAAAACTAAAGAATTGATATCTACACCAGATTCAGTTTTTAAGGACAGATGAAAGTGCTGAGTGCTGAACAGAAACACAGAGAAAACAGAGAATCATAGAATCAAAGAACATCCTGAGATGGAAAGGAGCCACAAGAATCACCAAAATCCAACTCTTGACCCTGCACAGGGCAGCCCCAAGAATCACACCATTTTTCCAAGAGCATTGCCCAAATACTTCTTGAACTCTGGAAGGATTTATATTAAAGATACAAACAAAAAAAAAAAATTTACTACCCATACAAAAGGTGAGGGTCTTGTGTGAAAGAGTTTTGCAATATTGGAAAAAGAATCTCAAGCAAAATTACAAATTGGACCAGTTTCAGAAGGTTAAACACAAATCCCGGTCTTGTCTGTAGAACAAAACTGCTGCCTGTTATAGATAAATACTGGCAAAAAGGTCATTCTATGAGAAAGAGGATGGGGTAGAACAAATAGGCAAATATCTATTCTTGCTTATGTATCTTTTAATTTATGCGATCAAAGCAATTTCCAGCTGGTTGCTTCTAAGCAGCATGAAGCCTTTCCACGCATTTCCTACATGCACCATTTAAGATAAAAGCAATAAATAAATAAACAAATAAATAAAGCTATTTCCAACAGACAAGAGCTATACACTGCTCTGAATAATTTCAGCTATTATTGAATGGTGTTGTCTGCTGTGGTCTGCTGAAAAGGCTCAAGAAACCAAAATAAAAAATAATTGCTGTGGTATCAGAGAGAGAAGCTTAAACAAATGTTCTATACACATGAAAAACTCCTCATTTGAATATGAGCAAAGCTTTCAAAGGTTTAAAGGGAGAGAAGAGCACTTTTTAATGCCTTTTTTTTATTTATCTTTTGCTTTTACATCAGAGAAGGGTTTTTAATCTGCTGGTTTTATGGAAATTGATTTCACATAGCACTGTAAAACAAAAACCTTCTTTTGGGAAACATGCCAAAACATCATCAGTCTGCTGAGGGAAAGTTTAAGTGGAAGGCTTACAAACTGCTGAGTCCCTCTAATGTTATCTGAAGTACATTATGATGGAAGAAAATTTTTATTAGCAATAACAGGTTTATTTGCTACATCAATTATTTTTTCACTGTATTTATTTCTTCTAATTATTTCTGTAAATATTCTCATTTGTATGAATCATGAACCTTGGTTACTTATGTGTCCATTTGGACTATCTCTTTAATAGCACTGATTTAATATCAACATTTAGATCCTTATCCACTATGATAACCTCAGCTTTTAATTGGAGTCAGGATAAAAAAGGTCAAAAGAGGTAAAATGTGTGCGTGCCCAAGACGATTAAAGTGTGTGCATGCAGAACTATTAATATTTTCAGTGAAATGTTTCATGGGTTCTTTTTGAGCTGGCCTTTTGATGACCTTTTCCATGAGACCATGAGTGGCACAGGTAACCTGGCAGAGGTTACCAAGAGAATTTGTAGATGCCCCATCCCTTAAAAAGGCCAGGTTGGATGGGACCCTGAGCAACCTGGTCCAGTGGAAGGTGTCCCTGCCCACGGAAGGGAACGAGATGATCTTTAAGGTCACTTCCAACCCAAACCATTCTATAATTCTATTTTTTATGCCCTTATCCTTCAAGCGAGTCTCCCAATTGTTACAGCAGTCATCTGTGGACACACAGTACAGTAAACTGCCTTGAAAAGTCCATTTTTTTTCTTTCATTACAGCCTGCAAGATCCAGCAATCCAAATTTAAGACCTTTCTGACTCAAAGGTTATATTCAAGCAATTATTTCCAGCAGTCATGGTTACCTTCTATGAATTTGTGTCCATGACTTTGTGATTTATACTTTTGGCCTCTGTAATATCTTTTGGAATGAATTGCTCGTTGTAATAATTGCTGAACTTTCTGGTTCTTTTGAGCTTGCTATTGCAGAATTCAATGTGGTAACACTAGGTTCTTGTGTAGCACAAAATATTAAATTATCACTCCCTGTTTTTTTCTCTTCTGCGGACAATTATCTCACATATAAATGAAATTAATTTCCTAGCATAAGAAATTGAATGGCCTTGATAAATGTTAATTCAGATGTGTTATTGAAGCAAATCAGAAAAATTACTTTAGGGTAGTTTAAGAGAAAACAATGCTCTCTTTCAGATTCACCTGCCCAAAAAAGAAATACTTTTCTTTCATTTTTAGTTTTGTTTTGGGGTTTTGGGTCTTTCTTTTTTTGTAGCAGAGAAGGGTTTAGTCGTTTGGGGTTTTTTGTTAAGCAAAACAATTTTTTTCATGAAGCAAAGTTTTTAGCAGAATGGGGGGAAAAAAATAGGATCTGATTCTTGCTTGGGAAAAAAAAAACCTATCTTGCCCTATATGAAATTATCAAACTGTAAAAAAAAACCCAAACAACCTCCATACACACAATCATCACATTTCTAAAGACAAGAAATTTCAATCTTGTGAGTAAACCAGCAGTGGAAATTCAAGACAAGAATTTGTATCCAATTTAGGCCAGATCCTTGGAGAAACCACTTCTATATATCTCAGTCCCTTATACGTAAAATACTACTGCTTTAAAAATTGAAAATATAAGTCAGTCCCATAGAAATAGCATAACTCAGAATTAAACCCTCACAGTCCCCACTACCATGTGTTTTCATTTCACCACTAACTTCCTTCTCCCACAGATCAGGAAAACTGTAGTGACAACACCAATTTCCCTCATTGTTTTAACTCAAAACTTTAATATAGCTTTTGGCAAATTCCTACTGGCATAGGGTGCATGGGTGATCTGTTATTTTTTTTTAAGAATAATCTGTGGATATTTAGGATTGTGTTCCTCTAGGCATGGTCCTCTCTTACCCAAAGAGTTCCACTAAGGTTATAATCAGTTACTGTAAAATGTTCTGAGCTTTTTGGGTAAAAGTGACAAGGTTTATTAAAATTAAATTTTAATGAAAATACATATCTCTCCTAAGATACCAAACAGAGTCAAGGGGGAATCTGGTTTGAAATCTTTAGTGATTTTGACTGCTGGAAAATGCTGGCTCATTTGTCCTGAACTTAACCTTAGTTCCTATAAAACTTGCAAGCAGATAAAGCCATGTGGTGATATTTAATTTACTTTTGAGTGGGATTTTTCTTTTTAAATTTGACTCAGAAACTGTCATGTTTTTCTTATGTGATTTCTCAGCTGGTAGCACAGGAGAATGGCATGCCAAAGTGGAGGTTTATCTTTGCAGATACAAAACAAACTACTAAATAAAAGAAAATTCAAAGGAAAAATCATCCAGTTATTACAGATGAGTTCCTAGAGGAAAATAATACAAACCAGTATGATTCTAATAAACATCTTACGGAAGGAATAGCTCTTTACTGCATAAAAATTCCATTTTCTTTCTACCGATTAATTTATTTGCAAATAGGGTGGAGAGGGGGAATAAGTGAGGAATTTTAGTCCCCAGTATAAGATTTGTGCAGTTTCAGACACCAGCTTCCCATAGGTAGGAGTCAGCAAGACTTCCACCTGTAGGAGAATGGACCGGCATAATCTTCACCCAGATTCAAGGTGCACAAGGCAGCACAGTGTGTGTATCATTTACAGATGGATCAGTTGTGCTTTTGAGGAACAGGAGAATGCCCGTAAATAAACAAATTTAGGTGAGATAAAATTGCTCAAGAAGGGCCAGGCTTGGCCTAATTCCTCCGTGCAGTGAAGCAGAGAACAAGATCAGGGCTAGATCAGCAATCTTTAAATACACTGTGTCCCTCTGATTCTGTTTCCTCTTCCAGAAAGAACAAGGTAAAGGCACTGAAAAACTGAGTATCTGTGTCTTGGCTGCTCCACCAACAAAATGTATATTATATTATTTCCCCATCTCAGATTCCACCAAGATTTCTTGTTTTTCAAACAGTGATCTGGAGATGAGCAGTTAAGAATTCAATGTTCAACAACAAGTAAAATCCTGAAAGCCTACTTTGTTTTTTCACATAAACTTAGGTATGGAATTGGGGAAAGGAATACAAAGTTGAGGAGAACCCAGAAAGCTGGGAAAAATAAACCCCTTCCATGTGTAAGCAAGAGGAAACAGGTTGGCCAGCTGCCCATGGCAAAGGATCTGCTTATCTGCAGCAATTTCAAGACTGGCATTTTTTAATTTCCTTGGTGGTTTGGGTTTTTATTTTTTGGGAAGCAGAGAGGAGCTCTCAGAATTAATGAGCCATGTTTCTTGTGTTTGCCTCCTGAGTGAGTCCAGTGTAAGTAAGGCACTGTGCTTGCAGCATGCCTGAGACTATGCAGACCTCTACACCCCAGACCCACCACATTTTCCTTTGGGAAAAAAATGAAATATTTCTTGAAGTCTGAGTTATGCTGGAGCAAAATGTCTTTCCTAAGAGCTGCAGCTGGGCTAATGAGCACTGGCTGCACTCACAGCCCTGGCTAGGGCCAGGGAGCTAAGGGAGAAGTCAGTGCCTCAGGCCAGAAACCAAACTCATCCATACAAATGAGAAAACTTGAGTCCAAAGCCCCCACTCCTCCTCCTCCTCCTCACCTTGCTCTTACAAGTCTCTGCTCACATTTAGCCCCTGGATCTTAGGGAAGAGAATGGAAGGTATTTAGTCGTTTATGGAGGGCAGTGCCTCAGCAGGGAAGTAGTCTCAAGCTTGAACATTGTTCCCTTTTTTTGTTGTCTTTTGACAGGCTCACCTGCTCATCTCCTGTCAACCTGGGTAAAATGAGACTGCCAGAGGCAAGCCCTCAACTTTCCAAAGAGAACTGCCACTTGTGTCACATTAGGATCTGGTATCCAGCTCCTGCTGTGGGTTCTGCTCTATTTCTCCCACATTCTAAAAGTCTGAAATACAATTCCATGATCTGCAGGTGCCAGAAGCACTCAGTGCAGACACCACAGCCAGCCCAGCAGCTGTCACTGCTCTGCCACAGCACAGGTCCAGCCCTGGTGTCACAGTGTCCTGCTGTGCCTTGTCAAAGGGTTTGGATTTTGGGCAAGGCACACATGAAGGAAGAAGTGCTTCAGGTCAAGGGAACAGCCATCACAGCCACTGGCCCTACATCTCAGTTCTCCCCTATTATTCCACCTCTGCCTAGAAAGAAAAGTCTTGAACTTGGTCCCTGGCAGTCCAGCCTCGTGAGCCACTCGTGGGGTTCTTTTTAGAGAAGTCAAAGATCTTTAAGGATCAGAGAAAGAGTTTTTAACCAAGCTCTGGCTCGGTGCTCTGCAAGGACAAGTAAAACCAAGCAGAACCTTCCCTGCTGCAGAGGGATGCAGCTGCCCAAGGAGCAAAGAGATGAGGCAACCCAAGCACCAAAGCATCACACCATGCTTGTGGTCATCCCACAGGTACAGCAAATATGACTGCTCTGGAGAGAAGTGGGCCCACAAGACCCTCATGAGGTTCAACAGATCCAAGTGTCACCCCTGAGTTTGGATATTCCCAGGTGAGAATACAGACTGAGACTCATTGAGAGGAGCCCTGCAAAGAAGAAGAGGGCTCTGGTGGATGGAAAACTGGAGAGAAGCCAACAATGTGCAGCTCAGAAAGCCAAGCATGTCCTGGGCTGCATCCAAAGCTCCATGAGCAGCAGGTGAAGGGAGGGGATTCTGCTCCTCTGTCCTGCCCTTGTGAGACCCCACCTGCAGGGCTGTATCCAGCTCTGGCATTCCCAGCACAGGAAATGTGGGATTGTGTGGACCTCTCAGGTGAGGCCCAGAGGAGGCCACAAAAGTGGTCAGAGGGCTGAAGCATCTCTCCTCTGAGAACAGGCTGAGAGAGCTGGGGTTGTTCAGCCGTGAGAAGAAAAGGCTCCAGGGTGACAACGCAGCACCTTTCAGTACCTAAGGGTAGCTTATAACAAAGGAGAGAGATGTTTGACAAGGAAAGGTAGTGATAGGACAGGGGGAAATGGCTTTATATTGAAAAACAGGTTTATTTCAGATTTTAGGATGAATTTTTTTTCTGTGAGGGTGGTGAGGCCCTGGCACAGGTTGCCCAGAGAAGCTGTGGCTGCCTCATCCCTGAAAGTGTTCAAGGTCTGGTTGAAAGTGTCCGTACCCATGGAAGGGGAGTTGGAACTAAAATATCTTTAAGCTACCTTCCAACCCAAACCATTCTATGATTCCGTACTAACAAAGCTGGAGATGAGTTCACGCAAAGTCTGCCTCACCACCTTCCTACTCAGCCTCTCACTTCCTCAGTAAATCCACAAAGCCATTAGCAGTTGCCATGAACTTGGACTCTGTCAAAAAGCTGTGTTACACTTTTTAGAAAAGCTGAATCACAAAATTCCCATCCAGAAGCCGGCAAAAGATCCCAGACACGTGAATTTCACTCATGCTCAGGTTGGTAAAAGGTGAGGGCTTCAAAGTCTCAAACCTAATGTAATATTTATTATATCAGAATTTTTAACCAGGACAAACATCAATATCAAAATGTTCACTTGTCAAAGAAGTGGGAGGTAATGGAGGCACCCTGGAAAGGTTTCCCCAGCAGGAGCTGTTTGTGAGTATACATTACCCTGAAGGGAAAGGCCTGGATTGGTCTTGCTGATTTTCCTCTTTAAACACAGACAACATGGAAGAACTTGAACAAAAGTATCTATTTTGTTATCAGAGCTGACAAAATATGAAAGCTGAGTCCACTTGGCATGTATGAGCCGATAGATGTGCTTCAGGCAAAGTGGTGTTGCAGGAAAACTTCAACAGAGCAGTGAATTTCAATTTTACATATTTATTTTCAGGGTAGGTCTAGAACTGTTGCAATTTTACATATAGGCCTATGGATATGTGTCGGAATAATGTGTATATACACACAAGGCATGAGCTATGATGGTAGCAAATGAAACCACAATGAAACACTTCTAGATTTTTTTTTCCTTCATAATGTAATAATTCCCATTCCTGGAAGTGTTCATGGCCAGCCTGAATGGAGCTCTGAACAGCCTGGTCTAGTGGGAGATGTCCCCGCCCATGTCAGGAGGGCTGGAACTAACTGATCTTTAAGGATCCTTCCAACCCAATCCACTCTATGATTGCATGATTTGAGGTTTACTTTTTCTATAATCTGACAAAAAAAGACTCTATAGTTATTCAGGTTCTATTGTGTTATGAAAAAAATATCTGATTGTATACTTAATTTTTTATGCTCCTAATAACTTCCAGTGATAAATGATAAAAAGGTAAGTTCTGAGCTGTGGGAAACCCAAATAAGTTTTAATTGGCTGGTTTTGTTTTAGAGTGCTTGGAAGTGCCATTTATTTTACATTACTGTCTTCATCCTGATTTACACATAGAGAATGCATGATATAAAAACTCTTTGGGTTTGGAATATTTATCAAGAAGAAGATAAATCCTCACTATCCCTCTTTAAAATGATTTTATGGGCTTTAGCAAATGAGACTGTATATTGTGTTGCCAAAAATCTTCATTCCACCACATTAAGTAAATACGTTGTATATTTCACAAATGTCCTCAAAATAGTATTTTAAAAGCTATAACAATCTGACTATGGAGCAGTTGCTTATCATGAGATTTATGCCTAATAACTGTAACAAGGCTGTGCAACCCCATTCATTAGAGGATAACACAGAACTGGAAACAGTCATTAAGCCTCTTAAGCTATTGTTCTTTCATCCTTTCCTGTACAATGAGCAAATTATCTGATCAAAACTCTCTGGTTAGAAGTAATCTGTTACAATCTAATTCACTGTTTAGAAAGTCAACACATAGAAAATCAGAGATACAGCAGTTACCTGTATCACATCAGCAGAACACAGATATGTCACTCTGATCTGCTGGTATGAGACACATCCCTGTCACATCTCACAGAATCATTCAGCCTTAGAATGGATTGGTTTGGAAGGGACCTTAAAGGTTATCTTGTTTAAACCTTCCTGCCATGGGCAGCAACACCTTCCACTAGACAGGCTGCTCAAAGCCCCATCCAACTTGAACAGTTTCAGGGATGGGGCATCCACAACTTCTCAAATTCTTACAACCTCAGGCTCAACCTCTTACAATCCCAGTTCATTCTGTGGCATCATGTTCAAGCAATGTTTTTACACTAATGGAGAACTGAAGCAAAGAAGAATTAAGTCAAAACACAAAACTTGAGGAAAACAAACTCTGCAGATTTGTCTTTCCTTTCTGACACCATGCAATATTTGACAAAATTAAGATTTCTTGGTCATTTCAGAAAAAAGACCTTGCTGGAGTGAAGGGAGGTTGAACAAATCTAAATGCTGCATTTTGCTTCAAAACCAAAGAGTCCCCTCCTTCTCAGCCCTCTCTATCTCACATGCTGACAAGACTGGGCTCTAAGTAAATTGTTAGAAAGACCTTTGCTTCCCTTCACCTGCTCTAGATATTAGAGGATATTGACCTCCAGCCCTGTTTTACTTGAAGGAGTTCTGAATTAGTTTCTTGTCATTATGAATCAGATAACATAAAGCACACCTAGACCCCATGGCAGCTGGAATTATAGTGCTGCACAGTCAAACCAGATGAAGATGCAAAGGAAAAATCCAGTGGAGACTTAGCCAGCACTGACTCCTGCGTGCCTCCTCCTAACCACTTCATGAATTATGCTCATGCACAGAGGCCATGGATGAGTCCAGCAGTCCTGAATGCTTTACAAATTATCAGAGGGGAAAAAAGTAAATGCTTTTAGTTACTTTTAGACTAAAGAGGAAAAACAACCAAGGAAAACACAGTTTGCATTTTCCCCATTACAGGTGGGGAATAGAGATCAAGGCTAATCCAAATTCTTAACCTCTTCCCCAAAATTTTGATATTTTTTGACCAGACTCCCAGTGTCTTACCAAGGGAAGAGACCTGTGTCACAGTTCAGTTCTAAACCCCAATCTCCAGCCTCTCAGCTCAGGACCAAAAAACCTTTAAATTAAATTATCCTCTCTGCTTCCCCCATCCAATGAACAAACTGTGTGAGAGAACTCAACAGAGGAAGCTCCTCTGCCTTCCCACAGACATTCCTGTGCCCATTACCTGATCAGAGGCTGGTGCAGAGCCACCAGGGAGGCGTGCACCGTGACGGAGACCACGGAGAGGTGGAAATAGTCGAACATGACGGGAACGTGGTGGTGCAGCCCTCTGCGGGGATGGAAGTGCAGGCACAGAGTGCGGCTGCTGATCATGGGGATGGCTGGCACATCCCTCAGCCTGCAAGGGAAAGGGGTTTGCAGGGGTCAGTGAAAGGCTGAGCTGGCACAGCCTGTAATGTGCTACAGGCAGCAGACAGAGACAGCTGGAGGTGAAATTTTATCACTCCCCAGCTTCGTAAGTGTTAACATAACTGAAGAGCATCTTGTGCTGTGCTCGTGCCAAACATAAATATTAATATGAATGTAGATATAATTAATATAAATAGAAATACAAAAACATAAAGAACATATGCAGAGTTATATATGAATATACAGTATACAAGAAGAACAGATGTGACACAGTTCTGGTTTTCCCTGGTGATTACCCTTGATGTCCAGCTATGCACTAGTAGGCACATCAAGATCTAAATAGCAGAAACAAATGCATTTAGCAAACTGTTCAGTTTATTTGAGTGTTCATAGATGGGACACCACACTGCTTGTGTGTGGCATTCACATTCTCTGCAAAAAATCCCTTTACCCAGGATTTTTCTCCTGGGAAGCTGAGAAGCCTCAGAGAAAAGGAAAACAGTTCTTAGCTCATTTCCTTCTCCTGTGTTTTGCTCATGTGGAATGTGTTTGGAGATTGTTTACCCACAGGTGATTGTTTCATTGGATTCTGGTGGGAGTTGTTTTGACTCTTTGGCCAACTGGGGCCAAGCTGTGTTGAGACTGGAAAGAGTCACAAGTTTTCATTATTATCTTTTTTAGCATTATAGTAAGTATCCTTTCTGTATTCTTTAGTATAGAATAGTATTCTTTAATATAATATAGTATCATAAAGTAATAAATTAGCCTTCTGAGAGCATGGAGTCAGATTCATCATTCCAGCCTTCGTCAGGACATTTCCCAGCAAATAAAATACTTGTGTTCTTCTGTGTAAGAACAATCAGCTCAGGAGATCTGTGAGAGTTAGAAGCAGTTCTGTGTCAGACACAGCTGAAAATATTCAGAGTACCTTTCCAGTTTGTCAATCTGAAAAAAAAACTTTTTGGAAGAGGCCAAAATTCAAAAGAGAAATTGAAGTAACTGCAGAGAAAGAGTACAAGTTGGATTTGCTTCTCTGGGTTTTGGTTGGTTTCTTTCTTTGTTTTTTTCAGTAAATAAAAGTCAATACTTTAATTTAAAGTTTGTTTATAACTATTCCAGAATAACTGTCCTAGTGTGCAGTCAACCACATGACATCTGAGTCATCTACAGGACAGGAGATTGAGCTGTAAACCTGGAGCATGCCTAAACACATCCTCCCAATGCAAGTGAACCTTCTAAAGAGGAATTATTTTAACACATTAAAGATACTTCTGAAATCAATTGTTTCCCAGACCTCAGAAAACCTAGCAATAGATGGCTGAGTGGTGCATAGTTAGTTCCAAGAAATGTTCCAATGTTATTTGCAGAATATAATTTTCTAAAAATCACTACTTTTGTTTATAGTAAATCACACTAATCTTTCAGGTGATAACAAAAATTAGGTATAGGGGCTAGAGCACAATTCCATAAACTAAATGTTTCAGTTCTTTTTATTTTTGGCTGTAACTTAATGTTTGTTTTTTCTCTCTTCAAGACCCATAAGCACTGATAGTTAAGTACCCCCTGCCTGAGAGAACAAATTTTCTCTTTTTGTATCTCGAAGATAACAGAAATATGTTTTTGAAATTTGTTTGTGTGCTCTGTGGGTATGAACAAAATCCCACGGGGACAGTCTCAGCATTAAACATAGCTCAGATGATTTCTCTGCATCCCCTCCCACTCCCCATAAATGCTACTCAAGTCACTGGAACCCTTTTTCCTGAATCAGTGAGGCTCAAAAACATCTGGGATCACACTTTCTGCTATGTCTCAGGAAGAAATGCTACTCCCCCTTCATCTAAGATTACAGAATCAAATTCAGTTAGAGGAAATCAAATTCAATAGGAAAACTACTTCCTCCTAAAATGTAGAGGCTATTTTCTACATAGAAGAAAAGTGCTTAGCATGTTCATAACTCCTGTCTTCAACCAGAAAATACTTCATTGCCTCTTGAGATAAATGGATTCCTGAGTCATAGACCCTGACCACATGGAGGTCAATGATGATATTCTCTTCAACAGCAGCAGAGATAGAACAACACTTAAAACCTTTGAGAAACTTACACTTCAAGGAGAAAAAAATGTCCTCCCTTTAAGCAGGAATATGAGATACACACTTCAAATACAGAGGGGAGAAACAGGTAAACTTCAACACTAAGGCAAATGGAAGCCTTATTAAAGCTCTCCTTTTTTAAAAAGGATTCATTTCATCAAAGTAATTTTCTGATTGAACAGACCCCCACATTACCAACTGAGCTTTAAACCAGCACTTACTGTTGGTCACTATCAGTAAAGTGCAGGTCCAGCTTGAGCTGAAAATCTGCCTCATTCAATGCATCTTCCACCTGTAAAAAGAGAGAGACAAGGTTACCCTTGTAAGTTGGCACCTACAACACACGAGGCAAAGGTAGGTGGGTTTGTGTGGTAAGAGCAAAGGCAAAACCACACAGCAACAGCAGCATGACAGCACAGAGGCAGAAAGAAGCAAATGTGACAGTGAGTCGAGGTAATTGCTGAAGGAATCAGAGGGAACCAGAGCAGTCAGAGGTGTTATCTGCCACCAGGTGCCATGGCATGTCAAAAAAAATCACTCCAGACAAGAGGAACCAGAAAGCGTCAAGCTCTGCATTTGTTAGATCCTTGCTCTTGCACACCAAGAGCCAGAAGAGCATTTCTGAGGCTGCTCTCCCTCACTGAGTGAGCCTTTATTTGGGTTGTCTTATCAGCTGAAAGAAAGCAAGGACTGGGTTTTCCTGGATGAGAAACAGCCACAAATCTATGTGGTTACCTACCTGTAACTAATACAATTTTCAAATTTTACAGCTTAAAACATTCCAAAGTGGCTCAAATAATTCTGGAAATTTCTGATCACTCATCATTGATCTTTGAGTTTATGTCTCAGCAAACCAAGGCTTTCCTGTCCCATGGTAACTCTTTCAGGCCCTTAGCAGATTCATGGAGGTAGTTTGTCATTGATTGTTATGTAGACCCTTTCTTTTCCAAAACTCAAAGGCCTTGGTTGTTTTAAAAACTAAAACAGAAGTTTAACTTGTTACATGGCTGATTGTGTCTACTTGTGGAAGGATTTTGCTTACCAAAACTACTGAAGGAATCATGTGCGATTCACTGGTACCTCCATTCTAACTCATCTAACAGGTCCCACCAGTAAAATTACCCATATTTTATTGTCAATAAAATAGTTTTATTGGATTTTTTGAGACAGAGCTAGAGCTAGTAGCTCATTACCTTCACTGGGAAAGAAATAAATTGGATAACACATCCCAGCTTGGCACAGTTAAAACAACTGTAATCCATAGAAATAAATAAATTAGAATAGAAGAGGATTAAGCTGTCCAGCACTTTCTTATTCACTCCTTTGAAATATCAATTCTTCCCCAAGAAAAATAAGTTTAACAGAAAAAAAAAGTTAATTTCTAGCAATGTAAATGGACATATGAACAAAAAATATTACACATTTTTTAACCAAAATAGTTGTTTTCTGTAAATGTAAACATCCTTTATAGCATGACTGAACACAGCAGGAGGTGCACAGAAATAAATGTGGAAACTTGAAGTTATTCACTGGGGGTGTGATATTATAAATACAACCTTTTTTGCCACAAAAAGGCGAGATGTATGGGTTCTGTCTTCTGTCAGTAGCAAGCAGAGGCAGAGAGTGACCTGCTCCATCCTAAGGTACCCACTGGGAAGGACAATTAATTTCTGTTTGTGCCTGTCCCTTTCCATTGACAATAGGCAGAGCTTAGAGAAATTTCTTGGTCTAGATACATTTGCATTTTAGATGGCTTCAAACAGGCAAGATGAACTCTGCTTTCCAAAGGTGATCATCATCTTCTTAACAACAGAGTAGAGACTACACTAAAAATGCACTGAAGGCAACACCAGAGGCATCTACCCTGCTCTGACAGGTAGGTTTCATAAAATAAATAACACAAACCATGCTTAGCCAGGTTTTCCAAAGGTGAAACTACATTGACAATGTACAATCTTTTCCTGTTGACGTAAGAAAATTGAGAGTCAAGGTTGTGCTTTGAAGAAATTCTGAAAGATGTTAAATTTAATTCCATTAAAAAACCCACAAAACCCCCTCACCTTTTTCTTTTTTAATGAGTTGCTATCACTAAAAATCACAGTTGCTGGCAGTGATAAAAATAGTAGTCATTACTGAAGCTACATTCTGAATTTAAACTAGGAATTCAGTACAGTGCTTCAGACAAAGCAAATGTCCTCCTCTTCCAAATAAAGGGGATGAAATTTTGGGTCTGTGCCCAGCCCTGCTGAGCACCTGCAACAGCCCCTGAGATCTGAGTGTGTGCTCCAAAAAAGCTCAGTAGCTGGTGACACTCACCCCAAACACCTTGAGGCAGTGAGCAGATGCCTGAGAGGCCAAGAGATACTCTTCACTGCATGGGGTCATGCAGTAAGCTGCATAAATTAGATCTTTTTAATCCCAAAACTGTATTGAAATCAGACTGATCGGAATAGTGCAAAACCACTGTGTTAGGTTGGAAATAGGGATATTCTATTCTTATCTGTTAGAAGTGGGGCAGTTATCCTCTGTTAATTGGGCTGCTTGTCTTTATTGCTTCCACAACCAATCCTCCCTCCAGGAGATCTCTTCTGTTAATGGCCAGTGAGTGTCACTGCATGGCTGATAAAATTACATCATCCCATTGGGAGAGGCTCTGCCCAGAGGGAGGAAACAAGCATTGCTACCTGGATAGAATCTGAGGTTTAGAACCCCACAGGCAGACCTTCCCACTGGATTCCCAGAGAAGCAGCTTTCTTCTCCACTGGATTCTCAGAGGAAGACCAGGCCCACCTGCACCACCACTGGACCCTCAGAGGAAAATTCCACCCTTGTACAGGATCCCTGCTCCAAAAGAACCACACCTGGCACTGCAGGAGGGCTGCAGCCACCATGGAATGAGACTGCTGCCTACACCCTGACCCACAGGGTGTCAGGTCTATTCGGACTCTGTCAATAGTTTGTTGGTTTGTTGTTTTTTTTTTTTTGTTTGCACTATTACATTTGTTTTTGTTTTTTGGGGTTTTTTTTAGTTTTTCTATTAAAGAACTGTTATCTCTATTCCCATATATTTGCATGATAGCGTTTTAATTTCAAAATCATAGTTCTTCAGAGGGAAGGGGTTTACATTTCCCATTTCAGGAGAGGCTCCTACCTTCCTGAAGTAGACACCTGTCTTTTCAAACCAAGACAACTCCACATAAAACTGATCAAAGTTCCCACTACTGAGGTAATGTTTTCCTTTTTCCCTCCCTAATATTTAGCCATTTAGCCAGAGTGTCAAACTGAATGATCTGGGTCCCAGATCACTCTAAATTTCTCTGGAAAGTACAAAATCTAATATCCTGTTTTATTGCAGCTTGCCTCACTCTGTTCTTTCCCTGCTACTAAATTTTCCCTGAACTGGGCCAGCAAGGAGGAAGCCAGACCAGTTATCTATTCTACTGCAGGATGAAAGAGGCAAAGCTTCTTCTCTAAAAAAAAGAAAGCAAAAGCATATGAAAATAAATTAGAGTTCTTTGTAGTAATAAATTCTGCCCCAGCCCTGAAATATTTTTTCCTTTGAATTCAAAAAATGTTGTATGCTGGGACAATATAGAAAAAGACATCAAATAAACCAAAGAGTTTTAAAGCACCATTTATATGGTGAAATGCATGTTCAATGCCACTTCTAGGCAAATAATAGCACTTCCTTCTGTTTACTACCAGGCAAAAAAAAAAAAAAATTTACATATTTAAGTGTACCTAGGGTTATGCTAGAGGAGGAGGGGGAGAATTAAAAAAAATATATATATACCAAATAATCTAATTTGGACATACGCATTGGTTTTCTTGTTTGGTCGTTTTTGCTTGTTTGGGGTTTTTTTTTGTCTGAGTTTCTATCAGCAAAACATCTCATCAGCAAAACTACCTGAGCATGAGGAGGAACAATGCTCCCCTAATATAATATTGGATAATTCCAGCTCTGGCAGCAGAAACTGCATGGAGTGTATGAACTCAATTCTTGCATTACCCTGACTAATTCATTTGTCTATTTATCATAACTTCCATCTACATACAAAAACAGCGAACAGAACCTTCACCCTCAACCAAGAAAAAACACCATAGCACACAAGAGGCACAAAAAAGGATTCACATCTGTTGTGTGCTAAATAAATTAAGAGTTATGAACACAGATGATATTTAAAACACTTTAAAAATCCCTAGCTGACTTGCCAACACCACATTGCAAGGATTTCATCCAACACAGGAGATTTTGTGAAAAAGATACAAAACTGTCTCTGAATAGTTGTGGATGTAGTAGTGGCACACTTCAGTCTCTCCCACATTTTTATCAAATTTGCAAAGCTGTGGAGGACAAGACAGCAAAGCAGAAAAAAGAAGCCTCAAAGCATTAAACAGAAGTGAATTGTGCTAATCTGCTCAATACACAAAAAAATTTTACAGATCTTTATTTTTTGTATTTGATTCTTTCGAGTGCCTTTAGCGACTCACCTGGAACAACAGACCTGTTTATCTGCTTATTCTACATTCATGAAAACCCAAAGTTATTTTGCCACACAGAAAAATTGAGTTTGTCTGTGCAAATCCACTCTGTGAGTACAGAATTGGGCAGCTGTCCTCTTCCCAAGGAATCTCCAATGGAAAGCCAAGTGGTGCTGCACGCAGTGTGCACATCAAGAGTCACCATGAGTTTTAGCTGTGAGGCATCTTGTGGGCTATTTTTCTATTTTCCATTTCATGAGTGCACAAGTTTCCTGAATAATAATGCAAAAATCAACAGAAATCATCCCTGCTCAATACAGTGGAAACTGCTGTAATTTGAGAGGAGTGATATTTAGTCAGAGGTACTCCACAGAGGAAGGATAAAATTAATATTGGATAAAGCATGCTGAGACATTTTCCTAACAAATATTGATAGACTTGCATTTAGTAATTTTTCACATAAGCACAAACCAACAATTCTAGGGAGGAATAAACTGATGACACCACCATTAAAAAAAAGAAATCAAACCAAACCAAATCAGCAAAAGGAAAGTGGGAGAGAAAAGGAAGCATTTTAACTTTAAATTGGGTTCTGAAGCTGTTTTAATTTAGATCTCTGTATAACACACACACACATATATATATAAGTGTACCTAGGGTTATGCTAGAGGAGGAGGGGGAGAATTAAAAAAAAATATATATATACCAAATAATCTAATTTGGACATACGCATTGGTTTTCTTGTTTGGTCATTTTTGTTTGTTTGGGATTTTTTTGTCTGAGTTTCTATCAGCAAAACATCTCATCAGCAAAACTACTTGAGCACGAGGAGGAACAATGCTCCCCTAATATAATATTGGATAATTCCAGCTCTGGCAGCAGAAACTGCATGGGCTCCTGCAGTCAGGAGCACCAAGGACAAAGGCCAGGAGACCTCTGAAGGATGGAAAGGGGCTGGGGACCTGTAGAAAATTTCAGTCACAAGAGAGAGGAGGAGAAGAGAGTAATAATAATGGAGTAATAATAATAGTAGCAGATCCTAGAAAGAAGCAGCAGACTCCCAGTTTTCTCAGGTGGGGCTGATCAGCACAGTTGTGTTAAATGAGTGATCCAGTGCACAAATGACAAATTATGGTTGAGACACTTGAGTTTCTGATATTCAGATTTACTAGAGTATGTCAACATCCTATTCCACTGGAAATCCAAGGTGTAGCCTGCTCCTCATAAACAAGCAAAATGCAGAGGGTCTCTCTGACCTCATGCAGAGTTTAACAGTGTCAGCATGTAGAAACAAATAAATCACAGGTATTTATGGGTACAGGACAGTCAGTCTCCTCCTAATTCAGCTGCTGGTGTATTGGTCAGATAAACTGTGCCTGTTTCTCCAGAAGCTGCATGGATGAGACCTCTGACAGCAGATGGACTTCTGAAATAGAGATACCTGTACAATGCACACCTCAAGTTAAGCAAGAGGAATCCCAGCCCTGCTGTTTTTATATGCATCCCAAAACAACTCACCCTTTCACCATCCAGAAGCAGGTGCACTCTGAAGTTCATGGTCTCATTAAGAACGATCTCTTCATTTCTGTACAAAATCTGAAATATTCTGCTGTAAACATTGTTTTCATGAACGCAGGTCGAGCAAAGGCTGGAATCACCTGCACAAAACACAGACATACTCCTGGTGTGATTTCAGCAGGGAGATTAATTTGTATCCTATGATTTGACTCCAGGGTTACTGAAGTAGTACTTGTAATTAAACACTTGCATTCTCAATAATTAATTGTAGTAGAGCAGGCTGTTATTGTGGGTTGCAGGTTCACAGACATGATATTTAAAGCAAACAAATGTTAAACTGTAGGCAGGCTGGATTTCAAAGTAAGAACACTTGATCCTTTGACAGCACTTATCCTATTAACTTTATTTCTAATAAAAGCTAAAGCATCAAATGCTCAACTTGGTGCACCAAGCACCATGAGGACTGGGGGAGACCACCTGTGAAACTTCATCTTTTATCTGCAATGGGCATCTTTCAGAAGAGGGATTTTTCTTGTCATCTCTGGCATTCCCAGAAGTTACTACTTGGGAGGTGGGACAATAGCAGATCTTGTATGCAGAAACTGGAAGTGCAGACACATCTTAAAATACAGAAACATAAAAATATAGTCTTTTTTTCAAGATGCCTGTGTAGTCCTTCAGGTCCTTGGCACATGTGAGAGATGCCAGTTGGGTCCAAAAAAATTGGATAAATCAAAGGAACTCAAGAACCAAAACTCTAAGCTTCTCCACATCAAATTCAGACAATAGCATCACCTGTGTACTGATGTATCAAATGATCACAAATAAACATCATCTAAACGAAGGTGGGATTTATCCTTTCTAACTTTTAGGTGGTGTAGGTGCCTCCAGTGTGTGTATTTTTGGTTACAACGGAACCTATGGAATTTAGGACATAATTTAAAAAAAAATGCATGCTTTACACTGAGCAAAAATTTTTGCTTCAAGTCAACTGCTTTTCGAGCAATTCCCTTTTCAGTAAGAGGAAAAAAACCTGTGGCTTGCTGAGTTATAAAAACTCACATTGGAGGGAACATTCACTGTACTACAGTGAATGTCTTCCAGAGGAACCTGCAATGACAGTGGGACTTTTAAATGAACTGGGCACCAAAGTTAGGAATTTTCAAAGGTTTGTCTTGGCTGGTAATCAGAATGCCCTGCTAATTCTACTCCTGTAGCCCTAGAGCAACAACAGGCCACAAAATTTACTCAGAGCTGGTTTTGTCCCCTTCCAGTGCTCAGTCCTGGAGGAATCTGAGCTTTTGAAAGGTAATGCTTTAGCAAATGGTATTTTGGAACTCTCCTGAGAAGGGTGCTTAAAAAAGGTGTACCAGGATTAGTCCTTCAGAAAGAGACAAATGTGTGATCATCATCAAAAAGTCAGAAGGCAATCCTTTTTAGAAAGTATTGTTTTTCAGAAGGTACTTCTTAGAATTTGCCCCTGTGCAGAATTGTTCTGGCACCAGAAGCTGTGGTAAGATAAAAGTTCAAGGTCTGCTGTTTTGTCAAGAGCTTCAAATCAGGACAGGTTTATTGTGCTGAGATTTGTACATAATTTGCTATCATAGGTCAGTGAGTCAAGACTGACAGGATTAAATATTTTATGAGGTCAAGTTTGGTTGTATAAAAAAAAAATAACAGAAAGGACTTCAAAACAACTAAAAAAAAAAAAAGAAATAAAAAAGGTACTGAAGAAAAGTAGACAAGTAAATGGGGTTTTGCCATTATAAAAATTAGTTCAGTGGTGCCAGTCTTCTGGAACTGGAATAGCAGGGACACTGAAATATCTCAAAAAAGAAAAAAATCATATGGGGTAGAATTGACTAAATGACAATAAGACCAATAAAACTTGATCTAATTAATTAGCAGAACCAAAGTGCTGTCATCCAGACTACATTCAAATAATTTTCCTATTAATGACTTTTATCAAGCACACCCAGGAGCAGTCCAAGTATTTCATCCTGCTATTGTCTTCCCACCACCCAATCTGCACACTAGCTATCCATGAATCCAGCCTAGATAGATACATATTTATTTTCATGTGCTGCACCAGTAAGGCTAGAATCTTTCAGCCTGATTAGCTCTTCAAAAGCATGCAGTCGTATTTATTTTAATTTAAACCTCATGATATTACAGACACTGCAAAAATCATATTAGAGGTACAATGCATTCTTACTCCTAGCTGGCATACAAAGGAAACTTTATGTTATTTGATTTAGATATTGATATACTGGCATTCTTCTCAGAGAGAAAGTTTAATCTCATTTTCTTTTCAAACACACTCCTGAGCAGACCACTCCTCGTGTGTAATTGTTTTCAGAGCTGGATTTGCAAGGTGGCATCAGGAATCATTTCTCTTGTTGGAAAGGTCAAAGTCAATGTCATACAGTGTTTGGGGTTGTCTCAAATCAGAGTATGATGTTACAGAGCCAAAAATCCCTCAGTTTTAAGCAGGGAGACCTGGCAGAGAACTACAGCAGATGAGTGACTGATCCTCCCCTAAACACATCCATCCCTGCCTATTAAGCAGCCACAGGTGGCTTCTCCCCTCTCTTGGAGAACAACCTAAGGCTGCAGCAGGGATTTCCTCAGAGGACAGCTTGGCAGTCTTGGCAATGCTGACAGCAATGCAGGGATCCTGCCTCTCAAACCAAAGGAGAATGACAACATCTCACAGATATTTTCCTTCAGGCTGCAGCACCTGCTGGTGTATTCTGTGCTTCAGGTAGAGACAGGCACCAGGCTACCTCACTCTGCTTGAGCTTCTTGTACTAACTAGAAGCAGATGCTGCTCCAAACATATCCTTCATTGGTCTATGAAAATACCATAATCCAGGTACCTTTTCCAAACTTCCCCTAATTCCTGGGTTTTCTTCTGAAACCTTTGTCTCTCTAAACCCCAGGAGTGTCAGATGGCAGACAGTGGCACTGAGGTTGGCATTTGTCACAGCTGCCACTGTTCAGAGAGGGCTGCTGGCAGAAGGCACAGCAGGTGTAGCCCCTGTTCAGGAGACACAGCAGATTTATCCCTGTGCTCACAAAGGGCCTCTGTCCTTTGGCATAAAGCACAGGAGGGTGTGAGAGAGAAGATTGGAACCACTGGGTTTTCCCACATTCTCTTTCTAGTACAGCCTCAGCTGTTCAAAACCCCAGCAGTCGCAGGCAGCCCAGAGGAGACAGACACACTGTCTGGAAACTGCTGGGAGCTCCCACTCCTAGGGGAGATTGGAGCTAAAACTCTACTGACCTGCATTTATTCCACAGTTTCAAAGAGCTTCGGTGAATTCAAAAAAGAAAGTCTAATTCTGTGGTGATGAATTTTTGATGAGTACATTTCCCTGTCAGTAGATTTATTTGGCACATGTGCAGTATTCCTTATGCTAGAAAGAATCCTGATTTCCTTCCTAAGTTTCTATTCAATTTACTACTTATTATCTTTGGGTTGAATAGTTCTTCAGTTTATCTGGAAAGTGAAAGAGCTCTCAGGGCTGTGAGAGCCTTTGCAAGTATGAAGAGGAGAGTTGTGTTCCACAGGCATTCAGAGAATGAGAAAAACTTTTTTATGCATTCCTCTTTTACTATTCTTTCCATGCCATCCCACCATCATTCCTAGAAATTCCTCCACAGGCTATTGGACAAGGGCATTTTTAAAAAGGAAGGGGAGAAAGGCTCTTTGCACTTATGGATGCTTTGGTGCGCAGGGTGCTGGCACAGACCAGTCACTGTAGCATTTCCTGCTTTCCCTCTCTCCCACAGACCACCTTCCAAGTGTCCCCAGATACACTCCAGTCTGCCCAACTTTCCCATCTGGGTGTTTCTATAGATGGAGGTTTCTAAATATTATTGCAGCACATCATACAGAAATTACTCATCTCTTTAAAGATTCAGAGAGAGGCCCTTGAAAAACTCTCTCCAAATAATCTCTTAAGACAGAAATTGATGGATAGGTGACCTGTAAGCAATTTTGTTACGTATTTAAAACCTAATTTAGTGAGAATAGAAACCATACAATTCTAATCACTGCCAGGACAAAGGCACTGAGGTGGGTTGGGGGGGAGGGGGAGGGGAAGGGGAAGGGGAAGGGGAAGGGGAAGGGGAAGGGGAAGGGGAAGGGGAAGGGGAAGGGGAAGGGGAAGGGGAAGGGGAAGGGGAAGGGGAAGGGAAGACCACCAGGAACCTTAGTCTTATACAGAGACATGTGGCAAACCCCAATCAACCCCCCTGATCAAACCCACTTAACCACAGCTTTGTTGTTGGCAGTAGGTATAATTTGATAAAGTAGATAATGAAATGATCTTCTCTTGACTGTTGTGCTATTTGTGTTTTGAAGGAGTGCAATATGCCAGAGCAATTAGCATTTCTAATTGAAAACACTGAAAGTGTTTTCTGAACACTGAACTTCTGTTCACCAAAACTAAAGTTCAGAAACACTGGAAGTGTTGCTGGATCGACTGGCAGAGTCCCTCAGCTGGTGCAAAGCTGTGACAGGGACTTAAATTTTCCTGCTTTTCAAATATTCTCATTTGTGTTATTTCCCTCAGGAGAACCCTCACACCACTCCCATTCATGTGAAGAGAGGGAAACATTTCAAGGGAAAAGTAATGGAAGGTGGTGGTAATATTCTTGACATTTCTAAGATCTTAATGCACACACCAGATGGATTAGCACTCCTTCTCCCAAACTCCAACTGTCAATTATCCCAATTGTTCACTCCAGGAAACCCAAATTTTACATTTTTCAACTCTGAGCATTTATAGCATTCTTCCTCTGCTTTCATCATGCCTAAATTATATCACTTTCCTTTAAAGTTCTTTCATTTGGTCACTCCTTTACTTGTTTTTTTTAACTGCTATAAAAATAGTTTGAGAAGTTTCATGATTGTTCTAGATCAATATCTCTCCCATGGAACAAACAATGACACGTGCATATCTCAACCTCTGACTTCTGCCAAGGAGAGACTCTGAAATGGCAAAGTCTTGGTGTAGCTTGATGAGACTTGAGATAAATTATTTCCCCAAAGCCACCAGGGTCACATGAGCCCTTGGTGTTTGCAAAGGAATAGGACTGGCTGGTCCTTGAGCCCTCTGCATTGTGTCTGCTATGGCAGTGACTGGAGTGCTCCAATCTCACCAGCTAGAATCTTTCCATAATTACATTTTTGATTGTGCTTCCTCATGATGTCTCTACGTGCCAAATAAAACTGGAATCAATGTCAACCAACAACTTTTTCAAGGATGGTAAGCACTCCACTAAGTAAACCCAGATTTGCCCAGCAGTATTAATCTTTGAAAAGTCATGGAGGTCTGTTCATATTTATTTTTTCAAGGCTTTAAAACATAAATTCCTTGTGGCACAGCCTTATCAAAGAACCAGTGCATGAGGGAATTCTCCTCTGATAAGAGGATACCTTGAAAGCCATGGCTGAGTTTGTTTTGGAGAGGCTAGAAAAGGAAAGTTAAAAGTCCTTCATTACCTCACTTCACATTACTTTCTAGCTCTGCTTCCAGCAGGCACTGGAAGCATGAAGAAACCCTTAGAGTTGGTTCTTTGATTTATTTTAAAGTTACTATCATACTAAGAATCACTTTTAATAATGTTAGATTTCTCCACACAACCAGGATTGTGAGACCTAAATGAAACATGAAAAATTTGTTTCTCCAAAGGAAACACATTAAAACTTCCTGCACAGCAAATTATATCCAAGACAATTTTTCTTCTAGGCCTGTAGGTCTTGGCTACAGAATGCTGAGAACTTCAGGTGAAAACAAACCACTTATACCCCTCTGTATATTTTTGTTTAGTACAGTTTAACTTCTGAGTTTAACAAAGGAAGAGCAGAGACAGCATTAATCTGAACTGTCCTCTATTCTGCAGCCCATAAAAGTATTATTAATTAATACTCTTTCAAAGTGAGAAAGGAGGAAATGTGACAATTTAGTCCTTGCACACTGCTGCTGAAAACATTACATTGCTTCCCATGCCCATGCAAGGCAGAGAACAATGAAAGTAATTTCTTTATTAATATTCTAAATATAAAATTACAACTCCAGGCCTTTGAGAAGGACAACTTCAGGTTTCCAACCAGGTTTCTCTAGAATTAGCTCTCTGCAGTTTCACGAGCACTGTGTCAGAGGTTTAAAATAAATAAGGAGTGCTTAAACCGTCAGGAAAAATCCATACGGAAAACAGATCTAACTTCAGATCTAGCCTCTCTAATGTCTCTATGACTATAGCATTGGAAATTAGATAATTACTCAAATGCTGCAACTTCTTGAATATCTCTTGCTATCTGGGAAAAGCAGTATTATTATGCTGCTATTCAGATAAATGGAAAAGCAAGATTCTGCTAAGTTTTGCTTTAATGAAAGAGATGCTCTTCAATAATGTAGGGAAATCAAGATACTGCAGCTATAAAAAGAGCTTTGCTGTAAATGTTTCTTTATAAATACTAGTGCACACTTGTATTTCAGCCTAATTCATGGTCACGAGAAGCATATCATACTTGTGTTTCCACACAGGAAAATCTCAGAGGCAGATGATACCTTTAAAGGCAGATGGGTTCATTCTCTCAGGTCACCCGTGCACAGACAGAGGGAGGGCACTGCAAGGCACTCACTTGAGAATGAGCTGTGAACGTTTTGAAACTTTCCTACCCACAAACCTTATGTTGCTGCCCACACAGCCATGTGGTGTCAGCAGTTCATGGGATCTCTCTGGATCTGCCTCTGTGGAAAGCCAGCTGTCGGTGAATCCCAGCAGAAGGCAGTTTGAACCCGGCTATGTGACCTCACCCCAGAGCCACTTGGAAGCATTTCCACAGTCAGTTAATCAGGGGTGAACAGGAAGGGTGACAATAAACAGGTAGAAAGAGCATCATAAAATGTTGGAGCCCTGGATGCTGAGAATTTCAGACTTTCTGTGCTGTCAGGCACTGACCCCCAAGAGAGCACTTCATTTGACCTGAAGCCATGGAGAAGGCTTCCAAAGTTGAATGACAGAGCTGAGTTGATGAGTGTGTATTTTGAATAGAAGTTGTAATATCACATGGTGGGAAACTTAAAACCTTAAACCTTAGAGTTTAAGGTTTTAGAATATAGTAATATGTATAGAGCTAAGATGGAGGTTTTAGGGCAGTGGCTGGTCCTTCCTCTTCACCTTCTTCATGGGTTTGGTGGTATTTTGTAATTGAACAGAAAAGTCTACATTGCGGGGCACAGGTGATCGGTTATTGGGTTAAAAGTAAAATTAATTTAGGTATCATTTCTTAATTCGAAAATTTATCCTTAAAAGGCCCTGTAGAGAGAGCTTTGTGGCCATTTGGTACTTTGTTAGAAGCAAATACTGCAGAACTCACAGCTTGTGAGATTGTGACATAGATAAGAACTAATAAACATCTGAGTCTGAAAAAGAAACACCGTCTCACGATTTAATCCTGACCTTGGCAGGAAAGAAGCAAAGAAACAATTAATAAAATAATCACAGAATCCCACAATGGTTTGGGTTGGAAGAGATTTTAAAGATCCTCTAGCTCCAATCCCCTGCCATGGCAGGGGCACCTTTCACTAAACCAAGCTGCTCCAACCCCATCCAGCCTGGACTTGAACATCTCCAGGGATGAGGCATCCACAGCTTCTCTGGCAAACCTGTGCCAGGGCCTCCCCACCCTTACAGGAAAAAAAA
This sequence comes from Fringilla coelebs, assembly GCF_963513975.1. Taxonomy (NCBI): domain Eukaryota; kingdom Metazoa; phylum Chordata; class Aves; order Passeriformes; family Fringillidae; genus Fringilla; species Fringilla coelebs. The sequence continues at coordinate 6,141,385 of NC_140028.1, read as the reverse complement.
GTATTTATTTCTAACATCTAATCTAGATCTCTTTTAGATTAAAACTGTTGCCCCTGTCCTATCCCTATTTGTGTAAAAAGTCTCTCTCTCTCTATCCCTCTCTCTTTTAAGTACTGGAAGGCTGCAATGAGGTCTCCTCAAAGCATTTAAAATCTCATTCTGGAGTAGCTGAAATCTGCCTGCCTGTGATCTGAGTGATCTCTACAACACACAACATGCTGGTTGGTACTGCCATAAATATAACCCAAATCTCTCTCTCGGATGGCCATCTCCCTCACCCATCCATACACATGTTCCTGTTCCTTGGCCTTTACCATTTGAAATTCCCACTAACCACACAAGTAGAGCTGGTTCTTGCTCAGAACCCCTACCAAAAAATAAGAATTTTCTAGGTTTCCTTGACACCTCAAATCTTCTGTTATTACCAGAATTCTTAAATACTTGCAGGCCACACTATTTTGGTATATTTAGAGAAAATTAAGACATGTAAGTGTTCCTCATATGGAGAGTAGGCCATCTTTCCAGAACCTAAGCAAGCACTGTGCTGCAAAATGTAAGCAAAGGAGATCAGAAAACCTTCTGCAAATATCCCTGTTTATCTAACTTTCTTTTTTTCCTTTACCATCTGTTGGAGCCATATGCCTTCTTAAATAAGAACTAATTATAGGCCTCCACCAATACTAATCAAATAGTGGTAACTGTTGCAAATTTCAACTGGAATTTTCATTTCTCCTTGATAAAAAAATCATCCAAACCAGGTTCTGAGAGGGTTACCTTTCTCTGGTTTTCTGCACTTAGGTACACAGCAGTAAAAGCTGCTCACACTCATGTCTGTGTTAACACACACTCATGTCTATGCTAACACATGGTAGAAATTCATATAGAGCTGTGGAAGTAGTAGGAGCTAAAGTACAGCTCCCACCAAGCATATTAGGTGGGGTGACTTTGGGACAGAAAATGACTGTGTCTGATAAATACCCACTGACACATTCTGGAGCAGAGCTCTTGGTGATTTGAGTTTTCCTTCACCTCCCCTGTGCTGCTGTAGTGAGTGAAAGAGAGGAAAGAAACAACTTTGTCACAAAATCATCTGGCTTTTAGCACTGAAGAACTGGAGCAAAGATAGATCCAATACTAAAATTAAATTCTGAAAGAGAGATTCCAGCCTATTTAGAGAACAATATATCTCCTAATGAGCTCAAAAAAGACGAGACTTCACTTTCATGTCCAATGAGCATTTGTATAAATGTCCATTTGTATAAATGTCAATTTGTACCATTCAGGCAAATGTTTTATAACTGTCTCCAGTGTCAACATTATTCTGCTTTGCTGTGTAATGCGAAAAGACAAAAAAAGACTGAAGGATAAAAATAATCCAGTCCTAAATATGGCAAATGAACAGTTGAAGTGCCTTTTGAAAACCCCAAATACTAAATAGCTCTTTCAGCATCACAAGACTCTGGAAATTTCAGACTGTTGTACTGACCTTCCAGGAAGTTTAGAACTATTCTAGCAGAAATTAAGACTAATAAAAGAAAATAAAATAAAAGTGAAATTAAAATAATATGGTTTTAACTCATTCCCCCCATCAGGTAGAGAGTTATTTCCCATTATAACCACCAAGACCTCCCCATGTAAATGAGGTGTGCACAAATAAAAAAGAAATCGCTTCCAGAATTTCATTTCAACTAGTCTTTTCCTCTGGCTACCAATAGGAACATTTTCTTCCACTTTTCTCACCACTGTTCACATAATGCTTTGGCAGATGGGAAACCCCAAATGTTTAGAGGTCCAGAAATGTAAGAGTTGAAATACATATATAAAAGTGTGACTATCTGTATTTACAGACAAGCATAGATATTGCATTAATCCACTGATTATTCCCTTATTGTCTCACAGCATATCTGGCACCCTATCATCAACACAGCAACTATGGATTCAAAAATAAAGGTCCTGAGTTAAAATCCCAGACCTAAAGTCAAACTGGAAAATAAAGATTTCCCTGATGTATCTGTAACACTTTGAAGTCCTCCATCAATGGTATAGATTGGGAACTAAATGTTTCCTAATGTGTTATTTCAATGTCTCCTGTGTTCAATAAGGTGATGGATGGAAATTGCACATTTACCAAACTTTTATCTTGAGCACTTTGGCCAGTTGCACTTTACGCAGAATTGAATATGTAAAGCATTTTATGACAAGCTAATAAAAAAGATGAGAAAAAAATCTAATTTTTCAGATGTAGGATGTAGTTCCTAATATTCCACTCTAAAATAAAAATCCTGAGGATTCAAAAAGGGCTTTAGACTTACAATAAAAGGCTTCAAGGTCCTAAAGATTTTTTCTCTCTGTGTACTATACCAATAATAAGGTATTTCACATCCTTTCTATGATTAATCTTGAGAGCAATTAGAGATAAGAAGAAACCTGATACAAGATAGAGATATAAGAAACCTGATATTTCAGCTGTAGCTGCTGCTGCAGCTGAGGGTCTTTTATTCTACAGCCTGCAAGTTCAATGTCCAGTGAGATGTTCAGGGTGGGCTTGTCACACCCACATCTGCAAAGGGATCCCTCTACATTAAGTTTTTCCTCCACATTCCACTGGACCTGTACAGATCCCTCGCTCATTCATGAGTGACCTGATCCTACTGCCCAGATGGATCACTAGATTTGATATTTATATATAATAGGAGAAAAAGTAGAAACACATCCAGTCCTTGCTTGCCCACAAAAAGGTGGAAGAGCTCTACTTCCAGCTCTTGACCTGGCAGTCCCCAGGTCAACCTAATGTGCTCTAAATTAGATGTTCCTCTCCTGACCCAAGTTCTTTTCATAAATTACAATATAATCCTTGCTCTGCAGACATTTCACAACTACAGTGCTGATTTCTTGAGGCAAAGAAATTACAAAACAGCCTCCAGAAAGGAAGTGAAAAGGAAGGAGATGGCAGAGAAAATAAAAAAATCTCCTGAACACTAACCCACATGCACACAAAAATAAATTTTGTTTCTTTTTGGTGGGAAACAATTTCTGTTCAAAAAAAAAAGCCAATATCATCATGAAGTAGCTTCTAAGTAAGTAAAGCTTATTGCTAATTTGCCACAGGAACTGTTTCCATAAGCCATAAACTTAATTGAAACCCAAAATGTATCCTTTAAATACTCCTTTGAGCAGATATTTTTAAACTTCCCATCCAGCTGAGAAATGAGATTGCTCCTTTCCTAGGTCAGCCAACTCTTGCCTGATTAGTGATTTAATTGCTGTCTATACAGCTCAGCACAAAAATACAATAGATTTTTTCTTTCTTATTTATTTACTTTCCCAATTAGACTCCATCAAGCTCTGCCACTTCTTTTTTTTTTTTTTTTTTTTTTTTTTTTTTTGGTTGGTTGGTTTTTGTTTGCTTGTTTGTTTGAGTTTGGGGTTTTTTTTTGTTTTTGGCCTTTTTTTTGGTTTGGATTTTTTGGGGGGAGGGATTGGTTTTTTGTTTTTTTTTTTTTTACTTTTTTGTTATGCACATCATCTTAATTGAAATCCTCTGGTTTCATCTGTATCACACAGATATAAATCAGCAAGAGACATTTGGGTTTCGTTCTGGGGTTTATCTAAACTGCATTACTTTTCTCCCTTCCTGTGATGTGCCAAAGGTATCATTAGTTATTCTCTTTGGATTGTTTTCTTGTAAGACCATTCATTGCCTTCAGTCTGAGTTAAGGGTCACTCAAGAAAAGGATCACATTTCTTTCTGACCTGTCTGGGTTTTTTTTGGAATAAACTTTGCATCCACATCACAGTTCTGCAGTGAGCTCTTTAATGGAGTAATCACCATGAGATAAAGTGCCTTGCATCTAACCCCACCTGCATTTTGCAACAAAACCTATCTAAGACTTTGAAATTGAAATGGGCCAAATCCTCTTGAAACAAACAATCTCATATAACCTCCCCTGCACTCAAAATTTTAAATGCCTTTAGCTCCCCAAGTAAAGAAAAAAAGCACCCAGAAAAGGCCTTACAGCCGCTATAAGCAGTAATCTTGCACAAAGTTATGGTCAGCTTCTCAAGTTAATCCTGAAAATCAAAGGCAAACCTGAGAAGGAACTCATACAATGGTTTGGGTTGGAAGGGATCTCAAAGCACTTCTTGAGAGACATGAGGCAAATCATGAGGCAACACTGTGCCTCAGTTTCCCACCAACTTCTCCTTTGCTTTGTCTCTCATTTAACCAGTTTGCACCTGGAGAGTTGAATTTTTCTTCAATATTTACCACACTGCTTTCAGCTGCTGTATCTACCTTGGCTGAGAAATACTGCTGAGCCTGGGATGTAAGTCCTTTATGGCTCCCACATGGAATAAATTGTGCCAATATTTCCTTAGATATTTTTGCCTAGTGACAATCATACTTTTCTTTATCCATCAACATTCCCAATAATTTTGAAACTAACGACTCCAAGTGCAGTCCGTGGAGACAAGTTTAAGCTGACAATATTCAGGACATGATTTGCAAGGTTTGAATTGAAGTCCATTTCCTGGAGGCATTATAACTTCTTAAAAAGTTCACAGAAGATAACAGGAGAGACTATGTTGCAGCTACTTACAGCTAGCTCCCGTCCTTACTTTTAAACTCTTTCCCAAAAAATGATAGTATGAATATTATGTATTCAAGTGACATAACTTTGGAGAAAAATATCATTTCTGCTGTTGAGTTAAATTAAGAGAATTTGATGGCAGGAAAGTCTGAGAGAAATACTGGAGATTCCAACTAGAAAATATTCACAGCATCCCAGGATCACAAAATTGTTAGGGTTGGAAGGGACCTCTGGAGATCATCTAGTCCACTTCCCTGCCAAAGCAGGTTGCATCCAGGTAGGTTTTACATGTCTCCAGAGAGACTCCATGACCTGTCTGGGCAGACTGTTCCAGTGCTCTGCCACCTTCCATGTAACAAAGTTCTTCCTTATGGTGAGATGGAATTTCCTGTGCTTTGTTTATGGTCTTTGCTCCTCATCCTGTCGCCGGGCACCACAGAAAAGAGTCTGGTTCCATCCTCTTGGCACCCACCTTGGAGATATTTGTTTACATTGAGCTCAGTCTTCTCTTCTCCACACTAAACAGGCCCAGCTCCTGCAGTTTCTCCTCTAAGAAAGATGCTCCAGACCCCTCACCATCTTTGTGGCCTCTGCTGGACCCTCTCCAGTAGCCCCTGGTCTTTCTGGAACTGAGGAGACCAGAACTGGCCACAATATTCCAGATGTGACCTCACCAAGGCCCATCAGAGGGGCAGGATCACCTCCCTTGACCTGCTGGCCACATTTTTCCTGATGTACACCAGGACAACTTTGGCCCTCCTGGCAGCAAGGACCCCCTGCCATTATTGCACTAATCAGGAAACTACAAATATAAAGTAGGGTAAGACTCAAAGCCAGTAAAAACAATGTCTCTTCTCCTTTCAATACTTTTATAGATGCCTAAAGCCAAGATGTTGTTTTCCATTACCCAGGGAATACTGATTTAGGTTAAGCTTGTTCTACACATATTAAGACACTGAAAAAAATTGCAGTGCCTTTTGAATAAGGCCCTTTTCTACATGCCAATGTCCATGCAAGGTCAGCTGTCCTTGAAAATGAGAGCTATGGGAAATCATGTAAGAGTCCATGGATATGATTCACTGGGAAAAGACTAAGAGCTTGTACTTATTCAAAATTAATAAAGAGAATTTAAAGGCTTGAGGGGAATATTTCATGCAGGAAAAAAAAATTCAAACTTTTTGCAGACAGATTTTTCAAGATTTTCTATCCTGTTGACTCAATTTGTGAGCCAGTCCTGTAGCAATGATCAGAGCTGGAAGGTGACAGTGGGAGCTATGGTGATACCCCTTAACAAAATAAACTTCAAATATGAGACATGCAGAGTCAATGATTACACCCATGTTTTGAGAAGATTTTGTGCTTCTCCTTAATGTATTAAAAAAAAAAAATACAGGGTTGAGGACAACATAAAACCATGGGCCAAATTCGAATCCTGTTCCAGTGATCTCAGCACTGAACTGGACAGCAGGCACTCATAGCTTGACCAGATACTTGGTCTGGGGTTCTGAGTAAATTACAAATGACTGGATTAAAATCCTGTCTCCATGTTCCTAAAGTTGGATCATTGATATACACAGAATCACCCCATACTGTTCTATACCCAAATCTGGGTAACATCTCCCAGTTCTCTAAAACATTACCTAGCCAGAAGACCTTTCTGGAGGGAAAAGATGTCTTTTAGAAACTCAGGAGTTTTGGAAAAGTCACCAGATAAATAAATAGGGAAAAAAAAGTTTGAAAAACATCATTTTTCTGGTTTTTCTTAGTTGCAGCTGAAGTTCTGCATAGGATGAAGGCAAGAAGGTTCTTTCCAAAACTGAATCCTGCAGCAACTGCATCTAAATCAGCCAGGATTACAGCTGAACAGCTGAGTGAATCTTAATTTCTACAACCAGATGAATAATTTAAAGCACACTAACATCAACACCTGGTAAATGGTTTTTTTAATCTTGTTGCAGTTTTCTTCATTTCTACATTTCTCTGGCTGAAATTACTCAAATTCAACTGGTTTTCTTTCATACTTTTAATATGGAATTCAATGTCATTTTTGAGAAAATACTCCGTCAGGCAAGAACTGCAAGTGCACCAGTTTCAAGAAGATTTAATGTAAAGCTGGGTCAGCACCTCTGAAGAGAACTCATGCTGGAATGGCAACTCTTTCTTCAGTGCAGCTGTGCCTTTCCTGCTTGAGAACACTCTTGAGTCATTTGCCACTGGGACACTTCAGGGAACTCTCTCAAAATATACCAAAAAGGGATGATTTCCCACTCAAGCCTGCAGAGATGAAAAACCAAAAACTGCCTACTAGAATAGCTGTGTTTCTTTCCTGCCACTATTGTCTAAGAGGTTTTGTAAGGTTGAACTCTTCCTAACTGAGAATGGCTTTTCCCTTCATGCTGTTCCCTTTCAGCAGCAGTTGTATGTTAAGGGCTACCTTGCACTCAGGTAGTCTCAAAGCTTGCAACAACAAGGATGGAAAAGAGGAGACACTTTGATCAACCCATCCAGCCGCAGCCATTACTAATCCTTTATCTTTTCACTTAACTTCTGTTAATGAACTTTTGAATCAAGAATGCTTCTGAGGCCCCTTTGTCCTGTGCTGAACTACACTGGCAAGGATGGGAGTGATGTCAACATCAGTGCCTTAAATGTGAGGTTTGGGTCAGCAGACAATCAACTTTTCAGCGGAGTATAAAGTATGCTATGACTAATCTCCATAGAGGCATTGCTCCTTCCTGAACTTTTTTGGCAAAACAGGATTTGATAATTTCTCATTTGTACAAAATCACTACCAACATAGTATATTACCCTGTCCCTTGAGTTGGAGGAGCCATCTGAATCAAGAAGTGTAAGTGAATGCAATCAGACCTCTGTGCAGGAATGGGCTGCCTGCCTCATGTGTGTACACTCCCCCTTTTGCCCAGGCTGCTGATGGACCTAAAACCTTGAAGAACAAGGAGAGAGTTTTATCCTTTTTACCCATGAGTAAATTCTACATCTCTACTCAGACTACAAAGCACTTATTTAACCTATAGCTATCACCCTACTGTGTAAGAAAACAAAATACCTCTTCCCACACTTCCCCAAACATGTATTCAACATCCTTTTCTGCGCAAATCATCAAGATTTTACTTGCAATCACCTGGCAAGTGACCTCACAGACACAGGCAAACACTCAATTCCATTCAATTCACTGGAGTTTTCATTAATTAGCTGCCTAACAGGGATGTATCTCCTCAGACACCCCCACAACCTTCAGCTGAACACTAATGCAGGGAGCCCTCCCTCTCCTAAAGATGCTTGTCACTAATGAGTCTCAGCTTCCTTGCATAAGCCAATTTCCCATTCCACATAGCAATTATGTAAATGAAGGTGAAGCTCCTGATAACTTCCATTGGTTCCACTTGGCTCACAATTAAAAAGAAGAAAAACATTGAAAACCTTTCGCTTCAGTCTGGGAAAAGAACTGCTTACCCAGAGAAAGAAAAAAATGAAAAAGGAAAATTTTAAATGGGCTTTCCTCTTTATCCCAAAAGGACAGCAATAAGTGGATGAAACACCACTTCCAGATGATATTCAAAGAGTTTCCTTCATTGTGTGTAGTCATTCAATTTCCTGTTGCAGCTAACAGCTGCCAAAACCAGGCACTGTCAGTATAAACAGTGATCAACATTCTACATTAAATCCCTTTGACATAACATGAAAGCCTCCAATTTTTTGCACAGCTTAGAGGCATTGCAGCACATGAACATTTTTATGGCCTTTACCACATCCTCACAGTGTGGATTTTCCACCTTTACCCCTCACAATGCTAATTGTAGTTACTGTTCATGTCTCTTTTACAGGTGGGAAACTGAGGCAGGGCTTGACTCCTGTTTCCTCAGGAATATTCAATTAAAGTCAATGTAAATTAGGCCTTTGGGAGATCTTGAAGACCTGCCTCTAAGTGCCTAACATTGGAGAGGAAGCCTGTTGGACAGTAGGAAATAAAAATCCCATTTCATTGTTCAGCAACAGCATAAACTCCTTTTTCTCCTCTTCCTAGTATTGTAGAAACTTCTATCACTATAAATCAAAAGAAAAAAAAATTCTGAAGTTTAATTTTGTCTCATTAAAACCTAAAACTCAATTCAACAACCAAAAACAATAATTTTAAAACTCCCTAGCCTTCCAATTTTAATGCACAAAAGAAGTTTGTTATAGAAATCTAAACCTGTTTGGTTCCTGTGCGTAACACTGGTACAGAGCCACACAGCCTTTCTTTGGATCCTGTCAGAGATCCTTTGTAGTGTCCTCTAACCTAAGCCTGGAGCCTCTGAACTCTGGTGAGTGCAATTTCAGTCAAATATTATAATATCTAGTAACACAGAAATCCTTACTGGGTTATTTGTGCTACAGATTTTTCATCTCCCACAAATAAAATACTTTATTAGCATTTAATTATTTTATTTTATTAGTAATACTTTATTAGTGTTTGAATGGAGTTATTACACTACTATCTACTGCCTGAGACAGAGGGAATTAACCCTAGACATTTTTGGGAAGGTCACATGGGGAAAACTCAAATCCTGACTTCCACATACTTCTCAGAGACTATTGATGAGGTTCCCCAGAACCACCTCATATCAGCACTGCCCTGTGGTTGTACCCCCTAGCCTTAATCAAAAGTTTTTAGGATGGGATCTGTCTCATTTTGGTCACAGGAAGGGCAAGCAACAAATTAGTTTTTGGTTTTTTGGGGTTTTGTTTTGTTTTTGGTTTATTTTGGTTTTTTGTTTGTTTGGTTTTTTGGGGGGGAGGTTGGTGTTTGTTTTGGGGTTTTTTTCTTTGTTTTGGTTTGGTTTTGTTTTTTGTAATATCAGTGCAAGAAATTAAGACCTAATAGCAAGAATCACTGTAACCCAAAATTCATCCTTCAGACCTGTGGAACAAGGTCCTTCCAGGGTTACTTTGGAGGGAAACTTGCACAACAACCTTAGGCTACTCAACCTGATTCCAGGACTACCCAAGTCTGTAATTGTTGCTAAGATCATGTGAGAAGCTCCCATTCCTCTTCCTGGAACTGGGAACCCAATGCCAAGACCAGCAGACAGAGAGGCAAGAGATGATTTAAATGTATCAGGGACATGGTAGAAAATGTGCCTACATGTGCAGAACGCAAACCTAAAGCCAAGTGATTTTCACCTGCATAAAAGGCTTCCAGGTGAAGTGTGAGATGAGAGAAAACAGATGGGCTGACATAAATAGACAAATCCGGGAAATTACTGGATGATGTTAGTCTCCATGACTGGAAGTACTCTCAACACAACTTGGCTGAACTTGCTTAGACCTTCACCATTACTGTTGGAAAAACATTATTTGGAGAAAGAGAGGAGGCTCAGGGAGACCTCACTCAGGTGTTTCCATCATTTTCCTGGATAAAACTTGACCTCTGGCTATACAGTTTTCCATCTCCTGAGAAGGCTCACAGACAAAACCAACATTATTGTTGGCCAGCACCTCTGCTGGGCTTTGTGTGAGTTTTTCTGGAGTGAAAATTATGGAAAATAAACTTGGCATGATAGCAATAATTGCACAAGTGTGAATGGTGCCAGTCCTCCTAAGATAATAGCCAGCAAACTTCTCTCAGAGCAAGAGACAGGATGCAATGTGATGACAGAGACATTTAGCACAAATGCAGCCTCTCAGGAGGGAATTTAGCTCAGGGAAGATGTTTATTAGGTCACTTTAATATTATTTATTAGAATAAACCAGGATAGAGTCAGGCTAAAGATTTTCAATTTAATTTTTTGCACTTGGCAGTACAGACAAATGCTCCTGTTTACATCACAAGAACTTGGCCTTGAAGCTGAGTTAACTCACAGTAACAAGACATGCTGTGATATGCAGGTGGAAAGTGCTAGACAGAAGTGTCAAGACCTCATAGCTGTTAATAAAAAAATACTAAATATAATAAATCAATGTATCTGAGCCGTTTAAAATTAAATAGATTTTCCTCCCGCATTTTAATTGTTTGCCCTGTTGCTTCTGAAGACATAAATATGCACCTTCCTTTATACAGGACAGGCATTAAGGTTTCCCAGAAAATTGAAGCGTATTGCCCAGTAAAAAGGAAGGTGTCTACATCTGACTGAGAGCATCCCAAAGGTGGAAAAGGTATTAAAGAGAAAAATTTCCACCAAAGTAGTATCTGGCTGCATATGTTGTGCTACTCAGATACTGTGCAGAAGGGATGTAGCTAAGCTGGTGGGGGAAGTGATTTTTGCTGCTTGAGTTTTAAAACTCTTTTCCTCTTAACAGCCCTTAACTGCACATTCATCTCAGCTGGTGTCTGTTTCATATTCACAAATTGTGCACCCAAAATTTGATGGTCTTGGAGCAAGTGAGGCAGTGCAGCTTCCTCCCAAGGGAGCTCTGCATTCATCTGTGCTCAGCATGGGACTCATCTCCTGCACCTGGCCCCAGAGGTGTCCATCACTCACCAGACCTCCCAGAGGAGTTTCCCATGTTGCAGTGCAGCAGAATGGCAATACTTTTAGTGGGCAGGTAGAAGAAGTAGTTTTATATTTTCCTTTACACATAATAGGAGGAGTCCTAGACCACCCCTTCCCTCCCTCATTCTGACACCCACACTGGAGTGCTGAGGGCCAACAACTTCCACCACACAGTCCCTTATTTCTTGCCATGAAGGACTGCAGTACTGGTGAAACTCCAGAGCCTCTGTCTGTATTCAGACTGTCAAAAGCAGAAGTTTGTTCACTGCTGAAGATTTTCCAAATGCATACTAGTAAATTCTGACATGTTAATGTGTAGAGGTTCCAGGAAAAATATGTTCACAAGCAGAATTAGTCTCCTAATTTTGGATGTGGTACAGCAGCTATGATGAAGTTGCAGCATAATTCCATTAAGGACATCAGCCACATTTAAAAACCTCCCACCTAGAAGAAAGTCGGTGGTTTTAATTACATTAGCAGACTCCCAGATTACTGTTATCACTGCAACTCATTATGCAGTGTGTAGTAGAAATAGTAGGTCAAACATTTCCCTCTTTAGATCTGCTGGTTTATTCCCTAAAATGTAAACTAACCATTAAAAGTTTCAAAACCATGAATAATTATCTACTCTCCTGCACTTTAACATATCCCAAAAAAGTAAAAGCTCTTTATATTAAGTAATTAAGTTTCACAATACCCTTATGATACAGCTTCAATTAACCCCATTAGACATATGGGGAAACTAAAACAGAGAGAAGCTGATTGCTCAAAATCAGAGCAGAAGAGCTCAGCAATCATAGGAATTATAGACTACCAAATCCTTCTGGGTCCTCAACTCCTCCAGCTATCACATTCCATACAGACACATAGCTTGGTGCTACAAAGACTCAGGGATTTTGTTCCTGATAAATTCTTTCCTGGATTTCTTCTCCTGGTATTCACTGGCTTGAGTGATGGCATTGGATATGGGATGTTGGTCATAGACACTGGTTACCACCCACAGTCTCCTTTTTGTGGGTGTTCTTTAACCAAATGAAATGCCTGTAATGTAGGGATCTTCTCTACACCATGCTTTCAATAGTTTCTTTTGTGACAGCAAGAAATGCTGAAATAACTTTTGGGGACCTAAATATGGGTAACAATTTCATGGCTGTTTTTTCTAACACAACGAGAAAAACACATTATCACTTAATAACAGGAATAAGTCTATCTCCTGTTTTTTTTTTTTTCTAATGAACTTTGTTTGCTTGCTTTTTGTTTGAATATTAGCTTTTGATACTAACAGCTGATACCTGTTAGGTAATGTGCAATATCATCCCTTTAAGCTGAAAAATCAGAAGTTAGAGTACCATCCCTCAGTTACACACTTTTCTTGTCATGCTATACTTTCTAAATTATCCACAGCATTATAAAATGCGCTTGTGAAATGGATCTCTCAAAGTTATAGCCTGCAATAGTAGAATAAAAAAATTATGCCTCAGAGTTGCTAGAGACTGATTTTATCACTTTCTGCTCTGACACAGGAAGCTGTAGTGAGCCGACTGCTCCACTGAACTCCCCACTTTACATGCAGCCCTCAGAGGAACATTTAAATGGACACCGTGTAATTTCAGGGAGTTTTATGATCTTACCAGTGGAGGGGGTTGTGGTAGCAAATTTTACTACTCATTATGACTTCCCACACAGATATGGAAGGGGAAGAATAAGTTACACATCATCTGCAGTAGAACGTGAGCTTTTACCACCTGTCTGTAAAGGCCAAGTATGTAATTTTGAACTTCCTTAGTTCCTGATTCCTAGTGCATCATTTTTATGCTACCAGCTACACAATTTAAAATCAAGGGCAGACCATGGGTTTTCCTAACATTCTTCCTCAGTATATCAAACAGGATAAGCTATTTAAGCAACAGCTTATCTAATAAATAAGCAAGATGTATTTAAGCCAACAGGATTGTTTGTAGGTTTTAAGTAATAAATCAGCATTTTACTACACATAAGTCACTGACAAAAGTACCTGCTTCTGAGAGATTAGGTCATACTCACAAATATTACATTACTTATAGGGTGGAGAAAGTTGTTTGCTCATGCCATAAGAAAGCAGAGCCAAATTTACATTATCCTAGGTACAGAAAGGAAGAAATCAAAAAGCAAAATGTGCTTTGGTTCCCTCAAACCTTGCTCCTCTTTGAGCCATTTGGCTTGGCATTGTGCTTCAAGTACATCCCATAATTTCTGCAAGTGCAAAGACAATGGAAATTGTGAATCCCTGCTCAGGATACAACTTGCTGTTAATTCATGAAAGGGGTGAAAACTGTATGAAATCCAAGGCAGAAAGGGTAGTTAAGTGAATCTATAGACATACAGATATTACTTCTGGGTGAGAAATCTGTAGGAAAGCAAGTGCTGAGTTTCAGCACTGTCTGCAGGCTCCATGGTGTCACACCAACAGGGAATGCAAAGAGGATGAAGAGAGTCTGAATTGTTCTATTCCTCAGCATGTTACACAAACCTGATGTCTTCCTCAACTGAGCCCTCTAACTTCTTGCCCAGTTTGTTGTAGTTCCATCTTTGTCTTCCCAAAGATTCCCTCAGTCTTTTTGTTAGAGAGAGAGCAAGATCAGGTCTTGAGGCAGCAAGAGGCTCAAGGCTGTCTTTCACTCTCTGTGAAAATGGATCCCAGGCAATGAAGTCTAAAGCAAAACTGGGGTTTTTCTTCCTGGGACAAATGGTCCAATGTCAGGGCTGACCAGTGCATCTAAGCACAGTTTTATTCCATCACACACACCCCATCTATTCAATTTAAACATCAAATTTAAATGTAAGCGCTTGAAGGGCAATCTCAATCCAGCAAAAGTACTTATGCCTAAATGGACCAATTTGTTTACACATTCTTCACACACTTAATGGGTATATAAGGCAATTGTAAACAGAAAATTGAAATTGCTGCATTCAAATCTATTTTTTTTTCGTTCAATCTGATCATGACAATTCATTTGCAAAATCATAGACTCATAGGATGGTTTGAGTTTGAAGGTACCTTTGAAGCTCACCTAATTCTAACTTCACTGCTTTGAGCAAGGACATCTTTCACTAGATTATGTGGCTAAAAGCCCTCTCTAACTGATAGTATCTGAATTTTTTAGCTTCTTTTAGCAATGAGAAAAAGAAAAAGAAAATTAATCCTAATTAAAACTGCGTGAGTGGACATCATGTGTCTCTAATTACAGCTGTTTGAAAGGCAGTGAGTGTTCCAGTTGTTTCCACTATAAAGATATTCACAGAAAGCAGGACAATACTTTCTCTGAAGTGGAAATGGAAAAGAAAAACTGATACAAATGAGAAACCTAACCCAAAACCAATAATTCCAAAGCAGCTGCCTTTTTTAAAAATTAATATTGAATATACTTCAGATATGTCACAATTCACATACTGGAGCTGTGTTATGCACTCAAAGCACTGGCTAAATCTCTATGGCTTCGGTTTAGAGCATTTCAGACTAGCTATAAAAATGTCCCTTTCTGGACATAACAGAATTCCTGCCAAATCATCCATAACTTTTCCCTCTTGTGGCATCATTGCCTTACCCGGGACATAACTTTTCTTCAGATGGAATATTTTGAGGCAGCTGCTATAAAGTGTCTCTAGCTATTTGGATTCCTTTTGCTTATCTTACATGTTTGGAAGGTTATTAAATTATATAAATATTTGTATCTCTGAAGCAGTGCCATTATTTTACAGATAAGACACAGGTTTTCCTGCTGTGCGTGTTCACTGTTGTAACATCTAGACTGAAGGAATTTTACAGAGATGTTCCTGACAGTGATATCAATGGGAAATTAAACCAATTAGCATTCCTTAGCTAGAACAGTAAATTAAGCAAATCCTTATAAAAGGCCCTCATATACACTGGAAGGCACAGAAAATTCTGTAAGCTTTCTAATTTATGGTTACATCTCATACATAGTGTAAAGCTTCAGAGTACTGACCACAGAGTAATGTCCTAGAGATCTGTTAATAGCACAGAATGCTTTGCTGAACCTCAAATTGAATTCCTGGTTTGTCAAACTTCAAACCCAGCTTCTATTTCCCAGGATACTTTTTTGTTCATTTTTTGAAATTTATGGTGAAAATATAGTCATAGTTTTAGTCTTACAAGATATAAAAACAAACTACTACACCACTTCCACAGCTTCATTTTCAATTAATAAATTACAGTGCCACTACAGAAAGAAAATATTTTTTTTTTCCATAATACAGTTGATTTTTTTTTTCTATTAGTGCCAGAAACTATTTCTAAGAAAAGAATAAGACAGTTGTTCTCATTTTGGAGTCTTCTCCTTGCTCTTGTCTTTCACCCTGAAAAAATCATCAGGAACATTATTTAAAGTCCTGAATCAAGATGCCATCTTTGATTATTTTCTGAGAAAGACAAGAGCACCATCTTCTTTCTATGTTGACTACATCACCTTTCTTACCTCTTATTATTACTTGCCTAATTTGCATAGATACATGAAGGCACAAGCTGCAATCACAGCCTTTTTGTGACAAGTCTTTTACGAGCACAATGAAAATGTCTCTCTCTGCAAAAGTTCCTGTAACTTCTTTTATAGTAAACTGGCAGAAATAGGTGTGATTCAACTCATCTTAAAATAGATATGTTAAATTACTCCCTCAAATTACCTGTTTCTCTCCTCTGGCTATAAAGGGAGACTGGCTGATTAGCTTAGGTAGAGACACCCACAGCACAGATTTCAGCAGTTAGATAAGATTATTTCTACCCTTAGCCACAAGTTTCCAAGGCTTCTTCCATCTTGCAGCCATAATTCAAGTTACAGATGATTTATTGCCTGCCCTTCCAATATAGCCTAACATATCATTACAGGACAACTGTTTCCTGCTGGTATAGAAAGCTTGGTGAAATAAGATTTGCTAGAAAGCTAATTTATAAATCATGCAATACACCCTCCCCAGGGAAGAACCATTATTACCTCCAGTTGGCAAGAGTATATATAGATATGTTGTAATGAATTAATATTGACTTCTTACTTAACAGCTGTTATTTAAACTGACATCTAACTGTCATCTATAGATCTCAGGTTACTTAAATCCTAATTTTTAAGATGTTCTGTATCCCACAGTCACTAGGAAATCCTGACCACCTGTATTTTCAAGGAAACATCACTCCCTGAAACATCTGTAATCTGTGATGACTTCCCGAGCAGAACACTGGGACATAATCTACCATCCATATTTTTATTTTTTTATGATGTCCTAAAAATACTTGTAGTTCCCATACAGAAACACAGTTGTTCCTTCCTGAAACTCTAACAAATTAATTAATACTACACCCCAAAGTCTTTCATTTCAGATGACGCTGACACTTTGTCAGCTTGGTTGTGTAGCAAATTCTTTATTGCAGAATTACTTGCTAAATATGAAAGTAAGACATAAAGAGGTGGAGATAAATGAGAATGCAATCATGCTAAATTATTTTCTTACTGGAGAACCCTTCTAACAACTGGGTCCAGACATGCTGCATGCTCCTTCATATAATCCCTCACTCTCCTCTGCATTTTAGATCCATAGAAGGTCAATCCCTCACTCTCCTCTGCATTTTAGATCCATAGAAGGTCATCCCTTAATTGGTGATTCACAGCCTTCAACAAAGATGCCTGTCCCTTTCTTGTAGGAGTTTAACTAACTAAAATAAGTAAGAAACAGCTTTCAGAAAAACATAAAGATGACAGCAGAAAAGAGCAGATGACACCAAGCAGAAGTGTTGGTCTGAGGGGGAGTAGGAAGGCTCCACAAAGGGATCTGTTCAGGCTTTATCCAAGGACCTCAATTGTATGAAGCAGTGAGGTGGGAATTCCTCTTTTCTCCCAGGTAACGAGTGATAGCACAAAGGGAACAGCTTCAAGTTGAGCCAAGGGCTGTTCAGATTGGATATTAGGAGAAATTTTTTCACAGAGAGGGCTGTCAAGCACTAGAGGAGGCTGTCCAGGGAAGTGATTGAATCATCATCCCTGGAGGTATTTAAAAGACATCTGGATGTGGCTCTGGGAGACATGATTTGGTGGTGGACTTGGTCATCTCAGGGATCTTCTCCAAACTAAATAGGTTCTATGAAAACACTCAGTTGTGCTATTTACCTATTTCTTAACTAACATAAATCCAGCACAGGAGCATGTCCTGCAGAATTTTCTAGTATTTTCTAGACCTCTCTTCAGTGTGTCATAGTCCCTCTGATACATGCTTCCTCAAGGAAATCTGAGGTTATTGAAGCTGCCAGTTATATATGATACTGCTCCGAGTTCACACTGACTCCAAGTGATGCAGGACAAATTTTCAGTTTCATCTGTCATATCTCCAGAATGACAATATACCTGCTCTTCAATCTAAGCACTAAATCTGCTACACCAACATTCCAGACACTTGAAGCTCACAGGAATTTACAGCTCCATGAACCACCAGGACAAACCCTGGTTTTGGTTCTGATGACAGACTTCAAGGAGCTTTGTTAATAAAACAGGGTTGTCTCCTGAATAGAATTCTGGGTACATTTTGTGGGGTTTCCTCCTTCTGTGATATAGATAAGAATTGTATATGTTTGTTTGTAACAGTTGATTGTCAAGATTTTCATAATTTGTTGCAAGCTGTCCATTTTTGTCATCTTTTTGGCACTCAGTGAACAGGAAATATCAGACCTTATTGCAGACTTTAAGCTGTGATTTGTTATTTAGTTTGCCATTTTGACATCCCAGTTTTAAGTACCTTTCTATTGAAACTGGCATGTTCCAGGCTGAACAAAAAAGTAAAGTAAAAGTAAAAAAAGTAAAGACTGAACCAATACTAGTAAGTAGTGACTTCTGAAAATTTAGGCTCTGAAATCAACAAACCAGGGTTGAACATGACACATTTATCCTCATGTACTGAGCTGCAAATCTGGCTTTAAGGAAGTTTGAAAACCCAGTGCTGAAGGTTGAAAATGCACATTATTGGGCAGAGGAACACTCATGCAAACCCTCCAGGGCTAAAATAAGCCTACTTGTAAAGTGCAAAGACAACATTTTTCAGGCATGAACTCATTCAATGTATAACCATTTTCATATTTAAATGTTTGAAGAGACTTGTTTTAATTTTGAAATATTATGTTTAGCATATTTATATTTAGAATAAATGGAGATGTTATGTTTCTAAAGGAGACACCATAATTTTAAAATTGCTTGATCAAGAAGTTCAGGATGTTTTCTTGCTCAGTGTGACTTTTGATTAAAGCTGCACATTTCTGAGATGAATCCTTGATCTTAACCTTGCCTTTTGACATTTTGTATTAGCCTCATGGAAAGAATTATATAAAGCTACCTCTCTATCCATGCATAGATTCAGTGATGATAAAAAGCAAGATGTCCTATTCATTTCCTTGTACAAAGGATCCTAACATAAGTACAGTCTCTTATCACTGATTTGTTCTATAAACCAAGGTTCATTTCTCAGTGATGCTGAAATTTGAGATGATGGCATAACTGACCTGCTTGGGATCAGCAGAAAGTTTTCTTTCTTAAATGCTTAATGCTTTGTTAAAACAAACAGCATCTATTTTTATTTATTTTTGGTAGTGCTTATTTCTGCTTCTAAACTCACTGGTAGCTCCTTAAAAGCCTCGTTTAGTTAAGAGAATTCATATCTGAAAAGAATTCTGTTCTTCAGAAACTTGTGTGAGCAAATACTCATTCGCTGTGTTTATATAACTCTGTGGCTGCCACTCCATATATTTATTCCAAATATTAATTCAGGTGGCAAAAATCTCTGAGTAAAGTAGGGGATATTACAATAGCACATAGCTTTTCATCAATGCAGAAAACAAGACAGCTGTTGTCTGGGTGCAATTTGCCTACTGAACTGGTGTGCCTCACCAATGTTTAGAGCAGTGATGAATTTTAAAGGAATCCCAAGACTGAAATTTACATCAGAGTGAAGGCAGCAGGAATCACTGTGTGGGGAAATTAAAGACATGTAAGCAAACCTGGAAGAGAAGAGAGCTCTGTGAAGGCCAGCTCACACTGGAGAGGAAAGTCTGAAACGGCTGCATGGCTAATGTTACCCCAAAGGTGAAACTCAACCTTGGCCCCAAGCACCAGAATTACTGTGTCAGCTCTCTACATACAAACAGCTGGATTCTGTCCCAACCAGGCCTTCACTGATGCTGAAGTTTTGTGTTTCAGACTCACTGTCCAGGGGAAGAGACTTGTGGACTGTGTTGGTGCTTGCAGACCCTTCTTGGTTTTGGCTTTCTCCACTCGAGAAAGGTCTTGATTCTTTCCAGGTCTTGATTTTGGGTTGGGATGCTGTTCAGCACCTCCAACACTGTGGGACCTACTCCATTTCCATCTGAGTGATGTGATCCAGCTTCTGGAGGGGGGAATTGAGGGTTTCCAGCTTAGCTGAAGGTCTACAATGCAAATTCTTGTTGCCATAAATACTTTTAAGCTTCCATCCTTGAGGCATTTATGGAAGGCCTTGACTGGAAGATGACTGAGACATGCCCACAGAAATATCACATCAGTCAGAAAGATCTATTGTTTGATCCTTTTTTTTCTCTGGTTTTTTTTTCCTTTTCTTTTGGAATATAATGGAATTACTTCTCTTAAGATGGTGAATTAACAAGTCTTAAAATGTCTGATCATAGAATTATAGAAATTGTTTGGGTTGGAAGGGACCTTAAAGATTATCTCAATCCAGCTCCCCTGCTACGGTCAAGGACAGCTTCCAGTAGACCATGGGCCCCATCCAATCTGGTCTTGAATGCTTCCAGGGATGGGCTCATCTCTTATGGCCTCACAGCTGAAGTTACCTAAGACAAGTGATCCCCAAAACACCTTTTCTCACAGTGAAGTGAGCTCTGGATATAATTTGTATTTATCAGGTATGCTTTATTTTATATAGAAAATGCCTATTTATTTTCAGATTGCTTTTAATAAGCTTTGAAAATAAACCCATTTGTTTGCTAAAGCATAAATTTCTACCCCTTTTCTTCATACTTCAAAAACAGTAACCTTACCTTCACTTAATGGAGGAAGAAATTACCTTTCAAAAAGTTATTGAGAGTAATGACTGCAATTTCATACTGTTCCACAAGTCATGGTGCTGTTTCTCCTTGCTCTAATGAGCAGCTAACTGCAACTGTTTGTTTTGACTGCATTAAGAAGCCATTTACAAGAAAAGGTTTCTCTTTAATAACCAAAGCAGAATTCCTTTACTGGGAATTGCTCTGAGATAGTCAAACATTAATGAAGAGATTACCATCACTGCTTGTTTATTAAAAACAGGCACAAACATTTAATTATGGAGCATATCAGAAATGCAAATGACCTTTCAAATTATGTCTTAGGTGAAAGGTTGCCACAGATTTTATTAAATCATTTAATTTATAGGAAAAGGAATTCAGTGTGGATTATCATGAACTTGTATAATTCAGACAGAGGCTATAGCAAAGTCCTTTGTTTTAGGGACATGGGTTAGTGGAGTTTAATGTGTTAGGGTAATGGTGGGACACAAGAGATCTTTTCTAACCTAAATGCTTCTATGATTCCATGATTTTCTGATGCTCCTACTTTTTTTTTCTTTGCATGCCACAATTGAAATTGTGCTTCTTCTTGTCACCTGAAGTCAGATATTCCATTTTATGAAAAAGCACAAAATTTGTGGGTACACAATTTTACATCACCAATAAAAAGAGTCAATGTGTAATGGCAACCACAGCTGCTTTTTCTTGTCTGGAAGAAATAATCTATCTTACCTCCTTGCCTTTTATGAGAAAAAATGAAGAAAGAACCTCATTTCTTGGCTGTCCTTGGCTTTCTGCACTTTCAAACAATAACCCAATTTAATTGACTAAAATTAGATGGAAGACTTCTACAGTCCAATACAGATTAGCATAGCCAGTGATAATTTTTCTTAAATACTTTTTATTACTTGTAATTACATTTTCAGGTCAAGTTTTCAAAAATATTTGTCTATTTCGAGTATTGAGAATTGGTAATGTGGTACTTCTTGGTGGAGCAAAAAGGAAATTCAGGACATATATCAAAGTCCTGAGTAATTTCTTTAGCTGTATGTCATGCAAAATATATTTTTTTCTTAATATTCACCCAGCAAAACAATTTCCTTGGCCTTTAGGTAAACAAGTAGGCAAGTTGGAAGTAAATGAGCATTGCTGCTTGCATGGCAGTGAGGCATAGTGGTTGAAAACTTACCAAAAAAGCCAATTGCAGCTTTCATTTATTAAAGAATAATCGTTTCAAAATAGTAATGCAGTCAAGTGGTGTGTAGACTACTGCAAAACACTGCAGAAGGGATAGAAATTTATATTGGGTTTATCAGGCATCTTCAATGCTGTAATTCACCCTCTAAGTCTCTGCTGGCATTAATGCTGCCAAGATTTATTCCCTGCATACCATGTTCTTTAACTTGTCCTCTTCTGTACTGTTCTGGTCTCTATTTTCCCCTCTTTCATACAGTGCAGAACATCAAGATAAAACAGCTAATCCTAACTGTTTCTGAGCATTGCTGTTTCTCCCAGTGCTCTGAGGAATGAGCAAAAAAAAGATGGTTTAAATACATGTTTTTAATAAAAGCTCCAGCAGTTTTTCAGCTTGTGCCTGTAGCCTGGAAATCAATGAATGACTGTATGTTCACTATTTCTATGAATCTGTGCCCCAAAATTTACATAGTAGCTTAAAATCTTATGGTAGGCACTTAGTGGGTCATAAGACAACTCAGGCAAGGAGCTAATCATACAAATTGTAACTGTGAGATGGCATCTTCACTTTCCTGCTCCTCTGGCTATTCATGCTTGGGTCCCACAGGCTCAGCCCGCTGCCTGCTGCAGGCAGACACCATCGCATGGTGACATTAACAAGCCATGCTGCTGAAGAGCACCAGAGGCCAAAGCCCCACAAATCCACTCAGAAAGGCATTTCTAGGGTTTAAATTCAGGCTATGTCTGCATTAACTCAGCTCTGTAGGAGGGGTGCTGAGGGCAATGCAGTTTGTGCTGTTATGAGCTGTACATGAATGAGCAGAGAGCATAATTTCTTCACAAGCCCAAAGCAGTCTTCAGTCATGGTATCTATTAAAAGACAGGAAGCTGAATTTCGTGGGGGTATGAAATCTGCATGACAGCAACTTGTGCACAACAAGCCTTGTTCCCTCTCTCCTTTTCACTGCTCAAAAAATAAGGAGCTTAATCTGGAACATAAAGCCTGTGAGGAGCAGATGAGGGAGCTGGAGTGGTTTGGCCTGGAGAAAAGGAGACTCAGGGGAGACCTTATCATTCTCTACAACAACCTGAAAGGAGGTGGGGGTCAGGCTCTTCTCCCAGAAAACTTGTGAGAGGACAAATGGAAATTACCTCAAGTTGAGTCAAGGGAGTTTAAGGTTGAATATAAGGAAAAAAATTTTTCCCTGAAAGAGTGGGTAAGCATTGGAACGAGCTTCCTGGGGAAGTGGTGGAGTCAGCATCCCTGTAAGTGTTCAGAAAACAAGCAGAAGTGTCACTCCACTGTATGGCTTAGTGGGCAAGGCAGTGCTCAGCCCAAAGGCTGGACTTGATCTTGGAGGTGTTTTCCAGATTTTATGATTGCATGATTCTGTGAAAAGTCCGCAGCCACGAGTCTTGTCTTGTCTTTAGGGAAACACAGCTTGCTAAAAATGCTTAGGAGTATGAATGAAATGTATATGTTTTTACAAATATATTTATGTTCACAGCATATTGCTGCTCATGCACCCTGACTCAGCACAAGGTAATGGTCAGCCCTGAGGATGTGAATGACCACACCACAGGGGCCCCTGGGCTCCAGCACAGCTCTCCTGTGATTTGACTGAGCCACACAGCCCACTCTCTTCCTAAATTTTACACAGGATATGGATAAACTGTGGACCACGTGGAGGTCACCAAGGCTTCCTGCACAACCTGTCAGTCCTGTGCCATGGATGGAATTCTGGAATTCTTTCTGCTCACATTTGGTTGGTCACCACCAAGGGACTGCCTAGCACAGACTGCAGCTTTCCCTCTGCTGAATTATTGTAAACTGTGAGGGTTTTTGCCTCTGTTGTTGAAAATATCTAGTGGGAAGCAAACATTGCTAATGCTGTCAGTTCCCAAGGTTTTATCGTAAATCCTGTACATTTAATAAAAATAAAAAGCCATGTGCATTGGAAGATAAATACTGCCTCCTATTTATTTTGTATACTTACATATTTTATATATTTTATTACTGCATAAATTCACAGATTTTACTTTATGAATTTACATAATCATTTCCAAAATATATTCTCAGTTTTCACAGATCCTACGAACCCGATAAGGAAAAGATTAAAAATACTTCCTTTAAACCGAACTTGTGAATTCCACTTATTTTATAGTCATTCTTGCCAGTGAGGTAGGAGTTTATTCACTATTTTATATCACCCTTGTTTTGTTGTAATGCTATTTTAATAGGAGTGTCTTATTGAAACATGCACAGCGATTTAATTAGCCCTATCCCAGGTATCCACATACTGAGGGAGATCAGTGGCATGAAAAAAACCCCACATTATGGCCCATGTACCTTTAAGTTCAGTACCATTAAATAATGCTCTCTTGCAGATCTATGAAATCAATTAGGAAGTACTTGCAAAGATAGCCAAGGAGAAACTGTTAAAGCCTTAATGGCTTAAATATCCCTTGTCTCGATGTTAGCCCTATAAAGCTATTAGAGCCCAGTCTGGATTGCATTAGCACCATGAAAGTCAAGTGCTAATCCTGTAACTGCCCTGCCAGCCTCGCCTCTCCCCTGCCCATGCGTCTCCATGAGTTGTTTCCAGAAGAACTGAAAAAATCTTCAGTATTTTTTCAATGCTGAAGATGTATGAGGGAGAAGAAAACACTATTTTGTAAAAAAAGTAAATACAAACCAAAGTTTTTTCTCTACAGGAGTAGTTTGGCTTTTATATTGTTTGTTATTGAGTGGTTTTTTGCCCCAAGAAAGTAAAGTTCTACCTGTCTTCACAGGAGGTTATTTCATTAGTTTAAGATTACTTATGCCAGAAAGTGCTGTAATTCGAGGACATTTCCAGAAATCTAAGGAACTCCAGAGAATTCTGGATATGCTAAGGGCAAATTACAGTGGAATATGTTGTAAAATAATACTTTTTTCCTTGAGAATTTTTCTCAAGATGTTTTTCCAAACCTAGACTAAATTATCTATATATTCATTGATTTTCCAAGAAAATTTCTTTATTCAGCTTTTGAGTTTGTGATTTCTTTTTTTTTTTTTTATGATTTTCTCAGCTTTTGGCATAATAACTTGTGTTTTATAAAGCCAGTCTAATTATTTTGCACTTTAATTGAACAAGACTTCCAGATTGAACAATACTTTTTAAATTTATTTTAAAAATAAAGAGAGAACCTTAAAGACATAAATTATTATTAAGCTGGAAAATTGTCAGCAAGGAACCACATAGAAGAGACTTGGTTTCAGATCAGATTGTGAGAATTTCCTCTGCTTTTCTGACAGACACAAGCCCAATACCAGACACAAATCCTTACCCAAAAAGAGGTGAACAATACTGATCATTAGGGAAAACCAGGTTTGGATCTCAACCCAGGCTCACCTGTTCCCCACACAGTCTCCTTGTACATCCTACCCCACCTGCAGTCATGGCACATTCCTCTGGGACCTGCTTACCTGTCTGTCCTGCAATGGTAGCAAACAGCCTGTGGGGAATCCTAGATGGGATCTTCAGTCCAGCTCTTATCTGGTAATACCTGGAGAGAAAGGATGAAAAGTTACACATTGCTAGAGAAGTGACCACTTGATCCAACCTGAAATTTTGTGAGAACATATCCTGGGCATCTGCAACAAAAAGGGCTCAAGGGAACAGGCATGTTCAGGATCTTTTCTTCTGCTTTTTAGCTTTAATTAAAGTGGGCTTAATCTGGCCCTTTCTATTTTACACCAGGCAGAGTGGACACAATGGCCTGACGTGTGAATAATGAAGAAAGATTGTGAAAAGCACTTGGCCTCCTCTAGGAAAAGGAGACATGGAGAAATTTCTATGATAAAATGCCCCAATATCAGACAAGGAGTGACAAAAATTTAACACAAAATGAAACAAAACCAAACAAAAAAACCAACCAAAGAAACAACAAAAATCTTTGGTGGAAAGACAGCAAAAGTGATAATCACACATCTAGGAACATTATTGCATATATTATGCATAATAATTATAAGTCTGCTGTTCCATGGTGAGTCTACCTTATCAAGAAAATGTTAGCAGTAATCATTGGCCCAGAGAAGGTGTGGAGTCTCCCTCAGTGGAGATATTCCAGAACTGTCTGGACACAATCCTGTGCCATGTGCTCTGGGATGGCCCTGCATGAGAAGGGAGTTTGGATCAGATGGCCCACTGGGATCCCTGCCATTCTGTGATTCTGTCAATCACATATAAACCAGCTGTATTCTGGTTGTTTTCTATCCCATGGGGCATCCCTGCATTAGGCGAAGGAAGACAGATAAAGAAAACATCAGCAATTTCACTGGCCTAAATTACACATAGAATCATAGAATACCCTGAATTGGAAGACACCTGCAAGGATCATCAAGGCCAACTTCTGGCCCTGCACAGGACACCCCAAAAATCCCTCCATGTGTCTGAGAGAATTGTCCAAACTCTTCTTTAACTCTGGCAGGTGCTGGGACCACCTCCCTGGTGAGCCTGTTTCAATCCCCAGAACATGAGCTCAGTCTAAGCAGAAGGAAAAACTCATCCCAGTCTTCCTTCATCACCACTTCCATGGATGAGGAATATGGGGCAGTGTTCAACACAGTACCCAATCCAGGATATTGTAGCTCAGGATATCTCCACCTCTTTGCAGACCTCCCACCAACCCGCTCTAGCACCATGTTGGTGTTACCAAAGTCTCCCTTTCTCTGGATTTTCCCTCCTTTGGTCTCTTTATAAATAAAGCCCTTTAACACACTAGTATTTACAGATAGCTTGGGCCTGATTTTTGTCCCAGCCTCTAAATGCAAGTCTTTTCCAACCTAAACCATTCTGTAACTTTATGAAAACAACAAGTTGTCTACGAACTCCTGTACAACCTACACTTACCAATAAAGTCTTTCCAAAGTGTGTAATAGTGGATGACCTAGATCTGTCTTTCTGAGGATAAAAGCTGAAGAAAGGAGTTTGATGGGGAGAAAACAAAACAAAACAAAACTTAACTAAACTAAACAAAAGAAACACCACTCCAGAGGCAAATGTTCCATGTCCTTCACAGCTGAAAGCCCATGTTACTCTACTTGCTTCAGCTGGCAGCTTCTTCCCATCTGGGATCTAATTCCAGCACAACCTTTGACATTTCTAGGTATCTGTTTCAGTCAAGAGCTTTGGGCATGAAAACTCTCTGTTTACATGCTAGTTTTCAGAAAAGAAAATAAAAGCAGTTCACATCCTAAATACACACTGTATGTTGTTAAACATAACAGCAATCAAAGCTACCTGATCTTCCTCTCCATTATGCTGTTCTTGCACTATGCAGAAATTTTTAATTGATGGTATTGATCCTGATTTTTCCTAAAGCAAGGACAAGACTTATGCCTTAAGACCCTTTGAATTTTCATTATGGTTTTATCCAATACAATTTTTTTACTGACAAAAATACTCTGTGTGGACTACTCATAAAGTCTAATAACTTCCAAATACCAGTAAGAGGGTATTAAAGTGATATTACACATTAGTGTAACAGGACACTCCTCCACATGCAGACATTTAAGATTTACCATTTGCCCATTCTACTAGATCAGCTCCAAAGAATAATATTCTATAACTCTTTGGCCACTTCTTTTCAGATTTTTGATGTTCAGGATTGTGGTGCATTATCCTTGGCTAACAGCCAAATTGCCAACCACATGAGCTTTCCCTCCCCCTCATCAACAGAACAGCAGGAGAAAATAGGCCGAAAAAATAGTATGGGATAAAGATAGGGAGATTGCTTACCAGTTATTTCCACTGGCAGAATTGATTCAATTTCTGGAAAATTAATTTAATTCATTCACAACTGGATAGTAAGAAACAAACCCAGGTATTAAAATAAAACCTCTCTCCAGCCCATTCCCTTCTCCCAGGCTCGGCTTCAGTCTTTTAGACCTCTCTTTTAGACCCTTTTAGACCCCTCCCAAGCAGCTCAGGGGACGGGGATGAGAGTTAATGTCAGTCCATAAAGGCAACCTTCAGATGCCCCCTCCTCCTCACACATTCCCTGCTCCAGTGTGGATGCTTCCACAGGCTGCAGTTCCTCCAGGGAATATCATACTGAGTGCCTCCTGCCACACTCTGGGAATGTCACCCTTCCCTCATTGTGTGTCTCATGTTCAGAAACATCCCACACAGCCCTAAATATTTCCAGTAGAAAACCTATTTCCAATGGCTTTCCTGGTGCTTCTGATTAAGCCACCTAAAGCTGGGGAGATTATTCAGAGGTGCCTAGGGTGACACTTTCATATAATGGAATCATAGAATCATGGAATGGTTTTGGAAGGGACCTTAAAGCCCATCTCATTCACCTCCTGACATGGGCAGGGACACCTTCCTCTAGACCAGGTTCCTCAGAGCTCCATCCAACCTGTCCCTGAACACTTCCAGCATCCAAAACCTTTCTGGGCAAGGATGGCCATGCAGTCAAATCTCTCAGCAGACTTAGAAACATTCAGCTCCTGGAGGATGCTGGGCAGACATTTATTTCCCCATTGCCCAGTCAATTCTGCCTTGGATATCAAAAGCACGTGAAGATATCTCACTACTGGTGACTTCATAGCAAGGTTAGTTCCAGCACTCATTATTTCCTTTGCCAAATAGACTAGGTGCAAGGACATAAAAGAAATAGGTCTTCATCTAATTTAAACCTTTCCCTATTCATCCCCTAAATTTTAGTAAATTCACCTGGATGGCAGAGATATTATAAGGGACACAAGTAGCTGTCTTCCTGTGTACCCACCAAACTGAACTTGTCAAAGTAAAAAATGCATAGCAAATTCATAAAAAACTAAGGAACTCTCTGATTTATGTCAAACTCTGAGACTGAAGGTCCAGATATAAAGAGAATCCAGAGACTAGCAAGTTCTGCACTATTGAGGATTGCAGCCAAAAGTGTAACTCATATTTTTCAGGTGACCAGGCATGTTTTAGTTCTTAATAAAAAGAATCACAATAAACAGTTATTAATAAATTATTTATTGTAGATTGTTTGGCACCTAATGCCAAGAAATCTGGCCTTCATAATGCAATGGCATAAAAGAGTTCTGGTATAAATCATCATGGAATTAGGTAGATTCTTCCCAAAGAAAGACTTTGGAGAATGGTCTTCTAGTTAAAAGACAAAGAGGCTTCTAAATGTCCTTTAGTTGGTTCAGTTGTGCATATGAGTGCATTGCAAAGGTTTGTACCTCAAGGTGCTCAGTTGGATTAATGGCAGAGGACAAAGATGTAGAGCATCTCAGATCCCTCCAACACCTCAGGGATATTCATGGTAAAGAACACATTAGGCAGTGAAAATGTTAAAGGGTCAAACTGGTAGATTAAATTTAAAAATGCAGAGAAATATTAGTGGTCACAATTTATCAGTTTATTCTTTAAAAAAAAAAAACTTCCTGAAAATATTTTCAATGGGAGTTTCAGGCAAGATCTTAACAGCTCCAGAGGTAAATAACAGAGAGAAATATCACAAGCAGTATATAAAGAAAGAACAGCTTCACCTTGGGTGGCCAGAAAAACCCAAGGACATCCTTATTTGAGTTTCACAAGAATGCTTACTGTCCAATTAAAATAAGCGACTTCCATACAGGAAACGTAATAAAACCCAGTATCTGTTGTGTTGTTGCTGGTTGTTGGGTTGGGTTTTTTTCCTATTTTTAAGCCACATATCAATATTTAAATCATTAGACAGGCAAACATTATCCATTCCTCCTCAGAGCTTTCTCTAAGCCTTTATAAGCAAGGAGGAATTGCCAAACAGTGACTTTATAACCAAGCAAAACCAAAAATATGAAGGTTCTTGCTCCCACACTGTGAAGCTGCATGTTACTCATAATAGCTTGTGCATCATGAGGAGGGGTGTCCTTATCAAAACACAAGAAATCAAATATGTTATAAAATACACTGCAAGATGCAGAGTCCCACACAATTTCTTCAGCAGCAAACACAGATATGTCTCCACTTCCCCATCCCAATGTCCCACACCTCCTAGTTGTACCACTCTGGGTGACACTGAGACCAACATATAAAATGAATGCATGTTATTTTGTGCATAAATAAAACATTTTTTAGTGCCTCCACAAAACCCACACTGTTCGGTGACTGAGTACTGTTCTCAGTCCCTGCTGAGGGACAGGACAAGGAGGAATGGCTTCAAACTTGAACAGAATATATTTCAGTCAGATATTAGGAATAAATTCTTTACTCAGGGGGTGGTGAGGCCCTGGCACAGGTTGCCCAGAGAAGCTGGGGGTGCCCCATCCCTTGAAATAGTCAAGGCCAAGTTGGATTAACCTGAGTAACCTGGTCTAGTGGAAGGTGTTCATGCCCTGGCAAGGGGTTGGAACAAGATGATCTTGAAGATCTCTTCCAACCCAAAACATTCTATGATTCTAACAGGATGGCAGAAGGAAAATGGTTTTTTGGGGTACTAAGACCACTCATCAGTTCCAGCGAAGCACTCTGAGCTATAAATGACATAAATCATGCTGAGAAGCAACAAGTACACCTGACCATAGAATGTGCCTTGTTTTCCTCAAAACAAAATGAACCATCTCCAGCTGGCTCTAAATACTCTTATCAAGAATTAGCCTCATAGTCTGTTCATGCTCACCAGACTCTTCCTACCCACTCAGGTAAAGAGGGATCAGTTTTGTCTCCTGAGCTCTCCTAGAGTCTGCATAATTTGTTCTCACCTGAGAGGAACATTCACTGTGTGGTCCCTGCAGCAGCAGAGCCCTGAGGATGGGAGGCTGCTTGGGTGGGGGCAATTCCAGGGACATGGCTCCTCCCTCTCAGTGTAAGAGGCTCTCTCTGAATTTCAGGCTTGGGGAGAAATCCTACAGACAACTTCATCTCTTCCCAGCTGAGTGACCCTCTCCAAAATCACGTGAAGCATGAACATAAAAACTACAAATAAGAGAACATGATGTGGAGATCAAAATCTATACTTAAAACTGGAGAATCAGACTGAGGTAGACATTTCAAAGGCCACCAAAATATTTACAGGAGGTCCTCCACCACAAATGTGTAGGAAAGCACTGCCTGATAGTGATATGGAGGTGGCAGTAATGATAAATGAGATATTGCCTCCAAAAATAACAAGCTATTTTTCTTAGAGAGCCTTAGTAAAAGTGGCATGCGAATTGGACACTTGGTAATACAGACTTACAACAAATACAAATAAATCCATGAAGTTACAGAAGGGCTGGCAAAGAGCAGAAGCAGAACAGTCATTTTGCAAAGGGAGTGGAATGGACATCACTTGGCTGCCTGAGAGTAGCCCCAGAAATACATAAGGCTTTACAGTAGATTTAAGGAAAAGAATAATTAGGGAATAAATGAGAAACTGCAGCACAATTCCTGTTTTACTGCAATTAGGCTGAGTCTGGCTCATTAGAGTTAGGTTAGGCAGTACCTCTTTTTGAGTAAACATCTGGTTTGTGGTTGGTTTTCTTTTTTTTTTTTTCCCTTTTTAAATGGAAGAGCAGTGCAGAAAAAAACTTATTTAGTCTGCATTAAAGTAGGGAAAGCATGGAAAATTTCCAGATAATGTGGTACAGGCACTGTGAAGGAAAGATCAGGAAACAGCAAGCTGATTTTAAGAACTAAAGAAACTTGGTACACTTAGCAAAACAGAGCAATCAGATCCCCTCTCCATCTATAAATATATTGGGAGGAAAATAATCAGGAAGAAAGAAGACCAAGGTACAAGAAAATACAACATTGGCACAAGAACAAACACACATAAACTGTCCATGAATAAATCCAGTTTAGACGTAAAAACTGCAGCTGGCAAAGGAGCAAAACTGTGTAAAAAAAAAAAAAAAATCAAAAGAGCTTCTACCAGAAGCAGGAATGAAAAAGCCAATTTGTTTTTAGGGGAAGCTCAGTAAATTTCCAAATGATTTATAGACATGGATCCTTTTTATTTGCAGTACAATTTTATTTATGCACACAGTGCATACTTCACCAAGTCCCTACTCTCTTGCAAGATAAACTGCATGGGTCACCCTAGTAGCAATGAATTTGCCATCCCCATATTCACTGGCTATTTGTGAATTTCTAATCTTTAACATTAAAAAATTCAAGTGTTTTTTGTTTTCCTGTGGCTGGACACACATTAAGTCCTGCTGACCTGCACTGACTCTCCTCACTCCTGGCTCTGCACCTCCCTGAGGAGCCTGGCGGCACTGACAGATGTGCTGGGTGACAATCCCTGCCCTTGCCTCCCCCTGCACGGGGCAGAGCTGCTGACACCTCTCAGTCTCTTGACACTGAGGTGCTCAGACCTCCTCTCCTAATGTTAGGATAATAAAATGTCTTTGCTACAGATAACTCATCACGTCATCTCTAGTGATCTAACCATAGCACAGGGCAGTACCTAATTCTAGAGGATTTACATCAAAACCAACGAGAGCAGGGTGGTACCAGGTCTGCTACTGATGCTCTGGACTCCATCCTTCCTTTCCCTTTCCTTCCTCCCCTCACATTAATACCAGAATATCACAGCTCTCATCTTGTTGCTGCCTACTTGTCTTCTTCTGCAAATGCCTTGTAATGACACTCTAAAACTCAGGTTAGGAAGGTTTGACTGGTTTGGGAGGAGCAATTTGTAAGATCATATTGATGCCTCACAGCACCAAACCAGATCACTCCCACCAGAAGCACTGACAGACCAGACTGCTCCTCCCTGATCATCCCTGCAGCACGGAAATCAAAACTTTTGGCTCAGTAAGCGTCACAGGAGCCAGACAAGTTCAAATTCCACCTGCTTTGAATTATACCTGAACAGGTACAAGGCTTAAAATTTCATCCCAGGTTAGGCTGCATTTAAATAAACAATCCTTAAGCTGATACATCCAGCAAACAAACGAGTTGTGTCTGAGCCTGATGAGTCAGCCTGGAGCTCCAGCTGCTCCTCAGTCCAGTGTTGGAGTTGTGCTCCAGGAACCCCTGGATAATACCAAATCTTCTCCATTGAATTACTGCTTCCAGGGAGCCATGGACTGCAGCACACTGTTTTGGGACTCAGTGAGAAAAAGCCTAAAAGCCGACAGGCAAGGAAAAAGATGGATGTCTTTATGAAAACAGCATTAGTGGAGAGCTCAAAATCTCATTGCAAGGCTTAACTTCATGGGTTTCTAACTCAAGGTCTTCAGATGCTAAAAACCTAATTCTTTCTCTAACAGCATTAAGAGACCTTTCTGTCCTGTGCTGACAATCCCCAGCAGAGGCTTGCCAAGTGTGTTATCATCTGAGGGCTTCCTGATGGATATTCCAGAAGTTTATGCAGGACAGAGTAAACATCTGCAACCACACAGGCTGATTCCCAAAAAAACCCCACTAATCTACCATCTGCCAAACACACTATTACTTTCCATACAAACATGGGGGACCAAAGCTTAAAAATAAAGTTTTCTATCTGATTTGCTTCCTCCTGAAAAAGTAAAAACTGAAAAGCAACACCCATTGTGGAAGTATAGGGAGAACACCAGTGGGAAAGAAGGCAAGCAGATCATTGCTTATTTCTATTTTCCCTTTAGTGAAACAAGTCAGAAGTGTAGCCAAAAAAATTCTGTAAGTTTGCATAAAACAATGTAGAATTTTCCTTGTTTGTGGTGATAATGTTTAAGGTTACATATCTAACAGAGTAAATAATATTTGGTGGATCTCTAAAGTTCATGAGTCACCCAGAAGTGCACTGTGTAAATTCATCCCTATTTTGGTGGATTCTTTGGCTATCCAAACAGAAGAGCAAGGAAAAAGGTGAAAATTTAAACCTAAGATTGCAAACAGAGAGATAAATCAGAGTGTGGAGCGTATCAGAAAAATTACCACATTTTTATATATACAAGCACAATGTGTAATACCATGTGCATGAGGAAGCCCTACAATATGACCACAAAATATTTCAGACATATCTAAAAAATCCAGACATTTCTCAATTAAGTATTATTTCAAGAAGCTTTTCTGACCTAACTCTACCTCAAGCTTCTGGCAGGCTCTAGAATAGCCCAGGAAAAAGGGGAGCGAGTGTGGAACACAGGAGTTAGCAGCAGGCAGGAAGTGGCTGTTCACAGAAGTCATCACCACTATTAGCATTTTCTTCTCACCTTTCTGGAAGTAGGAAGAACACCTCAGACAGCCCAGGGAATATTACACCCACTTTGGAGGCTATTAGAGGTTAGTGAGGAAGGCTTTTCTCAGCCCTCAGTGTTGCAGACACAGTGACAGGTCTGTCTGGCAACTCCCTCTGTGATGCCCAGAGCTGCTGAGCCAGGGCAGGTCAGTCAAACACAGCTGCAGTGCTCCAAATCAGACTCCACAATCATGTATCACATCAAGTTTCTACAATTCTCATCCCAGTTTTATTC
Source organism: Fringilla coelebs (assembly GCF_963513975.1). Classification (NCBI taxonomy): domain Eukaryota; kingdom Metazoa; phylum Chordata; class Aves; order Passeriformes; family Fringillidae; genus Fringilla; species Fringilla coelebs. The sequence goes on along the minus strand of NC_140028.1, from coordinate 6,107,629 downwards.
TCAAGCTCTTTAACTTTTGATGAAGGTAGGTGCAAAATTAATACTGTGGGGAGAGTGAGCCATACCCTCCTTGCAGTGCAGTAACAAACTGGTCTCTAAGTAAAAGACAAAGTGGGTCCATGAAAGCAAACTTTTCACCTTCCAGCAGTCTGCATCATGCAGATAAGATGAAATTGTTCTATTTTAAAGGTATGACAACCTTTTTGTATTTTTTCTTATTTCTAATATGATAGAAAATCCTTTTTTAAAACCAGATGCTGCCTAGTTCTGCAGGCTTGAGAAGTGCTTGGTGTGATTCCTTCTCATCCAAGCAAACAGTACACATGGGTTCTCAATATCTTCAGAAGGTGCTCAGCATATCCCTGGATCAAACATGGATACTTATGTCCTGAGTCCAGGATTTAGAACTGGAAGTTCTCAAGAACACAGTGCTCTGGGCATAACGTAGAAAATTTATACCCAACTTCTGTCAGAAGAGCCACTAAAGTATTTCAGTGCATTGCCAAAGAAGAGCCCACACTTGGCTCTTGGTGCTTTTCAGGCAAGGATTTCATTTGGATCCCGGTAAGCCACAACCCTGACTGTTTTTATAAGTCTAGCTTCTTGTAGTGTCATCAGATCATCTCTCCTCTGCAGAAACTTGCAATCCCACAAGCCATAAAATCTCCAGCCCATGAAACCCTGCAGCTCTCAGACAATTACACCAACCAGCTCTCTTTACATCTCCTTTTATGCTCACCTCAGGGGCTCTTGCCCTTTTATGCTCATCAAGGTAGCAATGCTGTCTTTTATTAGGTCCCATATTCATACTTTTAAAGCAATTTGCCCTTTACTTCTCTTTCAGTCATCATAGCAAGGTAGGGGTGAAGAGGAGTGGGCAAGAGAATGGTGAATAAAGAGTAAAATGATAGAAATGTGCTTTATTGTTGGAAAAGAAAGACAGTGAAAGGAAAGGGCAGAAAAATTAGGACTCCAATAAGGATAGGAGCACTTATATTCTTGTCTCAAAAGCAATAGGAAACCTTGAGAACATAATTTAATTTAGTCTCACTGTCAAGTAGTAACCTTTTCCAATCTGTTCTTATATCATATGAAGAGCTAAAGATGAGAGATTTTGTGCTTTTCTAACTGAAGCACCTGGAAAAACTTACATTCTGATTATATGAGAGAGAGAATTAACCCTCACCTGTTCTGGGTGCAATCAAGAGATTCTAAAAATCATTTAGTATATATAAAATTAGCTGAATATTCCTGAAGATCAAGTCAAACCCTTATATTACATATTTATTTTAGTAGAATAAGGCAAAAATCATGTCTCATGAGATTTCTAAAGTGCTTCTGTGCTTGTGGAGTGAAATGGATAAACAGGTTTGGAGATGGGCTTATTTACACTACATTTTGTTTTGTAATCCCACTCCTGGAAACAGGAGGAAAATGAAAATGATAAGCATGAAATGACTTCTCAGAAGCTGTTGCTTTAAAAATTGTACAATTGTTTTTCACATCTCAGAACTTCTCAGAGGGTTGAAAGCCAAAGTGACCTTGAAACCAAGATGCAAACTCTTGGGGACACAATGTCTAATCCAGCAGTCTAAGGAGAGACTTTCACTTTATTCACAGCCTGATAATTTTCTGATCCCAAATGAATAAAAAAGTTGAGCATCTTCTAGCCATTGACCCTGAATTAGATTCCAAAAGAAGCAGGTTTAGGGAAATGAACAAAGTGGAGATACAGTGTGACCTGACACAGAGTGAATCACAATCCCAGGACACCTCTCTTTACTTAGTTCATCCAGAAGATCCCTAAATTCTGCTGTCACTAAATTGGCCAGCTCAAATACCAGGAAGTCTCATACAGGCTGAACATTTGCTGTGGTGGAACACAGCTGTGCAAATAGGTCAAGTTTTGTGGTCTCAGACTCGTTTTGTCTCATGGCTATGCCTGCACCTCTCACAATTGCAGGATGGTCTCCAGGTCCATGATGCCAGACAGACATTGCTCTGTAATTGATCTGCCATCACTGCACTCAATTCAGAAAAAAGAGGAGCTGCATTAGCTTACTGAAATTGGAAAGAGCCTCCACTAAGGCCTGACATTTGCTGGAGCCCAAGGGAATTCACACTCACTGCCACCTCTGTCCCAAAGCAGTTTGGGGTCACAGGCTCTCCTTCCCAGCACTGGCCCAGCACGTCAGGCCCGTGCTCTGCTCAGGTGCATCAGCAGGTGCAAGGTGGGAGCATCAGGACAAGAGCACACAGCACATTCCCAAGGGAGTGCAGAGTTGTGTGAAACTGAGACCAGGGGTGGCTGATCAGTACCACAGCAGAGAAATACAAAGTTCAGCATTTCTATCTGGGTCCAGCTCAATTCTTAAGGTGAGAAAACAGAATTTTTTTTCTGAAGCACAAAGACACTGTTTCAGTGGTTTCTGCTGAAGTGCAGATTTATCTATTATGGAGTATTTTGAGGGGAGTATGTTTTTTCATTCAACTCACAGAATAATAAAAAAATCTCAAGCTGGAAGGGACCCATCACTGGGTTCATGGAATCATTGAGTCCAAGTCTCTCACAGGACTAACTAAAACTAATCCACATGACTGAGAGCATCATCCAGGTACTCCTTGAACACTGACAGCCATTTCCTAAGATGGAAATGTGAAAATTTCCTAAGATGTCTCATGTGAGTTTCAGAGGGGAATTTGATCCTGTTCTCTTTTGGATCCTGATTCCTAAAACTCATTACAACTCAATGTCCTCCCATTAAAGAGAAAGGGATTGCAATGATTCATTTCTTCTTAAAATTAGGTTCTTAATTCAGGCAGACAGATTTATTTATGAGGGTAACCCCTGTGAGATGTAAGCAGAGATTGACATGTCTATGTCATACATGTACAAATAATGAAACTGAAAAGCAAACAAGCAGCATTTCCTATTCTAAGAGACTAAAAACCTCAGTACAGAATCAGAAAATAAAACACCTAAAGAACAACTAGGAAATGTGGACACTTTTCAGTGTCAGAATAGAATGTGGAACAAAAACTACAGGTTTGTACAAAACACAATTTTTTAATATTTCACACAGCCTGTACAATTCCATAAGAAAAGAAAGTGATGTGCCACAAAACTGTAACACCTCTGCTCCTGCTATAATTGTTTTCTAGGACTGGAAGTAGAATGTTTAGTGAAGGACAAATTAGAGCTTTAGTGCCAGGGAGGAAATGACCATTTGAGCTTGTCCTCTCAAATGATAAAACAGGATGTACAACATGGGGAACAACTGCATAGAAATCAGGACCTAGCTAAATAATTATTGGAGCCTGTATATCTGAGAAAGCAAATTTCAATCCTTGAAAAATACTGGCAATTGATGGATAAACCAGCTTTTAAAAGGAAAATTTAATGGGGTGCAAGAAATTAAGGAATAGGAAGAACAGTTAAAACTTAGGAGTAACATCAAAGACTTCTGGGATGCTTACAGAATATGAGGTATAATTTTTTTAAGCAGAAATAAAATAAAGGATTGATTAATACAAGAAGTTTTTATTAGGAAAGGAACAAAACCATCACGAATTTACAGCCTCTGACAAAGAAATAGAAAACCTGGTAGCACAGATGCAAGAACTGGAGCATAGAAGTAATGAGGTCTTAGAGACTGTAAGCTGGTTGGAACAACTACAAAGAATTAAGAAAGTGGTAAGAGAATTAAAAGAAAACGAAGAAAGATTACAACAGCAACAGTACAATAACCAGATTCAGATGTCTGCTTACAGTTTAAATTGGATGATACAAGGCATGGCTACCTACAGAAGGCAGCTCTGATTAAGTGCTGAAGGAACTGTTGGAGGCAGAACAGGAAGCACTAGTGACAAAAGAGAGATTGCAGCCTTATTAGAAAATAAAAAGAACCATACACAGATAATTTGATCAGTAAAAACGAGGAGATATTACAGCTGAAGTGACAGTCAGACATGCAGGAAAAGCAAAGGATTTCTGCCACCACTCAGCTTTGGTCAGAGAATGCACACCTGGAGATGGACCTGGGTGCTCTGGCAGATTCCTCACTCCCCTGCCTCAAAAGAACAGCAAGAGAAATGAAAACAAAAAAATTTTCTTGGCTCAAGATAAAGATAGAGCACTTGCCATCACAGGGTAAACAGACATGGTTTGGGGAAAATAATTTATTTATATTTAAAAACAGAGTAGGCTGATGATAAACAAAAATAAACCACTTTTCCTGCATCAGCTACTTTTTTATTTTTTTTAGGCTCAGCCAGCCATATTCTTTGATTCCTGACTCCTCTTCCTGCCTTTTTCCCAGTGTCAGCCTTGCTCCTTCATTCCCAGCTGCTCCAGCTCTTTGCCCCAGGGACTGTCTGTGTCTGGCATGGTGCAGCCCCTGGCTCTCCCCACAGAGCCCCTCCCTGCTGTCCCTGCTTCCAGTACCTACACAGGGACCCTCCAGCTTTTATTTTCCAAAAAACAGTTTCAAGATTTGTGATACAATGTCTGCATCACATTTCCTTTCCTAACCTTTCTCAAGAAATGGGTCATCTCTATGTCTACCCACTCACTCCCAACAAAACTCATTGCTAAATGTGGGATTTTACCAATTCTCCTATGTTTCTCATTTAAGTGCTGGCAGCATTGAATGGACACTTCCCCCTCTACCAAGGATAAATACTCTCTTCTGAAAGCACACTCAGTGCTGGCACAAGCCTGACAGCTCTAGAGATGGAAATCCCATTCTCTGCTGAATGGGTTCAGCACTAAGAACTACGCTGAAATCTCTTCACAATGTTTTTTTTCAATATGAGTCCTCAGTCCTTTACAGAAAATCCATCCAGAGAGGTGAAAAGAGTTTACATTCCCAATTGTATCATGAATCTGTCCCCTCCTCTCAAGCTCTGATCTTATTTTGAGATAATCCTAAAAATATTAATATTAATAACATAAGAATTCACAAAACCTTGTGTTTCACAAATTTTGTCCCAGAAGAAATTATTTTCAGACAAAAAAATAGAATCAGAACAATACTGAACAACACAGCAGCAAAGACAAATGATGATGTGTCCACCTGAGCTTCCACCAAACTCTGGAAACACCAAGAGTTTGCAGCCACTTATCTTTGCAGAAGAAAAGCCTCCAAGTTGCCTGTAAATCTGCTCTTGGTATGAGGGGGGCTTATTCCCAAAACAGCTAGAAGTGAAACCCACACTTATCTTCCACCAGCATCCACAGAAAAATACTCTCCATAGAGTCACAGAATCATAGAGTCACAGAATCATAGAATCACCTAGAGTGGAAGTGACCTCAAAAGATAATCCAGTTCAGCCTTTCATGGGAATGGAAGCCAAGAGATCATCCACTAGCCTTTTCTAGACCAGTAAAATCTAAAAAACCTCCAGAGATGGGGAGTCTACAATGACCCAGCCCCTGAGGTTGTTCCAGTGAATGATTATTCTCACTGAAAAAAATTTCTTTCTTCTAAGGGATGAAACCTTTTCTGGTGTAAATTGCCTTTTGTCTTCACCATGAGGCTTGTCATGAAGAGACAGTGTGTCCTCTTCAGAGTTACCCTGGGATACTTACTGGGACACTGTGATGAGATTCCCCCTGAGCCTTCTCCTTTCCAGGGAGATGAAACCTTCAGCCAGAAGAGATCTCCCGTCATTCCTCAGAGGTCAGGTCTTTGGTTACATCATCCCAGGGCTAGGACCCTGCCAAACTTCACCCAGTTGCTGTTGCCTGCTGTTCCAGCCTGTCCAGGTCCCTCCTGACACCTCCACCTGGCCACCAGCTTGGAGTCCTCAGCCAGCACAGTGAGGATTCAGTCAATCTGGCCATCCAGGTCACTTATGGATTTGCCATCTGCCTTAGAGAATGAAAATCTCACTGGCTTCCTTTAATGGTTTCTCTACTACCCTTAATTTCAGTGCCTGAACTCAGTGGATTTTGTACCTTGCTAATTTGGCTAGAAGAAAATCTTGAAAAATAAAGCATATTATCTGCCACCAGGCTAATCTTGGGATTGGACCATCCTAACAGGCTTGACCATCAACCAAATTCTGCAGAGTCCTGAAGTAGAGCAGCAGGTCAAGAGTGATCCAGCATTGCTTCCAATGAGGGAAGCATTAGGATCTGAGAACTGGAGGAAATTTTAGTTTTCATTTTTTCTGGCAAGATGATAGAATAGAAATTGTTCAGCCTTGAGAAGACAAGGCTCCAGGAGATCCCATTGCAGCCTTCCAGTACCTAAAGGGGGCTTATAAGAGAGTGAGGGATTTTACACACCAACAGAGAGTGACAGGATATGGGATTTTAAACTAAAGAGGAGAGATTTAGATTAGGTATTATGAAGAAATTCTTCACTCAGAGGGTGGTAAGGCCCGAGCACAGGTTACCCAGAGAAGCTGTGGATGGCCCATCCCTGGGAGTGTCAAAGGCCAGGATTGGAGAAACCTGGTTTATTGGAAGGGGTCCCTGTCCATGGCAGGGCAGTTGCAAAAGGCTGATCTTGAAAGTCCAAAACCATTCTATAATTTACCATTCTTTCTTTATACTTTATAAACTTTTAAGTGATTGAGCTACCCAGGGCTGTTCCTCTGTGAGGATCTTCCCATCCTGTCCTTTCCTCAAGCTCTAGTGGGTCTATTGCATCAACTTATCTCTTTCCAGTGCTTCACAAAGTTTATCTTGTGAGGAGGACCTGTGATCCTGGAAAGAGCTAAACCAAAGAGATTACTTTAAATAGGTCAACAAAAAGTTACAAAATCAATTAAAAATCCACAGCTTTCTCAGTATTTGTGGTGGGTTTTTTGTTGCAGACAACACTACAAAAATTCACATTATAAACTGACTTCTCATTTGTTGCCAGACGTCCTTATAAAAATTTATCGTGCACGGCCAAACAGGAACAAGAGGTTACTAAACAACAGTTCATTTTTCAGCTGCATTTTATTTGTAATACCTTCTATTGGCAGATGTTATCCCCACAAATTAATTAATGTTCCACTGTAACAAAGTGGACGTGGATTGATGGGAGAAATTGATTTGTGTTTGTTAGTGTACTTTTGTTGCAGCAAGCGCATTAAGTAATTAAAGTGCTAAAAGAGATCTTCCCATCCAGACACACAATATACTGAACTCCATTAATGCAAGGACAAAGGACAACTGGTTTTTTCATTGCATCTTGAGTGCGCCCTGTTTGCAGCATATACACCATATAGCTTAATTGCACCCATAGATATAAACAGTTCCAAAACCAGTTAATAAAGCAAGGAAACTCTAAAGGATTACATGTCCAAAAAAGAGTAATTAGTTTGAGCTGACAGCATAAGCCATCTTAAAAGGATCTGATCAAGAGATTGTGCGCAGTTTTCCATTCTGAAAATTAGACTTTGGGATATTTTAAGCTGAATACAAAGATATCTGATGAATGAAAGTCCGAACAAACCTTTCCTGTACACAGTCATATTTTCTACTATCACAGCATCTGAGCATTTGTAATTGTATCTATAAAGGACAATCTTCTGAGATATTATTACTACTCCCATGTTTGTAGATAATAGTTGATGAGCTAAAAGGTCATTCAAGCCCACCTCAGGTAATTTCCCAAACTCACTACTCATTCCAACAAATAGCAACAGTCAGATACTGTATTTCAGCTTTAGTTACATTAAAATGCACCTTACAAAAGTGCAAGGAAGTGTATGAACAGTATTGCCAAGGGACAGGATTGCTTCAAATATGGGACAGGAAAACAGATGTAAACCACATCTCCTGGACATCAGGCAGTGCTTCCTCTCTGAAAATAATGTGGACATAACAGTGAGAGAAAATACTGGTGTGGGTTTTTTTCCTTCATCTAACACTTTTGAAGACTACTCAGACGTTAGTGATGAGTATCATAAAAATCTCATACAGAATGGGATTAAAAAAAAACAAAGCTTGTCTCCTGGTGTGTTTATGTGCATGTTTATGTACATGTTTGTAACTAAAGAGTTTGTACTTGAGCCTTTGGTAATGTCCATGTTTTATATGCCCATCCTTCCCCTTTCTTTTAAAGCCATTGTTCCTGGAGTGAGGCAATTTTACAAGAAAGTCTTGTACTATTTACAATTATTCTTTGAATGCTCACAGTTGCTACGAAAACCATGTCAGGTTATACCCCAAAGCTCCAAAAACAATTAAATATGTAACAGTTTAAAAAATATATATTTTAAAAATATTAAATCCAAACTCCATTCACTTATTAAACAATTTATTGCTATCAATCAGTGATAGAGGAGTGGAAAGGAAGTGTGTTCTTTGCAAGCCCTTACGTAAAAAAACCACAAAAAGCCCCAAACTGGGCTAAATGTTGCATTTGGCTAGCCAAAAATTAAACCTTTGCCCCTTAACATCTACCTACTGTCTCCTCTCCAGAAGGCAAACATCACCGCAGCTCAAGTGACATTTACCTTGTTGCCTTGATGACTTTCTGAGTGAATTATGTCAGAAAGTAGCTCTGATCTCACCTCACATGATTTATATTTATACACGTCTATACCTGAGATGTTGATTAGAGTTCCTAGCTCAGAGAGTTACAGATGGACCCATGTCTGCTGCTGGGAATCACTCAGCTCTCTCTAGTGTAAGCTGTGGAAGGAAGCCTAAGCCCTCAGGCTTGTGAAAGGATTTATGTGTATGTGCTGCAACATTTTATTACTTAAGAACAAGTGAATTGACACAGTTTTAAAGCACTGATCTTAACCAGAACAAGCCAGGAACATGGCATCAGCACAGCCTGTGTCAGGGCAATTATTCTGAACAAGAGAGAGTGCCAGACATGAGTGAATGAGAAGGTCTGGTAATAAAATAACTATGAAATGCTTCAAAAAAACCCACTGTGTTCTTTGAGTGCAATTTTTTAGGGAATGACAATTTATTCTCCAAGTTTTCATGTGAGGGTGATTGTGGTGTTTTTAGTTCTTCCGGCACGTTTCCTCTCCAAAGCACTCTGCAAACAACAACTAATAGAGGCAGCTGAAGTTACCTGTATTTGGAATTTGTTATCACATTGTTAAATGGGTGGGTTGGAACTAGATGGTCTTTAAGTCCCTTCCCACCCCAACCATTCCATGGCTCTATAGCACACACTGTGTATATCCCTAGGAAAAGCACAGAGTGACCCCCAGCAGAAAATCCTGTCTTTAAATACAGGACAAACTCTTGGGAGGACAGCCAGACCTGGTCCTTGCAAGGGAAAAAGTAAAATCCTTTAATTATACTCAAGCTCTGAAATTTACTGGGCAGAGTCTGGGGAATCTCTGTCCTTGGAAGTTTTCAAGATGGGACTGGAAATGGCCTTGAGTAACTTGGTCTGAATTCAATAATTCCTGCTTTAAGCAGGTATTGGGTTGAAGATCAGAGAAGTTCCCTTCCAGCATGAATGATTCCCTGACTCTAGCATGAGTATGACTATAATCTTCCTCAGCATAGAAACAACAAAGAAGCTCTGCAGCTTCTTTCTGCACTCAGTTTTAGCCCATGAAGTAAACATTGTTTTAGTGATTTATCATCAGGATGATGGTCTCCAGTTATTCACCTGTTTAGCTTACAGCACAAAACAGGTTGACTGGACTATCACTAATATGTGATTTTAGCTGAGAAATGTAGTTTGCTAATAAAATTGGGTTTAGCTTTTCAGCAGTATGCAATGCTCCATGCCTTAAGTCTTGATGTCACTCTGCCCCGTTCCTCAACAAGTGTGTCACATCCTGGAGGAGCTCAATTTTCAATGGTGGACTTCATGACACAATGACAGTAAGAATTTATGGGGCTTGTGTCATCAATTCATTGGGGAGATAGAAGATAAAACAGTTAGATCCAAGTGCATCAATGATGATCACAGCAACTTCTAAAAGACCTTTGAACAAAGAGAAGCTACTTTTTTGTATAAAATCTATTGGTTCCAGTAGACATTCACCTCAAAGACATGCATGTAGTCCATTAGATAAATGCATTTGATTAGCAGAACTTAAGGGGAATCAAAGCCACTTGGTGATACTTTAGGAGATGACACTTTAAATTTAAGATCTCTGCTTATAGAAATATTTTTTTTAATTTTATGAATTGAACTTATAAAAATAGGGAAGGCAGTGCCAAATTACACATCAAGAGCTTTGAAGAAAATCTTATAATAGTCAATTTTTAATGTTACAGATGATAGAATGAACTGTCTTCCAGGTTAATGGCTGATGAGCATTAAAAGCTGGCTAAATCCCAGAAGTTTCATTTTGGTTTTTTCTTCTTTTTTTAACTCTATTTTTTTTGCCCAAGACTTTAATCTAACATCACAGCTTGCATTTTATTTCCTAGGAGAGTGGATCCCATCTGTTTGCATGACATTCCTCTTGGCTAGCACTGTCTATATGATATATTTTAATGTTTGTCTTCCAGGAGCAAGCAGAATGCCTGCTCTCTCTGTATCCCTGCCTTTGATTTATGAATTTTCCTGGTGTGTACAAAGCTTTCCACCTGGATGCCAGAGCATCTATACCAAACTGTTCTCTCTGTAAGTATCACCACCTTTTATCTTTGGATCAGAAATTGCTTTGCAGCATTTACTGATCTTTCAAAATGTCTTTCTTAAGTCCCAGTTGTTTATTTTCTGTAGGTGGGGAAAACTAGGGACTATTCTAACAAGACCAGGATCAGAAAGAGAGATAGGAAGTGAATGTATTGATTCCCTACAACATACTTGATTTTTTTTCCTCTGATGTTCCTAAGAATAGAGGCCAATTTGCTGAATGTTGTGCAGTGTGCACTTTTAAGTAAGCTGTTTTAATGACTAGTTATCACACTGGTGTTCATGACCAAAAGAGAAACAGTTGCTATCCCATGTGTGAAGGGTGGCTGAAGCAAACTGAGCACATTCTTTTTCAACATATGACTCAGTCAACTCATGTTGTGTGACATGGGTGCCAAATGGGAGCAGAACAAGTGGTGAGGTTGGACCATATGTGTTGAGGAATGGCAAGACGACATTTGGAGTTCTCAGAAGCTCTCAAATTGCTATAACATTTCTGGGCTCTCCAACATGTGTTTGTTCCAAATCACTGTGTTGTCCAGAATTTTCCCTCTGACATTGCACCTGCCTGGTTTTTACTCTGTGTTAATGATTGCTGGGGATAGAGTGTGGGAAACAATCACAAACTAGCATGTAAAGCATTATCTCAAGGCCTTGAGTAGTGTCTATCCAGGCCCCTTATTTCTGAATTTGTACTAATTCTGTGATAATGCCTTGCTTAGACAACCTCTTATTAGGAGAGGTGAAGCTGGCCTCTAACTCAGTTATCTGTAGGTGACCAAGTGACACAGAGCAGCTACTTAATGTATTTAGGGTTGGTAAGCCAGAGTATTGCTTGTTTGAAGGAGAAAAATCATTTCCAGATACAAGAGCACCCTACTTTCCACTGACTAATCAATTACCTGTCAGTGGAGTTTGCTGAGATGCTGCTCTTCACCTGCAGAACAGCCTCACCTCTGAGGCTCCACTCATTTCCCAAGTTACCCCCCTACCACTGGCACAGGACTTCCCAGCTCTCTTCAGCAGACACAGAGTGCCTAGAAATTAAAGATGGCTATACTCATTAACCAAATGAGAAAATTGTCTTCTCCAGCTGTCATGACAATAACCCATCATTCATGATTTTCATGAAGTTGCCATTTGCTACACTTCAGCGCACTGATCTTTAGCTTCATGCACACCTGCACTGCAGCTACTTACTTGACTTTAGATTTGTGCTAAACTAAGCTCCATCTTGTCAGTACAATGCAGCAGGTTCTTAAATATCACTGCATGACCATGACTGACTCCTGAGGGGTTTTATGTTTTCTCTTTTTTATGCTTTTTTTTTTTTAGAGTATTGGATGCTGCCTTAAAGTGAAGATAATATGTCATCATGGCAAGAAAAAAGTCAGTTCTGTCAATGCATCTGTTCCAGGGGACAGCACTCATTATTCTAAAAAGGCATCACTTCCATCACTTTACGATGCTTACAAGCCCTCTTCCTTTTATTTTTCCCCCCTTTTTTTTCTTCATTTATAATAAAGAGAATTCATGCATCATAAATGCACTAGTTAAGTATTTTCAAAATGACAGATTTACAGTCCAAAAGTGATCTGTGTTTCATTACAGGTGAGAAGTCTGAAGAAATGCATATTTTTATGAACAAAGTAACAAGATTTACTTCTGTCCTATACTTTCAAACTGTATGTATATATATATTCTGACACTGTCCCTCAAAGGCTCTGAGAAATAAGGTCTGAACCTCTGAACACAATGTGTATTTTTCAGGTACTCATCTGACAAGAGAGGCACTGATGGATTGCTGAACTCCAGTTTGTTGGAAAAAGGAGCTGCTGCATTTTGTTCCTAAGGAATAACTTCATGGCTTTGTACACTGAAGCCCAGTTTTCCACCTGGTGGTTAACAGGGAGGTTTTGCCCTCCAAAAGCTTAGTCTGTTAAATCAGAGGACCTTCTTTCCAGCAGCTCTGAATGCTACTGGTCCCTGGTCTGGTCCTTGTAGGGTTTTGCAAGCTCTGAAACCACTGATCTTTTCTCCAGGGTAATGGTACCTTCCTTTTTGGAAGAAACCGGGCTTCATTTTTCCACTCATTTTTAATCACCACCACCCCTCACACACATAAACAACCAGTGTAAGTGTCAGACACTTACAAATTGCAGCCTGGAATTTGAGGATTGAGAACGCTCATAAGCAGTTGATTCAGCCCTGTGATCCGTGACCAGTGACCTTGGTCCTAGTTTTATAATACATTGTTGCCACAACCTACTACAGGTCAGCCACTATTTCACCTTCTTTAGGCCCTCTCTTTCCTCACAAACTTCAAATATTACTCCCCCTGTGGATGCAGTAGTTGTGGAGTTAATTTTTTTTTCCCCTCAATCAAATAGATTTTGAAAAGCTTTAAGAAAAAAAGGTGCAGAAGGATTGCTTCTGACAGAACCAGACAAATCAATTAATTGATCTCCGGCAGTCAGGGATAATTTTATTTCCTTACTCTATTAAGGAAAATCAGAATCAGTTAGCTAATTTCACTAGAGAAAATGTCACCAGTTATTAAGCAGCACATGATAGAAAGAATTAAAGATGGAAAGCTCAAAAATGTTTTTCCTTCCAGAAATTGCATTACTTATTACTCAACCTTTAGAACTCAGGCATCAAGCAGCATTGCAAATCCTTTGGTTAGACCAAAAAAAAGGTTTCCTTCCCCTGTAGCAGCACCTACAGCATTTAACCTTTGATGTCTATAAATACTGACACGGTTACATTTGTGCTCCAGAAGATCTATTTAACAGTAACTGACCAAACTACCTGCAATGTCATTTACTGACTGCTCCTGATATATATTTACCAAAAACATAAAACCATGACAAATGTTCACCAAAAAAAAAAAAAAAAAGGTCCTGATTTTTGTATAATAACTATTCATACAGGTAAAGAAACATGATTCAAATAACACAAGTTGTAGCTCAAATAGTTTAAGGAGCTTCCATTTCTCATGGGGAGGTAGAAGTGACAACTGGCTGTGCATGCATACAGATTTCAAAATAGCATCCAGTAAAATCAAAAATAGAACAGGGCCATTACCAGCAGCCTAACACTTTAAAGCACTTTGTGACTTATGGACAGCAGATCATGTCCTTAATCAAGCTTGATTATCTATCACCCAATGGTTCCAGAAGGGCTGATTCTTCCTAAATCATGTTGATTTATTCATTCCTTTATTTGAGTGGAGTGCTCTTCTTGAAAAGACTTGTAGCTGGCACAGCCACACTCTCCCAAAGGGCAATGCTTTCAGAAGGACTGTTAGCCAAGACTGACTGGTTTGGGAAATATAGCCCTTATTTCTGCAGCTGCCAAGTTCCAAACCAGAAATTTCAGCCTTGTCAGTTAGGCATACAGGAGTAGGACTATTCTGTATTTGTGGGCATATTCAGGGTTTTTATTATGATTTCTTTATTTTGGTTTTGTACCAAAATATTAGGAGAAAAAATAGATGATATAAATTATTATTAAGGCTCTTTTTTTTTTGTTCATGCTTTTGAGGTAAAAATACCACAGCATGTTGGGTTCCCACAGAAAATAAGATGAATTTCAATTTCTCTGCTTTTCTGATAGACAACACTTCATAAATCACCTTTCTGACCTTCATGAGGACGGAATGATATTGATTGAATTTACAAGTCACTCAGAGAAGAAAAATGTTAGTTAAATAGAAAATACACATCATTCTTAATTCTACCACACTCTCGCCTGTGGAGACCACATAAGTCCAAGATATCCCAGATGTCTATAGCCAATATCACCAATGGCAATATAAAAATGTCAAAATTAAAAGTGTCCCCAAGTTAAAATGGAATTTGGCAAGCTCATCCACTCTTTCTTTTCACACGTTCATGCTACAGGGAAAGGGCCTGCTGAGCAGATGAAGTCAGCCAGAGGATAGTGATCAGCAAATATGAGACAGAAGGGTTTTGCTGGAAATGCAAAGGTTAAAATGATGGAAGGAAAGCAAATGTAATATTGTGCAGGATACACAGAAACAAAAATTATTGCAAACAACTTAATGCAGTGTAACCTATAGTATCATGTGTTTGGAATATTAATCAGTAAAGCAAGGTAAGTACCAGTGGGGAAAAAAGCAAAGGTAATTAGGAACTCATTAGTGTGACAGCTGAATATATTATCTGTGTTAGTGCTAGGCTTACCCCCGCACCAGAGATTTGATCTGACTGTCAAAGCCAAGGAAAGCATTTTGCAGAAATGATTGAATGCAAAATCTGACCAATACAAGAAAAAACAGGCAGGTCATCACGCTGGAACATGGAAAAATTCCTGGCTAACCTCTGAATATCCTTTTTTCTAAGTCCAAAAAATCACATACCCCACAGATGGGAGTGGATTTTCACTTGTGAGGAAGATCAAAGACATTACAGTAATCACCAGAAACCAAGGGGAAAAAAAAAAAAGAATCTATAGTTAGATTCTTCCTTCCATTATCATAAGGACCAAAATGCACATGAGGGTTTTTTTTTTTGTTTTGTTGTTTTGGGGGTTTTTTGTTTGTTTGTTTGTTTTTGTTTTGTTTGGTTTTGGTCTTTTGGGGGGGGGGGGGGGTTTAATTTTTTTAAATTAGTTTGGATAAACCAAACAGCTCAAGCATAGAGGTTTCTTTTTCAGTTTGACACCAGTATGTGACATAGTCAGAATACTCTCTAACATAAAGTTGGTGGATATTCTCTTGGAGAGAGCAACAGAATGACAGATGCCAGCTGTTAAAACCAAATAAAGCTGTGTTTCCTTCATTCAAGTTCCCAGCATTTTTCCCACACAGTTCATCAAAGTAAATCAAATAACAAAATGCTTCTATACTGATGGAAACAGCTCTACCTAATCCATCCCAATACCTGAAACAATTCCCTGGTTTTTGTGAGGGAAATGATGCTTGAGATAGACAAATCAGCTGTGAACCACCCCTGTGCCAAGCCAAGGCTTTGAAGAGAATATTTAGTGTTCTGTAAATATCAGTTGTGGTAGGTGAAAGAAAATATTGTTCCTCTAGACCCACTGTTTTCCATGAAGTACATTCTTTTGACCTGAGTGTCCTGGTCTCCCCCAAAAATGCTTCTTTGTCTAATTTTTCTTTACTGAAGAACACCTGTGGGGTGCAATATGCAAGCTGAGCAACGATTCACACCTGGCCAGGCTTCTTCACAGCCATCAGGTTTTTAAAAATCTCCTAGGAAGGGTGGTGCAAAAATAATAGAGGCCAAAGTTTAACTAGACCAGAGCTGTACATCTTCTTCTAATTTATGGAGATGTGAAAATCAGTGTGGCCACAAAAGCAGAGCTTTAGACAAATATGAGTATTCATTTTTCCCTTCGGAAATGGTAGGATTCAGCTAACCTTCATTAAAGTAATGTAGTCATTTGATTTATGGCCCTCAAATGAAATTGTTTGCATTATAATTCAATGTGGCTATCATTTACCACGGAGACTCAAAATCAGTCCAGAAGCATTTAAAACAAGCATTGTACTTACATCTGAACAGGGGTTTAAAATAATTTGGAGCATTACAACATTGTATTGCAAAAACAACTCAGTCAGTCTGAGTTTATAGTGAAAGTAATGTACATTGATCTTCCTTGACAGCAATGAAACCCCAATGACATCCTTCTCTGCCCTGGAGATTGCATGAAATATAACTGTACTTGGCAGAAAAGAACCTGTTTTGCAATTTAACTCTTTTCTGTAGGTTGCACCTCTGTTGTCAGCTGCATATTAATGGAAACATCAACTCACCCTCTCTGGAAGAGGTCCACATTATGGAATTTGTGTAGCTCCACAGAAAACTCGACCGTTCCCTGAACCTCAGACATGGTTTTTTCAGGTCATCACCTAAATAACACATATATAAAGACATTGTAAACGTTTGAAGTATTTTACTTAACAAATCCATGAATGGATGATTTGATTTTAGTCGGCATCTTGGGGTCCATGCAAAGCTTAAAATCAACTGGTATCAATTGGAATCTTTCCAATGACATCATTTGGCTCCATCTTCAGGAAAACTCGCTAAAACCCAGATCCAAGCAGTAATTAAGAGAGGTAAAAAGTCTAATTAAGCCTGAGGACAGAATGATAATATTATGAAAAGTATAAGAAGTAAAAAGTAAATAACATATTATGTGCAAGAATCTCAAAGCAAATTTTAATTAACTTTCTTGCTGCTCTTGTACAGGAAATTGATTTTTTTTTCCTTCTCATTTTATGAAATGGCAGATTTCCAGGGTCAGCACAGCTCATTTCTGTAAAAGCACAGGCCAAAAAGACAAGAACCCTAGATATATGAGAGCAGAATTCAGATTTCTCTGTTTTTTGACTCCTCCTATGACTTAAATAAAGTCCCAGAAGGGAAGCATCTGAGGGAATATGAATAATTTAAATATTAATGAATGGAAGATATTCTTTTAAAGAAAATGCTGACAGTCATGGCACCTAATAGGCCACAACAGTCAGATCAAGATTTTGAAGCATTACAGCCATTTACACAGTACATCTCATGTGCTTATTGAATCACAGAATAATTCAGGTTGGAAGGAACATCAGAAGGTCATGTCTCACTCAAGGAAGTAAGTTTCCAAACCAGCCCTACTTAATACACAAGTGTAGATCCTTAACATTTCCTTAATTACAGCAGAAGCAATCCAAGGACTTTTACAGCTTTTGGACAGATTTTCAATTATTTTTTGCCCTTCCTTCCCCCAGTCCCTCCCCCCTGCAAATGTACTTCTGGCAATCTCCCAAGCTGTCTGGAAATTTTCTGTAGGATCAATGAGAGGATAAAGATTAAATTTTTTTCATTAACACATTCAGAAGCAACATTTTAGCTGTTGTTTGACAGCAGCCTAGTGCAGTCTCTGAGGAAGACCCATGTCAGGGCTTTTAACAATTCCCCTTTCTGAGACATACAGGGCATTAAAAGGATATGTAGCTCAGATGCAAAATGAAAAATTTCTCCAGCGGCGCTAATCAATAATTTTCATGGCACTCATAGATTTAACCATGTCCTTTAATGAAGCAGGAGTGAAGAGGATTTTGATACATGAAGTCCTCAGATAGGCATTAGGCTTTAGATTTCTCAAGGCTTGCTCCTGATTAGTAATTTTCCAACTGACTGGCTTATTACACTGATTATTTTAAACTAAGGCTTTTTTCTGGCTATCCTCTCAAGCATTACAGTTTTTCAAAAAGATCTCATTCCAGAGTTAAAAGGTTATTAATTTTTCATTCACCATCCTCAGACTTTGGAATGACAATAATGTAATGTAAAATATATGTAATATATATCTATAACTGTGAAAAAGAAAAATAAAATTGCTAAACTACACATCTGATATGCCTCTGGGGTAAGGACCTCTGTGTCAGGCCATGATTTGGGTGTGCTGAAGGTATATTCAAACTCTAGTACTTGTCAGGGAATCACAGAATAAACTAGGTTGAAAAAGACCATTGAGATCACCAAGTCCAACCCATGACCTAACACCACCTTGTCAACCAGAGCAAGGCCCTGAGTGCCACATCCAGTCTCTGTTTAAACACTTCCTGGGACAGTGACTCCATCACCCCCCTGGGCAGCCCATTCCAATGCCCAATCACTCTTTCTTCTAATATCCAGCCTAAACCTCCCCTGGTGCAGCTTAAGACTCTATCCCCTGGTCCTGCTGCTGCTGCCTGGGAGAAGAGACTGACCCCCACCAGCTGCACCTTCCTGTAGGGAGCTGTAGAGTGATGAGGTCTCACCTGAGCCTCCTCTTCTCCAGGCTAAATGTCAGAACCCAGGATATTCCTCTGGCTGCCCTGGAGGACTCAAGACCCTGGCAGGGGGCTCAGAGACCTTGGCACAGAGTCAAAGGCACCTGTGCTTTTGATTTTAGCTCATGGAAACAATTACCAGCTTTGTGGGAGGAGTTACAAGCCACAAGGGTTTGAATAGAATGATAGTGAATTTATCACAGGGTGAAAATGTAGAACTTGGGGGTTTTTAGAATGGGGGTTCAAGAGGCAAGATGGAAGATTCTGGGCATGTCCTGTCTTTCTCCTTCTTCTTCTTGTCCTCCATCTTCTGCTGTGATGGTGACACTTTTGGATTGGTTTAGAGTAAAGACAAACTGTCTAACATAGGTGATAGGTATTGGAAAATTATTGTAAATAAGGTACATGTAGGTTTTAGTATAAAAAGATAACACCACCCTGAGGGCAGTCAGTGTGCCACAGACCAACCTGCCAGACAGAGCTCGGCAGGTCGGAGAAAGAATGTAATAGATAAGGAAAAATAAACAACCTTGAAAAGCAGAACTGAGCCATCTTGGCTTCTTCTTTGGTCTTGGGGCTGGGAAAAAGACACTTTCTAACACCTTGGGGTCATCTTGACACCAGAGACCTTGACAGCTAAACACCCCCAGCTCCCTCAGATGCTTTTCATAGGATTTGTGTTCCAGACCCTTCACCAGCCTTGTTGCCCTTCTCTGGACCTGCTCCAGCACCTCAACATCCTTCCTAAACTGAGGGGTCAGAACTGGACACAGCACTCCAGCTATGGCCTAAGCAGTGCTGAGTACAGGGGAAGAAAAGTAATACTTTTTGTTTCCTTTGTCCCCCATTTCAACAGGAGTGAAACTCATATTTTGTCCTTTTGTTTTTTGGCACAGATTAAGAAGGTGTACACAGTTTGTAAGTCATGGATGTGACATATCCACCAGGTCATGTGTGAGTGCCTGTGTGTGATAGTCTTGCCTGAGTCAAAAAGCAGACTGTGTGGGAAGCTAGTAGGAAACCATGCAAACCACAAAGCAATACTCTGACAAGGTATTTAGTCTTGAGGAGAGTGTTAATTAAAAGAATTGCCTCTGGCAATATATCTGCATGTTGGGCTGAGGCATATTTCCCTAGACCAAAAGCTCAGGATCAAAGGAAACTCCATGCTTTTGAATACACCAGTGTAAAGAGGAGAGGTGTGAATGGATGGCCAGCCAGTTCACCTCAGTACCAATATTGTCAAAGACAGAAATGATGATGTGAAGTTAAGATTAACTAAGGTATAGAAAAAATTTAATAGATGGAAATATGCACATAGGTCTTCTCTGTATTTGCCGTGTATTTTTCAAGCTTTACACCTCTCCAAGACAAATACAGAAGTAATCCCAAAAACAAAAAATAACAAGCAAACAAAAAAACCTGCTTCTGTAACTTTATTTCCCTCACTGATCATCAGAATTAAAGTGTAAGCACCTGCTACACCAGTTTGAACTTCCACCCACCCCAGCAGCGCACCAGACAGATCACCCAGATCTACACCCCCAGAACTAGAGCCTGCTACTTCAGGGAGCACCTCAAGTACTTAAAGGGGCCTCTGGTGCATCCGATTTCCAGGCACTTAGCAAGGTTCAAAGAATCCTGATTAGACACATGGGTATAATTCTTCAATTAAAGAAGCTATGAAATCTGACAAAATAGATGCAGGCACGAGTAGATCAAGAAAATATTAAGTAATTAAAATGGTGCACTAATTTTTAACTTTTTTACCAGGTGCCTGCTTAAAGGAACCTTATCATAACCTTCCAAAATGCAGGGCTCATGAAGGACCTCTGATCAACCTTTGTGTGGGACAACCTTGGGTTATAAATAGAGCAATAGTTGCTAAAAATAATACTGAAGGTTGCCATGACATCATTATTGTAAAAACAATAGGGAATGCTGCCAGTATTGAAGTAGCATCAGTTATCTAATAAGCAGTTTAAAGAAAAATATAGAGGTCATATTTCGGAAGGCTTTAGTATATTTGTATTTCTGTAATGTCTGTTTCTATATCAAGCTCCTTGCATTTTTCAGAAGAGACCTCTAGACAACACTGATAAATATCAATGCAAAGCTAATAAAGTAACATGGGAAGTGTTTTGGCCATCTGCTCCTGTGAAAGCACTGCCATGGTCACCCTGGTCACCCCAAAGCACTGGATGACTTCAGACGGCACTGCCACCGTCGCTGGCTAGGCTGTGCTGTCCTACATGCACCAGTGGCATGAGTCAGGTCACCAGTCTGACAGTTTGTCCTTCCAGCTAGGGTTGGTGTCCTAGCAAGGGACAGGCAATTTCAATTGTCACTTTACATAGAGCAAGAACACATCAACTGAAAATCAGAACCCTTTATACAAATAAAGGCTATATCTTTAAAGACTGGAGACTGTCTCCCTTGCATTTTAAAGGAAGGCTGAATTTTACTCCCCACATCCCCACTGCTGTCAGTGGAAATACCTTCTGCACTGGAGACTGTTCAAGAAACGATACTGGCTAAATGCAACCTTTTTAATTTACAGTATTTGTACTTAATGGCATTTTAGGGATCCAGTCACCTGAGCAAGCCCTCTGCCAGGAAGTGATTAGTTGATAAAGTACCACAGACAGCACTGTTAAAGACCTTGGAGATAAAAATGAATCTGACAATTCCCCACTGGAACAGCGATCACTGATACCTCAAACAAAGGGAGCTAAGGAAGTGAGATGGGGAGAGAAGACATTAGATAGAAGGACAGGACACTACATAATCTGACATACATAATTTATAGTTTATGAACCTTCTAGCCTATGTACAATTACATCCAAGCAAAAAACAAACTAAATTTTTTAAACATAAACTACTTTGTGTGTGTGTGTGTTTTTACCATTCTTAAGAATCTCTATTACAGAAATGGGTTTTAAAAAAGGAAAAAAAAAAAAAAGAAAAAATACACAAAGGACAAAAGAATGAAACGCCATGTGACCAAGGGCAATGACTCATGACCTCAGAAGCATTCATTTAGGAGAATACAGCTACTTTCAAGAAACACAGCCCATACTACCTGCAGGATATCACCACTGTCCTTACTGGTTTTAAAGCATCTTTTATTTTACTGTGATTTTTTGCAGAAGCTGGCACTTGTTTCAAGCTAGGCAATTATATCCTTTTTTTTTTAATTTATTAGGAATTCTTTGATTAAGTGAATAAAGTCACAGTGACATAACTTTATTCTCCTCTCCACTAATGCCTTCACCCACTGTACTTCTAAGTAAGAAAAGTAAGAGGAATACAATACAAGGAGGACAGTAAACACACACATTTACTCTGAGGTGAGAGGATTAGAAGAAGCAAACTCATTAGACCAAATCTCTTTTTCATTGTTGTTTTCCTTTTTAATTGCTCACTTTCCAGCAGCTGAACTGGATCCCAGTCCTTAGGACAGCGATTGCATCTCAATAGGCTTGCCTGAGCATACATTAATTTCCTGAGACAAAGCAGTCACAAATGTCAGTAAGTCCTTTCACTACAATGCTGTCATTAGCTGTTCTCCACTTTACAGAATCTGTCAGCTTTTCCTGCCAGCACATCAGCAAAATGAGAGAGGTGAGGTCTTCACCTTCAAGGTGATGCGGAAAGTTAATACCTCATTTTGTTAAAATAAATCAAGCCAGTATTTCTATTCTAAGATTTTGGGTGGTAGTAGGACATTTCCTTTACACTTTAAAAGAAGCCAATCTAAGTAAACCACTAAAGACACAAAAAGTGACAAGGCTTGTCAATGCCATCAGTAGCCAAGTCTACCACTTGATAACAACCCTATTTGTATTTTAGCTCTCTTCCTAAATGTCCTGATGTGTCATAAACTCATTGAGCTACAAATAGCTCGTATGTTCCAGATCCACCAAAGCCACTTCAGTCCTAGCAGCCTGGTCCCTCTGCCCCTTGTTGTCATGTTCTTCAGTGTCACAAGTGCTAGGTACATGTGCCCTCTGGCCAGTCCATGATCATACACACATTTCCCAGGCACTCAGGATTTCCAGTCTGAGCCCTTTGCTTTATCAGTGAAACCACTTCATGCATGTAGCATCAGTTGGAAGGTACCTGGAAGGAACCCTCCCTTTGAATGTCCAGCTGACCCCAGAAAACTGAGATGCAAAAATCACATGTGCTTTAGCACTAACTACCTCTGAAGAGGCTCAAATTCCTTCATAAGTTGCTAATATTTCTTTCTCAGTTGGAGTGTAACAGGCTTGAGATGCCCCATATCCCCTGTTTCTAGACCCTAGAGGCCAGCCTAGAGTCTCTGAAGGCTCTTTTGGCCAGATGTTCCAGATGGAGCCATTATGCTTGTCTGGATTATAAAACACGTTTTTTACATCTTGCCATGTCTGGGCTGGCCCAAATCATTACCCCTTTAGTTTGTTCAAATGTTTGCTGCTGCTCAGCATGCCTTTTAAAGTCTTTCTTCTTAAGAAGCAAAAAAAGGGAGTCAGCACCAATTTAAAACTCTTTCTTCTTAGAAAATAGAGTATAACCAGTATAGATCAGACTATAACCTGGAGCATGCATTCTCCAAAAATCCATGACACCTAAGAAATCTTGTGCCTCTGTTTTGTTAGTTGTTATTTTATTGATCACACCCCTTGAGATATGAAAACATCTACCTTGCTGTTTTAGTCCTAACATTTAAATTTTCTTGTGCAGGTCCATTTACCATACTTTGTTTTATAGCAGAAATAGCTTTCTAAATAATCTGGATTTTTCTTCTCAAACACTTTTTCCTGTTGTATTGTCCCACAAAATGATGTCACCAGTGTACTGCAGGTATTGGGAACATACACCTTGTTCCAGTGCAGTCTGTATCAATCCACAACAAATGGTAGGATTATGTTTTCACCTTTGGAATAGTCAATACTAGCTGTACTGGATAGGTCTCCACATGAAAGGAAACTGTTCCACACCAAGGGGTCTCAACTGTCACATTTTCAGAGTTGTCTGCCCTGTTCATCAATAGTTGGTGCCTCTGTGTCTATCCAGCTCATTGTCACCTGGCTGTGGGTGTATGATAAAGCTCATGAAAAAAATCTCTCAGTGCATCTCGTGAAACATTTTACGATGTGGACTGTGTGCACCAGATTTCACCCTCATCTCTGGATTCAAGTCATTATAGATCACCTCCAACACAGCTGATTTCCTCAGATCCTGAATGTCTCCTTCCACATATATCCATTTCCTCTGAGACTTTGCAAGTTTTTCCTTGAGGAAAACTGGATAAAGACTGTTCCTGCCAAAGACTGAGGCTCCTTGTTAATTGCCTCCATAAGAGGGTACCAGAAGTACAATCATGCCTTCAGGTCAGAGTCCAAACACCAGATCAAACTCAAGATCAGTGTTTTAGTAAAAAACCTCCCAGGCAAAACATCACTAATCACTGCAGAGCTCAGCAAACTGCAAAGCCAACACCAATCTGCTTAAAAGAACCAAAAAAAACACACACAAAAAAAAAAAAAAAGAGCACAGCACAGATCACAGAAACTGATATCAAGAACAGATTAACCAATATTGTGATCCATAAATGTTAACATATGCATCAATTGTAATATGCTCTTATCAATCTAACATCTCAGGCTCTTAGAGCTCTAAAGGTGCTAAAAAGAAGTGTTGTAATTTAACCCCAGATGGCAAATAAGAAACACGCAACTCATTCACTAAACCCCAGCTGGATGTGGTAAAGAGACCTAGATGGGTAAAAGTGAGGAAACTTGTGGGTTGTGACAAGAGTGGTTAATAAGTCAAATATAATATTAGGAAAAAAATTAGTAATAAGAGTTTTGGAAAACCAAATTTAAAAAAAAAGAGTTAAATAAAACCCAAGTAAGAAAAACTATGCAAATTAAAACAATTACCCACCACCAACTGACCAGTGTCCAGCCAGCTCCTGAGCAGCAGCCCCAGAACATCTTTCCCCCTAGTTTATCTGCTGAGGAGGATGAAATACAGTCTGGAATCTCCCTCTAGTCAGCTGAGGTCAGCTGTCCTGTCTGTGCCCCATCCCAACCCCTTGTGCACCCCCAGCCTCCTCACTGGTGGGGTGGTGTAAAAGGCAGAAAAGTCCTTTACTCTGTGTCAGGTGTAAGCTCTGCTCAGCAGTGATGCAAACATCCCTGTGTTATCAACACTGTTTCCAGCAGAAATCCAACA
The DNA here is from genome assembly GCF_963513975.1 of Fringilla coelebs. Classification (NCBI taxonomy): domain Eukaryota; kingdom Metazoa; phylum Chordata; class Aves; order Passeriformes; family Fringillidae; genus Fringilla; species Fringilla coelebs. Next base: position 6,083,020 of record NC_140028.1, on the reverse strand, counting down.
CAGCCCCATACCAGCTACTGTAAAGAAAATTTACTCTCTCCCAGCTAAAACCAGCACAGGGGACAAGGTACACACACGGGTGGATTCAATGATCTTCAAAGTTTTTTCCAACCTAAATGATTCTATGATGTTATCATGTAAAACTCAGCCCGAAGGCTTGTTAGTCTTGTTGGACTTTTGAGTCAATGCATGTTTGCGATTTTCTGTTTGTTCTCATATGTATTACAATTAAGACTTCAGTCTCAAGTCTTCTCTGGAAATCAAGTTATTTTCCACCACGAGAAATCTTCTAATGCTCTCTTAGTCATGGAAATGTCAGGGATTCATTTGTAAGGTCTCCAATCTTTACAAGCACCTAACATTACCCAGCATAATTTACAGAATGAGATAGCATCACAGATAATCCCTTGCAGCTCTTTGATAAGGTTTTTAGGTTTCCAGTCTGCTGTAATCCTTTGCAATTTTTCTCCAGTATTGAAACCAAAAAAAGGATCTGTGATACAGGTACAAGGCACAAAACAAATACAAGGCATATAATCTTGCTCAGTCATATCTGTGAAACATGCTTTTTATCCAGTGCATAAACATTTAGCTGGGTTTAAAATTATAAAGACTCATTTAGTTTTTATACTCTAAAGAGCTAACTCAGTTTGGATGCAAGCCCTGAGAATAATCTTCCAATATGACAAAAAAAAAGTTTGCTGTTTAATATTCTCAGGAAAATCAATATTCAAAATTTTGTCAGATGCATTAGACATATGTTCACAGAGTGCAACACCATGAGTCACTTTTCCCAAGGTTCATTGATTGCTACCACTGAAATGTAATGAGTTAGAGACACAAATATTAAAAGATCCTTTAAAAAATTACTCAGAGCCCAAAGAGTATTCAGAGTGGATCACAGAAGAAAGTAGCTGTGTTATTTTATGGGTTTTTTTCTGCATTTACAAACTCCAGTGTGATTTGTCTTTTACCATTACAATTCACAAATTACCAGCAGTATCATTTCACTGGGGGTAGACGCCCATTCAACCTCCAGCAACAAAATTAGTGTTAAGATTAAAACCACTTGAACCCCACCGCTGAGAACTTTCACTCTAGATCAATAGCTTCGAATATATGGACCACATGGGGTAAAACAGATTGTAACTACAGGATCCAAAGAAAATCACTCAGGAAAACAAGTCAACAACTTACTTCAATTCCTTTCACATTCTGTTTGTGAGGCCAATCTACACTGGAAATACCTTCCATAAACTGGTCATTTCATGGGTATTTAGGTAGAGGAATAAATCTACTAAGAGAAAAACCCAAAACCACCAGGTTCCAGAGGATTTTATGGCAGAACTGAAGAGGGACCAAATAAATGTCAGGTGCCAGTAGGCTGCTCTTATGAGATATAAAGCCTTTGAGCTATTACACAGGATTAAATGTGAACACAGCTGTGCAAATTTAGGTCAGAGCATTCCAAAAAAAAAAAAAAAAGAACGAAGAGCAGCCTCGATTTGTCCTCTGTTAGCACGTGCCTGTCAGGACACCAGTTCTGAGTTCTGCTCAGCACAAATCACTATCTGCTTACACCAGTTAATAATAACCTGCTGTTGGTATTGTGCAAAAAAAACAAAAGCAGCAGGGGAAATTCAGACAGAAGAGGAGGAAGAGCAAAACAGAAGGAAAAAGGAGCTAACACAAACTTTCCCCTGGACTACCTTCCCATTGCTACATAATCCTCTCTTCTTCACGCCTTCCCTACCTATTCCTTCTCTGACTTATTTTCCTTCTTTATGACCTTCAAAAGAAAGAGATATTTTAAAATTTTATGCACAACTGAGAGCTTAAATTCAGACTCCTCAGAACATCATCATCTTCAATCTTCGGCAGTTTTTGTGTCTTATTCCCACTGTTCACCTCAGTCTTTTTTTCTGATCTTCCTGTTGTCAGTCTTAGAAACACAAAATGCATCAAAAGGCAGCAAGTTATTTGAAGCCTATTTAGGACACTCAGACAGAATTATCCATCATTCTCACATTTCACTGAGTTCTTCCCAGTAAAGGGAGATATATTCTTCTCAGTCTGGGCTTTTTTGTTGGTTTCATACAGGAAATTAGGCTCTTTAGGGGACTGACCTTATTTTATTTTCATGTACTCATAGAAGAGCCCCACAATTTTTTTTTTTAATTATTTTTTTTTAAACTCTACTCCAGTTCATAGCTGACTGAAGTCAAAACTGCTTGGACATAGGTCTATACGAAATCTTTGGGAGCTTGGCCATCAGAATGTTTGGCCACATTCAAAACTTTAGCAACAGCTAAAGGTCCATTCTGTCTGTCTTCTGAATTCTGAATGTTACAGCAACTTGACCAAGAATCCTCATTGTAAAACGTCCTCTATCAGGTTCTGTAGGGCAGCAAAGGAGAGGTAAGATGAATGAGATTCATCCTCTTGCAAGAGATATGGGGCAGCCTGATGCATGAGTAAAGGAGCTCTCTGCTTTGGAGTACAAACTGTTATGTTAATAGAGACATCACCAAAGAATCCAGGTAGGAAACAGAGGAACTTGAACATGGGCATGATGCTACAAACTAGTCACAGCTAATAAACTAGTGACAGCTATGACAGGAAAAGCCTACTGAGTTATATGTTTTCCTGGCACTGTTTTGACTGCATTTCCATTTCTGGTCATGAAAAATTTTATGGCACTGTGCTGTAATTCAACTGTGCTGTAAACTCAACTGTCCTTGTCAGACCTTTAATGCTTATTTTGCATTTTGCACGATCACATTCACTGCAGAGTTTCCTGGACAAGGCATAGTCTCCTTCAGATGTTCTGAGGATGTTCTAAGTGAACACATACTTCACATTAACTCCATGGATTATCCTTGTTTGTGAAAAATTTAAAGCACAGACACTTGCCCATGAGATTCATCTCACTAACTAGAAATGCCTTCATATGTATGAGGTGTTTGTAGCCTCACTGTAGTCAGTAGGGATAGAGAAAATGCCCCCAACAGGATTCATGTCACCATTGCTGGCTGCCAAGGGAGCTGAAAGCAACTTTCCTATGTGCAGACATATGAGCCAAGTCCACATCTAGTTAGATGAATGTCAGTCACAGCCAAATTCCACACATAAACAGGATTTTGAATGTGTGTGCAGAATCACTCATGGAAAGGGTGAGAGAAGTAGCATGTATGTATCTCTACATTTGTACCTTATGGTGGACTTGATGATCTGGGAGATCTTTTCTAACCTTAATGATTCTATGATTCTTATATGTGCTTAAAAAGGAAAAAGGAAAAAAAAAAAGCAAATCCTCAAAACTTGATGATACAATATTTTTTTCCTTTCTTTGCCTGAAAACATTTTGTCTTCTATTTGTCTACATGTGTAGAATCCAGCTGGAATCAACAGTCAGATTGTCACTGGATGGAAAGGTGCTCAGCACTTAGGAGATGTCAAAGATAAGGCTGGCCATGGAGTCTCCATCATCTCCTTTCTAAATGCACATGGCTCATGCTATGATCAAACAATGATCAAAACCACTTCTGCCTCTTGCAGTGTTCAGGACATACACGGTCAGGGAATTAGTCTGGATATTAAGGATGAGGTTTTTTGGCTTTGTAGACTTCAAAAGACATAAGGGAGACAGAATATTGTAAAAAAGAGTCAACTGTGCTAATCCAAGAAAATATATGCATATTTAACAAGTCAGGTTCTCTGTTGTCCTGTTCTCTTGAAACAAGTTTGAGCAAGTTAAAGGCTCTTAATGCAGCCCATTATATTCAATAAAATTATCTGAAATTGCTAGAAATGAAACACTGTCAGCAGATGTTATATTTCATGTGGAGTCAATGGAGCTATTGATGTTTGTAAGGAGCGATTGAATTGTGTGCAGTGCTGGACTAAAAGAGAACAGCACAACAAGAGGTGTTGCACCCTCACACACTGAACAAGAGCAGAATTCAGAGCCCTGGAAATCTGACAAGCAGTTGTGGTTTAGTTGCCATCACCAGAAATGCTTAAAGGCTGCGGCAGGGTGGGAAAATGTCTCTGGAAGTGTTCAAGGCTGGCTGGATGGGGCTTGGAGCAACCTGGTCTAGGGGAAGGTGTCCCTGCCCATGGCAGAGGGGTGGGACTAGATGATCTTTAAGGTCCCTTGCAATGCAAGTCATTCTATGATTCTAAAATAATAAGAATGTTGGTGAGAAAACTTGACAGAGAGAGATGGTCAGAGCAGCATCAGCAGAACCAGGGTCTTGGTATTACTGGAAGAGGGAATTGTTGCGATACTAAAATTAATACAATATGGATTTAATTTCAGGCTCACAAAAAAAAAAAAAGTTAAAAACAACTTTTTTCATCACTGTCCTCATTTGTAAAATATTTAACAAATTGCACACAAACTTTGAGGCAGACATTTGTTACAAGGGCCATTGTCTACAATAGTAAGTAAAGAAGCTGCAGATCATTTTCCATCATAACAGCTCTTTGGATAGGCAGTAACTATTGAACTGGGATGCAATTAAGAGAGGAACAGGTGCTGTTTTAGAGCAGCATGTTTTAAGTACAGGCAATAAAATATGCAGAGTCATAATCAGAATTTTGACTAGTTTTAAGTGCTTGGGGCCATGTTGATATAAATAACTGCATCAGGTTCTCCTATAGAGCAAGAGATAAATTAGGTGGTTTACAAACAGAAGAAAAGGCTGACTTATTTGTCATGGCACTGCTTGATCTGTGACAAAAATAGAAAGGGCCAACTGTGCCACTGCTAGACATGAAGCCAACACAACAGGGCCTGAAGTACAGCTGCAGAACACAGCAAGGCCAGCAGAGTCTATCAAAACAACAGGAAATAAATTTCTTTCACAAATTCAGCCCAGCATCTTGGCAAACTCCTCCAGAAGGTTTTGTGCAGCAAGTTTGCCTCACAGAAGGGCTGTATTTTTTTCTGAAGGCCATGACTCTTATTCCAGCTGCAGAACAGCTGTCCCTCAAGCTGTGCCTGTCTTGCTAAAAGGATGCTGCTCAGTCATCTCAGGGACCTGAGGTCCATTCTCAAATCAGTAAAGGCTGGCAGAAGTCATGGTGAGCTTCTCAGGTTCAGTTGGATATGGAGAGAGATTTCCTTTTAGAGTACTGGGGCCACTGGCAACACATTAATTGTTGAAAATTCCTGATTCTCCACAGCATCTAAGGGTTAGCTTTGGCATTGTCTTTAACACAGGTACCTGAGCTGTAAAACAGCCTCTGAAGAGTAAAGTGAGATTTTAACAAAACAGAGATATCCACCTTGGGGCTTTTCCCCTGAAATACTTTTTGTGTGTGCCCAAGAACCTCCAGCCAAGTAAACTTGGGCAACACAGACAGGGAATTTTCTATAAAGACAGCCACTGAGGCACCAGTGCCACCATCCTGCCATGTCACCTCCATGTCCCCTGAAGTTCTGCTTTCCTGGCAGTGACTGTGAACAGACTGGATGTCCATGGCACACTGCAGGCGCACATAAACCAGCAATGAACTGCAGCTTTCTGATGTAGCTGGTAGAAGAAATTTCACGTGGACATTCATACAAGAAACCCCATCAGGCAGAGAAATCTGGAGACTTTGTGCGGACAAGGCTGAATTGGTACCACACCCAAATTACATTGCAGTGAAGTTCTTCTTCTTAAATCCACTCCAGCTTCCTTCCTAATTTTGTTGTCAGACTGTTATTCCTGACAAACAAAATAAAGAAGGGCTAACTTTATGACCTGTTGTATTGTTTTTTTGGGTTTTTTAACCTCCTTTTTCAAAGCTCTATGCTCACGGGGACACTCTATGCCTTGTATGCTCAAAACTCTATTGAAGAAATACTTAGAAAAAGTAAAGGACATTAAATTTTTAGTTTGGCCACTCACATAGTGGCACTGAGTCTGGTTTTGGTACAATATAGCAGTGATGATCATTTTTACTAGTTTGTACAGTTTGAAATTAGTGATCTTGGAGCTCTATTTAATTTATTTTTGATTTAGGTAATGTAGACACACAATTTCAATCAGCAGCCAGAATCAGACTGTGAACACACCAAATACTTCAATTTTATAAAAATTCCAACACTTCCCATATAAATATTTATACTGAAATAAACATAACATGAGAAAACATTCTAGGAAACCATCAAATGAAAATTCTTCCCAAGGCAGAATACTGCCAACTTTAAAATTGTGGAGTAATTCTCCCAGTCACTTGCCTTTCCCACACTAAAATCCTGCTTTGTCATTTCAGGAATGAAGAAAGTTTTTCAGCACACTTTCTCATGTCTTTAGAACATTAGATAGATTAGATAGATTAGGCATACAGATATTTTAATAAAGTTTCAGAAAAAATCAGATGGAAAGATGCAACTCTGCCTCGGACAAATGAAATTAAACCATTCTCTGCTTGACCTTTCTATATGGTATGGTATAATCTCAGCAAAATGAAGTAATGAACCCAACACCATGACAAATTTGCAGGCAGCAAAGGTGTCATTTTGTTAATTTTGCTCCCATTTTGCTAATGCACTGCACATCCAGGAACAAGAATATCTTGAGGAAAATATGTATCACACCGATATCTTGTACAGCATCAATTAAACAATCTCACACCAAGCTGCTGAGCTAAAAACCAAACCAAACCAGTCCCTGGTGCTCCTGGCCAGGAATTCCCTAAGAACAAAACACCAGAAACAGAGAGGTTTTCCATGAGCAGAGGAAATTTCATCACTAAAGCTGAATCTGGGACAGCTTTTTGGAAGGAAGAGTTATTCATAGAAGGAATCTTTTGCAAACAAGGCTGACATACAGCCCAAATTTTTAGTTTTATGCCAAACAATACTATTCAGATTTCTACCGGCACATGGGAATTTATCAGATTATTTGCTTCTTTCCAGCTTAAAATAAAATGTCATTTTAAAAATTATAGACAGCATTTCCTAATTAACTGAATTATCTATAGGGGACTAGACTCCAAATCCTGGCATTGCTAATTTTTTGAGCTCCTTGTATTTACATACCTCACAGGAAACATCCATGATCTCTCAGGAATGAAGACTCAGCTTAAGAGAGGCACTAATTAACTAACAAATGTCAGGCTCAGATCAATCATCTGTAATAAAACAAGCAGAGGATTTTTCCTCCGTCTCCAAACAAGACAGGTGTGAACTTGAAGTCAAGTGAATGTAGTTAACCAGAAATCTGTAACCAAAAACAGGTACATGAACATCTAAATAAAACTCCCTGTCATGTGAATATCCCTGTTCAGAAAATGTTTATTTAGTGCAAATAATACCACAAATCTGCTCTGTTCCTGTGGCATTTTTATAGCCTAATTGTTGGCAAGAGATTCATCATTCCTGGTGTCCCACAATCAAATTCTTAACCCTCATTGGTTTTGGTTTTGGTTTTTGTATTAGAAATACAATCAACGTAGAGAGTATCAGAGCGCTCAACGCTATGTGCAGCTTCACAAACCCCAGAAAATATCTCAGATTTCCTATGGCCTGGTTTTACCTCTGCTGTAGAGTGTCTAGCCAATTTTAAAATTCCATATGACTTTGGTCAGAGGCATAGTTTTATTTCCAGAACTCACAGTAGAAGTGACGATGGGCCTGCAGAGGTGACACGAGCTGAAGCTGCCTTCATGTGCGGAGCAGGCCCAGGCCCGGCTAAAGCCCCGCGGAGGGCCGAGGCCTAGAGAGAGGAAATGCCAAGTCATGGTGAAAAGGCCAGGCCCCTCTCTTCTGCCTTTTAGACCTAGCTTATCTCTGTAACCCCACAGGTTACATCTCCTTAAACCCAGCTATTGGACAATTTCTGACCCTTTCTAGCCCTATATAATGGGCTGCTTTAGCCCATTCTGGCCAGAAGAGCCGTCCTGGAACCCTTCACAGGCCCCCCAATAAAACCATCACTGTGGAACTCCAGGACAACTCCTCTCCTCTCTCCTGGCGTCTGCTTCCCAGCTAGCCTGCAAGGCTCCTTAGCAAGCAAGGAGCTGGAATCATGAGAGAGCTGATTAATCACTAAGAGCTGAAATCCTTTGGGCTTGCTAAAGTTGCCTGCAGCTAAGAGCGGCTTTGGTTTTTGGGCAGTCAGTCTCCAAAGGACTGAGCTACCCTACCCGTGCTAGCCTGCCTGCTTGGGGGCAAACCTGGCATAATGTGTGTATCTCACTTTGAATTCCAGACACTAGCTTGCTGTGCAAGCAAACGTTTCAGTTTTGATCTGAAAATCAACAAAACACAAAGAACATAGGGCCTCCAGGGTCTTTTTATTGCCTTTTTTAAAGCAGCGGCATTTTATCTCTCATTTTGCCCCCTGAGAATGCTTATATCCATGCAAGATACTTTGGGCAAAGGGTAATTTAGGACATCTTGTAGACTGAAATGCCAGAGTGTCAAAGCATTACTATTTTCACCCATAACACCAGACATGAAATTATTAAAGCTCTATTTTCAACAGCAATTAAACAGCTAGAGAGAAATTCCAAAGCCTAAACATAGATATCTAGTGTCATTTTATACCCCCTAAGATATAAAAAAAGACAATTATTCCCAACTGTCAGTTTACCCACAATGTGGGAGAGTCCTGCTTTCTTTGGAAGCAGCAGCTCAATATCATATGAGGTGTCTTAAAGCCTCTCAAATGACAACACACATTTATGATTAGGAACTGAGTGATTTTTTCTAAGTCTGCAAACAAATAAAACCTAGAAAGTGGCTGAACTCAGCCTGAAATAGCCATCCAAGTGAACTAATTCAGCCTCTACTGACTGCATCTCTTTAAGAAGTAATGGAACACTTGGATGGCACACACAGTGCCTTAACAACAGAATGGAGGTGCCTCAATGTGGGAATTCATCCCATTCTCAAACTGAAACCTATCTCACTTATTTTAGGTATGTACACACAGGCTACTTGTCCACAAAAGGGGAAAAAACCCCAAAAAACCCGTAGTAGATTTCCCTGACCCATTTCTCTGCATCCATCTCACACTGAAATGGGTCACACCAGTTATTTCCACAGATTAGCAGGAGAATCTCAGTGCTTGTCCCTGATGTGGCTTCGCAAGGAGAGAAGAGAATCCCACTTCTGTAAATTAGGTATTGATCAAGATGTATGTACCTGCCTTTCAGACACAAAACCAGACATCCACACATATCTTCAGGCCCTTACCATTCATTTGGAACTCTAAATTTTAAATTCCTAGGTTTCAGTGCTGTCCAAAACACAACTGTAGACAATCCCCTTAAAGGACTCAGAACTTCAAATTATATACTCATCAGACAAAAGACTATTGTTAGGAATCCAAATGCAACTTTGGCCTGCAGGTGTTATATCTCGAACAGAAAAATAAACAATAAGATTTAAAAATTGATCCAAGACTTTTACGTCGTGGGATGTCGTGTGTGGACATCACACTAATAACTCTTGGACGTTTAAATGAAATTTTTATCATATTTATATTTTCCTAATTTCTAAGGGCTGAATGGAATAGAAAAGTAAGATTAAATACTATCAGAAAATATCCCAGATGCAACAGGAATTATGCTATTAAACTAAGTCCTGTCCATTCACAGGTAGAAGTTCCTTTCACCTAAGTCCCAACTACATTTTCTGCTTATAATTTTCTAATGACACATAGTCTGTTTCAGACCAATTTCCAGTTTTGATGCTACAAAATATCTGTTTTCCTCAGCTGATAGAAAATAATCAGATATATGTATACTGAAGAGCACTTTGGTGCTCCTCTGGGTTTAGAAATGTGAATTATTGTTGGAACAAAGTAGCAAAGCAGCAAGTCACTTCCCCAGGAGTGATGGTCTGTCATCCTGGGCAAGAAAATATAGAGGGTTATTTTCTCCTACTCATGTTATCATCACCAACATCAGTTTTTAGTGCCTCACACAAGATCCTTTTCTTGTAAAAAAAAAAAAAAAAAAAAAAAGATTAAAAATCTGAGAAAAATACTGTGATATCAAGGGGAAAGCCTCAACACATCTTTGGAGTTTTAATCACAATCGTGAACTTGATATATTGAAGAAACATTCATCCTGGATTTCTGGTTTCATCCTCCTATTAGCAGCCAGACATCCATGAAATGCAATTCTCACACAGTGCTGAAAATGAGAAAAACAGACTCTACACACAACTGTGGCAGGCACATGATTCCATTGGGCCATAAATAGCAAGTAGTGAAATGTTCTGTTCTTCTGCATTTGAACAAATATCACTATGAAGCAGATGAAGACAGGAGACCCAAGTATTTACACTTGTGTCATGAGGAAAATGCAGTCGTGTTTCCAACCTGACAGCAGAGACAGATGATGGCAGAGCAATTCCTGAGTGTTTCATGGTTTATAACAGCTGAGCACCACACAGCCTGCTAGACAAGAAAATAAAACTTGGGCCAGGATTGACATTTCACCTGGTCTAGAATCTCACTCTGATCCTGCAAAGGAGGGTCAGCTTTGACTGGGGCAGGGTCCTGTTTGCAGGACTCAGCTCCTGCAGGATGAAGGCTGCTCCAGCACTCTTTACTTCATATTTATATGCAGAAACGGGCCATCTGTGTGTCTTCTGAGATAAAATTTTGGCAGCAAAGACAACATCACACACTGAGTAATAGCCCAGTGATTCCTGGAATATACTGACTGCAATAAAAGTAAGGAGGTTGGGTAAAATTCTGGTTATACTGGTGTCAACAGAACAGTTTTGTGAATGTTAAACAGCTATTTGGGGATATCAGAAAGTGAGAAAATAGAAACCACTGTATCTGTCTTCTTATTCAAGTTGCATCTGAGGTCACTGTTAAGACTTTATCAACACTATGTACCCTGGAGAGACGAGAATACCTTTATTATTTTCATGATCTAGATTCTCACAGAAATTTGCTGTTGAACATCCAAAACATCAAGTGAACTTTGATATGATACCTGTGAAATTTAAAAGCAACTTCAGGACTGTAGAAATAAAATCTTTGCAGGATAAACCCATTTAACATGGTACACCTTTGGCACAATGGAGACTTTCACATTTACCCTTTTTTCTAGTTGTCTCTCCCTTAGATAGAACTACTTCCAATAACTTCCATGCTAATTGAAATTTTTTTATTGTTTCTTTTTCAGGATAGCTTGTTTCCATTTCCATGGTCAAATTAAGGATATACCAAGACACGTGATATGATTCTGCTGAAACCTACTCATTGCACATTATCTTATTTCATGCCCATGCTAAGCCAGAAAAAAAAAAAGTCTGTGTCTGTAGAAGTAAAAAATAACTTCAATTCTACACTTCACTTATGAAACATTACAAATTTGGCCATCAATAAAACTTTCTCCAGAAAAGGTTTCCCCTCTCATCCAAAGCAGCAAAATGGCTATTTTCAAAGATTTTTGCATATGACTACATGTCACTATTAAGATCAGGAGATACAAATGACTCTGAAAAACTACAAAGAGCGTTCTCACGAACCTGTCAAGCTGAATGGGTTTGTGGGCTGATACTGTACAAAGAACATTAATTATCAAACTGCATGGAACCTGAAAAACATGGCATCTGGAATATTTCTCATCAGTCAGGTGTTCAGGCAGTGAATACTGGCGCAGCTTGACTGAGATCAAGGGGTTTTGTACCTACTTATACCACTGGAAGATGTTCCCCACTGTACGTTTAAAATATCTTGTCCTTTTCTGTTCTTGCATAATAAGCCATTATTTCTGCAGCCAAGGCTGCTTAAAAACATGATTTCTGTGTCAGAGGGATAAAAATACCCCTGACACATGTAGATTTCATTTAGAAAAGCATCAGAAGATTCACAGTTTGAGCTGGAATTTATTATTGATCCTTTCAGCTCGATGCCAATTTGAAATTGTACTCTGAAAAAATATATTTTCCTTAGTCAAATACTTACAGCAGTATTAAGAAAAATATAAACCCACACAATTTTAAAATGAACCACTATTTTTCAAAATATGTTATGGATCTATATGCTTTTCATATTGATGAAAAAATGGGTAGGAATTTGTTGTGGATAAGAATTTGCAAAACATGCATTTTCTCCTTTTTAGTTTCTATTTGTCTGAAAAAAGATTAATTTTTGTCTTGAGAGCACCACACTGCAGTTGGAGACCAAGTGTAAAAAGGCCTATAGAGACAGAGTAACAATATGTAATTAACCCTTGGAACCCTTGGACGAAACACTTCTAAATCTGAAGGAATTTTTTTCTTGTGAAGAAAAATTGGCATGATTCAACTTCTCTTCCATTCAGATTGATATGAAAATTTCTGCACAAAAGCTAAACTTCATTTTGTTTATGTATTTTTTTTTGTTTAATAACAAAATGCACAGATTTTTCAAACATTTAAAATTCAGAAGCCCAGAACTGCTTGGGTATTTACAGCAGCACTATGCTAAAATTAAGCTCAGGGACATGTCTATTTTCTTGCTTTCTTCCATTGCATCCAATGCAATGGTAAAACCTGAGGTTTTATCATCAGAGCTCCCTTTGTAGTTGCAATTCAGGATGAGGTCCCACTGACATAATTTTGGCTGGGCTGAGCACCTCTGTTGCCATTTCTCAGTGGAATGAAAGAGGGCAGCTTTAAAACATGCAACCTTCTGACCACGTCCCTTGATTGTCCTAGTCCTCTTCTGGACATGCTTAAAGGACACGAAAAAGTGCAGTCTACACTCCAAATACAGTGTCTGGGCGTGATTTCACCCCAAACCCAAAATGCTGGTTGCAAAGGCTGGAAAGGGAGAGGATTTGGGGAATGAAGGAAATACCCTAAGGAGCAATGTGGAGATGTATGTGGTTCAAACACAGTCAACACTCATTTACTATTTTATGTCCCACCCTGTGCAGCAGCTCCTAAATGTAAATTCATTCTTTTGGCTCTAACAGTTTAGCAGTCCTTGTCTGTCACTCTCAGCCCTCAAACAGAAGCTTGCCTACTAGAGCACAAGCTGCAGAAGATATGTGTGCTGAGAGTTTCCAATACACTTCTTTAGCAAAAAAAAAAAAAAATTACTTTCATCAACATCTTGTCTAATAAACAAAACTCTGAAGTGAACACAGATACCTCCCAGCCTTACTCTCCTTGGCTGGTGGGGAAAATCTTCCCATGGAGGGACAGAGGAGACATGAGCATGACTGAGTCTTTAGCCCTCAGACATTTCACTACAGCCATTCATCTGTCAAGGACTTCATCATCTGAAACTCCACCATTTTAGATGCCAACAAAAATTCTTACTCACATCCTTTATCCCTAAACTTTCTAAAATTTGGCTACTTTGAAAGAAAAACTATAAATGAGGAGAGAGTAGGACTTTCCTGGGGAGTATCATTTTTGGCAGCAGGCACAGTTAGGAAGCTGCAGCTGCAAGTTCCAGTCTTTGTACACCTCATTTACGACACAGCCTTTCTCTGGAATAATCCTTTTAGTGATGTTACAGCTGTTAGGGTTGTAATTCTACAGAGCCAGCATATCACAGACTCCCTCTGAAATCACCAGCCATTTCAGAGGTATAAAAGAACACATTGGATTGTACTGGGAATTCAGTACACTAGAAAGCTTGTGAGGAAGCCTGCTTTTTAACAAGTATGTTTTCAAAGAGTCTGATTTTACAAGGCTAGTTTGTGAACTGCTGGCTAAGCAGCCAGGTGGTGCAGCTGATTCCAGATATAGCAGGTCTTAAAAATTACAACATCACTGTATAAAAATAAGATGCGAAGAGTATAAACTCTGAAGTGGAGAAAAATTAATTTCTATGCCTCAGATAATTTTGAAGGTTGGCTAAAAGGACTCTGGAATCTATCAGTAGCAACTGACCATGTGTGTCCTCTTCTGAGCAAATTTATGAATGTTCATGCATAAAGAGTCTCATAGAACCCCAGAATTCTAGAATATCCTGAGTTGGAAGGGACCACAAGGATCATTGTGCCCAACTCCGAGCCTTACAGCCTCACATAAGACAACCTTAGGAATCCCACCATGTGGTTGAGAGCATTGTCCAAACACTTCTTGAGCTCTGTCAGGCTGGTGCTGTGACCACTGCCCCGTGGGAGCCTGTTCCAGTGCCCAAACACCTTCTGGGGGAAGATACTTTTCCTTATATCCAACCTAAATCTCCTGGGGGAAGAACCTTTTCCTTACACCCAACCTAAACCTCCTGGGACACAATTTCAGGCCATTCTCCTGTCACTGTCACCAGTGAGAACAGATCAGTGCCTGCCCCTTCTCTTCCCCGCATGAGGAAACTGCAGCCTGTGATGTGCTTTTTCCTCAGTCTCCTCTTCTCCAGGCTGAACAAACCAAGTGACCTCAACCACTTCTCACTTTAGAGAATTAGTTCTGTTAACTGCTAAGGATTTTGAGGACTCCTTCTCCCTTGAGCATTTTTCCTCATCAATTGACACAGAAATTTTGCTTCTACAGAAAAGTTCATCTGAGTTTGACTTGACTTTTACCTAAATCAAGGACAGGTTGAACATTAAACACAGCTTGTGTTTTGCCAAGAGAGCATGTCAAACCAGGTGTCAGCAAAAGGGGAAATCCTCTCTTATTCCATAAGGAAGATACGATAGAGAAGCCAATATACAGCTGGGAAGTACATACCAGGCAGAGGATGATACTACAGTGATAACAACAACAACAACAAAGTACAATAATCTTTAAGGATCTAAAGGTAAGTACCTTTCAAAGAGCCATTTAGTGGATTATCCTAAAATCCTCACTATCAGCATGTAGGTCAGTTAATCCAGAGTCGAGGAAAGTCCCCAGGCACAAAAAGAAAAAGAAGTACCAAAATAAAGGGGAATGAAAAAAATATTAGAGTACCAGAGAGCTGTAGAGACACAGTATATAAGCACACACATGGACATGCATCACCTCTGCTCACAGAGCAAAACAGCTTCACCTCTGATCCTATTTGAACCACCAGAAGCAAATCTGATCTCAGAAGCATTCTGCAGTAGGAGCATAAAGATGATAATTGAAAGTTTATTACTTAACACTTGGCAAAGCTATTTCCCATGGCAATTTGATAAATACCTTGACTTTTCTGCCCGTCATAACCTCAGACGTTTATTGCCTCATTTGCTATAACAAACGCTCAGTTATCTCCCAACTGCCCAGCTTACATTTAACAGACCATGCAGAGGGAATGATGCCACCGTAGAAAAAAGCACAGATGGGACTGGAATTTCAGGTGGCAGGAGAGACATCAGCTTTTCAGAGAACTGCAACCCATCTTACACTAGAAAAGCTGCTGAGTTGAAGCAGAAATCCTGATTAAACAAGCTGGGGGAAGCAGAGGGTCCTTTCTGCTGGTTGAGTCGCTCCTCCCTCTTTCCAAGTCATAGAGAGGGCAGAGACCCACACCTCCATGCAATGTCATAGGGCAGCCAGAAGGAATCATCACGGGTCACCTCACTGGGACTGTTCACATTAAGTATTTATTGCTTTATTTACTCCAAGCCAGTCCTTGATTAGGCAAGGTCATCTTAGACAGCAGGGCTTTGCAATAAAGAAATTATTGGGGTAGGGAAATCTAGCCTCAGAGTAGATAATGTGCCTCCAGGCAGTGGGATTTTTATGGCCGAAAGGATAAACAGAATGTGGGCTGACACTGCCATCAGTCTGAGTTCTTTCTGTTCTGTGATGAATTAATGAATTAATTGCTTGGAGGCACAGGGCAGTGGAACAAGACAGGGCTCTCCTCCCCTCTGTGGGGCATCGGGGCCAGCATGTTCCCAGCCAGCAATGCAAAATACGTATTTTGAAGCTGAGGGCATCTTGGAGAAGAGACAGAAAAAATAACCTGATACTTACTTGGGAATTATGGGGAAAATGTTGCCATTAGAAAGGGCATTAGCTTCAGTAAAGCTGTGCACCTCACTCATTGCAGCTCACTCCAATCTCCAGGTACTTGGGATCCCCAGGTGTATTATTGTGCCACCCGCACAGGCACAACCTGCCCTTTTTACAGTGTCTGCTCGTGTAGGTGGTGATTGTGAGGCAAATCTGTCCCAAGTCACCTCTCAGCGACAATAAGTGGCACCTGTGGCACCAATATGGGTAGCGCCCACAACTCTAGCACCCTCCACATCTGGAGAGGTTTTATCTTTTATAAAAGGAAGCGAAATGGAACAAATCCCCAAGTTAATGAAAAGAGAAATGGAATTTTTCAACAGAAAGCAGATAATACTCATAAAATCATTAAGGTGGAAAGGACCTCCAAGATCATCAAGTCCAGCCTTCAACCAAGTACCATCACACATTATCATTTTGCAAAGTGCCAGGTCTACTCATTCTTTGAGCATTTCCCAAGATGATGACTCCACCACTTTCCTGGGGATCCTGTTCCAATGTTTAACACTGAAACAGTGAAGTTTTTCCTAATATCCAACCTGAACCTCCCATAGTGCAATGTGAGATCATTTCCCTTTGTCCTATCGCTTGTTGTATGTGAGAAAAGGAAAAGCATACATGGGAGATGATTGCAGTGGAAAATTTCAGGCCTGTTGTTTTCAGAGCTCACCTTGGTGCTGGGGTACTTCCAGCACCTGAGGAAAGATCAAAGGACCACAAAGAAACCAATGGATTATAATTTCCTATGGAGACAGTATTAGAAGTTTATTCTTTGGTGTGCATTTCTCTGATATTATTCTAATTAGTTGCATTATGATGGGGGTGCCTGGAGGCTCAATTATTTCAGTTCACCAGGGATGCCTGCTGTATTAATTTTTAAACAATACATTTTAAATATTTACTGAAGTTGTTAAGAACCTCCAATAAGATGCCAAACTGTCCTTAACAAGAAGTATTCAATGGTTTTCTAAAAGGTTCTGCTTGTTTTATCATTCAGCCAAAGCTCAAAATTTAAGGGAAAATACTAACCTGTCTTTGTAATAACTCTCCAACCAGAAAGAATTTGTGATGTGGTTTTTTTAATTTCTTTTATCCATACATTTCACCTGGAAACATATCTGGTGAGAGAATTCATTATTTTAGTGATAAATTCTACGCCTTGGATTAAGAGAAAGGAAAGGACAAAGTCAAAGAAGAAGTAAAATGGTGCAAATGCAATTAATTTCCAAATATTTTTCTCCTTGAAATTCCAGGTCTCAGATGCAAGTGGATATAGAAATGCTCACCTTCTGGTACAAAAAGGCAGAATAGGAGGAAAAAAAATAGATTTGTAAGTTTTAAAGGTTATGTAATGCACAAAATTATTTAATTCTGTAGTTTAACAGCAAGTAACAGAAGTGTTTATATACTCCTATGTATGTATTTTGATCAGAGATTTGAATTGGTGTTCAGAGAGGCTGTGGGATCTCCATTCATGCAGTTTCTTGAAAATCACTTGGAAATGTCCCTGGGCAATCTGACCTAATTTTGCAGGTGTCTATGCTCTAAAGAAGATGTTTTGGGTGACTTTTAGAAGTTATGTTAAATCAGTCTGTGAATCTATGTCTATAAATGAAAAAGCATCTTGGAATACCTTTGATGAAATTACAAAGCATGGTGTGCATCTTCAAGAATGAAACCCATTTGGTCAACCCCTCCTGCAGGTCCAAATTTCTCTGTGGATTTAGAGATGCAGAAAGTGACAGATGCAAGGACATGGCTGAAGAAGGACCCTGAGCAGTGCCCCTCACCATGTGCTTCATAGACCAAATCCCACAGAAGCAGTATTATGTCATTCATCAGAAAAAAAGATTAGATTTTGAATCAAAATCAATGGCAAATTTAGGAGCTTCCTATGGCAGACTTTCCGTGGAACTATCTTGGACAAAGTTTTTCTTCTTCTTTTCTTAGAGGTACAGAGTATTATTTTCTGTTACTGTTTTTTTAAGAAATTATTTTGCCATTACTGATGTGTTTCAATAGGTTCCAGTTCTACTGTTTATTTCTCCTTCTCAAAAGACAATTTAATCACAATCAAACATACTTGCAGCCTTACTACCTTTTGTGATAAAAGCAGCATTTTTCCAATAGGAAAATATTTCTTGACAATTTTTTTCCCTCAGCTTGATCTGTAATATTTATTCACCACATTTGTGGTGCATTGACCTTGGCTGGATGCAGGGGCACATCAAAGCCAGACTGTCACTTCCCTCCTCGGCTGGCCAGGGCAGGAAGAAATTAAGATGGAAGGCTCGTGGGTTGAGATAAGGACAGAGAGAAATCACTCACCAGTGACCATCATGAGGAAAACAGATGTGACTTGGGAAAAAATTTAATTTATTACAAATCAAATCAGAGTAAGATAATAAGAAAAAAGCTAAATCTTAAAACACCTTCACCCCCACCCTTTCTCTCTTCCCAGGTTCAACTTTACTTCCAATTTCTCAGCAGTGCAGGAGGATGGGGAACAGGGGAATGGGGATTTGTGGTCAGTTCATCCCATGTTGTTTTGGCCACTCCTTCCTCCTCAGTGAGAGGACCCCTCACACCCTTTCCCTGCTACTTGGGGTTCCTCCCAGGAGAAACCTCCTTCATGACCTTCTTCCCCCTGAGTCCTTTTCACATCTTTCATGAACTGCTGCAGCATGGGTACTGGGTTCTGGCAGCAAACCTGCTCCAGCACAGGCTCTCCATGGGTTCACAGCCTCCTTTGGACACGTCCACCTGCTCTGGAGTGGGATCTCCCATGGACTGCAGGTGGATCTCAGCTCTTCCCCATGGACCCCCCCCTTGAGCTGCAGGGAACTCCCGCACCTGGAGCACCTCTTCACCTTCCTCTCCCAACCTTGGTGTTCCCAGAGCTGTTGCTCTCACATATTATTATCAGTCCTCTCTCTGGCTGCAGTCAGATTGGATTTTTTTCCCCACTTCTTAAATATATTATCCCAGAGGTGCTTCCACCATCCCTGTTGACCTCATCTTTGGGCAGCTGTGGGTCCATCTTAGAGCTGCCAGGGGCTGGCTCTGTCAGGCACAGAGGAAGCTTCTGGCTACACCTCTACAACCCCCCTGCTACCAGAACCCTTCCACACAAACCCAGTACAGCATTCTATTGCCTGCTCGGTCACTGTGGCACCATTGCACAATGGGCACTAAGTGAAAATGAAAATAACCTAAGAACAAAATGCTCATCTGCCCTGAAGCAGTGGAGATGAAATCAATAGATCTATGCTCAGTTACATATAAAGGCCAAACCTGTAATGTATAAGATTTCTAGCAAGCCCTCAAAAGCAGAACCTTCCTTCTATTAAAGGAATCACATCTTAGGATAGGTTAGGAAAGTCTTCTTATCTTCTAACTCAACTCTGCAGAGTAATTTCTCACTTGTTTCCCTGTCTGCTTATCTAAGATTTCTATTCATATGCTATTTTGATATCAACATCCCCAAGCTAATTTAGTGGGCTTTCTAGGTTCACAGATGAGAAATTACATGTGTTTGGCAGGACTGAGCATTCAACAGTTTGAAGTGACTCCTCATGGTGGTCTGGGTTATTTTGATTGATATGGGCAAATGCAATTACATGCACCTGATGCTGAAAGCAGTCCAGTATTAGGTCCAGCACAGTTTTAGTCTAACTAAGGTGTTGCTCAGAACACTCAGGATTTAGACAAAAAGCAGGTTAAATCCTTGTTGTACTAGTTCTGCCACATTTTCTGCAGTAAGGAACTTCCCTACAACAGGTTTCTCTGTCCACTGAGAACTCTGCATAAACAACAGAGAATTACCTTATATACAAGTAGAAGTTGATAACATCAGCCAAAATATTTAGTTTAGGTGACAATAGGCATAAAATGCAGCAAATTAAATTATGATCACAGGTAAGGAAAATATTTACTCTGGGTGGTTTCACTTTGGTAACTTGCCCAGAGAGCTGATGGAATCTCAATCCCTAGAGATATTTTAAAACTCTTCAGGACATGAGTCTGTGCAACTGAGAATATCTTCAAAGGCCTCCCTGCCTGGGGCATGGGATAGGCCAGTTCTCCAGGGGTCCCTTCCAAGTGAAATTAGTAATGATATGACAAAGCTTCAAAGTCCTTTGTAGCCATGACATGCTGACAGACAGCTAAATCTAGTCATGGTGCCTGACTGTAAATCTACAGCATAAAGATGATACCTCCCAAGAGGCACTGCTAAATCAGGGCATTTAAAACTGCACATCTGTGTTGTTACAACAGGAAGAATAAAAGGGGAAAGGGTATTTGTGCTGTATTTGCTGGCATCTGTAGAGAAATTTCATCAACTGTAGAGAAACTCACCAACTGTGGAGAAATTCCACAGCAGAGCTACTGTGGCCTTTTCTACAGGAGCAAGAATATTTCAGAGCAGAATTAAATTAATAACTCATCAGTCATAACTGCAAGAAAAAAATCAGCAAGTGTTACACAAAGGCTATCAGGTCCACCTCCTCAATATCCTTTCCTTATACTCCAGGACTCTGCAACATCCCAAACACAACCTGAGAACAATCAGACAAGCAAGACAGGCTGCAAGTACTGTCTCAAGAGGGGAGTAGGTGGAAGTGCTGCAGCTTCCTGAGCTTTCACAGCAGGGCCCTGGCAAACACCTCCACAGAGGGAGAGACTCACAGCTGGCACAGACCCACCTGAATCTCTCTGTGCCCCTCAGCCCTGCAGGCCTGGGTGCAGGAGGGGAAATAAAGCAGTGCCTGGAGGGGAGCCCGGGATGGAGAGGAGCACTGCAGGCTGCTGTTATGAGCACAGGGGTCTTTGGCCTGGGAGATGCAGGGGTCAGGCTGTAAAGGTGATGGACTGCAGCATGCACAAGCCAAGTGACACTTCCTGGTCCTTGCCTCATATTGCCCATGTCAGCCACATTGTAAAATTAGGGGTAAGAGCAGGAGGGGGAGAAATGAGACTGAAAGTCCTGATGTCATTGGTGCAGGGCTGACTAAAGAAAAAGACTGTTAGGGTTGCAAACTTAAATCCATACCTGTGTTTATACACTGCACTTATACATATGCACAAATTTATAGACTGGGTCAGCCTTCGAAAAAAAATCTCCACAGTATTCTAGCACTTTCTGTATTTACGTTTTGAGCCTAATTTAAAGAATATTGAAAGAAGGTGAAACTTGAAAATAGTGACTAGTACCTCTCATTTCCTTACTTAACAGAACTTTGTTTTAAATTGTAGAAAAGCACTATCTCTGGTATAAAACAGATTAAATGTGTTAATTGTAAATTTCCTCTTTTCTCCACTGATACCATCTATAGGCTGGCTTTTGCAGCAGAAAGATCAGAACCTTTCTCTTGGGCACTCCTCAAAATTTGTGTTCTGAAAGAGAAGAACAAAGAGTCTAAAGAAGGAAGAATGAGAAGACTGGAAGGTGATATAAGTTTCCTGGCAGGGTAATATAAAAATCAACCTACATGAAAATGTTATTCCTCTTGTCAACCTACCCTTCACCACTCTTGATGCATATAGGAATAGATATAAAATGCATCTGAATGCGATAAAAATACTAGCTGAATTTTTTTATCTTCTCCAAGTTTTAATAGAAGAAAGATCTCTATTTCATATAAAATAATAAATTTGAAGGGGTTGCAAGACACATTGTCTCCAACTGCACTGTCATTAATGTTTAAGTTTTTTAATACAAAACAGGGCTTAGTAAATCATAAAAAACCAGTCCAAAACTTGAAGCCCTCCACGACCCTGGCAAATTTCTCTCCTGGGAGAAAAGAGATGAATTTCTGTTCCGGGTACCCTTCTCTACTGATCAAACCACCTGAATGGAGTATTTAAAATTCCCCAAATCTCATGGATGGCACGTGAGCCAAATTTGATCTTACTTAACTCTAAATGTGAGGGGAGGTGTGGGGGCTGCAGCTGTAAGAGCAGTGCAGGCAGAGCAGAGTTTTTCTGTCTCTGCCCACCTCTCCTTTAAAGAGCTTCTGAACACCTGCAGCTCACATTAACTGCAATGTGTGGAAGGCAAACCAGTCTGGAAATCAGCCCCAATGCCCACAAAACAAGGTGCTTTAAAATGAAGCACTCTGGTACTTCAACATTAGCAAGTCACTAATAATCTAAATAACTAATAATTACTGAAAACCACCAGTATACAGCCCACCTGAAAGGCTTCTATTGCTGAAATACCAAGCAAGTAAATGCCTCACTCTTTCAACATCTAATTTAGCTTAATATGCTATCTGCACATCTGCTTTTTCAAAAAGCTATTAAACAAATTATATTGTAATGCATCTTTTTTTTTTTTAACAACCCACCAATTCAGAATTTACTTGCATTCCTCTGTATAATTTTTGTGCCAGGAGTAGACTGAAATAAATAATAAAGCCTATTTAGGAGCTATTCACTGTTGCTAAGAGGATATCAACACAACTGTTAGCCAGAACCAGTCATGGCAGAGAATAAGAGAATAATGTTTCAGTGGATTCTTTTTCTAGCTTCATAGCCTAAATCAAAGGAACAATAGAAGCTATTTTCTTTTGTTGTTAAAATTTCCCATTAGTAGTTCAATGTCATTTAGTTGGTTGAACTGGCATTTGTTCTAAACAAATCCACCACTGAGCTGCTTTAGTGCAGTCAATAAATCACCATTAGCCTCATAAAGAAAATAAAATATGATTTTTAAAATGCATCATGAGCACTGATGTTCATTATAACGAGCATGTAGTTACCTACATAACAAATGTGGGATCCCATCAGCTCTAACACACACAAGATTACTGTGTCTGCAGAAGAGCAGGATGGTGCTTGAATTCCCATTCCACCTCGAGTGTACCAGGACATGGCAAATGTTGGAAATTTCAGTGGGCAATTTACTTGTCACACACATCCACAGCTGCCAAGGTCACTTAGCAATGCATTTTAATACCGCTTTAAGGAGACCTCCAGAAATTTAGATTTGTACAGTAATGCTGAAGTCAATTCCTTTAAAGTCTTCATTTTTGGTGTGGTGCCTTTATTCTGTGATACAATTCTTCAAGGCTGTGTGTGCAGCCTTCTTTCTCTCGTCCTGGAACTCTCCCTGCCCTCTGAAATTATCCTTTTTCCTGAGAATATTTTTACTATGCTGGTAACAAAAGTGCACAAGTGCTCTGAGCTGAAACTCAAGAAGGGAAGAAAAATCAGCTTCTCAAAATTGAATTCTGTAATGTATTATTTTCACATATATATTTTTTTTTAATTTCTAATTAGGGAAGAGGTTTTTTATTTCCATCTTTCATGCAGCAATAGGAAAGAAAAAAATAAGATTTAAATTTGAATGCTTTTACTACAAACTTCCAAAATTAACAATATTTTTTGCCGCACATGACGTTGACCATAGAAAATTGGCTTTTCTTTCATTTTTAAAGATTCTTTTTGTTTTGTCTTGCATGAAACCAAATCACCAAATCTTTTTAGATCTTCAGATGGCAGCTAAACAATAAGGAAACAACACCAACAGTAGAGCCAGCACCTCATGACGAAGAAACAAAAAGATGCTTCTATAATCCTGTTTGTAATCATACAGGTAGTATGTGGTCATATAGGTTATAGATCACAGAATTTCTAGGGCTGGAAGGGGCCCCTGGAGATCTTCCAGTCCAACATCCCTGCCAAGGAAGGGTCACCTGAAGCAGGTGACACAGGAACACATCCAGGTGGGTTTGGAATGTTTCCAGAGAAAGAGACTCCAAGACCTCCCTGGACCATCTGTACCTAAATTCACAGATGGGGGAACCATCCACATGTCAGGTGACACATTGTGCCTTTTCAGTTTCTCCTTTAGCCTTCTTCACTTTTCACTTTTAATAAAAGAAATAAATATATCTTTGTCTTTACTCTTTTCTAAAAAAAAAACAAAAAAACACCTATTTTAAAATAAATGTTGCACACCTAGGTAAGTAATTTACTAAAAAATAAGTTTGTATATCATAGCTCACCACTATTTTGAAAGAGATGAGCCCCATGATGTTTGCTTTATGCAAGAAAAGTCAAGT
Organism: Fringilla coelebs; assembly: GCF_963513975.1. Classification (NCBI taxonomy): domain Eukaryota; kingdom Metazoa; phylum Chordata; class Aves; order Passeriformes; family Fringillidae; genus Fringilla; species Fringilla coelebs. The sequence continues at coordinate 6,059,056 of NC_140028.1, read as the reverse complement.
TCAACACTTTGCTCTGCATTCTACAGCATTTTCAAGAATACTGGCACTTTCCTATCAACACTAACCACTGGACACTAAAATTATGAGATATTAAAATGTCATTAAAAACCCTGGGGGACTTTCTGTCTCCTGACAATGCCTTGGATGCTTCCAACTCAGGTAAAATGAACAAAACAAACCAAAACAAACCAAAACAAAAAAAACTTTAAAAAGGAAAGAGAAGCCAATTTTCTATGGTCAACATCATGAGTGGCAAAAAATATTGTTAATTTTGGAAGTTTGTAGTAGTCTTATTTTTTTCTTTCCTATTGCTGCTTGAAAGATTAAAATAAACAACCACTTCCCTAACTTGAAATTTAAAATATATATATATATGTGAAAATAATACATTACAGAATTCAATTTTGAGAAGCTGATTTTTCTTCCCTTCTTAAGTTTCAGCTCAGAGCACTTGTGCACTTTTGTTACTAGCATAATAAAAATATTCTCAGGAAAAAGGATAATTTCAGAGGGCAGGGAGGGTTCCAGAACGAGAGAAAGAAGGCTGCACACACAGCCTTGACAAATTGTATCACAGAACAAAGGCACCACACCTAAAACAAGATTTTAAAAGAATTGACTCAAGTCTCTTCAACCTTTCCCTGACATATGAACACTATATTTTAAATGACAAGAAAATTGCAAGCTCTCCACTTTAAAACCCTCAGACCAACAAGCCACAACAGCAGACAAAAGGAAATGTGAATACTGGCCCAGCCTGAGCTGCAGGAACAAGGTCTGAAAGATACCATGCTTCTTTGGCTCTGGTACACATGAAAATTTACCTTAGCAGCTGTGCTCTATTGGCCTGCACATAAATGGCATATCTGGGTGACCAAGACTTTGTACAGGAGGAGAAATGAGTTGTTCCCCCCTTTTTCCATCCTAAAATTCTCCCTCCACCCTGAGGAAATTCCACTTCTTGGCTTGATGAGTCAGAGAAAAAAGAAGAAGAAAAGAAAAAGAAATTTTCTCCCTTTTCAGTGCATTTGATATGTGAGAAATCAATATTCAGCCATGGACTGCATCTGATCTGCAACCTCAAACCCAATAATCCACTCTTGATGCTTCACCAGGAATTTAGTAAAGGAAGAGCAAGCTTATCCCTAAAACCTGTGTCAACCTGGAATGCCAGTTTGGAGATATGAATTCAGGCATCTAACCAACAAAGGTGGGAGATAAAACATCATGGAGCTTGTCTTGAAGTACCCAATATAATTCTGTTTTAGATAAATTCATAATTAAATTCTTAATCTTTCCATACACAGTCAACACCTGAAAGCATCAAAGCAACTCCCATCTCCTTCTTCCCAGGAATCTTCACACTAAAATATATAAAGTTCTTATATTTTGAAACATATAAAGTTCCAGCTGTGTGGAGTGAGTGGATTATTACACTTTAATGCAGCAAGAAATGCACACAGGAGGGTTCTACACGTGCTGCACTTTGTGAAGTCAACATCTTCATTCCTCTCTGCCTGCCAGCAGCCCAGAATATTCCGTCACTACAAAAAGGTGGCTAAATGTTTAAATAGGGAGCAATTTGTACTTCTTCAGCCCTCAGGAGGGAGAGAGAATAGCTGGGTATTTAAAAATTGCAAGTAAGATGTGAAGATATATTAAAATTTAAAGATTTCCTTGGTGAACTGACCACAGGCATGGGAATACCAGAAATGCTAAGGCTGAGGCTTATTCAAGGCATGTTTGCTGTGGACTAAATGAAGAAATGCAGAGTCACAGCATGGTTGAAGGGGACCTTCAAGCTCATCTTGTTCCACCCCCCTGCCATGGGCAGGGACACCTTTCACCAGACCACATTACTCAAAGCCCCATGCAACCTTGAACACTTCCAGGGATGGGGCAGCCACAACTTCTCACACCATATTTCTACCAACACATGTGCATACAGCCAAAAATACACCTCCACAAAATTACACACCCATGTGGATTTAGATAATGTGAGTGCAGGAGAATTCTTTATGTCATTTCCATGCTTGCTGCTTTTTCTATGATATCTAATGGCAAAATCTAAATGTTTTGAAGACCATATTAATTTAGTTGTTTATGAGCATGGCTAGCAATCCCCATGACAGAGGTGGTAATATTAGAGTTTTGTTCCACAGCTGAGCCACAGTGTCTGAAAATATCCCAAGTGCTTCACAAAGCATAGAGAGGTGGTGAATGAAGACTTGTATAAACATGACAAATGTATGTCAATACTGAAAAGCAGACCCTGAAGTTTTAAGCATGGTTTTTTTGTCATTTGTGCAGAAAATATTTCAAACTGTAGCCAGGAAGTTTAGGCTGTAGTTTCATCTCCCACTTCACCAAGCCTTGGTGCTTGACACTGAGGGAACAGCCCTTTAAAAAGTTGCTCACAACCAACCCCTTAAAGGCACCCTCAAGTTTAATGACCCTGACAAAAATGAACAATGTCAAAACAAGTTATAGAAGAAAAATCAGTTAGAAATCAAAGTACATCTCTACTAAAACCTGGGCTCCTGCAGCAAGCCTTGTCAGTACCAGACTCTCTGCCTTTCTCTATAAGAATTGTTCAAAACTAGCATAAATCTCACAAATGTGATTATTGTTCCAGAATCACAGGGAATATTTCTTGCTTTGGTCTTTCTTTTTTTTTTAATGTTTCATTTAAGTTGCCCTTAATAGACATTCATGTCACTATTTGAATTAAAGAGCATTGAAAGCAAATATTTCTTACAGACAGAATAGTGAGACTTATGTCAACCCTTTGCTGCCTGTAGAAGGTCAATGTGGAATTCCACTGAAAAATTCCTCTCTTATGCACATAAGAGCTCTTATTCCATAGAGTTCAAACAGATCAGGAGAGCTGTCCAACAAACTACATTTTTCATCATCATTAGCTGATCTCCAAGGTGTCATGTGGCTGTCTGATGCTACTGAAGACTAAAATGTTTCAGATATTCTTGGACAGAAAATATAATGTATATGCATGGGGTTGGTTGCCAGATGTCTCTGAAGATACATATTTTACTGTTCTGTATAATTTGGAGTTTCTAGGGTTTATATACAGAAATGCCACATTTTCATAATTCATCTGAGAAGAAATTAAATTAATATCTGTTCATTGCCTGTGAGTATAGAGTGGATTTTCATATGGCTTGGGGTAACTGCTCAAAGAATTAAACAGCCATGCTTCCAACCAAATGAAATTCCATAAAGGTTTAAATCCCCTATGAATTCTAAAAGAATTTTCCTATTATGAGTTCTGCCTGTTTTCCTCAGTCACTTCAGCCAGGGTAATCGGTCAAGAGACAAAGACTCACTAAATGCATCATTTTTATTCACTAAACAGCAGAGGATGTTCTATTCACTAAACATTTTGATGAAATGACCTATCTATTCAGCTCTTGGATCTTTCCACTTCATCTTGGCTGGATCTGGAGCAACCATCATCAGCTCTTCCAGTCAGTGATTGCAGGGGTCCCTGTGTTATTTCCAAAACTTCATTTCACAGTCCCACTCCTGCATAGATGTTTGTTCAATACAAAATAACCTGGCACCCTGTCTCAAGGTGGAAGAATGATTTCATATACACTGGGCAACCTTGTGATTTTGTTGTGATTTGCATTTCCTTCTTTAGTTTCTTTTAGTTTCTTTGTGGTTTTACTCCCTTTACAGAAAAACAAAACCAAACCCACCCCAACTCCACAGAATCAATGCCACTCCCTTGACCCAATGGCTACAATTAAAGCTCACATCCCAGCAGATTACTTCACATACAGTTTTTCTCATGCCATTTCAACAACTTCCTTTTTCCTCCAACACACCAGGAAATTTGTACTTCAACAGCCTGCAGGTACTGAACTGGTTTCCATAAAATCTCACCAGCCATTCCTACTTCACACCACAAGTGGTCTTTTTTAGCTCATATTTAACAAAAGGGCTTTTTGGAACTGGCAAAGTGGAAACCTGGCTGATCTTGGCAAATTCCTCTGAACCCACACTTATCCTTACTGCAGTCTCATGATTTAAGTCTAGACCTGAAATCTTTCCTTGAATGCTTTTGGAACTTTCTTTGCACAGCACTGATTACAGGTGGAAAAGAGAAGCCTTTCCAAATCTTTATTGCTTTGCTCAAGGATTATCTCTGTTCTAAGCCTTCACAGAATCATAGAAAGAGAGTTGGAAGGGACCCACAAGGATCTCTGAGTCCAACTCTTGGCCTTAAACAGGACACCCCAACAATCCCACAATGTGCCTCAGGGTGCTGTCCAAATGCTCCTTGAACTCCAGCAGGCTTGGTGCTGTGACCCTTCCCTTGGGAGCCTGTTCCATGCCCAACCACCCTTGGAGGAAGAAACTTTTCTTAATATTCAACCTAAACCTGCTCTGACACAGCTCCAGTCATGCTCTCAGCTCCTGTCCCTGTCACCAGGGAGAAGAGGTCAGTGCCTGCACCCCTCCTCCTCCTCCTGCGAGGAAGCTGAAGACAGACAGGAAGCTGCATTTCTCCTCTGTGAAATACATACAAAATATTGCACACAGCATGACTCTTTTGGGAAACAGATTGGACCTGGTCAGTTTATCACTTCAAAGGCAGATCTCTGCTGGGATCTGCATGTTAACTTTTTCTACAATTGTAATTTTAAAGCAGCTTCTGCCTGACAGCACAGCCAAAGAACAAGGGATTTAACACAAACAAAGAAACCAAAACCAAACAATTATATTAAAGAATGAAAGACAATTTTAAAGGTTAAATGTGATAAATTTTAATAAAGAATTATCTGCATAGAATGGCTTAATTCTGCTCTGGGTCATATCAATACAATCTGACTAGCTCTGGTAGGAGGGGACAAAAAGCCGAACTTTATTTATTGAAAGTCTGCCAGTGGCTGTCTCTGAGCTTCAGGGAAGAACTAATACTTACTCCCTTCTCATCAGTATTGGCAGTCCCCCTAAAGCAAAGTGCCACAGAATACAAAAGCATAAAAGCCTGGATCTTTATATTAGTATGTTTGTCTTTTTAAAAAATATTATTATTAACTTTTTCCCAAATGTATTCAAACATCAAATTAAAAAGAAGTCATCAGGTAAAGTGCTTTTAAGGTTATATAAGTCAAAAATCATATTTTTTAACTTATCTGACCCTAATATGGTAATTAACATAGAATTAATCTCTCATGAGGAGATAAAAAACATATGAAATCAAGAAAATCTGGAATCCAGCCCAGCAAAAGGGTTATATAAAAAGGATGTACTGAACCATTTAGTCAACAACAGTGCACTAATCTTTTGAAAGGAGATGCTAAATGCTAAATTTTAAAGTGATAGAATAAATAAAACCTTCAGGACTTTATTCCTAACCCCATGAAGCAGAATATTAATTACATCCTCAGAATGAGATAATATCATATGCATAAACACGGCTCACAGGTTAACCATCCTTTTTGCTAGAGGGTTTTGTCAGCTGGGAATATTAATTAATTTAAAGAAAAAAAAAAAAAAAAAAACAAACCAAAAACAAGATCAAAAAACCCAGACACATGCTGTCAGTTTTATTGCAATGGCAAGAGACAAATCTGGCATGAACATTTAGTGGCCAAATCATTGACTCAGTCTCTCTAGAGAAAAAAACCTCCAGTTAAAGTCTGGAGAATAGGGACATGCTATTGGATAAAGAGATTCATAACCTGGTTTTAAAAATAAAAGCAGAATAAATAATCCAAGGAAGCAGAATAAGTTCACCAAGAAATGAAAGCAATGAAGAAAAGAATGGTTAAGGGGTTAAAGAGTCCTCTTCAGGAGGATCCAAAGCCTCACACAGAGAACCCACAATCTCAAAAGCAATGAAAACTAAGGAGGTATTTGCTATTCTCTAACCTCCATGACCTCCAGGTACTTTTCTGTCAGGGAAGATGATCTATGCCTTGTTCCTTTGCAAATTTTAAATCTTCAGTTTATTTGAGGCTCCCAAAATGCTGAAATGTGAGCTTGAATAAACTATGCAAGAAAAACAAAGCTGAAGTCTGAAAGTATCATGATACAGAATTGGACCACCATGAAGAATAAAATTGTGTGAGCAGCATCAAATGGAGAAGGCATCGCCCAAATGCACCTGTTAGGAACCTCTGGAACTCAAAGCTGTGGTTTACACAACACATTGGCAATAAACATAACAAAACAAAACAAACAAAAACAAAAAAACAAATTTAAAAAGAAAGACAGAGGGCAATATTCAAACAGGAATGTGTCATTTTCTCCTGGTGCTTCAGAGGTCAAACAGGCATAAAAGCAGTATATTTCTTTCCAGTGATGTATGGCTGCATAATTCACAACTGGTGATTTCTAATGCCCTCACTTTATTAAGCCAAGTCAACATGGACCCATTAGATAACAGGTAGCACAGAAAACCTGGACAGAGAAGCTGACTCTCCATGCCAACAATCTAAATATACTTTCATCATTGTTCACAAAGACTAAAAACATACCTGAATCCCCAAAAAGACTGAGCAAAATTATCAGTGGACCCCCCAAACATACCAAAATATGATAAATACATTTAATATGTTGTACCCAGATTTAAAAACTGGCAGACTTGGCAAAGAAGAATGAATAAAACATTCAATGAAACACAAAAACTGAAACTTCATTAGGAACTGAACAATTCCCATATCATTTTGATCCCTTCTTTGCCTTCAGCAAGCAGCTCTTCCCCTTGCCTGTTTGTACAGCCTTGGCACTAGGGGTCCATCATTCCCAGTGTTTAGCTCTCAAGGCTCAGACAGCTGAACATATTTAGTCTTATAAATAGAAAAAACATTTGCGTCAGCCACTACACTATGTTAATTCCCTAAATTGCCATATTTCCATTACTCGTTATAAAACATCCCTGTACCCCCCTTCTCCCCCCACACCCATCAGAGAATGATCTCCTGTGTAAAGGAGATAAATGTGGTTAACTGTTTAATTAATCCTCGTATTAGATCACAGTTTCTTTCAGGGAAATACTTAAATTGATAGAAGGTAAAGAAAGAGTATCAACAAAATTGAAGGTTCCCCTTTCTCAAAAAAAAAAGGAAAAAAATAGTTCAGATCTTCTGTTCAATTGTAGTCCAGCTAATTGCAATACTTCAAACACTATTCATTTCACTGTCATTGGAACAGGTTTCCCAGGAAAATGAATGTCCCATCCCTGAAATGTCCAAGGCAAGGTTGGATTGGGCTTTGAGCAGCCTGCTTCAGTGGAAGGTGTCCCTGCCCATGGCAGTGGGGCTGGAGATAAATGGTGTTTAAGGTCCATTCCAATCCAAACCATTCTATGATTCCTTTTTTCCCCATTTCTCAGAAGAAGCTTGCAGAAATGATAATCCTCTGCCTGTTAAGTCACACTTCCACCACAGTGGATTCCCACATGAACAAAAAGAAGATTCTTTGCTTCCATTACAGGATAAACTTCCCTTTGTTCTTTCTGTTCTCCCCAAATAATCTGCCACAATACAGGAATTTTACTGTAGCACTGAATAACCTTTCCAATAAACAAAATCATAATGGGTGTCTTCCGTGCCCTCACTTAGGAAAACTTTCTTTGAATTATATATATATATATATAGATATAGATATATATAGATATATATAGATATATATAGATATATATAGATATATATATATACACACACATATATCCAAAATGTAGTCTTATAAGCAATATGGTTATTTTTACTGGAGAACCAGATAATCAAATAATTATCATCATATTTCACTGGGCAATGAGGCAGCAATTAATATGTAAATAATTGTGCAGTGTTTGAAAAGGTAAAGAGCTCAAAGTGCTGGGTACTATAATTAAGAAATTGCTAAATGTTGATAAACTGAACACCAAAATTTCATATCTGAATTTGCTACAGAGCTGTTTACCCTCCATCTGTGGATACTGTTCTTGCAGCAGCTATTGGCTGCACACAGCAGTAAACTTGAGAAGGCTTTGTTCTGAAAAGCTAACAGGTGAAATGCTGGTCTTATTCTGGCAATAAACACATTGCCCTGGCATCAGAGGGTCTCTGTCTTCAGACTATACCTGCTACTAGGAAGAAAAGTACCCTATCCCAGCCAAAACAAGCACAGAGACTACATTTCATGGTGTTTTGTTTTTTGGGGTTTTTCAGTTTAGACAGCAATAGATGATTTTAAGTAAGCAGTTAGTTTTGGCTTTTTTTTTTTTTTAATTACCTCAAGAAGACACTTTGTCTGCAGAAAATGATTGGCTGCAATCATTGGCTTTGTGCAGAGAGGGTCAGAGTGGTTTGGATTGGAATGGACCTTAAAAAACATCCAGTTCTGAATCTCCTGCCATGGACAGGGACACCTTCCACTGGACCAGGTTGCTCAGAACCTCATCCAGCCTGCCCTTGAGTATTTCCAGGGATGGGGCATCCACAGCTTCTCTGGGCAAGTTGTGCCAGGGCCTCACCACCCTCACAGTGAATATTTCTTCCTGATACCTAATCTAAAGCTCCTCTATTTTAGTTTGAAGGCATTTCCCCTTGGTCTATCACTACATGCTCTTGTAAAATGTTCCTCTCCACGGGCTTCAGCAACTTGTTATGGGAAAGGCACATATGGAAAAACGGGTTCTCTTCTTCTGTGCTTGGACATCAGCTTCAATAGCTTAAAATACCCAGAACTAGTGGAAATTCTTTAAAATTTAATGTTCATTGGAGTATACTCGTATTTCAAATCAGGATGAATTTTTGTTTGTTCAAAGCAGGTGCTGAAATTTTTGCTTTGTCTCATATTCACTGATATCATTACAGTCTCCTTGGCAATCAATTTGCCACAAAATTTTGTCACCTCATCCTGAATTGATCTACAGAGGACAGTGGCCTGCAGCAAGGAGTGACTTGAAAAGAGATCAGCTTGGTTTACCACAGTAGTTAATTTTATTTGTACCACCAGCAGAGGAAGAACAGCATTGCTGTAGCTCAGATGCCATTAAAAAAATATACATAAAAATAAAATAATATTACTGTTGTCTACTATAAATCATGAAGAAATCAGCCTGTTCTTTACCTCGAACCAGAGAGCTCAACTGATATGGTGTCTCTCTAGAAAAACATTAAGTAAAAATACCCTTCCACTAATGAAATATACCAAATTAAAGGCAGTATGACTTGCCTGCTGTGTTCTCTTTCAGTACCACGTCCAAAATCTGGTCTCAGTGCTTGCGTACAAAGGATTTATATTGTGAAGCTGTTTGAAACACCTATAAAAACAAAATCTGCTTTTTCCAGGCAAAACTTGATACTGAGGTCAAGGTGGGTGCACAGCAGCTCAAATCCATTTGCAGTCTAACCTCATTTTGAAGGCAAAACAACCAGGGTAGAGAGACTACAGGTTAACAGTGCAAACTCATGCCTAAATCTATGCAAACAAAGCTTCAGGTGATTAGATGTTTCTGCCCTCATCATCTCCCAAATCACTCTGCTTTGTTTTGTGTCTGCTTTGTCTTCATGCTGTCTGTCAAACCTGGAGCTGGCACCACTGGATGATTGCTCCCAAAACACGTGTCCTCACTAACAAAATTAAACAAATTTAAACAACAGCTCTGTTTGCTTTCAAAAACATATACAGATCTACTACTTTATTTGATTTTTGGTAGTAGCCAAAAGATTTGCAGCCTCTTCCCAATCACACAAATAAATCATTGAGCTGAAAACAGCATTTGAAGCTTTATGGTTTAATAGTAACTTCTGGTATTACAAGCATGGTGAGCACAGCCACAGAGCCTGGGGATGGAAAGCCAAGGCTCTCCAAGGCTCAGTGTAACAGTAGGGAGCTTGCTGCATAAAGAAGAAACTTCCAGCTTGCATGCAGTTTAGATAGGCAAAAAATAGAACTGGTTTGCTTAGCACAAACCTCTTTTATGTTGGGAGAAAGCCACTAACAACTAGGAAAAGGAAACAAAATTAAGTTAATCAATCCTTCATTGGTCCAAAAAGATTTGGCCACATAAGACTGAAGAAACACTATGAAATGCAAAGGAAAAAAAAATCATTATTCCTCACTTTTTGGTCAGCTATCATGATAAAACGGACTATCCTGAGCAGAGCAAGACAAGGTAGTGTCTCAAAATAACATAAAATGGCACCATGATGCCTTTGGAGATATAGGGTGAAAAGGCCCAGATTCTGTAAGAAAACAGCAGCATGGAGAAGACATTCCTTATGTTGGGAAATTTCGACATAAAACAGAAGAAACTGGGTTATGAATGTTCCCTACAGCATTATGAAGACATTTGAAGTACTGAAAGCCATCAGTGGGTTTGGTTTATTTTCCTTCAGTCATAATCTACTGTAGGTATCCTACGTTCCTTTTTCAGATTCACTCTGTAATTTTCTTGTCTCAGTGCACTACAAAGACAGGAGAATGTTTTAAAGCTACATATGTTCATGTTCGTGCTATAGTTCCAAGACAGAATTATCATCAACTTCACTTGATAAAGGTTGCTATCAGTTCTTAACCAGTCTAATTAGGGCTGCTTTTTCCTGAGTGGAAAGATCACAGTAAAAAAAATAAATTTCTAGCACCTACGCCTCATCTCCCAATTTTTTGTGTAGTTTTGAGAAGCACACAATGCTGTGTAGCCCTTCATGTACTTGGAAAACTTGGAGATGGTGCAGGAGAAATATTATCTGCAGCACAATAAAAGACGATAAACTACCTACCTGGGTATGGCTATCACAATTAAAAAAAAAATTCAGTGTGGGTTTGTGGATTCAAGGTGACAATTTTACAAAATATAACCATGTGTTGTGTCCATCTCTTTTCCTCTGAAACCCTTAACAGCCCATTTCTAGGCAGTCAAAGACCTGCAGATGAAAGAATAAACAGATCCAAGACAGTGAATAACTGATCCCTCTTCTCCATTCGACACCAATTGCAGCAATGAGACCTTCCTTGGAAAATAAACAAGCTACATAATTAGTCTGCTATCTGGAGTCTCTTATATTCCTCATTTCAAGCAACATCAATCACTCACATCCCACGTTATTTCCACTCAAGCACAGCATCCTTCTTACTGCTATCACAGAGCATTAGTTCTGTGAGAAATGCCAAATCACATAAGCAAAGTGGAACACAATATTGTTTACAACACTGTATGGAATCCCATAATGTTTTATATTTTCTGCCTAAATTATATTTTTACATATATACACACACACATATATATATACATGTTTTCACTTCACATTTGAGCCTTGGCAGGCTCAGAGTGATGCTTTACTAGCTCAGTTAAGGCATCAGTTCACACTCTTACAAAATGCTCATGTAACTCCCTAGTGAACCAGTCAGATGCTGGAAAATAACTTCCAGATCACAACAGCACAAGCCAAGCAACACAGCACCCTTTATAAAAGCTGGATATTAAAGGATATAAGAGAAGAAATGGAAGGGAAGGAAAGGAAAGATGTAATCTGGAACTTCAGGGGACTGCACACCATTTATCTATCACTGTCTCCTGGCCAGCTTGCTGGCTGATGACAAGAGCTACAGATGGAAAAGGTGGGAGGGAGTTCAATAGAAACCTGTCCAGCTTTTCAGACTGTCAACAGCTCTTCTCTGTTATTTTTTTGTGATTTTTTTTCTAATTCCCCTGGGGAGAATTGTTCATAGCTTTAATTACTCTCAATTTACTAAGAAAGAACATTGAAACAGAAAACAAAGACACAGCAATTCTTCTCTGCTCCTGAATTTTGTAAGGATCATGTCTCACCCGACTCCCACCAGCCTCACAGGGACCCTCAGAGAGCAATTGCAACAGGTCAGCACAATGAAAAGCAGCTCTTCCAGGGTTTGGCTGTCTGAAGCTCAGTAATGAGCCAGAGGGACTCATCTTTTAACAAGATCCACACAGTTCCAAACTGAAGCTTCCAAACCTGTAACACTGAGCTTGACCAGTGATGTTTTATCTAGTGATCTTTTCTCCCAGATTGAAACTCAACAATTCCCTCAGAACAGCCTGTACAACTGAAGAAAACTCACTAGAGCTAGATTTTAAATATGACATTGTTTTTCTTCCCTAGCCTTTTCCTTCCTATCTTCAAAAGCCATCTCTGTACAAAGTGAACTGAAGAGAGTAATAAGGTTTTACAGAGATCTGAAGCCTAAATAATTTCTCACCAAGGCATAAAGTCTCCTGAGCCTTTTGTGATAAATAAATGGCATACTGTAAAACACAAATGAGCATCACTGTGGCTGTGATTTCATTGTCCCAATGGGGAACCTGTGTCTGGCAGAGGGCCAGCCATGTAATTCAATACTGAGACAGAGCACACAAATGGACCTTGGAAGGAGGATCAATTTTAATGTAATCCCATCTACTAATCAAAAGAGACTGAGGGATTAACATTCACTAGGAAATGTCTGCTCAAACTTGTCATAGCTCATTGATAAAACAAAAGATATTAAAAAGATAGCTTTGTTTTAATTAAGATACAAAATGCCAATTCCAAGCCTAATTTTAGCTACAAATAATCACTTATTGATGATGTGTCTGTCTGAATTGTTTTAACTTCTCTAGAATATTTTTTTAACTCAATCAGTCAATAAAGATTGTTTTTTCTTACTACAAGGAGACAACATTCTCATACTGTCTTCATCCTCCTGGCATGAGTTGCCCACAGTTTCCTGTTTCCCCAATATTCATTGTTAGCCCCATGCTAAACTTGGCTCAAGACTCTCCATCCACCCCTGTCTATCCATCTGCAAGTCTGTATCCCATTTTTCCAGCCTATGCCATACTGAAAGCAGCAAGTCGATCTGCACGCCTCAAAAGGCCAGATGACATCTCAAAAGCTCAAGTAAGATGTGCCAAAAATAGTTATCTCCTGCATTATCTCATCAGAGAGAGCAGAAAACACCATGCCTGGTCTAGGCTGGGTGAGTTTTTCAAAATAAGCAGCACTGATTTGCTTGTATCAGCAATAATGTGGCCAACAGGACCAAAGCAGTGACAGTCCCCTGTACTGGGCACTGGTGAGGCCACAGCTTGAGTCCTGCCTTCAGTGTCACACCCCTCATGTCAAGAAGGACATTGAGGTGCTGGAGCATGTCCAGAGAAGGGAGCAGAGCTGGGGAAGGGTCTGGAGCACAAATCTGGTGAGGCACAGCTGAGGGTGTTAGTCTGGGAAAGGACACACAGGGGTTTTACCAGTCAGAATATTATCCTCACTCAAACAAGTCTGCACAGTTTTGCTGCAAATCAGACACAACAAACTCTGACCTCTGCAAGATCATGGTGGAGAATGAGAAACCTCTGCCATAATTTCACCAAATCTTTGGCATAAATCCAGGTCCAGAAACGAATTTTGCATTTGGAGCTTCTGTAACAGGTTACAGATGCAGACTGTTTTATAGACTCATTGAAATCATGGATTGGCTTGAGTTGAAAGGGACTGTAAAGACCATCCAGTTTCTTCCCCCTGCCATGTGCAGAGACACCTTCCACTAGGCCAGGTTACTCAGAATCCCATCCAACCTGTCCCTGAACCCTTTCAGGGATGGGGTACCCACAGTTCTCTGGGAAACCTCTTCCAGCGGCTCACCACCCTCATGGTGAAGAATTTCTTCCTAACATGTAATGTCTCCTCTCTTAGTTTTGAACTCTTACTCCTAGTAACAGGCAGTCCTGTCACTATCTACCCATATTCCATCATATTGATCTTAAACACTGAAGCTTGAATGTGTTTTCTGATTTGACTCAAACCACAGCACATTCTTTTTCCTAATGCTGGTGCTCCAGGAGCTACATACAAGGAGCTGAGCCTAAATCCTACATGGCATCTCACAGCCTGACCAATCCTCTGCTGATCTCCCACTTCCTTCATTCAGACAGAATGGTTTCAAGGTGTGATTTAGCATAAAAGCTCAGGCTTTACCTCTTTGACAAGCACTCTGTTGCCTCCATCTTAACTGCTGCCAGCTGTCATTCCTAACTCACCCCGAATCATATCCCAGGCCTGTGGAGAGCTCTTTGTTCCTACCTTGCCAACAAAGTACAGGGCCTCTTCCCCTCCCACCCACTCATTTGCAGTCAGCTGGTGCAACTGTGACTCATCCCATTCTAGTACAGACTTCAGAAACCTGTTCAAGGCATTTAATAGCTCATCTCTCAGTAGCTGTAGCCTTCATAATTAGTTGTGACCATTTAGAGAGGAACAATTTTAAATAATGCCATTTCCTCTCTGGTTTAGAAGAGGATGGGGTCTTTCTAGAGGCAGCTGGCAGCAAAGATAAGAACATGTTCCTGCCTGGCAAAATTGGTCCCCACCTCAGTACAGAATCAATCCCAAAATCACAGAATGGGTCAGGTTGGAAGCAACCACAGTGGGGTCATCTGTTCAATCCTCTCTGCTCCAGCAGGGCCATCCCAGAGCACAGGCACAGACTGTGTCCAGCAGTGCAGGAATATCTCCAGTGAGGGAGACCCCACAGCCTCTCTGGGCAATCTGTTCAGTGCTTGGTCACTGCACAGGGAAGAAATTATTCCTGATGTCCAGGCAGAACTTCCTGGGATCAGTTCCTGCCCATTCATCCTGTCCCATTGCTGGGCACACCGAGCAGAGCCTGGTCCCTGCTCTGAGCCCTCCCTGCAGACACTGACAGACAGGGATGAGGTCCCCTCTCAGTCATCTCTTCTCAAGGCTGAACAGCCCCAGCTCCTTCAGCTTTTTCCTATAAGAGATGCTCCAGTCCCTTCATTATCTCCACTGGACCTGCTCCATGTCTCTCTCTTGTCCTGAGGAGCCCAGAATTGGACAGAGCACCCCAGATGCCTCTCTCTAGGGCTGACTAGAGGGACAGGACCACCTCCTCCAACCTGCTGGCAATCAATGATCCTCCTAATGCCCCCCAGGATATCTTGGCCTTCTTGGCCACAAGGGCACTGCTGGCTCCAGTGGGTCTGCATGGTTAGAACTCTACAGGAAAAGAGGAAGGAATAGGAAAAAGCTGCCTTTCTAGGGAAAGATGATGAGATTTTTGAGAAACACAGATTGCTTATAGGTTTGAAGGTAGGGAACAAAGGTGTGGAAAGAGAAAGCAGTGAATAAAAAGAAGAACATGGACAATCTAGCTTCTTGTTCCAGAAAATAGAGCAATATCAAGCACACCTAAGATGAAGGGGCTGCAGATTTCACTAAAAATATGATGCTTATTTCTGCAGCACTTCAGACCTGTTCAGCACCCAGGACTGAACATGATTACAAAGACAGAGAAATCAATCAACAGAGAGAAGGAGCTGAGCCTGTTAGACACAAAAAAACACAAGGATAGACCCAGCTCAAGAACATCCTTCCCAAACTGAATGAAATGGGAGAAGATTTAATTTTGAAAGGGAAGAACTATCCTCCAAAACCAGAGACAAGTTATCACAGCTTTTTGTTCTTGTCTAATAGCAAGAAGGGCAAAAGAGAAGGCAAATCCCTGGGAGCAGTAGCTGGCAGTCAGCAGGGTGGTTTGCTGGGATTGACTCTGAGTTGTGACAGAAATGTGGCAGGTTCCCATGCAGGGACAGCAGAGACAAGGACAGAGGAGGAGAGTGCAAGACAGCAGGAGGCAATGGTCAGCACATGTCCATGAAATTGGAGACAGGCAGGACAAGCCTGCTGAAGCACCACTGAAGTCAGGATGTGTTCCAATCAGGAATTTTGCCTGGGCACAATAACACAAAGCAGTAATGGCACAACACAATTTCAGAGAAGTGGCTGTGAAAAAATGTCCCTTGTTTCTGCAGCAATCTGTTTGTGGGACCTGGGGATTAGAGCAGGCCCAAGCAGTATGAGAAGTCCATTATATTGAGAGGTATTTTACACAGCTCTGCCTCCATTTTCCATGAGATCTTAGGGGAGGCCGTGGAAGATGCTGGCAAAGAGGGGAGAGGGGGAGGACAAGAGGTGAAGAGGTGTTTCCATGCTGAAAGAAAAAAGAAAGGAAAATGCCCATTCGAACTTTGCTACCTTTAGCCTTCCTGTTCTAAACCTGTCATCCTGAACACTGGGGCTTTTAACAATTACCTTTTACAATCACAGCTACACGATGATGGAAAATATTAAATCCTATTATGGCACAGTGGGGGTTTTTCTTGAGAGAGACACTGAATGTTTTAACCTACTGTGGCAACGCAGATGGGTCTCCTTTGAGCCCTGTAGAAGAGATTGCTAATAATTGATTTATTACAGGACAATTTCACCATGCAGTCAGAAAAGAAAAAATTGTTTCTAGTTTTGTTTTCCATTGCCACAAGTATCTTATTTTTCTGTGCATATGCTGCGTCCTGGCATTCTGCAGTACCTTTGTATTTCCTCCTCTCCATTTTTCACATAGAGTTCAACATTCTTATTTCTTGCACAAGAAATGGAACTTTAATTTTTACCAAAAAAAAACCCCAAAGACTAAAAAAAATCCTGAGGAACCTAATTAACAGGTTGGGTTGAGTATTTCTTTTTTTTTCCCCCTTATCTTTTTTCTTTTTCCTAATGCAGTACCAAACCCAGATTTTCTGAGTGCTTTTAGCAAGGAAGGCACTGTGACATTTAAAAAGCAAATGCAGAATACATGTTCCATGTACTAAAGCCTAGTGTTATGTGCACTATGACCTAAGAATTTCAGTACTGATAGAAACAAACATGAAAAAAATAAAAACCCCAGAAACATCTCTACATATGGATGGGGTATATGAACTAAGAAATAGATGCTGGAGTTCACTTTTTCACTTCAGAATACCGGAGACAAATACCACATTGCAGTACCAACGATAGATGCTTCAATGAAAAGCTGAAAATCACCCTGAAATTACAAACCAGACAAACTGCATCCATGGGACAAGCTGGCAGGATACAGGCTGGTGGGGTGGTCTGCAAGATGGGCAGGAAATTGGCTAAAGGCTCCACTCAGAGAGCGGCGATCAGAGTGGGTCCAGCTCTGGCCCCCACAGCTCAAGAAGGACACCAAAAAACGGGAGAGGCTCCACAGGGGTGCCATGAGCTGACCTCTGAGCAATGGCAGAGGGAGATCTCTGCCCTGGAGAAGCCTCAGGGAGAATCTCATCACATGTTTCCAGTAACTATTCCTGGGTAACTACAAAGAGGACAGCGTTTCTACATGAGGAGCCACATGGAGAAGGGAAGAGGAAATGGTTATGATTTACACCAGAAAAGGTTTAATCCCTGTGTCAGAGGAAGTTTTTACAGTGAGAATAATCATTCCCTGGAACCACCCTGCATTATCATGGTAGAGCCTCCATCTCTGGATGTTTTTCAGATGGGACTGGGCAGGTTGTTACATGATCCCCTCTTGGCTGCCCTTCCCACAAAAGACTGGGTTGAATGAACTTTGAACATCTCTTCCAATCTGGGCTATTCTGTGCAAATGAAAAGTTAAAAATTGTGTTTCCCAGCAGGTATGTTTTGTTACAATTTCTCTCAGATATTGCATGACACAAAAATGAACCAGGTGGAAATATTTCGATTTTCTCAGCCCCTGTGACCTCAGTCTCTGTTTAAAACCTGATTTTAAACTCATCCTCTCATCCTTTAACCACAAATGCAGCACTTTTTCCTTGCTTACCCATTTGCTTTTTTTAAATTTTCCTTTGATATTTTTTCCTAGTTTTGTGAGGTTTGTTTTGGTTTAGTTTGTTTTGGTTTAGTTTGTTTTGGTTTAGTTTTTTTGAAAACTACGTGGTTTAAGAGTGTTTTGGTTTTTTGGTTTTCTTTAGTCTACATTCAAAGTAAAGCATTTTGACTTTCACAGAATGCTATCTTTCCCCTGTATTTAGGAAAGTAAAAGAGACAAAGGTAAATTCTTTCACTTTCTGTTATTCTAGGTACTCAGCAGTTAGTTCTGCAGAGCACAACTGCACTTGCCACATGGACTACCTTGTTGATACCAAAACCAGGAGTGAAAACCTTCCTCATCCAAGAGGAAGTTTTTCCATTGACTTTGCAGAAACTGAGAACATGAGTACCTCACCCTTCAGCTAAGCATCTCCTTAATTCTTAGCTGAAATAAAATGTTCATTTTACTCAAATCCAAAGCACAGAAACCAGCATGTATTCTGGTCATCTCCTTCTGGAGCCTCCTGCCTGTGTGATGTGGACCCTTGGGAGACAGTGACCAAATTAAAATGCAGCACTTCAGCAGAGGCCACACTTCTGGTGAGGCATTGCAATGTTTTGGAGAACACACCCATGGGACCTGCAGCAAGAAATCTTCCGGCTGTGAGTGGGTAGGTGTTTGTGTTCAGACTCCAAATGAAAGCCCTATATTTCCCACAAAACTTTTTGACAGAAATAAAAATATTTTGATGGATCAGAAACACTGCATCTCAGTGAATCAACATTTTTCATTTAAGATTTTTTTTAAATGTACATAGCTTCTTTTTCTAAAACAATTGCATTTTGACATTTTTAAAAAGTGTTTTAAAACAAACAGACCCTGAACTTTCCAACTGGATCCCTTAATTTCCATATTTTGCCCTAAACAAATTCTACATCAATACTTCCCACAGGTTCATGTTAATTGAAGTTAAAATATTTTTAAATGCCAAATATTTCACTGTAGGGAAAACAAAAAAGCATGATTAATTTTTCTATTCACAAATAATCTTCATCCCAGTTCTTATACACCAAATATTCTATTTATTCACAGCAGATTTTATTTCCTAAGGTACCCATACACATAGAAAGGTTTTCTGAAGGCTTTCTTTCATATCAAGTAGTCAGAATTTATTTTTAAGCCAGCAAGTGCTATGAATCACTTAAGTTAATACTTTCCATTGTACATTATTTTGTATTCATCAACAGAGAATTTCATCTTTTTTCAGGCAGCTTTGTTAAGGTGCCACAAGTCTCACCTAAGCATAATAATTCTGCATTTCCTACCATCTTTATTACTTTGTTGATCATTAAATCAATGATCTGAAAAAAAAGATGCATTCAACACTGATTTGAGGCTTACAGTAGATGTGCTGAGACATGACAAATATTCATAAACAAACCAAGATAAATATTGCCCTTAAAATTAAAAAGGAGGAGTTTGTCTTTTACCTCAGGAGTTCCACTGCTACAGACTGAAGCAGCAAAATGTTTAAATGACTAGTTCAGGTTCCTGGTGAAAACCCACCCTCTTGACCTGCAGATCCTGAGCAGCCCAGTCTAGTGGAAGGTGGCAGGGAGTCAGAATGAGAAGAACTTTGAGGTCCCTTCCAACTCAAACTGTTCTAGGGTTCTGTGGTTGATCCTACCAGAGCAACCACAGAAACCAAGTGAGCAGCAGCCACTGGGCAGAGCACTGCACAATGTGGAGAGAGAAGGAAACAACCATTTAAGTTGTCCTCTTTACATATGGTCAGCAACGTCTGTGTATCTTGGTGAGAAATTTAGGTTTTGGGATTTTCAGTATGTTGTGGATGGAAGCAAGATGGAGGGCACAGGGTGTCATCCTGGGTTTCTTCTTCATGCTGCTTCTTCCTTCTTCTCCATGGGGTTGGATGGCATTTTGTAATTGGGCAGAAATTCTGCATTGCAGCTCTGTGGGATCAGTTATTGGGTTAAAAGGGAAAATAATCCAGGTGTCAGTTCTTAATTGGATAGTTTAGTCTTAAAAGACCTTGTAACAAGAGATTGTTGGCCATTTTGTGCCTCCTAATGAAAAGCTGCCAAACTCACAGTCATGAGACTGTTTTACTGATAAAAAAATAAACACTTGAGTCCAAACATGAACTTTTGTCTCAAGTGCCTTCAATGCAAACCCAGAGAAACCAAAAACTGGTACTGCCACACATCTAAGAGGACACAGGAGGGAAAATTCCTGGAAGCTTCCAGAACATATCATCCACTACAGAGAGGAACAACTGGATGAGCAGCAGCACCATCAGAGTTGTGCAGCAGAACTGTCTAATCACAGGCTGGAGAAAGCTCACAAATTTCACTGATGGCTACAGCCACTCCTGTCAGCATCTGCAGCATCTCAGCACCCTCTGCTCCACCAGCCACAGCTGGTCAGGGCACCCCAGCCTGGGCTGGCACTGCACATTCCCAGCTGGAGAGTGGCTGCTGGGAGGCACCTGGGAGCTGCAGACAGAGGCATGGTGACCTTGTCTTACAAACCTCATCCAGGGTGACAGGCCTGTGTGTGGAGGGCGTGGAGGGAAAACAGCCATGGGCCAGGGGCTGAGTTTACTCCTTGGATTCTTGGTGGGTTTTTTTTTTTTTTTTCCTCAATTCTGCACCCTTCAGGCTTTAAGTATTCACCTGGCATCATGCTGCTGCTCTCCTTGACTTCAGCAAGAGTCAGGAAGACTTGCAGTGCATGAGGCAGGATGAATCTGCAACCACAAACATGGAAGTTCAGGCTCTACAGTAACAAAAGGAAAATTCCAGGAGAGTTCTCATAGAGACAGTGATGGCTAAGCTGCATAGAAGCACAGAATCATCGAATGTCCTGAGCTGAAAGAGACCCACAAGAATAATGGAGTCCAACTCCTGGCCCTGTATAGGACATCCCAAGAATCCCACCCTGTGCCTGAGAGCATTGTCCAAATATTTTTTGAGCTCTGTGAGGCTTGGTGCTGTGACCACTTCCCTGGGGAGACTGTTCCAGTGCCCAAACACCCTCTGGGTGAAAAGGGTGAAAACCCTTATCCTAATATCCAAAATAAACCTCCCCTGACAGCTTCAGGCTGTTCTCTTGAGCCTAATTGCTGGTCACCACAGAGAAGAGATCAGTGCCTGCCCCTCATCCTCCCCTCATGAGGAAGGTGTGGACTACAATGAGGTCTCTGCCCTCAGCCTCCTCTCCCTCAGCCTGAACAAGCCAAGTGAACTCAGCTACTCCTTGTGTGGCGTCCCCTCCAGGCCCTTCACCATCCTCATGGCCTTCCTTTGGACAATTTCCTATAGTTCTATGTCCTTACATCCTCAGCCTCTCTTATTGCCACTCTAACAGCAGATGTAGGAATTAGACCTTCAGGTGAAATTCTTTCCACAAGTTTGGGGATTTACTAAGTACCAGGTATCATCCTTTTGGAAACCAGCTTTCAACTCCTTTCCCCACACAGAATAAGTTATTAAGGTAGAAATAAGAACTGATGGTGACTAATGGAAATTTCCTCCACTGAATGTGTTTTGTTTTAGTTTTTTTCTCCTAATGTGAACCATAACCTCTGCAAATACCAGAAGAGTGCCTATTTCTTTAAGAGGATCTGTATGTTCCCATAAATGCACCCACACAAAGTGCTAAATTACTCTTCCAAACAAAGGGTGCTGCATCTCTGAACAGCTACAGAGGTGTGCATGAGCTGTCTCTGGGGCAAGGAACAGAGGCTGCTCTGCTTGGGCTAAATTCCCCTTCTCAACAGCAGTGCATCCCAGTGATGTCCTGCTGCAGCTGAGCATCAGGCTAAGTTATACTGCCTCTGTTATCCAAGCTGGCTCATGGATCTTTGCATCTTTCAAGTCCTAATGCTGCTTCTGAACAAGATACATTTTTTGCCAAATCTGCCATTTATTCCCTGATTATGTCTTAGAACCAAAATCCTTTAGTATGCATCGTGTGAAGCAATGCTAGGAATGCCTCACCATTTTTCCCCTGTGCTAGTCCAGCAACCAGCCAGGAGTCCAGAGTGGGGCATCACACAGAGGAAGGTGGTGGCAGATCACAGGAAATGTGGTCTTGCCCTCCAAAATGCCAGAACAGACTGGAAATGTCAAAGGCAGTAGGAATGTGTATGATTGATTGAAAACAAAAGATCACTATTTATTGAAAACAAATGATCACTATGTGAAGGGTGTTTGGGAAAGAGGGATAAGGCTCAGGGTGTCTGTCCCCTGTTCCATACTTTGACAATAAATAAGTTTACACTTGGTAAAAGGACATGCATCTACAATGTAAATGGCTGTTCTTCAACTATTTACCCAGGCTCCTGTTCAGACAGTGAAGACAAAGCTTGAGCATGGTTTTTCTGTCCTAAACCATGCATTTTAAAGGAGTTATATGGGTTTTCACCTTAGAAATATCTATTTCTCTGTCCTGTCCACAAAAAGAAAGCTGGTGGCTACTTTGAATGAAGCTGATTCTACTAAAGTAAACTGAAATAAACTCCACTCATGATCAAGATTTCAGACAAAATGCACTCATAGGCCAGAACATTACCATAGAAGAATTATCTTCAGCATGGGCATCCTTGTGTAAAAATGTGAGGGAGGATGGGCAAATTTCATTGCAGTTCAAAGTACTCCAAGATTATGTACTCCAAAATTAAGGGGGCTGAGGAAGAGCACAGCATTTATTCTCTAATGGTCTAGCTGCACAAACTAAAGTCTCACAGGATGAGCTAGAGCCAATATCCCTCTAATTTTGTAGCTGTGCAGCCATCAGAGGAAATATTGTCACCCAATGCAAGCCTGCATTCCACAGTGGGAGCAAAGACAGGGGCATCACCTCCAGACAGCTGAACTCCAGAGGTGGGAGAAAGGCAGAAAAGAGGACTTCTGATGAGAACATTATCCCCATCACAAATGCACCGTGCCTGAATAACCATCTTTGATTATGAGATGAACTGGAATGGACAGTACTTAAACCAAGATACACTTCAGCACTCAGGCAGTATAGCTGGTAGCATATACAGATTTTTAAATCATGTATCTGTCTTAAGACTAAGAAATACTATTCTTTCTAGCCAGAATAAGCTACAGGGATTCTGTTGCCAACCATAACATATAAAAGAACCTATAAAATTACAGTCACACACTAAGGCATATGTCTCACATTTAACTTAATGTTTATCTTGTCAGGAAATTCAGCTAGACCATGCCAACATTTTGTTTCATTCATGCTGTCTTCAAAATCATCTGTTGTTGAGGGAGGATAAGGAAGGGGAGAGAAAAGAAAATGCAACAGAATGGTCCATATATATATATAAATAAAAAGGACAAAATTCAAAATTATCTCATAAATAACGCTCAAACCCAAAAACATCATACAAAGGACTCCATAGTAACAGCATTCACCTTTACTTTACATAGATTGAAGTTCTACTTTACATGGATTTAAGCCATCCTCAATTTTATCTGTAAAATAAAAAATGACTCTAAAATTCTAAGTCACAACATGTGCCCTTCACACATCTACAACATGAAGTGGACTCCTTGATTTCTGATAAGCCTTATTCTGCTAAAAGGTTTTGTGGGTGTTGGTGCTGAGGAAGTCACCTTCACACACTGCAGACCTGCTATCAGCCACTCCTGAAGAACACGCTCATAAGAAAAATCAACAGGAACACAAAAAAAGCAAAAGAGTGAAAAGGCAGCTACTTCTTTCAAAATTATCTAAAATATCTTTATTTCACTCATATTAGGAAAAAATATTTCCTTACTTAAAACACAGCTTACACAAGTAAATAATTCATCATCATGAATTATTTAGAGATATGTGGACTTAATATGTTTACAAGTCCCAAGCTGTTTTACAAAAGAGGAAACATTTATATAATTGGCCTTCAAACTCTTTTTAAAATGTTCCTGTGATGCTGAGGATTCTGATTACCAGTGGCACTGGTCCTGAAAGAAAAGCTTTTATAAACAGAGCATTTGGTGGGAAGAGGAGAGCAGTGGGAAATGACTAAGTAAGGTGATCTTTTCTTAGTAATTGCTGATTATTGCTGCTGAACAAGATGAGTCTTCCAAACGCCATCCTGTAAGCCTTGAGTTATCTCAGGTGGTGTAAAAGATCTCCAAACCAGACACAATTAAGTCACTGACATGAGGCATCATCTCCCAGAACAGTTGTCTGCCATGTACAGACACAGGGCCAGCCAGCCCCACTTCACTGCAAACAGCACCTTTCCCCTGGCACTGAGTATTCCACAAGTCCCCAGAGGAAGCCACTTATGCTGAGGAATAAACCTGCCCTTGACAGCCCAAGAAGGCTTTTGATAAGTTCATTTTCACCTCTGTCATGCTCTGCATACCACTCTCCTTTCAGAGCTGCTGCCAGTTTCCTCTGGATATCTCCATGGTCAGAAGTCCTCATGGAAATGCTTTTTGCCAGACCTCCTGCCTCACTCTCAAAACTCCCTCTGAAAACTCCTGATCATCCTGGCCCTTACAACTCAGAAAATTTTAGAGGCCATTCACTTTCTGTAATAGAAGTATAAAAAGCTGGACTAGACAAGGCCCTAAGAAGTCTGGTCTGACCCCACAGGTGACCCTGATTTTAGCAGGTGATTGGAATAGATGTTCCTTCCAGCCAGAATTATCCTATGAAACTATCCTGTGAACAAAAATAGCTTTTTGCTATTTGCTTCATCAGAAAGTACAATAGCAGTCCCAGAAAGAAGCTAAGACTGGCTAAGAAAGACAGGCAAGGAAGATTGTCATTCCTGGTGCTCCCTTTATTAAGGTAACCTCAACTCAGAGAAGTCCACACAAGAAACACCTATTCCAAGAGAAAAAAAAAAAAAACTCTGGGCTTTGCCTGTTCTGTCTCCAGCTGAACCCTAAAACTCCAAAGAGTCCCAGAGGAGACACAAAGGTGATTGATGTCCTTGGATCTCCTCGTTGTAATAAAGCAAAAAAAAAAAAAAGAAAAAAAATAAAATAAAGAGGTCAGGTGCATCATTGTGGAAAGGGCTTACCTCTGTGTTGGATCTTATAAAACCAGTTCTGTTAGCTGACATTTCTTCATGCAATATCCTGACACTTTCTGCTCTGAGGGAAGCACCTGTGCTT
Organism: Fringilla coelebs; assembly: GCF_963513975.1. Taxonomy (NCBI): domain Eukaryota; kingdom Metazoa; phylum Chordata; class Aves; order Passeriformes; family Fringillidae; genus Fringilla; species Fringilla coelebs. Next base: position 6,034,250 of record NC_140028.1, on the reverse strand, counting down.
GCACAGACAGCAGGCACCTGGCTTTGGGAGGGAAGCAAGGCAGGAGTGATGATGCAGCCCCTGTATTCCTCCTACCTGCAGGTGTGGTGACCAAAGTAGCTACAGCCATATCCTTGTCCATTCCCATCCCAGCCACGGGTCTCAGTATTCAAACAAGTCAAGGAGTCCCACCACAGCTGGGTTTTATTACACATACTGCAGGAATTTCAAATTACAGCATTCAGGCCTTGCTTCTTGTCTTCACTGTCTCAGCACTTTGTGTTTGTACCTTTTATCTGGAGACAATGTCTCATCACTTGTGGCCAACACGGTCAATTAACTCCCTCTTTTCAGAGAGCATTTTCCTCCTCTCGGCTGTGCTGGGTTAGAGGTTGGACTTGATGAGCTTAAAGGTCTTTTCCAACTTAAATTGTTCTATGATCCTGTCATTCATCTACGAGGCATTCCTCACCTTTGATCTACCATCTGACAGTGCAGCAGAGATCCATGTTGCGCTGCTGATTCTGGCATTAGATGTGTCCTAATTTCATCTAACTAACCTATTTCAGGGTACCCTATCCCCACTCCATCTATGCCACTTTTAGCTTATTGTCATGGAGATTTTGAAGCTCAGAGCAGAAAAACCTGTACACGCTAAACTGAATTTCACCCATGCAGAGCCCAAGTGGAGAGGCTGGGTAAACCCTGGGAGGTGGTGGGGAAAAAACAGATCAATTCCCTTGGCCACTTTGTGCTACAATAACTTCAGGGCTCATAATTCAGCAGCAATCTTGACATCTGCTGTTTGTCCCCAAGCAGGAGCAGAGTAGCCATGGTTACATCTCAGTTGCTGCTGCTGGTCACTCCCATGTCGTTGGGTGATTCCATGATCACAAAGTCCCACCCTGGGACACGCTGGCTTAACAACTCATCTGATGCAGCCCATTTCACCCTATATAGCCTGTTTATGACTCTGTATAATGATTAACTTTCCAAGGATATTAATTAACTTGCTCGGAGGGGCCTTGCACACCTAAGGTAGCGTTAGGAGTCACACAAACGAATCACCACAGGGCACTGCAGATCCAGCAGCTGCCAAAAACAAAGGGAAGCCATTCCCCCCACTGCCAGAGTCCAAAGTGCCTTCAGCATGTGGTGCTGTAGGCAAGAGGGTTATGCTGGTGTGTATTTTTAGTTCAACTAGCAGAGACTATTTCTGCACTCCACTGTCTGATGCTGAGCTAGCCCACCTTCTGTTTCTCCATCAGGGTATTATTATTAGCTGCACTAAACCAATGAGCTCCTCAGCACAGCAAGTTTAATAAAGCACTAATGTCACCCACTACCAATGCAAGGCACCTAAAGAAAACAAGGCCTAATTTACAATGCTACTAAAAATTAGCAGAAGTCTGATGATCATTTTTCACTAGTTTTTTTCACTGTTTTTTTTTTTCCTTTTTTTCCCAACAATCTTTCTTCCCTCTTCAGACAAAAGAATTGATGCAATCCAAAAGAATTGAAGCAATCCAAATGAATTGATGCAATCCAAAATCTATTCCTCCCTTCCCCACCATAAAAGAAAGAACACATCTAAGGGCTTTTCACGTAACTTTCTGGAATTATTATTCATCTCCATTTCATCCATTCATCCAAATGGACTTCTTTCAAAAGAGTAGCCTTGCTGAAATAGTCTATCTGCCTTGTCCCTCTTCTGCCTCACAATGCCCCTGACTTTGCTGCCTGGTTCCCCAAGAAAAGACAAGGAATGTTCAGGTGGTTGTGACATCCCAGTCTAAAACAGCAGTTTGACTTTGATCCATCCATGGCAGCCAACAAAAGCTTTTTGACCCAGAGGGCTCAGGCTTCCATGCCTTTCTCAAACAACAAGCTCTTCACAGCCTTGTGCATTATCTTTCCTTCTGAAAAGACTTTTGTGCACGGGGATGACTCCTGCTGTTCCTGAGGTCAGTGGCAAACATCCCACAGCCTCCAGTGGTGCAAGGGCTGGATGGCTGTGGAGCAAAGCACTCTAGAACATCACACAATGAGAATTTATTTCCTCTAACCATGGCAAACTGCACCCTCACACAGCTCAGCCTAAGCACAGCTGCAAAGGGAGAGGGAAACAGAGAGGAAACAATGAGGCATGGACAGAAAAGAGAAGTTTTCAGCTGAGATTTTAAACCAAGACAGGCAGAAAGGAAATAAATAGCACTGTGAGACTGCAGGGTGTAGAACAGGTTTATTATGCAGGGCAGTGTACTCTGTCAGCATCTGTAAGAGATACTTGCAGCAGCAGACACTGCTCAGTTCTGATGAAATCCATCTGCCTTGTCCCACAGAGATCCTCAGGTCCTGTGACGTGGGATAGTTGGGTCCTAACAGTGCAGAAGAGCTGTGCAGATGGGAGCCAGTGCCTGCAGCACTCAGGTGCTCAATCACACAGAGGGAGAGCACTTGCTACAGGTACTGGCCAACTGCCAGCTCAAAACCTGTAGCCCAGAGTCTTCTACAGAAACTAAAATACCAGTAAGAACCCACATATTTTTTTAGAGCACACAAATCCAGAAAAGTGGCATACCAAGAGATGCAAACTCCCAAAAGTGGTGTTTGCCCATTCTGTCCCATCACCTCCGAAACAAATGGGAGACTTTTTTAAGCAAATAAAATCAGTGGTTTCATGCAGACACCTCAAAGCTGACACTTTCAAGCCAAGGGCCTACTTAGCAAGAATATGAGGTTACATCATTTATAGGCATCATCTCCCTGCAATGAGGTCAAGTCAAAGCCACTGAGCAGAACAAGAGGCTATGAGTAGAAAGGAGGAGATACTTTAACAGAGATGGAAGTTTTCATACTGAAACACCTCTCTTGTCCAGGATTCAGTGGATGGAAACTCTGGTCCTTTTACTCTGTTCTTTAAGTAATCATTTTCATACCACAGGATTGCTTTTCCTACTGCTACAATGGTGTTGGCAGTATGGTTTGACCAAGATACAAGCAACATTTCAATCAAGCCACATCCTCCAAATAATACTTACATTCTTTAGGGCCATGAAAAGGTAATGGGACTGTGTTTGCCAGCATCAGAAAAAAATGCAATGTTAACAATGAGAGAAACCAAAATTACACATTAGAATATGGCATAGAACCAGATTCCTTCCCAGTCCTGCAGATCTGCACAGCAATAAAATGGGGAGGTTTTTTTGCTCAACTAGCTGGACCAAAAAAGAGCCTAGTCCTCCCCAGGCTGATAAATGGTGGCATCAGGGTCCTAGTATCACAGGTAGTCCCTACCAATCCAAGTTGCAAAAAGGAAATCCCACTTGTCGTTGTGCTGCATTCTGTGAATCATCAAAAGCCAGTGAGCAGAGTCTGAAGTTTACATGCAAATCAGACAAATGTCAATTTACTGTCACACCACTGCTAGGCATTTTAGTACAAGTCTGTTGTTTAATATCTGCAGTTTCACCTCTAAATTCCAATAGAGTGCACAAGGTCTTAGCTATCCATGACAACACCCTATAGCTAAGAACAAATAAAACAAATAAAAGGGAATTATGATGAATATAACTACTAGATACATGTGTGTATATATATATATATATACACATACATATATATATATGTATGTGTGTATATATATATATGTATGTATATATACTAGAGATAACACTACAAAATCAAGAATTTGGTGGGTATATATACCAGGAAAAGGTCAAAGTACTGTTATGTTGTCTTAGTCCCATGATTCTAAGGATGAGAAAAGACAACAGGTAGGAAGAGTCTGTCAGGATATTGCATTTATCTGCAGTGCCTCATGTGCAGTAAGAGAAGCAAATTTTGTGGGTCCCTCTGTGACCCCTGAAAATTATCTTAGTACTGAAACATACCTAGGTCAGATGTGTGAGGGCTACAGAAACAAAGAATTCACACCAAGGCATGTCTGAACCCAAGAGAGAAGCAGAAATGCCATGAGATTTCTGGCAGATTTGTAGGAGGACCAGAGAGAGCTTCCCTCCTCCCCCCCACAGGTATTCTCTTTCAATATGGGACAGCACATGGATGTCAGCACCATCTGAGTGTACAAAATTAAGAAATTCTTCCTTTTACACTTTGTTTGGATGCTCCATCTGTGGCAGTGGAACAGGGAAGAAATAAAACTGCTGAATAACACAGTCCTTAATATTGCAGGCACTAATAATAGGATTAGAGAGAGAATAAAATCATATCCTCTTGGATTTGGAACATTTGGAGGAAGCCAGCTTCTGACTCATTCTCCCAATAAGTTGAGATGAGGCATGTCACGGTGCTGACCTTCTGAAGGAGGATCAGCCCAGCAGCCACAACTGCCCAGGTGGTTTCATTCCCTCCTGGAGCAGGGTTAGCAGAGGTCATGCTACATCACAGGCCCTGAGGTTCTTGCAGCATGTCAGGCACTACCAGCATGCAAGGGAGGGAGCTGGGTACAGGGGAGGCCAGGAGAAACACACACAAAGTGAGACACCTGCACCATTTGTGCTTGTGGACACACTTCTGTCAGAGCTGTGCTGGGGGAAGCACAGACACTCAGACTGTCTCACCAGTGGGGGAAGAAGGTTTCAAACCATGAGCAAGGAAAGTGATGGACCCCAGGGGTTACAGAGCAAAGAGACCCAAAGCTTGCACCAGCTAAGCCAGTAGACCAGGAAGGAATTAAAACCTTCCAGAGTTCTGATGGGGTATCTGCTCAGTGGGCACAAAGATTCCCATTGCATCATCATGGGTATCATTTAGACCTAAGAGAACTTGCCAAGACCAGTCTGACTCTGCAAGATGAAAACCGGCAAAAAAAAAGGTTATTTATGTGTCAAGTACAGATTGAGTACATTATTTTAAGGAAACCAAACAGGCAGAACCAGTGCCCAGTTTCTAATGCAATGGTCCCATTGTCCCCCTCCTCACTGGGAAAACTTTTCCATGGTTAAGTGTCTGTGTCATTAAACAGTGAACCTAGCCAATCGCAATAGAGTGTAAAGGAAAAAAAACACCATACTGCAGGAGGGAAAATAACAAAGTGTGATTATTGAATAGAATAATAAACAGCAGTGTGCACATCGGCTCAAAATAAAATAAATAGCATTGTTAAACTAAAGGCAAGATACAACATTCTTCTTCAAATCATCTTTTGTTTCAGCTTACTACAGGACAGGATCTGGAAAAAAGCATCTCCCTTATTAAAAAAACAAACAAGCAAAACCAAAAACAACAACAAAAAAAACTAATAACAACAAAAACCACCCAAACCCTGGCTGCAGCATTTCTAAAATTCCTGCCTCAACCTGTTGGCAAATGCTGACTTTAGAACAGCATACTACTATATAAGTCTTCTTTTGTTCTGAGCTCTGAAAGCCACAGTGGGTGACTGATGAAAATAAGTGAGCAAGATTTTAAAAGATGCTTAGTTATATCATGAGATACACATTTTTTCCCCTTAGAATGCTGCTAGTGAACAATAAGTGAGCATTGAGGAAGCAGCTCTTAAAAGCCATGCACAAAACAAAAGAAAGACTGTGTTCATGTCCATTACTAAACTCATTAAATAAAATATAATAGAAAAAAACATAAGGCAAAATGAAAGAAAATCTCTCCTAAGCTTTCCAGTTTAAGGAACGGAAAGAGCTGCAGGACTGGGGGACACTGAGAATTAAATACTGGATATCTGAGGTGGGGAACATCCTTGCTGTTTCCACTGATATCAGCCTCAGTGCCCTGACTTTCCATGAACAGCCCTCCATAGAAGATTTCCATGGCCAAGCAGTGCTCATGAAAACATCAATCTTCCCTGCCTTACCCAGGGTCATTTCTAACAGAAGTTTTCAGCCCTGCAGCAATCAGAAATCCATGTATGAACTCTGGCTTCTCCATAATCACCTGCCCACCTCCAGCAGCAAAGCAGGACTGTGCAGGAATACTTGCAGAGTGTTAATGTGTAATACCCAGAGCCCTTTGACCTTCAATCACCTGCTTGTGCTGATGGGAGGGTCACTGCTCTGCGCCTCACTGAGCCAGCCCTGGATTATGCACTGTACATCTCTGCAACACATGTAAACAGGATTGTGGCTCTGTTACTGGTGTGTTAGTGCAGACACATGAGCACATTTGCACTCCTTTTGCAGACATTTTCACAGACACTTTTATTCCCTCTCTGTTACTACAAAGAAGTCTCAAGACCTAAGTATTCTCTGAATTTGAAGCAAACGCCAAATCTCATGCAGAAATACACCATGTAATGTACCCAGACTCTTGAGGACTGTAGCCCTACAGTGCTTTAGTTTAATTAATGTAAGTATCCAAAATCCTCCTCTTCAGTTAAACTTCGTGTCTGTGAGCACTGTCATTACCATAGATCAAAGAGCCCCTTGTAGAGAAGACCTGTTGTGATGAGGTCAAGTTCATCAAGAAATTATTTTTCAGATTGAAGCACTGATTCCAAATAGCTGCCTATATTTTCTTTTTATACCCTTTACCTTATCAATTTCCCTTGAGATGGAAAATAATTCTCAGCTAATTTTTACAACACTTCTGCATAAGAACTGGACATGAGGTCCTGCCTACGAAATTCCTTGTTCTGTAGCTTGCATGAGGAGAATGTTTGTAAACATAGAGAAAAGGTGGGTGCAATTCTGCCCTCTGTTCTGTACCTAAAAATTTAAATTATATTCCAGCTCCTGCTGATTTTAGGAGGATCTACAGACATAGCAAATTGCAGGACTGGGACCAAAAACCACTCTGATTTTCAAATCAGGTTGAACATGAGAGACAGGTGTCTCTTAACCTATGTACAAGGATATACATATATATATATAAATATATATACACACAAGTATATGAGTAATTGTGTTGGGTCATACCCAGACCATCCCTATGTTTGAATTAGGAAGCATTTCCAGCATTGCACAGACAAAGATGATTTAGGGAGGACAAGGGACACCGGAGAGGAAGAACAGGTTTTTAGAGAAGGAGACAGAGACAGCAGCAGCGTCAGATCTCTTTCTCCTTACTGCTGACAATAACAAACAAACAAAGAAATAAAAATAGTTCTGTGGAAGTGGAAAGAGCTCTCTGCAGTCATTACACAGCAAACAGTCACAGCTTAAACACTTGGCTTAAACTTACTTCTTATTGTCCCTCCCTTCATGCTCCTCAGACATACGCACTCATCCACATCTATTTGCCTGCACAAGGACACTCCACAGCTTTGTATCTCTTCTGTTTATAAAATGACAAGGACCATCCTCATGTGCTTTTGGATCAGAACTATTCTTCCTACCTTCTGAAATGTACCCACTGCATGCTTTCTCACAACAGATGAAGTGAGCCCCTTTTACTGTGTGGCCATCAGATGCACATCTTCAAGATAATTTTTTTTTTAATTTTTTAGTAGGTGTAAAGGTTGAAGAGCAATAGTTTTGCAATTCTATATATACATTTATTCTCAGGTATGACTGCATTGATAATGTAATAATTTAGTCTGGTTTTAAAGCACTTAAGGTCAATCTGACAGTTGTGGACTACAGTGAGGTTTCTAGTGTTGTCTATTCATATACCTCTCTGCTTTACAGCTCTCTGCTGAATATGATGAGAGAGATTTATTTGTAGAGTGGGTAGAGGCAGAAGTCCGTTGTCGCATAATTTTTTTTCTTTAAGGGTTATTAATTACCACGTCAACCTTTGCTCTGCTGCTGCCCACTTTTATTTTAGAAGCGCAGCCGTTCCCCACTCTGCTCACATTGGGCCCCCCCCACCATCCCCTTTTCCAACAACCTTTTAGAACATTATTTATTATTCCTTCTGTATCTGGGTGGAGGAGAGAGAGAGGGACACTATGGCAGGGATGGGGAACATGAGCTGGAAAACATGCTTGCCTGGAATTGTCATCACACTGCTGTCGGAAGGAGCGAGCCGGAAAACTCGCAGCCAACACTCGCACGCAAACACACGCCAGGCACACAGCATATCCATCCCGGGGAGTTTGTGAGCAGCCCCACAGCTCTTACCTGGCTTGTCTGGGATCCCTCTGCAGTGCAGCTCCCTCGGCTCCCTGTGCCCTATTCCCCCCGGGAGCAGCGGGGCCAGGGCTGTGACCGGGTGCCGGTGCGGGTAGGGGTTGGCAGCAGCTGGCTGCAGCCTCGGCTGCCGGGCTCTGGCTCCTGCCAGGGCTGCTGCTGCTGCTGCTGCTCCTGATGATGCCGAGGAGGAGGAGAGCCGAGTGAGGAGGAGGAGGATGCTGGCGGTGATGCTGTTGCCATGGTTACCCAACTCGGCGGCGGCACCGCTCAGAGCAACAGCTGCCCCAGCACCCAGATCTGCTCGAACCCATGGCTGCCAAGCAGCCCTCGATGTGCAGGCACAGGGATGTCACCCCAGAGCCCCTCTCCATAGGGAAAGAGGCAGCCGGGAGGATAGAGGTCACTCCTTGGCACGGTTTTGGGGCTCTGGGAAAACAGATGGAGTGATGCATCCAAAATGTTTGCATGCTGTACTTGTCGGCAGAGAGCTCACTGCCCTGCAAAGGTCAAACGGCAGCTTCCAGGAGGGAGAAGTTTCTTTTTTTAGGGGGTTCTTGCATTTTTTTAAAGAGCTGAATAAAACAGCAAAGCTGGGGAAGGGAACGACTTTCAAAGTTGCTGCTGTGATGCAATTTTAAACTTTTTCTTTTTTAAACTGAAGGCCAACCCTTTGCCTTTAAATTGGGACTTAAAAGTTACTGTCTTATCAAGTCAAGGTGTCTTTGAATAGAGAAATAGCCCTAGAATTGAGCTCCTTGTGTGAGAGAGAACTGCCTCTAACCACCAAACAGTGAGAAAAAAAACCTTCCAGAAAGGAGCCCACTTACACAGCACAGCACACTAATTCTTTCATGCATGAAGCACACAAGCTGAACTTTGCCTTTGTCTAATGATCTGAAAATAGGAAAGGAAAAAACCTCAGGTGAATGGACTGCTACATGATCAAAATGTGGAGTATTAACTGAGAGAGACATGTGAAATCAAGGCATTCAGCTGCCATTCATCGATCCAAGAGGCAAGTTGTGAGGCTCTCATTTTGCACTGGAACATCACAAGACACAACAAGGTCACAACAATCAAATGTCACTTCCATCCCAAAATGTCAGTGCAAAGCTACGTAATGCTCATAAGCCTCGACACTTCTTTCAAGAGCTGGTACTGTTTGCAGGACATTGTGAAACCCTGTGTAGAAAATACGGGAAAAAAAAGAAAAATCACTGGTGGAAACTTTCTAAAGGGATTTGCTTCCTGCTGCAAGATCTCTGCTTGCAACCTGAATACTGCAGATGATATCAATCTATGAGCTCAAGGCACCAAGAAAATGAACAGGAGGGTATTTCTTGTTAAAGTATCAAACCTGGATAAAAGGTTATAGAAGATGGGAGCCTACAAAAAAAGATGGACAGGGATTTTTCACAAGAGCAGGTTGTGACAGGACAAGGAGGAATGGCTTCAAACTGAAGAGAGTAGGTTTGGGTTAGATATTGGGGCAAAGCTCTTTGCTGTGGGGTGGTGAGGCCCTGGACCAGGTTGCCCAGAGAAGCTGTGGATGCACGAGCCCCAGAAGTGTTAAAGGCCAGGCTGGATGGAGCTTGGAGCAACCTGATTTAGTGGAAGGTGTCCCTAGCAGCAGGGCTGAAATGAAATGTTCTTTAAGGTCCCTTCAAGCCCAAGCAATTCTATGATTTGATGGTGTGCTGTTGGCAGCATTTCTCAAGATATTCTAGAAGACAGTGTCTCCACACCGTGTTCATTTGCAGAGTCATAATCTGCTTCATATAAAATCATTTTCTATATATCTCATGTCTGTGGGAGAAACTGGAACTACCTGACTGAGGAGGAAAAAGTGCCAGCCAGCCTACACTGTCAGACCTCCTTGGAGTAACTTCGGATTTCACAGCCTCCAAGTATCTTATCAACCATATCCCTGAAGATTTTTTAATTAATCTTCTTTTAGGCAACAATTTTGATGTCTGCTCAGAAATTATATGGAATAGCTTACTCAAAGGGACTTTCTAGCACTCTAAAAAGAAATAAGAAATATGTTATCTATTTTAATCTTTAAAAATGTAATGCATGTAAAATTAGACAGGACTCTGAAGCCCTTCTCAAGAGCTAAAAAATATTTGCTGCCTGTGTGGCCCAGGAGATTCCCTGCTGTAATTTTGAATGCAGGGCAAGAAGATCTCATTGCAGTAATGATGGTGAACACATCTAAATCACTTCTTCCATGATTAACCAGCTGACAGCAAACCCCATGGTTATTCTGAATAGATCACTGAGACCACAGACAGATCTTATTTCTGCTAAATCAGGATGTGTGCTGCAAAATGTGCATGCTGAGGTGTGTGTAACCAGTTTGCAAGATTGTATTTTCCAAGTCTGCTTATTGGGGCTTTTTTTTTTGGAAGCTGTATCTCTGATTTCAAGAAGACACATGAGAACAGCAGGAGAGAGTTGTCCTCTATCTTCAGGTTCTTTGGCTCAGTGTGGCTATTTTATACCACTGAGGAATTGCCCACCTTAATTCTCTTGCTAGTGATAATCTGCAACACTGAGGAAAAATCCACCTCAAAGGAGATGCAGAGTCCACTAAAACAAATGGCTTTGATACCTCTCTGTACCCTGCAGAGTGGGCATCTTCACTTGTGCCATGTCAGGACAAAGGTCTAACAAAGCACAGGGAAAAAAATACAGAAAAAAAAAGTAAAATAGTTTCATTTTCCCTCAGTCATGCAAGAAGGTCCTGCATGGTGGGATCGATGACTTGCATTGTTCACTGAGGAGAAAAGTGGTGTTACAGTATGTAAAACATGCTGATTTCATAAGTAGCTATGATTCAATAAAGAAAGGATACATCACAGATGTATTTGACAGAGTCAAGAGGAAAGGCTGTGTTTTTAAGCACAGCATTAATTTTTAAAGATAGAACCTATGTCTTGCAGATCTGCTAAGGAATTACAGATCCCTCTGGGCATCTCAGATAGTACTAGGCACCTATGTTTAGTCATGTCTGTCATTAACTTTTTGCTTTAAATACTAAAGACAAAATAAATACTAAAGACAATCAACTCAGCCTAACATAGATTTCTAAAGCAAACCAGGTAAATTCTCCCTTTATGCCTCTTTTTCTCTCCCTGCAGTTAGGAAAACATGAGGGCTCACTAAACTGCATTTATCTACAACATCCTGATGCAAAGGTAAACCCCATCCCTAACTCCAGTTCAGAACTATCCCACCAAAGCAGCCATCTGAGCCCTGATGCCTGTCAACAAAGTTTTAAATCAAAACATATCTTCTGGAAATGTCTCTGAAATGCATCTTAGCCCCACAGCAGCCTGAGGTTTCAGCAATGAGGATGCCTCAGTGCCTGTTTAGCTGCTGAATGTTCCCAGACTGGCTGCAATCCCTATGGCACAGACACCCTTGGACATGCTTAGTGTCCTGCATCCATCATAGGCAGAAAAATGTGTATTCTGGATTTTTTGTGTGGAGCCTTTGGGTTATTTAATAATAACCTGAAACAGATATTCCCATTAGGTAGCAGGATAACTAATAGATGTTCACTGGAGCATCCAGTCTGTGCTGCAGGGCACACAACTGGGCTGGTAAACATTTCTACAGGTTGTAGACTCCACTTCAGTCTGTTACTCTACACTACCAGTGCTGGAAGGTAATAGCAATTGTACAAATTCTAAGAGCAGAGTTAAATAAAAAAAATCTTAACTGAAATAAACTTAGAACCACAAACTTTTTACTGTCTATTCATGCCCAACCCATTTGGTGACCTCCTATGACAGGGCTGCAGTGCTGGTGGATGGGCCAGAGTGGCTGAAATAATCCACCTGGACTTCTGCAGAGTATTTGACAGTGTCCCACTCAGCATCCTTGTTCCATATTGCAGAGGCATGGATTTGATGGATGGAGGGCTTGGTGGATAAAGAACTGTCTGGATGATGCATACAAAGAGTTGTGGCCAACAGCAAATTTTCCACCTGGAAACCAAGGATGGGTGGAGCCCTCAGGGGTCACTGCTGGGGCTGGTGCTGTTCAACAGCTTTATCAGTGACATGGATGGTGGGATGGAGGCACCCTCAGCAAATTCCCTCAGCACACCAAGCTCTGGGGTGCAGCCACAGGCTGGAGGGAAGGGAAGGATCCAGAGGGACCTGGACAGGCTGGAGAGGTAGGACTGTGAAAACCTCATGAAGTTCAACAAAGCAAAATACAAAGTCCTGCACCTGGGTCTTGGCAATCCAGACACATTGACAGGTTGGGTGGAGAAGCGATTCTGAGCAGCTCTGAGGAGAGAACTGATGAAAAAAAACAACAGAATCCAAAGGACTGTGGCCATCAGGTCAAAGGAGATGATTCTGCCCCTCTGCTCTGCTCCTGTGAGATCCCACCTGGAGTGCTGAGCACAGTTCTTGTGCTCCCAACATAAGAAGGACATGGAACAGTTGGAGCAAGTCCAGAGGAGGCCACAAAGTTGGCAAGAGGATTGGAGCACCTCTCCCATAAAGAGAGGCTAAGAAAGTTGGGGCTGTTCAGCCTGAAGAAGAAGGTTGTGTGGAGAATCCAAAACAATCTTCCACTACATGAAGAGGGCCTACAAGGAGAGGAACTCTGTCAGGAGGTGCAGTGGCAGGACAATGAGTAATGGGTATAAAGAAAGCAAATCTAGGTTAGACATTAGGAAGAAATTCTTTGCTGTGAGGGTGCTGAGACACTGGACCAGGTTGCTCAGGAAGGTTGTGGATGCCCAGCCCTGGCAGTGTTCAAAGCCAGGCTGGAAAAGGACTTGAGCAACCTGGCCTAGAGGGAGGTGTCCCTGGCATGGTAGGGGTGTTGATGATCTTTAAGATCATCTTTGGATCATCTTAAAGATATTGCTCATCTTTAGATCATCCTAAAGATATTGATCATCTTTAAGATGATCTTTAAGATCCTTTCCAACCCATGAACACTCTGTGATTCTGTGACTCCTCTGACACCCCAATATCAGCACACAAACCTTACATGATGAGGCACAAGGTTGTGATTTGAACACATACACAGAGCAAGGAAGTGAGTGTGACTCGTGTCAAGGAAAGATCACAACGCTCAGCTTCCACATGGAGCACACGAGTGGCCGTGGGCAGGGACCTCATCCTGGCTGTGACAGCTTTCCCTGGGACACAGCTTGGGCAGGAAACCTCTGTGGAAGCTGCTGGTGGGTGTAACAGGTCACACCGTGGCTGGGGAGAGAAGGAAGGGCTAAATGTGTGCTCCAGACAGGAAACACAGCAGCTCTGTAGGTCATGGACAGAGAAAGTTAAACTTCTCTTTTAGAAGCTGAATCTACCTTTTGATTGCAACACAGTTTCCAGGGGCTATTTCTCCCTGCTTTTTAATTTCAGGAAAGGGTGAGATCCAAAGGGAAAAACACAGAAAAACAAGCAGAACTCTCAGTCTTGGGGCTTTGATTACTTCTGGACCCTCTGTGTGCTCTAGGAGCATTCAGATGGCAAGACCCAGGAAGCAAATGCACCATATTGTTACAGCAGGATTTGAAATGCTCTAATGTTAATTACACAGCCTCACATAATCCAGTTTCATGCTATGCAACAGAGAAGCAGTTAAGCAAAAGAAGGAGAAAAACAGGGAAAGGAATCAAAAGATGTCTTTCACACAGTTATTTGAGGAAAATATAACTACAAGTTTCAACTAAAATATATCAATATTTATTTTGATGCAGCTGGTGACAGATCTCCATCACCCATGCCCCATCATTGGAAGCATTCATAGGCAGATGAAGGGACTTTGGGCAACTTGGTCCAGTAAAATTAGTTGCTTTCCATGGCAAGAAGTTTGGAGCTAGGTGATCTCCAAACCATTTTATGATTCTAATAAATATAGCAGATTCTTATGGAGTTCCACAGTAAAAAGATGTTTTTAAAATAATGCAGTATTTTTTTAAACCATGCAGCATTTAAAATCATGTGGGATTTTCAAATATCAGAGTGAAGAATTGAAGGTAAATTTACAGTACTAGAAAAAGTATAATTTATCATTTTAATAAGCATGTATTTCACACAAAACCCGCACAGTATAACATAAAAATGATCATAAAGACTTGGCTTGTTTAAATAGTTGCATCCAAGAAATGTTTATACCTCTCCTTGCAAGTCCTTACACTTATCCTGTCCTCCAGCCACAGAGTCTCATTCAGCTGCCATCCATTCAATATTTTGTTCAATCTAACACTTGGTTTTAGTCCAGCATTTTGTTACAGACAACCTGCCAGGTAAACAGCCTTGCTTTAAGTATCAAAAACCTACTTTTACCACCAGTGCTTCCCTTACCTGGAAGGCAGTGGGAAAACCCAGGTTACAGTCCTCTCATTCAGGGCTCTGGAAGATTGCATACTGGATAGAAAACAGAGAGCAAACAAGCACAATTCAAATGTTTAACATGATACAAACATTTGACGGGACTTGAAAGAACTACTGCAGTATTAGAAGTGCAAAGAAACAACAACAGCAACCACCAAAAAGAAAAAAAATTTAAAGAAAGAAAAAAGAAAAAAGAAAAAAGAAAAAAGAAAAAAGAAAAAAAGAAAAAAGAAAAAAGAAAAAAGAAAAAAGAAAAAAGACCCCACAACTAAAAAAAGGAGTTTGTGAATAACACAGCCCAGGCCCAAAACATAATTTTGCAGGCAGCCTGAGGAGCTCACTGCTGCAGTACTTCACAGAATCACAATCAATATTTTTCTAAATGCTCCTATTGAAAAAGGACTGCCACTGCCATCTATTTTGGGTATGGAAAACAAGTCCTGGGCTTTTTTAGAGGCACCCACACAAGCAGCTGAGATTTTCTGTTGGTCTGTGCTGAACTCTGTGAACATTGGAACAGGATGGCCAGAGAGTTGTGGAGTCTCCATCACTGGAAATACTCACAACTTGATTGAATATTTTTCTTCTGTATCCTGCTCTAGCTGAACGTGTTTTGGGGAGGGCCAGGGATGATGTGACCTCAAAAAGTGATTTCTGACATCAACCATTGTAAGAAATCCTGAACAAGTCCCATTCCCCACTGCTCCCAGCATGAATTCCAGAGATTCCTGATCTCTGCCCCCTTGTTCAACAACTCCTAACCTCTTCCTTGGTTTTATACACAGCCTCCTTTTTCTTCCACACACAAACCTATTGCCAAACACCTTCAGTCACACCTTACACTCCTCCATCCCAGTCAACCCACAGTATCCTAAACCTAAATCCCTTGGTCTCTTCCTAGGCCCCTTGTTACCTCCTAGACTTCCCTCTGCCAATTTTGTGCATCATAAGGGAAACTTCCTCCCCTTTTATTTGGGCACAGTGCAAGCTTTCCTCTCACCTTGAGTGGTGCTCTCCCACCTTGTGTCCCACCTTAGATCTGGCCTAACCTACATCATCACAGAAAAAGGAAAGAAAGTTGCAGAGAATTATGTTTGACACAGACTGGAAAACATCCAGTGCATTCAACACATCAGAGGAACTTAGCTGTTTATATCTAGCTGCTGCTGAGAACCCAAAAACTATGCTTATTCAAAGGTTTATGGGCTGTTTTATTATAGAAGTTCTGAGAGATGGACACAACAGAAAGACAATTTCTTTTCTCTTTGGAGTATCTGCTCCTAAGCACATAAGTACAGTCTTCCAAAGAAGAGCAGATGACCCATTTCTAATGTAGGCAAAACTGATTATTTCTCCTAGATTCCTCCATGGAAATATCTAAACTATTTTGGCTGCAGTTTTCACAAATTAATTCAGTCCAAGGAAGATGTCTCTGCATAAAATGTTTCAGCCCAAGCAATTAAGATACAGCAAAATGATAAGCAATAAAAGCTAGAGTGTTACTATAAGAAATGCTGGACAGCCTTAACAACACTCACTGGTATCACTCCCACCTAAAATACATATTAATTCACTAAACAGCCAGATGGGCTTGTTTGTTTAAGACTCTTCCCTAGAGGTTTTCAGATTTTTTTTTTATATATATGTCTTTTATAATGCAAAATACCAGCTGGCAGGCAGTACTAGTAGTACCTAACTACTAACTGGAGTTTGCATATAAGGATTATTTTAAAATATCTGAACCAAAGATTATTTTAAAATATCAGAACCAAACACTTGTCTAGCATTGCTTACAATAAGCACAATGTTTCAGCCTTGCAGTGAGAAGAGAAAATCCATCCTCATTTGTGTCTAGGTAAACCATGGTCCAGAAAAGCTAAATATGCTTGAGGACAGGTATATATTACAGGTGGGAAAAGGACAGGGGAGCTTCTGACTCCAAAATATTCTTGAATACTACAAATGATTCAGCCACATGATGGCAATTTGTTGGCAAATCCCAACTGAGTGACAAAGCAGAACTTTGAGCAGTGAGGGAGGTTTCATGGTTGAGATTTGAACACCTATTTAAAGCTGCTCTAAGTGCTGCCCTATAACTCCCAACCACTGCTTTTCCTTCTATGTCAACAATACCCCAAAGCCCATTTAAATGGGAAAGCAGAAACTGCTAGAGACATTTTGTCTTCCCTGGCTCGAGGTTGAAGTGCAATGGTATGAAGGAATAAGATGAGGGAAAAGTCAAGCTTTTAACAGTATTTTAAAGTCTGGGAAAAGCAAACTAAGGATTGATTATCCAGATTGATGAGTCCCACCTTTTACCACAGCTCTATAGACTTCATTGCAACAAAACCAGAAGAGGATATTTTTCAGCATTCCCACCACCCTAGGTAATGATAGTGGTTGCTAGTGGACACTTCCTTACCTCACATTCATATTTGCTTTTAGCAAATAGGTCGTTTGTGAGAAGGAAGAAGCTTAGTAAAGAAACTTTTGAGACATATCTACATTGCTTTGGAAAGAACTTCAGTCTTACTGACCTTTGAAATCCCACAGATTGTGGCTACATGGGACCAGTTCTCACCTGTCTTCTGGGTGGCTAGAAAAGTTAATCAGGAGAAATCAACCAACCTGCGTTGTAGAGTTTATGCCAAAAAAACCTTTCCTCTTTGAATGAAAGGCAAACAGTGTTTATGAAATACATATGTTGTAACTTTAAAATCAACTGAACATAAAGGATTTTCATAACGGGGACTATGCCAGTTATATGATGTTCCTGGGTCTGCGGTAGTTCAAAGAAAGGTGAGATACACTGGATTAAAAAAATCAAGGAACTCTGTCTTAGCACCTCTGTAGACATCTGCTGTTCTTCTTAAAGGGCATTATTTATTGAAGAGACAGTGAGAACTACTACACATCTAAAGAGGTGAACCACAGGTGCAGAGAGCAACTGCAGGACTTCGGAGGTTTGCCATAGAATAAGATTTATCTCAAAGTTCACAGGTAAATAATTCAAAAACATTTCCTCTTCTTAATGCCTAGATTGAGCATATGACAACAGAAGCCAGTGATAACACAAGTCACCAAATGGTTTCTCTCAATGGGGAGGAGTAGAGTAGAGGTGGAGTGGGAGCTGATCTGGCAGGAGGACAATAGACTCACTGCATGTCCCAGACATTTAGGCATGTCTGTAACACTGAGACCAAATTGCCAGGATATTGACAGATATGAATGAAAGATAGAAGGATTTGGCTGTTTGTGTTCAGTAGCTTCTCAGCTGGATGCTGACTGGAACACAGAGGGGTTTGACTTCCCAGTGAGCTGAGCCCCACCAGCAAAACTCACGTTCACTGCTCAGTCAAGGCAGAATATCCTTCTACTCTTACCAAAAAATGTTAAGAAAAGATATTATCCGTCTCCAAAGTGAATAAAAAGAAAACTTTTTGTTGAGGATTTTGCCTGTAGGTTTTCCCTATTATTCTTGAGGAACAGCTGCAGAGCACCTTATACAATATAGCCTGGTCAGAGTCCAGGGAATGACTGCAAAGGCTGGATGTACATGTGACAGAAAGGACATTTTCCTTTTCCTTCTCAGCTTTCTAGATCTGGGGGAAGGGAAACATCTTTTTGTTTCCCCTCTTCCATTCCACCCTAGCAGAAAAAAATCCCACACACAGAGGCAGCAACCAAGCCTTGAACAGAGCCAAAACCCTGGGCACAAGTCCATCACCAGAATGTGTTTCATGGTCTACCCTGCCACCTAAGTGCTAAAAGAAAACTCCACGTGCACACACCACAGCCCACACAGACTGTGAAGATGGGAGCAGGAAGCACTACCCACTGCAACATCATCTCAAAACACCCATAATATTGTTACCTATAGATCCAGCAACCAGTGAGAACTGCAAAACAGGGCTCTTACAAACACTGCTGTGCCCTTAGAATCCCTGATTCAGTGCAGGGCATTGGGGAGGAAGAAACACCAGGGCTGATGGACTGCAGAAAAGGCTCAGGGATTCTTGCTGGACAGTGAGAGGGATGTGAGGCTTGGCAGCAAACACAGTGGGCCTCCAGGGCTGCTCCAACAGGACTACAGCCTGCAGATAAAGGGAAGAGATTATCCCTCCCTGCCTCAGTGCTCTTCAGAGCGCACCTAAATACTGAACCCAGCTTTGGTCCCCCCAGTGCAAGGAGGATCTGGATAAAGGAGAGCATAGAGGACTGAGAAGAAGGGATCTGAAGAATTTTCCAAGTAAGGAGAGCATGGAGGACCAGTTTCTTCAGCCTGGCTAAGGCATTGCTTTGGATGGACTATTGCAGATCATCCAGAAGATGGAAAAAGGTTCTTTATGGTTGTGCATGGCAGGGGAACCAGAAACAGGCACAAACTTAAATGAAAGAGATTCAAACCATTTTCCCCTGAGGACAGTCAAGCAGTGGAACACGATGTCCAGAGGGGTTGTGTGGAAATTTTCAAGACTGGACTGGATAAAGCTCTGAGCAATCATAGCTGGCCCCACAGCTGACTCTGCTTGGAGCAGGGAACTGAGCTAAAGACCCTCTGGATTTTTCTGTGATACCTGTGACTTGTCTCACTACAGAAGTCACTTTTCCAGGTTTCCAGGTTTCCTTAGTAGCCTGCCTTGCACTCAGTCTGTGAAATGAAAAGCAAAGATTGTGTGTTTGTGTACTTCTCAGTGACGACATCCTGCCTAACAGATTGGCACAGCAGGAACATGTCAGGCCAATAAAAAGGAAAAGGAAAGGAGGCTAAAGATAATAATGGAATTTATCAGAGCATTACATCACATTCTTTTTATTATCCTTTCTTCTCCAGTCACAAACACAGCAATAGCATTGACTTCATTACCCAGCTCTGAAATTAAATGGGGCAAGAGAGAGGCTCAATCTCTTCAACACAAAGGGAAAAGTAAACATTTCCCTCTGCCTTGAAAGCCTGCATGACCCAGTTCCCTGCCAACACCCAGATATGAGAGATATGAAAGAGAAAGGAGGGATAGATTGAGGTGAAAGCAGCAGAAGTTCTTCTCACAGCCTGTCTGTTGAGATGAACCCTTATCTGCTGTTTTGTCCAGCTCCCACCACAGAGCACAGCCTTGTCTGCCCTTCTTCAACGCGACAAGGGATGGTAACAGCCACTCTTTGTTAATTGGGTTTTAGCATCATCCTCTGCAATCTACAGGAACAACCCAAAGCAGCACATGGTGGTTGGATTTTAACAGGATCCTTACCTTTGAGTGGCCAAAGCACAGACCCACAGCAAGCACTGCCTGCTTACAGAAATCAGAACCACCTGCTGTGTCACTGGACACGTGCTGGGGAAACCCTTGAGAGACCATTCCAACCCTGCCTGTCTTGTTAGGAACAACAGGGGCTCCTCCAGGATCCCAGTCCTCAGAAGGCAGCTGTACCTTTCCCTTCCAGGCAAAAGCATTAATGTGGCCAGGTGTCACCACCTGCATTTTTGTTTGAAATGGAAAAAAAAGCAAAACCATTTCGTTTAGCTCTGCTCTGCCACCAAGCACCATCATTACCCATTTCAGGGTGAACTTTAGTAAATCCTCTCCTGAGGTGTGGCTGTGAAACAAGGAACAAACAGAGTCATGATGAGTGCAGAACAATGATGTGTCACCCACAAGAAGCTGGAAGTGACTGCTCAGGCAGGGATTGAAGAAAGAAGCTTTGTCAATACTGGTGTTGAACAGCAGAACTGTGTGATGTGGTCAGCCCTGCTGCAGGATCTTCACTGCAGGCCTGGGGAAAATAAAACCTGGCAGGGAATTCAGTCTTAGAAGAGTTCTATCTCTCTCTATCATCTCCTGCAGAGACCTAGGGGTCTCTCCAAAATGCCCCTCAAAGGACACCCATTTGAGTTCATCTCCAGCCTGCCTTCTGCAGTAGCTATGAAAAATATCAGAATTGAGCTAAGATTCATTTTGAGATACTTCATCAAAGGGAAACTGAATTCTGCCCTGGAGGCCTCCCAGTTTCCAGGGGATTTTCCTGGAGACCAAAAGCAGTGCTCACCCCAGACAGGGACCTCTGGCTGGGCAGGCTGCAGCAAGGGGACATGGAGGCACTGCTGGCTCCAAAGGGTCTCCCTGGGACAGAGGGAGCAGCCCTGCACATCCCAGCTTCCAGGAGGTGCTGAGACTAAATTAACTATTATTAAACATTGTTTAAGTGCCAGAGTGGGAGACTCAGCTGAACACCTTGCTCCAAAACCAATACAGAAGTCCAGGTTTCCTCAATCCATATGCTTTAATGGCCTAGAATTGCACATTATTAGATACTTATATATAAATTTACACATACATCCACAACTACATTCTCTCTTTAAATATACTGAATTTATACAAATGCACACAGACACCAAATATGGGAGTATACTTGCACACATTATGAATTAGTCCATAATCACATATTGACAAGATATTTATGTGAGTGTGCTTTTGCAAGTATAACTTTAGGTATTACAGAACTAATCCAGTTACACACAGGTTTTATGCACATTAAGCATAAATAAGGTGCAATCCAGGTTCCTAGAATAAGTTAATATTTTTTTATGTAAAACCTCTATTTCTCCTGAATTTGAAACTTAAAAGAAATTTTGAGAAGATGACTAATACAATGCCAGCTCTAAGGATTAAGCTCAGTGTCAAGGAAAAAAAAAATATTTTCTAAAATATTTTCATATTTGTATTTTTCAAGCTCTAAATTACCATAAATTAACATTTTCAACTATCTCAGAACATTCCAAAGAAGATTCCACAAATCTGTTTCAATCACAAGGACAATGATCTCTGATTATATCAATCTTTCCAGTTTCACAGACTTGCACAGACTTTGTCAGCTTCTAAAAACTAAGAAATTTGAAATGAGATTGGAGATGAGATTGATTATTTATTTCTCCTCCTGTTTCTCTAATATGACCAATCAATCAAACAAACTGAATCCTTTGAACTCATATGATGAAGGACATTAGAAAGTTTTTTTTCCACTAACTCAACCACTTTGCTTTTTTATTTAAATTTACTTCCCATGCTTGAAACCTCCTTCGATGTGAGTGAGCACACACCCGAGGAAAAGGAATCCTGAACACTAGAGGGCATATAAGAAACAAACCATCAAGTTTATCCCTCATCATTCAGTGCCTGAAATAAAAATTTTCTTCTAGTAATTCTTGCCCTTTCTTTTTCTTCATTCCACAAGCAACTTGTGATTATTTTTACTTTAAATATCTGTGCCAATGTTCAAAATTGTATAGCGCTTTGTTTTCTCCTTACTATTTCTTGGGAAGCAAAAAGGAAACTTCATGGAAAGAAAAATCACATCGAGACTTCAAGATTGAAGAGTTGTTACTGCAAGCAGTGGGGAATAACCCATGGCAATAATAAATTCACTATCCAGAGAGTGATGCCTGGAGCAAACCAAACTGGTACATACTCTGGTGCTCCAAGCATAGCTGAGTAACAGTGACCAGCATCCAGGGCTACATGTTTGCACATTAAAAATGAGATTCACTTGCTTGGCTCTCATTTCTTTGCACTTTTCCTCACTGCAGTCTTGTCTTTTGTTTCTTCCACCCCTGTAAACACTCTGTGCAATTACATGTCCCTCCTCCCATAACCCCACACACTGAATTTCCTGCATTCTGGTGGAAAAGATGATTGTTTTATCACTTCCAGCCATTGCTAACCTCTGGTGGAGAGGCAGAGCTCACACCCACAGCAGAAGGGACACACACATTTACAAATGTAAGAGGGGCTATCAGAGAATCACAAAATAATAGAAGGGCTTGGATTGGAAGGGACCTTAAAGATCATGTTGTTTCAAACCCCCTGCCATGGTCAGGGACACCTGCCACTATCCCAGCTTGGTCAAAGTTCCACCCAGCCTTACCTTGAACACTTCCAGGGATGGAACATCCACAGCTTCTCCAGGTAACCTGTGCCAGGGCCTCAATATCCTCACAGAAAAGAATTTCTTCCTAATGGGTAATTTAAAAGTCTCCTCTTTTAGTGTAAAAACATTCCCTCTTGTCCTATCACTATCTGCTCATGTAAAAAAATCTTTCTTTATTTTATAAGCCCCCATCTCTCTGATCATTACCCTCCATGCTGCCAGGAACAGCCAGTCTCTAAACATGTGAGACAATTCACCTCCCATCTCAGGACAGCTTGAGGGAAAGCTTTTTTAAAAAGTCAGTCATGGCCTTACATAAACCTCTGAATCACACCTGGGATGAAGCAATCCTGCTTAACTCCTTTGCACATCCTTAGACTGTCTCTTCTCACCACCAGGAGCCTGGCAGACTGCTGTAATTCAGAGGGATGCTTCAGAACTATTTACAAACACACCTCCTTGTGCAGCAGTGCTCTTTCAGCACAAATGCAAATACAGCCTCTGCAGTACCTCACACACACAACATTTACTGCTATGCAGATCATGCCTAGATGTCTTGGGAAGCTGCCTTCTCCTAAATGCTGAAACAAAAAACAAATCTGCTATTCTTCAAGACATTTTTTTCCAGTCTAGGCTCACCCAGAATCTTGCAGACTTTTGTTTCCCCCTTGGCAGGGCAAACAAAGATAGCCAGGCTCTGCTGCCTGAGAATACAGACAGAGATTTGCACTGCATTAGTGGGGCTAAAGCCTGAAGTGATACACATCAGGGGCTCTCAGGATTTACTGCTTTGGGGTGCAGACACATGTCATACAGCCTCTGGCTCAGAGTGGGCTCCCCCAGGCATGCAGGAATGCACACCACAACCTTGGCTCATCCTGTTTTCTGGAGAGCCAAGACTTCTCTCAACCAGACAAAAAGGACCTTGAGATCCTGAAAAAAAAAAAAAAATCCCTTTGAGAAGCCTTAAAAGAACCAGGCAATACAGATATTCCTGCTAAAGGGACAAACACCCACCCAGCTGCACAGTCACTCCCCCTCCCCAGAGGTACAAGGAGAGAAAGTGTGATGGGAGAGCTCAGGGACTGAGGTAAAGACAGGGAGATCATCTACCAGCTCTGTCATTGGCTAAACAGGATTATACAGAGAAAATTAATTTCATTTACTCACAATTAAAATATATTCTGGTATTGAGAAAGAAAGACAAGAAGAACAAAAAACATCTTCCACCCAGCTTTCCTCCAGACACCCCTTCTCCACGTCACTCCTGACTTCCCTGGCATCCCGGTGGGGATGGGGCAGTGGTTGGTCCCTCCAGCCTCTCTGGGCTGCTCCTCCTTCCTCTCCTGTCTCTGCTCCAGGTCAGGCCTTGCCCCAGGCTGCAGCAGGACTGATGCTCCTGCTGGGGCTCTCCAAGGCTGTGAATCTGCTGTGACATGTGACATTATTGTGACAGGTCTGTGTGCAAAACAAGAACTCCATCCCATGACCTAAATGCAAAGGATGCTAAATCATGTACTGATAAGGACAAAACTGCATCCCCAGAGATGAGATAAACAACAACTTGTGTCTTCAAAGTTAACTTATCTCCTTAGTGGTCTCCCTTGTTACCACATTCCAATGGGCTGTGCCTCACCTTTGGTCATCCCTAAGGAGCCAAATTTCTTGCTTGTGAGAGCTCAGCCCAGAGTGATTCCCCCAGCACAATATAAGATATAAAGCTTTTAGGGAGTGTTTAAAGGAGGGCTATGATGGTGAAGGATCTGGAGGGAAAGTTCTAAGATATAAAGCTGTTAGAGAGTGTTTAAAGGAGGGCTATGATGGTGAAGGATCTGGAGGGGAAGTTGAACGAAATGTGGCTGAGGTCACTTGGCTTGTTCAGCCTGGAGGAGACTGAGGAAAGACCTCAGTGCACCCTAAAAGTTCCTCACAAAGAGAACCAGAGGGACAGCCACTGATCTCTCCTCCCTGATGAGGAGTGGCAGGACCTGAGGGGGTGGCAATGAAGCTGTGCCAGGTTCAGCTGGGCATTAGTTAAAGGTTCTTCACCCAGAGGGTGGCTGGGCACTGAAAGGCTCCCCAGGAAAGTGGTCACAAGTCCCAAGCCTGATAGAGTTCAAGTGCTTGGACAACACATTCAGACACTTGGGGTAATTCTTGAGGCTGCCCTGCACAGGGCCATGATTTGGACTAAATGATCCTTTGGGTTCCCTTTGAACTCAAGAAATTCTATGGATCTGCGGACAAAGTACAGGTACAAATGGGAAAGCATTCTGAATTTGGTCACTACGGGTAAGGAATTACCCATCCAGCTGTAAAAAATGCCTGGTTGTAGCATCAGATGGAATTGTGTTTGGGGTTTCTAATCACCTGTTTTCAAGAGAAAAGTAGAAACTAAAAAGGTGACTATGATCATGGTGGACAAGGATGAACAAAAAGCTCAGCCTGGCATAGGAATGTAAAGGTTGTGGGAGGATATGGTGACTCATACTTGTAAAGGCTGAATGTCAAGATAGTGGAAGAGTTAGCTAACTCTAAGTATGATACTGGCACAAGATCAATGGGATATATAAGGTTCAGAATTAGGCTGGAAAATTACAAGATGATTTTTCGCAATCCAGGAATGGTGATTTTGCCCAGGCAAGATTGATAAGGTTTGTCGTGGACTGAAGAAAGAAAAAAAATGCCTCTCTTTATGCAACTTGACTTTGTCTTCTTCCTCAGATCTCAGAGGGGATTTGTTAGATTGCTCCTCCTTCCTGAGGAACTGTATCATAGCAGCTCAAGGTTTCACACTGGGAAGTAGGAAGATTAGTATTATTTATCAGGTATCAAATGATCCCAGTGATTGTGCTAAAAAATGGCACAATCACTGGGATCCACTGTTTTGGAAGGGGTGTCAGCAAACTTAAGGGCATTTTATGCCTCTAGCCAAGACCTGGTATAATTTGGTTTTTAGATATCACTCTCAGCCAGTCTTTTAAGCAGTAATTTGGCACTTAATTCCTTTTTATTTAAATGGAACTGAGGCAACCAAACACCTCAGTAAAACTGGCCTCAATTTTTTTTTATATTTAAATCCCTGGGCAACAAATATAACACAGGAAATCTGTGCTGCTGTTCTTTGGCCTTTCCCTAGACTCAGTTTTGAGCTCTGTGGTTCACTGAAGACACCTCAGTCAAAGTATGTGCTTGCACTTTATTGTGAGAAAAATAACAACAGGAGCTGGGAATGCATAAGTAATTCACATGTGTCAGCAGGTGTGAATCCTCCACTCTATTTAATAAAAAATTACTCTGCAAAAGTACCCCTGGAACTCTGCAAGAAACTATGTGGAGGGGAGAAGATAAATCCCAGCACATTCATTTGTCCTGGTTTTTTTAACACTCAAGCAAATCTCACCCATCTATTAATTTTGCATGCATTATGCACTTGGGCTAAGTACTAACTGCACATTTGTACTTACCTAGAAGAAAAGAGGTCAATGCTAGAAGTGTCCTGGATGGCAAACTGCCTTGCTTTCAACTTAATCAAATACTGAAAGAATTAAAAGTGCAAATGAACCTACAAGAAAGCAAGGAAATGTTACATAATCAGGCCCATTTGTATAAATGGATCTGAAATTCCTGCTTATTTTACATTTCAGGTTTCATCTGTTGAATAATAGATTGTCTATTGAACGATTTCAGTTAGAACATGGAGCTGAATGTTACATATGAAATATTAAGTGTATAGCAAGGAAAACAGTTGAGTTCCTCGTGGGCACACTACTCTGGGCTCAGTGGTTCAGAGGAAAGGAAGAGGGCAGAGTCCCCATGTGGGGAACCTTGGTGGAAAATAAGGATGGAAGGAAGCAAAGGGAAGATTTCTGTGACTGGCAGGCTTTTTTTCCTGCAATTTTAATGAATCTATATTGATGTGTGTCATAAAAATATGATGTAACTAAATCTCCTCACATCTCTCCAGTCTACAGAATATTTTTCATGGAACAGTTCCTTTAGCAGCAAAAGGAGTTGTAAGAGACTGATAAATCACATCAGTCATGCTGGTTGCATAATGTTAGAGTGTAGTGCAGTATTTTTCATTCTTGTCATTATTTATTTAATGTTTTCAATGGGGAAAAAAAGGTCTTTTTATGCTCTATTATCCCTTGAAATGCAGACCTTCACAAAGTTTAAAGGATTTTGACATGACAAACTAAATAGAATGGATGCAATTATTTTGATACAAAAATTTATTTGACTACATTACCCTCCCCTGACCCCCTAAAGGAGCCACAGCAGTAGAAGATGTTCAAGAACACAGTGAACTTTGAAAATTTGTGATCTACTCAAACAGTCAAAGAAACTGGACAGCATATGATGTACTACAAAGCAGGGACATCTTATTTAACAGAGTGGCTGAAAAAAAAGGAGATGGTTGAATGACAAATCCACATCACAACTATAAATGAGAATTTGGGAACTTCTTGTGAAGTGTGTGCCCTTAAATATTTTTTGATCAGCGTGTAATTGCTTAACAGTGCACAGAGCACCTGGTGTGGTCTAGTTGGATAAATTCAATTTGTTATTCTGGGCACTCTGGTGATCTAAACTGGAAAAAGTTGGCTAATACCTGGAGACAGGTGAGAGATTCATTTTTCTAAGAGCTGCTCATGGTAAATCTCATGTTCTTGTGTAACTGCAGTTGAAATTTCAGCTGGCTTTAGAACCAAGCACAGGCTAACTGTATGACACTCAGCCCTTGTGCTAAAAAGTACAAGGATATATTTCAACCTTAATTTTCTCAAGTGGAAACTTCCCTGCTTGCTTTGTATGAAATGTGTGACCTGCTGTCACACTGAGAGTGAACAGTGATGGATGTTTGTCTGGGCAGTGTGAGAAATAGGGCCCTCATTCTTTTATCTGAAGCAACTGTTCTTTCTTTTATAAACCTAATTACCATTCACTGTGGCGATGACTTTTATTGAATTATTTATCAAGATTTAGATGCTGGGAAAAGCTGAAACAACAGTGCTACCATCCCTTTATGAATACATTAAAAAGGGAGCATACACCTTGCTCTTCAGCAAAAACCACATTAGGGATTTTTTTTTTTTTGTCCACAAGTTGAAATTAAGGAATAAGGTACCAGAGAAATTAATTGTGCATCCAGAAATATACTTTCAACACACAGCACCTCTTATGTGTTGTCTCCTCTTTATACTTTTCTAGAAAAAGGATATGGGTTTACTTGTACATTCTTCAGCCTGTAGCTATGCTGTTCAAATGCTGTATGAACAGGAAAAGAAACTCCATTTCTCTCAAAAGCCATCTAGAACAGTTTACACACTTATTTACTGCCCACAGAATCCACACAGTATCAAACTCTGGGTATCAGCTAACTGAACACCTGAGCTTTCTCATTGTTCATTGGTATTTTCATAAAGGTAACCCACATAGAAATAGAGGTGGACCTAAAAAGGGCAGGACTAAATGCAGCTAATTAGGGGAAAAAAAACCCAAAACCCAAAACAAACAAACAAACAAATAAAAACTTAGATTAAGTGTGCCAGGTTTAACTCCCACCAAACAAGCAAGAGGTATTCACAAGTTACTTGATGATTTTGTTTTGATACAGACATGGGCAGATCTATTTAGAATGCAGCTCCTGAATGTGAGAACAACTGTGATAAAAAAGAATCAAGCACACAACCAGCCAGTTGTGATGGAGAGGCCATTGCAATGAAAACATTTTATTAAGTGTTAGAAACCTGAGGTGTGCCTGAAATATTCTCTAAAAGCATTAGGGCTGAATGTGCAGTTGAAAACATTCAGTGGAAAACTTCAATTTCATGCTGACTTTGTTAATTTTTTTTAACAGCTTCCTCCCATAACATTACATGAAGAGGAAGATTTTCCAGGCAGTAAACAACACATGTGGATAAGGGTTTAACTTCAAGTACATTCTTATTTCCTGTGGTTTGCTGAATCGTGTGCAAACTCAGCTGGAAGCTCAGGTTCTGCCCTGAGCTGGTGTGGGCAGGTCTGGGGCAAAGGGGGGCTCTGGGAAGCTGTGAGAAGTTGCCAGAAGTTCCCCCTGTGTCCTACAGAGCCAAAACCATCCAGGACCAAGGGAGGACACACTTAAAACTCACACAGGGGAAATTTGATCCATCTCACCTGATCTTTATCAGCCTTCTGTATGCCAAAGCACAAGATTCAGGATCCACTTCAAAAACCTTACCAGCAACTGAGCCTCTTGTTACTGAATTACTGAGTTACTGAGCCTCTTGTTATCCATGCACAAACATTTCATCCCTTTCTAACTCACTTTCGCTGCTGTTCTCAGGACTTTGCACATCCTAATCACAAATTTTGGGGAAAAAAAAAACAACCAACATTTTTGTTGGTTGTATTTGAGCTCCTTACAGTTTTGTTTCAGTGACTGTGCTTAATCCCAAATGTTCAGATACAGGGAAAACACAGAAGCTCTTGATCTACTTCCTCAAAAATACTGGTGTTTTTTTTTTAAATAGTGTTAAAATTCATATTTTTGCTTCAAAGAAGACCTCTCATGGTACTTTATATTAGAGTCATCACCTTTCTTTCCACTCATCTGAGATCTAAAATATACTTTTTGAGATAAGGCATCAGTCCTACACATAATATCTCAAATAAAATGCACTTTTTCTTAGAAGTCTCCAGCACACTCCATTTATATCCCAATGTATTTTTCTGCTTTGCTGTTTAACTCTGCAGATGGCCAAACCAAAACTAATTGGGCTTTTTATTTCAATGAAACTTATTCTGTAGCAATCAAAACTGTCAAGGTAGTCTCATTTTTCTCTCCAAATAATGATAACCATCCCACTCTGGACCAAGTGATTCTTTGAGATGTTTTTTCAAGAAAGTAAAGGATATTTTTTATATGTTTATATACATATAAAAGCTGATTTCTAATGTTCCCAACCCCAACTGTGACTCCAGCTACAGTGGACATAAAAGGATGCTTTAAAATTCAGACACCTTGAAAAAAAAATAGTCTACCACTCTGAGTTCTACTTGTGTCTGCACATTCTCTCTGATACTCTTTATGCTTCCATAATCATATTATCTGGCTTTTGAAATACCTTCCCTCTTCTCTATGAAATCCTGAGCTATTGCAAAAGAAACCATGAATCTGCTTCTCATCAGTGGTGAATGTGAATAATGGAAGCCAAGGGAATAAAAGAAGTGGATTTTTCCCCACATCTTGTCTTTTCTAATCTCTTCCTTTTAGGTTTTGTAGTTTGGACAGTGCCTTTAGACAGCACTGAGTGAAAAGTGGGAAGCAAAGGCCAACTGCCAGGAGTAGAGCATAAAATTAGTCTTGATTTCTGGTTTTATTTTCTCTCTGCATAGTTCTAAATTTGATTATTTTTTAAATTTCTTTTCAAATATGAAATAACAATAATGTAGACGCAACAGAGATCCTTTTAGAGATGTTAGGGAGTTCATTTGTGAGAACTGAGTTAAAATTACTCAAAGTTAAAAATTGAAATCAACACAGACATGATCTTCACCAGAGTAAAGCAAAAGATCCCCATCAACAACAAAATAAAGAAATCACAATTTTTTTGTTAATTACTTGTTTTATTTCAATGGCAAACTGATGGAAGATTCCTAGATGAACTAGACTTTTGGGATGTGTCAAAGATCTCAGCAGCAGAACACTAGCAATGAATCTTACCCCATGCTCAGCAGAATTTATCTGTGTGGGAAAAGACAAACTCTCCAACATGGTTGTAAGCCCATGAGAAGCAAAGTTAAGAGCCTTGGGAGGGATGGATAATTTTTGATGTAAGCCAGAAGAGCTAAATTGTAATTATGGAAGTCCTGCTACATAATTAGATAGAAACATGCCCTTCTCATCACCAAAAAGTACCAAGAGAAATTAATTTTCATATGAAAGAAAATGAAAATTTAATCTCTTCTCTTTTTTTTTTTTTTTTTTAATCATCAGTCCAATTAAATGGCACATACATCCCTATTACAAGTATGGCCTGCAAGCCAGTCTGGAAAGCTACACAGTACCACAGCTGTCCTAAGCCTTCAGGCACTGCAGAAAAACAAAACTGGTCAGCAGTATGATCTTGCTAAAATGTGAAAGTTTTTCTTACCCACTTGTTAGATAACCTGGTTAAACACTCATGCAGATTCTCAGAACTTAAAGCCCATGTTGTTAAAAGTTGCTAATATAGTCTGTGGTGGTGTTGGGATATTTAGGGCTGAGAGACAATAAATTAACACAGACAACTGGATGTCCTTTGGTATCAAATTTTTGGGCAGACAAAAGAACAATAAAATGTGAGATGAGGAGGGGGGACTGGAAAACTCCCTAAGGAGCCTTCCAGACAACACATTTCATCAGCAGATATGAAAATAAAGATGCCATAAGTGAACACAAGGAGGTATCCAAAGTGGAAGCTCACAAAAGCCACAGGATATTGTCTGAAACAAACCTGGGGAATCACACACCCCAGAAATAAAAGCAAACATCTTCCATGTCCTGTGGACAGGCATGAGCAAAGGATTAAGGAGATGATGGAACCAGGGGGATTTAGGGGAACCAGGATATTCCAAGGCAGGTGAGCAAAGAGCCACCTTCCAGCCATGGGAGGATAAACAGGACAGAAGTCTGACTGTCTCTTTTCACCAGCACCTCCAGTGTTTGCTTCTCTGCTTTTATCACTCCACAGCCTGAAGTGGCAAGCATCATTCTTCATGTCTGCAGTCCCACCATCAGTAAAGATCAGGATCCCATTTCCTGAAGTTGCCAGGAGAAGTTGTGGATGCCCCATCCCTGGAAATGCTCCAGGCCAGGCTGGAAAAGGCTCTGAGCAGCCTGTCCTGTGGAAGGTCCCCTGTCCATTGCAGGGGGGTTGGAACAAGTTCATCTTTAAGATCCCTTCCAGTGCAAGTCTTTCTATGATTTTAATGTTTTTAACTTCTCAGATTGTCTGGGTTATTCATTTGCACCTCTACTACAGAAAGTACATTCAATTCCTATCTATATTTTATATTATTTTCTAGAGACAAAATCAACACAAGTACAAATGTTTGATTCAATACAAACCTATATGTGTTAGAGTTTCAAAGTTGTGTGGCAGAGGGCAGATCAGGGAAATACCAAAGACAAAAAATTTAAGATTTTTTTTAATTAGAGGTTTCAAAAGTTCCAAATAAAACTGGTAGAGGATACCATCTTAATTTTAAAATTCCCATTTAAAAATTTGTTTTCACAGTAACAGAATGCAAACACTGCCACAATATTTTCCCCATGCTGTTTTTTCCCCCATTCTGTCTGCAAAAATATTTATCACTAATTATGCTTCACATATTCTTCTCATAAAGATTCTGAAATCATTTTAAGAGTGAAGACTTGCAAGGATTTTGATCTTTCTTACAGCACTTGTAATTTCTGGAACCGTGCTGTGAGAGCATAGAACCAAGCTTATCAAAAGGTCAGTGAGAGCTGGGTAAGCAAAGCCCATCTGCAGCAGGGTCTCTGGTGCAGTCTCCCAAACATACCAATATTGACACATCTGCAATTCCATAAGGAGGAGACTGGTCAGTCTTCCCAGAGCAAATCTTTATGGAATAGCAAAGGAAAAGGAGGAAGGGAAAGGGAAAACTGCTGAAATTCACCTGTTAACAAAAGTTCTCCAGCAGCTGACTCCTAACTTGTGGAGTTGAGAGAAACAACCGCTCCCTTTGAAAATTTTAAAAGGTTTATTAAGCCTTAACAAAAATACAACAAAAGGACTGCATAAGGAAAAAATCACAGTGCTGGGAACTGCTCTCCTGGGTACCACATACCTGGTTCTTCTTCAATATGGATGCTCAGTCTTTTATACCCCTGGGGGTGCATCAGCCAGCCCTGGCCCCTCCCAGAGCCTGTCAGTCAGCTCTTCTTTGCCATTTACCAGTGGAGACTGCTCTCTTGTAACTTGGTTGGAGGTCAGGTGTTGCCATGCTGCACCCCCTAAGCACCAAGCTTTGCCATTCCCCACTGCCCCATGCAAGGGGCACATGCACACACCATCTTTTTTCACCTGTCCTAGACAACCCTGGCTGTCGGATGGTCACAATACAGGGGGGAAAAGGGAACTATGGTGTTCCAGATTGCAAGGCAAGATGTATTCTATTGCCATCTGTATGGCAGTTTTCTGGTGTCGAGTGGGCAATGCTCCTTATCTCTCTTCTTGAGTGATCATAATCAACAGGGGGACATCTGCTGATAAGGAGCTATTGCATGTCACCACAGGACTGATAAGAACTATAGCATCCCATGGTGAGATGCTCCGCCCAGAGGGAGGAGCCAAGCATTTCTACCCAGATATAACCTGGAGGTTCTGAAACACCAACACAGCTCTTCTCCACTGGACTCCCCAGAGGAACAGCAGCTGCTTCTACTTCCACGGATCTGTGGAGGAAGAATTCACCCCTTTTCTACAGAACTCCCCTGCTCCAACAGAACCACGCCTGACACTCCAGGAGGACTGCAGCCCCTTTTCCAACTGGACTGCTACCAACACCCTGACCCACAGGGTGTCAGGTTGTGTTCTGACTCTGATGGTGTTGTTCTAGTGTATTGCATTGTTTTTTTATCCTTTTATCTTTTTCTTTTTTCCCTATTAAAGAACTGTTATTTCCTGCTCCCATAATTTTTGCCTGAGAGCCCCTTATTTAAAATTCATAGCAATTCGGAGGGGTGGGGAGGGTTTGCATTCTCCATTTCAGGGGAGGCTCCTGTCTTGTTTAGCAGGCACCTGTCTTTCCAAACCAAGACATATGGGGACAACAGAGGACATCTAATGTACAATAACATAACTACACATCACTAAAGCTTTTCTTAATATTCACACAATAGTCATCCTTTAATTGTGAGAGCCAATCATCTCATTATCCATCTGTAGCAGAGTTCACCCTCATGGAAGCCAGGAAATGCTTTCCTGAAAAGGTTTGCCACCCAGAGGACTGATTTTCAAATATCAACCATAATCAGTTCTTCCAGCAGAGCCAGGACCAGGATCTTTGCCTGGGCTTATCTTTCCTGAGCTAACTCACTCTACCCAGAGAACTGACTGCCTTTGTCCCAGATCCTTCTGCATTCTTCCCGAGTCAGTGCTAACACCACTATCAGTTCAACACAACAGCAGCCAGAGATAAGGAAAACAAAATGATTGTAAACATATTCCCATTACAAAAACGCGATTGTCCTGATCATCTCAGAGACAAAAGCTCCTTTTTCAGAGTAATGGCAAAGCATTTAACACTGCCAACTGCAGAGGAAACTGTTCAGTACAGCTCAGGCCACTGCTAAATTGCAAAATGTGCCTGTGGCAGCTTTGAATGTAATCCATCTAGGAGAGTTCTGCCAGCCAATGCACATGGGGTATAATAAAAAAGCTATTAAACACTTTTTGAGTTGCATCCCCAACCCTGAGCTCCTTTTTAAGGGACTTAATGCCACAACAGTGTCTTGCTCGAAACTACATTCAAAGAATCATGATGGATCCTTCACATAGGTATTTCAGCTGTCAGAGGGATGTTATTTGGGAAGGTCATCCTGGCTTTCTGACTCTAAATGAGATCTTTACAAGGAATTCTTTGCAACCCCACCGCCATCACTTTTAGTTTTTTCTTCTATAACTTGTCTTGTTGTAGTCTGATTCCAATAGCTTTGAAAGAAATAGAAGTATCAACGTATTTTTATTTTCCTGACATATAGAGAGCACTTCTATTGACTGATTAGAAGATCCTTGCCCTGAACTCCATGACTTCTACACAATGTTTTGTGAAAGCCAACATTCTTCTTTTCCTTTTGCATTCTCTTCCCAAATCAAATTACTGTTGATTTAAACTGGTAGAAAAGAACAGTTATTGTAAAAAGCTGTGTTTGATTATATTGGAATTAGGGAAGTTGTTTGGTTTTTTCTGTTTTTAGTTACAAGTCTCAAGTTTGCAAACATTTAATGATTTTTTTGTTTATTTCCAGAATCTCCTCCAAAAACTGAAAATCATAAAATACATTTAGAAACAGTTTTTCTGTATGAACTGCTTTATATTAAATTAAGAGTGTGACAATACATGTCAACAACCCTAAAGATTCTGCTGAATTATGGACAAACTCCCCCTAAAAGTTTGACCTCTTTTCTTTCTTCATCACCATGGATTTAATAATTTCTCTGCCTGTGACACAAGGTTTAATCTTGCAAGGTCTTAAAATCAAATGCAAGTATTTGGGTCTTACATTTAGTGTGTATGTTGGCAGGTTAATTGCACAGGAATTTTGCTATGTGTGCACACCTAAAGCTCATCCCCTGTCTCCCCTTATCAGTCTCTGACTAGGAGGAGCATTTTCCCCGGTCTTGTGAGTGCAGTCCTGCCATGTTCATTGCCTGCCTGGAAAGAGATTTCAAGGCCATTCTCCTGGCCTGCCATGGGCTTATTTTCTGTCTCAGTAACCCCTTACCAGTCCTCCTTTGACAAAACCACTTTGAACACTAACCTTTCCTTTTGTGCTGTTCCCCCCTCATTCAGAGCAAGTAAGAATTACTAAACTCCTCAAATGTTGTTTTCTTATCTCGCCATTGAGTTCCTACCTTCAAGGAAACTTCCAGAAACATGCAGTGGGCTACCTTATTATTTTCCTTCAAATACCTCCTTTTCCATCAAGCACTTCACAAATATTGCATGGTTTAGAAGAAAAAGAATAGGATTTAGCAACACCTGAATCCTGAAAGTAAGACTTGGAAAATTGCAGGAAAATGGACTCTAAAACAAATATGGTGCAAAATTCTGCCATCTGCCCTTTGGAAAGGGTTGGGTTGAATATGTAGTGAACTTTTACAGCCCCATTGTTCATGGATCAGAGGCTTCACTTCTTCCCAACTTTTTTCCTTCCTAAGCAACAGAAACACAAGGGTAATCCACTTTGCCATGACAGTCTTTACTCCAGCAAGTCATGTCACATGGACTATTGTCACCCTTTATGTTTTTCCAATTAACTTGAAGTCTTTCCCTCCAAGGAAAATTTCTATTTTGCAGGACATAGAAAAACACCTAATTTCTTGATAAATTGGAGTCATGTGGAGTAAGTGAGGTTGGCTCTCTAGAGAATTCCCTTTTAGTCATTTGAAAAACAAAAGAGGAAAAGGAAAGAGAAAAATTTGAACCAGAAATTTCCAGAATGATGTTAAAAGCAAAGAAATGTGCAGCAGTTTAGCACACTATCTTGTTTTAGTACCAAGTATGTCCAAAATCTGCCATTTCTGAAAGTTCAGTCTAAACTTCAGTAGGCATTCAACAGGAGATAGATTTCCATCACATTGGGAAAAGCTAACAAGGTCTGTTGTTTCTGGTTAGGCAATAAACCCTGGATGCAGAATCCCAATCCCACACTTTCTCCTCTAAAATATTTTTGTTCATTGATTGTCTGAGAAGGAGAATAAGCCATGGGGGTTTTTTAACATAAAAGCAGTTAATGTTGTAATAAAGTCTTTCTATGTCCAGTGAAGCAGAGTAGGACAAACGAATGGATGCTCTCTCCATGGAATTTTCCAGGATTGCAAAGCTCATGTTGATCTGCAGTCAACACTTCCTACCATTTTACTCAAACATTGAATCAAAATGGAATTAAATCATGCATTTTCACTTCATCACCCACTGAATATACTTTCACATGCAGAATCCTTCCAAGTATATCACTGAGCCAGACACCATCTACCCCACACTGAGTCTATGCAATCAAGTCTCCATTGAAAGCACAAATATAGAGCTGGCTGAGTGACTGATAGGCAAATTAGTTCCTGGGCTAAGCCCTGCATGATGGGCTTAGCAAACTGAGAGAGTATTTGATATCTTCTAGAAAACCAAGGAAAATAAAAATACAGGAAAAAGAAAAATACATATAACTCTCAATTCAAGATTTACAGCTTCATACTACTCTTCAGTAAATACAGATGTCAGAAATAGAAGGCTGCCTTGATGTCTTTGCCAGAAAAGGCAAGAAGCCATATTCATTTTTTTTCAAAGACAAAGACTCCAACTTTTTTTTTTTTGCGGACTCGTCACTGTTCTTTCAGAGTTAAAGGCACATTCCAAACTCTTTGGCTTATTGAAGGTGTAGTGTTCTTAAAAATTATCAAGAAACAGATCTCCAAGAAACCCAGCCCCACAGCTGTAACACAACCTTCAGATGTGTGCTGGTCTCATCAGTTCTCATTGAATTCACCCTCAATAACTTTGACTCACAAAATCTTCCAGAGCCTGTTCCTGAGAGTGTAGTGAATACAGAGCTATGGTTCATACATCACTAGTTTGAAAACTATAAAGAATCAAGTAACACCTCTATGAGATACTTTTTACAAACAGTTATGTCATCACTAGCAATTCAATTAAGCCAAGCAGATAGGAAAGAGAGTAATTCAAATTCAAATTTACTGTGTGATTGGACAATCAAATGTTGGCACAGTTGAAGCATTGGTTTATTCAATACAGTAGACACCTCTGAGGTCAGAAGAGAGCAACATATGATTCATCAGCTTCCTGTAGATTTGAAGTATCACCAACCTTAGGTACTTAACTGTCCTGTACTTTCTTCCTTTATATGTAATTGGGGAGAGGAGACAAACTTGCTAATGGCACATCCAACTCCAGATATATTGGCAGATATATTGAACAGGACTGGACCTAGGCTTGAACTCAGAGAAACACCTCTGGTGTCCAGTCACCAGCCAGATGTAGCCGCATTCACTGCAACCCTCTGACCCCTGCCCTTCAGCCAATTCACCATGAACCCACTCATCCCACGGCTGGAAAACTCACCCTCAAGGATGCTGTGAGTCACAGTATTGAAAACTTCACTAAAACCCAAAAACACTTCCTTCCCTTCAACCATTTGGAGGGTGAGTCTAACAGAGAAATACAAATTAATTTAAGTTTTCTTTTATGAACCCATGCTGACTGTGCCTGATGACTGTGTTATTCTTTAAATGCCTTTCAGCTGTAGTGAGTTTCATCTTCTCCATAATTTTTTACAGGAACTGAGGTTAGAAAAGCCCATCTGTAGCTCCCTGGGTCTTTCCTCATGCCTTTTTTTAAGTTGGAATAGTACTGGCAAGTGTCCAGTCAACAGGGACTCTCCAAACTCCCAAGATCTTTCATAGATGAAAGAGATGGCTCCTGCCAGAACATTTGCTAGCCTCTCAAAACTCTGGGATGAATCCCTTCAGGCTCCATGGACTTGTGAACATTTAGCTGATACAGTTGGTCTCTTACATTTCAGAGTCCACAAAGGAACAGTCACTGGTCCACACTGGGGGTACTCCAACCTGGGGGACCAGGCAGCTCAGTAAGGAACAGTGACCAAATGAGATGTGAAGGTTCCACTCTGCCTTCGCTGGTCTCTTGAGCATTTCATGTCATCCTGTGATGTGACAACAAACACTCGGGAAGTTTGATCAATTTCAAACGTACAAAAAACAACCCCAGAGACACACAAGCTAACACAGTATGGAAGAGAAGGTAAGGCTGGAAAAGGTGCAGGGCAGGTGGAAGACATCTCCATGCTAATGGAGTGAAACCAGATTGTTGATGCTTTTGTTTTGAAATACTACCACAGGATCCCAAACTCCAGAGGCTTGAGTTTAGAAAGATGGTGAGAAGGAATAGAAGGGTTCTCAAGAGAATAAAAGATAAGCAACTATTTAAAAATTCTCTAGAATGCTATAATAATAAAAAATCTTTGAAATAAAATGGAGAAGGATTTTGGAGATGCTGATTTTGTTTCAGCCCATTTGATTATTTGATACTTTTCTTGAGGGCTCACCAAGATAAAAATGTCTTTCACTGGAATCAAGTTCTTCAGTCAAAAAAGCCATGGAGCCAAGAAACAAAGAGGGGTGGGGGGGAACAGCATCAATGGGCATTTTGTAATTTACCACTTCCTGCCTCTTCGGTAGACAGCTCCTGGAAGTTGCCAAGGTGTTGACTTAGAACACTTACAGCTCTCAAGATTTATTTTCCCATGAAAATCCCTCCTGTGTTGCAACAATCCAGGCTTTTATAGATTTCAGTTAGGAAACATGTTGTTTTACTTTGTGCAAAGAATTGTGGGTTTGGGGTTTGGGGTTTGTAGCTTTTTGGGAGGAGTTTGTTCGAGGGCTTGGTTTGGTTTTTGGTTTTTTTTTGGTTTTTTGTGGGATAGTGTTGGATAAGGACTGGACAGGGGCATAGGACTGGGATAAGGACTGGGCACTGCAGAGAAAGAATGAGTAATTTTGAGTGCACAAGTCTGCATGGTGTCAAAGTGAGATAAGTCCATTGAAGAGTAATGCACTGAGGACAGCAACAAAATGTGACTCAGGAAGTCTCTGAAGGGGAAAGTAGCAGAACAGTGGGAGAGAGACCCTAGGGAAGAACTTTACAAGGACACTCACCCCTTTAGTGCAATACAACATTTTCCCTTGGATAACCACTTCAAACCCAGGGCTGGAACCTTTGGTCTTGCACAATTTGACAATGAAGGTCTAGTGGATGGTTGGCACTTCAACACATAGAGTGAAAAACAGGGCTGATAAACCTACTGAAAAACACTCGTTCTGAATGAACCATTCACAGAAGAGGATGGAACACTGAAGGTGTACTTGAACTTCCCCTTAAGTCAACTGGTTGTGTAAAAAGGCCTTTTGGAATAAAGGGACACAGCCCTTTCTGCTCTGTGACATCTTCCCTGATCTGACCCTCCAGGACTTACAGCACTTTATCCAGTGAGGAGGTAAAGCACCTTTGTACTGTCAAAGACAAGCAGGTTGTACAGTGCATTGTGAGGCCACTTTAGTGATATTGCAACACTAGAAAGGTGTGGACCCCTTTTCCAGGGTGTGGGTGATGTCCTGAAGAATTCCTAAGGGTCCTTCCTGAGCCATAAACAAGCCTCATCTTTTTGCTCAGTCCAGTGTCCCATTCCAATCCATCTACCCACTTGTATCCTCCCAGCTCAGCAGGAAACTCTTTGCCACAAATTTATGTTTAGTCACTTTTTAAAAAGGAATTCTGTGCCTGAAGGGTCAGTGTCTATCTTGGTAAGTAATACTAATTAATCTCTCTCTCTTTATATAAAATATTTTCCAACCTCAGAGAGGAGTTTCCATAGCAGAACCATAATATAAAATGAAAGACCTCATTATGAAGATTAGTTTTTGAATCATATATTCATTTAGGTTGGAAAAGATCTTTAAGATCATTGAGCCCAACTGTTGATCCAGAACTGCCAAGACCAGCATCAAACCATGCCCCTGAAGGCTTTACAAATGAAGACAGTTCATTTATAGCTATGAAGTAGGACTGACTTTTTCTGTTCTGACACTAGACAGTTTTGGGTTTCATAAATGCTGCTTCATGTTTGATTTCTGAATGGGAGACAAGCCATCCTCCATGAGAAACCAACCTCCTAAAGTTGAGTTTGAACAAGCCCTTGGCAGTGCTTTTAGCTCTGAGTACTTTCTTTTAATATGAACTCTTCAATATAATCTCTCTATTGCTACCTGGCTGAGCTTCAAGAGTGGGGCAGCCACTTAACAAATGAGATATTTCTAAAGAGAAAGAAAGAGGGAGCAAGAAATCAGTTATCAGAGACAGCTCTGCATTGCCTTGGGAATTAAAAAAACTAATGACCCTATAGCTGGAGTCAAAATACTTTATTGTCTTTTCCTATTATAAATCAGCCAAGCCAAATTCAGTCCAACTAATTACTATGTCAACCACCAACAGCAGAATGTGCCTTATGATGTTACTGGCAATGGAAGGTAATCAGTCACTCTGAGCCTCACATGGGAGCTTGGAAATGGACTTTGCAAAGCTTCCCTTCTACCACATCAGATCATGAACCCACAGATGTGGGCTAGCAGGCACATCCATAGCTCCTGGCCAAAGTCTGGGGTCGTCATGGAAGGGGGAATGTCAGCAGGGAATGAGCTGCAAAATGATGTCAAGAATGCAGGCAGTAACCAGCAGAGGAATCAGAGGAATCTTCACTGGTACTGCCCCTACAGACTCACTGAAGCCTTCATCCTGAATTGTCCCCTCTTTACAAGGTTTCCAACTATTGGTATTACTTAAGCAGTTTATTCTCAACCTGTTTACTGTTTAGCACTTCTGCAGTGCTGCTGTCATTTTCCATTCTGTGACACATGAACTGACCACACTCCATCAATCTTGCATCAGCCAAACACACATCTGAAAGGTTCAGCCCCTTTTGAGAAAGCCCAGCTACCTCTGCTTCAGCCTTTCTGAAATGGAATTGCCCCCAGAATTTCTTTGCAATGGAGATCAGACACTGACTCGGCGGGAATGGCATTCAAATAGAAATGCTTATTCCAACCTCACTATGCACTCCAACCTTTCCTACAGAGTGAATTTTTCCATTAAAATTGTTGCAATCCCATTCAACAGACATAGGTCTATCTGTTAAAATAAGAATTTTCATATCATTCTAAAAATTTACCTTTTACTGCCATAAAATTTGACAAAGACAAATTTTAGTATTTTCCCCCGGGGTCTTAACTTTTCTGTACTTTTTAAAATCATATTTTTAGGTGCCAATTGTGGCAGTTTTGTCAAAATGCCTTCAAGAGGCAAGGGTGAGATGTGCAGAAAATAAAGCAGACCTTTCCTGCTGACACCATCCCTTCAATCCATTTCTGTGAGGTCTCTTTGCTATTACAGAGCACTCTCTAGGGAAACACCTCCTGAGGA
Organism: Fringilla coelebs; assembly: GCF_963513975.1. Taxonomy (NCBI): domain Eukaryota; kingdom Metazoa; phylum Chordata; class Aves; order Passeriformes; family Fringillidae; genus Fringilla; species Fringilla coelebs. The sequence continues at coordinate 5,993,140 of NC_140028.1, read as the reverse complement.
AGTGGACTTCCATGGGTTCAGGAAAATTGAGGGGAAAATAAATTCTGTAGTGACCTACACAGCCATGCAAACATGACAGTCTGGAACATTAATGAGCTTCTGCAAGAGTCCCTCAAGACTGTGCTGCCCAGAGTTCCAATTTCAGAAGAAAACAACCATGTCTCACTCCTACTCTTGACTTCAGCAGAGGGATGAGGGTGAGAGGCACCAATTGCTGCTTCCTTCACCCCAGGACTTCCAGGACTGACCCTACAGTCTTCCCTTAGCCCACCTGAATTTGCCAGCATTTCCCCATACACATCCTTGTCCTCCATTTGAGGTTTCATAGTGACCCAGAGACAGAAATAAGCTGCACACTAATTAAATCCACATCTGCTACAGCAAATATTGCTGCTGTTAGCACTGCAGAGAAATTATAGAAATGGACCCCAGGCCATAAGAGAGAAATTCACTTGATTTCCTTCCAGTGCTGCTGACTCAGAGCTGTCTCCCCTGCCCTTGATCTCTATCTCTCTGGCTTGCCCTCTTGACCTCATCACTCCAGGGTTTCTCACTTGCTCACTTTCAGCCTAATTCTCCTCTCCTTATTCAATCCCTGTGGTATTCATGCCTGTCTCCCAGTTACAGCAGGAACATGCTCTTCAACCCCCATCTTTGAATATATGAACCCTTCTTCCCACATTCCAACTTTGATGGCACAGCCTGTTTTGCATTTTTAATGTCCTCCCTGTCCGGTGTCATTGGGTGAGATGTGTTAGTACATAAAAATAGGGACTTAAATCTTAACTGTAATTCTTGGCTCTTAATTGTTAGCACAGGCTTGCTGTGGTGTATTTAGAATGCCAATTAGCAGCTTTCCAGGCAGGTTTAGGACAAGCACTTGCCAGGGACCATTCCCTGAAGGCAGTGTGAGCTGAGGGGAGGAGAGGAGGAGGAACCCCTTGGCATTTGCCCTCCGGGCTGGAGATCGATGCCTAAACTGTTTCATTTAGCAAAGCAGCAGCGCCCTTGCAGTCTGGGCTGTTCTGTTGCCATTGACAATCATCTTGATGGGTCCCATGCTGGTGAATGGGTCTTTTTTGCCCTGTTGTGACAATTCCTTCAGCTCCTGCACTGGGCTGTCATTCATTTGGTTTGTGTTGTAACTCCCGTGTCTTCCTCTGGACATCACCACTGCTTGTGTCCCTCCAGGATCTGCCCTCCTTTCACCCCTTACTCCTGTTTGGGCTTTCCTTTGATGACAAGCAACCACTCAGCATTTGTTTCTGTCTCCCAAACCTGCCAGTTCCCAAAAACTGAACTGGCCTTTGCCCAGTTTTGCTGTCACATCTCCATGGGACTATCCAGCAGCCAAATCTAACAAGAGGTGCATTTTTCATTCATGTCTGGCAGATTAATTTACAGCCTTGTGTGGCAAGATCAGGGAAATCAGTTACAATTTTCAGTAGAAATTTCCAACAAGATTGCATTAAAAAATTTAAAATGTGCCTTCCAACTAACTTTTCCAACCTTCTTTCATCATCACTTGACATCTCCATCTAAGATGTGTCCTGCAGCTCAGACAGGAACTGGGTAAAAAAGTTATTGGTTAGGATCAAAAGCATTTCTGTGCATGAAATTTACATTCATACATTAATGGCCTCTTCTTCCCTAATAATGTCTGTTAGTTATCCTTTTTCTTCCACAACCATGGTAGAATATCCTCTCTGTTGCCTTCCAAGTGTCTGAGACATATGATTGTCTGAGGCAATCAGAAATTCTCTGATTATTTTGCGGTATCTGGCAACATGGACCTTCCACCTTAAGCATTTATCCAGGTGTTCTCCATCACTGCAGCTGCTGCAGACTTTGCTTCTTTCTGGGGTTTTAAATCTCAGCTCATTAGTTTTGGAATAATCATTCAGGTAAGAATCATCTCTCCTGCCCAAAGCTTAATATTTGTCACCTAAACTCTTTAATGACTTTTATGGTCTTCCTTTTGCCTACATCACCTCTTAATCTTCTTCCCCAAACTTTTGCTCCCATAGATCTGAGCCTGCCTTTCTTTCTTTTCTGTTCCATCCTGAATCATTCTCATGACATCCCATTCTGTTTCACCACAGGGAGCTTTCTGGAAGTGTATACCTATCTATCTTCTTCATTAAAAACACAAGTCATTGTATGGAAACACGCACTTGATAAACATTGTTATACTGTACACTGAACCTGATTCCATTGAAAATCAAATCCAAACACACAGCACGCTTGAAAACTTTGTGTCAAAGAAAATCCATGTTTTATTTAAAAATAAATATATGTTTATGTATTTTATATATATTTCACAGTATTTTGACCTTCAGGAAAGTGTCTCCTCTGCATTAGCAACAAACTCACAGAAAGGAATTTGCTAGGCTCTTTTAAAATTGAAAACACAGGCTTTTATTTCTTCTATACTACTACTTCTATCCCAGAAGCGGAGTAACTTTTCATGTTTTGTGCCTATTGGTTTTCATTCCATATTGTACTGGCAATTCATATGACACTGCAAGGATTTTTTGTGAAGATACAGAATGATTAAGATGAATATACCTCCTTTATTAAGTGTCTTGAACTGTTTAATGATGCTCACTGTGTTTAGGGACAGAAATGAAAACAGACTTCTGGTGTTGTTGTTTCAGAAAAAGAGTTATGGTAGGTCATATACAGATTAATGTACTCACATAATCTCAGAGGATTTATATATTTTTTATTCTTCCTATCTCTGCTCTTGTCCTTCAAGGAAATGAAAATTTCCTCAATGATAAATTCACCATTAAGTTTACATTGTGCTGTCGTTTAATTATATTCAAACATTAATTAAAGAAGAGGTTAGTTATATTGGCACTACTAACTGCTGAAGATATGTTAGCCTTAGTATTGCAGTAATTTCAGATTCCTGATTTTATTTCCAACAAATGGATTCTTCAATCCTAATACATATGTATAAGTCTCATTTTTAGAAAAGGTAAGCAATTATTCTATCAAAATTCAACTGCTCAATCTTTGCAAAGCCTCTGCTCTTCTGCCCACATTTACTTCACCCTAGACATCCTACCTTGGAAGCAATATCCACAATAATAGCAACAAAACATGCTTTCTTTACGTGTCTGAGCAGCAGTCAGCATCATTACTGCAATCATTCTTGGTAAAAAATGCTGTGGTGCCATGCAGCAATGCTGCTTGAGAGAGCTCACATAAAATGAGCATGGATTTATGCATCAAGGTTAGCCTCATTTCTGGGAAGAGAGGGAACTGTTCATACCAACACTAAATCCTGAAATCCCTTGTATAACTCTGGAGGATAGAGCATGGATTAGGGTACACAATGGACTCCAAGTGGAGACACATCTACATGGGCTTGTGTAAAATCTCAGCAGAGGAATCACCCTTTGGAAGTGCCAGGAAATTTGGATGCTTGCAGCACACAGCACCACCTGACCTGAGTGGTCTTCTCCTAGGTTTTAAGCCATTCCAGCCATCTTTTAAAAATACAATTATCCTCCAGGTTTTCTACCTATTTTCAATCTTTGTGGATGACAGTGGTACAGTAGCATCTTCAGCAGGGACAACCTGTCAGGCACACACCCACCACCATTCTAATTTGGCTGTCATGAAGAGCTGCATCAAATGCTGTGCCTATTTTAGGGATGCACACTCCCCTCCACCCCTCCAAGATGCATCCATTCACCATGCCCAAGTTCCTGCTGGGATCCAGTCTTTTAATAGCCATACAGCACTAGTGAAGTCTGTCTAACGCTGCGCTGCTTCTCCCCGAATCACTGCTGCTCAGAAAGTTCAACTTCCTCATTGAAAAGTTGCTTAAAACTTAGAAAAAAACCAGATAAATAAATAGGAATCATGAGGTTTCCTTGCTCCCCTGTGAGCAAGCCTTCTCCTCAGACAAGGAGTGACCCAGGGACAGGCACAGCCAGCCTGCAATGCTGCAAAGAGGCTGACACTAATGCAGTTGGATGTTCCCTTTGAACAAACTTGGCTGCTGGCTGCATTCTGCTTTGAGACAGCCCCAAGATGACAGCTCTGACAAATGCCTTGAAATTCAGTGCCCGTGGCCCTGCCCTTGCTGTGCTGCAGCCTGTAGCAAAGAATGGTGACAGTTCAAATGGCTGGCTGGCAGATACATTCACAATACATTAACATTTTGTTAGAATCCTGCCAAGTGTGTCTCTGGTCTCAGTGGGAACTAACCAACTGCTTCAGCTACATTTGGACAGGACAGCTGCTTCATCAAAATATCCCATCTGTGAGTGCTTTTTCAGGGTGCATCACACAGCAATAGCCTTTTTCACCCCTTTCAGAATGTATCTTTCCTGTTAGAAAAGTCTGGTTTCATCTGCATTTGTCCAGTCTTCGACCACCTTGTGTCCTGTTCTCAACAAACAAAATATCACAATTTCACAAAGTCTAACACAGAGATCATAAACTCTGTTCAACAGTCTTAGAGCAGCTCCACCAAGCTCTGGTTCATGCCTACATTCTGCCTTCAGGAGTATTTAGAGATTTCATCAATGGAAGGTCAAATTACCTTGCCACACTTAAAGTCCAGCTGCCTCTTTGCACCCGAGCAGAACCTGCAAGACAGTCCCTGAATCAGCCAAAAGGTGAATTACCTCACCTTGATCAGTTTCACAGAAGGTCTCTGTCTGCAGAGAGGCTCCTGCTTTCCTGCAGGGAGCTCCTGACACAGCCTCAGATGTGTGTGGTGTCAGACCAGGGCATAAACAGGAAAGTATCAAGAATTTCAATGTTTAAGTGCATCCTCCTCACTCCTTTGGAATAAACTGTGCAGTCTCAATGTATTTTAAATCATCACATCTTGAGTCTGTTATGTGGAAATTCCTCTTCCCATTTTACAGCTCTGGGTCCTCCACTCCTGTTAAGACTTGTTTACTCAGGGCAGCAATGAAAAAGTTTGAATTTTATCTCAGCATGGTAGCTCTAAAGCTTTTGCCAACTCACCAGACTCGTTTAAAGCCACAAAATTTGGTATCCAATTCTGACATGCAGAAATAGGATTGCAGGTATTGAAACATCTGTTTCCCACTGTGAAAATGGTGTTCCTTGGCATTGGAGTTCCTGCTTTGGAGCTGATACAGGCTGCTCTCTGGAAGCCAAGAGTCCCACTCTGACAGCACTGTAGCAACCCTAATCCCAATCTCCATTCCATGGGTATGGAAATTGTCCCTACCCACGGCAGGGGGGTTGGAATTACACAATTTTTGAAGTCCCTTGCAATCCAAACAATTTTATCATAGTGTAGACCCTGTTCCTCTTTAATTCATGCTACACTGGGCATAGCTTTTTAGACTAAAATAGCCATGGGAACAGCCAAGAATCAGGCTCTAAATTGCTGTTCACATCAGGGTCCAGGGATTAGAATGAAGGTAAGTAAAATAAAATTTAAAAAAAGGGTGCAATTGGACCTGCTGTTTTGCCAGGCATCATATCTGCATGATTGCTTAACACATTACAGTGTGAGCCCATTGCCACCTAATACATGTTGAACCAAAACACAGAGAGGAAGAGGAGGGAGGCACAGAATTCAGAGATCACCCTTCAGCTGGAGACAAGTTCTGTTTGTTTTTTATAGTATAATCTCAAAGAACAAATCAGATGTCATCTTAGGCAATCAATACAATAATTCCAAGTCAGCAAAGCAGCAGGGATTTATGCATACAGCTATCAGATCCATAGTATTTACTCCAAGTGTAACACACAGAGCATTTTAGATTGCTGTCAAGAAGACAGATGGTATAGGAGAAAGGAGCAAGTTGAACATTACCTTTTCAACTGGAAACCAGTCCTCAAGTCTGTAAGATCCAATTTCAAAGTGTTCTGAGTGAACAGAAACAGCTCAAATGGATCACAGGGTACACAGAAAACAGTCTATTAGAAATCAGCAAATTGATCGTGGCAAGAATGGACCATAAAGCAGTGTACACATACAAAAGACTAAAATAAATTAGAGTTCACTGACCAGATATTGTCTTCTCCACCTCCAACAGTAGCAGATTATAAAATCTGTCCATAACCTATTCTTAAATACTGTAATGTAAAATCATAGAATTACAGAATCATCGAATCTCCGAATGGCTGGGGTTGAAAGGGCCTTTAAAGAGCATCCAGCTCCAAACTCCTGGGTCAGGACACTTGGGTAGGGACACCTTCTACTAGGCCAGGTTGCTCAGAACCCCATCCACTCTGGCCTTGAACACTTCCAGGGATGGGGAATCTGCAGCTTTTCTGAGCAACCTGTTTGAGAGCCTCTCCACCCTGAGGTACTATGTACTCTAAACCTACTCTCTTTCAGTTATCCAAAATCTGCTGCTGTCTGGAGGGCTAATAGAAGATTTTTTAGAAGCTTACCCATTCTAATTTATAGGTGTCCCATTTTCCTTTATTTTCCTGATGGCTCTGATTGCCTTTGGCTGAAGGAGTCTGCTGTTTGTAAACCAAGACCCAGCCTGGTGGAGAACAGCTGTATAACCCTGGTTCTGTGCTCCTAACAAAAGTGTTGGGGAGGTGGTAGTGAGTATGTCCATCCTCGTGGTGAGAACACCCAAGAACTAAAACCATGCACAACCAGAAAGCTGAAAACAAAGACAGAAAAGCAGTAGCTAATTAGCTAGCAGTGCTAGCATTCAAGAGGGAAGAAGTATTGACACCAAAAAGGTATGAGACTCCAATTAAAAAATCAGGCAATCAGGAGATGGCAGCAGCAGGGGCCAGGCTGTTCCAGGGAGCAGAGGAGACGAGTCCTCCCCGCCTGATTGATGAGTGCCTGGCCAACAGGAGCACTGTGGTGAGCATATTAATGCTCAGCCTGCCAGCTCCTTAAACAGGGGTCTGCTGAGTACATTAGCCAACCAAGAATTGCTGTGCACTCCTTCCGTGCCCACTAAACTTGTCAAACGTGCCACAGTCCACCAAGAAAATCATCCACACCACCAAGTCTTCACAGTGGGTCAAGAATCCTTCTCTCTGTGCCTTCTCCCACCTGCAATCACCCTTTTCTGTGCTCTGACCAAGAGGTCAGCTAATTCTGGCTCTGAGGCAAACCAAAGGGAGGAATGAGTCAGGGCAGCAATGATTTCTGGATCACTGCTGCTGTGTTTCCTCCTCCCATCACAGCTCCCACGTTCCTGCTCAGGTATAGCTTTAAAGGCACAGATCTTCCCTTGGCCTAAAGGATCACTGAGCAGTAAATAACATTCCTCGGTTCTGACACAGCTAGACACCCTCAAGCACCTTGCAGAAGAATTTAATGTTTTCTACTGCAGTCAAATCAAATTATTTGTGGCTGCGCTGCTCAAAAACCTGAGGAAAAAGGGAAAAAAAAATCAGACAGCTTTAGAAAAATAATCACTGTGATGAAAAGTGAAAGAAAGTAAAGCAACATGCGGAAATCTCTAAGTCAGAAAAAGAATCTAAAAAATAACATGACCGAGAGGCATTGAGAGGTCAGATGGTTTAAACACTGCTGTAACATTGGTAGTATTGAAACTAGGCTATCAAAAATTATAAAAAACACACTTTTTTTTTTTTTTGTACTGAAATAAAGGTGCTTAAGCCTGAAACAAAGAAAATAATCTTTTGAAATCAAGATCTATTGATTTCCACCTGGCTCTGGATTTATCTCCGTTCTCTAATTAACAGGCTGTGTCACTGGAAGAGAAGAACATTAATGACACAAGACAACAGTGTCACCTCCTACTACAGAGTAAATCTTGAAGGAAAAAATCAAAGCACTTGTTTAAAATAAATCAGCAGCCATGGCTGAGTTGGCTGTCTGCATGGCAGATATTTATTGCTTTTCACTATCCTTATAGAGGGATAATAACTGGCACCAACTGGTTAAAATAAATTAAGAAATGTGCTTCCAGTGAAAGAAACAAATAATAAACCATTTCGGTTTGGTTTTTTTGTTTGTTTGTTTGTGATTATTTTTTTTCTTTTTTGGTTAAAGTAGAACCACTCTCTTGAGCAGAGAGAGCACAGTAAGAAGATGTTTAAATCACAGCCCTCAGCTGTGAATTCTACCGAGTCAACTCTAGTGTCAATTTAACAATATGTACTGCTATTTCATTTTTATTTCATTTCATGTTTCCTGTTATCCAGGATCCACAGTCTGTAATTTAAAAGGGCCAGTCATATGGAATCTCCTTTACCAGCTGTGCCTGAGCTCCAGTTAGAGACACTCCAGGCTTTATCCCACAGTCACCATGACCACTAGAAACCACACGGCACTGAAGGTTTTCTGCCATGAGGCTCAAATCCATGAGGACAAGCAGCACTTTGGGATAGCTCCCAGCTCCCTCTCTTCCCAGAGGAGGGACAGCATTCCCAAAAAGCTCAGATGTTTTCCAGTTTTGGCAAAAGTACCTCCTGCTGCAGGTACCATCTCCCAACCTGGATTTGTTGGCAAGCGCATCCTCAGTGCTGAGCACACAAACCTTGCAGACAGTTCAAAGTCAACACTCATCCAAACATTCACATTTACTTTAAAAGTTGAGTGTCCTTGGATTATCAAAGACTGCATTCTTGACCTTTACAAGAGTTAACACAAGGATGCTGTCATCTGTTAAAAATATATTTTTCATTGACACAGACTTAGTTTTTTGGGGGGAATTGAGTGCAATATTAACAAATATGACACAGTAGTAGCCAGTCTAAGGCTACATTTAAGAGAGAATTACAAAGTTTAGCAAAGGTCACAGATTTCCCACTGCAGGCATATGTGGTTTCCAAGGTAAGACCAGCAGGAACAATGCAATCATCTATTCTTAGATACTCCATGATGTTAGACCCTTTCTCCCAGTGCAGCAGGGAAAACCCTTTTTCTTTAATGTGTTCCTACCTCTGAATTCTTTAAACTGTCATTGAACTAGGTCAAATATTTTCTAAGAGATATGGTACTGACCCTATTTAAGATTTCATCTGGGCCAGCTGAATCTGGCATTTCATACAAAGAGCTTTCTAAAAGAGATGTTCGTGATCTTTTCTTCTCAGCTTGTGTGGCAGTTTTCAGGAAGACTAAAGATCAGCACCTTCAAGTAATGGCATAAAAATTCAGCTTTATTGTCACAAGATCTTGCCCTGTCTTTGACCAAAATGCCATCTGCTTTCCTTGAGAAGAATGAAGCTTCTGACTTTTCAAATCCCAGTGCCAAGCATCTCTCACAACAGTCAGAACAAAGGATTGCAATCTCAGAAATCAGATTTCATGGAAGAAGAAAATACACTTTTTAATGGCCATATAAATGTACATATATATGTGTGTGTGAGAGAGAGAGAGATCCAGATGTATAATGTACAGAGGTGTGTTTAAGTGCACAGAACAGGAACTTGTGCTGTATCTCTCCCCTGGCAGCAGGTGGGCAGATGCATCTCATGGCATCCTGGTTAAACATGGATATACAGGCTTGTTATTTGCTGGATAAAGAAGCCTGTGACACAAATCTGCTGCTGAAATCTCATTCTGGTTAAAGGTAATTAACCCTTTTCCTCAGCAAGATGGCCTGAGTGACAAGCCAGGGGTCATGAGAGAAGCCCATGATACAGAAATGAGGCAAATTCCCATTTTTCCACACAGTACTGGACTGTGTTTCCTGTGAAAGTCTCCAAAAGGTAGAAAATCAGCAGTGGGCATGAGAACAGAGAAGGTTTAATTTTCTCATGAACATGACATGCAATATTACAACTGAAATTTCTGCATTTTCATTTTCCTTCTGGCTTTGTGTTTCTTTTGTTCACCTGCTTTTCAACATGCATTATTGCAGAGGAACTGCTGACAATCACTCCTTCAGATGTGGGACTTTATCACAGCAGGATTAACTAAACCACAAAGGCAGAGTCCATACAGCACCAACCCCCTTCCTCTTCACATCCCAGAAGCAGATGGCAATACAAAATGAATTTTTCTCATATTGTTAAAGCTTATGCTTTCTCTCTTGTGAGAAGGATTTTAGCTTTGGTTCAAGGAGGGAGCTGATTTCACAATCACAATATAAAAGATTAGTAGGCTCTAAAGCAAGGTGACTAATATATTCTGTAAGTTTGTGAAAAGAGGGGATTTTTTTCTTTTTTCTTTAATAAAGTTTCAGGAACTGTTTTTGCTTTTCACACAGCCTTGTGCTAAGATACCTGTAGATTATTAGTGTGAGTTCTTGCAACACAAATGTATAATGATACAATCCCATGCCAGATCTGCTCTTTATCCCACACACAGACTCAGAACTCCCATGATACTTGGATATGTTAGGCTGGTGTCTGACAGATTTATGAATTTCAGGCTATCACAGGATTATTGCCTGTGGCAAGGCACTGAGCATGATACAGCCAGAACTAACTTTCTCATGATCTTTGAGATACAGTAGTAAAAGAACCTCTGCCAGAATAACACAATGAAAAAATTGGGCAAGAAATATGAGTTCTTTCAAAAGATTTCCCTCTGCAAAGATGCTTCTTCAGACTGAAAGAGTATATCACATGCAAGCTATAAGTCTGAGGGTGAGGTTAAACCCACTGTTATTTTACTAAGGACACACCTAGAGCTGAATGACTTCAAATAGGCCCCCAAAAGGCAGAAACCCCATTTTTAGTTCTGACAAATACAGACATTAATGTGGTTCTTGCTACCTTTAGCACATAATGCAGTGAATCAGAAGATTGCAGGTTGTTGTCCAGAGAAGTCATGAACACTCCCTGGAAGTGTTCAAGGCCAAGCTGGACAGGGCTTTGAGCAGCCTGGTCTGGTGGAAGGTGTCCCTGTTCATGGCAGGGGACCTTTAAGGTCCCTTCCAACCCAAACCATTCTATGAAAAGACAAGGAAAACTGCATCCTCCTTCTGCTGGCAATGGTAAAAGCAGATTTCTCCCGTACAACCTACTTGTGGTCAGATCTTGGGCTGTACAGCAAAGTTATTTCAAAGTGAAAGCCAGAATGGACAGCCAGCACATCTCTCCCAACCTCCTCCACTGGTGTTCTTCCTGCTCCAAGTGACCTTTTGATGCTTCCCCAAGTTCAATCCTGAGCAGACATATGTTAACTAACACAAAAAAACAGTTCTGAAGAAACTCCATGGGGAAAAGATGTTCCAGACAACTTCCTGAGACAGATTAGCTCTGAAAAAGCTATTAAGTCAGCATTTTCCTTAGTCTTTGAGCTTTGCAAAATAATATTGTTTAGGGGAATGCTGTGGTTCCAATAATGACTTCTTCCCAAAAAACTTTTTAACAAAGAAAAGGGTACCAAGTTTTTTGGGGTTGTTTCTGATATGTCCACACTTTTCCTCCTCACAGATATAAGACAATAAAACCTCTTCCTCACTCAAGAAATGAGACTGGGTTTGAGTTAAGAATGACTGAGAATAAATCTCCCAAGTCATAGTCAAGTCTCTCCAGAAATTTTTGTTCCTATTCTTTTTTTCCTAGAGGACTCTGATGGATGCTCCACATGGCACACTGGAATTTAAATACAAAATAAATGGAAAAATGCAATCTATCTTTCTAGCTATTTTTTCATTAATATCATCATTAAGAATTGGTTTGCTTTTACTTCATATTGATTATGTACTAGATCTTCATAGCAGTAATGGAAATGTGGAAATCACCTTCCATTACTGAGACATTTAATATAAAAGCATGTCTGGAACAGATCAGACAGCCATATCAATCTCACATGAAGGTGTAGCTATCAAAAAAAGCACTGTTGTTTACATGGCTTTTTTTTTTTTTTAATTTTAATTTTTATTACCTTCTGAGCTGGTGCCTTTATCACAATGACAAACTTTGTGTAGAAGACTCTTCCTCATTCACATACTTGTTCACATAGCCACATGCTCAACCAAGCTTTCAGCTTTTTTTTACTTGCTTTTCTGCCATGATAAATCTGTAGCAATTATTGCCATTTAAATGCAGGCTGAGTTCACCACAGGCACAGCACGTGTGTTGGTCATTACTGTGACACAGCTGCTCTCCAGGGCACGTGGCTGTACATCCATGTACTCTATTCCTCTGCACCATTAAGAGCTGGCATTGATGAAACATATAGTTTAGCTTGAGTTAGCAATCATTTTCTTGAAATTCAAACAAACTGCATGACTACTGTCACACAACAGCTATAGTTTTTTAGAATCTGACACTATTTGCCATTTTTCCTAAAATATCCCACTGTAGAAACAGATATCTGAAGTGAAAATTACACATATAGCATGTTTAATACTTACTGTTAGAGAAAAATCTTAGAGGATCATTTGGCTCTGATAAATTTTTAACACTTTAGATTGACAACTCTGAAATTAGAGCACTTGATTATAACTTCTTTTAAAAGAAATCCCCCCAAACACAGGTATCTCTGCATTCCTTGATTTCTGTCCCTTTTCAATGTGTCTGTCTTCAACTCTGCTAGCTGATCTTTGTTACTAATTGAACTCTTAAGAACAACTCTCACATTTTTCTTGAAATGTTTCAGTTCAATTCCAAATTCAGGATGCACATCACACCGTGGAATGCAGTTTTATAAGATCCATCACTTTACAAAATATACTTCAGTTAGTGTGTGAATAGACTGAATTGAACACAAAGATAAAGAGGAAAGAGGTTTAGAAATAAATGTTTGAAGTGAAGGACTCAAAGGGCTTAAAAATTTGGTTTATTACATCTGTCAAAAAAAGATTGCTTTCTAAAAACACTCAGACCAGAAGAAAAATGAGTCTATTTACACATTTCTCACAAAAGGATGTATCTGTGCTTGGTAAAAACTGATGGTGCACACCACTGGAATATTTCTACATCCCAGGTGGGAAAAAGAAACTCTTAGTCAAGTGGTTCCCAGTTTTTTTAGAGCAAACCTCCCTGACAGTCCATTCTTCCCATCACTTTGAGGTCCACCCATTCCAATTCCTCCCACCATCCCTGTCTCAGCAGGTTCATCTCCTGATCTGCATCCTCTCCCCAGAACACCAACTCTCTCCACACTTTGTTTTCTTCTCGCCTCCAAAAGGAGTAGGTGATCCTGGAAGTCAGGGGAGAGGAGGGCAGAGGAACAGCAAGCACAGAGCTGCAGGTACCTCCTTCTCACCTGGTTTGGGCTGGGTGTTTGAGGTGGGGGCTGTGTCAGGACAGGGCACAGCTCCCACAGCAAATCATTCCATCATTCCCAGCCCCAGTCCCATTCCTCCCTGGAGAAATGAAGACATGAGAAGCAGCAGGAAGGAGTGAGCTGAGCTATCAAGACACCCCAGCCTACCTTTCTCCTGTAACATCTCTTACTTTATTGGTTGGGTACTCTGGATTTGACTACACATATAGTGAAAAAAGCAAAGAATTAAGGCCAGGGTAGAGGAAGAAATCATCATAATTCCAAATGCTTCTAGAAGCACTGATGCTTTTAACACCTATTCACATGAATTATGATTGTCTTCTTGGAGTAACACCAAGAGCAATGCTGTAAGTGCTATTTAAGATACTTTGGACTGAAAATATTTACAGCTTCTGCATTAGTGCATATATTAATTGCTTTTGTAGCTTTTTTGTCCTATAAAACTCTTCAGTACTGGTAGAGCCAACAGTGGCAGATGTTTTGCTTTGAAGTTCTAATAAAATCCAATCAGAACTAATTTAATAAGCTCAGTTTTCAGTAAACATCAGGAAGCTTCCCCATTAAATTCAAGTCTCCTTCAGGAAGGTTGTGCTGGACAAATAGGAGCTCAACACCACTGATCACGCATCAGATCTTAAACTTTTTCTGACTCCACCAACTGGTCCAAGTCTATTTCCCCCTAACTGACCCCACCAGTTTAGCCATTATCTCTTCCCACTGCTGCTTGTAACAACTCCAATCTTTCAGCACCACTTTCACCTTCTCCACTGCCAGCTCTTCTGCTAGCTCCATTGTAACTTTCAACAAAAATTTACACTGCATAGCTCCCCCCTTGGACAGGAAAAAGTTTCATTTAATGCCTTCTGAGCAACGTGAACCTGTTGGCTTCTGAAACTGAAAGTTATTAAAGATCAAAACAAGCTTTCCTGTACCAGCAAGAGAGATATGCCTCAAATGATCCTCACTTTATCTGCCCCAGTGTCCCATCATGATGTCTGTAATCTGTTCTCAGAGAGCACTGTGACAGACAACACTACCTACAGCTCTAATTCCAGATTGTTGCTAATAAAAACAAGAGTGGTAATAATATCCAGAGTTTTCCCACTGGCTGCGATTGTGCTGGAGTACAAATGATGTCTGGAGACTGTGCAGAAGGAGATGGGAATTTTATTTTCCTCTTATGATTCACACTATCTTCTTTTGCCTTCAGGATTGCTCCCCTCTGGTGACAGCAGAGACAAGCACAGCTGATTTTCTTTATGGCTACCACTTAGTGACACAGAAGTGCCAGTTGCTTTACCCAGAGAAGGATATCAAATGCAAAACAAGTCACAGCATGGAGAGTGAATGAACAAGCAGAATCCAAGGGTCTCATCCTTAGCAAGCTGAGCATTTTGCTGATATGATGTACAACAACTGAAGATTTCTATCTACAGGAAAAAAACCCAGCACTCTCTGAGCAGCACTCTGATGTCCGCCTCATGTCCTGGGTGACAAGCTCTATGCAAGCCATTTTCAGACTCAGTGGCTGAGATAAGGACAAATTCAGGGTCTCAGCATGAGTCAGATTTCACCTTTTTTGAAGATATTTTGACACACTGGGGCACTTCAGATACATTATACAAAATCCTTCTACAGCATGTTGGCTGACTGAATCCATGTTTCCAGACACAGACTGTATATAGATCTGTACAGCACAGATACACAAATACAAATGAAAACCTAAACTTTTCTAGTTACAACTATGTGAAAACTCATATTGCTCCAAAAAAAAAAAAGGAGTCCAAACCAGTCAGGGGTATTGTGGCAAAAGAACTCATTTATCTGCCCTGGCTAGAGAGAGAAGTTAAGTGAGTTAAGTGGATCACTCAGATCTTGAGCATGGCAAGGTATTAATTTGAACTAAAAAAACCTCAAAAACCACAAAAAAAAAAAAAAAATAAGATAAGCAGAATTATTTCCAATTTATGGCTCTGTATCTGCCTAACACTCACAATTTAATTGCTTTGTGTGAGGTAGCTTCTTGAGTCAATGAAGGACCTGTCTTTGGGGACAATCTCTTTGAGTTCATGAGTTGCACTATGCTTGCAGAGTGCTACAGAAAGTGATTGTACTAGACTTTGTGTTTATTTTTTTTACCCATTTTCCAGATTGCAATAGACTTTTTAAATTGTAATAATATTTTGCCTTCTGCAGTACCTTGCTTCTCAGCATGGCAGAATAAACTGCAGGCATTTAATTAAGCCTTATGATGTCCCATTGAGGTTGGCAGGTAGGTGTTTCATAATAGCATCAGGTATTTAAAATGACTTACACAGACACACAAAAAACCTGATCATTAGGTTAGGGGCATCAGTGGGACCACAGAAATGTCATTGCCACTTCTCCCAGTGACTGCCTGAGAGCTGCCTGACTTTGAAGTGTCTTGTGTGCTATGTCAGGCAGCAGTAAAGCTGACTGCTAGAAAGGAAGATGAAACAGAGTGTGTTATGGCAATCTTCCCAGGATTTCAGGTGACAGAAGCCAGAGTGTCTGGCCTTTGGCTCCATTCACTGAAGGACAGAAGGGTATAAGATTATTCTCCATCTCAGAAGAGGCTGAGGATGATGCCAGTGCCCAAGTGTTCTGTTCTGGTATCCAGAACGGCAGCTCAAAACAGAAGGTCAAACCCTCGCCACACGAGCTGGCAGAGCTGGCTGTGGAGCTGGAAGCTGGTATTTCACAGGCAATTCTAAGACTTTCCTTGGGCTGCCATAATCTATGGCAGCACAGCACCTGTCACAGTAAATTACAGACACATGTTCTTCCCTGGAATGCACAAAGAAGGAAAGGACAGAAGTAAACACTGTGATCTTACATATGCTCTATAGTGAAGTCTCAGACCACTGGCTATTAAAATCAGAACTCATCTGGGGATTCATCCACACATCCCATCATCCCATTCATCATAATCTTTGTGTCTGAAGTTAGCTCCTCAAATCTTGCCTGAACCTCTCCTTTTTTTTTATTTATTTATTTATTTTTTTTTCTTCTAGAGATTTCTGGTAACTCACTGGTTTGCAGAGCTGGCTTAAAGAGAGCCATGAGACTTGTGTCTGCTCACAGTGGGTTTCTAAGCATCTCTGGCTGGTATCTTTAGCTTTGATTGCCATATTCCATGACATGAAGTCAGAGCTGGCAATCTGCTGGGTAGCAGTTTCCTGCTCACTGCTCAAGAGACAGCTCTGAATCCCAGCCCAGGCCAGACTTCTTTGCTCATATGAGCTGAGCCACTTCTCAGTCACGTACTATGACACCCAGTCTTTAAAAATGTGGCAACAGAACTTCTCTTGCCTGTAGACATGCTCTGAAGTACAGCATATATCAGATTAAGGAGTTTTGCATAGGTTTTTTGATGACCTAAATGTTACCCAAATTCTGCATTTCAATCTCTGAGTGTGAAATAATCCTTGAATCATTGTGGCCCTAATTCCTCCACCTCAGCTTTCCAACCCAGCACTGAGCACAGAAGCATCTGAAGGAGAGGTCAGATGTGCAGGGCTCCTTGTGTGCCTTCCACACTGCTGTGCTAGTACAGAGTGCTCAAGCAGCTACTAATTTCTTTTATTTATTCCTTTTTCTCCTTTAAGCCTTGATTGAGTAACAGAACAGGGAACAACAAGTCCAAAGGAGAGAGAGAGGAAAGGAACACCTGCCAAATAAATATAACTGGTACATATGCACCCATCTGAGCCAAGCAGGGTGGGCAATTAACAAAATCATTTAATTCATTCTTTCCAAGCTCTTTGCAGACAAAAGCAATTGGGACATTCCAGTCAATAGCTGTATACAAGAGATTTACAGATCTCTTAAAGGAACAGATTACTGCAGGATTTTATACGTTTGAAGGGGGTTTTTATCTCTGCTTGCAGAGGAACAGTGTTAGGGGTTATGAAATATCTCTGCCTACTCCAGAAGTACACCTTGCATTAGTAGAATAATTTGGTTAATGTGCTGCATTTGAAGAAGCCCAGCAAGGGTCAGGTAAAGGAGCCACATGAGCAAGCTTCACTGTCACTCCTTAAAAGCTGCAGTCTGCTTCATCGTGTCCATATTTTACAAACGTGCATGCTGGCATTCCTAACATTTATGGCAGGTTGCTAAATGCAGAAGATTGCTTAAAATAACCATCAAGCACTTAGCCCAGCCTAGCTTTCCTGAGACCTAGAAGCATTTTAGTGGGACAAAGAACTAGCAACATATTTGAAACTCAAAGCATTTAAAATCAGAATACTTTTGCCAACAGTATCATGTCAAAAGGGCTTCAAACAGTCTGCCTAGGATCTTGCAGAGACCACTACCAGTTGTTATGGTTTCTCTTGTTGCTATATACCTGTTTCTTTGGCTTTGGGACCAGCTTAGACATGTGACAGCAAAGCAGCAACTGAAACATTTTCTGCTGGAAAATCCCCACATATATCACAAAAGAAGAAGAAAATAACAGCATAATAAAAGCTTTTGCATCCTACTACTGAGAAAACACATAGTACTTGGGTTGCTCTTTGGTTACCCTTGAGAAGAAACGTGGGGATCCATCCTCTGTAGGAGCTCTCAGAGCACAACACACTTGCAAGTCAGGACAGATCTCAAATACTTCCCTCCCCACCTCATTGAATTTCTCAAAGCTGAACACTGATGTAAAGATGAATGGGATGAGGCTGCTCAGCAGAACATGGCATTCTCTGGGATCTATTCCCAGGGAATGCAAATTGCCAGGTATCTGCTGACGAGCTGGGAGAAGCCAAGGTGATCTCAGAAGCAATCAGTGTGACAGGTTGGCCCTGACTCTCCTTCCCATGGAGGTGACCTCCTCTAGGAATGTGGTGCCATTTCTGACTTGTGGGAAACTATCTGTGGGAATACCAGCAGCAGATCCCAGCAGCCTTAACAGCAATTTGTCAATTCCTGGGAGAGTCTCAAGCCAAGAGTCAAGGATGGCAGGGTCTTCCTAGATCCTTATGTTGAGGATGTTTCCCTCAGCATTGCCAATGCATCCAGTGCTGTGAGATGAAGCTAAGAAGGAACCACAGGGAGACTCACAAAATTTATCATCTCTTTAGCAGGCAAAATTTGCCTTTATTTCCTTAGCCCTGGACAGTGAAGATTTGGGTGTTGTTCCAACCTCAGCAATCACAACCAACCCACAAAGAACAGAGAAAACAGAGAGGGTCTCCCTCTTACATCATGGTGTGTTTGGGGTGCTGGAAAAATCCAAAGGAGGATTAAAAATCTGGGGAAATGCATCAAAGGGAAGACTAGATGGCAAAAAAGGAAGGGAAGGGTCTTTGGCCATTGGAGAACCTTTCATCTCACCACAGTCAGTTGGGGTTTTTTTTGGTTTACCCTCAATCTTTTAACACGGAAAAAAGCATCATTCTGAAGGGGAAAGCAAAGATATTTTTTATCAAGTAGGTTACAAAAGTGTAACCCCCTTGCTCCATGAAACAGGAGAGGAGGTGTGTCTTAAAGCAGCCCTGAAATGAATTGACTTGGAAAAATGAGGTGAGGATGTGCACTGACCATTTGACCATTTACAACAGTCCAGAAACATCCTTTGATTTGCCTCTAGCAGAGGACAGGAAAAAAAGAAACAAAGAAACAACAACAACAACAAAAAGGCAAAGGAAAAAAAAAAGGCAGTCATAGGGACAAAAGGGACAAACAGCCCTTTCAGGACATCAGCCTGAAATAGTTTTCACGTAATCATTGTATCCTACAAAGGAGAAATAAATCTGAGGGACAGCAGACAGGACACAGCAACCCAGACAAGCAGAGGTCCATTTTCTTCCCACATTGTCTGTCTGAAATAGCTTTGTGAGGGCTTCATGTTATTTGTCACCTCCACCTACACACACTTCCTGGGGAAGGGCACAAATAGAGACTGGCATCCCTGAAAATTCTTCATAACTGTCTGATACCAGCAGCATCTGATAACCTCTGTGGTTTCCTGCAGAAGGGAGATGACAGGCAAAACAGAGAGAGAAGCAAGAGCATCCTGAAGGTTTGAGGGGGTATGAAGGTGGAGCAGGTAAAGCCAGGGATAAAATGAGGGAGGATTGATCAGTTCCAGAAAAATGAGGGTTGGGGTAGATGTTACAGCAACCTTGAGGTGAGGGGAGTTGAAAACTGGAAGGGCAAGTCAGAGCAAAAATCATGCTTGGAAGCTGCTTGTGCCAGTTAGATGTTGATTTTCTCTTAAACCCTTTTCGGTGGGCAGCTGTCTGAGGCCAACCCTGCACACACCAAGAGTAAAATTTTGCCACTTAACTGCAGGGCAAATCCCATCTGAAGAAGAGTTAGGCAGAGAGCAGAAAAAGCCCAACACAAACCACGAGCCACTTTGCAGCAGAATGCATTCAAATTCATCACTTCCAGTGGTCAGCTGGAGATCCTTTGGTCACAGTGCTGGACTGGAATCACCACAGACAGGAATAATGATGCTCTCCAGGTATTAGCTCAGACATCACATGTCCAATGTCTGGATGATTCTTCCCCAGGCTCTGGGCAGTCAGTGCCACCTGACAGAGCAAAGAGTCCACCAGGTTTCTGATGATGGCAGCACAAATTTGTCCCTTCCTCAAACTGAAGTCTTTCTGCAGGCTTTTCTCAGCCTGGCCATAAATCCCTCTCCACACTAATTTACTGTGCTGTGCACTGTGAGTTCACAGGAAGACAGCTTCGTAAAAGAACATGCAACCACTCTCATGCCTGCAATGGCATAAACAAGATTTACTGAAAAGAAGGATGAGGACTGCAGGCATAAAACCAGTGGGAAGTCACGTCTCGTGACAAAATTAGTACAATGACAGCCACTCTGAAATTTGTCTTTTCTAGCAAAATGATGAGGTAACCTGAAAGTCTCCATGACAACACAGCCCAACCTTGCATTACAAGATGCTTATGCAAGAAAGCATCTAAAAGTATAGTGCCTGGGAAAGCCTTCCAACAAACCAACCCCACAGGGTTTCAGCTGCTTCCCCTATCTCATTCATGTTATTTTCCATGTATTTGGGTTGTGGTTTTTTTCTTTTCTGAAATTTCAGATAAGAAAGGAATTTTACACAGTCTTCTGATTGCATGGCTGCTTGCTATTTTAAATTGAAGAAGCATGCACAGAAATGTTTTGAATAATAGAATCATCATAGAATGGTTTGGGTTGGAAGAAACCTTAAGGATCATCTAGTTCCAAACCCCTGCCAGGGGCAGGGATGACACTCAGCAGATCAGGGTGTTCAGGGTCCCATCCAACCTGGCCTTGAACACTTCCAGAGATGGGGCATCCACAGCTTCTCTGAACAACCTGTGCCAGTGCCTTGTTATCCTGACAGCAAAGAATATTCTCCTAACACCTAACCCAAATCTGCCCTCTTCTAGTTTAAAACCAGTCTCCCTTGTCCTATCACGATCTGCCTGTGTCAAAAATCATTCTCCTTCCTTTTTGTAAGCCCCTTTTAGTACTGCAACACAACACATTTTACTCTGGTCAGGGTATTAAAACCTCACATCTTAATTCATTTTTGTTTTTCCAGAAGAGCTGTGTTGGTTGTCAGTCCCCACAGCAGTGGACAGCAGAAGTGCTGTTCTTCATGTTCTTCACAGTGCATGCAATCTGAAATATGAGCTATCAAATTTAGATAGAATTTGCTTTAATACAAGACTCTTCTACAGCAAAACAGGGAGTGCTTTTACATCAGAGGGGCTCTGGCCCACGGCAGGATACAGCTTTCTACATGAAGATGTCTGATGCCACTGAAGATGCACCAGGCTTCCCTGCTGGCCTCCAGCTGGAACTCCAGAGGAGACCAGGGCACCTACAGGTCTTGTGTCAAATCCAGCTCTGCATGAATAACAGAACAATCAACAGCAGAACAATCAACACCCAAGTGAGGGGCCTGAGAAATAGTGGTATCTGCCACTACCAGAGTCAATAAATAGTCTTCAAATGCCAGGATTTCATCCCATAAATCTTATCTAGAGCAGATCCTGAACAAAAAAAAAAAAAATCAACAAAAAAGCAATTAAAAAATTATCCAAGTGCCTAATTTAGATCCCATCCCTAGGAAGCTCCTGGACCTTTCAATGCCAGGGTCCATTCTGCTGATTTCAGTTTTACAGGGAAATGGCAGAGGGTCTGAAAGAAGTGCAAGAGTTTGGGGCTTGAAGCTGTCTCTTTTCCTACAGGCTGGCTGAGTTTGCCAGCAGAGCCTTTCACTAGGATCACAGAAACACAGGGGGAGCAGAATATTAAAAGATGTCTTATTAAGTTAACATGACTGGAGAATTATCCTGCAAACAAATAAGCCAGGCAGGGATTATATGAGCTTTAATACAATCTTGTATCAGAGCTGAGCAGTCCCCAATCAAACTAAGTATGGAAAATAGTACTTAATGAATCTGTAAATAAATATCAGCAGGAGAGATGGCAGGGCTAAAGAATACCTTATCAGGGAAGGTCTGATCTCCAAAGGAGGGTTAAAAGGAGCAAGGAAAGATTAGAACTGCTGGAGCATCCCAGTTCCCTAATGGGTATCCCAAACACCCAGGAAGGCACCCACAACCTTCCTTCAGTAGCTCTTACCATGGCCCTTCACCTCTGGCAGTTCCTATGGAGTGTAACAACAGTAGGCATTCAAAACATTCATCGGTTCAAACATGCTTTGAAGTGTCTCCTTTCACACACATTTCACTGTGTTTAAACCACCACAGACACTCCAAGCTCTCCCTGACATTGCCTTTGATTAGAAGGGTGTTTGCCCAGTCCCACAAACAAAAGCTGTGCACATTGAGGGAATGTGGGAAAAGTTACCTGAGCTCACAGCAGCTCACCCAGAATAAGCAAACCTCCCAACTCCAGCCAAGCCAGATAAAGGGTATGCAAAAGCTCCACAGAGGCCAGAACTTCAGGTGAGTCAAAGAGGATTTAAAGTTTAGTCATTCTGCTGCAGGGGAAGGTGAGCAGATGCTTTCCCTGGGAGCAGAGTTGGTCATCCTTCTGTTGTGGGACAGCCCTCCACAATAAAAACATTTTAATGGTCTGTTGTGGATCCCTCTCATCCCTCTGGCCACATCCTGTTCCTCTGTGATCACTGCTGACACAACCAGGCTGTGCAACCATCTGAGTACCTGCCCACAATTCTGTTCCTTCTGGAAATGATTCTGCCATGGCTGTCCCAGCATCACTCCGGGAAATTCAAAAACACCTTAAAAAGTCTGAACAGCCAAGACAAACAACCTACACTTCCACAAGCTGCATCATTATTCCTCCCTTAGCTCTTCACTACAACAATCTACCACTACAGCAGTCCTCCTTTTCCAGCTACTCTCTGGAATAACTTCTGCTACTCCAGAAGCAGCAGACATACAGATAATTTTCCCAGGAAGAGGGGGGAAAAAAACCCCAAACAAATCTGAACAGTCTCCTATTAGAAAGTCTAATTCCATTTCTATGATTAGCATAATACAACTGTGTACAAACCCACAACTTACAGGGCAACTTTACACAAGCCACTGAGCTGGAAAGTCAAGCAGGGAATCAGCAAATAAACAAACAGATTACTCTTTTTATTTTGTTTGAATAATTTGTTTCAACAAGGCTTTATTACATCACGCCTCATTATGGATACTAATATACCAAGGTCCTCAAGGAAAGCTCACAGGTTAACATCCCAATTTCCACATGCAGTACAAAAGAAATAATATTTTGGAAGCTTCATACAA
Organism: Fringilla coelebs; assembly: GCF_963513975.1. NCBI lineage: Eukaryota > Metazoa > Chordata > Aves > Passeriformes > Fringillidae > Fringilla > Fringilla coelebs. The sequence continues at coordinate 5,970,246 of NC_140028.1, read as the reverse complement.
CCCTTATTTATCAGTAAATGTCTTACACTGTTACCTTTGTCTCAACTAGACAACTGAAACAAAAGGTTGGTGAGAATACAATGCCATCATCACAGGGAAGACAATACATTAATGAAGTTACAGATTATGTGGTATTTCACCTTTTTGTCAACTTTTGACAGCTGATCTTGACACCTCACTCAAAGAGGAGTCTTTAACTCATTTCAATTACAGGAACACAATAATCAAAATTTAGCACAATAATGAGCCAACGTCAAGACTGACTGACAGCTTGGAGATTTGAGATGTCTCCTTGCACAGAGAACAATATTGATCTACAACATCTATTTCCCAGCCTTACTTTATCCCTTTATCCTATTCAAATGCAAAATAACTTTTTCGTTTCTAAATCTGTTTTTCTCTATCTTCATCCTTTCCTAGTTCAAATAACTTACCAGTTTCAGCAAGCTTGCTCTTCTGGGTGGTGTCTCTTAAAAATAAAAAAACCTGCCTTAGGAGGCAGAGTGTTTATAGGAGAAGCTCCACCACAATCTAGATTATGTTAAGTGGTGGGAAGGACTAAGATCCCAAGCATGCCCATGCATATTCATCTACACCCACAGCATCCCTGGCAGCATTAGGTGAACTGGTCCTGCTGCAGGTGGTGGCTCACGTCAAAGCATTCCGTTCATGGGCATAATTTTGAAGCTTGGATTTGTTTTGTTTCTCCTTCTGAAATCAGATGGGGATAGCAGCTGAATAAAATTTTGTTTTGAGATAACTACATTTTGCAATAATGAGATTCTGGTAAAACATATAAAAGACCACAGTGACTGTCAGCCTGAGTTAGATCTGGAGAAACGGCAGTCAGGTGTGCTTGTTGTTTTCTTTTTCTTCTTTCTCTTTTGTGGAACAGAACTAGTCTGCTTTCTGTTTATGTGTCAGACCTGATATTTGAGAAACTGAGAGTCTAAGATTTGAAGTTGGAGCTGTACATGATTAATTCCTCTGGAAAGGCAAAAAAAAATTCCCCAAAACCAACCATACAGCGGGCTTTTGGTGTCTTTTGTAATTTTTTTTTTTTTTTTTTTTGCATTTTCAACAACATGCAGCAGTTTGGGGGAATAAAATTAGCATTAGGGCTGCTTGTTGCACCTGAATTGGGAGAGATGCTGTGTTTCCAGAAATCAAAGGGATGTGATACCTTTCGCCAGCTGAAGTTCTTTATAATTCAGAAATCTTCTGTTTAGAGATAAAAATAGCACCGTGGTGACAGGGCTGCATCCAGTCCTGAAACAAGACAGCACCTGGCAAGAACCTGCTGGTGTTAATGAGGTGATGAGCAAACACCGATGGTATCAGCTGCTCTGCTCCCGGGCAATGTGACTTTTCCTCTTGCCCTCTCTGCACAGAACCACGCAAGCGCCCCATGTCAGGACTTGCCATTTCTTCTGTTTCCCCTGCATTTTCCCATCTCAGGTGCTGAGCTTTTCCTTTCTGCTCCCTGATGTGAGGGCAGGTCGTATTTTCAAAGAAATGCATTTCAAACTTTTGGTTTTTTGGTGTTGTTGGTTTTTTTTTTAACCTTTAGCTCTTTATTTTTACTCCTGAAACAATTTTCAAGTGTTCCCATCCCCTCGTCATTATCCCTCTCCTAGCTTTTCAAGTTTCAGTCACATAAACCAATCTGCTTCTGTGGTTTTTATTTTTTTTTAACAAACAGAAGGACAGAGAAGATAAATTTATCAATTTTTGTCCCCCTGCAGGATTTAATTTCTTTCTTACTGTGCTCTTCTGGATAATTTCAGAGAGGGTTACCTGTGTGCACTTTCACTAGTTAAAAAAAAAAATCCTTCTAACTTCTAACATTTATTTACTAATGTGCATTATTACTTGGCTTAACTACCTCTGTTCCCTCTGTGGTGCTACCTTTCTTTTCTTCCAAGTATATTTATAGGCAGTTATCTCTAGCCTAATTTCATTAAGCAAGGTCTCAGACTCCCAATTGTCTCAGTGTATTTGCACATCCTATTCTTCATAGCTGCATAATTGAGGGCTGAAGCATGGCTTTCCAGCCAACCTGACACCTGGGAAGAGTGTGGAAGAGCTCTCCCTTTTTAGGGAAGCAGCTGTACAGTCTCCTTCTCATGTTTTTCATCCTTCAGCAGGCACAGCCCAGACCCACAATATCTGCTTCCAAAGGAAAGCACATCACTGGTGCTCTGTGTGCCACAGCTGCAGGGCCACAGTAACTCCACTCACAGACCCAAATCAGCTGCTGACAGCTCAGTACTCCAACCCAGAACAGCACCTTTTTATTGGGAATACACCTACATAGTTTCACCTTCACCAGTGTAACAGAGCTTGAATGACAGACTGAGTCACAGAATGCTTTGGGTTTGAAGGGACCTCAAAGATCACCTTGCTCAGATGCCCTGACAGGGGCAGGGACACCTTTCACAGACCAGGTGGCTCAGAGCTCCATCCAGCCTGGCCCTGAGAACTTCCAGGTGTGTGTGTGATTGAAGTGTTGGATTAAACACTTGCTTTAAAAGCAATTCCTGTGTCATTGGCTGTACATGGATTATATCAGTTATGTGGGACCAGAGCCAGGAAGGAAGGAAACAGTTAAATCATCTGCTCTGCCTAAGGTTTTTGGTTGAATTTGGTTTGGGCGCTCCTATGGAGTGGAGATCTGTGTCAGAGAAGACCCCTACACACAAAAACAAATAACCAGGATGCTCCCATTTCTGCTCCTTGGGGAGGTATAGCAAACTGCAGTGAGCAGATGAGGCAATGAGAGCCAACCCCTAAATTGGAGACCAGCTCAGCCTCAGTGCTGCTGTCAGTCAGCCCCTACATCCAACCAAATGACCCAGACCAGAGAGAATCATGGAGATTAAAGGAAAGTAGCATGCAAACACATGCAGTGGCTCATGGCTGAATGTAACAGAAGTTGCTGTTCATGGGAAAAAGATTTTCCATGCAAGTGCTCCATTTTTATCAAAGGACATTGCAGACTACTCTGAATTCTAACCCCTGAAAGGCTGCAATTTTGTACTTAAGAAAGCAGATGGCTGGGACTGGATGTGGTAAAATAATATGGGATAATGAATGCTCTGGAGAAGATTCCTCCTTTCTCATGTGTCCAGATAGTTGTTCAAAGAAATTAAGAGGTGAAGAATGAAAGGCAGATCAAAGGAATGTCATTTTCAATTCAACCATGTGATTAAACTGTAATTAATTGCTGTAGGATGGGGATGAGGGCAAAACTGGCAGAATTTTAAATGGGACAGAACATCTACATAGATACCAGAAGCATCACAGTTATTTTTATTGATGATTAAAACTTTTAATTAAAATAATTCACCCTGTAAAAATATTAAGAAAGGAGGCTAAATCTCACACTGTAGGATTTAAGAGAATTTCCAAATTATGGGCTCTGGACAAGTCCCAGCTCACAGAGCCGATTATTCACATCTGTCAATTGTTAATTCTAACATTTCCATCCTACCCCATGGTTTCAAATGAATAGGGCTGGGCTTCAGCTTCTCTTGGGCTAATTGGAATTTCTGAGCCCCAACCCATACTGTCCTTGTGCCCAGAGCACCCGAGAACTGCAGGTGCTCAGGTCACATTGCTATTTATTACTTCAAAATACATTTCCATGAGCAATTGTATATGCCTATTTGTCAGCTCAAAGCCCAGAATAGAAGATGAACTATATCCAATTATTTCCTGTTGGCCTCTCAGATATAAGAATTTCTAGCTTCTCTTTAAAATAGCTTCTCTTCAAAACTTCTCACCTTCCTGGTTTCCCATTAGCTTGCTACTGACTTGGTTAAAAAAAAAAAAAAAAAATCAAAGCAGCTTGCCATGGAGACATGACTGTATATAGAACAAGTGTGACGTGGGGGAACCAAGCACTCAATGCAGAGATATTATCTTTTTTGGATCAATTCATGGGAACTCCAGAAGTGGTTTCTGTCTCACATGTATCTTTGACCAGTGATGTTAACTTCACTGTACATCTTCATATCCTCAGCTAAGTGCTGAGGCTAATGACTTTAACATTCAGATCAATAATACCTTGAAACAGATTGGAGTCAATTTAGGGCAGGGCAAATTAATATACTGAATCCCTGAGGACCCACCTTGTAGCTCTTCAAAACAGGTTACAGCACAGGCATTGTACACAGCCTGCCTTGATCCTGCTGCTCTGATTCTGGGGACACTGCTCCCAGGCAAGACAGAACAAACCTCCTTCCTCTTTAATTTGACTCCTTAGGGTGCCAATTAGCACAGGGTGATAGGCACACCAGTGTGGTGAGAAATCAATTGCATGCCCAAAGGTAGAGCTGAGCTTCATTTCCCGCTCACCAAAAAAAAAAAAAAAATCATGCAACTTTGTTACTGCAAAAATTAGACCTCATTGAAACGGCACAAACTTGAACACAGCTAACTTTTGTTCTTGAAGTTTGAGTGGATTCATTTTCTGGCTGCTATTAGATTGAACATTGTAGAGATCAAACTTTATTTTCAAGTGGAATGCTTTTTAGTAGGTCTGGTTAATTAGTTTCATCACTTTCTCCTGCATATCTTGTGGATTTGAGCCTACAGCAGAAGCAAGTGAGAGACAGCTAAAATCATATTTATTACTGACATTGCGGTGTGGGGGAATGCAGCAGGTTACACTGCAGCAGTAGGAATTGCTCCAGAATGACTCCTGGACCACACATGGCTTTCTCTTGTTTACCTTGTCAGTTTTTTCTCTTTAAAATTGTCACCTGCAGTTGAATCACCCACCATCAGTTACATAGGATCCATTTTGATGGCTAAGGTGTGCCCAACACATGATTAACCACAAGCTGTTGCTACCCTCATCCAGCTGTATTTTCCAACAGCTAATTCCTTCCTCCTGCTGGAGCTCAGGATCCCAAAACCATCTCTGATCCCTTTGTTTTGCACATGAGGATAGCAGTACTGTTACCTCTGTACTGCAGGTGCAGCCATGTGTATTTACACACAAACTGCAACTGCACCCATGCCAGAAACCTTCTGCAGACTCATCTACGAGCTGCACTGATTTCTTTCCTGGTGTTCAGAGGGCTGGGTTGGGCTGAACAGACCAGGTGCTTCCTTCCAGCTACCAACACATTCCAGTGTTTTGCTGGACAAAAGATACATATAATTCCCAGCAACATGCTCTGTGCTTGCCTATGCTGTACTGTGAGCCAACAGGATTTCAGGATGAGAGACCTCAAAACCATGAGCTGAAAATTCCTTCTTTTGCTCCCATTTTATCCATGATGCCCCAGAAATAACAGGAGTGGCTCCAGGCACTTAAGTCACTGCATCCTTCATGTCCTGTGTACAGTTTTTGCTTTGAGGGGTGAGTAGCTGAAGGTCTAAATGATATCTAACCTGGAGAGGACACAGAAGTTAGCAATTCCTCCAGTGTTACCAAAGAGGTTTTCATGGAGAAAACATAAGGGAAACTTAAGCACTTCAAAATGTATTTTCTGTATCCAGGCTCCTTACAAAGGGCAGCTGGAGCAGTCACAGTGATGCCTTTCATTCAAAAATTCAGTGAATAATCTATTCACAATCACATGGCAGACTCTGAAGATTAGTTCCCTTGCCCTGCTTCTGTTGATCTTAACCCACATTTCCTCTCCCTTAATCTGCCCAAAGGGTTTTTGTTTTGAAATACTGAGGGCAGCTTTGGAAGTGGTGTGCACCTCATTTTGAAGTTGGAATTTTGGAGATAGAGTCTAAAAAACACTATGTGAATCCAGTGACCACAAAGAACTCCCTCCGTCTTCCCCCAACACTTCCTTAATTTGCATTTTCTCCCTTAGGTGCTCAGTGAAACAAAGAATGGAAACATTTTCCCTTCTTTGTCCCAAGGGGAGATTGACCATTAAGCAAAATGATCACACTCATTCTCTTAACCTAAGAATTTATCACTATTTAAATAAAAGTGAAACTGCTTCAATTAACTACAAAAGGGGAGCTACTCCACAGTGCTTTTTTGAGCAATATCAGGTGCTTAAGCTCTTTGCCTCAGATTTGGAGTTCTGATTCTCTGTTCCCTTTAGGCAGAAGAAAGAGTTAAATCTCTCAAACCTCTAACTACTGATGTGTTGGATGAAAGGATGTTATACCATCTCTATGTGTCCTGCTCTAGGACAGATCTGTAAAGGGTACTCCAAGCCTTTCTACCAGACTGAGAGATACAGGGAGATGATCACCATGAGAGAGTGTTGATTTGGTTAAACATTTAAGTAAATTAGGATTTACAAAACTGGGACACTTCTAAACACCTTCAAGAGAAGAGGAGTGAGTGCCTTAGGAATTTACCTCCTGAAACTCAGTGTCTGCAGCCTTGGTACTTCCAGAGTAAGGCAGCTGAGCAGAGATTTACTGAGCAGAGATTTACTGGGCAGGCCCCCCAAAGCAAGCAGGTACCAAGGTTTACTTACCGAAGTCCTTCTGTTGCCTTGTCTCTGTTCATCATTAGTTTTCCAGAGCTGGTCTCTCTGCCTTTGGGGTTTATTTCAAGTAGCCATATGCTGTTAACAGAAATAGTTCTCTGCACTAGTTGCCTTATATCTGAGGAGTGTGAAAATACTGTTCTACCATGAAGAGCAACTAATGCTACTGCCCATTTGATGTGGTATTTACTGGCTAGTTATTCCATGTGACTGTCCTGGGAAAGTGGGAATGAAAGCAGCTTCTCAGCTGTGCACCAGAAAAGCTGGATATGGTGTTAGCAAGTATGCTTTACTGAGGTTTTATCCCACAAGGCTGATTATCATTCATTTTTCATAATGATCCCAGCTAAACTTGTGATCTAACATTGATCAGATTGTTCTCTCCATCCTGCCTCTGACGCAGAACTGCACTCAGCTGGTTGTTACTTAGGGCTGTTACCTTTTAATTTTAGCCAGGAGGGAAATTCTTCTTTCTAAATGTGTTTTTTTTTAACAAAGCTCTCTCAAATGGTATTTCCACTATCTTGGCCATGCACACAGGTAAAAAACCTCCCTCTTTTCATCTCATTTCTGTTCTTTGGCTACCACAGGTTTCCTTTTGCACATCCTAATCTGGGCACATTGCTCTCATCGAGCTCCCTTTGATCATTTAATCTTCCTCTACACACCAGAAACAAGATCTTTTAAGCAGACTGATAATTTATGCCCCCTCCATGGAACTGTCTCATTAACATCTCAAAACCAAAACAGTTTCTGTGGTCCTTCCTCTGGACTGAGCTCTGAGGCACTAACTGAGGCACAGTGCTGCTCCCAGCTTTCCTGCAGGTGATGGCATCCGCCTCTTCCTCTGCCAGGATGAGCAGGATGCTGCCAGATTAGGGATCCAGCTTTGCTGCTCCTCAGTGGTGCCATCACATCCCATTCAAACACTGGCAGAGTTGTAATCACACAGGGGTTGAAAATCTCAACTTATCTAACTCACCTGCTCTTACCACCAACCAAATGGATAATAGTAAATGTTTTGTTTCAAAGGTTGCCAGTCTCATTAAGATTTTTTTTCCCCTTTTTAAGTTTCTCCAGTGACTCCATTTGCATTGGAAAATATGTGATTTTAAGAATCTGACTGGATGTCTGTGAGTTATTTGAGTAATTTTTATACCAAGGCTTGAAATGAACAAACTTTGCCTTCTTTGTTAGATGAATATACAGTCAATGTCTTTGTATCTGGGATTAACATGTGAACTTTGAAAAAATATTACCCAGAGTAATACTGAGGTCCAGGCTCCATCCAACAAGTAGAAAACCATGGATTTATTCTCTCTCTAGGGAGCCTGTGCAGCCAGTGGGGACAGCCAGGATCCTCCAGACCTTACGATGAGATGAATTCCTCTAAAGAAGGTTCTGTCTCTCTGTAGAAGAAACATTTACCAAACAGACATGTGCAGTTTTAGGTAAGTATCTGAAATCTAGCAGTATGACTCTGGACTTTGAAGTGAGTCATTAATTTTTACAGTTGAGATTCAAGGATATAAACTTCTGTAAATTCACAAAACATAATAAAATTCTATTTTGGATATAACCATCTGTGATTTCTTCCTTTTCTCCTCATCAGAAAGCTTTTAAACTGGAATGCCTGCATAAACTTTTTTTTCCCTCACTTTCTCTTCTTTTATGTATTTTTGTTTCAGGTATCATGAACAAACTTTGAATTAATTATTTTTTTCCAGAGTTTCCCTTTAGAATCCATTTGCTATGCAGTGCACATCTTTAAAAGGCACTTCAAGGATACCTTCTTGCTTTGCTGTTACACCTTTATAGTGTTGAATAAATCAATAAGGATTTCCTTTGTTGGTGTTCATGTTAAACTTCCTGCATGATTACACCTAAAAGGGAAAGAAATGCTTCCAGGGGAAGCAATGTGCTCTGGCCCCACAAGACTCGCATTTACAGCTGGGTCTAGCAATTTTTTTCTTCCCAGGACTAGCAATTTTTGTTTGCAGGCTGATACTTTTCAGTGAAAAAGATGATTGCAGATATAAACAAGTGATGTGAAGAAATAGCACACAGATGATTTTCCTCACTCCAGTGCATCCTATTGAGATAGAAATTAATGAATAAGTGAGGTCATGGTTTAAATATGGTTCAGATTAGTCATGAACTAAATCTGTTCCTAAGAAAAACTTCCCAGCAGCCTGTGTAAAAGATACCTGATGTTCACCCAGACCTCCTAAAGAGGCCTAATTATCACCTTTTTTGTTTATATGTTTTTTGGGTTTTTTTTTTTAATGATAGGTAGGAAGAAGGACTGCTGCTTCTCAGCATACATTTCCCCTGTCATGACAGCTGATGTGCTGTAACCACCCCATAACAGACCAGGGCTTGTCATTGCCTCTCAGGAATGTGAATTTCCACAGAATTAGTGCAAAAGACCACAAAAAAATAAGTTGCCATCTTTGGCTGAACCTGAAATAACACCATCATTTTCACTGTAGATATCCCTGAAATATTTCAGTCTTGAGTTGCTACCATGGAAAAGCAAAAATTATTACTTCCATGGAGTGTTACTTTCTGGTTTGTGCTTTTTCCTCTGTGTTAACCTCCTTGGTCTGTGTGCTGCTTTTGAGAAGGGGATTTGGGCTCAGGAGAACAAATAGATTTCTGTTTTCTCAGGTCCACTCTCTTTCTTTGATACAGCCTTATTCCCTGGCCTAAGAAATGTTCTCTGCTGAGTCCTATCTACTGCAGCATTCTGCTCTTCCCTGTTGCAGGAAATTTCAAAGCAGAAGTGAAGGTAGAGCATCCAGTCTGGTTGGGAGAGCCCTACAACAGCCAGGCAGAGGGGAGGACGAGGAGAGGAAAGACAGTGGGACTGGGACAGAGCTCCTTCAATCAAACAATCTCAGCTGACAGCAGAGAATGCCAATAGAGCTGGGGAAGGGTCTGGAGCACAAGACTGATGAGGAGCAGCTGAGGGAGCTGGGGGTGTTTATTTTACAGGCTCAGGATGGACTTTCTTGCTCTTTCAAACTACCTGAAAGGAGGCTGTAACCAGGTGGAGGTTGGCTCTTATCCCAAGTAACAATCAATAGGACAAGAGGAAACAGCTTCAAGTTGCACCAGGGGAGGTTTGGATTGGGTATTAGGGAAAATTTCTTCACCAAAAAGTAGTCAAGCTCTGGAACAAGCTGAACATGGGAACAGTGGAACCCCCAACCCTCAAGATATTTAAAATTTGTACAGATGTGGTCCTTGGGGGCATGGTTTATTTAGTGTTTGAATTGGCATTGCTGGGTCAATAGTTGGACTCAATGATCTTAAAGGTCCCTTTCAATCTAAATGATTCTATGATTTGATGTACATTAAATTCAGTGGGGCTGCTCCAGACCAGCACAGGTTTTAATCAGGCTGCCAGAGTGTGTCCCATTGAGTACAGGCTCCATTTAAAGCCAGCTGTGCACCTGAACTGTTCCAATGAAACTGCTGAGAGAGGATGTTTGAGCAGGGTCCATCCTCATTCTGCTCACAGCTGTCATTGGCATCCCCAGGCTTACTCACAGCATACCCACAGTCCCAGGCACATGCTAACCAGCACTGCTCTGTGCATGTTGTTTAGCATGCCTGGCAGGGTTATACATTTGAAAAAGCAACATGTTTGGGAAGGAAAACACCTTATTTAACTTCCTCTTCTGATGTTCAAGTGGTACCTGTTTTGAAGAATGTAGGGAGCTGAATGCTTCTGTCTGCAACATCCAGTTTATGAAAGGATAGTTTTCACCTAATCTTGCTAATGATGTCTGCCATGCCAGTGTTTTGCTCAGAGTAGAAGGAATTGAAGTAGTAAATTTTTAAAATAGCTTGAAACAAAGCAGCATCCATAGCACAGGTGGCAAAAGGCCTGCAAGGCATGAAATGGGGAGGAAGTGTAAAGAGAGTTAGCTCACACAGTTTAAATGCAGGGAAGGTGAGGTTGAGGGAAAATGAAAATCTGAGACTATTTTTCAAGAGAAAATTAGATAAGGGGAAGAGAAATCTCTTCCAGGCTGCCCTGAAATATATTCCAGAAAGTTTTTGCCTTATATTGGTGAGGAAACTTTGATAAAAGGGATAATTTTCCACTGAAAGCCATTTAATCATCAAAAGGCACCCAACAGAACACCCAGGCTACTCTTGGTTCTGAGTGAGCTGTTCTTATTGCTGAGCACTCAAAGGGATTTAGCAAATATCATCAACAGAATTGTGTAGGATCAATACCCTCAAGAAAGCAAGTACTTATAGTGAGAATCAAAAACATCCAACTCGTAGCCACTACCAGGGATATCTCTGGTCTTCCACAGCTGGATGTATGGAAACTTTAACAGATTCAAGATGAAGGTTTTGGACTAGTAAAAAACCCATCTCCTCCAATATTAAGACCAAAGCAATACATAAAACATACAGGATGTCTTCTTCAGTCATTGTGATGTACATAAGGAGATCAAGGTGAAAAACTCACCTTCAGAGGGGAAAAATGAAGTTTTAGTAGGCTGTACTTGGTGAGATGGAAGAGGTCCTCTAGATTCAGCTGCTAACACTGTTAAAGAGATTTCCTTTGGAAACTCTTATTATTCATATATATATATATTTACAGGAAGCAGTGAACTCAAATGATTTAACAAGGTTTCAAGCTGGAACAGGTGGAGAACTTGCTGCCTCTTCCCTGCTGAGACAGATCAAAGGGAAAGCCTCAGCGCCTGGCAAAGGGAGTGGCTAAGAGATGCCAATCTTGTGTTCCCAGGTTTGTAAATGTTTCTATTTTCTCTGTGCAGCAGAGGCCTTAAAGAATTAGTCAGAAATAGGAAAGAAATGCGGTGGAAGCTTGGCCCCTGCACTGATGGATGCAGCTGAGCTGCAGCATAGGGAGGAGAGATCTCCTTGTTCCCAGGGAGGGAACATGCTTCCCCTGTAAATGGTTCTAATTATGCTCTAATTACTGTACCTGGAGGAAATCCTTCAGATGCTTTGCACTGAGGTCTCACCTGTAAGTGTTGATGAACAGCTGCAAGTTGTTGTCAGTCATTAGGCTGCTGATGAAAAAGTCACCAGCCAGCTCAGTGCTGTCACCTTAACAGCCCCTTGGTTTCCTTCATTGACTTTTCTTTGTTCTGCAGTTTATGTGCAGTCTTGACATAGGATTAGATCAGCATCTCCCTCTGAGAGGAGAGGTTCTGGCAGACTGAGGTGCTTCATACAGGGATCTGCAAATAGGGAAGGACTGGTGAGGCACAGGCTGCCTGGAAAAGCTGTAGATGTTCCATCCCTGGAAGCGTTCAGGTTGGATGAGGTTTTTACCAGCCTCATCTACTGGAAGTTGTCCCTGCCCATGGCAGGGGGTTGGAACAAGGCGATCTTTGTGGTCCCTTCCAACCCAGGCCCCTCTATGGTTCCGTGGGGATACACTGAGCATGAGCTGAAATGGAAACAGCTGAATTTGTGCCTTCAGCTGGGACATCACCTGGTCTGGCACCTCTCCCACAGAGGTGATCATTTGGGTTAAGGTGGAGCCAGACAAGTAGAAACTGCAAAGTTTAAGTGCACAGTGTGAATCCTGACCCCTGGCTCTCTGCCATGGGAGCTTTGTCGCTCAGTTTTTACTCCCATTAACAAGACTACAAGATACTACAAATGTGTGAGACATAGCAGTTGCAGGTGGGACATTCTCTTGAGAAGTCTTAATGTTTGATGAAAAATCCTGAATCAGGCAGTTTTTCACCCATTTTGCTGCCACATGTATGAAAGATATGAAATCACAGCAGGGCCTATTGACTCAGTGCAGTATATGCTGACTGACTTTGATCTGGGAAAAGGAGGAGCTAGGATGAAGACATATCCTGAGGTCAGTGCTGTAGCACTGATGGTACAGAATCAGTTCTAAACCAACCCTCCAATCTTTGATTTATCCACTGGAGAATATTTGATAAAATAATTTGGCTTTGAAAAAAAAAATCATAAGCGTCAAATATTCGTTTCTCAGGTTGCTGTAGGACTTGTGTCTAGTATGACCTGTTAGTTTTTATTTGCATGGCAAAGAGACACAGGATATGTGTAGGTGGAATATCCATGGATGTTCTGGTTTTTCAGGAATATGTTTTTGCTTCTGGAAGACCTGGTATGGCTCATGTTAAATCACAAGGATTCATCAATGCTAAAATGGTCCATTTGGCAAGGAGCTCTGAAAGACTGTCATGCTGGAGACCTGGAGGAGTAACTTTCTTGGTCTCTTCGGCTAAGTGCACCTACAAGCATGATTAAATCTATTTGCTCAAGGCCTAGAGACATCAGATTGGAGTTGCACTAAAAATGCTCTCTAGTTCAGCCACAGGTTGTGTAACTGAGTGCTTGCAGAATAAATGTCTTGAAGATAGGAAGTGAACATACAATGGAATACTGGATTTTATTTTTTTTAACTAGCTATGCACAGTCCAGTGCAAAAATGTTCATTAAAAGCAGAGCACAGTCCTGGCATCATCATTGTTCATTCATTTGTGAGAAGAACAGCCCCTGTACCATTCAATAGAAATTACCATATCAAACAGATAATTTTTCAGTCTTCAAAATACTTCTGTTAGCATAGGTTTTGTTCAGATGTTAAAATATTTAAACCATCTCTAAGTGTCACTGGGAAGATTTTTCTGCCCACTGAAGGTCTACAGTGAATGGGTCCTAAGGAGGAGGAGATGGAGAGGCTACACTGTGCTGTGCACACACCACTGCAGGCTGCATCACCCTCCCCAATCCCTCACTAGGAAACACTCCTTTTTCTACACCAGAGGTGAAAAGAAGACCTAAAACATTGCCAGAAATCAACCTCCTTTTATGCCTCCAGACACCCATTGAGCAGCACCACCATGGACCTGATTCTGGGAACACACAGAGAGGCAGAAAAATCGAAATGAGGGTAATGGTTGGGTGGTTCAGCCTTCAGAACCAGAAAAACAATCTAACATCAGGTTTTTAAAGAGGAAGGGAAGCAGAAAGCCACACACAGGGTATCCTGCAGTGCACCAGAACTTCTGGCTGGTCAGTCTGCACAACACCAACAGCACGTGCAGGGCACTGAGCCACAGTGAACATCCTTCCACTGAGAAAACAAAACTCTGCAGCATTCATATAAAATCATGTGTAAACAGAAAGACCTGGGAAGTCAGGGGAGGGCATGAAGCAGGAAGACAGAGAGCAGCAATAATGGGTTTAATCCAGCCAAGGACTCTCTGCCAGTTGGCACTGCTGGCGCTCAGGGCATTAACTGCGCCCGGCGGATTAAGCAGCAGAGCTCAGAGATTGGTTTCTGCTGTGGGAGGCAGTTTCACACCGATGAAGGGCATTTACTTTGAAGCAAAAACCTTGCTGTGTGCTCTGTGTTTTTGTTGAAATAACAACAAAGTGGCTTTAGATATACTCCAGGGTAGCTGACAAGAGAGTTTGACCTGACTTTAACAAAACTTCATCTTATTAAAGGGGAAGGGATGCTATTCACAAGGAGGGAGAGCTCACTGTGCCTGTGTTTGTACAGCTCTTAAGGCAAGAGGGTTCCTGATCCATGACCAGAGCTCCTGGGCATTACAAAATACTAATTATAAAATTCATCAATGTGACAATACAAGTCTAAAACACAAGCTGAAGCCCTCTCAGTAACTTTCTCACATTTGAAACAAACCACAGAAGGTCTGAAACAGAAAATTGTAAAGGTCCTACAAAGGTATCTGAAGTCAAGTTTTGGGTAAGTGCTACAGGACTTGCAGAAATATTAGGTAAGATTTGTTGTAATTCAGCAAAATAATTAATTATGCTTTGCTGTGTTGTAACAAGTAGTTAATAAAATTAACTTATTTCTTTTCAAAAGACTAAGAAAGAAATGAAGATTAGCCAAAGATTCACTCTGAGTGTAAACATGATGGAGAGATGAGTGGATGAGTTGCTCAGAGCTGTGCTTTTTCCCAGCCTCTGATCTGATACAAGACCCTGCATAGGATCCTTGCCAGCTGGGAGCACCATGTGTTGTGTGGCTATGGAGAGTGTGCAAGAGGTTTTGTCAGGACTTTGAATGTTTTGTTGTTGATGATCTTTTTTCTGTTTTGCTTTTAATGAAAACCACAATTCTGAAAGTTATTTTCTCCTCCATCTGTCCCTTATTTTATGAAGAAATGAGGTTATGACATAGATATTCTCAAGTTTAGGAATTTGTTTCAGTTGCATGTTATACAAGGGGATCCTTTGAGCTTTATTCTGCTTTTCTTGTGGGAAAAAACAAAAAAAAAAAAGCTGCTCCTATCCTTCTATCCAGAAAGTAATTTCTTTCAGTAAAAAATATCCTCTACTACAGGCTCTGTTTTAATCTGCTTTGTTGTCTGCCCACTCCAACTCTTTCCTTTCACTCTGATGTCTCTTGGTATCTGGGGTCCTTGGACTTTGCCCTCAGATTTATTGGCTTGCAACCCTCCACTTGTTGGCTTTAGCCAGAATCTCCTTTCCTTCATTGTGGTCCCTGCACAAAAAGCAGCCCTGAAACCAGCCACAGGCTTTCTGTTGTCATCACTCATTCTCTGTCAACACCTTCTGCTGTCAACACCCTTTTTCTCCAGTTTTCCAGAGATAGGAGGGACGGGATTGAATTCCAGATTCAAGCACCTACATATAGATGTCAGCATGTAGGTGTCCAACTTTCCCTGGAGTCAGCAGAGATTTGGCCAATCAGTCAATCAAGCCTAGAGAAAAGTTCATCTCTCTTCTAGGTCTCTCTGTGCATGTTAACACTTACCTGATGGAGCTTCACCCAACTGATGTGGATGGTGGCACTCAGGAAGACCTTGAGTCCTGTGATAGTCCTGTGAGAGGGTCAGAAGGACCTGCTCAGTGTGTGGGAGCTGCAGGTGCTACCCCTGATTATGGTGAGCTCCCATGTCTTGGGAGCTTTTTTCTTCTACCATGTTTTACAAAATTTGCAAACTTTGGTATCTGTTTCCAGCCAGCCAAAAGACACATCTGTGTCTATAATTAATATTAACAACTGGATTTTCAGGTTCTCTGTGCATTAGAGCCTCTTGAGGAAATGAAATAGGTTGGCATCTTTGTTTCACATAGAAAAAAAAATATTTCTTCTCTTCTCAGGTTTCAGAATGACTGAAATAGTAAAACACACAGAGACACATACACACCCTTCAGTTTTAGGCACACACCCAGCATAAAAATTCAGCCAGGATAATTAAACTTTGGCAAAGTTACAAGTAACAGAAATGAGGACAAGTCTTGCATAATCTTAACCCTATCTGGCTTGACTAGCTCAGTTATGATGATAAAAACTTTCCTTCTATCAAGGACACACAGTTCTTTCTCCTCCTCTATGTTTTCACTGACTTCTCAAGGAGAAAGGTCTTTGTTCTTATCCCTTACTGTTAAAAGCAAAAAATGTCTTTTCTTGCCTAAATAAATGAAATGTCAATCTTCTCTCTGCTCTGCCAGTGTAATTCCACTTATTCCATCTGACCTCCTCTTAGGTTACCCTTGTGTGACCCACATGACTTCTCAAATCCTCACCTCTTTCAGAGATTTACATGGATCTGTATTGGTTTCTTTTCTGCTTGTACTTCCCCATCACCTGTACATATGTATTTATCTAGATTTTTTTTCATGCTCTACACTGATAATATCTTTTTAGGTCAGCAACCACTGTTTTGTTCTGTTCCCACAGCTTTCCAATGCAATCCCTGCACAAGACCCGTCTTCTAAATGCCAGTGCACAGATACCAATAAAAGACAAGAAAGACATGTACAACTAATGGCTACAAACAGATCTTAGCAAAAGTTTCAGCTAAGACATTCCAGCCATCAAAAATGTGTTATTCTTCCTATTAATCCCTAGGTCAAAACACAGTTTCCTAACCTTTACAATTAAAATGCAGCCAGACCTGATAATGAATCACTGGGTCTCTCTGCAGAAACTAATCACCTCTCACAGAGCATCTCTTCTCATTGGCATTCCCCTTGGCTCAGGAGTGACTCACCAGCTGCTGAGCTATGAACTTTGAAATGTTTACTTTCACACTGAACATTTTGGCCTCTGTTACAAAGGAAGAGTGAGGACAAGACAGAGAGACCAACCACTCCGTGCCAGAAATCTCACCCTCAAACATCACAACAATCTGACAGTTAAAACCATTTTAAAGTTTTTGAAAACCATTATTAATTAACGATTTTCAAGGCTCCTATATGTGGAAATAAATGAAGATAGGCTACTCTGCTCTGCCTATAGGAGCTTATAATCAAAGTGAAAATCAGCAAAGATTTCTGCTTTTGCCTCAGTTTTCTGCTCTCCAAGTGTGTGTGGGACAGGACCTGCTCTGGGCTAAACCTTCTAGCAACAAGTGAGTGATTTATGGTCAGAGACCTCCCCTGTAGCTAAAAATAGAAAATATGGGGCAAAACAGTGACTGTCATTATTTGTGTCTCCAACAAAAAGGGAGAAAAAGGGAGAAAAACATGCTGGAGTAAAGAAGAGTAAGGGCTGTTTGGTTTTGATTTATTTCTCGTAGATTTATGGAAGTATCAAATTTAAGCAGCTTTTGAGATTAGAGAAATTGATGAACTTTATTATTAAATCATACGCAGACATTTCAAAAATGGTGTTCTTTCTGGAGTAGCACTGATACTTTGTGGAGATGACATTTTAAAGACTGCTTAAATATCCTAAGTGACCACACTTCTCATCTAGTGATTCTAGTCACTTCCAATCCAAACCATTCCATGATCCTATGTTTTTGGGAAATGTCTGAGATCAGACTGAATTCTCAAGCAAAAACTTGTTTGCTGCAACAGTAGAGGCTGGCTGTAAATTTTTATAAGTTCTGGTCTAAACAGAAATGGCACATCCTGAATCCTCCTGTCAGTAAAGGGAAATGAAAAAGGACCACCAGAGAGGAGGCTGATCACCTTCTGCAGTTTTGTACCTAGGCCATTCTAGGGAAAACAGGGCTCCCAGTCTGGAAAGAAGAGGAGACTTAAACCTAACAGTAAGTGGTTTTGAGAAGAAGTTGGAGACCTGGAAAGCAGAAGGTGAAGATCCTGACTGGAGAAAAGACCCTGAGAATGGAGAGAGCCCTTGGAAGTGGGACAGATGCATGAGGCCAAGTCCAGGGGGACAGTCAGGGACCTCACCACTAACTCCCAAGGGCTGTACATGTGAGCACCAGCTCAGTGCAGACTGACATGACTTCCTTCCCAAATATCCCAGACCAGCAGCAACCTCCCTCCAGGGAAGAGAAGATGAATCCTGATGAATGCAAGCACTGTGTGGCCAAGTGCATGTGTGAGTCCGGGATAATGAAGTAGGGTAAAAATTCCTGTCTCCATGGCTCTTAAATAGACTCCAGCAACAAAAGACACTACAGGTTATAGAACACTTCATCTTACCCTTGGCAAACTCTCACAAGCTTCATATATCCACCCCTAAAAATGTTACTATGGCTCTATATTTGGGATTATTTCAACAGGAATTAATAGCCCAAAGAAAGCTTCCCAAAGAAGGACATATTAGATAGAGTGCAAGGCATGTGAAAGATGCACATTCCAAACATTGCCATGATGATTCTCCTTATTATCCCTCACTGTCTATTCTAAAAGGATCTTGTAATCCATCTCTGGCAGATCTGGACTCCTGTGGGATGTCAGTGACACTCTGTGTGTGTGCTTGCCTGGGGTACAAGGCTTAAGCCTGCAGGGAACATGTCTAGGATCTAACCTGACAGCTCCCATGTCATAAATAATGGACTGATCTGAATGACAGATGCTGGCACAGCTTAATCTCTTTGGGAAAAGGTATTCCCTGCACTACTAAGGATAGCAGGCAAACCCTGCAATTCTGAGTGGGAAACACTGAAAACTCACATCCTTATTCTTGCCTCAGCTTTGAAAAAGATCCCTTCCTCATTGCTCAAGTTTTAGGGCACTTTTAAAAAATCCTTTTCCCCTAGCAGTCTGACTGGCACACAAGTGCAGTATTGCTTTGCACCCAGGGAAGAACACAGGGTTGTAATGTCATTGTTCTCCAGACCTGTCCAACAGGGGGGGAAGGGGGTGGGGGAAAAGAGTTGGGGTTAGGGTTAAGGTATTTGGGTAGTCTGGGTAAGACATCCCATGGGACAGAGCACAATGCATCTTTATCACTGATTAGAGTCAGGCAGGACCCACAGTCTGAGATGCAGACTGTTGCCATTCTGCTTGGGATCCTTCCCCTCAGCATTATACTTGAATGCATGCAAGCAAAGGGACTCACAGCTTTTGGGTACCTTACTTTTAAATTTTTTCGTTATTCATTGACAAAGCAAAATATTAAGCTTAACTTTCTGAGGCATTACACATTTTTTTTCTTCATTATTGGGCTTTGTGGCTAGCAGCTCTGAATTTTTGAAAAGGTGGTAAGTGCTGCATCCTCTATTGCTCCCCCCAGCAAAAAGCCTCATGTGCAACCTGCTGCATGGCTGTAAGTGGCTTAAGCTAAAGTCATGATACCAAAGTTTACAGTGTGTTCATAAACCTGAACCATGATATATTTGCCAACTATAAATAGAAGACTGTCAACCAGATAAAAGCAATCTTTTCTGAAAACACTTTCTGCTGCTCACGGACAACTTCCACAGTCATTATATAAAAAATGGATAGAAACTACTGCTGCTAACCAAAGGATTTAAGCTTCTTCAATAACTTGCACACCGTCTTACTGACTTGGCTCTTTTTTGTTGTTGTTCTAGAGATGTTGATAAAAACAGTCAGCAGCCAGAAAAATCTGTATAAAATGAGATGCTGCTGTGGGCCAGCATACAGAATCAAGTCTACCCTGAGACTCATTTGATGGGCGAGTGAGCAGCAGCTAAATCAAGCAGCCTGTGTAATGTCATTGCCTTGTCTTCCTCTGTACCTAATTCAGCACATCACTCCTCTCCCTTAGTAAAGACAAGCATCCTGTGACCCTTGCTGTGCAGGACTTGTTCTTCACCATGTTACCTGATGACTTTTCAGGCCTTGGTCCAGTAAGCAGAGATTTAACAGCAATCCCTGCAATTTGATATCTTTTCTCCACTTGCTGTTTTCTCAAATCCCTTGGCATTAGCCCAGGCAGACAAGTGTGAACATGAATGCTTATTGACCATAGTCTTGTACTAAGTTGATTTTAATTTCTGGAGGCAAGGGTGTGCTTTTCTGTTCAGTTATTGAAGCAGATACAAAATGGCCCAGAATACTTACTGTTGTGATAATTCACCACAAAGGCAGCAAAAAATACTTCTGTATGTAGTTTATTTTCCACATGTGAATGACTGAATTAAGTCTGGATCAAGGAGTTTAACAGCCACTCTGTGTCTTCCTTCTGTTCTGTTAACATAGCATGAAGAAAGCATGTGACTGATGTAATTACATTTACTGAGACCTTTGACAGGTCTGTAAGCTGAGGAGGCTGCAATGTATTCATGCCTTGCATTTTCATGGCATTTTTTCATTTATAGAATTTCTCCACATAAATATGCTGTGGCTCTTGATCCCTGCTGCTATCTCTAGCATTGTTATTTGTGGGGGGTTTATGAATCCACAATATAATATATACTGAACACTGCATAAAATTCTCTTGTATCAGGAAAAAAAAAAGCAGTAATACAGAGACACAAGAACACCTGCTGTTGTGAAATCTCATTTTCATTTTGGAAACCATTTTGGAAAAGCTATCTGTGTACAGAAGTTAAGCAGCCTTCAATAGGTGCAACAGAATCCAGTCTGAAACTCCACTGCCTGTGTTGCTGTTGGTTGCACTTTGCCTCATGGACTCACTTAGTGGGAAAGTAGGAAGGAGAGAAGATACAAAATAATAATGGAAAAAAAAATGCACCTGGGATTTACTCAGTAAACATAACTGAAAATTAAGTGAGTGGGAGGGCTAAAGAGAAAGCCTGTGTTCTTCATTAATATTGAGAGATGCTATTCTGTGAGAAAGATCAGTCTTGACCACACAAAGGGGCCAGTTCCACAGACTGGATTCTGGAATTACATACTTCACTGCATGGATGGAACTCAGCTTCTTAAAGGCCTGGATGCTACCCTCAAAAGGCTCCTTCCTAAAAACTAGTCCTTTCCCCTTGGTGTTCACCATCAAGTTGAACACATCTTCTGAGTGTTCACCATCACCATCTGGTTCTGAATCATGGCCTAAAACATGTATGTGCAGCTTTGCAGCACTTTCTTAGTGCATCTCCCAGTATATGAGCTTCATCCAATTGTTTATGGATAGATATTGTGTAGATATTTTATAGTGCTCTAATATAGTGATGGTCCTGCAAAGCTCAGGATGTAAAGCTTTAAAGGAAATTGGAAATAACATTAGAACTCTATCTTTTAAAAAGGAATGCTCTGTGCAGGTATTTAGAGATGTGTATTGAAATTCAAGAGTAAAATAAACATGGAAAGAATTAAATCAATGTCTTTCTCATCCATGATTCATCCACCTCATATAACAGCCAGTACAGCTCACCAGTGAACAGGGCAGAAAAGATTAATTTCTGTGCTGCAGACTCTGTGTGGGTTTTTGATGGGATTCCCGTAGAGGTAATTTCATGTGAAAATTAAAACTGGTTCCCAAGTCATACAAACTACAGAGGAAACAAAGTCAGAATGCTAACACTCAGGGTAGGCAGATTTGAACCTACTGGAGTGTAGGGCCTTGTGATGTCAAAATTCACTGTGTTCAGTGCCAGCTTGGTACGTCCTAAGAGTTTGTTGAGCAAGAAATCAAGGTCTGAATTCTGACTGTGTATCAAAGAAATTATTCAGAGAACAATCTGGAAAAGGCAGAAGTATTACTTATCTGCCTCATAGGTTTCTTGAAAATAGAACAGAATATCAAACATTTCCTTTCTAAATCTCACAGTAAAGGTCAAGTGCACTAAATTGCTGCAGTTGTACAGAAGCAAGTGGAACAAAAGCAGACTTCACTATAGATCAAACTTGCTCTTTCATACTCAATGACTTTGCATCTTTCCCTTTTAGTACTGGGGTCCTTTACCCCACAGAGACTTTTAGTTCAGACCCAAACATGTTTAGTTTTAATTAATATATTAGCTTAAAAATTAGTTGATTTTATTGAAAAACAAACATTATTTTTAGAGGAAGAACTGCTGGAGTGGAGGGAGCTGTGAAAAAGGGAAGGAATTCAGAATTGCTCACTGAGAGAAAAACTCACGTCATTTATGTGTTTTTGTTTCACAGGCTGTGGTGAGAAAGTCAGCCCTGCTGATTTTCTTTTGCTGTGGGTGCAACCACCTGGCCAGGTAAAAGCACCAAGAAGGGAAAAGCTTGTACCTTCCTTAGAATAACTAAACATGCCTGGAAGAGCAAAGTTTTCAAGATGACATGGAATGGGCAGAGAAGAAACTTGGCTAGGAGGGAGCTGCAGCCTGGACAGGAGGTAGAAGGTGCCCATGTAAAATTGAAGAATCATAGAATGCTTTGGGTTACTGACAAATGTTTGATAATTCTGAAATAAAGCACTGTTCTTATTTAAATTTATTTGAGAGGGGGCAAGGGAAGATTTTTAAGCTGAAAAGCACATTTGATTTAGAAAATTGCAGAATACCCTATGTGGTGTTCTCTAGACAGAAAAATCATTTTGGCTTATGCTTCTTCTACCAGTCTGAAATGCAAGACATTTCCAGTGACAATCTACCTAATTCAAATAAAGCAAATGGTATTTTTCCTGTATAATGTCAGACCATTATTATCCTTTCTCTCTGAAGGTCTGGCATGAACACAATGACATCCAGAAGAGTCTATAAAGTGCTTTGAATATTAAAACAGGGCAAAGGACTGGGATCTGTACAGGGCATCTGCCTAATGGCTCTGCTGAATGAGGATGCAGAATCCTAATATAAACATCCATGTGGAATCATATAACTCATTTTATTTAATAGTTTCATTCGGTCAGATCATCAAAAGTTTTCTAGGAAACAAACAAAAAATTCCAGTGTGTATGACTGCAGAATGTGGCAGAACTGTGCAGAACTAGTCAGCCTGTAAAATACAGAACAGAAAAATAAAGAACAGAACAAAAAGCTAAAGAAAAATAACATTTCAAACAGAAAAAGATATACAGAGCAGCAGTTTAGCATGTTCCCAACAAGCAATATAATCTAATAAACAAAGAGACAACTGGGAACACAGAACTGGAAATAATAAGCAGGGTCATCAAGTCTAAGTCCTTGGAAGAGCAGGCAGCTTTCTGAGAGTCATTAGCTCAAAAAGAGTCTTCAGAGAAGCTCTGCCTTCTCAGTCCCATATTCCCTTCACAGCTGTGCAAACCCAGACACCACCAAACAGAAGAGTGAATCAATGGCATGCCCAAAGTGCTTGAACCTTGTAGTTGAAAAAAAAAAAAAAAAAAGAATAATTTAGGTTCATTAGTGCTCTAGGAACAAATCAGTTATTCAATCTGAGCAAGGCCTACTTTAGACCTGAAAAGGAAACTTTGCCAATAGCAAAGTTTAGACATAGAATAATATAGACACAGAACCCTGCTGTTATCACTGTGTGGATGTTTAGAAATAGATGAAGTGCAACAGTATTTTATGTGTGAAAATTATGCAGGAGCAATCAGTCTGGCATATATTTAAACCATGTGAGATATTTTTTTTTTCCCCTTATTCTTTCTGAACATACAGACCCAATTCAAAGGGACATCCTCCTAACAGGCAGCACTAGTGTTGAGAACAAAAAAGAATCCTCCTTTCAACTACATCAAAAGACGTCTGAGCCACAGCCTTTTTACAAGTGGAAGGGTGCAGATATCATCCAGTTGACACAGCTGCCCAGGGAACACACACAGACACATGCTGTGAGCTACTGAAGATAGTTACTTCAGGATCAAAACTCTCAGTTTCCTGCTGCCTTCTGAGAAATTTCATGCTGCTCAGGCCCATTCTGAGTCTGAGAAATAGGATTAAGGGCATCCATTTGAAAATAGGACACAGGAAAAAAAGTCAAGGAGAGCTCCCAGCTAACAGGACAAGACCAAAACGGGTTAGGTACCTCGAGACTTGTGTCTTTCCCCACTCCCCATTCCCTGCCTTTTCCCTGAGTCATGACCAGACTGAAGTCCTCTGCACAGCAGCCAAGTAGGCAAATGGAAATTAGTGTTACCCCACATGTTTCTCAGCTGCATTCCCCAAACTGCAAGAGCAGCCTCCACTCCCACTCTGGGGCCACCCAGAGCATATCTGGACTGGCCATGACATGGAACAGACCCTACCAAATCCCTCCAGTCTGGATGTGCTTGTGCTTTACTGAGCTTTGCTGCAGTCCTGGTCTCCTACCAGCCCTGAATTTTCCCCCTGAGGTTGAAACAGCAAGTGCCTGTTGCATTAATTTCTTGTTGGGCGATAGGGATGGGAAATGATCCTCACCTGCCTTTGAGACTTGCACAGATTCTGGAACAAATGCACATTTCATAAGCTGTTGGAAGATAAGTCACAGCTTGAAATGTGAAACAGCTGCTTCATGTAGCAGCAAGGACAAGTAGCCCGCGTGGCTTTGTCAAGAATAAATTGTGTTGAACTGATCTAACATCCACTTTTAGCAATGTAACAGGCCTTAAGAATAAAGGAGAAGTAGCTGTCACAAATCTTACCCCTTACTAAGGTTTTCAAAAGGCATGCATGTGGCATTCTCATAAGTGAGCCCCGGCAGCCTGGTCTAGATGAGACTGTGATCGATTGGATGCAAAGCTGGTTTGATAACATATCAGAAAGGTTATCAATGGTGCTTTGTCAGAGTGGAAGGATGAAGAAATGGAGTTCAGCCAGGTCTCTTCTGGATACAGTCCTGGCATATGCTTTCATTAATGAATTAGATGATAGAAAAGAAAGTATGGTTATTAAATTTTCAGATGGCATAACGCTCAGAGACATCGTAAGTGCAGGAGGACAGGGTTTGAATTCGGAATGATTTGGAAGAATTGTATAACATGTCTGGGGTGGGAAAGGGGAAGTGAAGTTCAGCAGGGACAAGTGCAAGGCCACAGACTTCAGCTTACACTATACACAAATAAAAAAATTTGCCATAGCAGCTCTATAGCAAAGTGTGGAATTGCGGTAGATGACAAGGTAAATTCATTGTTAAAAAAAAAAAACAAAAAAGGAAAAAAGAAACTGCCACCATGCAGGAGTGAACAAACAGGGTTATAACATTAAAGATGTGCAACAGTCCTTCCTTTGTCACTAGAAAGACTTCAGATACCATATTATATTGTTTTGAATGTGTCAGCTCAATAAAAAGGTGTGCAGCAACAGTCCAGAGGAGAGGAGGACTACCTGAGATGTAAAGAAACATGGCCAGAGCAGAAAGACTTGCAGGCTCTGTGTTTATATAACTTCAATAAATCTACAAGAAGCTCTTCAACAAGCTTCATGTATTTAAAGGGCTTGCTGTAAACAAAAGTACAATAATCTGTTTTCTAAGTCTCCAGGGAATATGAAACAAAACAAAAACAAAAAGCAGCTTTCTTTATAATTAGAAGTTTCAGTTTGAATTTTTTAACAGTGAGACTTACAAAGCACTTGGAAGATTTCTTCTTAGACACAGTTTTGTGCTAATGGCCTGACCTCAGCTGGATCAATACCTTTGATGCAGGAGTCAGTGCATCCTGCTGAAAGCAAATCCTCATAAATTTCACGCACCAAAGGACTGGAAGTGGGATCTCGTTGGGAATCTCAGCAGCAGTGAGCTCCAGACTGGCTCTGTCTCAAGTCTGGCAATACCCACTGAGTTTCAGTACAAAATCTCAGTGTGGGAGATCTTACTCCATCTGGGCTTTGCTTGTGGCATCAGTTTCTCCCCCTCTTGCTGCCTGAACTGTTCAAAGAAAGTTGTTTGTATGGAAGTGAGAATGGCAACACATTTTATAATTTCCATAGGGTGGCAGAAAAATAAAAAGCTTATTGATGAATGCTGAGATCTTTATTGAACATAAGAAATCAATGGCTGGGATATCACATTTATTTGAGCACCACTGTCTCTTGGTTTGTGGGCAGAACACTCTGGGGAGTCAAAACCCACTCGTTGTATGGCTTAGAGTGATCTTCATTAGATATGCTACTTAGGCTTTCATTGCAGTTTAATGTGCTGAAGGATATGGCAGTTGTCCAAGATAGATTGCTTTGTTTGCCTAACTATTTCCCTAACCCTAAACATGTTTCCCTACACCATTGCCCAGGTGTAGGGAAACATGTTCCAATTGAATGTGCTTCCTGTGGCAGTGAGGAATCATTTGCATTCATTGATTTCTAAACCTGTTGATCCTCTGCATTCCTGTCAGACCTGAGCCTCTTGCACTGACTCAGTGCTGCATCACCTGAGGATTGTCATTGCTGAAGTTGGACTCTTGAGTTCTGAGATGAGGCTGCAGAGCCCAGAGGAAGTCCAGAGGAAGACAGAAGGGCAGGTGGTGTTGGCAGTCCATGCAGCCAGCAGGGACAGTGGCTTCTCTTGATGGGGATGGCCTTTTTCCCAACAGCACATTGACAAGCTTGATACTAAATATGTTCGTCATTCATGTAGGACAGTTGTGCAGTGTCCTTTGTTTTCTGGCAGTCTGCAAAATCACCTTTCCTTTGAAGTCTCCTACTATGCAATATGTCCAATTGATCAACCTCAAGATCTTTAACAGAAGTGGAAAACTGGTTGGTGTCAAAGTCCACTGAAGGTGAATTTAGGATTAGCCTTCCATTTGGGAGCTGGGAAATCTTCTGCTGACTCCAACAGGCATGAGGAAAACAGCAACTGCTTTTTCATTTTGTTTTGCCAACTCAGAGACTACATCACTAGCCACAAGAGCCCTGTTCATAAAACTTAGGAACCTTTGAATTTTTACTGTTCATAGCCATTAAAAACTAAAAAGCTGGATTTCCTGTAAAGGCAAATTGAGGGAGAAATAAGTAAATGCTGGGATCTAATATTTTACATTTATAGTAGCCATAGACTTTAAACATATACTTTTAAGATAGAAGGAGCCTTTGTAAATTTGACTTTGCATAAAACAAGGCAAGTGTTATTCAGTCATACCTTCAGGTGAGTGAGACTATGGGGTTTTCAGATTCAGGGGGTAGAGAATCTGCTGTATCCTGAGGTGAACTCTCCAGCATTAAAAATATGCAGCTTATCTGTAGTCAGAACTTGTCCAGCTTGAGCTACCAGCCTGTGAAGTGTTATGTACTTGTATGTTAAATTAAAAAGCCCTCTGCCCTTATATATAATATTTCCCCGAATTTCTATTTGGAGCTATTTCCACTTGCTGCTTTTACATTTCATTACTGCTCTGCTGCAAGAGTTCAAAGTTTTCCAGTGGAAGCCTTCTGTGGTTCCAGGGGATGATGCTTTCCTAGGCCAGGCTATTTGCAGTGCAGCACAGGGTAAAGGGAAATGCAAGCACAACTCCCATCAACACTGAATGTCAGGTTTAACAATTCCCCTTCTCCCTCCTCCCCCCAGCCCCTGAGTAAGGATTATATCCATGTCTCTTCACCAGGGGCCTATATCCTAGCAGTTTACCATTCTCTGATAATTAACACTTGAAGTTGTAATGAACACAAGCAAAGGAGGATGCTAAGAAACAATACATAAAGTACAACAAGTACAGGATAAGCAGTTTGAGATTAGATTTTAATGCCATCCTTATGAGAACACCGGGATCTACTTAGTGCTCTGCATAACTATGTTATTAACACAGATGCCAGAATACTGCAAAGAATATGAACTACTGGGTTTTCCACTTTGGGAAGTGGGATTTTGGAAGCAATCAGGACAAAGGGAAAGGAAGAGGCAACAGACAGCAAGGTGTCAGGATATATCTCAGTAACATATTCAATCTCCTCAAGCAGCTTGATGGCATGGTCAAATTGCCCTCACTTGCATTAGTTTCCCAGAATTTCTCTTGTTCCCAACAGACTAGAGAATTATAATGGCAATATTGCTACGGTTTTTTAAAGATTTTTTTTTTAACTCACCTTTTAGCTCCATTCACTGTCAGCTATGACAGGTGTATTATTAACAGACACAATCAGGCTTCACAAATTGTATTTGTGGGTTTTGAAGGGAGGATTAGTTAAACAAAATGTGTGAATCCTCATTGGCTAAAACCAAAAGTCAAAGCTTCGAATTGCTGTGCAGTCCCCAAAGAAGCTGAAGTCAGCTTCTCTTTCAGAAATCACTGATCAAGATGCAGAAGGGAAAGGCAGTCAAAATTGGAAATGGAACCTCAAGCCCAAAGCAGCATTGAATCTGAAGGGCTTGACATGGGACATGAGAAATTTGTCCCTCTTATCACCTGTGTAAGATGATGCCCTGGAAGGATTTTGTGTGTTAGGCTCAATCCTCTAAAAAGACCACAGTTACTAGAATTTAATTCTCACACATCTCCAAAACCAGGGGGATAACCTTGTCTTTACTTGGGCCCCCCTGCCCATACTACCTTTTACCTCATGTCCTGTACCAGGCAAGCTTTAGGAAGGCCCAATGCCTGCAATTATTGAACGGGGTGATAGAAATGGGGAAATAGCAGAAATAGTGGGGAAATAAGACCTGTATGAGTCTGGAGAATGCATCAATGACAGGAACAGGAGCGAGACCACAGTCATTCAACATCTTCAGTGTTGCCACCTTGATACAGCCTCTGCCTGAGTTGGCATCAGCTTCAGGAGCTATTTCACACACTGTCCCAAATCTCCTCTGAAAAAACCCTGAATGGCAAAAGCCTTGAAGTTCATTCTCCTGCTCTTTCATCTCCAGTTCTTCATGCTGCCACAGAAAGAGCCAACTGAGCAAGGCACTGCAGTCCCTTTACTCCTTTCTTTCCCATGTCACATGTCTTAGAAATAATCAGTTGCAGGAAAATTGAATGACCTGGTGTGATGTAATTGTGTGCCTGTTACTGCCATGCAGTCATTTATCTGTGTGTGATAGCCCACTGATATAATGAATCTGGTTACCATGACACCAAGAAGTCACAGCTGGTTTGAAAAATTCACAGAGGTCAGGGGCAGAGCAATGTAAAAATCAGTTTGTGTTAAGCATATCTGGAGTTGTGCTTCTGTCACCCAGAAAAATTTCAGCACCGATTCAGATATCCTTGTGCTGATCTTTGCTATAAGGAGAAGAAAATGACAGGACACTGAACAAGAGAATTAATGGCCTGTGTATCAATCTCTCTGCCTTTCTCCCTTTTTCTCTGAATGCTGTAAGAACATGCTGAGCTCCCACCAGACCTGACTCAGCCCTTCCTTCCAGAAAAGACACAAAACTGCATCTTTCTGTGTGTTGGCCAAAGGAGACCTAGGAAACAAAGGAGACAGAGGGCAAAGAAAAGGATTTATAAGGGAATGAGAGGCTTTTGATGATGAGAAAATAATGAAACATAAATGTCAGAGGGCGTAGCCACAGAGAAAACACCCACGAAGAGCAAAGTTAAAGAGAGGTGGGAGGAAAACGTTGATGATAGGGGGAAGAGAGAGCAAAATGAAGCAGAAAGGAGTCTCAGCAAATTTCCATAATGTAACACTGATGAAGCCTTTTATGATTATGACAGGGATTTTCAGAATGTTCCCTTGCAGGAAGTTTGCATACTCATACTTCAATAGCTCTGAACACTTTCCCAAACTCAGTGAAAGTGGAAACTTTTTCTGCTAGTGCTGCCTGCTCTAAATCTGGGCTACCCCTGTGCATCACCAAGCTCCAAGGAACTGTATCTCTGAGGTCTGCTCTGGATGGGCTGGCACATCAAACCCATGTACATGCTGTCTCCAGAGAGTGTGAGAGCCCTGACTGTACTCTGCAGAGCCAGCTGATGCTGCTCTTCAGGAGGAAAACACTGCTGAAGGAATGGAGACATTGTTTGCACAATATCTTGTGGGACACAGATACAGGTTGTTTTTATCAAGAGCCAGACTCAAGCCTGAGCTGATTCAATCTGTGCTTAATGCAAAATACCAGGGAAAATGATGAGATTCTGGGCTACCTGAAGCAAAGCCAAATTCACAAGTTAGTATGACCTTAAAAGCTTCCAGAAATCTCAGCTTATACTTCCAGTCCAGACTCAAGCCCCAACCCAGTGTGCAAAGAGTAGAGATTATTCCTATTTACATACCACTTGTTTACCTGACTCTATCCTTTCAGACTTGCCTATTTTCTCAGACTGCATGACTGTCTGCAACATTTCTTGAGATAAGTCTATGACACTATAAATACAAAAAAATCTTACAGTTGTCCCTAGATGAGTTTTTGAAAGGTGTATACCACTGTTCAATACTTGTTTAAGGAAAAAAAAAAAAGACTGTCAGAAAAATCACATTACAACAGAGAGGAAGCTTTTGAGCTCCATAGAATGATTTCACCAGACCTTTCTGTCTGAAACACATTTTGCTTGTGCAGATGATTTGCACAGGATAAATCCATCACAGTCACTTCAAGAGGACTGACACCAGTGGCTTAGTCTTTCCAAATCCTACGAAGTGATGAGAAATAGTCTCTGATCCCTTCAGGGCCTCTGCTGCAGACTTCAGGGGGAGGACTCTCCAGTGGATTCCCCTCAAATTGCATGAGCAGTAGTTGTAGCCCCAGTCCAGGTTCACCAGCTCCCCAAAGGCTGCCAGAAGGGACTGTAGATGGTTGTTTCCCAACCAAAGTGTGTGCAGATTCTTTAGAAACCAGACATCCTCAGGTAGGCTCTCTAGTGAGTTAAAGAGCAATAGCAACATCTCCAGTTTCTCCAGATGCCGAATGCTAGAAGGGATGATATCTGTTTTGTTGTCACTCACATCCAGAAAGGTGAGGCTCCCCGGGTGGCAGAGGGGTGCAGGCAACTCAGTGAGGCTTTTGTTGGCAAGGTGGAGGCTCTGCAGCCTTTGGAGTGCCTGCAGCTCTGTGGGCAGTGAGCTCAGGCTGTTGTTGCTCAGAGTGAGCCTCTCCAAGCAGCTCAAAATGCCAATTTCAGCAGGGATTTTCTTCAAGTTGTTGGAGTTCACATAGAGGAAGGTGAGGTTCCTCAGACAGCTGATCTCCTGGGGAAGCAGCTCCATCCTGTACCTCAGGCAGCTCTCTTGTTCTGGGCTCATCTCCAGCACCTGCAGCTGCTCCAAGCCAAAGACCTGTGTGGGAACTGACAGCA
Organism: Fringilla coelebs; assembly: GCF_963513975.1. NCBI lineage: Eukaryota > Metazoa > Chordata > Aves > Passeriformes > Fringillidae > Fringilla > Fringilla coelebs. Next base: position 5,939,550 of record NC_140028.1, on the reverse strand, counting down.
GCTCTCTGCCAGAGATCTTGAGTTTCTTTTTCCCTTCATATTTCGGATCGTGCTCTGTAAGGTACCTCCAGAGTGGATCAGGACCTGGACAGGCACATCTGGGAGAGGTGACTGCATCCTTACCCACCAGAACAGTAGCTGGTTGAATGGACACTGTCAGTCACAATAACTTGCATGCTCCACAGGCAACCTCTGAGGTTTTTGGTGGATCAAGGTTCTCTGTCAGCTTTGTGCTCTGCTGGGCACATTACCAATACACAGAGTGTTTGAGTTGCCCAGATACATCCCTGTGAGTAAACATTTGGTATTTTCACAGGATCAGATGTTCCCCCTCCTGCTCTGCAGAGCCCACAAACCCAGCTCCTGGGCTGTGACGTGGCTTCTCACAGCTGCAACCAGTAAGCAGTGGTCAGACAGGGAAAACTGCCTCTCAGCAGGTATGCTCAAATCTCTGCTTGTGTGTAGCTCTCTCCTGGAAGCATCAAGGGTGCCTTTACCTGAAGAATTCACATTGCATGGGATTGTAATGGAAGCAGCAAGGCAGAGTAGATAAGGCATATGGTAAATGGGACAAAAACATGATAAATGGGAGAAGGAGAAGACAGAGTAGCAGCTGGTGGCCTGGGAACTGGGAACCATTAACATATCTTGTCCTCAGGTCAGTTTGTGCCTTTAACATTCAGCAAACACAATAAAAGATCAGTTTTGAAACCTGGAGGTCCTCCTCCCTCCTGCTAAGTGTGTAAACCCCTACACCATGGAGATACCATTTTTCTTGTGTTGTACTTCCTCTGGCATATTTAAAAGCAAATTTTTTTTCCTTGCTGTCAAAGGTTTTGTAGATGTGTAAAATGCCAGGTTTATCCCAAGCCACTCAGCACAGCATGTGATGTTGAGAGCAAGGCATTTTTCTGGAAGGAGAAAATTGTGGGTTTGAAGCCTCAGGCTGAGAAAGCCGCCCTCTTTTACTTCATCCTCTAATCCTTAAGCCTTTCAGCTAAAAAACTTCTTAAGACAGCCATTTCAAATGCTTCTCAAGGAAAGAGGTCTCCTTGAGATGGAGACCCACAAGCCATTAGTGGTAGAAGACAATGTGTTAGAGGTGTAGTCTAAGCAGGTCTACCACGTCAGGTCTTGTCAAGGTCAGGTCTTGCACATCAGCTTTGCTTTACCAGCCTCCTCAGTTCTGATCATCTCAGGTGAGGATGTTCCTGAATTTGCTGGAACCTGTGTTCCAGCACCAGGGGAGTTGTGGCTGCACAGGTGAGTGAGTGATAGTAGCTGTCTATTCAGACAATGCTGGCAAGAGGATTCAGGGATTCTTGTTCAGCTCTTTCTCTTACTTTCTAGATTCTAGTGCTTTTTAATTGGTTTTCACCTGAAATACACATTTTAAGGCCTGGCATAAACCAGCTGTCACCCTTGACTTGGATTCAGAGTACAAATACCATAATCATTTTGAAATCAAGCCCTGGATTTCTTCCAGATAAATTTTCAGCATCTGTAAGAGAAAACAGTGTCACTTTGCCTGTGAGGCTGCTTAGCCATTTTAGGCTCCTGGGATGGAATCACAGAATTCTTTGTATTGGAAGGAAACTTAAATACAATCTAGTTCCAACCCCTTTGCCATGGGTAGGGATGCCATCCACTAGACCAGGCTGCTTAGGTCCCCATCCAACCAGGCCTTGAAACCTTCCAGGGATGGATTTTACATGAAAAAAATTCAGCAGAACTTGAGAGAGTCTAATAATGTTTCATAAGCATGGATGGGTACAGTAACTTAGAAATATCTGTACATCAGACACAAATGCAGCAGCCAAGGAGAAGTGAGATTTTCACTTGCAGAACGTTGTTTTCCAACAGACCTCACAAATAACTGTGAAAATAAGACTCAACTCCCATCAAAAAGGTGCTGAAGAAGTTATTGCACTGACAATAATTTCAGACTTGGCTGGAAACCATCCCCCACATTGCTAAGGGGAAAAATGTGTCTCTAAGAACACATTGTCAAATACATCTGTCCTGTGAAATAAACCAAATTGCTTATATGCTGCCTTCTGTTTGAACATGCTTTTCTCTTCAAATCCAAACCCGAGTCTTTCAGACATCATGTCATGCAGAGACAAAGGTATTGTCAGAAAGAAGTTTCTGAGGGCTTTGGCACCATTCTCTTGCTGTACTTTTTCAAACCTGGAGATTGAGCTGATGCTTTCCTTTATGAAGGTGGCAGGTTCTGCTCTGCTCCTTGCAGGACATCCATCTTCTTGATGCTGATAGGAATGTTGGGAGTATGATTAATGTTCCTAATTGTCCCCTTATGCTTTCTACATAAAGCTCATGTCACAAAATGTAAATTACCAAGAAAGAGCCTGCATTTTCAACTTATAATCCCCTAGAGACCCAACATGATGGTCTCATTCTCAGTTCAGACAAACTTCAATAACGTTGCTAACATGAATATTGTGGAGCCAAGCCCTCTGAGGTATTTAGATGTTTACCCTTAGAACAAAAATCTGCTTTGTAAAGCAACTACCAAAAGCAGTCTCCTCTTCATCACATCTTCATGCTTTTCTAAGCAGTTGTTCCCATTTCACAAGTCAGAAGACAAGTATCTACTATGGATGTGATTTCCAGGTTTAAACCAAATCAAGAAAATTAAACAGGCTTTTTCTTGATTCAGCTTTACCATTTACAAAGGTGTTGAAAGAAAAATTCAAACTCTGATGGACCCATATTGCCCTAAAGGCCTCAGCTACCAAATTGAGTATGTAGGAGGCAACTGGGTGGCTGATAAAGAGACTCTTCCTCCAGCAGTTCTACAGAAGCAGCAGCAAGGAGGACTCCTGGTGGTCTCTGATGGATGCTCACCCCTGCACAGAGCTGCAGACTGGGGCAGGAGCTTGCCTTCAACTCCAGACTGGCTTCATCCTTATGCTGCTCTTCCTGCCATGCCATGGAGAAGCCACTTTAACCCTCATCAGCACTGGGCTCCAGCTCACAGAGGCTGAAAGTAGATTTATTTTCAGTTTATGTTTTAACTATTGAGTGAGTGCAGTAATTTGCAGGAAGTTTTCATTACCCAAGGACAGTACAAGGTCCTGCCATAACCTTGCCCCTCTCCCTGTGAGCAGCCTGGCTGCTGGTCACAGAGCACCCAACCTGCCATCACCTGTAACATGAATATCCCCACACCAGCTCAGGGGGGATGTGAGTTTCTGAGGGTGGAAGATAAAGACAGGTCCCAGAAGATCTCTTTTCCATGGAGATGTAGTTAATGTAGGCAACACAGCTCTGAGTGCTGCAGCTGAATACTTTAGGATAAGCTGAATGGATCTCCAGGTTCTAGAGCTCTCACTGGAGCCACCAAAGTGGAGGTCAAACCACAGCTTGACTCCTTAAAGTCAAGGAGCTGGACTTTGATGATCCTTGTGGGTCACTTCCAACTATGGATATCCTATGGTTCTATGTTCTGTGTCTCAGAATCTCACTGTGAGAGACTGAGCATGGGATTGAGGTACCCAGACACAGACATTTTACATTATTTGATGTGCTCTCCCCTGGGGTCACCCACTGAAGCTCTGGGAAGGTTCCCCTAAGTCCTACATCACACCTGCCAGTCAGTCCCTGTCAGTGTCTCTGGCCCCATGTATTGTGCATGGTGACACTCATTCCTAGGCAACAAGTCCTGCTCCAGAAGCTGTCAAATGCAATCTTTCACAGGGCAGAGCTTGAACAGTTTCCACTTTAAAATGCTGAACTAACAGAAGACTCTATTTTAGTTGTTTTTTTTTTAACTATAATTGTTAATTTTTTTTTTTTTAATAATTGCTTAGAATGTAAAATCTGTGTTGGTCTCCTAAGCAGTTCTGTGGCCAGAGCACAGAGTTTGGGCTTAGCTGACACAGTATTTTTATTGTCTCTATGGAAAGAAAAAAAAGCCCACTGGCATTTGATACAGCTTCCAAAAAGCAGCTAATTCAAAACTGTTTAGAACTTGTTAAATAATTTAACACAAAAAAAAATATTTTTCCCAAATGATCCTGTTGCTTTGTTCTGTCTTTGTAATTTGTTTATTTGACAGGCAAAAAATTGAATGAAATAATGGTCTGTTTGCTATAATTACTGTAATTTACACATGATTTTAAAAAAGGGAAAAAAAAGAGCAACTGACAGTGGTGCCATAAATCCCATGTGCTCCTTTTAAAAATCTGAATAATATATTGTCTGGCTCTCTAATGCAATTTTAGCAGTATATTGCCACAGGGCCAAAACAAAATCCAATGAAAAAAATCAGTCTGTTCCCAGGTTTAAACCTCAGACTCAGTGAACAGACTGTATGGTGATTTACCACACACTTGGTTGCAGACACAGGAACACTGAGATGCCAAAGCCACAACTTTCCCTTACTCAGGGGTGGTTAGGAGAGAGCCACCAGCACTGTCCCTGTCCTACCTGCCACCTCCTGGCTGTGTGTTCAGCTGGCACAGTGCTGGACAGACAATACCACACGGTCACCTGCTCAGGCAGAGAGGCACCTGCATTTTCTGGAGAGCAGCTTCTGACCATGCCCAAGGCTGTACTTGTAGGTTTACTGCCTTCCCAGATGGCAGACCTACTTTGAAAAATAATCTCAGGCCACCTTTCCAAAGACTGCAAATACACACAGACTGAAGCAAAAACTGTGGCAGTTTTTTAAATCCTCCAAATACACCCTCCTTTCTTACCTGTTATTGCAGGTGTCCTTTCAGGCACATTCCTGTAGGGCTTCCTTCTGCAAGAGGTGGCAGCTACAGAAACCTCCCTTTGATGACTAAAATCTGGGTGAGTACAAACACGGGTCTTGATCTGGGTCTGCAGCTCATGTACTCTGCTCACTAGTGACAGATTCTGCCTGGTAAATGTCATTTAACGGGCTGGAGAGAAAACAAGGTTTAAGAAAAAGCAGGGAAATGGCACCCACTGAATTCAGGGCACAGAGACAGTCTGGGGTGTCTCTGGGAACAGACTGAGCAGATAGCCATATGCTAGGGAATATGCTGAAGCAAAGGGAATTAGGCTGTGTCCCCTTTTATGGGTGGAAAATGCTCAGAGATGTAGTCTGTGTCTAGCTCATGCAGATTTTTCAATTGCTATTAAAGATGCAAGTGCTTCCCTTGTGTTCCCAACACAGACTCTTGGAAATGGCTCCCACAAATGTTCCAATGAAACAGGTTATCAAATGAAACAGGTTATCCATCTCCTTCAACTGGATGCCCCTGCACCATCTCACCTACTGTGGATTGCACTAGATGACCCTTAGAGTTCCCTTCCAACCCAAATTATTCTATGATTCTATGACCTCACAGGAGTTAAAGATGCTGAAATTTGTTTAACAGAACATTATTATGTAGATTCCCTTCTCATGGTGCACTAGAATGTACTGAATTCTATGGCATGCATGGCACATCAGACAAACATGTTGAGAGCCTGTAGAGATGAAGGTGTCATCATAATGACAGGAATTAAATGACACATTTGCATGGCTCCATAGCACTTGTTCATTGCCACCACATTTACCCAAAACAATGTCTCTTCCCATGTTAGGAGGTGCTCTCAAACAGGGACCCTGTTCTGCCTCACCACTGGAGGGAGGAAATCTCAGCCTGGACTAAGAAAAATGCTTCTGTTAAATAGGTGATCAACATGTTTGCTTAATACTAAAATCCAGCAAGCTAACCCAAATGCAGTACAGTAACAGATATACCATCGAGAGTTACTTAAAAGTGGTAAGCTTTTACTTCATGGTATTTTCACTTTAATTGGTCTTTCCATAGCAAGAAACACAGTAAAATCAAATCAAAGAGTTTATTTGCATAGGAAATAGCAAAAATAGCACCATTAAGAGCTACACAGTAAAGACTTTGTTTAACCCTGGCATTTGTACTTGTTATTTAATTTCATTTTTCAGTAAAGCAGAGGTAAATTTTATCTGCTACTGGGTGAGAAAAGACTCCAAGACCGGCAAAAGCTTATCTCTGCACTTTAGCCTCAGGGTATGATTCTGGGCTGGTTATCAACAGCTGTGGCTTCTGCTTGGGCTGGCCAGTTTGGAAGCACTATGCCATATGGAGAATGTGTTAGCAGGGCAGGGTGCCTCTTTTCTGTCTTCAGAAGAGCAGACCAGATTCCCAAACACATTCAGCACTTAGTGCCTGTGTCAGGTCCATTACTCCCATCTCTCACTCCAAACTGCTTTGTGCAGAAGAGGTTTGAAAACGCAGCTGCTTTGCTGGCTGGCACATATCCGAGGCCTGGTCACTTCTCAGATCTGCACTTAGTGGGTGGGCATGGCTTGGTCAGAGCTCATTAATGACCTATTCTGAAGGTCTTTTCAGACTCCATCCCCTTTTTATTTTGTCTGCATTCTCAGGCTGATTTTGGCAATTAGCTGATAGAGAGAAATGGCCACTGTCTGGCTTGTTGCTTTCACCCTCAAACACAATTTCCCCCATGTTTCTGAACATCTCTTTGCTCTGATCCTTTCATCAAAGATCAACAACCTCCTAGACCAGGCTGCACTATGCACCAGCCCTCTAAGTAACACAACTTGCCAAGTTATTGTCATAATGGATCAACCAAAACAGTGAATTGGGTCACAGTTGGCTTCCTGAGTTTTTAATACCAGGGGGCTTTCTATGCTGCTCTGGCTGATTTTTGGGTGAAGCAGTGGCAGGGAGCTGTGATTGTGCTGACATTGCACAAGGGATTTGGCATCCTTAACCTGACAGAGGATAACCTTGCATATGCATCTCCCTGACAGAGGTAAGAAAGCTCCACTTCTTGGAAAAAAACTCTCCAGTACAGAGAGGTTTAAATCTTCTGTGTCATCCATAAAGGCCTTTATAAAGAAATCCCACATGACTCCATGAAAAAGTAGCTCCTATAGAATATTGATTCATTTATCAGCAGAATAATATTAAATTTAACAGGGATCTTCTGGAAAGCACACACTAGCTGTTCAAAATTGTCCACTGGGAGAGTTGGATGTACTGGAGACACCTTTTCCAGCTTTGGTATGACTTTATCTTCCTCCCTGCCATGTGGATGGCAAATAGCACCAACAATCCTGTGCCTGTGTGTCACAGTTAATGCTCCAGGCTGCAGGATTTGATTTGAGCTGAAAGGGTGAGGGATAAAGCTTTGGAAAAAATTAATCAGATAACAGATAAAAAATTTGGCATTGGAATGGTTTTGCATAAACAGTCACACAACACATTGCTATTATACGCTTTTCAAAAGAGAAAAAAACCCACTTATTTTTAGCATTTTAATATGCCCTGATGTTAGAGAAAACAAACAAAAAAATAAGTTCACATATCACATCAAAGATAATAATAATAATAATTATAATTCATAAAAATAATCTGACCGACCGGCAGCATTTGTTGGCTTTAGAAGGCCTCCCACGAAAGAAACGCAGCTGAAGACATTGGAGAGCTCTTGGCAGGTGTGAGGAATTCAAGTTTTCAAAACAAGTCTGGGGGTGCTCTCTGCTCACTATGGCCCTTTGACATTGGAGGGCCGGGCAGCCAGGCTTGCATAGTAAGCACACTGAGAGGGGTCACACTGTCCATTGGCTCCCGGGGGTCCCTGGGGACCTGCCAGACCTGGCACACCAGCTTCACCTTGAGGGCCAGGAGGTCCTGGCATCCCATCTTTGGCATAACCAGGCTCCCCTGGGAGGCCTGAAAGAGAAACAAAATGCCCTGGTGAGTGGCACCAGAGTGACACGCCCAGAGTGCAGTACTCAGCAGTGTAACATCACAGGAGATGGCTTTGCTGCCCAACTGGGATGCAGATAGCAGCTTCCATAGGTTTGGATTTGGCTAGGATGTATCTCAAGGATACAACCAGAGTGTCTCCTCTGAAATAAAGATTTCCACTCCCTATGGCGACCTTGGGATGCTCAGCTCCAATATGGCTGCTCTTCTTCTACCTCCATGCTGAAGTTGCGGAGATGCACAAGACAACTAATGACATACAGTCCTCAGAGAGGAGTTGAGAATGGGAAAGTGGAGGCAAGAGCCAGCCTGGGGAGATAATTCACTGGTGCAGAGAATAGTGGGCACATTGTTATTTGAAGGCAATGCAAGGCCAATCTGCCAGATGCAGACAATGGGGTTATGAGGGCTTCCCATAGTTCCTTTCCCAAGAAAGCAGTGAAGGCAAAAATTATCTATGGTGCCTAATTTCAGACTGCCGACAAACTGTATTTGCTGCTGCTTTGTCAGTAATAGCAAAGCAGAAGTTCTATCCCCAAGGCACAGGTGTTCAATATGACCTTTTATAATATCTGAAACTGCCTGAACCTCTGGGTTCAGACTGGTCACAGGAAGACTCTGCCAAGGACAGAGAAAACACTTGACAGTACATCTTATAATTAAAACTTCACTTTGGATTTGACCCAAAGGTCAGTTAGCTGTAACTGAGATAGTTCATTGTACTCATTCATCAGGCTGAGAAAATAAAGGTGGCCAGATGCGATGTTAATGATACAGTTCTTCCCTTTGCGCCACATCCTACAGCAATCATGTCTGCTGTTTTTATGTTATCCTGATCATCTCTCTAGTACAGCAGAGACCTATGTCCTGGCAGTGGTTCTAAGTGATGTGTTTTGTGGGGTGTTCTGAATAACACACCTGGAATTCCTGGGGGACCCATTTCCCCTCGTTGACCAATGCCAGTGTCTCCTTTCTCACCCTTTGCTCCTCTTTCTCCTGTAGAGAGGAAAAGACAAAATATGAACTGATGAGCATGGTCTACAGAGCTAAGCACTAGTATAGGTCTTCCATCCATGCTGAAGCCAATATATTTGGTAAAAACAGTTCCTAATTGTGGCCAATCCTCTGAGAGAGGACATTAGGTGGGAATGAAGACTTTCCCTACTCTAGTTCTGGCCAGAGGTGCAATACACCAGCAATTGCTGGTCATATTCAACACCTCTGGTGCAACAGACTGAGGTTGCTTCCAACACCTGCATTTTGAGGACAATTTATAAGCTACTCAAAGGAAAGGTGGATGCCAAAGTCGAGTGGACACATCCTTTTATTGGACTGCCTCAACACACCAAGTTTCACTTACCTTTGGGCCCAATTGGTCCAGGTGGCCCTTCAGACCCAATCTGTCCAGGCCGGCCAGGCTCTCCTGGAGGGCCAGTTCTTCCTGGGAGTCCTTCCTTCCCAGGGGGACCAGGAGGTCCTGGTCTGCCATGGGATGCTTTTACCTGTGCAGGCTGTATGTGAGCCAGGATGTAGGGTAACTTTGCTGCGAAGAGAGGGAAATGGGTTTGTTAGACTAGAAGGACTATGCTCCAAGAGATGGAAAGCCAGAACCAGGGGCCCAGTAAAGTCCCAAGTACTGTACAGATCAATCTTCCAGGGCCACCCATTTTCTGTCCCCCCATTATCCATGATTATGACTCCCTGATCCTCTCTAAATTGTTTAAATCTCATTTTTAGTAGCCTTAAATTTCTTCTAAATTCCATACTTTATCATAAACCTTTCTCTCATCCTCTGCTCCTTGTCCTCCAAGGAATTGAAATGTCCCTTCCTTTAGTTGTGCAGATGGTGGACCCCTGGGACCACTGCTGCTCTGAAAAGGAGAGCCTTTCCCTACTGCTTCAGTGATGCAGAGATGCTATATGGCTGGTCTGTAGGGAGAAAGCTTTTCTTGCTCCAGGCTGTTCCAGACCGGCACACACTGCCTGCCATTTCAGTGCTAAGACCCTGAAAAATCATGCTGGTTTTGGCTGGGGTGGAGTTAATTTTCTTCATGGTGGCTGGTATGGGGCTGTGTTTTGGGTTGGTGTTGATAATACAGAGATACTTTTGTTATTGCTGAGCAGGGCCCACACAGAGCCAAGGCCTTTTCTGCTTTTTGTATGGCCACTCTGGGGAGGACATTTGGGGTTTTGGGAAGAACAGGTGATCCAAACTCACCAAAGGGATATTCCAGACCATGTGACATCAAGCTCAGTGTGCAAAGTGAGGGGAGGAAGGAGAAGGGAAGGACATTTGCAGTGATGGTGTTTTTCTTCCCAAGTAACCATTACCTGTGATGCGGCCCTGCTCTCCGGGAGATGGCAGAACACCTGCCTGCCCATAGAAGCAGGGAGTTAATTCCTTGCTTTGTTTTGCTTCTGGGTACAGCTTCTGCTTTACCTATTAAACTGTCTTTATCTCAACCAATGAGTTTTCCAGCTTTTACTCTTCTGATTCTCTCCCTGATCCTGCTGGTGGGGGAGGGAGTGAGCGGTGCATGGGCCTTGGTTGCTGGCTGGGGTTACACCATGACAGCAACCTTGAGAGCTCATAAAACTCTCAACATCACATAAACATTCTACAGAACAGAGGGAGAAGAGTGTTCTATCTTCTCTTCATTGATCTTAAATGCTTTCAGACTGGTGTGGATATTGAAGACTGAGAGTGTGTAAATAAAACCTGTGAAATGATCACCACGTTTACCTGTGATTCTTTGCGCATGGAACAAAACACCTGCAGCTGTGTGTCAGCTACGTCAAGAGCTGTGTAAGAAGGACTACAGCTCTGCATCTCACCGTCAATGGGATCAGTAGTGGTCTGCAATTCTCAAACTTTGAGAGAAACAGCAGCCCATATCCTCGCCAGCCCTTCTTCTTATACTGATGAGTATCAAAAGTCATAGGCAAAAAAACATTTCTTCTCCAGTTGGGACCTCAAAAGAAAGTTTATGATCTACTCTGATTACTTTCTGTGCTATAGCTGGGAAAATCAAAGCCTGGGGAACTGTAAAGCACATTTCATTTCACACATCTTCCAAGCAAGCTTGCTGCAATACCACCTTCCTTAAGGAGGAGAGGTTCAGGTTCCAGCACAGCTCTGGAAAGCATCTTTCATACTCTCAGATCCATCTTCTGGCTTCCTGGTACTGAATACTTACCATCTAGCTGCTTGGATAACTCCTCTTGGATGAGTCTCCTCAAAGTCTCTAGAGAAGGGGGCTCTCCCTGAAGAGTCAGAATCACAGTGATGAGATTAGATAACCACAGTAAAGGGATCAGATAGTTATAGGACAAGGGGGAACAGTTTTAAACTAAAAGAGAAAAAATTTAGATTAGATGTTAGGAAGAAATTCTTTACTGTGAGAGTGGTGAGGCCTGGAATGGGTTGCCCTGAGAAACTGCAGATGCCCCATGCCTGGAAGTGTTCAAGGCAAGTCAGGTGGGCTTTGGAGCAACCTCACTAAGTGGGTGGCATAGAAGTAGATGATCTTTAAGATCCCTTCAACCCAAAACACACTGTGGTTCTATGATGTGCAAACTAAGACCTCCACAAAGGGCTCAGCAGGTGCCACGTCATCACCCACAGCACACACACGGCTGCAGTGTCTGCCTAAAAGAGGAATGTAAAAGGACTCAAAACAATCACAGAATCAAATGGGCTGGAAAAGACCTCTGAGATCATAAAGTCTAGCCCTTGACTGAACACCACCATGTCAAGTAAACCATGGCACTGAGTGGCACATCCAGTCTTTCCTTAAATGTCTCCAGGGACAGTGACTCCACCACGTCTGTGGGCAGCCCATTCCAGTATCTAATTATCTCTTCTGTGAAGAAATTCTTCATAGTGTCCAAAATAAACCTCCCTGACACAGTTTGAGACTATGTTCTCTTCTCCTATCACTAGCTGTCTGGAAGAAGAGACTAAACCCCATGTGGATAGATCCTCCACTTAGGCAGCTAGAGAGCAATAAAATCTCCCCTGAGCCTCCCTTTCTCCAAGCAGAACAACACCAGCACCCTCAGTCTTCACAGGAGTTGGGCTCCAACCTTTTCACCATCTCTGTTCCCTTCTCTGGAACTGCTCCAGAACCTCAATGTCCTTCCTGAATTTATGGGCCCAGAACTGGACATCGAATATAACGTGCAGCTTCCCCAGTACACAGCAGAGAGCAACAATCACCTCCCTTGTCCTGCTGCCACACTAGTGCAGACACAGAAGGCCAGGAGGCCACCCTGCTCCTTGCCCACCTGGACATATGCTGACTCACATTCGGCTGATGTCGGCCAGCAACCACAGGGACTTTTCCACTGGGCACATTTCCACCCACTCTGCTCCCAGCCTGGGGCACTGCAGGACCTTGTTGGGACTTTGAACAGGACAGGGCACAGAGGACACTGCTAGTGACCGAACACCAAATCACTGCAGCTCCATTTCCAGCCGTTGTCTGCACACGGCCATCCTGACAGTTAACCCAGCCAAGAGTGCCCCCACACAAGCCCTGGGCTGATGGCTTTTGCAGGACTGTGCTGTGGGAGATGGGAGTCAAAAGCTTTGCTCAAGTCCAGAGAGACTCCATCCCCAGCTTTTCTGTCAGCCCTAAGGAGGGTCACTTGGTCCTCAAAGAACATCCCATTGCTCAGGCAGGACCTGCCTTTCCTAAACTCATACTGGCTGGGCCTGATCCCTTGGTTGTCCTCTCTGGGCCATGTGATTCCCCCCTGTCCCTCCCGATGATCTGTTCCAGAACCTTGACTGGCCTCAAGGTAAGGCTGACAGGCCTGCAGCTCCCTGCATACTCCCTGTGGCCTTTATGGGCATGTGTGTCACACTGGCAATCCCAGCCAGGTGGGACCTCATGTCTGTCTGGAACTGATAACAAAGGATGGAGAGCAGCTTAGTGAGCTCTTCCAGCTCCCTGAGGGCCCTTGGGGTGCTCCCAGCCAGCTCCACAGACTTGTCAGGGTCTCAGTGGCTCTGCAGGTCACTAGTCACTAATGATTTCCTCCAGGATTGCAGAGGGTCTGGTCTGCTCCTGGTCACTGTCTGCAAGCTCAGGAGACTGCTTATCCTCTGGAGAATGAATCTGTCTGTTGAAGACGGAGGCAAAGAAGGCATTCAGTAGCTCAGCCTTTTCCTCATCCTTCAGAGCTGTATTCTAGCCACAAATCCAATTAAAAACGGAGATTTTCCTTGCCCCTCCTTTGTTGTTAATCTTTGTAAACAAACACATTTTATTGTCTTTTACAGTAGTGGCCTGATGAAGCCCTGCCAAGCATTTGCCTTCCTGATTATCTTTGTACATGAGATGGGAGCTAAGGGTTGAGACACATGGAGGGCTAGGTGGGAAAAGCTGTCTGTCAGAGCCAAGGGGTTCTTTGGGGATAAGTGAGGGACACAAAAGGTGGGAAAAGGGAGAGCAACAGGTCATTGGGAGAGGAACAAGCAGAGGAAAAATTGAGGGGCAAAGGCCTAAAAAAAGCCTTTACTATGGACTAAGGACGTCGCCATGTCTCTCCATGACAAGGGGTGGCCGTGCCCACCAGGCCTTTGTGACCCACGGTTACATCATGGCCAGAGGCCATTGTGACACGGCTCCATGCGGTGACACGCAGGGTTCTTGTAGGGCCAAAGCCCTCGTGTTGTCACTCTCAGGAGAGCAGCTATCTGAGGAGGCAGCAGCTCCTCAGGAGGAAGCAGCTCTCCCGGGTGCCCTTGGCCAGTGTTCGTCAGAGCCCTGCCAAGATGTCAAAGAGAAAGGAGGCAAAGGCCCACAGCCAGTCCCGTGAGGGACAGCCACTGCTGTCCAAGCGGCGACAGGTGAGGGACGGGAATGGAGGGAAAGGCAGCAGTGGGACCTGGGGGAGGGCTGGGGGCAGAGAGCAGCAGCCAAACCTGGCTCCAGGCCACGCTCTGGGGAGGAGGCGGTGCCAGGATGGCCGGGATGAGGGAATGGCCCAGAGAGAGCGAGCGCAGCTGGGAACCCAGCCTGACCTGGCTGCTGTCGTCAGCAACTGCCTTGGGGCCAGGGCCAGGCTTGCCAGAATGAGGAGGGACAGTGTGCCTGCACAGCCGCCTCAATCCACAGCCGCCTCCATTTCTCACCTCCCGCTACTTCCCACAGGTGCCCCAGAGGCAGCCGCAGGCAGCAGCCGAGGTCACATGGGTGACCATCGTGCCCCTCCATGGGGAAAGACTCAACCCTAGACAGGACATTTCATGGACACGCACAGGACATGGAACACAGGAGGACAGCCTGGAGGGAGGGCACTCAGTGCCCCGCAGCGGCACAGTGACACGGACACAAAGATTGTCCGTGTCAGACTTGCCGCCTCTCCACGGCCCTCCTTTGACAGTGATTCCTCCGTGGCAACTCAGCCCTCAGCTGCCAAGAGCAGCCTCGGCACGGAACAAGCTGCCCCCTCTGCCAGCAGCCCCAGCAGCTTCTGGGGAGAGCATGTCCCGCCGGCCATGTAGGCAGCAGCCACGGAGACCTAGTGCCCCCTTCTCCAGGGGGCACTATGGCTGCTGACAGGGCCAGGGAAACACCTTCCCCAGACAGCTCAGCTGAAAGGCTCTGGCGAGGATCAGCGGCAAGGCAGGGCCATCGCCTGCCACCCCTGCGACGTGCGGGCGGCCCGCTGCTCCGCACAGGGACCCAGCCTGCCTGGAAACACCTGGAGCACACCGAGACAGAGGAGCTCACCGAGTTGCAGGAAGAGCATGGTGGCAAAACCTCTGCAGATCCATTTAGAGGCCTTGCGCCATGCCTGTGTGAAGAAAGGTCCACCAAGTCCACATGCACTCAGGAGAAGTCAAGTCTCTGCCAAGAGACAGATGCAGACAGAGCTCTCGGCTTCAACGAAGACTCCAACACAGACATTGGAAACTCCTCTGAGCTCCTGTCTCCTGCCCGCTTGCCAGAGCAGCAGTCTGGCTCTGACAACTCACAGTGCTTGGAGATTCATCCAAAGAAGCCAGGGGGAAAGTGGGAGGCGACAGAACTCCCAGAAACAGAGATTGCAGAAAACAGGGACAGTGACCCACAGGGTACATCGCTTCCCCCTGTGAATGAGGAAGAGTCAGAGGCAGCAACTTCTGCCCTGGACAAAGATCCATGGGATGATGGGCACAGCGAGCTTTTCCCCATGTCAGAGGCTGAGGAAACCTCATGCTTCTCAGCTTCTCCCACACCTGGACGCTCATGTGAGGAGAGGGGAGCTCATCAGCTGCCTGAGCAAACCACACATGGCAAGCTGATGTGCACAGGGCCTGATGATACATCAAAGCATTTCCTAAATATCAAGGCAGAAGAGCTAGAGAAGTTGGAAGAAGACATCCTCTCCTCCCTGGATACAGAATGCCCCTGGGTCCAGCAGAGCCTTTGTAGCTGGACCACAGACTGTACAGGAGAGACCAAAAACTACGCACAACTCGTGCTCCTTCCCTCCGTGTTTTCCCCTTCTTTTTGTGTCATCCTCATCTTTCCTATCCCTTTCTATCTCTCTCCCCCACATTCATAGTTAAATAAAATCAACATTGTTAACTTTGGCAGATGGTCCTCTTGGCACCTTAATTCAGGCAGAGGCTTTTCTCACTGATTGCATCTTAACCAGGGCACACTTCTGCACACAGCACAATCACCACCCTGGTCCTGCTGGCCACACTAGTGCTGACACAGAATGCCAGGAAGGCCACTGGGCTTCTTGCCCAGCTTGGAAAATGCCAGCTCACAGTCAGCCTCTGTCGGTCAGAAGCGCCAGGGCCTTTCCTGCTGGGCAGCTTTGCAGCCACTCTGCTCCCAGCCTGGGGCACGGCAGGGCCTTGTGGGGACACAAGGGCAGGACCCAGTCCTGGATCTTCCTGACCCTCATCCTGCTGGCCTCACATCATCAATGCTGCTTGGCCACATCTCCCTGCAGAGCCTTCCTACCCTCCATCACATTGACACTCCTACCCACCTTGGTGTCACCACAAATTTATGACCGAGGGGACCCTCAATGCCCTTGTCCACATCTGCAGGACAGACACTGAACAGGACAGGGCCCAGGGGACACCACTGGTGACTGGATGCCAACTCTACGTGGCACCATTCCCCACCACTCTCTGGTCCCAGCCATCCTGACAGTTCTTAATTCGGCCAAGAGTGCCCCTGCACAAGCCCTGGGCTGACGGCTTTTGCAGGACTCTGCTGTGGGAGATGGAGTCAAAGGCTTTGCTCAAGTCCAGAGAGACTCCATGCAGAGCTTTTTGCTCATCCCTGAGGCAGGTCCCTTGGTCCTCAAAGGACATCCTGTTGCTCAGGCAGGACCTGTCTTTCCTAAGCTGACATTGGTGGGGCCTGATCCCTCAGCTGCCCTCTCTTGCCCTGTGATCCCCCTCAGGATGATCTGCACGAGAACCTTGCTGGGCCCTGAGGTCAGGCTGACAGGCCTGCAGTTCCCCACATCCTCCTGTGGCCTTTCTTGGCCATACAAGGCACATTGCCACCTCCAGCCACGTGGGACCTCCCCAGCAGTCCAGCACTGATAACAAAGGATGGAGAGCAGCTTAGTGAGCTCTTTGCCAGCTCCCTGAGCGCCCTTGGAGGTCTCCCAGCCAGCTCCACAGACTTGTCAGGGTCTCAGTGGCTCTGCAGGTCACTAATGATTTCCCCTAGGACTGCTGGTCTGCTCCTGGTCACTGTCTGCCAGGTCAGGGGACTGCTTATGCTCTGGAGAATGGATCTGTCTGTTGAAGACGGAGGCAAAGAAGGCATTCAGTAGCTCAGCCTTTCCCTCATCCTTCAGAGCTGTATGACTGCTGCATATCCAATATAGAGTGAAGATTTTCCTTGGCCCTCCTTTGTTGTTAATCTTTGTAAACAAACACATTTTATTGTCTTTTACAGTAGTGGTCAGATGAAGCCCTGCCAAAGCATTTGCCTTCCTGATTATCTTTGTACATGAGGTGGGAGCTAAGGGTTGAGACACATGGAGGGCTGGGTGTGAAAAGCTGTCTGTCAGAGCCAAGGGGTTCTTTGGGGATAAGTGAGGGACACAAAAGGTGGGAAAAGGGAGAGCAGCAGGTCATTGGGAGAGGAACAAGCAGAGGAAAAATTGAGGGGCAAAGGCCTAAAAAAAGCCTTTACTATGGACTAAGGACGTCGCCATGTCTCTCCATGACAAGGGGTGGCCGTGCCCACCAGGCCTTTGTGACCCACGGTTACATCATGGCCAGAGGCCATTGTGACACGGCTCCATGCGGTGACACGCAGGGTTCTTGGAGGGCCAAAGCCCTCGTGTTGTCACTCTCAGGAGAGCAGCTCTCTGAGGAGGCAGCAGCTCCTCAGGAGGAAGCAGCTCTCCCGGGTGCCCTTGGCCAGTGTTCGTCAGAGCCCTGCCAAGATGTCAAAGAGAAAGGAGGCAAAGGCCCACAGCCAGTCCCGTGAGGGACAGCCACTGCTGTCCAAGCGGCGACAGGTGAGGGACGGGAATGGAGGGAAAGGCGGCAGTGGGACCTGGGGGAGGGCTGGGGGCAGAGAGCGGCAGCCAAACCTGGCTCCAGGCCACGCTCTGGGGAGGAGGCGGTGCCAGGATGGCCGGGATGAGGGAATGGCCCAGAGAGAGCGAGCGCAGCTGGGAACCCAGCCTGACCTGGCTGCTGTCGTCAGCAACTGCCTTGGGGCCAGGGCCAGGCTTGCCAGAATGAGGAGGGACAGTGTGCCTGCACAGCCGCCTCAATCCACAGCCGCCTCCATTTCTCACCTCCCGCTACTTCCCACAGGTGCCCCAGAGGCCACCACAGGCAGCAGCCGAGGTCACATGGGTGACCATCGTGCCGCTCCATGGGGAAAGACTCAACCCTAGACAGGACATTTCATGGACACGCACAGGACATGGAACACAGGAGGACAGCCTGGAGGGAGGGCACTCAGTGCCCCGCAGCGGCACAGTGACACGGACACAAAGATTGTCCGTGTCAGACTTGCCGCCTCTCCACGGCCCTCCTTTGACAGTGATTCCTCCGTGGCAACTCAGCCCTCAGCTGCCAAGAGCAGCCTCGGCACGGAACAAGCTGCCCCCTCTGCCAGCAGCCCCAGCAGCTTCTGGGGAGAGCATGTCCCGCCGGCCCTGGCAGCAGCCACGGAGACCTAGTGCCACCTTCTCCAGGGGGCACTATGGCTGCTGACAGGGCCAGGGAAACACCTTCCCCAGACAGCTCAGCTGAAAGGCTCTGGCGAGGGTCAGCAGCAAGGCAGGGCCATCGCCTGCCACCCCTGCGACGTGCGGGCGGCACGCTGCTCCGCACGGGGACCCAGCCTGCCTGGAAACACCTGGAGCACACCGAGACAGAGGAGCTCACCGAGTTGCAGGAAGAGCATGGTGGCAAAACCTCTGCAGATCCATTTAGAGGCCTTGCGCCATGCCTGTGTGAAGAAAGGTCCACCAAGTCCACATGCACTCAGGAGAAGTCAAGTCTCTGCCAAGAGACAGATGCAGACAGAGCTCTCGGCTTCAACGAAGACTCCAACACAGACATTGGAAACTCCTCTGAGCTCCTGTCTCCTGCCCGCTTGCCAGAGCAGCAGTCTGGCTCTGACAACTCACAGTGCTTGGAGATTCATCCAAAGAAGCCAGGGGGAAAGTGGGAGGCGACAGAACTCCCAGAAACAGAGATTGCAGAAAACAGGGACAGTGACCCACAGGGTACATCGCTTCCCCCTGTGAATGAGGAAGAGTCAGAGGCAGCAACTTCTGCCCTGGACAAAGATCCATGGGATGATGGGCACAGCGAGCTTTTCCCCATGTCAGAGGCTGAGGAAACCTCATGCTTCTCAGCTTCTCCCACACCTGGACGCTCATGTGAGGAGAGGGGAGCTCATCAGCTGCCTGAGCAAACCACACATGGCAAGCTGATGTGCACAGGGCCTGATGATACATCAAAGCATTTCCTAAATATCAAGGCAGAAGAGCTAGAGAAGTTGGAAGAAGACATCCTCTCCTCCCTGGATACAGAATGCCCCTGGGTCCAGCAGAGCCTTTGTAGCTGGACCACAGACTGTACAGGAGAGACCAAAAACTACGCACAACTCGTGCTCCTTCCCTCCGTGTTTTCCCCTTCTTTTTGTGTCATCCTCATCTTTCCTATCCCTTTCTATCTCTCTCCCCCACATTCATAGTTAAATAAAATCAACATTGTTAACTTTGGCAGATGGTCCTCTTGGCACCTTAATTCAGGCAGAGGCTTTTCTCACTGATTGCATCTTAACCAGGGCACACTTCTGCACACAGCACAATCACCACCCTGGTCCTGCTGGCCACACTAGTGCTGACACAGAATGCCAGGAAGGCCACTGGGCTTCTTGCCCAGCTTGGAAAATGCCAGCTCACAGTCAGCCTCTGTCGGTCAGAAGCGCCAGGGCCTTTCCTGCTGGGCAGCTTTGCAGCCACTCTGCCCCCAGCCTGGGGCACGGCAGGGCCTTGTGGGGACACAAGGGCAGGACCCAGTCCTGGATCTTCCTGACCCTCATCCTGCTGGCCTCACATCATCAATGCTGCTTGGCCACATCTCCCTGCAGAGCCTTCCTACCCTCCATCACATTGACACTCCTACCCACCTTGGTGTCACCACAAATTTATGACCGAGGGGACCCTCAATGCCCTTGTCCACATCTGCAGGACAGACACTGAACAGGACAGGGCCCAGGGGACACCACTGGTGACTGGATGCCAACTCTACGTGGCACCATTCCCCACCACTCTCTGGTCCCAGCCATCCTGACAGTTCTTAATTCGGCCAAGAGTGCCCCTGCACAAGCCCTGGGCTGACGGCTTTTGCAGGACTCTGCTGTGGGAGATGGAGTCAAAGGCTTTGCTCAAGTCCAGAGAGACTCCATGCAGAGCTTTTTGCTCATCCCTGAGGCAGGTCCCTTGGTCCTCAAAGGACATCCTGTTGCTCAGGCAGGACCTGTCTTTCCTAAGCTGACATTGGTGGGGCCTGATCCCTCAGCTGCCCTCTCTTGCCCTGTGATCCCCCTCAGGATGATCTGCACGAGAACCTTGCTGGGCCCTGAGGTCAGGCTGACAGGCCTGCAGTTCCCCACATCCTCCTGTGGCCTTTCTTGGCCATACAAGGCACATTGCCACCTCCAGCCACGTGGGACCTCCCCAGCAGTCCAGCACTGATAACAAAGGATGGAGAGCAGCTTAGTGAGCTCTTTGCCAGCTCCCTGAGCGCCCTTGGAGGTCTCCCAGCCAGCTCCACAGACTTGTCAGGGTCTCAGTGGCTCTGCAGGTCACTAATGATTTCCCCTAGGACTGCTGGTCTGCTCCTGGTCACTGTCTGCCAGGTCAGGGGACTGCTTATGCTCTGGAGAATGGATCTGTCTGTTGAAGACGGAGGCAAAGAAGGCATTCAGTAGCTCAGCCTTTCCCTCATCCTTCAGAGCTGTATGACTGCTGCATATCCAATATAGAGTGAAGATTTTCCTTGGCCCTCCTTTGTTGTTAATCTTTGTAAACAAACACATTTTATTGTCTTTTACAGTAGTGGTCAGATGAAGCCCTGCCAAAGCATTTGCCTTCCTGATTATCTTTGTACATGAGGTGGGAGCTAAGGGTTGAGACACATGGAGGGCTGGGTGTGAAAAGCTGTCTGTCAGAGCCAAGGGGTTCTTTGGGGATAAGTGAGGGACACAAAAGGTGGGAAAAGGGAGAGCAGCAGGTCATTGGGAGAGGAACAAGCAGAGGAAAAATTGAGGGGCAAAGGCCTAAAAAAAGCCTTTACTATGGACTAAGGACGTCGCCATGTCTCTCCATGACAAGGGGTGGCCGTGCCCACCAGGCCTTTGTGACCCACGGTTACATCATGGCCAGAGGCCATTGTGACACGGCTCCATGCGGTGACACGCAGGGTTCTTGGAGGGCCAAAGCCCTCGTGTTGTCACTCTCAGGAGAGCAGCTATCTGAGGAGGCAGCAGCTCCTCAGGAGGAAGCAGCTCTCCCGGGTGCCCTTGGCCAGTGTTCGTCAGAGCCCTGCCAAGATGTCAAAGAGAAAGGAGGCAAAGGCCCACAGCCAGTCCCGTGAGGGACAGCCACTGCTGTCCAAGCGGCGACAGGTGAGGGACGGGAATGGAGGGAAAGGCGGCAGTGGGACCTGGGGGAGGGCTGGGGGCAGAGAGCGGCAGCCAAACCTGGCTCCAGGCCACGCTCTGGGGAGGAGGCGGTGCCAGGATGGCCGGGATGAGGGAATGGCCCAGAGAGAGCGAGCGCAGCTGGGAACCCAGCCTGACCTGGCTGCTGTCGTCAGCAACTGCCTTGGGGCCAGGGCCAGGCTTGCCAGAATGAGGAGGGACAGTGTGCCTGCACAGCCGCCTCAATCCACAGCCGCCTCCATTTCTCACCTCCCGCTACTTCCCACAGGTGCCCCAGAGGCCACCACAGGCAGCAGCCGAGGTCACATGGGTGACCATCGTGCCGCTCCATGGGGAAAGACTCAACCCTAGACAGGACATTTCATGGACACGCACAGGACATGGAACACAGGAGGACAGCCTGGAGGGAGGGCACTCAGTGCCCCGCAGCGGCACAGTGACACGGACACAAAGATTGTCCGTGTCAGACTTGCCGCCTCTCCACGGCCCTCCTTTGACAGTGATTCCTCCGTGGCAACTCAGCCCTCAGCTGCCAAGAGCAGCCTCGGCACGGAACAAGCTGCCCCCTCTGCCAGCAGCCCCAGCAGCTTCTGGGGAGAGCATGTCCCGCCGGCCCTGGCAGCAGCCACGGAGACCTAGTGCCACCTTCTCCAGGGGGCACTATGGCTGCTGACAGGGCCAGGGAAACACCTTCCCCAGACAGCTCAGCTGAAAGGCTCTGGCGAGGGTCAGCAGCAAGGCAGGGCCATCGCCTGCCACCCCTGCGACGTGCGGGCGGCACGCTGCTCCGCACGGGGACCCAGCCTGCCTGGAAACACCTGGAGCACACCGAGACAGAGGAGCTCACCGAGTTGCAGGAAGAGCATGGTGGCAAAACCTCTGCAGATCCATTTAGAGGCCTTGCGCCATGCCTGTGTGAAGAAAGGTCCACCAAGTCCACATGCACTCAGGAGAAGTCAAGTCTCTGCCAAGAGACAGATGCAGACAGAGCTCTCGGCTTCAACGAAGACTCCAACACAGACATTGGAAACTCCTCTGAGCTCCTGTCTCCTGCCCGCTTGCCAGAGCAGCAGTCTGGCTCTGACAACTCACAGTGCTTGGAGATTCATCCAAAGAAGCCAGGGGGAAAGTGGGAGGCGACAGAACTCCCAGAAACAGAGATTGCAGAAAACAGGGACAGTGACCCACAGGGTACATCGCTTCCCCCTGTGAATGAGGAAGAGTCAGAGGCAGCAACTTCTGCCCTGGACAAAGATCCATGGGATGATGGGCACAGCGAGCTTTTCCCCATGTCAGAGGCTGAGGAAACCTCATGCTTCTCAGCTTCTCCCACACCTGGACGCTCATGTGAGGAGAGGGGAGCTCATCAGCTGTCTGAGCAAACCACACATGGCAAGCTGATGTGCACAGGGCCTGATGATACATCAAAGCATTTCCTAAATATCAAGGCAGAAGAGCTAGAGAAGTTGGAAGAAGACATCCTCTCCTCCCTGGATACAGAATGCCCCTGGGTCCAGCAGAGCCTTTGTAGCTGGACCACAGACTGTACAGGAGAGACCAAAAACTACGCACAACTCGTGCTCCTTCCCTCCGTGTTTTCCCCTTCTTTTTGTGTCATCCTCATCTTTCCTATCCCTTTCTATCTCTCTCCCCCACATTCATAGTTAAATAAAATCAACATTGTTAACTTTGGCAGATAGTCCTCTTGGCACCTTAATTCAGGCAGAGGCTTTTCTCACTGATTGCATCTTAACCAGGGCACACTTCTGCACACAGCACAATCACCACCCTGGTCCTGCTGGCCACACTAGTGCTGACACAGAATGCCAGGAAGGCCACTGGGCTTCTTGCCCAGCTTGGAAAATGCCACCTCACAGTCAGCCTCTGTCGGTCAGAAGCGCCAGGGCCTTTCCTGCTGGGCAGCTTTGCAGCCACTCTGCTCCCAGCCTGGGGCACGGCAGGGCCTTGTGGGGACACAAGGGCAGGACCCAGTCCTGGATCTTCCTGACCCTCATCCTGCTGGCCTCACATCATCAATGCTGCTTGGCCACATCTCCCTGCAGAGCCTTCCTACCCTCCATCACATTGACACTCCTACCCACCTTGGTGTCACCACAAATTTATGACCGAGGGGACCCTCAATGCCCTTGTCCACATCTGCAGGACAGACACTGAACAGGACAGGGCCCAGGGGACACCACTGGTGACTGGATGCCAACTCTACGTGGCACCATTCCCCACCACTCTCTGGTCCCAGCCATCCTGACAGTTCTTAATTCGGCCAAGAGTGCCCCTGCACAAGCCCTGGGCTGACGGCTTTTGCAGGACTCTGCTGTGGGAGATGGAGTCAAAGGCTTTGCTCAAGTCCAGAGAGACTCCATGCAGAGCTTTTTGCTCATCCCTGAGGCAGGTCCCTTGGTCCTCAAAGGACATCCTATTGCTCAGGCAGGACCTGTCTTTCCTAAGCTGACATTGGTGGGGCCTGATCCCTCAGCTGCCCTCTCTTGCCCTGTGATCCCCCTCAGGATGATCTGCACGAGAACCTTGCTGGGCCCTGAGGTCAGGCTGACAGGCCTGCAGTTCCCCACATCCTCCTGTGGCCTTTCTTGGCCATACAAGGCACATTGCCACCTCCAGCCACGTGGGACCTCCCCAGCAGTCCAGCACTGATAACAAAGGATGGAGAGCAGCTTAGTGAGCTCTTTGCCAGCTCCCTGAGCGCCCTTGAAGGTCTCCCAGCCAGCTCCACAGACTTGTCAGGGTCTCAGTGGCTCTGCAGGTCACTAATGATTTCCCCTAGGACTGCTGGTCTGCTCCTGGTCACTGTCTGCCAGGTCAGGGGACTGCTTATGCTCTGGAGAATGGATCTGTCTGTTGAAGACGGAGGCAAAGAAGGCATTCAGTAGCTCAGCCTTTTCCTCATCCTTCAGAGCTGTATGCCTGCTGCATATCCAATATAGAGTGAAAATTTTCCTTGCCCTTCCTTTGTTGTTAATCTTTGTAAACAAACACATTTATTGTCTTTTACAGTAGTGGCCAGATGAAGTGCTAATGGATTATTGCCTTCCTGATTTGTCTTTCTAAATGAGGGGGAGCTAAGGAGCGGAATACATGGTGGTCTGGGTGTGAAAAGCTGTCTGTCAGAGCCAAGGGGTTCTCTGAGGATGTTTAGGAGAGGAACACACAAAGTGGGAAGACAGAGAGCAGCAGGTCATTGGGAGAGGAACAAGCAGAGGAAAAATTGAGGGGCAAAGGCCTAAAGCAGGCCTTTGTGCCCAAGGATGTCTCCATGTCTCTCCATGACAAGGGGTGTCCGTGCCCACCAGGCCTTTGTGACCCACGGTTACATCGTGCCCAGGGCTCATTGTGACACGAGTCCATGCGGTGACACGCAGGGCTCTTGTAGGGCCAAAGCCCTCGTGTTGTCACTCTCAGGAGAGCAGCTCTCTGAGGAGGCAGCAGCTCCTCAGGAGGAAGCAGCTCCTCAGGAGGAAGCAGCTCCTCAGGAGGAAGCAGCTCTCCCGGGTGAAATTGGCCAGTGTTTGTCAAGACCCTGACAAGATGTCAAAGAGAAAGGAAGGGAACTCCCACTGTCAGTCCCGTGAGGGACAGCCGCTGCTGTCCAAGCGGCGACAGGTGAGGGACGGGAATGGAGGGAAAGGCAGCAGTGGGACCTGGGGGAGGGCTGGGGGCAGAGAGCGGCAGCCAAACCTGGCTCCAGGCCATGCTCTGGGGAGGAGGCGGTGCCAGGATGGCCGGGATGAGGGAATGGCCCAGAGAGAGCGAGCGCAGCTGGGAACCCAGCCTGACCTGGCTGCTGTGGTCGGCGCGTGCCTTAGGGCCAGGGCCAGGCTTGCCAGAACAAGGAGGGACAGTGTGCCTGCACAGCCGCCTCCATCTCTTGCCCACCCCGCAGGCAGCAGCGGAGGTCACATGGGCGACTATCGTGCCCCTCCACCGGCACAGACTCTTCCCTCTACAAGACATTGCATGGACACACACAGGACATGGAACACAGGAGGACAGCCTGGAGGGAAGGCACTCAGTGCCCCTCAGTGGCACAGTCACACGGACACAAAGATTGTCTGTGTCAGACTTGCCGCCTCTCCACGGCCCTCCATTGACTGGCGCATCTCCACACCAGCTCAGCCCTAAAACGCCAAGAGCAGCCTCGGCACAGATCACGCTGCTCCCTGTGCCAGCAGCCCTGGCAGCTTCTGGGTCTTCTCCCAGAGGCAGAGCATGTCCCGCAGGCCATGTAGGCAGGAGCCACCGAGACCTAGTGCCACCTTCTCCATGGGGCACTATGGCTGCTGACAGGGCCAGGGAAACACCTTCCCCAGACAGCTCAGCTGAAAGGCTCTGGCGAGGGTCAGCAGCAAGGCAGGGCCATCGCCTGCCACCCCTGCGACGTGCGGGCGGCACGCTGCTCCGCACGGGGACCCAGCCTGCCTGGAAACACCTGGAGCACACCGAGACAGAGGAGCTCACCGATGTGCAGGAAGAGCACGGTGGCAACAACTACAGAGATCCATTTAGAGGCCTTGCCCCATGCCTGAATGAGGAAAGGTCCACCAAGTCCACATGCCCTCAGGAGTGGTCAATTCTCTGCCAAGAGACAGATGCAGAGACTCAGGTGATGAACAGAGCTCCCAGCTTCAACAAAGACTCCAACACAGACATTGGAAACTCCTCTGTGCTCCTGTCTCCTGCCCGGTTGCCAGAGCAGCAGTCTGGCTCTGACAATTCACAGGGCTTGGAGATTTCTCCAAAGGAGCCAGGGGAGAAGTGGGAGGGGACAGAACTCCCAGAAACAGAGATTGCAGGAAACAGGGACAGCGACCGACAAAGTGCATCACTTCTCCCTCTCCATGAGGAAGAGTCAGAGGCAGCAACTTCTGCCCTGGACAAAGATCCATGGGATGAGTGGCACAATGAGACTTCCCCCATGATGGGGGCTGAGGAAATCTCATGCTTCTCAGCTTCTCCCTCCCTTGGTAGTTCCTGTGAGGAGAGGGGAACTCATCAGCTGCCTGAGCAAACCACACACGGCAAGCTGATGTGCACAGAGCCTGAAGATACATCAAAGCATTTCCTGAACATCGAGGAAAGGGAGCAGAAGAAGTTGGAAGAAGACATCCTTGCTTCCCTGGATGCAGAAAGCCTTTGTAGCTGGACCACAGACTGCTCAGGAGAGAGCGAAAACTATGCACAGCTCCTGCCTCCCGACCTGTTTGAAGAGCTGTGGTCTCTCTTTAACAACAAGGATTCACCGTCCAGGGACACTCAGCTAGACCAGCTACTGGAAAAGTGGGAGGAAGAAGAGCTCCCTGAAAGAGACAGTGAAGGAGAGGGGGACAGTGAGCCAGAGAGCGAGTTGTCCCTCCCACTGCAAGAGGAAGGAGCAGAACCAGCAGCTTCTCCTCTGGACAGCGATCCCTGTGATGAGGGGCACAGTGAGCCTTTCCCCATGGCACTGCCAGAAGAGTCAAAGATGTCTGTGGTTTGTGCCTCACCTGCTGATAGCACGGAGGAGGTCGATGCTGCAGGCATGGATGCTGGCTGTGTCCAGTCCACCCCTTTCCAGGAAAAGCTCTGTGGTGCTGGTGTGATGGCTGGTGCTTGCCCGCTGCCTGCCCAGCCCCTTGAGCACCAGGTCCCTGCTTCCACTGCTGGCATAGCCACAGTCCCACAGCCCCCAGCCCCACGGCCATGGCGCTCCATGGCCAAGAGGGCCCGGCGGGCTCTGCGACGGCTTTTCTCCTTCAGCTGCCTCAGGGGGCAGCCAGAGGAGTGAGCCCGGGGCCAGCAGCAGAACGGTCACCAAAGATGACTGCTCACCCTTGGGTCACCACTTTCCAAAGGCAGGTCCTGCTTCCAGCCCTAATCCCTCACCCCCAAGCCAGCAGTAGGCAGCAGCAAGGTTGAAGAGATCTGGCTGAAGAAGGATGAAAGCACTGCCCTGTAGAATCCCACAGAAGCTGACTCCAGGCCCAGTCTGCATTGAGGGCTGCATCCCTCAGGCTGCATTAGGAGCCAGAAAATGCTCCTATTTCTGAGGCTGCTTGGGCCTCGGCATTGAAGGCAAAGGAAGGCATGCCCAGTTGCCTTTCATATGGAAAATAGGAAAACACCTTCCTGGATACCCCTATATGGAATGGAGAAAGGTGCTGACCCTGGAACACCAACACCTCCAAAAAAACAACTGGGAGGCCCAGAACAGAGAAGCACAGCCTGAGGAAGGACTGACAGGACACTGCTGGAGCCAAGTGTCTCAGACTGTCTTCTGCTTTGTCTCTCCCTTCCCCTCTGTTTTCCCCTTCTTTCCATCTCACCCTCCTCTTTCCTATTCCTGTCTATCTCTCGACCCCACATTCATAGTTAAATAAAATCCCCATTGTTAACTTTGGTAGATGATCATATTGGCACCTTAATTAGCGCATCAGCATGTCTCACTAATGGCGTCTTTACAGTGTCACACATCTGCACACAGCACTTGAGGTGTGGCCTCCCCTGTGTCCAGCACAGAGGGACAGTCAGCACCCTGGTCCTACTGACACAATGCTGTCAGAGCATGCCAGAAGACTACTGGCCTCCTTGGCCAGCTGGGCACATGCCAGCTCATGTTTGGCCACTGTCAGCCCCAGGGCCTTTCCCACTGGGCAGCCCTCCAGCCACTCTGCCCCCAGCCTGGGGCACTGCAGGGCCTTGTGGGGACACAAGGGCAGAACCCAGGTCTGGCTCTTCTTGAACCTCATTCCACTGGCCTTACACCATCCATCCAGCCTGTCTACATCCCCCCAGCAGAGCCTTCCTACCCTCCAGATACTCCATCCACTTTGGTGTCATCACAAATTTACTACTGAGGGTACACTCGATGCCCTTGCCCACATCAGCAGGACAGACACTGAACAGGACAGGGCACAGGGGACACCAATAGTGACGGGACACCGACTCATTGCAGCTCCATTCCCCTCCACTCTCTGGACGCAGACATCCTGACAGCTCCTAAGCCAGCCAAGAGTGCCCCTGCCCAAGCCCTGGGCTGACAGCCTTTCCAGGAATGTGCTCAGGACTGAGTCAAAAGGCATTCTCAGTTTCCAGCCTTCTGGCAAACCATGGGTCAATGGTTTAAGCAGGGAGCCTGGTCTGAGGGCACTAGTTGCAACACTGTTTCCATCACCATCCTTAAGAAAATCTCCTTCCTATGCAGTCATAGGAGAAGTTGTAGAAGTCACCCGAGAAAACATCTCTCCCCTACCAGATCACTGGAGATACTATGTTCTTTTACATCATGGCATGTTTCCTTGCAGAAAGTACATGTGCCCCAAAGGCTCTAATGCTGGCTATCTGGACTTCCTGAAAACACTCATATTGGATGTATCTCCTGCCAACAGGCCTTATCTCAGGACACAGAAGCCAGTTTATGCATATGATACCTATTCTTCCAAATCAGCACAAGGTTTTGTCTGATTTCAGGCTGTTGAATGGAGACAGGGCATGTGGCTGTCTGGCCTTGGCCCCCTACCCAGCTCCCAAGGCACAGCATCTGTCATCCTTTCTCTTAATTCTTTTGTGCTGCTGCTGTTGTACAGCTGTAATAGCTGTAAAAACTCAAAGTAATATGAACTACAACTCCGGATGATGCAACTAAAAAAATTATGAAAGCATTTTTGATAGGTGGAAGAATTTTTTAGATTGTGGCTTTCCAAGTAAATAATAATAAAAAACAAGTTTTAGGGTTGCCAGGCTCTTGCCTTTGCAACAACTCCAAAGAAAATTGTAGCTACGCTTAAACAATAAACCATTTTCAAGCAGAAGGATCAGGTATTTTCTTTCACAAATCAGAAAGTGAGATGTTCCACTTGAAATACATTTTCATTCCTTTGATAGGAAATAATCCTTTGCATTTCTGTCAGTTTTGAAAATACTTCTGGTCAACCTAAAGACTGCATTCTTTTGTGTATCAACTGCTTGCAAAAGTGTTGCTTTTCCCACACACTTACTCTTTTAACATACAAGGATGCAGTTTGTGTTCTCTATATTTATGAAAACCTAGTGAGCTCTTCTGAATCAGAAATTATTCTTCATTAAAAAATATCTTATTAAATAGCTAAGTGACATTTCAATTTTAATCAATAGCATTGCTGATAAATACAGAGCTGGTCCATTTACTGCCTCCTTCCTGACACAAATTTTGCATGAGAAAAAGATGTGTCACTGGTGACAAAAGACACAATTTTATCATTAAGTACTAAGATTTTTGATGGCTCTTAGTGTATATGCCACTAAGTAAACATAATTGCAGAGCATACTTTAAAGGCTTACAAATTATCTTTTCAAGTTTTATCCCCATTAGTTAAATTAAGTTTCTATAATCATCACTTGATTTCAAACACAAAGAAATGCTTTGTCTAAAATTTAGTCACTTTTTACATCAGATATTATTCTCTGTTTATTCTCCTCGGAGATGATCTCCAATTCATTCTCAGGATGGGCACAGTGGCTTCACTGCTGTTGGCAGTTTTTCTCATTCTGCAACATAAACCACCCTAAGGCATTCTCAGTAGTGAGATTGTTTCCCAACAGGGGAGAGTAAAAAAAAAAAGAGGGAGAATATTAAACAAAAATAGTATTTCATGAATTTTGATGAGCTGACTACAGGACTTCCAGGAATAGAGCAGTGACCTTTCCACAGCTCAGCATTTTTTCTCTCATAACAACCAGCAGCAGAGGAAGGTGTTAGTCCTCTGTATGAAGTGCTACACATTATTGCCCTTATAGAAAAAATCTTTTTTTACACTCCAGTGCCACGGCCAACATCACAGGACCCGATTTAGACATTTAGGGGTAAAAGGTGTCAGCAACTGGCCTCACTGACTATGAGTCTGGATTATTTAGCTCCCCTGAAGTGCAAGTCAACACCCACGCAAGCCTTTCCCAACTTCCATCCATGGAAGTGTCCGAGGCTGGGTTGGACACAGCTTGGAGCAACCTGGTCTAGTGGGTGTCCCCATCCATGGCAGGGGGGTGGAACTAGATGGTCTTCAAGGTTTCTTCTAACCCAAACGCTCTATGATTCCGTGATTCCCTGAAATGGGCTAGAGCTCCCCTTTATGGGTATTAAGTGCTAAAAGCATTGCCTCCCCATTAAAACACGCTCCTGCTCCAGTTTCTGTCATCCTCAATGTACTCTGAGGTACTCTTCTGATCCCTGTGGCAGCAAAATTACTGTACAAAGCCTTTCTCTGGCAACCTTACCCTTGGTCCTGGAAATCCTGGCTGCCCCGGAGGACCGGGAGGTCCAACTTGCCCAGTGTCTCCTGGAGGTCCGTGGGGACCCATCAGTCCCGGATGGCCCTTATGACCAGGTATCCCGGGATCACCTGGAGGACCCTTTTCTCCTCGAAGGCCTTTTTCACCTTTGATGCCTGGTTCACCCTAAGTGAAGAGAAGGACATTACCACCACAAAATAAGAAGCAAACTTCTGATTTCCAAACACAGAGAAACACAGCCGAGCTGGCAAAATTGCTGAGTGCAACATCTGGTGCACTGCAAATGAACCACAAATTGTTCTGATGGAGAATGATTAAAGAGAGACCTGGAAGACTGGGAAGCACTGGCTTCACTTTTGAATGACCTCTGCCCCCAGGCCCTAACTCAGAATAGCTCTCTTTATTTCATCATGATGAAATAATTGGTAATGTTGTCCAACCTACCCTCTCTCCTTTGGAACCAATTGCACCCTGTTTCCCTGGTGTGCCCTGCAACAAAATAAAGGTAAGCATAAAAGAACCATCCATAATAAGAGTAAATAAAGACACATATGCCTTTGTAATGATTCCTGTGACCCCAGGAAAATTTATTTCCATGATAACCCCACAGTTTCCTGAGAGCTTTTTCTTTTGCTCTCAGTTATCAACAATTAAAGGAAAAATAAACCAAATCAAAACAAAAAAACCCAACCAAACAAAAAAAACGCCAAACAAACAAAAAAACAACACTCCCCGCCCCCCAAACACATGACAAGCAGGTCGAGGAGGGTGATTCTCTCTCTCCCTTCATTCCCCTTCGGTGAGACCCCACCTGGAGTGCTGTGTTCAGCTGTGGTGCCAGAATATAAGCAAGGCCATGAACCTGTTAGAGCAAGCTCAAATGAGGCCACAAAGATGCCCAGAGGGCTGGAGCACCTCTCCTGTGGATTCAGGCTGAGAGGGCTGGGGTTGTTCAGCCTGAAGAAGAGAAGGTTCTGGAGGAACCTTTGAGTCCCTTGCAGTACTAATAAGAGGTTTATAAGAAAAACAAACTTTTTTGTCAGGGACTGTAGTGATAGGACAAGGGGTAAATGGCTTCACAATCAGAGAGGGTGATATTTGGTAGAAGTTTTTCACTGTGACGATGGTGAAGCACTGGAACAGGTTGTCCAGAGAAGTTGTGAATCTCCCATCCCTGGAACAGTTCAAAATCAGGTTGAATGGGGTTCTGAGCAACCTGGTCTAGTGGAAGGTGTCCCTGCCCCTGTCAGGGTGGGTGGAAATAGATGATATTTAAGATCCCTTCCAACCCAAATCATGCTATGAAAAAAACCCAATTTGCTGCAACCCTGGTAATACCCTTGATGATTTTTTCTCTGCGACATCAGTCTTATATTGAAACAACTGTGAATTTAAATTACCTCTTTTCCAGGAGGACCCTTCTCTCCTGGTTCTCCCTAAAACACACAGAAAGTGGATTTAGCATCACACTGGAGGAGCTGGAAGAAAGACTCCACATAACAACCATAAGTGTTGCTTTGGTTAACAACACAAGTTTTCTTCTACACAGTAGCAGGTTTGCATGATTTATCCTTATCCTACTGCTATTGGTCATTTCTGGATAGACACATACTGCTATTTGGAAAGCATTTTTTAGTGAATTTGCATCCCATGTAAACATAAATAACAGGAAGTAATTTCTAACAAACCAGCTGAGAGCAGATGTTTCACTGGTAGTATGTTCCTGCTTTTGACACATTTTGTTCCTTTTTCTTACCAACAAATCCCAAAGCTTCATACACATTATATGGTCTTGTCTAACTTAAGGAGCACCAGCATTATACCCATAAGTGTCTGAAGATGTAAGTGAAGTATATTTTGTCAGTAGAAGTATCATCTTGTATTAAACCAGCTGGAAAAACACATGCAGAGGTTTAAGGAATTTTAAGCTTAAGTGCTCACCTGTCTTTCAGAACTATATTAAATAATCTTAATTTGAATAAGTACCCTTGAAAAATTATACATTTTTCTTTTTTTTTTTGCATTTATAAGCTCATAATTAGACAATATAGTTTCCACTTTAGTATTTCAATGAAAAAATAATCACTGCAGTCCTGAACTGCAGGTAAAGCAAAATGAACATTAAACTAATTGTTGCTGAAATTCTGGCCTCTTTCCTGTGTCATGTACAGAGAAAATAATCCTTCTAAGTTTGTTTGCAGCCAACACACATGATCATATCTATAACACGATATTTTCCTCTGGAAACATAATATCTTCAGCTATATCAGCATCCATACATTCTCCATGAGGAATGGAACTAATCAAAGACTTGTGATCCTAATTAGACTGCATTAAACTCACTTGAGTTTTCCTTAGGCCCACTTTAGTTTTAAATGGCCACTGTGTTTGCTGCTTAAAATTAATTGTCCAGAGAAGTATTTCTTTCTTCTCTTTGCATCCAAAAGCTCCCTTTCAAATTATAAAATTAAATATTAAATATACAGAAGGAAAAAAGAACCATCCTGTGGAAGATTCAGCTGGGCTAGAGACACACAAAAATCTTTTAAATCATCATTTTTTGTCACAACAAATCTAGAAATAAAAAAAAAATTACCTAGCATCCACTTTTTCCATCCTTCTAGTGGAATTTAACATCTTTTACTCACTTTGCAAGGTCTAAAGATATTGGATTCTGAGGCTGTGATATTGTCATGGGTACAGGTTTATTATTTATTATTTTAGATCACTCTGGGAGACATATGAATGCTTTAATTGCAATGTACCTCTGTTGCTGGCAACAAAGGAATTTCCCTCAGAATAGCAAATATCATAAATACCTGTATTATTATCAGCACTCACAATTTCCCCATTTAGTCCATCTAAGGTTCATGCAGAGGTGTAGTCTGAGAACTTAAATACCCCATAGTAAGAAGACTACTGAAACAGTCTGATTAATGCACACATTATCAGGGCTGACTGGCAGGTACCATCCCCATACATGAAATTATGGTTGCTCATCCATATGAAAAATGCTATTTTTGCAGTCCAGTTTCCTTTGGAAGTAAAATTATATGGCTTCTGGATTTGTTAGATATCCTGCTTATACTTTTTTTTTTTGCCTAACTGAAGGTGACCATGTCCCATCTTCCTGTCTAACCTTTAAAGGCAGGTAAAGAGAGGATCTAATTCATCCCCAGACATACTTACAGGTGGTCCTCGGGGTCCTATAAAGCCAGGGAGTCCTGGGCTGCCTGTTTCTCCTTTATTTCCTTTGGGACCCTTAGGACAGAAATGAGACAGACACTAGCACACCTTACCCCAACACCTCTTTCCCAGAGCATTCATTTACAGATACACTGGAACTGGGAAATTTCATTTTAGCAGCAGGACTCCCTAAACTGACAAGGAAGAACAAAGTATTTTAAAGAAGCAGGTTGTAGGCGCTGTGGTTGCTTACTAATAAGCTCTGCAGGGCCCCTGGGAGAAGATGAAAAGGGACAATTATGGCAGGGGCAGGAGGTGTGTTCCAGGGGTGTTGTGGTGTCACATGGTTTATAAGGGGGTGTTGAGAGGGGAAATGCTGTGATGGGTGATGACTGGGAAACATTGCAGGTGGTCATACTGCTCAAATCCAAGAATACAACCAACAGCTACAGGGCTTCTCCTTTGCCTTTATTTCCAGGTACAATTTATGTCTCTTTCACTTATCTCTTGTGATATTCTGTCAAGCTATCCCTTTTTCCTTGCAGATCAGGGCAGTTGAAATGACAGTTCATGATACAGAACTGTCTCATGCACACTTCTGATGTGGTTTTAACTCTTAGTTTAACCTTTACTTCCAGAACTTTGTCCCCTACTTTTTTGGTTCAGAACACAGCCCTTTTTCTTCTTAGAGTAAAACTCATGCCAAGTGGGCACCAATGAGCCTATCAGGCACAAAGCACATGGATTTGGGGTGTGTAACTTGCCCTGAAGATTTCAGAGGCTGGATTGTGTTGCTGTGTGTGGGCTTAAGCATGAGCAAGCGTGAACTGTGATGGGCACTGTCAAACAGCAAATGCAAAAGGAGAAGGCTCCTGGCAGGTTTTACCTTGTGATTTCAAGTCAGCAATGGTGAAGGTGGGAAAAAAAATCTTTATTGCCATGATAACCTTCCTTACCTTCCTTTTTTTCAAAATAGAAATATAAAATATTGGCTTGTCACACCACACTGTGTAGGAAATTAGTGTATTTCAAAATAAATGGATTAATGTACAGCACAAGGAAACACTTCCCATAATGCCCTTTATGAAAAGGAAGGATTCATTTTAATGACAGAGAATGATAATGATGAGATGACTGTCTGTTCTGCTGACCAACACTGTCTCATCGTTTCCCCTTCCTCATCCATCTGACTTTATCCTTTTTCAATCTCCTATGTTATTTTTGGACTCTAAATCCTCTGGAGCAAAGGCTGCTGTGGTGCTGTTTGTGCAGGAAGCTGCCTGTGAGTCCCTGGGTCACATCATATAGGTACTGTGATAACATTATGATGATTAAAATAATAATAATCCCCACTTGGCATTCACTTGGCATCCCAAAGCCACAGTGACCTGATAAAGACCCAGAAGGTAAAAAAGCAGTGATAGGAATTGGGAACAGGGGTAGGTGTAACAAAAAGAAGAAAATAAGTTTGAAAAGGCAAGAGCAAGGATCCACAGGGCAAGAAACAATGGCAGCAGTCTCAGGAAGGTAAGAAGAGCTAATGTCAAGGACAAAAAGCCTGCTGCACTTGTTTTTTGATGCAGAAGGGCTCTCAAACTGCAGCACCCTGTCCCACCTCACCACACAGAAAGGGGGTGTCCAGTTCTGGTCCCTCAGTTTAGGAAGGATGTTGAGATGCTTGAGCACATCTAGAGAAGGGTGACATGGCTGGTGAGGGGCTTGGAACACAAATCCTGTGAGGAACAACTGAGGGAGCCGGGGGAGTTTAGCCTGGAGAAAAGGAGACTCAGAGGTGACCTTATCACTCTCTACAACTTCCTGAAAGGTGGTTCTAGTCTGAAACCAGTTTCCTGAAAAGGGGTTGGTCTCTTTCTCCAGGCAGCAACTGACAGAACCAGAGGACACAGTCTTAAGCTGTGGGAAGGGAAATAAATAAAAATAAATAAATAAAATAAATAAAGAAAGAAAAATAAATAAATAAAGTCAAGGGAAATAAATATAGGTTGGATATTAGGAAAAATTATTTTATGGAAGGAGTGATAAAGTACTAGAATTGTCTGCCCAGAGAGGGGTTGGAGTCACCATCCCTGGATGTGTTTAAAAAAAGACTGGATGTGGCACTTGGTGCCATGGTTTAGTTGAGGTGTCAGGGCATGGGTTGGAGTCAATGATCTTGTATATCTCTTCCAACCTGGTGATTCTGTGATTCTGTGGTATTTGCTCTATTGAGACATCCCTGTAGATGCTTGATCAGGGTACAAGTCTGTGGCAAGGCTGGGGTGGCTTTATGACTTTGCAAGGGTCACAAAGAGTCGAGTCCTGCTGCAGCTTTTCACATTCCTCTGCTCTGCCTTTGTTTTCCTGTTAATTCCACAGTCCAGCAAGCTGTACTGCCTCCATGGGCAAAGAGAAGGAAGAGCTCTGCATTGTGATAGATGCTACTGGGCACAAAGGAATGTTTGCATGGATTTGCTGAATTCTGGACAATTTTCAGCAGCAGAACAGAGGAACAAAACACACAAAAAAAACACCCAACAAACCATCGTCCTTCTTACAGCTCTTCATTTCCAAGCTGTTCTTCCTCACGGATGGCCTCAGGGGAGTTTCATTATGCTTCCTGATCCTGCTTTACTGCCCACTGTCTGCTTTTCCCTCAAGTGCCTGCGAGGATTTTTCTGCTGCCACTATTCCTCAATGGCAGCCTGCCAACTCCCCGAGGCCCTCTCCTTCCTTGTGACAACTCTCTGCTGGCTGCATGCTCTCTGCTTGGCAAAATTAAATCTACTGGTGAAGATGAGGCATGCCAATCTTTTTTTCCATGTAGGCAATCAATCATTTCCATTTGCTGTGAACACTTTACTTTCACTGGGAAAAGTGATGACCCAGCTAGCATCTCAATTCCAGGAGCGTAGCCAAACAGCCTTCAAAATTGTGGCCAGCTACTGATTTTCAGATCACCCATCTTCAGACATAGGAACCTCAGGGATGGTAACCAGCTACACTAATGCACTCCACCTACACTTCACCAGCCACCTCTCCTGGCTGCAGCAGTCTCCCTTTGTGGTACTTACTGGGATACCAGCTGGGCCAGGTTCTCCTGCAGATCCAGGCACTCCATTTTTGCCCTGTGTCAAAAGAAAGAAGGTTAGTGATGTAATGCATACTAAAACTAGAAATATTCAGCTACACCTACACCAGCAGGGATTTCTTTAGCATTGTTCAGTCTCCTCTCCTGACAGACTGTGAAGTATCTTATTTCCAACTGACCTCACAGTTTCTGCATCCCTGATAGCATGGCTGATTTCAGGAAGAAAATCAGTATGTAAACCCAAATCAGCAGGTCTGAGGAGGATCCAAACCAGCACTTCTCCTTCTCCTTCCCTGCACCCCTGTCCTTATCATACACAGCATCCTTCTGGGAGGATGGAGCCACCTCCTCTGGCTACACCAGGTCACCACAGTTCAGACCAGACTCTTTTAAACCATCTCAGGCTTCCCCTTTTTTGGGGAATGAAAAGAAACACTTGTTTTAACATGTGGTAATTACCTGACACCAGACAATTCAGAATGAGCCAAATCAACCTTTAAAAGGACCCTTTTCTCACTGTTCCTTAAGAAAGCAGCTTAGATAATCATACACAAAGTTTGGTGAGATTAAGTCTTACACCCCTTTTCTCTCAGCTCAACATTCAGAGTCTCTCCCTTCATTTGAGTTGACCATAAAGACCAGCCCTTGTAATGTCAATACTCAAACCCATGCCTCACACTCCTTTTTAGATAAATAACAAAGAAAAGGAAGAACATGAGAAAATGGTACTTTGCCCTCCAACATACAAGTAATTCTTCTGCAAAGAAGAATGTGGCCTGGAGTTATGATAATTTCTATCTCTTCAAATATTTTTACTCACTGCCAGTGTTGTGCAGGGGCATGACATGACAGCGAGTGATGCCAGCAGTACAGGAGTAATGAGATACATTAAGAGGTAGACACAGGAGGTCTCCTTATGTTCTTGCAGTCTAATCTAAACCCCAACTCCCCAGCTTGGAGGGACCTGCTGCTCCAACTCCTGGCATTGCTGAGTCAGCATTTTCTCCCCTGATCATGCTGTGGAATCTGTTTCATTACCAGGTCTTCCTAGAAGGAAAGGAACTCACTGATTGCAACACACTAAAGATGTGCCTTGGTTCAGCAACAGAGATATCAATTCAGATTTGATAAGGATTAATTTCTAAGACAGAATTTTTAACCCTGTGAAATTAATAAAAAGTAATTTCTGAGCCATACCAAATGAGACTTTTTGAAATGACAGCTAGATTTCTATTTCTCCACTGAAGCTGTAATAAAATAGTATCGGTGAATAGTATCACAACTGGACCCCACAAAACTCAGCCTGGGCACCCACAGTGAGTGTCCACCTTTGAAAGCTGAGATCATGTAAGAAGTGTGTAGGATCCCAGAGACAGGACTGAAACATGAGTATTTCTGACTCAGCATCCTGACAGAATCCATTGAACTGTTCTTCCCATTGAGTCAGTGTTCGGGTTTGAGAAGAAGTGAGTTTTTTGGGATGCTGTGTTCAAACCGACAGGTGCTCAGATTTGAATATTGGCACCTGGTGTGGCCACTGAGGACATGGATATGCCTCTGAGAACACAGGGAGGTTAAAAGCAGAGAACTCCCAGGGAGAAGCTCTCTTGGGTTCCATCAGTGAAAGAGCTCAGAGCTGCCCTGCCCAGCTGCGGGCTGGGCGGGGAGGGGAAGCCCAGGGGAGGCCTCAGTCAGGTAGGATGGGGCCTGGAGAGAGAGGGAGGAAAAGGCCCTGCAGGATGGAAGGGTGGAGGAGCTCTGAGAGACGTCAGGCAGCCACACCCCCACCCAGGAGAGAGAGATTGAGAGCTTGTGCCACCTTGGAATTCAATATCATGTGCTGGCAGCACGGCTGGCCAGGAAAGAGAAGGGGAGCGGCGAGAAGGGGCCCGTCAGGGCAGCATGGGAGTTCTGGACAGGCAGAGCCTGATATTTTAACCCTTTTCTTGGATGATGGAAACCTTACAAATGCTGATACTCCTGGAGCTGAATGAGGAGAGAGATAGAGATGCAATAGCAGGAAATGGGCAAGTGTGATGCAAGTCCGTGCAAGTGAAAGATGTCCGAGAGAAGTGGAGAAGAATCCTAGTTGGGAGGAGGTGATGGAGTGGCCTTTGGCTGGACTTTTCTTGTATAGCCATGGACAGAACCATTTTTCCTGTGACACAGAGACTGAATTTAGCGGGGAGGCAATGGCTCAGATCCAAGAGAGTGCAGTGATGTGATGTGAAGGAGTACGTGAACAGAGACGACGGGTGAGGAGGGTGATGGTGCCCTCGATCTTCGGTGAAGGAGAGGAAGATCTCTGTTCTCAAGACCCCTCGGCCCCAGGGGGTGAAATTTGGGGGGGACAAGTGTCCCCAAAGGGAGAGACTGTGCTCTTTTTGGAACTGGGCAAAGCACCCTTAAAAGAAAAATCCTAGATTCAGCGCTGGTCCATGCGCAGTGGTGAGAGCACTGGGCAAGGAAGGAAGCTGTCGCAATGGCAAATGCTCTCTGGGCGGTGCCACGTGTGGCATGGAAACACACGAGGTTTCAACTGTGTTTCCAGGAAGCCCATGGTGCAAGAGGGACTCTTGTTGATGAACTGAGAATTGATTATCTGAAGGGTGGTGATGGACTGAAAGTTAGTGATCAGAGAGGTGGTAACTGAATTGAGAATAGAAGGTTTTGTCCTACTGTGATGTATTGGGAATTTGGTGAGAGGAGGAGGAATGTTTTTGGAAGGTTTTCATTCTGAGTTCTGTGTGTTTCTTTTTAAATATAGTTGTAGGTTAATAAAGTTTTCCCCCCTTTATTCCTAAGTTGGAGCCTGCTTTGCTCTATTCCTGGTCACATCTCACAGTAGACACTAGGGAGAATGTATTTTCATGGGGGCACTGGCATCGTGCCAGTGTCAAACCATGACAGTCAGCAACCATCAGTCCCTTGCACTATTATAAGTCTTCATCAGTTTCTAGCAATATTATTCTTATTTGTCTTTCTGAAAGGCAAAGTGTTTTAATCAAACATTGTCTGAATCTTCCTAAACTCTCTTATTTCAAGCCAGAGTTCTGGACTGCAGAACATTCCAACCACACACAATGCCCCATCCCTGGAAGTTTTCAAAGCCAGGCTGGATGGGGCTCTGAGCAAGCTGGTCTAGTGGGTGGCATCCCTTTCCAGGGGAAGGGGTTAGAACTACATTATCTTTAATGTTCCTTCCAATCCAAACCATTCTGTAAACTATTATGGACCTCTAGAAATGGCTTGTGAGGAGAGAGAACTCACCGGCTGCCCTCGGAGTCCTCGAGGGCCCTGTGGTCCTATGGGACCAGGATCACCCTGAAAGGAAGAAAAGTATTCAGGTGAGTGAGAAAGATCTGACACAGAGGCAAGTGAACAAACATTTTAAAATTTTCCTGCTAAATTACACTGTTCACAAATTAGGGAAAACAGGATTAAAGGAATCTCACTGCCCCCTTTCAGTTATTTATGAGGAAGATCAGCCTTTTGAAATTTAAACACCTACCACTAAATGCAACTTGATTACAAGCAGAAACCATTTCTGTCAGGTTATTATCAGATTATCTTAAAGCTGTATTTCTTAGGGACAGAGATTCTTGGAAATTTCTCAAGAATTGGCAAGACTATTCTCTCTGCAGGGAGGCTTCAGAGCTCCCTCCATCTCCTCAGAGGGGTTCCTTTTGGTCTGCCCTACATTTTGCTTTGTAGGGTACCATTTTCAGCACACCAGCTTCCAGTGACACAAAGGGGTGCAAATGAGAAGCCACTTCTCCAGGTCCCACGGCAGTGGCACATCAGCTGCTCAGAATATTGCTTGGCAGCTGCAATCCCATGTCAACTGCTCCCTCCCAGGATTCTGTTATGTGACTGCACTTGACACTAGTCATGCTAGAGGAACTGTTTGTACCATCTTTCTTTCCTCTGAGCAGCAGCAACTTATTCCATAGGTATTTCCCAGACTCCAGTGGAGCGACACAGTCAGTCAGGTACAGCTGTGACAGTGGAAGCGTGACAGAGCCTGGCCTGGTGGGACCTGCAGAGCAAAGCTCTGCT
This sequence comes from Fringilla coelebs, assembly GCF_963513975.1. Taxonomy (NCBI): domain Eukaryota; kingdom Metazoa; phylum Chordata; class Aves; order Passeriformes; family Fringillidae; genus Fringilla; species Fringilla coelebs. The sequence goes on along the minus strand of NC_140028.1, from coordinate 5,899,009 downwards.
CAGAGATGGGTGCCAGAAGACAGGTCCATGGCTACCAAGCACAGCCTGGGTTTCACACAATGCTGCTTTCTCTGCTTATCCAAAGATATATCTGACATCTTAGTGCCAGCAGCTGAACAGTGACAAAGGCCCTCTAATTCTTTGTTTCCCCTAATGATCTTTGCACAAATCATTCCCTGCAGTAATTCACCCTTTATTGGAGCTTGTGCAGCTGTTTTAGGTCAGGGTCACTGTGAATTAAAATTTTCATTTGTCAGGGAGAAGGAGATTCATTTCTGCTCAAAATGGTGCACTTACATCCTTCCCTGGTGGCCCCTCACGACCAGCAGGACCCATCACACCTGGCTCCCCCTGCAATTCAGCAAAAAAGGAAGAGATCAGCTCAAGGTCAAATTCAGACGAGTATCACCACTGTAAGTGGTATGGGGTTTCTACAATATGTGACTGAGCTCAGTGAAAAATTTTTTAAAGCCAGCAAGTGCCTCGTTCATCTTATATGACATGCAGCTTATAAAAATAACTCAGAAACATCTCCTGTAAGTGATGCACAAGGCAGTGCTCTGCTTTCCAGCAAATTATTTGCTACTGCTACTGCAGGCACTGAAAACCACCAACACATTCGTGATACAGAAGCTATTGTAATGAGGAAGAGATGTGGATCTCCAGCACTGGATTTTTCACATAAGCTTCTGAAAGCAGAGAATTTTATTTCCCTGTAAAAAAGGCAGAATTAGGTAGAAGAACATCCACCATTTGTATTCCCCCTTTTACACCAAGGAGCTCCAAACAGAGTGGAGAACAACTTTTCATGCAGGTCTGGGTCTGGGTTTTATGACCCACAGGAAACTAAGTCAAAGGGACATTTCTATTCACTTCTCTCTAAGTTTTGTACTTGAACTTATTTTGCACTTCTTCAGTATTTGTGGAGGAGAGCTAGCACTTGTCCAACAAGTGCAGTAGGGGTCCTCACTTTGCCAGCATTTTTACCAGAAGGATGTGGTATGGAGGCATCCTTGAGACTTATTCACAAAGGAGTATCTCAAAGGGAGCATGAGAGGATTCAGCTCTACCAGCTGCCTCACCTTCCCTGGAATCAGAAGTTTAGCAGAGGGAATGAAGACAGCTGCTGTCACTTCTGTGCCATAGATGTGGCCCATAGTTGAAAACACTGTCATCAGCCACATGAAACACTGTCATTATTTTTACCTACTGCCTCAGAAAAGGCAATTTCAATTCCCACAATCTTTCTCCAAAGGATTGTGCATGAGGTACCTGTTACTTACCCGGGGACCCGGGGGACCTGTATCTCCTCTCTGTCCTTTGAAACCCTACACAAGGGAATGAAATCAGAAATTATCCATCACCCTGATGCAGGAAAGACTAAGAAAACTCTAGCTTGAATGTTCATTTAATAACCTTTCCAGTTTTGCCAAAAGTTTCTGGGGACTGATCAGCACAGAGCAGCTGTGTCCCAGGGAGTAATTAGGCAGGGCCACATCACAGGAAAAGTTTTCCATAGCTCCTTAAGCTGTAAAACCAAGGCTGTGCTCTGTGTATCCCTGGTGTGTCCAGCCAATATATTATTTAACCCTAAACTTTACTGTCCCCACTCTTTCAGAGGACCTGTAACAGAACACAAGGGCTACAGCTGTGACTTCTGCTGGAGAGGTGTCATGAGGTCACATGCTTTAACTTCTAGCTAAGGGATTCACTCTTCTCCATGTGTGAAGGATTTGGAAATGTCTGTATTCTATTTTGGTTGCTTATTTTTGGTGGGACTGGTTATATGTTCGCATCAGTGAAGAACCTCATGTGCCCAGGAAATGCTCCCTGGCCACAGTACAGGGGGTTGAGTGGGTGGAACCCTTCAGAGCAGCACCCACCGGCAGTCCTCTGGCACCCTCCCGGCCTGGGAGCCCTTGTTCTCCAGGCTTTCCCTGTGGGAAACAATAATGCTCATGTTAGAGAGATACCCTGGTCCATCTCACTGCTGTTGGAAACCTCCCAGTCCCCTCCCTTAGACATAGCATCACTGAGAACTGGGTGCCCAGGGTTTGTCCAGCAGAGTCTGAGTTTGCAGGGAGAACAGCAGGGACAGACATTCCCAAACACACCTCGGGCTGCACTGTCACCTGCACTCCGAGGTCCTGAGGCATCTTACAGCTCTGGACTGGTGCACGTTTGCAGTGCCAGGGCTGCACCAATACCTAATCAGCACATGCAAAATCACCATCTGCACATAGAAATGGGATGGTTTGGTGCAAACACAAGCTATCTGCAGCTTCTGTGACAAGCATTCCGCTACTTAGCAGTTGTCCTAATGCCTGGGAACTTGGCTGTTTCCAGAACCACTAAGTCCCATCAAGCAAGTCACAGGAAGAGGCTGGCAATGCCTGATACTTGAAGGACATTCTTCATGTAACACACACAGTTGCAAGAAATAACATTCACTGCCAAATTTACTAACATTGCCTTTCAGCTGACAACTTTGTGGCTCAGCTTTTTTCTCTCAGCAAATGCAAGAATAGACTAAGTAGAGAAAATCAAATATAAATCCTTTAATTCTGGGCAACAGAACTGTCTCAGAGCAATCTAGAAAAAAAGCTTCTTTAAAGACTCCTCCTCTAAACTTTTAATGCCCCATAAACTTCTATCAAAAGGATGGATCACTAGGCTTAATGTTACAAGACAACCTTCTTTCTCTGCAGTGTTTAAGACAGCTGTAAAAGTGGAGTCACTAAGTTTTAGTGTATTTATGGTAGTTGTAAAAGTAAAAGAACACAGTTTCTTCTCAAGATTGCTCATGTGTTGTGCCTATAAATCGCTCAAGACAATACAGGTCTTCTGGTGTTAAAAACAGATGTGCAAACAGGCTCCTTGTTCCCTCTAAGGAGTGCATAGATAGGCAGCTTCAAAAACAACAACTGGATGCAGCTTCTGATTGACTGAGCAAAACGTTTTTAAATTACATTACCGGCTCCCCCAGAGATCCTGGTTTGCCATCTTTGCCATCATTCCCAGCAATGCCCTGTAAAATGAAATGCAAAACAGGGTAAAATTGACAAGGATGATTGGTGGGGGTTTTGTCAATGTCAGAAGTCTGCTCATCATGACATGCTTATGTTTGTCTAAATCTCCAAAACCCTCCCTACTTCTATAGCTCAGTCATAAACCTCTCCCTGCCACCCCTGTAGCCTCTTTCCCTTTCCAATATGGCAATATGTCTCTTTCCAGCAAGGTGAGTACACCAACAATCTTTAATCAGGATTCTAAAACCAGCTGTTATAAATCATTATAATGCCATTATCTTCAGGTAGACTACTTTACAGTGGAACTATCTCTGCCTCTATCCTTATGACAGATTAAAAAAATCCCCAAATGTTGTACTCTTAGATTTTCCAGAAGTGAGGAGTCTATGCCCAGGGTGCACTTGAACCTGAGTCAGTGCAAAGAAATCATTTTGAATGGATTCAGATAAAGGCAATGTCCCAGTCTCTGAATCCCTGTGCCCTAACACTGGAGTTATAACTTGATTTCTGTGCTCTGTATAAGAGTATTTCTTCCAGTGAGAAGACAGGCAATGAACAGTCCTGATTCACATTGTTATTAATACTTTGCTTTAAAGTGATCAAATACAAGATCCTGGAACAAAACAAATACTGTCCTGGAACAAGGGCATTGCATCAGCATGACAGACACTGCTACAGACCACACATGGCTCTCCAAGCACCTCAGAAGTGTCACCTCTTTGTTTTACATACCTATGTGTGCATTAAAAATTTAATGTATTGAATTAGAAGGAGCTTAATCACACTCACTGGAAGTCCAGGCAGCCCTGGTGGGCCCTGTGGACCTGGGGGACCATCTTTACCCTGGAAAGAAAGAACAAACCCTGAGGGTCAGGCAAGCTCTTCAGAGGCTTCTATCAGATGAAGATTTATCACATATAGAGTCTGACAGGGCACAACTGTGAGAAGGTGGTCTTGTAGCCCATGTCACACAGTCTATGAGGTTTTCCTGAACTCCTTCTAGCTTAGAATGGATGGCTCTCTTTTCACATTGAAAAGTCACTATTATCATTGAGTTCTTACAAATTGAGAAACCTATGAAATCACTCAAAATATTTTTTTTATGAAGCTTAATTATATTTAATATTTCATCCTTAACTTCCTGGATGAGGTGGCCTGCCAGGAAGCAGATGTGTATTTTATACCTTTCAAATGAGTAGTTACCAGAAGTACCTTGCTGACCATCCCAAAAAATCCCCTAACCCCACAGGATTGGACAATACCACTCCAGGTCTTTCACATGGTCACAATCTTATCATCCATTTGAAATGGAATTTCAGCCAGCCTGTTCATTTAGTCTCTGGCCTCTCTGAGAATGCTCACTGATTTCATAACAGCCATCAGAAGGACCATCACTGTTTACTTATGATGAAGCTCAGGTTGTGAAATGGCTCTGCAAAAGGCACCTTGTCCCTTAAGAAACCTTGCTCTAGAAATTCACAATGGAATTACACAGCTTTAAACTGTTCCAACTCAATAGGGAGTATTCTTTAGGGAGGATTCATTTTTAACTTTTCAAACTGAAGTTATCATCAATCAGATTACCTGTGTCTCCCAGGGTTTTCTGATGCATTGCCATAAAGTAAAGTAGCATCTGAAAACCCTTAAAATGAAACAGCAATGCCAAAATTCTTCATGGGCTTCTCAAAAGTTATACCTGTACTGGTATTTTTTGTGGTGCCAGTAAATGTGCCAGGCTGCAGCACCTCAGCAGTCTGTGCTGTGACATCCTTTAACAGGTTGCTGGTTATATGTTGATAATCCCCACACAGAGTTCAGGTGTTAGCCTTAGGTCATGAAGCATTTAACAGATTTAGGAATCCTGTTCTGGCAGCTAATAGCAAGGACAGACAGACAAGAGGTACAAAAACCTCCACAGAGGTCTCATGGCCTGGACTATCCTCTGGGTAAACTGGAATGTCATTTGGTGAGTAAAAAAAGGGCTAAAACAGTAACCTGTGGTTATATGTAGAGGTTCTACTTGCAGGCTCCCTATTTTAGGGACTTTTCAAAGGACATTACATGGATGCCAGCTCAGCTTTACTTCACAGACCTAAACCCAGGTGAAGCCAGCAGTCAAGCACAGAGCTTAGAGCTTACCATGTCTCCTGGGTTTCCTGCTGGTCCTATTGGTCCTGGTGCCCCATCTGATCCCTAAACAAAATAAAGCAGAAACAACGTGAATGATTAATGCATTTTATATGTTTGTCAACACATTCCCTACCATAGCTGACAACCCTGGAGCTTTCTTTAATCACTCAGCTTAACATTTCATTCCATTTCTTCATTCATCACTGAAAAGCAGTGCCAACCTCTGCACTCAATCAGCCTCCAAAGCCAGAAACAGTCAGATATTTGAGTTTGGTCTTGGCTCTTCCTTCTGAAAACAGGGGACAAATAGGAAAAAGCCAATCATGACAAAAATAACTCTAAAGAACAGCAATTATGCTAGAACAGAAATTATGAAGCATACACTGTGGCAGGCAAACTCCTGGAGCCACAAGTCAATGCAGACAGAGGGGAAAGTCAGCAAAAGCTGAAAAAAAAAAATTGCATAGGGGACATCACATTTTGCTCTGTTTTGACAGGCTGTTTTACTTTTCCTTTGGCTGTGAGTCTGTTCAGGAGGTCTCATAGGACAATTTAAAGTGTTTTAATCCCACTGGTTCAGCTCTGGAGTTGTAGCAGTATTAGGTTAATAGAGACACAGCAAATGTGTCTGTTATTAACTTCTCCTAAAATAATTCTCATGGGAGCTTAAATCACCCACAAAGCAAGTTCATGTGCTGTCACAGCAGCAAAGCACCCAGCATCCTTTAGGCACTGAATATAGAATTTTAATCTAATCCCAGCTTTCTGGCTATGTCCTGTCATTTAGTCAGTGCAATGTGAATTCAGGCTGTGCTGATCCCCAGAACAGATGAAGGTGGCACACCCTCAGCACAGCAGAGCCAAACTGCACTGTAAGCAGCAATATGAGCTGTGATGACTCTGGGCAATGAAAGGTGGTTTGGAGAGAAAAGTCCTTGACTCAGAAAAAAATCCCCAAACTTGAAGGGAGTAAGGCAGGAGAGCCAGCAGGACAACTGAGTGATCTCAGCCCTCATCCTGCACTATCATCCCTTTTTAAATACAAAGAATTTTATTCATGGAGAGAGCAGAATCTAAGAATGAGGACTGTGATGGAGAGGGACACGTAAAAGGCCTTTTAATTCAAAAGTAACTCACACAACATGAAAATTGGAGAAAATCCAGTCTCATACCACTGTGCAAAATTGAGATCTTAGATCTGCTAGTTCTAGACTAACAACTTACCCCACATACAGGAAAGCACCTATATATGTACTAAATAGTCCCTGTGGAAGAGTTTTCATCATCATCTTTGTGTTGTATAAAGAGAGTAACTGAAGCTTAGCAACAATTTACAAAATGAGTTGAAGCAATCAGTGGAAAGTGGCCAATGTATTAAATAGCAATTACCATGAGTGGGGAACTCTATCACACTCAGGGGATCATTAGGAACCTACTGGAAAGTGTAAATTCACAGCCCTGACAGATGGGAATGGTCCTTTCCACCACATGGAGCTTGCAACACCCATTATCAGCAAGAAACTATGGGACCATCTTTGCAACAGAGGAACTTACAGGTGGACCAGGGTTTCCAGGAGCCCCTGAAAAACCAGGCATTCCAGGGTGGCCCTGCAGAACAAAATCAGAGACTTTCTTTATGCACAAGTCACATATCTACTTTTATAAAAGTTAACTGGTGGTTTTTGTGAAGTAACATCAAAATGAGTTCAATTCACAGAGAGCTGGTTATAAGGAAATAAAGGCTTTTTAAAGTGAAACCTTGTTTTTCAAAAAATAACATCGTTAAATTTCAGGTGCACTTCTTCCCATGAATATTTTAGTCTGTGCTAATGTCAGATGAGAGCAGATATTGTGGAATTGCATAAGACAGGAGGTCAGTTGAAAAACCAAGCCTGTTTAAAATGTCCTAAAAATGACATTGAAGAGGTGCTGATTTGCACCTTAAACCAGTGACTCAGCTCTTGGCAAAATTAACTACGAAAGTTTACTCTAATTTAAACCATTCTCATCTTTCCCATGGCATTTCAGTCCCTCCTAAAAGAGCTCCTCCTTACATTTATCATCTAAGACAAATAGACACACTGGCTTTTTCAACCCAAAGACACCTGAACTGGAAATCATCTAGGGATTATCCAAGGAAATGAGTAAGGGTTAGGTAATGTAGAGAATTTAATGCATTCAGTCCAGAGGTGAGGAAACATGGTACTGGGAGGTTTTTATTGGAGATGAGGATGGAATCTGTGGAGGATGGCTATGGTTCCACTCTTTGAAAGAGCCCATTTGTGGTTTGTCAGTGATGAAGAGCTCCCATCTTCCTCCTCTGCCTCTGAAAAGGGTGCTCTTGTACAGGCATCACAGGAGTTACTGATGAAGGACCAATCACAGTGACAGCACTGCTGGAAAGCACACTCTGTTTTTACCTGTTCACCTTTTTCTCCTACTTCCCCAGTCATGCCACGGTCTCCTTTAGCACCCTGGTAATAAAAAATGAGCCAATGAAAGTCAATGAGATTCAGTGTTGCGACAGCTTTTTGACCTCTCTCATAAAGCACTTGGACATTCAAGAATAAAACTCAAGAAGCAGGACTGAGCCCTCCTTGCCCTCCTCTTAAATTCTTCTCTAGACTTTCACTACCAGTGCTGGAGCCAGGAATATATGTGGAAAATGGCCTCTGAGCAGAGCCAGCATAGCTAGTTTTTAATGTTTTATTATTATAGGCATAAAGAGGAATTACACATCCTTAAAGACCAGGCAGGTTATTAGGCACTTCACTAAATCACATCTTGATAAAGAATCATCTGGTCCAACAAAGGTGCCCACACCCTTCAGGGACAACAGCAATAAAACCAGCATTTCTAAGGGGCAGCCAGAAAATTCACACCCAGAAAGTGCTCCCCTCTTTCTCTTTCTGTTCTAGAGACACTGGCAGAGACAACTGACTCAAATGTGCATGTCTGCATTACCAGTGCTCACAGTGAGACAAGACAGTGAAAATTTCTGAGGTAAAGGTAAACAAGGTGTGAACAATGCACAGAGCAATAATGAAATGCTGGCCATGGAAACAATACACTGGCTGGCTACATGAGAGCAAGGAGAAAAAAGGGATAAAGAGGGTTGCTATTTATTAATAAAAGAGCTCTAATTCATATGGCCAGAAGGACTGAAGCTGCTCATGAGCAAAGATCTGTAGTTCTACTGCTCTTCTTTCAGAGCAGGACCTAACAGCTTGGATGATGCTGGTAAGGACAATACACCACAGAGTCAAAAGTGCAGAGCAATTAGGGTCTTCCACTGTAAGGATCCTCCTAAGATATGCAGAAAAGAGTCACAAAGACTGACCTTGTGTTTGCTCCTTCCCAGGGGTCATCAAGTACTTTTTTTTTTTCCACTATTTTTTTTGAGAACTGTTTTTATTGAATTCAAGTTAGACTACTTATCAATTACTTGATTTGACTTTATGCACATGTACAGTTTTAAATTTATGCTGTTATTTCACCTAACTATTAATTTTTCTGCCTAAATCTCTGCTTTCTTATGAAGTATAAGAAAGCAGCAGATGTGGTATGTCTCAGATTGCTTGGCATTTCTGCCAGTTATTTGCTTTATGGGTTACTAATTCTCTTGTAAATTTTATCCTGGAACATACTTTCATTTTGATCAACTCTATGTTTACTTTCAAGACTGTGCTGCTCTCCCCACCACACTTTTAATTGCAAGATAGAAATTAATTCATGAAACTCTATTAGCTTGTCCTGCACTCTAACAAGTGCAAATACAAAGATGTTAAAATAGCAGGGGCTATTTTAGACAGTAAGTCAGTAGTGAAAGGATGTCTGGAGGAAACCATGGCCGATCATTAAATCACCTTACCTCTCCCTCATTGATTTGTTTTGATTTATTTCACATTAGGCAGTTGTAAAGGTTTTAACTGTGGCCAGGCACTGACATTGTGAGCAGACTGGTGACAGCTCTCTTGATGAGAAATGCTTGAAATGTGACAATATTGGGATACTTCAAACAACGGAAGTTTTATGTTCACCAATGTCCTAGACCATGAAGCAGCACCATATAGCTAAAAGAAGTGTTTCCTGTATCATGTTTCAGGAAATATTTGGAGTTGTTGGGTAAGATCACCAGGGCAGATGGTGTGTTTGGAGCCCAGCAGCCCATTGCAGCCTTAATTTAAGTGATTCCAGGACATAAGATTCAAAAAGGAGAGGAACATGCATGGTGGCTACTGTTGAAGCTTTAATTTCTTTCTCACCTAATTTGAGTTGAAACTTACTCTCAAGTCTATCCATCAATGTAATGAAATTCAACACCAAGAATCAAGGCCCTTTAGATGTGTCTGCCTGTCTGTGTGTGAACAAAGGGATGGTAGAAGACACTATTAAAGTGAAACAATCCCTCATGCCATGGGCAAGGACACCTTCCAGTAAACCAAGCTGTTCAAAACCCCATCCAACTTAGCCTTTAACATTTTCAGAGATGGGGCATTCACAACTTCTTTGGGTAACCTGCTCCCAAAAGAGTTAGTGTGACTAATTAGTCACAAATGAGCTTTCATGAGACAAGTGAAGAAAACCAACCAACCTTTGGGCCATCAAGCCCAGGTGGGCCTGGAGGACCTCTGGGACCAGCAATCCCCTGCAATGCACAAGAGGCAGAGGTAAACACTAGTTTAGTTCATTGACTCCACAGGCCTCTAAAAAGCATTCAGCAGGTTGTTGATGAAAAATAAATTAATCATCTCATAGAGACACCATCAACCATATTAATAGAAAAACAAGGTCCCAGCAGATCCAGGCACGGTGACTCCCTCAGCTCTCTTACCGTTTTCCCATCCTGGCCATCTCTCCCTGGTGGTCCTCGGAGACCTTTATCCCCTTTGAAACCTGGGATGCCTGGCAGTCCTGGTGGGCCAGGAGGGCACTCACTGCACACATCCTGGGAGAGAACATGGGAAAACATGTCAGCAATGAGCTACAGGCACTTGGCAGACCCTATGGATACCCACTATGAATGCAGCACTGTGGTGCTGGTATAACTCTTAAATCTTTGGTGTTTTACCTCAGGATTGGGGTGAATTTGCCTTAAAGAACCAATGAGGGCAGTGTGAAGCAGAGTGAGGGTCAGCAGCTGAGCTCACACCTGCTCCCATGGGAAGTTTCCTATCAGTTCTAGGTCCTAATTGGTCACCCAGGACCAGGAAACCAAGGAAAAACTCTTCCTGATGGGGAAGTCAGGGAGACTAGAAAGACTATCAAGAAAAACATTGGTTTGAATCTACAAGACCAATAGAAGCCTTTGCTCCAGGCTGAAAGATCTGTGTTACTGCTTAGAGGGAAGGTTTCTAGGGAAAAATCAGGTGCAACACAATGTCAGAAAGGGTTCTGCAGGAGAATTATTCAGCAGCCAGTTTGGCTAAGGACAACTCATCCAATGGAGTTTGTGAAGACCAAGTGAATGTCACAGTGTCCTGGCCAAATTTTATCATGGAGAATCACCACCTCCCTCTTTCAAACATCTCTGAAGCATGTTCTCAGTATCCTTTACATTCCAGCTATCCTCAGGAAATTGAATCTATCTATGACAATTCCATTTCAAAGGCAGACTCCCTTCAGTAAAAAAGGAGGGAATCCTGACCATAAGAGCATAATACAAAACATCAGGAGGAGAGTCAGGAGCCCCTGCTACAACACCCAAATCTGTCAATAATCTGTTGCAAAACTGTGAGGTAAATTGTCCTTCTGTGCCTACACCCACATTTATCTACTTACAATGTAAGTGCTTGAGAAACACCCAGAGGTGCTGCTTTCTCTACCAAGTGTGGAGTGAAAAAATACCAAGCAGAAAAAATGCACAAATGTGTTTAACCAAAATAGAAGCAAAGGAAGGAAATGAAAGAACGTCAAAGGGACATCCCGTACCCAAGAATGAGTCTCTTGCTCTTGGCCAGATCAGAAGTCCCAAGCAACACCTTACAGTGAAACCTCCAGAACAATACTGAGGTCCACAAAACAAAGACAGCTCTTCAGTAAAGAGTAATCTCATAGCAGCAATCTTAAAAGGGCCCTTTGGTTAACGTGGTTGGTAAGAGAAGGTAATTTTTAGTTTATTTTATCAATAAGAAAAGATTTCTTGCCAGGTTTAAGACAGCTTAAAAAACTCACAACTCAGCCCATGTAAATCTATAGAGATTTTTCAGTCAACACCTATCAAAGACTGACTAAATTCTCACAAAATTCTCTACATGGAGAGTAAAGGCAGACAGATTATCACTTTTGAATCACAAGTACTTCTGGGTTTAATTACCTGCATCCTTTTAGACTCACAATGCAAATTAAATTTGCACCCACAATTACCCAAAATTACTCCAGTCACTGTTGAAGGTGTACGTGAAAAAATCCAGCATTTTATTAAAATGGTTTCCATTTTCTGGTTTAGATAATTTTACTAGATAATGCTTATCTCTCCTTGAAATGCATGCCTCAGAAAGAGCTGAGAAAGTCTTAGAGATGTTATAGAGAACTTTGTAGGTCACTTCACTGCTGGGGAAGGGATTTTCATCTCCACTGTGAGCTCATGCAAGCAGGAGACTTGTAAGTTTTGAGCTTTGAAAGAGTGTTTAAAGACACCTTTTACACTTGTAGTTCAGACACTCTCCCATCACAGTGTTAGATCTGAATCAAACAGAGATATAAACTCCCACCTTCATTAAAAGCAGATTACCTTTACCAGGAGATTTATGTCCTCTGGAGTGAGCAGGGGTGGGGAGCCCTGTGGAATGAGAAATTCATTATTTCATGCAATTTTAAGAGGCATCAAGACATGAGAATTTTTCCTGAACATGTTCTTGGATTCTCACTGGTTTTCCTTATCCTGTCTAGGATTCACTGGGTCAAACCTGTGCTTCCCACCCTACCCTACCAATGCTTTTCATTGGAATCCATGATGAGTTCTTGCTGAGGGTACTGTACAGTGGTGCTAAGGAAGTGCCTTTAAAATTTTGGCTTTTATTTACATGCAGAATATCCAGTTGTTCTCATACCATTCCAAAGCCTTCACTAAACCTTTAGGGGGTTTTAGTCTTTTTCCTACTGCTCTGCTGGGAAAAAACAACAGTGGGAAAGCACCAAAGTGTACTTCTGAGGTGAGGTGTACAGGTGGAAACTGAGTTAAAAGAAAGAGATGCAACACAGAACTGAAGTTACATACAGGTTTTCCAGGAGGTCCTCTTTCCCCTGGATTTCCAGGTACACCCTACAGATAAGAAAAAGAAAAAAATTGTGAAATTATTATACAATAACCCCCTGGTTGCTCTTGCACTCTGCAGACTGATCTGGACTAGCACACATGTTACTTTCTTCTGCTGAGCAGCACTACTCCTTGCATGTGACAGACAGCAAACTCCTCCAAATATCTGCAACTTGAACATCCTCTCAAACCCTTGCTAAATTCATTTGAGTCACGCAGAGACTGGAATTGCTTTAGCTTGACTTCTGGTGATAGGAAACACTATGAACTTTACTGGTGTGAAGGATGAAGCTTTAAATCTCTGAAGGCACCTGTTAACAAGCAAAATCAATTTGTTTGGTTGGTTGGTTTGGTTGGTTGGTTTTTTGTTCGTTGAGGTGTAGTGGTATCAAGTTTCGTTAGATGAAAGCATAGAAGTTAACAGCATTCCCAGAAAGGCAGAATTAGGAAAAGGGACAACCTCCACCCCTCAGTGTGCATCTCTTACATGTCGTTTACAAGGAATTAAGTTTGCTAAAAGCAAAATCCATGTTTAAGAATTTTTGTAAAATCTTTGCATAAAGTAATGCTCACTTGGGAAACCAAGTATTTTAAACAAGACAGCTGGTCTCAGATGGTGACAATAATCTGCATTGTGAGGATCCTTGCAGTTTTAAGGACACTTGTGACATTTCCCCAAACCATTTTCTGCTGAATTCCTGTATCCACCTGGTCCATCACCCTGTGTCATCACTCAAGCAAGTGCATGTTCTATTCATACTGAGAACCTTAAAGAGCATACAAAATTTACCACATACAAAAGCTGTTCTTCCTGATCATTTTTTTTTTCTAAAGGAACAGTTTCTTCTGACCATCTAAAAAGATCCTATTTGTGTTCAGCTTTGTTGATTTTGCAGAGGTCCCACATGGGGTTTTCTCTGGGATGGCTCCAGATTTGGCACCCAGGATGTTCACAGAACCACAGAAGGGTTTGGGTTGGAAGGGATCTTCAAGACCATCTAAATTCAACCCCCTGCAATGGGCAGGGACACCTTCCACTAGACCAGGTTGCTCCAAGCCCCTTCCAACCTGGCCTTGAACACTTCCAGGGATGGAGCAGCCAAAGCTTCTCTGGGCAACCTGTGCCAGTGTTTCACCCACCTCACAGAAAGAACTTCTTCCACATATCTAATCTGAACCTACTTTCTTCCAGTTTGAAGCCATTATCCCTTTTACTGCCACTCCCCTTGTGTGGCAAGAAAAAGGTTGAAAGTGGAAGATCTGATGAGAAGGGAAAAACAGAGTTGTTTTCACTAAAGATGACCTTGCAGCTGGAGGATGCTAAGAATATTCAGTGTGGAAAATTTCACAAGTTGTGTTTTCTTTGGGTTGTTTTCAGTATGTCCTGAGAAGTGGAGGTTTTATAGAAGATAACAGAATGCTGTAAAAAACTTAAAAGGCATTCCTCACAGGCTTGGGCCTCCCTGCTGGAGAAGGAGAGATAAGGAGCTTTGAGGTTACCCTGAGCACTTTTTGCCCCTGCTAAGATGGAAAAAACTTAGCAGTGTATGTGTCCCCATTCTGCCAGAGGGGTAATGAAATAAATCTCTTCCTTACACTTCAGCTCTGGATTTTGGCTCTCTTGGTTACCTATAGTTCTCAAACTTTGTCAAAAGTCCCTCTACATCTTTCTTCAAGCCTCCCTTCAGGTACTGGAGGGCCACAAACAGGTCACTCTGAAGCCTTCTCTTTTCCAGGCTCAACAATCCCAATTCTCTCCCTTTCCTTGTAAGAGAGTTGCTCTATCCCTTCACTTGCCTTGGTGGCCTCCTCTGGACTCTCTCTAACAGTTTCACAGTTCCTGTGCTGTGGGACCCCAGAGCTGGACACAGCACTGCAGGTGGGGTCTCACTAGAGCGGAGTAGAGAGGCAGAATCCCCTCCCTTGACCTCCTGGCCGTGCTGGTTTTGATACAGCCCAGGACTTGATTGGCTTTTTGAGTTACATCAACATCTGGATGATGATCAAGGTACAAGTAGTGGCTTTCAGTCAGTCTAGGCTCAGCAGGAGCTACTCTATGAAACTATCTAGTATTTCCATATGGAAAGTTCCTTTAAAATCTGGTCAAATGCTTAGCCAGGAAGGCACTGGGTGATCTTTCTGCCACCTTGTCTCAGGTTATTCCATTTTGCCAATCAGTTCATTGCATTATTTACACAGACAACCAGATGGGGACATGGGGATTCATGACTGAAGAGCACTCTGTGTCATGATACACCACAATTGTAGCTACAGGGCAAACTTGAATTTCATCCTTGAGTCTCACTTAGTACTTAAATCCTGTATGTCTTGCTAGAGGAGAGAAAAAATGGGAAAATATATCGATTTTCTTTTTCTATGTCCACATTAAATACTTCTGGATGAGCAACAACCCTTCAATTACCTTGGCATTCTAACAGACAAAAATTAAATACACACTGAAATTGACCTAAAGTGAAGCTGAAGTAGTGTTGAAGTTCATGGATGAACTCTTGTTTCCTGAGGAACTAAACCTTCTGCAGGTGAGAACAAAGAGAAGATAATGTCTGAAGAAGATGTTTAGCTCACATTTCTCCCCAGAACTCCTTCTGGGGAACTGAGTAAATATAAAGTAATCATTTTAGTCATTTATAGCCTTCCTTCTTCCACAGAATTTCAAGGTGAATCCAGAGAACTGTGCATTGTTCCCAAAGTCCCTTCCCTTTCACAGATGCTGTCAGGTCATCCTCTCCACTGTATTCTCAGCCACTTCTGCAAATGGGAAGAGGGATGGCTAAATAACAATTACACAGATCTTATATTCCCAGACCTACTTTGTTCAGGAAGATTCACATAGAACTTGCTCTAAGAAGTGTGATGCAAAGCAAAAACTTGAGCCATGAGAATAATCCTGGATCAGAAAGCAAGACAGAAAAGACAGTTCAGAAATGTCTTTCATGCTGACTAGCAGCACAGCTATAAATATATGCCATAGGGCTCACTGACAGCCTTCTGCTTTGGGATCTGAAATATGAACATGACACTAGCGGTGTAATCTGAGTATTTAAAGATCTTTTAAAAAAAGAACATAGGAAAATACTTCTTAGTTATGTGAAAAGACACACAAGAAGAGAGTGAATAAAATGGAAATCCTTGGAAAGGATTAAGCACAGATATGGATGTCCACATGGTATCAGAGTGCCTTGAGACAAAAAGGGATTAACCCATTTTCTTGCATGCTGTATGATGTGGAGCTGGTGATGTTTCTAAAAGGGTGGAAATGAGAGAGGAAAAGAGATTAAGCTGTGTGCCATGGCTGAAAAACCTGAAAAAAACCCTGAATCCCCAGGAAAAGTTTTCCAGAAAAATTGAAAGGCACAAGATTGCAAACAGAGAATGTCCATTGAAGAATGCTTCTGTGAGCCAAATGGAACAAACCAGATGTAGGTGATGGCACTTCAGCATGATGCATTATCAGGGAACGGGCCAATGGAAGCAGAGTCAAAAGCAGGGGAAGTATTGCTGGTCTGTGGAGGCCTGGAGTTAGAAAAGGCTGACAAAAACAGACAAGCTGCAAATACAGAATTACAGAATATCCTGGGTTGTAAAGGAAGTCCAGCTCCTGGTCTTGCACAGGACAATCACAAGAATCACATCAGGTGCCTGAGAGCACTGTCCAAATGCTCCTTGAAGTCTGTCAGTCTTGGTGCTGTGACCACTTGTCTGGGGATCCTGTTCCAGTGTCTGGCCACTATCTGGATGAAGAACCTTTTCCTAATATCCAACCTAAACCTCCCTGATGCAGCTTCACATTGCTCAGAGCAGAATGAAATGTTAGAATTAAGACATAGAAATTAAAACTGCATCTGACAAGCTAATAGGGGAGGGAACTGGAAAATAGAAAGCCAGAAAATTCAGAAAAAAGGAAATGAGTCTGACCCAAAAAACTGCATGGCACAGAAAATAAATGCTTGCTAACACGGTGTGGGAAAATGCACAGACCCAAATAACAGCCAGTGTTGGAAAACTCCAAGAGTCTGAACACTTTCAGGAGATTGCAGCCAAGAGTGGCCAGCACAAAGCAGCACATCCAAGAGTGGTACAGCACACCGGTACAGTGTGTCAGCCATGAGGAGGTGTGACAGACAGCATCCAGAGCATCAGTCTGCAAAATCTGACACACAGGAATGGTCTTTAAATGGGAACTGATGGAAACTGTGCTGCTGATGATGCTAAAAAACAATATTTAGCCTAGTTGGTTGGCAAATGGTGCTAATTATTCCAAGGTTGTGGGTTTGATCCCCTCATGGCCCATTCACTTCAGACTTGGACTCGCTGAGCCTTGTGGATCCCTTCCAATTCAGAATATTCTGTGAATCTGTAACTAAGAGGAAATTAAAGGCTGGTGCAGTTAACAGGCAAAATCCCATGATGGGGAAAATGATGCTCAGGTCAATGGTGCTTGTGTAAAATAGTCAAAGAAAGTCTGTAAGGAAATATAAGTGTATAGGGGAAGTGTGTCAGTCACACAGGCATATGGTGGGATAGTTCTATTATAAGACTGAAAATTAAACTTGAAATGCAGTATCTTAAATCAGTTATATGTCACAGCAATAAAGAGACAATAGGTGGGCTAATAAGTGTACCCTGGTTTGGGGTGTAAGTAAAACAAACATGAAAGCTCCTTGGATCTGTTCTTTTAACTGGTTGAGAAAATCAACCTCAGAACAGCAAACTCTGCTTTTCAAGTCCATTGGCAGTAATTTATGCATCCACAAGGTTTTGGAATTATGAAAGCAAACACAGGGGGAAGATGAACTTCTCAGTAATGCTGGAACTTAGTTACCATAAATAATTAACCTAATTAAAAAGTGATTAATTCAGTGTTTATGTTAATTCAAATTATCATAATCAAAATACAGAAAGATCCTATTAAACAGGTGCCCTCACTGTTAATAGGAAGAGAAGAAAATATCTCATTCAGATTGTTTCCTAATCTAAAGACACTAAATAGGTGTGTTGAACAGAAACATTTATCTCCCAGAAGACAGAGATGATTCCCACAACACGAAGTGTAAGAGTGGCTGGCCAGAGAGTGTTCTCCTTTAGGGATATCTGGTCAAGAACCTTTTTGAATTCAACAAAGGAAGAGAAGGAGAAAGTCATAAATTAGAATGTCAAGGACAAAAACCTGATGAACAAAAAAGGATGGCAGTGATGGGAAGCAAACCTGGACATTCACATTAATTGATCAAGGCATGTGGAAATATGAGGAGGCTTATTGCAGCAAGGTTACCTCATCCAGGACCTTGTCAACTGGGAAATTAAGGGAAAAGGAGGAAATCAGAAACTAAATTTTCCAAGACACACAGACCTAAGAAGAAGTAGATCTTGTCACTGGCAGTACCTGATGGGCTATCAAAAACCACAGACTGCACTTGCTGGGAGAGCAATCTGGACCTTGCAAGTGATCAGACTGTAAACTGGGGCACCATGAACTGGGAGGGCCCAGGAGTGCATGAGGGGCTGTGCAGGGGAAGAGAGAGGAACAAACAGGGGGAAGACACAAAAGGGTATAAAAGGGGCTGGTAAACCAGAGCTGGCTGAGCACTTGTTTGGCTGAGCCCTGCACCTGCCCACCATGGCTTGTCCTGTCATCTTACATCTTCTAATAAACCTTTTCATAGAATCATGAGATGGCTTGGGTTGCAAGGGACCTGAAATCCCATCTCATTCCAAGCCCCTGCCATGGGCAGGACACTTTCCACTGGACCAGGTTGCTCCAAGCCCCATCCAACAGGGTCTTGAGCACTTCCAGGGATGGGGCAGCCACAGCTTCTCTGGGCATTCTGCTCCACTGCTTCACTATATTCAATTAAGAATTTCTTCCATAGATCTAATTTAACCAGGCAGGAGGGACCTGCTCTGCAGCAGCTGGAGGAGACATCACCGCATATAACATCACTGAACATGTAGAAATACTTTTTTATAATTCTCAGACTAGGAGATTGGCCAACTTCTCCAACAGAAGGTACTTAAGGCTATACTATTTTAATGCTTGATACAGGAATACCAACAGATTAAAATGTGATTTGGATTTTTCTTTTTTAAAAGCAAGAGAAAGTAAATTTTTTAAGTGACTGAGGTCCTTAAAGTAGGCACAATGTGTAGTAGTTCTGTTATGGAAAAAATTAGTCATTTTATTAGGGGAAAAAAGACCTAAAAAAAGCACACTTTTCAGGCTTTAGGAATTGGAGCTTTGATTAATCAGAAAAAAAATGCAAATTTAAAGACAAGAAAATGATGTATATGGAAGAAGACAACATGTCCCAGCTTTGTCTCAGAAAAAGATAATTCACAGGGATTTATGGACATAATGAACTCTAGAGGACAAACAAATAGCAAGGCTTTTTCTAAGAAGAACAGCACAAGGCCAAAGCAGCACAATTGTACTGTAAAACTAGGCAAGTACTTTCAAAACCTAAATTTTAATAAGAAAAGACACTGTCCTGAGAACTCTTGTTATTAGATTGAGTAGCCAACAGATGTTTCAAAAGGTGACTTTGGGCTATTCCAAAAAAATATGACACAAGCTTTTAGGGGATTAGAAAAAATCTAGAAGGTAGTAATGTAAAAACTCCAATTTATTCACCAGTGGGAGACAATTCTGGCCAAAGCTATTGCAAAAATAGCATTGACTCTTTCATCTCCCCAAATGAAGTTGTGAATCTGATTTGCCATATCAGAGAATGCAACTGATAGCAGGCACTTCCACAAGCATCTGATGAGTTTGCAACTGGAAAAATAATTCAGAGAGTAACTTGATGTATGTAAATGTGATTTAAAAGAATTTTACAGTCTCAGATAAAAAACATGGAATACATTTACAAAGGCCACAGCAAAGTACAAGACACTGAGGCAAGTCATTCAGGCAATTGACACTGCATGGCTTGGGAGTTGCACAGCAAATTCATATTAGCAATTCAAATTGGAGCTTTCCTATCCAATGACATCCTGTTTGAACACAGCAGAGTACAAAAATGGACATGTTTCAGAGGATACAGGAACACTGCATTGGCACACAAGAGTGCAGAAGCAGAACAAAAAGTTCCTTATGCTAGTTAAATAAAGATAGAGATCAGGGAACTGCAAATGCATGATCTTGTCAAAATAGGTTATCCCTGCTGACACACCAAGAAATATTGGAATGTGCCCTGTACCTCCAATTATACCTCCTGAAACACAGACAGAATGGTTTAACAAGTGAACACACTACACAGACAGGTTCTAAAAGACATATTGATTGCAATTAAAGCAGTGAGTGTAACAAAGAATGTGTTTTATAAGCAGCCTGAGGAATGTTTGTGTTTGGATTTATTTTCTGCACAGAAAAGAAAAATGTAAAGACCTCAGTGCTGCATCTCCAAGAGTTGACCAGCCAATGCTGATCTGAGCAGAGCCAGAAAGAGACTCCAAAAAGCTGTCTCAGGCACTCTCCTCACACAGTACAGCTCTAACAAACCCATCTATCCTATCTCCTCTTCAAAACATCTTAATTAAAAATTTCAAGCATCTGAGGCAAGGGGATGAGATCTAGAGACAGGCAGCAGGACACAATCAATCCCAAATCTCTGGCTGCCCAGGGACACAAGGGACCCTTTCAGCTATCATGAGCTCTGGAAGTTACCCTGGCTCAATCATTTGTCTTGTGACAAAGTACAGAGTCAGAGAATCTTTGAATGCTTTGGGTTGAAAGGGACCATAAAAATCATCCAGTTCCAAACTTGTGCCATGGGCAGGGACACCTTCCACTAGACCTGGCTGCTCAGAGCCCCATCCAGCCTGGCCCTGAACACTTCCAGGGATGGGGCATCCACAAACCTCTAGGAATAAGTAGGTGGGAAGGAAATGTGACCTTCTTTCCACAGGGAAGTACCCCCTTTAGGCCACCTGATGGATGTCAGTAAAGCCACACTAGGGTTGGAAAGTGCTTGCTGTGGAGCTGGTGAGAGCTGGCACCCGTTTCAGACATGACAGCATCACAGAGCAGCACTGAGAAGGACAGTTCCAGGAGGGCACTTCCCTCTCCCTACAGTGTTCCCTTAAACCCAGAGATCAAGCCCTTCCAAATCTTCAGAGCTTCCTTCAGAGGACTGGTTCCCACATCATAGAGAGAAAAAAAATTCTCCTCTTCCTGCTGCAGCACTGAAGTGGAAGCAGGCAGAGAGAGGGGCCAGCTTTCCAGCTGGGAGTCTGCCACGTTCCTCTCTGTTCCTCAGTTCCATGACTCACCACTGAGACAGTGGGAGGACAATGCACCAAGAGGTTAAAACGTCCTCAAACATGAACAACAGCAGCAGCAAAATGAACTCACAGAGAACAGCTGTGGCCCTGTTTTAACAGAAAGGGTACTTATCTCAGTGGATTCTAAGAAGTTCCTAGACAGCCTAACCACCATCCTTTTCCAGTGGGGGATCTTTCCCCAGTGTATGCTGCCAAGTCCCTTCTCCAGTGTCATTTTAAAATGGTTCAGTGATGAGCCCACTTTCCTTGAAGCAATCCTCCTTACTTCAACTATTTTCCCCTTTGACATCCTGAGTTGTAAGAGCTCCACTTCTGCAAATCACGTCCCTTGGACAATCCTAGTAACACTCAGAGACTGCAGCTGATTATCAGCACAAATTTTGAAGGAAATTAGATGCAAGCACTGACCAATTTCTTGAGCACTTGCACTTCAGTTTTACTTACATCCTGGCCAGGAGGCCCCTGTGGTCCAGGGATCCCAGGCACACCACGGGGACCCTGAGAGGGAGAGAACAGACAAACCCAGTAATGTGAGTAGTATTTATGAGGTGCTTCTTAGCTGAGGAGAAATCCTTACCTTAACAGTAATTGGTGGAAAAAATTAACCAGCACCTACACAACTATGAGAGAGTTTAAGAAAAAATATAATTACAGCTCACACTGCACTATCCTGGTATCAGTCAATTCTGTGCCTCAAGGGACTTCATGTGCATCACTGAAGTCAAGCTTCCCATACATTGATTGGAGAGGTAATAATGACTCTTTACAGCAGGTGGGTTTTTGAACAGAGAGAAAATATGACTGAGCACAGGACAGTAGAGGAGAAAAGAAGGTCCATCTCCTCAGTTCCAGGCTATCACACTGCTACGACTGGCTGCTGTGCTGGAGATTCAGGCCAGTGCCTACTGAGACCATGGTACACAGCTGTTTGTGCCACATCAATTGATTGCATCCTTGAAAAACTGAATCTTGAGGGACTGAAGTGTATTTGGTGAATACTGAAATCTGTAAGATTTAAGTAAGAAAAATGTTCTAAAATGGTTTCTTTTAAACCTTTGGGGCCTTGGCTATAAGAAATATGCCTTTAATTATGTGCCTTAAAAATTATTTTTGAAAGAAGGGTGAAGGAAGTCACTCATTATTTCTCTTTTAGGACTACTGACACATAAGGAAACATTTCCACCAGGCCAAGGCTCTTGATCAACTCTTTCTCACAACTCAATATAGCAAAAAAGTACCTGGTAATACACAGAGGTTCTGGTGGATCAGCCACCCTGTGACCATTCCTGGAGCAAAACCAAAGTAATTACATCTGCCCTCATGAAATGACTGGCAAAAACATAATTAGTGTGGTTGTCCCCTCCCCAGAGAAATTTGGTATAGCTAGAAAGACATACTGTACCAGTGACCCTTTGTCTCCTGGGGGTCCTGCAGGGCCCTACAAACAGAAAAGACACAGCAATCAAGACACTTAAAACTCTCATTCAGCAGGGTGGGTCCTGCATTAAGCATTATTCTCTGCTCTGGGCTGTGTGCTGCACTCATGAGTGTGGGTGTGTGTGCACTGTGCCCACGAACAATCCATGCTCCTGGCTGGGTCTGGAGACACAGAACCACAGCACCCACACATCCCTTGGGCTGGGACAGGACAACTCCCCCAGGTTCTGAGGACCACTACAGTCAGCTACCTCTTACACAAGGAAAAACATCCCACAGGAACTCTGTGCTCTTTAATTTAGGTCAAAGCAGGGGGAGGGCAGTGGGATCATGCATGCTGTTTGTTTGGGGATGCAACTTAAAATGTGCAGCTGAGTAGAGGGAGCCACTGGCAGGTGCCCACTTCTACAGGAACATCACAGAAGTGATGCAGTGCCATATCCATCATGGGTGACTCAATCTGGTATTCCAAACACACCCAAAACAAGGCTTGAATAAACTGGCTAGCACTATAACTCCTCTCTCTTTCTGCTTTCTGTTTCAGGCACAGCAACTCATTAATCCTCGCAATGTCTCCATGAAAGAAGACACCTTAGTGCATGTTAAAGAAATGGCTTAATGCATAATTTAATTAATACCCACAAGGCAAGGCAAAATTGAAACCTTTCTACTTATACTGTGCATCCATGCTTTAGGCAGCTTCAGCATAAACATGTGAATTCACCCCAATTGTCCAAGTTGTCCCCTGCTCTGTTGGAAATAACACACTCTGCTAATGTTCAAGTTTATGGCTCGGTGTTATGTAAATTGTAACTCAATACTTCAGCAGATATGGTAAAAAAAAATCCTCATCTATATATACTTTTTGTGCAGGGAGCAAAGCCTGAGAGAGGTTAAGGGCACAGGAGGAAACAGGGTGAGGATTCCAATTAAAAAGAGTTGTTGGCTCTCAGCTCTGAAGCTGAAGTATTATAAACACAATTTTGTCACATTGCTAAAAAGAGTAAAGGCTGACGTCTTTAATTCAGCATGTAATATGCACTGAAGCAACTCCACTGATTTTATTCTGCTTTTTTTTTTTTTTTACTGTGGGATTCAGTCTTTGTGACAGTCTGCTAGATTCAAGGTTATACAGAGTTGGGTTTTTTTTCCAATTCCAGTCTTTGCACTGGAGCTGAGGTTATGATGAATCTACAGTGGAAAAAACCCCATCATAATAATGGTATGGTTGCTGTTTTGTTGTTGTTTTTTTTTCTTTTTTTAAAGAAGCATTTAGTAAAGCAAATTAAATAAATAAAACATATCATTTAAGAACAGTGTGGTGTGTAGGTGGCTACACATCCTGACAGTGGGCAAATAATGAAGACACCGAAAAAACCAATCTTCTGGTGTGAGACAAGAGATGTCTGCATTTGGAGTCAGGTCCTTAGTCATTTGTGTTTATGGAGATGAGGATGCTAATTCCCAAAGAAGAACAACTTTGTCATCCTGTGTACATCAGGATGCAGACATGAACTCATCTAGCCCTGGACTGAATCTAAAAATCTGTAATTAATGACTATCCACTAGTTCGTGATTTTCAAACAAGCCAGATACTCATTTGTTAATTTCATTTTAATTTAATTAATGGCTGAACATTGAGAAGTGCAAGAACACCACTGTTCCTTAGATAAATCATAGATAAATCTATAGATCCTTAGGTAAATCAAAGGACACCCAGGAAACCTGCAGTCACTGGTAACCCTGTGAGGACCATAAAAGCCATGATACAGTCACAGTGTGAAACAGGACCAATCCTGTCTGTTCTGACTCAGAATTCAGCATGGTAAAAGCAAATATTAAGTGGACATACACCTCAGAAGGCCAGATTTTTCAACTCATTACCCAGCAATATGACTTATCATTTCAAGGCAACTTCCTGTACTAATTGGGACATTTATATCTAGATAAACAGAGCACTAACAACCAAACACTGAGGATTGGTCCAGGATCATGGCATGCATAAGGTATTGCAAAAGAATGGCAGGGCTCAGATGTCCTCTTGCAATTACAGACACAAATAGCAATTGCTTCCTTCTAAATATATTTCACTAGCAAATTCAGTGCATAGCTGGAGGTCTCTGAGCAGGACTACTGCCAGAGCTCTGCCAAATCCCCCTCATTCCTTGAGGAGTTGTACATGACAAGCACTGGAGTGATCAAAGCCCAGCAACAGAAAAATCCAGATTTTCTGAGCAGACTCCTGTATACACCACACGACCAACTGACAGTCATGAGAGCAGAGCTGGATGAGGTCAAACCTACCAAATATTTGTGGGAAATCAAGGGCAGGAGGCCCCTCATGGAACACAGCAGTTTAAGCAATCTGATTTTGTATTTTGCTATTGGAGTGTCACTGTGTCACTGATGAGGCAATGTGTGCCACACTCATCCCTTCCAACAGGAGTTATAGCACAGCAGGGCTGTGTCTGTCCAGGAGACCAGAGCTGCTGCCTTGGCACAGATCTCCTCTCACATCCACAGCCAGGATGATGCACTAAATTCAGGAGTGACAGTCCAGTCAAAATTCAGGAGTGACACCAATCAATCCCACAGCACTTTTAACCCTCACAGCAGACATGTGACACGTGGGCTTCAAATGGCAGCCTCTGGACTCTTCTGGGATCTGAATCTTTAGAAGGCAAAATGTCCCACAGGCACAGGCACAGGTGAGCCCAGGCAAAGCATTTCCCAGGTGGCAATACCTGATTTTCTACCTCACTACAGGTTGCAGCAGGACCTGCTACTTACAGGGGGTCCAGGCAGGCCAATTCCTGGCACTCCTCTGTCTCCTGGCTGTCCAGGGAGGCCAGGAGCTCCCCTCTCACCCTGAAATAAAGGAAAGAGTTAAAAGCTTTGTGCACTGATGGGAAAATGTGCTGAAATGCAAGCAGGTGGTACACCAGAATGTCACATGAGTACATCTGGTCCTGATCCTGCCCACAGAGGGACAGAGTCTGCTTGTGGCAGCATGGGGACATGGCACAGTTACTGTCTCATCATGCCATGAGTGTCCTTTTCCACCACAGGGGCCCCAGCCCACCTCTGCAGGCTCAGTGTGCCACATCACATCACAGAGCTGAGTGCAAACACAATCTCTGCGCGTGTGTTCATTTATTTTAGTGCACTGCATCAAATTTCCAGTATTTCACAGAATCACCAAGGCGGGAAGAGACCTTCAAGACCAGCTAGTCCAACCACCAGCCCAGCAGCACCTCAATCACACCAAACCATCCCCCCAAGAGCCACATCCAGAACACTTCCAGAATCAGGGACTTCACCAGGGTAGCAGGCACTTTGCTGAGCACTAAGCACCATAAATCACTTTTCTCTCTCTGTGCTTCTGTGGTAGAAGGCTAAGGCACAAGAAGTGCTGAACACAGATCATTTATCTGGGGAAGATAGGATTAGGGAAGTTTTTGCTGCATCTTAATATTCTCCTGTCCTTTACCAACCTTTACTCACAGAAATTATTTTGGTAAAATATAAGTCAACACTTCTACCACCCTCTCTCGAGCACTGTACTAGAAAAGGAGAGCCTTCCCTTCTAAAAAACAGATTTTCAAAGTAAAACCCGAACAGCACAGAAAACAGCTTGACATTGTTCAATGTACACTGCAGACAGAGGGCTAAGAAAGAATTCAGCTGTAAGACTTTAATTTAACATCTGTTTTCTCGTTATAGGGAGAAATCAATAGGATTTTTATGGATTGCATTGCAGTTGGGAGATTTGGTCTGACGTTGGCAGTAGATTTATAACAACCAATCTTATTTATGCTATTTATTATGACATTATTTCTAGCTATATAGAAGCATGATAGAAAAATTGTTACCTGTGGATTCTGCCCACTCAAAATTAAATCTGCAATATCTCCTATTTGTCCCCTTTCTTGCTTTCTTCTTAAGCTAATCTTTTACTACAAAGAAATAATACTGCAAGGCCAGTGAGGAAAAATGCATTCTGATTAGTTCAAACACTCCACACATCCCTTATCAGTTATTTTATTCAGAAAGATAATTTTAATACAAAAATTTCAATAGTATTTTCCCACATACAATTAAGACTTTTATCATCTTCTGTTGCTGTTGAATAGAATACTTAATGAGATTTCTTTTAGTGGTTTTTTTTCTGGCTTTTATATTAATTCTCAGTCTATTAGTGTGTGTCTGTGTGGGTGTAGGTCTGTGTTCTGAACTGTCAAAGATATATAGAAAAGACTACAATGCATTTGTACAAAATGCATCAAAACTAAAAAAAAAAAAATCATAGCAGTTTGGTTATTTCAAAAATATGGGACGTAAATGGATTGGGTCTCATACTCCTATAATCCTGCTTTTATCATTTACAGAATCTGTTTCAACATTTGATTCTTCTTCCAGTCCACATCAGAAAGTGGTCATTTTGAAAAGGACAATTTCTGAAATGTCTGAATAAACCTTCAAGCACAATCCAGATCCTCCCAAAATCAAAGAGTTTTGCTGTTTTATTCCTTTCAGCAGAAGTTAGTGTCATCAACCACTTCAACTAGCCAGTCTTTCCTTCAATACAGGAGGGGAAACCAGGACTACCTGGTTCTACTGAAAAATAATTCACATCCTCCTTGCAGAGAGGTGAAGGGAGTGAATGTGAAGGAAAAGCTCTCTTTGAGGGCTGGCAGGTGGTCCTGAGAGCAGATCACCCCTGAGCCATGCAGAGTCTCCCTGGTTGTGGGGATTAAAAGGTCCCAGTCCCAGTTTCCCTGAAAAAGTGTGCACTGAGACATCCATCTGTGCTGAATTCTTATGGTGCTGGAAGGTACTTTAAATGTTGAATGTGAACACAGCTAATTCATAGCTGAGTATTTACATCCACAGACATGCTGGAATAATAAAGAAAGGAACCCTCTACAAGGCAAGAAATGAATTTTTGTGTCAGAGCTTTGCAAACTGTATTTTGCAGTGGCACACACCCCATGTTTGCACCATGCTCTTTTCTCCAGTTCAAGTGATTAAGATGAGCAGTCCACAATGAAGTCCAGGCTCACCTTATGTCCAAAGGGTCCTGGCAAGCCTGGTGGTCCTCTTTCCCCCTAAAGTGACAAAAGCAAACCAAGAAAACAGTCACCACCCAGCCAAACAAGAGCCTGGGCTTTGCTATAGACAAGGCAGCAATTCTCCCATCACTGTCCTCCTGAGCTCACACCGTCCTGGCAATATTTTACTGACAACATGTAACCAAATTAAACAATCTGCTAATTGGGCAAGAATTAAAAGCTTTTAGGAAACTTCCATCAAGCTAATAATTTCTGTACTAGTCACAAGGACAATGGTTAATCCTTGTGGAGGTCTCTGTTTTCAATGTAAACTTCAGAAATGTAAATCTTCAGGTCTCTCTGACTTTTTTTTATGCACAGATGAGATCTGGAGCATTTTCCACAGGCAGGCCTTCCATGGATTCAGGTAAATCCATGCTCTCCTGCAGGAGTCATGGTTGCCTGTTTCATATTGAACGAGTGAAGCACAAAGCTTGCCAGCAGCACTTACCCTTTCTCCATCTTTGCCCTTCCCAGGCAAGCCTGGCTCTCCAGCACGCCCTGGCTCACCAGGGGGCCCAGGTAAACCCACTTTTCCTTCTTTTCCAGGATCACCCTGTAGAAGAGAAGCCATCAGAATCATTAAAATACTAGACAATTACCACCTCAGATCTTTCACTGGAACTAAAAGACATGGATATTTATTTTCCTAGCTGTCTCATCTGGATTTCTTTTGGTATCAGAGGAAAACCCCGTTAATGGAAATTCTTTTCCCTCAGTATCTCAAGGCACTTGTAATTTCCATTAAGGAAAGTAAAAGAAGACTTCAAAATGCTTTGGGAAGCAGCTATATGTGGTGGTGTGCTCTCTCCATGGAGCACACCCCAACCTGAACTCATCAAAACTGGTTATCCCTGCTGTGACATGGATAGTGCTGGAATGTGCCCTGATCCCAACCTGATCTTTGCTTCCCATAACCCTGCCCAAGTGACACCCAGCAGCAGCAGCAGCAGCAGCACTGGATGCCTCTGGTTGTGATGGCTGCTCCTGACTCACAGTGGGTTCTGGGGAGGCAGACAACAACCCTGCAGGTGAGGGCTGGCTTGGGCAATGTGCTCTCCTAACCACAGTGCTGGTCAATGTCTTCACAAAATTGGGAGCAACTAACATTTACAGCCAGCATGAAAACATGAGCCAACCATCTTAACCACCCCCACC
This sequence comes from Fringilla coelebs, assembly GCF_963513975.1. Taxonomy (NCBI): domain Eukaryota; kingdom Metazoa; phylum Chordata; class Aves; order Passeriformes; family Fringillidae; genus Fringilla; species Fringilla coelebs. The sequence continues at coordinate 5,870,585 of NC_140028.1, read as the reverse complement.
CCCAAAAAAACCCCAGTGCACAGCCCAGGGCTTGCACTGGGCTGCATGTCCAGATCTCCCCTTGAGCACAGATGCCTCTCAAGGCAACCCCTCAAATTATCACCTTATCACAACAGATACTCAGCAAACAAAAGGGGAATAAATGCATTTGAAACTCTGAAACCTTAGCTAAGTGATATAAAGGATTGGTTGCACACATATAATGCTTTAGACAAAATATTGATCAAGTTTGGGACTAACTTTGGATGCGGCCACACCTAAATTCCTCTCTGAGAAGGAGTTTAGAACACAAAGGGACCCTTTCTGAACCTCATGACTCAATGGAAGGGTCTCCCTGACAGTTTTGTCTGTCCCTGCCCTCAATGCAGTAAATAATCAAGTGTACCTTGCATTGAATCTTGTTAAATCACTGTGGCATTTACCACTGAACTTTATTAACTTGATGTCTTACATCAATAAAATATACTGTTCTTCTTTCTTGTGGGTGAAGTGCATCACTCTTTCTGCAACACTGGGAGGCAGAGCTCAGGAACTTGGAAGAAGATTTTACTGAAGGAGCTGGGATTCATTCCCTTTTAAGCCCCAAAAACACGGATATAGATAATCAAGTTTCTAATTAATCATTCCTACTACTGAAAATAAAGATCAGGACCCCAGATGGGGGGGCATGCTGAGCGCTCTGGGGTACATGACCAAACACAAGCCCCTGAATTCAGAAAGCTCATGAAAGAGGACAGAAAGCCAGTTTTTCTTCCAGCTTTGGATTTTCTGTGATGAATAGGAGTTTCTTAAAACACCAAATGCCCACTCTTGTCAGGTAATGAAGACCATAATTGTGTAGCAGTGACTTCACTACATCCACTCATATCTCAATGCTTTATTAGGTAAATTCTAAAGTTGAAACTGGGTGAAAACCTTACAGCACATGTAATAGAGGAGCTCAGACAAGATGAATTCATGAACCCATGTGTCTTAACCATCCATGAACCTACGAAACAATTTCCCAGTTCACACAGCATCTGTCCCTATTACTTAAAATGTTCAAGAAAAAAAAGAAACAAACCCATCAAAGAACCAACTCACCTTTTCCCCTTTTTCTCCTGCCTTTCCTGGGAGTCCAGGGCCTCCAGGCACACCCTGGAGAGAAAAGAACTTTAAAGCTTAGAAGTTTTTTTGTAGGCAGTATTTGATTTAAAACAAAGGGACAGACCTGTGGGTTCAGTATAGTTTATCTCAAGGGTCAGTATCAGCTCTACATTTCCCAGTACAGAAAACCTGTAACCCAGAGAATATCACAGAAGGTGTATAACAGATCCTTAAAGGAGGAATTTCTTTTACAATATAAAAAAAAAGCTGAACAGAAAAAGCAGAAACTGAGCTTGTACCAGATTTGTGCATTGTACCAGTAACTATTTCTTCTGTTTTGTGAAATTCTCAGTAGCTCCTAATATGCTGCCAACAACCCCCGATCACCACCCCTGTATGAGAGAAGCCAAAAGCCTCCCAACACTGGGAAATGTAGCTGTGTTCATTTCTTCCTCTATTGCAGTTTTCAATCCTTTTAACATCTTGGCAGGTCTCAAAGGATTCTGTGTCAAAATATAGATGATTTAGAGCTCTAAATTAAGTACTGTAACTTCCTAACCCACCAAAACATATTTTAGAATGGTACTCCATTTTAAGATGTGAAATCATGTCTTGGCACCATTAAGATTGGATTGACCTCAGAATGGATGTGATAATTATTTTCCTTTCTGCACCAGTAAAAATTATTTCCAACTATATTGGCTTTTATAGGTAATATATTGGTATTACTGGTAAAGAAGTTTGCTTAATGGAATATGAAATTGAAAAGTTCTTAATTTTCAATATCACCTTTCAGTTTGAAATTAAATCACTACATTAATACAATTAAATCAAATGCATCTTAACAATTAGTTGAAGGGCAATGTAAGTTTTCTTGGATTGCCCAGGTAATAAACTCTGGTTCTAACAGTGCTGTGATCTAACCCCTGTGCCTGAATACATCATATCCTGAGGTCTAAATGCTGTTTTTCACCTACTCCAGTCTAAGCCCAGTGAAACCCCAGGAACTAGAAAGATAATTACCCTAGTGGAGCTGGGAGTAGAGTTTGGGTAAGATTTTTTTTTAGCAAATATGAAAAATTTTGTCATGCACAAATTAATAGTGGTGATGAACCCCCAGGTAAGGGGACACTGCATTGATTTCAAGGGTCTTTAGGTTCAAATGCCTACATGCTTCCATAATAAAAGTGGGAGTTTACTATGTTATTTTTATACCAAGAACTCTTGTTTACAAAAGGAGAGGACAAATGAAAAAAAGGCAAAGAAAACAAAACCAAAGACACAATAAACATTGAAGAGTTGGCAGCAAAAATTGCTTTTAACAATCTGGTGAAGAAGCAGCTCTGCTCCTCCCCTTGATAAAATGAATATCAGAAGATAGGTAATGGATACACCATTCCCAGGTGCCTCCAGATCTTTCAATTCAGCCATAAGAAACAAGTTTAATGAAACACTGCCTTTTGAACTTCATAGTAATCCCCATGGAAGGGAAATCTAAACACATTAAATAAAGAAATCAGGGCACAGATGGGGAAAGAAATACACTGGTGCATACTTACCACATTTCCTGGCAAGCCTCTTGGACCTGGGGGTCCTGCTGGTCCACTCAAACCCTGTTTTAAGAAAAATGAAGTGTGTGTGTGTGTGCATATCACAAGTTGTATCACCATAGGAACAAGATGTTCCAAGTGAGATTGGATTTCATGTCAGACAAGGTGTTGTACATCAAGATGGCAAAAAACAGCACGTTTGTTTGAAACTTTTTAGTGTAAAGAGTAATGAAACAATGCAAAATGGATGAAGGCTCTCTTTGGGAGCTTAAAGCTACCTTCTACCAAAAGAAATCCTAAATCTAGCTCAGATACAGGAAGGAAAGTCTGGGCCAGAAAAATGAGAAGAACAGAGTAAAGAATGTTGATTTATCATAAAAAAATGTAGGTCAACCAAATATGCTTTGTTGACAATTCTACCTTTCTCTGCTGTGGGGAACAAAACCTGAAGACATTCTTTAGCACTAAACAGGTGAAATAGCCTAAACCATCCAGAGTGCATAGTTTTGAATTGCAGGTCTTTATCCATTTGCAGGTCAAAGCTTTGTAGCATGAAAAAGCCCACGTGTGTCTCCAGAATTTTGTGGGAGACTTTAGAGGACATATATTTGGGGATTTATGTCCCAACAGAGATGTATGTTTGGGGTTGTCAGGCTGTATTTAGAGGTTTCATGGAACCATAGATTTGGGTTGGAAGGGACCTTAAACATCATCTGGTTCCATAAATCAGATAATAATGTCCCTGTCACAAACAGGGACACCTTCCTCTAGACCAGCTGGTGCTGGGCAGCCTGTGCCAGTGCTTGATCCCCTTCAAAGGAAATAATTTCCTCCTAATACCAATCTAAACCTACTCTCAGTTTGAAGCCATTCCTCCTTGTCCTATCTCTCCATGCCCTTGTAGAAAGTCCCTCTCCAGCTCTGTTGTATTTCCTCTTTAGGCACTGAAAGGGGCCCTCAGATCACCCTGGAGCCTTCTCTTCTTCAGGCTGAACAATCCCAATCCTCTCAGCCTTTGCTCATAGCAGGGGTTTAAAGGTTTCCTCATTTCTGTGTTATTTACAGTCACTGGTCTATGAGCCAACAGAAACACTCAGAGCAGCAGCAGTCTGTGAAAGGATGGCAATAAAAGAAAAGGTGCCTGCAAATATCTGCATTTACATATCATAAACATCCTGTGAACCACCAGGATATACAAAGAAATAAAATGAAGGAATAGGTTTTTGTGGAATAGTTTTTGACAATTTATTTTCCTCCTCTCCAAAATACTAAAGGGTCCTTCAACCAAGAGTGAAAGACTCCTGAAAATAGGCAGTTCAGGGTTTAGGGTCAAAGCACTCCTTAGGGACAATACCTAAGCACAAGCCCAAGAAAGAAAACCATGAACACAAAGGTGGAAGAAGAAATTTCAGTGCACTAGGATGCATGATTTGGATTTCCTATTCCTTCCTTCTCCTGATCAGTTGTCCCCTCTCTCAATCATGATTTCAAACACTTCTTCAGTGTTTCTTCCTTCTTGGCTTGCACAGAAAATCTGAGGTCTTTTATTCAGCTGCAAAGGTTTATGTGCTCTTACAATAATAAAACCGGACTGGAATCCTTTGCTGTTCCTAAGCACACAGACAAGAACAGCACTCCCTACAACAAATGCCTCAAAAAGGGGTGTGGGATGAGTCTTCTGGATGAGCCAGTATTAAAAAAAAACCAGCAGAATTGACAGTGAAGCCTAAAAGCACCCATGATCACAAACCAATTGCTGCTGCTGCTGAGCAGTGAGCTGGGCTGACAGTGCAGTGCAGTCACAGTCACTCACAAAAGGCTGTTTTGTTAGGCAGGGAGAGATCTGAGCAGGAAAAGATGCACAACCTTGAGCTGGGCTGAATGGGACATTGATCTGTTTGGTGCAGATGGTCCTGTTTGCCCACAAACAGCCTCTTCCAGCTGTGGATGAGGATGGGCTCTGTGATCAAGCAGCCTGGGACTGCAAATCCACAAGATGTTGACGTCAGTGTCCCTTCAGGTGTGTTACTGCCAGGGGAAAATGCTGCAAGGGAAGCAGTTACTCACAGTCTCTCCAGGGGCTCCAGCCTCTCCTCGGGCTCCTTTCTCCCCCTTTGCACCCTGAGCAGAAAGGAGAGATACCAGCTGATTAGACATGGAAGGAGACCTCCTGCCAGACAAAAAGGCTTCAAGATGCCTGAATGTGTACTAGGAATTGGTTTTGTTAACCAATTCACAGAGGAGTTAATGGCTGAGCAAACAGTTCCCAGTTCTCCATGCAGCAAGAAAGCGAACTATAAAAATAAAACCCTGAGACTTAGGAGAGTTACTAATGACTGATCAGCTCAGATACTGTTTCTCAGCACAGGATGCTGAAACCTGCAGGTATTCATCTGGGTAGAACTCCTTCCTATCCTCAGGCCTACCAACTACTTAATTTCCAGCTGAACTTTGATGGTCTCCCTTCACAGAAGGCTTACCTACAGCTCTGAAATATAAACATCAGCCATCTAGAAATGGTAATAAGAAATCCCCATGCAGAGGGTTTGTCCTGATCATACATATCAGAGAGCCCTTTCTAAAGAATTTTTGCAGGACAAAGTCTACTCACTGAACTGTCCCCCATTTAGCAGATGTTAGTTAAAAGTTGCATGGCATTACTGTGTTTTTTCTTGGGTTTTTGGGGGATTCGTTTCGTTTGGTTTTTGTTGAGACATTCCTGGTAATTGAATCATTACTAATACTTTTATCTTTACATGGTGGTTTCCCTCCCTGGGAAACATTTTTGGCTTTTATTGGTTTTTGTTTTGGGTTTTTTTGGTTTGGTTTGGTGTTGATGCCCAAGTATTACTGATTACACAAGTTGAGCACAGCAGATATGATGGCAGAGTGAACACCTACCCATGATGAAAGGAAACACCTCAGTGCTGAGTGGAAAGAGTTTTGTGTGACACAATAAATTTTCTGAAGATGATTGAGACCATAGAATCATTTCATATGAGCCACTGCTCATTCCAGGTCAGATGAGCTAGGGTTGAATCTGACTGCTCTGCAATGTTTTAGAAATGTGATTTATCTGCAAGACTGTGGTTTGGTAGCAGCAGTACAAGATGCCCTCTTGGAGGACCATGAAGCTGGAAGAAGTCTCTCAGACTATACTGACCATGCTACAGAGATAATCTATCTCTGAGCTGATTTTCCTCCTGTTGTCCTGCAGTTCAACAGAAGTAAAAACCTGTACAGAACTCCCCAAACTTATGACAGTGAGAAAAAAGAAATGGGCTGCTGGGGTGTACAGGAAGGATTATTTACAGTGAAGCAGACCTTGAGGGCACTCCACTCATTTCAAAGATTTCCTTCAAGGTCCCCCTTACCTGTACTCCTGTAGGTCCTGGCACACCTTGCTCACCTGGGACCCCAGGTAATCCCTGCAAAACAGAGGGAGAGGTAAAGGAGCTCTTTCCACTGAGAGAAGTATGATTTTTACAGAGGCTATCACTGCACAGGGCTCTGTCTCTTCTGGGAGCTCCATCCAGAACAAGAAAGTCCAGAATACAAATGCAGTACCAAATGCACAATTTAGCTGGGCCATACCACTTCAAAATCCCTTAATAAATCCTGCACATAAATTACTGCCAGCCAAGCTCTGCCTAGCAAATCCCACAGTCCTTTTTTCAGCTACTAAGGCCCAGAACTACAGATTAGGTGCTTAAACTCCAGTAGTCATGTAGCTTCCTCTACAGGCAGTACAAAGATAAGCACCACTGTGGCTATTTCTGATGAGAGAAGCATCCCAGCTACAGAAGGAGCATGTTCTACCCTCTCCCTCCTAAACTCATGTCCTCTCTTGAAGTACTTGGCTGTACTTACAGGTTCTCCAGTCATTCCTCGATCTCCTTTGTCCCCTTTTGGTCCAGGTTCACCCTGATATAAAACAATAAGACAAAGAGAGAAATAAAAGCTATTTCCAGGGCTGGAACTCACACTAGTCCTGTTCAGTAAGTGGGCTCTTTCAATCAATTACCCATTTCTGACACAAAGTAGCTTCTTCAAAGACCTTGAGGTCAATGAGTCAAAACTGAAGGCCACACTAAGACATGGAGATCACTGTCTAGACTTCTTGGTCTGTTCTGAAACTAAGTGAAAAAATACTCAGCTTAAAAGGAGAACATTTTGCCCTCATGCAGAAGAGTAGCTACGAATGTACCCAAAATCAAAAAATTAATCTCTAATGTTTTAAAAGGCCACATGATGTGAACAACTGCCACTGCACTACCTCTCCACAGCCCTGATGTCATCCTACAGTGATCCCAGACACAGTTCCCTATTCCACTGTAAAAGAGAAGTGTTCAGTGATCATCTGGAGCATTTCCAGAGGTGGGCACTGCACAGCAATTCCTGATCTCTAGTTCTATTACCATACATCCATGCAGCTTCCTCTCCCTCCTGCATGTCAGTACATTTTTTCATGCACCACCATCACTGCCTAATAAGATTAATTTATTCCTGTTCTTCCTCCTTACAGTAAATTGAATACACATTCAGACAGAAGTTCATCAGCTTTGTCCTGTGGTCTAGAACAATAATCAATAAATCCATATATCTGCTTTTTATAAATTGAAAAGGAAAGCACACTATTATGGAACTAGGTGGAATAAACAAGGCACTACAGAAATACTCACGTCTGTATATTGTTATGAACGTATGTATTCAGGCACCAGCAATCATTACGTATTCATTATTTATCATACCAAGTGTTTCAATTATGCAATCAAGGAAGAGTAAGAACATCAGTGATTTAAGCTACACACACAAGCAAGGAATAGTGATCAGCCAAAATGCAGAGCCCAACAAATCAGCTTGAATTTTATTTACGTCTGCTATTTGCCAATCACTTATGCAACACCTGGGAATTCACAGTCCATTTTCAAATGATTCGCTAACAGACAAAATAAGTGTAGTTGCATAAATATTACTTATTCTTGTATTAATTATGCATTATGAATAAATATTATAATCTGTGGTAAATAATGGGAGGAATTTTACTCTACAAACAGCATCCCATTAGATCGACTTTTTACCAGGCAGTCCCTGATGCCATCTAGTGTCCTTCAGAAAAACATCAGGATCACTTAAAGCAGCTCAAGCAAAGGGGCTAAAGCTGCAAACCTGTATAGTTTGTGCTTGGAAGCTGTTTTGTGTAATGACATTTCAAATTCTGAAACTCTTTTGAGAGAGCACAATGACAAAGCACAGACACAGGTCAGTACATTTGTAGGCAGGGATGGTGTTACTGAGTGGGAATAAGGATGTACATTACCAGGGAAAACAAAATTGCAAAGAAGTAATGCAAGAGGTAAATGGGGAAAGCTTTTAAGATTTTTCTTTCCTCCACTTTTTCCTTGATACTTGACTTGCACAGCAGTGCAAAATTTAACAGCCACAGACGTGGGCAGAGGAAGGATTTCTTTCCAGATTTATACAATGGCTTGGGGAGGAAAGGGACCTTAAAATCATCTAATTGAAACCCCTCTGCCATTGGAAAGGATGCTACCCACTAGACCAGGCTGCTCAAAGCCCCATCCAACCTGGCCTTGAACATTTCCAGGGATGGAGCATCCACAGCTTCTCTGGACAACCTGTGCCAGTGTCTCAGTACCCTCCTAGAAAAGAACTATTTCTAACTACTAACCTAAACCTGCCCTCTGACAGTTTTAATCCTCTGATCATCTTTGTGGCCTCCTCTGTATTTGCTCCAAGAGATCTAACAAGAGGTCCTTGTTTTGGGGGCTCCAGAGCTGGATGCAGCATGCCAGGAGGGGTTTCACCAGAACAGAGGTGTAGAATCACCTCCCTCGACCTGCTGGCCATTGCTGCAGCCCAGGACACAACTGCCTTTTGTTAACACAGCCCACCAGAAAATCTGCCTGTGAGTCTTTTCCAGTTTGCCAAATCCATGACTCTGCCAAGGCTGTTAATACTGCCTGCTGGTGCTGCCCACTGGCAGCTGCTCCTAATCCACTGCCACCCACTTCTTACCTACACCTCAGTGCACAGAAAAGACAGAGTGACAGCTGCCAGCTGCCACCAGCCTGGCCCAGAAGAGGACTTACAGCTCCCATGACCTGCTCTCAGCAGTGTCCTTCTGTAGTCTCAATTATCCCTCAGTAATTCCTGTGCTACTGAAAGGAAAGCAAGAGAAGTGGGGGTTCAGCTGTGCATGGCCACAGCGGGAGACAGAAGGAAAAGTGAGAAGCCACCTCTTTTTTTTTACTGCTTTTGCCTCTTTCCAGTCATTATACCTGATCACCACTGTGGTTCTCTCACCCCATCTCCAAGAATATTCCATGATCCTTCCTGACTAGCCTAAAGATATAGGAAATAGCTCCCTGGTACAATACAACACACACTCAATGGGAAGCAGTGGCAAGGATTGGTTTTGGAGAGCACATGACACCTGTCAGCACCCTGCTGGTCCTGCCACCTCTGTAACATTACCCATGACACTCTCCTAAGGCTCATCACCTCCTTCTGACACTTTAATGTGTACACCTGTACATCCAACTGTTCTTACCTTCTCCTCCCTCACACTGCCATGTGCAGGGCTGTGCTGTGGCAGGTGTCACCACAGTTGTCTTGCACAAGGAGAAATCCCAGCAAATGGAACAGCTGACACGCTTAAAGCCTTTTATTTCTTACTGTCTTGCAGCTCATTTACCAGAGCAATGTACTCAAAGCAAAAGGAAAAACTCTTTCTGTGACTGTAGCACTACAAAGGCCATATAAGATGTCATTGTTCTGTATGTTTCCTTAGAGTGTGCATGTATATATGTGTATATATATATATATATATATATATATATATATATATATATATATAGTATAACCTTTGAGCAAAGGGGAAGAGCAAGCCAAAGAAATCCTGTCTCTTTTTCCAGTAATACTTCACATCCTGATTTTCTTCCTCAGCCTCTGAAGAACCTGGCACATATGTTCTCTTTCTAATGGCACTCCTACAGCCTACCTCTGCCACCCATGAAACCTCCAGATCCATAACAAACTTATTCACAGATCATGTTATGTTATTTATTTCCCACTAGGTGCTAAAAATGGGAACAAAATCCTCATTTTACACTTGCTTTTAGAGGCTGGGATAGCACACAGCTCTGTCCCAGCCACAGCTGGTTTGACTGCTGATCTTACCAGCACAGCTTTGGATTTCTCATCATAGCTGGTTACAGTGATGAGGATGCCCAGAACCAGACTCACTCTGGGCTCTTTACTGGAAACATTTCAATAACACAGAAATCCCTACTGGGTGTGTCTATCAGATTCAAGAAGCGATAAGCCAGAGGCCATATTTACTTACAGGAATCCTGGGGTGTGGGGTGAAGAAGGCTGGCTGGAACAGAAACCAGAGTATTAAAACCAGGATAGCCTATTTTCCTTAAAATGCAATAGTTTACATATACTGCTGTCATTACAGATTGCACATTCCATACATTCCATAAATAGGTTTATAAAAGAGCAACCCATTGTAACATCTGGCTGTTTGGAAAGAAGCCCACAAACATCTTAAATCTCCCAGAATATTTGAAATATAAACTCGACTATCCTGTGTGTCCTACCATGATGAAAAAACAATCAATCTTTAGACTTTATAGCAATTTTACTGCTAGCAAAATCTCCAGCTCACTTTTCCATTTAGAGCCATCTTCTGTATTATTAAATTTCCTGATACCATGAATCAGCTTGGTGTGTTCTCCCTCTGCTTTGTACCATGCACATGAAATCTCAATGGGAATACATAGCCACTCTGAAGGAATAGCCACAAAAAGAAATGATAAAGTTTTGTAGAAAGAGACAGTATCTTTCCTCAAAGCTGAGAAAAATACTGAAGGAAAAAATAGACCTTGATGACATGCAGACTTGTCAAAAGCATTACCTACTTTTAACAGCTGAAACAGTGCCCTGGTTCCAGCCTAGATCAGTGGGAGGCAGCATGGCCAAAACATTATGTTGTTCAATACCACCTTATGCCACTGCCAGGGGGGGAGGAAAGGGCTTCTTTCTCTCACTTTGGAGAAGGGAAGGACATTCCTTTCTGCTGGAGTGAGCAAGGCAGATGGAGAAGTGGGACAAGGCTGGTCCTGACCAGAGGAAGTGTTCTGGGTGGCATGGCTGCAGTCAGGGCAAGCTCCACATTCCCTCTTTTGTCCACTTTTGTTATTAATATTGTTTGTTTTGCTATTGTTTGTTTTCTTATTGTTGTTTCCATAAATTGTTCTTATCCCAACCCTCAATCTTTGCCCTTTGTGCCTCCAGTTCTCCTCTCTTGGCACATGTGGGTGGAAGAGGGGAGAAGTGGAAGTGAGTGACCAGAGGGTGGTTTTGGGATCTTGGGAGATCAGGGGTGCTAAACTGGGGACTACCATTCCTGAACCATGACAAATGGAAATATATTCTCTCTACAAACACAGCAAGCTTGAGCAGTGGCACACATTTCCATGTCCAGCCACGTTGTATTTGTGAGCTGCCTTTTCTGCCTTTACCAACACAGATTCATCTTTGCTGTTGTGACTGGGTCATTCCTGTCTGATACATGTGGAATCTTTCTACTCAAAGCACCATGAAGTGCTCTGGCATAGACTGAGGCCCAGCTAATGGCAGAGAATAAACTGAACCACCTTCTCCATTATGGGGATTTTGGAAGGAATTTTGAATGAGTTAGAGACGGGACCTCTGAGTTTTTAGACGACGCGATTTATTTTTATCTTCTACACAGGCAGGAAGGGTGAGCTTGGCTCACATCTTCACAGAATGGTTCAGAAGGTCACAAGACCTCTAGTTACAGGACCTTTTAAAGCTTTATTGACGAATAAAACACTGCCAACAAGGATATTTATGTTTTTGACCCAATCCTTAAATATTTTGTCTTATGGACTCATGTTACAGTGTAAGCTTTCTTAGCCAATCACGTTATGACACACAAACCTACAGCACTGTATTCTAAACTTCTTGCTTACCTTTGTAACTACTTTTATTTTTTCTATATCTTAAATTCTAAACTTTCCTCTTCTTAAAATCTCTGCTTTAAACTATAAATCCACATTCTCGCTTCTATCACCTACGTTTGGAAGCCTTTCCCAATGTCTCAGATCAAATCCAATGTTTAACTCTAAGCTTTGGCTTACAGCCCCAGAGTTCTGAGAATTCCCTGCATTTCATATTCCAACACTCCATTACTGTGTCAAGGTCTTTAGGCACTCGATTTTCACCAACCTTGATTCAAATTTTCTGAATAATCTGTGAATGAGGCAGCTGTGTCCAGCTGTGGTGAGCAGAGCTGATGAGAAGATGTCTTGGAGGATCTGTGACTGGCATAAATCCTCTAGTTGAAATGATGGTGCTCATTCCAAGCTGCTTACTCAGGTTTTCTTAGAGGGAACTCAGAGGTTTGTGTATTTACATTCAGTGGGTGCTGATTTAATCACCAGTGAACTTCACTGTAATTACATTCAGGCTTCCCAAAGTAACTTTGCGTCTTCATTTTGAAAGCAATACATTTATGTATTCTTGGTCTGTTTTTGCAAAGAGGCAGAGGAACCTCACCAAAAAAATAAAAAGACCAAATAAAGTTTGATATTGCTTCTCTGAAACAAAAGGAGATAATCTCAGAGTAAATAAGTCCCAAAGTTTCTGCAAAGAAGTAAGAAACTTGAAAATTGCTGCTGAGGAATTTATGTGGAGGAATGACACCTTGAATATTTTTACAGCACCAAACACAATCCTACTTACTGTTCCAGGTAAGCCTGGGGGTCCAGGGGAACCTGTGTCACCCTGGAGAGCGGAAAAAAATGTAACTAATTACATAAAAAGACTCTTAAATAAAACTCAACATTATCATTTAGAAGTTGCAGCAATACCAGATGAGATATAACCCACCCCCCCAGCTCAGTGACACTTCTGGACTGAATTTTTGCTGTCCTTGCTTTGTTGCATGCAGGATTCTCAGTCTGTTGTCTTCATGCCTCTATGATTTTATCATCAACCTGACTTCACAAGTTGATGAATTTCTAAAGTTGCCCCATCCAATTTAGAATATGGAGTTTAATTTGCTTTGTAAATTAAAGTTGACCAAAGTCTTGATTGAACAACAGGTTTTAGCTAAACTTCTTTCATTGATAAAAAAAGATAAATCTGTTTTTCATCAAATATTTAAGTTGCTAAATCCAGTTTTCCCCTAATTTGAGTTAAAATTATGCTCTTGCTGGAGGATCTCCTGAGCCCTGGCACTGACCTTCCTGTGGGCTGTGCTCCACAAACATCAGTCCCCTGACACTTGAAAGCCAAGAACTACCAACAACACTTGTTAACCTCACAGGTAAAGGAGGTTTAGGTGCCTTATTGATGTCAGTGGAGCATCCATGAAAGAATTCCCACCTCCACAGGTGGTGAAAGTCACTGATAAACTGAGGACTGATGGAAGAACCCACATCCTGAATGCCACTGCCTCTGTAATGGGGGCAGTTTTTCCACTATACTCCCACAAGCATCTGCAAAAGTCAGTGTTTCTTCATCACCCTCATGTTCACAAGGGTTGAATGTAAATTTTGGTGGACATTACCTTTGTCTACTTCTCTCACTTTCACTAAAATTAATGGTGTTGTGATGGCAGAAGCCCAAATTGTTCCTTAAGCTATAATTCCATCTGCCACAGACAGATATAGAAAACTTTTTAGATTTTAGTTCTAGGCTCATTTATATCACCCAATTATAAAACTGAAAAAAAGGAGAAAATTTTAACAAAATAAAATTTAAATAAGTTTTCCTTGAATTAATGAAATTTCGCTTTATTTAATCAGATTTAATTGCTCAATAACTTATTGTCTCCATCCCACACATAGGTATTTCTGATGCTTCTCTGTAAAGTTCAGCTAAAAGTCTTCCAAATTTTCTAGTCTTCCTCAGCCTCCTCTATCTCCTTGTCTCTGCCCCTTTGTCTGTTTTCCTCTCTTGTCTAAGGAATATCATGGTCATTTAATGACTTACTTTTTCTCCTCTTTCACCTTTCATTGCTGGGAGACCATCTCTTCCTTTTTCTCCCTAAAAAGTAGGAAAAGGAAAGCAAGAAACAGGCACATTTTGATTTTAATGCAACAGCCTGACTAAAACATTTTACACTCTCAGTTATGTCTTCCAATATGTAGAGCAAGCAATTAAAAATGTAACACTTGGAAGATGGCTTCAAAAATCCACTATATTTTCAAAACCAATGAATATCAATTGACTTCACAGAAAGGAAAGCAGCAATCCTAAAATAACTTGCTTGTAGAAGATCCTACTGCCTGATGCAGTTATAAAAAGCAGAGGTTTTTTTCCAATTGGAAAAGAGAGGCAGCAGTTATGACCCAGAGTGAATATTCATATTACTGCTTTTGGTTTGGGTTGGAAGGTACCTTAAAGACCATTTATTTACCATGAATATAGTCTGTATCCTGTGCTCAACAAGGCATAAAATGGATCTATCTGCAGGGCAAAACCTCAGTTGATTTCAGATCCTTCTTTATCACATTCAAGCATGTCATCAGTTTTCAGGACTACAGACCTCAATGATGTGGCTAAATTTACTGTCAGGCCCTTGACCCAAATATTTCTTGGCACGAAGAGATCTCCAGAGTTCCAAAGCTACCCAGAGGAAGCAGTAGACACCAGGACTTGAGTAGAAGTTAAGCCATCAGAAAATAATTCAGCCATCTGAAGCATTCACCAGGGCTCAGTGACAAGGTGGATTAGTAATTTTTGTGGTGTTATGAAGAATTTTACATGTCCTTAAATCAGGCAAGTAATTCTGAAAGTGAGTTCTAAAGTACAATCTGACCTCTAGAGCCCTAATCTTTTCCACTGCCTCACAAGCAGCATGGCACAACTCTTCCCATTTGGGATAGATAGTGTTCATTAGCACCTCTGTGTAAATTTGGAACAGTCACTAGGCAGGGAATGCCTTTTTGGGTACTTGGTAACCTTGCTGCTTGCCAATCAGCTGCTCACCCCAGCCATCACACCAAGGGACAACATCATCTAGGGACACTCAAGATATCTTAAGTCCTCCTGATGCTAAATGGCCAAGAGAAGATCAATTTGTGGCTCCAAGTCACTCACCTGGTCTCCTTTTTCTCCTCTCGGTCCAGGTAAGCCCCTAGGACCAGGAAAACCTGCTTCACCCTGAAAATAAGACAAAGTGTGTGAAATCTGAATGCTGTTAAGACAAACCCTGCCTGAGTTTTTTCATGAGACCGATTATAGATGCAGTTTGCTGAGAGAGAATAAAATTAGTTTGATTATCAAATAATTTCTTAGTTTTTTTAAACATTTACCTAAAGCAGCAAGTAAGACTTCTCTCTGGTTTTTGCCTGTTAACTGATGCCACAAAATTTAGGATGTATTTCCTTCATGCTGCTCTGTCGCAGGACCAAGCAAGCAAATGGAAGCAGAAAAAGAAATACAATCTGACTTTTATTTTCATCATAATGATCTGGTATAGTCTGGAAATGCAAAAACTGCAGTGTATTCACCTGAACAGTACAGATGTCACCTGAAGAACAGATCTAGAATTATCTATTGCACGTTTGGATTTACTTCTGTTTGAACATTACCTTTGAGTTTCTGCTTTATAATACTTGTTATTGGAGTAACTATGATCTCTGTGCCATGTGGTTTCTCCTAAATATATCAAGTACTCTCAAATTTAGCTCCCAGTTGACCCAGTTTGTAATCTGAAAATAACCATGTGGTTTCCTATTTATAATTGTTTTCTATCTGAATTTATAGTGCAATATCACAAAGTAGATCAGTCATGGACAAGACCCAAATTCACTAAGTCTTAAACAAATACTGAACTAAGAAAAGGCAAGCCTTGCTCTAAAGAGATTATCTTAAGTATAGGGAGAACAAGAGATTATTATGGTAGAGGTACAATGGTCTGTTGACAAAATCAGGTGAGGAGCAAGATACTGTAGTAACTGAGGATGACTATGAACATCCAGGCGATGCTGAGAGAATTTGAAAGTGGCATTTGGTGGCAGATGGAATGGTGCTTTCTCAGAGCCACTGGGGGATCCTGGAATCATAGAACGGTTTGAGTTGGAAGGGAACCTAAAGATCTTCTAGTTCCAGTCCCATGCCATGGGCAAGGACACCTTCAACCAGATTGCTCCAATCTGGCCTTGGACACTTCCAGGAATGGAAATGACAATGAGATCCCAGCAATTCCAGAGATTCAGAGAGTAATCAGAGCATCTAACATTGAAGGAGACAGAGGAGAATTTAGAGGGAAAATAAAAACACGGTGTAAATTTGGCTTCCGAAAAGGTCCTAAAGCAAAATATCATTGAGTTTGTATGAGTTCAAGGACAGAAAGATAATACAAAGCAACCAATGTGGATTTGTTAAAAACTAATTGTATCAAATCCATCCAGTTCCCTCTTTAGACATGAAAACTAAGCAGAAAAGAAGAAAGTTTTCTGATGTATCTTGACTTTACTAAAATATCTGGCACAGGTCAACATGATATTCTGATCTGTAACCACATAAATTTAGCGTAGAATGGTATCTGGAGGGTGGTGTACAACTGATGAAGAAACAGCATTCATATATCTGCTATTAGCAACATACTGTCAAAATTCAGAGGATAAATAAAGTGAAGTTCTCCAGGGACAGCACTGTTCAACTTACAACAGGAAAGAGAACATTTATGAAATATGTGGAGAACACCACATTGTGGAGAGAGGAACAAGTGCCTTGGAAAGTGGTCTTAACATTCAAAACAGCCCTGTGTGGGGAGATGATTCAGACCAAGAGACAGTGCTCTGGTTGGGGTCTGGCCCCTTGCTGCACTTGGACCAAGCCTGCCTGGAATCTTTAAGCCTGGTAGCTACAGTGAAATGACATCAAGGAAGGGCACAGAAACCACTCCTCCCTTGGAGCCTGATGAAAACTTTCCTGAGGAATTATTTGCTCATGCTGTGGTGATTTCCCCTTGCCTGGCACACCAGATAAGGATACTTTCTGGGAACTGAGTGATACCTATCAGGCAGATTGTAAGGTCTTTTGGAATTGCAGTAGTACAGTCCAGACTCACAGGGTGGAGTAACTGTTATTAACTTAATGAGTGCCTTATCCCAATAAGCCTCAATTTGTGCCTTGTACTTGTAGCCTTATTCCATCAATCATAGAAATATTAAGGTTGGAAAAGACCTCTAAAATCAACCACAAGTCTCACCCATACAACTGTTGCACCTTCAACCACAGATGCAAGTGATATGCACAGATCTTGTCATTGGCAAATGGATTTGTTATCTCATGCAGCCACTTGCTCTTGTTTTGACAGGTCAGGTTTGCTGGTAAGACTGTTTTTCTGCTCACCTGCTCACCAGGCTGGCCACGGCTCCCTGGTTCACCCTGGAAAAACAAAAGCAAATCTGTAACATTGTAAAGACTTGACCCTTTGGTAAGAACACTTCCTCATTAGGAAAATGTGGTCCCTACTGGTCCATGTTGTACTGCCTACATCCCTTTTGAAATTGCCTTTTTGATGGCTTGGGAACAGCCTGCAGGGAGCCAATGCAAGGTCCAGGTTAGATCTGCCTGCACACCTAGGCTTGAGAGAGGAGCATCAAACAAGGGTTGATATTTTGGAACACCATGAAAGTCAGTGAAGCCCATCTGCTCATCCCTTCATGTCTCCAACTTCAGAGGCATCTTCTTCTCCTGACTTCAATATAAGAACTTCCAAAATCACACCTTGGTTGACTCAGTGGATACTCAGCAGACTACGAAGTACAATCCCTTACCTTAGGGCCAGCTTTTCCAGGAAAGCCTTCCTCACCCTTTTCCCCTCGTTCTCCCTGCAGGGAACACAAGAGGTCAATACACAAACTCCTCTGGTGTTTGTGCAGCAGTTTGGCAGTCAATGGTTGTAGCAGGCACAGGGCCTGCTAAAGCTCTGTGGAGGAGAGGCCTAGAGAGAGGAAGTACCAAGTCATGGTAAAAAGGCCAGAATCCCCTCTCTTCTGCCTTTCGGACCCCAGTTTATCTCTCTGTGACCCCATAGGTCACTTCTCCTTAACCCCTGCTATTGGACAATTTCTGATCCCCTCTAGCCCTATATCATGGGCTGCTTTAGCCCATTCTGGTGAGAAGAGCCGTCCTGGAACCCTTCACAGGCCCCCTGATAAAACCATTGCTGTGGAACGCCAGGATGACTCTTCTCCTCCCTGGCATCTGCCTTCCAGCCTGCAAGGAGCCTTAGCAAGCAAAGAGCTGAAATCACAAAAGAGCTGATAAATCACTAAAGAGCTGATATCCCTTAAGCTTGCTAAAGTTGCCTGCAGCTAAGAGCAGCTTGGGTACTCGGACAGTCTGGCCCCCAAGGACTGAGCAATCTGGCCCGTGCTGCCAGCTCGGGGAAAACCAGCCCAGCAGGAAGCCAGAATAAATGGTGAGGAATATTTTAACTCAGTTCCTCAGAATCACCTGGAGGGTGTAAATGGAGCCATATGAGAATATGCTTCCTGAAATGTTTTTCCATTCTAGGGCCATTTGCAATCACATCTGCAGCACCCTACTGGAGAATTTCTGGAAAAACACAATCACTGTTACATTAAAGATGTCCATAGTGAATTATCTGGGAAAAAACACCTCCACTCAGTTTCTTCAAATTGCATGTGGTTAGAAAATGTTTTAAAAAAACATAAAATTTTGGGACTGGAGCCTTGGTCATTGGATCCATTGTGTAAATACTTTAAAATGATCTTCCAATGTGGGTGGCATCAGCATGGACAGCAGAGGCTGCAGTGGTTGAAATGTGGCTACACAGCTGGAAAGTGCAGTAAGGGCTACACAGATGTGTGGATAAAATCCAAACTTTGCTTAACATCAGAAATACATTATGGACTGCAAATTCCTCCCCTTTATTCATCAATAAATGGGAGCTGGGGACTCTGCTAGACCTGAGATCAAGTATCAGAAGCAAGAAAACTTCTGTCAATGCAATCCAAGTCAATAGATGGTAAAGAATTGTTTTCTTTAATATAATAATCTTTAATATAATCATCATCCCCAAAACCTGGTTTGGCCTTTGTAGTCAAAACATGGTACATTTCTTTGTCCCTTATTTGCAGGGGGATGAGAAGTCAAGTGTCTCCTGTCACTACATGTACTATCTCCCTTTTCCCAACGCATAGAGAATGGAGGAGACAACTCCCCAAGCCATAATTTGGAAAAGATTTCAAATGGGGCATAAGAAGTAGGAAATAATAAAGAACCAACTTTCTGCCCCACAGACCTAGAGAAGGCTCAGGAGGATGGCATCTCTTCTTTCCAGCCCTTCAGGGAGGAAAGAAAGGAACACCTTTGGAGCCTACTACATTTCTTTGTTCTTCTTCTTTGTGCCTTGGGTTTATGCCTTGGCTTGCCAGAGTCACTGGATTCACTGACTGACTGTTTGCAATGCCCAGCTGTGTTTTCCCTGCCTCCTTTGCTTGCTCACCCCAATGATCTACCCAGGAAAGGAGCTTAATCCCAGTGCCTGTGGTGTCACTTGCCTTTTGCCCTGGAAGCCCAGGAAGCCCACTGAGTCCATCTTTGCCAGGCAGCCCCTAAACCAGAGGAAAACATAAGCTATAAGTGCCAATTCCTTAAATTGTTACCAGCAAACTCAGCATAAATATGCTCAGCTCACCTCTCCTGCCACCCACATAAGTTTAAGAGAAGAAAAACTCCCTGATGCATTTTGGTTTGATTATTTTTTCCTATTTTGTCTTAAAAGACACAAAAATCCTCACACTGTATATATTTGCTCTGTCTTTTCTTCCAGTATCCCAGTTTCAGTGAACGACCACTGGATGTCAGCATTGTTACAGAGAAACTCCAGTATGGACCTTTTATGTACTGAGGATCTTTACATTTTTTATTTACCTTACTTACACCTTAGCTTACCTTACTTACATCTTAGCTTATTCTCTATAAGTCCCTATTACCTGTAGCTATATATATATTTTATTTTTTACATCTGTTTCTCCTTTTAAATCTTGGTAATTTCTTATACAGTAGATAGACACCTAAAATTGAATTCTATAGCACATAGTAGCAGAGTGGTTCAGCAAGATAAGAATTAAAATTACTTCTTGTCATGCATTTAAAATGGCAAAAAAAAAAAAAGTCTTCCCTTTTCCAAGTGTCAATCAAACCACACATACTGCAGACTGTAGGTGGCAATTCTGTACTAAGTATTTAATTATTCAGTTTTTATGACTTAAGAACAACAGAAATTGCTACACTCTGCTAATTCTGAGGTTTTAATCATGAGTAATTTGGCAAGATTCAGGAAATTCCAGTTTTGAAGAAACAACATTGTGCCAAATGCAAAAGGAATTTTGAAAGGGAAAATATCATGATCCAATTACATAGGAATAGTGGGGCTGCACCTGGTAAAATTATTTTTCACAAAAGGTATCTGAGAATAATTTCTGGATTAAAAGTGACAGTATTGGAGCCCATGTTAAAACCTTGTGTGCAAAAAAGATGTGAGAAATAAAGCAGACTTCAGAATTAAATTATCTGAAGTAATTAAGAACTTTGAGGTGAAAACAGTTCCTCAACACTTACAGCTGGTCCAGGCGGTCCAGTTTTACCAGAAACTCCAATCTCTCCTGGCAGTCCCTGAGAAATGAAATCAGGAGAAAAAATAAATCAGTATTTCTGTTCTCTGCAGGAATCTCACTGGAGATTGCTGCTTTCGCTTCAAGAATGTTTTTCCCTTCCACTGCAGTCAGGTCACTGCTGTGGGGAGCCCTGGAGACCCTGAATTATCCCCAGGAAGCATCAATGTGGTTCCAAGGCTCAGCAGGGAGAAGCTGTGCTCTAGGACCAGCTGTAGCTTTGCAGTAGAGAAAATATAGGAGAAAACCCACATTGCCAGAGGCCTTAACTCTGCTCCCTCTGAAATCCATGACCTAAAACTTTCTCCAGCTGTTTTTTCTTCTCCTTGATATAAAACAAAACCCCCCAGGGTTTCTTACCGGTGGCCCAGGTGGTCCCGGGGGTCCAGCAGTGCCTGGGGGCCCTGGAGGTCCCTGCAAGAGAGAAAACAAAACAAATTTATCAAATTTGCTGGTAGTAGCTGAAAGCCTCAGGTCCTCCCTGTGTAATGGGGGCCCTATAGGAAACAGGCAAAAGCACTGAGCTTTGTTTGCTTAACTTCTACCCAAAAAGTGCAAGATGCCAAAGCAAGGGACCATGAACACAGGTTGAACATTTTCTTCTGCTTAAGCCACGGCTGCCATTGCTACAAGGAGAGCTCCATCCTCCACTCCAGTACAAGAGAAGGAGGAGTGGAAGGCCATCAGGGGTAACCCACAACACAAAGCTTGACCAGTGGGATTCCCTGGAGCATCCAAAGTTAACCTTGATTCATGCTGTTTCAAAGTGAATAATTTACCTCTGCAAAAAAGAAAAAAAAAATTGCTGAAAGCAACTAATGAATTAAGAGGCTTGTGGTTTGAGCTTGCTTTTTTTGGAAGGGTAGGGTTAAAAATATGAGTCCAAGAGTAATGCTGCAATGACTCAAATGTCTTAAAATTTGCCACCATTTTGTTTCCTGACATCAACCTGGTAGGTAGTAAGATTCTCACAGTCTCATAGTTTGATGAACACACTCAGTTGGAAATATCTTAAGTGCATCTCTCAATAGCCACCTTGTTTAAAGAGGGATCTATTTTTATGCATCAAGCAAATTGTTAAATTTGGCTTCCTATGAGAGATTTGTTTCCAGCCTTGACAAATCTTAGTATGTTGCTTGAGATACAAAGGTGTTTGTTACTGCCAGCTTCCCCTGTAGACAAGACAGGATTTCTCCTATGCTCAGAATGAAATGTGTTCATGCATTTTTTGGATCAGGACCTGAGCAAACGGTGAGAAATGGATATGTGACCGAGCTGAACTTTTACCTGGATGCTTCTTTCTGTCTTTCTAACATGACAGTCTTACTACTTTTCAGTTTCCAGCATAAGGGGAGTTCTGGTGTGATTCTACTTAAAAAGCAACAAACCATCCCACCGAAAACCTCTGTAAGGATTTGAAACTGAGCAACTGATACAAGACAGAAATTGGCCAGACAGCATTTTCCCTGTCATCGTTCAATATTAAGGTATTACAAATCATAGATCAATATTAGCACTTATTTTTAATGGAAAATGGAGATGACGAGAAGAAAATTATGTAAAAAAGTGAGGAGAAGGATCTATTTGAGGCATGGTTTGGCAGAGATGGCAGATAAGTGATCTTACAAAATGCATTCACAAACTTCAGCCAGGAGCTAAGACAGTCTCTCACCAATAGATGGGGCAAAGAGACCAGAAAAGGAAACTGTAGCTGCACTTGCCTCATTGCAACTCGGAACAGACATGGAGTTCTGTCATCAACACTCCCACTTGTAGAGTGCCTCAAATGTGAACGAAGCAAAACATCCCCAAAAAGATGCACCTTCAGACTGATGCTGATGATTTAATTCCTGGGGAGCCCTGCAGTTGGATCCTGCAGTTAAAGATTCTACACCCAGCAGGAGACACCTGGTCAAGACTGCCCTTCACTTAAAAAGGCTTCACCGTTCAAGGGATGTGTGAATATCTCAACAGTCCAGACAAGCTCAGCACAAGAGAACATACTACACACAGACACAACTTTGTGCAGGCAGAGCTGGATGGAGCAAACACACACCAAGGACACGGAAATTCTGCTTAGCCCTGCTCCACCTCCACAAGGCACTGCTGGGACGCCTGACAGAAGGTATGGGCTCCTAGAGGGGGCTTCCATGAGAAATGGGGGCAGCACTGGGAAAAAAGGTAAAACTTCAGAAAAACTACAAACTGATTCAGACTGGACTAAGTGTAAATTTGCAGAATTTCCTTGACAATCCCATCAGCTCCTTCCTAATAATTTAATTTTATTCTCTCTGTGTTAGTAAGTGAACTGTTTCCCACCAGGAAATACATCCTTCCTAGCTCTACACCAGGGAATTTCTATCAGGAGGTGAAAAACCCCAGTCAGGACCCAGCCTCAGCCCAAGCAATCCCCAATATGCTGTGTTACCCCACACAGTGAATTGGCAAGGGTCAATCTGATCTAAAAGCAAAGTCTTAGTCCAGCATCTACCAGCAACCAGTATAATCCCTAAAATGTGAAGTGCCAAATCCTCCTCATCCCAGCTCTTGCTCCCAGTAAGTCTTGGTATTCTCACTATCCAAGACAATTTCAAATTACTCTCTAAAACTTTCCCTATACAGGATCACGATAACCTTATGCAACTGTAAGTCCTGAAATTGATCTGATCCTTTTCCTAAATTGCCACTAATAATTCAATTTCATTGTCCTCCAAGAGATAACTACCTAGGATATCATACCCAAACTGGTTTACAGGTAGCCTCACCATGTGTTGTACCAACAAATGCTACACCCACTAATGGGAAGCCCTTCTGATAAAATCTTCTCTGAGGTGGACACAGAAAGAACAGTTTTATGGAATGGCCAGCATTATCCCTTGGAGATGCACAGGGTGCTGGCAGCCTGCTGCAGCTGACTGCACACAGCAGTCATCAACTGCCCTACTGGGTTTCCTGCTTTCTGCAGCCTGGTTACAGCAAGTGCTGGGATAAAGTGAAATAAAATGGCGGAAATGCATCATAAATACCCTTTATAAAGCACTCCCTTTTGCTACTGTGCAGAGAATTTCTGTTTCACTTGTATATCAACATCTCATATTTTAGCCCTTCTCCTGATTTCTGAGTATAACCCAGAGGAAGTAATGTTTTTTACAATATTAGAATTCATCAAACTGACAGAATCTATTTATGTTTTAAAAAACCAAACATGATAAAACTACAGCAGCAGGACTGTGTGTAATGTTTACCCCAAAAATCTCACACCATCTGTTTTCTTTGCTTCCATTTTTAAGTGAATCCAGATTAAAGCACCTGATTTATACAACCACCTTTTTCAAAGATTATTTGATGAATTATACAGATGAGAGTCCCTATCCCAAATCCAGAGCACAGTGTTGTCCTGTTAAAACCTTGAACCAGAAGAAAATAATCACAGGGTGTATTTTTTCTCCGGCTGGTAAACACTCTGACATTTGGTTTTTAAGTGTTGAAGCAAGAAGTGATACATGAAAACTTGATTTTAGAACAGATCAACACAAACTCACCAAACAAATTCAAAACATGGAATTTGTTAATAAAATGTTTAGACCAGAATATTTTCAAACTGCTGTTCTGAAACAAAAATATTTCAAATGTTCATTAAAATCTAAAATCTAAATATTGTGTAGAGGCATGTCTGTTTTGGGATAGGATATCTTTAAAAACATTGTAGAGGGTGGATTTTTTTCAGGCTTGTGTTTCATCCAGCTCATTCCTTAGACAATGTAATGCAGTGACAGTGCTCAGGAAGGAAATCTGACACTATTCATACTGGAGACACAGCTGTGTCTGTCCTACAGAATCCACTCTCCAGTGCTCTCCTCTTCCAGTGTGTACCTTGCTGGCAGATGGGCTGGGAAAGGCAGGGATTTTAAGATTTAGGTTGTGGACTCCCTAAGGAGGCTCTGA
The DNA here is from genome assembly GCF_963513975.1 of Fringilla coelebs. Classification (NCBI taxonomy): domain Eukaryota; kingdom Metazoa; phylum Chordata; class Aves; order Passeriformes; family Fringillidae; genus Fringilla; species Fringilla coelebs. Next base: position 5,846,284 of record NC_140028.1, on the reverse strand, counting down.
GAAGGAACAGAAACTTTTGTCTGTGACTCCAACAGTAGGCAGCTGGGCCTAAATCTCTTTTCCATGAAAGAAGGGATGATTAAGCCTTAAAGGGAGGTGAACAAATGACATTCCACAATGAAAACTGAAGTCTGATGGCTTTGCCAGACACCTGAAGGCAAAGCCTAAGCAGACATATTATCTGTGTATTATTCCATGCTGTTGTCTGGATTCTCTTACACAATGACAAAGGTTTAGATAAACCCTTAACTCATATTAAAACAGTTTCTGGTCTGGGCTGTTAATGCAGTGTAGCACTTCACAAACAAGAAGGCACACACAGGAGCATTCTGTCTGCTGCCAAACTGAGAGCAAAATGAGTAACTGAGGCACTGACAGCCTTTCCCCTTCCACTCTCTCTTCTTGTCTCCTCTTCAAGACATTCCCCACAATTTCACCTGTTGGAAAGACCCCACATACCCTCCTGTTGCCTTTGGGCTGTCTTTCCTTTATTTACATTCCCTTCCCAACAAAAATGAAGCTGTTGCAGACAGTTTTGTGAAGCAGCCCACATGTCTCACTATGTCCTTTGCTATGCCAGAACTCCACTTCTCCTCCATGGCATCTGAGTGGATTCCAGGATCAGCTCCTCAAATCTGCTCTTCATTTCTCACCCCAGGCACTTCTGCTGTGAATTGGATTTATACAATCAGAGAATCATTGTGGTTGGAAAAGACCTTTAAGACCCTTGAGTCCAACCATCAGCCCAGGGCTGCCAAAGTCACTGCCAAACCACATCTCTAAGTGCCACCTCTTTAAAATACCTCCAGGGACAGTGATTCTACTTTTCCCTGGGCAATCTGATCGAGTGTTTGACCACCATTTCCGTGAAGAAAATTTTCCTTATATCCAATCTGAAATGGAACTTATTACTGAGATATTTTCTGTAATGCTGCATTAGAGCACTGTGTTTCTCTCTCTGCTTAAAACCTGCCTTACAAATCAATAGAAAGGTAAGAGAACTTATAAAAAAAGCTGCTGCTGATGGCACTAGAAATCAAAAGCCTGAAGAGCCAACAGATGTGAGCATTTGTCTACAATATATGTCCTATACTCAGCATCAGTGACAGTGCCATAATTCATACATGGATCCAGTCTCCAGTCACTTCATCAAGTGGCATTGGAACTGGAGTACCAACATTAAATTTAAAATAAAAGTTCTGTCAACAAAAAATTCTCCAAACTGTCTTTGCAGCTCTTTAAAAGTACGGAATAAAGTTGACTTTGTACATAGCAGTCTTTCTAGGAGAATTTCCTGCTTCCAGTGAAAGGCAGTGTTTGTTTAATTTAATCACTGTAAGCAATGGACATGATCTCTTTTGTCCACAGAGGAAGATTTATTTCCCCATGTGTTTGCTTGGAGTTGGTTTACTGAGTCAGTGCAGCAAATGAGAAAAAACAACTAAAAAACCTCCTTTAATGTCTTTTGTTTCAGCACTATTAGCAATCTTCACAGGTGAAGACTTTTTACTTTATTTTTTTAAAGGTATAGATCTTATTAAAGATTGCTCTGAGCAATATCTTCCAATTCCAAGCAGCACTGGCAAAGTTTGAATTCAATCTGAGCTTTGCAGCTGAGGCCCACATCCTTTTCTTACATTTTGCAGTATTAACTTGCATTATAAAAAGGACATGAAGGATACTGTGTGTTTCAGAGGAGATCATTTATTTCCTGAATTACTTAAGAAAAGCTGGGCTTGAGCTCACACCCTACAAACAAGTCTATACTAATTAAATCACTGCCAGCCTGGACCATATCAGGTACAGCTTGTACTGGTCTCCCTCTCAGGTCTGACTTACACCACCAGGTTATGTAGCACAAGGCAAGCCTCAGTAACAGCCCAGAGGTACTGCAAGGCAGAGCTATGGCATTTTTCTTTAAATTTCCAAGACTTTTGATGTGTTTTGGTGTCTCACAGGTGGCCAGCAAGTACCGACTCAGCTTGGGGAGCCTCAACAGTGGCTCAGTGGCCCATTTGTAGGTGCCTGTTTTAAGAGAGCTTCAGGATCCACTGATTACATTAACTGGATCTTCATCAACAGGAGGAGGCACCTGCACACCCATTCTCAACCCAAAAAGTGCTTGCATTTGGAGCAAAACCGCAGCCCTGGTAACTCAGTGATACAGCTCAGAGTGCCTGAGCCAATTATTTCAGCCTAAAGTTCTTTACAGAAATGCTCATTTTTCAGTCTGCATTTGAACATCCTACTGCAATAAAAGTTGGGCCTATGATTAAGGTTCCTAGACACTAAAATAGTACAAATAAATAATAACACAAACACGTTATTAAGTTCAGGTGTCTGTGTCCTTGCTGCCAGAAAATTGCTCAAGTCCAGACGGGAAAAAATATCCAGAGTTTCTATTCCATGGCTTAATGATGTTGCAAGATGCACCATTTGTGAAGATGACTGGAAAATAAATGCTCATTTTTAAAGGTGCTGATCAGACAACATGAAACAAATAAGCAGATGGACAGGTTCACCACCACAACTGATCTGGAAGGAAAAGAAGTATTTAAAAATATTTTTAATATTTTTATTTTATAATTTGGTTAGAGTTGGTGTGCGCAAAGAGAAACAAATCTACCCTATTGCCACAAAACATCCCCAGTCTAGCTGGAAAGTTGCCTCCTAGGTGCTGCTACAGGGTCTGACAAATAATCTCTCAGATGGTCCTTGAGACTTAGACTGACTCATCTCACCTGCAGTTCACCACTGGACCATAGAATCACAGAATATCCTGAGCTGGAAGGGACCCACAAGAGCAGCCCCTAAGTCAGTTCCCTTGCACATTTGCCTGATCTGAGGCTTCTCAGTTGGACTGTACATGACAGCAACGATTTTCCTTGGCAAAGCCCAATAATAACTTCAGAAGATCTTTCCTGTGTCCTTCAGTAACAATGAGGCTTCTAAAGCTCCTGTATCAACCTCTTCCTCTTGTCCATACAGGTATCAATGGGGGGAATCAGGTCAGAAAACATAAATTTAAAATTGCAGAGGAAAGGGAGACTGTTTTTGTGTTCTAATCTAGTTTATGGGCAGCCAACTCAAATCAGTTGTCCCTCAACACCATGGGAACAGCACAGGAAGAGCTGACACAGGCTTCCATACATAACTTGAATGAATATCCATGTAACTACAGTATAAGAAAACCACTTTTCTTCCTGAGCATTTTTGGGGCATAGTCTAATTATGAAAAAAAAAAAAAAAAAGAAAAGAAAAGAAAATGCTGATAAAATGTTTTAAAAATCTAAGGCCACAAAAAGTGCTGTTAAGCTGAATAGTTTTGTCACAAAGTGAATGTAAGCATTTTCATTAAAGAGAAACATTGAAATCTGCAGTAATATGTCTAGAACAGAGTGCCACTGCAGGAATAGGAACAATATTTTACCTTTCATGCAGTTAGCTTGGAGGAAGAATCAATTTAAGTATCCCTTGATGGGGCAAGCATTTTGTGCAGTTTTAATTAACATAAAATTTGCTAACATTATTTAGCTTGTGCAAAAAGGAAAATTACTTAATCCTATGTCAGCAATTTTCACAGATACATTTATAAAATTGCTAACTTATGCATATATATGTTTAATTTGCAGGGAACTTGAGCTAAATAAGTGCGACATTGTTTGGATGGATACTGTCAGGTATCTTAAAAATAATACATGGATAAAAAAGTCTTCCTCCAAAATGAAGGAAAATAAGAAAAAACAAAACAAAACTAAAAAATCCCCAACAACCCAAGCTAAAAAAAATAACACAACAAAAGCAGGGTGTTGGACTCAACAATTCAAGAATTCAAGAAGCGTTCCTGTATGCTCTAGGCATAGGAAGGGATTCTTGAGGTGTCCTGTCAAGGGTCACAAGTTGGATTTGACAATCCTTCTGAGTTCCTTCAAACTCAGACTATTCTATGATTCTAAAATCTTGTCTACATTCTTCAGGCTGCTGCTGAAATACTTGCAGATTAGATGATGTACCAAAAGAAAAAAGTCTTAGAACATGAAAACCAGTATCAAATGATGTTTTGCAGGGCACAGTTCCCTGTTGGGCACAAGGGATTTCACCTGCATGGGGCCTCAAGGTCTTGGATTACCTCTCTGACATTCCCCACAGACAGGTGAACAGCTCTTTACAAAACTCCTGTCACACTTCTAGATCATTCCTCCTGCTTACAAGGACATAAATTGCCAGAGCAAATAAATGAGCAATCAGTATCTGCTGTCTAGCAGTGTGATTCCTTCCCCCTTAGGGAAATCCCCAGAGCACTGCCTTGGAGAGACTTACCAAAGCGTTTACCTCACCTGGGCAGACAGAAGGGACTTCCTCAGGGACTTTTGTTTAACACTGACCCATCCCAGCTCTTTTCCCTACACGTCCCAACTTCCCCTGGCTTCTCCCTTCCCTCTTCCCTCATTGGTTGTGGTATCCTTGGTAGCCAGCCCCATTTTCCTGAAAGCCAATGTCCTTTGTACCGCCCCTACGCTCTTCTCTACTTAAAGCTTGTGCAGAGCACATGGTCTTGTCTTTTGTCTCTGGTTTCCCTTCAGTGTGCTGAAAAAAACCTCACAGGAACTGGCCATATAAAAGGCACTTCTGTCTCTCTTTGCTGAGCTAAGCCGTGAGTGTGGTGAGTGGACTTGACTGCTTTCCCTGAATGCTTATCCAAGCAGCTTTTCCATAGGAGATGCTTATTGGGGAACCAGTAGCAGCAACCACCATGTAAATCCCCGCTGCTACAGCAGTTGCAGTACATCACCAACAGCTCTAGCAGTGGAAGCTCATCATACTTCCCCAAACTTTAGCAATTATTGAAACACAATCCTAAAGCCAAAGTCCAGTTGTTAATTTACTATTGAAAGGAACAAATGAAATGCTCATTTTTATTCTGAGTGGTCAGCTCAATGTGAGGTTGTGCCTTTCCTGCTTTAGGACATTCCCTTGGATATTTTTCTTATTGCAGGGGTGATCCTACAAAGTGATTCAAGTCTGCTGAATTTGTCTCCAAAGTTAGCAAGAAACTGTCAGAGGTGTCAGTGTTACTATAACACAGGACCAAACAGGCTGATCCATGATGGAGCTGAATGCTCTCTGGCAATTCTTAACATAAACTACTCTGTGCAGCCCTTATGATGCTGTGGTGCAGTCTGGAGCTCTAATTTGCCAAAAGCTTTAAAAAGAAGGAGTTAAGGGGTCATTAAGTTAAGACATCTCCCTTCCTCACTAAACACAAATCATTGTTTCCCTCTGGGATGATGCTGCTCTAAGCACAAGCAATGGGGAAATCCCATACAACACAGCTGTCCTGGTTCCAAGATGCTGAAGAACTGTGGAAGGTAAATGAAATTGCTGTCAGACAGAGAGACATCTCTCAATCTCAACAAGATAAATTATTTGCATCTTAAAAGGAAAAACATGAACTTCAAACACAGTATAAAGAGGAAGATCGCATACGCTGCATTGTGTAGTTCCATGTCCTCTGTTGCCACCAAATCTGGTTTTAACACATATTATAAGGATGTTAAAGAAAATGAAGAAATCATCACTTACCTGAGGTCCAATCAGACCATTGATTCCTGGGAAGCCTGGTTCTCCCTTTTTACCCTGCATGATCAACAGAGAAGCACATATTAGAGAGCCGACCAAAGACTGCTATTGATTTTCCAAAGTCTTTCACCACCAAATTGGTAAAACAATGTAACGTGGCTACACAAAACACAAAGGCTAGAAATGAAGACAACAGACACCATTTGGAAATGAAGCCCCAGTTGTCTTTAACAATCCTGTATCTCCCAAATTGTGACAATAGCTGTAAAGTTCAGAGCTGTTCTCACACACATTGTAGCATCTCCTACACTCTGCAATCCCACCTGGCTTCCCCCTACAGGGGGGTAAGGAAGTCATGGTGCTGAGATGCAGCCAAGGCAAGTGCCAAGTGTAAACATGGTCTGAGAGGTAAAGCAGTGTATCTCTGGTCCCTTGCACTGCTTTGTGATAAAGAAATAAAATAATTAAGAACTCTGGTGCATGGGTGTATAGAAAAGATCCACAATCTCTAAGCTGGGAAACAGGAATCCATGAGGCATTTCTAGTAAAGGTAGCATTAGCACCAAAAGGCAGAGCTCGTGGACTCCTCTGCAAGTAAAAAATATCCCTTCAAAGGAACCAGAGAGCTCCACTGGTGCAAGGCAAGGACAAGCCAAGAGCTGGAGTACAAGCCTAAGACAAGATCACCTGTATGGATGCTGGACCTCTGTGTCCCCATGGGTTTGATCTCAAATAATTCAAAAGGAAAACATCCCACATGAGAAAAATGAGGAAGAAGGGATGGAGTAAGCACTGGAGTTAGGGCAGAGGTTGGATTTGTTTCTTAACTCAGGTGACTTGCTGTGTTACTTTAGGTAAGTCACATGTTTTATAAAAATGCTCACTTCTTCCCTCATATGTAACCGACACTCAGTCATAAATATTTCTAAGGCTGCTAGTAATATAGTGGGAAAGTACAAGAGGAGTCATGTAAATATCTGAAAGACAGAATTTTTCCTCCCTCATTTCTGCTTCTCATCCACTGATTTTCTTTTCAGAAGAAAAATATAATTAACAAAGTTTAATGTCCCTGATAATGTGAAGGGTCAGATACAAAATCTTCCCTTTATTTTTCTCCATTGAAAGATGTGCAGAAACAGCATCTATTAACAGCAGTTTTTTGCTGACTTAAATTAATGAAAAATCTAAACCATCAAAAACAAAGCAAGTTTTCATCATATTTTTCTCAGCTGTGACTGAGATTTATTATCTAATGTGTCAGAATCAGTAATTTTAATTATTCTTTTCTTTAAAAAATTCCCAGCAACCCTCCACCCTAAAACAATGAAAATCAGCGGTGATATACAGAAGAATTTAAGAAGAATATTAAAGGAGTGATTATAGGATCCTCAGGTATCTGAAGGAATTTGTAATCATTTGCAGGACTCAATATCAATAAAAAATTGAATTATATACTCCAGCACACCCACTGTTCATAAATGTTCCTTTTACTTTTCCAACATCCATCATTTCTTTTCTTGTCAAAGCCAACAAGATCTCATTTTTAATTTGAAGGACTCATGTCACCACATAATTTAACATATGTTTTCCAGTTAAAGATGATATTTTTGCCCACTGCCCAAGTGACCATGCAAATGGCACTGTTAAAATACTCATTTAAATATATATGTCAGCTTATGAATAAAGCATACAGGATGTGGTGTGGGGGGCCAGACACAGGAGATGAGCCGCCTCCAGCTTCCTATCCATGTGGGAGCTCCATGCCAAGGTGGCTACTTCCAGAGTTACAACACTGAGGCCAGAACAGAGAATCACAGAATCATGGAATTACAGAATGGGTCAGGTTGGAAGGCACCTCAGCAAGTCATCTGTTGCAAACTCCCTGCTCAGGCAGGACCATCCCAGAGCACAGGCACAGGATTGTGTCCAGACAATTCTAGAATATCTCCAGTGAGGGAGACTCCAGTGATCAGTCACTTCACAGTAAAAAAGTTCTTCCTCACAGTCAGGTGGAACTTCCTGTGCATCAGTCCCTGCCTGTTCCTCTTGTCCCATGCTGGGCACCTGAGCAGAGCCTGGCCCTGCTCTGACCTCTCCCTGCAGACACTGACAGACAGGGATGAGGTCCCCCCTCAGTCATCACTTCTGCAGGCTGAACAGGCCCAGCTCTCTATCTCCTCATAAGAGAGATGGTGCAGTGTCCTTCTCTGAAGCTTGGTCCCAGGAACAGAGGTGGATTTGGCACCAGGCACATAGGAAGCATCCTTAATTGTGTCCATCAAAACAAGACAGTGTCACTGATGCCTTTATGTCCCACCAACCAACTGTTCCGTCTCCAGAAGAGATGCAAGAGCAGCTGTTTATTCTTTCCTTGGGTATAATGTTGAGAAGCTCCAGGTCTTTTCAAAACATTAAGAAATCTCTAAAGCAACATATAATTGTACAGACAGAGAGACTGAGAGAGGTTTCCTATTCTGAAGGGAACTTGTGGGCCACTTGGAGGTTAGCTGAAATCCAGCTACAACAGATTTGCTCCAAAACATCATAGTCTGTCTGTGAAGGACAGAAATACTTGCTGGGAGAAATTATACCTATGAGAGCAAAACTCAGTGAAATGTCACACTGCCTAATAATATGACAGAGAAACCCAGAAATTATGCTCTGTTTCCTACAGTAAGAATCAGGCAAATCTGTAAGGTTGTGTATCTTTTGACAATATAAAATATATCCTTTTTGCCTTTATCAGCAATTTGAACAAAAGCACAGTTAAAAATGTGTGTTTTATTGGAAATTCATATATTTACCACACTGGCAATTACAGTTTCACTCTGAATTTAGTCTATGGCATCAATCTCTTTTCCTTTTTTTTTAACTTGCTTGCAGTCTGATTTCTGCATGGCTGAAGTTTGCTAGGGCAGGCAAAGTCATCTGAACATTTCAAACACCCACAAATAAATATGAACACAACCATCCATCAGAAATGTATCTACTATACAGAGGACAGGAAACCGAGGAAAAATGTCATTTCCACTCTGCTGGAGGGGAAATTCTGAAAGGTACCTCAGCCCAAGACTGTTTCCCATCTAGCTGTCCAATAGCCAGAATACACATATGTTTTCTTAGCATGTTTTTCTCTGAGGTTTGGCCCAGGAACACAGGTGGATTTGGTACAAAGTACGCAGAAAACATCTTTAGTTGTAAATGAATATAGCTGCTAGCATAAATGCCAATTTTGTTTCCCCTGTAACCTGGATGGGATACTAGGATTACCCATTTCATCTGGTCTCTTTACTGCTGCATTAGTAGAGAAACCAGAGGAAATCCAGCAATGTTAACCAGTGTTTGAGCTCCCTGAAGGATCCAGCCTTTTGCAGTCTCCATATGCATTAGATAACACCAGTAAATTTTGAAGTGAGAGCATCTCTGCAGCTTGAGGATGAAAATACCACCAAGATTGGCCAGATCATGAGTGATTATTGGGGCAGTTGTGGCAAAGTAAAGGGTTACAAGGACTTCTGGACATTGAGAGAGACTGCACCTTGAGACTGGCTCCTTCCAAAATGCCTATTTAATTTGCTAGGCAAACTTATTCTCCTCTCTCCTGGTTCTTTATCCATTTCACCCTGAAATTACCAGTCAGCTCTCTCCATCCCTTGCATCCTGGGAGACTAAGATGGTTCAAATCCAGGGCAGTTCATGCACAGAGAAGTAAGAGTTGAAATATTCTTGACTTCCAAATTCAAGTTGTGACTGGCATGAACAGGAAAATCATATCCTACAATCCAGTCAGGTGAGAGATGGGTCAAGAATGGAAAGTCAAATACCTGTATTTCTTCCACCATCAAATGCAGGAAGAACCCAGCAGCCCTCCACAGATTTGTTAACTTTATATCTCCCAGGACAGCTGAGAGGGACAAACCTTTCCTGCATTTACAGGTGATCTGAACACTGCTCCTCTGGGTGGAGAGTGCACCCTGAACCCAGGAGTTCGCAGTTTAAACTTTTAATATTATTATTTTATTATTATGATTATCATTATTATTATTATTATTATTGGTTTTGTTGTTGTTGTGGTTGTAACTTATCTGCCTGACTTGTGTACATTGAGTCTTAAACATGGAGAAGTGCATTCATTAAATGTTACTATATTATAATTATATTTTCCATTTATTTTCTTTTCATAAGTTTATTCTTATTACCCCATGAGACTCCTGTATTAGTTTTTGTTTTGCACTGATTGTACCTTGAACTTGGACAGATTTTATCAAAGTAATTTTATAAAACTAAGCTGCAGTCCAGCATAGCACACTCAAAATGGTCTAAACAGCTCCTACCTCATGACTGCTGCAGGACAAATGTTTTCTCTTGGTCTCTTTCTGAAATTTCAATCACTTGAATGAAATTGTAGCATTTAAAAAAAAGAGGCAAATTCTTGAAATCCAAATTATTGAGTACACTTAAGAGGAACCCTATGTTTAGTCTGTACTGGCCACAGATCCGCATGTTTTCTAGGAGCGTGTCATAAGCCTGCGCCTTTTGTACCTATCAAGAAAAAAAATTTGGTTTGATTTCCAACAAATATTTCAGTAGATCAGGTATCAAAGACTTAAGAGCAGAACCAAAGCACTTCAATTTTCTTCAATTTGACAGAAGAAAAAGAAGGACGGGAAGACGGAAGAAAACCACAAAACCACCCTAAAAGTGAAAGCAGACTCTCAGAGTTCTTCTTTTTCAGGCAGTTTTAATAAAATCAGGACAGTATTGTCTGTCACTCAAAGGTCTTGCAGGTCACAGGAGAATAGCAGAGCACTCTTCTTCACACAGTGTGCTCCTGATGTGAGGTTATCATTGTCAAAATGCAGACATCAGCTGCCAGGCACTTTTGACTAATAAAAAGAACACAAGCCAGTTGCTTGGTTCAGGTTGGAATTGTTACCTCCTGTCCCCAGATGGGATCTGTGTAGATCTACAAACCCAGTACTTTGATTCATCTCATGAATTCAGTCATTGAATAATGGCCTTTAATTAAAAAAATATATCTGTTCATCTAAGATGCTTGATGACTAATAAAGACCCTTAGGAGAAGTCTGACTAGCTAGACACAACAGAGTCTAGGGAAAAATTCAAAGACAGAACAGATCAAATGACATCCATAATCAAATGATCATTAACAGGAGCATTTTCTGTCCTGTTGCAAATCCTGACGGATCACTGTCCTTTACCCAGCTAATAAGCTCTATTAATCTTATTCAAGAAACAATGTTTCACAGCAGGCTTTAAAACCAGGATAATTCCTAACTTACCAATTTAGGGACAAAGCACTGCAGAGTTATTTGCTAAAGTGATATTTTCTAATGTTTAGGAAATTATAAAAAAGCAAGTAAATGCCCTTTTCCACTTAGGCATTGACTAAAGGCTGCTTGCACTATCTTCCCAAGGAGAAAATTCCTAGAATTCATGCTTACAGCTAAATTTAATAGCACACAATCCAACGGGCAGTCTGTAGAAAACCTCTTAGCAAGGTATATATTTTTCCCTGTAATGTTTGCTCATCACCCTCCTATGCTCATAGGTTCTCACTCAGGCTGAAAACAGCCCTGGTGCTGACTCTAAGCACTGCAGGCGAACTCCATGATCTCCTTTAAGGAGTGAGCTATCATCAAGTCTCTGTGACTACTTTTAAAAGTGACTCATTAAACAGCAGTACTGAGACCCAAGTGACTGCCTCCAAAGTGTTAAGCAGGTATCTCACTTCCACTCTTATTTGTCAACTCCCTTGAGGGCAGAGAGGCCCTGAAGAAAGACCTTGACAAATAGACTGGGCAATCACCAATTGTATGGTCATTGGTGTGAATCCATAGCTCCAGATCCTGCACCTGGGGTGGGGCAAGCCTGGATGGGGAATGAGGTTGGAAAGCAGCTGTGGGACAGGACCTGGGGGTCCTGTCTGTGGAAAGCTGGATTCAGCAGGGCTCTGGCAGCCAGGAGGGTCAACCCTGTCCTGGGGGCATCAGGCACAGCATCACCAGCTGGGCCAGGGAAGGGATTGTCCCACTCTGCTCTGCACTGAGGTGGCCTCCCCTTGAGTCCTAGGGGCAGTTTTGGGTGCCACAATATAAGAAACATATAAAGGTATTAGAGAGTGTCCAGAGGAAGGCAACGAGAATGGACTTATGAGGAGTGACTGAGGACACCTGGTCTGTTCAGCCTGGAGGAGACTGAGGAGAGACCTCATTGCAGTTATAGCTTCTTTGTGAGGGGAAGAGGAGGGGCAGGTACGGATCTCTTCTCTCTGGTGACCAGTGACAGAAACGGCATGAAGCTGAATTGGGGGAGATTTAGGCTGGATATCAGGAAAAGGTTTTTCATGCAGAGTGTGGCTGAGCACTAGAACAGGCTCCCCAGGGCAGTGATTACAGCACCAAGCCTGCCAGAGTTCAAGAAGCATTTGAACAATACTCTCAGGAACATGGTGGGATTCTTGGGGATGCTCTGTGCAGGGCTGGGATTTGGACTCGATGATCCTGATCGGTGCCTTTCAACTCAGGATATTCTGATTCTGTGTTGTCTAGTGAAATGTCCTTCATAGGAACAGGTTCAAGCAAGGAAAAGCAGGTTCAGAGTATGAGCATAATAATATCAGGCCCACTCTGAAGTTTACCTTTTAGCAGTAGTTAAATATATGAAGACATAATTCCATGTCAAAAAAAATCCAAGATTTTTTCATACATAGGAAAACTAAGCTCCCGAAAGAATGGTACACCAGCTACCATTTTTGGGGACCCTCTTTTTGAGTACAGACCAAACAGAACAGAAAATAATAATTATTGCAAGAATCTTTCCACTCATTTGACTTCCAGGACAACAGAATTTCTCTGAGATTTTAAACTGACTGCATTAGTAGTGGTTCTGCACACTCAGAAGCAGCCCCTTAGCAGTAAGGAGCAGATATAAATACAAGAGAGCACATGGCAAGAAAGAACCTACACTGCATTCAACCTGTCAACTCCAAGAGGTACTGAAAGTTCCTGGACAATGAATAAGGAAAGGATCTGGGCCTCAGGATTCTTATATAAGTAGCCAAGTATATGTAAGGTGGGTGAAAGTAGCAAACCTTATTGAACAAAGCTGTCCCAAGCCTCCTGAGACTCAGATAAATAAAAGAAACAACTCACCCTTTGACCTGGCAAACCAGGGACTCCAGGCTTGCCTTCCAGACCAGGCTCTCCCTTGAAAATTGAGAAGATTTAGAAAGTTAACAGAATAAGAAAAACTAGTGAACTACACATGATTTCCTAGCTCTTTTGTGCTACCATTACTGCATGGCTACCTAGACAACTCTTACCTGATGATTATGTTGTCCTGTGAGCAGAAGAGAACGAGTAAACAAGATAAAAGTGACAATGCCCTGATTAAATACAGAGCACACAACTATATTTAAATTACATAATTCAAAGTAGATTTACCTAAGCAACACACCTTCACAATGCCATCAATTTTACAAAAGCCAATCAACAGTGAAACACAACAAGCAATTCAAAAGAGAGGAAACACAGTGTTTACAAATGAGGCAGCAGTGACAGTCTGAACTGAGACATCCTGCAGAGCTGGGTCATAAAATAGAACTAGAATAGGGTACAATTTAAGTCAGAAGTAAGAATGTTTGCATGTACAAACTGTTGTAAAAATTGTATTGAAATATAAACACACACACTCAATTCTTAGTTTTCCTCCAGAAAGTATTTCAGCCACAACCTTGTGGCATAACACCAATCCCTTTGACAACAACTACTCCCGACCTTCATGACATGACAGCTCACAAATTATCAGTCAGTGCCTCTCTGAGATGTGCTGAATGCCTATACAGCTCTTCAGGACATTAGAAATAGAAAAATGATCAGGTTCTGTATGACAACAGCCTTAAGGCAAAGTCTGCCCATGTCCTGGTTGTCATTTCCCTGTGTTCAAACAAGCCATCCACAGCACGACACCTCCTCTCAGCAATGAAAAAAACTGGAGGCTCTGGGCACTATTTAAATATTTTAGAGCCTGAATAATGTATAAGATTTTCATATGCCTCACTCCAGCCTGAGTTTCAGCTTCTGAAATCACAAGTAGTGAGAGAAACAACTTACTGGAGGTCCAGGAAGTCCAGGGTGGCCTTGTGGTCCTCGTGGCCCAGGCTTTCCCTACAGGAATGTTTGGGGATTTTTTTAAAAAAAGTGTTAAAGTATCTTTATGAAAATGTGCATGGGCACATTAGACATGTTGTCTGTCTTTACAGGACATATGCCACCACTTTCCCCACCAGTCCTGAAGAACCAGTGCAGAGACCAGCTGTTTTTCTCCTTAATCTCTGGCTACTCGAATTATCAACACTCACTAGGCTGAAGACAGACTGATCTACCCACACTCAACAGGCACTTATCCATATCTGGTTCTCTGTTTTCCAAAGGTAGTGACTCTACAGAAGAGGCTGGGAAATCCTGGATATTCCACTAGAACACTCTGTGTTGGGGGTGGAGAAGAATAGTTCTTGCATAAGTAGCTTCCACCAGCATTTTCCCCAAGCCTACAGAGCTCTGAAGGGCTTTAAGGTATCATTTACATGATGCATACAATTGTATCAAGTAACAGCTAAATGCAAATTACAGATCCACCAACAAAAAATCAAAATTTAAATATATGTATATTTTATACATTGGACTAACAGACTGACAAAATGGGTATGTCCCCCCATTTGAGTGCCCAGGTTCAGAGACAAACTAGGCATAAAACTCAAATACAGGTTAACATTACTGTTAGTACATCCCTGTCCTTAGATAATTGCATAGCTGACTCTGCAATTCATATTTCTCATTGATGTAAGATTCACATCTGAGAATGACATTGCCCTTTTTCCTTTCTTCATTATTTTCTCCACTGTAAATAGGAAAATTTATTTCTCGATGTCTTGATAATGCTTCCATCCACCTTCCCTTTAAAGTACTATTTTACAGCAAAATCTAACCTAACAGGCAACAGAATTACATTAAAACATGCTTGGAATGAAAGAAGAGATATTGAGTCTCTCTTACTTCCTCTCCTTTTAGGCCTTCAGTATGCACCTGCAATAGAAATGCAGAGTCATAAAGGATGGAAACAGTAAATACAAGGCAGAAGGTGCCAGAGGTATCATGGGCCCCACAGGGTATTTTTCTGCCCTTGCTGTTCCTTCAAGTTGAATGATAACTCCTACAGCTCCTCAAATCCTGTTGCAGGCTGGGAGATGCTTTCTATTTAAAGAGCTCAGACTAACAGAAGGTTTTCTCTCACCTGTAAAGTGATTTGGGTGTCTGTATAAACAGTAAGAACTTAATTAATTATCTCATTATATAAATAAGTTAGTAAATTCACCAGACCTTGTTTTATTCTAAATCGCAAAGATCTACTGAGTGCAGAAGAAATCACATAACAAGCAGACTGGCTTGGGATCAGTTAAATTCATTTTCAGATGTTATACATATCTTTCAAAATTTCTTGGTAATTGCTGTCCCATCATTAATATCACATTTGAACAGGACAGCAAAATGTTCTTACCCAAATACCTTGATTTTTTTCATAGTTTTCTAATTCCTTTACTTTCTACCCCATTCTGAGTAAGGGAATTGCCTACTGATTTTCACACAACTACCAGGGAGCCTATTTTTTTTTTTTTTTGAAAGTTAAATTCCCTAGCTGCTTTGTTACCAGCCCATACTGAACACAGTCCTAGACCTCTCCTCTGCATACTTAGTGGTAAATTTTTATCCATTCACTCAGAGATAACCTTTTCATACAGACAATACTAGTCTCTAGACAACCTTACATCCTTCCCAGAGATGTCTCTGGCATCAGTAAAGGCTCTGCTGAAGGCAGAGGGATGCACAAAGGATGTTAATGTAGTGCCACAATAAAGATAAACCCCACTCTTCTTTTTTCTGTTTAATTTTTTCATGAGTGCTTTGCTGATTTCAGCACATCAAGTCCTAGTTGTCTTAATATTCCACCAGGACTTTTCCAGATACAAGCTAAGGAAAGATCATTCCTTCTCATCAGAAACTGCCTTTTTCTTCTCCTGCACCAATTCATACACTCAGTCCATGTCGAAGACACTCAGCTACTCAATACTGAAAGTTCATTTGCTTTTATATGTTCAGGCTCTATGTACCAAAGGCCACTTGGAATCAACAACTGTCAGAAACCACACAGTCTTGTCACTGTATTGCTCTCTCTGATGCACTTGAGGCAATGCTTTCATCGCCTCAAGTCCTGGTCTTCACACTTCACAATCTCCCAGATCTCTCCAGAGCATCTCCTCATTGGAACCTGTCACATGCCTTCTTCAAAAATCTTCGCTTTAAAAAACTTCTTAAAAAAAAAAGTATTTATGAACATCTCTCAGTGAGATCCTCCCAACCTGCATTTCTACATCTCATGCAATAATGCTACAAAGTCTGGGAAAGCTAAAAAACAATTCTTACTGAAGTGCCAGGCAATCCTGGAAGTCCTGGTTCACCCTGCAGGGAAACATGAAAGAAATGAAAAACATACGTAGAACACAACAGGGCACAATACACAACAGTGCAAAGTAAAAGCAACATCCTGAGCATATTTTCTAACTGTTGTTGTACATTCTAATTTCCAATACCATCTCATAATTAATAGATCTGGACATCCAATCTCAATTAACTCTGTTTTCTCTGCTTTGCAGATGAACACATGCAGAAACTGGTTGTGATCTGTGTTACTGTGATGTTTTACATACATTTTAATGACATTCAGTGACTTAAAATAAGAGATGCATTGGATGCACAATAGCATTAGATTTGTGCTTAAAAAAAATCTTGTATTTGCTCTGTACACTTACCACACAAACAAACTGTTTGATGCTTAGATCCCTAACAGACCCCCAAGAGACAGATATTAAGGAGGTCAAAACACTTTTATTTTTTAGTACCCAAATTAACTGCAAAAAAGTGAGAAATGGTACTGTTTTCCCCAAGTCATTTTCTAGAGCAATTCATGCCGTAGTGGTTGTGGGACATTGGGATGCTACACCCTCTTCCCGTGATTTATTGCCATCTAGGCTATTAATTTCTTCCAGTTCATTTTTCTCCAGCAATGTCGACCATTTATTATGTTTTTAGACTGTGCATATAGAAGGTTTATCCTTTACTTCAGGGGCAGAGACTGGTGTTAGGTTTATCACACAGCTTCCCTCAATATGCTATTTATTCATTACTCATGTAGGTCTCTGAATGACTCAGTATGTCTTTCATATTTTTTCTCTTAAGTTTAATTACTCTTTGTTATTTATTCAGAGCATCATAGAAAGGTTTGGGTTGGAAGGGATCTTAAAGATAGAATCACTGAAGCATCAAGGTTGAAAAGACTTTGAGCCTAACCTTTGACTGAACACTACCATGGCAACAAGACCAGAGCACTGAGTGCCACATCCAGGTGTTCACGGAACACTTCCAGAGATGCTGACTCCACCACTTGCCTGGGCAGAACCTTGCAATTCCTGACAAACTTTTCAGTCTTCCTGCTGTCCAACATGAATGTTCCCTGGCATATCTTGAGGCAATTTTCTCTTGTCCTGTCACTGGTTTTGTGGGAATAGAGACCAATCCCAACCTGGCTACATCCACTTGCCAGGGAGTTGTTAAGAGCAGTTAAGTCCCCCCTGAGTCTTCTTTTCCCCAGAATACACCCAACTCCCACACCAACTCTTCATAGGATTTACCCTTCAGACCCTTCCTCAACTGCACTGCCCTTCTCTGGCAACAGTCTTGGCACCTCAAACCCTTTTTGTCCATGAGATGCCCAGAACTGAATGAAGACTTCTACCCAATGCCCAGCACAGAGGGACAGTCACTGCCCTGGTCCTGCTGGCCACACTTGTGCTGACACAGAAGGCCAGAAGGCCACCGGCCTCCTTGCCCACACGGGCACTTGCTGGCTCAGAGTCAGCCTCTGTCAGCAGCACCTCCAGGGCCTTTCCCACTGGGCAGATCTCTAGCCACTCTGCCCTAACCTGGGGCACTGCAGGGGCCCTACAAGGGTAGGACCCAGGCCTGGCTCATCTCGAAACTGCTACCCTCACACCATCCACCCAGCCTGTGAACATCCCCTCAACACAGCCCTCCAAACCTCCAGTACATTGACAATCCCACCCAGCTTGGTGTTTTCACAAATTTACTACTGAAGGTACCCTCAATGCCCTTGTCCACATAAGGAGAGACACTGAACAGGACTGGGCCCAGGGGACACCAGAAGTGACCAAAAACCACCCAAATGTGGCACTGTTCACAGTCACTCTCTGGGCCCAGCCATCCTGACAGTTCTTAACCCAGCTAAGAGTGCCCCTGCCCAAGCCCTGGACAGCTTTTGTAGGACTCTGCTGGGGGAGTGGAGTCAAAGGCTTTGCTCAAGTCCAGGCAGACTCCATGCAGAGCATTTCCCTCAGCACTGAAGTGGGTCACTTGCTCCTCAAAGGACATCACGACGCTCAGGCAGGACCTGCCTTTTCTAAACCCATGCTGGCTGGGCCTGATCCCTCAGTCGTCCTCTCTGGGCTGTGTGATCCCCCGCACAGTGATCTGCTCCAGAACCTTGCCTTGGCTGGCAGGACTGGAGTTCCCCTCAACCTCCCTGCAAGTCCTTCTTGGGCATGGATGTCACACGGGCACGTCCAGCCATGTGGGACCTCACGAGTGGCCAGGATGCATAATAAAAAAGGATGGAGAGTGGCTTAGCGAGATCTTCTGCCAACTCCATCAGCAAACTTGGGCTCCTCAGGAGGAAGCAGCTCTCCCGGGTACCCTTGGCCAGTGTTCATCAGAGCCCTGCCAAGATGTCCAAGAGACAGGAGGCAAACGCCCACTGTCCAAGTGGCAACAGGTGAGGGACAGGAATGGAGGGAAAGGCGGCAGTGGGACCTGGGGGAGGGCTGGGGGCAGAGACCAGCAGCCAGGCTGGCTGCAGGCCTTGCTCTGGGGAGGAGCCGGTGCCAGGATGGCCGGGATGAGGGAATGGCCCAGAGACAGCGAGCGCAGCTGGGAACCCAGCCTGACCTGGCTGCTGTAGTCAGCACCTGCCTTGAGACAAGGGCCATGAAAGCATGTGGGGGAACAGAGTGCCTACATAGCCACCTCCATCAGACAACTCCTCCTGCTTCCCATAGGTGACTCACAGGCACCCACAAGCAGCTCTGCAGGTCACCTGGACAAGCATCACACCCCTCCATGGGGATAAACTGCTCCCCAGACCAGTCACCTCAGGGAGCCTCCCAGGACATGCAAAACAAGAGGACAGCCTGGAGGGAGGGCACTCAGTGCCCCTCAGTGGCACAGTCACACAGCCACAAAGATTGTCCATGTCAGACTTGCCATCTCTCCATGGCCCTCCATTGACTGGCGCATCTCCATTCCAAGAGCACACGCCAAGAGCAGCCTTGACAAGCGTCAACCTGCCCCCTCTGCCAGCAGCAGCAGCTTCTGGGTCTTCTCCCAGAGGCAGAGCACGGTCCACAGGCCACGTAGGCAGCAGCCACCAGGACCTAGTGCCACCTTCTCCATGGAGCACTATGGCTGCTGACAGGGCCCAGGAAACACCTTCCCCAGACAGCTCAGCTGAAAGGCTCTGGCGAGGGTCAGCAGCAAGGCAGGGCCATTGCCTGCCACCCCTGCAATGTGCGGGCGGCACGCTGCTCTGCACGGGGACCCAGCCTGCCTGGAAACACCTGGAGCACACCGAGACAGAGGAGCTCACTGAGGTGCAGGAAGAGCACGGTGGTCAAACCTATGGAGACCCATTTAGAGGCTTTGCCCCGTGCGTGTGGGAAGACAGGTACATCACATCCCCCTGGACCCAGGAGCAGTCAACTGTCTGCCAAGAGGCAAATGCAGAGTCCCAGGTGATGCCCAGCACTCTTGGCTTGACCAAAGACGTGACAGAA
Organism: Fringilla coelebs; assembly: GCF_963513975.1. Lineage (NCBI taxonomy): Eukaryota > Metazoa > Chordata > Aves > Passeriformes > Fringillidae > Fringilla > Fringilla coelebs. The sequence goes on along the minus strand of NC_140028.1, from coordinate 5,826,723 downwards.
GAGATGGGAAACTGTTCTGAGCTCCTGTCTCCTGCCCAGTTGGCAGAGCAGCAGTCTGTCTCTGACAACTTGCAGCCCTGGGACAGTTTTCCAAAAGAGCCAGAGGAGAAGTGGGAGGAGGAAGAACTCCAGAAACAGAGGCTGCAGGACACAGCGACAGCAATCCTCAGAGCACATCCCTTGCCCTCTTGAAAGAGAAAGAGGGAGAGGCAGGAGATTCTGCAGTCAACAAAGGTCCCTGGGAGGAGGGGTGCTGTGGGCTTTTGCTCACACCAGAGCCTGAGGAATGCTCAGACTTCTCAGCTTCTCCCTCATCTGGAAGCCCCTGTGAGGACAGGAAAACTCATCAGCTGCCCAAACAATGTGCATGTGGCAAGCTGCTGTGCACGGGGCCTGAGGATGCTTCAAACCATCTTCTGAATATCGAGGCAGAGGAGCTGGAGAAGTTGGAGGAAGACATTCTCCCCTCCCTGTATGCAGAATGCCCCTTGGTCCAGCACAGCCTTTGCAGCTGGACCATAGACTGTACAGAAGTGACCGAAAACTCCGCACAGCTCGTGCCTCCCGACCTGTTTGAAGAGCTGTGGTCTCTCTTTAACAACAAGGATGCACCGTCCAGGGACACTTGGCTGGACCAGGTACTGGCAAAGTGGGAGGAAGAAGAGCTCCGTGAAAGAGACAGTGAAGGAGAGGGGGACAGTGAGCCAGAGAGCGAGTTGTCCCTCCCACTGCAGGAAGAGGGAGCAGAACCAGCAGCCTCTCGCCCGGACAGCGATCCCTGTGACGAGGGGCACAGTGAGCCTTTCCCCATGGCACTGCCCGGGGACACAAATATATTTGCGCTTTGTGTCGCGACTGCCGATCCCTCCGACGAGGCTGACGAAGCAGGCATGGAGGCTGGCCGTGCCCAGGCCGCCCCTCCCCAGGAAAAGCCCTGCGGGGATGAGCCGCCGGCAGGAGCTTGCCCGGTGCCTGCCCAGCCCCTGGCCCCCAGCGTTCCTGCTTGCCCCGCTGGCAGCGCAGCCGTCCCGCAGCCCCCGGCCCCACGGCCATGGCGCTCCATGGCCAAGAGGGCCCGGCGGGCTCTGCGCCGCCTTTTCTTCTTCAGCTGCCTCAGGGGGCAGCCAGAGGAGTGAGCCCGGGGCCAGCAGCAGGGGGATTCCCAAAGATGACTGCTCACCCTTAGGCAACCACTTGCCAAAGATAGGTCCTGAGGCCAGCCCCCAGCCAGCAGCAAGGCAGCCTGGTCGAGGAGAGCCAGCTGAGGAAGGATGGAAGTGCTGCTTTGTAGAATCCCACAGGAGCTGTCTTTAGGGCCTGGGGGTATCCCCATCCGAATGCAAGCCTGCATTCAGAGCTGAGAAATGCTCTGTGGGCCTCAGCTTTGCTGGCAAAGGAAACCACTCCCATCCTCCTTTCACATGGCAAATAGGAAAACACCTCCCTGGATACCCACAACAAGGACTGGAGAAAGGTGTGAACTCTGAAAGAACAACGTGGATCCCTCCCCTCCACAAGAACCAGAGAGACCCCCAGTGCAGGCAAGCACATGGTGAGGTAGGACTGACGTGACGCCACTGGAACCAAGCATCTTGGACTGTCTTCTGGTTCATCTTTCTCCCAATGCCCTCTGCCCCCACTTCATTTCTCACCCTCCTCTTCTCTATTCCTTTCTCTCTGTCTTCCTCCTATTTATTAAATAAAATCCCTGTTGTTGACTTCAGTAGATGGTCTCACTGGCACCTTAATTCGAACATAAGGATCTTTCCCTAATTGCATCTCAATAAGGACACACATCTGTACACAGCACTTGAGGTGTGGCCTCCCCAGTGCCCAGCACAGAGGGACAGTCACTGCCCTGGTCCTGCTGGCCACACTGGTGCTGACACAGAAGGCCAGGAGACCACTGGGCTTCCTGTCCATCTTTGCACTTGCTGGCTCAAGTCCAGCTGCTGTCAGCCAGCATCCCCAGGGTCTTTCCCACTGGGCAGATTTCCAGCCACTCTGTCCACAGCCTGGGGCACCACAGGGGCTTCTTGGGACATGAAGGCAGGACCCAGGCCTGGCTCTTCTGGAAACTCAGCATCACATCATCTATCCTGCTTGTCCACATTCCCCCCCCCCCCCCCCCCCCCAAGCCTTCCTACCCTCCAGCATGTTGACACTCCCACCCAGCTTGCTGTTGTCACAAATTTACTACTGAAGGTACCCTCAATGCCCTTGTCCACATCAGAAGGACAGACACTGAACAGGACTGGGCTCAGGGGACACCACTAGTGACTGTAGGAAACTCGATGCAGCTCTATTCACAGCCACTCTCTGGACCCAGCCATCCTGACAGTTCTTAACCCAGCAAAGAGTGCCCCTGGCCAAGTCCTGGCCTGATGGTTTTTGCAGGACTCTGCTGGGGGAGATGGAGTCAAAGGCTTTGCTTGAGTCCAGGGAGACTCCATGCACAGCTTTTCCCTCAGCCCTGAGGCAGGTCACTTGCTCCCCAAAGGACATCATGCTGCTCAGGCAGGACCTGCCTTTTCTAAACCCACACTGACTGGTCCTGATCTCTTGGTTGTCCTCTCTGGGTGGCATGATCCCCCTCACAATGACCTGCACCAGAACCATGCTGGGCCCGAGGTCAGGCTGACAGGTCAGCAGCTCCCCACATCCTCCTGTGGACCTTCTTGGGCACGGATGTCACATTGGCACCTCCAGTCAAGTGGGACCCTGGCGACTGCTCAGGATTGATAATAAAGGATGGAGAGCAGCTTAGTGACCTCATCTGCAGCTCCCTGAGCACCCTTGGGGGACTCAGAGCCAGCCCCATAGACATGTCAGTGTCTGAGTGGCTGTAGAGATAATTTAAGACTTCCTGTAGAATTACAAGTGGTCTGGTCTGCTCCCTGTGTCTTGTCTGCCGGCTCAGGGGGTTGCTTGTCTTCAGCATAGCTAGTCTGCTGTTAAAGGTTGAGGCAAAGAAGGCATTAGGTTGGAAAAACTTTTTCTCATTCTTCATGACCATATTCCCCTCTGCATCAAATAAAGAATGGAGATTTTACTTAGCCTGTTGAGGGTAGTTTAAATAATGAAGAAAACTTCAGTTTGAGGCCATGGGAAATCTCTCTGCAATTTAGGGTGAGCACAAGCTCTCACCCATGATCCTCCAGTTCAGCTATTCAAATTACTACTAGAAAATCCTAAGTTCCCTGTGTTGTCATTGGATAATTTTTGGTGCATTAATTGTAATCTTCCAAATCACTCTTTCCTGTTGGATTCTTTGCTCAGACCCCGCCTTAACCCCTCCCATTTCTGAAACATCTAAGTATCCTTGCAGACCGTGAACCCTGGCTTTTTCTGGTTCATTTCTGGTGCTATGCACGCTGTTTAGTTTGTTGCTTTGTTGTTACATTAAAGTTGCTTCTCCGAACAACTGGATCAAGGAGACTCTCTCATCAGTCGCCAGGGCCAGTTCTCAGGGAAGCCACTGGTCAGCTGTCAGGGCTAGGACCAGAAAGCTTAATTGGCCCTCCTTTTTTGTTGATCTTTGTAGACAAACACTTTTTATTGTCTTTTACAGTAGTGGCCAGATGAAGTGCTATTGGAACTTTTGCCTTCCTGATTATCTTTCTACATGAGGTGGGGCCAAGGGGTGGAACACATGGTGGGCTGGGTGGGAAAAGCAGTTTGGCAGGGCAGAGGGCTTTTTTGGGGATGTTTAGAAGACAAACCCAAGGGGGGGGACAAAGGAGTGCTACAAATCACTGAGAGACAAACAAGCATAGTCAAAGTAGAGGGGCAAAGGCCTAATAAAGCAACATCTCGATGGAAACTTCCAGGCCTCTGAGACAAGGGGTGGCTGAGCCCACCAGTCGTGCCCACAGGCCATTGTGACACGGGTCCATGCCGTGACCCAGAAGGCTTTTGAAGGGCAAAACCCCTCGTGTTGTCACCCTCAAGAGAGCAGCTCTCTGAGAAGATAGCAGTTCTCTCACGAGGCAGCAGCTCTCTGAGGAGGCAGCAGCTCCTCAGAAAGAAGCAGCTCTCCTGGGTGCCCTTGGCCAGTGTTCGTCAGAGCACATCCAAGATGTCCAAGAGACAGGAGGCAAACGCCCACTGCCAGTCCCGTGACGGGCAGCCACTGCTGTCCAAGCGGTGACAGGTGAGGGACGGGAGTGGAGGGAAAGGCAGCAGTGAGACCAGGGTGTTATAAATGGGGTTCAATTTGTGTTGAATTGGGGCTGGGTTGGGAATTGTTGTTTTGGGGTGAGTTGATGGGTGTTTGTCACGGGTCCTGGGAAGGCCCAGGGCTTGGTGGGGGCGATAGTCGAACAGGGCAGGAGATGATTGGACAAGGGACTTGACCAATCATTCGACGCCTTGAGAAAATGATTGGTCCAGAATGAATATCGATAAGGACCAATGAGAACACCAGAAAATGACCAATCAACGCGCAGATCCAAAACCCACCAATCCTGGACCTGAGAGGGGTTATAAAAGGAGGGTTTCAGGGAATTTAGGACTCTTTTCCTTCTGGGGGGCCTGTATTTTGGGGGAGGGTTATGTGTGTTTGGGGCACATTATCTTTGGGTGTTAGTATAGGAGTTTGGACTTATCTCAAACTCCTCGTTCTCAGTAGTTTAATAAACGAGAGCCTTTTTCCTTCTCAAAATCTGGCCTTGTTCAAATTCATAGGAAGGGGGAGGGTTGGGGGGGGCAGAGACCAGCAGCCAGGCCTGGCTCCAAGCCTTGCTTTGGGGAGGAGCTGGTGCCAGGATGGCCTGGGTGAGGGAATGGCCCAGAGACAGCGAGCGCAGCTGGGAACCCAGCCCGGCCTGGCTACTGTGGCCAGCGCTGCCCTTGGGGCCGGGGCCAAGCTTGTGACTATGCAGGGAGCACAGTTGTCTCCATCAGACAACTCCTTCTGCTTCCCATAGGAGACTCACAGGCAGCCACAGGCAGCTCTTCAGGTCACCTGGACAAGCATCACACCCCTCCATGGGGACAAATTGCTCCCGAGATCAGTCACCTCAGGGAGCCTCCCAGCATATTACACACAGGAGGACAGTCTGGGAGGAGGGCCCTCAGTACCCCTGAGCGGCAGTCACACAGCCACAAAGATTGTCTGTGTCAGACTTGCCGTCTCTCCATGGTCCTCTGTTGACAGTGACACCTCCGTGCCAACTCAGCCCTCAGCTGCCAAGAGCAGCCTCGGCACAGATCAAAATGCTCCGTCTGCCAGCAGCCCCAGCAGCCTCTGGGTCTTCTCCCAGAGGCTGAGCACGGTCCGCAGGCCACGTAGGCAGCAGCCACCAGGACCTAGTGCCACCTTCTCCATGGGGCACTATGGCTGCTGACAGGGCCAGGAAAACACCTTCCCCCGACAGCTCAGCTGAAAGGCTCTGGCGAGGATCAGCAGCAAGGCAGGGCCATCGCCTGCTACCCCTGTGACATGCAGGTGGCACGCTGCTCCGCACAGGGACCCAGCCTGCCTGGAAACACCTGGAGCACACCAAGATGGAGGAGCTCACTGAGGTGCAGGAAGAGCACGGTGGTCAAACCTATGGAGACCCATTCAGAGGTTTTGCCCTGTGCCTGTGGGAAGACAGGTAGATCACATCCCCCTGGACCCAGGAGCAGTCAAGTGTCTGCCAAGAGGCAAATGCAGAGTCCCAGGTGATGCCCAGCACTCTTGGCTTGACCAAAGACGTGACAGAAGAGATGGGAAACTGTTCTGAGCTCCTGTCTCCTGCTCAGTTGGCAGAGCAGCAGTCTGTCTCTGACAACTTGCAGCCCTGGGACAGTTTTCCAAAAGAGCCAGAGGAGAAGTGGGAGGAGGAAGAACTCCAGAAACAGAGGCTGCAGGAGACAGCGACAGCAATCCTCAGAGCACATCCCTTGCCCTCTTGAAAGAGAAAGAGGGAGAGGCAGGAGCTTCTGTCCTCAACCAAAGTCCCTGGGAGGAGGGGTGCTGTGGGCTTTTGCTCACACCAGAGCCTGAGGAATGCTCAGACTTCTCAGCTTCTCCCTCATCTGGAAGCCCCTGTGAGGACAGGAAAACTCATCAGCTGCCCGAGCAATTTGCATGTGGCAAGCTGCTGTACACGGGGCCTGAGGATGCTTCAAACCATCTTCTGAATATTGAGGCAGAGGAGCTGGAGAAGTTGGAGGAAGACATTCTCCCCTCCCTGTATGCAGAATGCCCCTTGGTCCAGCACAGCCTTTGCAGCTGGACCATAGACTGTACAGGAGAGACCGAAAACTCCGCACAGCTCGTGCCTCCCGACCTGTTTGAAGAGCTGTGGTCCCTCTTTAACAACAAGGATGCACCGTCCAGGGACACTTGGCTGGACCAGGTACTGGCAAAGTGGGAGGAAGGAGAGCTCCGGGAAAGAGACACTGCAGGAGAAGGGGGACAGTGAGCCAGAAAGCGAGTTGTCCCTCCCACTGCAGGAAGAGGGAGCAGAACCAGCAGCCTCTCGCCCGGACAGCGATCCCTGTGACGAGGGGCACAGTGAGCCTTTCCCCATGGCACTGCCCGGGGACACAAATATATTTGCGCTTTGTGTCGCGACTGCCCATCCCTCGGACGAGGCTGACGAAGCAGGCATGGAGGCTGGCTGTGCCCAGGCCGCCCCTCCCCAGGAAAAGCTCTGCAGGGATGAGCCGCCGGCAGGAGCTTGCCCGGTGGCTGCCCAGCCCCTGGCCCGCAGCGTTCCTGCTTGCCCCGCTGGCAGCGCAGCCGTCCCGCAGCCCCCGGCCCCACGGCCATGGCACTCCATGGCCAAGAGGGCCCGGCGGGCTCTGTGCCTCCTTTTCTCCTTCAGCTGCCTCAGGGGGCAGCCAGAGGAGTGAGCCCGGGGCCAGCACCAGGGGGATTCCCAAAGATGACTGCTCACCCTTAGGCAACCATTTGCTAAGGTAGCTCCTGCTGCCAGCCCCAGCCCGGCATCCACAAGAAATTAGCAAGGCAGCATGGTCAGGGAGAGCCTGCTGAGGGAGGCACCGTCTTTAGAACCCAACAGAAATTTATTTTAGGCCTGGTCTGCATTGGGGGGGGAGGGGGGGGGTACATCCCTTACATCCCTTACATCCCTTACATCCCTACCCTGCTCCCAAGGTTGCAATCAGAGCTGAGAAACGTGCCTGGGCATTAGCATTGCAGCCAAAGGAAGGCATTCTGCTTTCACATGGTAAATAGGAAAAAACCTCCCTGGATGATACCCACAACAAGGACTGGAGAAAGGTGTGACCCTGAAAGAAAGACCTGGATCCCTCCCCTCCACAAAAACCACAGAGACCCCCAGCAAGAACCACAGAGACCCCCAGCTCAGACGTTGTGAGTAAGGACGAACACGTGGTGAGGTAGGACTGATGTGATGCTACTGGAACCAAGTGTCTTCGACTGTTTTCTGCTTCATTTTTCCGCCAACTCCCTCTGCTCCCACTTCATTTCTCACCCTTCTCTTCTCTATTCCTTTCTCTCTGTCTTCTTCCCATTTATTGTTAAATGAAATCCCAGTTGTTAACTTTGGTAGATGATCTTGTTGGCACCTTAATTTGGGCAGAGGCATCTCTCACTAATCTCAGTCTCAACAGGGCCACACATCTGCACGCAGCACTTGAGGTGTGGCCTCCCCAGTGCCCAGCACAGAGGGACAGTCACCGCCCTGGTCCTGCTGGCCACACTAGTGCTGACACAGAAGGCCAGGAGACCACTGGGCTTCTTGCCCACCTAGGCATTTGCCAGCTCATGTTTGGCCACTATCAGCCAGCACTCCAGAGTCTTTCCCAGTGGGCAGCTTTCCAGCAGCCCTACCATAGCCTGGGTCACTGCAGGGCTTTGTTGTGGCCAAAATTTACAACCCAGAACTTTGCTTTGTTGAACCTGATACTATTTGCCTTAGCCCATCAATCCAAAATATCTGGTTCTATCCCTGTGCCTCAAGCAGACATGCCACCCACTAGATCAGGTTGCCCAGGGCCCCATCCAAACAGGCCTGTTCTAAAAAGAGCTTGTGTTATGTGAGAAGTAGTGAAGGAATACACCCCAGTCACTCTGAAAATACCAGACAGAGGAGACAAACATCTTTTGGAAGCACCAGTTGCAGCTGGTTCAAAAATATGAGTGAAGTGATCAGGACTCATCACTACTGCAGGAAGAAAATAGTGGGAATTGCTTCCAATCTCTGCATTCTTGGATAAGTGTCACTGACTTAATCCAGAGGAGAAAAAGATAAAGAAATCCAGAACTGGCCTTGCCTTTCCATTCCTGCTGAAGAGCTGGGTCGGACATACCAAAACCACAGCATCATCTCTAACAGAGGAAAACATAAGGCTGCCCTGAATATTTGAACAACTCTGAAAAATAACAAGGTCAAAATTGCTGCTGAGAGAAGTGAATAATTATTTTGCAGGTAGGAGGCTCAGAGGCATTTTGTTGTCACTTTCTGAGTCAATTCTACATCTCCTGTCTGAGAAACACAGCTTCTACACAAACATATTGACATTTCTACCCACATGTCTTAGATGAGGAAGATTCCTGACCTGCACTACACTCTATTTCCTACTATTCTCACTACCAGCATTAAACTAAGAGCAGAGGAGTCATAAACAGATACATTTTAACACTCGCTCACACCCATTTCAGACTGAAGCCATGTCAGAAAAGTGAAACGTTTAAATATATATAAACTTTTGTTATATACAAATGAGATAAATATTAGTCCAACAGCACTGAGGGCCCAAGGGAGAATTAACAAATGTTTCTAAATCTACTTTGTGCATCCCATCCCAACTTACCTTGTCTCCTTTGGTCCCACTAATGCCCGGAGGGCCAGGGCTGCCAGGAGGGCCCTATAATGAGGTAAAATTGAGAGAAAATTCTTTGTTTTCAAAGTGCAGGAGAAACATAAGGCTGGAGGTATTGGTAGCACAAACAGTGATGTCCTATTGCACTGGGAAGGAACTAATAGAACACATGAGGCTGCTTTGACTCTGCTGCACAGAGGGGAAAGAGAATAACAATGGAGATGCCACAGCAACCACAATAACACCAATCCAATTTCAGCTGATTCAGAAGAATTGCAGTTCAGTGAGTATATCAGTGTCAAACACAAAATTTAATATAAAATTCAGGCATGAATATTTACCCCCTTCTAAGTGTCTCCTATGAAAAAGGAAGAAAAGCTTCAGAAAACCCAATTTCTGTAACAGGGTTTCACTTGGAGAAATTGTTCCTTTGAAGTACTAAACAAAAAGGATCCATTTTGACATCCCTCTGCAATTTCCTACTTCATCTACATTTGCTGCAAGTATAAACCAGTTCTTTATCCATCTGTAACACCGGAAAACATTTCCATTTTGCAAGGATGGTGATAAACACTAACTAGATACACACTTCTTGGTACAAGGTAAACTGCAGCTGAGGAACAGAGCAGGATGCAGATGCTGCACCCTGGAGGTATCAGGCTCAAGGGTGGCAATGATTAGCTGCATGGCTTTTGGCAAATCACTTCTGTCCTCTGCTTCTTATTTTGTCCTTTGCTTTTTAGACCAGAAGGTCCTTGGAAGAAAAGGATGCTTCTCATTAGGTATCATTCTCTGGGTAATGAAAACAGTCTTATGGAATCTAAAGATAGTGTTTTTAGACAAAGCAGTGTGTGTCTAATCAGCAGAAATGTACTGATCTTCCAGGCCATTTTCTGTTTTCTTTTTGTTTTAAAAATGTAAATAGTTCCAAGCCTTTTTTTTTAATTGAAAACAAATGCAATATATTAAATCCAGTTCTCTTCCTTAAACAACTGAATTTTTCTGAGTGCTTTCTTATGTATCTAATGAAAATTAAGACTAGCATTTAGACTATCATGTTTAAAGGACTGGCATTTCCTGTGAGTGTAAGTTGCATTCTAGTTTAATTCTAAAAGCAAACAAACAAAAAAAGACAACTGTACCAAAGATCCTCAGAATAGGGACATGATTGGGTACTGCCATGATTCAGCAACCACTCAGGATAAGTCTCAGTTTTAGGGTCAACTTTCACACACACTTTTTGAGTATTTGCCACATACCTGTTTCCCCTCCACACCTGGCTTTCCAGGGAATCCATCCAGGCCTCTGTCTCCCTGGAAGAAGAAGAGAAAGGACCACTATAACTTAAATCTTTGCTGTTTAGGTCACTGCCCTGAAGGTGATGCCCATACTGCCTGCTCCAAGAGTAATGAGTAAGGACAGAAATTCCAGCTAGTCCTATAGAGAAAATAGCTGAAATTCCTACATCTGTACCATGAAAAGTTGCTGCAACCAGAAGTATGTGTGTGCTAGCTTTCTATGTTGGCATCCTTCCCCTGCCTGCTGAGGTGGGTTTGTGTAAACTGGACTATGTGCTCCAGGAGAATGTCAGCCCAGAACAGCTCTTACAAAACTAATGAAGCAATCCAGCAATAGGTCGGTTTTACCCAGTAAAGAAAAATCTTTCATTTTTCACCTTTCCTTTCTGTAACCTGGAGGAACAATTAATTTGTTCCTATATGTCTCTAGAGTTGGACAGCCCACAAAGTCTTATTTCTTGAAGACTTGGGTTTTTCCCTAAACCTGAACCTAAACCTGATTTTTTTTTTTGCTGTAGTTCCAGACCAGTAAATCTTTCCCTAACCCACTACAGAGGAGGTGTTTCCTTCATATTTACAATGACCTGTTTTGTATTTGAAGATTTACAAAACTCCCCTTTCAACCTTCTCTAGACTAAACTACCATAATACTTTCAACTTTTCTTCATGGGCATGTTTGTCAGTTCTCTGATCATTTTTATTGCTCCCCTTTGTGCAGTGTCCAATTTTTGCACTTCTTCATCGTAGCTAGGTGCATGAAACTCAATACACCTGAGGCTAACTTTTAGTGGGAATATATTTTCATGCTTTATAGGCTATTTTTCTGTTTAAATCTCAGGATAATGTTTACTTTCCACCAAACCCCCTTCCACAAGATAGCTCCTTGATCCATTGTTCCCAATCCATAACTGCAATTTGTTGTCCTTTGTGTATGAGACATCCTGCAGCTGCCCCTTCTCAATGTCATCTTCTGCTTTGGGAGATTGTGTTTACAGGATAATTTTTAATTCTGACCCTGATCTCTACTGTTCTTCCATATTCAAGTTCAGTGTATTTCATATTTTATAATCAAGGTTTTTCATAGAGATAACTGGATTAATTACATACTTCTGGTGAACTTCACTTTTCTCTTACTGATTGAGGCCTTTGACCATTCAATCTCTTTAGTTTTAAAATTCCTAGAGACAGGGACTTGTACTCTCTAAAATCCTTAAGCCTTTGAAAAATGAAATACAGATTTTGTTTGGATCCTTCACACACAGCTGAATCTAAACTATCAAACACACACACCAATGTGAACATGAATGTGCATGTAAAAACATTATGCAAGTACAAGCAGTGACAGAAAACTTACAGTTTTATGCTGTTTTTTTAGTGGTTTTATGTATCTTAAACTCTGTTAGATCACTGTTATTACCTGCAAACCCACACTTACAGCATTGGATTTAATTCACTTATTTGGTAAACTGCATTGATTTGCCAAGTCAGAAATGGATTTGCTAATCACTATTTATTTTTCCTCCTTAGAAAGTCAATCAATCTTCCAACATAAATGTTATTTCAAATTATGTATTCAAGGAATGAAATCAGAGAGACCCATATCCTCCAGAAAGCAGCTGAAAACCAGTGTCAGACACCCAGATCCACTTGCTTTGGCGGTATAGTTTCCACATTAATGCTTTCCTTTGCACTGCCTGAACTACAAATATCCTGAATTTAAGACTTTCAGCAAGCAACAGCTTGGTGTATTGCTGACAAAATGTGCAGTGTGTTCCCAGGAGAATTTTTAACATCAATACACTGCAGCAATGAGCACTTCACACACGCTGCTTTAGCTGCCAAAACAAAAAAGTGTCGATGTTCTTACTGCTACCAATGGGGGCTGGAAAAGACAAATGTATTATTTATACAAGCAAATACAAAAAAAGCTATTTGAAAACACTCCAAACAATTGTGTTTTCTGCTGTTTCTTCAGAAAAATCTGTCATTATAAATATTTTTTATTATTTTTCCATTCTTTAAATAAGGCTACTCAGTAAAAGGTATTTTTCTTCCAACAGAGAGAGCAAACACATTAAAGTTTCATTCTCAAATTTTCACTTTAAGATTTCATTTCTTTCACTTGTGTTCTACTGTTTTTTCTTCTTTTAACCACTAGAACAAAATGGTGAAGATTCACAAGCAACTAGGGGAAATGACAATTCTGCCAAAACTTCAGTGCTGCTCTCTGACCTCTACCATGTAGAAAATTTAATGATTTGTTGGAAAAATGATTACCCAGGAGTCTGTAGGGCCCTGGAAAGGCTGAAGGAGAAAAAAGCCCACTGCAGAGGGATCTGGCAGCAGCAGACCAGTCCTGCTGCCTACTTACACAATCCCTTCTCAATAAAACAGACAGGGTTTTGCAGGATGGACAGAGGATTATGCAGCAAAAGCTATGCCCTTTGTCATGCTGAACTGCTGGGCATGCCTAAATTAGAAAGCCAAGTATCACTTACAGATATGGCTCATGTTAGCAGGGCAGTGCATCAATTATCTGTCTGGAGTCTGTCCTGGGGTCTGCAATGGGCTCTTGGATGCAAAAGGGCATGGGATATCCCTCATATGGGGCAGTGCTTTTCCTAAAGTGCAGGTGTAACTTGTGCTGCTGGATTTGGGAACCTCACTATAAAATCTCAACATTTACATGCGAGGTCCCAGGATATGTGAATAATGCAGCAAGATGGATGGCATACTTAGGGCTTTTTTGGTAGTAAGGGGAAGACTTGATCAAACAATACTCAGTGCATGAACTAGTGCTCCCATCTGATATTATAACCACTTTTCAGGCACAAAGAAACCCAGGTTGCGTAGGTGTCAGTATTGAGGTTACAGACTGAAGAGCAGACAAGAAAATATTTGGCCCACTGAGTTTACGCCCACTGTTTTCACAGTAGTGCTGACTGGTAAAAGTTAATGCACTGGCAGTGGGTGCACTGAGACCATCATTAAAACCTGGGAAAAAATTGAAGCACAATTGTTGTAGCAGAGATTTGGCTGCTTCAGGGAAAAAAAAAAAAAAGTATGGGGGGCACGTCTAATTGGGCAGATCTTTCTAATGAAACAAAATGGAATTCATTTCTTCCCCACTCTGATCTTCCTTTGCTTAGTCAGTTGCCTTCCCACACACAGTTCCAGCTTCCTCTCCCATCACAGTGATGTCAGAAAGATGGATTTTCTTCCAGGAGCCAAATAATTCCAGCAGATTAGACAATGTAGCCTCTGGAAAAGCAGCAGAGGCACTGGCTAGACACAGGACACCTATGCAGTTCTGCAAAGGGCTGAAGGAGAAGCATGACAAAGATAAAGTACAGTCCAGCCATGTGCTCTAGCTGCAATAATGAGGATAGGTAATACAAAATATGATCATGGCTACTTTAACATAAACAGCAGAAGGTTGTTCGTAAAGAGAAATGCAATATCTTCAATAAGGGTCTACTGATAACTTTTCCCAGTAGGCAAAATTTGGTGTTAATTGCTGGGTTTCCTCTCCAGAAGAAGGTAGAGACTGAAAAATGGGAACAGAGCTATGCCAGCAAGATGATGACTCCCTCCTTTACACAAACAGAGGCAAAGCTGCCATACCCTCCCTGAGATAAACCTGTGTCAGGACTGGCTCAAGTCATAAGCAAGACAGAACATTTCTGAGGGGTCCTGAGCACTGCCAGGCAGGTCTACAGCAGAAGTGGGTGCACATCTGAGGTCTCTCTGAATGCAGTGAGCAAACAGAAGTGACTAAGGCTTTGTGCCTGCCGAGCTCTCCTTTTAAATGCCCATTTCAGGTATAATAAGCATTTGGTCTTTTCCTTGAGCCACAAAAATGGTTCAAATCCCAGAGTGACCTGTGAAACAGCTCTTCACAGTCAGGAGAGAACATGAAACTGGGAAGCAATTCCATTTGGTTGAAGCCTTTGACATAGTACAAATTACTTGGTACTTACTACTATTGAGTTTATGGGGATGGGAGAAAAAAGAAACATAGGAAGTTGATGATGTGAAAAACTGGAATGAGATGGGAAAATTCTAGATGCAGACATAGTCAGTGGCAGTCAGTGACCATTCTCAGTTCTCAGGTTGTGCACACAATGTGAAGACCTGTTTAGATCTCCACACTGGCAACCTCCACTCCTCTCCTCCTCACGCTCCTCCATCTCTAGCCACACACACACAATAAGTCCCTAAACGTGTGCTTTGTAGACAGCACAGATCCCAAAAACCCTCCCAAACACCCATGGGAGGTGGGGAGCACTTTGAAGAGCAGTGCAGCGAGGAAACTCATCCCTCTCCAGAGCTGCTGGCCTGGTAGTCCACCTCAACTAATGGGCAAAGGAAAAGCCTGGTTTTTCCTAGCATGCAGCAGGAATACCTTGTCTCCTCGTGTTCCCTTTTCTCCTCTTTCTCCTTGTAGACCCTAAAAAAAAACAACAACAACAACAAAAAAACAATTATAAAGCTAAGTCCAAGTAGAGGCACAGTTATCTCCTCTAATTAGTCACCAAATCAGTGTGCACATCTGCACAATCAATTCAAGTGAATCTCAAAGACATTTTCTGTGTTGCCAGTCCTCAAAGTTGGCTGCAGGCATGATCTAAGCAGACTCACAGAGCAGGGACTGCTTGTGAGCCCAAGAACATCTGTAATATTATATTGCCTGCAGACACATGACCCTCCTGCCAACAGCAGACTGGAGGGACAGGGAACACACCACAGCTGCAGATGGTCTGGAAAACAACCAATGCTCTACATTTTTCAAGTTTCTTGTAAACAATGAGAACTTTGGTAAAGGACAATACTGATGAGAAAACCTATCACATAAACAAGCGAGAACTCCTGTTCCTGGTGGGTTTGGATGTGGTAGCCAGACAGACAGCAGGTAGCTTTGAGAACTGGCAAAGGTTAGATGCACTCTGTCCTGGGGGCCAAGCACATTTTTGTGCTGTGAATGCAATGCCAGTGTTCCTCAGGACTGCATAATTCATCTCCTCCCAGCTACACCAGAAACATTGCTGGTGCTCAGTTTGATGTGGCACTAGCACAGACAATTGACTCAATGGGCACAAAAGGATTTCGCCTTTCTTTAGCTCAGCAAATACCTTGTCTTTTATCTTTATTGTAGAAACTGAGCAGTCAACTAATAGCCATAGAGACACAAATATGCTCAGACAGTAGTGACCTCTCTAGATCTGTCAAAATTTATAGTGCTTCTTGCTGTAATAATTTAAACTTCAGTTTACTTTACACTATAGTGGAGTCTTACCTCCAAGCTAATGAGAGCTCCATGTCTGGGTATATTTGGCCCTCAGGTTGATTTACATAATCATCTAAATGAGCAGGGCTATTTTATACTAGAGCAGGTTGTTTAGAGTCCAGTCCAAGTTGGCCTTCAATGTTTCCAAGAATGGAGCATCCACCATCTCACCAGAAAACCTGTTCCAGAGTCTCACCATCCTTGTAGTAAAAACTTGCTGCCTTATATCCAATCTAAATCTCACCCCTTTTACATTAAAACCATTGTCCCTTGTCCTATCACAACAGGTCTTATTAAAAATTTGCCATCTTTTAAATATTGAAAGACCACAATACCGTCTCCTCAGAGCCTTCTCCAGACTGAGCAACCTAAACTCTCAGCCTTATCTCACAGGAGAGGTGCTACAGCCTTCCTACCACTTCCATGGCCCTGTTCAGGACCTGCTCTCAGAGGTCCATGAATCTTTCCTGTGCTGGGACCCCAGTGATAGATGCAGCACTGCTGGTGGGGTCTCACCCAAGCAGAGCAGAGGAGCAGAATCATTTCCCTCACCTGCTGCCTGTGGTGCTTTTGGGCTCTAAGTGAACACTGACAGCTCACATCCAGCTTTTCAGCCCCCAGCACCCCAAGTACTTCTTGGCAGCTCACAATCCTTTCATCCCCCAGCCTGTGGGAGATGACCCCCATCTGGGTAAGCAAATCTCAGAAAATCCAGTCAGCCTTTCCAACACCAGCTTAAAGGCTGTTTACCAAGCTGGGGCCACAAGAAAGAGCTTGGAAAACATGACTGCAAACTTGCTGAGAGGTGGTATTTTTTCTTGGGGTTCTGATGAAGTTTTAAAGCACCATATAAATGGTGCATCATCACAGACCAAAGCAATTGCATTACAGTGGGAGCATCACAAGATCACCAGCCATAATCAAATCATTTCTGCTGACACCTCTCTACTGACTACAGATCTGTTCACAATTGAAGAAGACAGAAGAAACTCAGTGAAGTCAAGACAATTTCACCACTTGGACATAGTGCAGATAAGTGGTCAGACAGACTATAGACTGCTTAATAATGAAAAAATATATCTGGGCAGAACACACTGAAAAAGTAGAGAAAGTTCTAGAGCATTAGAAATTGAACAAGAGCCATGACTTACCGGTGCTCCTACGTAGCCTTTGATGCCTGGAGGACCCTGTTTTCCCTCGGAACCCTGGCAAGGAATTGAGATACAGTAAGCCACCAGAAATTCTTTCACATAAAAGACCAAGAATAAAATTAGTTAGTTAGAAATGAAAGTTGCTCTTCCAGGCTCACATTGAGGCTTCTTGACTCTCTTGGTGGTAATACAGGAGTCATGTCTTACTTTCCAACTATTTATCCAAACTGACACTCCAATATTTTCCTCTGTCCCCTCAGAAATCAGCAAGTTTTATCCTTCTGCTTTCAGACTTAACCTACGAAGAAAAACTGTCCCATACAGATTTCTCTACAGGTTATTTCAGAAGGTTTAGCAATGTCAGCTGTTGCACTCAACACCTGTTGGGGTCCTTAACATAGTGTTAATGGAACAAAGCAAAAGTGACCACAGTCTTCAAAATGTTGTATGTTTTGAAGAGTCAAAAGAGTAAACAGATCGGAAGTAAATTTTCCAATGTTTATTTTTACTGATAAGAAAAAATGCAAGAGGATCAGGTGCATTTTTTCAGTCTTTCAGCTGGTTCTGCACTGACTCACCCTGGAGAATGTGTGTCGTAATGGAGAGTACTCACAGTGTGCCTTTATGTGTCTTACAATGCCTGAAAATTATCTGGATCCCCACCTGAACAGGCTCAGCCCTCAGAACTGTCCCATGGAGACAGCCTGGGCCTGGCAAGTTGACCTAGAGAACTGGTTTGGCATCTTATATCACCTATTGACTGATAATTTTCTTGCTTACATCACTTCCCCATCCCACCACTCTCATTTGTTTAACTCCTGTCTAACACTAATTGGGTGACTGAATTGGATAAGGCTTCAAAACAGATAGAGATATTATTGTTAAATAATTTAAAAATAATTACTACATTTTGTATAATAGAAGTTTTTTGGTAAAAAGATAATAAAATTAAAAATGCAAGATGTGTTTGCAGTTAGTTAGTAGCAGAAGTGAGGCTTTTTTTTTCCCCAGGATACATTAACAAGAATAGGGTTCAAGCACAAGCAAAGATAGCTCTGGGATCAGACCTCTGCAAGGTCAGGAAGCATTGCAAGTCCTCTAATAGCAGGCATGCACCTAAATCTCTCCTTCAGCCTGCAGAAAAATACTGCTACCAAAGTCTAGGCAAAACCCCAAGAGAAACAGAGTCCTGCTCCAAGTCATCCAAATTGCAGAAGTCTAACTCAGTCTGGTTACATAAAACGTGGTTGTAACACTCAGCAGAAGTTACAGAGAAACTGGGTTTGTCTGGATGAGATGTGCTGAACCCACTCAAGGCCTGTGCTGAGATCATGTCTGGTAAACCAGAGAAGCGTGAGACCTTCGACAGCTCGAGCAAGCAAGAAGGAAATTTGTCAAAATGAAACTCTTACCTAATACTTTTTATTTCAAAGGATTGATTTTTTTTTCCCCCCTCTCCCTCTGCTTTTTCTATTAAGTGCAGATAACTGTCAGTTCAGATGGGAATGCTATAGCTATGTCTGTGCCACAGCAATGACAACCACAAAAAACCTCTTTATCCTTTTATTAGAGATGCAGGGCAGAAAAACGAAGGAAAAGGTTGAATATTTGCTGCAGGATATTGCAGGCTAAAGGGTCTGATCTCAAAAATCCAAGCTTTATTTCTCTGCTATAACATTGTACAATGAACAATCTGTGATACGGCCCTTTTTCTCTGGACCCACTTATTCCATTTAAATTAACCTGTGAGGTCCCACATATTTATGTGGGAGTTTTCCCCACTGACCAGTGAATATTTCTTGCCATCTCAGATTACCATGACATCTGTAACCAGAAGCTCTAACACATCAGCACAAGGCTGACTCTGATAACTCTTCTTTGTATCCAGCTTGTAGCCAGCAAGATCACACATCCTTCTTGGGGAACAAAGAAGTTTACCCTCCAAGTTTAATGAAAAAGCCCACTCCAGACCTTACAGGTTTATGCTGAAGACACTGAGCTAGGAACAATCTCCCCCAGAGACATCACTGAGAAGAAAAACCAGTAAAACCAGGGATGACACCAAGGCCATTTCATTCCTGTAAGCTATACATGGACCCTAATGGGCTCAACAACCACTTCTGTTACTCTTTGGATGAAATTCCATTACCAGAAGTGTGGAAGACTCTTATCTGTGCTACTGGAAGCTTCACACAATTAATGAGGTCTAGTAAAAAGTACAAGGTCGAGTAAAAAGTACAAGACAACTTCTTAAAGGAAAGTGCTGGCAATTCCCACTGAAGCAAAAGGCTCCTCAGCCAAGGAGATAAACAAGGGGCTGAATTTCCTGGGGCACTGGTGTCGTTGCTGAGCACACACTGGGCTTGCCTGGCTCAATGCTAATGAAGATGGATTGAGAGAGGAAGGATCGCAGTGCAACCAACCAGACAAACTGCAGCATCGCTCTCCACGGAGCCTGGGGTAGAGCCCAGAGCTGCTATATTGATGCCAAAAATAAGTGATCTGGCAAAAAACCTCTAAATAATCATTACACCAGTAATTGGAGATGTGACCTCTCTAATTGCCAGCTCCACCCATCCTTATACACCTTGTTCCACATTGATGAGGTGCTCAGGCTTTACACTGAGGAGTAATGTGGATTCCTGTTTTAGACGTTAAAGCCCTGTCAGCAACTCAGGGTTATTTCTTAAAATAGCTCAGGCCAGAATCCAGCTCAAGGACACTGCTCACAGCCAATGCTTCATTGAGGTAAATGAAAGTCACTGTGAAAACACATACTAATTTTATGTTTAGGCCCTGTGAGAGGCTGGGGTTGGCCAAGCTCATGTCTTCCCTGGGAGCACCTGGCACTGTCCAGTCTGATATCTTTAGGTCCAGCCAGAACCACACCTTTCCTGCCCAGCCCATAGATCTGAACTCCTTCTATTCTGCATTGCCATTAATTGGCTGAACTGCATGTTCCTGAAGAACCTGGTGGGAAATATGGAGCAGGATCAATTCCACTTTGAGGAAAATGTAGGTGCCTCAGTTTAGCTTGGTTTGTAAAAGCTTTGCGAAGCAAATGTGAGGGAGTTCATACCACAAAGAGCATCATATAGCCTGCTGGTTTGTAACTCTACTACATGAGACATGCTGGACAGAGAGAAAATATGTATTTATTTACTTTATATGAGAGATGCAAATAAAAAGCATTTGTGAGTGATAAATTCAGTTCATTTCATCCAAGATCCAAATCCTACTACGGGCAAAATATTCAGTGTGCCTCCACTCAGCTCAGCCCAGCCCTGCTTTGCATGTGTCATTTATCCCCAGCTGAAGCCAGTGTGGTTTCCACAGAGAACCCTGGGATGGCTGCCAAGCATTTCTGCTAATCTACAAACTCCTCATGAGTTCTGATTCTCTCCTGATGGGACTTTGGGAGAGGGCAAATTTCCCTCTATGCAAAAACACCTTTTGGAGACAGGGTTCTGCATAGCTGAGGAGCACAGAGGACCTGTACATGACCTGCTTCATTAAGTCCTCTCAGACAGAGCCAAGGGACAGCCAAGGCTCCATCAGGAAAGGTGCTGAGGTACTGAACTCCTATCTGAGCATAATGCATCAGTGAACTCAGTGCGAGATTTAGGTGACTAGAAATGGCCAGAAAGATGAGACATTCAAAGGTCTTGGCTTGTACAGGAACAGAACTGAGTGAACTTAATTCAGGCAATCAAGTTGTTGTCCTTGCAGCACCTTTCACAGGATGACCTGAACTGTGTGTGATACCCCTAAAAACACACTTGTCACAAGGCACCATCTACTTTTTGTATTATAACAACAAGGCCGAAACTACCTGAGGGGTATTTATCCCCCTAACAGTAATCTGGGAACAAGGCAAGGAGAGCTGAGATTTGAGAAGAGGATAAAGAATTGCTGCTTCAAAAATTGCATTTCTGATGCTCAGTTAAGTCCCACCAGATCTGCATTCAGAAGCACCTTGTTTGAAGCAAACCCAGTGATATAAGCATTGTCTCAAGTTCTGGATCAAATCATTCAGGCACTGTTTACTAGTGCAAAACTGAAGCTCCCAAAGTAAACAGAAATGTTCAGGATAGGATCCCTACATGATCTTTTTGTCAAGTCATAGAGTAGGGGTAATAATTCTCATCAGTATCTTAGTTAGAGTTGGAAAAGCTACAGAAGATATGACACAAGGCTTATGTGCCCCAAAACATGTTTTCTTCACCTTCTCCAGCTACACTCTTGATTGAACAAAAGTTAATTCTTCTTCTTACACACTTTGCATAATTGTTGATACCTTAGCAGACCCCTGATGAAAATGAGCATTTTGAGTTTCTTAATGAATATCAAATGTCATCAACAATGACTAATTCAAGCCATGTAAACATAAAAAATCAGTGAAAAAATATGCCTACCCATGCAAAGAAGAAAGGAAGGCTTACCTTTGGACCTGCTGGCCCAGGCAGTCCAAATGCTCCTGGCTGTCCTGGTTGACCCTGCAAATAAATCACTGGTATAAATATCACTGGTAAACACAAATGTTTTATATATAAAGGCTAGGATAGCTCAAACTAGTCAGTGCATGCAGTTAGAAATAGTGACAGTCCTGAGTGCCATTATACAGAGATCTGAAAGATTACAGTGTGTTTTTCTCACAAAAAATGAAAGCAGAAAGAAAATTAAAAGTGGAGCAGCTCTTTATCTACTCTCAAAACACAATCAAGTAGTAAAACATGAGTTCCCTAAGTTGTGAGCAGCTTGCACTAATTACAGTGTGCAAAGATGGATTCCTTGGAGTCAGCATAATGCATTTGTTCTTGAATTGTCACCTTTCAGTGTATAAACACATCTTATAAGGAATTCTGCAAGTACAACACTGTCCAATCCTATGCCATGTGTGATGTGATGAAGTTGCATCAGTTCTGGAAGCAATATTGAAAAATTTTCACAGTTTTTCCAAAGCCAGACAATCACAGAACAAAGAAGAAAAGGAATGTAAGGAAAAAAAAAAGTTTTTGCTGTGTGTCTCTCCTTTTGTGTATACCTGCCTTCCAGAGAATCCTTTCCCAAGTGCTTCAGTTGCCACCAAGTGACAGCCACAAAGGGACAGTGAATGACATGGTGACGGTTCAACAGTAGACATTTCTAAGGGATGGTGGTTAAGCAGGGGAAAGGATGTAAGGCTCTAAAACATACTTCTATGAGATACTGAAAAACATATTTGTGGTTTTGTGTCTCAACTGTAGTCCTCTCACAGGAAGCATTTGGTACACTGTATCCTTCCTTGAACTAACCATGCCCTCCTCCTCCTCCTCTTCTCTTAGTATTTATCAGTGCACAAAAGGACTTGAGGTCTTTTCTTCAATGAACAAGACTCCAATTTCTCCAGCCCGTGGCTGCTGTGGAAAGCAGCATGGTCCCTTGCACCTTTGCTGAGTCTACTAGCCAAGGACTTCTTGCCAGCCACAAAACTCATGGCCAGGCTCTGCAGCTGCAGCTCTTTACCAGCAGGTCCCAAACCCCAGGCTGCTCCCTCTCCCTCCTTAACGAATGATACCAGAACTGCCCTGGAGCCTCCAGCCATGGTTAATCCATAGGACACCTGCCTTGGCTGCAAACATGTGAGGGAGAGAGAGTTTTGGGGCTATTAACCTCCTGCCATTTGTTTCTGCTGCTCCTAAAACGGCCACACAAATCCCCCAGATGTGTTCCACTGCAGGCAGATTGATGCCCACTGCCTGCCTTGCGCTGAAAAGCAGGATTACATGGGAGGAACAAAAAGGCTTACAGCTTCTCCTTTTGCTCCATCCCTCCCAGGGGGGCCAGGTGAGCCCAGGGAACCCTGTAACAATAACAGAGGTATCATCAGCACAGCATTAACATCTGCTGTAAGTGCAGTGACACAAGCAGCACATCCAGAGAAGAATAAGAAATGAGGAGAAACATTTGAACACAAATATTTATTATTTACAGCTCCTGGAGGAGCTGCTACTGACATTAACACACTAGGGATGATTGATGAGCTGCTAATGAGGAACTAGGCACTCTAGTCCACTTAACTCATTTCAGAATAAATTAATATAAAAGCTCTGGAGCTAATTAGACACATAACAACTGAGTCATCTTAATATTATCATATAATCTTCTCTTAGCTTCTCTCTTCACCATTCCATTGTCTCAAAAATTGCATTTTTAATTTTTTTTTCCTCCTTGATTATACAGCATTCATCCCAAAGCTCAGAAGCCTCTAGGCAAAGGTATAATATGCATAAGTAGTAAGCCTAAAAGCAGACAGAAAAGAAGCGTTGATATACTCAAGCCATCCTCAGGAATGACTCTGGCCACTGGAAAGTGAGTCCCAGAGCTGTGAATATGCAAAGGTGTAGAAAACAAAGAAACAGAAAGCCAAATACCACTTAAATTCAAAATTTTACCATTTAAAAATCTTCCTATGCACCAGGATGAATGAAACTAAATATGCTGAGATTGGTAGCTCCCCAGATAACAGGAACAGCAGCAAATGTGGAGAAAAAGCAAGTTTTCTGCTAGCAGCTGGCAATTTAAAGAATAAATGGAGAGTGGAACAAACAACAGACAAGTAGACAAGTCAAAACACAATGAGGAACTGGCTTAGTGCTTTCATTTCTAGGCACTGCAGCAGTTTTGTCTTAGGTGTGTTATAAAAAAAAGGCTCAAGTGAGAAACAGACATGGGCACTGCAGGCTGTGATTGTACAGGCTGGTTTGTTGTATGTTACTTGGAGAGGCATCTTTCCTGTGGTCCGGAACATTTGCTGTTTTATAAGAGGTGGAAAAAAGTTTAATTTCCTAAAATTCCTCCAGAAAACAAGGATTTGATTAAGGGATTTCCAACAAATGTGTCTAAAGTCAATACTAGTCAACAGAATTAGCTCAGTACTGGATTTAATTTTTGTGTTTTTTTTAAAAATGATGACACAGTAAGCAGCTAAAGGTCACCACAGTCCAAAAGTTATTTATGTTCAATGCAAGTAAAGGCATTACATGTCTCATATTGAAGAGACTGTAGTGTTCCTGTGTGTATTAGCACTGAGTTATGTTCTATTGCATTTATGTATTTTGGACTTTTAGTCAAAGCTCATGCCTTTGAGCTCTCTGCGCATTTGTCAAACATGGCTGAGCATCATCAATAAAACTTTAAAACTTAAAAACGTTAGGCTGCACTTTGATGAAAAACAGTACAACATTACAATCTCCTTTCCTGAGCACCTTGCTTACTCAAAATGAAACAAAATATAATACAGAGGTAGAACAAAAGACTTAAAGTAGGGTCAATTTTCATTAGACTTCCACAGCAGCTTTATAAACTCTTAAACTTTTCAGAATATAATTAATAAAGACTTTGACTTACTTTTTCTCCTTTGTCCCCTTTCAGTCCAGGAAAGCCAGGAAAGCCTTCTTCACCCTACAACACCAATGGAAGAAATACCTCATATCAAATGCCATGCCATTCTGTGGTATCTCTGTGTACTTTAGACAGTGCAGTTGTCATCTCTTGAGAACTGAGTCAGCTTTTCACCTTCACTGTAACAATGCTGTGCCCAGTCACCTGTAACTTGGCCATATTTGAACAGGTTCACTTTCAGTTTTCTAATCCAGTGCATTCCTTCCCTTCCTTTTTGTAATTACCATCCAGAACCAGCAGTTTTCTAAGAAAAGATTAGAGATTTACCCTTGTTAAAAAAAAGTATTTGAAGCATTTCTTCCTTGAGAAACCTTCCTGTTGCCATATTCCAAGGCATAAGAACTTGAAGTCTGGCATGGCCAACTTACTGCAGTTTGCCATGGATTTTTTTTTTTTTTAATTAAAATAAATGGCATGGAAATTGACATGGAAAATTTTGGAAAAATTCAAATGCAGGAATTTTTTTTCCCTCTAGCTACTCTCATTAGGACAAAAGACTGGGAGCTTTTCCCCCATCTGCTTTTGTAAAAACTCACTAGCACAGAAAAATCCTTTTGCAAGAGCATTAAACTGACTAAGAAGTTGATGCATATATTTCCAAATTGTCTGCATACACATAAGACTACTTAATATGTAGATGAATTCAGGCCAAATTCTACCACATGCAATCTTTGATTCCATAAGTCTAGTCTAGCAGACTTAGATGGATTTATTCCTAGGGCAAGGTTCCCTATTTTGACAATCGACAGCGTCAAAATGCAGCCTTATTTATTTATAGGTGTATTTAGCACTTAAAGGTAGACAAAAGATAGTATCTTAAAAGTATCCATCCTATATATGCAAATCAAAGTCTTTACAATCACATTTCTTGCTAACTGAACCTTCATGAAGCACTCCAGAATTTGCAATGCAGCTGGTGGTAAAAATAATCTCTGCTCTGTTGGAATGGCTCTCTAGTGAGGTAGAAAACCCATCAAATAGAAAACGTGGTTTTTGAAGAAGTAATTTGCTCTAAGAGGTCAATAGAAGTTGAAGGAACTGTTGTTCCATGGCCTAGTGTGTCACACAGGTAGGAGAGCAATTTGTGTCTTTTCTATGCAAAGTAAAAGGAGTTTGCATAAGGTCCAGTTAATTAGCTTCTTCTCTTGCCTTTTTTTTTTCTTTTCCTGCCATGAAATAGCAACTGCTTGGCAAAGCTGAACAAATTAATCCTGGGAGCAGTCAATAAGTTTGAAGCACAGTGCTCACAGAAATATTCATGCAGGACAGGAGAGTATCCACCAGCTTTTCCAGTTTTTCTCCAAGGAGAAAATTGCACAGAACCCAGACTCTAGAGAGAGGTTTAACATCCCCTGGGGAACCACCACTGGAAATGCTACAGAGTGGGAAGAGCTCCTACTTCTGCCCCTTCTGCTGACTTCTAGTAGAATCATTAAGGGCAGAAAACCCCTCTCAGGTCGAGTCCAACCATTTACCCAGCATGGTCAAGTCCACCACTAAACGACTTCTGCATGTTTTTTCAACACTTCCAGGGATGGTGATTCCTTAACTTCACTAGGCAGCCTGTTCCACTGGCTTGACCATTTAAAATTGCAAGCATTGTGTAAATATGGAAAAGAAAAAGCAGAGGCAGGGAGCACAGGGCAGTGGAATAACTGCCAGGCAGACACTGTCTGCAAATGCTCTGGGATGAAGCACCCTGGGACAACAGGTAGGCTCTGGCAGCTCTGGGGAACTCAGCCCTGGGGAACAAAAGTCCATCACATTCTTTGCACAAAGCCTAAACGTGGTTGTGCCACTGAGAGGGATTTAAATAATCCTGCATTCCCTCAGGCTGGCTGCACTCCCAACTTCAACACATTGTGAATCAGGTGGTGACATGTAAACCACACGTAGCTGTTTATGCCCTGCAATCCTATTGTCACCCATCTATTTTGTGAATATCTGAAATTCAAAGGCTGTCCTTCTGTGGAGAAGCACCAGGACCACAATAGGAAGGTAACAAGGACTTGGGAAATGAGAAGCACCAGCAAAAGAAGAGGCTACTGATAAAGAGGGGAACTGATTATAGCTTTTAAGGCATCTTGCCTTAGGTTTAGCCTGTACTTTCTGGAGTAGTTTTAGATGGGGTGGCCTTTTGCTTTTTTGGTCAATAGTTTTGTGGAGAAAAATTTGAATATGCAGGTAGTGGTACCTGTGAGGTATTTTGCAGTAACAAATATGGCATTTGCAGTAACAAACAAGCTTAGCTTAGGAAGTTCTTAAAAAATTAAATACTGCAAGCTCTGAGGATACAGCACTAGAAAAGTCACTCTGAAAACTCCATCCTTCATTCCTCAAAGAATTGATAACAATTCTGCAAGAAAGAAAATTAAGAAGGCTTTCTGAGCCATACTGAAAACGAAAAGTTTAACCAGAACTCAGTAAAAAGGATAGAATTTTGAATTTCTTTGTATTTGCTTTTAAATGGAAGCATTCAGAGCCCCACAATGGATACAAAGCAAGGGGTGACCACTGCCTCTGTTCTTCCAGGGACTCTCAGAGCAGGGCTCACGTGGGCACATGGGTTGTCCAGACTCAATGGACTGAAGGAAATGCCACATCATGAGGAACTTCAAAGCACAGGCAACTCTCAGCTGCTGCAGACAGAATATTGGGGTGATAAAGAATAAAAATACTCCTCTCAGCTTCAGCCAAAAAAAAAAAAAAGGTGATCTGGGTAAGGACAGACACACTCAGAGAGGTTCCTTAGTTTGTGTGCATCAACTGAATTATTCCATTGCTGTGTTTGAAGAAGGATGTCTTCCTGGTACACCAGCATGCTGTGGATTTACCAGGTTAGTGATCCCTCCATACTCACCATATGCACATGTACCTTAATTTGTTGTGGGTCATGCAAAAATTCACCTCACTTGGGTTACAGTGAGCCCCGCTACCCCACAGTTTATGGAATAGCCTATGTTTATGGTCAGTGACCAAATTACATCCACGTTTGCCATGGTTTAATCCCAGCCAGCAGCCAAGCCCCACACAGCTGCTCACTCACTCCCCCACCAGAGGGACTGGGGAGAGAATCAGAAGGGTAAAAGCTGGAAAACCCATGGGAAGAGATAAAGACAGCTTAATAGGGGAAAGCAAAAGCCAAGCACACAACCAAATCAAGGGGAAAATTCCCTGCTTCCCATGGGCAGGCATGGGAGTTGTCATGGCAGAAGTTCTGCCATCTCCAGGAGAGCAGGACCCCATCACAGGTAATGGTTACTTGGGAAGACAAACACCATCACTGCAAATGTCCCCCTTTCTCCTTCCTCCCCTCACTTTGCACACTGAGCATGATGTCACATGGTCTGGAATGTCCCTTTGGTCAGTTTGGGTCACCTGTTCTGGCTGTGTCTCTTCCCAAGCTCCCCTGCACCCCCAGTTTCCTCCCCAACGTGGCCATACAAAAAGCAGAAAAGGCCTTGGCTCTGTGTGGGCCCTGCTCAGCAATAACAAAAGCATCTCTGTATTATCAGAACAAATCCAAAACACAGCCCCATACCAGCCACCATGAAGAAAATTAACTCCACCCCAGCCAAAAACTCATGGTTTTGGGTACAAGATCCCATTTTGATCCTGCTATGTCTGAGTGGAGATAATGATGAAATTACAGAAAAAAAAAAATCTTAATTGATAGATGATTTATTTCATCAGAATGGGCAAAACTAGTTCACAGATTTTGCCATATCCAACCTCATAATAATTTTTTTCTGAAGAGACCTAAAACAGAGAAGGAAGGAATCTGCAGGTACAAGGAGAGATGTAGAGGTAGAACAATTCACTATTACCTGATCCTAGAGAGACATCAGAAGCACATAAAGGAAAAATTCCTCAGTGATGTTTTTAAGCAATCTACTCAAATTTAAATGGTTTTCTTTCCTCTATTTGCAGCTCCTCAAGCAGCTGCCAAGTTTACAAATATTTCTTCTAACTTGAGAACAGCTGTGGCCTATAATCACATATTTTATTTGCAACTCTGGGTTGTGGCCTATGTTAATGAAAATAGAGCAAGCTAAACAAAAAAATAAAATGGGGAAAAGTCAGTCCAAAACACATGGTTAGATTCTCATTTGCCTGTCAAATTCAAATAAATCACCAGTCTCTTCCTTCAGCATACAGACCAGACAACAGAAGACAGATCATTCTAAGGTCAATTCCATACATTTTATTTATTTTCCAAACTGGTCTACATCTTACTTTTTCATTAGAAAAGTGACACTTTTCTAATCCTGGTATGAAATTAAAATCTCTAACCCTGTCACACAATGTCAATGGAGGTGTTATTGGGAGACCTGCAAAAAATCTGCCAAGCAGAACCCCAGGAATCACACACTCAGCATGTTGGCAGCTGCAAAAACTGGGGGGAGGGGGGGGGTCTAGAGCCAAAGTAGGAGGAAAAATATCAAGACTTGAAGAGAAACAAAACAACTGGGTAAGATGA
Source organism: Fringilla coelebs (assembly GCF_963513975.1). Classification (NCBI taxonomy): domain Eukaryota; kingdom Metazoa; phylum Chordata; class Aves; order Passeriformes; family Fringillidae; genus Fringilla; species Fringilla coelebs. The sequence continues at coordinate 5,798,262 of NC_140028.1, read as the reverse complement.
AGTGGAAACAGAAGTAAAATTGAACTGTGGAGTGGTAGCACTTCACCAACTTCAACACTTCTCTCCTTTGTTAATTAACTTCATAGCATTCCTGTGAAATGAGAAGGGGGTTACAGCAACTGTAATATTGCTGTCAACAAAGCAGAGGACAGACAAAAGGTCCCAGAGTCTGGGGCAAAGACAGAAACTGACTCCAGATTTCCTGTGAGCCAGGTCAGTGCCTTAACCATACATGTATTATTTCTCCTGGCTCTTTGGCCTGTATCTACCTTGGCAGCTTGATGTTCATGAAGAATAAATGAGGAGATGATGAGTAGCTGTCCTACTGCTGATCCATGGTTACACACTGAACTGTTAGCAGTGTTTGATGAGTCACATGAAATGGGAGGATAGAAGAGATGTTGAGTGGGCTCTTCAGGTTCAAATGTCTCAGAACACTTCCAAGAGACCCCACGGTCTGGAAGAATGCAATATCTTTCTCTTCAGGGTTTCTTCATTCCAAGGGAGCAAACCAATGACATAATAATTGTTTTATTGAAATATACTGTAAATTTAGGGGGGGGGGGGGGGGGATGGTTTTGAGGGTTTTTTCTTAGAGAGGCAAGGCAAAGATCAGGGCTTCATTAAAAGCCAGGGATGATCTGCAGATCAGCTGAGAGGCAGAGCTGCAGTGGATATATGTCACCTAGCTCCATTTTCAAAAGCTGCTGACCAGACAGGCAGCACAAATGACTGCCATTCTTCAGTCCCCAGATGCAGGATTCTATTCACTTAATAATCCTAAAGCCCTGTTAATATCTTGGCAAATTTGACACCAAAGTGGCCTAATCTTCTGCTTCCACATAAAATAAGACATTCATCTCAACTTGGACTTTGCTGAAGTAAAGAAGAAGAAAGAAATGAAGGAAATCTCTTCTGGGTCTTCATATTATATTCTGATATAATAAACAGAACGTTAATGTGACATGACACACAGGGGTCAGTAGAAGTCATAGGTTCTGCAGGACTATCAGGAAATCCAGCCCAGTGCAAACAACTGTTTAAATGATAACTATCTGTGGATTTTATATTTCAAATGTATAAGAGATCTTATTTAATCCATTACATAGAATTCAGTTGTTCCCAAATGGTACTTTCCCAGGAGATATTCATTTTCAAAGGCTCTGTAACCCCTTGCATCTTATCATGAGTGTCATAAATGCCCTGCCATGAGACCAGAAGGGTCCTTCTGACTCTCCATTTTATGATCACAGTTCTTCTGGAGAGAGCAGATGCCCCATTTTTCAGAGATTCCAACAGATATCTTTCTCTCAAGAAACCTGATACTCCAAATTTTGGAGTTGTAGCTACTGGGTTGTAGCTGGCTTGTAGCTACTTTGACACAGGGTCACCTATAAGCTTGGTACTGCAAGAGAAAAGATGCATCACAGCTCACTCATGTGGCACAGCTCTACAGTCATCAGGGTCAGTGTAGAGTTCAGAATGACACAGAAACATCCTAAAGACATCAAAGTTTACACCGGTGCCTGGAATCCTGTCTATCAGCTTCATATTATTTGATTTCCCACCATGACGCTGCTTCACTCCCTAAGTAGGTGATTGTTGAGAGACTGGGGTGGTCAGACACCTCTGACAGCTCCTGAACTTCTGCTTCATCTCCAACCCAGGCTGAGCCAAGTGGAGAATGTAACTAAAGGAAGCAACTCTGCAGCAGAGAGCACAGGGGAGTACAAGAGGGAGTATCTCTGTTTGAAATACTCCAGTTCAACAATTGCTGAAATGTTCAAATTAAGAAACAGTCAAGAGTTTGCAGAGCTATTTATGATTAAACATAATGAATAGGAGGTAAAATATAATTGGAAACAATCAATATTATAATCCCACTGCACAGAGGAATAACCTGACAAATATACTGGACTACAATAAATTGAGTTAGCAGAAGTAGGACTAAGAGAGCCCAAAAGTTTATTTTTACTTGTTTGCATGGTTGGGGCAAGAGGGTCTTCAATTGAAAACACATTTCCTAGAAACCTGAAAATATGAAAAACATAACTCTGCTCCAGAAACTTCTTTGCCTTGAAGCACAAGCTGATGCTCCTTACCAGCACCTGACATTACTCAAGACCAGACAAACAGCTTGCCAAGTACCAGAGGGAAGTGTTCATTGAAACAGAAAAATATTCCAGTCATGTATCATGGCATTGACAAATTAAAGTTCTTTCATCTATAAAAAGTACACAGAAAATGGTTCTAGTCTTTTGGATGATTTGACACATACTGGTTTATACTTTTTCTTGCAAGAATAATCTATAAAATCCATTTGCTCTGCTTCTGGGAAGTTTCTGATGCTTCAGATCTCCACATATCCCTTAACAATTTCAGTAGCTCCAAGAAGAGCTCGTTAGGGCAGAGGAGTAATGCATCACAGCACTCCAAACTCTGGTGTTGATCTGCTCTTATCCATCTTCTGCTACTGATATTCCACATTCACCCCTTAGTCTATCTTCTGGTACCTCCCTGAAATATGTACAAAGCTTTTCCTCAGGATTAACTGCATCTAGTCCATGATTCCTCTCCTCCTTGCAGAGTCCCTCCCTTTAAATCTCTCCCTGCTTATTAAATTTGCCAAATCACTGATCATTCTTCTCACTGCTCTTTTAGAGCAATATTTCTCCACACCTCTCCTTAAATGTCACACCCAAACTGAAGAGAACCTTTGCCTAAAGTCTTATCACCACCTACTTATAACTTGCAGTGATGCACTGCTGTTCACTGCCAAACACACCTGAGGCTGCTCAGTCAAGTCTTTGCCAAAGCTGTAAATCTCTTTGATCTAGCCAGACACAGAGGTTGGAACTAGATGATCTTTAAAGTCCCTTCCAACCCAAACTACTTTTTTTTTATTTTTCGCTTTTTCTTTATGAAGTAGGGCTGCTCCCTAGGTCTTTTTTCATCTCAGAGGTTACGACAAAGGTCATGATCCTTCTTCCCATTTAACTTGGACACTGAGATACAGGAAGGGAAAAAGCTCTGGTCTAGATATTCTTCAGAGCCACTGACAAGGACAGAAAAAAACCTAGTCTCCAGAGACTCAAACCTACTCCCAACACCAAATGTATCAGATATCCTTGAAATAATAACCACTAAGGGTCCACACACTGCTTCAGCAGCAAAACAAACTTTTATCATGAAAAATCCTCACGTTTTCCTCATTCAGCACTTAGTACTATGAGTACATTTATTACTCAGCAGGGTCTGAGACCCAAAACACCATCTTCCTGCCAATGGCAGGGAGAGAAGGGCTTGTGGGCTTTGGGAGACAAAATCTCAAGGTAGTGCTTAAGAAAAAGAGAGAGAGGCCCAGAACAGGGAATTAAAGGTGTCCAGAGTTGCACTTGGGCAAGTGAAGAACAGCATAAAATCCAGTGCTGCCCTGCCTCAGCTGCCCTTACCTGTCCCTTCAGGGAACCCATGACCAAGGCACCTGCACCTTCTCAGCCATCACAAAACCAAGAGCAGCCCAGCAAGAGCTTTGATCAGTGGAAAGGGGAAAACCCATTTGCTTAAGTAGAGAGATTAACCAGCAGGGAGAAGGGCAGGGAATGCTCAGGATGCCTTTGATGGACCAGTGGTAGCAACTTGCTTTGTGTGAGGCTTTAGCTCTCTGTGATTTTTTAGGCTACAAGCTCTAACACCCTACTTCAGAGGGTGTGCTCTGGACTGCTGGGAAAGCTGTTTTATTCCCACCTAACAGGCAGGTAACCCATACCTATCCACTATAATATCACTCTCAGGAGCATCCTCCATTCCAATAAGATTTATCAATTACAGAATCAAGACTCTCAGAGTTTATTTTCAGAAGAAACGTGGAGCTGGCAAATCTCTCTCACATGCTTCCTTTCTCACTGCCAGTGGATCTTGGCAGAGAAATCCTCTAAAGAAACAAGTGCTGGAGACTTTGCAAACTTCTGGCTGCCAGTAGATGTCATTGCATACCAGCAATGTACCAGCCAGCCAGGGGGCAATGCTGAAAAGAAATACATGTTTTCTAAGTTTATGTAAAGGAAAAAAAAGGGAACCAAGTTACTAGCACTCTTACACTGCTGAGAATTAAGCTGTCACAGTCACAATAAGTATGTGAGCTGACTTTGAGTTGTTTATTGCAATCTGCAGCTGTTATTCTGGGTCACAGAAACCCACAGAATTTATCTAAAACCCTCTAATTATGGTTAAGAAAAAGAACTCCATCAAACCATGGTTATTTAGCTCTGCAGAATGTGCTTTAACTACAGTTAAGGGGACACAAAAATACTCAGCATGCAGACCAGAATTGGCCACATACACAAGAGGATTCAGAACATACTGAGTATGGCAGATAGTAACTTTACTAGAACTCATCTTTTAATATGAGGATTCTGAGAAGAAATCACAAATATGAAAAACTCCAGTGAACTGCATGACAGCCTTATGAAGTAGATGAGGTATTATTATACAGATGTTTAAGTGCTGGACTGAGAGGTTAAGTGCTCTTAACCAGCACTCTAGCTAAGAATAGTTCCTGAGCCAAAGACCAGTTCCAGCACCAAAAAAAACAAACCAAAACCAAACCCAAAACATATGTATAAAAAAATCCCTGCAGATTGTGCTTTCACTTTGCCTTTAACAGGTCAGTTTTACTCACATTACCTTTTATTCTGCAATAAAATAAAAGACCTGAGCAGTAAGAACATGAGAACTCAACCCTGAGAAGGCAACGTTTCCATAGCCACTGTCTCCAGGAAACATCAGTGACAGGGCATTGGGGTTTTTTTTTGTCTTCAAATTTCATCTCAATATTACCTCTAAACTTGGAGAGGTTTTCCCATTTTGTTACTGTCAAGAAGTGCTCACTGAAGGAGCCAGCATGGATCCTGATGCACCAAGGTTCCTGCAGTGTGCTTCTGCCTTAGCCTCTCTGGAGAAACCCTTCAGCTCTCCAGTCCTGAGTAAACTGGGTGGCATTTGTGAGTTTGGGGACTTGGTGACACTACCTGAACACCACAGCAGCCCAAGCAAGGTCTGTAACCTCACTGGAGCATCTTCCCTGCACTGGGTTCACCATTTCAGCAATGAAAAGGACACAGATCTCTTGAAGTGATAATCAGCTTTATTTGGAAGTTGCAGGAATAAAGACTATTTCTTGGTTCATGTAAGCTTAGCCCCTACATCATTTAAGAGCTCAGACAACATCTCCTGCTATTAGAAGTAAAAGCTGGTTGCTTCCCCTTCTTTGTACTGAAGCTGTTTTCAAGTTTTCACCTCTGGCCCTTGGATCTGAATTATCATTGCCAGCCTGAGCCTTACCTGCCAGTGTGAGCTTTACCTGCCAGTAAATCACACACACCATCCTTCTGGTTCCAAAATGCATCCCTTAAAAATACACAGATGAAAGCTCTCTTTCTCCATTGAACCAGCCTGCAGCATTTTTTGCAGGCAGAACTGCACTCATTTTCTTGTGTCCCAGGTTGCTGGATGCTGGCCAGCCCTGATCTAAAGGCACAGTGCTCGTGCTAATCTGGTAAGTCCTGCTGACAGCACAGCATAGGGGTAAAAAAGCAACAGGGCTTTCAGGTCAGGCCTTTGGTACATTCAGCTGCCTCCAGGCAGACGGAGCACAGGGCTGTATCTAACAGAGCAGATTTCCACAGCTTTTCCAAAAGCCCTAAAAATGGCAATAACTCCACTTTGGAAGAGAAGGGAAGGGGAAGCAAAGCCTCTGTTAGAAGGATTTAGTGGGAAAGAGATACAGACCTGGAGGGAAAGAAACTCTTCAGCTTAATTTTGGGGGAACAAAGACTAGCTGCTCTGCTCAAGGTCATTAGAGCCAAGATCCAAGACTGGATGTCCCACAGTCTAGCCCAGAGCCTGAACTATCTGCCTGCTTTTCTTTTCTATGATTGGCCTTGCAGTCACTGCATCTCTAATAAGCCAAGCCACTTTGGAGATTTTATTCTCCTTAGAAATACTATAATAGTCCTTCTGCGTTTTTATCAGAGTCATTAACATGAAAAAAAAATTGCTAGGAGAATATAGACTTTATCTGCTAAAGTTATTTCTTGTATTCATTGCTGCCTGTGTGATTATTAGCATGAAGGAAAACAGATAAAGCACAAAAGGAAAGCCTGGATACTCTTGGAAAGTCATTAGTGAGGGAAGTCCAAGTGCAAAACATAAGGAAACCTTCATCCACCACCTCTGCAAAAGATGGGTGCTCGTAGTTAGAGTTTTTCCTCTGATGAATTGGTTTCCTGTGGAAAAACCATGGCAGTGATCACTTGATCCATTTGTTTGATGACACCTTTTTCATGCTTCCCAGGCTTCTTCAACAGGTGTGAATAGTGTTGGTCTAAGCCCTGAACAAGCTACAGAAATTTCTGTCCCTTTCTGGGCAATGAAGGTGTTAGGAATATTGAAGAGTTGTACAAAAGTCTAAGAATAACTATCAGCAGTCAAAACAAAGGTGCAGTGGCCCATCTGCCTCAGTTCTCCTCATGGGAGACTTCTCAAACCTGTCCTGTCACCAATTACATTTTGCAGAAATCCACTGACATCCTGAAGCAGAGAATGTCTTTGTACTCACTAGAGGTTTACAGATGTCTCTCTCTAATTAACTCATATGCACTGTTTCAAACACAAAATTTTAACCTCCAGAACAGTCTGCAAAGAGGTGTTTCAATACCTGCTGCATGAAAAGCAACTTCATTTTGTTCATTTTAAACTTGCTAGAAAGGTTGCTTAGTTTGCCTTCCCTTCAGTTTTACAACACAAGAAAGAGTGAAAAATAATTTCCCACTAATATCTCCATACCACTCAAAGTTTGACAGAGTTGTGTTTTACTTCCACTAAAGTCATCACATTTCTAAGCACCTTCCTGCCTGCAGAACCTCTTCACTGCTCTTGGCCTTTGGGATGCTGGAAGGGTGTCTCAACACCACTGCATAATGCTCAGTCCTTTGCAAGACAAAGGCAGAAGTTTTTGAGAGCCTCCCAGTTAAATTTTGCACTGAGACATTAGGAGGGCTGGCTCATGATGTGGATGGCTGTGCCCCAGGAATGCAGACCTCATGCTCTACAGAACTTCCCTTGTCAGACATGAATTCTCTGACTTTGATCGAGTTACTGAAACCCCCTTTTGCTTGAGTGGTCCTCAGAAATGCTCTCCAGCTGCTCCTGATGCCCTCGCTCTCTCCTGCCCCTGCTCCTCTTGAATCAATAGGGATTTGAGATGTGAGTTATAACCCTTACAGAATCAGGCCATCTGGTTTAGCAGATAGCCACTTCAATAACCTCCAGAATAAAGCTAAAGCATTCCCTTTCATGGTGATGAGGTTACAGAATTGAATATTGAGCCACTTATAATCATCAGTTCAACAACAGAAGCATTTACAAAAGTGAATGAATGCACAGTAAATAGACATAGATTTATGAGCAGAAATATGACAGACTACATCTAATGTGAAAGGGATTAACAACTCCAAGGGCTGAAAGATGACAGCCAACAATGGAAATTTAAGATCCAATACAGAGCAGGCAATAGGTGAATACCACCTCTCCAGGAAGTCCACTTGAGAGTGATTTACAAGGGCACCTGTAGATGCATTATGGTATTTTCTTTTTTCTAGATCTGTACATAATAACTTGGCTGCATGTGCATGTTTCTGTACAAAAAAAAAAAAAAAAAAAGCATCCTCCATCATTCTGATCTATTTAGGCCTGGCAGAACATGCCAGGCTGCTGCTTGAACCATCACAGTGAGTTTCCTGGGTTTAAAAGTTACAGAAGCCCTCATGTCAACATGAATTAGGTTTTTAGCCACAGCTGCTATTATCTTGGGGTTTGCCACTAATGATGTGTTTGACATGTTATATATGCTAATACAAGCATCCTTTTGGCTTTAACTTGGTGATATAACCAAGGTGATGACCCGGGGAAGCAAGGCCAGTACCTCTCCTGTCCTTCTGGAAAAGCACTGCATTTTCCCTCTGACAAATGCCTCAGACCTCACATAAATGCCATACAAACAGTACTTGGCAACAGCATGGTCTGGCAGGTGTTTGGCACTGGCACAGCTGGAGAGCAAGACTATAATAAGAGAGTGATTTTAATCTTGTCATCTCTGTCTTTTCAAAGGTGAGACCACTTTGTTCCGCCAACATTTAGGAGGTGAGCCTCGTTCTTTTAAAAGATCCCACAGCACATGCATGGCAACAACCACACAGACTGCAGCAGATAGTAAAGTCCAGCATCTCTGATCCAGCTTTCCAGCACTGGATCATACCCATATAAATCAAGGAAACAAACCTGCAACAGCCAAAGTGAGAAAGAAACAAGAATTACTGCTCGTGCAGCCATTGTGGAGCAGCAGGCAAACAAAGGAAACACTTGAATCCTCCTCTTCTTCCAGGTGTTCTCCTCTCTGGGAAGGTTTTAATTTCATAGGTTATTCTACTTTGATGGTATATGGCATCACAGGCCCTTGCAGCCCTGCTCCCTGTGGTTCTGGCTATTTCTTGGGCACTGGAACAGACTGTGCAGGGACGTGGTCACGGCACCAAGCCTGTCAGAGCTCAAGAAGTATCTGGATTGTGCTCTCACTTACACAGTTTAGTTTAAGTAATCCTGGAAGGAGCAGTGAGTTGAATTAGAGGATCCATATGGATTCCTTCCAACCTGAGATAGTTTATGATTTTATGATTCTATATCCTGAGGCTCTCTTTTTAATCAAGCAGCAACATACAGCTGATAAATCTTTGCCCTGCATCAGGAACAGCACTGACACTGTGCCATTGGGTGCACATGGGGCACAAACACCCTGGGTCCCATAAACCCTCCCTGCATAGATGAGAACAAGCTGCCTCAGCTGGCAGAGGTACCAGATAAACACAACAAACTGACCATAAACTCAGCATCCTCCAAGCCTACACATTTCTTTGGGCACTCAGTGCTGTTTGGCTACTCCAGCTGAAGAAGTTCTGCTCATACTGTGACATCTCTCTATTTTTCCCCCTTCAGAGCTGAAAACCTATTTGTCTATGCATGAAAATAATACAGATGGAATTATATTTTCTGACATTTTCTTGCAGAGTTCAAAACATATGAAAGCAAGAACTTGCTTCAACTACAGCACAACTAATACTATAAACATTATGTTTCCCACCACACTGCTGGCTCTCACCACCTGACAAACACGAGCTGGTTTCCAAAGGCTGACTCCTGAGTCTCAAAGGCTAAATAGTGTCTGTCAGTGGGAGGACTGCAGGAAAATGAATGCAGAGATGTGGTTTTTATGGCCCCCATGTTTCTAGCCTGGCTCAATAAAATTTCCTGCCATGAGCAACTGGCATTTCGATTGTAATTTCACATGATGAATTACCACTATATACAATCAATATATCATAACCATAGAAAGAGCAAATGAGAAGCTGCAATGGGCATAAATGCCATGTTCTCTCTAGTGCAGCATTCTTCCTTTCCAATCACAATCCAATATTGTTTGAAATTCTCTGAGCAATTGAGTAGCCACAGATTCCCTGAAAAACATCTCAACAGATTCTTAATCTTATTTTCAATATGAACCTTGACTTCTTCCTTAATACGTTAGTCTCCTATCCTGCCAATCTTTTTCCATTGCTCCCTGCAACTTGAAATTTCATTTTGATCATAAGGAAAACACCCTCTACCAGGTGTGACAGAGCTACAGACACAAAGAGCTAATTCTCTTCTGATGTCTAGGCATCAAGACTTTTTTTTTTTTTTGGGCAGAATGGAAAGTTTTTGTAGCCAAAATTGCCTTGAAATCACCATCGTTTTAAAATGCAAATCAATCCAGTCTTGCTACTTGTTTCCTACTGTTGATCACCAATGAAAGAGTTTTCCAAGACAGATAATACGGAAATTTTCAGTGGTTATTCCGTATCCTCAGTTTTAACTTCCAAGTCTTATTACTCTGTCCTGCCTAATGTTTGAAGTAAAAAAATATTCATCTTTTTTCATTCAGTTTATTAATGAAAAGATCCAATTGGAAGAAAGACTATGACAGACTTCTCATAAGCCAAATTTAATCCTTCTGAAAAATTCAATAAACTCAAAATTATGCTTTCTTTCTGTTTTTCATCCTTCTGGCCAATTTCTTTTGTGTATTATTCTCCACAAACTCACTGCTGCTTACTCAAAGCAAAGATTATGATTTCAATTTGATCAAATTTTCCATGCTCAGTGCACAAAGAAACTCAAAGAACACGAAGGGGAGAAAGCAATGAACGCTTGTCTGCAGAAGGAGGCATAAAGGTTCCCTAAAAAGATCCAACTGTGTAACATCTTTTGTATCCTAGGCACTCCAAAAGCAACCTCTGAACTACAGCAGTCAACAGCAAGCAACTCATTTGTTGGACCAGTGAAGGATTAGAGCTTACCTTTTCTCCTTTTTCTCCTATGCCATAGGCTTTGCCCTAGAAATGAAAAAAAAAGAGAGGAAAATGTAAATTTGAGAACAAGGGTATAAAACAACACTACAAATACATATTTCATGTTTTCCTTGTTATGCATCCAAGATCTATCTCTCTTTATATATAGACATACAAGTCACTTCAAAACTACTATGGGGAAAGCAATTTTCTTTGGGCATAATTCCTTGATAATAATTCAGTGACAAATTAAACTGAAAACTTTTCCCAAATTCTCCTACTGCAGCCAGAAAAACATCTTATTTTTTATTCATGGAAGAGCATGATGTTACATTTCCAAAAGCAAAGTTGCCAACAGCACTTATTGGAATGAATTTTACATAGGGTTAAAGATTTTTTTGCCTAAAATCTCAGCCTGGCATTTGCATTAATTATAGCTGGTGTGTCTTGGTCATCTGAATGTAAAAAGTCAAGAGAGATTTGCATCTTCTTTGTGTTCAGTTGCCTCATATTGTCCCCTAGCAGATGTACAGCTGTGGTAATCTAGTGCATCCAAGTTACATATTTAATTAGAAGGTCAATATTAAGTCAGTTATCAGCTGTACCCAGGGGTGAAACCACAATTTGCCCCTCTCCAGGAGAGGTCAGTGAGTGCCAGGAAGATCAGCTTCCTCCTGGGATTCAGGTCCAGCAGAGGGAACAGCTTTGACCATGGCACACAACGCTGTGAGCAGCTTCTCACCGTGAAGGAGGAAAACAACAACTTACATTTTCATCTCCTTTAGCAAAGTCATTGGGTATCTCTTACTTACTGACTCTCCTTTTTCTCCTCGGAGTCCAGGAAGCCCTGGGATGCCTCTTTCTCCCTTGAAATAGAAAATGTGTTAATATCACATAGTTAATTCTTTCATTTTTTAGACATAGAAGGAAAGTGATGCAAAAAGGGTTTGACTGAAATAATGGACACTTTTGGTCCTACCAGTCTCTACAGCCAAGATTTCAGCTCCTTCCCTAAGGACTGGGTGTACCTAATTGCATGTCTTGAAAACATCCAAGTTTTCAGATTGATTTTCCCTTTTATTTTTCATATGAAAATACTGGTAGAAGCCTTTAGAGTGCACTGGCAAGGCAGAGAGTTTTCTCCTGTGAAGTACTTCAAAAGCCCTTATTTTTTATTAAGAGAGGAAATATTTGCAAAGGTGCTTTGCAGAAGACATAGAGGGTACATGCCAAAAATGTGCAAAAACTAATCTGAAAATATTGGTAAGATTTTAGAGCTTTTTTTTGTGAAATCCAAACCCCTTGTTTTCAGTCACAATAAATTTTCAGAATCAGCTAACCTTTCCCTTCCCTCCCACAAGTGTGTAGCACACACAGTCATTATTTCTACTTGTTCCAATGGGAGAAAGGGAAAGTAACATAGAAAAGAGACAATTGGAAAGATACAACTTATGATGGTTGGAAAAGTTATAACTGGAGAAGGACATACATAGAGAGGAAAAGGGGAAAATGGTCAATCAAAAACCAAGCAAAACTTTTTCTTAATTTTTCTTCTAAAAAGGACAGGAGTAAAGGGGACAAAGGATCAAAGAAGATCCAAAATTTCATAAATATTTATCAGATACAGAACTTAAAGTGGTGCCAAACCCAGAAAGTGCAGAAAAAAATACTTGTAAATCATTTTCACACACTGCTCTGCACTCTCAAAACTAGAGGAAGGAGACCAGTGGAGGATATAGTCACTGCTTGGACTGGTTTATGGCTATGTGCTGTGCTGCCACCAGTTCCTTCAATTCCTCCAGCACTGGGAGCTGCTGGGGAGCAGAGGGCTCTGCCCACACACCTCTGCCCAGCTCCTCCCTGATTCTCACCCAAAATGTACAAACCAGAAACGTGCTGTGCTGAGCACCCCATCTCTCACTTACAAATGCAATGTGCTCACCTATTTGTGCGCTCTGACTTCAGTGCAGATATAAAATCAAGCTGAAAAAGTCTCAGACCTGGAGCAGGACCCTCCAGTACCACAGCATCAATAAGTCTGATAACCCCTGCTCTCCCCAAATCTCCCCACATGGACCACAGCAGGATTTAATTTTGTGTCTCTATCAAATTTATCCTGATCTATGCCCCCTCAAAAAAAAAAAAAAAAGTGCTTAGCAGCACCAGTAACTGAAAACATTTGCCAGGATCATTTTTTATTTTCCCTAGGTGAAGAAATGCTTTTGAAAGCACAGGAAATATGAAAGTTTCTTTCTTTAACCTTTCTGCTTTGTTTTTTGCTGAAAGAAAGAAAACTCACAGAGCAAGTAGCATATATACAGAAATTATGTCATGGTCAATTAAGAAAGCTGTGGTAAAATTCACAAAATTTTTTATGTGGCCATCTCTTTTAAGTCACTGAAAGTACAAAGCCTTTCAAATTTGGAGGAAAATATACATCCTGCTAGAACTTGTCTCATACACTGGACTTCACAAATTTCCCAATGGCAGGTAAGACTTGTAATTTCTTTGTGAACAAAAACACATTTCACAGAGCAAGGATTTTGTCTACACTTGGATCAATAGCAGTGCTGGAAAAGAGAAGCAGCCTGTTGATCATCAGCCCAGTGCCCCAACCAGCCATCCTGGCTGCCTGCAAACAACACAGCCTGCAGAGGGACTGGGGAAGGAAAATAAATCAGACTGGGTTGTCATTAGCACCTAAAATTTACCAAGAGGACCCAGCCTCAGACATATTAGCCAGTTCTGCCACAGCTATTTCCTGCCTAGCTGTTTCCCAATACAATTCTTTACTGCATCTCATTCCAAAACACATCAGCTGTGTCTCCATGCATTACCCTCACTTTGGCAGTGTAGGTCATTGAGGGAGAGGTGTTTATCTCCCAGAAATTTTTTCCACTTTTTTGATAACTGCAAGCTCTCCTGTTTCTCCCTGCCTTTGAAAGCTTAGAGAAGATCAGATCACATTATCCTCATCTTTCTCTAATAAATACCAGGTGGTAATGTTGGCAAGCTGCAAATAAGCACTGAATTCCTTGCCAAGAGCAGGATTTTAGCCCAGGTAGCTCAGTAATGTTGCAGGGAGAGAGGAGGAGAGCTAAAATTCATTCTTGAACATGGAGCAAGGACTGTGACAAGCTGGTCCTTGGAAATAGCAATGTAAGAACTGCTGTCAAGAGTGGTGTTTGTCATTGAATCATAACATCTTTGCAAGCTGGGAGAAAAACCTACAACTTGCCTTATTGAGCAGATAGAGAAGATAAATAATTTGTCTCAAATCATCACATTTATACTAAATTGTCGTCAGATTCTATATTGAAATGGCATCATCCCCAGGTCCTTGAGACAGTGACACAGTCCTGCCTTGTCTGTGTACAAGTCTCAAACCACTACAGCCAGGGAAAAGTCACACATCTGCAGGAGTGGGGCAGTCCTTTTGGGGTCTGTTCCAGAAATCTCTGATGCTGTGCTTGTAGACACACTTCTCTGTATTCCACCACTGTGTCCTGCACCCCAGAACTGACCCATGTGGCACACTGAGACACCCTCAGCAGCACACAGACCTTGGCAAAGCAGGGGAAGACAATGGGATCTTGCTGCAGGGCCCTTTTGTCATTATCACCATTGTCTTTTCTGCAGCCTCCTCACAACAGTCATGGCTTTGCTGTTCCTTAAAATAGCCCATCACTATTTAAGCTGTCATGGATTAAAATAGAAAGCTCCTATATATATATATATACACACACATGGAGGCATAAGGAACCTTTGTCTGCACAGGCACATTTGAGCAGTAATGAGCCCATGTTATTTCATCCCAGCCTTCAAAAGGTTTATTCTTATTAAGAAAGGCTATTCTTATCTCCAGAACTTCTCTCTGCAGACAGCAGACCAAGCTTTGCCAAAAGACAGCACATCTCTGAAGATGTTTGACCCTCCAAAACCCAGAGATTATTCCCTTCCCCTCCCACAGCTTTCACAATAGCTGAGTGACTTTTGGTGGGATGCAACTCAGTTATTCACCAAACAGGTATAAATTCAGAGACTCAGTTTGCAGAAGTGATTCAGATGGAAATAGTTTTGAATATAACTTTTCCCCCAAACATCTTTTCACAGACAGTAAAACTGGGAACCACCAACACCACCAACTTTCACATCTCCAGCCATGTTGTGACTCTCTGTTTTCTTCCTGTACAAGTCCTTCTTTTGAGTCTATTGCCTCACAGCTCTCTCTGTAACCAGGCACAGAAAGAAAATGTGTTTGTGCTGAATGCACACACGTGTATATCAGAGAGGCTTGCAGAACAGGCAGGGTAGTACAAAGGCTGCACTGTGAAACTTGAAGCAGACATCACAACAACTCTCCTACCCTTTTATCTTGGGAGAAGAGTACTGAGGGAAGTGGCCTATATTTAACATCATGACTCAGACAGTCTTGCTAAGGATAAAAGATTGAGACTGATCCTAGTCTCAAGAAAACTTTCTGAAGTGTGACTGGAAGGCTGCTACCTAAACTATGCACGTGTATTACTGCTGAGAAAGGCACAGCATGGCAGCAGCACCTCTGTTTCCAGGTGACCTGCCATGGAAGCTGTGCATGACCTAGTGAATAACAGTAACTTGCAAAAATGCCTGTTTAGAAGGAGGAAAGGATTTTGTCAACACATTTACTCTAAGAATATTGTAAAGCAGCAAAAGAGAAGCCTAAATGCAAGCATAAATTAAAGATAAAAGATCACAAAAAACTTCTGCAGTTTCCAGGCTCATCCAAAACTGTCTGAACTTAATCATATACTAAACTGACTCTCATTTCTTGCAATCTTCAAATCCTCAATTTACTCTGAAATTATTTTACTGTTGCTGTTTTTATTAACCAAATGAACTAGCATGTATTACTGACCTTTTGACCTTTGGGACCTTCAAAGCCAAGTGGACCCCTCTCCCCCTAAGACAAAAAAGACATGATTAATCAAACTTATCTTCTCATTTTGTATTCAAGCAAGGGGCCTGATCCTAGGAGGACAAGAGGACAACAAAAATGTTTTCAGGTTAAAGCAGAGAATATAATAAAGCTGACATGCCCTCAGGAGCAAATGACAATGAAGCTGGTTTCTCAGAGGTCCTGGTCAGAGCCAGAGAAAGCAAGCACATTGCTTTTAAAGGCCATGAGATTCTTTTCAATGTGGCCGATTTACCTTCATAATCTATTTTATTTTATTTTATTTTATTTGAAGAAGGATACACATAACTGAGCTAGGTAAGAATAATCACTTTGTTTCAGTGCTGTAACCAGGACTACCAGCATGACCAGAATCACTGAATTAGGCAAAGAGAAAACACCAGGGGAAACTTCCTTTACCTCTATAGACATCCCAAATGAACCACACTCATCTCAGCACTCACCTTTTGTCCAGGAGGACAGGAGCAGTTGAAAATCTTGAGATGTCCAACTTGCTCACTGCCAACAGTGGGCCTCACTTCCAGGGGAGGTGCTTCCGTCAGGACCGTGACCTGGCACTGCACCCAGACACCCAAGGTCAGGACAAAGCCTTTCATGCTGGAAAGATTCCCACTTTAGACAAATCCCGTAGGCACCACTGTGTAACACCCAGCCAAATGTGTCCTCATGAGGAATGAAATCCCACAAAAGCCATTCATCCAAGCAATAGGGGAAAATGTGGCAAAATGAACAATGAACCTCTTTAACCAGGACTGAGGGGAGACGAGTGAAAGGAGGGTGGAAGTTTCTAGTGAGAGTTGGGCACAGGAAAATAAGCTGCAACTGGCACTGTTTTTAGATGTTTCCAAGTAAAACCAGTGGGAAACATGTTGAATATTTCATGCTGCATTTCTGTTGTTCTATCATCACTTCGGGGTTTTGTTTCCCCTGACAGTTTGACAAGGAAAGAGGAACTTGGAAACTTCAAATTCCTCATACTCAACCCTCTGCAGTGGCCCTCCTCTGGAGCTGCTACCCTGCCAATTACACAGTGAGGTTTCAATCACCCTTATTAAACAAAAATTATAATCCCACGCTGCCACATACTCCCTGGTTTATGTAATAGATTTCAGTGAAGTGTTCATGTGAAAATGAATAAATGACAAAAAGGAGCTTACTGGTCCAGAGGGAATGTCGCAGCAGGTCTCCAGCTCGGCGTGCCGGGAGTCACAGTAAATCACCATCCTCTGAAGATCAAACTGGGAGACAAAGGGAGGCAGCACTCTCAGACACAGTGAATTATTAAAGACCCTGTGCCCTTTTGCTTGGGCACAAACAGGGCAGGCAAACACAAACAAAAACCAGATGGTGCAAACTTCAGAGTGGTTCTATGGATCCTGTAGTCAATCTCTATCTCTCCCTATCAATAATAGACCAATACCTCAGCATGCTACAAGAGCTGAGATAAAAAGACCTTGAAAATGCCTATTCAAATTCTGGTCCAGGTTTTCATGCTAATCCTCATGTTCTGGCCAAACTTCTGTCTAAGACATATCCTGGCCACATCTATCCTTCCTAGAATTTCATCTAGACACAAGGTCTGTTTTCCTCCTGCTGTGCCTTGAATCTTCTGACCATTTATTCCTGCGTGAGAAATGTTATGAACACATTTGATATGCACATCTCATCCGTTTTGCACAGCCAAGAAAGATTATACAAGTCTGAAACACCAAACTATCACACATAAAGTATACTAGGGTAACACTGCTGCTGGACAATCAGCCTGTGTGTCTTGACTTTGGTTCATTTGTACTAAGGGTCATTTAATAGCTGAGGAATGGAGAATATATCACAACTCTTTTGAGTTAACGAGTTTTCTTTTTTCCTCCATCTCTTTTTATAACCTGTGGAAACATTCATAATGCCAAGATCAGATGAAGACTTTTCTGTGTAGGTCAGCACCCAGTTTGATGATATTTGTGTACAATTTTGTCTTTGCTTCTAACTGTAGCACATCCTGCGACTACACAGAAATATGAAATAAATTTCTCATTTGTAATCCCTATTGTGGAGATACAGTCTCACATAAAAATACAGCAAGTCCTGCACATCATAAGGTGCCAGTCTGTCTTGGCTATGTAACATTTCAGCAATGCTGCCTCAGGAAAAGGGTCAATTACAACATCACCCCCCTCATTCACCGGCTGCAAACCCAAAGCTGAACCTTTACCCAGCTCTAACCAGCAGGCGCAGTACTCACGTCAATGGGGACACTGTCATACAAGCGTTTGCCGATCACAGTCTTCCCTTGAATGTCAATGTTTTCCCTGTCTTCAATGGGCAGCACCTGCACCAGCTTGCAGTCTATGTACAGCGAGACAGCCTTGGCCTGGATGCTGAGGGCGATTTTGTGCCAGCTGCGGTCGAACAGGTCGCTGACGCGCGCGTTTCGGAACACCACGCGGACGGCGTCCCTGGTCAGCCCCACGGCGTTGTACTCCACAGCCTTGTTCTCCCCATCCAGCCTGATGGACACCTGCAAGCAAACAGGGAGGGTCTGCTGAGCAACGAAGCCTTCTCCTTCCTCCTGACTGCTTTGCATCCTCACCCACAGCCCAAAGCCAGGGATGGCACAGGCTGCGGATGGAAAGCGAAGAGCAGCGGATGGAATTTTGTAGGAGGCATGGAAAGGGAGCCTACACTTGTGCTGGTAAATAAGATGGCTTCGGGGCAGACCCATGACTATAGGAATGTGCCCTCTGTTGACAAAATGACAAAACTATCCTTTGTCCCCTTAAAAAGGAAATAAGCTTAGGAGTTTCTCTCCTTGATTAAGTGAAAAGGCATCCCATAAGGCCTAAGGGACTTCACCTCAAACTTAAGGATTCCTAATTGGACAAGAGCCAGAAAGTCCCACCTGGGCAATTTACTAGAAAATGAAGAGAACAAAGAAACTAATTGCTTTTGTGAGGTATTTCACCAGGGGCAGGAGGGCCTCTTGCGCCTAAATTGTTTTTTCTCTGTAAAGAGTTTTTTATTTTGCCTTTTATTAAAATATTTTTTGTTTCCAACACTGCCACAAAAGCCATCCTGCTGATTTTGTGCCTTCTAAGGTAGCTGAGCTGTCTTGGGTGTGAAATAGATCTCCAAGAGCTTATGAGACCCATTTCAAAGAGACTCCTGTTTCACACAACCAGCTAAAGCCTCCTCCTGTGAGTACAACCCTTGGCATGGTTTCAGCACAGGCTGCCTTGCTGCCATGGCTGGGTCATGGTGCAGGTCCTGGGCACCTCCCCAAAGGCATCTCCCCAAAGCTGAACCCGGTTTGGATCCTTCTACCCCATGTTCTCCTCCACTGCTTCCCAGCAGGCTCTTTACTCCTATCACATATCCTCAGTTGTCCCATGGGACATGGAAAAATACCTCATATGAAACCAGTCTGCTGAGCTGTAGCAATGCCAACACTTTACTTCAGGTGTTTTGAACAGAAAACTCCACCCCATCCTCTGGGGTGTAGTTTTACATGAAGTAACCAAAAATCCAACACTCTTTTTCTCTACTCCATCATAAAACCTGTCATAACATGGGGACGCAGGGTGGGACAGAAGGGATAACTAATCCAGTATCACTATTTTTTTTTGTTACTAGCCATTACTGGATACCTAAGGATGAGAATGAACCGAAAAAACATCTCTCTCGTACCTGCAAGCTACAGAGCAGATAAAAATAAGGTTTTGAAGACATGCAACTTTGAGTTAATTTACAAATTGGTATCTTCTTTTACCAAAGTCAGGCAGTTAGCAGCAAGCAGCAGGGAATGGAGCAGGCAGAGCCAGGAATGGTGTGTCCATGAGCTACAGGGCCACCTTGGCACTGAGCTGTGAGTGATGTGAGCAGCCCAGGGTAGGCTGACTCCACATCTGACCCAACTTCTCCATGCAACTGAGTGTTGTGCTGGCTGGGAATGCCAGTTTGGATCCATGTTGGCTCAGGAGTTTCTGCATCTGTGAGCTGTGCTGGTCTGCAAGGGAGTGGCCAAACCACAACCAACTCCATATGAAACGAGGCTCATGGGGCTCTAAGACACTTCTGGCACCATCATTTAAGGCACTTTTGAAATTGTTTCTGGAAATATTGAGTGTTTTTCTCTCTTCACACCTAAGCAGTTCAACTTTTTAACTTCCTGCAAGAAATATGAAGTCATAGACACATTCTCACTCTGCAGCAACTAGGAATGAATGTGGCACAGTAAATCACATTTCATTTAAGGAAGCTGCAGCTGATAATAACTTTCATATAAAGTGAAAGTTACCATGGTCTCAAGCCCAGTTATCTAATTCTTCAAACTGCACCTATTCTTCACTGATAGTTCCCAAAATCCTATTAAACACCAGTACTAAACAGCAATACTGAATTACACAGCTATGTGAGCCCATGCTGACAGCCCACTTTAGAGTCCTGGGTAATGCCATCACCACTATATTTGATACTGAGCAGAAGAATGTACAGCCCATCCAAATCACTCCCTCCTCAAGCACCCTCAAAAACCTAAACTCTACCAAGCTGCTAAAAACTTGTTGTGTAGGGACAGACAGCCCTTTAGTACATGCTTGTATTTTTTTTTCTGAGGAACTGAGAGTACTTGAAAGAAAGTTATTAGATCAAATTGTGCAGCAGCCAGGACTCAGAGTTTTGGAACTATAACAGATGTCACACCCACACCCAGAACAGGAACCCATAATGCATTTACAAGTCACCTGGAAGGCTGTGCAAAACCTGACATAACTCACTGCTCTGTAGTACATTCCTATGACAACCTTTTTCCAAAAAGGCAAAATATTTTCCCTAAGCAGAACTATCTGAACAAAACAACTGAGAACCCAACAGTAGTTTCAAGAGCAAGGATGGTATTTTTTGGTCCCTCTTTCCAACACATTTATCTGCATCCTAATAACAACCAAGGTATATGCAAACATTTATTTGGGGTTTGAATTAAAGGTAAAATATTTGCAGCAAAATCCACTGAAAAAGTAATGGGATTTTTACTAGATCACAAGAAAAAGGAGTGGGGATTAAGGCGAGAAAACTGGCTCATGGCAAAAAACAAACAAACAAAAAAAAAAGGCTGTTCCTGCTGGCTGTAAAAGAACCTCTTACCTGTGGTATGCCATACTTGTCAATAATCTGCCAGATATACCAGTCTTCCTTCCTGGAAGCCTTCCGGAATTTGAAGGTAGTTACAAAGGCATATTCATCAGGCAGGCCTTGTGGAAATACATCCCTGGCACGGGGAGGGGAAAGAGGACAATGTATCAGGCTTAGCAGTGAAGAGCAGAACTTCTAAAACTCTTTCTGTGTCCCAGCAATGCTTTCAAAAAGTATCATTACAGTTCCTAAAAAATCTGCTTTATTTGGAAGTCTGAAGAGAGATGAACATGAGCTTGTGCCCTCCAGGTTCTGTCTCTATGGGGCCCTTTCATCATTCCAATAGTGAAGCTTTCAAATTGGCTAAAATATAATGGAAATCTGCAGTTGAGTATCCATCATGTTAAAAAGGTTGTTTTTCACTTCATGCTTCTGTTCATGAAACCTGTAAATAATTCTGTTCTGTTACAGATGCACTGGAGACCTGTGACTTCACAGAATGGCCAGAAACATGCAAGACCCTCAAAATGTACCAAATTATAGCAACAAATATTAAAATGTCTGCCCCAAAACAGGCACTACAGCTCGTGTCTTAGTTGCTTAGCTGGCAGCCCCAGATAACAGAAGTTTCTCAAATCTCATATCAGGCAGAGATTTACTCAGTGTGACACCACAACCCCTGCACGTAAGCAAACACATCAAATAACCAAAAATCCAACACTCTTTTTCTCTACTCCATCATAAAACCTGTCATAACATGGGGATGCAGGGTGGGACACAAGGGATAACTAATCCAGTATCACTTCCAGTATCACTATTTTTTTTGTTACTAGCCATTACTGGATGCCTAAGAAGAAGAATGAACACAAAAAACATCTTTCTCATACCTCTGGATCTTTGGAATCCAGGTGTCTAATTCAGAGACAAATGCAATTTCTATATCAATAGCTTTTTATAGATTTATCTCATATAGACTTCTGCACCCTTCCCTTGAACTCAGGTAAACTTATTCACAACATGCCTTTGACTAGGAATCACCCACTGCTGCTCATTGCATAATGAGCCTCCTCCTCTTTGTTTAGGACCTAACTCAGTTCTTATCAGGGAAAACACAATGAACCTATTCTTTTTCTCTCTTTTATGCCATCTATGATTTTTCAAATTTTGCTTGTAATGCCTCTAAGCCATCTCTTTTCCCACCTGAAGAGTCACAGTTAGCATTGTCCTTCATGCCCATGCCAACCTGCTCCTATGATCATTCCCAAATAAACCCTTCATAAATATCATGTCTTTGCTTCAGGACATCTGAGCAGTCAGGCATAAGCACTTGATACAAAACAAAACATAATGGTAGCAATTAATGAAGAACAAACTATGGAACGTGATCCTAATGAATAGTTAACATAATCCATCACTATGCAAAAACTGGCACAGTCCAAGGCACATAAAACTAGAAGCCTTTAATTGCATTAAAAGCAAAAAGTCCTCTAAATGTCCAGAATACTGTTTTGCAGTTGCAGCAAATGTTGAGATCCAGTCTTTCCTAATGCCAAAATATTCGATCATATTTTAATCTGTGCTTTGAATCTCCCATCTTTTCAGCCAAGTTATAAATTCAGAGCACTCTTGTTTCATCCACAAATGTAGCTTTTGCTGTATAAAGTGCCCCTGCAGGAATGCACCATTATAAGTTGATTTTCTCTCTGGGGAGACAGAGACTCTCTGAATTCTTCCAACACAAAAGAAAACTGAACCAGGGTCCCACTAGCTCCCTTAAGAAATCCTTCCTTTAGGAGAGCAGAAAAGGCTGTCTCACTTCTTGGTACTAGATTTTTTAACCAGGGAGGTCTCAGTTGCTTGGAAGTTAGCAAATCTACAAGAAGGGCCAAAGGAGGACCTGGAAGTGAACAGAAGAAGGATCTGGAAGGAGGGTTGCCTTAAACTAGATGTTAGGAAAAAATTCTTTACTGTAAAGGTGGTCAAGCATTGGAACAATCTACTTAGGGAAGTGGTGGATTTTCCATCCCTGGAAATGTTCACAGAAAAGTGTGGATGTGGCACATGGTTTAGTGGTGAACATGGAAGTGTAGCATAACAATTGGACTCAGTGATCTTATAGGGCTTTCCCAGACTTAAGGAGTTTATGGTTCTTGACAGCTCTGAGCTGGGAACAGGAATATCATTATGCAAGCTTGATTTCAAAAAGGGTTTTCAGATGTTTAATACCCAGAGAAATAACTGGGAGTTAGGTACCTAAACATCCCAGTGAGTCTGGCCACACCTCATCACACAAGGCTGACAAACAGCCCATCAGGCAGATTTAAACTGACAGAAAGCCATAATGACCCATTACCTGCCATCCTCAACTGATTTTTAAAGCTGCCGAGGAACCAGCTGCAAGTTCCCAGCAGAGAAAGGTTTCATGCCAAAAGCAAATCTGAAGACACTCTCATTGCTTTGAAGATGTGATAAAAGCTGTTTCTGAAGCCATTGGTCCCTGTATCTTTCACAGAACTGCATTGCTACATAAATAACAAAAACTTTGTTAGCAGTTTTAACTTATTTCCTCACTTAAAAATTATCTGCATCTAGAAGTTCAGTTTTACTTGGGGATCCAAGAGCAGGAGCTGCTGTCCCCAGAAATGTTTTATGTTCTTCTTTCACACAAGGCTGAATTGAACTGATGATCGATATTGTGGAACTTTGCTGGATGCCTGGTACCTACAGGGAGCATTCTGCCAGCTCCTTGGTCTATAATTCTGACAACAGGATAGATTGCATAAAAGGCACTTATAAAACTCCAAGACAAAAGAATCCCCCAGTGCTGCAGGTTAGTCCAAGAGTCAATTAACTCAACTACAAGGTCAGGTGAATCACAACTTTTACAAGAAAAAAAAATAGTAAGAAGGCAGAAAATTCTTTTAACCATTGCTGGTTTTCAATACATGGCACCCTTCTCACATGCTTTAATTTACAATAAGAGCTTTCATCTGTGACAATAAGCATGAGATCCTACATCTATAATAACACGATGGAAAAAATTATATTATCAGTTCTCATTTCAGACACTGAATGCAACAACATTTTAATTGGTGAGGAAGAGTGTATTTAATGTACTTGAGCAACTCGACCAATTTTACAATAGCTTAGCCTGTTAATATGAAATGTAACCCATAAGATCTGCAAGTTGGAGGAAGCCAGTTCATGTAAACATGCTTCACATCACCAGAGGCTCTTAGAATGACAGAAGGAAAAAAAAACACAAGGAAAAGGAAAAGGAAAAGGAAAAGGAAAAGGAAAAGGAAAAGGAAAAGGAAAAGGAAAAGGAAAAGGAAAAGGAAAAGGAAAAGGAAAAGGAAAAGGAAAAGGAAAAGGAAAAGGAAAAGGAAAAGGAAAAGGAAAAGGAAAAGGAAAAGGAAAAGTTATATAAGTTTGTGTCTCATACATCCTTGGCAGACATCTTTTTGACTTCTACTTAGAAACCTCAGTGATGGAATAGATACATCCTCTCTAGGTAATTTCTTACTCTCTTTCTCTGTCCTACATGCTGTAAAAAAAATACAAATCTGTCCTAAATCTCACTTGGTGTTGTTTCATTTTCCCAAAACAACTTTTTTCCATAAGAAGCCATGTGAACAACTTGTTCTCCTCTGCTTGCTGCAGTATTTTCTGTGTTTCTCAGCTCTCCCTAGAGTCCTTTACTCTCTACAAGACCAAAAAAGCCTTCAGTCATTCCACCTCCACCATGCTTTATCTCCTTTACCTTGTTAGAAATAGGAGACACTGAGGGACCTCTTAAGATTATCTCATCTAAAGAAAGTTTTTCTTGTGTTTAGATTTCATTGATTGAACTTGTTCCCATTCCTTCTTGTCCTGTCAATGAATATGACTAAGAAGATTCTGGCTCTGTCTTCTTTGCTCCCTCCCCATCAGATATTTATGGGTAAGATCATCCCTCACTGAGTCTTCCCTTCTCTAAGCTGAACAAGGTTTTTCCTCTGCTCTTCTTAATATGCAATATTTGCCTGGGAAAGGTAAGAAAAAAGGAAGCTTTCAACAGTTTCCATGTTCAGTGTGGGAGTTTTTGGTGGCTTTTTGTACAACTCCTTCTCTTGGAAGGGGACAAATGATCAGACCAGGGCAGGAGCTCATGGAAAAACCTAAGGCAGGTGACTGAAGTCAAAGCTGACATCAGGAGACACAGAAAACCACACCAAGGTATCATGCCCTACACAACCCAAGACTCTGTATTGCTACAACACTGTGCCAATATAAAGAGCAAATAGATCATGACCAGAGGCTTGGCCAAGCACCAGGTAATTCTGTGAGGTGGTAGCCAAGATCATGGTCAAGTCAGGCAGAACCAGACTAGGCAAGAGAGACCTGAGGATGGACGTGGCCAGCAGGAAGGCCCTGGAGTCGCAACTAGGAGATACAGAACAAAAGGATGAGCCAAAATCTTGGCATTAGGCAAGACACCAGTAATGAGGAACAAACCTGAGCATCCAAAAACAGAAGTCTGCAGCACAGTTTTGGCCAGCAGATCTACTGAGAAGCCATGAACAAGCAGTAGGACAGCCTCAGTTAGATGAGAAGTGGGAAAAACCACCAGCCAGTTTCTGGGGCCAGTCCTCAGACAGCTGCAGAGCCCTGTGAGTCCCTCCGTGATCAGGTCCTTGACTGAAGGCAAGCTCTGGCTGCTGAGTTTGTTTGCTCACAGATGATGCCTCACCACAAAGAGGAAGAAAGTTCATAGTTGTAGGTCACAGCTCAGAAGATGAGTAGGCACATTTCCCACACAGCTAATCTGGCACTTTGTAAAAGTACTATTGCTTGTATAAAAGAATACAAATCCTTTAAGCAGATAATAAAGTGAATTACATATATTACTCAGTCAATGATTTTGTATCTAATTATGAGTTGTTGCTATCAGTTGCTAAACATTGCTGGAGGTTATCTGTGAGCCACGACAGATGTTTCTGTTTGGTTTATTATTCCAGTTATCGGTTTTGAGCAGCTTTACAAGATTTCATTTTCTGTGAGCAATGACCCTATATGCAGCATCTCAGACTCCTGGCATACAAATGCTAAAATGAACCAAATATGCAAACACCTTCCATGGCCTTATATCCATTTGGGTTCATTCCCAAACCACAGGAGTGTGAAAGTTACAATACAAAAGGCTGAAAATGTGAAAATCCTCCTCGAATTCCATGTTTCAGAATCATTCAAAAGGAATTTTATTCATTTCAATCTACAAATTTGGGATGTTTTACTTCTAATTGTCCTGGGTCATAAAATATTCTACTTATTTTAAGGGCAACAGCAACAACAAATCAATGGGTGTAATCTGAGCAGATGGAAAGCTGTCATGGCTGGTTGGTCTGGCTTCACTCCCTCAGTCTTTCTGAGAAAATAACAACAGAAACAGCAACAACAAAAAAATTCTTCAACCCTTACTTTGAAAAAGGAATTCAAATGGACAACTCTCTGTAATCTGTGCTTTCTCCAGTGGTTAATTAGATTCATCCTTAAAAGCATGTCCTTCTTCCATGCTGGTTTTTGATGCCAAGTAGCCACTGCCTTTCAGCCTACCGTGACCCTTTACCAAGCTTTGATTTCCCAGAGGTTCCTACAGAGAATGATCCCTTCAGCTGTTGGCTGCTTCTTGATTTTACCTGTTTACACTGCAGTTCTTGGATTTCTCACCATCACACTTGCTTCACACATCTTCAAACTGTCATCCACTCCATTTCTACCGACTGAATTATGGAAAAAAAGGCTGGACACAGCAGCAGTGGAGACTGAGCTGTGTGATATGAAGATTATCAGCTCATACTTGACAGTTCCTCTTATACTCCAAGAATTGCTCAATTTTTCATAGTATCACCCAGAACCCAGAGATCACAGTGAGACAGATGAAATAGATTTCTTACCATCCAAGTGAAATAGGTTTGTGGTTTATTTCCATCCACACTCAGACCAGTTATACATATGCCAAACCTCAGATGTCTTTAGCTGGTTGTGTTGAATCAGATCACTGATCATGATTCTATTTACCCTTAGACTTGATATCATTTATGGACTCTAGAGAAAACAGTTTTCCTCTCAGTATATCTTTTTTTATTTTAATTGTATTAACATGGAGAAAGAGGGGGGAGGGAAAAAGAGTGCATCAATCCTGTTGGTTGGAGGATGAAAAAAAAACCTGTGAAATCAAGCAAATGTAATTCACAGGACAATCTCAAAAATGCAGTGAGCTGAGAAAAAGAGCTAAAAACAGAATAAAAAATAACATCCCTCATCCATAAGAAAGAAAAGAAGTATTATTGTTTTTTTTAAAGCTGAAGTTCAAACCAGCACTGAGAAATTTACTGCAAAAATGTTAATGATGACAATTTAATCTATGGCTCATAGTTACACAGTGAAATTATGCGCTCACTCTTTTCAAGGCTAATGCTAGCAGGGCTCGAGTGACAACCCAAAGAAACATTTGGGAATAAACTGTGACACAACAGGCAGCCTTAGGTCCTAAAAGACTCTGAGGACTGACTCCACATTGACACAGGATTAAAAACTGCTCATTCTTCTACAAGGCCAGAATCCATATTTGCTAACTGGTCACAGCATCTCTTAGCAAATTTCTACCTCAATGGGAGTGAGATATTCAATATTCCTTTTAGAAGCTATTTATGTAGCCCTAAGTTCTTTTGTGAATGTCTGGAATCTGCTTCTCAGAACGACTGAGCTACACCAAACACAACTCATATTCTGCCAGGATGGAGCCTGTAGTTACTGCTGAGACTCCTGACCACACTGGGCTTATTCTGTGCCAGCTGAACTGAAACAACTGATCAAAGCAGAAATATACCTTAAGGTACCAGATAACCACTACAAAGTCAACCTAGAGGAGCCAAATAATGTAAGGCAGAGTTTCAGATGGAAATAAAGTGAAACCCCAGAGTACTCACTCAGTCTTCTGAACAACAGGAAAGCTTCCAAGCCGTACATAAGCGCTCTGAATCCCATCTTCTTTCATTCCAAAAATCTGCTTCACACTGAATGAATCCATCAGGTCAAATCCTATGTGTTACAGAAATAGAAATAAAAGACATTAATCAATCCTATGTGTTAAAGAAATAGAAATAAAAGACATTAATCAGCTAGTGGGACATGCCTCCAATTGTGCTTACATGGATCTCTTAGCCTACAAACAGCACTTCAGAAATGAGCCTTGTTCTTGTTGGGAAAAGCCAAACAAAATTCTGATATGATCTAATCCTCTCAGCCCAAAAACTAAAAACCAGGCTTAAATTCAATCTGTCACAAGCTTGAACAGAGTTTTCCAGAAATCAGTAGCTAATTTTTGCATTGCCACAGCATCCTGAAGATGCTGCATAGTTCATTAACTCCCATGCAGAAAAATGCAGAGGTGCAGACCAAAACATTTCTTCACAGAATAAGGGAAAACACGGAATGTTTTGGGTGGGAAGGGACCCTCAAAGATCATCTTGTTCCAACCCCTCTGCCATGGGCAGGTGTGGGAGCTTGTCCTGGAGAGGATGGGCTGAGAGCTGACCACACAGCAGACAGTTGGTGCTTCGATGTCCCAATACCAACACCAAGTCTTGGGAGAAGTCACAAAGAATAACATCATGAAGAACAAAGGATTCTGGGACTGACTGGGAGTGGCCATGCAGATCAACAGCCTATGATTGGCCAGAAGGTTTCCAGAACCTTCTCTGAGAGATTATTTTTATATATATGTATATATATACACACACACATACATATCTGTGTCAACCCCATTGCTGCGGGGTCTTCTGAAGCAGAATGTTTCAGAATGTTCTGAAATCTTTTGGTTTTGCCCCCTTTATGTATCTAATAAATATCTTCAGTTCTGGCCCTTCAGTGGCACTGTCTCTGCCCTGTTGCTGATCCACGCGGCCGCACCCCGTGGTGCTCCTGAGACTGGAGCGTTTCCCCGCGCGCCCCGCGGATCCCCCAGGGTGTTGTTCTGACCCATCCCTAGCTGCTCCACTGCTGGCCAGGTCAGATATCACCAACAGGCAGGGACACCTTCCCCTAATCAGGTTTCTTACGGCTCCATCCAGCCTGGTCTTGAAAACTTCCAGGAATGAGGCATCCACAGCTTCTCTGGGCAACCTGCCCTTGTGTCTCCCCACCTCCCCTGTAAAATTTAATTCTTTATCTCCAGTTCAAATCTATGCTCTTTTAGTTTTAAGCTGTTGCCCCTTGTCCCCTCTCTATGGACCTTGATAAAAAGTCTTTTTCTTTCTTGAAAGACCCTTTCATATATTGAAAGGCCATGAGAAAGTCGCCCTGGAGCCTTTGCTTCTCCAGGCTGAACATCCCCAACTTTGTCCAAATTTCTTCACAGCAGAGGTGTTCCAGCCCTCTCATTATTTTCATGGACCTCCACTGTGTATCTACTCCAATGGTCCAGGCCTTTACTGAAAACTCCTTGTCCAGGAAACTTAACCACATATGTTTTTCATAAAATTTTAATACAACTTAGTCCAATCAATTTATCATTATCATGAGCTATTAATCTTGGTGGGAGACAGTTGCATAAAGTTTCTGACTTCGTTCTAACAATGTATTTTTATCTCAATCTTAAGCTAAAGATTTAGCTCAATCTTAAGCTTAAAGCTTAACTCACAAGTGAGTTTATGCAGCTCCAGCATCATGGTCCCAGGCACAAGGAACACAGTTTTGTGACATGAAGTCCCAGGTGCTAAATCCTGAGAGGGACAGTGGGGGTACAATGGTGCCACAAATGCATCCAGTTCCTGGAGGTGCAGATCTGTGTGGATGCAAACATCCTGCTTTTAGCTCCAAACTGGCTCCACAGGGTGCAAATCCAAAGTGTCATCCACTCCCAGACCCAAACACACCGTGGAGTTAGAGGCAAAGGTGCTGAAAAGGCAGGTTGTGAGCAACTGAGCAGAGAATATATGTTTTAATTTTATTCAGGCTATTCCAACATTATCTCCCCCTCACACATGCACAATTACACACATTAACTCCTGGTTTTGTAATTCCACCACACAAACCTGGTGACATTAGTGTAGCTTATTTGGATAAATTGCTTTTAAACTATGGCAGTTCTTTCAACTTTTTTCAGTTAGTTAGCTCTTGAAACTTTTCTAGGATAGATAAACATTTTTATGTGATGAAATTAAGACTGAAGATTCTTGGGTTTCTTAGTCGTCCTCCTCAACCTTTCAGACTGAAAGGCACTGCAGAGCTTGAAAACAGCTTCAAGAGGAAAAGGCACCAACTTAATGATATTATTCTTCACACTTATATGAATAAATAGGTGCAAAAACCTGTGTGGGCCAGTATCTAGGCAAATCAAAATAGCAAAAAGCAAATAAAATGGAAAGCTTCCATCATTTTCTGGACCTTTTTTCTGAAGAAATTGCTTCTTCTGAGGAAATATAATCTTAATTGTTTGCAAAGACAGAAATGGCTGTCTGGTGCCAAGTTGAGCCCTTTAGTACTACAGTAACTTTCCTGGCTGTCAACATCTTTTCCTTTTTGTCCACTCTATTTTCAGCTATTACTGGGCATTTGGGAGGGCAAATAAAGCAGTTAAAGTGCTGCAGAGCCTCATGGTGCACCTGATAATCACCTCTGCAGCAGCTCCAGTGATACACCCCTCTGACACACTGCAATCAGCCACGACTGCAGCTGTAAATCAGGGTAAACAGACCCCACCAGAACAGGAGAGCTCCCTCCTGGCTGTCACAAACAACACCATGACTTGTCCATACACTTGTTCCAGATTGCAAGGCAAGATGAATTCTATTGCCATCTGTATGGCAGTTGTCTGGTGTCAAGCAGGCATTGCTCCTTATCTCTCTTCCTGAGTGATCATAATCAACAGGGGGACATCTGCTGATAAGGGACTATTGAATGTCACCACATGACTGATAAGAACTATAGCATCCCATTGTGAGATGCTCCGCCCAGAGGGAGGAGCCCAGCAGTGCCATGCAGATATAACCTGCAAGGTTCTGACACCAGCACAGCCTTTGCTCCACTGGACTCCCCAGAGGAACAGCAGCTGCTTCTACTTCCATGGATCTGTGGAGGAAGAAGACACCCCTTTCCTACAGGACCCCCCTGCTCCAACAGAACCACGCCTGACACTCCAGGAGGACTGCAGCCCCTTTTCCAACTGGACTGCTACCAACACCCTGACCCACAGGGTGTCAGGTCGTGTTCTGACTCTGACAGTGTTGTTCTGGTGTATTGCATTGTTTTATTTTATTTTTTTTCTTTTATAATTTTTTCCCTTCCCTATTAAAGAACTGTTATTTCCTGCTCCCATATTTTTGCCTAAGAGCCCCTTATTCATACCAATTTGGAGGGGTGAGGAGGGTTTGCATTCTCCATTTCAGGGGAGGCTCCTGTCTCCTTTAACAGGCACCTGTCTTTCTAAACCGAGACAACACTCATTCCCCCACAGTACATGTCCCTCACCCACACTGCCACAGGAGCTGAGGGGAGAAATTGGGTGCTGCTGGCAGGGAGAGACTGCTCTGACTGGGCAAGGAAATTGTTGACTATTCACAGGAGAGGAGCTGTGGATGGAGAAGGCTGAAATGCTGCCCAGGTGACATCCTAATGTCCACTCACCAGGGGCCCCAAGCTGTGAAATCCTGCTCATTTCACAAGTCTTGTAAAGCTCCCATGCTAAAAAAGCACAAGATACAGCGACAAGAAGCTCCTGCCAAGTTTTCCCATCATTAGCTCAGACCCAAAGCTGCTCTTCTTATCTCTAACAACTCAAATGAGCATTCACATCATGAGCAGCTCTGAAGCTGTGGGCACTGGTGTGTTTGTCCAGTGGAAGCAAGCATCAGATTCAATCTCTTCTTCTTTTTCTTCCTGAATTTCCTATCAAGATGCACTTTTAAAAGGCTGAATAAAACCATAAAAAAAACCCCATGGCTATCAAAACTACTTTGCAAACAGAATTTGGTGTAATGAAAATAAGTCATGCACTTACAGCAAAATCCCATTTACATTTAGGATTGGATAAAGCATGAAAGTAAATCATAATAGGATTTTTACCTTTTATTCAGACTATGATTGGAAAATCAAAAATGCTTTCTCTATTTTTAATTAATTGATGAATAAGGATAGCTCTTTGGAAAATTAAATGCAGATCCGAGGAAAAGTTAAGTCCTTAGGTGTGTCAGAGGCCACACTCAAAAGCAAAGGTTTTTTTACTTTAATCACACTATTAATTTATTCTGTGCCAAATCTAAATATTGCCCAGCTGGTGAGATAACCTCCACTCTTGGATACTCTATTTACAACCAAAGCCCTTAAAGGTGAGGGACACTTTGGTTGCTGAAGAATTTCAGTAGAATTACAGAAAATTTGTCATCAGGCCATACACTAAAAAATTAATAACTCTGCCAAGAATGAGATGTATCTCACCTAATTTTAGCTGTCTAAAAAGGAGACATGATGGATGCAGGTTTCCTCAGTTTCCTTGTGAGTCAGCAGAGAAATTTAGGAGTAATTAAGACAACTCATCTTGAAGACAGGCTGAACCCCCACCTGGAGTGCCTCCTTCCTTTCAGCAGAAAGGGAGCTCAAACAGACAGGAATTTTTACTGAAGTTGTCTGAGATGCTTCCCTGCTTACAGGGAATTATATCCATTTTGTGCAGGGAGTAAAGCAGAGGTAAAGAGGACAAAAACATTAACAAATCCCACATGACTCACATTCACATTGCTTTATTTGCCATCAGAATTGCATAAAGGTTTCAGATTTTTAGATTCAGCTTGATTACCCAGCTATGATTTTCAAAATCTCTTCTGAAGAACAAAGAAAGAAACAAACCTAAAATATTATTATTTGAGCTGAGAAAGTACTCAAGGCAGATTACCCAAGTGGAACACACAAAGAAACACACACAGCTTGGAAAACCTTCAAATGAATTTTTGAATTAAGGGAACCTCTAAGATTGTTTCAGCTGAAGGAAAGCAAATATATTATTATTATCATCACTATTACAACTACTAGTAGTATTACTACTGTTAGTACTATATTACTACAATTATTACTGTTATTTTGCTTACTTTGTGTGCCTGGAAGCCCTTTGCATGGATTATCTTCCCTTGACTTTAGGAAAGGAACTGGGATTGTGAGGGAGACAGCATGGAAGTTTTAATTTTGATTTTTTAGCCTCGAATTACAATATTAATGTAAAAAATAAGCAGTGCTGTGGTCATTTCTGCAACACCTGACCAGGACATTTCACCCTGCAGTGTTTGTTCACTAACAGTGCAGTAAAAAGTGCTCAGTGAGATCTTTCCCCAAAGAGTTAAATGTGTCACACAGCACTTCTGTGCTGGAGTTACAGCAGAAATAGTCTGTTCTTTGGTTTTCCTACCACCAAGGAGGCACCACATTGTCAGTAGCATATGGAAAATGAAATGCCACATGTAACTTCCCAGTCTTCTCTTCGAGTGAATGGGAAAGAACAGACCTGCCTAAATTAGCAAGGGCTAGGATGCAGTTACCTCTTGCACCATGCCTGAGCACAGGGTGAAAGATAGGATTTTCCTGTTCTCAGCTGCTTTGATTTAAAAGGTGTCTTTTTGTACAGCAGGGCAGGTGTGGTTTCCCAAAGGGCTCATAAACTGCTTAATCAGTAATGCCATAAACATGGCATTTAATAAAATGCTCTTTGATCTTAAGCCTCTTACTTCATTAGAGCTTCTAAAACAATATGTGGCCCCTGAAACCCTCTAACATGATTACATCTCCTGAAAGCCAGCAGACCCTAGTCCATATTAAAATTAAAATAGTGAGCTGAAAGAGAAGCTCAGATTTGTAACAGCATACTTGGCTTGAAAAGTAATTTCTTATGCACTGCTCTGCTGATCAAATCAGCCGAATGTCTCACTGCCTGAGAGTTATAACCCCCTTACAGGAAGCAGCCTGTTTTCCAGAATCAGAAAACACACCCAGATCTTTCTGCTGCAGGGAGAAGAGGGCAAAACTTCGCACTGGACAATTTATACATCATCTAACTGCAACATGCAGCCAGGTTCTCTTTTACAGGACAAATGTGCACAGTGCACCCAGCACCTCAAAGCATGGCCAGAGGGTGAT
Source organism: Fringilla coelebs (assembly GCF_963513975.1). NCBI lineage: Eukaryota > Metazoa > Chordata > Aves > Passeriformes > Fringillidae > Fringilla > Fringilla coelebs. The sequence continues at coordinate 5,764,575 of NC_140028.1, read as the reverse complement.
CCAACAGCTCTGTAGGATTCTGTGATCCTACAACATTTTTTCAAGATTTTTATCTGAAGACCTGACTAAAGGGGCCATGGTTGGTTGCTCTGAATATGAGCTGTATTTCTGCCTGGCTCCATTAGGGATCTGATATTGGCAGCATGGTAGAAGCTGTTGTGCAGGTTGAGATTTTCCTGACTCTCCTGTCTTCAGGGCAAAAAACCCACAAAAAACAGAAAAAGAGAGCAAAAAATGTAAGTTTTAATAGCCAGAAAACACAGCAGGGAGCACATTTGGAAAAGCTTCTCAAAGCAGGACAGAGTCAATGACTTCTTGTTTCACCCAAAGCAGCTTTCTGAAAAAAAGTCTCTTGCTTTGTGTCTCCAAGGATCCCAAAATAACACTCTCAGGGGGAACAACTGGGCTACTTCTAATTGTGAAAGTTTTTCATGAGACAACAGCCTGGAGAGGAACATGGAAAGTGAGAAAGGGATCAGGAAAGGCACTGGACATCACAGCCTCGAGTGTGGTGTCTGCAGTGTATTTACTCCAGTGGATTGCCAGCCACGAGCACTAATGTCAAACCAAGCAGCTTTTGCAGGAAATGCTCCATCTTCTGCTCTTGCTCACACTCCCAGCTGAATTATCAACCTTGTCAATGCATTGAAGAAGTGTCACCAATGGCCCTGATCAGGGGAGTTGTCATCACCTGCTGCTTCACTGAGGCTTCTGGAAACAGCAGTCTGTACAGCCTGTGATAAAATAGCTCGTGCTGCTTTTACTGGAGGGTGGTCAATGGCACTGAACTTTCTTCAGTGTGCGAATTCCTATGAAAAACAGTAACACCTGGGAGGCTTTCAGCAAATACATGAACTTGTCTGACATCTCTGCACTCCTGAAGTTTTCATAGATTTCCTGTGCCCACAGGGAAGAGCCTGTATGCCCTCAGTGTCCCTTTTAACTGCTCCAGTATGGTCTGCAAGGTTATTGCCACAGTAAGGAGCTCTCATTTTTGTTATCTTAATTAATTTCTGTGCTAATATATTCTCTAAAAAAAGAGGAAAAATATGCTGTCATGCCATAAAAAATAAGGTTATATGGTGTATTTAATGAGATAGGTCTAGCAATCAGTTATGTCACAGTAGAGTGTAGATGAGGTAATTTTTTTTTTTTTTCTCCTGTATCTAAACATTTGGCATCCTTGTCTTCCACAGTGCTTTATGCTGAAAGCAGCTATTTCTGGACAGCCAAGATGTGGTTCAATTCAGGACTGGAGTAGCAGTTTCCAAATCCCAAAGGAGAGACCGTTTACTTTATTCAGAATGTTATTGTTGCTGTTATTGTTATTGTAGCCATTATCTGCTACAGTATTTTTGCTGTTCCTGACATTTCTTCCTCCTGTCAAGAGCTGAGCGAGTACCACATTTTAAGATCTCATTGAAGTGTCCATCTCAAAGGATCTTTGACCACATCTAATACAAGCCTACTTTCTTCCTGCTTGAAGCCATTTACCCCTGTCTGATTGCCACACGCATTTTTAAAATGTCTCTCCCCAGCTTTCCTCTCAGCCCTCTTTTAAGTACTGAAGGTTGCAAGAAGGTCTCCCTGTCCCTGTCCCTTCTCCTGGCTGAGCATCCCCAGATCTCTCATCCTGTCTTCACAGCAGAGGTGTTCTAGCCCTCTGAGCATCTCTGTGGCCTCCTCTGGACTTTCTCCAACAGTTCCACATCCTTCTTATGCTGGGTACCCCAGAGCTGGATGCAGCACTCCAGGTGGGGTCTCACAAGGATAGAATCGAGGAGCAGAACCCCCTCCCTCAGCCTGCTGCCCACAGGGCTTTGGATGCAGCCCAGGACACTTCAGGCTTTTTGGGCTGCAAGTGCTCATGGCTGAGACACGTTGAGCTTCTCATCCACCAGCCCCCCCAAGTCCTTCTCCTCAAGGGCTGCAATCAATACATTCTCTGCCTGGATTTGGTCTTGAGATTGCTCTGATTCACATGTAGGACCTTGTACTTGGCTTGCTGAACTTCATGAGGTTCAGCCCCCCCTCTCCAGCCTCTCCTGGTCCCTCTGGATGCCATCCCTTCCTTCCATGGTGTGATTGCAATCACAGCTTGGTGTGCTCAGCAAACAAAGCTGAGGGTGCCTCAATCCCATTGTCCATGTCACTAAAAAAACAGCAAACAGTGTCAGCCCCAATACCAACCCAAGGAACACCACTCACCACTAGTTTCCACTTGGACATTAAGCCATTGGCCAGTTTGCATTCCAGTCCATCCAATTCCATCTGTCCAGTCCATATCTCTCCAGTTTAGAGACAAGCCTGTCATGCAGCACAGTGTCAAAGGCACTGCACAAGAGCAGGTGCATGAGTCTTGAAGCTCACACTGTTCAGACCTCTGCTATTACATATGTTTGTAAAATTTTTTTTCCAACTATCTCTGGCTGTCAGAAGAAATTACTTCCAAAGACTTACAAAGGATAAGAGTTCTGTTTCTTGCCCTGTTTATTTCACTGTATTCTACCTCTCCAGAAAAAATGGGAAAAGAAGCAGTTAATTTTTGCATGGGTAATTCACACCACATTCAGCTCTCCCAGAGGTTTGATTCATCATCATCAGTCAGCAGTGGTTCCCTGACTTACCCCCAAAACATTAAGGACAGCACCTCTGGAGGACCAAATCAGAGATTTATTGGCTGCCCACAAGCCCTGCATGAAGCACTGCAGTGATGACTAAATGGGTTGAACGGGTCACTTAAAAAATTTGTTAGCTAAATTTGACAAGAAGCTTGCAAGGGAATTTTGGAACTATAGAACTTTCCAGACTCTTTAGATTAAGGGTCTCAAGAGTGCTTTAAAGAGATTCTTGCTGTCTTTTTTTCCACTGATGTTCCAGCTGGGATTCAAGCAGCACTTCATGCTGACCCAACTTTCTTCTCACCAGATCCCCATATTCCAGAAGGGAGAGCAGCTAAGAGCTTAAGCTAATGATGAGGTTTTGCTAAAGCAGATGGAACAGGTCTTAAGCCAGCATGAAAGAGGTATCTTCCAGCAAGCCTCAATAAGGCTTAGAGCACATTTTAGATGTTCTCAGTTTTATAAAATTTATATATCAGATTTACCCCTGGTACCTGCTGCCATCACTCAGGCCGTTGGTTTACTGTTCCTGGTTTTCTTACTCTCCTTCCCAGCACTGGAAAACACAATTTCTGCTTTTCCTTGGCCCCAGGAAAGGAACAAGCCACAAGAGTCCCATGCAGACCACAAAAAGGAGTTTGATCTCAGCTCAAGCACCAGTCCCCACATTTGGGATTATGAGGAGCAGAGACCTTACTTGAGGTGTACAATGGAGTTATACTTCAAAAAGCAGCAATCTTCCAGAGGCACTGAGGCAGGTGAACAGGCAGTCACTGAACTGAAATATGGGGCCACTCTTTCAAAAACATCAGTCTAAAGTTTCAGCCAAAACAGAGGGGGAAAAATACAGTATTTGGTATCTTAACACAAGAAAGAAAAGTTAACACTTCAGGAAAGATAAAACAAATATAAACCAGTAAGAAAATTATGCCAAAGATAGAAGAGAGAATTGAAAAAAAGAAGCAAGTAAGTGAATACACAATCCTAGGCCACGCCACCTTGTGTAAAGGCTGTTGTAATCTAACCCCCAGCCTGCTGTAAAAACAGGAAATAAATTCATGTATACAGCAGCTGCCTCTGAGGCAGCACCTTTTAACACCTGATCCCATGTTAATAACACAACACTTTATGTGGCACGTTGTTCTGTTTATCTGCCTCTGTCCCCTGCTTCTCTCTTACCCTTCTGCCTCTTCAGTTTTCAAGCTGGCATATTGAGCAACACTGAAAGCTGGTTTTGACACTGAACTCTTTGGCTCATTACTGAAGGCTTTTCTTGTGTTGAAGTCATCTCCATTTTCTCAGTAATGGACACTCGGCTTGGTGCCACAGCCCCTCTTTCAGCTCCTTCCTGCTCCAGTGATTTACAAGATTAAACAGGAGTTCATTACTCCTTTGATGTCCTTTGTGTGCCAGATAGGCTTGTACCAGCAGAATTACCTGAGACTGTTTGTATTAGGTTCTGGTTTTAATTAGTTCCTCTATTTTGAAAGCCTCTGTTGAGTTTCTCAGGTGTCAAGGTGCTCTGTGTTCCTCCAGAAAACCATAAAATGGCACATCTGGAAAGTCATCCCTTGGGATAGCAGTGGGGAAGGGACGACCTCAGTACAAGCAATTACTTTTTGTTTTTAGTATTACTTTTAAGGTAAGAAAATACATTTAAGGAAAATCATCTTACAAAGACCTGCTAGATTCTCCTTGTAATGCTGCCTGGGCTGTAAGAAAACTCAACCAATAAGCTGTTCATGAAAATAAAAATATTTCCATTAATTTTAGGTGTGATGAACAAGGAGTAACATGAAAGTAGGTAGGGACTACTCCTTAGGAGACTGTCAAGGTTGCTTATGCCAGGTGACCAGTTCAAAACAGATTAGACTTACTAGTACTCCAAAACCTGTCCACTGCTGTCATCAGAGAGAATTCTCATCAGACAGACTAATTCAACTCCAAGAATTAGAAGTATTTTGTTCAGATTCTATATATGCCTTCTTCCCCTCATGTGCCCACAATAACCAGAAAGCTTGCACTGATGAAAAATCCATGGGATGTTCCTGAAGGAGAATTAATATAAAATATTTGGACTGAAAAATATCTTAAAGTATGTCACAGTTAGACAACCTATTATTCTTTTTATAGCCAAAGGATTAGTTGCTTCTTGGGCTATGGACAGTCAAAATTGAATTTACTTCCTTTTCATCAATCTCAAATGCACTGGAATAAGAAAACTACTTGGATTGTTGAACTCTTGGGAGAAAGCAAATACTACCAGTCAAAGAATCACTTCCATGTGCATGATTAACTCTTGCTAAACCTTCTTTGTGAATGCAGGTGTCAGAATTTGTCACTGCTGGGACTCAGACCAGCAGTGACAAATTCAGAGAAAGCCTTTCTCAGACCAGAGAAAGACTTTCACAGGGACTGCTCTGCTGTTCCCAGTTTACTTACTGCAGAAGCACATTTTAAAGTAAATTCAGCTTTCCATCTCCATATTTCCTGACATTTTTGAGAAGCTCAGCCAGGCTACCTGCTCCAGCACAGCCCTGATGTTGTCAGGTCATTCACTGTGTCAGGAATCCATTGAGATCCATGGCCTTGTGTAACAGCTACATCTCTGACCACATTAAGAAAAAAGAATAATTTTAAACATGGTGTTTGTTAATTCAAAGAACTCATCCCAGCTCTGTTGGTGTCACCCTGGTTGTGCATGCTTTACAGGAGGCTGCAGTATTTCCATGCTCCTAATCCCAGTGCACAATTTGGTGACTCCCTACTCCCTCTTGGGGTGACTGTGCATTTTCACTCACCAATTCTTCAGTTTCCTTTGGAAGGGAAATTCCTTGGCTGACCACAAATCCTAGAGAAACCAAGGTGCCCATGCTGGGTCACTGGTGGGTCTGGACACTGGGCATGCAGAGTTTACAGCCAGCCCACAGGCCTGCAGTGGCCATGCTTAGAAACCACAAAGGATTTATTGGTAATTATTGGCCTGCTTGACCTGCTGTGCTTTTTAAGAGTTACTGGATATTAAAATGCCTTTGAACACAAGTGAACCATTTGTCAACCTCTGAAAAACTTCAAAGACCTTTCAAGTGCACTGATCTAGGCTATAGTGTTAAGATTAACTATGGCACAGCAGAATGGTAGAATCACAGAATTATTAAGGTTGAAAAGTTCTCTAAGATTGAGTCCAGCCATTAACCTAACACTGCCAGGTTCATCACTAAGCCATGTCCCCAAGTGCCACATCTACCTGCCTTTAAAATCCTTCCAGGGGTGATGATTCCACCAGTTCCCTGATCAGCCTGTTCCAGTTCTTGATCATCCTATCAGTGAAGATATTTCCCTAATATCCAAACAAAACTTCCCCTGGCACAACCTGAGGCCATTTCCTCTGGTCTCTTGTTACCTGGCATGAGAGACTGAGCCCCAGCTCACTACATCCTCCTCTCAGGGAGTTGTGGAGAGCAATAAGGTCCCTCCTGAGCCTCCTTTTCTCCAGGCTAAACACCCCCAGTTCCCTCTGCTGCTCTTCGTAAGACTTGTACAGAGACTCCTAAAAAATGAGCCAGCAGGACCTCAGTAAGGTCACCTGCACTGCAGGTAACTCATCTACCAGCCCAGAGGACAAATCCACCTCACAGCACAAGTCCAGGCATCTTCTCCAGCTCACAGGAGACTGACATAACTCCTGGGACAGGTCAGTTACAGCTGTCCCTTTCCCTGTTTGCTTCTCATCACTTACAGTCGCTATTGCCAGATGTCTGCATGTCAGGAACTCAGTTTCAAATTCAGCTCAGAACAGTTTCACATTTTCTGAGGGACTTCCTAGAGAAAGTGTGGGGAGAGAAGGAAATAGGAAGCCCTGAGCCCAGTCCCAATAGCACTGCCTAGTGATGGGCCACTGAAAAACACAAGAGCAGAGTGCCTGTGCCACAGCACAGCAAAGTTTCATCCTTCTGCCCCATTTCCCACAAATGTCACAGCTGCTTCCACTCCTGCCTGGACTGGAAGCACAACCCTGAGGATGGAGAGGAGGGTGGTGGTGTCTGCACCAACCTGCTCCGCCAGCACTGCACACAGGCAGTCTCTGCTGGTGACCGCTGTGTCTCTGCATCCTCTGTCCCAAGGCAGTGATCCCTCACAAATCTCTGCAGCTCTTCATGGGCTATTCACTGACACCTTGGGGGCTTCCCAAGGAGACTGCCAAGTGTGAAGGGAGGGCACAATCCTGTCACACAGGCACCACAAATACACTTTTTCCCCCGAAGGACATTGGTCAAATGCGCTCGTTCTGCAGGTGCAGCAGCCTGGACACTCCAGTTTTCTCATATTACCACGTGCTTTAGTGGCCAAATATAAATAGTGCCAGGGATATTGTAATTAGCTAGAGAGTCACTGGCATCTCTGGAATGTGAACCCTGTGCTGCAAACCCCAGGAGCTGGAGACACACTGACAGCTAAACACAGCCACTGCAGCCTGTAATTGTAGGGGACCGGTTTTACAAGCAGTGCCTTCCTTGTAGAATGCCCAAACACCCTTTAGAGAATCACAGAGAAACACACAGGTCATAGATGTGTTGGAATTTTGGTCATTTTCACATGGAGGTTTTGGAGACAGGGAAGAGTTGGAGGCTGAGGGCAGTCTGTGGTAGAGCCCATAGTGCAGTTTCTGCTGCTGTTCACACACACAGCCTGTGTGGCTCCTTAGGAGTTAAAGTCAGGGCTTTCCTGTTCCTCCCTTGCCCCATTAACACCTTCCAGTGTGGGATGTTTGATGCCATGTGTTGGTTGGAATTGTCCTTCCCCAGGGTTTATTTTTCTTAGCCCTCTGAGGAAATCACTTCAGGCCTTTCTTTACTTCCATGTCAGAGCCCCCTGAAAGCAGCAGCCAGTATCTGTTGAGGAGTGTTATCTCCTCTAGTAATGTTCAGGACTAGAGCTCAGCTCATTCTTAATTCTAGGGATCATCCAGATTTCTGCAACCAAATCCCATATCCCGCAGGTCTAGTCTAAAATACAAATAATTCAAATGTGAAGTCTTAAAACCTCAAGTATAATTCATGGTAAATAACATTCAGATGTAGCTTTGATGCAATAGTATGGCTCCTAAAAGTACACAGAGGTCACATCTGCAGGATGCAAAATATTATCATTGTGTTTTCCTGCTTGGTCATAACCCTTTCTTAAATGGTGATGGAATGAAAATGACAATTCAGCATAATAATGAGTATTAAATAGAATGAGGAGGGGGAGGGAGGTGTTATTGAGCATTTTAGGGTAGATAAGTTAAATCTTCTTTTGTCGTTATTTCTCTTTAAAAAAACCTATTCAAAACAGTGCCCACAAGAATGCTCTAAGGACTTTGTTTAAACCATTATTAAGCATTTGTTTAAAATATCAGACTTCCTGGATGATAAAGTGATATTCTAAGTAAATTCCTTCCTTTCCTTCAAAATTCCCTGTTGATCTCTAATGCATTCAGCAACATATTCAGTGCTATATTCTGAATTCACATGTTATGTACTGTTAAACAGATTCTGCTTCACTTCACTGACAAAATTTTCTCAGCAGTAGAGTGAAGCTGCCTGTATATTCTTGCTCATGCAACCCCATTTCCCTGTGACAGCCCCTCCTGGATGCCACAGCTGGAGATTTCTTATTTAAATGCTTTGAGACCAGAGGGTCAGAGAGTACAAACCTCTGCTCTGAGAGGACTCAGGACTATCCATCACTGATTGCTTGTCTCCATCAGTACTACTTCACCTCTTGTCCCTGTGCTTCATATCTCTGACAGCTTCAGCCTTCTTCTAATGTCTTGAATGTATGTCTTAAACAGCTGAGAGTCATTTCCTATTGCTGCCTTTGTCCTTCAGCTTGAGTGGCTCCCCTATCTCCCTCCTGCTGTTCTGATTTATTAGCAGAGAGCAATATTATCTCCCCTTTCCACCTGCACACTGCAAGATTAACCAAACCCAGGATTTTAATTGCCTCTCTCTGGCTCCTGAACACACTAAGAGCTCCTCAAGGCTGAACCCATCTTTCCTGAACTAAGGAGGTCTGAGCAAACTTTTCTAGATGAGCAGTAACCAAAAGCCCTGTCCAGTCTCAGGAATTCTTCCCTTCCCTACCTGTCCAGTAACAACCTTTGTATTTCCCCAGCTCTGCAGGACTGATGTACAAACAGCTGCTGACCAAGGCATCATCAGTTCACACAGGAGGAGTGTATAGTTTATAGTCCTGATACTGAGCCACACCTACCAAATCAGGCCTTTAAACTGACCAAGTTAGTTGGAAAAAATCCCTGGGTTTTGGAGCCATTGATCCCAAGCCATAGAGTGGAAACTCACAGGGGAGATTAGACCCAAAACTGGACCCTGAAGGCTTTCATCACTGCACACACTCTAACTCATTATTCCCTTCCCTAGAAACTTCATGATTGTCTCCCTGCCAGGTAGTTTCTGGCTCACTTTACATTTATTTACCTATATTTTTTCACTTTAGCAGTGCTTTTCAATGCAGTACTCAACAAAAACAGACAGATGAGACTTACTTAGCTCAGTTTGTTTAAAAAAACTGAAATCATCATCTGTCTTTTAAAAGGAAAATACCAGGTTAGAGCTATGGCTCTTCTCCAGATCACAATGGGGTTTTTTGATGCAGTTATTTGATTCTGCATGGAGCCACCCTCACTACCCTCACTCCTATTCTCAGCCTCTGGTTTAATGAAATCCCATGAATTTTCCACCTCAGCCACACCATTGTTTCCCTTTATCTCACAGAGTTCCTCCTTTTATAGCTCATTTTGTGTTTAACTTCTATTTTTACTTCTGCTGATACAGAGTGACTCAATTCATCCACTTAAATGCAAACACAGAACTAAATGTAGCAGGTCATGATATAACTTGTATGCAGGTAGGGTAGGCAAGAATGGGCTGGAACTGGTGATGCCTTGTGTGAAACAATTGTCTGCGCCTTCTGCTGCTGCATTTCACCCAATAAAAATAAAAGAAAAAAAATTTTTAAATCCCCAGAAAGATTTTTGGCACTCTGACCCTCGGTTCTGAGGTCTTGTCCCTCTCTGAGAGAGAAAAAGGTGTTAAATTTACGATGCTAAATCTTTTTTCTCTGTCCCCAAAATGAGATTTACTGCAACTTTTATTCCATGAGACTGCACTTTGTGTCCATCTATAAACAAATCTGTGCAAGATATAGCTCTGAAACTCAGGAGCCTTATTGGAGCACTCAGGAGCCTTCTACAATCCTCTGTATTGGTGGTGAGGGACTGAAGTTGTCACTTTTAATTAAATGCTGTAACTAATATGTTGTTAAGACACTGAATGCAACAGTAAACATTTACAGTGAACAGATATCCCTTAGGTCAAATAAATGACAGCCCCGAATAATCAGCCTGACCAGATGTTGCAAAAAAATTAATTTCTGCTATGGAACTCCCTAACACAGTGGGGAAAAGAAAAATCTCTGTGATACTGACCAAACTGGAAGAGTGCCCAGAGGATCTGTGAAGTGTCCATCTTTAGAGAAACTGAAAACTCAATTCTACAAGGTCCTCAGACATCTGATATAATTTTAAAATGGGCCAAATTTTGAAGGAAAGCCCATTTTCAATGAGAGTTTGAACTAGATGATTTCCATAGGATCCTTCCAACCTGAACTAACATACAGATCTAAGACAGCAAAGCCATCTTTTATGTTCTGAACATAAAAAAGCATCTCAGCATTCTGAATATTTACTTCTTTCCTAGGAGGGTAGAGGGACTCGAAGATAATAGGAAAAAATACCTCCAAAATATTACAGAAGAGCCTAAGAGTCTATATATATTATATATATATATATATATATATATATACACACACATACACATATGTAAATATTAATACATATAGGCATGTACACCTCATTCTACCCAAAACTTTGGAGCCAGACCTGAAGTGGGATTCCTGTCCTATACATTGCTCAAAAAAGATATGTTTTAGAAGTCAAATAAAAGCATAGAGTCTACTAGTTAACACTTGAATCAAAATTCAGATAAACATGAACTGGAAATAGAAATCCACTTGTAGCTCCATTCTCCTGGAAAGAATCACATAGAAGCTGATCATCTGAGAAGGAACACAATTCTCCTACTCATTCTGAGCAGCAGCTTCCACTGCAGATAGGTTCAATCAGAATCAGGAGGGCTGAGTTGCTCCAAATTTTGCCAGCCCAGAGACAGAAGGATTCTCAGGACAGGTTAATGCAAGACCCAGCAACAGACAGCAGTTCAAAATAGGTGTTTGCTTGGGTCTAATGGTCACAAAAAATGTTACCATCCAACATTATCACAGGCTCAGATCTAATCAGAATGCAGCCAAAATAAGCTGCCCACAGACAGCACAGTTGGAGCTGGTATTTTGTGCAGGCAGTGAAAATCCTCCAAGGAAAAAATTCTGAATGAGTAGCAAAGCTGTCAAACACTGAGCATTTCTACTCATAATCAAGCTGCAGAAGAACCTTCAGCCTCCCACTGCAGTGACTTATGTCTTTGGGTCAGTCACAATTATTCCCAATGCAATCTTGATGGGCACCTTTTCTCTGCCAGCAGCTCAAGCAGTCTTGGGAGGCTAGAAAAGAGGCACAGCCCATGCAAATATCTGACATTAAGTCCTTCAGCTGGCTGAAAAGATATATCAGAGCTCACAAAAAAACAGAGCTATCACCAGGCTGCATTTCCCCTTGATCTCTCACCAGTGCTTCAGAAAATCTTTTATTTATATAAATGCACACATAAACCTTTCTCCAGTGGTAATTACCACTGTGCTTGGATTTCCACAACAATCACAGATCAAATAAATGGACATTAAAACTCACTAAATGTGCAGTGGTGAGAAAAAAAGTGATCTCCAAGACTTATTGCACTCCACTAAGCTCCACTGGCTTTTTAATTTGATGCCATATCAAAAGAAAGTTTGTGATTACTGTGGTGTTGTCTGTCAACAGATAACTCATTTGGAGCCTCACAGTTTCTAATACACTTTTTCACCACTGAACATGTGTTGGAATAAGAAAATTCCGTCTAGGAAAGGTGCAATGAATCAGAGCATCACATGTGCAGTTGTGCTGTTTCAGTTCCCAGAGGGACAGCAGGATGAGGGTCTGTTTACCTGGGATCTCATCAGTGCCCCCATTGGTGTGTTTGAACCGGTCTCCTTCCACGTGGACATTTGGACACAGGACATCTGAAAGGCAAAAGAACCAGGACAAAGTTATCCCAAGGAAACACATCATTGTGGAAGCTGCAGAACTAAGCAAGGCTGATCTCATCTTCTGGGTCTTGTTCAGAACTTGCATGTGGGGCCTCAGCAATAATTCTATCCCGTCTGCACATCCTAAATGCCCTTCCTCTCCCCTGTAGCCTGATTTCATGATGGACAAGAAACCCAGTACCCTATGTCTGGTTCTGAGCCACTTTTTTCTGCCTGACCAGACAGGAGGGTGGAATAGATGAACTGAGCCTTTCCATCAGCTGGGACAACACTCAGGGTTTGTGTCTTTCTCCAGTCTGTAAATCTGCATGAAAGTCACAAAAAAACTTAAGAAAATACAGAATGTGCTTCCACTCTCAGCTTAGCAGGAAGGGAAGTTCTGAAAGGCCAGCTGACATTAGGGTGCTGCCCAAACTTTTTTTGCCCAAACTGCCCTGCTTTTCAAACTTTTTCTGGAAAACCTCCCTTTGTTAAAGCAGAATTTGGAGTTAAATGACTAAATATTTACAGAGCATTCACCCCTACACACAGGTTTTAAAAAGTCATGAAAATACCCAGTCTTTGTCAGCCATTTCTCATGCTCCCAATTAGTGTCAACACAATTGCAGATAAATGCTTTTCTACAGAGAACTGTCTACCTATCCACACCTTTCCTTCCAAATCTTTGAAATAACTTTTATATATGCTTTCTTTTCCCAGATCAACAGGCTATTGTACACTTGTAAACAAGGGGGACAGGTAGCTCAAGGGATCATTTTAATGAGAAGAGCTGGTGGAGATATCAGGTCTGTATATATTCAATATTATAACAATAACAAAACAACCATAACAATAGTAACAGTAACAATAACAATAACAAATATATATAATTATGTGTATAACACTGGACTTATTAGAGGGCCATAAAGATGATCTGAGGCCTGGAGCACCTCTCCTATGAAAACAGGCTGAGAGAGCTTGGGTTGTTCAGCCTGAAGAAGGGAAAGTTCCAGGAAGACCTTACAGCACCTTCCACTGATTAAAAGGGGCTTTCAAAAAGTGTGGAAGGGACCTTTCACATGGGCAGATAGTGACAGGAAAAACCTTTTATTAGCTCTTAAAGAACTGTAGCCTCACTTTTGCCGGTATTTTACAAACGTCCTGTGCTCCTTTTAACTCCTCCCCTCCTGCCTGCATCTAAGGAATGAGCAAAAATAGTTGGCAAGGGAAAGAAGTTTATTGCAATGCTCACTCTCCAGTGTCTTTCCAGCCACAAAATGATTCCCAGAGGCTCGAACTAGGTTGGTACTTTCCCATCCCAGTTAGCAGCACATCTCTGTATGTCCAAAGGAGCAGAGTGCTGGACTGACAGCACATCCATCAGCCCCAAGGAGCCAGCAGGTCTCATTGCCACACCCAGGGCTGCATTGTTGTGAAGGCAAGACAAAGCTGCCCTCCCTCTGTTGGAGCCTTTCTATGAAACCCCTGACACAGGTGAACATTTTAGAGTCAAAGAGCATTTATGCCCATTTTTTCTACTACTGCCAGGCAAAACTCTGAGTAAACACTTGTGATGCTCAGAGGATTTGCAGCAATGAGCACCCACTGAAAATGGCAGAGACAGTAAAAAATCTGCACTGCAGATAAGGGTCTGCTAATTTGAAAATCTTTACAGATTTACAGAAGAGAAAGCACAGCTGACTGACCTGAGCTTTCAGCCTCTGCTCCCTGTTACTTCCTCTGCTCACAGTTGCCTTTAAATAGGTATTGTTTAAAACTTCTTGTCTGCAACCTTATATAATATTCTGTCAATCATTTGCTTTATCCAAAATTTTTATCAGCAAAAATTTTGCATTTATATCCATGGGGTTCATGGAAATTTTTAATAGCACCAGAAGTGCTAAATATTCTTTTACAGTTGCACCAGGAATGATGACTTTCCACTGACACCTGCTACATGAGATCAGTCAGCTTTTAATCCATTGTAGAGTGGTACTTTTTAATGCAAATGCAATTCAATACATAGTAACCATGCCTAAGAAAAAATGTACTTTATTAAAGAACAAATTTATTTTATCAAGGTAGTTGCCATATCAACCAAACTGTAACTCTGCAGAAGAAAATTATTTTTGTTAGTAATGACCTCTTTCTCATAAAATTATAATTCTTGAATACGAATACATAATAATTCCTTCTCTGCAATACTTTATTCACTGGCTTCAATATCAAACATTACTTTTTTGTGAGTGAGATCAGGAAAATTGCTCTATACCTATACATATGGACCATTCTTCAACTTCTAATAGCCTTACATTATCGACATTTCAAGGGCCCATAATTAGAGGGACTAGTAAGCTCTGTGAATGTAAATTTGCAGATGACACCAAGCTGAGCCATGCTGTTGACACACCTGAAGGATGGGACCATCCAGAGGGACCTGGACAAGCTGCAGAAGTGGCTCATGGAAATCTCATCAGGTTTAACCAGAGCAGGTGCTGGTGCTGTATTGTATTTGCAGGGACCCTTGTGGCAGGCAGGAATGATGAATCTGACTCCATGCTCTCAGAAGGCTAATTTATTACTTTATGATACTATATTATTATATTAAAGAATACTATACTGAATTATTCTAAAGAGTACAGAAAGGATACTTAATGCTAAAAAGCTCATAATGAAAACTTGTGACTCCTTCTCAGAGTCCCGACAGCTTGGCCCCAGTTGGCCAGAGAAACAACTCACACCAGAGCCCAATGGAACAATCACCTGTGGGTGAACAATCCCCAAACACATTCCACATGAGCAAAACACAGGAGAAGCAAATGAGATAAGAATTGTTTTCCTTTTTCTCTGAAGCTTCTCAGCTTCCCAAGAATAAGACCCTGGGGGAAGGGATTATTTCAGAGAATGTGAATGCCACAGTGCTGCACTTGGGTCGGGGCAACCCCTGGTGTCCATCCAGGCTGGGGAGGGAAGGGACTGAGAGCAGCCCTGCCCAGAGGGACCTGGGGGTGCAGGTGGGTGAGAGGCTGGGCAGGAGCTGCCCATGGGCACTGGCAGCCCAGGAACCCCCTGTGTCCTTGGTTTGTAAGAGCTTCTTGCTGAAGGAAGCATTTCTGAGAGTAATTTTACTACAGATCCCCCCCTTTTCTGTAAGCAAATCACACTGAGATATGTTTGATGAGGAGGGACTTAGGCCTTGCTTTCAATCATCATTTTTTTAGAACCTTCCCTATGAAAAAAAAATAAATCCCAAAGCTCTCAAATATTTTAAAAGCAAGAGACAATATGTGCTGCAGAGTACATGTTCTGCAAAGAGACATGTCTGAAGAATGTGTTGGCTCAGGAACATTCACTAACACTAAAATAACATTAAATAACCTATTGCAATTAAAATGTAACAATTGGGCTGCAAGTTTGGAAAAGTCATCTGATTGTTTGAGTTTGCCTCCAAGCCATTTCAAAAGAAATTCAAGGAAATGGGATAGAAAACAAAGGGAAAACAAAAGAGAATGGGAAAGGAATGGAGACAAAAGCAGGTGGGGAAGGAAGGAAAGGAAGGAAGGGGCAGTATTGTGTATGTTATAGCAATTCCTGGCCAGGAATGGTGTGATTCTGCTGTCCCTTAGGGATT
The DNA here is from genome assembly GCF_963513975.1 of Fringilla coelebs. NCBI lineage: Eukaryota > Metazoa > Chordata > Aves > Passeriformes > Fringillidae > Fringilla > Fringilla coelebs. The sequence goes on along the minus strand of NC_140028.1, from coordinate 5,749,083 downwards.
TCTATAGACAAACCTTCTCTGTAAAGTGGAAACACAAATCCCCATTGCCAGCTTTCCATCCTTGTGTCCATAGGACTCTGCTGAAACAGTTTCTTGCTTTTCATTTTAATTCTTTCAAGGATAAGCAAGTCCTCAGCTGCCAAGGGCTCCTCTGGGGACTGGTGTATAATGAATGCTGAACATGTGTAGCTGTCAAGTTCCACAAGAATAAAGTAGAGAGGTGAGAATGGAAACACAAGAAGGTTAAAGCAAACATTATTTATTATCACGTTTCTTTTATTTTTTTTCCTTTCCAGACTGAGAATTTCAGGATTCCAGCAGCACCCAGTGCATTGGCAGACACTCAGACACTGAATCTCCATCATTATTCCATTCCCACAAGAGAAATTCTCCAGTTTCTCTCAAAGGTGTGATACTCCCAATCCAAATATTTGAGATGTCTCATGCCCTGACATTGAAGTTTATCCCCTTGTAATCCTGCCCATGAATAAGGCACTGCAGGGCAAATGCAGGCTTCCCTAAAAGTTGTCTCCCAAAACTTTACAGGCAGAAAACTTTACAGGCAGACAACCTGGTAAGCAAGAGGAATTTGGGTTAAGGAGTGGGTGGGTTTCATACTCTTATGCAATGTAGATAGTAATGCACTTTTTTTCTGCATTGAAATAATTTTCCCACTGAAGATTTCTTTACGTTAAAGGGGAAGGGGCCTAGTGAGAAAATTTTTTCCTAAAGTCAAGAATATTTCATGAAAGTAGTTTCTCAGAGGAGCTTTCCCAGAGCCCATTAGCTCTGTTCTTTAATTACGCAGGCGGTTCTCTGTGCAGCAGTTCCTCCAGCACATTTAATTCCCTGCAGTCAGTTGATGGCTCCTATATATAGTACCACCTTTATTTGTTCTTTTCTTTTCTAAAACATCACACATAGACCATTTTATAGCTTCCAAATTTAAGGGGTTTTTTTCCCCTCACTCTTTTAAAAATGCGTCTTTTTGAAAGAATGCCTCCACTCTGTGCCCATATTAACTGAATATTTTTTGGCAAATGTTTGTTGTCAGATATTCTTTCCCTGAAAATAACACAATCCATAAAGTGCCACCCACCATGGAAACAAATTTATAAAGAAAAATGTGGCATTTTTTTTCAGCTACAGTGGCAAGAAGCCCTGACAGTGTAATGATACTGCAATAGTGTCTGTACTAACATTATAATTTGTAGCAAGGTGTAGGTACAACAGAGCATCACAGCAATTATATGATTACACCTTGCAGTTTAATGCCTTGTGCATTTCTGAAATCACACTGAATCTTCACACCATGGGGTTTGAAGTCCATCAGTGCCAGGAAAATCACTTGTTTGTGGCTGCTGAAGCCAAGGTTGCTTCTGTCTTTTTTCCTTCAAATAATGCCTACAGTGATGCTGGATGAGGTTTCCATATTTGCTCTCACACAAAGGCTCTCTGTCACTACATCCTCTGTTTCCAACCCCTCTGCCATGGGCAAGGACACCTTTCACTGCACCAAGTTTCACAGGGCCCCATCCAGCCTGGCCTTGAACACTTCCAGGGATCCAGCATCCACAGCTTCTCTGGCCAACATGTCCCAGTACCTCACCAGCCTCACAGTAAAGAATTTCTTCATGATATCTAATATAAATCTGCCCTCCTCCAATTTAAAACCATTACCCTTTTTCTATCACTACAAACCCTTGCCAAAAATCCCTCTCCAGCTCTCTTGTAGAGCTCATAAATGCTGATGGTGAAATGAAAAGGGAATAGCAAACCCTCACCACAACACAGCTTTCAGGTGGAGAAAGCACAGCCACAGCCCCTCCTACTCCTCATAAAGCTGTCATATATTTTCACTAAAACATTGTTCTGAAAATGCACCAGTGCCCAGCTGAGCTGCTCCCCAGGCTCCCCTGTGTGCTGAGAAAGTCCCAGGTGACTTCAGTGGGACTCTGGGGATCTGTGTCCACAGGCCTCCCTCCCCTTTTCCAGCACAAGAGCCAGAAAAAGTGAATTTCTGTGTGACCATCCATTCAGTGCTGGCACTGCTCAGCAGATGGTGTGTTCCACACAGAGAGTAAGCAAAATTACTGCAGGGTGTTATACCCAGAGAGCTCCCCTGCAGCACTCATTTAAGGTCCCAGGCAAGAGGACACTCTTCTTTGAAAGGCTCTCTTTCTACAGGATGGAGAAGCAGGGCTCTTTCAAAGAGCAATTCAGAGCAGAAACCCAATTTAGGTGCCCTGATGTAGCCCTGAAAAAGCCACTTTCTTCCCATTGTTTCTAGGGGAAATCTAGGAACACACAGTTCCCAAATTAGACATGTATCAAAGGCACCAGAGTTACATCCATCCAATTAAAACAAGCATGGTTGGGTGCATTCCTGGGCACTGAGGCCAAGGCATGTTCAAGCCCATATCTCTGCTAGCAAATGGTCTCAGCCTCCAAAACCAGAGGCCTGCTGACCAGGAACACTCCCTGGAATGTTGGAAGGACCCATCTGGGCCCCAGACATGTTCCAGTGGAGTGTCAGCTTGCCTGGGGTGAAAGGTGCCAGACCCCGGGGCAGAGGAGTGCCTTCCACTGCCCTGGAATGCTTCTGGCCACATTTACAGTTTCTAGTTCAGATACTGCCCACAAATATCATCCTTTGCTAAGAGTTCACTGGTACAGGCCAAAAGCAAGAATGCTAATTGATTTTGTGGTCACAGGCCACCAGTCCCTAAATGCATTCAGTGCAAATGGGAAGGTGGGAAGGGGCTGCATGCACAGCAAAGCAGCACTGTGTCCTGTTTAAATAGGCACAGCAGGAAGGCAGGGAGTTCTGGCATTTGCAAACTTGAAGTAGTTTTGAAGGTGAAAATGTAAATTTTAAAAAAAGGTTAAATTCTGCTACAGTTTTGTTCCTGTCCTGCCTCACACTGGAGTTTCACATTGGAGAGATGTGAAAAATACTGTTTTCCCCACAACGTGGCAGGCTGCACTGTGCATTTATACCATCTTCTCACCCTGGATCCAAACATCTCTCTCTTCTCCTTTTGTTACTCTCAATTGCCTTTCTTATTTTTCCTTTCTCTTTCCTGTGCTCTGGAACTTGATCCCAAAGAGACAATGCTTCTAGAGGTGCTCCCACTCCAACATCACACAAGAAGTGACAACTACACACCTCCACCAGCACAGGGAATCCTTTACAGCCCCATCTCTAGGCTGACCCCATAATCCAACCATAAACTCAGTTTCAGATGCTCTTTAAAATTTTCTAGAGAAGTTCCTGCATCTTGGTGAGGACTCATCTGTCCAAAGGATACCTGCACTGCAGGGTGCTCAGAGAACCTCTCCCTCTCTGATGCACCCACACAAATGCTAGAAACTCGTAGTATGACTGGCAGCAGAAGTATATTGTCAAGGGGACTGATGCAATTAGCACCATTTAAGTGAGCAGCATACAGAATTAATTTGCACATGCTCCCACAGGGAATAAGTGGCACTCTGGGAACTATGAAAATAGCATCAGGCCTTGGCACTTCCAAGCTAATTTGCTTGTGTCTGCCCCTAAACAAACACAGAGACTGTGTGCCAAGGAGCTTGTCAGCAAACAGCACAAGGTTTTGAGGAAAGCAATTAGCAGCTGCTCTCCATCCAGACCAGGAGCTGATTGCTGCTCTGGGACAGGAGTCCACCTCCTTCTCTCATTTTGGGAAAGAGGTGAAGATTCACCATGCTAAGTGTCCTTGGCTGGAGTGAGCCACCAATTCTCCTGAGTGGCCAAGCATTGCCTTAGCAGATGAAGTGCCACGAGCATGTCTTCATGCTAATGGCCCATAAAATATTTAACAGGCTGACAGTGTGGAGTTGAACTGGAGCACACCCTCCAGCAGCCAGCAGCCACAGCAGCAAGCCCTGCCCCAGTGGCTGCTCTGTTGGCACAGATGGAACACATCACTCCTGATGCAGCTGCTGGGCTCTTTGGCACAATTTATGTGTACTCAGAGGCTGGAGAGGACAGGGTGCTGCAAGGCTAGAAGGGTTTCCTGCTTGGCCTTGTGTCCCAGGTGAAGAGCAAAGATCAGAGGTACAAAGGTGCTGCTCACCTGGCTGTGGGGAGACAAAGCCACCCCACCCACCAAAGTGAGGATGTCGAGAGTGCAAAAAGAAGAGATCAGCACAAAGGGCCCCTCTAGGGGTACAGGTGGAAATGAGCAGCCTGTGGATGGAACAGAAAGCACTCCAGGTAGATTGTCTCACCTGCCCACCATCTCACAGCCACAGAACTGCCAAGCATAAAAAATTACATCATTCTCTCTCCCCTTCTAACTCATTAAGGTTTAGAAAATAAAGTTTTTATATTCTTGGATTTTGCATCATTGGACATGGATCAGTTCCAATATTCACCTGTGTAATGAACAATGAGATTTCTATGGCGTGTAAGAAGACCCAAGGTAAAACATCTGTGCTTTACACTCCTTTAAAAACTTATAAAGATCAGTACCACACAAGCAAATGCTGGTTGTAGAAACAGGAGAAGCATTTCACAAACTCAAGCAGATCTCTCTTATTTTTTTTCTCCTGTGCTAAGTATTATGGAAGCAAAATTCTGCCAGCAGCAAATTTCACAACAGGGAGCTGGTAGCAGCAGTATCAAAAAATGCAAAATCTCTTACAGCAATGACTGATTTTAGGATGGACTCAAACGTTGTAAAATGCCATCAACATATGATGGGTGGGGTTTTTTATTTGTTTTTTTTAAATAGCAATTCTGTGTTAGTCCTGTAATTGAAACGACTGGGATGATTAAAAATAAACCTGGTGTGAAGCTCCGGTAGGTTGGTTCTCACTGAATAGGAACAATACAGAATTTCTGCTATAAAACCCCATCAATCTCACTTGCACTGGGCATTCACCAAAGGCACATTCCCCAGATGAGCCCAATGGAGCAGGGCAGCTACAGATCTGCTGAAGCCATCAGTTCCCACTGCTGGCTGGAGGGACAAGACAGTCTGTCCTTTATCCTCCCATGTGCCACAACACGGAGACAGGAGCATGGGCTCCCCTCATCTGAGCACTGCCAGAAAGATGAGATGCCAAGTCACAGTTTATAATTGATTTATTTTTTTAAAAAAAGCAAATCCTCAGCAGACCACAAATGTTATTTTATTTGTTAAATTTCTGTAAAAGCAATTACTTGTCCAGAATAATAATGAGAAATCCAAGTAAGGCATTCTGTTCCTTCACAGTAGTTCCAAAAGTGAATTAATTAGAAGTAACTTGTTTCAAAGCTCATGGCTTTTCAGCTGATCAATAAATATACACTAGCTGTTCTCAAATAACTTCCAAGAGAGAAATATAGCTCAAGGATGAGTTTAAGAGGTCTCTGACTGCCATTACTCTTCTGGTGTAATTATACAACTGCAAATTGAACAGTATCTTCTTCCTTGTGGGTATTTCTGGGGGCTACTGTAACTGTGGCTTTGGGACTCTGACCAGCAGCAGTATAAATATATCATAAGAGGAAAGCAAAGAAATTTCTGTTTAAATACAAGACATGACTCTGGCTAAGAGTTTTGTTTTGTTTTGTAAAGAATTGTAGCATTGCCTTTGCAAAATGGAGAGGGTTTAAGAAAAGTAAGTGACTTTAGTTTCCTCTTAGAAGAAGCCAGGTTAAAATCACACCCTGGCTGAAGGATGCTATTTTATGGATGCACCTCAGCAAACTCAGAATTTTGTCTGGTTGCTGTCCACATCCTGCTGAATTTGGCCTTTCCTGGGCAGGGCATGGAACTGGCCACACAGAGGCAGAAGGTGGTGGCAGGCATGTGCCAGCCCCAAGAGCAGCCAGAGAAAGCAGTGGGACACTTCTGTGGTGGTACAGCTCTTCAGAAGAGATCCTTTAAGAGGAAGACATCCATCTGATAATCTCCATGGGGTTAAACCTTGGGGACACCAATGGAAACAGCTTGAGGATGATTGATCATGTGGGAAAAAGGACTTGTCCAAGATCAGATGCCACCAAAAGCTGCTGGGTCTCAGAGCTTCCTCTCTGCCTTCCAGGATGCTACAGAGTCCATCAGGAAAAAGAAATTACTCAAAATGAGTGAAGGATGGCAGGAGCAAGCCCACTGTTCCCTTCTTTACCTCCAAAGGGTTTAAACAGACCATTGATATCTTCAAAGGTCTTAACAGATTTAGAGACTTTTAGGAGCCTGGGTTTTTCAGCTTTCAGACACTCAAAACCAGCCAGGTTGAAAGCACTGGGTTCACTTCTGACTTAAATTTTAAAAGATAACTTCAGTCCTGTATTGATTTTATCCAAACAGCTTGATTCACCTGCCAGTTCCAAACATGCCACAAGGCCCAAACTTTCTAAGGAGGTTTGCATAAGATCTGGGTGCTTCCTTCCATGGGCACTTCAGCAATCTCTCTTCGGAAGCCTAAAAGTAGCCAAAAGAAAAGCAACTTAACCAGAAATGATTTTGAGGGCATCTGCCCCCTCCACACTGTGCTAAACAAAGGATGTGGCAAGGGGAGCCTGGAAAGCAAGGATTTGTGAGCAATAAATAAGAGCAGGCACAACCAGGGCTATGTTACTCAAGCCAGGTGCACATAGTTCAAAGGCTGATTTCCCCAACAGGTTTCCCTGCTCAAAAATATCAACCACTCATTTTTAAGGAGGTCTAAGAAGATATTTTAGACAAGACAATTGTGCAAGAAGGGAAAAGGGAAAGAATCAAACCAAAGCACAAAAAAGAAAGGAGTCAAGAGGGAGAAAGCACATGGGTATCAATCAGCATCTATAGCCCTGCCACCTCTGAGTACTGAGATCTTCAATCCTCACTAAAACTTATCTGTGCCAGGAAAAAAACCATTTTTCAAGCCCTCTGCATTAATACAGGGCTGCCACACTGTGTGATACACCTGTGCTGTCTTATTCCTGTACCTGGAATCAAATTGTGCTGCTGTTGTGCCAGTCTGCCAGCAGCACAGCCCGAGCCTCCCCACAGACATGCCAGGATGAGTTAATGCTGTAAAACTTTCAGCTGCACAGCCACAAAAGGGACGTCCCAGCATGAGAGGATCTGTGTTTCCAGAGCACCTGCCCAGTGGTACCTGTCCCCACTGTCCCTCTCCAGAGAGCTGAGCACACTGACTCTCCAAAGGGGAACATGGTTTGCACTGATTTTTTAAAACATACTAGGTAATTGATATTTTGAACCAAAACCAGAAGTTCTCCACTTCAAAAAAACCCAAGTTTAAAATAAAGCATTTTAATAGCTTCAAAGATTTTTCCCAATCCTCCAGTATCAAAAACTCATCTAAATTGGTTTTGCCCAGAAGTTTTGATCTTGATAAATTAGTGTTTTCCCTATGACAGGCATTTAATTAAGAGATCCCAAATCAATTCTGAGAGGTTTCTTTTCCTACAAAACACGGTATCTGCTAGCCCATGCACCTAGGGGTATGTGGTGTGGGAGTGGGATAATTTTACCTGCTGTCAGCTAGGAATGAGAGATTTGGAATTGAGATTTCAATCTGAAATAAAATGAAATTGCAGGCAGAAGTACAATGTATTAGCTCAAGAGATTATGATGATTTCTGGAGGACAACATTCAGCATGGTGCTCATTCTGCATGCTCCTCTCACACCTGAGAAGGAAAGGGGTTTCAGAAAATCCTTGTGGCCTCAGGAAAGGAGAGTTACTGTATTGTATCAAATGCCTCAGCAGCAGCTCAGCAAGCTTTCTGTAGTAAAACTGATCCCCACAAAGTGTTTTCGCAAGGTCACTAAACATTTTAAAGCATGTCCAACAAGCTTGGGGTTTTAAAATTTTTCTTTATTTACACATCCCTAAATTTTTCCATGGATCTCTGAAACCCACCTTTCAAATTTAGGCCAAAGACCAATTCATTTCTTTCCTCTTGGAGGTTTTTTTTCCCCTCTCTAAGTGATGCTTTTGCAGAGGATATGCTGGGAATTTCTGCATCAGGTGGGGCTGCACAGATGGGAAGTGGAATTTCACAGTCACTTGGTGTGGGGATCCACAAGGATTCTCTCCAGCACAGCACTTTGGGGGTTTCACCTTTGTTCAGTGCTGAAGTGAAGATGCTCTCATTGCACCAGAGACACACAGGCACTGAGAACCAGCCAGACTCTACTCCTTTAATATTTTTTTAACCCTGTTCCATAGAAGAACTGAATCAGAGAATCATTAAGATGGTTAAAGAACTCCAAGATCATTGACTCCAACATTTTAACCACCATGTCCATTAAACCATATCACAGAGTCCACTCAATTTTTTTTTTTTAATTTACAGGAATGGTGACTCCACAACATCCATCCCTGGGAAGTCTGTTCCAATTCTTAAACAGTCAGTGGATAATGTTTTCCTAATATCCAACCTATTTTCTTAGGTAATCCTCCCCCTTTCTGCATTGGTAGAAAGGTAGATTATAACCTGTATGGTTGATGACTCAAAAAGTAATTCTTGGAGCTTTTTAACAGTTATTTCCCAGGCTTTATAAGGGAGTGTGTTGGGCACAAAGCAAAATAAAATCTGGGCCAGAGCTTGGTTGGGATATCCAATGTGTCTCTGCAGAGAGAGAGAGAACAGCCAGGAGGGCTCACAAACACCCAGTAAAGGACAGAGCAACCAGCTCTGGTTTTTAATCAAGGAGAAATAGAGAAAATCAACCCTGCAGGGTCATTTCCAGGTGCCCATAAGATCCAGAGGCAATGGAGAAAGTGTGGGTGCGTGCTCCAGAGGAGTTAGACATCTGTGCAACTCCTGAGCTACCAGAGCTGTTATTTCACCTGGATCACAGATTCTGCCCCTCAGGGAAGATGGAAAACTGACATTTCAGCTTTACTTCCTGGGGGAGTTGCCTATCCAACAAGGTTTGTCTTGCAGTTATATGTTATCCATGCAGAGGGAGAACTGGAAGAGGAGCTAATGTTATCATAGGAACTGGAATCCTGAGGAAGTTCCCAGCTGCCTTTTGCAGGTGGGATTCTTCCCCTCATAAAGAGAGCCTTGAGCCTTTAAGTAAACGTGGTGAAGGCTTGTGGAAGTTTATCTGACATGGCTTGCTGAGGTACTGACTCTGGGAGTGGATATTGTAGGGGGTGACCTGAAGAAGAAATTGTTTCTAGGTGAGGATCAGGGGAGAAAGAGTTTTTGCTTGCAGAACTGTGTCATGGCACATGCTGGGCTGGGACTTTCTGTGTGAAGGAGGGAGCAGTGAACTCTGCTGCAAGAAAACAGCTAGACACATTAAAGCTTTTCATTAGCAATTTCTGATAAGATTATAAATATTCTGTATAATTGCCAGTCCAAAATCCTGAAGTGGCAAGACTGCAAGGTCATTATAAAAATTATGCAGAACACACATGAAAGGGGAAAGCAGAAGATAGAAAAACAGAGCTGGGGAAGTAAATCCATTTCTTAAAAAAACCTTTTAATAACTCCAAAACACACTGCACAAGTCCCAGTGTGAACCAGTTGGCCCCTTGCCACCTTCTCCTCTGGGGCAGTGGAAATGGGATCCATCAGCCCAGCAAATCCCGCCGGTGAACAAAGGCCCCACTGCCAGGATCTGCTGGCACCGGTGCCATTCCCACGCATCGCCCCCATCCCCTCCAGGGAGCAGGGCTGCCTTTGACACTTCTAGCCCCAGTGTCCCTGCCTGGCACCAGCACCCCAAGCTTTGTCCTTTTCCCCTCCCTATTTCCCCCTGGGTCTTTGGGAGCCCTGGGCTGCCTGAGCCATCCAGGGGGTTCCCTTGCACACTGAGCCGACCTCATTGTGCTCTGCCCCAGTGAGCACAACTAATAACCGCAGTTTGCCTCCTTTAATTGAGGCTCTGAATAACTGGGAGCAAGTGTCCCCCCCTCCAACAAAGGCAGAGCTCCCCTCGCCGCGGAGCGCAGCTGCCGCTCTGCGCTGGGATGCCACAAAAGCCGAGCTATTCTGCATGGAAAGCAGCTACCACAAAACCCTGCCATGAGCAAATGGGGGCCAGCTAAATTCCAGGAAAGTCCCCACGGCAGAGAGCATGTCCAGCCCTCCGTGCCCCACGCTTGCTGAGCACCAGAAGCTTGGTGAAATTATTCTGCTCTGCGACAGGTTTTTCTAAGGGGCTGCGGAAGCCCAGAGGCATGACATACATGCCGGCGATGAAAATTACCATGGAGGGTGTTTTTCAGCTCAGAATACAAAACAGATTGGCTTTTCTGCAGGCACTGGTAAGAAAAATACTAATTAGTACAAAGTATGGTGTTAGGCCAACTCTCTTGCTTAGTTGCTCATTCATTAAAGTGAAATCAATCTGGTTTTAGATCAATGTAAATGAGTGAGGAATGTAGCTGGCTGTTTTGTTTTGTGTGCGCCCATTTGCTGCTGTTGCTGATCACAAAGAAACAAAGCTAAAAGCACAGCACAGGACACCTCAAAGCCAGCTCTATCCCTGATGACCAAGGCCTGCTATCAAACAAATGTGTCCTGCTACAGCTGCGACAAACCAACCCCCAAAACTCAATCTGAGGATGTGAAGCCATTCAGGTGAACAGAGATAAATCCAGATAAATCACACAGAAGTAAAAGCAGAAAGCAGGAAAGGAGGCTGTCTCAAGTTCTCTATGTGGAGAGGTCAAGGACAGCCTTGTCTTGGTAAGCAGAGAGAAACCTTCACATAATACAAGAAATCTGAAGAGGAACCCTTTACATGAGCAGGTAGTGACAGGCCAAGGGGAGAAGGCTTCAAACTGAAATTTAGATTAGATATGAGGATTAGGAAGAAACTTTTTATTATAAAGGTGATGAGGCATTAGTACAGGCTGCCCAGAAAACCTGTGGCCGCCCCATCCCTGGAAGTGTTCAAGGCCAGGTGGGATGGGGCTTCGAGCCACCTGATTGACTCAAAGGTGTCTCTGGCCCTAGCAGGGGGTTAGAACTAGATGATCTTATAATTTCCCCTCCAACCCAAAGAATTCCGTGATTCTCTGACTCTGTGATCACATTCTTGGCTTTGGCTATGAGGTCAGAACTTATTTCACAGAGCTTCTCATCCCAGCAACATCTCAGATGAGATTTCATAGGTCACTGTACCAAACCCCAAATTCACTCAGGAAAAAAAAACACCATGAAGAATGTGATTTGCCTAAGAACTACTTACAAACCTGACAGCTGTGCCACTACACAAAAACTGGCAACAGCATTTATGACCAGCTGAGGAAACTCCCACCCACCCCAAAGTAGTGTAGTATGGACCAATGCTTCCCCATTCAAACATCCTGTCTGCTTTACAATGCTCAGCACTTCCACATCTCTATACAAACCAAACTCATTCTTTGGCCAGGAGGGCAGGAAGGCAGAGCCAAAGTATGCTCCCTACTCCCATCCACCCAAAACTGGGATGCCACATTCCCACTGCCCATTAGGGAAAGGCTCCTGGCCTGGGACTCTGCTATTCCCTGAACCATGTCAGGTCATTGTTCAGAAAGAGCTCATTAGCACAGAGTGAACCCATCCCTCCGAGTGTCCCATGGGCTGTGGAGGGACAGTGCCAGCGCCCAGGACTTTTACTGGCAGTGGTGTGGCTTCCAAGGGCCTGTGCTGACACAGGACATCCCTCTGGGTGGCATTTCTCCGGGCTGCACTGTGTGTGCACATGAAGAGTCGGGCCCTCCATCACTGCTGCTCAGCACAAGCATCCACAGAGATAGTTGGGGTGTTCAAAGGGGCTCCCTCCATCCCAGAGCTCACATGGACATACCCAGAACCAGCAGATATTTGGTGGAGTTACTCAAGTATTGATTACAGAGTTGCTGGAGCATGTCCAAAGAAGCTGGGGAAGGGTCTGGAGCACAAGTCTGATAAAAAAGCAGCTGAGGGAGCTGGGGTGTTCAGCCTGGAGAAAAGGAGGCTCAGGGAGATCTTATCACTGTCTACAACTCCCTGAAAGGAGGCTGTAGCCAGGTGGGGGTGGACCTCTTCTCCCAAGTAACAAGGAAAGAGGACAAGAGGAAATGGGCTCAAGTTGCACCAGGGATTGGATAGTCTGAACAAATTCTTCACTGAAGGGGTGGTCAAGCATTGGAACAAGCTGCCAAGGGAAATGGTGCAATCATCATCCCTGGAAGCACACAAAAATGTGTAGGTGTGGCACAGAGGGACAAGGTCTGGTGGTGGCTGTGGCAGTGATAGGTTAAGAGTTGAACTCAATGATCTCAGGGGGTCTTTTCTCACTTTAATAACTTTGTGATTCCATGACAACAGCGGAGCACAAAGGAGACGAGAATGTACCAGTGGTCACTCGTAACACTGATGGTTTCAGCTCCACAGATGTTGCCTTAAGCTGCCTTAAACTCATAGTGGTGGCCAGAATGCCTTCCATGAGACAGTGACTCCACCTTAAAAAGGCCCTCACAGGTGCATTCTTTGGGCAGGACATGTTTTTATACAGTGTGCAGAAAGAAGGAATTCTCACATGAGCCAAGAAGTAAGACAAAGAAACCCTGAGCCCTTTTAATAGTTAGACTTGATCCATCTTGGATCTGTTTCTTCCCAGCCCTTCACAAGCCATCACATCATTAGCTTCTCAAAGAACTGACTGTCTCCATAATGATCCAAGGCCAGCTTCTCTTGAATTGCTCCCCCACTGCCTCTCTGGGAAGCAGAGGGGTTGGGGAGAGTGACACAGACCTGGTGTTCCTGCTGGGAAATTGAAAACTTGTTCCCTGCAGTGATCACCACCATCAGTGTCTGACCCCTTTCCCTGGAAAGTGTTGGATATGTGGTGTTGTTTTCTGTGCCCATAACTGACTCGGGATTAGTTACTGAGAAACAGCTTGGCAGCCTTCCAGGCCACCACATAGGAAAATCACTCTATTGCCTTATGGCCAGACAAAGTTTACAGTTTGTCTCTAATCACCTCCATTAGAGCACAGTTTGCCTTCTAATCAAAGGCCACATTTGCCATTTTATTTTTCTTCCCATCTTCCACCCATGCCAGGACCAAGATGCTGCAAACATTCGTGTATATGTAGACACTTAGAGATTAAAATATCCTTCCTCCAAGGTCTGAAAGCTCAGTCTAACAGAGAGGTTCTGGTGGGTTTTCTGCTGGGAGAGAGCACAAGGAAAATATATTGGTGATCTCTCAACAAAGCTTGCTTTCCATCTGTCTGCCAGACTCACAAATTTTTCATCTACAGAAAACTATAACCAGCGTCAAGGCCTCTTGCACACGACATCAGACATCTCATATTCCACAGCAATATCTGCTCTTTTGGAAAATAATCTTTCCTTTCTCAGAAGAAAATGCTGTTAAAGACAGCAGTTTGAGGTCGAGATGAACAAGACCTCATCTCTTAAAAAGGCATCAGCCTGCATTTTAAAGAAGCCAGAGCACACTCTACCAGCCCCATAGGTGATCTTTTTTCAGGCATTAACTATGCTCAGTTAGAAAAAAATGAATCTTGCACATCCCTTAAGAAGCAGCTTCTAGTTTCCACTTTTGTCTTGCTGATGGGATTCAGACAATCAGTGCAACAAATTTTAACACTGATGATGTGCCCTCTATTTCCATGTTTCCATACTTTCCAAAGGCAAGATGAGTACTGATGGTTGTATCTCATCATATTTTCTTCCACACATGGTTTGGGAATTTTGATCATTACCACTGTCAGAATTTATTATGACATAAATTTTCATAGTCGGTGCAGGGTTATGTACAGGTCCAAATAAAAGAGTAATTTAAAGATAAGATTCAGTGTCATGGTTCTCTTGACATCTTGCACAAATACTGAGCAAGCCAAGCTTCCATCACTCACCTGCCCAGACAAAAATAAAGCTGCACCTGTACATCCAATCTATTAATTGCATTAACCTCTTTATATATGTAGATAGGACATCAGCCAGTGGGAGCAAGTCCAGAGGAAGCCACCAAATTGATTGGAAGGATGGAACATCTCTCCTATGCAGAAAGGTGGAGAGAATTTCGATTTTTCAGGAGGTAAAGAGAAAGCTTTGGGGTGACCTGACTGCAGCCTTCCAACAACTGAGAGATGGACAAAGACTTTTTACAAGAACCTTGAGTGACAGAACAAGGGGGAATGGCTTCAAACTGAAAGACAGTAGGTTAGGTTAGATATTAGAAAAATTATTTTTTTACTCAAAAGGTGGTGAAGCCCTGGGACTGACCAGAGAGGTTTTGGATGCCCCATCCCTCTCAGAGTTCAAGGCCAGGCTAGATGGAGCTCCAAGAACCTGATCCAGTGAAAGGTATCCTTGTCCACAGCAGGAAGTTGGAAATAGATGATCTTTAATGTCCCTTCCAATCATTCTATATTTGTATAATAAACTTTTAAATGTAATTGCTTCTGAGTTAATGTTGCCATGGTGTACCCTACTAGAACCACACCTGAGCTGACCCATTTTAACCCAGAGAGGATCCAACAGCTGGAATTCATCACATTATTTCTCACCTTCATTAAAAGAGCTGCCATAGCAGAATGAGTCAATGCAGCAGGGAAGGTTAAATGCTGCTTGGCAGACTCACAGGGGAGTAAGCACTATACTGTTTTCCTTGGTGAAAGTCAACATTAAACAATTCTTCACGCTATCACCCTAGCAGAGCTCCTCCTCACCTACAATCCCAGAAGCGTAGGGAGAATCAAATCCAGCATGCAGCCTGGAATTCCAGATGAAAGTAAAATTAAAAGCTCAGCCCAAGAGCAGGAAAACACACAGGCAATGTTTTCTCTATATGGCTTCAGCTGCTCTTTCATGGGTCCCACCAACCCAAGGAAAATCACCAACATGTCAAAAAAAAAAAAAACCCCAAACTACCAAAACCCCAAAAAAACTACAGAAATTACTATATGAGTATAGATTCATTGCAGATATATGTCTTTACTGTCCACTTTCCCATTCAAAATTATATAATTAAACATGTACTGATTTAATGAAAACTCAGTCTGTGCTATTCTGAAATTAGGACATTTACCTCCCCCCGTGGGAGCACAGATCCACCCAGCATGAATAGCATGTTTATCCTCCCCTGTGGTTTCCATTCCCTAGATTTTAGTTGTGTTAACTGAGAGAAAATCACTCCATTCATGTCCAGTGATATATATGGATGTGTGTGCATACACATACATCAAAAAAAAAAAAAAAAAAAGGTGGATGCTTTAAAAAGAACTGAGTCCAAAAGAGAAGAAAATAAAGGATGTCTGTACTCCAAAAGAGGCTTATTTAAAGGATAGATTGTGGGGGATGCTGGAATCCATGGACATTGTCATCAGTGACCATTCTTCACCAGAAATCCACAAAAAGAAGAGCAGCCAGCCCCTTCCACTTAGTGACTTGATCAGCACTTCATCCCCTGCTCAGTCTGAACCCACATCCACCCCCCACATCAGAAAAGTCACACTCCCCTGGGACAAAGCAGATGGAGGGGAGGGGGCCCTTGGTGCCTTCAGTCCCCTGTGTTCTGGTGATAGCAGGTTACTTGGGAGCTTATTCTGTAATGAGGGGTGCTGGGGCAAGAGAAAGCACAGACAAAACAACCTCTGTGCCTATGAACTTGCTGACATCAATTTACTTCCTCCCCTTGGCATTTCTCCCTCTCACCCCACCGCAGAGTTACGGGTAGAAAACACTTTTCCTGACAAGCTGTTCTTCTCCTGCGCATTTTGTGGTGAAGGGGAGACAATTATTGAGAGGAAAAAAGGAAAGAACAGCAGATGAAAGGGTCAGCCTTGCACAATTACAGCCTCAAGTGCTCCTGCACCGTTCCTGAGCTGCAGCAGCGCAGCCTCAGCCTGGCCCCACGCTGGAGGTGCCTGTCGGGGAGCGGTGGAACACACATGAGCAGAAACACCATCCAGAACCCTGCAGGGCCAGGCCAGGTCCATCCTGAGAGCTGGGCTGTGCTGAGCACAGGAAAAAGGTGTAGGGACACCCCCAAACCCCCCCTGCCCCCAGGTAAAACCTCTGCATACAGCC
This sequence comes from Fringilla coelebs, assembly GCF_963513975.1. Taxonomy (NCBI): domain Eukaryota; kingdom Metazoa; phylum Chordata; class Aves; order Passeriformes; family Fringillidae; genus Fringilla; species Fringilla coelebs. The sequence continues at coordinate 5,733,079 of NC_140028.1, read as the reverse complement.
AGCAGTGAGGAACCCTCTGCTGGGAGTTTCTGCAGTTGCCTCGCATGCCTTCCCTGCTGGGAGGACAGGAATGCTTCCAGGACTGAGGGTTGGATCTCTGTGACCCAATGGGCATCTTCAGCAGGCTTGAGTGCATCAAACCTCTCATGGAAAATCTTCAGAGCACCCCACAAGGAGAGGATTTGCACCACGTGTAAATCTGTTCAGCCAAGGTTTATTTCTGGGGTCTTTTTGTGCCCTGCTGTGTAAGCTTAAGAAGACCATTGGATCCACTGGAAATAACTCAGAGTGTATGCAAATAGCTGTACAAAGTCGTGACAAACCAGTCTAATACTTTCTCATATATTTGGTTAATTAAACATTTATTATCTTGCACACTACTAGTTTGTGGAAAATGATGAGCAGTAATATATTTCTGAGCACAAATACAGAGGAGTGAAACTAGTCTATGCTCCAAAATAGAAATGAATGCTTTAGCTATAAGACCAACTAAAGAAGCTTAAAAAAAAAAAAAAAAAAGAAAAGAAAAAACATTCTCTAGGATCTGAACAAGGAAGAATTTTCTTGACCCTGTGAGAGTGAGAGATATTTTTCAACATTTCAGTAGCACCTAACATTTTATGGTCAATGAATGTCCCCACAGAAATCAAAGCAAAAAGCTGAGACTCTTTTCGATATTACAGGCCCCCTAAAGCAAATAAAAATATTGACCTCCAAAGCCAAATTACTTATAATCAACTCAAAAATAGTTTGCAGAGGTGAATGTGGTGGGAGGGTGTAGCAACCCATCCACTAATTCCATTTATTTAGAGTTCCTATTCTGCTTTCTTGTGCTGTCAGCAAGCACACAGGACAGTATTTTTAACTAAATAATAGTATGCAAAAGGATTTACGATGAAAAAACATCCCACCCACTGGGATAAACTCCTAATTATAGATGATAAAAATCCTTGATTCTGAGCCAGTCATACATTAAAGACATTCCTGTGTACCATCTTACACTGTGTGAAGCCACAGTGTCTTACAGCTTGTAAAGCTGTGAGCACGTAAATACTCAGCTGGTGATAAATAAATTATAAATATAATATTAGCCCAGGAAATTAATTCTTCATGATATTATTAAGGTCACTACAAAGAACAGTTTATCAGGCAGGTAAATTAGGCAGGCATCTGCTTCTATGCTTGCTAATAGAAATCAGAACAGCCAGTGTAAATTATGTTGAATTTTGAAAGATTTGCAGCTCTGTAAATGTTACACTTGTCCTTAAACAACTTTGTTAAAAATCAACATGCATGATTCACTATTCCAGCACAGAGCTCTGATAGCTGGGAGGAATAGTTAGCAGATACATCCCTGAATAAACTAACACAGTAAATTTTCCAATACATTTTGTTTTATTTCGTGAGTATTACACACTCACAATTCAAATAAGACTCCTATCCTATTCATTACAAGCAAGAGTAATGAAGATTTCCTTCTATTTTGATACTCTCTTGCCCTTTTCAGTAGAGCCATGAGCTCCAATAGATGCACAGGTGTAGAAGTGGGGTCATTTCTCTGCAGTGGGAGTGGTGATTGAAGATTGTCAATAAACTCGACTAGGGAAGGAACATTATGGCCAACATCTGCCCCCTTGCAAAACTTTTGGGGCTGGACACTGCCAAAATATATAGGGAAATATGGTGTCAGGAACTGAAAAAAAAAAAAAGGACATCCAGTTTCCCAGTCTAGACACCCAATGACCTTTGGTCACCAAAAGTGACCTTTCCAAAGTCCCTGATCAGCGTGCTGCACCAGAGAGCACGGAGACTTTCAGGAATCTCTGACTCAAAGACTGCTCTGGATCATTTCAGTCCCTGAGGGATTGTTAGTCCTGAGCACATCCTTTCTCTAACATGATCCTTTTTATATGTGTTATGTTTATATACAAGTCAAAATATTTGAGACAAGGCATGCTGTTACTCCATCAGACAAGCCCTGCTCAACAATACTAAAAACATCTCTACATTTTCAGTGCTGTGTTCAGTAGAAATGTAAAACATATCTCCATAACAGCCTCTGTGAAAAAAATTAACTAGATCCCAGCCAAAACCAGCCAAACTCTACTGCAGAGGTGCCATTATATGGGCACTTCTGCAAAAGGTACTCAGAGTGAAAGTTGGAATAAATCATGGAGTCAGAGAATGGTTTGGTTTGGAAGGAACTTAAATGATCATTCAGCTTCAAACCTGCCATGGGCAGGGACGCCTTCTGCTACACCAGTTCCTGGTCCCTTGGAACTTGTTCCACTGCCTCACCACCCTCAAAATATTTCTTCCTACTATCTAATCCAGATTTAATCTTTTTCAGTTTAAAGCCATTTCTGTTTTTTTCTACCAGATAATAATCAGATAAGAAAGATTGTTTAATTACCATAACCCATACTCAGAACTCCACTGGCTCAAAGTCAGCTTTTCAAAGCCATTCATAGCAGGATGAATTTATCACAGCAGTTCTCCCACTGGGTTTGTTCACCAGGTCCTCCAAGTGAATTTTTAGCTTATCTCTATGGGAAGACAACCAGGATGCACCAGCAACATGGGTTTGGTTTACATTCAAGCTGGTCTGAGCTGGCATCCTTCCCATTTTTGTTCCAGTAAAGTACAGTCTGGTTTGGGGTCTGACTTTGTTACAGTGAGAACTGGAAAGATCATTAAGCACGAGTGGATTCACTCTTCAATTAACAACAACAACAACAAAGCCATTAGCAACAAAGGTATCTTTCAATAATAGCAATTTAAAAAGCTGTCTCTGTTACTCTTAATTGTATTGCAGCCATTTTTTTGTTTTTTAAAGCATTATCTCCTTGCTATAAATGACTCAACAGACTGCAGCAGGTAATATCACAGCACAGTTAAGATCAAGGACCAATTTATCACAAGATTTAGGCAGAAGCCACTGATGAGGGAGAGGGAACCATTCTTCTCACAGGAGGAGACCCTTAGGGATTAAATACATTTGGCAGTACAGTGTTTGACCCTAAACATGTGGTAATACTTGGTAACAGCTCTCTAAACTGACATTGTCTCCTTCAACTGCACAACCTCTGCAGGATCAGGGAGCTGGGTGAGAATTGCAGCATGCCCAACTCAGCTTGCAACACTGGCCTGAATATCCATCAGTAATATAAATTCCAGCAGACTGAATTGACTGGCATCAGGAAACAAATGTTATTGTATTCCCAGAACATGGCAGTGAAAGGTTCAACTCTTTTGCTGTTGGCTGTCAAAGTGAAGAATCCAATGAGAAAGTTATATAAGCTCTCTCAAAAGTGAGTGAAAAGAAAGAGGCACTCAGAGGTTGAATCATGTCACCTGTCTCAAACAGTCATCCTCAAGGAGATGAAACATTCTCTTGAGATGTCTGTTCCTTTCCACTGACTATCAAAAGTGCATGGACAAAGAACTTTCAGGCTGCTGCAGTAGGATGATATGAATCCTACCAAAGATACCTGAATATCAAGATGCAAAATTGTTTAATTCTATTTATGGTTTTCAGTTCTGATCCAATCTCAGTCTTCAGCTCAGGAACACCCTTTGATCTAAGCCATTAATTTGCCACAAAGCTTTAGCACTACTGAATAAAATTCTGCTGCACCATCCCACCTGTGTCTTATTAGTGTTGCAGCCTCTGACAGAGCTGTTGCATCTTCAGTGCCCAATCAGAGAGATTTTTACAGTAGATTTAGAACTAATATGTAGATAGAACTAATATATGCTTTCCATCTTGCTGTAAAACCCTGGAGGAACAAAGCACAGTGATTCCTATGGTAGGGTAGCTAAATGAAGTCTCACCCAGGGGTGGTGGATTGGGTTGATTTTGTGTAGTCTGAAGTAAGAAAGTCCTGTATTTCATCCTCCCTAGAGCTTTAACATGTTATAGCTTCATCTACCTCACTGTGAAAAAAGATTGATACTTCAGGCTGAAAGGACACGGGTTTCTTTTTCAGAGTTTATACATATAGAAACAAACATATGTCTTATGCACATACCCAAACATATATGCATACATGTGCATTTTATATATAAATTCCTTTGTTTCCTAGAGTACAGATGAAGTTATAGCCAAACTGACTAGTCCATAAGGAAATTAATGGAGTATGGGAATCTGATGCCCCATGACCCTGCTGTTCAACAGACAAGGACAGCAAGTGACAAAAATCACCTTATCCAACAGAGCTGCCTCACTTGAAAGGTACCTTCCCTACTTCTGGCCAGGATTAGCAGCAGTACTCACAGTTCCCAAAGCATACAGCCTGCCAAAAACCATTTTATGCAGAACTTAGAACTATTCTTCACCATTTTAAAGTACACAAATACAGCAGAGCTTGCAACAATTTCTTAATTGCATTTTAAAGAACTTAATTAGCACTTTATCAAAAAAGCAGTTCTCCAAGGTGTCAGAGCACTCCCACTGCTTTTGTTTTGCATCATAAACAAGCTTACTGATTTGAAAAGGAGTTTGGTATTTGGGTATAACTTGTAGGGAACTTGATGGGATTGAATCACTAACCCTACAATTTACTAACAAAAATAGCCCACCAGTTAAACCACACTGCAGCTCTACCACTGAGCAAGAAATATTCTCAACAGACTGGTACGTTAGAATTCAATTCTGTTTGTTGGCTTAGTTTATTTAAAGAAAAAAGAAAAAAAAAGTTGAAATTCAGTGGCATTTACAAACTTCCACAGGAAAAATGACACACCACTTCATATTGCCAAAGGATAAGAAAGGAAATCATTCCATCACTTGAGTTTGAACTCTAGTAATAACATGAATCTCTCTGTTGCAGAGACACCATGCAAGGTTTCAAGGATTACAGGGATCACAGATCTGTTCAGCCAATGCCCCATCCCTGGAAGTGCTCAAGGCCAGGCTGGATGGAGTGCTGAGCAACCTGGTCTAGTGGGAGGTGTCCTTGTCCATGACAAGGGGATTGGAATGAGATGATGCCTTCCAACCCAGGCCATTCTGTGATTTTATGATCTACCTACAGCTTCAAAATGAGCCATTAAAACTTAAATGCCCAGCCTTGCTTTGCTCACAGAAATAAATAACACAGGCTTCTAGAGACAGACCAGCTGAACACAGAACTGGAAGTAATGGTTTCATCCCAGATCTTAAAAATAGGTGGTCCTGCCCATTTTGTTCCAGGTGTTAATGTGACAGCTTATCCAGCTTTGAACACAGTTTTGTGTTATAGTTTGTCTTATAGTTCTGTTCTGCCTGTGAAATTGTTTCCAAAATCATTTCAATTATCAGGGGATGCACTTGATTCAACACCTTGAAAGGTCACAAATTTTCTGGTTAATCTATTTGAAGAGAAAGATGAGTTTTTGTGCCAAACCTTTTCCCAGGTGACACAGGCAGCCCATTTCCAACAAACATTTCATCCTCCAATGAAATCCAGTTCCTGCCATGGCACCTCCAGACTCCCTCATCAGGCTGAATCACAGGATCTGCAGCTCCCATTGCAGTTTCTGCTCACAAGACTTTGAGGCTGGAATTTATGGAGCCAGAAGCAAAAGAAAAAAAAAAAAAACCCAACCCTGAGAGCCCAAGCTCACCACTGCTATAGTGGGTTTACAGAAATATTCATTTTATAAGGGTCTGGGAATTTCAGGAGACCCACTGGGTTTTAGAAGTATAAAATCCTATGACTTTATTACATTGCATGCTCTGATTCACCCTTTTCTATAATTTTTCATAAATTCTACCAGGTTCATCAGAAGAACTGGGAATAAATCTCCATAGCACCTCCCCAGACTTTCCCTATCCTAAAAAGAACTACATCCCCAAATCAAGGGAGAGCAGGGAAAATCTTTAATTTGCAGGTGCACCTAACCACAGCAGGCAATGGTCTATTCCATTTATATGTTGTGCTGGGAGTTGCCATTAGATTTTGATGTGAATAGTCACATAAAGCATAAAATTAACCACAGAGCCAGCTTAGAACACTAAGCCTTTAAGTAACTGGTGTCCTTTCAGTGTGAGGTCAGTTTAGGGGTTGTAAATGAAGGAGGAAGAAAGGCCTGACTGTAAAATCTGCTGAAATTTAAAGTATTTAAGATTTGTGAAGGCCACATGCCAAGGGTTTTCTCCTCATTGCTTTGTTTTTCTTGGACAGAAAAGCCTGTAACTAAACCTAAAACCTCAGAGGTTTTTGAGTGCCTTGCCCAAGTCTCCTGCTGAGCATCTGGCCATCTTCAGGTTATTCTTTCTGCTGAGCATTCCTCAGCACTGCCTCAGAGAGGACTCCCCAAGAGAGACAGTGCTGCCCCAAGGATGAGCTGTCTCTTTTACCCCATCATTTGGGCTCCACTGGAGCAGACAGAAAGTCTCCTTCTGACTGCAGCTGGAGAAGTGCTGGGCTCCACAGCTGAATATTGAAAGTGCTGAGCATCCACAGCTCCTGCAAAATCAATGTGGGCTGCAGACAAGCTTGAAAAACAAGATACTTCCAGCATATAAGAATATGTTCCAGCTTTTTGCCTGTTCCTATTTCTGTATTTCTCCTTCACTTCTACATTATTTAGAAATGGCTTCCATAGTCACCACATTCCCCCCTTTTTTTTCCTCCAAGCAGCACATTATTTTTTCATAGGGCTTTGAGACCCATGCCTCTCCTGATTGCCTCAATATTTCTTTCTAAATCTGGGACTTACTTTAATCTGAGTCTTTGTCTTTACAATTACTTTTACTGTACATCAAACATTGTTCAGAGAGCTTTTTTGTCTGAAATGCAAGAAAACCTATTACAATTTAGGGGAGATGTTATCATCCAGACAGACTTTGTGATTTCAGACAAGATGTTGTTGGCAGTCCAGAGATTCACTGTTTTACATAAAGTGATTGCCTGTGGTTTATGATGCTGCTATTTGTCTGTAACTGCTAAAGATAGAAGCTAGAGATAAGAAAGGCAAGTGCAAAAGGTTTAATTGATCTCATTTTATTATATTCCTATCTTCAGAGTCCCATAATTTTCCAACTGGTCTGTATGGAGTTGCAGGTATGGAACAGACTCCTTTTCTCACAAACTGCATCAAAGAAAAGAAATAAAACCATTTTCTGTCACAGACTTATTTCTAAAACTCTGAATTTTGGATGACTTTTGGATTCATCTCTTTTCTCCTTCAGTAAAACGAAGAAATCAGGCCACAGATGCTGAAATACCCTCATCACCTGAAGGCAATGTCTAAGACATTGCTTTTTCCAACATACAAGGGAATGAAAATAAATCAATAAATCACTCTCTGAAACTCTAACAGGGCTAACATCCATTCTGGAGGAGAAAAGCTACCCAAGTGCACAGAAATATCAAAGTGCTGCCTGGAGGCACTGACAGACAGTCTGTGTCTAAGTGAAGGTGGTGGCAGCTTGCTCATCCCTCCCACCAACAGCCCCCAGCAAGATGCTCCCAGCCAGACACAGCCTGTCTGGGGAGGAGAGCTCTGCCATCCCTCCCTGAACCAACAGGAGCTGAGGCAGCAGTAAAACAGCAACAGTTGTGTGTACTGGAAAGCCTCTCTAAGGAAAATGGGACAGGATCCTGAAGAGATCCATCTGCAGTGCGATATTTTTGTTAGGCAAGATGTTTATTCAAGGCAAGCAAGTTGTGCTGAAGCCTAGAAGTGGAGTTTGAATGGGTAAAACCCACCCAGAAATCCACTTTATGCACAGCATAAACCAGAGTGCAGCAGATCACAGGCTCAGGTCTGCTTTGGGAGCACACAAAGGATTTTTTTGTTTTCTGAAGTCCTTAACTAAAGTTCATCAAGCTGATATGAGCTATCACTGTACCAAAGGACACAATCCAGGACTTCTGCTCCTATTAGCTGCTCTCACCTGGGGCCAATTCCTCCCCTGGGTCAGCATGGTGAAATAAATCAGAGTAAAAAGTAATCTGGGAAAGGAAACAAAAATATTCATTGGCTTCCTGCTATAGTTCATGGTGGGGCCACATAGATGCATCTGCTGGCAGATGGGAGAAGGAAGTTGGGAAGAATAAGATTTTCTTTTTTAGAAGTGGGGCTGGTCATAAACAGCACTGTTGTAATTCACAGAACAAGCCTATTCATTTCAGAGCCCCAAGCAAAATAAGAATTTATTTAGAATCATGGAATTGTTGAGGTGGGAAAAAACCCTTAAGAACATTAAGCCCAACCATGAACCCAGCACTGCCAGGTCCATCAATAAACCATGTCCACAAGTGTTACACCTACACATCTTTTAAATACCTCCAGGGATGGTGACTCCACCACTTCCCTGGAGAGCCTCTTCCACTGCTTGACAATCCTTTCAGTGAAAAAATTTTTCTTAACATCCAATCTGAACCTCCCCTGGTGAAACTTGAGGTCGTTTCCTTTTGTCCTCTTGCTTGTTACCTGGGAGAAGAGACAAATCCCCACCTGGCCATGATGCCTTGGAATGGCTGCCTAGAACAGAGGCTAGACAGTGTTAGAAAATAAAGTAGGTATTTATTAAAGGACCTCAATACACCTCAGAAAATAAAGTATATATTTGTTAAAGGTCCTCAATAGATAGACCTTGGGCAGTTCAAAAGCCTCACAGAGACCACACCCAAGAGGGACAATGGTCACGAGATTTTCAGAGATATAAATTTGGTCTATTAGCATATGAGGAGTTAATTATCCAGTTACAGCCTCAGGTGATGAAGTCATATTCCCCCAGTTTGCTTCCCCCAATTCACTTTTGTTTATCCTTTTTGGAGTCTGAGGCTGTCCTTGGCTGTCAGGCCTGGAGGGATCATTTATTTTGTCTGACCAAAATGTGAAGAGAGGCTACCAACACCCTAAATGCAGTTCAGTCCTACACTAATGCAGTACAGGATCTGAAAAATATAAAAGCTGGAAACTTAAGGTGTCATCCTTCCAGGGAACTGTAGAGAAAAAGAAGACTCCAACTCAGCTGCTCTCCTCCAGGCTAAACACTTCCAGCTCCCTCAGGCACCACTCAAAGGTGGTGAGAAAGGCTCATGATAAAGACCCTTGACCAGCCTTGATGCTCTTCTTTGGACTTGCAACATTTAAATGATGTGGAGATTACCCAGTGCCAGAACAGAGCTGCAGTTATGATCTGGGAGAACAATCACTTCTGCATGATCTGTGGAGAAAGTGAGGGACAGCCAGCAGCCACAGCTCATCCTCAGAGTTCAAAGCTGCCTGCCAGACACCAGCTCTGGAACCATTTCTCTCTAAGCTGGTGATGACTGGACCAAGTGGAAAATTAGATCTGAGAGTTTCAGACATTTGATTTGAAAATAAAAGGTTCTGTAAGAGAAAAAAGAATATCTGAATATCTGTGGTGCACTTCCAGGAGCCAAAAGATACCAGACAGTTCCTCAACTAAATGGCAGAAGATCACCACTAAACAAACATTTTGTCTCCTGACATCCATGAAAAGTCTTTTTTTTTCTTTATTTTCAAGTAAAGGATAAATCAGTTGGAAATTCTGTCACAGACCTTTCATGCCTTCACAGGAAACTGCAATTAGCTAGCAAATGTGGGGATGAAAGGATGAGTGATCCTGTGGTCTGTATCATGAGTGATTGCTGGAAGAAGGAGATGTTACAGAGCTTGAGAAAGGCACCAGGACAGCTGTGGGAGTGCAGCATCAAGAAGCAGGAGGACATATCAAAGGTGACATCAGCTGGGTCACTGCCCAGATGCAGCTTTTTAAAAAGGAGCAGTGGTTTGCTGAGCTTTTACCAGACTTCCAAAGCCATCTGAAAGCCACTAGATTTTCAAGTGATGGTCAAATTCTTAATATCTTCACTTAATCTGGGCATCTTCTTAAGCAGCAAAATGTGGATTATATCCTTAGGTGTTGGTATGTTCCAATATTTCAGTACTTTTGTGAGATTTGACTGTACTGATAAGTCTGTTAGGAACTGTCAATCAAGATATGGCAGATGCCTACCTTTTGTCATGGTCTCTGTGCCTAAGGTATTTTTAGCACTAAAGGCCAAAAAGAAACAGCTTGCTGTTCTTCTGTGAATATATCATGAAGCTGGGCAAAGACAACCTCAATAAAAGACATTTCTGAAGCTTTCAGACTACTCTTTTGATGGATGTTCAAGGTGTTGCTTTGAAGGCTGGAAGTCCTTCATCATCAGTAACAGAATAGGGGTAGCATATGTCTCATATTTTATGCACTTCATATACTACCCAAAGTCAACAAAGACATGTAAAAATAGAAATATAAATGTTGTGAATCATCTGGACATGTGACTGCTTTTGATATCTTATCACAGACCTCACTAAATCAAGAGAAATCAATGACAAACCATTGGTACCAACCCATTATTGAAACAATTCAGACTCATCTCTTCCTGTTTGCAAAGTATCTGAGATTCATGTGATCACAGTCCTTTGGTCTAGTATATTTTTAAATATTCCATAGCTGCCTGTTGTTATCCCTACAACATATAAGCACGAACTGTATTTAGGAAACATGTAGCATCTCTGGAATTTTTAGCAGAGGAATTTTTCTCCTGCTTTCCTGTGAAACCATCACCCATCCTTGCCAGCCAGCTATAGTCCAGAATGTAATGGAGATGTGTGGCAAAAATATCTCCCCCTGCCACAATGTCCTACTGAGCAGACATGGGGGTTTTTGATTATGCTATGCTTACTGCCACAAGATCAAAAGAGAGCTAAAATGCTATTAATGCCCTAGAGGACATCTTCTTAGCAATAAATTCAGGCAAATATAGCAAGATGGAATGACAAAGTCTAGGCCAGATGTCCAGGGAGACCTGAGACAAGCAATTCTGAACAGCTGCTGGCATGAAATCCAGCATTTACAGCACTTCACAACCCTTCACATTTCAGTAGCAGCACCAGGGCTGGAGGACTCATCAATGGTCAGTACAAAAAAATCTTCCTCCCATTTCCACCCTTTGATTCATGTGTCTCCCTGGAGCTTACACAGGATTATGTCTATTAAAACCAGAGCCTGGCTGTGGCAATATATGCTTTTGTCTCAGAATGTGCACAAAATAAAAGGCAGCTTGGCACGAGCCCTGGTCACGTTTTCCACCCACCCCATGGTTTGTATGTTTGTGTCTTATGCAGAGCTGTCATTAAAACCACTGGAAGGTAGTTGCAGCAGCTGTTAAAAGTTTGATCTTCTAAACATGTAGAAGACCTAGGCATCACAGTGAACTCCTTTCCTGCTCCTACTGCATTAACATGGAATTTAAAAGTGGTACATGCACAAGAAATCACCCGGTCCTGTTCTCCATCTCCATTCTCTCACCCCCCAAAACATTTCTACCTCACACATGGAGGTAACAAAAAGTTAACTGATCTCTAACAGAATATTTCTGCTGGAGGTGCTCTCATTATCTCATCCTCTGTTCCACCAATATTTTCATGGTTTTTTAGACCTGATCTAAACATCATGCCTCTTGAAAGCTTTCTGCATGCAAATCAATAAATTAAATAAGCATGATAACACTGATTCTGTTAAAGAGTACCTTCCCTGTCTTAAACACAGGAAGAAAAAAATTCAGGGAAGACTCTGGGATTGAGTTTTTGAGGGTGAAAAGTTACAATGCAGGAGAAATTGCAGTCAGAGGTGAGAAGTGAGACCATTAGAGAGGAGTAGCCCTTCAGACACCAGTCCAGAAGGAGGCTCAGGAGATGCTCCAGGTGCCAGAGCAGAGATCCCCCTGCAGCCCCTGCAGGATCCCACACAGGAGCAGGGGGATGCCTGAAGGAGGTTGTGACCCAGCCCATGCTGCAGAAAACTCCTGGCAGGACCTGTGGACACGTGGAGGAAAGAACTGATTCCAGAGCAGAGGAAGAGTGTGAGGAGTCCTCCCCCCAGGAGGAAGGAGCAGCAGGGATGTGTGCTGAACTGAGCACAGCCCCATTTCTCACTGAGCTCACCAGTGCAGGTAGAAGCAAACACCTTGGGGAGTGACTGTCATCCAGGATCAAGGATGCTCCCAGTGATCCTTTGCAATAGAAGGAAAAGTGTTAGGCTGGCCTGTGTGGATGGGCTCAGAAAGCCACACACAGAAGGTATTATACTCTGACATGCAGGTAAAAGTATAATTTTTGAGAAGGCAACAAAGGATTTCCCAGGTACAAAACAGAGTAAACACTTGCTTTGGAAAAGGAAAGTAACAGAATTGCAAAGGAAATCACATTTTTGGTGTTCAGCAGCCGCAACAGGAAGTTGAGTTTGTCAAGTGTGCCAACTGGAAGGGTTTGCCATTTTCTACTAGAGCCCAGTTGTGTGCATGATTACATAAGATTTTCACAGAAAGAAACCAAGCTCCTTCAGTCTGCATAGCTTACAGTTATTATTCCCCATGACTTCCATTTGTATTGGGATTACACCCTCCATTACCCATTTATGTTTAGGCTAAAAAAGCAGAAATATCTTGATATTGCTGGGTAATGCCAACTAGACTCTGCCTATTTGCATTTGTCACTCTTTAAGGACCGTACATAAGTCCAGAGCTTTTTTTTACAAAGGGAAGTTGCAGAAAGCAATAACAGATCTTCACAACATCAGCTGTGAGGCCTGTTCACAGTAATCACAGCACAACTGCAAAAGCAACAAAACCAGGCAGCTTTCATGTAGTCACTAAGAACAAGAGAGTGATTTATTAGTGGTGGAAGAACAGGCTGTGTGATTGCTGCTCCTATTAAAGTGCTGGGAGATAGCAGCCACAATGCCATCCCCATCCTCTTCATCAAGGAGCTGGAAAATCAGGGTCATTTATGCAGTGCAAATCCCCCACACTTTTCTCCATTAAAAGTCATTCAAACACCACCAGTGCTTATGCTGTTGGCAGCCAGAGCACTAGAGAACACCAGTTGTCAGTAGAGTTGAGATGCTGAAAGGCAGAAAAGCACAAACATCCCTTTGCTTCCTTAAGGATCACCCCCAGCAGCACCCAGAGCATTCTCTTCACAGTACAGTGCCAGAAAATAAGGGGGAAAAGGGTCCTATACAAAGTAAACCAAAATCTGGGTGTAAATAAGACATCACTATTCATACTCAGTAGTCCAAGTTATTATAAAGTAATTCAAATATATCAGAGCCAAAAGGGAATTCATGGTTTACTGTGGAAGCTGACCTATAATTCATACTGACTTGCCAGGAAAACCCATCACATCTCCTGTAGTAAAATCATAGAATCACAACATCAGAGAACACTTTGGGTTGGAAGGGACCTTAAAGATCACCTAATTCCAAATCCCTGCCATAAGCAATACCCCACTAGATCAGGCTGCTCAAAGCTGCACCCAACCTGGCCTTGAACAGTGATCTCTTACAGAGTGGAACTGGGTAGAAGACGTGAAAATAAAGTATAAGCATGAAAGGAAACAATCATAACTTTTCATATCTACATGAAATTAGGATATCTAATATTCATATCTATGCTAACTGAACCTGTTCTAATTCTGCAGAAAGGAAAGCTCTACTTACTCTCACAGAGACGCCTCCTCAGCTTCCCCCGAATTTTATCGATGGCGTTGTAATCAGAGACGTGAAACACGTGAGCAGACTTGGGCTCTGAAGCAATCTCATCAAGTTCCTCTTTTAAGGCTTCTCCAACACCCACAGCAAAAATCCTAATCCCAGCCTGATGGGCTGCAGTGGCTGGATCCAAGACAAAATCCTGGCTCCTTCCATCAGTCAAAAGGATAGCCACCTTTTTAACAGTTCGATCGCTAAGTCTCCCACCAGCTTCTTTGGAAAAACTGTAGGTGGTGATGTACCTGAGAGCATCCCCAGTGTTGGTGTTGCCCCCATAGTACTGGATCTGTCGTGCAGCCTCTTTGATCTCCTCGCGGGTTTTGTACTTGCCCAGGTTGAACTCGGTGGTCGGCCGATCGCTGTACCGCACCACCCCTACTCGGCTCTTGTCGGGGCCAATCTCAAAGGTCTCCACCAAATTGGACACCCACTGACGAACTTTCTCAAAATCTTCTTTTCCAACGCTGGAGGAGGCGTCCAAGAGGAAGACAAGGTCGTAGTGGACGCTCTTGCAACCTGCAAGAGAGGCAGAAGACAGTGTTAAGGGAAGATGAATGCAGAGGACCAGACTTACCAAATCTTCCCTCGACACAGCTGACACAGCTCCCTAGGGAGCAACTTGGAGGAGGCAGCTAACCCTCTCCCTATCCTGCAGAGGAAGAGCAGATTCCCAGCCCTTCTCCCTTGTGATTCACCTCATCAGGTGTTTCAGAACATCTACAGAGCAGCACAGACTTGGCTTTGAAATGCAAACCCTTTCCATTCCACTTCTTCTGACTATTTCTGCTCAATCCTTCAGCTACACCCCCTGCATGAAGATATTTTTCTCTGACTTCATTGCAGTGCCTTTGCTCAGGCAGTGATCTGAAATGACCTGGACAGATCAAAAGCCCTGTCCTGACCTTGCCTATGCCAATCCTGACCCTGAGTAATGAAGCTTTCACGTCCCCTCTTGCATGAATGTTATGATGCATTTATGCTTAGCTAGAAGAAGTTCTTTTCCCCAGCATGATATGTTGATGTAGCAGGTCTATAACAAGATTATTTCCAATTTGAGGCTTTCTTCCACTGCCTATTGACTAAAGGATGACTTACTGAATTTTGGAATGCATTCCTCAACAACAAAGTGCAGCTGCCTTGTAGGGGAAAAGTTCACTTACCCCCACAACCATCCCTTTGCCTCCAGCCATGATATTTGCAATGTGAGGCCTGTATAATCCAAAACAAAATGCTATTTTAATTGCAACTTGCTTGCCCTATATCAATCCAGACTGGTTGAATATTTGTCAGACACTTGCCAAAAAAAAAGTAGATCTCTCGGGAGATGCTTTGTAGCTGTTTCTGGATACATGTAAAAGATCCAAAAAAGTGCCACTGATGCCCAGGAGTTATCAATATAATGCCCTAACTGGACAAAATGTGTATATATAAATATATATATATATATATGCTTGTATTTATTTAAGCCAGTATTATAGACCATAGAGTTTTAAGACTGAAAGCTGTTCCACAAAGTCAGTTTGCTTCTCCAGAAGTTCTTGTCTCACCTTGTCTCAAAAAGTACAACTGCATGTTTGACCAGTGGTAAAATTACACATTTCCTACTGAATTCCAGCATTTGAACGTACAGGAAGGTCACAAAATCTTCTCTCACACTCAGATTTTGACACAAATTAGCTCTAGCTCTTTTGCTCATCCCAGGGTTGTCACCCTGCCTGGAATGGAAGAATTCTGTTACCCCCAGAGTTTTATTTCTGAGCATGATATGGTTTGGGATATCCCTTTGGTCAGTTGGGGACAGCTGTCCCAGCTTTGTCCCCCCCCAGTTTCTTGTGCTCCCCAGCCTCTTGGCTGGTGGGAAGATGAATAAAAAAGGCCTTGGCTCGGTGTGAGCTCTGCTCAGAGTAACAAAAACATCCCTGTGTCATCCACACTGTTTCCAGCACAAATCCAAAGCACAGCCCCAGAGCAGCTACTGTGAGGAGAATTAACTGTGTCCCAGCCAAAACCTGCATGTGGGACTGTGTTCTGTGATGGCATTTTGTGAGTGAGGGAGTGCTTGTCTCTAACTCCAGAGCAAGAAAAATCTGTCTGGGAAAACTCTCTTGAAGGCAGTCTGAGAGTGGAGATGATGGTTTATACCATTTTATGTTATGGCATGCAAGTTACATTACAGCTGTGAATATCAGCTGGGCTCTCAGCTGTGGTTCTGCTTGATTTTTGGAGACTGTAAAAAGTAAAAATATTAAGAGTAAAAGGTAAGAAAGAAGCTTACACTTCCCACCTTGCCTCCTTCCTAAATTCATTATTATATTAATCTATTCTGGCTGAAAGAATGTTAATTAGGTGAGACTAACTAGAGAGCAACACCCACAAGACCTTCCTGTTACTTATTTTAATGACTCTCAGCAGGTGAGACAACAGCAATTTCAAAACAAACAGAACAGACAGAATGAATCCTGTCTGTGTTCAAGGGCAATGAGCCTTAAAACAAGGGGGAGTTAAGGTTTAAAAAGTGATGCCTATTCAAGGCAGTATTGCAGGGAGGAAAAACATAGTCTTTCAGGATCATTTTTTTTTTGGCATTGGTGATTCTTTGCTTACAGACCTGGTGGCAGTGAGATGAAATGCTGCAGAAATGCGTTTAGTAAATATTAATCTACATTTTCAGCACTCAATTTTGCTGGACAAAATCAATTGTTTTCCAAGAATGCCATACCAGTACTTTTTACTGACAGAAACAATTCCATTCATGTTAAGGAAAAATGGGAGATAACTCAAAGAAAGCAAAATTTCAGTTTTATAATTGCAGAAATGTTCTCTGAGAGCATGATTCAAGAAGTTGTGTTCATCTACGCAGACACTGAACCAACTGTTTTGTAATATTTCCTTTAAAAATAGTTCACAAACAAGCCATAAGCCCAAAATTATTTAAAGTAAGCACAGAATGAACATATAAATGGCTTCACTATATTCTGCCTGTGACAGGTCCAGAAGCAGAAAAAAAAGTGAGATTTCACTTTGTTTGGTTACTAAGTATTTATTTCTGGTAAACTTCACCCAAAAAAAACATAGAGAGATCACATAGGAAAGCTATAAACCAGCTATTCCTTAAACTGAAAAAGGTCTAAAAAAGCCTTTCCTTATAAATTACCCAAGCCCACAGAATAGCAGCTTTCCTAGAAAAAGAGACAGAAAACCTCCATCTCCAAATTCCTTTGGACTCTTATAAAAAAATTGTGTGGGCCTACAACCATTTCTCATTTGAGGTGTGCCATCACTGATGTCAGATAACTCTTCTTATTGCCACACAAAAACCAACGTGTCCCTATCAAGGACTGTAAGAACAGTCCCTCGGGTACACCATCCTCTACTGCACTCAGTGGCATTTGGGGGAGAGGGTTCATGAACCCAGGCCAAAAGCTGTGCCAGAAACCATGCTAATACCCAGACAGGAGAGAAACATAGAATCCTAGAGCCATTTAGGTTGGAAATGGCCTTTAAGACCATGAAGTTCAACCATTAGCCCAGCATTGTCGAGTCCATCACTAAACCATGTCCCTAAGCACCACGTCGGTGTATCCTCCAAATACCCTGAATCAAGGGAGGGCATGAACAATGCCCCGGCCCTGTTTAGCTCACAAGAAAGTCCCAGCCAGGCAGAAAATTCACCAGGTCTCATCTGACACCCACAGGGGGCGATGGAAGAAGTGATCTCCATCACTGCCAGCCAGTTTGGGGTAGATGGAGCACATCCAGAGCAAACTGTGGTGAGCTGCTCCTCTTGCTGCGGGCAGCTGAGCTGAACTTTCTAAGCCTGCAGCAGAACCAAAGACCCCAGGTAAGTCACAGCCTTGACCCCTGAGCTTTCTCCATCCCTCAGCTCTGTTTTGTGTATTTCCAGCAGTAAATATCTTGGATAGTTCAAAATTTCCTCCTAGAACTGATGGCTCCCATCGCGGGGGAGCCCAGCAGCTGCGGGGCGCGTACCTGCTCGCTGTGCCGCGGCTCTGTCCCCGCTCAGCGCCAGCGTCAGAAGAACCAGGAGCTGGGGCACGCGGCACCTTCCCACCACGGACGTATCCATATCTCCTTTCTCACATCAGCTCCTCTTTTCTCCGGGGTGCGAAGCTTGCTGGAAATCCAACCCGCAGCCTGGAAAGGGAAATAAAGAGCGAGTGTTATCTCACAGCAGCACCAACGGCAGTAATGATGCAAGGCATGAGAGCAACGTTTTGGAGAGTGGCCTCTTCTGCCTGTCATTTTACTTGACTAGACATAAACTGCTCAGACAAAGAGGCAGGAGTTCACCTACTTTTCAAAAGCTATACTCGTTCACTGGCTCTATTCACTGTGAAGCAGCTGAATGGAAACAGGAGAGAGATTACCAGATTATTATACTTTAATTGAGCCCACTGCCAACTACACAATCAGCGCACTGGAGTGGAAACCATTCCTGACCTGGCCCTCCCATGCATTCATCATTAGGAGATACACAACACAGAGCCCAGATACAAACCACTACAAATCACACACACAACCCGTTGCCACTTCACCCATCGCTGCTTTCAGTTCTGGAGCCCCAAAAATGACAAATGCTAAAAATACACCACGGTTTCATGTACGTATCTGTTGCCATCAGTCCTTCTCTGTAGGAGTAAACTCAACAGTTTTCAAAACTATTTAGCTTAAAGATGTACAAAAGCTCAGGGTTATCTTCAATATGAGGTCTTTGGTTTGGGTTGACTTTGAGTGGAGTCACTGAAGTCAGAAGGTATTGTAAGAAGCCAGGCAAAGTGGCTGAGCTGTTAAAAGTTAAGCTGTGCTTTCTAACACTAGATCAACACTTTAAAAAAAAATTGTTATTGCTCTTGTTTTATTATTTTTTATTATATCATAAAGTCATTGCAGTTTGATCTACTGTTTGCACACCCAGAAGGTAGAAACCAGCTTCCACCATGCAGCTCTCACTGCCTGAGGCATTATTTTCAAAAACTTTTTCCCATCTCCTGATTCTTTCTTTTCCTCTTTAAGGATTCTAATGATTTCTTTGTCCGTTTTCTCGGGGAAGTTGTGCCTTCTCAGTCTTTTAACATTCATGTCTGCTCCTCACTGTTGATAGCTGGGTAGAAGTCATGAAGGGGACACTGTCTGATGTAGTTCATTGCTGCAGAGTCAATTATGCCTTCTAGGGTATTTCTTTTCAAAGCAATAAGGTTCTGTGGGAATCACAGACAGGAAGGATGGTGGCGTCAGCATTTGTTCAAAACCCGTTTTGATCAGTCAGATGCTGGGCCTATCGCTACCGTGTATCTCAGCATGTTGCGCTGGTTTAGGAAATTAAAAAGGGGAAAAAACTTTATGAAGTTGTCAAGATGTCTCTATAAATCCTTGTCCCCACAAAAAATACAGGCTCTTTCCAAAAGATAAAAACCAGGTTATTTTCAGAAGTCTGTATCATATGCAGACAAGGAGAAAAGCAATGCATATAATAAACCATTCACTGTAAATAAAATTTGGAAGTGTCTGCCAGCAGTGGAACATAAATACAAGAATGATTTAAAAAAAAATCATATTTATTCATGTACCAACCCTAAATACAAAGGGCACGATCAGGTGCTGCAGTTTACACCTCAGCCAGACGGTGTCCCTACGAGACAGTGAGGTGTTCAGGTTTGAGCCAGCTGCAGGGTAAAAAAGGCACGAAAATACCACTGTGCCCTACAGGAGTTAGAATTTCCTTCTAAAGAAGCACGTTATTGAAATACCAATCAGGCAGCAGCCTGCAGAGGGATCAGGACAGGCATGACTTAAAATATCTGTGGGAGCCTTCAGCCCAAGCTTTCTGCTCCCCTGGATTTTTTTAAGAAACATTGTTTTTGGGTAGAAGTGATGGGACAGCAGGTTGGTGGCAGCAGCAAGAGCTGGGAAACCAGATCTGCTGAGAGACATCCTGCGCTTCCAGCGCCGAGCTCAAAACGTCCTTGCTCCGTATCTGGGCTTGCACGGCTGTGGAGTTTTATAAATACACTCTTAAAAACAGTCTTGGCCAGCTGCTAACCCACACGAGGCCAGGATAAAAGGAGCAGAGCACCAGCTGGTGTCAGTCAGCAGAACAGCTCGGGCTCTGTGAGCAGCAGATGCGGCTCGGTGGATGGGGCGCGCTGGGGACCTGTGGGATTCCACCCCAGCAGAAGGGCTTGCTCCATGGCCCGGCCTAGGGCTCTGTCTCTAAGGCCTCATTCATCTCCCCTCCTTGCCAAAACACTTCAAGCACTCATTTCTGCATTTTGAGTGCTGCAAGGTGTCTCAGAGCAGCCATTAAGGCTAAAAATAGTGGGGGAAAAAAAGCCACAAATCAAATCGGAACATCTGCTTAAAATCTATAATCATAACTTGTGGTGGCTTTAATAGACATTTATGGTTCAATATTATTCTTGCATTCAGGCCAAAATATATAATTTTATTCACTTTTATAGCACAAAGAATTGAACCAAGTATATCAACTTGCAACTACTTTATGTACAAATATACCAGTGACAGAAAATTGCCCCATTCACATCAAGAGGACTCATGTCATGGCAATGAAGTCTTCAGAGGTGTTATAAGAAACGTCGGAAATAAAATATTTTTAGCTATGGGTTTTCCACACTTGTTTCTTTCCCACCTCAGTCAGCCACTTTGAGACTGAGCCCAATTTGAAATTGCAGCAGCTGATCACTATTTATTTCCCTTTCCAGGAGAAAAGGTCAAAAAGGAGCCAAAATTGAGACAGTTTAATTTTCAGAGTGATCCAAGACTAAGAAATTCTCTATGTTTAACCCTATTTCCAAATGGCCAACATGACTTTTTTTTTTTTAATTACTGTTATTTTTAGTTCAGCCTATCATGTGGGAATAATTTTCCTCCAAGAAGCCTAACGGACATCATTTAAAAATATCTCCCATTTTCTTTTTATTTCACAAACATCACTTTGGGATTCCCTTGCGATGCATTAAGGGATATTGCAAAAAGAACTGACAAATCCTATCATGTCCAAGTTTATTACTGAACTGTGGACTCTGTGTCTGTCTTTTTAATAGTTTAATGGGAAAAAAAGAAGTGAATACTTCTGGCTACATGCAAACATGATGTGGGAATGGCATCCTGGCTGGGAAGTCGGTGAATGTTAGAGTGAGCTCTCTACACCCAAAATACAAGCACAGCATAAAGCTATTCATACCATCTCACAGCTGAACAAACAAAATGCAAAAGATAGGCATGAGTTCTATATAACTTTCAGCTTCAGAATGGCTTTTTGGGGGGGTTGGTGTAGAGTTTTAGGTCAGTTAGAATCCATGGTAAGGTCTCTCTAGTTTTGAACAATGGGTAAATAGTCTTTAGGGAATGCAGGGCAAAAAAAAAAAAAAATTTAAAAAAAGAGCCAAAGGACAACTTGGATTTCTCATCTCCACACTGCAATTCAGAAAACAAGGATGAAAAATGTTTTTGTGAAAAATGAGAAGCAAAATTGTTTGTTTAGGGGTGGCATCTCAAAAAAATGAAAGAGACAGAGGGGGGCAGAC
Organism: Fringilla coelebs; assembly: GCF_963513975.1. Classification (NCBI taxonomy): domain Eukaryota; kingdom Metazoa; phylum Chordata; class Aves; order Passeriformes; family Fringillidae; genus Fringilla; species Fringilla coelebs. The sequence goes on along the minus strand of NC_140028.1, from coordinate 5,711,953 downwards.
ACAAAGAATGTGACAGAGAAGAAAGCTTCATGGCACTTCTAGGAGAAGCAATTTGCACTGGCTCTGGATATACCCAATCTCAGCCTCTCCAGACACTGCTCTTTTGTCCTGGTTTGAAACATGCCACAAAAAGCAAAACCCATGTGAGTTAGAGGTGGAACAACACAGAACACTTTCTCTGATCTCCTTCATTCTTCAGAGGAGTGATTCAGCCACAAATATTCATAAAAAAAAATAAAGCTGGAGTAAGATGAGCATTTCAGGAGTGTGATTTAATAAAACATTTTCTACCTCATGTGAGCAAAAGTTCAAAGACCCTACAGGGACAGAACAAAGACCACTGAATCAAAGCTAAATGTTAAAAGCATGCCCAGTTATGTATTTTAGACTCCTCATTAAAATATTCAAGCTCTTGCTTGCATTTTACTAAATTATACCACTGAATTGTTTGTCTTACTGTTAAATTCAAGGGGGGCTGATTCTATTATTGTGCTTGATTTCATCCATTCGTCTGCTGCCACTGAACATCACCATATGCCATATAAATGTTGTAACTATGCTGGCATTCATAATGTGATTTTAAATGTCTTTGGTATGCTCCTCTGAAGAAGAGGTTAGCTGGGGGTGAAAAAGACAGTGTCCAATTATACAGCTTTTCACACACACACAAAAAAGAAAAACAAATATAAAACCCAGCACACTAATACATCTGACATCTTAGTAGAGTCAGCTTGTTGATTGTGCTTCTTCCAACTACTGAACTAAGCAATTTAATTATCTAAATTATTGCTGATATGAGCAGGAAGCCAACTGTACAAAAGAGAGATGGGACTTTCTTCCCTGCTGATCATCCCATGGGTCATATATCTTTGTTCAATGATTTTTAAAGAAATTATCCAATGGCATTTCTGGAAGATGTGCATCTTCCCAGGCCTGATCCAAAGCCAACTGCAGTTAATGAAAAGAGGGACATTGATTTCAGTGGACATTGTTTAAAAACCCATGTGAATAATAGAGCAGAAAATGCTCTGCTAACACCAGAGCTATTCCTGAGGTACTTTGCTCAACTACAACTGAGCCAAAGTGTGCTGAAATCAAGGATGAGAGTGTAAGCAGACCCACAGTGTGCTGGATGAAGCCATTCATGCACCCTGCTAGCAAAAAACTCTTCAACATCTGCTCTAAGTGCTGGTGAGGCTGCAGGGGGTTGGACATTTCTTCTCTTCAGTTGCAATGGTAGAATCACAGAATTGTTTGGCTTGGAAAGGACCTTCAAGATGATCTCGTTCCAACCCCTGCCATGTGCAGGGACACCTTCCACTAGACCAGGATGCTCAGAGATCATCCAGCCTGGCCTTGAACACTTCCAGGGATGGGGCATCCACAGCTCCTCTGGGCTACATCACATTTTAAAAGCAACTTCTGTCCCAATCCCTAAAAAACTGATCAGATGCAGAGTGATGGTTAACATGAGTGTGAGCCAAAGCAGTTTTTCAGCTTTATGGGAGATGAAATGGGGCAGTGGGAAGGATCAGCAGACCATTCCACCCATCGATTTGTTTGCCTTTGCTGAACTCTATTACTGCCCTGAAGCACTTGGTGCTGGAACTGCCCAGGCCAATGAATGATTAATATTGCTGCAATTGGGAGTGTTTGATTGTGTGAGAAATAAAGTACATACTGATAATTTAGGAGGGGAAAAATAATACACGGCTGTTCCCTAAGTGATCGGTAACTGTCCAGGAGACACAACAAAACAGGAGTTGAATGGAAAAAATCCTAAAAAGGGGCACAGCCAAGAGTCCTAGAGGGCTGTGAAGCAGACTCCAAGGATTAACTCAACATGGGCATTTCCTAATTTGCAGACTGAGAAATGTTCCTTTAACCTCTGTGGTGCTGCACGTGCACACACAAGGAACCCTGAGGGAAGGTCAGAATTAGAATACAGCTACTCTTGACTCCTTAACCTATGCTTGGATCAGGCATTCCACAAATTGACCCCTCATAAATGCATTTACCACAGACGCTTTAAAACAAGCCCTTACTGGTTGTCTGCCAAATCCCTGCTATTCTAAAACATCCTCCCTGCTAGGAGAGGACTTTGCAGTGTATTTTTGCCTGCTGCAGCCATGCAGTGTCTGCAGGCTGAAACTTTGAGGCACTATTCCCAAGTATAACTTTTCAGTGTTTTGCCCAGAGGAAGTAAATGCACATTTAAATTGTATTCTTGCATATCAAGCTTAGAAATCTTTTTACTGATTGTCCAGGAAAATCCCAAGGTAACCTGCAATCTAAATCTGTGACAGACTCTTTGGCTTTGGCATCATTGACCAGACTGTCAGGAAAATCTCCACTGCACCCTATGAATGCATGTGTTTATGGACCAGCCAAGTCCATAAAGGGTGACCCCTTCTCACTTCAGCTGACAAGGAGTTTGAATTTAAAAATAAATTCTATGCCTAAAAGGCTGGTTCTGTATAAAATGAAGTTGCTCAGGAGTCTTGGTAAGCCTTACTGAAATGGTTATCAAGGAAAAGACCCCTAGGAAGTGTCTCAGAGTTCTAAGGGATTAGAAAAGCTGATAAGGAGAGGCTGATAAGGGGAAGCGTTGCACATCTGATCTGGGAAAACAATGCCTGAAAACAGACTATACCCAAGAACCAGGCACCAGCACCAGTAGCACTTGTACTGACAGCTTCTCTCACCATGTTTATCTACTCACTGGCAAAGGCAGGAAGAATCTCTTGAACTTGAAACTGAAGCATTGGTTCAATACTTCTAGATGCTTTAAAAAAAAATAGCATAGTAGATTCTCAGGGCTGCATTTCATTTGAACCAATTTTTTCCCCTTAATTTTTACTTACTTTCCTCTGCAAAACTGTAGCCTTTTTAGCACGGACCAGGGAATTAGCAACAGAAAAGGATACTCAGAGGTCAGCTGACTTGTCATAATCTCATTTGCACTATCCTCTTCTACCCCCAAGAGATTGTCAAATATATAATTCAAGTCACAGAGATTGCAAGTCAATTACGAAACACGTCCGTCGATTTTCTGCCTCTGCAGTGGCTCATCTTTTGGGATGCAAATTTACTTGAATCTTGTGGATATTAACACAATAATATTATTAGATACATAAAAAATTTAGTAGTGCTCTTGGAAGAATGCTCTCCAAACTACATTACCAAGTAACAGGTGCACAGTCACCAATCCTAATAATGACTGTATTGCACAAGGCTAAGTTAGAAAAGTTTGCCCATACTTTTTTGTCTTCTTTTCAACCTAGCACAATGCTGAAATGTCTCTCATGTTCTTGCTGAAGCAGGCTTTGCAGCCCACAGACCTCCTGGAAATGGAAAATCCATCACCTGAAGGTAATATAAAGCACACTGGCTCTTTGTGGTAATAAATAACATTATTCCCAGAGCTTTATACATGTAAATTAAACTCCACATCTGTCTGCAGGGTGTCCAGATTAAAGAGAAGTGATACAAGCAAGACAAAGACCAAAATGATGTCCAGAAAAGTTATGGTAGGACCAGTTTGTGATGGAGTGGAAAATCCTGAGATTTTTCCTCTGTACTGAATGTTCAAACTCAGTGCAGTATGTATGGAGCATGTTGATTTTGTACAGGGTCACAGAACACCAGTCCTTTGGCCTAAGCCCTGTAAACCTGTACTGGCAAAGTCCTACAAATCCCATTTCCTCTCAAGCAGAGGCCAAACTGTTCCAACCTACATTAGCTAGTAGGAAGAAGCCTTTAACACTGAGCCCCTGAAGGCTATTCAATATGAGAGTACTCCACTCTTACGGGGCCAATTTCCTGCTTTTTATATCCTCATGGAAGTTCTTACAGCTCTTGGAAGGAAATTTAATATTTTCTTTTTTAGTACAGTCGAGGATTATGTCAGTAAAAAGACCCATATGTAATGGCTTTATATAGTTAGCAAGCAGAGCTGGAGCGAGGAATTGGGATGGGGTAACAGCCTAAATCTATTTGGAAAATAGACAACATATTTTCTAACAAAGAGGAGCCTGGTGAACGCATTTCCCAGAACTCTTAACTGGGGCAAGGAAGAATTGCTCTGCATTCCTTGCTCTACGCCTTATGATAATGGCCTGGATAACCAGAATCCCTAGAAACTCCAGAAATGAGCTCATGCCCATTGTCTGTCCCTCTCAGGGTTGTTAACAGGGCCATGCTAATTGGATGTGCACCACACACTCACCTACCACTTCCCAACATTCCTGCTGAACTACCCTAATGACAGAAAATTTCCCAAATACAGGAATGTGAATGCCTCCTTCTTGAACCACGTGTGTGAGTTCCTCCACCACGTGTTCCAAAAAGTTGATGGACACCTAATGTAATGAAAGTTTGTTCAGAAATAACAAGTGCATTTGATTAAGAGATTTAGTACTGCAGAGCCTTTCCATGGTCTAATTTGCATGATATTGACCTTTGTAATGAAACCCAGAACTCTACTGTGGACACCAACACACCAGCAAAAGTGAAGGATCAGTGAATAAAGGCCATGAAAATAAGAGGTATCTGTCATTACTTGTGCAGGTACAGATAGCAGGGTTGCATCTTCAGCTCTGAACCTTTCCCTCTCCATCCAGCAGTGCCAGATTTTGTATCCACTGCCTGAAACCCACCCAAGCTGAGAATCTCCATGCTCTCCTGCACTGAGGACAGGCACAGCCATTTCTCTTTTAAAACACCAGAGTGAAAATGGACAACTGAACAGATATAGGGAGATTGCAAGGAGCTCCTTCTCTCCAGATGTTCCAGAAACAGGCCAGTCTTTACCTCTTTGTTGCAGCAGGGCACCAGGATAGAAAGCCATCCATAGCTGACATTGCAACAAAGCTTTCTGGGAACTGACCCAAAACAAAAGGTGGTACTGGAACTGATGTAGGATTGACACTTAATTTCTCATAATTGTATAACTCAAATCATTGAAGGCAGGGGCAAATCTTGGAAGCCCCAACAGCAGAACCCTAAGGTTAGACACCTTACCCAGCTCAGGTGTCTGCAGAGTGGGGAGGTTGCGTGGAGAATTTAAGACTGAAAATCTTGGAAGTGACTGCCTCCAGTCTCTTTTTGGCTCTGACCTGGAAGATTTCCCTTTCTTAGGAAAGTAGCTGGGCTAAGAGGAGGCAGGAAGAGTCATCTCCTCTGGCCACAAAGTTCTGCATTGTGAATGTCTTCACCATCAACACAGATTCCTATAAAGTGAGAGAAATAAGAAGCATGGCCTCAGTGCAGGGCAGTTTTGAGTGAAGACAAGTTGGATCTTTGATGTCTCAGCCATCTCTGCCCACCACCATGGCCACCATCAGCATGGGACAGGCAGGTAGGGAGAAAACAGGGGAGTCAAGCAGAAGGAGACTTTATCAAGTGTCAGAGATCCTAAGTCCAAGACTGAGAAAAAACCCCACGCTTTATTCCTCTCAATTTCTGAATGTGACACTCAGGAAATCACTGACTGTGAATCCTTCCATGATTTCACCATGATCCCAGCAGAAGGAGACCTGCAGGAAAATTCTGCCTTGTCACTTTTATTGTCATTTCTGCCTCTGCTGTGAGTAAGATGGAAAACTAAATAAGATGGGATGGATGAATGGATGAATATGATGAATGAGCTGGGAGCAGTCCTGTCAAGAAGGAATTGAGGGTGATGGTGGATAAGATGGACATGAGACAACAATGTGCACTTGCAGCCCAAAAATTCAACCATATCCTGGTCTGCATCAAAAGCAGAGTGGCCAGCAGGCCAAGGGAGGTGATTCTGCTCCTCTACTCCACTCTCCTGCAATCCCACTTTGAACAGCACTGGAAGGATGTTGACCTGTAGGAGTGCATCCACAGGAGGCCACAAAGAGGATTTGAGGGATGGAGAACATCTCCTGTGAGGAAAGGCTGAGATAATTGGAATTGTTCAGCCTGGAAAAGAGCAGACTCTAGGCAGACATTACAGCAGCCTTCCAGCACCTAAAGAGCTGAAGGGGGCTTTTTGTCAGGGATAATGTAGTGCAAGAACTAGGGATAATGGCTCTAAGCTGAGAGAGGGCAGGCTTGGATTGGTTATTAGGGAGAAATTCTTTACTTTGAAACTGGTGAGACACTGGCACAGGTTATCCAGAGAAGCTGTGGATATCCTATGCCTGGAAGTGCTCAAGGCCAGGTTGGAGGGGCTTGGAGCAACCTGGGATAGTGGAAGGTGTCCCTGCCCATGGCAGGGAGGTCAGGACTAGGTGAGCTTGAAGATCCCCTCCAACCCAAACCATTTTATGAGTCTGTGAAAACAGAAGATGATCTGAAGACACTGAAAACAGGTACAGCAAATAAGGGTCAGACAGCAGTAAATTTAACAGGAAAAGATGTAGCTGGAGAAAACATGTAAGTTATCCCTAGTTTCTGACAGGAAGGGCTCTCTTCACCACTGTCACTCACACTGAAAGGATAAGATACAAAAACTTGTGCTCTCCTGCCCACACACAGCTCTTATGCCAGGCAGCTGACAGAGGCAAGAGGGAACTTATCACTTAGGAGCTGATAAGAGATTTGCTGCTACCCCTGAAGCACAGCTGGGTCTGCCTGCCTGTGCTTATGGCAAGGGGTGTGACAGCATCAGATCAATAATTCTGATGTTGGCTGGAAGGGTTTTGGGCCATTTCAGCTCTCACCCTGTCCCATCCTCTCCAGTCTGCTTCCTTCCTTGCCATTCTTCACACAAGTTTCAAAAACAGCAGTGGGAAAAGAGAAAGCAAAAAGGGAATGGATGACAAAATGAAAAAAAAAGGAATTAACAGATCACATGAATGAAACATCACACTCAGGTCTTCCTAACATTATAATTTCTTCATATTTAAAATTTTTACAATTAACTGTAGTAGGAAATGCCTCAAACTGTCTCAAAAAGACCTAAAACTCCAAAAAAGTATTTAATTCCTTTTTCCCTACCTCTTCTTATGCAATATCCTGAACTTTTATCTTAAAAGAAGAGAGAGCGGTTGCATAGATAATATAGGTATCCAAGATTTTATTTGATAGTTGGGGAGAGAATATTTTGAAATGGACTGGGACAAAGAGTGTTTTCAGGAAAATAATAACCAAAAATTTAGAAAATTTGGTGGAGGAGAAAGGACATGGGGAAGTTGTAGAAATGGAAAAGAGATACCCACTAGACAGCAGTGCTAGAACTTAAAACAAATCAAATCTCTGTGTTCCTGGACTGTATAGCTTAGTTTCAAACGGTCTCACACTCTACTCTTTTTCTTAAGACATAGCTGAGCTCTGGCTGGGATTTATCTCAATTAAGTTTAGGCTGTATGTGTCTAAACTAACATTTTATGTGGTTTTATACTAAGCTCTTTTCAAGTTCATGGAGGAAAGAAAAAAAAAAAAACAGAAAGAAAAAAATCCATACCCAGATTGATTTTATCTCTTTCTCATGAGGAAGAGTAAAATAAATTAACTACTCACAAGAAGTGATTATTTTCCCTAGACAATAAAAGAAGCTTAGACAAAGAACAAAGCTTTAGATATTGGTGTTCCAACAGATACCAATATTTCAGCAAATGTCTGTCTGGTCAAGGTGACATAAGAAATTCCGCCAAAAGCAGCAACAGCTAAAGATGGTAAAGGTAATGACAGGAAACTTTATCAAGCTCAGAGGCAGAGGAGGAATAGACTTGAGTGCAAAGTCTTTGCCTAATGGGGAACAGAAGAAGAACAAATTGACTTCTGAACAGAAGCCCCCTTCCTGAATGATGAAAATTACCTAGAAAAGCAGGTTTGAGAAGAAGAACCAAAATTGAGCTAGGAAAAGCAATGTCTTTTTGAACTTTAACAGTGGTTTCCACTGGGAGAGCTTAAGAACACTGTGCAGAGTTTAGTCTTGTTTCTGGGTGAATTATAACAGATATGGGAACCAAAACTACAGGGCACTTCTGGATTGCCTAAAATTGTTAAACTTCACTCTGAGTTTTCTCTGTCTGTAAATTGGATTGGATGCAGCCAGCCCTGAGACTCAACTGACCCAAATGCCAGCGGGTGATGCTTTGCTCTCATTGACTGCAGGGAGGCTCAGGAGCCCTCACCAGAAAATAAAGGGTACAAAAAGACCTTGAGCACTTTTGCCTTTCTGCATCTGTTTTGGCACTAGACTTCCTGCTCTACTCAGGAGCGAGGTACTTTGCTTTCTTTTCCTTTTGATGCCAAGGAAAATACCAAAGTACTAATACATTGCCATGGGCAGACATGCACATGAATTGTCATCATATTCAGATAAGCAAATATTTTCAACACAGTTGCTGTCTGAAGAATAACTGTTTTAATCTATGTGTTGCCAAATAAACAACAAAAGAAAAAGAAGATGAGATTGTGCTTGTTTTGCTGCTTTGTCTTTGTTAGCAAGACTGTCAGCCTGTTCTTTAAGAGATAAAACAGGTGTTATAACTTGTTTTCTGTAGATACATATGAGATCTAATTTGATGTGTGAAAGTTTGTCATATTCATGTCAATGTATTCAGAGACCAACACTTATTTATAGATTAGTACAGCTGAAAGAGACAATAATGTGCAGTCTCACCTCCCAGCCAACATAAACCCAAAATTATTCTTAACAATCCCCGTATATCATCTAGACCTTGTTCAAAGTTGCAGTACTTTTCCTGATCTATAGAACTATTGGTTTTGATTTAAGACAGAACATTCCCTCACTTGGACTAGAAAGCTGCTTGTGTGCTCAGCTACCATCAGCTGATGCACTTGATCTCTAAAATGAATGAATTCTTCTTCTGTTTGTAGCGTCATGTTTTAATCTGAAGCCCTTCCCTGACTTCTAGGGCCCAGAACAAGTTGCTTGACTGGCAGTTAATCATGAAAGAATTTTATTTTTTTCTGTACTAAGGTAAACGTGAAAGGCCACAATGCTATTAGCTGTTACTTGGCCTAAAAACAACCACAAACAGAGAAATAAGTAAGAAATTAAATAACACATTAGCTCAGCTGCATCAACTATGTTTCACTTGCACAATAAAAAGAAAAAGAAAAGAAAAATTTTCAAGCTCCTTGCCTTCTTCTGCTTTGAACAGAAACTGAAAACACAGCTGGTGCTTAAAAATGCCTGGTTAAATGGAGAAAAACTAAATAGAAGACGATACTGAATCCTCAAACTAAGACAAACTTTCGTACAAATACACAGCAAGTACCTCAAGAAGTTCTGCACAAAACCTTGTCGGTAGCTGTAGCAACTGCATTCACTGTATTCTTACTAGGAAACACTTTTTAAAGCCAGGTAAGAAAGTGCATTTTTCAGCTGTTATCTTGTATCCAACTTCCAGGCTTTTTGGTGCGCTCCCGCTCCCCATTCAGCCTCCACACCCCCTCTTCCCCTTGGCATGCATGGCATTTGGGTTGCTGGGGTTACTCCCAAATTCAGAGAAGGAATTTTCTTTCAAAAATTCAGCAGGCTTAAATCTAAACTGCTGAACTGTGGCTTTAATTTCCAGTGAAGTTCCATGCCAGCACAAATACTTACATCTCTCAGGCAAATCGGACATCCCAGAGAATTACACTGTGAGCAATAACTGGTGTATGCCCCAAAATATTACAACAGGGATGGGAAAGGAAGTAATCTATAAGAACTCTAAATTGCTAGGCCTGGAGAGATCCATTTTTACAAAGGCATGCAATGACAGGACAAGGGGGTACGGCTTTAAGCTGAAGGAGGGTAGATTTGGATCAGACATTAGGAAGAAATTCTTCCCTGGAGGGTGGTGAGGCCCTGGCTCAGGCTGCCCAGAGAAGCTGTGGCTGCCCCATCCCTGGAAGTGTTCCAGCTAGGATAGGGCTTTGATGATCTGGTCTAGAGGAAGGTGTTCCTGCCCAGGGCAGGGGATTGCAAACAGAGGACCTTGAAGGTCTCTCCCACCCCAAATCATTCTGGTATTCCAAAGTTTGCTGCATGGGAATTCTGGTCTTGCTGCATTCACTCACTAGCAAATGCTGTAAAGCTACAAATCTTCAATATTATATGGAGTATGAAAACTTTGGAGATCCACTGTCCTGAATTCCTCTCACATAAATGATGTCATTCCACAGCACAGTCTTCTGTGTAGGACTGGCCCCACACAGTACAACAGACAGGTTTGACATTTATCTGTTGAAAGGGATTTCCCCACCTTTGAAATGTCCGTGTGAGACAGATGAGAGCACTGCTGGGTCCCTGTATGACAACCAACCCTCTGAGCAGAAGGCTGGTGTGGGTTTAACTCTTCTCTTTGGTGCTCCCATCCACATGAACCACAGCTTTGACTCTCAAGTCTGAGAGAGAGCAGCTCTGTCTCCTCACATTTGGCCTCCCCTTTGAGAAGGCAGAATTTTATTTCCCTCTGAAGTGTACGAAACAGAAGATTGAGAGCATAATGCAGGTCTTCATTTCTTCTTCTTCTTCTTCTTCTTCTTCTTCTTCTTCTTCTTCTTCTTCTTCTTCCACTTCTGAAGTCTTTGGAAAGGTGTTTATTGCAGCAAATTGAAAAGCATATCCTGCCTCACACCCCCAAGTCTCTTCTCGCTGACAATAGGTCACTTCTTGCTTTTCCACACCACTGCCTTAGTTTGATGTATTGATTCATTTGTTCACATGAAGCAGCTTGTCTACCCTGCCTGTAACTATACTGTTTATGAAAAGTTCACCATGGAATACAAAACAATATGCACAAATAAATCCTTCATAGACTGTTAGATTTTTTTTCCATAAGATTTGCTTTGGGATGCTATTTGTAAAAACCAGTCTATTGCTTTTCTAAAGTATTTAGTTATATCCACAGGAATGTCACTGGATATCCATAAGACCACAGTTTTCCCTGTTTTTGTGTACTTCATGAGTAAAGTCCTTGTAAGGTTCAAAGTATTAAAAGACATAAATAGTATTAAAATCTATAATAAAAGTTTCAGCATTGAAACTTTTGATGTTCACCATAGGCTAGAACAGATCTGCAATTCAGGGCAGCAGAAACACTATGTCACACATTGCTGTGATGTTATCACTGATGTTATTCAACTTTCCAATATATTAAAACATTATGATACTTGGAAAATATTCACAAGTTGTCATCTTGTTCCTAATAACATCCTAGGGGCAAGAAGATTTTTTTCCCCACATACCAGTGTGCAAGAGTGTCAGCTTTATGATTCCTGCCTATGAATTACACCAGGAGGACTCAGTTTCACTGGCAACAATTCAAACCCAGGAAAGTCAGGACAATGAAGTGACTTCAAAGGAACATGAGTTATTGGAAAGATCATGCAAGAGCAGGCTAAGTATTCAACCTTATCACGCTTCAGTTTCATCAGATTCCAAATTGCAGGAACCAATTATTTTTTTTTGTCGTGGCAAAGCTCTCATATCTCAGAGCCTGGCTCCATCCTGATGTGCAGCTGCAACTCTATTAGTGTAAATCTAAAAGAAAAAATGATAACAAAACCAACAACTAAAAAAAAATTATTAAAAAAGCAAATCCAAACTCCAAGGGACATACACAAGTGCAAAGTAAGAATAAAGCAACCAGACCCTGGTACTGAGGCTGACCCACCTTTCTGCAGAGGACAAGCTCTTAAAATAAATGTTACCAAAGCACTGAAATCCATTCAACAGTTACTCCAAGATTGTTCTACTTAATGAGAGACTTCTCTTCAGCCACAAGTTATAAATAGGAGCTTTGCCTCTGCATAGTGTGAATCTCACAGCAAAGGGAACATTTCCAGAGGAAATTCAGAGATTTAATCTAGGAATGGATTATATCATCCTGTTTCTGATTTTAGGAAAAGAATGAGAGGGGGGAAAAGGATTTGTTTTTCCTCCATGTGTTTCTGAGGCTCTTTCAGACCTACCTTATTCCTGAGCTCTGTCCTGCAGCCGAGGATTGCCTTTAGGAATGCTTCTCCTGCAGGCTCCAGCCCTGCAAGTAAACAGGCAGGGACGGGCAGGATGTGGGCAGAACTTGGGAACTTCTCTACCCCTCCCAGGGACCAAAGTAGCCTCAGAGCCACCACAAATGCAGAAGAGAAGGATGGTAAGCAAGGGCTACCCCTGCTGTGGTGCCTCCCATGATTGCTGCCCTCAGCTCCTGCCTGCCCTGGGGGAACACATGGGCACAGATTAACACCCCTGTCCTGGGCTGGCAGAACCTCCAGAGCCTGTCCTGGTGCCAGGATCAGCATCCTGGGCTGAGGGATTCACTGGGGCTTCCAGAACCTCCAGAGCCTGTCCTGGTGCCAGGATCAACACTCCTGGGCTGGGGGTTCACTGGGGCTTCCAGAACCTCCAGAGCCTGTCCTGGTGCCAGGATCAGCACTCCTGGGCTGGGGGTTCACTGGTGCTTCCAGAGACTCATTCAATCCAGATGCTGCCTGGCACTCACAGGTCAGTGGGTGAGTTCTAGTCTGTGATTTCAAGTATTTCCTGATGAAATTGCCTAGCAAGGATGCGGCCAGAAATGTTCCAGCTCACCTGGTTTGCCACAGAGAGCGGTCTGAGGGCATTTTTTTCCCCCACAATATATTCAAATACAATTTTTAAAAAACAATTAAGTCATAATTTTAAACCTACAGGTTTTGACAATTATTGAAAGCATTAAAAATATATGCATTTTAAAAGTTATTAATTTTAAAAAATGTTACATTTTTAATAGTTCAGGTATTTCATCTGAATTCACCACATCAGTGGAAGCCAACACAGATGATAGCTTTTTAAATATCACACCCTGAGATATGTGATTTAGTCTTTACTGGCTCTGCTGATTTAGTAGCCCAGCTCACACAAGGATCAATGTTCAGGCAATCCCACTGGTCTCTCAGCACACCTCTTAGCAGATTAAAGTGCTCCATAATTTTTTATTGGAATGACAGAATCTGTCCCTAAATACAGACAACACAATAAGAACATCAATAAATTGGGGGTCATTTTCCACTTAAGTCTGTATAACTTCAAAGACACTGATGAAACCTTAAATCACAGAAAATAATTGCTAGTGACAGAATTCTTCTTAGGCTTCATGGATTTATTCCCAGAAAGCATTAAGCCCATGGGAAAGATTACATTATTTTTTTTATCACTAGTTCCCCTTCTGCTTGTAGATTGTTTAAAATAAATCCAAAAGAATTGATTTCTACTGTCTAAGCATCAGTGTGAACAAGGTCAGAGGCCTTTCCCCAAATTCAGGTGATAAAATGAAGGACCTTAGCAAAAGAATTTTTGAGCCTTAAATATTGAGTTGAATATAAAGTAGTGGGCAGCGGGATCAGCGCCTGCATTCTCCAGGGTTTTCAGAATTTATTTCATTATAATTTATGAATTATTTTATTTCAGAATTATTTCCTTTATTGCACTATTCAGAGATGAGCTCAGCTGGCCAGAGCCTGCTGCTGACAGCACCAGGGCTGTGGTTCCATTTCTGTGTGGGCCATTCACTGAAGAGCTGGACACACTGATCCTTGTGGGTCCCTTCCAGCTCAGATATTCTGTGACCACTGATGGAAGATGTGAGTTTTTACTCTCCTTCAGCTATCAGGCTATTTTTTTTTTTAATTTAGTAAGAAATGGGTATCATATTTCTCCTTTCTCCTAGAAAATAATGGCACAAACTTTTGAAAATTTGCCCCTGGTATCTAACACTTTACAAGCTCCTTCTGCAATTTTTAGCCTTTAACTCCCATTCTCTTCACTTTCCGTGATTTTGTGTTCCAGGGGATGAAATTCAGAGGGGTTTGTGATTCAGTTTGACTTCTTCAAGAAGGCCACAAGCTTGTATTTTTTGATAAATCATAAGATTAAAAGAGCCATCTCCTGTAAAAGAAAATATTTCACAAGTCCTAGCACTTGTGAAAATGCTGCTTAGATGTGAATTTGGTAGTTTAGATCATTATTAACCCAATAATCATTCAAATTCTTGGGAGGAAGACTGTTCTTGACTGCAGGCACCACACTGGAAGCAGCAGCAATTCCAGAAGCATGAAATGCTGATCACTGACCCTCCTTAAGACCCTGCAGGACAGCAGGGACCTGGTGTAAAACCTACAAGACCCTCTCAGCCACTTGCCCACTCCTCAGGAGTCTGGGTGCTGCTCTTGCCATTGCCTCATCTCCCAAGCAATGTGAGAACCTATCAAGATGGAGATTTTCATGAAGAAAGGAGATTTAGGCAATGAGTAAAAAATGCAGGCAGGTGGTGAGACAAATAGGGCTATAACCAGACTCTCCTGCTGTCCCCTTTAAAATGCCATGTTTTTCTGATAGGAATGGGGACTTGGGTGGATTTCAGATGAAGAAGCTGTGGATGCCCCATCCCTAGGACAGGCTGGATGGGGTTTGGAGCAACCTGGACTAATGGAAAGTGTCTCTGACCATGGCAGGAGGTGGGAACAAGATGATCTTTGAGGTTCCCTCCCACCCAAACCATTCTATGGTTTCTATGGTTTATTTTGTAAAAAATTACTGTGACAGAGCCAAAATTAAGCTCAGTTCAGCTGTCCAAGTCATGCATCAAAAGTCTGGCCTTCCTGTCCCACATCATCTCAGCTGGGACAGGAGCAAAGGGTGCCCTGATTACCAGACTTGATCCTTGTGTGGAAAGATGTACCTTGTAATAAAGAGGATTTCACTAATCCCATGGGCATACAGCATTAAAGGTCCAAGGGGCTAACAGCCTCCTCAAACCTCCCATTCTTCCTGATGGTATTGGAGGAGAAAAACTCTCCTGTGAGCTTTGCAGCCATCCAATTCAGCATCATGTCACAGAACAGAGAAGGGATTAGCATTTATCATCTGATCTGAACATAGCAAACAAGTTAGCCAAACAAGAAGAGCTAGTAATGAGGCAGAAAAGCTGTTTGCACAATGGCACAGATCCTCCCACCTAGGCATGAATCAAGAGTGCTCATCATACTGCTATTTAATTGAAAGACTCCATAGATAAAGGCCAATTTTTAATTGAGACACTCGAATAGATAAAGGCCGAGTTTTTGCAGGCAGCATTGGACTGACAAAAGAAAAAATCCATGCTCTGTGGAGCTTCTTAATGACAAATGAGAATTAATAAACCTTGTCCTATTTGTTACAGGAAAAAGTGAAATGATCATTTATGCAAGTGTCTGTTTCACAGGAAATTGTTCCCTGCCATGTTCCAGCAATTATTTGGGTTTCAATGCAGGACAAACACTGGCTTCCTGTCAGAATTGTCCTAAAGTTGCACTAAATCAACCCAAAGGCCGGTATTTCCCAAAACCAGGGTAACCCCTCCTCTTCCATGGGCCTGGACAAGAGAGAGAAGAGGATTTTAAAGACAATGTGCAGTCCAACAGCCTCATGCTCCCTCTGTCATCTTTACATGTGCCTGGCAATGAGCTGTGTCACATCACTGTCACCCACACATATCCTGAAAGATCCTAAACCTGATACCTGGGGTAAAATAGTCACATCACCCCTCTGCAGCTATTCCACACCCTCCTGCTCACCCAAACTGCTTTTTTCATCAATACAGTTGATTTTAAAAAATTTTTAATGTGTTGACTGATACTGGGCCACGGCCACTCCCGGCTGCTGTGGGAACCAGTCCTGCCATGACTCTGCTGTGCCTGATTGAAATAATGGGGTTTCATCTGACCAATACAGAGATTTACAGTGAAGTTGTCTAAATCTGAGTAAACCACCTGCCAGCCCTCTATAATCCATAAAGAGAAGCAGACACTTCAAGAGAGTAATTTATTTCAAACAGGTCAGATGAATTACCCTGGAAAAACTTTGTATTTTTTCCACCATTTTTAAGGCAGCAAGGGATGTCTGGCTGAAAGTGAGGATCAACAAAAGACATCTAAAACAAGGTGAGATGATCCAGCATGACATCTTGGGCAGGAAAGGCCCACCTCCACACACGCTCAGCCCAGAGCAGGTGGGTGAAATGCCACACCAACCAGTGGCACAGCCTTTTGTCCCATGTTATGTCCATCCATGTCATGGGCCATTGCAATTATTTAAGGGAATTGAGCCCATGATATGATGCATCTGCAGCTCATTAATGAGAAGTACAAAGGCAAAGAGCTAAGGGAACAACTGACACTGGTTAAACCAGAATTATTCCTGCTTACATCTGGTGGGATTTTACTTGATCTGTTTTGTTTTGGGTTTGTGAGGGGTTTTTTTGTTTGTTTGTTTGTTTTGTTGTTGGGGTGGTTTTTTTGTTTGTTTGGTTGGTTTTGGTTTTGTTTTGTGTTTTTTTTTTCCTTCTGAATCCTGAAGACCTACAAAACTGCCAGCAACTCTTTCAACTTGGGGGACAGACTTCCCAGAACTCCCCAAAACTTAGTGCACCCTCTGTGGCTTCCTTGGCTGGGCAGGACCTGCCTTAGCAGGTTACTGCCTTCAAAAACACTCTCTGGGAGACACACAGGGAGCAGAACCACTGACATGGAAAAATGAGGAGAACTTGAAGCAAGAGTAAATAGGTTTAAGTTGTTTATCATCCCAGTGGCATCTGGTAGAAGGGTACTTGATGCTTTATCTGTTTTCCTACACGTTATCAGTCTTAGCTCAGAAAACTGCCAAAGGAAACCAACAACTCTCTGACTTCCCTGTGTCACCACATCCAAAATTAGCAACCTAATTTTGTAGCCCACTCATAACTGCCACAGCCTGCCTGGGGTCATGGCCCCTAGTCTGAGAACAGCTGCTAAGAGAAGTGAAAACGATGGTAAGTGAAGAAAATATGGGAGTACAAATATCTACTGAAAAGGAGAAAAAAAAATCAAAGGCAGAAATAAAAATAAATAAAGGCAGAACAGCAAATTTAAAATAAGAAAAAAAGTAGTCAAATATATACAAATAGCTTGAGTACAAACTGAACAGAAAATGTACTCAGTAAAAAAACCCAAGGGATGGCAAAGAAAGAAGATAATATAAGCCCAGTTGTAAACTGTTTTAATTTCAGGAATCAATCATAAAAGTACTTATCCATGTAATTAAGAAAAGCCTCCAGAAAGCACAATAACCACTCTCAGAAACACTCTAGAGGTGGTGCCATAACTAAACAGCAAAGCAGGACAAGGGAAATTGCCTTGGAACAACTCAAGGTGGTTTATGAAACACCAGACTTGAACAAGGATTGTCAACCCTTCTGTTAGGAATGAGCAGCTCCCTTCTGGCCCAGCCTCCCAGAACAGATTTATTATCTATGTCACAGCACTGTCCTTTACAAAAGGAGTGGGTTTTCTCTTCTTCTTGCTGCAGGAGCATGAAGTCACTGTCCATTGCAGAGCCACACCATCAGGTCCTGTGTTCAGACTGAGCATTCTCTGCAGCAGATCAGGGAAATGAGGCAGATCTGAGCTTTGTCAGGGCTCACACAGGAACAGAGGAATTCCAGGAGCTACAGAAGGGCTGTGCCTTGCTGCCTCTTGGCCAGTGCTGAGTTACTCTTCCAGTCAGAATTTAATAGCACTCTGCCTGACCACCCTGTCTAGACCTAGTCCGTGGGGTTTGCTGCAGATTTTCTGGTATATTTTGCAAAGATAAGCACTGAAAAACATTATTTTATCAAGCATTACAAAGGACTGAAAACCATGTGTTCCTTTCCTCGAAGATTCAATAAGGTATTTAACTTACTGTGAAGAAAATCAGTCCTGCCATTGAAATGGATCAAGGTTTTCAGGAATGCCCAGCACAAGAGGTGCTGTAAAACAGGTACCAGCTGTTGTTTCATTACTAAGAACTGCAATGGCAATCAAGACAGTCCACACAGATTATTTGTAGCCTTTATCTGCTGGTGGAATTGGAATCAGTGAAGTTCTGTCATACAAGAAGCAATTAGTTTTACAATTAGCATGGAGCCAACAGAAATCCCCCAGTACCTCTAAACTTTACAGCTCAAAGAAAATCTTTGCAATCAATATGCAAATATTATGTGGTAATCAATGTTAACCAGGTTGTTCTGGAAGGAAATACCTGGGTGCTGACAATTGGCAAATGCTTCATCATGGTTAAGCACTGAAAAAATTGCACTTGGGCAATAAATAGCCAAACCACAAACAAGTGTTGGCTAGGGTTAGAGCAAAGACCATCAGTCCAAAAAAATTTAAATCCGTCAATGGTTTAAACTTGCCCTCAAATGTGAAGTGAAATATGGCAGTTTTGACATCTCTTATTAAAGTCACTTAAGAATCAATATTCAGGACATAACAATAATCAAATCAAGTTGCTTAAACCAAACTCAAGGGATCCTTCTGTTCTGCAAAGAATCAAAGATTAATTTCTAAGGAACTGAATCAATGCAAAGTAAATAGATTCTGATGAGCTGGAGAAGGATAACTTACATCTACTGCATAGTAGATGAGCTCTGTGATAACAGCTCTCCCTGAGCACAGGAAATCTACACCACTGCATAATCAGGACTGACAGCACTTGCAAAACATGACCCATAACTCAGTTTCATTCATTCCTAATGAATAATCAAGGCTAACACAGCTTGGAGAAGCTTTGAGGCACGTGATCAGATCAGGTCCAGGTTTGGCACTTTTTGGCCAGCTCCACACACACCCTGGAGAGGGATTTGTGACTCCTCAGTGGGCTCCCAGGAAAAGCTGCTTTGCTTTTTTCTGTGGAGCAAGAGTTTGCAAGTGAGTGTCAGAGCTCACAGGTACCTGCCCAGTCTTTACTGCTGAATTTCCTCCCTAATTGAAAAATGGGAAGTTTTTAGAGAGAATGCATTCTGCTTTACAAAAAGAAGCCTTGTAAATCTAACACCCTTGTTAGTGTACACAAAGACAGCAGGTATTTGCCATGAAAACCTCAATGCAATAAAGAATAGCAACTCAGCCCACTTTGATCTCCTAAACAAACTTTTTTTTAGGTTGCAGCTAGCAGCACAAGGAATCAAAAGATATCTCACCACTTGCATCACTTGATTTGGGAAGTTAATTGTCCACCAAAAAACATACCTGTTGTATACCAACAATGGTTCTTAGAGAGAAGGGTGGTTTCTTTTTTTCCTCACTCCAGATCAAATCTCTAAGCTATAACACAAGCCCCTGGTAGGTGATGTACCCACCTACTGACAGTTCTCTCAGGGCAATAATAGTGAGTGCATAATTTTTCTTTCCTAGGTGAAGTAGGAGCTATTCCATTGACCTTTTAGTGATGCTGAAAAATAAACATTATCAGCCCACTCCCACCCTCATATTCAGACTAGAAAGGAATAAGCCACTCGTCCTGCCAGCAGAGCTATCCCTCCTGTTTCATGGCTCACATACACATGATGAATTTTTTCAGCCTGGTTGGTGGAGCTGGGGCATCAGGAGTAAAGCAGGGAGCAGAAATCAGGGCATGCTCCCCCTACCCCAGCTCCTCTGCTGTGATTGCCAGCCCAGGGTTTGTAATTGCTGACCAGGACCCCCCTGGCAGCCTGCACCAGCAGGGGCAAAGGAGATCACATAAAGGAGCAGTCCTGAGAAAATGAGGGCTGCAGGAGTCTTGGTGCTCCTTTATTATCTCTGAACACAAGACCTGTGAGGAGGCTGGTTTCTTCTCCCAGGTGACAGGGACAGGAAGGAGGAGATGGCCTCAAGTTGCAGCAGGGGAGGTTCAGATTGGAGATTATCCAGGATTTCTTCACTGAAAGAGTTGTCAAGCATTGGAGGAGGCTGCCCAGGGAAGCTGTGGAGTCACCATCCCTGCAGGCATTTAAAATGCATGTGGCACTGGGGACAGGGTTTAGTGGTAGATATGACAGCACTGGGTTAATGGCTGGGCTGATGATCTTAGGGGTCTTTTCCAAACTAAACACTTCTATTATTCTCTGATTCTATACATTCTATATTCTATATTCTATATATATTATTCTATATATATTATTCTTTCCGAAAAATCAGCTCCAGCTAGTTTCTCTTCACCTCTCAAATTCTAGAAATCTTGCCAATCATTAGAGAACATATCATTCAATTAAAAAGAAATCAGAATGCTTTGAACTTATATAAACCTCCAGATTTGTCTGGGCTATTTTTAGGAACTTAAGGTCACAATTCATGTAAAACCTCTTTCTAATATTATCTCTTATTCACAGCTGGAAGAACTGACTGCTCACAGATTCAGTGGCTTGCCAAATGCTGCCAGTGCAACATCCTCAATCTATGCTTCCTGACTACACCTCAGTGGGCTGCAAGTTTAAGGTAAAAATCCTTGATTTTACCTGTAATTTACTGGCCCCTGATGACATTTATAAGTCAAGAACATTAGGACTAAGATCTCCTCTCCACTGAAAAAAAACCCCTCAAAATCTAGCATATATTTCTATTTTAAACAAGATTTGAAATAAAAAACTATAAAATAAATGTTATTATTATTGATTTAGAAGTTTTCATACTTGCTTGCACAGGAGAATGCAAGTCTAAGTGTACCTTGGGCAGATCATTTCAAGACTTAAGATCCACAGGCCTCCCAAAAGCACCACAGGAGATCTTTGTAGAAGTTTCTTTCTGCAGAAGACATTCCTCTGCTTGGCTCCCCTCACAGAGCTGGGACAGCCATCTCAGCCAACCTTTGCTCCTGCCAGCTTCAGAAGCCTGATGTGATTCCCACTGCAGGGGATCACTAAACTTCCAGCAGCAACTGGAAGAAGCCTCTAAGAAAACACCAAATAAAATGAAGCACATGATGAAGAAAATTGCCAGAATGAGTTTGTGTCCAAAAAGGACCAATTTGCAATATGTCCATTTTCCTGCTGTACCTACATATGCTACAAAAATTAAAGAAATAAAACATTCCCAGTTCCTCACTTACAGTTCAGTGATTTCTGTAGATGCTGTCTCCCCCTTTCCTCACACCCCAAATTTGAGTTCTCAAACTTCAAAACATCTTTGTAACAGTAGGTAGTGCCTAATACAAAGTGACCAGCACCCAGTCACCACCCAACATTCCTGTTTTTAGACTCACTTAGCCATGGAAAGACCTCTAAAGAGGCAGTTTTAAAGATGAAATGCCCCCCTACATTTCATTGCAATGGAAAATGGGATTGGGAAGCCTGGAAGGAGATATTTCAGTGTCATAGGAGACAATGCATAATTAAAGTTCATGTAAGAATGACTGGGGAATTTGGCATTGCCTGAAAAGCTGAAATAGCCCAGTACCACCTGTATCATTCAGGTGTGGTAGTACACACAAGGTGTTGATATAATGCAAGATTTTTCTTCAAGGTTTTGCTCCTCATTGTGAGAAATGGGAAGAATTCAAGAATGGTCTTTAAACAGCAGGAATTGTGATCACCCAGCAGTGATTAACCAAAACAAGTTTTAGAAGAATGTGTTTCAGTATGACAAATTGAAATATCCTTTGATGCCAAAATAATTATGGAACAAATCTCAGCAATATATTTTAGCAAGAAAGTTATCACATGCTGGAAACAAGAGGGTTCTTTTAGTCCTATTATTTCCAGTATCATAATCTCCAGAATCAAAAGCTAGCTCTGGCATGCAGCAAAGATGTTTGCCTTAAAATGGTATGAAATGTAAGAAGTAAGAAAATACTTATGTATATGTATAGGTGCTATAGACATGCTCACCCACTCATTGTCTGGGTCTCTGAGCTCATAAAAGCCTTCCCACAGACCAAAAAAACTAACTAATCCTTCCACCTCATTCTTCCTCTGTTAGGTCCCCATTGGGGAGGTTTTCTTCCACTGTAGTAACATGAGTCAGAGTAACATGAGTCAGACAGCTGCTTCCCCTCCAATGAGTCCCACATCAGATGTGCTATTGCAACCCAAAGGCTCATTCATGGCACAGGTCTCACTCAGATTCAAGAGACAATCACTCAAATCAGAGAGAATATTGATTTCTGCTGAGACAAACAAGATTTGGCCCCAAACTGATCCCAGGAGAGAGAGGTACTGTCATCTGCTGGTTTAAAAGTCAAAAGACCTGGCTTCCTCCCTTTGCTCCACAGTGTGCTGAGAGCTGCCTTTCTGCAAGCTCCTTGGAGTAATTCTCCACAAAACCAGATGGCATTCATCAGCTGGTGGGCTGCCCATTCCTAAGATCAGAATTGTACTCTTCATTTCACCAGACAGGAGGCCAAAACATCCAACACTGCCTCTTCTAAGAAGCAATAGAGCACAGTGCACTTATTGAGGATGCACAGTGAATCTACAACACATACTCAGGAGTTTCTTTTGCAATAATTTTCTATAAACACTTCATTGATATAAAATCTACCTTCATGTATTTGATATGTCTAACTGGAAGTTACTCAGGATACTGCCACAGCTGTCCAAACAGCATTTGTATATTCAGAATAGCAGTATCTTAATGGAAAATATATATGATAGTTAATAGGACTGAAAATTTCATTAAATCTACTAAATGCCTATTCTTTAAGAAAAAAAAAGAAGCCACGTAGCTTTTGAAGTGACATAAACCTTGCAATTGTCTGCCTGACCCATTTGGCAACATTTCTCCCTATTATTTTATCAATTAGTATCTAGACAAACTCCCCCAAAACAGATGTCTAAACAGTCATTCATCAAAAGGCAAAGGGAGATTCAGGCATGCACCTAAAGTAATTCTGGTTGCTAACTGAGCACATTGAGTAACACAGATACATTCTGCAGGTGCATCTTCCTGAGAATGATCCCACTAGTGTCCACACTGCACAGATGGGCTGAGTTATTTTAAGGTTTTAATCAAAATACATGCAAACAGGCACAGCACCATGTGCATGCTAATGCTGTGAAGTGTCAGCAGTCGCTACACTCTTTTAAGAACTCCAGCTTTGTAAAAACTCACAAGAGAAGGAACTGATGAATTAGGCACTTTAGAGGAAGGCTTAGAGGCTACAGCCAGAAGGTTACACAGAGCACATTTGTAATAAATGTGGAGAAAACACCTTGTTAACACAGAAATGTATTCCCACATACTAGAAACTGCACCAACACAGAGACAGAATACAAAAAGGTGTAAGGTCATCAAACTCCCAAGGTATTATGTTAGGAGAACCAACCTGAAAACAGTGATTACAGTGTAATCTGTCAAGCTCCTGTCAATGGCTTTCCTCAATGAAGGCATTACACATCCCTCAGCCACTTCTTTATCACCTGCAGTGAAGTTTTCTGCATCTGCTAATCCCAATTTGAGGGCTCACCAGACCTGATTCAGGTGACCAACTCACCTAGCACACTCTGGTCTGAAAACTTTATTAACTAAATGACAAATAAATAAATCCAGCTTAAGACTAATGGAACACAGTTTCTCCTGTATTTCCTTTGTAAAAGACAGACCCTGTTCCTGCATGTTTGCATAGTTAAAAAAAAAAATTAGTCCTCTGAATTTGATAATTCTCCCTGCTGAAGGAAAAATGAAAATAAAAAGACATAGCAGAGGTTGTGTTCAGTTGCAGTGCCCCGGGAGCCAGGTTTGCAAACCCAGCAATGTCCTCTTACCTGCACAGACACCGCACCACCCCAAGTGGTACCTGGAGCCCGGCTCCTGACCCGGGCGCGCCCTGCAGAGCTGTCAGCCCGGCGGGGATGGGGCGGGGATGGGCGGGCAGGGCAGCAGCGCACAGACAGACACACGGACACACACAGACAGAGACACGGACACACACAGACACACACACTCCCCCGAGACCCCCTGCGCACACAGGCGCTCACGGGGACATGTCAGTGATGGGGATTGGCAAAACGCTGCATCCTCGGGGGAAGAGAGGAGGAAGAGAAGAGGAAGAGAAGAGAAAGAGGAAGAGGAAGAGGAAGAGGAAGAGGAAGAGGAAGAGGAAGAGGAAGAGAAGAGAAGAGAAGAGAAGAGAAGAGAAGAGAAGAGAAGAGAAGAGAAGAGAAGAGAAGAGAAGAGAAGAGAAGAGAAGAGAAGAGAAGAGAAGAGAAGAGAAGAGAAGAGAAGAGAAGAGAAGAGAAGAGAAGAGAAGAGAAGAGAAGAGAAGAGAAGGCAGCGGGGGCTGGCGGCAGCAGCGGGCGCGGGGCCGGGCCGGGCCGGCGGCGATGCCGGAGAGGAGCCGGGCAGGGCGAGCGCGGGTTTAAGGAGCGAGGGGAGGGGAAGCGCTGGGCGGGGAGGGCTGCGGGCCCCGCTGCGCTGGACCGGGGGCGGGGGGAGCCGGGGATGGGGCCGGCACTGACCCGTCCGGGGTGTGGGCTGGGGGACACGGGGCTGGGAGGCGTGAGCGATGAGGAACAGGCTCGAGGGAAGGGGACCCGGTCCGAGGGGCAGGGAAATGTGCTCCCCGAAGGGCAGAGAATCGAGGGAGCCGAGTCCCCGCCGTCGGGAGGAAACGCCCTTTCTGTTTTAGCAAACAGGTGGTTTCTGCTTTTACCTCCGCCGTGAGCTCACTGTCTAAATAAGAAGCCCTCAGCTGGGATATTTTTGCTTGAATTTCGGCTCTGACTTGTGAGCTGGAGCCTCTCTTCCTTCACCCCTCCTCCAGACACAGCCCCGGTCCCCTCTGCTGCCGCTGCCCGCAGCTCCTGCCCCGGCGCAGCCTCTCACGGCTGTCCCATCGGGCCGGGTGTCCCCCAGAGGGGACTGATGGCTGCCCCAAAATGCAGCTCTCATACAAAGCATGCCCAAAGGACATACAAAGGATGTCATCATGCCCAAAGGACATACAAAGCATTTAAAAAGTGCCCTTACATTTTTTTAGCATGGCTGTAAACATCATTTCTCGGGTTGCCCAGAAAAGTGGTGGCTGCCCCATCCCTGGAAGTGTACAAGGCCAGGCTGGATGGGGCTTGGAGACTCATGGGATAGGGGAAGGTGTCCCTGCCCGTGGCAGGGGGTTTGGAACTGGATGGTCTTTAAGGTGCCTTCCAGCCCAAACCAATCTGACTCTATCATAAACACAGCTGCACCTAGAGCAGATCAGTGGGTCAGGATCTAGAGCAGGTTATGAAGATGTTCCTGTCTCTGCTGTAATTTCCCAGAGGCCTTTGGTGTCAGCAGGTTTGTGGCTGCTCAGATCCATGAAAACCCACACTGCTTTAGTGGCAGATGACAGATTTGATGGGGTTTTTTGTCTGTCTACTACGTGGTAGCAACAAATACACAAAGTCCTTTCTGTTGTCTTACAGCTCACCCTCAAGCTGAAGGAGCACTGCATCTACCTGTCCACAAAGTTTTCTGCTTTGCAAAGGGAAATCATTGACTGAATTCAGTTTGCTAAACTTCAGAATTTGCTGGGAACATGCATTCAACATTAAACATGTATTTTAAGTTGAAATGTGCTTAAATGGAGCAGATTTCTACCCTGTTAGGTAGTTGGAAAAGCAGCTCTCCAGTGTCTTCTCTTACCCCTCTTGCCAGTGACATGTTATTTTCACTCAGCCCAGTCTCATCCCTGCTGCTGCCAATGAGACAAAGTGTAATTTTGATATCTTTTGTATGTTAAGACCAACTCATGGCCTTCCTTTGCATTTTTTAAGAGACTTGTTAATCTCTCTGTTCCTCTGCTCCTTGGACAGAACTCAGTCTCCAACTTCTACGTGGATATTGAAGGATCACCAGCTTTGCTTTTCCTTTTCAGGTTTCCTGCAGGGATGTCTACCTCAATACAAATTAGAGCCTGAGCTACCAAAGCACTTTGCTGTATTTACCAAATTGGGATTTGAGGTTTGTGTTCATTGTGTGGCTGTTCAAAATTTCTTGACAAGATTGCATTTTAGGCACAGGTTATTGGCCAATCTGTTCAGAGGCATGAAAGAAAACATCCATGAGTGCAGGAAGGTGAGAGGTTTGTTGAGGACTCAGCCTTGCTGACCTGTGCCCAGATTTTGGAGTGGTTGTGTGGTTTATTCACATCTCTGCCATCAGAATCAGCTGAAATCATTGGTCTACGAAAAACAAATGAAGTATTTAATGCTGCATATGCATCTATAAATGTGAGAAGGAATCTTCTGTCTCCAACTGATCCCATTCCAGCCCTCATAAATGGCATCAGAAGGGAGGGCAGGCATTGGAACAGGCTGCCTGAGGATGTGCTGGAATCACCATTCTTGGGAGTTCTCACAAAACCTGTGGGTGTGGTGCTTATGGACGTGGATTAGTGGTGAATCTGGTGATGCTGAGTTAATGTTTTCACTCAGTTTTAGAGGTCTTTTTCAACCTTAATGTTTCTATAGAAAGATAAAGGAGGGCAGGAGGTTGCTCAGCTCCAGACTGAAGCAGCAAAGCAAAATTTTTCCCATAGCAGAGCACTGTTTTTATACTGGCTTTCTGCTTAGCTTCTTCTTTAGGCTGCTTCACTTTCCAGCCCAGTATTTTATCAAATATTATCTTTACCTGATGTAAAAATGCTAAGCCTATGGGATGCTGATGGTTTTCTCCCTAAAGCCTCATCTTCCAGAGAATATTTTTTTCTCAAACAAGCATCTTCTCCCAGTCACATTAGCTTGATCTGGTGTAAGAGATTAAACCAAGCAGTGTATGGCAGATGAGTGTTGTGCAAAATGAAGAAAGCCTAATATCCTCCCTCAGCCTGTAGCAGTGGACTGGTTTGTATTTAGATCTTGCAGCAGTTAGTATTCCATCTACTGCACATAATAATTATCTGTCAACATTTTTAAAGCAAGCTCAGTTGTTACTTCTCTTTACAATGTACCAAGGTGATTAACAGAAATATTTCTCTTTACAGATACTTTGTCTCCAATGATGTGGAAGAAGCATAAACATGTAGATGGCAATTCAAGCTGCTGTTTTACTAGGATTTCTGTTGGAAACTGAAATCAGCAGCTCAGAGGATTATGACAAAAATTGATGGTCAGATACATAACTCCATTTCCCCGCATTTTTCAGTTCTTTCTGTTCTGATTGTGAGCCTTTGATTTCCATTTTCACCCTGGGGTTAGGAATATAAAAGCTGGATGTACTGCATGGAGAAGAAGGTCTGTGTAGCCTGATATCTCATGGCCAGGAACAGATGCCTCAGCAGGTGTATAGGAAAACAGTAATCATTCCACAATGCTTCCCAAGAATGGTGTCTCAGTCTGGGATTGTTGCACAGGGATTTCTTCACAAACTCCTGGTGTGTGACTTGAACCGCTCACAGTCCTTTCTGCTTTGGTAAATTTACCAGCCACGTTTGAATCCAGATAAATGTTACTTACAAATGTTTTGTGGCAACATATCCTGCAGTAGTTCACTCCCAGGAATTATGCAGTCTGCAAATCACAGTGCCCTTGCTGTCTGTAACATCCAGTCTGATCACAGATATATCTGGCATTTCCTTCTGTCCAGTTAATGGTGTCTCAGGGCTCTGACAGGTTTCTTACACAAATTCCCTGAAAATTCTGATGCTGTCAAGGCTCAGATCAGTAGCTCTGTGCTGGCAACTCATAAAATCTTGAGAAACAAGGATTTGCATCACTGGGGAATACTCTTGTGCCTTTTTTATCTTTATATACATTCTCTTGTGCACATTGTGTATTATAGTCCCTAAAGGCTTACATTTCAAGGCATGAAGCAGATCCAAATGGTCTCTGTTAAGAAAAAGTCTACCTAGCAAAGAAATGTTCTCTTCCCTGCAGTGCAGAATTTTCTATGCCAAAACCCATTGAGAGCAATGAAAGGAAAAGACTAAATTCTGCAGAAGAATATATTTTATGTTATTGCTCTGCATGTCACACTTTAGTTTCTATAGGTTTTGTAAGACTCATATCATGACAGTATTCTGTTTTGGTCCTGTTCTTATCTTACTTTCTTCTTGTTAGTGGATTACAGCATTTGTAATTCCTAAATCCTGACACAACTTCTGTGGGATGAATATTGCATACAACTTTTCATCGCGCGTTGCAAATTGCAAAGTCATGAATTATGGAATCCTCATAGTGAAGAAAAGACTCCTAAAGTTAATTTAAAAACAAATAAAATTTCCTCAAATCCCACAGTAAGTTTTGAAATAACACCTTCAAGAGTAAAGAGAAATGGCAACAAAAATGAAGAAATCTACCATTATCATGAGAAAAATTTTCAGTATTTCCTTCCTACTCTTCAGAAACCAGTTGACTCTTGAGCCACATATAGTTTGTTCCTGTATTGATAAACCCAGCTATACCTGAATTCCATTTAATATAAAATGGTTGTAAGAACAATGATAACTCACACAAATAATCCTTATAAATATTTTTTATCCAGACTTATCTAAGGGTAGTCTCATAGTTCTCCATCACTCTAAAGCACAGTATTCATGTTTAGCCATCTCTCAGCCACCAACTTCTGATTATTTTTTCACATTTTATAAGTATTTTAAATATTTTTTTATAAAAATCCCATTTTAAAAAATTTAATCTTTGATTTTATAAGTTAATACTTAAACCATATAAAAATGTAGTATTTCATAAGATCCCATCATCATCAACATTTGCTCAGGACAGAACTCAATGTTGAACATCACCAATCCTTTTTTGTCTGCACTTCACCTTTAAGCATGAGCAGAGTTGTTTTTTCTCTCTCTTCTTGAGAATGTAATGCAGACTGAGCGAAAAGATACAGACTATACACTGCCTCTCTAGGTAATTTTACTTTTACATAAATTGTCTATTTCTTTAGAGCATTGGAATCAAAGAGTTATTCTTTAATTAGAGACAAGCAGAACAGGAGCAAGAATTAAAAAATGATAGAATAATAGAATCATTAAGTGGGAAAAGCTCTTTAAGATGAAGTCCAACCATTAACCCAGCACTGTCAAGTTCACCACTAAACCATGTCCTCAAGTGCCACATCTGTGTAGTACCCCCTGGGATGGTGACTCCAGCACTTCCCTGGCCAGTGTATTCCAATGCTTGGTAACCCTTAACCTTGGCAAGTTTTCCAAATATTCCAGCTAAACATCCCCTGGCCCAACTTGATGCCATTTCCTCTGGTTCTGACAATTTTACCTGGGAAAAGAGACCCAGAAGAAGAAGAAGAAGAAAAATATTTTTCTTAGTCTACAGTTAATGTGCCAATAAACATATAAAAATTTTATATTTTTAAGGAGACAGTTAACCAGTTTGATGACCTTGTGTCCTGGCCTTGAAGGTCAGACTGGGTGGAGTTCTGAGCAACCTGTTTGGTGAAAGATGTCCCTGTCCATGGCAGAGTGTTGGAATTGGATGCCCATTAAGGTCCCTCACCATCCAAGCCATTCTAGGACTGATTCTTGACATCACTCATGACCTTGCAGCAACACCTACAAGAACAGAAATTTATTCTGATAGCTCAGTCAGCACTGTGACCCTTATTTCTGCTGGAAGACCCTTTTCAAGGGTGGATCTGAAATGGTTTTTCTCCAGCTGGTACTCTTTGATATATCCTGCAACACCAATGAAATGTCTTCATGCTCTGGGCATCCCTGCCTGATTCCAGAGCCACACTGGAGATCCTGCACCTGAGCTCACCTGCAGCAAGACAGCAGTAAATCAGACAGGGGAGACTGTGCATGCCAGACACAGAGCAGAGACATGAGGGTGAGTGCTGGGGGTGTAAAACCTTTCACTGTGCACAGTTTAGATGAAGGGATAACCCAAAATACAAAGAAACTGGGCAGCCCAAGCAAGTGCTAATCATCCATTTCCTTTTTGCACTCTATTAGTCTTTCAGCTGATATTTGGTTAAATGGTTGGAGGCTGGTGCTGTTTATCCTCTCCACCACAGTTTCCCATTCTTACACCACCTTCTCTATCATTCTCTGTGAAGCCATTTTAAAAGCCCAGAAATATTTCTGAAACATTTTTCTCCATATATTTTCAATGCAAAATAATATTTTCAATGCAGAAATAACTTTCCACTGGGAATAATTTTGCATCTTGATAGCTCCTAGGTCTGTAAGTTATATTTTATGTCCCATTGAGAGGGAAAAAAATCACATTTTATCCAAAGATAAAGTCAAATTTCTTCTCCTATGACTTCCAGAAAATAAAGTTCTGTAGATTTTTATATACAGAAGACAAAAATAATGACCCAGGCTGAATATGGCTTATTCATGGCCTCAAGCCAAGACAAATAAAGATGGAAAATTTTAAGGATTAAATTTGAGAGATGAAGAAGAAATTCATAAACAGGAAAACTTATTTTAAATGGGTACTGACTGGTATTTTTCCTAGGTTTGAAATATTCCAATCAGTCTGGGAAGAAAGGTTAAAGGACATCAAGCTGGTGACATGGTCAAAGGGAAATAATATAGGAATTTATTACATGGATATCTGTAACTCATGCATAGCACATTTACTAGGCAGAGCCTGTTTTTTCCTTTCCATTGGACTTCAAAATACAGAAAAATTAGTGTCAGTGTTGATGGTAACATTTGCACCCAGCTGCTGTGAATTTACAGGTTGAGCAACATGGTCAAAAAAACCCCTATGAATATGAAATACATTTTTCAATTGAAAATTTTGATGTATTTATTTTTGGTGCCTTTAAAGAAATACTAACATGTTAGGTAACATAAT
Source organism: Fringilla coelebs (assembly GCF_963513975.1). Taxonomy (NCBI): domain Eukaryota; kingdom Metazoa; phylum Chordata; class Aves; order Passeriformes; family Fringillidae; genus Fringilla; species Fringilla coelebs. The sequence continues at coordinate 5,681,471 of NC_140028.1, read as the reverse complement.
TGGAGAAAAGTCTTGAGAAAAAAAAAGACATTTTGAAAGAAAAGAGGTGGAAAAAAAAAAGCCAAGGTTTGTCCTATCAGAAAGGAGGGATGAGTTGAGGTGAAAGCAGGGAGAAGAGCAATTTTGAAGATTTTTCTGTCCATATAAATGCACCACACAGCTGAGTGATCAACAGTTTGGTCTTCAGACAAAATGTAAAATATGAACAGATGGAAAATTTGGGAGGAGAAAGAAGAGAGTTCTGAAGGAGCACTCAAAGAAGCTTGAATTTCACAGAGTGAACATCAGACACCTTAGGGCAGGATGGTAGGGTGACTTGGCAGAGTGGCAAGCCAGAAGAATGATTTTACTGGTTGGTTTTGGAGACTGTGGGGTACTCTATGTGATTTAGAAATTGGAAGAATATAAGAAGAGCTCTACAGAGTTAGACCAATGTTGCATTTAGTCCCTAATCTTGACTTGATTAATAGCTAGTAGAACACTCTTAAAGAAAAACAAAGTGAATCTACAGTAGAGCTCTCCAGAATAATCTCCCTTGCTGAAGTAATTTTTTTGTTTGTTCCTAGATGAGAGGATGGTACTTAACAACCTTCAGTAGATTTCTTCCTTGTGAAATTCACAATTCCTTTTTGAATTAACTCATGCTGATCCCACAGCAAGTTTCAAAACTTTGACACATTGTGCAAAAAAACCCAACTCCTTCAACATATTTGGCACTTATTCATTTTACTTGATGACCCTTAATACCCTTATGAGGCTAGAATGCAATCCTTCCTTGTTCTGACTCTCCATATCACCCATGATTTAATTAAACCTCCATCACAGCCCTCTTCAGTCTCTGCTTCCTGCAGGACAATAGCACACTATTTTCTTGACCTTCATGTGAAAGCCTCCTCAAAATTCTGATTATCCCTGCCAGTCTTCTCTGTGCCTTTGCAAATTTCATTTTATTCATATTAAGGTGGGGAATTGTTTGGGAAGCAACAAAGGCAGGAGTTGTGATTTGCTCCTGCCATGATGTACACATGTGGTGAGTTAGTTCTTACTGCTTTGGCCTCAGTTCTTTTCCTCATGATTGCAACATGCTCCTGTCTTTGACTGCTACTGAGCATTTCATGGACCTACCTACTGTAATCCCAACATCTTCTAACAACTGGGTCAAAATTTGTCATTCTGTGTATACATTTTATACTCATCAATAAGGAATTTCATCTGCAGTTTTGTTTCCTCCTTCACTGTCCTTAAGGCTTTCTGTCTCTGTGTACAGTTGGTTGATCTCTCTTCTAACATTAATGATTTACTGTTGATACCTGGAGAGGCTGCCCAGAACAGAGTTAAAGGAATAAAGCAGGGATTTATTAAAAAGGCCTTCAAAGGACACACCTTGGGCACTGCAAGAGCCTGGCCATGGCTCCACCCAAGATGGACCCTGAGTCACGAGTTTTCACACTTTTATAAGTTTTGGTCCATTCACATATTGGGTTAATGTCCAATTACAGCTTCAGGTTATGAAGTCCCACCCTCCCAGTTTGCTCTCCTCAATTCCCTGTTTGCACTTTTTGGGCCTGGAGCTGCAGTGGTGTCCCTTGTTCTCAGGCTGGAAAAGGATTGATTTGTCTAAACTAATCTGTGAAAAGAACTTGCTAACATTCTGTATGAATTTCAGAGTAATTAAACTAATTCAGTACAGAATCTGGAAAATAGGAAAGCTATACCTTAAGGCATCACTAGTGTTAGATAATTTGCCTTGTTGTTACTCACTCACTTTTCTAGGACAGGATCTACTTGTGCCCACCCCAGTGAGACTCCACAGGTGACTTCAGATCACTGTGAAGCTCTGCACTGAGCATTGTAGGAAGCTCTAAGTAAAGTAAAATGCTGCCACTTGCAATGGAGGGGGAGCCTGAAAAACAGGCATCATTTTCCAACTTTTGCTGGCCACGTCTAGTTGCTTTCCAGGAAAGTGGAATATATTAAAAAGACAATCTGCTTGTAAGGTTCCTGATGTCATTTGTTGTTCTGGGAAACCTTTGGATCCCAATATAGAACTTTTCCCTGAAAAGAAGATGAAACACACAGGTGCTGTTCAAAGTAAAATCCAGGTTCAGCAGGTAAATGATGAGATCTTGCTCCTTTGGGTGGTCTGATAAGCTGCACTCCCTCAGGGAGGTATCACTGAATCACAGAACTGCAAAGACCCTCAGGAGCATTGATCCAGCACCACCAACTCCACCACTAAACCCTGCTCCTGACACATCCACAAGTCTTTTAAGTACCTCCATGGATGGTGACTCAACACCTTCCCTGAGCAGCTTGTTCCAAAGCTTAAGAACACTTTCTGGGAAGAGATTTTTCCTAATATCCAATCTAAACCTCCCCTGGCACAACTTGAGGCCATTCCCTCTCAAACTCTTGCTTATTACTTGAGGGAAGAGACTGACCCCAGCTGTCTCCACCCTCCTTTCAGGTACTCTAGAGGGTGATGAGGCTCCCCCTGAGCCTCCTTTCCCAGTCCACACAGCTCCACCTCCCTCAGCTGCTCCTCATCAGGCTTTGCTTCACTCCCTTCACCAGATCCTCTGGACTCACTGCTCAGCAAAGCCTGCTGCCTCACTGGAGCCCAGGTGAAAGGTGGGGTGAGATGTGGTGAGATGGGATGTGATGTGATGTGATGTGGTGAGGTGAGAATACTTCCTACATTGGCAAAGCCCTTGGGTCATTATGCATTGCTGCTTTTTCATGCAGGAAGTGATGAAGCTGCAGCAAGAAGTCTATGAGCAAACACGAGAGACTTCAGAATCCTGGCCCAAAACAAGACCCAGCGTTCCAAATGGAATCTCACAGGCTTTAATTGCAATGGAATAATTTATCCTCCTGCCCATTAATACTTTCCAGAATGAGATTTTTTTCCTTTTCTGCTGTAGAATTCTGCTGCCTGTTGCTGGAAATCTACATCTGGGAGTTACCTGCAGTAAATCAGATATAAAATGGACCTAGAAGAGCAAGGAAAAGGAAGGCATTTTTGTTAGGGGCATGCACATCCCCACTGACAGCCACTACAGAAAAAAAGGTGCAGTAAGACAAGCCCAAGAAATTATGGAGGAGAACAAATAGCCAGACTATAGGAAAAAGAAGACAGCAGTGATTTTCTGGGTTAGACACCAGTGTTTTGAACCATAGATTGGTGTATGAGGAGATTCATTCAATTGTCCTATGAAACAAAGATAATAGAAATAATAGTAGAAATAAGAAAACAAGGAAAGAAACCCAGCAGCATCAACATAAAGTGAAAAGGATTTCCTGTGGAAAATTCCTTTTCTCACTCAGTATTTTTAATGTGAAAATTTTAATTTTGAGGATTTTTGATAAATTTTATGTTGGGGCAAAACTTGGTGACGCAATTTGATCTTTCTGGATTCTTCATGAAATTTTTACCCAGTTCTGTAAGCTAGCTCATGCACAGAATAACTGTCTGACCTTCAGCTTTTCCCAGTATACCCAGTCATGACATGCCTGAAGGAAGGGGCTGCACCTGGGGGCTACCTGGGCAAGGCCAGACTCTTTTCTGGTAGCAGCAAAGGTGGAAAGCACCAGACACAACAATCAATCATGACCAGCAAGTGCAGCTAAGAAATGGGAAGGCAGATTTGACCTTTACCACATCTTTGCCCTCCCAAATGTCAGAGCAGTTAAAGAATTGCTCTTGTTTCATCAGACAGGACATTAATCTCTGCCTGGTCTTTCCAGCTTGTTGTGTTCCTGTTACTGCTGTAACAGTTTTGTGGGTCTGGTGAAAAGCCCCATCACAACACACTTTTCATGGGTTCTTTATTATTGTTTTCAGTAGTGATGAAAAGAAATACTACAATGGAGCCAAAAACTGATTCAGTAATTTTGGTGCATTGCTCAGTACAGCTTCAAAGAATGAATCCTCTGTAGGATCTAACTGAGGGTACCAAAGGGGGCCTGAGACCTTCTCCTTCTTCTGTCAGTGCTGGGAGCTCCTCTCCCAGACTGAAAATCCTATTTAGGTGTTACAGCTTGTGATGGTTGTAGGGCTGGGAGCTCCTCTCCCAAATTGAAAATCCTATTTAGGTGTTACAGCTTGTGATGATTTTAGGAAGTCTCACCTTCCCCACACCAAGGAAAACCTGTATAATGATGATTGCCCTCAGAAATTCTTATTTTCTTAATACTTAGTTTTAAACCATTACTCATAGACCTATCCCAACATGTCCCATCAAAATGTTTGTCCTGAAGAGCATTATTGAGTTGCTCCTCAGTGTTCCTATTTCATACCCTCAAAAGCTTCTGCTAGCCTTGCTGCTTTTTTCACACCTCTCTAATTAGTCTCTGTATTTAAGTCTATGTCAGTAGCTGCACAGAGTCATCTGTTCATAAATAGACATAAATAAATTAAAATAATTTATTCTCAACTTTTTTTCCCCTGGTGTTAACTACACATTTTCTAAAATTCACTCCCTTCCATCACTGAAGTCTTTAATGAAGACATATCAGTAACTGTGGATTCAGCATCTCCATTCAAACTGACTAATACTTTTGGGAGTGATTTTCCAATCTGTCATCCACCTGTCATCTTTTGCTCATTGTGTATATCTGAAAATGTCACATCAGGCCTTACCAAAAACCAGTATAAGTCATAAAGTACCATTATGTCACTTCTCCTGTATCTGCTCATCCATTACTTCTTAAGGAAGGTGAATAAATTGTTTTAATGGGATGTCACAAACTTCTGGATCCCGAAATTTTTCAGTCTGAGAACCTGATCAAGCTTCATGAGTGAGAATTATACCAGGCTTTAAAAGAGGACATAATCTATCAGATTTAAAAGCATTAGCCAATCTCTCTCTCTCATAGGATTTGAACACTTTTCCATACCCACAGCATCCCACAGTGACTGGCTATGAGGTTAATGGGACCACCTTTATCAAAGATGACAACCATCAGAGAGAAAATACCCCCCTGGAGGACCCATGGGTCTGTTTTTCCTGAGGTGCAGATAGGATGTGAAAGAGAGCCTTCAAAATACTTTTCAGAGTACATTTTTCAATCTGCTTTCATGGGTTTGTTCACATTCCAAAAAAAAATTCCTCGAGAGTTACTTGGAATACAGGCAGATATGTTTAATCCCTTCACCTCTTCACCTAGAGAGAGCATTACACTGAAAATAAAAATAAAAATAAAAAGTCTGTGTTGCATTGACAACAGGCACGTGGCAGAACAGGTGCTTTCATTTGCAGACTCAAAGCTGTTTATCCATAACTCCTAAATTTCAGCTTTTTACAACACTCAGGGCCGTGTCCTGCTTTGGGCTCCAAATTACAAGAATGGAGTGGCTGAGCTGGGCATTATTCAGAGAGCTGGATGAGTGCTCAAAAGTCAGGAAAACATAACCTAAGAAAACAGATTGAAAAGGATGGATTGTTTAGCCTAGCAAAGAGGAAATTGAGGGTGGACATGGCAGAAGTCCTGAAATATGTAGGAGTTGCTGAAAGGAGAAAGGCAGTAGATTTTCCTGCATACCCATCTGGGTTAGGTCAACAAGCAGTGGGTTTCAGATGTCTTTAGGGAGATAAACTGTCAGAATAAAAACAGAAAGAAATAGTCATGAAATATTTATTTTTGAAAATATAGGTTGAGGAGGGGGCAGGGGTTAGAATTTAGTTAGAGCTACTGGGACAGATTTGTATGGAGCAGAAACATGGAGTAGATGGAAGTCTGAAAGTCCATTAAACCCTGTATTCTGTGATCCACCCCACAGCTGTGGTTATAGCTTCATCCCTTTATTGACTGCAGTGACAAACATCAAACTGTTTGTCAGCCTAGTTATTGCAGAGACAGCAGTGATGGCACCAGTGAGTCAGTTCTGGATGGGCTTCCAGGTACATCCTTTTTGACACTTGAACCCAGGGCCCTTTTTCTCCATTTCACTTCAATATCTGGGAAGAATTGGTAGTTATCTTCTTTTGCATGCAGTGAGACTGAAAGATTTCAGGGCACATTTGTGTTTGAAGCAACCTGAGTCCAACAACTTCCAGTTTTTGAAGGTTTGCTCTCTTTACTGTTGAGCACACTCACTTTAACTTAACACACTCATCTAAATGCTCAAGAACTATAAGATCATCTCACTTGACCATTCTTATTTAATCTTTCCTTCTCCTGCTGAGACAAATCAAACCTGTTTTGTTGAGATACACTCAGCCTTTTCCCTTTGGTTCTAGGGAAGGAGAACAGCACTTATTTTAGCATGACCTGAAAAGAATTTATCTAGAATAAAATTTTTAAGAACAAGAACTTGGTCTGTTCAGCCTCCAAAAGAGGAGACTGAGGGGAGACTCCACTGCAGTTACAACTTTCTCATGGAGGGAAGAGGAGGGGCAGGCACTGATCTTGGCTCTGTGCTGACAGTGACAGGACCCGAGGGAATGGCCTGAAGTTGTGCTGGGGAAGGTTTAGGTTGGATATTTGGAAAAAGTTCTTCCCCCAGAGGGTGGTTGGGCACAGCTCCCCAGAGAAGGGGTCACAGCCCAGAGCCTGACAGAGCTGAAGGAGTGTTTGGGCAGTGCTCTCAGAGCACAGGGTGGCAATGTTGGGAATGCTGCTGTGCAGGGCCAGGAGCTGGACTCGATGATCCTGTGGGTGCCTTTCTACTCAGCAGATCCCGTGGGTCAGTGATGAGCAGTACCAGTCCTTAAAAAGGAGAGCTGAACCAGGAATGGAGTTTCAGTGGCTTTTCTTTAGGGGATTGTGAATCTTTTCATGCCAGCAATTTGCTTTGCTTTGTCATATTTGTCTTCCTTGAGCTCCACAGGGTTGTTTTCATTACCGAATCCAGAGTGGAAAGAGAGCTGCTGTATTAATCAATAGCTGAAGGAAATAAATCTCTGCTCTTTCCTGCAAATGTGCTGCTGCATGATGTGTTTTCCTTGAGAAAGTTTTATTCCTGACAGAAGCCAGCCATCTGCTGGAGCACTGCTGCAATAACCCTTTCTAGGGCGGCAGGACACAGCCACTTGCTCATGTTTGAAAAACTAATATCCCCATTTTTTTCTTCAAACTTCATGAAAAATAAGCAGCTTGGTAAAAAAAAAAGGGAAGCCATGCACAGATACCTTAAAAATAGACCATTAGAGAGATGCTAAATGCTGGTGGAGATGAAAACATCTATGATGAGGAAATGGAACACAAAATGTTAAGCACAGATACAGCATCTATCTGCAGGCTGGAAACCTGAACAAGGAACCAGAGGGATGAGCAGATCTTCGGAGGAGAAAGATTCTATCACCCTGGAATGGAGCCCACCAAGAGGAGCCAGCCATGGACATTCTGCCCACAGAAAGCCCAGACACCTGAACAGCTTGTCTGCATAATGAGATATGTTAAAGGATTTAACATGGGAAGAGAATTTTAAGATTTTGTAAAATTTGGGATGTAAGACCTAAAGGGGATTCTGTAAATGTGCAAAATTAATTATGGGGTGATTAGGGTTGAAAGTGGGGAAAGGGAAGTACTAAGTTGATCTGGGGAGAAAAAAAGCCAGGAAATAAAGGAGAAAGGAGCTGGATATGTGTTACCATGTTACTGATGAGTGGATAGTGGGATAGTGCTTGGTCACTACAATCTCTCCTAAATCCTCATGAAATCCCATTTCCAGCCATCCTCTCTATTCCAAATTCAAGTCTCAGTCCTAGTGAGCTTTCATGTGACTGGGATGAGAGATCTGGGCACCTGGAGAACACTGAGGTTCAGGGGCTGCTTACAGAGCAGGAGGGAGGTCACAGACCAGCTGCTGGTGAGATCCGCATTGAGAAAGTGTATTTCAATAGCAGCCTTCAGTCCTGGTCAGCTGGAGGAGAGGAGAGGATTGAGGATTGAGCCATCTTTGTTCATGTTTCTCAATGCTGGGTGTGTTTGTGGGGAGGTTGACAAAAAAAAAAAAATCCTCTGTGTGTCTGGATTATCAAAAGAAAAATCACCCAAACAACTTCACTGCAAATACTCAGTTTGCAAAAGTGACTGGAGGAGGAGGGAGGCAGGTGGAACAAACTGTTCACCACGTTTAGCTTGGAAACTAGGACTGTGTTTTTATCCTTGTCCTGATGGAATCTGGAGCTCCTGGTCCCATGCCTGTCTTTGCTACTTGCCACCACAGCCAGGTGGAGAAGGGATCATGTCATCTCACCCCTGAACACTCTGCTCTTTGCCCCTCACTGAGTTGATTTTTTAGTAACAGTGCAGAAAGTCATATCTTGGAAGCAAAAGGCTGAATATACTGCTTCAAGGCAAAGCTGATTAACATCTTTCCTTGGGCAGAGAGGTGCATCCCCTTAGCTAATGGGGCTGAAATAATAATGACTTGCTTAATAGTCTCTGGCAGTAACCTGCTGCAGCACTGCTTGGAAATGACAGCTTGATGATAGGACAAACTGGTTGATTTACCAAGTGAATTACCTCTGGAAGTGCACCCAGACCTCAAACTGTGATTTTTAACTTAACACCAAAGTTTGTCTCCCACCCACACAACACTGGCTTGCTTACATTTTCATTACCTTCCACTGACAGGTCTCTAAAATGGAAAATACACGAGCAGAGGAAACATGATGATGGAAAAGCATTAATTGAATTGGAGGCATGAAAATGCACGCTCACTATCAAGAGAAAAAACAAAAAAAATCTTCCACAACTCTTCCACACAAGGTATAGTGGTGGACTTGGCACATCTGGGTTGATGTTTTGTTGGATTATGCTCAAGATCTTTTCCAAGCTAAATGGTTTTGTGATCCTGTGATTCTCTGACTCTGCCATGGATTATCTCTGGAATTTGTGTCTAGGGAAGAGTGTCAGAACTTCTCTCTGTGCATCCAGTGGCATTGCTGTGGCCACTGGCACTTTTCATAGATGGAAAAAGACACTCACAGCTAAAAAGTGGCATCTGGGAAGACAGTAATGATCCCTTACCATCCATGTGAGCATCCTGGAACAGCTCTGGAGTGTTCTGGGTGTACCAGTGAGCCCAGGAGCTGCTGCCATGGAGAGCCCACGGGGAGCAGCCATCCCTGAGAGGCTGCAGCCCAGGAAAGTGCCCAGCCTTTCCTGGAGGAGTGTCCCAGAGGGGCTGAGAGGGACAGACTGCAGCCCTATCCCCCTCCCTGTGCCCTACGGGAGAGGGGGGACTGGGAAAGACCCTTGGGTGGAGAGAAGGTGTTGTTTGAATATTTGTGTCTTTGTTTCACTGTCAGAATCTATTTCAATGTTTTGTTTTGTTTTGTTTTGTTTTGTTTTCTCTTCCAAATCTATTTTGCTCTTGACAGTAATTCACAAAGGATTTTACTTTCCTTACCTCAATGGACAAAGTGGAAATATAAGGAGATGCAAATATAAGGAGAAAAGCTTCTCATAAACTTTTATTTTGCAGCAAATTAACAACAGGAACATCACACTTCCTTCTCCACTAATCAAGCAACTACTTTTCAGGAATTTCCCCCCTGTATTCTCATGCTATGTCTGCACCTACATCTTAAAGTATGGAGCCTGGGTAAAGCAGCCACAAGCCAGATAAGTCAGCCAAGTCACCAAAGCTGGCATTGTAGAGGGGATGTAGCTCACAGCACCCAAGTGAATCCCACCTAGGGCATTCTGGGGTTTGCTTTTCGGGCATTTTTAGTGCCTCCAGGCTGAGCTGAGCTATCTCCCCCTGTGCATTAGACTCATCTCCAGCATAAGGTGCAGTACTCCAGAGTAAATCCCTGTCCAGGTGTCCATCAGGAGCTGGAGAAGTGTGACTGCAGGAGGCCTAAGTAAAAAGGCTGCCTCAGAAATTCACTCAAGTCTGCTGATTGATCCCCATCGACTACAAAGCCACACAAAAATCTTGGTCACACCAAGGCCTCTTGTTCTCTTTGCTCATCCCAACTTTATTGGACTTCTTGGACTTTTTTGTTCTGTGAAAACATGGCTGATGTTTCCACATGCTGTTTTCTGTTCCTTACTGGGCCAGGAACACTCAGTGGACCCTTCATAGCTCCTGTCCCTCTTTTCACCAAGAATTAGCAGGAAAAGAGATATGAGGAGTAAAAAGGCACTGTGTGTTTTGTACCTCTAACAGGTTTAGCTGGCGGCTCCACACATCCTTTATTTTAACTGAGCCAATTCCAACTTCCACTGTTACAATGAATTTCGAGAGATGGAAGTGTCAGCAAGCTGCCTGGGTGGAAGACAATGTATTCAAGGAGCACAGTTAGAAGTATTCCCTGCTAATGATTTTTGAGCACTGCTCCTTTATTGACGCTCCTGCTGCAATTGCCTGAAAGCATGTCACCCCCAGGGCCTCGGTGAATATTCAGAGAAAGCCATTATGTTTAAAATCATGTCTCTCACACCCTGGAAATTAAGGCAACCTGTTGGCACAAACATCCTGAGAGCATCAGCACATGGATCTCAAAGGCAAACACAGTGCCAGCTCATTCCTGAAGCTGTAAGGCTGCTTCCCAAGGGTTTAGTGTGCCCAGGCTACACCAGCAGGAGCAATCAGAGTCATGTCTGTTGTCTTCCAGCCCCACACTGATAACTAGAAATCTCAGTTTATTATTGCACATTTTTCCCTACTTCTAATTGAGCGCCCTTTGGCTGCTCAAACCCAAAGCCAGGCACTGCCAGCAGGATCACAGACTCCAGAGTGGGATCCTGCTCCCTCTGATTCACCCCAGAGAAGGGGGTGGACAGAATCTGGTGCAGTGTCTTTGATTCTTTATTAGTGGGCCTGACTCAGGCTGGCATGAAGTGCAAGATGGAGACTTTGGGATTTTTAAAACTTCTAGTTTTTACTATGTGAAGAGACAGGGGAAAGTTTACAGCAAGCACTAATGGCAGTCAGAATGAAAACTGTCTCTGAAGGTTTTCTTGCGTTTGTGTTTCTGGATCCTCCCTTCCTCTTCCTCTCCTCTGTTGATGACTGTGTTGTCATTCCCTGTAATTCTCCACAAAATCCATAAGGCAATCCCTGATAATGTAAAGGCAATGGCAAAGAAAATCTAATAATAAGCAATAATAAAGATTTTAAAAATACTTTTTGGTTTTTTTTGTAAAAAAACTGTGCTGTTTCAAGTCCTCACCTCTAAAAGCATTCCTGAATCTCTTCTCTGTTGTTTTCTTTTCACCCAGGATTGAATTATCCCATTGATGACTGAAAGGAGAAAGAACTGAAAGCAAATACCCAGGCAGTGTCTTCAGGGACATTTCTACACATCCCAGGGGACAGCCAAGACATTTGGCTATTTCACAGTGTGCCCATCTGGTACAAGTCATGACTGGGATCCAGTTTTATCTCTGGGCTGTCCTCTTCACACTTCCAGTGAGGGACCATGTCTGGCTCTAGAGGTCAATGAATCAATCAAGAATTTACCATTTTTTTCTCATCCCAGCAACTGTTATCCTGCTGTTCTATGAAGCCTGTAAGACTCTGTAGGGGTGGAAGGTGCTGTTTATGAAATATGTGCTATTCCTAAATTCACTGATTGTGACATTGGTCTGTAACTTTTTCTCATGACTGATTTGGAAGGGATCTCACTATGCCACTTGTCTGTGTTTGTTGTGTCTGCCCACTACCTCTTTATTTTACAGTGAGGCTAAAAAGTCTTTGGAGTGGACCATCTTTGTGTCCTGCTTTTTCACAGCCTAGGGGAAAGGGATAGAAACTGGTTTTGCATTGCACAAATAAAATCACCCGCTGGGTTCCTGAGCTGCAAAACATTGGAAGCAAAAGCAAAGAAATATGCAATCAAAAAGGTTTTCTCTTGGAAAAACCTACTGAACAGAGACATGGATATGAATCCCTAAAGCACATTTATTACTTTATTAAATTTATTTGCATAAGAGTGGTTTCCTCTCATTACTAAGTTGCTACATTTTTTTTCCTTTATACTCAATATTTGTGAAGATCTTTATAGATCAGTTAAATCTCAGCTCCACTGATTGCATCATCCACTGTTCAAACACTCTGGTTTGAAGTTCCTGAGTCATTTTCTGACGTCAGTCTGAAGCAACTGAGTGGACTCAAGTGACTGATATTCCATGTACAGCATTTAACTGGGAGCAAAGCTCGGTTTCCCTTCCACGATGGCATAGCCAGAGTTAAGTTGAAAAAAAAAACTGGCCTCTTTTGCCCTAATCTTAACTTTTCAGTGAGATTCTTCTGAAATTGCATTTGCCACCTGAATGTTATTTTATGTGAGCACAGCACTGTTTTTTCATTTCTTACTTTACATGCTAGCAAGCATTAGCTAGCATTGAATCCCACCTATTTTACTAGAGAAGGGCAATACTTTGGGAGCATCCTGGTCTCAAGTTTGTATAGGTACCAGAGTTCCCCTGGTCCTCCCACCCTGATCCAGTTTGATGTTACAGAAAGCATTACTTTCACCACATTTCCCACTGGATACATTTAAGACCACAGTCAAGAAGAAGAATGAAGAGATCCAGAACAGAGTGGAGCAGCCAACACTGGACAGGCATTTCTAAAGCAAAGGCACCATAATTCTTCAGTCTCAGAAGTCTGAGGGTGGAGTCCAGGTATTTTAAGTATTTGTGTTGTGTCACAGAGCCCACTGTGACCCTTGGCACTTGGATACAGTAGTTTACTGCCTTTAGAGCAAAATTTAGATGCACTTCAGCATGACAGAAGCCCAGCCAGTGGCCAGAATGAACGTGTGCATCCCTGTCCTTGTCTCCTTCATGCTGAACCAAGCACCACTGAAACAACTCACTAAATCAAGCCTGGTGCAGATCCCAGTTGAATACTCATCTTTTGGCGGAATTTTCAATGTTAAATTTACTGTTCCAGATCACTGTGCTGCTGTTTGAGAAGAAGCACCAGCATAAGAGGCTGGCAAGGAGGTCTAAGCATTGCAAAGAGCAAGGGCAGAATGCATTTATATTGAACACCAGCAGGAGTAAAAATGCTGAACCCAATTCCTGAATTTCACAAGATTCTGCTTCTGCTAAAATATTTATAACCTTTTTTCCCCCCTTCTTCCTGAAGAACCTTTTAGAAACTACAGCTCAAACTTCTTGCCTGTCTCATGGAAGGTAAGTTCCCCAGAATTCAGATTAGCCCTCTGACACTTTTCTTGTAAGTAAAGATGCTCTTTGAAGCAGGGGACACAGAACATGAAATTCCATGTAAAGCTGGATACTGAGTCCTGGAGACACCATTTCCTCAATGATATTCCTGTGCTGGAGATAGAAAAGTTTTTAATCCCTTTTCCCAGCCAGAAGTCTTCTACCTGTGCATCCAACCACAATTTGTCATTGCAGCCATAGGAGAAAATTGGGACCTGTAAGTGCTTTTCAGTCTCATTGGCTCGCATTTTTTCAAGCATCACCTAATCATTTGTTCCTTAAAAAATTGTTTTAAAGCATTTACTTACACTAAAAGGGCTCAGTAAAAGAGTAGAGGAATAGAAAGTCATTCTGATACCTATAGTGGCCTTCCCACAGAAATTGGAGGAGTTGTTCACCCGGATTGAGTTGCTGCTGTATTTCCAAGGCAGGAGACTCAACTGGGTGGCCTCAAACACCCATTTGAGGAACATTCTTCAATCACAGCTTAACAAAAGGCAGCAGCTTTTGAGGTGAGCCAGGCCAAGCCTAACTCAGCTGTTCTCTCATGCCATTCCTCTTCTACTGAAAACTGCAAATCTTAGTAGCATTTTCCTTGGATATCCCACTAATGCTCTCTGGAACACTTTCTGGCTGGGAACATGCTAGATGCCAACAAACATGGGAATTGCAGTTTCACATTCACAATTCAGTAGCTGCAATGAGTCAGAGATTCAGTTGAGTTTATTAGTTAAATTATTCTTTCTCCTCACTGCCCAGGCATCACAAGGAGGACATACCTCTCACATTTTTCTTTTATTCCTGGCTTAACATCTCATTTTAATTCCAAGTTATGTGTTTAACTACTAAAAAAATCCTTATTCACCTTGAATTATCTGGCCTGCATAGTTGTGAGCCCTCATTCCCCAGGTATTCTCAGTACAGAAAATTGGCAGATAAAGGTGGTGGCAAGTCACAGGGTGACTGATTTGTATAAATACAGCTACTGCTGATGTGACAAGCCTGGGCAGAGTTTCAATCCTGGCAATGTCTGTGTTCTCTTCAGCAAGAAACACTCAAGAACAAATTCCAAAAGAATCTCTGGCTTGTGGGTTTCTCTTACTAAGAGAACAATCAAGAAACAAACAATCCAAAAATATTTTCTGATATTTTTGAAATGCAGAAGAATACTTAAATATTTTTCAAGCCCTCATCTGCTCTGCCTTTGGCTGTCTTCATCATGTACATAGCAGAAAGAATTAGAGGCAAATAAAAGCTCACCTCTTTTCTATACTAGAAGATCTTCATTCTTCTTTTCTCATCTCTCACCAACACCAGCATGTTTTAAGGCTGAGTTCTGCTGCTTCTACCCACCTTCTGTTTTTTAGACATCAATGTATTTTTACCATCTCCTGAAATTTTATGGCAAGTCTCACCATTGTTTTTTTGTAAGTCCCAGGTTCTAAGATCATTTGACCAAAAACAAATCAAGCAACCAAAGACGTGGATGATCATTGAACATCCTAATTCTTGCTGTAAAAATAATTTATACAACAGTTTTTATTGCATCTTCATCTTATTAATAATATTTATACCATGCTAGAATCTCTGCCAAATTGTCATAATACCTGTCTGAAATCACATGCAAAATGTTTTTCTCCCTAAAAAATTCTGAGGTACTAAGTTTAGACTGCATATACTTGGTTTGTTCCATATTTCTCATAAACTCAAAATTCAATTTTTAGAAGATGACTAAGATCTTAAAAAGTGACCAAAAATGAAAAGGTAAAAAAGGCAATGCAAAAAATATAGGGGTGAGCTGTTCCTTTATTTGCCAAGAAACAACAAGCAGAAGTCTGAAGAAACCAAGGGAAAGCAGCATCAGATGCTGCCTTCTGAAGAATTCAATGAATATCTTGGCATGAGCTGTAGGACAAGGAAGAAGAATCAGTGCAAAGTGAAAAGTTGTATTTATTGTACCTTTTATGCACTACATAGCTTAGTGGCCCTGTAAGTGGACAACTGAAAAGATAGACCATATAATATAAGAAAAATTAGATTGAAGGACATTATAGATCATCCAGTCCTTGTGTGTGAATGAAGGATTAATTCATCTGAAAACATCCTTGGCAGGTGTTTGCCTAATGCATTATTAAAAATTTCAGTGACAGAGATTCCCATCTTAGTAAACAATAGTCTTCAGTGTTTGTTGTCCTTAAAAGTTTTTCTCCTTTTCTGACTTGAATGTCTCTTGCTAAACTTACACTAATTATTTTTTGTTCTGCCAACAGTAGATATGAAGAACATTTTCATCTTCTCTTTCTGAAACAAACTTGCCACGGCTGTGAATGCAAGGGCAGAATTCTCAGGAGCAAAAAGCCCCAGACACAGTATTTTCTAGGTTCCCATTTTCCTCTTGATCCCTCCACCCAGTCCACATCCAGATTTTCTCTGCATGGTCTATGTGTCTTGAAAAGTTATACCCCACACTGAGCTCAGGATATCTGAGGCCCTTCTAGTGCTGAGCAGAGTAGAAGGTGATTTTCTCTGAGCCATTTGTTTGAGCATCTCAGAAATGACAGAGCTGTTCACCAGTATCACCTTATTTTTATTTGGTGGATTACTAACGTCTCCACACCCTCTCCTGAAGACTTCTATCTAAGCACTCAGTCTAAAACATCTTCCTGGGTATCTGTGCTGTGACATTCAGTCATCATCCACCTGGATGATGTCTCCCAAGGCCATCCTTCGAATGGACTGCCTCCTCACAAGAGAGGCTTCATCCATCTCCCTTTGCTTTGCTCCTCGTTCCTTCTGCTTTTTGGACACATTTTCAATCAGCTTGCTGGCGTCACTGAGGGTTTTCTGTGTCCTCTGACCCGCAGTTTTCTTCGTGCCTTCTCCCACACTTGGATCTGTGGCCTTTAAGGGTTTGGCTTTCCCGGTGTCCTCCTGCTGCTCCTTTGTGTGTCTCAGTCTGAACCGGCGCCGAGAGGCGTTCTGGCAGGGCTCAGGGATGCTCTCGGGGCTGTTGGGCTCTCCGTGCACGTCAGACACCTGGAGAGTGGGGATTAATGGCTTACACAGTGTCTTGGGAGCCTCCTCAGCATCTGCCTGCTTGGTCAGCTTAGGGGTTGTCTCTGAAGGCAGAATAATTTGGATTTCTCCAAGGGGTTTGCTGCTTTTAGGGGGTAGAGGATCATCTTTGCTCTCCAGAGCAGCCTTTTCATTCAGCTTTATCTTTTGGAGGTTTCCCAGCTCCCCCTGAGCCAGATTCTTTACCCGTTTCACGTGGGGTTCATTGTGCATGGAGTTGATCACCATCAGCTTCTGGGCAGCCATTTGGGCTTCTCTCTGGAGGCTCATAATCCTTTGGAGCTGGGCTTCTTTTACTTCCACAGGGATCTCCAGAGGGGCCAGCTTCACTGGTCTCTTCAGGGTAGTGTTCTCTGTGCCACACAACTCATTTGCACGATGCAGGCTGGGAGACAAAGCCCCCTCCTTTTTCACCTTTTCTGGACACAATTTTTTCTCTCCCTGGCATAGCTTCTCTGAAATCCTTGGAGGTGGAGGCTGGAAACCAAGGTTTCTATGATCACTTCCTGGCTTCCCTCCCCCCAGGAGGAGAGCTGGATTTTTCTCAGGCTGCAGGTTCACAATCGTGACTTCACTGACAGTGCAGTTATACTTGGGCTTTTCTTCAGCCATTGGGGCACTCTGAAAGAAAACAAATAGATATGGAGATCACTCTCCTACATTGTGTTAATCCCCAGTTAGGTTTTATGCAATGTTTAGAAGTTTGAAAAGAGTGTGAAACGTGGCATCTCTTGAAGTATACTCCTGTTAACCTTAAATCCTCATTACTGTGCTCCTTAAACTGCCTCGCCCCAGGGTAATCCAAAATAGTGGGCAAATTTAGTCTCCATATCTAAAAAATAAATTAACCTGGCAGCTGAGGAATCAGGGCTTGTCTCCTCCATGCCTGTCAAACATTTTCATCCCTCTTCCTACTTTGTCCCAAATATTGACTCCTTTTTAAGCAGTGAGCAAGGCCAGACTGCAAACTGCCCTCACTGATTTAAAGGAAGTTTAGGGCCTCTACAAAACATGGAAAATACCAGAGAATAAATGTTAATTTGGGGAAGCTGATAGTTGACATTCAGGCATGGGTCCTTCTCTTTTCCTCTGACATTCTGTGATCTGGACTTTTGCATATACTGACATGTGCTTTAAAGGGTAAACTTCCTTCATTTCCACCAAAATTCTGCCTAGTTTCATAAGGTACTTTTCCATAAAGAGACCAACAAACTGATAATGATTTTGCTCGTGTCATGGAAAACGCCCTGAAATGTGCCAAGATGTTGTTCAGAGCACTGTGGACATGGTTGAGTTTCAAAAACAGTGTGTCTGTGGTATTAACTAAAGAACTGCTAAATGGCAGATGTAGCAAACCTGGAGTTATTTATTTGCCCTTGTTCAGAGAAATTTTATGGTATGGCTGGGAAATAATGTAAGAATCAATAACCAGTGATCATTATCATCAATAATATAAGAATCTCATGGTGCACAGGTCTTTGCTGTTAACTTTCTAGTCCTGCATGGGCCGTGAAAGGCTCATGGGCAGCATCAGGAGATGGGGTCTGCTCTTGCTTCTGCCCAAACAAGGAAGTCCTCTTCCCTAAAACAAGTTTTTCATTCCCACTCTGGTCTTTGTGCACACTGTAAGTTTTATAGGAGAGACAAAAACCATATTCTTGGCTGTATCTCAGTACCTCAGACTTCTAGCCCCTATTATCACAAAGATATGTTAATAAATTATAGTATTAACCTGGTTTTCCTCTGGCAAATAAAGAACATGAGCTCCTTTCATCTCATCTAATTAAGTCTGCTTTGCTAATTCCTGTTCACTGTTATTGGTGGGATTTTTTTTAAGTGCCCAAGCTTAGTATCATTGTAAATAAAAATGATACTCATTTTGCCCTTTCAGTTTCTTTCTGTTTTCCAGGAAAACACTTAAGGCTGCCCATGTCTCTGTAAATGTGAAGTGAATAAAATAAACATAAATAAGCCCTTATACTGAAATGTAGGTATATAAAGCAATGGGATATGAGAATGAAAGCTCTAATGCAAATGGAGATGTGGGAGTGGAAAGGAAGAGAAGGCAAATAATGTAGTATCAATGCATTATCATTTTGGAAAAGATTTTAGTTAAAAAGACTTTTACTTGCCTTTAAAAATCTAGTACTTGTCTAAAACCCAGTCACTTAGCCAAGCCTATAGAATACCTGCCTAGACAATGTATCTTTCTACCCAGGACCATTTTTTGTTCTCATGCTGGTTTCAGTCAATTGTGACCAAGTGATTGGTTCATTCTCTGCTGCACTTTTCTGAGGACAATTCAGACATGTTAAGAAGGCTTGGAGAAATCTTATACACTGCCTAAATCTGATTGGAGTCCTAATGTTAATACATTTAAACCCCATCCAAGGCTAATGTGCAAGATAAGCTGCATCCTCTGTTCTCATGCACACATTACTCAGTACCTTCCAGAAATATCCATCTGCTATGTATATACTCCCACTTAAAATTTAATTAAATAATTGGTCCAATCTTGCGTAGGTAATTGCTCTGTGCCCAAAATTCCCTTTGCAGTCAATGAGAGACTCATGTAAAGAATGACTGCCTCTGGTCCTCTGGATCAAAGTATTATGATAGTGATATTATCAAAGGGACCACCATCCTTTATTTAGAAACCACAACCTTCATGTAATTTAAACACTTTGCTTCCTGGTCTCAGCTTGCTGATCCCTCTGATATAAACTGCACAGTAATGGGACAGCAGAAATAGAAGTGTCATGGTGCATTACCACTATTTAACTCAATTTACAATATGCCCAGTGGCAAATTGGCATGTAGTGGTTTCAGATCTAGAAAACTTGGTGTCCCCTTTAAACAGGAATCTAAGGCCATCTTAGTACCCAGACTTAGATCCCTAGACACAGGTGCTTCTACTATTTGTAACTCATTTTGATTTCAGGAGCTGCTCATTGCAGGACAATAAACACTTCATTATAGGCTAAAAGTGAGATTTGGAAGAGTCTTACAGAAACCTTGCACATCAGCTTGATGACTGGATGAAAAGAAGGGATGGAGCTGAGGTTCCTTTCCAGTGTTGGTCCTCACCTGTGCTGTTCTACATCTGATGAAATCAGAAAGACACAAAGCAGCCTCAGGCACCCTGAGGTGTTCTCTTGGCAGGTGCCTGGCAAAAACGGGGAACCAAAGGGAGCCAAGCACATAGCATGAGTTTAGATAACCTGAGAACCAGCTGGGCTTCAGCCAGGAAGTCAATCTGTCAGCAGGGAAAAGAAGCAGGTTGTTGTGCTGTCACAAAGCTCTGCAGGGCTTGGGATCCAAACCACTATTTCATGCACGTCACTTCCCCATATGGCTCCAAAACACTTCACCAGTTCAGACCTGCCATGGATATACCTGCCAGGAGGTAATATTTTGTTGGTAGCAGGCATGTTTATAGATACATCATGATTGAAGGGAATCCTTTAAAAATTGAAAGTGTTCAAGGTCAGGTTGAGCTTTGAGAAATCTGGTCTAGCAAAGTTGTCCTTACCCATGGCAGGGGGTTTGGAATTATCTTATCTTGAAGGTCACTTCCAACCTAAACCATTCTATGAATCTATGATCTTCACCTTTTTTAAAATCCCTGTTTTCTTAGTCACCCTCATGAGGTTTCTTCTCCTTGCTCAATGAAACCAAATTTATAGTGCATTTCATAAGAGATTAAAAAAAAAGAAAGCAAGCACGTGCACTGCCACACTCACAAAACCACCACTCTAAATCCCAAAGTCTTCCTACATAACAAAAGCTTTAATCTCATTGCTACAGGATAATCTGTAGTGATAAGCAGATGTTACACAACTCTGATGCTTTTCCTTCCCATTGTCATGTGTATCAACTGATTGCTGCAGTTCAAAGGGGAGGACAGAAATACCTAAGAAAGGAAGTTCACAGATCAAATCCTCCAGCTTATCTGGCTGAAAGCTTCTCCCAGAGTGGATTTTATTTTAGTTCAGTTCCAAAATAAACACCAAGCCTTCAGTGTGCTTTAATTCTCCATGTGATGCCTGAAGCTCTGCCACTGAAAACCCCTCTGGCATGTGGAGATCCATTACACATGCTGTCATTCATCAGGGGAGAGAAACAATTCAGTTTAAACATCTAGGGATGAATGGCTTTGCTTCCACTGCAGATTGTGTATGTACAGTAAATAGCTCGGGTCATCATGAATGAATAATGAAGAAAACAGAGCCAGCACCTGAATAATTCCCAGAAAAGCTTTAAATATGCAGTCTTGCACTTTGTCAGATGGCATCATTATCACACCTGCAATGTCAGGAACTTAAATCATCATTTGCTGTGCTAGAAAAATTTAAGAATGTTATACTG
Organism: Fringilla coelebs; assembly: GCF_963513975.1. Classification (NCBI taxonomy): domain Eukaryota; kingdom Metazoa; phylum Chordata; class Aves; order Passeriformes; family Fringillidae; genus Fringilla; species Fringilla coelebs. Next base: position 5,660,891 of record NC_140028.1, on the reverse strand, counting down.
TCTGTGAACCAGTGAGTCTGAGGAGGTCAGAGGGTCCATTGGGCTGAGACAGATAAAACATAACCATGCTCATAATCATCAGTACTGAGCACAGTGCCAAGATCGCACCTGGCTCTCTTGGATCCCAAAACAAACAGATACCAAAGGTGGACTGACTACAGGGACTTCATACAAATAAATTCTTGCTGTGTTTCCTCAGAGCAGGATCCAGAAATAGTGTCTCATTCTGCCACAACTCCCTTTGCACCACTGGTATCTTAAAACAGCAGTGGAAGCAAGAAGAGTTTCAAAACAGGACAAAGAAAAGACATTTGAGTGCTCTGAAAACCAGCTCGTTATCAGGGAACTGGTTTCAAATCCCTTTTCCACCACAAGCTGCTCATGAGATGGAAGGGAAGGTGTTTTTTCCCTCTGTGACTAGGTTTTTCATCTGTAAATTTGTACTGACTCCCTCTCCTGAGCCATAGGGCACTAGGGAGTGTAAGCTACTCAGCAACAGGAGAAAAGAAGTTACATTAGTTTCCAAAACAGGTTCAATTGCAGTAAAACAAGTGCTCTATAAAAGGTGGTACCTGTTCAATAATCAAAGCCTGAAAAATATCTATGATTACTTGAAAATTATGTCAAGTACAAATTTTGCTTGTAGAGGAGTTCTTCTTACATTTTGGGTTTCATTTTGCAGGGGTGAAAATATTGTGAAGCATGTTGTGAAAACATTTCAAATTTGTTCATAAAATTTGACTGATCTTAAGAGTAATTACCCAATTTTATACAATGTGGCACACTCTCATTCCTAATGTTGTTATTATTTTAATAGCTCCTCCCTGAATTCATGAGCAGACCAGTCTGAGTTCTAGGAAACCCACAGCAGATTGTCCCTTGCAGGCACACTCAATTTCCAAACCGTGGAGCCTCCAGATTTCCCCTATGCCTCCCAAGCCTTACTGAGCAACCTCAGTCTTGGAAAGCTTCTTACTGGGACTTGCAATATTGCAGGAGAGAAGGGGAGGTGCAGAACTCCAGTCCTAATGACAAGTCCTGTAAACTAACTTTTCCAACTTCCACCTCTAAATAGGGACAATTGTTCCTTATTTAGATCATGACAAAAATTTATAAAAAATGAGTACCTAATATTAGACTTCTAAATCCAGATTTAAGATATAAATAAATGACCTGTTTTTCAACAGTAGCACTGGATTTGACTCCTTAAATTCAGCCAAGGGTCTAGACTCTATCTCAAAATTCCAGCTTCTGCCTCAATAATCTTAGTGTCTCTTGTTAGGATAAGAATATTGATTTCCCAAAGTTCTGAGCACCTCTGAATCCCTGCCATCTCAACAAGGCTGTGTGAGAAGTAAGGGCCTGTACATGCAGCTGGACCACTGCTGACCAGGGGTGTGTATCTGACAGCACAAGGCAAAACCTTCTCACTGCTGTGAGGGAAGAGAGGCAGAGATGAAAAATGCAGTATTTCCTGCTAACTACCAGCTCCTGCTTATGTTACAAGCCCACCAAGATCACAGCACGAGCAGAACCTGCAGACAAAGAGATTGAGCTCTTCCCTTGCTGTTTTTTTCTTAATTTAGGGTTTGGCACTGTAAAATCCAGAGTGATGGAGCTATCTGCTGTGGTGGGAGCTCATGCCTAGGAATTAATGTGGTGCCCTGCCCTATCCCACTGATAACAGAGGCCAGCACCTTGGAGTCAGGGAGAGCAGCTCTGCCATCACTCAATCTGCCTGTTCTCTGGCTGCCACTCATCCATTGCACTCAGAAATACCCAGGGAGACAAGCAACTTTTCTCAGCTCTGCCAGGCAATATTTCATTCACAACAGAAGAATGAGCATCCCTGTCTTCTGAAAAGGAGGTGTCAGCAGTGCCATTATTTTTCTTAAAATACATGGACTAGAAGATTCACTTCTTCAGAGACCCTCAGGCCCACATATCCTATCTCTCCACAGAACTGGGGGTTCATTCCTCCTGCCAGAATTGTTCCTTTTTTTGGTTTTCTTTGGCCAATTAGGCCAGAAGTGAAAAAGTGACATGACTGCATGGTTTGCTAGTAAGGGCAGCTTTGGATGCACCCTTTGACAAGGGCAATTTAATACAATTGGCTTCACTGCCAAAATCTTCTAGATTGTCCAGTTATGGGGCTAAAAGCTCCTCTCTCTCTTACCCCTTGCTGCAACACCTTTTTTATCCCCACATCTCTAAGAGAAGGATTTGAGGTTGTTTCTAGCACAGGATTGTCTCATGTTTTTGCTAGGATTTGCTCCCCATGGGTTGTTTCAGGTTTGGTTTCATCAGCACTGTGAATTCCCTATAGTAGGAAGGGCTTTGGGGAGGCATTTGGGAGCAATTTGAAGGCTGTGAACAATGGACAGGAGCCAGCTCTGTCCTCTTCAGCTGCTAGGATCCAGTCTGAGGCTGGTGCCTGGGGCAGCCTCCACAGTGCTGGATAGTGACCAGCTCCCAGTCTCTGAAAGCAGCTGCTTCAGACTTCACCTCAGGCTGGGGGGTGACACAACTTCCAGAGATCCTGTCCCACTTCAATGACTTTGGGGCTCCAGTGGCTAAAGGTAAAGGAGAGAAGCTGAGACCAGGGAGCCAGCAGTGAGTGCTCTGGAGCCTGCAAAGGAGACTCCAGCTCTTTAATGGCTGGGACAGACCATTAAAGCCTTTGGGATAATTTCCTTATCCACATTCTATGGCTGTTACTCACTTCAGACTCTCACTCCTTAAATACGTTTTTCACAAGTTCCTATTAAACTGTGGGTAGCATATAGTGTTATGCCAGTGTTGATGTTAAAGCAGAATTACCTGCTAGTCCTGCTAATCCACTGATGCTTTGACAGCAGGGATCTTACAGATAGAGATTCTTCATGAAAAAATGATTAAATATGACCTGAAAGGCCACAGCTTTCCAATTCCCTGAAAACTTACAGTTTCCTTGTTGAATGCTGCAGCATTTAAGGCCAGAAGAATCAACGACAGCCCATCCTCTGATCCACTAATGACATGGATGTTGAAGGATTTTGATGTCACTTTTTTTATCCTCAAGCCTATTATCCATCTCTTCTGCCTTTCTCTCTTCAAACAGAGGCTGCTTTAGAGGGATTGCAGTGGGCGGGCAGGGAATGTAGGAACTGCTCTACTTTTTGTATGGACTTAGTCCACAGGCAGAGACAAGTCACTGAATATCTCTGAGCCCTACAATCAAGGGATGTCCTTTAGATATTTAGTAGGAATTGGGAGTCTGTTAAATCTGCTGCACTGCTCGAGGAAATCACTATAACCTCTTTCAACCTAAGTTTACCTCTGCCTTCAGCAGGACAGTGTTTGGTGTATTCCACTCTGCCCAGTGGTCCTGAAGTGCTGCAGTGTTGCTCAGTTCCTGTGCTGTGATCTGGGAAGGGCTACATTTCAATGACATGTGGATCCCTGCACCATTTGGAGACTGCTGTAGGACGTTCCAGATGGGAGGCAGAATTCATTAATCTATGTCACGAGAATTTAATTCATATGAAGGTAGTAAATTGTTTATGTATCAAATAGGCAGGACTAACACATAAGCATTCAGGGCTGAATCACACCAGGATACAGGCGCATGCAGCTCACAGTGAACTCAGCTTTTTGGCTGTTACAACAAGAATCAATTGAACAGAATTATTAAGTGCAGATACTCTGTATTTGCTTAGAATATGCCAACACAATAGCTGCTCCACTGTTAAAACAACTCACCCCTCCCCACAGTAATTTTAACTCGATGTTAAGAAGCCAGCAGTGATTGAAGAGAGAAAAAAACCATAATAATAGAGAGACCATCTAACAGCCTGGGCTTGCTGCTGCATTTGCATTGACGTCAGAGCAAACAAGATTAAATGAAGGCAAGCACAGCTACAGAAATGTGACCTTAAACACAGCCTCAGAGTTGCAGATACTGCCAAAATCTTAGCTGTAACTCCACCTGGCTGGCTGATGTAGGCACAGAGATAAAGTCTGTGAGATCCCAGCAGCAGCTGGCACAGGGAGAGCTCTGCTCAGCCCGGAGCTCAGGGCACGGTGCCACAGAGAGGAGCCAGGGTGGGGCAGAAAGGATCTGCTGACACTGTCCTCCACAAGGAGCCACTGAGGCTGGCAGAGTGTACAGAAGCCTCTTGTTGCTGGGAGTGCTTCAGTCCAGGCCAGGATTAGGGCAAAGATGGAAAAAGGCTTGATCTCATTTTCCCAGTCACTCACTCTCTTTCCCTTTGTCCACTGTAACCTTGACACTTTTGAGATCCAGTCTTGGAAAGCCAAAGCCACAGAGAGAAGCAGACCACTGGGAACAATGGTTAATGGCACCTTCAAAAAGCTGAGAACAATTGCAGCTAGAAGTTTGTTACCATAGGAGCAAAGCCCATTCAAGTCTACTCAATCAAAAAAAAAAAAAAAAGAAGCGCGACTGCGTGGTGACACTGCCAAAATCTGAACTGTTCACTGAACAAAACCACAAAAACTTATCCACAAACAATCAAAAAACCTCTCTGGCAAGAAAACATCCCTTCAAAAATCCTAAGCAGGGAGATCCCAACCTCCCCAGACACTATAATTTAGAGTAAATGAAGTATTTCCTTTGATTTAAAGGATGCTGTGCATCATTTAAACCTCTCAAAACCAGGCTGACTTGGGGTATAGAAGATTTAATGACCTCACTGAGTCTGATTGCTCTTAACATTATTTCACTTTACATTTGCCACAAAAGAGGTTCCATTCTGGATCTCTGGGGTAAAGCATCTCTCTAAAGATTCAAATGGAATCAACCAGAAGAGAAATTTCAGGCTGTTTCCCCAGTTTGGAGAAGATAATCCAAACACAAAAATAAATCTTTTTTATGTCTCTGCATTGATGAGTTGTTCTGGAGTGGTTCAAGCACACGGGGAGAGCTTTGGCAGACAAGTTATGTTGTAGGACCTTCCCCAGCCAATTTGTCTCAGCTGAAGAAAACTGGAGATAGTTTTTCTGTGAGCTACAGAGATTTAAATTATTATCCCCTTTGCTCCTTAAGGTATCTACAGACAGATGGACAATTTTGTGTCACCTGCAGCTTAGAGACCATAGTAAAACCAGGTAGATTCCCTGGTGGGGGTAGAGATTCAATAATTAAACTTAGCCTAATACAGCCTGAACTTAGCCAGCATTACACTCAGGGTTCCATCAAGATGCTCCTGTTGTGGGCTAAGCAGAGTGCAATGTGCAGCTAAAAACCCTTTCAAAATGTTATCCCTGTGATGTACAGAGTTCATGGGGGCTTACTGCCTTTCTGGTCTTGTTCCAGGCACAACATTCAGACAGTATTTTGGGGAAATGCAGGAACTTTTGAGAGCCTCTTGGATCAGACTTCAGGACCTTACATCACTTTCTGATCCCAGCCTGAAGAAAAGGAGAGAGTTGTGTTATGCTGTTTGTTTTTTGTTTGCCCGTGCAGCTTTGTGGGTACAAATACCTCTGCAGAAATATTTGGCTTGGATAGTGGTGGGTTTGTAAAATCCAATAAATCTCTAATCTAATCAAATTTCACCAAGCAACTGTTCCTCATCCTTAGGAGCCCAGGGATCTAAGCTGTATTATGCTACCCAGCTTATTACTGAAGGTCACTTAAGACTCAGTGGATCCTTCACTGCATTTTTTCTGCCCTCTCTTTGACATGACAAAGAGCTGTTGTTGCAAGAATTGCAACTGGTCCTGTTTTAGGACCAAAAATCTTAGAATATCCCATGCAGAATTTGCTGATCCTGCCCACATGGATCACTGGTGCTGTCCTGGAGACACTTAATGTACCATTGAAAGGCATAGAGCAGCAGTTTTCATTTCTTCTGAATCATGAGGTATGAGATCTTGGCACTTGTGACTTGTGCTTTTAAGCCTTTTCTAGTTCATCAGCCAAGAGTTGCTTTTTTGATTCAACACTTAGCAGCTGACTTTACTTAATTTGGAAACACAAACAGACCCTTTGCTTCACCCTGACTGTGTGTTTAACTCTTGCCCAAAAGACAATCAACTTTAAAACAGACAAAAGCTGCAACTCCAGCACTGGCTTCCCCCTCTGTCTCCTGACTTACAAGGAACCATGTTATTGGAATAAGGAGCAGCTTATCCACCAAGCCTGGGAGCATCTGAATTTTTATGTGTTGGTGATGTTCCAGTGACCTGACCAATGCATAGGACACCCTTACTTGCAGATGGCCCCATTAGTCCAAGTGTTCATATGGGAGGAAGATCTATTAATTTCATTGTGGAATTTCTGAATTCAGCTTGCCAGCTCCATAGGAATTTTGGGGGCTGTACTCATCTCCCACTACTTTATTTCTTTTTCTCCTTATTACCATTTCTTTGCACTTAGGAGTCAGGCTGTAAAGGAAAACAGCTTTGCTCATGGAAGTTAAACATGTCTCACTGCACAGGACAAACAAATCCTGGAAAAATATCAGCTTTCCAGCACAATGCCAGGACTTAGGCAGCTGTGTGCTTCTCCAGGTAAGCTGCTGTCCCTTGAAGGCTCAAGGACCTTTTCTGCTATGTGAGCTGGTCACAGAGACAATTTCAGCTCTCCTGGAGAGTATAAAGTTACAGCTTTTCCAGTATGGTCCAGAACACCAATCCAGGTAATTATATTATCCATAGGTCTGAAGACCCTCCTAAAAATTTGGGGTTGTTCTGCTCTTGTGCTCAGAAATTCATTTCTCAGTAGAAATCTTTCTGTTCACTTTGGTGGGTTTTAGAAGTAAACCAGCAAGGAAATCTTCAGTATTATCCAAAGTCAGACATCTGTGATGTAACACAGAGCTACACCCTGGGAAATCCCCCCAGATCCCAGCAGGCCTTGATTCTGCTCCCTTTATAATCAGTGATGGTACTGCCCTCAGTTTCTACAGGGGCAGAATCAAGGTAGGGATTGTTTCAAATCCACCAGGACAATTCAAGGAGTTGCATGTAGTCTTCACCCCATTTTATGTGTGGCTAAGAGGAAAGGATACCTCCCACTCATATTCCTCTTGGGCATTCCATATGTTCCTCAGCTGATGATCCAGTGAAGCTCACCTGCATATGTGCAAACAGCCCATTCTTAAAAGTGTAGAAAAGTGAATATGAATCCTGTCCCTGTTCAAAATTCCATGCAAGGCCTCAAATTCAAGTGTTAGTAGAGTCTTGCTCCCTCCTGATTTTCTGAAAAAACACAGGGTTTTCCTCATCAGTAGAACTGTGCACTCATTAGTTTCTGTAGGATGAACATCTTTGGTCTGTTAAAAATATCTCTGTCTATACAACAATTTTATTTTCAGCTTCAAAAGTCACCCAGACCAGCAGTGTCTCTCAACGACTCAGATGCTTTCTCTTAGCACTGTTTAGCACCACATCTTGTTCCAAGCTTAGGGACCTTGAGGCTCAGGTCTGTGGCTCTTCTTGTTCTGTCTTACCACAACTTCTGTTCCTGATCCCTGCAATTTACTTGAGAAGGAGGTAATTTCTCCCTGTAAGACTTGGAATGCTTTTGGGGATTTATTTTCTCTGCTGAGGGGTACAGTGGGCTACCTTAGCCATCGAGGTGGTGTGTCTTGGCACACCCACACATCTTTTGTGTGCCTGTATTTCTTATTCCAATTCAGCAGCCTACTGTCTTATCTAGTCAGAGCGCTTTGAAAGGCAAATCCTACCAGAGCATAATGGGAAGGAAGTTAAAGCTATTAACAGCAGATTCTTAGTGGGTTAGGGGGCAGAAGGGGAGCTCTCTAATCATCTTCAGATACATTTTCTTTCCTTTCTCATAGGCTTGAATAATAACTAAACATCAGCCCTCAATAGCTTTAGATTCTATTAGCACATTCAATCAGTAACTCAGAAAAGAAGATAAAAGCACAAATACATAGAATCCCACAATCATAAAACCACAGAATGGTTTGGGTTGGAAGGACCCTGTATATTCTCAGAGGAAAGGAACTTTCCTCTGGGGCAGCTGTCAAGGCCCCATGTGAACAGGCATGGCAGGAGAGGCTTTTCCCTCCCATCCCTGGGAACATCTTCAGGGGGAAGGGGCCCCTCAATGGAGTCTTGTGCTGGCTCTCCTTCCTGGTAATTGTGTTCCTGGTAGAGAAGAAGGGAGGCATGGAGAAGCCCAGAGTGGATCAGGAAGGGACATAATTCCTGTGAAAAGGAGGCCCCACTGGAACAGTATTGGTTTCCTGACATCATCTTCTGATCAAGTAACAGAGAGTCCTCCTCCTGCTCTCTGTCTCCTTCATGGCCCTGCACTGCATCCCCTGGCTGAGCTCCTCACCTGAGAGACTCTACCCTAGTGACAGGGAGGCATTTTTCCATGCTACTGTCATTAATTACCTTGATAATTTCTATCCTTAAACTTCAGGTCTGAATTATTACTCATTTCTCATCCTGCCCAGCCCACTACCCTGTCTAGACATCTCATTTGGCAGCTAGACCATATGAATGCTGCTGCCTTGATTAAATAGTTGGTACAATGTGTATCTTATTATCCTCAGTTAAGTCCCTGGTCAGGGTTGTTTTTAAGCATCTCCTTCCCTGCAACTGTTGAATCAAGGGTGAAGATATTCAAGGGAATGAGGGAAGATTTTCAACATCATTCAAGGTGATCTTCAGCCATTTTAGAGCCATGAACAACATCTTGTGTAATGGAGGTGTGTATGAACTGTACACTAAATGCAGGGATTTTAGTTTCTCTTGTCTAAACCAGACCAATGAGGGGCTTAAGCCACACCTCTGACTTGTTATAAATAATTAAAAAACAAGCCCTCTTGGTGCCTTGCTGGACATTTTGTCCACACCATCATGACAGATTAAAAAAAAAAAAGAAGAAGAAGGAATTAGCAGATATCAGCTCTTAATCTCCAAATGCTCAGACTCAGGAGCATAAGTAGACTTAACATCTCTTGATATGGTTCCCACATTGCAAGCAAAATAAATAAATATCTCTGTGGTCTTAAGGCTGACATCAAACCATCATCTCATAAAAAAAAAGATGCTGACTGAAAAGTGTGTGGGTCATGGGGAAAGCTGTTCTTGCCTAATGGTTTTATTTCTATCAGTTTGTGAGGAAACATTCCCAGAACACCATTGTCATTGGCTGCATTGTGATAGCAGCACCACTGCCAATCTACTTTGGATTGCACAAGGATTCACATGTGCAGGTTTCATCTCACAGCACAGCCCTGAAGGGCTTCTTTATGCTCATGAGCTGTGGAAGGTTTGTGAAGTTCAGGCAGAGAACAAGCCTATGCCCTCTGTCACACACAAATTCCCTCTCAGTGTTGTACCTCAGGCAGCCAGCTCTTTCCCCATTACCCCAACAAGCACCTGAAATGCTTTCCTCATTTGGAAAACCACCCAGTAGGACCCAAGTTTACAAAGTCCCTGTGTGTAATCACCTTTTTGTGGGATTTGCCTCCTTGTCTGCATTTTCATATTGCAGAAATAAGACCAATATTCTCATCTGTGTCCTATCACTTTCTTTGTTCAATTCACTGGTCTTGGAGATCACCTTAAGGAAATTAGGCAAATCAGGCCTAAACTTTTCCTGAATCCTTCCCCTAGTAGTGAAACCTCATGGTGGTTATTATTAGCAGCTTGGCTTTAGAGTTATGTATGTGTTGGGATAAGCTGGTCTATTTTAGTAGCAATTTTCTAATCTGTCAGAAGATACTGGAGATCTCAAGACAAATACATAATGGAAAGCTAAAAGCATGCTTTACTTACAGAAAAATCCTAAGAAATGTAGTGAGAAAGGACACAGAAAAGTTGTAGATAGATCTTTAAGGTACACAGAGTTTAATAGAGCTCTCCTCAGTTCTGCACCCATCCCAGAGGCCTGAACAGGAAGACTAGACATTCACAGATTCATAGAATGGCTTGGAAAGGGCCTAAAAGATCATCTTTGTCCAATCCCCTGCCATGGGCAAAGACACTTTCCACCAGACCAGGTTGCTCAGAGCCCCATCCAGCCTCGCCTTGGACGCTTCCAGGGATAAGGGGAGTCCACAACCTGTGAGCAACCTTTTCCTGCATCTCACCACCCTCAAGTAAAGAATTTCTCCTAATATCTAATCATCCTGACATCCAGGCTAGCTCTACCCTCCTTCAGCTTTGTTGGGATTCAGGGAAGTTGAGGGGAAGGACCTTCCTTTCACAGCTACTGCCCTCTCCCTCTAAACATTGCAGCCACTGGTCCTTCAGGGAAAGATGCCAAAGGCTGAAAGATCATATTGCATAATGGGAGACAGTCTGAGCAGAGGAAGAAATCTGTAGAGCCTAAACATCCAGTTTCCAGCTGTGTGAAATTGTCACACTGTTCATAATAGCCAGAAGGATTGAGATTGCAAATTTATCTGGTGGTTTTTTTTGCCAGCATAATTTTCAATTTTTACATGCTCCAAAGATCACAGGTTCCCGTTCACAGCCCCTGTTAAATATCCTGAAATACATCTCTTCTAGAAAAGTATTCTATTTTAGCCATTCTTTTAACTGGATGCTTCCACAAGGAGGGATTTTCAGCCCATTTTTGCTGTAGAGTTCATTGTTCCTAATCTCTCCATTGCTACTGCTGTAGCAATCAAGTGCCTGTGATATGCCCCAACTAGAAAATGTCTTTTTTATTTCATTAGCTCCCAAGTTGAATCCTATTATTTATTAATAACCTCATTCCACCCCTGCTCTGCATTGATCCCTCTTATCAGCACTGGCTCCTGCTGCCTTCTCAGCTTTCTCAGTGTAATATTTCCTAAGGTAAGAATTTCCAGCCATCTCTCCAAGCAAGACTCCTGTGCAATCAATAAGAAGCTCATCACTTCCACACTCACCAGCCGCCCCGGCAGCTCTTGCTTTGCTCGTTGTTTTATCATTCCCAAAAGTGTCTCTTCCTCCTCCTCCTCCTCCTCCTCTTCCTCCTGATGAGATGGGTTTACTCAGCAGTGCTCAACCTGCTACAGCACAGAAGGAAGGGACCAGGTCCCTTGTTTGCTCAGGAGGACTGAAAGGCTTAGAAATCTTACAGAGAGATAAGTGGGGGATTAGGGTCAGCATTATTGCAGGCACCTAGGGACTGAACAGATTCCAAAACCAAAAAAAGCACACCTGAATGCCTTGTATTCTACTCATTTCTTTAAAGAGAGGAGTATTCTTACTTTTGGTACCCATCTTTAAAGAATTCCCCTCCTGCATCCATCTTTCTCCCATCAAGCACTTTTTTGATTCTGCTTGCTTCCCTTCTGTGCCCTGCTTGTCCTTTACCAAGTCTTTGCTCTCTTTTTACAGGAAACCCGACCCCAAAATCCTCACATCTTGCATGCCCTGCAGTTAAGGTGTTGATTCCTAAAATAATGTCCCCACATTTGTGTTTCAACATGTGAGTTGAAGCTGTCTGATTTTCTGCAGAACCAGTGATGGGGTTTCTGGGTATGTTTGGGTTCTGAAATCCCAGTCATTTATGTACATCCTAATTTCAGTGTATAATGGGGGGCCTAAGTCTGGGGAAGTCTGATAGCCTACAGTGAAGAATGTTGAGAGAAAGGTGCTTGAAGCCTTATCAAACCTTACTCAGATACCTTATGAACATCCATTGCACGGAGTAGAAGAACTTTTCTAAGCTCATTGCGAAAGTGCAGCAAGTTTTAACAGCCCTAATTCCACTGACAGCACTCCCAGCTCTGTGCCAACAGGGAGCAAGGCAATGTGAGTGAGCAATCAAAGCCAGGAGATCACCCAGCCTATGACACCTGGGAGATGACAATAATGCAGGCAGGGGCTAAATTAGTGAACAGAGATAGACAGTGCATTTTAAATTCATTGTATGTGTTCATTGGGTCAGGGTCTCACTTGGAGGTGGACAGACTGAGCTCTAGAGGTATGGTTTTCACATTACAATGACCTAAATTCATCTAAGGACACATTTTTTGCTGATTTATCCAACTTGCATAAACCTTATGGTACATTGCCCAACACAGCTAGTCTAATTCAAGGCCTCTGTTCATGTTATCTCTTCACTTGTTTCAAAACCCTTCTGCAAGACCTTGCTGTTCACCACTTATCAGACTCTGTGTAGTATTTACTGTTCTCTGTGGTTCACTCTGCAACATCTTTTCCTAAATTATTCATCCTTTACCTCCAGCAGTCCTTACAAAGCACCAGTTGAAGGCATGATGTGAATCCCTGCTGCTACCTGATAGCAGTGCTGCAGCAAGACAGACACCTGAGTTTGGACTGGTCCTTCCCACTTAAACCAGCCACACTTTGCTGTATTTTTTGGCTATGTTTATTTGGTGCTGCTTAACTGCCCTTCAGTGTCACACATGCCCAGCTCTTCTGCACTGTCCTCTTCCCATGTCCTGCCACCTCCAGGCTTTGCTTTCCTATAGCATAGTCCCATTTCAAGGCCATCAGAATTACAGGGGTCTCCTGACAGTTCCCAGATGCTTTGGTCTGTGCTGCTTCACACCAGGCTTTTCTTTAAAAAGGAAAGCCTGATCTTCAGAGTTTTTAAATTGTTGTTTCCACTGATGCTCATTTGGAGAAGATGCAGATGTTTCCCATTTGGCCTCCATGTATCCACTGACAGATGCTCAGCAATGCCAGTTCTTATTTCCAGCCTCTCCTCAGATGAACAGATGAATGTCATGTCTGCAGCAGTCTTGTTTCCAATGCTTTTCTAAACCATGCTATTGTGGCAAGCAAACCTAATCACAATTGCTGTCAACCAGTGGGTCTAGCCTTAGAGTGGTTCCTGAGCCTATTTATTTTTGTTTCTGTCCTGAACAGCTACAGGAGTTGGGCTTTTATCCACACCAGCAGAAATAGATAAATTTAGTAACAGACATCCAGCAAGGAAACATGAGAACTTCAGATACATTCTGGAATTTAATCAGGGTGAATATGCACTAATAAACTAAATATGCTTGGGTATATTTTTTTCCAAACTGAAGGCAGCTATTCAAAGTGCACCCTGCCAGGCCTGGATTGCTGATCACAGTGGGATTGTACCTGGAGAGAATTCAGTTATACAGCCAAGCACAATGCCTGTTGTCACTAATGCCACTGGGGAGACCAGTGCCCTCTTTCTTCAGGTTTGGAGAGTCCATGATCTTCATCTGAGGAGACTTTATTGGTTTTGTAGGGAAGTGTTTTACAAGGAGGTAAATGAATATCCAATGTTTTCCCTATACACCATTTATTCTGAAAGGTCCATCATCTTCCCTGCAAATAAATTGAGGCTATATCATTCCTCCTCCTATGATATCCACCTTTCTCATCCACCACTGGTTAGGAAGATTACTTTGCCATAGATATGGAAGCCAGGGGAGCTGCAAGAATCTCTGAGTAGCAGCAGATGAGCCTTGACTTTTAGCAATAATTGCAGTAAACCAGGTCACTCCAACAAATGTGGGACAGCACAGACAGGATAAAATTCCATAATATTCCTCAAATTATGACTCTGAAGAGTAATTTGCTTAAGTACATGTTCCTTCTGCCTGCATACCAGTTTGGGAAAATCAGGGTTAATGATACTTTTATTCTCGGATATTTCCGTGCAGGAATGAAAAATTCACAGCTGTACCAAATTCTAAAGGCAGCTTCAGGCAGTTCACACACCCAGACACAAAGGGCAAGGAGGGTTTCAGAGCCTGAATGTCCAGCTGTTGGCTGATGCAGGATCAGTGCATGCACCCCCCAACCTTCCTGTGCTCAAGCTGGCCAACAGGACTTTGTGAAAGCTCCTGGGTCCCATCATGCTGGGCACAGTCTAAATACCACTGAAAGGGCCTCTCAAACTTTTACAACCCAAGCAGAAAATGCAGTCTGGGAGAGGATGTGGAGGCAGCAGAGGGGAGGTGATCCACACCAGTCTCAACAGGAGGTTAATCGCAGCCATTTGGGTAGCCCAGCCTTCCAGCTCCCTGGCTGGTGTGGGCTGTGTGTTTCTAACCCTTTGGACTGGACTCTGCTTCTTTCTTACCACAAAAGTATTTTTCTTTGGGTTTTTTTTGTTTGTTTGGGTTTTTTTTACTATTGTTTTATCCTGATTGAGCTGGATGGCACATGATGACTAGAAAATGCAATCCTGAGCCAGCTCTTCCTCCAATGAGAAGCTGATGCTCTCGGGGCTTTGCTCTCCCAGAAGGACCAGAATGACTTCCCCAGCTGTGTTTTAACAGATCCTTCCAGACAGTGATGTTTAATGCCTGTAAAGATTCAGCAGTCCCAGTGTCACTTTAAAAAAGCTACAGAAATAAAAATCAAATCAAATACTGCATTTTGCTGTTACCATTATGATTTGAGCTAAGCACAGCACTATGGAAACTAGCTGTTTAAGAGAATATATTCTTTGTTACAGGACTTGTTATTTACTTTGCCAGGGTCCTTTCCACAGATTACAGTCCATAAGACAAGTTCTTCAACCCCTGTGAAAATGGGCTATTGATTTATATTTTCATTTAAAATTATGCACTTTTTCATCCCTGATGTGTTTTTCTGGGTTTTGTCCAGAGTTCACTAACTCACACTGAACAGATGAGAGATATGTGCTTACACTTTGGCAGAGAATTGCTGAGGTGGGGAGTTTTCAATAGCAAAAAGAAAGATGGAAATGCCCAAGCAGTTATTTTAATCAATTGTTCTTTCTAATGAGAGCAGCTCAGGGGGTGAAGTAAGCAATTCAACATTATGTATTAATGTTTAAAATCCTCCTAAATCAAAGCTTGGAACAGACTTCAGATTGGGAGTGAAACAAAAATAATTAAGATATGCCAATACATTTTCACCAAAACTTTTTGGGAACCCCAACTTGTGTAGATTACCATGAATGTGTAGATTAACATGGATTTGTAAATTAAATTTATCTCTCTTTTTTAAAAACACAGGCTTAAAAATGTCTGAAAAGCATTGTGGAAATAGCAGTCAACATCTCTGGGCCAGTGCAGAGGGTGACTGAAGGATTTCCCTTTTTACACGGACACATAGTGATGGACAAGGGGGAGAGGTTTAGATTAGGTATCAGTGGGTTGGCTCCTAAAAACAGGAGAGGTTCAGATTAGAGATGTGCTGGTTTGGGTCCAGCCCAAGATATTCTGAAGAAATTCTTTCCTGTGAGGGTGGTGAGGCCCTGGCAGAGGTTGCCCAGAGAAGCTGTGGCTGCCCCATCCCTGGAAGTGTTCAAAGCCAGGAGCAGCCTGGGATGGTGGAAGGTTATATAAAACCCATGGCAGAAGGGTTGGAATGAGATGGACTCTAAGATCCTTTCCAACCCAAACCATTCTATGGTCCTTTGGTTATGTGATTCTTGCTGACTCCTCTGAGCTGCTTCAGAAACATCAGCAGTGAGACATTCCCTCAAGAGATAACCACACACTCCCTCTCTTCCTGACTCTTGTGTGGACACTCACAGAGCAACAAGAGCTCAGATACATTTCAGGCTCTCAAGCCAGTGCTCTGTCCTGGTTTTTCAACTGCCTTTGGAAACTAAATATTCAGAAACTGACTCAGGCACAAGTGGCTATGGCTCTCAAAAGTTTACATGGGAAAAAAAAATGTTTTTTGCAAGACAAGTTAGAAAGCAAAAAAACAAATTCAGTTTTTCAGAAGAAACATTATACACAGTCTTGTTCTAAAGTATATGTGAGGAATTGCAAAAGACAAATTGCAATGAAAACTGAAACACAATGGAGATGGGGTAATCAGCTTATGGGCTGCTTTCATACAATAGAGAAAGCCATGCAATAATTTTCAGAGACACCTTCAGATCTCACTGCCTTTGAACAACATCCTTATGTAAGCAGAGGCTCTTCAGAGCAGACCTCTTCTGCCTTCTGCCTTCATTTGCACCTTTATGGACATCAGTGACAAATCCAGTCAGAGTCCTCTATTCTCATGAAAATGAGAAATAATTTCAGCTGCATCTGTTACACACTGCATGTTAAATTACAGATTTGTTACTGTCTGCACAAAAGAAGTCTAGGTGACCTCTTGCACCTATGTACAATAGTTATGTTAACAATTATGATATATACACAAATTCTCTTTTCAAGTCAGTGACAGTTTTTTATGTGGGTTTGACTTTGTGAACTGCTTGCACAGGGAAGGGGCACTTATTCTCCTCCTCTTTACAAAATTTTGCTCCTGCTGAAATGTTGCTGCAGACAGAAGTTGAGAACCTTGAAATGAAGTGTGAAGAGGAAAAGCAGAGGGCACTCTCCTTTGCTAAAGTTCACACTTTTATGGTAAATAATAAATTAGACAGGAAGGTAGCCAGAAATACCAACAGTGTCTGCACAGGTGAATTTTTGCTGGCTAAGACTTCATACAATACATCCCCGTTGCCCAGAACAGGCAGACCAGATTTAATCTCCCATTCAGTCTCTCTCCAGAAGAGAGTGGGCCTCCAGTGTGAGGCCCAGGGAGTTGGAAAAGGAAGAACTAGAAAGAAAGAACCAGAATGCTCACTGGTATTTTTTTTAGATTGATGATGGACTTCTAAGCTGTCACACTCAGAGTCTTGCTATGGGAAAGGAGGGAGCATATCTCACAGGGACATGAATCCATTGTTAATCCAGTCAAATATTTTATAATTTAAACCAAAACAAAACTCTTTGTTTTGATATTTGTGCTCATTCTTTCAATGCCTGTCTATATCTGTGGTTGACCCTCTCATCCTTACTCAGGAAGAATGGGAGGTGAGTTGTGACATATTGCCAGTAGCCTGAGATGTCTCTCACAGGCAGTATAATATCTGTGGTGGGGCTTCCTTCACCTCATCCTTTGGGAGGTGTGTGATGTTAATGCTGATACTTTGCTCTTCCTCAGTTTTGGGTCTGCAGGAATTTATTTTTATACATTTTCTTGACACATTTTTTCCTAATCATGCTCATTATGCAGATTTTCTCTTTTTGTTATCTCCAAAACTAGCCTTTACCTGAGCAACATAGGGCTGCATTTCTGCAGTCACCATAGACTGATTTTTAATATTTGTGCTTACAGTTTGGGATCTCTGTTATCATCCCATGCCTGTAATCTTTCACACCACGTTTTATTTCAAACTTACAGGCTGTTCAATTTGCACTGTAACTCTTTTTTAGCACTGCCAACTGAAGCTGATCTAAAACAGACATGGACTATAATTACCTGACTGCTAGACAATTAAAATTGTTAAAAAAACAAAGTTAAAATCCACTCAGCCTGAGCAAGACAAACAAGCCATCAGTCTGGACTGCCTAAGCCTGGATAGTAAAGTGCAAAGCCTCTGCTTTAAATTGTATCCGCAGAAATCAGAATTACCAGGCTGCAAAGTCTTCCTGCTCTACATATGTCAAGACTTGTCACAGGAAACTCTAGAAGAAGACATTTCTTGGGATCTTGCCACCTGTAGCCCCCAGCCATCTGATCAGCCCTGGCAGCTCCCATCAGCTCATCTGTGGCACCAGAGCATCCCTGAATTCAGGTGGCTGCTCTCTTGCTGCTTAGCTCCCAGTCCCAGCAGGAGCAGGAGGATTTTAAAATCCCCCCAATTTCCAAGTGTGTGTCTGCAGCCTTCAATCACTACAAAAGACCCTCTCTAACCTAATGGATTAATCAGGTTGGTTTGCCAGAATTTGATGCTACACTACCTTGCTTTCTTGTACTTTTAGCACAGATCTCAGCTTCCTGTGTAACCACCTGCCTCTCATTGCAATGCAGTTCTGTGGTTGCATTTCAGTGTGTCAATAAATCATAGAATCAAACAATCATGGCAGGGGTTGGGTTGGAAGGGACCTCCAAGATCCTCTTGTTCCAACCCTCTGCCACCTTCCACTGTCCCAGTTGCTCCAAGCCCCACCCAGTGTGGCCTTGGACACTTCAGGGGCAGCCACAGCTTCTCTGGGCACCCTGTACCAGTGCCTCACTACCCTCACAGTGAAGGATTTCTTCCTTATCTCTAATCTGAACCTACCTTCTTTCAGTTTAAACCATTCCCCTCTCTCCTGTCACTTCATGCCCTTGCAAATTATGCCTTTCCTTGTATTACAAACCTAATAAAAGAACACTTCACCTCATAATCCTCTTAACTAACTCTTCCTTCTGTGTGTTTCTGTCTCACTACAGTACTCCAGTTTTTGTGTGGGTGCAGGCTGCCATGAAGCAGACACTGACTTTTCAGCAGTTTCTATTCATAATTTTGAAAGTGTTACACAGAACAGCTCCCAAAGTCTTTGACCAAGAAACTTCTCACTGAACTGAAAGGTTAAACATCACATGCTTGGGCTCACTAACTGCATATGAACTCATAGAATCGCAGAATCAAAGAATAAGTTGAATTGGAAGGGACCCAGGTCCAGCTCCCAGCCCTGCACTGGACCATCCCCAGGAGTCACACCATGTGCCCAGGAATATTGTCCAAACACTTCTTGCACTCCAAAAATTAAATGTTTAAAATTTGGTTTCCTGGACCTATTAAGTTCTTGGTAGTTTTCTTCTGTTTTTATAAGAGGAAGGTCGAGGTATAAAAAAAATCCTTAATTGAGATTTCCCATGTCACAGATCAGACCACACAAACAAATAGGTAAATCATAAATCAAACCAAGCTTGTGATTTGAAAGTTTCCCTGGAACTTTTTGATGAATGTATCCAGAATTACAGAATCACAGGAGCTTTAGAGACCATCAGATCCAACCTCCCTGCTCCAGGCAGGGTCAGCTGGAGCAGGTTGCTCAGGGCTGCCTCCACATCCCTGCACTGTGACTCACAGCACAGCTCAGAGCTCCAGGGCACTGGGCAGGCTGCTGAGCAGTTTGGCCATGGAAATCCTTCCAAAAATCCTTCCATTCCTTGCATGCTTGATGGCAGTGCTCATATTTAGTTTTATACATTCTTGTGTGGATATCTGCAGAATGTAGGAGAGCCAACAGCTTTGTGAATCCCTGGATGCCTTCACTCATCCTTTGACTGGGGCACGACCTTGCTGCTCCCCTCTGCACCAGGATGGAGTGAGAGCCTGCTGAGCCCAGAGCCTCGTGACACAATGTCACTGATCCTCCTGTGCTGGGACTTCTTCTGACCCAATACTGCACTTTGGTGACATAGCTCTGGATAACTTCCTCCCTACTCTAAAAGAATGCTCTGCTCTGCAGTCAAATGCCTGCAGGACCCTCTGATGGCTGGCACAGTGTGTGTGATGGACTCAGGAGATGGGCTGCTGTCCCCAGGCTCTCATTCTCCCACAGGGCTGCTTTAACTGCTGAGGTGATGGCTCATTTCAGAGATGACAGTTTCCCCTTTAGTGGGCTCACTGAACCACACCACATTATGTGTTTTGAGAAAGTAAAAGGATGTAAAAATTTGGCCTTCTTCTGTTTGCCATGTTACTGTGTTGAAAATATTACTTGCTGCTAATTATCCTAATGCTAATATTAAGAAATCACACTCAAGCTAAGTAATTAGAGGAAGGAGAGCATCTCTGTTCCTATTAACTAAACCAGCTAACAAGCACAAGCAGATGCTCACTTTTTCCAGCTTTCTTCTGTTTTCTGCTATTTACCTGTCCAAGTGCTGTTTGGTGGCCTCCAAAGCACACTGGACTGAAGCTGCAGCCCCATCCTTTCCATCTGAGTGCCTTATCAATGTTCACACTGAGAGCACTCCCAGGCACCCATCCTCCTCCAAATTTCCCACACAGAAGGGAGACTCTGGGACTGTATGAGCTGACACAAAAAAACAGCCCTCACCAAAATTATTATTGATGAGTGTGCAAACAGCAGTTAAATCACTGTGGGGATCCTTGAAGATTTATAACATGCCCCATGTTTGACATCCAGATATTTTGCTCTTTCTCAATACTGTCTCAAATACATCTTCTGTGCTGGCAGTTATCTTCTGGAGCTGTTTTCCTTATCTTTTGTGGAGGGTTGGACATCTACAGGATGCATCCACATCTGATCTTAGGTCAGATCTCAAATCACAGCTGCTCATCAACAGGCACAAACTTCTCTGTGTTCTGGACATGAAAAGTGCATTTATTCTTATTAATTGTGCTCTGGTCCTCAAAACCAGACATCCACCTTCTTCATCAATATTTTTCTACTCCCCTAGAATGGATGGATTAACCTCCAGGTAAACAGAGCACAGCTTCTCTGTGCCCATCTCAAAAGACCTGAGAAATCCCTATTGCAGCTTTTCCTGACAGTCTCAACATCTCCAGCAGGGCTGCTTTATGTTTCTAGAGCTTTACATTGATGTGATTGTGTTTCTCACCTGTTTTCTCCCTTGCCTGAGTCTAGCTTGAACTGGGTTTTGCTTATTTTTTCTCATCCAGTTTACATTCTTGGCCAGACGACTTTTTTTCCATCTCCTGTGCTTCCTTCAGCCTGAGCCTCTGCATTCATCCCTCATTCCTTGTTGTTTTTCACATTGTTTAGACAAAGTGTCCAAGGTCTGATCCCTTACCAACTCCATTCTGTTATCAGGACAACAGTAGACCAACGATTGATCCAGCTGTAGTTGAATATAAAGAGCTCTTGGCATCTCCATCATTTTTCCCTCCTGCCCCTGCCCTCTGTTTTTCTAATTCCAGCCAAATCTCTTCTGTCTCAGGAGATGCATAAAACCCCCTTCACAAACTTCTGCACTTTATATACAAAGAAATACACTCTATCCATCTTTGAAATTGAAATTACAGATGAAAATCACTATCCATTCCCATTGGACTAATACAGGATTGATTGTTCCACACAGAATATTATCTAATCTGACCAAAAAGAACACAAATGGCAGGTGGCTTAAGGCTTTTCCTGGGAGACTGTGACACATCCTGATCAGTGTCTTTGTAAGGAGTTTGTGCTGCTAATCAAATTCATGTTATCAGTTTTAAATTCAACCTGTTACTCTGAGTTATTTTCTGTTGTACAATCCTTAGTCAATTCATCATTATTATTGTTGCTGTTTACATAATGAAATCAGGAGAGGAAATTCTTGGCTCCAGTAGAATGTTTGCTGGTTTATATGTGTCTAATCAAAGTCTGCCTTAAACTGAAGAGTTTGTGATCCCTGTAGGATTTAAGATGAGGCTGTTGCACGGAGGACTCATAGTACAAGGACAGCAACTTCATATAATGAACCAGGCTCAAAACCAGGCCAACCACCCTCCTGAAACCTGATATGCATTGATTGGTTATGAAAATATTTACAATATTAAAAAAAATTAATTGCATTATTGTATTATTTTCCTTTCTTTTTTTCAACAATTGTTGTATTATTTTTCCTTCTTTTTTTCCAACAATTGTATTACGTTCCTATTGTTGTATTATTTCCTTCCTAAAAAATTAATTGTAACAATTGTATTATTATTTTCCTTTTGTGTTTACACCCAGACAGTCTCTGTCTCAAGAAGACCACAGTGTAAATAAAGGGATAAACAAAGATACAGAGATATCCCAGCCTCAAGTGCCACTTTCCTCAGTATTACCTTTGAGTTTTTATGAAACAAATGAATCAGTCTTCAAATATCTTGATGAGGAATTCAATCTGGTGTCTAACAAAGGGATCCACAGTGAAGCAAAACAGTTGGCAACTGTGGGTTTTTGGAACTAGATGATCCTTGAGGTCCCCTCCAACCCAAACTCTTTCACGATTTTATGATTTCCAGTTATAGCAACGTATGATTGGAGAGAGTGATGCAAGGTCACTGTTTCTGTCTTTTTGCATAAAGAGTTTCCATTCAATGAAAACTCACACCACACATATGCAATTTTATCAGCCTAAGCTCTTAGCTGGGCTGTCCCTGGTAAGTGATTGAAGGGTTCACTCCTTCCCCATCTCCCCAAAATGCTCCTGAAAAAACAATGGCATTGCTTTTCTGGGTATCCTTCTCCAGCCCAAAATCTTCCTCAGATTCCTCAAGTTCTCATTTTGTCTGCTTAAATAGGTCCATCAAGTACTTGAACCCTGTAAAATTGCCTTTTAGCTGCCTATGGCTGCATAGATCTGCAGTGACAAAAGCAACTGCTTTCAGCACAAAACACTATTTACTTATTCCTTTAAGGTACAAAGCTTTCAGAACAAAGCATGACAACCACAGTCAGGCTAAGTGCAAGGGTATTAAATTCACATTCATAAATTCACATCCTTTCATCCTTTAGAGGTAGAAATCCCACTCTGTCACCACACCTTTGTCTCCCTGACTTTCTGTGAGACGGGGAAACTGTCAGCTTTTTATGAACTCACATTAGCCTTACTTACCCAAGCTCCTCCCTTCTTTTCAAGCTCTGTTAAAATCTTAGACCCCCTTTGATTTTTATGTCATTTTTAGCTTTGGAAGAGTAACACTTTCCAGCTGAATGGAGCCATCTAGGCTGGGGAGAATTTCTCCCTGTAAAAGTCCCTAACTATGTACCTGAGCTGCTTCATCTGTGATGGATTTATCTTTCTTACTTGGTGCAGTGCCTTTTTGCTTCAACCAGACTAGAGAAAAGGGAACAAGGAAAAAAAAAAAACAAAAAAAATGTCTTCAATCAGATTATCAACTTGATTGAAATTAATGGTGCAGAGAAAGAAGAGCAGGTCAGCATAAGTTAAATAATATTTGAGTAAGTGGAGTGCCTGCAAGCCAGGGGGGACTGATGAGCTGTGCTGCAGGGTACTTCAGTAACTACCAAAAGGAATCACTGCATGATAAAAGATTGTCTTTAAGATCTCGTGGATGAAAAGCAGCAGAAGAGAAAAAAAGAGTGAACAGTGCTGTCATGGAAAGAAAGGTGAATCCAGATGAGTCAGCCCAACTTTGATGCTTGGAAAGAAAATAGACCAAATAATGAAACAGTTGATACATAGGTACCTCAAGGAAAGTGATAAAGAAACATCCAACATTGATTTGTCAAAAACAGATTGCTTCCACCCAGCCAAAGACAGGACAATGTTACTTAGCGAGGGGAAGCCCAGATCTTTGAAATTTCTCACAAATGTGCTCCACCATCATTGTTTAAGTTGTAAATTCTCCAGCTTCTCACACTTTAGCAATGTAGCTACATGACTTTCAGCAACTTCTTCTGGGTAGGCTGTAACTTTTTCATTTAGTTTAAATTTTAATGATTTTTTTTGTTCTTTAACATTTGTAGCCTAATTTCCCAGGTTATTGCATCCCTGAGTTAATGTAATGGTGATTAAAGTACCGGAGCTGCTTCCTTGAGATGTACCTGTTTACC
The DNA here is from genome assembly GCF_963513975.1 of Fringilla coelebs. Taxonomy (NCBI): domain Eukaryota; kingdom Metazoa; phylum Chordata; class Aves; order Passeriformes; family Fringillidae; genus Fringilla; species Fringilla coelebs. The sequence goes on along the minus strand of NC_140028.1, from coordinate 5,637,669 downwards.
CAGTCTGTGGTGCCAAGGGAATGATACAGCCTCAGCATTAAAAATAACTCTGAAACAGATGCATTTCTTGGAAGGAGAACATTTCCTTGTCCTCAGAGGAAAAGCATGCACATATTCCTGGACAGAAAAACATCCAGAGGCAGCTCAAACCACACTTATCCTCCCTGTGTGGACAATGGAGCTGAGTCCTGGGTACCCTGTGGAGAACCAACCAATACAGTGACAGAGCAAATAGGGCAATTCCTCATTGTCCATGGGGTTGTGCATATTTTTAGCACTTTGTACCTGTGATCTGTAAACTGCAGATTGCTTTTTCCAGGCAGGGGAATCAAGGGCATCTCAAAGAGAAGCAGATTTCAGTAAAGGTATGTCCTGAAGGCACCTCCATCATCTAAATTAAATGTAATCTCAGAAATCTGACTTGCACAGTAACAGAAACACCTCCACAGGGCTCTAGGTCTCCTTAGTCAACACAGTCTGGGGCTCCTGGCAAGAGGCTCAGCTCACCCTACAGCAGACACCAGGGCTCAGCTCAGTTGTACCCAGAGACAGAAACAGAGCCTGGTGAAAATCCTGCCTGCAGTGACTGGTGTCCAGAGGTGAGGTGATATTCCCTGGGCACCTTCAACAGACCTGGATGCTTTCCTTAGGCACTCAACCCTTGTCATACCTCTGGAGTGGCTAAATGAAGACGCCCTGCTGACAGGCAGACAGCTGTCTGTGGGCACAAAAAGGTAGAACTTCATCTGGGCTGAATTCCACCTTTGTTCACAGCTTCACTTTTGAATGAAATCAGGCACTTGCTGTTAATGCCAGCCTGGAGAGTCCCTGCAGGGAACTGTTGTGGAGCAGCCAGAGCATCTACACAGAAACAGATTTCACAGAGCCTGAATTCTGTACTCCAACCCTGTGACACTGCTGCAAACAAGGTACATGGCATTCAGGGACTTCTTATACACCATCATTTAGCTAGGGCCCCTGGGGGAATTACTCATTGAACCTGACAGGGTGGAGGCTCCAGCAAGAGAGCTGTGTCTGGTGCTCAGCCTGCTCTGTGGGAAAGAGTTTGACAATTTTGGAGGGAACCCAGAGCAGCAGGAGTGATTCAGGGGCTGAAAAATACGGATGACGAAGAAAGAATGAAATAATTTGGTTTGTGGCTGTGTGTTAATCACCTTCAAGTGCCTAAAAGGTTGATATTGAGATAATTCTGATTTACTGTTCTTGGTGTCCAGGGAGGGAAAGAAAACCTGAGTGCTTCTGAGCACAGCTAACAGGAAAGGGAAAACAGGTAACATCAGGAAAGGGAAAACAGGCAACATTTTTTTTTTTTTTACATGAAGGACAGTGGAGTTCTTACACAAGTTTCCCCAGAAGGCAGTAGATTAAAAGCTAAGCATCTAAGATGTTATGCAAAATTCTGCTAGTAGTGACCAGATTTTAATTTTTCTGTAGAGTGGAAAGAATTTTTCTGCAGAGGGAATTCTTCTTCATCCCTTCTCATTCTACTTATTAATGTATTTCAAGCCTAGTCTTGAAGTATTTAATTTTGTTGAGTTAGACAGATGAGAACATAGAACAGAACAGGGAAATAGGGGTGCTCCTGTGTTTAATCCAAAATAAGAAAATCTTGTTTCCTGTTTAATGGTCTTTCATACAGACTCCATCATCCTTACTACAATTTAGTAAACTCTTGATAGCACCTATAAATACCTCTAGTGAAGTTGTCTTACACATGGTAAGAGATCAGGGAAATGCCTGGGCAGGAGAAAGAAGAGGAATAAACAGAAAGTGAAACCTGGTAAAAAAAAAAGAAGGAATTGTTGGAAGGAGAAGTGATGTGGAGACCAGAGCAAACAACGCAACACAAAAGATGGCAACAAGAGGAAGTGCCCTGGGGCAAATGAGAGCAGAGAGAAAGCAAAGAAAACTGTACAGCAAGCGGGTCAGAGATGTTGCACTAGCACAATTCAGAGTATTTCCTTTGACAGGGAGGGAAACAGGAAGTCAAGAACTTTTTTCCATTCAAAACAGGGATAATGTACCTGGCCATCCACTGCTTTATTGAGCAAGACAAATTGGGCAGATGAAACGTTGTCACTGGTGCAAATGAGAGAGGAATAGGGAGAGAGCATGGGAGGTTTGACCATCACATGGAGAAAGGAAGACAGAGGGGTGCATAGAAGGCAGTGCAGGTGAGCTGAGCTTGTTCTTTGTGGGTCTCACTGAAGCACAGGACACCTGACTGCCCACAGTGTATGGTCCAGCAGCAGCCTGACACCAAACTCACACATTTGTGACAGGAGAGGGTGTTTTTTCCCCCTGTAACTGGTGAGAACACGCATTTCTGTCAGGCAGAAATTATTCATCTCAGTTTGGTGGCTTATATTCCAGCAAGCACTGTCTCTCTCCAGGGCAAGCATGATTGCAGGGTGCACCATTCCCATATGCTTTCCAGAAACACATCCATTTTTCCAGGAAATTATGATGCCTGAAAACACAGCCTGCACTGCTGCAGAGTGCAGCAGCAGCCAAAAGGCAGATTGAAAAGGTGGCTGGATGAGAATGGTACCAGCACTGGGCTGTTATCTTCTGAGTATTGAGATGTCATCAACAGGTCAGGTTTGCAACTCCCTCACACAGGCTACATTTAAAAAAAGGGGGAAAGAAAAAGAAATAGAAAAAGGAAACACTCTGACAAAGAAATCTCCTACTTGCTATTGAGAGATGGAGCAGTGAGTAGGGGGGTGGAAGGTTGTGGTCGCCCTCCTCTGCAAAAGTCTTGAGAGGAGAAGTATCACTACATGAAAAGTCTAACTCTATTAGAAACCATGCAGAAACACAATTTTTTTCATTCTCAAACATTATCCTGCTGTGTGTGTATCCTGATCTCCCACTCATGGCAGTATTTCTGTATCAGGCATATGGATAGTACCAGATCATTCTCAATGACTCAGTATTTACATGCAAAATGTCATGAACATCTGAGAGTGTTTTACACCTGGAATGCTATATTTGGCAGCACTGAGTGACTCAATTTTGCCAGCAATGTTAGCAACAGTGAGGAAAAATAAATGGCAATTTTAATTACATTTTATAGATATTTTACAGCAAGAATTTTTATTTTGGCAAATAAAGACATCTGGAGTCTAAATATTTTACCTTCTCTGCTCCCACTGCTTTAACATGGCAGGGAAGGGATTCTATACATTGCTGTTCCCATATGTATTTGCTTTGCTTTTTGCAGAGACATCAGAAGTGTAACTCCAGCCAGAAACAACAGCAGCTCTGTACAGCACTCACAGGATCTGCTGAAGGCAGGTGATGCTGCAGAGGTGTTTTTTGGGTGAGGGTAAGCAGTGCACAGGACAGGGAGGACTCATCAACTGCATATGGTAATTTTTACCTTCCACAGTCTCCAGTGACAAGGCACAACAAGAAAAAAAAAATCAAAACAAAAAACAAACAAACAAACAAAAAACAAGCTCTGATTTTGGGCTTTATTTAAATCATGATCTTTCTAAAAGAAGAGCTCACAATTTTCCTCTCCATTGCTAAATATACTGAGTGCTATAAAAAAAAAAAAAGTCATTCCATGTGCTGGAGACTATCCATAAGGGACATTACTTTAAATGCTTTCTCTATCTTTGCAGCAAAGAAGCCATTAGATCCCACTGCAGAGCAGGGAGGGACACCACCTCCTCTCCTGAATTTATGATCTGGGAACTAATGCTCTGTCTAATAGAAATGCCTACTGACTAATGAAGAAATAGAGAATGCAGACAAGCTTGGCTGTACATTGGGAAGTTCATCAATATGCATTTTCCCATAATGCTCAAAGATATTTCCCATAAGAAGGCAGGAATCAGGCTGTAAGATATGAAAGCATGAAGCAGATATCCCTACTCCATTTACCCTGAATACTCACCACCACAAAATATCCCTGGACACTCTAGAAACCATAACTTATACTTTAAAGTCGGAACCTGGAATAAATATTTCATTACGCCCCTAAAACTTCTAGCTTCAGTGAAACTGCATTTCAAAATCTGGGATACCAGATTTCACATGGGAAAAAACCCTTCCCTTTGGAGATGTGGATATAGAGGTTCATTTGCTTTTTAACCACGGATGTGGGAAGAAGTAGGTCTGCTTCTAGAGAAAACTCTTTTGCAGCTAGTTATGAAATGGGAGACAGCAGATTTTAGCAATGTTCAACAAACTGTGTTAAAGGACTAAATAAATAAATTTTAAAAATACACTGTTCCCTGCATTCAATTAACTGAAATTTGGGGAAGAGACACACATGAATAGCAGAGCAACTAATTTACTCCCATTTGGCTGAGTCAAAGCCTCAGCAGCATCCTGTGTGTCATTTACCTGGCTTGGTGTTGCTAGGAAGCCTTTGGCTAAACCCAGATTTTAGCTGAAAGGTTTCTAAAGCACATCAGGCCACATAATGAACTGAATTTGAGTTGAGCAGTGATGAGTTAAAGTCTTTAATTTGTTCATCTTTCCCTCAATTAAACTTTTCCTTAAGCAAAAACAGGTCAACCAAACCAGGAATATGTGAACTAGGAGTCACATATCTTAAAAAAAAAAAAATTAAAAAATAGTATTGAGCCTTGTTTATCTGCCTGTGCACTCAATTTCACCATGCCCAGCTGCAGTGTGGTTGCCCAGATGGTTTCCCAGCTTTGGAGACTATCCACCACCACACAGCTAAATCCAAATTTCCATCTGGAGGTTTTCACACACACACAAATATTACCAGAGCACAATGCAAAGGCTCCTTCTCCAGGCTGAGTATGAGGTGAAGGTCTGTATCTGTCAGGGTCTTTAGTTCACAGGTCACCAATTATTTCCTTTGGAAAAAAAAAAGTCATTTCTTTGGATCTCATAGAAAGGATGCTGAAGACCAACAAACCATCCCAGATTTGCAGGGCTAAACTGAACATGGCCTTGGCAAAGACTTGAGCACTGCCCATCCCTGTTTGCTTGTTGCCATGATGACCCTCACAATTTTGACTTTCCTTTCCCAGGCAAAACTTTGAGCTGGCAGGAGCAAGGGATGCTTCCAACAGGCAATTTGGACCTGGCCACCCTGCTCACCCACAGAAGAAAAGCTCAGCCACTCACCAGAAGGCCAGAAATAGCCCTTGCCTTGTTTTACTTGCTGACAGAAATGGAGCTAATGAGGATGACTGATCAGACCAGATAGTTAGGGCAATGTGGCTTTTATTCCTCAGTCTGGTCAATCATAAACTAAAACTCTGTCTCTTCTCCCATAGGATGCTGTCAGAAGGCCTCTGGTGTTCCTTACTCCAAGTTTTGGTGTCTCAGCCAGCAGATCTTCCCCCACCATCCACTTCTGCTGCCTCTTTCCAAGCCTTCTATCAGGGGAAGCATTAGCATTGCAGTGCCACACTCAGAATCAAAAATGAGGGTTCAGGGAGTGGAAAGAAGGAGGAAAATACTCTGCTGTGACTGAACTGGATGGGAAACTGGTAAAGCAAAACCTAATCCATCTTCTGAAAGGTGTAGTTGCAGCTAGAGGTGGGGTTAGTGCCAGGGTAGAACAAATCTGTGTAATTTCTCATGCCTTTGCAAATACTCCCCAAAAGTGCTTAGGGGCTTCTTGCACAGACCCTGACTGGTGCCAAGCAGGCAAAGATGCTGTGGGGTTCAGGCTGCTCTGGGCTGTGTTCTCCCAGACATTCTCCAGAGGAAGGTTTCAAAGTCAAAGCACTCAGAGCATTGAAAATGCCCCTAGTGCAGAAATATTCCTGGGTTTCTGAGCTGCTGCTCTGCACCTCCTAGAGACCCTTCCACTGCACACAGAGAAGTAGAGGGAACTGGGAGAGGAACTTTGTGCAAAACCCCACACTCCAGACATTACAGCTGCTCAAAGGATCTGCTGCTGCTTTCAAATCTATTCAATCACCAAGGTAGCAGGGGAATCCATCCAAAAAGGAGGATTTTTATATATACAGATGGACTCCTCACTGCATGTGCCCTTAGCTCAAGTGCCCCAGGTGCATCAAAATTCATCACTGGACATGCAACTCCTGGGGCTCACTGTGAGCCCCTGAGCAGGATAAACCTGCAAGGCAGGATGCAGAAACTGTCAAAAGACCAGATCAGCCAAAAATGATGGAAATGCAATCAGCCTTGCTAGATCATCCCTGCTCTCCCACCACATTTACACTGGGCACAGTATTGATTCAAGCCCATTATTTTCAAGCATCATTAAGAGTACAGTGAAGAGTGATAAATTATTATTTTAATGGGAATATAATGGCATAAAGACACTTTTGAAGTAATTAGATTCTCAGCCTTCAGAGTTTGGAGTGCCTTTTTCCCATCAAGCTCATGCAATGCTGGCATTAGTGAGGCTTGGGACGTGCCAAGGGGGATTGAGTACAGCCTGAAGAGGTCCTGGCAGAGAAGGGACTGACTCCCAAAGAGGGAGGAGCTGCTTTCAGGATTTCTGCTTGGTCACTGCATGAAAGGAATGGGATTGGCAGGAGGGGAGAGCAGGTGACAAGTCTTGCTTATAGTGGTTAAATGTGACTAACAGGCCCTAAAACTGTTCCTTGTTATTTGCACAGTTCCCTTTCCCTTTCCCGGCACAAAAAATCATGGAAATGGGCTCCTAAAGTGAGGTGCCCATGGCTTTAAACCCCATTGCCTGCCTAAAACAGAGATGCTTCTGCCATTCTACTGAGCAGGTGTAGGGACCCATGCTCTTGTGTGCCTCAGTTTACTAAAAGGAGAGGATGGGACCCTCTAAAATATTTGCACATACAACTCAAGCCCATTAAATCTATGGTGTTCCTGCACATGAAATGCTCTTCACACTCTGCAGCACCCAGAAATCCCAAGAACAACCTTGGGTTCTCCCAAAAGCCGCAAAGGGAGGTGTGAGCACAGGGGAGAGTTTCCCAACAAAAGCCAGGCAAGCTGCTCACTCCAGTACCTCTCAGGCCCTGGATGCTGCACTGGGAGAGAGGAAGTGCCTGGGTCAGCATGCACAAATATGATAAATAACCTGATGACCACGAGGCTCCAATTCAGGGTGCTGGTGTCACCAAGTGCTCCTGCTGAAGAACCTCTGCTTTTCCATGTTAAACAGGATTAGAGCATCAATAAAGTCAGGGATGGGAAAACATAAAATTCATTTCAGTAAATGGCTCCAGAGTAGACACCTTGTACAAAGATAGGAGATGTTCAGGTAGAAGGTATGGTTATAGAAAAATAAAGTATTATTAAAAAGTTTAATTGTTTAGCTGTGGGGATTCACAACATCAAATTAAGTTCCTCCTCTCTCAGTCCAAATTATTGTAAACAAACCTCTGGATTTGACCAAGAATGTCTTCTGAGTTTTTAATCTTCTAAAAAATCAACAGCTTTTCTTGTTACACAGTGATTTATACAAGGATTATCTCCCCTCATTAGTCTCTCATGATGATTAAAGACTAAAGTAATGACCACTAACTCTGGGATTAAAGCTTAAATGTCACTGCCTGAAACCAAAGACAGCAAAAGGTGGCAGCAGGAATACTGGCATGTCACTTTAATGAAGATGAGGGAGCAGCAGCCAGACAGTGATTAGGACATGATATGGGGAGAGTTCTGGGTGGACAGCAGAAGGGACCATGTGCCAATTAATTTAAAATTAGGTTGAAGAAGGCTTGAGCTGCAATCTTCTGTAAGTACAGCAACTGGTTGGCTGAGGAGAAACAGCTGACGTTGCATCAGGGCAAGAATTCTTCTAATGCAGAATCCCTCAAGAACAGCTGATGCAGTTCACTTTTGATGAGATGTTTAATCAGAAGCAAAACCATTTGTGAACCTAAATAAAGAGGTTTTCCCACAGTGTAGGCATAGTGTAGCTCCTTTACACCCTTGGAGCCTTACAGATTGTGAGGGCAATGAACTGCAAAACAATTCAACCTACTTTAAAAGCCTAGAAAGGTATTTTCCCAGGTGTCCCTCTGTCCTCAACAGAAAGAGAAGGGATTCAGAGTTTAGGATGAGTTTAATTGCTCTTTGGAGGTCTCTGCACCTTGCCACTGACTTCTCTCTTAGAAGTTCACTTGGGGTTTTAGATGTCCTTGAACTTAATGGAAAAATGTCGTGGTTGCTGCTTTCATGGAGATTCCACCTATGGATGCTGAAGCTAACCTCACTAAATTTAAAACTGTAACCAAATAATTATTGGTAGTCACCTTTTAAGCTCTCAAAAGTAAAATGGGATGGAACTGGTGCAGAGAAGTAACAGGAGAGAGGTGTTTGCCATGTGGCACTGGGCAGTGCAAAAGAGCCATCACATGTCCACAGTGCCCAGAGCCTGTCCAGGGCCCTACCAAATCCTCAGGGGTCTGCTCTGCCAGATTCCATGAGCTGCAGTCAGTCCCTGAACACTCTAGCTCAGTGCTACAGCAGCACCTGCAATGCCACTTCCTAGAAACCCTCTGGGACAGTCTGAGTGCTGCAAAACCTGGCACAGAGGGGTCCTGGTCCATTACTGAGGTTTTCACTCTCTGCAGTGCTGCAGAGATCTCCCAGGGATGGTTTGGAAAGCATGATGTGGCAGAGAGTTTAACACATCTGTTGTCCTGCAGGACATAGGTAGATGCAAGGGGCATAGTGCAGAGGTTCTCCTCTTAAACTTCCACCAGTGGGTAACACAATCTTTGCTGTGGGGATCACTCTCACCTTCCCACACAAAGACCTTCCTAGTCTTGCTGCTTGGCCCTGGGCTGGAGATGTTTCTTCATAAGGGAACTTGGGGGTTGGGGTACAGTTTTTCTCTGGCAAAACCATCTTTTTCTGGACACATGCCCTTTGAAGCTATTTAATAAATACAACACAGCCCTGTCAGCTGGTACATTCAAAGTATTGCTTCCTCAGAGGGATCTTTATCAGCCAGAGCTATAACAACATCTCTAGCAATGAAGGATGACAAATTAATTGTATTAACATTTTCAAAGTGTCTGAAAGTGCCTATATGTTCAAGTAAATTAATATTTAGTATGATCTAGAAGAAGAGACAAATGTCAACACAGGCCAGGGCATTTTAGAGTCCCACTCCTTCTTCACTGGCACTCATGATCTGCATTTGAGTGGTGAACACCCAGCTGGACATGCACACACTGTTGGATTTGCTGCTGCTGATGATCACTGGAGATTTTCCTTTTGAATGGAATGGAATGGTTCCAATGACAGGGACAGGGAGATGCTAAAGAGAACCAGGATTTGATTTTTGTTGGGGTTGACTGTGGCTGGTTGGCTGTTTGGTTGGTTGGGGTTTTTTATGCATTTAATGCAGGAAACCAATGTGAAACTTTGAGAGGAATGTAGCAGACAAGTTCAGGACAGTTGAATTTTGTATGGAAGGTACTATGAGAGTTAGTACAGGCAGATGGGGCTGGAAGAACAGGGAGGGGAACAAAAAGCTGGAGACAAACATGTTCAACAGTGCAGAGAGAATTAGCCAGAGCAGGGATGAGCAAGAGCTGTGAGTAGACACAAGGCAAACAGGTCCTTCTCTTTGCTCAGCTGTAACTCCCTGCACAGCCCTTGGCAGGAGGGGGACACATGATCAGCCTTTCATTGCTCCTCTGCACACATCATTTTCCCCATCTGCAACATGACAGAAATGAATATTCCCCTATGGCTGGGGAAGTGAATTTTTGATAGCTGGAGGATGTTACAGGAGTGCAAAGCGGGTCGCTATGAGCTGTGTGTTTTTGTTTTGTGGCTGGCACACTTTCCCCAGGCAAGGCAAAGGAGAGGTGACTGGGTGAGATGTAGGACAGAGCACAGCAGCATTTTCAAACCAGACCAATGCTGCCACACTTTGCTGACTGCTGGCAGCCAGGAGAGTGTGCCAGCTGCCCATCAAGGGCAGAGCACCTCCTTTCCCTTCCACAGAAGAGCCTGGCTCCTGTAACTTTGTACTTCCCAGGAATTTTCCACCTGCCCACGTTGCTGGAGCATACACAGAAAAAAAGTATTATGGAGAGTTGCTAAATCAGGATGGGTGGTCAGAATATTTGTATTCCCTGCTAGGAAATCTTCTCAGTGACTCCATAAAGCAGTTTGCAGAGCCATAGGGAATGACCCTCTCCCAGGGCTCTGCACTCCAGGCTGGCATCAAAGGGTTTGGTGCATCAGATACTTCTTGTGGCCTAGAGCAGAACCTGTGGTGTCCAACAGGAAACCCATTCTGGGGAATTATAATATTTTGTTTTATACTCTGGGAGCATCAAAGAGACTGGAACACATGCCAGACACACTCTGCCCATGGAAAGGCTTCTCTATAGAGCACAAACTTACTCTGAATATGAGGGCCCAGCCTCACCCTCCTGCTCTGCGGTACTTCTAGAGTTTTCTGAACCTGGTACTTCTGACTGGGGAAATCCTTCCAATTTTTGAGCGTTTCTCCCCATCTCCCTGCCTTCTGTGCTCAGGGTGTTCCAACACCAGGCCAGGGCTCTGCAGGAGAAAGCTCTGACCAGCACTCAGCCTTTTGGGCTGCCAAAGGGCCTTTCAGCAGGGCAAAAGAAAATGCACTTATTCAGATTTATATGGCATTAAGGACAGCTTTAGGTGCCTTTGCCATCTAGATCAGAAGGACTGGAGAATCTTTGCAAAGTGGTTTGGCAGCAGCTCACATCTATGGAGATACGTGGAGAGAAGGGGAGGAACCGGACAAAAACTCTTCACCAAAAGGTAAAAATCTGAATCAATAACCTTCCCTCCCTCCTCCCAGTCAATACTTCCCTCCCCAAAGACATCACCTGACATTTTTCAGCTTCTTTCCCAACGTCTCCAATCAATTCCTAACTTCTGCCTGACTCAGCAGGAATCTCAGAGGTTTTTAGACACAAGGCAGAGAGGTGGCTTTGGATAATGAGCTGGTTCCCAACACCTCCTCCTGAACAGGCACATGGGCAGCACTTAATGCTCCTTTCCAGTGAAAAACTGGAGCAACTGCAGCAAGCAACTGCACTGAGCTTTTGCTTCTGCCAAGGCTTCACTCTCCACTATGTGCAGATTTATAGCAGGGCTCAGATAAATGGAGATGAGTGCTTTTATTGTCTGTATGAAACCATGCAAATGCGGAGTGAAGGTTACAGGGTGATGGAAAAAGGCTTCATTTAACAAGGCAGGAGAGCCAGTTCAGAAAGTAAATAAAATGTTGGCACTTTCCCTTGTAGAGATGGTGATAGAGGAGAGGACAGTTTCTACCTGTGAATGTGGTCTCCAGAACTGACAGTAAAAGACCCCAGAGAAATGTAGTTGCAGAAGTTGCAGAAGTGAGTTTAATGAGCAGAAATCCCATCAGAAAAAAACAGGAAGACTTTAAATAAAAAACAATGGGAAGTGGAAAGACACAGTTTAACCCCGGGAGCTCCTTTGACTGTGGTTAAAAGTTTCTGTTGAAGTTAGGTACCAAGGCTCACACTCACACACACACACAAAAAAACAAAACAAAACAAAACAAAAAACCCAAGCCAAAAAAACCCAACCAAACAAAAAAACTCAAAAGAGTCAGACTCTGAAGAATCAGACAATCCAATTAAATAAAGATATTTCTGCCAATTCCCTGCATTACAGATCAAGAGATGGCAGATATTACCCAGGTTTTCTGAAAGATAAGATGGAACTTGCCCATGCAGGAAAGCCTGGGAACTGAAAAAAACTAACGAGCTCTGGCTTTTATCCAACACAAAATAAGTACCCCCAAGAACCACTGGAGGATGAAGGTCAGAGAGGTGACAGATGCTTCCTTTGAAAATCAAGAGCACATTCTTTTGTAGCTGTAGACTGAGAACCCTAAAACAGGATTGCATTTTGAAGCAAGGCTATGGAGGGAAAAGAACCTGAAAGTTTGTTTCTGGAAGCAAGACTCATTCAAGTCACCCAGTGACTTCAGCAGGACCGGTAATGTGAATAATCAGTACTCACATGCAGGGAGGTAAACCCCTGGCTGGATAAAAAGCTGGTTGAAATAGCATTAATTAAGGTGAAGAAACTGAGGTTAATTTAATTTAACCTAAAACAGTTTTGTACTCAGTTAAGGGGCAAGAATACATCTCTACTGGCAATTTCCCAAAAAGTGTCATCAGCAGGGTAGTAGTTTAAGAGAGTCATATGATATTATCTTTAGACATAAATAAAGTGTTTAAGGATTTAAATGTAAATCAAGGCATGGGCAGGGACATGAATGAAGACTTTTGACTCTTGTTGGCTTGGGCGAGTCACTAATGCTCAGCACCCAGACCTTGGTGTGTGATGGGATCACACCCTCCAGAGGCAAAAGCCAATAAGCAATTTGTCAGCTGAGTAGACACACTAATGATTAACTCCTATTAATGGAGTTAGTTGTGAAGCTATTAGCAAAAATTCCCAGAATCCCTCAGTCTGGCACTTTTAAAGGTAATCCTTGGAGCCAAACACCAAATTGTTTTGCAAATTGGGAAGATTTGGCTGTAGAAAATAAAACTAAACTCAGGCATAATCCATGTCTCCTCCTTGAAGTAGGATTGGATGCACATAAACTATTCCCACTCAGTACTTGTTCACACTGTTTCCATCTTTCCCAGTTCTTTATTATCCTTACTGTTACAAAACATTTTCATAATCTAAAATTTTTCTGGGATTTAAGCCATCTACCTCTTGCCCTCTACACCCTGGAAAGGGGAGTAGTATATTCTGTTACTTTCTGCAGCAAGAGTAATTTCTATTTTCAGACACTTTTCCACCAAGATGAGAAAACCCAACCCAGTTTGGTTTTTTGGGTTTTTTTTTGGTTTTTTGGGGTTTTTTTTGCCACTGCTCCCAAAGGAAAAATGTAACTTAGAGGAGTCTGGTAATTTCTGTAATAAAATTTTTTTCAATATATGTGGTATTTCAAAATCTGTGGTCAATGAAGAGCAGAAGGAATGGTCTGGTCATTATCTTTGTGGCTTCACTCTCTTCTCCTCTCTAGGACGACTCCATGGGATTTGGTTCCTCACTCATGTCCTGTCCTGCTGTCCTTCTGTCCTCACACACCAGTGCAACCACAGCTGTGTCCTATGGACTCACACCTGGGGAACTTCCAGCACTGCAGAGCTGCTGCTCCCCAGGTTTGCTGCCATTGGATCCCTCCTTGCTCAACCCTTCAAGCAAATTTCATCAGTAATTTGGGCTTGGCTCAGCACTTACCTCCTGGGCACCATCTGAGCTCCAGTGTTTCACCCTTTAGCAGCACAAAGCAAACAGGTGTCCCTGGAGCACAGTCAAACCCAGTTCAACCATTTGCAATGAAGAGCTGACAGAATGAGACTGCTCACCCCCAATGGCATTTTTCACAAGCATTGTTAAATGTTCAAAGCAAAAGGTGTTGCATTGTTAAATGTAACAAACATAATGTTCAGCTATAAAGAAATTCAAGTTATTTAAAATTTCCTTTATTCTGCTTATTTAACCGATTTTGTCATTCTTTTTCCGTCTCCTTTTTGCATGTTTCTAGCAGAAGATTTTAATCCATGGAGGTGAGACTCTGAAAATCTTCAGCTGAAATAAAAGAGATTTCAATAAAACTAGGATCCTTTAAATTTATGAAAAGGTAACAATGGTTTTGAAATATTACAAAGCTTCACAGCTAGTAGTCTGTATTTTATAAGCTAAACATGTCCCTGAGCAAATTTACAACCACATTTACCTGTGTGATTTGCTGCTATGATGGGTTTCATTAAAAAAAAAACCAAAAACTGCAAAAGCAATGGATATTCTAGTAAGAAAATACATAAGACCCTTTATATGGCTCTGTGTGGCCTTACTGAAGTACTAATATTTTTAATTACCTTCACCTAGGCTGACTTGATTCATATGATTAGCTCAGAAACAGGGCATGATGTCATTAGTGATTCTTCAGGAGCCAGAGAACAAACCCTTAATTTCTATAAACTCAGAGGACCAGTACCAATTGTTTATTTCAGTGTTAAGACTCCCAGGCCAGCCACAGCATCCCTTGTGCTGCACCATGCACATGGTGGCAGACTGTGCCATGGCACTGGTGTGCAGAAGGGGTTTGGTGTCACAGCCCTGAGGTAGGACAGGGTGGGTCACCCAGACACCAGATGTGAACAAAGCCCATTCCCAGGGCCTGGGGACAGGTTCTCACGTTTGTTGTCGGATTTCTTCTTGGTGCAGCCATACTTAAACACCACAAATCATAGAATGATAGAATCCTAGATTGCAAAGGACCTTAAAGGTCATCTTGTTCCAATCCCCCTGCCATGGACAGGGACACCTTCCACTAGACCAGGCTGCTCAGAGCCCATCCAGGCTGATCTGAGAGTGAGAACAAAGGTTCACTGGGCTAGAGAGTGCATGGGCACATGAGAGAAGATGGAGTTACCCCAAACAGGCAACAGGAACAATTAATGTCCCCCTGTTATTACAGGGGAACATCCAGCCCAGAGCAAGAGAGGGATCCTGGAACTATTGCCACCACAAGCCTGCCCTTTTATGAGCATTTCACTTCCATCTCAGGCTCAAAAACTGTCTGACAGAGTTCATTTCCCCACCTCTCTGGGCTGCAGCTCCTAAGGGATTTGCTCCTGCCCAGAGCAGAGAAGAGCAGTGTGTCTCCACCATCGCACAGACTTTTCCTTGATGAGACATAGGCAGTTAAAAGTGGGGAACAGAGCCTGAGCACCATCAGATTGTTGTTGATTCCACTTTCTTTGCTGGGTCTGTGCTCACCAACCTGGCACTGTGGAGCAGAGACTTCTGACTAATTTGAGGAAGCATCATCAGGCACAATTTATCACCTTGGGGCGAGCATGGGTACAGCCAGCCTCCACAGTAGGGGTGTGCAGAGGAGGCACTGACACCAAGGAATTCATTTTCTCATATGAATTATTGGTATAAAGAGACTCCTACACTGCCAAGGACCTGAGATGAGAACCACAAGCACGATGACAGCTCCTCTGTTATTCCCCAAGGGTGCCATGTCTGCATGCCCAGCACTCACACTGCTGCTTCTGCAATGAAAGCACAGCCCGAGACTGGCATTTGCCAGCAGCTGTCTTAGATGGATATGCTTGGCTTGATCACTTGCACAGTCAGCCTAAGAATAGCTTCCTCTCTAACATCTGATTTCTCTTAAAGGATAAAAATAAAACAATCAGAGCCTGGATATAAAAGAGCAAACCGCTGAACACTGCACTGCATGCATCTATGTTTAATGAAGGAAAATTTCACTTTACAAGGGGCATGAGTTATTTGTGTCAACCATATCTGGCCTCAAGATCAGTATCTAAGCTGCCACTTCTTCTGGTCTGACAGCTAAATGACTTTTCATATTACGAAGCGCTTCAGCACTCCAATCATCCCAGGCAGTTCAGCATCCATCAGGACCCCAGTGGGCTTGCAGCCTGTGACAAACTCTCCCAGCCAGTGCCCAGGAAGGATGCAGGGACCATCACAGCCAGGATCACGTTGAAACAGCTTTTTGGAGGCAGGCACGGGTCTCAGAGCATGGTTTGTGCCATGTGCTTGACATCAGTGGCCAACAACAGACCTTGGCTGGTGCAAGTTGTAGCTTGAGAGTTCTGGGGCCATATCAGGCAGCCTGAGAAAGCTGTTTTTTTAGACCTTTGTTTACATACAAAGGTCATGATGTATCTGTTCAAGAGCACTGTGGATAGTCAAGTTTAGGCTTTCTAGTCCATGTGCCAAGGTCCACTGCCACTGGACACAATTGAGTCACAACACTTAGCCCAGATGAATGTAGGCTATAAAATAGCACTTGGTCCCTCTCCTTCTCCCCTCCCTATTTGCAATCTGAATTCTATAAGTGCTTCTCCCATATTGAACCCTCACAGGACATCTGCAGTACATCATACCACTTATAAAATAGATTTTGTTTTTCTCTTCAGAAAGAAAGAAACATAAAAACTAAAAAGCCAAACCAGTGGGAAATCAAATGTGATCACAATTTTTCCAAGTATAGCAACACTGGAGGATTCACAAAACAAGGAGGAAATGCTGAAATCAACATAAATTTTTATTGTTTGGGGTTTTTTATGCCACGAGCAACAGACCTGTATCTGCTGTGCCAGACCACCTGTCACCTTAGTAAGATACATTTCCTGGTTCAAAAATAGAATACAGCCTGCTGAAATCAGACACGAATTAGCATGTATGCTGAACAACATGAATAAAGTCAAACCTTCTACCCACTGCTGGGGGCTTTAGTGCAAAAATCTGAGTGTTCAGAGCAGGAGATATCAGTGCCAGGCTCCTGCAAAACCTGGTGCTGCCATGTGCTCCCTGGCAGCAGTGACACCAGGAAGGGCTGAGATCCCTGAAGGACTATCAGCAGAGCAGGTCAGCATCCCTGCATCAGTTCAAGCTGTAATGCTACAAGACAGGCTTGTGAATATATTGAATATGAATGAAACTCAAATTATAGGAGAGGGAATGTGATACTTGATCTGAGGATCAGAACCTGTTGTTGGCAGGATGAGGTTCTATCACCTCTGATACCTTGCAACCAAGACACTTTTGCCCCACCAAAGTACAAGAAAGCTTCTAGTCAAAGCTTCTAATCTTACCAGCTCCTGGTCCTGAATCTCCTACACATTAGCTACCAAAAGCAAATCAAAATCAGCAAGACCTTCAAAGGGGGAAGAAGGGAATTGTTGTCATCTCCACTTGATTCCTGTGACACTGGACACCAATAAGCAATTTGACAGATGTCACATGAATTGTTTGTGCCAAAACTGGGACATTGTTGAGCTCCTTCTGAGTGCCAGCCTGATCTCCTCAGCAAGGGTCTGGTTGTACCCCTTGAAATGATTTTAGCTTGATTTTGGCTGGCAATTCTTCTCCTGTTCTTCTCTTTCCTTCTTCTTAATTACATTTGATTTTTCTTCAGAAGAGAATTCTTTTCCACGGTCATATTTTTATGGGAATTTTAATGAGTCACTTGGCATGACATTAATCACTGAAGTTTTAAAGTGTCTTCAAATTGTATTTTCCTTCCTCTTGAATACCAGCCACACATTTTTGTTTACAGTGAAATGTTAGGAAAAAAAATCTTTCAGACTATTTTCCTCAGTACTAATTGGGGGTTTATTATTGCTTCATTTGCTTACAATTGAATCAAACAAAAACCTCCATCCCTTTTTCATGGTGCTGCTAATTGAATTGAGTGGGTTATAATGACATTACTGTACATACACAAATGAACATTTCTTAAATAAATAAATGAACATTAAAAGTATGTCTCCAAGGACAGAGATTAACTAGTTGTCTGCATACTTTACTGAAAACTTTTTATATTTTTTTCTCAAATAAATGTGCACAGCTCATTTCTGTATTCAGCTTAACACAGAAACCAGCCGAAGGTATTACTGCTGTAAAGGTCCAAGAATGGGATTTTCCAGACAACCAAGGAAGTTAGAATGCCTATTTGCAATGGAATTCTATTGGGATTTTGGCACTTAATTTCCACAGATCTCAGAAAACAGCGCTTCAGCTGCCTTTACAACTGACTGATCTGAACAGCCACAGACGGGACCACAGGCTTTACCTTATCAGTTCAACACTTCTCATTAGTTATAAACCCAGGATTTATTTTGCAAAATTGCTATTTCAAACAGCCAGGGTTGCCAAAAGCCATTCATGGTATCTGGTGATGATTTACCATTTATGGTATCTGGTGGAGCACGTTCTACAAGGTTCTTATCAATGTAGCTCCAAAACCTCATCTTGCTGCTTCATCTACATCAAGATGAACCATAGATGCTGATCTCTCAGGGTCCTCTGTAGGGTGTTGAAGTGGGACAGGGATGTGTGGGGAGGGTACATATTTCTTTTGATCTTTTTTGTTCAGCGGATGTGTTTTTAGAGACAATAATTTTTGCAAATTCGTGGTCTCATTTAATCCTTACCTAACTGTAATGTTCTTACCTAGACTATATTACCTAGGTATTTAAAGCAGGCATATAATAAAGACTTCACCTCTTTATGGGTGAGGAATTGTGCCCACAGCCATCTTTCCATTTGCAGCACTTCTTGGAGAAAAACTATTTTTTATCTGTAAGTCCACTGCAGCTATTTCATGGACAATCAGCGCCACAGTCTGCCCTCATGTCTTCTCCTTTAAACTCCCAAGAATGCCAGGAACAGCAAGAGGAATACTTGAATTATACAAGAGTACACATTTAACAGAAGAAAAAATGGGATTGTCCAGCCTGGAGAAGAAAAGGTTTAGGGGAGATCTTATGGTATCCTAGCAGTGTCTAAGGGGCCACAAGAGAGATCGAGAGGGATTTTTGATAAGGACAAGAGGGACTGGCTTTAAACAGAAAGATGGTAGATTTAGATTGGATATGAGGAAGTAATTCTTTATCCAGAGGGTGGTGAGGCACTGGAACAGGTTTCACAGAGAAGGTGTGGCTGCCCCATCCCTGGAAGTGTTCCAGGCCAGGATGGGGCTTGGAGCAACCTGGGATAGTAGAAAGTGTCCCTGCCCATGGCAGAGGGGTTGGAAGGAGAAGTTGTTGAAAGTCCATTCCAACACAAAATCATTCTGTTTCTATGATTCTATGAAACATGACACCTGAAAAAAAATAATGAATGGGTAGGAGAAAATTAATTGGTAATATGTATTTTCTCTTTCTCGTTGTACAAGGATTAAAACCACCACCTGAAGTGGTGAAGCAGTAGACTTAAAGCAAACCAGTGAAGGTACTTTTCAGAAAGCTCATAACCAAATGACCAACTTATTGCCACAGGACATAGTTCTACCTAAAATTGGGAAAATGTCCATGTGGGGTTTATGGATGTTTACAGGGGATAGATGAAGCTGCTGAGTACAATGATCTGGATTAAGTCAGTCAGGTTATTGACTGCTACACACGAGGAGGGAGAGACTCCTTTGGCACTTGTTATGTTTGAAATATCCTTTCTCTGAACTTCCCTGGGGCCATGAACCAGGCAGCCCTTTGCTGTGGTGGTTCCTATGTGTGCTCTCATGCAGTCTTTATCTTTAAACACAATAGATGAAGGGCACTCTCTTGAAGTTTATTTAAATGCAGAGGTTCTAGGTCAGTAGCAGTTTAATCCAGTCCTCCTGAGAGATTAAGTGTTTGGTTGGTTGGGGTTTTTTTCTCTTTGAAAGACGTAGCGTATTTGCAAAAATGTACCTTGAATATAAATGAAAAATATCATGTTAAATAAATTGCAAGAGGATTTGCTTCATTGAGTTTGTTGGTAATTTACTATGGAATTACTACTGGAGCAAATCTATCGGTGACACTTTATATTTCACTGGAACAGCAATCTAAATAAGATGCAATACAGAACGCTGAATTTTTATGTACTTACCTGTAGTTGGATAATAAAGCATGAATTATGAGATGAGTGTACTTCTGTACTGTAGTTAATAGTCTATCATGTCAATTTTAATAATGTGCTCCATAGAAAGATGCAGCCTGAGTGTTTTTAAAATTAAAGTATATTTAACCTAATGTTCATATATTAATCCCCTAAAAGCTTGTCACTAACTTATTACTAGCCTTCTTTCCTTGGGTACATGTATAAATTGTTGTTTAGTTATTGAAAGGGTTGCTCATCACAAGTGCAACGCTGCAGGCATTAAGGTTTATTTTATACCTGCACAAAAACATTTATTTTAAAGCGATTATGTGCATTTACATTTCACAGCAGTTCAGAGAAGAAACATATTTATGCCACAGGGTAAAGACTGACATGCTTTGGTCCTGGTTTTGTCCTGTCTGACCATAGACACCCCAATCGTAGAATCATAGAATGGTTTGGGTTAAAAAAGGACCCTAAATATCATCTAATTCTAACTTCCAGTGGGGGCAAGAACAGCACCTGCTCCACCAGGTGGCTCAAAGCCCCATCCAACTTGGAACTGAACTGAATTGCCCAGAGAGGGCAACTGTAGAAAGGGCCTTGTTGTCCCTCTTGATTAAGGAGTGAAGACAGGAAAACAGGAGGAGCAGGTATGAAGCCTCTACACCCCCAAGACTTTCCTTCTACCAGGATGCACAATTTCCCCAAACCTACCCTGGAAGGGACAGACAGAACGCCAGGGCTTACCTGAAGCAGCAGATGTTGTCTTGAACATTGCTCCAGGGTCTGGGTGTGGCAGTCTCTGCTTCTGTTCACCAAAATGCTGCGTTTATTCCTAAGCATGAGGAATGAGTTGTATTAGTGATGCAGAAATGTCACAGAGGTAAGAAAGCCTTTACACTGCTCCTGCCTGCTCTGGTGGCAGTAATTTCACCCAGCAGACAAAAACTGCACAGAAAGCTTTTTCACACTTTCCTTCAAATGATGTGGAGCTGGAGCTGCACAAAGCCAAGGCACAGAGCTGGTGACACAGGTGCTGCTGGCAGGAGGTCCCGGGCACCAGCTGAGTGACTTTTGTCTTACTCTTTTGAAGCAAAGATGCTGCCTCGTTTGTTTTCACCTCCCTTTGCTAAGACTAAACGGTTTCATTTCCTAAGGCACCAGGACTCCCTGGCTCCTACTGACTGCAGCTGGAACAACATCTGTGTCTCCCTTCTGGGGCTCCAGTGTCACTTCACCAAGGCAGAACACTAACTGCAGGCACTTGAATACACAAACTCTTCCCTCAGTCTCTCTTCCACTGAAAATATCAGGCCATAACTCCTTAGTGATCTTTCCTTCCTGTAACTGACACCAAGTTAACCTGGATGTTAATCACATTAATATTTGTTCCCTTGGGTACACAGCTCTAGGACAGGGCATTGATCATTCACTGAACCCTCTGGCCTGGCCAGGGGACCCCAGCACAATGACCTGGTCACAGACATTTGGTGTGACATGGATTTAATCACAGTGAACATACACGTCTTGTCAGCTGACTTGATTTCCCTTAGGATGACTGCGCTGCTGATACAGATATCAGGATCTGCTTGGAGATGCTGTGGGTGGCTGGCACTGTGGGGAGCCAGCACTGCTGAGCATCTCCCCTTTCCTGTTGTGTGTAACTCTTAGCATAAGTCCATAACCTTGTGAGCAACAGATAGCAGGCACCTGCACACAGACACAGCTCCCCTCAGTTCTTTGATCACACAGCAGATCCAGAATTGCTCCTCCCGTGCTGCACTGCCAAGAGAGTGTGAGGTTCAATGTGAGCTCATCAAGTCCCTCTGCTAAATATTGCTCCCAGAAGAACCACCACCTCCCCAAGAGCAAGATGAAGATGCCATTAGTGTAATCAAAGCTGCAACCAGCAGCTCACTGTGGCTCAGGGCCTTGTCACATTAAGCAACACAAAGCAGATAGATTAGGTGCTATGTTCAAATACAAGGAGATATATATGAATAAAGAAAATCATTAGTAGCCAAGGCAACTAATTGTGATGGAACTTTTTGTTCATAACAAATACCAGGATAAGCTAAAAAAGTGAAGAGACAAAAAAAAAAAAAAGCCACCCAGCCACAAAGTACATTGTTTAGTAAAAACCTCCTTAATAGCATTTCTATGGCTGCCCCATCCCAGCTGCAGAATCTGGCACTTGCCCTTGCTGAACTTCATGTGTTTGGTGATTGCCCATCTCTCTGATTTGTCAAGGTTTCTCTATTAAACAGGAAAAAAATGCCCAGAAATTCTGGTTTTCATTTCTCTTGGAGGTCACCTACCTCATCCTTTTTCTTTCCTCTCAACAGATTGAAAACTCTGCTGCTGCCCAAGAAGGGGATCTGATATGAAATAGTGGTGAGAAATGTGAATGCTTGAAGCAGCTTCATTATTTTCACCTGCCTTAAAATGTCTGCTGCCAGACCCAGACACAATCACAGCTGAGAGTACAAGGCTCACTCAAAAGAAAAAATAACACAGGGAGCTGTCACTCATTTGCAAGTATCTGAAAAGGGCTGTTTTCCAGTGGGAAAAAGGGGTAGGAACAGTTTAAAAGAAAAAGATTCCTCCATCAATGATTATTGCCCTAAGACTTGGTTCTATCAGACCTCAACCCCAGCTTCACTGACCTCTGACTGCCTTCCCACATAATAATTCCTATCATTCCTCCACTCCTTCTGCTCTGAACACATATTCCTTCAAATTTGGTGTGGAGAGCTGTACACAGTGCATTCAGAGAGTATTTCACCAGCGTTTTAAGGTTTACATCAGGCTGTGGTGAATTAATCTGCTCTTCTGACTAATATATCTTATCACGTGTTTCCCTTTCCACGGCCACATCTAATTGTTGCCTTGCAGCCCAGCTTTACCAGTCAGAGCCTTTTCCCCCTCAACAGGCACTCTTACTCTCTAATTCTTTGCTTTCTTGCTCCTACCTCTCACTTTTTCTCCTCAAAATCCATACTGTAGCTATAAATGCAGCTCCAAAGGTGAACCTGAAGCAAACCAGCCTCGCTTGGAGCGACTGCATTTCTATATTTAGCAGCAAACATTTCGGTTGTGCTGCTGCAGAGCCTTTTTGAAGAGCTGCACCTTCAAAGAGGTTTTCAGGGAGCCACTGAGCCAGAAAGTATTGAAGGGGTGTTGTCTACAACTCAGCCTTGTCAAGCTTTTAATTCTTAAGCTTATAGCCGGAGGCAGAGCGCAGGGACATTTGCATGGTTATATCGGTTTCTTTTCTTCCTAGAAATTGAAAAGAAGGAACACAGGGTGAAAAATTAATGCCAGAGCTAAAAAAAAAAACCAGTACTTGCCTGTAATAGCACTCTCTCTCTCTCTCTTTCCCATATATAATTTTTAAATAAGCACCGAGACATATTTCATGTCCATTGCCAGGACTGGTAGCTTTTAACACCCATTTGAGTCTTTTTTTCCCCAAATAGAAGTGAATATCTATTTCCATCCTACCTATAGCAGTATAACCACATTCAATGGCATTCTGCCTAACTGAAACTGCCCCTGACTCTTCTGCTGGTGAGACCAGACTTTACAGTCACTCCTGACTGATCTCACTGAAAGTGCCACATAAGCCCAGCCAAACCCTCTCAGGAAAGGCTGTAGGTGTTGGAAGATGTCTCCCTGATATATGCAGTGTACAAACAGGGTTTTAAACCCTGCCCTTCCCAGTTTATTCATTCCAATATGGTTTATTGATTTTTATCAGCATCCATGGGGGGTTCTTTGTGAGGATACCCTGTCTGATGTGAGTCCATGAAATGTTGGGTTCACTATTCTGCAGATATGAACAGTTCTAAACCAATGTTAAAAACACATGATGGCCTCAGCACACTCCACACTGAATAAGATGGTGGAGGAAAGTGGGAGTTAAAAATATTGTTAATTCTGGAGAAATTCATAGTGCAGAAGGTTTTAATTCTCAGGTGATTCCAGGTTTTAATGTAGATAAACATTTGTATGCTGCCAATTTACCTAGCAGTTGTATGTTTCAGACACAAAGAGCATTAATTGACTATCTAAATCCTCTGAAACTTAAATACTTTCATATTTACTAGTTAACAGCTAGTTAAAGAGAACAAAAAATTTTTATATTTTCAAATAAACAGTCCCTGAGGTTTCTCATAAAGATAGGCATTTGCTTTTAAAGTATCACATATATTTTATTTTTTCTAATTTTATTCCATATTTAATTTTTGAATCATTTTTTTTACTTCCCTTTCAAATGTCACCCCAAATGTGGGTGGATTTGAGCAGAATGAAGATATTTTTGCATCTCCCATATCCCAGTGAAGCACCATCTTTGACCACATGGCCATCATTGTCAATGAGACCTTTGCCTGGCTAAGGATTTCACTGACATCCCAGGATCTGTTTCAGATGGCAAGGCACTCCACAGACTTTGCAGGCAAGCAGCAGTGCCACTACAAAGCCAGGATTATTGGCTCAAACACCCCTTTCTCAAGGAAAAGAGTGTTTCCCTGGGTGGAAGAGCTTTGAGGATTTTCTGAGCCATTTTTAGCTTTTGCCGTGGTTAAGGTGAGGAATGTACCACTCATGACTGTTGAGAGGTCTTTCACCAGGAGAATGGCGTATTTGGGGGTCCATGCCAGCAAACCAGCCCAGATATGTCAATATTCTGACCCACTTCCAGCTGCTTGTCACAGGTGATGGATCATTCCAGTGGCAATGGAGAATGGGCCATGCCAGCAGAGTGACTTGCACCGTGCCTGCTTTAGAGAAGTCCTCTTAGAACCCAGCTGCTTTTCATTTTCCTACGTAAGTCAAAGGGTAGAGAAGGCAGGAGGAAATTTCCCTGTTGTCATATGGATGATTTGTGGCTCTTTCATCTTAAAACCAGCACTTGACCCCTAAAACAAGGAGAATATTAAGCTTGCTGAGCCAATGCTCTAAGCTGACCTGTGTTGTTTTCTGCAAAGATAGGAATTTACTGGTATTTTCAAATGCAGAAACATCTGCAAAAGTGGGTGGAAGGGAAGTGCTTTGGGTGCACAGATAATTATTGGGATTGTTACATGATAGATGAGGTTATTTTCTCAGTTCTGTGTACAAGTTCATAATGAGTCTAATCCCCTGAAGGGGTGTGACATCCAGTTGCTGCAAGTAAAATGAAAGACTGCTGCTACCTGACTGTCAGACAGAAGATTCAATGGCCCTTTCACTCCACAGAGGAAAACAAGAACTTTTTATACAATATTAATTTCTTTTTCCCTGTTCTGCAAAAGACAAGGATCAACACCAGCAAATTTCTGTTTACAAGATAAAGTAGGTGCTGGAAAAGCTTTAGGTGCCAACACCACACCCTTGTGATTCCAGTGTATTGCTCTTCAAATCATTTAATAAACACTTCAATTACAAAGAGGGTTTCTTTTTCTTTATTTCAACACTTTTTATTTTGGATGATGAATCTCATATAATTTTAAAAGTATTTTGAAAGAATAGAAAATGTTTTAATTGATTTGGTACTCAATGGAAAGACACAAATATATAGTGTTCTTCAAATCCATTACAAGTGAAGGGGGAAAAGGGAGAATTTTCTCCCTATCATAGATTAGCACTTTGAGTTCATTGTCCTTGATTTTGTTAAAATGCTTTTTATCTCCTCTTACCTTACTTTTATGCTAGGAATGAGGCATTATTCCTGAAATTCAAGTAGATAAAGTTATTGAGTGTACCCAGTGTGAGTGGAGAGCATAACAGCAAACTATAAAAGTAGAAAATCTGTTTATATGAGTTATGTCACAGCTCCCCCCATATCTTCCACCCCTCCTGGAGGACAGCACCAGCTCCAGATTATATCACACTGCTGAATGTACTTGAGCCCACTCACAGTTATGGGGTGCTTGTTCTCCATCTTGTCCTACTGATGTGTTATGCTGGCATATTTCTGGAATATCCTTTGTCTACAATCCCTTGGAATTTAAGAAGAGGATTGAGTCCTGGCATGTTGATAAAAACATCCACCAGTTTCACAGAAAATTCAATTAAGTTGACATCTGTTGCACCAAGTTTCACAATCAACTCCAGCTCCTCTAGAGTAGTTCCAGGTCAATAGTGCTGCTAGAAATTGCTTTAGAACACCAAAAAAAACCCTGTTTCAGCAGAACTCCCACATGTTCTTGACTTAGAACCCATGCCCTCTCTTGCCATTTCCCCCTTTAAGTTACATAATGTTGATGAGGAGCCAGTTACATGTCATAATGTTCTGGTTTAACCCCAGCTGGCAACTCAGCCCCTCACAGCTGCTCCCTCACTCCTCCACAGTGAGATGGAGGAGAGAATTGGGAGGGTAAAAGTGAGAAAACCCGTGGGTTGAGGTAAATACAGTTTAATAGGTAAAGTCCTCGTGTACAGGCAAAGCAAAATAAGTCATTAATTCACCGGTTCCCATGGGCAGGCAGGTGTTCAGCCATTCCCAGGAAAGCCAGGCTCCAACACACCTAACAGGGACTGGGGAAGACAAATGTGATCATTCTGAGCATCCCTCCTTCCCATTCCCTTTATCTTATTGAGGGGAGATTGCTGAGTGGTGGCTATCAACACCTAACGTGGGACTTGGAAATATTATCCATGCATTTTTTTACAGATATTACTGCAATTCTTCATGGGTCTATTTGCCAAGGTTGTCCACAGTTATACCAGTCTGAAGACTCTGGGAAATATTTTCAGCATGCCTTGTAAATCAAAAGCATTTTCCAGTTATTTCTGGAGAGAAATCTTTCAGATTTGAAAACCCTTTGTCAGGTTCTTCCTATAAAAAAAGATCCACGACATCAATGTTTTATCCAATAGAATGGATCAGGGATCCTGGTGAAATTTTGGCTTAGCCAGGGTATAATTGTCGCTGAATCTTGGCTGTTTCACCTCTCTGAACAAAACAGAGAAACTCAAAGAGATAAATCATCTATGGCTGTGGTTCAGATCTGCCTTCACACAAGGTAACAGATAAAAAGAGCAGGTTTATGTCACTTTCAGCATTCTCTCTTATCTCTTTAAGATCCAGAAGAGCAAGAGCTTCATGTTTTCCCTCATTGGTTGCAAATAACCCCCTGAAATTCAGCAGATCAGAGATATATTTGAAGTCTAAAGTCACTACACATTCAGGTAGGATGTCCTTGAATGTACAGACCTCCGATTATTTTGCATTAAGGCTCCACCAGGACATCCATAAGTTGAAAATTGCTTCCCCCACTTGGGAAATGGTGTGCTCAGGTTTAACTAAAGGCCACATATAAGAATTTTAGCTGGGTACATTGCTAACATTTAAATTCTTGTCTTGCTTATATTCAGATATGAATAAATCATATATTACTTAGAAAATAAATCCTACTTGGGAGCACAATCTTCCCCCTTAAATCTATGAGCATCCTTTTAGATCAGAGAAAAATCTGCTACAGAAAAGTTTGCTTGAGCCTGCATGGCTCAAAAGCTCTTACTTGGTATGCACCTCATGCACAGAATTTGCTTCTGCTGAGAAGTACACAGAGTAGGCTGTATCTGGTTTTAAATTGTTTGATAGCACTTGCATTGTTCAAAAAACAGACTTCATGACATGTCCTTTTGCTCTGGTGATGATTTGTTGTTCTCTCGTGTTTCATTGAGCTATTATTTGGGAAGTGTTTTGTGATGCATTGCATGAAAGCTGCAATCTAAGCAATTTTATGGGCTGAAGTGACAATTCAGGTATCAACAGGCAAGGATTAATGATGCTAATTATTCAAAACAATTGTTTCTTTCTTTAAGTACTTTGTTTAGAGGGAGGGGGAAATTGAAATAAGTGACTGGCTGTTGTGTGTAAGAGGTGTAAGCATTTCTGCTGATGGAAGATAAAAGAGAAAATCGAAGAACATGAGAAATAGCTCCAAATAATATCTATTGGAATACAACTCCTATATGTCATGTAAATTACTCAATAAAATAGGACTGTGCAAGCTACAGAGCAAAACTAATAACACATCCAATAATCCATTTGCCAAATATGTAAAAAAGCGTAAAAATTGCATCCTTTATCACCTTCACCACTGACTCTAAACTGCAGCAGGTTTGCTGAAGTGGGCTGTGCTACCCTAAG
Source organism: Fringilla coelebs (assembly GCF_963513975.1). Classification (NCBI taxonomy): domain Eukaryota; kingdom Metazoa; phylum Chordata; class Aves; order Passeriformes; family Fringillidae; genus Fringilla; species Fringilla coelebs. The sequence continues at coordinate 5,610,131 of NC_140028.1, read as the reverse complement.
ATTTTCAGATGGAGGAACTTGTCTGCTGAACCCAGCTCGGCTCAGAGCAACCTGTTGACAAAGCCCAGTGAAGAAAACATAGTTACTAGCTGAAAAATATCCAAGAGGTCTCCTGTCTCTGGGACAGGGACAGGCTCTCCAGGACCAATATTATATTGTAATCCATAATTCTGGATAATCATTGGGTTTCCTTCTTCACAGCAGCATGGTACTTCCATGTTCAGTAAAATCTGTAACAACAGCCAGCATCAAAGTGCCACAAATATAAGGTAAAATGTGATTTATTTTTCTGTTTCTGCTTTGCTTTGGGGTAAAGGATGCTCCAGCCCCAGTGTGCTGTTGTTTATCCTTGGTGGGAGGATTCAGTCTCTATTGAATCACTTTTTCCTTGAGAATATGTTTTTTTAAAATTTTTATTAATTATGGGCTTAGTAGATTGATACCTAAAAGAGCAGGTTCTCTTATTTCCTACAAAAGAGTACACATCTAGCTACAGAAACCTGACAGAGAAAATGACTTCCAGTTACCACATGAGAAACTATTTACAAGATTGGGACCAAAATAAGCAGACACCAAGCAGCAGAGGAATCTCTTTTTACTGATCTACATGTTTTTCCCCCTGTGACTTCCCCTAACATTTTAGGTACTCATCAGCTTTATAACAGAGGAGCTCATGCACTTTTCAGTGCAGAAAGAAAGTACACAAGAGAAAACTTTTCCACTGTGAGGGCAGTCAGAAAGGAAACAGGGACAGGCTGTCTGAAGAAGGGCAGTCTCCATCCCTAGAGATACTCAGAACCAAATCAGCCACAGTCCTGGGCACCCTGCTCCACTTCAGCAGAGGAGTTGGAGGAGATTTCAATAGGTCCTTCTTCATTTCAGCCATTCTGTAATTCCGTGAAATATCACTTGAAGGATCTCAGTCTGTGGTGACCTGACTTGAGTGCTGGGCTGTGGGGTGCCCAGGATTCCAGAGATCAGAGATTTATGTTACTGGATATTGTGATTTAACCTCAGTGGGCAGCTGAGCACCACACAGACACACTCAGTGCTCTGCTCCATGCAATGAGAGGCAGGATTGAAAGGGTAAAAGTGCAAGGACTGGTGGGTTGCGATAAATTCAAGCAAATACAACAAACCCCAAAAGAATAATCCATGTTTTTTAAACTTTTAGATAATGTGTATTTTGGATTCCAATGTCTGGCACTTTAAAAATACTCACCAGGAGACCTACCTTTTTTTCTTCCTTCTTGTCATCCTGGAATGAGTTCTACACGTATTGTTTCCTTACAGGAGAAAACAAGGATAGATCCCACACTGAACTATAATCTACTTTGTTGTTCAAACTTGCCATTCCCCTGCAGTGGATTTTCACCTGTTTGCTTTTGCCTGTGATGATCTTATTCAAGACAAATAAATCTACTCTATATCAGGCTACAGGACAATAAACTGTCAGAATCAAGGGCAAGTCCCCATTCCTGCTTGTGTTTACCTCACCTCGCCAAGGTCCTCTGCAGAAGGGAAATGTTTGCACAGAGGATCCCAGTTGCACTGGCTGCTGTGTCATGTCCTGTACTGTCACTAGGATTAGCAGGTGGAGAAAACATGACTTTCTCTGTCAAACTGTAACTTTAAAAAGCCAAAAGATGTGTAAGTAAAGTGCCTTCTCCTTGTGGTCTTATTTATTGCCTGTGTTAACCAGATTTGGGGAGACAGCTTGGGGAAGTAAGCACAAACTTTCTGTATTAGCCTACTTCACTTGTACTTTTTCTCTCTCCTGCTAGTTCCCCAGGCAGTGCCTGATGCACCAAGAGATTTTCCTTTACTGGTGACTGCAACTAAGAACATCAACTTGAAAGAAATGCCCATCTTCTTTACATAAAGAAATGCCTTCAGCAAAGCTGTGTATGTTTCTATACAGTGGGATATCCAGTTTCACCTGTTTACCCCCTGCTTCCCAAGCATGCAAAGGAGGCTCTGTATTTCTGTGCTGTCATAAGAATGATTTCTTCACATTGTTCATTGGTGACCAAATCCTAGACAAAACTGAACAACTTGTGGAGATGACAAATCCAGTGAGAACACAAAGTGAAGCCCCTGTTTCTTTTCTATAGGCTTCACATGGGAAAAGGAGATGCTGCTCCATAAAGTAATGAATCCAAAGCATGACCTCTGGGTCCGTGATGTTCCCAGAAAGAAAATAAGTGTTGAGCTGAGGGGCACACAAAGGTCTGACACTGGTGGTTAATTGCCTGCCCTGCTTCCCCAGCAGCTGTGGGCTCAGCCTGGTTATCTCTGAAGCATTGCTGCCTTTTGGAAACCAAGGTAAGTCACAGCTTGTGGGTACAGGGCCATGGACCAAAGCACGACCTGGTTATTAATAAAATCAGGTAATTATTCCCTGATGCTTAGTGTGTATTCATTATAATGTGTATCTAATGCAAATTATTCCAATGATTTTAATTGTGTTCTCTCCTCCCTACGCACACTTAGCTCCCATTGACAGGGAGCTGAGAACAGGCCCCCTCCTCTTTCACTCATTAGCAAGTGCTACAAGGATTATTCTGGTCGGGGAAGGTTTCTGGTGCTCTGCAATGATGTGTCTGACTCATCCCCTATTGTAGCAAGTAGGGAAGGTTATTTTTGCAGTGTTAATATGGAAAAGCATGTGGAAAATGTAATACTTCAAAGAGGTGCCTTCTGTGGGAAGTCATTGCTAATTAGGTGGTACGATGGTGTCATCTGGGTCTCAGTAAACTATAGGTCATGCCAATATTTGAATTCTCTGAAGATTTTAGCATAATTAGGGGGAAATAATTAGCATTTCACCTTTCATTGGAAAATTGTGATTAACTGTTTACTAATCTTTTTAATGATTTTCAGGTTTTCTAGAATTGCTAAGTTCCTTGCTGCTTTCAAAGCTGTTTGCCTAATGACAACCCGAAGGCACATGGAAATCTTATGGGCTATCACAAAGGGTCTCCATCACTCTGATCCAGACAATTACTGTCATCCTCTCTTTATGCTGAAATATCTTATGCTGAAATATCTTTATCCACCTGAGATCTGAACCATATTGTGCTATGTTCTGCATCTCAGTACAGAAAGACAGGTGCCCTGTCTAACACTAGCAAAAATTGGAAAGGAAATCAGGAGTTTTAACTATTTTGCAGAGAGTCACTTACATGATAAAGCAGATTCAGGACTAGAGAACTGAAGGTATCAGACTGACAACACTGTTCCTCCCAGCCAGAAATGTAAAGAGTATTTTACTCTCTTCCCAGTGGGTTTTAAAGAGGCTAATCCCAGGATGCCACATGGCTTCTTTTGATGGAGATGCGCAGTCCACACAGACATGGTGAGTACAGCAGGAGACAGCTGTGTGAGCAAACTAAACCAGATAACTTAGGTACTAATTACACCACAGTCATAACTCAATCCCCCTGGGGCTCTGGACTCATCTCATGCTGGACTCCTTGATGCTATTCAATCAAATGCTCTTTTAGGTATGTGCCCAGAGCCACGGTGACACTTTTGATTGATAAAAGTTTTACACATATTATGAAGCTTCTCAGTTCTTCCTATTGTTGGGTTGTGTGCAATATGAACCAACCCCAGCAGAGCTGTCCTCTGAGGCTGCTACTCCCTCACAGAGTATCTGTCCCTGTGCTTGTGTTATGGGCATTGTTGTCTTGTGATCAGCCATGGAATGCAACTTTGGAATTCCCTGAATTTGGCAGATTTATGCTTCCTGTGAGAGGAGTACAGAATCTGATCATTTTTACAGAATAACAAAGTAGGTTTTTTGCCCTGCACCCAAATGGACAGAAGTTTAGCCTCCATGGACATCTGCCAAGCCATGCAAGGTGTTCATGCATGGTCCAGACAAAAGTCCAGGACTCACTGCTCTCTTTGATAGACCCTTGAATATCAATTCCATCAGAGCCATGGGACAAAGCCTCCCCACATTAAAAATTAGTTTTTTATAGCACAGCTGAGAGCATAAATCCCAGGATAAGGATCTGGAGCTCCTGAAGCTCCAAGGTGTGGCTATTTTGCTGGGATTCATGCATTGTGAACCAATCTAACAGTCCTCTTGCATCCTAAGGGGACAGAGTTTTATTTCCTGATTTGATGTGTAAAGCTAACAGGAACTCAGAGGGACCACTTGTCCCAAAGTAGGATGGGAATGTCATTCTGCAAGAAAATGGTACTGCCCTGATCATGGTCTGCCATGGCTTTCCTCTTCTCATCTGCAGGCACAGAGTGTAAATCATCCCTCAGGTGTCACATTTCTGTTAGAAACACAGCCTGGTTCCCAAAAGCCTTTGATGAAGCGGCGCTAAGTAGGACAGAGTGAAGCCTCAGTACTTTTGACTCTTCACTGATGACTCCACTCCCTTTTGGGCTGACTGTGGGATGCCCTCTTTGGGGCACTCCAAGGCACATTGCTGGGGCTGTTTCAGCTGGTGCCAGCCAGCAGGACCAGACAAGCCCTGAGTGGCAGTGGCGGACCTGCAGCCATCTCCTGCTCAGCGCTCTCTGGAAGCACCAAGGACCATATGTTGTTCCTGGCAGGTGCAATCAGCAAGACTGAGCGCAGAATCTGGCAGTGCCCTGCCCTCCCTGCAGCACCACAGAAACTGGAGGAGTTGCCAGCCATTGACAGGCAGGAGATTCGGCCCAGAGCCATCTGTCCACACTCACTTTTTGCTTCTGCTGTTGCTGCTGCCCAGCAAGCTCCCGCAGGCCCGCGCTTGACCTCGCAGAAAAAGCTGGTGCTGAGAGGGAAATGTGACAAGAAGCTTGGAACTTTCAGTTTTCAAAAAGAGGTGTGGATGTAGGAGAAAATTAAGGAGAAGAGGAAGAACAGCCTGACCACCTACCTTGCTGGAACAGAGATATGTGTCACCATATGTGCATGCTGCAGGGCCTCAGGGGGTGCTGTGCTTGGAAGAGAGGTGACATCGTCATCCAAAAAATTAGTAATAGTGGTGCAGATAAAGGCTGTGGTATAATTACTCACATTAAAAGCTCGGCAGAGAAGGCAAGTACTGAAGGTGACATGACAGGTTCTGCTGGCCTTCCTGGTTTAGACTTGATTTTGCCTAAAACACATCACTGGACTTCCCAGCAATGTGCATAAACACATGTGCATGCTAGGGGCTGGGATGATGCTGAGGGAAGTTCACAGGGTATGCTGGGGGAGCAGCAGGCAGTTCCTATACACTAAATTTCCCTTTAATATAAATGCATGGAGGCAAGGACCTGTCCCAGAAGCCTCAAACCCTGACTCTAATATCAGCTTGGCAAAGCAACTCCAAACACTCAGATTTGAGAGAGCAGGAATCTCAAAGGGATGAGGAAAAGTGAAAGATCAAAATTCACATGTGCTCCATGATGACATGCATGACAAAGCAAATCACCCCCAAACACCAGAGGAGGAGCCAGTGGCTAGAACCATTTACAGAGGTGGTTGCAGCCCAGGCCAGCTCCATGGAGCCATCTCCTTCCTCTCTACTCAACGTTTCTGTGTGTTTGTGAGGAAATCTCAGAGCCATATGGGAGCCAGAAGGGGACACTGGGCTCTAAGTGGCTGTAATTGTTGTCCAGGGACACTAGATGGAGAAACGCCTTTAGGGATAGAGCAGGTGAGGGGCTGTGTCACCATTCTCACAGGAAAAAACACAGGGAGAAAAGTGCCCTCCACTCACCATTATTGATGCTGTTGGCTTTAAGTTTTGCTTAAAAGCTTTCTGTTTTCGGATCCCATTACAGCTCCATGCAGGCCATTAGTTAATTAAGTTATTCCACCAGAGCCTGTCAAAGCTTGGATCTGTAATTACTGCCAGCTCTCCCAGGTTTCCCCTCACCTCTCTCCCCTTCACCCCTCAACATTGGCAGGTTGCAAAATACAATAAAAAGCAAAATCCTGAGTAGATTAAAGAAGTTATTTTATCCTCGATGAGGCTGAGCCAACACATCTTCCCTGTGCTAGGTATATCAGATCCCTATTTCCACACAACAGTGCAACACACAGTTTTCAAAAAACTGACCAAAAACATCATCAGAAGTCCTTGCCTATGTTTTGTCCCCCACAAACACACCTCTGCCTCCCTATGACACACCTCCTAGGAGTAGGGGTTTACTCATAGCAAGAGAAATCTTTAATATGGAGCAGCCAAGCCATCTCTGCATTGAAGCAACAAGGCACTGACATCCTCCAAGACATACAGAGGAAGAAACATATTGGCAAAGCCAAGAAATTACCACACCCACCTCTGTTTGCCCCACTTGATGTGCCAACACCAATTGTTTTGGCTGGAAAACAATCTCCTATGGAACCCATAAATTCTTGCTTGAGCTCTGGGGTGTCCCATGGTGTCTGAGCTGATAGAGCTCAGAGTAAATCCAAAAGTGGAAATGATGGACTTGTTGAACAGAGATTTTTAGCATAGTGTCCTGCTGGTGTGGATCCCAAGACCTTTATCATATCTTTGCTCTGCACTGTGCTCTGTCACTGCCCCAGCCTGACTCTACACTTGATTTCTGTCCACCACACTGCCCAGCCCTGAATCTGTGTTTGATGGCCCTAACGAGCTACTTGATGCTCTAGACTGATTGTCCCAGTGACAGCCTGTTAATAAAATCAAAGTGTGCAAGAGAATTCTGCTTATGAGTAGAATTCTGTTTTTGAGTAGGTATCTGAATGTAAAACATGCAGATGGTGCTGGTGGCTTCTGAAGACTCTCTGGATGCAGCCCTCAAAAGAATGGACACAGAGTGCTCTGATGCCCTCATTGCTGTGTGAAAAAGTGTGATGGACTGGAGTTTCAAGGCCTGAATAAAGAAATCAGGACTGTTTATTACCATGTGATGCATTCAAACAATTGTTTTTATGGAGAGTCACATGCAGAGGGTTGGGAATATCAAGTCAGTCTCAGAACAAGACCAAGTTACTTTGATCAAGCAGCAGTTGCTACTGCAGAGTAGAGTCAATACAAATGATGAATCTTGTACTTGACTCAAGTACAGGATTTGTACAGACAAAATTTGACTCTTAGTGTCACTGGCTTGAGGGTCATCAAAACATCTTCCCAATTCTGGAATAATCCATACAGTTACTCACCTTGCTCCTGCTAGCTGCAGATTTTACTGCAGATAAAACCGTGCTGCTGTGCTTTCCACATGGAGCAGGCTGTTTGTTCTTCAGCAGAAAGGGCAAGGTACAGTCCTCACAGGGTGATCCAGGTCTCATTTTACCCAGTGCAAAAGCAGAAGCCAAAGGCTGCTCAGCAAAGGGAAGAAGCAAACTGCTTTTGACAAGAGACAACATTCTGTATTTAGACTTCTTATCAGAACATGTAACAGTTTGGGAATTTGCTTCTTACATTTTCTAAGAGTGTATTTTTAGCCTCACTGACTAAGTTAGCTATCCTTTTTCCTTTCTTAATGTCTTCATGGCAAGCCATAGACAGCGAAGATGCAGGATAATCCAGAATTTTTCCCTTATCAGATGCAAGTTAAGGTCTTCTTCATGAAACACCATCCAAGGTGTGGCGGTTTTATCAGTTTACTGGCCTTACAAATCCATGAAACTAATAACTTGTGGCTGCAGAGCAGTTCCTCCCAAGGCAGAAAAATTACTCTGTGTGGGTGTGTTTGAGCAGGAGGAAAAAGCTGGGAATGTCAAGAGGCTAAGCAACAATTTTCTTGCTTTTCCCAGAGCCAAGAAGTTTTTTATTATCAGATATTGGTACTATGTCAAGTAGACTAAATAACAGACAGGTAAACGAAGAAGGTCTGGACTTAACTGAAAACATAGAGGAGAGAAGGGAATGAAATTAGAAAGTGGCAACAGGGACTCAGCTGCATTAAAACTCAGTTCAGGATCCCATAGGACCCTAAAATTCCCCAAGAGCTGATCATGAAGTTGAGAGCAGCCATTGCTGCAGTCATAAATGATTAACTGAGCTTGTGATACCTTGTGTTTAAAGAATTAGTGAAAAGAAAACCAGTTTGGAAGTGGTCCTTAAATAAAGCTCTTGCAGTGCTTTAGGACAGATTCTTCTGATGTGAAACTACTGAGACTTATCATCATCATTCTTGTAGGGAAAAGGGGGCAGAATGCAGAAGGTCATGTAGTCTGTCTCCTTGCCCTAAGACACCATATGGTCTGCCTAAAATAACATCAGAGAGACTTGCAACAGGGAAAAACCTGAAAAGCAAATACTAAACCTCTGAAACCTGTAGGCTTAAAATTAAGCACTGCATTCTCTCCAAAGACATCACATCTCTGAGCTGCCAGAGCTGGGTGGAATTCAGTGCCTGGACATAACAAAGGTGCTGCAACTTGTGATTCTTAGCACCTTTGGTGCTTTGCCAGCTGAAATGGCAATGGTAAAAGCCTAGGAACCAGCCAGGACTGCCTCATCAAGGCATTTGTCTTACAGCACTGGAAGAAAACATGTCTAGAAAGAGGCAACTGGAGAGAATTTAGGCCAAAGGACTTGTGGCAAGAGAAAGTAGAAGAAGCACCCAAGTTCCCACACCCCAAAGAGACAACAGCTTGTTCCCAGAAGTTTGGAAGCTATTTGGGACCATGGAGTATCCAAGCTGAGTATTTTGTTTTTCTGTTTATTTGGTCCCATTTGCACTGCTTTAAGGACAATCAGCCTCGTGGCACTGGGACAGCAATGAAGCTGCAGATGTGGTGACACCCACCCACCTGGCCACAGAAATGGTCACAGCAGGCTGGGCACATTTCAGGGAGTGGTTCACTGTGCTCCTGTATGAGAGTGGGCACAGACCCTATGGATCATTTCTTCTGCCCCTCCACAGAAAGGCCAAGTGTATTTCTGGTCCTGTAAGGTGGTGGTATGATCCATTTACCAGTGGGTCAAAATGACAGACATGATTGAGCAGGAAAAGACACAAGTTCTGTTTCTCACTCTGCCAGGAAAAGAACTCAGCCTCTTTGCCCACATTATTGTTTCCAATTTTTTTCAACTTCTTAAGTTGCTTTTCTGGAGCAGGAGCTGTTTTTCAAGACAGTGCCACTGGTGCAATCTGCTGCTCACCAGCTCTGAGCTTTTCCTCTTTCCTCCCTGAGAGCAACCACATCTCTCTCCCAGGACTTCCCCAGTTATGTCCTGATGCCACCCTTCAACTGTGCTGGTACAGCACAGGGGGCATGATGAAACTGGGCTATGCCAAAGCATCTTGTCCTCTTTCCCATTGCTGTTGCTTGGTGTTTGGCACATTTTCGCTGTGAAACCCAGAAACAGCTGGGGGGATGGAGCACTGGTGGCCCAAATGTCAGGTCCAGGAGGGGCAGAAGGAAGAGAGGTGGTTGGGGGGTTCTGTTGCATGGATGTAACCATGCTCCCACTGTGTCTGCAGGGCCTGGTCCCAGGGCCAGGCTGCAATCTAATCAGGGATTTCTACTGGTTAGGAACATGGACTGATGGACTGTGACAGATATTAAGCCCATGAGCACGTTGATGCTCAGCATCCAAAGCCTCTCTCTGTGAGATGGGTTTTCTCAGGCCACTGTGAAAAGCCTGACTGATCTGAGAGTGCTCTGATGTCACCCCAGCCAGCCTGACCCCAAATGTCCATGAAACAAGCACCAAGAGCCCTATTTTGCATTGCCTGCAACATCCCAAAACAGTGTCTGACTTCTCAATTAGTCCGAGAGAGGGCTGCAAACTTGAAATCCAAACTGATGGACTGTGAAATCCATATCACATTGTCACCCACAGCACACTTCCCCTGCTCTGCACTGAGCTAAAAATAGACTTTCATTATTAGCAAGCAGACAAAGGCAGCCTGGAAGATGTTCCACGCTGACACTACTCCTGGTTTATGGATTTTTTGTTTTCACCTTGGTATAGGAGTGAAGATGGGGACAAGGAGGGAGGGGCTGATCAACAGCAACAGTGCTGAAATCACTTTTTTCCCTAACCAGGATTATTTCTGGGCTTTGTTTAGGGTTTTGTTGGTTTTTGGTTTTTTGGTTTTTTTTAGCATTCCCCCGGAGCCAAGAGGCTCAGAATACATTACCCAGTACTACAGAATGCATCACACCCACCTCCTCTCTTAGGTGATCTATTTAAGCTCCTGGAATGTGACTATCAACTCCCAAACAATGCAGGCATCAAGCCCCTAATATTTTCTTTCTCCAAGTTTTATTTGTTTTTTAAAAAAATATGGAAGTTGATTTTTGCTTTAGCCATTTCAATGTCTCACAGGAGCTATTAACTTGGAAAAAATGGAAGGGACTTGAATTTTCTGGGAAGAGGCAAACCCTGACATGTCTGTCTCTATCAGAAATTCCATCTTTGTGAAGAAAGAACCTGGATGTGCCTTTCTAAAAAAAAAAAAAAATCCACTGCAAAAGTGTCTGATCACAAACACTGGTGAGACACAGAAGCTGTGACCCAGAGGCATAAACCTCTAAGATTTGCATTCTTTAACCACCATACATAGACACCCTTAGTGCACCTTTTTTCCATGGTCCTTGCTTCTTCCAGAAAAAAGAAAGAATTTACATTAGTAGCTGAAATGAGGATGATGGTTTGCTTTTCCTGCTCATTCATACTTTGAGTCAAAATATCAGCTCTGCCCTTCTCACGCCCCAGTCCCCTCTGACATGCAGCAGCTCAATTTCTGCTTGGTTCCCTGGCATTTTCAACAAGGTCAATTAAACAAGACATTGTCTGTCCATTATTTGTATAGTAAGAGTTTATGCCTGGCCAAACAGAATGAAATAGCTTGGCAGAAAACCCAGGAGGGTTTCTTTTTGGATCACAGCAGGCTGAAGTTCTGAGATAACTGGTCATGTTCATTTGCTCTGCAAGCTGCCCTTTTGTACCTCAGCTTTCTTTGAAAATGAAGCAAACCCCCAAATGTCCATAACCCTTGCATGCTGTGCCTGTGAAGAAAACCTCACTCGCAGGGCTGTGTGTGAGGGTGTTGTTCCACTAATTTTTCTTTCCCACAGCAGAGAAGTTAGCATCTTCCTGGTGCCCTTTTGAGCCCTGCTGGCCTTTTCTTCCCCGTGGCAGTTTTCAACTCCACAGCTTCTGCTGAGCTGCTAAAATGGTTTGCAAGGCTTTGCTGGAAATTTGTTCTTTGGGCAACGGGAACAGAGGAGTATGTTGAGGCCAGATTGCTGTACTTAGCCTACCTGTATAAAATAATCAAGGTTTTAAAAGTTTTGGGTTCAGTGATTCAGTTTAATACATGTCCCATAGTGGTAGCATTGTAAAGGGACAGGACACTGCAGCTTGGCTGCATGGACATGTAATTTTGGCACTGAAGGAGCTGGAAAGAAAATGTTAGGTATTACTAGAGCTACAGCTCTGAACAGGCATGGAACATCAGCTTTGAGAGAAGTAACCTGCCCAGTCATTTTTAGGAAGTCCTGCCTGAGTGGTTAATAACCATATAATCAAGAAAATTCTGATTCTTTCTGCCACAGAGATGTGGGAGTCACACGTCTGTGAGTGATGCCTTCTGTGGGGTGCCTCAGTGACCAGTGCAGGGAAATGCAGCCAAGAATCTGTTATACACTTATTCAAATGTTTCCCCACAAAATCTAAATTCAAGGACATAACAAAACTCAGCAGTATACTATTGAAACCTGCACTTCATTTTTGCTTTTTTTTGTCATTTGTTATTTGGGGTTTTTCTATGCTACTATTCCAGAATTTCCACAGGTGATGAAAACAAGTTTCCTAGTTTCTGAAGGTGTACAGAGCCATGACCAACCATAATAACTCTCATTTGTCTAACTCCTTTTAAGAAAAACTAAAGTCTAATTAAAGTTCATGTGATACAAAGACACTTGGAAACTCTATATGCACATTTGCTGTATAATGAAAGTAATATCAGGACAATCAGGAATATTAGCAGAACAACATGCTCCCAAGCCATAATAACAACTGTAAAAAAGGGAAGATACTGGATGTTTTAAATCTATCAAGTGCTTTTCTTTGTGTATTGACACAGGTAATGAGTTCTACAGAAGGAAAGCTACACTTGAAAGCCTTTAACACTAAAAGCTTAATTTAGTGTACAATGAATAATACAGGGAGCCCATTCATGGGTCGATCAGAATGGGATGAGAGAGCACCAAAGGAGCAGACAGATCATGTTAATAGGAAGCTTGAAACTTATTTAAAAATCTATACTGTAGTTAAAATTAGAACACAAATTGGAACTTGGCATTCTGTTGCCCAGGAAATTGGTAATGGGATACTAAAGCCTTGCACTTCTCTCTGTCTGGGCCTGGTTGGAGGAGGACAAAGGCGATGACAGCCACAATGTTGTTTACCACAGGGAGTCATTAAAGAAACTACTAACATAAAGAAATCAGCCTTTTCCAGCTTTTCACCGTGTGGTGTGTGCTGTATTCCTCTATTAGTCCAAGTGTAGAAAAATATGGGTCAAAATAGAGAAGCAGATGTTGCTATCTTCTTTGTGACCCTTTCAAGGATTGATGATAATTTTGACTTTTTCTTCAGGGGTGAATTCACAAATACCATTCAGCCTTCTGTGGCCAGTGGTTTTCACTGGATCAGATACACCAGTGAGACTTCTGGGCTAAAGAGCTTTTGGCCAAGCATGATGGGGCCCAGTGTCCCTACCAATCAGAGATAAAGGTCAATGGGCAGGGTTTGTCTCTTTCCAGAGGCAAACAATCCTTATCCCAAAGTCCATCCTTACAGTCAGGCAACATTTATCAGGACAGATCCTGAAAGCTAACATGAGAGAAGGAGAAGAAAACTGCTTTTTTGGAGGGATGATGCCTTTGAGTTAGGGCAGAGCCACCATCAGGGGCAAATATCTCACTTCACTGTTACATTTTTTAGAGTCTGGTACTGAGACTCTGTGGCTCTCTCCAAGCCACCCCTTTCACTATATGTGAACCACAAGCAGCGGAAACAGAAAACAGGAAAAAAATCTCTTAAAACTCAATATTTAGGGAAAAAAAAATACAGTGGATGGCAATCTATGTCTCACTACAAAGGGACCAGAATAGCTGGGTAACTTCCCCCTGTGATCTGACACCCAGGAGAATGATCCCACAGGGACACCTCAGGAGAAGCAGACCAGCAGGTGGATTTACATCCTGGAGGAAAATGTGCCTGGAGATTCTAGGAAACACCCCTAGAGTTAATTTTGTAAATAAACCACAGTAAAGATATTGCCAGTAATTCTTAGGATCATGTTTTCCCACAGTCACAGAAACAAGGGAGAGTGATTAAATATCTTTTCATTATTTTAAAACATTAAAAATATTAAAAAAAATAAAATCTGTGTTATGAGCAATGCCTTACTCAAACATAATGATTTTTTAAAAATATAGGCTTAATTGGAGGAATAATCACAACTTTTTTTTGCCACTGTTTGATTGCATATTTTTTTTCCTATTAAAGCCTGACTTCCGTGGTTGACAATTTAATTATTAGGGTAATGTGATGGATAAAGGGACTTGCTCTGTAGTGCCTCCCACTTGCTAAACATTTGCTTGCAATCACAGCTGCAAAATGCCACAGTTCCTCAAAGCAAAGATAATAATTTCCTCGCTGCCAGTGTCCCTAACAATCACCATATGAACTTTTAAAGAAAAAAGACCTTACATCACAAAGTGCATCTTACAGAAGTCAGAGCTATATGAGGTTGCAGAATACTGAAAGTACCAGCCTTGAGCTGCTCTTGAGTGGCCACTCATAAAACCAACTTCTACTGCATGGGGATTATTAGAGGGGTTCCAGAAAAGCACTTGAAGAATTTTGATCAGAGGTCTACAGCACCTACAAGTAGCATCTGTTCTCAATCAATTTTTTTAGACTGTTTGATCTTAAAAAAAAAATAAAATAATAAAGTCAGTAGATGTGAGGCTCCAGAATAACCACATAATCAATAGAGACAAAACTGCACAATCAATAGAGGCAGCAGCTGACTAAAAATGAAAAATCTTGAGCTATAGGACAACAAACTTTACTGCAGATGTGGTGTTACATGCTGTCGTAAAAATTGCAAAACATTGCAGAATGATCTTCTGATGTTGGAAGAGAAACTGAAAAATAAATTTCTGTGTCAATAAATAAAAAAAAAAAATTAAAAATAGCATTGTGGGTCTAGAAAAAACACCCAAAACAAACACCTTTGCTATATGTATTGCCAGTTCAGAGTGTGTGTTTCTGGTTATCCCATCTAAGAAAGGTAGAGAAGAATCTGAATAAGGAAAGAAAAAGTCAAGAGAGGTGATCAAAGATAGACAGCAGCTCTGACCCATGACAGAGTCTTTAGCCTTGAAAAACAAGAGATTTGACTCAGCATGGAGTCATTACACAAGAACTAGTGAGTACCAGATGAGATGATCAGTCAGAAGATTTACACAAAGTGCTTGCTCACACAGTGCATAATTAAATAATGAAATTCATCACAATAAGATGCTTTGGAAGTTATAAATAGGTTCAAGAAGCAATTAGGCCCTGTGTGGAAGAAAGAACTCTCAGGGCCTGTTAAACTCAAAGCAGCACGGGAAAACCCTAAGTTGGAATCTGACTGAAGGTGGAGGAAAATGCCACAGAAATAGGGAAATATCAGCCCATTCCTGCTTCATTTTGGTATTCTTTCATTAGGCATCTCCATGACCATGGGTAGGTGCAGGTCACTGGGCTGAAAGGACACCACCATCTGAGGCAGAAGATTCTTTGGCATCTTAACTCCAGTCCTGGAAGCTCAAACACATCTGCACATGAGGTGTTACCCCAAGAATGTCTCATTCCAGGCCTCCTGCAGTGGGATGAGCAAGAAAAGAACATGTTTATAGTGGGGATAGCAGGTTCTGGAAGCACAGGAAGGAAAGAGGGGTTTGTGTTTTGTGTCAAACATGGGCATTTCCCAGGAAGTTCAGAAGTGGTGAAGGGTTGCTGCTGTTTCCCTGTGAGTATGAGGGAGAGTAATGGAAGGAGATGCATCTTCTGTGGACTTTGAATACCTGGAGGAGATCTTGTAGTGTCAATAAGGAGTATCAAGTGCCCAAATATTTACTGTGAGAGCATGGTGGGTTCAAACTATCTGTAACATCCTTGAAATTAATCAGGAACATTTCAAACAGTAAAGGAAATTGTAAGGAGACAAAGTGTTTTGGATTTGGTTCTGTCTAGCAGAGAGGAGCTGGAAAAGAATCTGAAAAGGTGAGGTGAAAGGTGAAAGGGCTGTAAGTCACTATTCTAAGGAAAAAAATGAAAGATTAAAAAGAGTAAGGATAATGGACTTCCAAAAAAAAAAAAAAAATTAAAAATAGCAAATTTCACCAAGCCCAGGGAACTCATCTAAAGGGTCTCTTGGGAAGGTAATTTAAGGGATAAAGGAGGGCAGAAGAGCTGGCAGTTACAGTAAGAGAGTGTATTAAAGGCACAATAGCAGCCTATCTTGATACAGGGGAAGGACAGAGAGCACAGTGAGAAACCATTACAACTGCATCAGGAGTACTTTAAGGGCCCGAAAATAAACTAAGAAAAAGAAATAATGACACAAAAGGTAAAAAAAGTCTATCATTAAGGACAGGGGATAAAAACCTCAGTGAGGGTTTGGGATAAAATGGGTTGCTGGTTGAAAGGATCATAAAGAGTAACACAAAGAGGTCTTAAAAATACACTGAAAGTAGGAAAAACCATAGGAAATTACTGGTCCATTACTTTACAGGGAATGAGAATAAATAGTACATGATCCAAAGAAGACTGAAGAATTCAATGCTTTGCTGCAGACTATGTTAAAAAAATTATGAACAGCTACTTAAGCCAATTAATTTTAAAAAGATGATAAGAGGACAAAGCTCAAACAGAAAATGAGTAGGTTAAAGACCATGTAGATAAGATAGAGCTATTGAAATTCATAAGGTGTCATGTCATTCAAAGGATTTTCAAGGAGTTCACCAAAATAATCCGTGAACCATTTGCAGTTACCTCTGAAGACTTGAGGAAGACACAAGAGAGGCCAGAGTACTGAAGCAGAGAAAGGAGAGAACCTAAAGGAGAACCCAAAGCCATGAGGCCACTCAGCCTCACCTTTATCCTTAGGCTGCCTCTGGAAGGAGTCCTGAACAATCTACAAGGCACTTTGGTACAAAACAGTTGGTAGGAAACAGCCATCAGGGATCTAAAAGTAATATATCATGTCAGATCAACCAAATTTCCTCCTTGACAAGGCAGCACAAGTGTTGGATTGGAAGGCAGTGGTAGATTTGTTCTCAGCTGACTTCACTGAGGCTTTCTTACAGTCTCATGTAACATCCTACCAGCAGTTGAGAGGAAGACAGGACAGAGAATGTGGAGGAATGGCCAAAGGACAGAGGTCACACAGACATTCTCTTATTAGCTGACCAAAGACTGGGAAAGTACCAAACCCAGCTAATCTGAGTTTCTGCACCTGCAACAACATTGTGTCCTTGAGCACAGCAGTAGTACGATAACAGTAATGGGGATGAGACGTGAGAAGCAGAAATGTAAGTTCTCAAGAATGAGGAAGAGCTGATATTGTAGTATAACCAATAGATTGTTTAGCTTGCAGAATATGCATGAGCTTATTGTTTGTTGTGTATAAAAGTCTGGTGCTTATCAATAAAGTTGGAGCTTGCTGATTCTTACATTAAGGGTCCCAAGACTTCCCTCACCGCGACAAGAGAATATTTCTAAAATGTTTTTTCATCATTGTGAACATATTTATCCACATTTCAGTTGCTATTTTTTCTGCCCTGAGAATGTCAAACATTCAAAATTTGTTTAGGCAGTCTATCTTAGCTGCTTTGAGGAGAGACAGCAGGACATGAAGCTGCCATGCATTCGCTGCCTCACAAAACCTGGCCTTTTCCCACTGATAAATGTGAGGCAGCTGAAGGTGCCTCACCCCTCTATTAAAAAAGATAAATTTATCCTCTTTTGCCTTGGATGAGAACATGCAACTCCTTTCTTTCCAATATCAGATCAGAAAATGCAAAAAAATCCCACCCTCCCTTGTGTGTCCCTCTGTATTTAGGAACTGGCTATTGCCCTGGTGAAATTAATGAGTTGTGTGCAGTCATTAAACCTTTCTTTTTAATGAACCCTGTGCACAAGGGTGAAGCTGAGATTACAGGGCACATCTTGGATGCAGGTAAATGCAGCATTCCAACTGTAAATTGCAGCTTGCTATCAAACTCAGAGAGCATTACAAGGGCTCCTCTGGGGGTCTTTCATGCATGTGGCTCATTCAATATTACCTGTAATACTTTGGATGCTATTATAGAAAAGACACATAAAATTTGCTGATAAAGCCAAGCTGAGAGGTCTTGCAGGGACCCCAGAGGGCAGGATGACAAACAAAAATGGTCTTGGCATATTGAAGAATTGCTCTGATATAAACAAAATCAATACATAGGTGTTCTGCTTAGGAAGGAGAATTCCAATGTAAAATAAGAAATAACTGGCAAAGCAGCAATGCTGCAGGAAAGAAGTCAGGGTGGGAGCTGAGCACTAAATAGGATCCAACAATGTGCTGCTGTAGCAGAAAAGGCACATCTCATTCCTGACTGAATTGACATATGGAAGGCACAGGAGGTAATTAGAATTATTTTCTTTTATCTTGGTGGTGAGACCTCAGCTGGAGTGTTGTGTCTAGGATTGGGCATCCCACTAAGATGTAGAAAGATTGGAGGGAGTCCAGAGGAAAATAGCAAGGATAGCAAGTTAAAAATGGCCTGTGGGAAAACCGGTTTTCTTTTGTTTAGGAAATCATGATATGATTTATCAATGATAAAGAGATGTTAATCTATATCAAAGGTCTCCCAGCCCATGTAAGGTTGTGAGAAAGGCCTATCAAGGGAGAAGAATTTGCAGAGTAAATGTTTCACATTAGACTGATAGATTGTGCTAATGAAGGGCAGCAGAAATCCCTCACAATATTTGGACAGTTCCTCCTGCAGAGCTTTTAAGGAACAGGTTAGATAGATACGTATCACTGACGACATAAAGATGTGATTAATCCTGAACTTTTTAGGAATAAATATCCTCCCAGGCCCCCATCCCTGTGTGAAGAAAAGTCCTTCCCCTTCTTTCTTCCTCATGTCCAAAAACTCTTGGGAGGGAACCCTGTAAATCAAAATGGAGAAACCAGGAAGACAACACCTGGCTGAACACAATGGAAAACCAGGAGGGAGCTGTAACACTTCCCAGGGATGGCTGAAGGTTGACTCAGAGGGAACAGAGCCTCTCTGCAGCTCCAAATCAAGCAGTGGATACCCAAGGCTTTAAAATTCATTTTGTAAGCATCTCCTGGCTTGCTCTGGACAGCTGAGCCCAGGGAAGACAGGCTCCTCCTCACTCACTATGCTTTGGATCCTCCTCTAATTTTTAGATACTGTATTGTATGTGGCCTAGAGAAAGGGGTAATTTCTGCACCACACTCATCCTTTATTCCTTGAATTCAAGTATTGTCACCTTTTTCCTACCCTGTGGCTCAAAGAATTAGTAAAAATGGGAGCAGATAAGGAAGTTTTCACACACAAAATTGTCAGAAAATAACACAAAGCAAACACCAACGTTCAAGGGATATTATTTGAAAATGTCATCTTTACTCTGTAAGTGAAGAATTCATTATTTCTGAATGCCTACTAAACATTTTTTTTAAGTTTTCACCATCTCAGCTGCTGCTCCTGTCAGATTCTTTCATTTCACATCCCATCTCTCCCCAAATTATCTACTTAAGGAGCAAGTAAAACCCATTTCCTGTAGGTTTCATCTTGTCAGCAGAATGGCCTGATTTAAATCATGTGCATGAATGGCTACTGCATTACTTTAAAGCTGTCCCAGCTACTTCCTCCCAAGAACAAACCAGAGGTAATGTTACCATAATATCTCTTTTCTAAAAAATGAGAGGGGGCTTCAGACTTGCCATGCCTGCTCTTGTATCTTACCCCAGGCAAAGAATGGAATATGTCAGGGTAAAATTTAGTTTTAAATGTTTTCCTTCCCTGAAAAGCCCATCTTTCATTCTGGAGTATACTTAGAAAACTAAATGTTACCAAATAAAAACATTCCTTGAAAAGACAGTTCCAAACAAACAAGCTTTGCTGAAATCAGCTTCCCTCAGACTTCTCAGATTTTGGGACATGTTGGCTCATTCCTTGATAGAGTCAAACTTTAGGAAAAGATAAAACCAATTGTAGCATCTGATGTAGCTGCTCTCCTAGCAGCACAGCACACTGTGTTTTGTTAACCATGCATGGAAGAGAGGGGGAGTCTGATTTAGAGACTAATCTGGGGCTCCTGCCAACCACAAGTGCTTTGCATTGCCCTTACTGAATTAACTTTTGCTTTTAGACCCCCATGCCCTTTGCCACCACCATGGTTGTTCAGCTGGACCACAAGACTGATCCCTGGATCCCCAGGACTCCTGCAGCTGAGGCTGGAGTTGCCCAGCAGTGGGGGAGTAAACAGATCAGAAGATGGAAGATCTAGTCTGGATGGTTGGATTTGATGATCTTGGACATTTTCCCAACCTTGCTGATCCATGATTCTATGATTGATGCTTTGGAGCACCTGTGGAAGTGCCCAGAGGGTGCTCAAAAGGGATCATGTCTGCATGGACAATGAGGATTGGTGTATTATCCCCTCTCTAGGACCATTCAGGTTTAGCCCTGGGATGACCAGAGCTTTCATGGTCAACTCTTCTATATTTCTGAAGAAAATGAAAATTATTGAATAACAAGCTAACAAAAAACCAAACCAAACAATTACCCTTATTGGACCTTTCTGATTCAGGATATTCTATGAAATAACTGAGATGAACATAGCAGACTTGCAAGCTGCACTTGAGGGAAACAAAAGGCTTGGCCAGGGTAATGAGCTCTTCAGAAAACAAAACACAGTTCGAAACAGGGGCTGGCAGGAGCTGCAATCAACGTGAAAGAAATAGTTGCATTTCCCAGTCAACAAATCCCTTCAGTAAACACTGGCAAGAGCACAGTTTACTCAGGGCAACTGGATTCCAAAGAAACACTTGCTCAGGAGGAGTTGGGAATGTCAAATAAATCAGAGATGAGCTGATTCACTTCTTATACATCACACCAGTGCAAAAACACTGTAGAAGTTTGGAAAGTGTTTCTAAACCAGGAGATGAGAATATTAGGTGCATGAGAAAGCTGAAATCAGGGTTTCTAAAACAGAAAGAATCAAATCTTAAATAATTAGCTCGGGACTTCTTTTTTCCTTCAAAGCAGGTTTTATATTAGTAAGTTAGGTTTAGCTGGATTTCAATACTATTAACTCATTGCCATGACAGTGATTTGCAGTAGTATCCTTATTCTGCAAGGTAACATGAACAAAAAACCAAATAAGGCTAAAGCTTAACCTTCCTGCAGCAGCTGGACATCCCAGGGGAGCTCAGACCCATAAACATCCCCAGCACAGAGCCAGCACAGTCCTGCCAGGCTGCAGATCTGAGCCAGCTCAGGCAGGTCTGGCTTCAGTGGTTTGCAGCCACAGCAGAGTTAATCCATGTCCTGGGTAATCCCCTCACATGTAATTAAGAATTTACCATATCCTGGAGCAGCCTGAGAAAGGTCCACAACACCCTGCTCATAGCAAGCCTAATTCTGAAATTTCAGCCACAGAGACATAAGTGTCCTCACTGCAAGGTGTTTCACTGAGGACTAGAACATGCAGAGAGAAAAGAGGGACAGCCACTCTGCAAAGTCAGAAAATTCTCTTTTGGGTGGGGTTAAATTGAGTAGCAGATAGGTCTATAGGGTACTTTTAATTTGCTTTTATTCCTGTGTTCTGCATGAGAAATAACAAGTGAGTCCATCAATGCTACGTGCTCTCTGCATGGCACTATGTAAAAGATAAATATGTATATAGCTCTCAAACAGCTGTGAAACTTCAATAGGACATGATGAAGAAACTGCAATTAAAATTTAATATGGAATAAACCAGGTCAATAACAGTGTGAATTTTTGCTGCTGCATTTACTGTTTGATGGATTAAATGCATACAGAAGAAATATTACAGTACTTATCCAATACTGGATTAATTATACAGTCTTATATTCCCTGATCCTGTATTTTGGGCATCATTGCCTTTACTGAGCAAAGAATCACAGAAAAGTTTGAGTTGGAAAGGCACCACAATGTTCACTGAGTTTGATTTTTAAGTGAATGGCCTGGACAGAGACTGAACCCACAACCTCGGTGTTATTAGCACCATATTTAAAGGCAAAGACCAAAGAGTTCCAGAAATGAACAATGTTTTCTGGCATGTCAACTTTCTGGACACTCAGTTTGAGGTCTTTTAGAAAGATCTTGAGTTTCCCCAAGGTATTGAGTCTGCTCACACCTGAGAACAAATCAGGAGTTCCCACTCCACACATGGTTTCAACCAATAAAATGAAGGACCAAAATCATTAGAATTTTAGAAATAATCAGGACCTAAAACAAATAGGCTTTAAAATCAGACAGAGGAAAAAAAAAAGCCTGGCAAACAAAGCTGAACTTAAGTACCATCTTTTTCCAAGTGTGCGCCTGTATGAAAGTTTCTTTTTGGAGATGGGAGACTTTTTTCTTGCTCTGATCTGATTCTCAGCACTTAGGAAAGCTGCCAGCAGCTGAGGAGCAGCCACGTTTCACATGCTTACCTTGAACTTCATTTGATAGGGCCCAAACCACTGTGCTCTTTGATTGGATTAGCAGGAGTGCACTGCAGCACTGCATCATCACCAGGATTTAGTCGACCTCCGGGAAAATGTTCTTCTGACGTCCCCATCAATCTGGCCCCGTGTTTTTTAGCTCAGGCAGGAGAGATGCTGAGGGAAGCTCCAACACAGCAGCCCAAGCCAAGCCTCTGAGCAGGATCTGTCCCCTGGGTGCAGAGAGCCCAGGCACTGACCTGCTTGCGTGACTTCTGCAGCCACCTGACTTTGCACAAGGTGAGAGCCCCAGCACGGGAGCGGGAGCTGAACCGGGAGTAACGCGGCCAGGCAATGTGCTGAGAGGCACGGAAGGAGGATGGAGGAGGGACAGGGGGCTGTTGGACTGTGAAGCTATTTGTCAAACATGTGAGAGAAGCCTTTTCTCTTTTTTTTGTACATTTTTCCCCTTAGATTCTCAAACAGCCTCTATTTATCAACGTATGAAGGAGATTGATTATAAAAGAAATATGCAGTCCACAAGAAGATGAGGGTGAATCCACTGCAGACACTCAAAACATGCAAGGACACCTTGATTTTCCACAAGCTAGAGCTTTGATCTCACAGTCAAAGACACCAGAAAGAGGTTCTACTCCCTTCCCCTTCCATGTAACCATGGAAGCTTTGGAGCTCTGCTTGAGAGAAACCCTGGGTTACAATGGAGAGACAATCACAGAATGGTTTGGATTGGAAAAGATCTCAAAGATCTCCTCATTCCAACCCCCTGACATGGGCAGGGATACCTTCCACTAGACCAGGTTGCTCCAAGCCCCATCCAGCCTGGCTGTGAACACTTCCAGGAATGGGGTATCCACAGCTCCTCTGGGCAACCTGTGCCAGTGCCTCACCTCCCTCACAGAGAGTTAAAGAATCACTGGGAAAAGCTGCTGTCCTTTACCCATGGCTGTGCCTGTGCTGAATTCCCTCTCTGAATGCAAGCAAGGGGTTCAGCTTAGCATTGGTGCTAAATTAAATCTTTGTCTATCAAAGATTTTGGTTGTGGCAGAAAGGATTTTGGGCTAGATCTGTACGTGGGTTTGGTTTGCTATTCTTTGTGCTTTTCAGTTTGATGCATTTGAGTATGTGACAGGCAGGGCAGCTTTGTTTCTAAATGGTTTTAAACAATTTCATGGTTTGTTTTTAGTGTAGAAATAAATGGTTGTTATGGAATAGGCTCACAATAGTGCAGGCAAACTTTGAAATTATTTTGTGAAACCCTCAGTTTACATAATTGATGTGCCATTTATGTATGTCATGAAAATATTTTACTTCTAAACAATTTTTAAAATTTTGGCAGCAAAATTATGTTTTGGTCTGAGTTCAGCACATGCCCCTTCAAATGGGATTGAGGAGTGAACTGAGCATTTGTCTGAGTCTATGTCTCAAAGGCTTCACTTGTGGCAGAAGGATTCTTGGGAGAGACCTTTAGCTGGGATTGGTTTGGGTTCCTCTTTTAAGGAAACTTTCTTTTTTTTCTTCCTGTGATCTTATTCTTTTCACTTGCTTTGCTGTCACAAGATTTTTGATTATTTAGGACAGGGAAGTGTGGCTCAGTGTGGCTGCAGTAAGGGTGCACAGACTGGGCAAAGGATTGCTCCAGTTTCCCATTTTCTGAGTGGTGAAGCGCCATGTGAAGGGCAGAGCTGCTCCTTTCTCTCCAGACCAAGACTTCAACTGTCTCACCCCCAGGATGTCCATAGGATGCACAACTCCAAAGAGCTCCAATGCAAATTTTCACAGGATTACCAGTCCCAGGATAGCTCAGGGCTCATACAGCCAACTTTGATCTGAAACTGGCAACAAACCAGAGCCTTTGCAGCTCTTTTCATGGCCAGGCAAAGAAGAAACATAGAGGAATTACCCCAACCCTTGTAATACTAATTTTGAAAATGCATGTAGTCAAATATTCCTTGAAGATTACCCATAAAGGGTTAATTTATAACTTATCTTTTAATAAGCATTCTGAAATTAGCTTTTAAAAAGCCCAGCAGCCCAATATGTTGCCCACTCCACAGTTTTTCATAATTAAAAAGTGCTTCTTATCCAGGTGCTTGTGTCTGTAAGATGCTTATAGAAACAATTAATTATTTACTAAACCTTTAGCTGTTTATAATGAAAAATTCATAAGAAAGTGTGGCCATAAACAGACTAAGCTAGCAAATGCTTCAGTAGATGAAGAAAAAAAGAAAACTAAAAGCCTTTCACCTCAGGCAGTCTAAGTGCCTTTTCACCCACTAGGTTGTGGTGCAGAACAGAAAAGTTCCTTTGTCCTACACCAGTGTGTAGGATGCTGCTTGACATGGAAGAGGGACACGTGCCATATCTCTGACAGCACATTCTTAAGTGCATTCGATGAATTTGCATGCAGCGGTCAGCTCTGGACAATGTTTAAAACTATTTCCACAGCTCGTGACAGCCAGTAATGTCCTGATACTGTGGTGTGCAAGAACTTTCTCTTGCACAGTGACTTTCCATACTGATAGAGCACTCCCAGGTATCCTCATTTTTGCAGAGGTTGAAGCTGTTTCACTCTTACCCAATGACACAACTTAGCCAACTGATTTTTGTAACCCTCACCATTACCACTTAGTGGGCTCTGGGTGATTTTTTTGTTAGGTATCATGTCTTCAAAGTCAACAAAAAGTATCAAATGCATAAAATCACTGTGGGTTTTTTTTTCTGAGAAAAGTATTTCTTTTATCCTAAAATGTGGGTTTGCCATCAATTCTTCTCTATCATAACCCAGAAGTAAAAAGCTACTGCTAAGGCTTTGCTTGACTGCCTTCATCATCAAATCTAACTTTTTGTCACTGGCATTGTCTGAAAAAAGCATCTACACCACATGGGGCAGCCCCAAATGAACACATCAGTAGAAGGCTGATGAAAGCTTTGTAAGGCTGTTATGAAAAACAGAAAACAAAAATGTAGGAGCTATGTGCAAAGGCAAATGCATTTAAAAAATAAAGGTATTCTTCTGAAAAATACTATTTTTCTACCTTGATCATCAGGCAAGAGGGACACAAATTCCAGTATAAACTCAGTTAATGGCTTTTATAGGAAAAAATGCAGGTTTCTTTGTCTCATGTTCTTCAAAAGCTGCCAAATCAAAGCTGACCTAACAAACATCCAGCATCTCTCAGTTGCATCCAGGATAAAAAGAGGGAAGAAAGGCACAGGAATCTGACAGATGCTGAAGTACTGGCAGTATGTACAAATAATCTTGATGTATGTCATCAATCTTGACCATCATAAAATCATAGAATCATTAAGGTTGGGAAAGATCATCAAGTCTGACCTTTCACTAAACAACAATACCATGAAATGCCATGTCCAGCTATTTCTTGAACACTTCCAGGGATGGTGACTCCACCACCTCCCTGTTCCAATGTTTAACCCTTTCAGTGAAAAAAAACGTCCTGACATCGAATCTGAACATCCCCCAAGGCACTGCTGGAGGCCTTTTCCTCTCATGCTGTCTGTCCCTGGCTGCCTGGGTAAGAGGTGGATCCCCACCTTGCTCCAAACTCCCTGCAGGGAGCTGTAGAGCGCAGTAGGGTCCCCTGAGCCTCCTTTTCCCCAGGTGGAACAACCCCATCTCCCTCAGCTCCTCCTGGCAGGACTGACTCTCCAGACCCTTCACCAGCTCCATTGCCCTTCTCTGGGCTCACTCCAGCACCTCCAGACCTTTCTTGCAGCGAGGGGCCCAGAACTGGACACAGCACTCGAGCTGTGACCTCCCCGTCCCCAGCACAGAGGGACAATCTCTGCCCTGCTCCTGCTGCCACACTGGTGCTGACACAGAAGAGACCACTGACCTCCTTGTCCACCTGTCAGAACCCAGGACATTCCTCTGGCTGCCCTGGAGGACTCGAGACCCTGGCAAGGGGCTCAGAGACCTTGGCATGGAGTCAAAGGCACCTGTGCCTTTGATTTTAGCTCATGGAAACAATTCCCAACTTTGTGCAAGGAGTTACAAGCCACAAGGGTTTGAATAGAATGATAGTGAATTTATCACAGGGTGGAAAAGGAGAATTTTGGGGCTTTTAGAATGGGGGTTCAAGAGGCATGACGGAGGATTCTGGGCATGTCCTGTCTTTCTCCTTCTTCTTCTTGTCCTCCATATTCTGCTGTGATGGTGGCACTTTTGGATTGGTTTAGAGTAGAGACAGACTGTCTAATGTACTGTATTGGAAAATTATTGTAAATAAGGTACATGTAGTTTTTAGTATAAAAAGATAACACCACCCCAAGGGCAGTGACTGTGCCACAACCCGACCTGCTGGACAGATCTCAGCAGGTCCAAAAGAGACTGTGTTAGATAAAGGAAAATAAACGACCTTGAAAACCAGAGCCCAGGAATCCTGACTTCTCCTTTGAGTGTGAGGATGGGGAAAAAAACCTTTTAGTACCTTGGGAGCCATTCCAACAACTCAGAACACAAGACCCACCTGGGCACACGGCAGCTCACCTCCAGCTGCTGTCACCCAGCACCCCCAGGGCCTTTTCTCAGCTGTGCTGTCTGAGATGCACTCTGTACCCATCTCTCCCTGACTCATGCTCCCAAAGAGTTGGCTTTCACAGCAGCAGTGATTTTACACCTGATTCTCCTCAAAATGTTAATCCATGGCTGCATGTTGATGTGAGCTTCACATGACCTTATTTAGTTGAGCAGCCTAAATGTGCAAACTGCCTTATTTGTTCTGCCCTTTAGTTCATCTTTTGCAAAGGTATTCACAGTTCTCTCGGCAATGCATCAAGGCACTGGGAGGTACAACTGGCACATGAAACACTGATATTTAAAGCAGTATCACTCTGACTAACTTGCATCCTGCTATTTTGTTTCTTTTTTAAGCCCATATTCCTCATTTGTGAAAAAGAGTCAGCAAACAGAAGTCGCTGATACTTCTGCAGGTGGCTGGAAAGTCTCCATGTATTATGTTCTCTCTCTTTTTCTTAGAAATTCTTCTTTAAGAATGAAAGACAGGTTCTGTGACAGAAGGCAGCCCTTCCCACAGATATTTTTATTTTCTATGGATCAGTAAATTTGTGATTCAACCAATTTGTGCCCCAGGTGTAAATGAAGAAACTTGGCTCAAGAAAACTCTGTACTCATGTGGCTACATCTTCTTAAGTGCTAAAGCACTGCTTCAAATGAAGGCTTTTCACCTTCTCTGGAGATGCCCTCCTCTGTGCTTTCTGTGGTTATTTGGGACAGAGCCATTTCATTTACTTCTGTTGACACCGCTCTGCTTTGCATAGCTGAATTAAGACCTAATGAGCAAGAGAAAATGGGAATTTCTCCATAATAAAGTAGTCTGGGCAATCACCTGGGATGCTGGACACTTTCTCCTAATTCCTGCTCCAATGAATAACTATTTATGTTAAAATGGAACGACTTCAATATGTGTAAATGAGAGAGTCACATCTTCATTACTGAGAGGCTGAAGTAGCTCCTGGAGAAGGTTGTAAAGAAAATGCAAGAGAGGCACATTCACAGCAGTTTGCCAGGAATCTGCAATAATCTGCCAGCTGTAGTTTGGCTGGATCTTCCTTTTATGCTTTTGTTTTGGACTTCAGTCCAAGAAGTGTAACAACTACAGCAGGAGGACAACAGCCCAACTCTGTGCAAATCTCTAACACCAAAAGTTTTTCTTTTTCAATGAATATGCACTCCATGCTTTACTCCCTCTTGTTTTCTTTGCTTTTAATGCTATTGTTTTATTATGTATTTTGGAACATTATTGTACAAGGACAGAATTGAGATTTATTTTTCCATTTCTGCATATATGATTTTAAACTTCCTTTGATATAAACAGCCACTCCTAATTTATTTTTTACTATTCTCCCTTCCAAGGGAGAATAGTAAAAATATTCTCAGACACCTCACCTGATTCAAGGTGTACCCCCCCCTATCCTCCTATGCCTTCTCTTCCACAGCCCTTGATTAGTGTGCCATAAATTTTATTCTCCTCTTTCTCTGTGAAAACTTTAATCTTGACTCACACTTCACACTGTCCTGGCTCCTGGCCACATCCTTGCTAACAATTTGAAATCAGTCTGTTCATTAATGATGACCAGTCCAACATAATAGATCACAACTCTCCCTAGATCTCTCTTTGGACACCCAGACTTCTTTGAAGTTGAAAATATTATTATTTCTATTTTTGTTACTGGATAAAATGATAAAATGTAATATTGATAACAGGTAGCACTGCCTTCTCAGGCAGCCAGCTTAGGCTCCACAGCTTCACCAGAACAAGCTGCACATCCTTCCTCTCTCTGTATTTCTTCTTCTATGACTCTGTGAAACTTTTTTTCAATGGATGAGATATACTTTTCTCTGTTTCTTTTCAGACTTCCTTTTCATCTGACTCCAAAGCCCTCAGGACTGTCCAAGTACCTTCCAAAAGCTCTCTGCACCACCCCCAATCCCTCTCCTGCCATTTTTGCTCCCCCTATTCACTGGGAATGACAATAAAATCAAATGGAAACTCACAGCTCTGTTGGTTTTTGAGAGTCAAATGTTTGCAGAAGAGCAGATGAGGCTCTCTCTGCAATCTGGTTCCCCATTCAAATTCAGGACTGTCTCTCTTTCCATGGCACTGAGCCGGCCTGCAGATGCTGCTGTTTATTCCTTATCTCCTTTGTGACTTTGGCACTCAGATCCCATGTTCTAGCAGTTTTGTGGCCCTTATTCAGGCAGCATTCTCACCTATATGAGCTAAAATTTATATTTCTTTCATGTACCCGAAAAACACTTGGCTTCCCCTGGCCCAAATTTAAAAAAAAAATAATGCTAAAAGTCCCTCTTGAAATGTTGAAATTTTCAAGATTTTTTTCATGTTCTTTAAACTTTGTTTAAGCTTCTTGCTCTTTTTTTTTTTAATTTTAATTCTGGACATGTTCATCATTCCTTTTAATACTTTTTGTGTATCTGAAGATGAAAACAATCAGCCTTTTTTTTTCAAAGTTTGTCAGAAAAATACAGAAAAAAATTAGAAGATACAAACCCTAATTTCTTTTCTCTTCCATGATATTTTTATGCCATTTGACTACTTCAAGAAATGTATTTTTTACTTTTTTTTTTCTATATCTCAAAGAGCAAAATACATAGACTGGACTGCAGTCCCACAGTCCATGCTCTGCACACCAATCTTTCACTGTGGCCAGGTAAAGATTGGAAGGAATGATGGATGAGAGCAGCAATCTCTGTATGGAGACACAGAGCCTCCATTAAAACAGGACCTTGTCATGCATTCATTTTCTCTCCAGATGAAAACAATTTGCTCAACATTGATTCACTCTAGATTTGAACAGGTTCTTCTAGAAGAGAAAAGGTGATGGACCTTACAGGACATGCTCTCTATCTATAGAGCTGTCTATCTTTGAAAAATTATTTGACTGGTTAGTTCCCTTTTTGGGCCAGCTGTTTGCTGAACTCCCTGTGGATCTGAATGAGGAAGGTGGATTTAAGGATGTGCTGACACCCTACACACAAATAAATATGGCTGTGCTTGTCTTCTGTCCTTAGCCCTTATCTCATGACATCTGTCAAAGAGAAAACTTTTTTTCAAGCACATCCTGGCATGGTTAATGGACCAACATGGCTTTGTTTTTGGAGGGATTCCTTGCTCTTAGGCACAGAGCATAGGACTGAGTCAATTCCAGGTACTCTGGCATTTCCTGCTGGTGTGTATGCACATTACTCTGTGCATACATGTTGATTTTCCAGTGTTATCAATGGACAGTGTAAACTCAGAGGACTTTGCATGGTTGTGCTGTCAGTCAGAAATCAGACATTGGAAAAACCCCTTTTGTTTTCTTCGTTCTAAATCAGAGTTTTCCTCACTCTCTGTCCTAAGGGGGAAGAAGTATCCTTCACAGGGAAGACAGTCTGATGTGCCTGATGTGCAAATTATATGTCAGATGTTAAACTGCACTATTTTATTTTTTTGTGGATGTTTTCATTCCACATCCCCCATGCCAATACATGAACATGTGCCCATGACAGTAAAACACTCAGAGTGCTACAAAATCAAGCATTGAAAAATGAGCAAATATCAGACGTGAAGGTTTATATGCAACCATAATTTCATACAAAGTCACAGAGATTAGTTGAAGTTGGAAGGTGAGAGGAACCTCTAGAGATCATCTTCAATCAATCTTCTTAGAGTGGGGACAGGTAAAGCAGGTCACTCAAGGACATCTCCACTTGGGGGTTGAATATCTCCGTGGGTGGAGAGTCAACCACATCTTTGTGCAAACTGTTTTGTATTCAACCACCTTCACAGCAAAGAGTTCCATTGTTCTTTCCAGCTTCAGTGCTTTTCCTCCCATCCCCCTCTAGTTGTTTCTAAATCCTTGAATTCTGGTGGTTTTAGCAATTTTTGTCTCTACCAAGCTATTTAGTTATGAGTGGTTTTGCCATCCTTCACAGCCACCATGCAGTTATTACATCAATACCATTAATGACACCATCAACTTTGCCTGTCAAATATGCAGACTGTGGAGCAGATTAATAATGTTATTTTTGTTGAAAAAAAGAATAAGTTACCTTAATTCACTAAAAATTAATTTAAAAATTGGATGCTCATTGCCCAAAGCAAGTTAGCATGAAATTCAATGTATACTCATCTGCTTCAGACTGGCAGAGTGTAAGACAGTGCCTGAAAATTATAATAAAGTCTGCTGGTGCCTCCCATTGTTTGCACTGTGGTTATTCTTTGTGTTCCAGCAGTGTCTGAAGGATCCAGTGACACCCCACATTAATATGCATGTTGAGCACTTACTACAGCATTAAAATATCTGAATGTTGGTTTTCTTGTCAGATCTCAGCTGAATTATTGAAAA
The DNA here is from genome assembly GCF_963513975.1 of Fringilla coelebs. Lineage (NCBI taxonomy): Eukaryota > Metazoa > Chordata > Aves > Passeriformes > Fringillidae > Fringilla > Fringilla coelebs. The sequence goes on along the minus strand of NC_140028.1, from coordinate 5,579,543 downwards.
CTTTTGCATTTGCTCTGGCAGTTCCTCCAGCACACACCTTTCCTCAGGAACAACACACAACCAGAAGATGTCCAGCTGCACATGTCCCTTATCTCAGAAAAGTTTCCTCTGTCTACTAAAACCTCACCTCCATAGTTGTGTTCAAGATGCTACTGTTGGAGTTTTCCTTCTGCTCTGTGACCAAATTTGTCACCTCCTTCCCTCCCTCCTCAGGAAGATGGATCTTGGAAGGATCTCTTCAGTCTCCAGGTCCACAAACCCCCTGCAGTAGGACACACACATCATCCAATCTGTTCTGGAATCCTTCCTGGAAATGGATCAGCCTTGCTATTGAAACAAGTTACTTCTCCTTTCCATACAGCCCACATTCATCCCCAGTAGATCCAATTCCTAGAACATTTTACAATGTGTCTGTCAGTTCCTACTCTTTCTCGCTTCATTAGAGAAGTTTGACAATATCAATTCAATCACTACTGAAATCCAGAAGAAGGAAATAGACTCTGTTTTATCAAGAAGGCAACCATCAGGGGTTGGTATGCCTTAGGTCCAGACAAAGCCACTTGGCATTCATATTTTACACTGGCATCCTTGTCTAATTATTCTTTACTTTGAATTTTGGAGTGTGATTAGTCAGGTAAAGAGTTATTCTTCCATAGGCACTTTCATATTCCATTCATCAAAGCACCAAAATGCAAGCCCATGTAACTTGTTGAAAATTTCCAGAAATAAGAGAAAGCAAAGATTTCAAGATCAAGAGACTGATGCTTAGCTGATACTGAGAGCATTCATGAGTGAATGAAAAGATGAATAAATGTATGAATAAATGACTACAGCAAGATGTTTAGGTAAAGTGGTGAGAGAAATGACTTAACATTAAACTCATCAATTCTCTGCCTAACCAGCTCCTGCTATACAGGGTGACCAATTACAGTTATTTTCCAATTCTTAATAGATGATTAATTACATTTTAGTCTGGCTATGAAGCTATTATACCATTATAGACTCCCCTGGTATAACACAGTCATGCTATTTAACTGGCAAATTCAGCCTCAGGCTACAATTTCTAGTTGTGTTAGGTATGGTAGACCTAAAATGTTATTGAAAAATAAGGTCATAGAGTAAATAAAACACTGAACTGTGGAAGACAGCATAACACTTCTCATTCTGATAGTTCTATTTCAGAAATTCCATGGCATGACAAATGATCTGAATAGGTGTGCCATTTAAAGACTTACACATCACCCTTATAAATTTCATTATTTGAAATTACTCTTTTTATGAAACTTCCCAGACCTCGTGAAGCAAAGACCCCTATCAAGTGTTACTGGGGCCAGATGGGAGGTGCTGCAGTTAGTCATTCACAAAATATATTAAGAACAAAAACACGACAGCTCTAATTATTATAAATGGATCATTAAATCCCTCTCAATTGCAATGTGAAATACAATCTCTGAATAGCAAGCATTCCTGGAAAAAAAAAATCATTTCTCTGAAGCTAAAAAGAAAAGATCCATTCTGATATGAATGTGAGAATGTGAAGGTGAAGTACATTTTCCTAGTGAATGCCAGCATTATTAAGACATTAATAGCTGTTAATGGGGGGGAGGTCTGGGATGAGAGAAGTAATATTTATAGAAAAGTTAATCTGCAAAAATGAAAGACAGCTGTGGATTGTCATATTTCAGAGATAGATTTTACAGCATTAAAACTCTTGCAGGCAAGGATGAACAAGGTGACCTTAGGGAAATTTCCAGTCATTTTCTGAAAGTCACTGCTTGGAGAGGAGGACTCCTCTTCCACACTCTCAAGGGAGCTGCTGGAGGCTCCTTCTCCTGCACACTTGAGAAGACATGACTGTGTATGTAAACAGCAGCCCTTTCAAACAACAAAGGAAAAACAGCACAAAAGGAAAACGAGCCCAAAGGGAGGAACTGAAGATGCAGAAAGCAGCGATAATTCCCAAAATGCTATAATAAACCTTTTCTTTCAGCTATTCTGTTCCAAACTTCAAGCACTAGGCTGAGACACATTACACAGGGGAAAGTTAAAGAATGTCTAGTGGAAGTGACAGCACATGCCAGAGCTCCTGCTTTAGTGCAATTTATACAACATTCCCACACTTATTGTGGACTGAGGAAGCAGTTATACAATGGTTCATATGAACTCATAGGGCCCTACTTCCCATAGGGCCTTCTGGTGAGCATAAACCTTAACAACTTTAACAAATACCACCCCATATTCCACAAAGAACACAGCTGATAACACCAGCCATTGTCGTTGAAACCAGTTAGTTCTCTGCAAGCTCTTTTAAACCCTATAACCATCTCTCTTTCTACAGTTATTGTGCTAATTTACATTTTAAAACTTTAGGAAATACTGTTGATGCCCAGTTTTCTTGTAAGAAAACTACTGGGTAATTTGACACAATCCTAATCTCAAATCCAGATTGCTTTCTTCATTTCTCACCCTTTCTTCACCCTTCATTCACCCTTTCCTTTGAAATCTATTTAAGAACTTGAGGTTATACCTGGCTCCTCTTGTTGTTTTCTGCTTTATTGCTACTCTTCAGACACTTCACTCAAGATGAAGCATGTGGCAAAAAACACAGGACAAATGTGAGTGCAAGACGTGAAATCTCTACTTCTCATTGTAAGAGAGTTTACAAAGAGTGTAGGAAATTCAGCCACTCAAATCACTGCCAGGTAAGCACAGGAGAGGAATAAAATTGCAAGGACTGGGAGAAATAGTAGAGAGATTTTGAAATTTTCTGTCTGATTTCTGGAGAAAACAAGGCTAGAGCCATTGTGCTGTGTAAGTGAATACAAGCACAGATTTGTGCCTCAATTACCTGACTGTCTCTTGGATGAGCCCCTACCTCCTGATCATTGAAACCTGGCCTCACACTTGCTAAAAATTAAGGAATACACTTCCCCTTACTAATCCACTGGAAACTAGTTTTACTGTTCATCTGCTCATGAAAAAAGGTAATTTGAAGAGTAATGAAGTTCCAGTGCCATCACATTGATGTGAGTGGGGTCATGGAAACACCCCATTTAAGTAGAGAATGCTGTGCTTCAGCTAAGTTTAAATTTGCTCCTGATTGTCTTTGAGTTATGAATTCATACCTCAGTGCCATGAAGGACATCAGAAAAAGTCAGGCTGCCAATTACTTCCAAGTGAATAATTTATTCAACAAATTTAGATACTTCCCTTTCATGAAGTGTTCCCTGTGAATACAGAAGAACTCCATTTTAATTCTTTCTGTTAAAAATTCTGCTGCATGATTTCTGCAAAGAGTTTCTGATGTGAAAAATCAGGACATTCTTTCAACAGTCCAGTAACCACAGTGACCATGTTTACCTCATGATCACCAGGTAACATTCCTCCTGTCTTTGTTGTATCCTTTGCTTGTTTTATTCCAAGACTGCAAAAAGCATCAATCTTCTCTTGTTTAACTTCATGCATGACTTAATACAATGGAGCTGAGCACTCTACATCTCACTGTAATGTGAATAATAATTCAGGGTATGATCTCTTTTGTCAACACACATCAATCTCAGCTATTATGCAGCTCTTCTAAGACAGGCAGCAAAGCACCTCATGGTATCCTAATAACATCCATTAGACACAGGAATTCTAAAATACCCACTTATTGCTGTGGAGGAAAGGGCCATGTATAAAATTATTACTTCAGGCATCCATTGTAATGCTTTTCAAGAGCAGAATGTTTTCAACCATCTAAGTCAGGCAGCAATCGAGTCAGTGCAGGTCAACAGAGGGGATTAAACACCTCATAAGGGGAGTTCAGAGTCAGCTACAGCACTCATGTCTCTCCAGTGATGCTTTTGGCATTGCTTGGCTGTTGGTGAATCATTCCCAACTGGGATGAGTTTTCAGAACCATTCATTACTCATTAAAAATACTCCTCCCCCTTCCTCTCTGTAAGGTAAGAGAAGGTAAGAGGGATGAGGTGGGGAGAAGAAACAAACTGGAAAACCATCACAAGAAACCTCATAGTGAACCAGAATAAAGGTGGAAATCCAAGAGGAAGTTTCATTTTCCTGCATGCATTGCTGTGCTTTTCACTACATTGGCAGGCAGGCTGGGTCAGGGATAGTATTTGCAGATGGACTAGATGATCATTGCAGGTCCCTCACTAAGGAGTGAAACAGTCTATTCTATTCTATTTTAATCTGTAAAGGCACACAAATGATGGGAGGGGATAAAATGGGGTTTTGAAAGCAAACTCTAAGTACCCAGTAAGAAGAACCATTCCCAGTGTCAGCCACTCACATGACTAGAAACAAATTCCCCAATGACAAGCTGAAAGGAGCTGTCATTGAGAGAAGGGGAGAAGGGCAGGGATTTATTAGGATCTGTAGGAGGTTCTGGACAGAATGGAGCAAGTCCAACATCAAAACAGAATCAACCTGCAAGTACCATAGGGTAGTCCTCATCAAGAGATGGGACAAAGCAACAGGCACAAAAAAGATGCAACTGGAGATTTTGAACCTTCAGTTTGAGATGCAACTGAAGACACAAAACCTCCCTTTCCTCAACAAGATATATCCCAGAAATTTAAAAAAAATTAGATAGTAAGCTACAAACAAATCCAGATCCATCTAAAGACCAGGCAGAAAAACTGGCATTCAGACCCAAGATAAATATGTTTGTGGTTCTTTGCAAATGCTTAAGGGTCTCTTAAGTGTCAATATTGAGTTAAAAGATACTTAGGAGACAAATGTAATTCTGTAACAAGGTGGTGATGTGCTTATTTCCTGAAAGGCCTTCCAAAGCAGACACAAAAAGGGATGATCACAGCAGAGGTGAATTCAGCACTTTCTTTCTGCAGTAAATGTGTTCAACTCAGGTCCCACAAGTAGTTAGTAGTATTAATACTTCTGAAACTCCAGTAGTGCCTCTGGAAAGATGTAAAAAATGACTCCTAAAGCACTCCTTGGGCTTCCCATTGTATAAATATGGGGACCTATAATACATGTCCAAGGCCTGGCACTTTCTTAAAGATATTCCCATATGAGGTCCTATCTCCAGCTCTCACAAAAAGGAGAGTGGTAAAATAAAATTATTTCTTGCCAGACAGAACACGTATAATTCTGTTTTCACAAGAATATACCAGATGAACACTCCAAAAAAGAGCAATTTAGGTTTTGTAATTTGCTTTTTAACATGGAATAAACCCCCCCCCACTTTCCTCATTTCCTGCAGAAAGAGTCATTTTGCTAGTTGGTCCTGGCAGCTCCAGTCAGAACCACCTACATTGCTCTGCTCTATCCCACGTAATTTCATGAGCCATCAACAAAGTGCTGCTCCTCACTTTGTATTGGCAGAGAAATGCTAATTACAGCCAGGCAGCCCAAACCTTCTGCTGCCATGGTGGGGAGGAGAGCACACAGAGGTTTGGGGGTTGCCTCAGAGAAGAGGGGGAAAATGTTCTTCTGTCTTCCCTAGAGGAGCATTATTTGCAATCAGCTCCAGCCCTTAAGGATGTCTTTCCTGCCCTCCCTGCAAGGCTCAGTCCTGCCAGGAGCTGCACACAGAGGGAATGGCTGCAGGAGGCAGATCAGAGAGCCTGCAGGCATGGCTGTCCCTGTGCAGGAGCACATTGTGGCTATCCTGTCCCTCCTTGATGAAAAGCAAGTTTGGGAACAATCTGAGCCAAACTCAGCCCCCTTCCAAGCTTCCCATCCGTTGTCCCCTCGAGCTCTGCACACAGCTTGGAGGCTACCCAAGGACAGGCAGATTGCATGAGTGTGAAACCCAGCTCAAACTGATCTGAAGAGTTTGTTTCCCCAGGTGAACAAAAGCTCTACCACCAGCTAATGCTCTATCAGAGGCATTCACTACAGGAAATGTTGTTATCACTTTGCATATAATAAATATTCAAGCCCCATGCCTCTAAGGCACTAGGTTAAGGTGCTTAACATTTGAGTACACATCACTGAAAAAGCAGTTTGGTACTTTGGTACTAACTCATCTCTATTTTTAGTCTTAACACAGCTATAACATCCCCAGAAGCCTGACCACCCTGCTGTGATTAAATATCATACTTGTACAGTGAACTGCTGCCTAGATTTTAGAGCAGGTACATTTATTTTAAACCTCTGATCAGCCTAGTACACCCTTATTTTCATTCTAGGCTATTTAAATAGCAGTGCCATTCTGCTCCTTTTTCATATATAACCATGCAAAGAAATTGCTAATGGTGATTTACATTTTTATTGGAATTAGTGGAAAGACTTACATAGAATTAATGGGGAGTTTTCATTCCTGTCATATCATTGAAAGTTGTTGGACAGTGAGGAAAAATAAGCTTGAAGTGCTAAAATACAATGAGAGGGCAAAGATAAGTCTTCTAAAGTTTTAAGATCTGAAATAGCCAGGCACATCAGGATTTCATTTGAGAGTTTACATTTTGAAACATGTTGTACATGACATTAAACATCATAACATGCAGGACATCTCCAGACACTCATGCCCCACCATGTTCTAGCTGCTCTCTAACCACCACTAGGCAATCAAAAGTCTCCTATCACCCTGATCTCTTACATGCTGTGGGGTGTTTCAAGCAAGCTTGAAGCTTTGCTGTGACTCAGTTACTTTGAGAATAAAATCCATTTGCCCAAACACAGCTTCCTGAGTCACTTTGGCTGCTGCTCCAGAACAGAGCAGCTCCTCAGCCAGTCAGATTTGGTACAACACAATTCCTGCCCGCAGCTACAGTCTGTTCATGTTCTCACCTCCCAGTAATTTAACCAAATCTGAATTCTAGCAAAGACAAAATGCAACGGATCAAGAGGATGCACAGAGTCAGCTACCACATTTCCAAGGATTTGCAATAATACATGGTGCAGTCTGACCCTTCCCATCTCCTCAAAAACAATGGAGTGGTCCAGCCCAAATGGCTCCATCTCCTCAGCTTCTGCACCAAATCTGGCCTCAACCACTCTCCAAACTGGCAGAAATCCTACAGAGAGGAAGGCTGTGAGAAAAAACTGTACGAGGCTGTGAGATTCATGGCTATCACATCAGAGATTGTCTATGCAGTAAACTGGAGCTGGTGTTGCTTTCTGCCACCAAGAGACTGAAAACTAAACACGCAGCTGCAGTGTGTTATTCCAGCTTGTGACAGCCAAAAGCTTCTCCTTTTCCCTTCCATCCTAGTCCTCCTGTTTGTGCCAGCCAACTTTTATGTCTCATGCATCGAGAAAGAAGTCAGAACCACTTCCATGGCTCTGAGTGGGTACAACAATTTACTTTTTACAACTGGCATGGTTGCAGGTGAGATGTCTGAACACAGACTGGCTTTATAGATCAGTTATTACAGTGCCCCAGGTACTGTCCAACCACAAGGATGTCCACCCAGCAGTGTTCCCAGGTGGCCAAGGAGGGAAATGGCATCCTGGTTTGTAACAGCATCAGTGAGACCAGCAGGACCAGTGATCACCCCCTGGACTTGGAACTGATGAGACCACATCCTAAATTCTGAGTTTACTTCTGAGCCCCTCAGTTCAAGAAAGACTTTGAGGCGCTGGAGCATGTCCAAAGAAGGGCAACAGCATTGGGAAGGATCCAGAGAGAATCTGAGAGTGCTGAGCGTGTTTAGCCTGGAGAAAAGGATACTCATGGAGGATATTACTGCTCTCTACAACCCCCTGAAATGAGGCTGCAGCCAGGTGGGTGTTGGCCTCTCCAGGTAACAAGTGATGGGCCAAGAAGAGCTGAGATCAAGTTCTGACAGTGGAGCTATCTCTTGGCTATTGGGAAAAATTTCAACCCTGAAAGTGTTGTCAAGCATTGAAAGGGGCTGCCAGGGAGGAGCTGAGTGGCCATCCCTGGGGCTGTTTAGAAGGTTTGTAAATGTGGCACTTATGGAATGGTTTAGCTGCTGGTTTGGTATTGCTGGGTTAGCAGCTGGATTTAATGTTCCCAAAGGTCTTTTCCAACCTGAGATATTCTATGACTCTAACTAGGTATTAATGAACACTGGACAAAGCTTTAGGGATACTTTAATGACCAGCCATATTTTTTTCACAGTAATTCTACCTAATTTCTCTTTGCTCTAAACATTCAAAACACAATGCAGCTCCAGTGCTGGATGAAGGATGGCTTGTGTGATGGGAGTCCTCTGATTTTCTCATTCTGTTGCAGATGTTCAGGTCAAACATATAAGCCAGAATGCTAAGGGCAGTTGGGAGGCCAAAAAAATAAAAAAGGTAATAAAACCCTCTGATTTCAGTTGCAAGATACCAACCACAGTAAAATACTGGCCCAGTCATACTGGCTTGGCAGAAGCTCTTCCCCTTGTGTGTCTGCATTACAAGCAAATGGCTGGTAATGATTTGTGTGCATGCAACACTTCTAAGTAATTAAAACAAACCTCTGTCTGCTGCAGAATGCAAATGTGCCAACAAACTAACCCAACCAAGCCAACTTTAGCCAGGCTCAGTAAATTCAATGCAGTGAATATTCCCTTGTAATGGCCAACTGCTAGGAAGCCAGCTGGACATCCACTTTCTTTAAGGACAAGTAACTCTGGCTGAGATAGCCTTGTGTGCTACCTGCTGTCGTGTGAGTGCTTGAAACATGGGGCATGAGTTTTGTATTGATTCTATCCATCAATTATTGCTTGTGAGGGGAATGGAAACAGCAACATGAGTGGACGTAGCAGCAGTACCTTGTACATCTCTATTCAATTCCTTTGATGCTAAAATGATATCACCAAGTTTTCTTCCCTGGAAGGAAGAGTGATATAGGTGAGACATCCCTTGTGATGGTCAGGACATGAAGTTTTGATTTTTACCCTTCTTGGTGAGAAGAGCCCACTCTCCAGTGAGGGATTGTATCACTTCAGCTGGGACTAGACAGAGTTTGTGACAAGGTGAGGGCAACTATAGAAAGCAATGGTAGAAGTTTTATTTGCTGGCTTCTGATACCTGACACAAAGAGACAACCATTGCAATGAGCATCTGCCTTGGGAGAGGGTAACAGCTGATGTCAGTATTTCAGCCTGGAGGTATCAGTAGTTCTTCCATTGTGATGGCTTGCAGGGTCAGTGTGGGAGGTAGGAATATGCAGGTGAAGTGTGTGACCCCTAGAAGAAGCAAAAAGACAAAGGGCGTGCATGCGTGCACTTGTGTGACAGATATTTTCAAAGTTACTTTGAACTGCCTTTTGGTCACAGCTAAGAAAAGAATTCTCCCAGAAAAATAACTCCCTACAGAAATTAAATAGAATTCTTTCATCTGCATGGCATGGCAGGAACAATGCAACATTTAATGATCTTTGCTAAGAATCACTGTTCCTTTACATAAGAAAGAAACATTTTCCATTTTTTTGGTATTTGCTATTGATCTTGCCCCTTGTCTTTTTGCCCAACTTGGCATGCATTTGAAATTGTTCATTCATGTGTCTCACAAGCTTTGATGTCTGTGTGGTTGGGAGGAAATTGCAAATCACTGTTGTAAGTGCACTTTCTGTATTGCAGTAATTGCCTCTAATAGGGCAGGGGAAAAGGGCATCAATCCATCCCAGCAGCTGGAGGCCAGTGCCAGCAGGAGATTCCCAGAGACTGCAGAGGGCAACAGGAGGGCCCCTGAAGAGCAGCACAAAGGAACTCCAGCCCCTCCAGCCCCTCCAGCCAGTGAGCTGGCACAGGGAGTAAACAAGAGGGGTTAGAGCTGTGCACAGCCTGCAGGGCTGGGATCTTGTTGGATCACAGGGACATGGTGGGATGGCTCCTGGGACAATGTTAGGGTGGAAGGATACAGGCTCTTTAGGAGGAAAAGGAGGGGAGGTGAGGAGGCAGCGTTGCCCTCTATGCCAGTGACCTGATGGAGTGTATGGAGCTTATCTGGGGATGGATGAGGAGTTCACTGAGAGCCTACAGGTCAGGAGTAAAGGGAAGGCAGGGACAGGTGACATTGTAGTGGGATCTGCTACAGGCCACCCAAACAAGAAGACCAAGTAGATGTAGGAGAAACCTCATGTTCACAAGCCCTGGTCCTCCTGGGGGACTTCAAACACTCTGGTATCTGTTGGAGGGACAGCACAGCAGGGCATGAGCAATGCAGGAGGTTCCTGGAGTGCATTGCAGGGGCTGGTGGGGAACGTGAAGCTCAAGGGCAGCCTTGACTGCAGTGACCATGAAATTGTGGAGTTTGAGACCCATAGGGCAGCATGGAGGCTGCTCAAGCTCACTGCCATGGGCTTCTGGGGAGAGCACTTAAACCTCTTCAGGAATTTGCTTAGTAGAGTACCACAGAATAATACCCTGGGAGGGAAGAGGAGCCCAAGAGAGCTCGTGAGCATTTAAGGATCACCGTGTCCAAACTTGGGAGCAGCACATCCTGATGGAGAAGTTGGGCAAAAATGCCAGGACACAAGGATGGATCAACAACTACTCCTGAACAAACTTAAACACAGACAGGGAGCCTGCAGAGGATGGAAGTCAGTACAGGTAATCTGGAAAGAGTACCAGGAAATTTTCCAAGCAGCCAGGGATTAGGTTAGAAACAGTAATGCCCTTACAGAAATAATTCTGGCCAGAGATGTTAAGGGCTATAAGAATCATAAAATCATTGTAGAATGGTTTGGATTGGAAAGGACCTTAAAAACCAACCAGGTCCAGCCATCCTGTCATAAGCAGGGACACCTTCCACTAGACCAGGTTGCTCCAAGCCCCATCCTGCCTGGCCTTGAACACTTCCAGGGATAAGGCATCCTCATCTTATCTGGGCATCATTTTCCTGTGTCTCACCATGCTCACAGTAGGAATTTTTTCCTAATATCCAATCTAAACCTATTCTCTTTCAGTTTAAATCCACCACTTCTTGTTTTTACCCCTATATGCCCATGTCAGAAGTCCCTTTCCATGCCTCCTGCAGGCACCCTTCAAGTATCCCAGAGAAGCTGGAACTAGATGATCCTTAAGGTCTCTTCCAATGCAACCCATAATTCTATAAATACACCAGAGGACAAATTGCAGAATTTTGAAGAATTCAGCACCCAGATTAACATAAGAAACAAGTGTGGATTTATAGTAAATGTGGTAAAGGACAGGTAGTTGGTTCAAAACTTAATTTCTTAAAATATACATATATAAGCCTCCATTTCTCCTCAGAGCAAATTTGTTGAAAATTAGGTATCAACATCTTTGTAACTTTAAGAAACATTGACAGAAAATTAGAAAAGAATGATTTTCATAAACTTAGATGAAGTGTTCACCTTTCAAGTCTTCCAACACACATCTTTAACAGGACTTCTCTGAGGCACACACTGTCATTATCAATTCAGTTCTATTGCCAAAGAAATCACTTGCAATTTTAATTTATAAGTTGAATAAATATCAAGGTTATTATAAAACTACAGAAATTAGGTTAAACCACTGCCCTCATTCTTGTCTCAGTAGCAGAATTTCTCACATCTCCCTCTGTATCTCCCCATTCATTCACACATTTTCCTTTAGATATGGCAAGATTGATTTCAACTAACTACAGCCCCTGAAAATGTAGGCTTATAAGATTGCCTTTTATGTTCTTGCTATTTTCAACAAAGAAGGACTTAGGAAAAGATAATTCTCTTTACAAGATAACTCACAGAATCATAGAATCACAGAATGGCTGGGATTGAAAAAGACCTCAGAGATCACCTAGACCAGCCCCCTTGTTAAGCAGGTTCACCCAGAGCAGGTGGCACAGGATAAATACCCTGGTTTTACATGCTGCTGTTTTGGTGGAATGAACTGCCCTTTGAAAGTGCTGATTCCTCTGCCTTGTCTACAGGGTGAACATAAAAGACTCTCTTAAGCCATATATCTACCTCCTAAATGGGTGAATTAATTCCAGTCTGGCTTTCTCTCTATCCTGGTCCCAGTTCTGTGTGCTGCTTGGCTTTTTCCCTCTTCCCTCCACCAATTATCTATCCACTTAGGAACTGATCTCCTGGGTAATCAGTTCCAGCCCTCAATCATCACAGGAAATCATGTCATATCACACTAGTCATGCATTTATCAAACTCCCTCTTAAAATTAGTTATGTGATCTGTACCTGCTACTCCAAGAGAACGGCTGATCTGCATTAATCTCCTTCCTCCAAGGCTGCTTCTAATTCCCTGCCTAACCATATTTATGATCAATTTATACTCCATTTGTCCTTTGGCTTCTATCTCTTCCTGGAATTTACCTGTCTGTAGATATTTATAAGCAATAATTACATCCCTTTCTAGCTTTCATTTTGCTAGTCAGAAGAGGGGATGCTTTTAGATATTTTTTTAGTATAGTATCTCTATTCTTCCATCCTAGTAACCATATTCTAAATTTAATAACCCTCTTGAATAATTCTTGTGAGACATATAAATTGTATTCTAGGTCAGTTGCAATGGTACTAAAATTTCCCTCTGGATATGGAGAAATCCCACCTAAAACATCCCAGTGTTTTCCCCTAGCAGCCCGGATCTGGTGGGTCACAATCATTGTGAGTCAATTAAAGGTGTGAATCTTCCCTCTCTTGTTTTCTGCTAGAAGAATTGGTTTTACAACAGACCTTTAAAACTTCTAAGGCTTTGCCCAGATTTCATCCTATGGCAGGTTTTCCTCCCATGGCAGATTTTCATCCTATGGCAGATTTTCATCCTATGGCAGTTTTTCTAGTCTTCATGAGAAGAAAATCCTTTCATATTTTAATCCAATACTTCTCTACCTTGATAATGAACCCTAGCTGTTTTGTCATCACTTCTGCTGATGTGATCTTATATTTTTTTTAGTCTTTGGTGAAAACAACAGATGCAATGAGCTGTAATAATTAGTTTGGAATAGCTACAGAAATAATCCTCTTAATGTAATGATTCTCTTTTAATTATAGAGTATAAGCTATAAATTTTAATTATAAATTATTAAGTTCTAAAATTCCATTGTAATAGTTTCCTAGACCTATTAGTTCCTTTAAAAATCCTTACTTCCCCTTCATAGTTTTGTATCTAGACTTCTCAAATGTCTCCCTGAGGTTCTCTTCTGGAAAGAATCTGGCCTTTGAGACTACCAGACCATGATCTACTTAACCGATAACAGTGGAGTGGCCACTCCACTCCACTCATAGAAATGTTTTTTGCAATATTTTAAGTTAATTATGAACTGAATTTTTAGGAGAAAAACTTTAATGTGGAGCCCATTGCCACTTAGAAAAGGTATCTGGATTTTTTAATGCGCTATACTAGAGAAAAAAGTTCATGTATAGACCTAGGAGCTCTGACCTTCCCAGTGTGTGACAGAGCTCAATTCATTTAGCTGAGCAGGTGGTTTTTTTTTCTTTTCTGGTGATTGGAATAAGAGAGAATGAATAAATTTGTTGCTAGTCATCCAAAGCAAGATTGGATATGTATCTTTCACAGCCAAATAATAAGTATGCTAGCCTAGATCCAAAGTCTTGCCCTCACACTTCACTCAGTTTCTCCAAAAGACTTTCTTAGCAAAAAGAACTACTTCACTATTCATAATCTTATTATTGCCTCCTTTTATCATCAATCAGTTGTCTCTGAAGTCCACTCATTTTTAATATCTCTTGAACAATTTCAATCTCTGAATTTTCTTATTAATTTTAAATTATAAGGATTGAGACAATCCATTCATGTCTTTTCTGCAGAGGAGTTGATTTTCTTTCCTTTGCATTTGGGGCAAAGGCTGCTGAGTTCTTCCCCTCCAAACTAAATCACACAGGTAATCTACTTTTGGTAACAGCTTTATCCTAGCATTGTCCCAGCTGGCCTACAGAAAATAAAGTACTGCAGAATCACAGGATAATTTGATTTTGGAAGGAGCTCTGGAGGTCCCTAATCCAACTTCCTACTCAAAGGTGGTTAAGCTAGACCAAGTTGTCCATGTCAAGTTAAGTTTTGAATGACTTCAAGCATCTTTTACCTACCATGGCCATGTCCTGTGAGATGTCCTGTTCAGTGGATCTCAAATAAAAGCATAGTAATTAGCTAAACAAAGAAAAATTCAAAAGAAAAACCAAAATCCAAGGAAAAAACCACATTTGTAGAAATTTGGAGGATGCTGGGACAGAGAAAGTTCAGGCTAGTTGTCTATTTGAATATGATGACTTCATATGTATACATCACACACATCATTTGTATATATGCATAAAAAATTTAAAAATGGAGATAATTGAGTAGTAACATGAAGGAGAAAAAAAATTGAATCACTGCTACTCTGCACCTAAAAAGATTTTGCAAAGTTGATTGAGTTAAAGCAGATATGCCACAGAAAACCTTTCCTAAATATGCATGCACCAGAATCATGAATCTCTCTCCCTTGTGCTGCATTAAGTATGGGATTTTTTATGATCTATCATTTTTTTAAGTCTTCATTTTACCTTTCATTAAACATTACAAAATGTGTCTCATCAGAAAGCATTGCTTTTTATGGCAGCATTTCAGGCTCAGTAACTGAGGAGACCTTATGCTGCATCTGAACATGATTTCCATTTTTCTTTTAATGAACTATTTTTATAGTGCAAGTGCATAAACAAATAAGAAAGTGAGTGGGCAAGGATGCTTAAGGTGCTTTCATAGGAACAAAATTAATTAATATCCAGCTTTCAAGAGAAGCCATTTGAAACCTGTGTAAATATTTTATTTGCAGACATTAAGAAGAAGCTATAGGGCAATTAGCAAGACCTTGGTTCTGGAAAGGTAGTTTGGAATCTATTCATCAGTTTGAAATCAAGTCCTCCATCAAAGGTTTCTTCCATGCAGCTGTTGAGGGGAAGTTCATCAAAGCTTTAGCAGGAACAGAAACATGGCTACAGGATTCAAACCCAAAGATGAGGTTCAATAAACAGTTTTGGGAATTTTTAGATCACGGAGTCTCTGAGTGATGGACTTGGGACTTGAGTCTTACCCTTGCCTTAGACAGGCATAAAATCACCCAGTTTTTTAATAACAACAACAATGAAAAGAAAACCAAACAAACACCCACCAAAACACTGAAACCCAGCTCCAAAAAGCTGCAAAAAAACCTACAAAATCGATCAGTTTAAAGCTGATGATCCCACCCATCCCTGCTCGGGATGCAGCAAGGGTGCCTTTCAAGCAAGTGTCTTGTCTTCCTCATGTGAGCAGACAGAAGGGAGGGCATCTGCAGTTCCTCCCATCATTGAACTCTTACCTGAGGCTGAGTTGAGTCCTCCTGAGGCTCACAAAACCTGCTGGGGCTTTCTCTGCATGTCCCAACAGGAGTGTTTGTTACCAGCCTCCCAGACCACATTTGTCTCCTTTAGCACCCAAAGAAGGGTAACAAATATGGTGAAGGGCCCTGGGGGAAGAATCCTGAGGAGTGGCTGAGGTCAGTGGGTCTGTTCATCCTGGGGAAAAGGAGACTGAGGGGACTCCTTGTAGCAGCCAAGAGCTCTCTAGCAAAGAAAAGAGAAGGAGCAGCATCGATTGCTCCCCTCTGGTGACCACAGATAGGAATCCAAGGAGTCCAAGGAGTCCAATCCTGGCAATGAAGGCTTAGGTTGGATATCAGGAGAAGGTTCTTCCCCCAGAGGGTGGCTGGGCACTGGAACAGCTCCCCAGGGCAGTGGTCACAGCCCAGAGCCTGACAGAGCTCAAGAAGCGTTTGGACAATGCTCAGGAACATGGTGTGACTCTTGGGGACTTTCCGTGCAGGGACAGGACTTGGATGGTCCTTGTGGCTTCCTTCCAACTCAGAATATTCTATAATTCTCTGGTTCTGTAATTTCTATAATTTCCCAAGAAACTAGTTTGAAAAGGAGACATTTTTTCCTTGTTAGCATCTGATTAAAATGTAATAAATTCCTCTGTCTTAATCGGAAGGGTTTCTTTGAACAACTTTGGGTCCCATTTCCTTCATTATTCTGTGGTGAAGGAGCCTCATTTTACTCCAAAGAGCAGCTTTGACTGCTGTGGTCCTTAGCTTTTCTCTCCAAAGTTTGCTCCTCATCCAGAACAGTCATTTCACTAAATTATCAGTTTCTGTTATACATAAGCTACTTCTACTTGGCATCAGAATAACTTTTTTTTTCAGTAACTAAAAATTTTAACTGATCAAATGAAAACACTAAGACAATTATTTGAAAAGAATAACCAAAGATGCCAATAAAATCTGGGCTACAGCAATCAAATCATGATGTAAGTTGACTCCCAAGATATAACTGCATTAGCTTATATAGGAAGAAAATATTTTCAATATTAATTACTGGTGCTTTTTAACAAACTTGGCAGTAAATCCAGTTTTAACAATAACTAACTGCACAGTCATTAATTCTGGAACTCAAGCCAAATGTAGTCTTCCATACTGAGAACATCTGTGATTGTGTCCTTTGGAATTTGTTCCCTGTGCATCTTATATAAGTGCATCAGAAATATTCCAACTCTCATCCCTTTGTTTTATTTACAGGACATGAGAAAGCAGGCTTGGAAACCTATCAACTGAAGCTGAGAGGGAACAGCGAAGAGGAAAAAATAAATTTTAAAAATAGTTCTGATTAACTTGTTTCACTGAAAAAAAGGAACAGAAAAATAAAGAATAATCTTTGTAGTTTTCATTTGTACGTGAATAAAACAGAGGACACAAACATGCAGAATACATTCAGAGAAAAAAGCTGCTAACAAGGATTTGCTAATTGTTGGATACTGAGGTTTATTGGAGCAATGAGAGTCTCCAAATTCTCTGCTCCTTGCAGTTGAAAGAGCCACTTCCCAAAATAGTGCTTCTTCCCAAAGCTACCCAAGTCCTCTTCCACTTCCAAGAAACCACCCCCAGCTCACAGCTTTCTTGAACACAGCCCAGATCCTTGGTTATGTATGTCAGTACATACTGATTTATTTGGATATTTTTGTTCTGAAAAAGAAGAGGCACCTCTGCTTTCAGGCTGGCTTACCTTGCCCTCATCACGCCTGGCTTAATGGTGAAGCAAAGGAATATTTTTAGCTACTGAGGAAATGAACAGTGAAAGAATATGCAGGATTTCCACACTATTCCTTCCTGAGTTAATGCCTAAGTGCTTCTCAGAAGTCTGCATAGATCAAGGTTTTCCACTTACACTTCTGCTTTTATATCTTGTATTTACTACAGTATGTATAGTTATTGCCACCAAAAAGAAGTGCAAGACATCCAACTTCAAACAGCCCCCTTAAATGGTGCTGAGTGTGTACTTTACTTGCAGTAACCACAAAGTGGAACAAATAAAAAGAGCTGTTGTAAGACTTGCTAAAAAGGTTCAGGTACTTGCCATAATCATTTTGCAGATGGAGATAAGCCTGAAAGAACATTAAAGTTTCACAGCAGAGATGTGATGTGGAGTTGAGCGTGTCAAAAGGTTAAAAACGTTTTGGGTAATTTTTTTTTCTTTGCTTGTGTTTTTTGAGAGTAGGTTGTGAGATATATAAATCATTCATATTCTATTAAAATAGAGCCCTGATTCACTTTTTGAGGATTTCAACAGATTACCATACCAAAGCACATTTTCTGTCCAGCTTCCACTCTTCAGCTATGTGTCTACTGTGCTCTGTATCATCCCTTTCAATACAATCTCCACATCATTTTGATACCTCAGCACTTCACAACCCTCATTTTCTGGCACTATAGTCTCTTCCTTCTTTTCAAGCAACTGTCAAAATATAATTCTTACCTTTCTGAAATCCTTTTCCTGTTTTTTTTGTTGTAGAATTTCTGCACAAAGTGCTTTTGCTTAAAAAAAATTGTGAAAGCACGACATAAATGCAGTTCTTTTGATAATTGAATAAATTTAAATTTCTTCAAACAAACATATGTTGGATATTCCACATTATTGTCATTACAAACTTATTTTATCAAAGGCATTTGTGCAATTTATGAATTAAATTGACTGAAAGATAATGAAAATTAACAAAACCAAATTACATCATTGTAGGTCCTAAGAAAATTATGATTTCAAATAATAAACCCCCCCATATTTTAGATTGATTTTGATTGGAATTAATAACTTTGAGATGGTACAATTTCAAACAAATTCAGAGCATGGTGTCGGGAATCAAGGAAGTTCCAGTTCTGATATTCTGTGAAAGTGTAGTTGGGGAAAACTTGACCCTGGTCAGGCTAATCTTTACTTTATTGTAAACCTAACATAAGTGAGAGAGACACCCATATGTTATGTTGCTGTTGGATTTTGTGTCTTCAAGCACATTTACTGGTAAAGATTATGCATCTCTGTGGTGTCAGGTATTGCAATAATGAAAAATGCTGGTATTGTCCAAGGGCATAATATGAATGCAGAGAGAAATCCAACCACATAAAGTCTCTGCCATTATTTGCACTGAACACTGAAGTTATTTCTATCTTGGGTCAGGCCTACCTTTTTAAATATTTCAGAGTACTTTTGACTAAGTAAAATATTCATGAATGTATTTCAGAATAATTGAATCTAATTTAGATTGTAACTTAGAGCTCTTCTATTCAACAGGTCTCCCTCTTTTCCTGCTTAGTTGTGAATTAAAGAACTGTTTCCCAATGTGAAAATGTTCCTGAATGTTAAACAGATTGCACTGAAGAAATTCTGCTCATTATTTTCCTACGAATGTGTCTCAGGCATCCGAGCAGGTTGCGAAGAGCCAGAGCACGTGAGCTTACACATATGATGAATAGTGATGATTTGGAAGGAACAGTTTGCAAACAGTGCACAGATTGAAAAGTTTTCATCAACGGTATTTGGCAAAAGGTTATAAATAACACAGATTTTCATGGAAGTCAGGAAACACATCTGAATTAAAATGGGATTTAAACACATGAAGCTTTCAGCTGGAATCTCATCTTGAAATGGCTGTACCTTTAATATTGTGAGATCTCTGTGCTCTTTGTGATGACTAAATATTATCATTTCATGCCAAAGGGTTAATTTCCTTTTGTGCATAATACAGGGGAAGTGAGAGTGATTGTACAATGCAGAATATCCACACATTCTGGAGTCAAATACCTCCTTTTCTAATGGAAAGTACATGCTCCTCCTAAGTGCCAACAGAATGAAAAAAGTCAGAGCAAAAGGCAGTGTGCATTACAGGTTTGTGTAGCCTGGATTTTCATAGAATCTTAGAATCATAGAACCATTAAGGATGGAAAAGATCTCCAGCATCATCAATCCCAAACCATGGCACTAAGTGACATGTGCAGTCATTTTTAGGGCGAACTTCACACCACTCCTCTGGGCAGCTCATCCAATGCTTGACAACCTTCTCAGTGAAAAAATTCTTCCTGATGTCCAACCTGAACCTCCCCTGGCACAGCCTGAGGACATTTCCTCTTGTCCTGTCACTGGTTGTCTGGAAGAAGAGTCCAACTCCCAACCTGGCTGCAGCCTCCTGTCAGGAGTTGTAGAGGGTGGCAAGGCTGAGTCTGCCAGCAGTGTCAGGAGCCAGCCATGCAACAGGCAGCAATTCTGGGCACACACACAGGTCCCCTCTAATGTTAGGGATTGCTTGAAGCAGACCACTAAAGATGAAAAACAGATGAGTGAAGGCAAACAACAGCCTCAGACATCACAGGACATAAGTGGTGCTATCTCTTTCATGTTAAATTTTGCTGTGCTCTCCCAGGCCCAATGCTGAGGAGGCAGGATCAGGCCAATGTGCCAACTCCAGCATCACAGACATCCAGGAAGCAATTAGGCACTGTGAAAAAGCAGCAACAAACAGCTGGTTTCAGCAGTTTTCCAACTTGACTTTCATTTCAAGGTGAAAGCAATGAGCTGGGCTCTGTCAGAACTGACTTCAGTTTGGTTTCACAACCATGTGGGGACTGATGTGCTGGCAGTTAAACTGGTAAAACATTCAAGGGCTTCTAACATTGTCAAAGTTTGCATCTGGAGCCCAAATTAATTCTTACTGAAAACCTGATCAGAAAATACTCTTTTTATTAGTCTTGGATAATATCAAACAGACTGTAAATGCATATACTATCAGTTGAGCAGACCTCAGATGGATGCAGTTGACCCCTTTAATCAAACAGGGTAGTTTGGTACAGGCTCCAAAGGAGGTAAACCTGACACACAATAACTCCAAGGCAGGTCAATAACTCCAAGAAACCCACAAAAGAACAGAGAGACCCAGAGAGCATTGACATATACGAGCTGGGAGAGCTGATCCTGAGGTTAACACATGTACAGCAGGTGCACCCTCATTTATCAAGGAACAAAGACAGGTGTGGGTACAAGGAGTCTCATGGATAACTTTCCATTGGACACAGTTTGAGTCCAACCCACTTTACTCCATAAATATGACAGCCTCCACAAAGGCAGCAAACCAGCCCTAGAAAATCTCAGAGTTTTAGTCAATGGATGGAATTTGCCTAAGGCAACAGGAGTCAGTGTCAAAGCTGACATAAAAGCACATCTGTGGAAAAAAATGTTTAGAACTTTTTTCAACAGAAATTTGCCATAGAAATTGTCAAAGAACTCAGCAGGAAACTTTGAATGGATTACTTCCTTTTCAGACTGGGACGCAAATGGTGCAACAAAATTGCCATGAGGTTGCCTTAATTCACTCCATAGACCTTGTTGTGGTTGTTTCTCTCCACATGTGAGTACGTTTAGTTTCCTCATGTTTTTTTATATCACTGTTGGCCTCATGTTCTTGAGGCTTCAAACCATTATTTATGAGACATTTTTCAATTTAAAATTAAAATTCACAGAGCAAATTAAACACTGGATGAATACCTCCTGCTTCCAGAAAGACCTTCAATAGATACATACATATGTGTGCATTTCCAGGTGGTAGGAATTAACCTGGCCTCGGCTAAACTGGTTAATTTAAAATGCATAAAACATTCCAGAAGCTCAGGAGAGAGCAACGTAATGAATGTGGTGTTATATGCTCAGTTTCATTCTTCATCAATATTTATTTGCTCTCTCTACCCTGCCTTCTCTGAATAAAAAACTTTTAAAAGTATTTTTTCATTTCAAAGATGAATCTGAACCAAACCGCCACATCAAATGAGAATCTCTTTCCTGCATCTACTTTCAAAGGTTTTCTTGTCACTGTCCTTCATTGCATGGAGGAAAGCAAGTGTAATGTCTGCTGGAGACATTCTAGTAAAATCAATTTAGCTCACACAGAGTGGCTGCAATAAAACAAATATTTGTTTGTGGTGTCAAAGGATCCATGAGGAATTGTGTGTACAATTTTCTCACCGTGTGTGTATCTGGCCTTCTCCCTCTGAATCTGCACACTCCATACCACAATCATTTCTTGTGGGCATGAAAACTTCTGATCTTTAACCCCTGTCACACTCCTGGTCCTGTCCTGTCCTCACCTGCTTGAGGCCCAATAACCTCCACCACTGTGTTTATGTGTTTCTCATCCTTCAAGCTGAGCAGGTTGATATGACTGCAGTCAGATTTTACTACTGGAGAAACTGTTTCATTCCCTGTCTGTGCATTTGTGATGATTCCCATATTCCTAGAACCTCTACGGCAAGGGCTGTCTTATTTCTTCACATCATTGCCACAGATTTTGGGGTCCACAGTGAAGCTCCTTCTGTGATAGTTTTGCATCAAGTTAGAAGAGCAGTTCTTATATGCCTGTCCCATGTGGGTCATGGTATTTGGGGACTGAGCCTCCAATTTCTTTCTCCAAGATTTGCACAAGTCCTGATGTCTGCCAGCCTTGACTTTCATGCCCAAGTCCCACCTATGGGTTTGGACTTTCTGCTTCCCCTGGGCTGAGTCCAGGCTTCAGACACATCAAGCTGCTGAAAAACACTAAGAAAAGAAGTTTAAGTGAGACCAAGACCACCTAAATCAGACCAGTGCCTTTACAGACATTTTGAGAGGATGATGTCTCCTGTTTCTTAGCCACCTTAACACCCAGTCCTTAACACCCAGTTTTTCCCTCTTCTGGGAGCACACCAGGGACTTCCTAAACTGAGAAACTCAGAGTATAAAGTCATGCTTCAAACAGGACACACACTCAAAGAGATATGACATTTTCCAAGCAGAAATTAAATAACCCTTTCAGTCCATGAGGAGACACTTAAACTCTGCTTATATTACACTCCTTTCTTTTTACTGCTTATAGTTTCAGGATTCCAAAAAAATCTCTCTTGTCCTGGAAAAGATTTCCATGGCAGAGTGAAATCTCAGGCAGTAAATGATTTCCAGACGCCTCTCCATTCAATGTTCTGTAGCATTCAGAAAAAAGTGGAACATTAGCATTTGTCACCATTATTTATAAATTGGCTTTTCTGATAAGGTTGCCTAATGGTTACAGCCACCTTGTAATGAAGGTGTCAGCTCTTCCACGATGGAGAGCAGCCACAAACCCCTTTGGAGGCCTCTTGCTGGATGAGGAAGGACAGTTTGACAGACCTTCACTCCAGGTAAGCTCAGGTTTATAAAAGGAGAGGTCACCCAGAGTCCTCCAAGGAATGAACTGAAATTAAAGCTCTGGGATGCTGTCACTCAGAATTACCCAAATTGTCATAAGCAAAATCACACCATGGTGTGTATCATCGAGGGGGAAACAGAGACAATTCAACACAGAAATAAACTGATGAACTTTTCCTTGTTTCATAGGTTTTGGTTTCAAGTATTCCATCTTCTGTCCATTTTCAGGAGCTGAACATAAAAAAGCTTCTCAAAAAAGGGCATAATTCTCTCTCTAAAAGATAAGGGTTTTTCCACTGTTAAAATAATAATTAATTTATGACTTTAATAAAAAGACTAATTTCTCCTAGAGTAGCTGTTGTACAGCAATCCCTGGAAAAAGTTTGAAGTACACCAAGAAAAGAAATGAAAGAAAAGAAATTGAAAATACTTTGAATGAAAAAATCAAATTACTTTTCTTCTAGGAAAACTCTCCTTTACTCCTCTCACAGGCACAGCAATGCTTCAAAGAGAAGTCTATTGTATAATGAGCCACTTGCCAGCACCAGCAATCTCTCTCAAAGCAGGGGAAAAAAAAAATCAATCCTCTCTGGGATTTTAGGTCAAGAAACTTCTACTTTTCTTTTTAATGATTCCTAGGATTTCTTTGAAAACAAAGGAATGAAAGGGGAAAAAAAGTGAAGAGGAGACAGGCAAACTCTTGTCTGATCCTCACTGGTACACTTGTGCCTCAGCTCAGCCTGACAGCTCCATGCCTTAGTGAGGGTGCTGGCACCAGCCTGTTTGCTTCTGGGTGCCTTCCCAAGCACATTCTGCCAGCTTTGCCCTTGAATTGGATTTCTTCCAAAGCCAGGTGAGACAGAGCCTGGAGACTGTCAGACACCTGTGAGCTGGAGCCCTTCTTCGTGGGTTTTCTTTCCAGCTACCAAGGCTGGTTATAGTCAGCTGCATTAACTCCTCTGTCTTGTTTGTTTCAGAGCCCTTAGGTGATGTTTTAAAATTTCAAGAAGGTGGGAAAAAGGATAAATCTTCTTGTCTCCCATCTAGGGCTCACAAATCTTCCGGCAATATTTAAAAGCCCAAGAGTGCCAATTTTGACTGAGTTTCTCACATGATATTTGAAGGTCACAGCAACATCTTTCTCTATCCATGGTGTCTCCAAGCACCCCAAAAAAGAACTATAACATCAGGTATTCACACTGGCAGGACTATATAGGAGCAGAAGTCCTCACAGGAACTGAAAGAGCTGCTGCTCCTTTCATTGCAAATCTACATCTGCTGGAGATATTTAAAAACATCCTTCCTGATAAGAGCTGCTCTTGCAAGTTGGTGTAACCCAAACTGGTGTGCCCAAACTAGAGGAGAGGTAGCTCCCCCAGATCCTGTCTGTGTGCATCACCATCCCTTTCCAAGTGGAGAGGAGAGGCCCAACAGGTCTGAGTGAGGGACAGCTCCCCCATTTCCTCTCCTTGCTTCAGGTGCACCAAACCTGCTCTGCCCCACTTCCCTCTGCCACTGTGGAATCAGCCTCTATAACCTGCCCTGTCATTTTTTTCCCCCAGGAAAATGTCACTGATCATATTCCTCAACAGGAATTTCACTGCTGCTCAAATTAGTCCCAGGTGTTATTTTTATGACATAGAAGTAGTGTGGTGGAGGAAGAACAAAAAATTCTGAGCCATTGATAAGACAATTTTCACTTCCAAAGGTGAAGCCTAGTGAGCAAACTGCAGTCACCAACAGGACAGCCTTTCCTGAAGGCTTTTTCAGATTTCTGAAAAGAGATGAGTATGACATACTCAAGTCTGCAACTGCCTTCCCAGTGCTGTAAAACAAGCCATTTATTCTCTAACATCCTCTAACTTTAATTCCTTTAATAACCAAATTGCCAACAAAATTAAGTATGACAGGTCCATTTCCAATCCCTTTAATGATCCTCCTGTTTTGCCATCCACAGTTGCCTGCCTTTATCACTTTCTCTCTTGAGCCTTGGCTCTGACACCTACAAGCCTCAAAAGGCTTTATTTATGTTAATTATCAAGGAAGTTTCCTTCTAAGTGAATAGCTGGTTTATCTGACTCTTGATTTAATGGCAGAGTCAGCTTTATACACTGTGATTTACTGTAAAAAAATATGATCCAAGAGAAAACTGCTCTTCTGAAGTGTGTGAGCTGACAGCAGTGCCACTCTGAGCTGGGTTTTTCAGTGCTGGCTGATGTCACACACTTGAAGCAGGTACTGCAGCTTTGCAGCCACCCATTTACTTCTTCCATTTACTTTCTGGTTTCTCTGCAGTCCCAGCTCTCTTTGTGGCATTACTCATTTTTTATCTGCAGGGTTTAACTTAAGGATGCAGCTTGCCCCAGAGACACAACGCAAAATGCAGCTGATGTAGTTGTGTTTGGAACAAAGCAGAAAGAGAAAGGATCTTGACAAAGTCACTTTAAATTTTATTGAGGGACATATTACAGATTTAGACAAGCTTGCCCCTCTCATGGCCCTGCGTGTTTCCTGCATGCTATTTGCATGTACTTCAGAGTACATGCTAGAGGTAGAGGGAGGATCTGAGGAGTCAAAGGGAAGGCTCAGAAGTAGGTTAAAAGCTGAAGGCACATATTAAAGGTCTCCATAAAGACTCTACATGCACAAATCAAGACACTGTAATTAAGTCAGCATGCAGTTACTCATCCATTAGTCATTCACTGGCTTCTCCAAATATATCATGGCTGAAAGTCCCTCCATCCCCCTTGAACAGGAAACTATGCACTACTGATGGCCAAGGTTTTTCTGCTGCCTTCTACAACTCAGCCATACTAAACAACTCAGCCCTATTTTTTTGTCATGCAGTGAAGGCAGAGCTCCTTATTTGTTTGGACCCATTTTTAAGCCATGAGACCCATTTACTCTCTGTTGTATGTACAACCCTGACATTTCCTTCTCATCCCTCCATGTCCCCCACACAGCCAGCTGGCCCTGAACAGCCCACTGAGTCATCTGTGGAAACATCAATTAACACCAACACCTGGAAGGAAAGCTCCAGCAAATTAGTTAAGAACATTATGAAGGTCATTGCACATGACAACTTGTGTGCTCACCTCCCTCATCTTCCACCCCAGGACCAAAACTATCTTGATGAATTTTCAGCCCAAGATTAGGACATGGTAGCCAGGCTCTCTGGTAATGAACACTGGTCAGATGTCCAGCACATTCATTCAAGTCTGCTTTTCATGGTGCTGTTACAGACATTGCCATTGCTTCTGTTTCCCTTGCTCCACTTGTATTCCCACAGATATATCTGGGGATTTCTGTGGGGGAGATGTCATTGGTGCACAGGAACAGTGGAGGCCACAGTAAGTGATTACCAGAAAAGGGAGGCTGCAAGAATGCAGGCTGTCTTCAGGAAATTCCAGCACACATCTGCAGTGCCTGTTGGGAATGGGTAGAAAAGTTAAAATATCAGAAATATGGTCACCATTAACTTTTCTTGCTTGACTAACAGATAACATTGACTTAATTCATAACACCACCAAGCAACAGCAGAGATTGCAGCTTCTCCTGGTGGTACATCTCAGCACAAGCTGTGCTTTTCTGAGCCTCTCACAGAGAGGTCATTGCCAGTGGACAGAAAATGGGCATTAGTGATTCTGAACATTTTACCAGCCCCTCACAGAAGTGCTGCATAAGTCAAACAATGACCTGGTTAGCTGTGCTGTGCCCCTGCATGAGAACAGCACCAACAAACTGGAACATCAGTGCTTGGAATAACAGAATAACTTTTTAATGATTTATGATTCAAGCTAGGAAACTTGCTAGCCAGATGGATCTGCAACTGAGCAAACCAAGGCTGACCTGAGGCTACAGAACCTGTGTCAGCACACTGCAGAGGTTTTGTGGGAGATTGATTGTACTATTTTATTGCCACAAAATCATCTGGTAAATTCCTTATATTTTTTTTAATTATTATCACTCAATCCAGACATACTCTGTTCACTTTCTTATCTGGTGCTGATATATCAACTTTTGCAGTTCAAGACTTCTAATAACTTGCTGCAAAATATTAAGCTTTATTAGTTTTTTTTTTTTGCTTTTGAGAACAGCAGACAACATTTGCAAAACTATGGGAGATGGGTAGCTGACTAAAAATACCAATCATAGAATCACAGAGTCATAGAATACATTGGAAAAAAACTTTAGGAAGATTTAGTCCAACCATTACCCCAGTTCTGCCAATTCCACCACTAAACCATGTCCCTGAGAGCCACACCTACACCTTTAAATACCTCAAGGAATGGTGACTGGGCAGCTGCTTCCATTGGTTGACAATCCCTTCAAGGAAGGAGTTTTTTCTAATATCTAAACCTCTCCTGGCACAACTTGAGGCCAAGTCCTCTTGTCCTTGAATGTGTGGGCTAAAGGGCTCATATCCTTCCTTACCAGTGTGCTCCCTGATAAATATAATTCTTTTATTTCTTATGGCATCCTTGATGGATTTTATTTCAGCATTACTCTATTTACTCTTACTCTGCTTATAAATGGTACCATTTCGTGTCTAAGTAATGAAAATTTCAGAGGAGAAAGTATCAAATGGCAAATCCAATACATTTGTCTATCTGGGAAAAGAACCAGCTTTACTCACAAATCCTATTCTACTTTCCTGACTCTAAGTGAAGACCCTTTAAATTACTATTCCCAAGCATTGTGTATTGTAAGACCATGCTTTTAGATAAACTGAGATTCACTGGAAAACTTGCAATCATTTTTCTGGCAGATTCAGGGTGTGGAATCCCAGATACTCCTGTCTGGTAAACACTGGACCACAGAGGGTGTTCACATCTTCTTTGCTAGACTTAGGCTAAGCTGTTTGGTTTCTGGTGGATTGTAACACATCACAAAAATTTTAAGAATTCCAGCACTTTCTCTTACTTCAGATATCCAATTTTCATCACATAAACCTCTCCTACCATGAAGTCGTCACCAAGTAGAATTTTTTCCTACTTTCCATTCCCCAATGTCCATCCAGGCTGTCCTTATCAAGGTCAACTTTAATTAGTGACTGAAGATTGAGTATTTTCATTAATCATCTAGAAAAGCAAGCAAACATCATATTAATGCAGTGGATTGTTGATACTAGGATAGAAGAGGTCACACCCAAGGGAGAAGGAGAATTAATGCTAAAAAGAACAAAGAAATCATTTGTCTTCATGAAAAATATCCCTTTTTAACTCTTCTCCAGCCTTTTCTATCTACTTTATTTCTTAGGCCTATCTGTTTTATTTCTTAGGTCTATTTTCTAAATTAAAAAGTCTTTTTAGGCAGAGGTCATGCTTTACTTTTTTATCCTGAAACACAATATTTATAATCCTAAATTCTAATCTGGATCCATTATGACTTTTTTTGAGAACAATGAAGCCACTGGCATGGTACTTCATGTAAGCAACTAACACCTCCTGAAGGGAGGTTAAAATTCAAATTGGTCTCATTTTACCCCATCTTTTATGCAGATGCAAGGACAGATCAGGCCCATATGGAAAAATGGATTCAAACCAGAATGGCAAGACAAGTTGGAAGCAAAGTTTTTGGAGCCCATCTTTGTTTCCCTTATAAAGAACTTCTTCATAATATTTTAAACCAGATGTAACATTTTATCACACCTGTTCATAGCTTTTCACACAGACCTTACAGGGAAGAAGATACAAACTGAAGAACAAAGAAGAATTGAGTCTAACATATTTCACATATCACCTGCAAATACAACCAGTGTCCCCTTGGAATTAAAAACTGCATGGAAAATACTGCTGCTGCTACATTTATTCCTGCCTGTATTGCAATTTCAGCACCCAATTTTGGTCTGTGCAGACTATCATAACTATTTATCTTGTATCAGGGCAAAGAGAAACAAATAAATTACCTCTTTAGTCTTCAAAAGAGGGCATCTGTAGAGACCTTCTAGACAACAAAGCACAGAGGAGGATGGAAAGAGTGTTTTACACATGTAAATGAATGTGCAAGAACAGGTCAGGGTTTTTTTAAAGGTCTGCTTTGTACAGTTACTCTTCGATAATGTTTTCCAGGTCTCAGTTGTGAGTCAATGGGTAAACACAAAGGTATCATATCAGGGTACAAGTGAGACAAAGGGGAAACATTACCAGATAACTAATTGCTTGGTGGGTAGGAAATTCACTGTAAATGTGTATGAAGCTGCAATTTATTGCCATAGCCAAGCTGATATTCCGAAGATGCATCTTTTTCATACATTCCTTTGAGAGAAATTTATAAAAGACTGGTTTTCAAAAGACAAGAGAAAAGAAAGCCATGTGATCCTTGACACGTTGTGACTCATGGTTTTTATTTTGCAGCCAGGCCTTTATTTTCTTTCTACCCTTCCCACATCACAGCACATGCATTTCAAAGAGGTCTCAGGGACAAGAGAGGAACAGATATGGACACAACTACTAAATTTCAGCTTTATATCAAGATTGGAGATAAGCAGGTTTGCCATTCATCCATTCAAAAGGCTCCTTTTCATGTTAGAAGTAGACTGTGTATTACACTGCTAAGTATTTCACAGGTCCATCAAACAACCACAACAACCTTATGACTGATGCTGTCCCACTTTTTCTCCCTGTCCATCCCTGCTTGGTGTAGTTAGAATTGCTTTCTGGAAGGAGCATCCCTAAGCATTTCAGAGGAGACCCAGTATTTCCATGGCATCTCCAGAGATCTTCCCTTTAAAGCTTAGCTTAGACTTCCCAGCACCCCCTCCTGGGAATATATCCATGTATCTTACTTCAGTAAAAGCTCTTGTGTAACTTGGTAGTTTGAAAGATCTTTTCATTGATCACAAGCACTCCTTGTTGATCCAATTTTCTGTTCAATACAATGACTGGGGTGTGCTCTATCAGACTCACTCTAGTGAGGTGTCTAAAGATTTGTTGGCCCCTGCAGCACTCCCAGCTGGAGGTAAGTTTGGTTTGCAATGAAGGACAATTAGCAAAGAGAGTTCCACCCAACTTTACCACAGATGATTGGGTAAAGAAAATAAAAATGCCACTGCAAAAGTGTTGCTTATTTGTGTTTTACTTTTTCATCGTTAAACTCATGGAGGGAATGTAGATCCTCATCCTATTTGCACAAAAATTGATTGGTAATTAATTAACAGCCCCCAGCAGAGTGGCTCATGGCCTGTCTCAGAGAGGAACTGGACAGATAGAATCTGTTCCATCACAAACTACATAGGCATAGACAGCAATACAGCTGAAGTCCCAGAGATGCAGCAACCCTGCGTTTTTTTTTCAGAGAAATACCCCAAAAATCTATTGAGAGGACTTTCCTTCAATGCACAGTTCCTAAACAAACACACTCCTTTTTCCACACCACTCTTCTCAACTGTGAGAAGTTTGGAATAAGCATTTCCAGTTCAGTTTTTTTTTTCCCCTGTTTGTGTTGGTTTTGTTTTATTCCCATATGTCTTTGAAATGTCTTGGAACCTATGCTTATTTAATATATACTTTTGGCTGATGCCAGAAATGACATATCAGAACATTCTGGAGAAAGTCCATGACCATGTGGGATCCTAATAGCGACCTGAATATGAGAAGGCCAAGACTCACATGTGGCTCCAGAGGCATAAAGGAGCTTTGTAATGCCCCTCCTGCCTTTTGGAATACCTTTAGTAAGGTATAATACATTTAGCATTTGTAGCTAAAGGAGGCCTAAACATGATGTTTCAGTATTATTTTGAGCCAGATCCACAGAACCATCCTGCCTGCAGTGGGTCAGCTTTTGCTGCAGTGAAAACCAGAAAGGAATGTGTATCACAAGCTCACATGGGACAAGATGAACATCTAATATCAAGCTTGAAATAATTATCTCAGGCTTCACATGCTTTATGGGGAATTTCAATCAATACTTTTATGGCCTTTTACTTTTACTTTTATTAGATACTTTTACTCATAGAAAGTTGGAAAACCCCTGTGCTTGAAGATGGTAGTTTTCCGAATTATTTGGTTTTGAGAATTTTCAGATGCAATCAGGTCCTTAAAGCAAGAGCCAGTACTGTCTGAACTTTTAGTTTGATACTGTTGTTATTGCAGTTTCAAATTATAAACTCAGTGTAAATTAAAATAACATCCTCTATTTGCTAACTGGCACAGGATAAAAGCCAAACACTTTCCAGCATGAGTCTTCAGAGATTCTCTTTTTTTCCTGGATGTTAAAAATCTTTATTCCTATTTAATTTATTTTTTATTTTCACTGGCAAGATTAAATACAAGTTTTGATGAGCAACTGGGCTGTACAGAGACCAAACACTTTTTGCTTTCCTGACATAAACTAAGTTTGTGGCTCATTTCATGTTTGCTCTGTTTAGAAAGCACAACCTGGCAACTGAGGCACAGCCTTGGTGGCAACCAGATCTCCAGAACAGGCACCTGCACTTACCATAGTCCAGATAGCAAAAAAGGGGTGTCAGTATCTCCTGTTCTATCATCCACACCTGTTTCAAACCCTAATGAAGGACTGATTTACACTAAAGTAGGAGAATATTACACTCACTTACTGCTCTTATTGTCTTGTATTTCTTGTCCTTTGGAAATCCTTGGTGTTCTGTTGACAGAAGAAAACTGCTTAGAATCAAGATATGCCAAAATTATAGAGAAGAGAATTCCACATACCCAAATTACCTTTTTATTTTTGATTAGACCATGAATTGTGATAAATCTTAAACAGAATTCC
Source organism: Fringilla coelebs (assembly GCF_963513975.1). NCBI lineage: Eukaryota > Metazoa > Chordata > Aves > Passeriformes > Fringillidae > Fringilla > Fringilla coelebs. The sequence goes on along the minus strand of NC_140028.1, from coordinate 5,548,419 downwards.
TATTTGGAATTATAAAAAAAATTATAATAAAAATTATAAAACCAAAATGGTTTGGGTCAAAAGGGACCTTGAAAGTCATCTCATTCCAACCCACTGCCATGGGCAGGGACATCTTCCACTGTCCCAGCTTGCTCCAAGCCCCATCCAACCTGGCCTGGAGCACTTCCAGGGATGGAGCAACCACAGCTTCCCTGGGCAACCTGTGCCAGGGCCTCCCCATCCTCATGGGAAGAATTTCATCTGAATATCCCATCTAAACCTACTCTCAGTTTAAATCCATTCCCCTTTGCCCTATCACTCCATGCCCTTGCCAAAAGTCCCTCTCCACCCTTCAGGGGGGTCTCACCAGGGCAGAGCAGGGGGCAGAATCCCCTCCCTCACCTGCTGCCCACAGTGCTTTGGATGCAGCCCAGGACATGGCTGGATTTACGGCTGCAATAGCATGGCTTACTTTGCTGACTATGACCCCAGCCTTGAAAGTGATATATTTGGAGCATTTAAAAGAACTTGCTGGGTTCTTTACCTCTCTCATAACCACTTCCTTTGAGACCTTTAAGCAACAGGACATAGGACTTCTGGCTTTAGTATTCCCATTTTTTGGCATCCCAATGGTTTCTTCTACACTTTCTTCACTCAAGAGGGGAAAAGTTCTTGTGTGCAGAAATCACTTAAATGTAGTTCCCAGTATTTAGGAAAATAGGCAAATTATAAAAGCATAACTGTCCTTTCCAGGCTGAAAAAATGAGAATGAAGAAGTTTGAGTGAAGAAGTTTGTGAACACCTGGTAAAATTCATAGTTGTGGCTGCTTTGGGAGTCACCGTTCTTTCATTACAATATTGGAATAAATGTTGTACCTAATATTTCAAATATTCCTCTTCTCCAGCTGAGTACTAATCTTTCTCACCTGTAATAATGGGTAGGAATTGAACATGTTCATGGATAATGAGATCTTTGATCATGCAGACAAATGTTATAAACTAAAGTCTGCAGTTGGACAACCAAGCTAGGTGAGATCCACAATTTAAGTACAGAAAGATTGGAATAATACTTGCAGGGGATTCTAAAGCACTTACAACAAAATCATAGTGATCTGGAAACTACTATCTTCTTCTAAGAGAGATAAATTCAGGGAGGTCCATAGGTGTGTACTCCACCACAGGTCAGGCCACCTGAATATTATGGTTCCTTTGGATGTTTTTATCCTGGAGTCTGTGAGCCTGCAGTTGATCTTGTTCCTCACAATAAGGTATAAATGCATAAGTTTACCTCCTCTGTGCACTACAGTACATTATTAAATCAGAAATGCTAGTTATGCTGCATGCAGCTGTGGTACTGGAAAGGGAGAAAACTCAGCCTGTGAGATTAGAAGCATGGTAAAAGAAAGAGGAGATATTCTCCACTACCAGGAAAATCAATAACTGGAATTTACTCTGAATCCTTCATTGGTTACTACATAACCTAAATGACTTTTTAAGAACACAAATGTGAATGGGGAAAAATTAAGTTAGGACTCCTCTGGAAAGAGTCATGTTGTTCTGTTCCCCTGCCTTGGTAAATGGATCTGATTCCATTTTGCACTTGTATATTTGAAGTCCCTTTCTATCCTGAAGGATGAAGCCAATCTGAATTACTACTTAACAGAATTGCTACGAGAGTGGCATGAATTTTTCTTCCACTGAGTATGAGAGACTGAGAAAATGAGCTGCCACTTGTAGGAAGGATGTTACTTTATCTGAAATATAAGTGATCATAATTGGTTAGACTATGATGTTATTGCTTCTTTATAACAATCCTCTGAAGTGCTAAAATTCCTTTTTTCATCCAGTCTGATGAATCTGTTGGAAGAGGAACTCTTAGGACACAGACTCATACAATTAATAACTCTGATGTACCATGTTTGGAGGAACTTCTCATCTGTGCTCTTCTCCAGGCATTTCTAGGCAGTTCTTACCAACATGGCCCCATAAAGGACACAAAAATTTGAGTTGAAGGAAGTGTCACCTTTACCCCAGGTACTCAATCTCTCCAAAAAAAAAAAAATTCTATTATAACAGTGCCAAGGAGGTTTCCACAATCAGACTGAAATCCCTTCAGGAAGAAGAAATGCACCTTTTCCCTAATAATTGCTTTGAAACCACCATGAATGGAACATCTCTAAACAATTTGCACTGCTCTCCTTTCCAACAGTGAAAACAAGATGAGCACCAAGCAACATCTAGACACATTGTGCACTGACAATTTTAAGGTCATGTAGAGATTGTGACTCATTAGAAGCTCACCTATTAGTCCTCTTTAACTCTGTTTTTCAGCAAGTGCAAAGTCATTTACAGTGAGGAAAAAAAAATCTCATTAGTGACAACCAAAGCAGGACAAGTGACCCATTCTTGGCCTTTTGTCCTTGTAAGCATAGGTGCCCCAAACAGCTTCCAACTGTTTTCAAAATATTTGTGAACAAGTAACTGTTCCAGAGTCTATTTTTGAAATCTTTGTCTCCATGAAAAAATTAGCTACATCCTGATTTCAGTGCCTTTGTCGCTGAGGCTAATGGTGTGTTATGAAATGAAGGTTATTGTCAGTTTTGGGGAATTTCCAGATGACAATCTCTCCAGTCAGTAAGGGGTATCAACAAGTTCCTTTCCAAACAGCATATTTTATGCTCTTTGGTTTCTGAATAGTTATAAAAGGCAGGAAGGAATTTTGTAGAATAAGAAAGATATCTCTATAAAATATTACTGGGTAGCTGATGTGCAAATTATTAATATAAAAATTACAGTAATAGGCTTGTAAATCCTTTCAACTAGGATATGAATTATTGTCAGAGAGTAGGACAGCATTACAGAAAACTTCCCATCATCAAAAAGAAGCTATTATAGGTAAAACAATATAGAATATTGTTTGGAATTACATTAAATTATACTGAAATCTTTAGATCACTTTCCTTTTACATTAAATTTATTTCTTACACGTTCCAAGATGTAATTTTGAAAGTACAGCTTTTTTGAAAAGAAGGTATTGCAAATTGAACAGGACTAAAATTTAAAAGGCACAATATGCACAGATATTTCATTTTAACTGGTGGCAGCTGTTTCACAAAGTGAAAGGCTGATCAAGCCTGTAATGAAAATAAAACAGTCATGAAATGCACCTCAGTGCCATGGCAGGGAGGGGGACAAAGCAAGAGACTCTGAGTAGGATGAGCCTCAAGTGGTCCCTGCTGTAAACATAGATTTAACTAAGCTGTATGAAATGGGGAGCTACTCACTCCTCTCACCAAAGCAATTAAGTGAACCAAAAGTGTGCTTGAGTTTACAGAATTTGTCAGGGTCCCCATTGTGCCGGCCTGCCTCCAATCAGTCTATTTTTTTTAGGACATTAACCCACAGTTTCTGCCTTATTCAAACCTGACTTGTTTCAGGGATCAGGAAGGACCTGGCGTGAGCAAACCTTGGGAAACCTGTTCCTTCCACCATGAGGCAGTGCCTGAAGGGCTCTATTTAACCTTCCTTTTTCAATTTCCTCTGACTCCAATGTGCAAAACAAAGTTAGCAAAGCACCGGGTCAGAACCCAGTGTGAAGCTTTCCTACACAACATACAGTACAAATTAAACCTAAAAGTTTAGATAGGGACCAGAACTGAAGGCACTTGTAGCTTTTGTGTGGACCTGGACTCTGTTTTGTTCAAGCCCTGATTGAAACATTCAAAGTTCATTAAATGTCTTTGAACTGATATTTGTCAAACACTCCAGTTCCCTGAATTTTCCATGTGTCATTGCTTAAAAATTTAAATTTCTTTTTCAACTGGTTGCCACAGAGAAAGATAAATGATTAGCCCTGGAGAAGGATCCCATGGTACACTGCATGCTGGGACTTTCACAGCAAGTTTCTGCTCCAGGGATCATGGCAGACACAGTGAGCTGTAGTTATTGATGGCACGTCTCTGCCTCCCCTTATGTGTTCCCTCTACAGAGTTATCGACAGAAATTTGGCATTCTCTATCCCCCAACCTCCTTGTTCTGTACCAACAGAAAGGGCTTTCCACCCCCACAAAGATGATTGTCATGCTTGGCACCTGCTCCACACTGCCATGAACCAACCAGATTTACTCATTCTGAAATCTAATTAAATCTCTTACTGCCTTATTGGATGAATCATTTTTTAGTGACTTGTCCTAAGTTTCTTTCAGAGCCTTCTAATCCAGAGAGAAAAATAAACCAACAAACAAAAAAGCATAGAAACCAAAGTACTGGCACTGAAGTTTTGAGCTCAATTTGAGCAAGTGTCTTGTAGTCTGACCTTAGGAACATGGTAAGAACTCTGCCATTCCCTCATTCCCTCAGCCTCGTTCCATGATCCAACAGTGAAGGTGATCCCAAATGCCTTTTCCATGACATTGAAGGTATGACTTAAAATCTGTCAAACTCATACAAATGTTCAATTTCACTTTTCAAGTGTTGGGATTGGGCCCAAAGGCATTGTGGAGCAACTAGATGAAGACCAACCAAGAAAAATATCCCGAAGACAGTAACACAGTTCCAGTATAATTCCCACTGAAGTCTCAAATCTGTTGGTGTTTTATTTTGTTGGTCTTTTGGTTTTGATTTTTTTTAGATTTATTGAGGTTTTTTTGTCTCCTGAGTCAGAAGGCACCCACAAGCCTCATTGACTCCGTGCCCTGCACAGCCCCATTCCCAAGAACCCCACCATGTGCCTGAGAGCACCGTCCAAACACTCCTTGAGCTCTGTCAGGGTTGGTGCAGTGACCAGTCCTGGGGAGCCTGTTCCAGTGCCCATGCACTGCTGAAAGATCTCTTGCTAATAACCAACCTAAACTTTCCCTGATGCTGTTTCTTGGCATTCCTTCAAGTCACGTCGCTGGTCACCCGAGAGGCGATGTCAGTGCTGCCCCTCTGCTTCCCTCCTGGGCAGGCTGTACCCCTCAGACTGCTCCTTTCCAGGCTGAACAGACCAAGGGACATCAAGGGCTCCTCATTTGGCTTCTTTACCCTTCACCACAGTGCTGCCATGAGGAAAACATTGAATCAGACACCTGGGAACAGCCCACCTTGGAAGAGGCCACCTTTCCTTGTAATTGTCACATAGATGGGTTTTTGGAAATTGCCAACCATTTTGACTATTAGTTTCAACCATGTGCACAAAAAAACTATAGGCAGACTAATTCCATATCATCCAGAATTACTATGGAGTTTGCATTGTTTACTTATACTTTGTATTTTTTAATCCTGGGGTTTTTTTCACATCTTTTAAGTATAGAATGATGCATTTTCCTCAAAATTTACAATCATATTGAGCTTCTTTTTTTTTTGAGGCTTATTGTTGATTTTGTTTTGGTTTGATTTATTTTTTATTTCATTGCACCTCTCCATATCATATCATATCATCAAGACCTTCCCTGTAACTGGGCATTTCCATATCAATAATTTCTTTTTAGAATCAGTTTTTTCACTCAGAGCCTTTCCTCCTCACCACCACTATTCCCTCTGGAACATGGTAGCTCTTTCACAGCAGCAACCTGGGCTCCCTGTGGTGGTGCATCCCCTGCTTCTCCTTTCCAGGCCACACTGTGGTCTAAGAAATGCTTCTTAGACCTCAGCCTCGAAGAACAGCGCCTGGGCTCAGCTCTTCCCAAGCGTATCAGAAACACCCAGGAACTGCTGCTGTCTAACCAGCATTGTTTTCCTTAGGAACAGCCTTGGAAAATATTTTTCTTGCCTGAACAGCACAACATTTCTGTTCTCAGCCTTTCAAAGAAAGTGCCAACCCAAACTGTGGCCAGGAATGGTGTGATTAAAGCCCAGTCTCTTGCAACCCTATAAAGGGTGGTCAAAAATGAGACCCTTTGAGCTCTCCTGGGCTGTAACCAGCAACCTCCCTTGGAGTGAGGTCTCTCAGAGCCAGTGAACTCTCAAGTTTGCTATGTTTGGAGGACCTCCATAAAAAGGTGAGCCCTGGACTGATACCTCACTCCCCAAGGCCAGGCCCTTTGCCTGTGAGGAGATGTAAAATATCTGAAATATTTCACTGACCTTCAAGGGGAATTTTCCACAGGTACATTGCTTTCACTGGCTCTTCATGTCTGTGTGCATAAACTTGTGCATATATTATAGCAAATTCTGCTTTCTTAGATGTTGAAGTGCCTTGAATATTGAAGTAAGCTAGGCCTGTAAGAAAGCTTGTGACTTATGACTTAACCTTGCTTAAATACTGCTAGGTGTTGCTCTTCTGCTGAGTTGTTAAGTTCAACATAAGTTATAAGTGCTGCTAAGTGTTGTTCTCTTGTTAAGTACTAATTTTGACTTCGAAGTCATAAGTATTATTCATTTGTTATATTGTTAAATTATAAATTAGTATAAGTTAAGTGCTGTTTCTTTGTTGAATTGTTTAAGTTTAGTTAAAGTACTGTTAAGTTTGGGTGCTGTTAAGCCTTTAGGATTTCATTTGCTTTTGCTGCTGTTTGTTTTTCCATATTGTGCCTTAACTGTCCTGTAATTTGTTGAGTGAATCTTGTCAATGAACTTTGTTGTGCTTTCACTTAATATTAAATCTGGTTTTTTCTCATACCCTTGCCAATGATTTTTTAAGCGATTTCAAACACTCAGTTGTAACACTTCAATTCCATAAAGACCTCCATGGGTCTCCTGTGACCTCTCACCTCAAATCTTAACTACAAATACTTACCAGCACTGCTCTAAATTTCCCTATTTTTTTCTTTTTCAATAACAGATGTCTTCCCTTAAAGCAGTAAAGCATTATAGAGTATCATTTGCATAAAAGCGAAAAGTTTCTTTAAAGTTATGCCCAATTTTTGCTTTTTTGAGGATGGGGGTGTTTTATGCCCAGAAGCTCATGGTTTGAGGATGGATGTAGTTTAAAAGAGGTAAAGAGAGCCAGGCATACAGCCAATTTTAGCCTACTTTTGAGAGCAAACACCAGTACTTAATGCCAAGTTTTTGGACTAAATATGAACAGGATCAGACTTTTTAACCGAGCAAATTTCAATGAGGTACATTCCCACCAAATAATAAAATACTTGCTGCACCTAATAGCTAAGTTAGTAATGATCTACTTTAGCAAGTTCTGAAGATTTTGCCTGAGCAGAGGATATTTGAATCATTTGATAGTAAGTAATAAAACAAAAAGGAGTTTTTAAGGTGTGGGTGGAAGTTGGGCCATTTGTATAGAGGGCCTGTGTTGGGTGGGGCTCATGGGCAACAGTGGGAGTTCTGATCAACAACCTGACAAAACCAGAAGAATTGGCAGAGGGAGAGTGGTCATGGGGGTGAGAGAGTCAGAGTCCAGCAATGGGGGACTTGTAGGGAGGCAAAAAGTTCTGCAGAGCTTTAAAGAGAATGACAAGGAGGTTTAAAATGCTGGACTGCCGATTCTGGAGCTGACAGCCATCCTCTGTTGAGCAGGGTTGTGTTGTACTTTCTCTTCATTTTCAGCAACAATTGTCACAGTTCATCCCTGCCACTGCAGTGCTATAAAAAGTTAAATATTGTTATTTAAACACAGAGGGAGGGAGGGAAGTCAGACAGGTTTAGAAATCCACTGTTATAAAACCAGAAGAAACAGTGCTGGAGAGAGAGCCTAAAGGGGAGATTGTTCCCTACTGTACAAAAGGCTCCACCTGTGTCATCCCATCCCACCTGAATTCTTTCTCCTCAGCTGAAACAGAGCCATTATAGGGCTATATATAACCCCAGTGCCTGCATGAAAGGTTCATTTTGGTAGTGCTGCACCATCATCCTCAGAGCTGTTTAACAGCACAGGATATCAGTCAAATGTAACACAGGAAAGGAGACGATTTGAGGATAATGCATGAAATACAAAGTACAATTGCAAAGCTGTTGGGACTTAATTATGGGATGCAAGCAACCACTGCCTCTGTACCACAGCCACCTGGGAACACAGTGAAATTAATTATTTTTCCATGTGCACATCATATTGATGACTCTTTTCTATTGACACTCTTGATACTGGCAGCAAATTAGATTTTTCCCATTCCACTACATGTTAACTGGAAGGTAATTTCAAATCTGTGCATATTCACAGACTAAACTACAATCTGGCAGCTTTGAACAAAAGGAAGGAGAGGAGAAAAAAGCTTTTTTTTAGATGCTACTGGCTTCCTTGTGCAACAGACTGTTAAATCCTATTAGTAAAGTTTTCCCAGGAGTAGCTACAACTATTGAGGGATGTGGCACTCTTGATTGCCGCAATCCTTAAATATCCTAATATTTTGTTTGAGGACAATATTTTAACATTTTTTGGATAAAATCAGTTGGAAGACAAACTGTACCACCCTTGGGGCCTCTGAAGCACCGAGTCAGACCAAACCCTTGGAAGTTTTTGTGGTCACAGAGCTTGATCTGACATCAGAGATGTCAATGGACAATGTCACCTGACGAGCTTTCAACAAAGCTTCTCCACATTTCAGTTCTCTTGTTATTTAACCTACTTGGAGATGAAAAGTCCTTGACAGAGGAGCAAAGAAAATCTCTCCTCACTGGTGACTGCTTTTGTAGAATTGGTATATGCCTGTGTTTTGGAAGTCCTTTTAGTTGTAAAAAATTAATCACACAGGGAAACTCTTTATTCAGCTCTTAACTTGTTTCAACAATGACCAGAACTCTTCTGCTTTAATACAAAAAAATTCAACATTTTTTTTAAAGAGTGGTTTGGCTTTAGCCAAAAGGGAAAAAAATAATCATTTCATCTCCAGGGGAAAAAAAAAAAAAAAAAGAGAGAGAAAAAAAGTGACCCATTAAAAAAAAAATTATACTGACCAATTCAGTTCTTCTTAGCACCAGAAAAGATATAGCTCTAAACCAGGTTTTCATATGTGTTCAAGCTGAAGTCAACTCTCTGTTTATGAACTCCATTTCTCTAAGAAAGGAGACGTTCATAAGGATTAAATAAGAGATTGTACATATAAAAATCACTGTAGGCACAAAAACCCACTTCAGCAGCATAGTGACATTAACAACTACTCATTGAACTGGGGATATTGAAGCAGGTCTTAATTCTCCTGAACGTAAAAGTCTTCCTTGTATAAAAATGAACAAAAATAAAGGCAACAAGAAATTGAGCATTATTATTTTCCAATAGCTATTCATTCAAAAAAGCATAACATCTAATGGCATTGTGTTGGAAGGGCTGAACTAAATTGCTTGAAAATATGAAGTGCTGATTAGCAACTCAAGGGGTTTTTGGTGGTCTATAATTTTGTATTAGTTTAGCTCAACCTTGCTAAATTTAGAGAGCTGCCAAAATTCAGTTTGGCAGTGATATTACTGTGTTTGACAAGTTCTTCCTTCACCTTAGGCCTTTAACTAAGTAACTGTAACTCGCTGATTATTTCTACCAATGTGGCAAGCTTAAAGATTAAGTATTTTCCAGTAATGGATATGAAGGGGAAAAAATCAAATACCGATTAGCTGCAAATATAAAATAAAGATTAGTCAGGCAAGGGCATAAGGAAGGAGACAGAGCTACTGTTCTGATGTATTAGAAGAAACCTATATAATTTACCTAAACTGTATTTTGTAGAAATACAGAATGGTTTGGATTGGAAGGGATCTTTAAAGATCATCTCATTCCAACCACCCTGGTGTGGGCAGGGACTTTTTTCATTAGGTCAAGATGCTCAGAGCCCCATTCAATCTGGCCTTGACCACCTGCAGAGACGGGACACCCACAGCTTCTCTGGGCAGCCTGTGCCAGGGTCTCATCCACCTGATGGTTGCAAAGTCTATCAAATATCACCTCTGTCAATGTGTTTAAAACACCATAGAACCCCGTGGTATAATCTGAGTTAGGAGTGACCCACAATAATCATCAAGTCCAACTTCTGGCACTGCACAGGGCACCCCAGGAATCCCAACATGTGCTGAGAGCACTGACCAAATGCTCTTCTGCCAGGCTTGGGGCTCTGATTATTCCCTGGGGAGCCTGCTCAGGGCCCAGCCACCCTCTGGGTGAAGAACCTTTCTCCAATATCCAACCTAAACCTCTCCTGACACAACTGCAGGCCAGTGAGTGTCTGCCCCCCTGCAAAGTTAAACTTAGCTTCTGCAGTGTATTGTTATAATCAAAATAACCTCTTGCAGACATCGTTTTCCTATGCATGCTTTCATAAGTGCGTTTTTCAGTCCATGTTTTCAACTTTCCAACATTTTTTCAGACACTTCTCAGTATTTTATAGACACCATTGGTGTGTCTGAACCTTGCTGCACATTCTGAGCTTTCTTCACAAAGTACTTTACTGTTAGCTCTAACTAGTAAATTTTGTTTAGTCTTCCAGAAGATCCATCTATCTGGATACCTATACCCAAAATACACCAGCACCTCTGAAGGAAGGCATGTTCAGGAAAGACCCATCAGAAGGCAAATGAATATGTAATATCTCCATTATATATTATTTTTTATAAATGATAGAAAGTGCTCAAGGGGCAAGGTTTGAACTTGAGCAGAATCCCAAGCACAAAATGAGTTTTTAAGGTAATGTTTTCCTCCATAAACAAAAAAGATCAAGATCTCAATCAATGAAAGCAATTTGGAATACTACAGCTTTGCTGAGGGTTTTTATCAAAGCTGGGAGAACTGAGCAAGTGTGCTGAAACAGAGTGAATCTCTTCAAGGTGAATGAATATATGCACAGTCATAGAAGGACACCTTCATTTCCTACATTGCTACTGTGTAAATTATGAATTCCATCAGTACATATATCCTCAAATTTTACTGTAATAGCTCTCTGGGTTTGAGGGTTTGTAAGAACAAAGCTAGCCAGAGAAAGTTTTCCAAAGAGATCTGCAAAAATTGAAATGGGGATGAATCTTTCACCCCACATGGGATCAAGAGATGTCAGAGGTGTTCTCCTCACCTGGGAGTGTAGGCTGGGTCCCAATGAGACACTATTACCCAGGGCATGGGACAACTGAATCCCTCTGAATGTTGTGACAGTCCCTTTGTTTAAACAGGTATCGTTCAAATTTGTCTTTGTAAAGTCTTCACCATAGCCTGGAGATGTTGCTCATTTTTTTGTGTATGCCCCAGTTAAGTTTTGATACTAGAAGACAGTGATTGTGAGAAAGAAAAATATTTTACCCTGACAGCCCTCTGCCTTATTACAACCCTCAGGAATTTCTGATCATTGCAACAGATCATATTCTGGTAATTTTTTAACACTGATAAATGCTGATCAAAGACCTGTTTCAGACAGTGAATGTCTAGTAAATGAAGGCAGATTTGAAACATTCTCTAGAGCTCACAGGTTAGGACTTTTTATTTTAGAAATACTATATTCTTCATTGCAGCCCTTCAATAACACACACACACAAATAAATCAGAGAAATCAATCCCTAATGTGCTGGAATTATGCCAGTAATTAATCTGTTTAACTACTGGGACTGAAAGAACAGTTGGGAAAATACATCCCTTTTCATCTGAGATAGCAGTGCTGTATCTTAAGTTCACAAGGCTCTAACAGCTCTCTAAATATTGTTTTGTAATTTAGTCATGACAGCTGTAATTCTAGTCTCCATACCTGACCTCTTCCATAACATGGGATGATTCATTGGGCTTAAGTCCTTTTGATACTTTTATCTGAAAAAAAGGAAAAAGCAAAGGGAGACAAGAGAAGAAGAGGCAACTGTGACTCTTTAACCTGGAGAAGAGAAGGCTTCCTATTCATGTGTATAAATACCTGAAGGAAGGGTGCTAAAAACAATTTAGCCAAGCCCAGTGTCAGGGCCTCAGGAACAATGAGCACAAATTGAAACAGAGGAAGTTCTCTGTGAACATTAGAATACATGGTTCTTACTGTGAGGGTGACTGAGCACTGGCACGAGATGTCCAGGCAGGCTGTGGAGCCTCCAGCCTTGGAGATATTCAAAAGTTGATTGGACATTTGCCACTCTGGGCAACTTCATCTTGGGGGACCAGTTTGAGCTGTGGAGTTGAACCACAGGATAGTCAAAGGCCTCTTCAACATCAATGATTCTGTGAGAAAAGAGAGAATGGAGAAAAAAAAGAGAGGGGGAGGGAGGGAAAGAGGGAAGGAGAAGGAGAAGGAGAAGGAGAAGGAGAAGGAGAAGGAGAAGGAGAAGGAGAAGGAGAAGGAGAAGGAGAAGGAGAAGGAGAAGGAGAAGGAGAAGGAGAAGGAGAAGGAGAAGGAGAAGGAGAAGGAGAAGGAGAAGGAGAAGGAGAAGGAGAAGGAGAAGGAGAAGGAGAAGGAGAAGGAGAAGGAGAAGGAGAAGGAGAAGGAGAAGGAGAAGGAGAAGGAGAAGGAGAAGGAGAAGGTGGGCTGGTTTGTTGGGACACAATCCAGGACAAATGCTCAGTTGGTCTAAATCAATCAGAGGAACTTGTCTAATAGTACCTATTTATTTTCTCTTCAGCAAACACATTCCCTGTCACATCATGTGAGAGCTCCTACGCATTTCCACATTTCTCCTATTCTGATCAAGGATTTATCTCTCTTTGCTTATACAAGGCACTGACTGTCTTCAAGATACTAAGCAACCAAAGAGAAAACAAATGATTAAATGGATCTGCTGAAGTAAAAAAAGGAATATTACATTTAGGAGCATCTGACCCTCCATCTCCTAGCAGTTAGAACATTTAAACTATTAAAGCTCTTAAAAACTCAGGCTAGTGCCTGATCTCAGGCAGAGCAGGCAGAGCAGATCTCTGTTCCCCATGTTCTCTCAGAAATTAAAGTGTATATCCTGCAAACTAGACATTCCTCACCTACCATTTAAAACCCTATTACATTATTCTGATTTATACTTGATCAATAAAATGAATAGTACATGAACAATGAAAAAACATATAAATGTCTATTAATTTCCTATTAACCCATAGCTGTAAGAAGGTACATCAAACTGCAGCTATTCCTAATGAACAAAGCATGAGGAATACAAGAGAAATATAGCAGAACACCTGATCATTAAACCATGATGATTACAAACTATTAATGCCATAATGACCCATCTTCCTTGGCATTAAAGAGTGATATGTTAATTTATCTATCCAAAGGTATTATACCTAAAAGCTGTGAATGGTCAAGTGTTTCATATACATAGAAGCATTATTGGTTTGGGTGGATTTTTGGAATGTGAGCTATGCAGTTAAAAATTTTTCAATCTGTTTGTTCATATTCATCAGCTCCAACCTTCTTAATAGAGATGTTTGGCCAAGTATTCTTCTATTTATTTTCAAAAGTATTTTAGAAAACAGAAAAAATTCCAATGAACTAGAGTAAAATTCTTATGACCCAATATTTTAAAAGAAAAATGTGAGCAACAGTAATTGCAGCACTAAATTTTTGTCTAACATCTAGCCTGGGGGAGAAAAATATAGCCTGAGCAATATGTGAGTTGATTAATCAGGAATTTAAATGGCAATATGTAAATCAGAGTTCCATCATAGAATCATAGTATAATCTGAGTTGGAAGGGACCCACAAGGGTCATCAAGTCCAGTCCCTGGCTCTGCCCAGGACAGCCCCAAGAGTCACACCATGTGCCTGAGAGGGTTGTCCAAACTCTTCTTGAACTCTGCCAGGTTGGTGCTGTGACCACTGCCCTGGGGAGCCTGTTCAGTGCCCAGCCACCCTCTGGGGGAAAAACCTTTTTCTAAGAGTGATAATAGATCTTTTCAAATAATATAGTGTATTTTTTTCGTAAGACAGCAGGCTTGGAGGAAAGACAATAATGTCAAAACAGTAGAAATCACTATGATATTTGACTTTACACCAGAAACAACTTGTATGAGAACCAGGAGGATATGAAACGAATATGTAGATGTTGAACTTTTTACAACCCGTTGACTGATAGTTTTTGACATGAAATTGCAAACAGAGTGTATATTTAGTTGGGTTTCTAAGCAGAAAATACTGAGAAGAGAGGTTACTGAGGCACACAAAAAGTGTGCTTTTATCAACTGTCAAGCTACTTATGAAAGAATAAAGAATAATGTATTGGCCCCTTTCCTCTTGGAAATTAGTGGCTTTGGAAAAAATCATGACTTTTGAGTGTAACATATTCAGAAATGATAATAGGACTGTTGGATACACAAATTTGAGGATTTCTGACTGCATGAACAAAAAATACACAGGCTCTGGATTTGATAAAGTATCCCAGCTCCTTCTAGGATTGCTTCTTCTAGCTCAGGTCTCTACTCATCTGTTTCAGGGTGGTTATAAAAATTTTGGAAAGGTCACATGGGTAACCTACACTGCCCACCAGTTATCGCATACAGATCTGAAAAGTGATTTAAAGATTTCTCTGTCTTTCAGGTAATCACACAGAAAGATCCAACCTAGACTAAAAAGCTCTGACAAGAAAAAAGTAATGAACTGTCAACAGGCAAGGTACTTAACCATCACAACAACTTATCAACAGCTATGATGGATTTTCTATCCCTGGAAAATTTTAAATAAATATTGAATGTTTTTCTGAAAGCTCCATCACAATTCAAGGAGAGTTAATGGTCTTGAAAAAGGAATCACTTAAAGCATGTCCTATGGCTTAGTTTATGCATTTTACACTGGATAATTATTGTAGTTTCTTTTGGCTTTAAAAGCTGCTACAGTAGGAAAGGAGCGAGATATTCCAGAGTTGTAACTAGGGTTTGAGAGCTAGAATTTAGCATTTTCCTATTTAGTTGAGTGGATGACTTGGGTGTCCATGATGAGACAGTGACTTGTGAATTCTGTCATGGTTACTGGTTCCAGTATGCTTAGATAGGGAGATCTATCTCTGTTCAAGCTTATTTTACATTAGAAACCTGATGCTGATTTTTTTTTTTTTGAAGGCTGGAAAGTCGAATCCTTAATTTCAGTGAGAATCTTGACTGTAACATGAAGTCATGGCCCTTCAGCTTCTCTTTGGAAGTTCTGAAAATGGTGGAGGGAAAGTTTAACCATCTGTTCAAGCTTTCTTTCTTGCAGATATTGACATTTGCTAAAGGCAGCTCTGCTTTTCCAGAACAGTTCCCTGCTGTCCAGTCATTACTGCTCCAAGCCAACTAAACCTTGTGAAACCTGCTTGTTGAACTCATCCTTTCCATATAACTTGGATCTCTTTCCCAAGTAGCCACTTCTGGTTTCCATAAATATCCTTTGAGACCATGAGGAAAAGGTAATTGTATATCCTCTGCTACAAATATCCAGCTGTTTATCCAAACTCATTTCACACAGCTTCTGTCTGCTTATCTTTACCATTGGAATGGTAAGGTCTTAGCTGTAAAGACAAATTAATCAATCAACCAATGCAGGATATCATATTGTGAGGACCCTCATTTAATTCATAGACTCCTAACATTGTATAAGTTGGAGGTAAAGTTAAAGATAATTTCATTCCAAGCCCTCTACCATGGGCAGGGACACCTTCCACTAGACCAGGGTGCTTTAAGCCCCATCCAGCCTGGCCTTGAACACTTCCAGGAATGGGGCATCCACAACTTCTCTGGGCAATCCCAGCCAGTGCCTCACCACTCTCACAGGGAAGAATTTCTTCCTTATATGCAATCTAAGTCTACCCACTTTCAGTTCAAAGCCATTCTCTCTGGTCCTCCCTTGCCAAAAGTCTCTCCAAAAATCTTATAGGCCCCCTTTAAGTAGTGGCAGGCTGCAAAAAACTCTCCCTGGAGCCTCATTTTCTCCAGACTAACCCCAGCTCTCTCAGCCTGTCTTTGCAGGAGTTCTCCAGCCCTCTGATAATCTCATGGCCTCCTCTGGACTCACTCCAGTAGGTCAATGTCATTCCTACACTGAGGATCCAGGTGGAATCTCACCAGGACAGAATATGGAGGGAAAATCAGTTCCCACAACCTGGTGGTCACCTTTGTTTTGCTGCAGCCCAGAATTAAGCTGGTTTTTTGGGCTGCAAGTGCACATTGTTGTTTTGTTGTATTGCCAAGAGTCAGTAACTTAACAAAGTTCATGGAACTCAAACTGTGAGAAATAATGCAGAGCACATTAACATATCTTTTTTCCCTTAAATATTCATTTAAATCAAATAAACCCACTCTGAAGCTTAATTTTGACTCTGTCAGAGATCTTTTATTATGTTATTATGATCACATGTAGCAGCATGAAATCAGTGATGTAAATCTACACATAACACATTAGTTAATGGTTTTCTAAATGTATTGAAAACTCAGTCTGCTTCCAGAGCTTTATAGTGCCTCAACTTTTAAATCTATATCAAAGCATCCTTCCCACAAGCAGTTCCATGATGACCAGTTTAATCAAACTTTGCTGTACATCTCATCTGCAGTGCTTAACATATTCTATAAAGCCAAGAATATGACAAACAGGAATTTTTAAATATCACCAGCCTAGGTGCTAAAAGAGCTTTACAGAGATTACTAAAACTACAAGGGTAATAAAGCCAAACCTTTCAACTCATGGGAAAATAATAATCCCTTTTATAACATTTCTGATATTTAGGGTTATTGGGGCTGGAATTACTTTGTCTTAGTTATTGATTTCCAAGCCTTTGTGATTACTGCTCTTTAAACATTGCAGAGTCATACTGTGCTTTGCTGCAGACTCTAAACCAACAAGCAGCTGAAAGGCCACTGGAGTCCTGAAACCACAACATTCCATGTGAGGTCTTTTTTCCATCTTCAGCTGACACATGAAACTTGTGTTTAGGCCCCTTTTCTTTATCAAAAGAAAAATTACATCCCACCTCCCTCTCTCCCTCCCTCCAGCTTGATATTCAGTGGTTAACAGCAGTCTTTGTAGACAATTATTTCCTCCTTTACATTAATCAGTAGGAGCAGAGTGACTCACTCCACCAACAAACATGAAAGTCCTGCTCGGTCGTCTGCCCTTTCCTCCACTGGAGCAGAAGGTATAAGCCCATGCTCAACTGGCCCAGTTCTTGATGCTCAAATCTCTCTATCTCCCCTTTTTTCAGACTAACAGGCAAGTTATCATGGAATTATCTCATTAACTGGTGATTTAGAAGCTCTCATTTTCACTTCTGGAAATGGATAAATGTGCTTTTCAGAGAATCATGATTTCAAGTAGATGAAAACTACACTGATGAAAGACCCTTCTCTATTACCAGGGCAGTCTCAAAGACACTTTTGGTCTGTCTTTTTAGCACAGCAAGAGTCAGGCTCAGAAATCTAAAACTGCCATGATGTCCATCAGGACCTGGTACTCGTAAAGTCAGAGGCCCCAGCCTGGTGTGTACTGTGACCCTGATGCCCATTTGGAGCAGGGAGCTGCACCAACATCCTACACACACAGAGACATGGAGAACATGGCACAGAGAACTAAAGCTGCAGAATAGCATCCAACATTTTCATGTACAGAAAGCAAGAGTTAGCCATCTCCAAGGCAAGAATGCATGAAATTCCAGCTGTGCTGCACTCTGCAATTCTTCCCATCGCCCTTAAACTTGAGCAAAAGGAGATTTTTGTTTGTTCTCCTTCAAGAGCTATTCTCTTGATTGAGCAGCTCCTTCACCTCCCCTGAATGAGGCTGCACTTGGACAGCAGGTAAGGGGAGACTGATTTTACATGAAGCCTGTGACAGGGAGATCCTTGACCGTGAGGGGCATAGGAAGAGCATAATAATGATTATGGTCTTTTCAGTGGTCATTGCACATATAGGAGAGAGGAAACTGTGGTATATCTAATGGGTTAGAAAGAAAACTGAAGCCATTACAGATATCTTAATTTCTGCTCAGTATTTAGCAGAAGTCTTACCACGCTTCAGCCTCTCAGTCGGGAGAAATTACAATGCCCTATGAATAATAGATGAAGTGCTATTTTGATGATGTAAATTAGTATTAATGCAGAAGATTATTTTAATAGTGTGCATAAATGGAATTTTCAGTGCTGAAAGGAACCCTAATTAAATCTGATTCTTTCAACCATTCACTGCTACGCCACTCAGTATTTTGGCAGGGGGGAGGCTGTTTGTTTTCTCTAACACTTATTTCTGTCTCCTCTTTAAATCATTTATTGTTATATTTAGTCACTACAATCAAAAAGTAAAATAAAACCCTAATGATGAAGTCAAACAAGAAGCCTTTAATAATGCAGAGCACGCCGTACCAGAAGGAAAACATGCCAGTACCTAGGGAAGAGTCATACTGGGGACAGGCATGCTTTAATGCTAGGAAGCTGCAGAAACCACTTTCCATTCCTCTTGCTTGTTTGTAACAAAACTTTGGAATTTCATCAGCACAGAACAGCCAAGAGCTGTTCCTGCAGAAAACCCAAGGGATTTTTCTGCCTCGACCTTCGCTTTGCCCGTTGCACACAACATATACAATGTGTACTGCTCATGATATACATTCACCATTACCACATAATTGGAACACTGCATTAGGTCTGGCTTGGGAAAAACAGTCAGTCACATCACATCTTTCAAAGGTTTTTTGTCCCACAGGAATTTCCCGTTCAGCAGGCATCTACCCAAAGCCCTGCACACATAAGAGTGACTTCCCTATTTGGACTGACCTTCTACAAGCTCAAGTGCTTCTAAATAATGTTTTCTAATCCATGTGCAGGAAGAGAATTATATCAATAAGATTACTATACAATCTGTCACGTGCTGTGCTAGTCTTTTGAGCAATATTTATGACCATGTATTGTGCTATAAAACATAATGAACAATGACAAAATATCAAAGGCATATTCATTTGAAGAATCGTTATTTATATGTTTTATGACAGGGCTGTTCCATAATTTATTGTAAAGCTGCTTGGTGTTGTAAATACATTGTGCAATAGTTTCTAATATATGTTCACAATATGTTTTTGCAGCACTGAGATTAAAATCAGGTGTTTATTACTGAGGCACTTTTAATCTGGTGCAAATCATAAAGGAGAAGCCAGTAGTGACTCACCAGCTCGGTAGAAATTTGACTTAATGAAATACTTACATGAGAACAATAGCTGTTGTCAAACTGGAAGGCCATTGTCAACAGACTGCAGAGCTTCTGCATTCAGGACACCATATGAGGCTTATTTCAAGTTAATTTCATTTGCTTTTGTTCTGTTGATGTTGATGCAGATATAAATGCCGTTTACAGATAAAAATAGTTTTTTTAATCACTCCTCTGGATAAAGAAATCCGTGAGGAGTTAAAGTTTTCGTTGTTCTGTGGCCTTCAATGACATCTCTCTCAGGTAGGGAGAGAGGTTATCACCCCTGCATGTCCAGGCTTTCCTCCTCCAGAGATGCAACTGGCTCCTCAAACCTGTCAGCAGAGCAGAAGGCATCAGTGCACCTCAACCAGGCTCTGAAGAACTACAAACACAGGCCATGGAAAAAAGCAAAGAGGGGACAAAACCCACCGTGATCAAGGCACAGGTATTTGTACTGTACACATCTATCCTCCAATCAAGTCATACCTGGTTTCTCCTCCTGAATCACATTTTTCTATTAAAGAGAACATCATTTTGAAAGTGTGCAATCACCACTTCTGTCTCCTCCAGATCCATCCCAACTTTTCAAGGATGCTCACAAAATGTGCCCCCTGACCTCTTGATGGCCAGCTCATCTTGCTCTGGGAAGGCAGCACTGCTCACTTGCCACAGCACAGGTTTTTGGGGATTCCCCCCACCATCCTCTTAATGGCATCTAACCACAGAACTAGACTAGGAGAATAGACAAATTAATTGAACAATGGACAGCTGGGTCAGACTTGGGTGTAAACACAGCATAAAGTGTATTGCAGAAAAAAGGTTCCCTGAGCAAACCAGTTAAATTCACAAACCCCAGTGGGCTTAGGGAAATGGCAGTTCAGGTCCATCACCAAATAAATCTGTTTCAACACTAATATCTGAGGTCACATTTAATTTTCTTCTATGACTTGTGCTGTGTGACTGGGTTGTGCTTCCCCTGTGCTGTTCTCCAAGGGCCAGAACCAGGGTGAGATTTTTCAGTAAGACCTGAACCTTGCACAAAAATGGGAGGTTAAAATAATATGTGGCTAATAATTAACTCATCTTCTCATAATTTGAAATTCCTCATAAGACTATATTAAAAGAGAAAGTGCAGTCATAGACCTAAGCTATATCATTGCCATCAGTGTCATAGAATTGCCCTCAGAGAAGCAATGATGAGAACTCCAGCACTGCAGATTCTGAGCCAACTTTCAGGGTTTGTAATGTGTCACTGCTACTTGTGTGCAGTCATTAAGGAGGTCATCAGACAAGACAGACCTGAACTTGGACTTCAATATTTTCATCATGGAAATTTAAGCTTCACTCAGATGTGTTGACCTGAAAGAGGCACTTAATCAAAAGGGATCTCTGCTCAGAAAGAGAAAGCTGAGGTTTCTCCAGTAATGGCTAAAAATATGGTTGTAGTGGCTGTGCATTTAATTGCACATCTGTTTGCAAGGTTATGATTTCCATTCCAGTTCACTGACATTTATTTTCAAGACACTTCCAATCTGATTAGAAATTCTGCATGTAAGCCTAGCAGCCACAAAAACAGGAAAGAGGTGTGTTGTAGCTGAAGATAAAAAGTGACATCTTGAAATGCTCCTTAACATTTTCCAAATACTCTGAGTACATCATCTTAGGAAAGATTGTTTCTTCTCTGACTTTCTTTTGAAATGTAGAGAATTTTTTCTTTTAAACTAGGCTAAGTTTTGAGCTTCATTTCTAAAGCAGCTACTGATGAAATAATTTGTGTCTGTTTTACTTTCACCTTGAATTTCACAATTAGGGTCTTTACATTTGGGTGTCAGCTCAAAGCCAAAAACCAGACACATGTGGAGGACCACTGAGTCCTTTGTACTGCTCACCTCTCTCATCCAAGCAGTGGCATATTTTTGGAAGAAGATTTCAAAAATTTGTGGTTTTCATTGCAGTATTGTGTGGAGAAGGTGGGCAGCTGTAATGTGCACTATTAAAAGATAATTTTCAAAATGTAAGTAATGAAATCTGACAAGGATGAAATTTTCTGTCCTTAGGATGGCCTGTGGTACCAAAGGAGTGCTTTTAACCTTAGCAGGGAATTAGGGCCCCCGGAAAGGTAACTCTTTCCAGTGCTGTATCCTCATCACTCAGGCAAGAGAAAACCACCAGATGCTACTATTGAAACAAGCTGAGGAATGAGCATTTTCATGCCTTCCATTTACCTTGGGAATAGCAAGAAAATGTTTCCTTCCAGTTTCTTCTGTTAGAGCTTTAACCCATTTCCATGGACATTATTCAAGTGAGTTCTGGGCTGTGTTGGCAGCAGCTGCTGGCTTGTCCAAGAGGAAGACAGCAAGCATGGGCCCTCCAACTTTTTTCATTTCTCCTCAAATTTTCCTCTTATAGCTTCAATTTACATTGCTGTCATACTCCTAGAAATCTGCATACCATGCATAAAAGTCACAATATATATTTATAGTTTTCAGACAGTGAGTTTGGTGTTGCAAGGTGACCCTCTTCTACCAAGTCAACATCTTCATTACATTTCTTTTTGGAGAAGATTTCTGGTGGAAGGTTCCAGCTTCATGTTAGATTCATAAACAAGAGTAGGACCAGCACCACCCTCAGATCTGGGGGTAAAGCAGTTCTTCCACATTGGCTGGCCCCTGGCTAAAGAACCTACCCCTCTCAACACATTTTGGTCTTCCAAAGAGCTCAGAATGATGCACCTGCTTCCTTTTACTCATCATGCCAAGTGGCAGGGCAGAGGGCCCAGACATCCAGCTTTTCCTCCCCTGACACCTAAATTGGAAATGCTTATTGTGTTTTTCCAGATCTCTTTCTTTGCTCTCATTAGTGGACCTTTTGTCAAAAGAATGCTGAACAAGCCTCTGGAAAATCAAAAGGCAGGTATCCTGAATGGATACTTCAGAAATTACTTGTCCTTAGCTGTCTGCATTTCTAAAATTCAAATAATGATTGTTGCTTACCTTGAGGGCATACTGGGAAGATTAATTCATTAACTGTGTTCAGGAAGCAGAACAGTATCTTTTGGCTCCTAATTTAAATTCAGTAGCCAATGTTAAGTTCCTAAATCAATATGTAGAGATGTGAACAAAAAAGATTTGTCTTTCAAAGGAGTTTGTGTCCATTCATCTCTCAGCAAGAACTCTCCTACACTCTACTTTTAATTGACTCAGTTGAGAATTGGGAACCAAACCTCTGACCATTATGATCTAAATTTGTGTTTTTCAGAGGAAAAAATTCAGCCTAAATAATGTGGCTATTATAGTCTCCACAGCAGCAGCTATCCATGATTAAAGTGTTATTCTCATTAACTTTATTATAAGCCTCTGCAATCAGAAGATGCTTCACTAATGGCAACTTTCTGAGACCGCCTCTATTCTGATTAAATGTCTTTTGTGCATATTTGCAATTGCAAACATACAAGCATATATATAAACATTTCAAATGTCCATGCCATGCCCTTACCCCTGCAGAACCATGGAGTAATTTTATCTCCTCGTAAAACAGACAGTATGTTGTCTTCTCCTTTCTTTTATTTCCTCCCTTCATGCATCACCTGACAAATCATTTTCATATTAATTGGAGGACTGGAGAGGATGTGGACCTACATGTCAAATGCAGCTTTCCCCACTTCTCTTATCCTCTTATTTCTGCTTACATGTCAACTTCATTCCTTTCAGTTTCCTCTGAAATACTTGATGCTTTCAGGTGATGTCATTGGTTTGAGCATGAGGATTAAATTGTTAAATACAATTACCATTCTTCAGGGATTCTGCCAGTTGCCTAGAGAGGTGATGAAATAACTCCTTCCTTCTTAGGTGTAATTTGTCCTTTGGGATGTTTAGAGGAAGATTTTTGCCTCTCTCTGAATCACTCCAGATTGCTACACACAGACATGGGTGATAAGTGATCTCAGAATCACAGAATCAATTAGCTTGGAAAAGATCTCTAAGATCAACACGTCCAAATTTTGACTGAACACCACCACTAGACCAAGGCACTGAGTGCCACATCCACTGATGGAGACTCCACCACCTCTCTGAGCTGCCCATTCAAATGTTTGACAACCCTTTCTGTGAAGAAACTCCTCCTGATGCCCAACCTGAACCTCCCCAGGCACAGCTTGAGGCCATTTCCTCTGGTCCTGGAACTGCAGAACTCAGGGTCCTTCCTGAACTGAGGGGCCCAAACTGGACACAAGACTGGAGTTGTGGCCTCCCCAGTGCCCAGCACAGAGGGACAATCCCTGCCCTGGTCCTGCTGGCCACACTGGTGCTGACACAGAAGGCCAGGAGGCCACTGAGCTTCTTGCCCACCTGGACACACCCCGGCTCATGTTCAGAATGTCCCATGCATCAGAGTGGTGCAGAGTGCTGGAGTGGGGTTTTTGCTTCTGTCCATATAATTTTGCTCTCCCTGCCCCTATAAGTGCCGGAGGATGTCATGGCAAAGCCTTTGGTCTCCTTTGCATGTCATACTATAGCACTGGCAATTGATTTTTTATTACAAGTCTTATCACAGACTGTTATAAATGCTTTATTGGCCTGTGAAGGCATGTGGAATAAATTTTTATAGACTTTTCTGTGCTACACATTTATTATACACTTGTTAATAATTGTAAGGAAATGAACTTGTTGAACCAAGTAATCCAGTCCAGCGTTTGCATGTTCACTTTGGTGTGATCAGTTCTTTAATCAGCCAAACACTTCCAATGGATTTTTCAACTCTCCTCCAATTGATTTGTGTGCAAATACAACAATCTGGACAAGTCCAAGTGGTAGCCACTTGTTGAAGTGGTGAACTTGCAGTACAGTCTGCACTTAGCTAAGCCACTTGAGTCCAGCTGTGGAAACAATCCCATTTCAGGGAGCATTTAAACACACAGAATAATTGCTTGAGATAATTTGGATTATGATGGATTTGCAAGGATTTCCAAGACAAACAGGACACTTGGATAATGCAGTCAGGGCTTCCCATGTTTACAGCTAATGGAGCACCAAGGAACTCTGTGACCAAAACTTCTCTCAGATACATCAGAACGTAGGGAGCTCATTAAGCAAGCAGACATAGATTTACTAGGTGCAAAAGGAAAAAGCACTACCTTAGAAAACATTCTACACTCCTGGCAGTGGTGTAAATCTAGCTGACCATCTGAGCTGATGAACTCACAGCACAGATGGATCAGGCCCCACCCCATGGTCACTTCCAGGCACGTTGGGGTTTTTTAGACTCATCTTTCCATTTCTATGGGTTCCATAATGCTAAAGGTCCAGCAGCTTGGAGGATGGTCTTATTTTTCCCCACTGTGTGATACCATGGCAAGTCTCTTAGTTTCTTTCCATTCTATTTTTCTACGCTATGAAATAGCACAGAACTCTACCCACCACCAAGCTGTGGTAAAATCAAAGCAGTTTGTAAGAGTAAAAGTCAGGTTTGTTTCTAAATCCTCCCACACTTCATATATTGTGGAGGGGAAATGGAAATTAATATACCAGGCATTTTTCTTGGTTTCTGCTAAGATTTTTACGCAGGTTTTAACCCTTTGGGTAGTAGGTTAATACCTGGGCAACGTCTGGCCAGTGGGAGGTTTGAATCCACAGCATTATTAGAATGAGCTGTAGCTCACTTTACCAGAAAACAGGAATTATTAATACAGACACAGGGCACAAGCCAGACAAACATTTTTATACTCCTTTACTGCCAAAACATTGCTCTTGGTAGCATCTTTCTCATGCTCCTCTTTATTTCCTCTTGGATGGTCAACAGCAGAAGCCTGGAGTACAAGTCAGGTGATAAGAAGATTTCTCAGCAGGGTCTGAAGTCAAAAAAGATCCAGAATCACTGGAGCCAAAGCTGCAAAGATCTGCCAAATCTGTGCTTAGCCTAGCTCTCCTACAGGAAATTATTACCTGCTCTTACACCCTGCTTTCCATCTGGCTTCCCTTTGGTTCCCTAAGCAAAAAAAAATCAAAGTTCTTCATTTATAAGGGTATAAGCGAGATGTCAATGGCACTTTGAGAATTATTCTGTATTTAGTCCACACACCCCTCAACAAAGTAGCTGAGAGAAAAGATCTTGAAAGACTTTGTATTAAATAAGTGAAGACAAGAGGAACAGATCACACTAGACACTGATAAACAAAGGAAGGCCATATTTGAACATATGTCAATAACCATTGTCAAATGGTGAAAGAATTGCAATTTTTTCACTTTGGAAGAATGGATAAATAAGTGATGTTTAAAGCTTTAAACAGTAAGACCTGTGGTCTCACCTTTTATTGATTCAGGGGCTATTTATCTCCATGTATATTTCCCTGAAACTAAAAATAGTTCCTATTATATTCTATTCCTTTCAGAAAAAAAAATAAAAAATCAAACATATCCTGCCTGGGAGGAAAGCCAAAATGTTGAAAACATATGATGAATGAGTGTAGACATTAGCTGAAGCTGGAACACTGAACAGAAAATGCCAGGCATCGGCATGATACTGTTTTTTATTGTCACTAGAGAATCTGAAGTCTGCCACTGGTTAAAAGATCCTTTTTTTTTAATTTAATACTTAATTTTGTATAGACTGGATGCTGGCTATTTTCAATTAAATGTCTATTGTTGTCACACCAGTCCCCAAACAAACAGGCTGGAAACCAGAAAAGATACAGGGGCTGTTGCTGAGATGCAAAAGGGAGCTGCTCCATACTGGCTCCCAAAACAGGAAGCCAACATTTTCTTCTTCCCCATGCAAGCTGAAATCAGCAGTCAAGAGAGAGTAATGGAAACCTTTTCCTCACTGGACAATGGAAACCTTTTCCTCACTGGACAATGGAAACCTTTTCCTCAATGGACAATTTTCCTGGGTCACAAATCCCTTACTTATTTGAAACAGCTCCAAAGCACAGCAAAGTTTTTTTTTGTGATGTTTGCATAGAACTTTAGGTCTTTTCAGTTCTGCAAACACTGTGAAATACCCCACCATGTCCTTGACACTCAGAGATGATGTGGGTCCTTGGGGAGACTCACAACCCAATAGAGACCAGGTGGGATGTGCCAGAAAGTCTAAGATGGAGCTGAGTACTGAAGCTTAAGCAGAGGGCAGTAAGTGAATTATGAGCAGAGTTTTGCCATGACTCCTTCACGCTGCCCATTCTAAATAAAAATAAAAAGCAGCTGCTTCCATCACATTGCAGTAAACAAAATTTGCTCTGTCCTACTCACAGTTGCCTTGATACAAATGTGTTTGCTGTGCCAGGCAAAGATGTGCAGCTGTGCTGGTCCAGTGCTGCAGCAGGAAGATCAGTCTCCCAACAAATCCATTCAGATCCTCATAGATCCTGGATCTGACACACACTTTGATGCCCAGCCAGTGTCAGCTGGACTCTGCCTGTACATCACTCCCTGGTGTTAACAGCAAACATTTCCTGAAAGGTCTGCCTGCCTGGAGCAGAGAATAAATTCCTGCTCACCTTTAACCTCAGAACTTCAAGTCTGAGTTTGGGTGATAGCTGTTAATATCAAGGCTTCTGGAAGAACCTAGGTGGATCTGGAGGCACACAAATGTCTCCAGCTTGCTGGGTGCTCTTTCAGCAGCCTCTGTATCTCCATGTCAATTACAACTGTCCCTGTGTGGCCTGGGTCCTTTTCCTTGCTCTTGCCTTCCACCCTTGCTCCTCTAAGGAGTCACTCATTGATGATTTCATTTATTTTCTCTTTATGCAAATTAGAGATGTGTTTTGCAGAAGGGTGAATTTTCCCCCTTTTTTGAGGAATGCCGAAACAGCGCTGTGTTTAGACAGGTTTCCATAGGAAGGATGTCCCCTCAAAGAAGTGTGGGATACAGAAAAGCTAGTGAGACCAACTACAGGGTTTTTAAAGCATGCATCTCTGTACAGAATGAAAGATACATATAGATTATAGCTAAAACCAGAGCTCTTCCTGAGCTTGTGCAGAGCTCAGGGCAGATCTGACTCCTCTGCAGTTCCTTCAAAAGATGTGGCAGCAGATCTATCTGCTCAAAGTGTCCTATTCAATAAGAGAGGGGGTAAATCCCAGCATCAAGGGGATAAATGAATTTTCTATTGGTCTATATTTTGCTTTTATCAGCACTGGATCTGAAAAAAAAAACCAAAAAAAAAACCAAAAACCCACCAGGAGCAGAAGTTCTCTGAAGATCTAAACCAATAATGCATGGAGCTCAACACAAGGCAGAAAGAATAAAATTGAGAGGTTTTAAGATCCATGGCTCCACTGAAAGCTCAGGAGCTGCTCCTGCATACCTGTGCAGGGTTATTAATAAGGCCAAGATGACCAGAGCCATTTTGGCTGATGCCTGAGCTGCAGAATCACCACCTGTCAGCTCTGTGACCAATGTGGCCCCTGATAGCAGACTCAGCTCAGGCACACTTAGCTCACTGTCTGGGATGCATTTAGGCTCTTTGTTTTCTTTATGAGATGAGGATTTGCCAGCCCTAGTACTTCTATATACTGACAGCTTAACTGCTGATGTCAGATTTTGCTGAGAAATGAGTTAATTTATGATTGCATGAAATGTTTGTCAAAAAGACAAAACACTTGGATCTGTTGGCAGTATATAAAACTATAAATACTAGAGAACACAGTGACAGGAGCCAACATTTATTAAAATTATGGCCTGTAATGTTTTCAATAACCTCTTTCATTTGATTATTATTATTATTTCACATTGGGAGGTTTCTAAAACTGTATGATCCAGGCAGGCAAAGCATGCCTAGAATACAGGTGGGCAGCAAGTTCCAGCCTGAAGGACTCAGAAAAGGGAACAAGTAGATATGGAAGAGAAGTCTGTGATCACACCTAGTCAGATTTCTCCACAGGAAAGTTCCACCACTCCTTCTGATAGAGGAGTGGTGGAGCTGCTCCTTATCCAGTGACTTTCTGATGTCTTTACTGCAGATTCCTGGATAGTAATCACATTTGAGTAGCACTAGGAAAGTGAAGAGTAGGCTGATCTACTTCCTCCTGACCCTCTGAAGCCACTCTGCAGAACTGAGCCCTTCTGGGGTTTTGCCAAGGGTCATGGATGCTTTTGCCAGCCCTGGACAACTCCTGATCCATGAAGTCACAAGGGATTTTGGTGCACTGAACAAGGTAGGGACTCTTCATAGCAAGCTGTTCCTGTTCACTGCCACCCTCCTCCTGCTTGTTTTGGATCCCTCCAAGGTACAGGCTTCTCTTCCTCTGTGCTCTGTTTTTGCTATTTGTGTCACTGATCAGGACTCTGATGGGCCACTCCTCTGACTGCTACACAAGAGGAACCTTGCTGTAGTGAATATCACACCTAAAGGCCTTTAAATAAAGAGCAGAGAAGGAATTAGATGTCCAAAGAAGGCAAGTAATTTACTGGAGAGGAAATTATGGCTGAACTGGTGACAGATCTTAGGTGTCCCAACATAAAACTTAGCTCCATGTCCACTAATCCTGCCACTTAGTCTTTTTCTCCCTGACCTCACCTGTCTTCCATATTCATCCCTATTGTATATTATTCCCTTTTTACCTGGGCCTTTCTCTCACTCCTAGGGAAATTTCCAGGACTTCACGCTCTTCTACCTAATTCTCTGCTTCACTTAAGTATTTTCCTGCTACCAGCCCTCAGTGAAAATAATACTTTGGATTTAATTTCCTCACATTTTCATTAGAGTTTGCATGTCTCTAGCTGCTCTTGACCATTCTTGTCCAGAGCACAACAAAGGAAGGAACCACCAGTATGAGACTGGCAAAATTCCAGACAGACAGCATAGCCCAGTCCCTCCACTGTCAGTACATGAGCCTTTCCACAGTATTTGCTCCAATTCTCTGTTTATCTTGATTTCAAATAGATTTTCCAATCATTCCTTTGAGGGACTAGAGCATATTGCTCAGCAGCAGACCTTTGGCATGTGTTGAAACAATTCTCTTTCCATGAAATATGCAGCTCCAGTCAGGCTCCTCTCAAGTCCCATTCAAGGCAATGTCATGCAGATATTTCAATTACTGAGATTGCTATGAATTTGTGTATTGAGCAATACTAACCTCTTCTGTTAATTTCAATATTAGCAAAAGCTTAGACAATTGTTTCTTTTACACTAAAATTTTGATGTGTAAAAGTGTCTGGGGAAAGCCTGAGTGGAAGCTATACGTTTCTTTTTTACATTTTTAATTGTTTGGCTCAATTCAGTTGCCCAAAAAGTGTGTAGTGGCTTTTAAGATGCCATTGAGATCCAGGAATGCTGCCCAGCTATTCCCCAGGCAGGACAGGTTAGGAACTCTGAAGTGGTCCTAGATATTTTTCATCAGGCGTTGTGGCCCCTTTACTGCTGAGCCTAAAACAGGAGTCTAACAGGGCACGATTTCAAGCTTAGCTTATCACATTTCCCAGGCTGTTATCTCATGCATAGCTGGCAGGGAACAAACTGACATCACTGAGACCCCTCTTCCCCTTAGATCCTCAGCTGCCCTTAACTTCTGCTGCAGAAGAGGAGCAACAACTCAGCATCTTAAAACATCTTCTTTAATCCCAACAGCCAGCTGGGGTAGAGATCTGAGCAAGAAAAACCTGTTCTGACAGAATGTTTTCTAGGCTTTTCAGGAGAAATTCTGGCCATCACAGATCCTTTTCTGGCTTGTAGGGAGAAATTAGTAAGATAAATGGCCAGTGTAATGATGTGGTCCCTTGATCTTGAAAGCATGAGCAGTCAGGTAAAGAAATTGCATTAGCATGAAACAGAGAGAGCTGCAGCAGTTAACCTCTTCGAGTCCTTAGAGGGTCACAGTAATGCTAAATATGCTCTCCTATTGGGAATACTGTCATGAAAGGGCACTCTGAAGACATCACAGAGTTTGTAAGAGCTCCCAGAGACAGTCAGACCAGTCAGGTCCTCAGGGGTGTGTCAGTCACTCATGTTTTCAAAAGCATTCATGATGCTAAACATTTCTCAAGAGATCTGAGTGTCCCTCTACACAAGCTGCTTTACCAGCAAACTTTCACTTTTCCTGAGGCTTTTACCTTAATACAGCAACAATCTCCAGTCATTCCATCTTACAGCACTGGGGAAATGGGGTTCTGCTGCCAGCAGAAGAGCCAACACTGAGCAATTCCACTGGAGTTATGCAGATGCAATCATAAGGAAAGATATTGAATAACAAGCAAAGAAAATTAATAGCTGCTTTAATTACATGATAGATTTGTCATGATGTATCAGATTAGCCCTAGCTAAGTGCTGAAATTCCACCCTGTTGCTCACTCCTGCTCTGCCACTGCTGCCTTTGGCCCTTTCCAGAACTTGCTTTCCCCACAGGACTCCCAGACTGACAGAGGTGGAACCACTGGAGCCCTGTGGGACCATCTTTGTCTGATACAGGGCAGCCCTGAACTCTCCTCACAAAGACCCCCCTGCAGCCCCAGAGCCAGCACCTGGGCTTGTGCACCTGGTACACATGAGAAGAAAAATCTTAAAATAGAGCTAAGGCATTTCAAGTTTAAGGAGAACTCTGGTTGAGCTTAAAAATCAATTATAGGAAGATGATAGTAGCAGAACAAATTGAAGGAAAATTATGTAAGTAAAGGAAATTTACATTTTGTGGGTCTTACAGGATATTGATAACTTCCTTGTTTAAAGACAGGACCGTAGGGGAGGTTCAACTTCATCTCTTCCAACTGTGGTCTCACAGAGATGAACTCCAGAGGTGCCTTGTTGAGTAGGAAGGGCAGTGGCAGAGCTCTGATCATCTTCAGTGGGTGAGGGTCAGGAAAAATCCATGAGAGCTTTAGTCAAACACAAATAAGTATGAATTTTCTTCTTAACTGGGAAGTGATCCTGCTGCCCTTCACTACCCCAGCCCAGTACCAGAGTAGGGCAATGAGGCAAGGTAGGCAACCGCTGCACAGCAAGTCATTCTCCTTATGTGGACAAAGGCTGCTTGAACCGAGCCACAAGGATCAGTCATACCCTCTCAGCTTGTTCCTCAGAGCAGCTGTGAGTCAGACCCTTAATTTGGTTTGCCCAGTGTTTGGTTCCTGCTGCGCTGCTGGGGCTCAGCTGAGTGGGGTGCGTGGCAAGCGGCTGAAGTAGCTCTCAAGTGGAGAAAAAGCAAGTTTAAAACACAGCAGAGTGAAGAACACACTTTTGACAGACAGTCTGTGGTTCTCCTTGTGCCTGGAAGCCCTGTTTGATGAGAGGTAATAGATTGGCAGAACACTTTAATATCACAGTTAGACAAGCTGGGCGTCATCAAGAAAGATTCCAGATGCTGAAAGCAGAAGGAAGGAAAACGTAGCAATGAAGTAAATAGCCCAGCAATGTCTCCTTCCTCCCTCAGTCCTGACAACAAGGAAATTAGCTTTGAAGGTTTTCAATACCACAATATGACTGAAACTCAAAGAAAACAACTCTCCTCTGAAATTTATCACAGTGCTTGCAAATTCCCCGCCCTGGATAGGGCAGGCTTCATCTGCCTGCTCTTTTATCTGTCTCCCGTGCAACTGTGGATATAAATTCTGCTTAAAAAAAAAAAAAATAATAAGTGTTTTAGAACTTGTACTTCAGCCAAGATTCAATGTACTTTTCAACGTCAGCAAATTGGAAAATCTCAGTGCAAGTTGAAAGTTGAAATAAATGAGCTCTGAGATCTCTGCTTCAGTGGGAGGATTTGTTTCGTCTTTTCTTTTTCTTGGCTGCTTATATTTATTTTTTTTTTTTTTCCTGAGATTTCTTGCTTCTTTCCTTACCATGTCACAAGCAAAAAAAAAAAAACCAATACAACATTTGATGGTGTGGTCTGCTAAGGAAGATGGAGCAGAGGGAAAAATGACTGGCCAGGTAAAGGCATCACAGATAGGCACTTTCTAGTGAAAAAAGTGGGAAAGATCGAGCTGCCTCTGCAGGTGTCAGATCAAAATACTCATTTCTAGACACAGGAGCCTGGACTGGTTGCAGAGACTGCATTGTGAAGAGAAGGTATTAAATTCTATGAGGCAGCCCACAGGAAAAACAAAATACTCCCCCCACCCTCTGTACTGACCCTCTGTCTCCAGCCAAGACCTCCCAAAGGGTCATTCAGCCACTGTGAGATTCAGAATGGCAAATTCCATTTTGGTGGGTGGTTTTATAGTAGAAACCTTGCCCTTGGGAAAATGCTCAGGGTGTCAGCATGGGGAAAGGCTTTTTCTGAAAGGGATCAATAAAAGCCACACATGAAAGCCAAGAGCACACATGCTAGGAGATGGGAAATGCCAAAGGCAGATTAATCCCTCTCATCTTCAGGATCTAAGTGTCTAAGTGCAGTACTGACATAACCACCCTCCTTAAGCAGGAGCCATCTTTCAAAGAGACTGCTGGAAGTGCAAGGCTCAGCCTGGAATGCAGATGTGGAACCCCATGGATGAAACCTCTGGGAATGCAAGCCAAGGTGGATCCCAATAATTTTACTTCCCTGTGAGCAGTTTTTTCTCAGTATGATCTTGTCCCATACTGTTCCCCTCTTATGAAAGGTGAAAAGCCCTGTCTGGGGCAGCAGTAAGGATTATGGAGTTAACCCCAGGCTGAGCAAGGCCAAAATCTTATCAACTGTTCCAGCAATAAGAGGATGTTATTTTGAAACTGTGGGGGGAAACACACATGGAAAAACAAGCAATGGTAATGAATTTTAAAAAGTAATTTAGTGCTACTTATAACAGGGGAGCACAATCACTCAGACTGATGAACAGTCTAATTAAGAGTAATTTATGAATAATTCCATCTAAATGGTCTGTGTGCATGTGTGTGTGTGTTTGTGCAAATAGTGAGTCTGCCTCAGCTCTTGGTAATCCTGAGTGCTTTGGCAGGAGGGCTAATGAGCCATGAAGTACAGAGATCCAGTTGTCTGACGATGCTTCATAACAAGAACAGGAAACAAAGTGTAAAAAAGGGATGGGATATGAATGCATTAAATGTTGCTTGTTTTCCTGCACTCATATGAAAGGAGTGAGCCTCCAATGAGTGGAATTGTACCCGGCAGCACCGGAGGTGTTTCAGATGCGTTCTTTGATCAGTCGTGCTCCTGAAGCAGAGGAGATTTTGTCTTGCCTTCGTTTTAAGGATCACACACCAAATTCCTTGTTGCAAGATTATTAAAAATATTTTTATCTGTCATAGCAAAAGTTATGAATTCCCTGAGAGGAGAAATACAGAAAAACAAACCCTTCCTATGATCCATTGTAAAGCAGTGGTTGCAGACCTAGCATCAAGTTTTTATATATTTTTGTCCCTGGCTCTTATCTCTTAAACAAGTGTTTCTAAGGAGTATTAGATTTATAGTGCTGATAATGTGTAGAGCAATGCTTCTTGGAAAATTGCAGAAGGAAACAAAGGAAGAAAACATAGCAGGTTTCATTTTTTTCTTTCTTTGCAAGGAACACTCATTAAGAACTTTGCTGAGAGATTACAATGGTTTGGCTGGTGTATCTTTTCTTTTCCTCCACTCAGATATAAAATGTACTCATATGAGAACATAAATAGCAGTAGAAGTGAAAAATGGCATATTTTTTACTAACCCTGGAGGAACCACTACTGCAGTGCTGAGTGGAGTTTTCTCATCTGCATTCTAGGATAACTAGAACAGGGACTGACAGATATGACATGGAGACACACCACAGGAGAACATCTAGGGTGGGCTTGGAGGTCAGGAGAGGCTTCTGTAGAGGTTACATGAAGACTCTTCCCACCTTCTTTTACCTCTGCTTCATATCAACATCTCCCACTTTCCTTCTCTGTAGTAACTTGGGAACATCCAATTCCACTTTCTTCCACACAAGTAACTTGCACCCTCTGGTTGCTTCAGACCTTCTGTCCCTCAGCCATTTATCTTCTTGAGACCATGTGATTTGTTTATTTCCTCCCAAAAAAGACTTTCAGCCCAACTTCTTAAAAAATAGCCTTTGCTAACAGGCTCATAGCCACACTCAAGTTCCAGTGCAACATCCAGCAAGAATTCCTGTGTCCCTTCACTCATCTTACAGCTGTCCAACCTTTCTTCACTTCCAGCCTCTGAGCCACCAGAGCACTTTTGCCAGGCTGAGTTTACTCAGCTGCACAGGGGTAAAAGAGCATGGAAATGGGAAGAATATCTTACCTGAGCACCAGAAAGACACTCAGCCTCTCCCTTCCAGTGGGATGGGAAGAGAAGGAAAGGCTGAAAGTAAGAAAATTTCTGGGTTGAGATAAAGACAGATTGACAAACAGACAAAAACTGTGTGCACGGGCAGAGCAAAAGAAGGAATTTGCTCTCTAAGACCCATCAGCAGGAAGATTTTTGAATTTCTGAATCATATAAAATGCTGAGTTGGAAGGGGACCCACAAGGATCCACAAGGATAATTGATTCCAACTCTTAAGTGAATGGCCCAAATAGGGATCAAACCCACAACCTTGGTGTTATGAGCACCAGGCTCTGGCCAAGTGAGCTCATCTCAGCCGGTTCTAGGAGAGCACAGCTTCATCTCACACAATGGTGACTGAGGAAGACAAATGTCATCACTCCAAACAACCCTTCCTTCCTCCTTCTTCTTTCCAGCTTTATATGCTGAGCGTGATGCCATATGGTATGGAATATTCCTTTGGACAATTCTTAAAATCATGGAATTGTTCACGTTGGGAAAGACCTTTAAGGTCATCAAGTCCAAACACCACCTTGTCAACCAGACCAGAGAATTGAGTGCCATATCCAGTCTTTCTTTACAAACCTCCAGGGACAGTGACTCCACCACCTCCCTGAGCAACCCATTCCAATGTTTGACCACCTTCCAGTGAAAAAAAAATTTTCCTGTCCAACCTGAACCTCTGCTGGTGCAGTTTGAGGCCATCTCTTCATTCTCTCACTTGCTGCCTGGTAAAGAGCCCACCCCTGCCCCTTCCAGGTGGTTGTAAGCAATGAT
Organism: Fringilla coelebs; assembly: GCF_963513975.1. Classification (NCBI taxonomy): domain Eukaryota; kingdom Metazoa; phylum Chordata; class Aves; order Passeriformes; family Fringillidae; genus Fringilla; species Fringilla coelebs. The sequence continues at coordinate 5,513,553 of NC_140028.1, read as the reverse complement.
AGTTGGGTTAATCTGTCCTGGAAGTTCAATATCTTGCACATCACTGTGTAACTCTTGTCATCACAAGTCAAAAACGTGACACCAAACCAGCTACTGTGGAGAAAACTCCAAAACAGCACAGAGCAGAATAATGAGGTTTCAGCCTATCTTCCCAATTAAGTATCACAGATGTTACATGGGTATAGAAGAGGAAGAAGCATTGAGGGAGGTAAACAGAAAAAAAAAAGTGCAGTAAAAATGCAAAACCCACATGGTCTTTCATCACTGAAGGCCTCTACACATTTCAGAGACCAAGAGGAACCAGGTTCTTTACTTGTAACTTAATGCTTGAGAATCATTAGGCTAAAGAAGCATCTACCACCCTTTATTTTCTTCAAAGATGTAATTGGGTAGCTTCTCAACACCTTTTTTTGGAGTTATTTTCAATTATTTTGCTTGGGTATGCTTTGGGTTTTTTTGCAGTGTCTGAGACTCAGGCAGCTCCATAAAGAGATACAGACAAATACAATAATAAATCTGACTTCTGTTCACTTAGTCCTCTATCTAGAGAGTTACTTTCTTGAATAAAATGAATCAAAACTTTTTTTAAAAACTGATTGGCTCTACCAAGTAATCATAATATGAGTAACTCAGATTTATTTCAAGCCACATTCTTCTTTACAGCTGCAGTAGAAGATGAGGAACAAGGAAAGGCAATATATATAGCTACCTGTTCACATGCAGTAGCTCATGGTACTCAGCAGGAGCATCCAAAAATAGCCCACAGAATGAGGAAAGATATAAATATATAGATATACAGATGCATAGACACATCTAAAGCTTCAGAAAAAAAAATTATTCTGTTATTTCAAATAATGCATCTGGGAAGGGGGAAAAAAAGGATGCACCTGCATGATTTCTGGATTCAGACTTCTCAAAAGTAGAGTACAGCTGAGTTCAGAAGTGCACACTTTTTAAGGGAAGTGAGGAATGGAAGTGGCATGATGAGAAGATGTCATAGAAAGAGGCTTCAGTGGCTGGGTACCAGCTTGGAATTGTGTTGGATGAAGTGAGAGACAGCCCATACCACCCCGACCCCAGAACAGAACATACACAGGGAATTCTCAGTATTAGCAGTGCCCTGGTGCTCTGCTTTCCCTAAAGGTCTGCTGGCATGAAAAAGCAGTTTATAGAATGAAAATTCTTCTGGGGAAATATTGATCAAAAGCATCTGCTGTTCTCATTGCTTATTGCTGAAAATAACTGCCTGCTTCGTAACCAAGCAAAGGAATTTGGTAAATACAGGACTGCACAAGGTCTACAAAGGCATATTAAAAGTGGGATAGGTACTCAGTATGATCTCCAAAAGAACCTAAAAAGAGACTTGTAAGGGGTTAGGCACCCATCCTTCTTTGGTCCTTTTGCAAGTGCTGTGTGGCACCCTTACTCATGTCTGCATGCAGAAATCCCTTGAGAAACACCCCAAGCTTTAATCACAATCTTTAAATGACATTTGAACCTTGGATTTCAAGTTTGAAGCATGGAAATGAATCATGGGCAGAATTTTCCCTTCATTTCTCAGCTCCCCTACGAACCTTCCCTTCCCCCATCTCAACATCTTCAGCGAGACACAGGCTGTACCTGCAGAGCAGAAAAAGGCACCTTTTGTTTTCTGGAGGAAAGCAATCAAAAGTGAGCCATCAAGGCAGGACAGGACGTGTTCACTGATCTTACACATTTTGACTGATCTCTTTGTCCCTTGGATTTCTGCCTCAGCCTTCTCTCTTTGTCCTCAGCTTCCACTGAAATCAACAGAGTCTCTTATCACACCCTGTTATTTGCAAACAGCAAGCTTGGAACATTTAAACATGTTCCCTTAAATGTATGTTCTGATTGTGGAAAAGCAGGATCCTTAGGAAATTTCAGCAAAATTGCTTCTGCTGTTTGAAGGAATAACGCGAAGGGAGGAAGCAAATATCAAGTATTTTAAAGTAAACCTAGGGACATAAATCTTCCATAGACTTCAATTATTTCACTGTTTTCATGGCCATTCTCTAGCACCCTCATGCTCACCTGCAAGCTTCACTTACCAGCAGTTTCCTGTCCACTCTCCTTGTGCCTCGTGAGCTGCAGTTTCAGCAGAGTATTTTGCACAAAGTCTTTTGGTCCTTCTAGAACTTTCAGTCTAGCAAGGATACTCCATCCCAGGTTTTGAGCCAAATTTTTCCTGAGGTTGCTCCTTTTGGCTGGTAGGGACAATTATAGGACTGAAAATAGGTTGGCATCCAAGCAGCCAAGAGGAGCAGAAGGGTCCAGAACCCAGCTAGGAGTGAAAATGTGATGAGGTGCCAGAGGACTGTAAGGAAGGGGAAGGGAAAAGCGTTGGGATGAGCAGAGGATTGATTTCAGGCAGTGCCCAGAACAGCAAATACAATTCCCTGAGCCACAGGATTGCCCTGGGATCCTGCAGCTTGCTGTCATAGTCCCACTGAAAATGGGACAGAAGGGAAAACATGCAGCCCACCCACCACATCATCACTAGCCCCTGCAGAACCCTCCCAGGAGGATGCAGGCTGGTTCTCTGCCATCCCACACAGCCAAAGGTGAATCTCTCCCTTCTCCTGCGAGACAGAGGGCAGACTACTGCAAGAAATATGCCCTGAGGGCTTCTGGCAAATTACAAATGAAGTTTTCAGATTGACAAGCCTGTAAGAGACACAGACACAATCTTGTGCTGGGAGAGAATGGCAATAAAAAGCAATCGTGCTTTTATACTGCTGAGCAGAGGCAGCAGGCATTAAAAAAATGCTCAGCCAGCAAACTGAAACAGAAACAGCAAAACACATTTTTGGTCAAAATTCAAACCACCTCAAGGAGTAAATTAACACTAACCAGTCCTCACCCCACCAGAAATGGCAGTGTTGCCATATTTATTGTTTCACTAAGCTTCAAAAGTTGGAGTAGGGACCCTTAAAAGAAAGGAAATTTCAAGATATGGTGGTTGTAAGTGCATTAGTTGTGTAGATGGGGGGGGGGGGTTGCCTGAGCTATTTTTAAAGACCATCAGAATTACTTATCTATAGTTAGCACTGCTAGAAAAATTATCTGTCCAGTATATTTCAGACATTAAGTCTAAAAAGGAAACTGAGCACCATGGAGAAAGTAATGAGGGCTATTTTGTGCTCCACTCCGTATTTCAATCTAATATTTGATCCCAGCTAGTTCAGTGACCAGTGAGAATAAAGATTTCTTAGTTACACTTTGAAATCTCAAGACCTGAGATGGGTAAGTTATGATTGCACTCACCATGGAGAAGGGTGAAAAGAAGCCCTGAGGAATCACATTGCAAATGCCAGAATTGAGAATAAAGATTGATGTCCAAGTGTTCTGTCTGTGGGTGAAGCTCAGTAACTCTGCCTTCAATATGCACTTCAATAAGCCAGAAGAACTGGTTTACTCTTATTATCCTGAGAAGCACATGCTTGACCAAGTGCAGGTTTTGTGAAAAAACATTATGCTGAAAACTCATCTCACCAAGCAGTCAGAGCTACTGCAGGAAGAGCAAGTGTGTGCCAAACTCTTCCTTTCTTTTGTGATCTGAATGGAGGTTCCTGCTTCCTTCCTTGAAACACATCAACTTAGCATTCCTGCTTTTCTTACTCCTAATGGATCATTACTATGACAACACTACAGAAAGAGATCTGGGGCATTTTTTAGTCAGCACACAAAATTCAAGTTCCTTAGTGATTACATTAATTCAGGCTAGGATAGAGTTAATTTTCTTCATAGCAGCTCATGTGGTGATATATTTATGATGAAAATGGTGTCAGTAACACAGAGATATTTTAGCCAGGATAGTGGACAAAGGAGCTGACCAAAGGAGTGTCCCACACCATGTGCTTCATGGTCAGCAAGCAGCAGCAGGCAGGAGAAGAATCTTAGAGCCATGGAATCACTGAAAATGCTGAGCTGGAAGGGACCCATCAGGACCATCAAGTCCAACTCCTGGCCCTATCCAGGACAGCCCAGAGGTGACACCATGTGCCTGAGAGCACTGTCCAAACACTTCTCAAATTCTGTCAGGCTTGGGGCTGGCACTTCTTTGGGGACCTTGTTTCAGTGCCCAACCCTCTGGGTGAAAACTTTCCTGCCACCCAACCTAAACTCCCCTGACTCAGCTTCATGCTGGTCCCTCCAGTCTTGTCACTGGTCAAGAGAGTGAGGTAATCAGTCCCTGCCCTCCACTGCACCTTGTGAGGATGCTGAAGACCATAATGAGGTCCCCCCTCAGTCTCCTCTTCTCCAGGCTGAACAGACCAAGGAACCCCAACCACTCCTCATATGGCTTCTCTTCCAGACCCTTCACCATCCTCGTTGCTCTCCTTTGGACACTCTCTAACAGTTTAATGTCTTTTTTATATTGTGGTGCCCAAAATTGCACCCAGGACTCAAGGTGAGGCCACACCAGTGCAAATGAAAGAACTGAATATGGCCATCAGGGTAAAATTTATAGGGGATAGGGGATACTGACTAACAATCAGTGTGCCCACACAGCCATCTTTCCTACTCATTTCAGTATAAATTCAGACTAAAAATTTTAAAAAGTGTCACAATTTCTACCCATTTTCCTCATTCTAATTTAGAGAAACTATTTTTGTCAGGACACAGAAGCTATCACCACTAATATGCAAGATCCCCAGGGTTTCTTTTAGAGAAGAATTACTGAAAACATCTGTATTTGGCATCCCTGGAGGCTTAGAGTCCCACGAAAGTCAATACCCAGCTCTCAATCTCTGTGATCATTTTACTCATTAGAAGTTAACCAAAAAGGCAATCCATGGGCCTAAGGAGCCATGAATACAAATTTTCTCTAGCTTTGGTGCAATTTGCCTAATACCAAAAAAGAAAAAAAAAAAAACCCACAAACAAACTAACAAAAAAAATCCCCAAAAAAGAAAATAAAACATCAAGACATCAAGCAAATTTGGTTTACTTTGTATGCTTAGGGCAGTGGAATGAGGAAAGCATGAGGACTCACACATCTACCCTACTAGCAATGCTGCTCACAAAGAAATGGCTGCTCTCACAAGATTATGAGCTTGGTTTTTAATAACAGCTTTTGTGAAGTGCTGGCCCCTCTGCCCACAGGAAGGGACCTCCATTCTCCTTCACAACAGTATGTGCTAGGAGTATGATTTCTTCTTCTCTTTTGCCTTTTCAGTTGAAGGCTGAGGATGTCAAGTCTTTGCTGTTGATTCTGTCAGCTGAGACTTGCTCTAAGAAAAGTCAACTAATATGTGACTCACAACTGTGTGACAAAACTTCTCAGGAATACCCAGGCTGCCCTTCCAGCCTGCTCTGTTCAAGTAGACAGGCCTTCTTTAAAGACATTGGGAAGATTTGTTTTCTTCCTGTGCCTCCATGTACCCTAAATTAGACCAGACAAGGACCAGATCGTGGCATTCTGCATCCAATCTTTACAGTTTGGTCAGCTGGTTACCCCCTGCCTGAAGCACATTTTATTTCCAAGGAAGACACACCTCCTCAACCCAAACAGAGAAAATATTCAAGAAGTGACTGCATACAGTTCTGCTGAAGCTTTTGATTAGGCAATTCATGATGTTCTTAGCAAAAAGACCCATCTGTGTGTTCTTGTCAAAGAGCTGCCTGTCCCAATCCTTGCTTCCATGGTCCTCTTGTATTATGCAGGCCTTGAAAGCTTTCTGTCGTATCACAGCATTAGAATTCACAAGATCTTTCTAGATTTAAAAAATGCATTAGTACTAATCTCTCTCTTTCCCTTCCAGTCTCTCTCTTTCCCCTCACCTGTGCAGTTAGCCAGATGGTAACTAAGGCAACCTGGATTTATAGTGGGATGTGCAGACCATAAAGTCTTTTATAACTCTCTAACTCATAATATTTCTGTAAGAATCTGTACATAAACAAACCAGAAGGATAAGTGCCATTCATGAATAATAGAGCTATTCTCCATGAAACCTTTACTAGGTTAAATGGAATATCCAAATCTTCCTCCAGATACAGACTTCACATCTCCCATCTCCAGAGACAGCTTTACTTCAGGTTTGATATTTTCACCTCATTCTGCCTTTAAACAATGAGTTAATCTCTAGCTAATTTATTTCCTAAATTCTATTTTATCATTGTCAAGCAAACATCTTTGGAGGAATCAATTCTGCTTGCTATAAAAATTAAACCCCATAACATTTGTGATTTCATCCCATTGTTACCTATTATTGGACAAGACTTTCTGCAAGAAGTAGTTTGAAGTCTGATGTCTTGCACAGCACTAGCACTAGAAGACAGAGGTGGGATCTGCAGGAGGTAGGGAATTCATCCTTGCATGAATTCATACAGTTGTGGATAATATGAATAAATTGGGCCTCACAAGCAGAATATGTCATTCTCATGTCCTGAAGCAGTGGAGTATAAACACCCCATGAATGCCCAAAGCAAAGGAAGACAAATTCATGTCAGGAGTGCACTTGAGGCAAAAAATATTCATTCTGTTCTTCTCCTCCTCAGTGCAGCTTTTCTGAGACCTGTTTCAATACATCTTATGGGCCAAAACCAGAGGAGCAGAAATAAAGCACGTGGTCTCCATTATGCATCTGGACGGCATCAGCTTAGAACTAGAAACACTTGTCTTCTTTTCAGATTGCAAAATGAAAAGACTCAAAAGCAGGCAGAGAGCAGCCTGGGAAAGGTTATTCAAGGCTGTCCAGCTTTGGAGAAGGAGGTTGTTTATACAAAATATTGCAATGACCTCAGCAGCTAATCCAGTGTCCACCTGAAGCCAAGGCAGTCACTGAACTCAGCTCAGCAGAGTCTGCAGGTGGCTGCACTCAGGGATGTGAGGGGACCTGAACTCCTGCAGGGTCTCACACAGTCCTGGGGTTCCTGGGAGCAGCAAAGCTCACATTCAACCCACATGTCCAGAGCAGCCTCAGTCATTCTTCATCTCCCTGTTCCTGCCTCATGTTGCTCTCCCCCTGCTTTATGGTCACAGGGTCTTTATAGCCAAATGCATTTGGTGCTGCCTTGCAGGGGTAACCATTGCTGCCTGTATATACAATACAGATTTTGCATTTCCTTGCCTCAGAGAAAACTCCTTTCAGAACTGGAAGATGTGTGCAGTGCCAGGGCTTGTCTGTGTATACAGGCTTAGCCACAATTTATCTGCTGCCCTTCCAGATTGTTCCCAGGGTCACTGTTACCACAGGAGCTTGTAGAGCACCAAGGCTCATAGAACCACAGGATTATTTAGGTTGGAAAGGACCTTAAGGATCCTCTCATTCCAACCTCTGCCATAGGCAGGAGCAATTTCCACTAGATGAGGTTGCCTAGACCCTCATCCAGCCTGGTCTGGCTTCTCAGTTGTCAGAAACTCTCCACTAGCAACACATTCCCTCCCAGGCACTGCATCATCCACCTGCTGACAGCAAGAGACAGTGCAGGTCACCACCAGCACACTGAGGATGTCTTCCAGATGTTTGACCACTGTACTAACAAAGTGTGTGTATGGATGCCTGATTGATTCCCATCAATGAATGGGAACACCACTTTGCAGAAAACACTGAACCAAAGCCCCTGAAGCCTCCTGTTTTTATGAATGTGACAATATCTTCTCTATTCAAAAACCCTTGGCTGAATTTTGTTTGCAGAGACACCAGAGCTGGACAGAGCTCTGAACTCTGAGATGTCGATCGACGTCAGCGACGGTTTGATGACGAAGTCTGCAGCTGTGATGCTCTGTGAACCAGGGAAATAAAACTCCTGGGATCAGGCAGAGAAATGAAGCTGAGAAGTTGCTTGAGAAGCAGAGCAGTCAGTAGTGAAATGACTTGAAAGCCTGGGGATCATGCAAGAGATGATGTCTGTGCTACACACAAGGAATTCAATCCCTTCTCCCAAATAAGGGCCCTTGACAGACTGTAACACTACATTATGGACAGAGAGATATTGTGCATCTGATGCCTTCTCTTTCATTGAAGCCCAGGATTATGAATGGTAAGTCATTTAGCCCACTTTAGATAAGCATCACTTTCAAATCGGATTATAATTTGCAGAGGCACAACATGTTCAGGGCAAAACCGTGTCAGACACCCAGATAAGTACTCCAGCAGGCTCTGCTGCATGGCAGCTTTGCAGGCAAAGAACCAGGGTCCTGGGAACATTGCAGTAACACACAAACTGACAAAAGAGGCCCTTTTTAATTCAGCTTGAGACAAAGGTGAGCTTTTAGACCTCCCAAGGCAATTGCCACAGAGAACTGGGGAAAGCTGTGCAACATGTGCAGCTCTTCATGGCTGCTCATGCTGCTTTGGCACACATATACATTATTAATGCTGCTATTTTCAAGTTTTATTTTCCTTTGTGCTGCCTGGAAAGCTATGCCATTCTCCACTTTGCCAGTGACTGTCCTTTGAACAAATTTTCATTTCCCATTTTCCCACATGAAGCATTTGCCTATGTCCAGGAGAGCAAATGAAGTGAAGAGCTGCCAGCTCTGACTCAGAGGGGTGGGGGACGCCACGGGCAGCTTCCCACAGGAAGCAAAGGTGAACATTTCTCTCTGCAGGCGGTCTCAGGCATTCCTCACCAGCTTCACAGAAATTCTGGAATATTAATGAAAGAAATGCAGGTCTCCCTCCTGCCCCTGCTCCTCGCAGAGACGTCGATGAATGAGTCAGTGATGAGCTGCTGCTGCTGCTGCGTCACCCCTGTAATCACTGGGGACAATCCCCAGGCTCAGGGAGAAGTTTAAGCCATGGAGTTCCTCCTCACCAGCGTGCTGAGGCAGGCAGGGCAGGGTGACATTCAGCACTGGGCTCAGAAGCAATTCCCTGCCAGGATTAAGCTGCTTTGAAGAAGAGGTCTCCCCTTCCCCTGCAGGCCCTTCCTTGCCAAGCTTTGCATCCACAGCCTGATAAGAAGGGAGAGTTTTGACTGTGGCGTTTAAGCCTCTGATGCCATTGAAAAGGAAGGATGAAGGTGCACAGACTCACAGCCCTGGTTCAGTTTTATGTCCAGCCAGATGTGCAAACACAGGAAGATATTGGGAGATTTGGAATTGGCTCTGCCAGAGCTTTGATTGACTTGGTTAAACCAATTGTGCTCATTTCTTCTCAGAAGGAGAATCACAGAACCATTAAAATTTAAAAAGACCTTGTCAACCAAACCATGGCACTAAGTACCACATCAGTAATTTCTTCAACACCCGCAGGGTTGGTGACTTCACCATTGCCCTGGGCAGCCCATTCCAATCCTTGACAACTCTTTCCATAAAGAAATTTTTCCTGATGTCCAACATGAAGCTCTCCTGATGCAGCTTGAGGCCATGTCCTCTTGTCCTGTCACTAATTTTCTGGGAGGAGAGGCCAACACCACATGGTTACAACCTCCTTTCAGGTGGTTGTAGAGAGTGATAAGGTCTCTCCTGAGTCTCCTTTTCTCCAGGCTATGGAATGTGTTCACAGAGGTCTGCATGACTCCCATTAATGGGTGAGATGACAATTTTGCAGAAAATACTGAAAAAAACCTCTGTAATAGAGAAGCCTCCTGTTTTTATGACTGTGACTATATCCTTTCTATTCAAAAAGCCCCCTGGCTGAATTTTGTTTGCAGAGACACCAGAGCTGGGTAGAGCTTTGAACTCTGAGGTGTCAATGTCAGCAATGATTTGATGACAAAGACTGCAGCTGTGATGCTCTGTGAACCAGGGAAATAAACCTCCTGTGATCAGGCACACAAGCAAAGCTGTAGGAGATATTTCCCTGTATCCTTGCAAGCACTTTTAACTATTGTTTAATCACCAACCTACTGAAAACCACTGATCAGGTGTCACCTAACCTATGTGCCTTGGGAACATAAGTTTCTTCCAGAGACATGGTCCAAAAACCCCAATATTTGTCCATCAGCTTCAGCTGGTGAGCCATCCACAGAGCCAGGGCAAAGCAAGGCTGAAACCAGATTTGTCCTGTTCATCTCATCAGTATGTTTGAAGTCTGGTTATGGTATTATCTTTTTGAAAGTCTCATGGCACAGGAACACTGGTGAATGTTTAGGGCTTTTTGTAGATACGAAGGGGAAGAGAAAAGGAACGTCATTGGCATCATCTGCATCTTTATAAACTCCATGTAGCAGGAGACTCCTGTTTCTGGCAATCTGTTGTCTTGCATTCCTAAGAGGAAATGCTCAAGGGCTTATTATCTAAGTTTTTTCATTATTAATAATATTTGAGCCAGGATTCTTTTCCTTGACCCGAGTCCTATTTCACTTTGGCACCAGCATTTGACTATTGAATTTTTCAAGGATTCTCCATTTCTCTATTGATTTATGAGATGAGAGGGAGTGACAAGCCTGACTAATCACTGTGCATCTCAGTCTGTGACATCAAACTTTCAGAAAGGTCAAGGAGCCTGTGAGACTCATGGTCCCTTAAGAATGATTTTGACAGGGAAACTGAATTTATATTAGCCAACCCCACTTAGAGCAGCTTGAATTCCTGCCTGTTTTGGTTTCTTGCCTTCTGGTCCACCAGCAAGCACAGAGTCCAGAAGCACAGATCCACTGTACTCAGTGTTTCTTCATATTGTTCCTGGATGAAAAAAACTCCTGTTTCAGTTCATTGCCTAAAGCCAGTTTCTTCTTCAGGGACATCAGAGTTTCCTGGGCCATCATAAGCAGAAAAGAAGACACAGAGGGGTTTGCTGAGCCCAGCCTCCCACTCTGTGTGAGGGAAATACTAATCCTTAGCCTTAGGGTAGTGTGAGGGTTCATTAGCTCATGTTTACATAGTTCTAGGCATTAATTATTAAGTCAAGCTGCCATTGAAGGGAACAAAAGGCCTTGGCTTTCTGAATAACAGGGCAAGCATTTCTTGGAAGACTCCCACTGCCTATTTGACAGATGCACAGTGTGACATGGCATGTGGGAAACTGCAACCGTGTTTTCCTTTAAGTCACATAACTAATTAAACTCATGAGATAGCTCAGGCTTCACTGAGTAGTCTGGTGTTTTGGAAGGAATAGTGCAAAGATTTGTGAAGAACTCTGAATGTGAGGATTGGCTGATGAAGAGTAGAAAGACAGCATCACTAGGAAGCAAATGGTGAGTATTTTTCTTCCAGCAATTTTTTTTTGTGTGGAGACACAAAGAAATCAACATTTCCCTTTCATGAAAAAAACCCTACACAAAGTTAGGACTCCACTGAAGAATTTACTAAGCAATAAAAAAAAAAACCCCAGCCCCTTTTCAGTAGAAAGTCAGTACCTTCACTCTGCAGCTGAGGAGAACATGGCTGCAGGTTTCCATTTGCTTGACAGATCCCTGGTAACTTCACTGGTGGATGAAACCCTCTCATGAGCAAGAGCACCTCATTAGCCTAAAAATTTCTGAAGACTTTCCTAAATAACAGAAACAACTGGGACTGTACCATACCAGTAGCTACCATCACTGCCCAGTTCTGGACCTATCTCCTTTAAAATGAGAACAATCAGTGTCAGGGCTCAGAAAAGATCCTGACCTGGCCATTCTAAGTATGCACAATGCCTCAGCACAGCAGGTGACTCAGAATACTGTAAAGGGCAATGTTTCACAAAACAGGAGTATATTTCAACTTGGAAACACAAGGAGTTACCAAGTAATTGCCTTTATGGGCATAATTTCTGCTCTGAAAATTTTAAGTGATCTTCAGAGGCATATCCCACATCTTTGTGAACATGGCTATGGTCACAATTTTATCACAAACTCTGATGCTTTGATGCAATTGCTTACAGCCCCAGCAGCACCTGTCCCACCAGGTGATTTATCTTCACACACCTCCACCCTCTCCAACCTCATTTTAAAGGCAACCCCACAGCAAAGCTCTAAAGTGACACCCTCAGAAACCCCTGCATGGATAAACCACAGCCATCAAAGGGGGTGGGTAGTCATCACCACCAAAGATGGTGCTGGGCAGTCACTGCCATATTTTTTATTCTTGCCAGGGGAGTTCTAGTGCTCAGGAAGAATGTGGGAAATGTCTTTACTATGATTATTCCTTGTTGCTTTTACCACTAGCACTACTGGTTATGCTGTATCACCTGTAGTAGTGGTAGTATTGGCAGTAGTAGTATCATTAGTAAAAGGAGCATTAACAGTAGTAAAAGGAGAATTATTTTTAGTAGGCAGAGGCATGACTTCAGCTTTCATCTGAAAAATAAATCTTTTAAGGGATCTCAGTTTAGTTGCACTGGCAAAACCAGTTCAGTCAGGGGAGGGGGGCTTGCTGGTGATGCATGTCTGCTGGAAACTGCTGTGGCATCCCTGGCACATTCCCCACAGGTAGCAGGACACTATCAAACAGCAACAGCACTTATTCAGAGAAAACCCAGCAACACCAGAGATGGAAAAACAAAATGCACCCCAAGGAGTAAGGGAGGAGCACCAGGAGATCCTCACTTGAAGCGTGCAGGCTCTGCTCAGATTTAGTGTCACCAGTTAACTGGTTCTGTAAGGCAACCACTTATGTGTAACTGATAGGTAGTAAAAAGAATTATTTGATGATTATCCCATTGCCTTTCCATTACTGGCCTGACCTGATAAGAAGCAGCTCCCCTATCCATCACAGCTGTGACCGTTCTGACTCAACTCATTTTTCAGACCACTATCAGTCAGCCTCAGCTATTTTTACTCCTAGATTTATGGGGCAAATTCATCCCCCAAATTCAATTTTCTTTGATGAAAGCTCTTCAGAATTTTTCTTTTCATCCTTTCTCCATTGTCTGTGAGTTATGCTTTACCTTCTCTGTCCCGGGTGTAAGTCCCAGAAGGTTATCTGCACCTGCAGGGATATTACATTGCCTTCCTATATTTCTTTTTAACTCACCAAAGTTATTATTTTCAGAAATAATATTTTTCATTCAAATGTCACTGTAAGCTGCAGGAAGCCCTAAAACAAGGCAGAATCTGTGTTTGTGTATATGTAGGTGGGTTTTCCTCCTCCCCAGTAGACCTTGGACCAGCTGGTGATCTGTGAATTTCTGCAGAATTGAGGACATCAGTCAATTACATCCTGGAGGATGCTCCCATTCACTTGCATTACTGCTTCAATTACCCATTAATACTTGCAGCAGGCTTGGATACTGATATCTATGTTAGGCACTTTGCATCAGTTTAAATAGCAAGTGAAAAAATAACTTCCACAGAAAGGAAGGGAGTGCTTCGGGAAAAGAAATTAAATTCCCCAATAACTCAAACACCTACTCAGTCAGAAAAGTCCCATCCTCCCCACCCCTGTCAGCCCTGTGCAGGGATGTTGCTGCAAGCCTATTTCCCAGAGCTGAGTTTGGCTCTTTGGGAAAAATTTATCCACCTACTAGTCCAAAAGCTGGACATTTATCTTGCAGAAGGGAGATAAACAAGGTAAAAATGCACAAGTCTGGGTGAGGCACACGATATTCCCTGGGCAGCCTGTATTGCACTTAACAAACTAGACCAAATCCTGGCTGGGTAAAAAATAATTCTGAGGAAGAAAACTCAGTCCTACCAATAAAATACTCACTGAGGGAGCAAAATCCAACATAGTCTAGAATTCTACACGCCTAAACACCCAAAATTTGGGTTTGGCTATGAGGTCCTGCTTTTAGCTCCCCTCTGCTTTACAGTGATGGTTGAATTATTAACTTAAAGTCTTTTAATGGTTTTGAGTGCTGCATTTTACTCCTCAGGCAGCTCAACCTCAGCTGCTTCAGTAGTTTGACAAGCACTGAAGGCAAAATACCTCTCTAAACCCCCTTTGCACCACATGATGAAGTGGGGAAACTGCGGAGGGATGGTACCCAGTGCTGCCAACCATGCCCCAGCTCCAGGGAGCAGGCTGCTGAATCTCCTCTGCTATTTGCATGGGTACAGGTGACTTGAAACACAGGAGCAGATCAGGAGGCCTCAGTCCCTGTAGAGACCTACAAAAATCATGTCAGGCCTAGAATTTGTGACTGGGAAGTTCCCTGACACCAGGGAATGCCTCTGTCCACTGAACCTGCAGCTGGGGTGGATGGAGAGCTCAGCTCAGCTGGGTTATGTGAGCATTGCCTGCACCCCAGGAGATCTGGCTCTGGCTTCTGCCTTCAGGACAGAGTCCAGGGTCCCATGTGGTTCAGGGGAAGCCTGTAAGGTAAAGATATATCCCCTCAGTTGTGAGTTTTAAATTAGTTTATTTTATTTAGCCTTTTTTCCACAAGGGAATAGCTTTTGTCTTGATTTTAAACACCACAACTGGTTTTAAAGGAACAAATCTCAGAAAAAAAAAATCCCACAGAGGAATATTTCTCTATAGTGGCCAGATACTTCCTACTTCCACAGCAGATCTTAATTCTTTTTGAAACTCATTCTCCAGCCCTGAGTGGTGGCAGAAGGCAGCGCAGAGCATCACCCCAAGCAGTCACCCATGAGGCTGTGTCACTATAACGTGCTGCTGTGCTGAAACACAGTGATCCCCCCAAATCCCCCCTGCCCAACAAGATGTGGCCACAAAATACACCTGATTTAAAACATTTACAAAGGTTACATGTGTTATGCTGATTCCCCTCCTCCTCATGGCAGCAATTTGGTGTGAAAAGCAGTGGCTTTGAAAGCAGCTTTCAAAGACGTGGGGAGAAGAGCAGGAACAGTTTTGCTAGAAGGCACAGGTGAGTGTTAACTGATCCCACACACAAAGATAAAGGCTTTTCAGTGATGGATCCAGCCCTTGCACAAAGGTTTCCCCTCTCTCCTCCCATCCCAGCAGTGCAGATCAAGGTTGTGTTGTCCACCAAGGAGCTCCCTGAGCAGAGCCCACCCAGCTGCACTGGCAGTGAGCTCTTCCCCACCCAGAAAAGGGATGCTCTGGGTCTGGTACATCCCTCCCTTGTCCCACTCCCACTCATCACCCTGTGTGCTGAGAGCCACCCTCCCTGCCCTGTGTGAGGAGACAGACATGGAGGCAGCCCATAACCTCTCCAGGGCTCCATTTCCCTGGGGAATGCTGCTCAGGGGAATTGTTCCCTGTGCCAGCACATTTGGGTCACTCCAGGGACAGTTAGCTGCACATCTCCTGAAGTCCATGGGAGCTGGTTTCTCTATTCTGCAGGGCTGTGCACCTTTGCTAGGACTCATCCTCTGTACTGCACTGATCTGTTCTCACTGAATTGGCTTTGACTGATTAAGGATGCAACTGTTTCTCACACTATCCTCAACCTTCTTAGCCTTGGCACCAAGAAATGTACAGAGACACTCAGGGAAAGAGCTGAAAGTCTCACAGCATATGCCTTCATAATCAGGCCTGATATATCCAACTACTTTTGTTTTAGTGGTAACAGAATTGGCTCCAAAGCTGCCTTATGGAAGAGTAAGACTGTCTCTCTGTCAGGTGCTGCACTCACTGACATTTTTTCTCAGGCAAATTGAAATAAATGAACTGCAGCCTCCCTAAACCCAGACTATTCATGGGCTGCTCCTTGGGCTCTGGGCCAGGAGAGGACCATGTTCTCAGGACATGTCTTGGTGGAATGAGTCTCTTCCTGCTGTGTCAGCTCTTTCCTGTGTCTCTGCAGTGTTACCTTAGAGCCCTTGCAGACTCAGTGGTCCCAGCACAAAGCTCCTGGGTCTGCTGCACATCAAAGACTTCTGGCTCACTGGTGGCCATGAGAAGATTCTCCTTTCTCCCGTGTATGATGCTGCCAGGCAGCCTGTGGCAGGGGAGGGGGGCTACATTCCCATTTTCTTGGGATTTTCCATGAATTGAGTACTGTTAGATCATCTCAGTATCTTCATTTTAAAGCCTGGCATGACAGGAGGATGGGAAGTCTTGGTATTAGCCCATTATCTCTAAATCTCCTCATTTCAAGCTGCACTAAGGTAAGAACAAATAGTAGTAATACCAGACATAGTGTGCAGTGCAGGAATAGATAATGCAGTTCACAGAGACATTTCTATAAATATGCTACTTTCTAGTCTAGCAGGTTTCAAAGTTTCTTTCACACTCTGTGATTCAGCTAATAAGCTGAAAGATGCTTCTCAGGCTTCTTATTCAAGGACTTGCACAACCCATTCACCATCTGGCTGCCTCACAAAAGGCAACCCATGCATAGATCCCTTTGCTCTTTCATAATTTAAGTTTCCAGATTCTTCAGATCCAACCATTTCTTACTCAATCAAGAAGAGTGTTGTGGTAACCCATCCCCACACCATGGCCTGGCCCCAGTAGCATGTGACAGACTAAGACTAAGATCTTCTGGATGTAGCCTGGTGTGACTTCTGTTTGCCCAGGTGGACAACACACTTATTTAATGAATATTCCTCTGGTCAGGGGATAAATTATTAACTCACTGTAAAAGAAAATGATCTCCCCCTCACAACAGCTATAGTCAAATGCCAGAGTGAAGCTCCATCATTCCTCTCTAGACCCCACAGGGCCATGTAAATTACACATTTTATCCAGCTAAATAAATGTTCCTGATGTGTGTGGCCTACGGTTGCATTCTGATCAAGACTGCACCGGGCTATTAGGGAATTTGTGATTAAATGATCCATGAATTCTAGTTTTGAGGGAAATCAGCAGAACCATTCCAGTCCCACTCTATTCACCTCCCAACCACATGGTAGCCCAGCTAGGCACATTCTTTGTGGCAAATATGAGAATGCCATCAGAAACTACTGTGTCTGCAGAGAAACTCTGACCAGGGCTCTCACTGGGCAGACATTCAGTTCTTTGAGTGCAGGTAGCCCATTACTGTCTCTGTGGGCATTACTCCTTCTTTTGGCATGCAATTTGCAAATGGACAGTTTATATCTCACCTCTTTCAGAGTGTATTTATCCTCTAAAATCTTGGACTTTATTGTCCATTTGCATTTTCAAAAGCTATTTCTCTCAGTCCATAAGATTGTGCATCATGATGCTAAAGGACTTTGCTCAGGGCCATGTCCCTTCAGATTTTGAATAACTCCAAGGATGGAGACCCCACAGACTCATGGGGTGACCTGTTCCAGAGTCTGTGCTCCCTCAACTTCCCTCCTTCCAAGATAAATGTTTCATCCTACATTTAAATGGAATTTCCTCTATTTCAGTTTCTGTCATTTCCATTTGTCCTGTCACTGGGCACCACTGAGGACCTCTTGGACACTGCAAGATGCCTCCATTTTTTTTACTTCATCTCATCAAACATTTACACACATGGGCAAGATTCCCTTGAACCTTCTCTCCTCAAGGATGGATATGTCTCTGTTTCTGCTCATATCTCAGGTGCTCCAACACCTGACCCATCACTGTGGCCCTTTACTGGACTCACTCTGTCTCTCTCTGCTGAGGAGCCCAGCACTGACACAGCACTCCTGGGGTTCCCACAGTGCTGGATGGAGGTGAAGAACCCCCTCCCTCGATCTGCTGGCAGCACTGGGGGCTGTTGGCCTTTTCTCTTTGCTGTAAGGGCACTTTCCCAGCTCCTGTGCAGCTTGTGCACCAGGACCTCTGCGGTTTTTCTGCAAAGCTTCTTTCCGGTCACTTGTTCCTGGTACCTGAAGTTATTCTTCCCTGAGGGGTAGGACTTGGTGTTCCTTTTGTTGAAATTCATGAAGCTCTGTCAGCCCATTTCTTCAGCCAGATGAGGTCACTCTAAAAGGCAGCAGAACCCTCTGTTCTCTCAAATTTAACTCACAATTTTGTGTACATAACGTAGGACACCTGTATATCTCAAGCAGGACTTCTCAGTTCTACTCTTAGAGCCAGAAGAGTGAAAATTAGATATCCCACAATGTAACTTCAGGGGTCTAAATTCCTTATTAGTTGTGGTTCTGAGAACTGCTCTCCCTGTCACATCTCATTATCCTCCACTGCTCACTGAAAAGACCATATTTAAATATCAAAGCCCTGGTGCACACATTTTATTTCAGCCTCTGTGTGTGTTAATATTATTAATATTGAAATTCTGAGATTTCAGCAGAGATGGCAAAGGTGTCTCTGTGCCTCACACTCTCTGCACAGCCCTCCACTCACACATCATTACTTCTGCAAATATGAAAGCTCCATCCCAGTCCTCCAGATGCCACAAAAGTATATCAACAATGAACTTTGAAAACAAGCTACCTTGCAGCTCATGTCTTTAAAAAAACCTCTCTTTGGTTTTGTAATTGTCTAATTGGCTTGGTTCACTGAATGGGATTAATCCCTGAAAGGAGGAAGGGAGATTCTGCTTCTCCCTTTACAGCTGGAGGACAGCATGAGGGCAGATGAGCAGTTTGGTGAATCTAGGACACATTTCTCTCCCTCCTCTGCCCTTTGCAGGAGCTCCTCTGGAAGGACCTCATTAGGAATTCTCACTCGTGGCAGATTCAAGCCATCTGTTGCTACAGAAGAAAGTGTTTGCTGCAAGCATTTCTTTTCCTAAATAGTTACAGAACAGTTGGTGCTGTCTGGTGTTTAGGGTACACCTGGAGGGGGGTCAGTATTCAACATGACCTGTCTAGCCAGATACTTCCAGTCTTTTTGGCTAAAACACACCCAGCCTCCAGATCTGGATGGATCACAGTGAATGTCATCTGAATCTACAAATGTCTTTCCTGAAATCAGAACAAACTTGGGCTCCTTCTAAATTTCTTCTCAACAACTAAAGTGGTCTCAACCAAATCATTTGCAGAGCTCAGAAATTGCCAGTGACATGGATCACTGCCCACTTCAGAAGCTGTGGTTTTCTTTTGCACTAGAGATGAAGACACAGTTCCTTTATCATGAGATGGAGCTGTGCCAAGCGGTTTCAGTCTCACTTTTCTGATGGGTCCTTCTGCAAACCAAGAATTTGTTTTGCCCTCCCTGAGCTTTAGACCCATGGGGATCCTTTAGTGATGGGTTAAAAGGCTTAGCAGGAGCTCAGACCCCAGCTAGTGCCTCCCTCTCTGGAAAAGTAAGCTCAGATCATTCTTAAACTGATCACTATGATCAATGTCATCATTTGTTTTAGGAACCCCTCACAAAAGGAAGCATTCCCAGCCTGTGTCAGCCTTTAGGCAGAAGCACAGGGAAGGTGGAAGCATCCCAACCAGCCTCTTCCAGGAGTAACTAAAGAAGGAAACAAGCTCAGTGATCAGAGTCACTGTTCAAAGCACAAATCAGTGGCTCTTCCATGAGGGACTGATGGGAATACAGCAATGACAACATGAAAGTAATAAATTAAGTACAGAAAGAAGAAGAACAAAGGGAATGCACCAGACTTCTTGGGACCCATAGCAGGACTGACTTTGACTTGTGGAATTCAGGAAATTGGCTGCTTTTCCTCTTGGTAGCCATTTCAGAGTTACTACAAAATGTGTCCTATCACTGTAGGAGAACTTGTAAGGGCTGAATAGGATCTGATCCAAGGAGTTTAGTGTGAAGAGAGAGCTACAGATGGCTTCACATTGTGCTGTGGAGATTTTCATTCATTCCTTTCCCCCCACATTAACAGCAAGGACAGTGTTAGTGAAGTCTTGGCCACTTGAAATCTTGGCCCATCTTGAAAACTGAGAAATAAAAATGTACTCACGGGTTTGACACACTTTAAAAATAACCTTCACGTTTGCCACCTGCAACAAGTTAAAAAGACTTCTTGATTTCTTTCCCAAATCACTGGCAAACTCCTTATCACCTTCCCCACTGAAGGATCCTAAGCTTTTGTGAATGCTGCTGGGGCAAACCTGCCCCTCAGAGAACAAAAACTGTCATTGGAGAGAAGAGTGGTCTTAGCTGTAAGGAACTGGCCTGGGACTGAGGGCAGTGTGAATGTTTTCCAGCTGTGTGACAGGGATTCGTCTTTCAGAAATGTCATGTAATTTGTGATTTTACAAAAATTGTTATTCCAATCTACTTCTTTTAATGTCCATTTTGTTTATTTTCCCCACCTAGATTATAAGAAGGAAATATTTTTCTATCTAAAGGCTAAGGACTTCAGTGCATGCTACTACTACCACCACCACCAACAGATCACTACATATATTGTCACTCTTATTAGAGAAAACAATCCAATGCCTGTTATAATTCTGATCCTCTGATCTGTTTATGCTATTCTACACCCTTCCCTAAATCAGTGAGTCTGTATAAATCAACTTTCACCATGTCCTGTTCCAGGCACAAGGCTGGACTGGATGATCTCCTAAGGTCCCTTCCAAAGTGAATTATCATATGATCCTGTTATATTGCTCAACTGGCTAATGATGCTTAGTGACACATTTTATCTGAAGAGGTGACACATTTCTGGTTGTTGTGGTATCAAAGGCCTCCAATTACTGAAGCAAACAGTAAATACAGAACTCAGTCAGGTGCATTCTGATGTGTCAGCCAAGGGCAATGTTAAATCTGAGGAAAAGGGAGCAACGGAGAAATTTGGCTTTCCTACTCATTATGAACAAAATGTGTGAAACAGAATGATCTGCAAAAGGATGCAACAAAAGTAGGAACATTTAATTTGCCTTTCCTACAGACTAGGCAAAATAAATAGTGTGAAAGGAAAAAGGAAGCTTCTTGAAGTGCCCATGACAGGGACACATAAAATAATGGAACAATTTAGAGTGGAAATAGAACTTGATCATCTAACCTCTGAACAAAGCAGAGCCAACTTCAAAATTAGATCAAGCTGCTGAAGAGCTTTTCCAGTCAGACTTTGATTATTTCAAGGTTAGCACTGGGGCAACCTGTTCCAGGACTTGGCCATTCTCCTTGTGATGCCTTTTTCCCTGGATTTCACTTTCTGCTGTTCACGTCTGTTGCTGCTCATTCTTTTGCTGCACAGCTCCAGCTGGAGTCTGGCCCCATCCAACCACCCATTCCATGTGGGAATTCCATCTTTTTAGTGCTGGTACAGCTCCACTGAAAATCAATTGAATTGCCCTGGGCTAAAACAAAGGGACAAATGTGCCTTTTCCTTCTGTGGATTCACAGGGTGTTGGAATTTTCTCCTCCTCTGTGTAATAATTCTACAGTGTCCCCATGTCATTCCCAGCTCACTGTTCTTTACACATGGATCTCAGCATTGCCTTTCATGATGCAGAGAGAAAGAACTGTTTAATACCTCATATCCCAGCATCCACTCTTGGTACCTCACTGGGATATTGCCATGGAAACAGGAGAAGTTTGAAATAAAAGCGAATACACTCACTTTTCTTATTTTTCAGTAGGGACTTCAAAATTTACTGCAGTATAAAAAAAGCTGTGTGCCATCTGCTTATTGAAAATTGAATGCAAATATTTCTTTTCTTTCTTCTAGAGCAATAAATCACTGCCACGGTCTATCCCCTCAGAAGTATCCCTGGAGGTGGTGATGAGTTTTTGAATAACTTCCTGTCCAGAAGTTAAGGTGATAAGGAACATCCTTGTCCTTCAGCCAGGGATGGAACAGATAAAGAACAGACTGAGCCCAAATGGAAGGCAACATGTACTGGAGACAAGCAGAACTGTGAAACCAGCTGCTGGAACAGAATTTAGGCTCTATAAGTCACACAACTTCCCAGCTATTTTTGGGGAAAGGTAATTTTTTTATGTATGATAGGACTATGTAGGAGAGTCTTCACAAACACACCAGCATCATTTTCCCCTCTGTGGTCATTTTTTCCATGGATCAATTGAGACAAACACCACTAAACTGGAGGGCTGAGTCCCCTGCTTGCAGCAGCATGGGGCTCTCAGCTCTTGTGACTGTGATTTATTCACACTGCCTTCTAATAAGGGTAACCAGAGTATAGTTCTTGATAAAGTCAATGGAGATAAGGAGCTGTAACATCTAACTCAGCTGGCTGGAGAAGATGACCAGTCTGTGTAAGGCATTTCTTCCTGCTGAGATCTGTACAGGATCTCAGATTCCCTTCATGTTAAACATGTGCCACAGCAGAGACCTGAGTCCGTGTTAGGAGGTGGCTAGAAGGAATCTATTTTCACATCCTTGGTCTCTCTCCTTGTATTGAGATTTCTGCTGAAGAAAACTTTTGTCAAAATTTTGCGTATTGGTTTTATGACCCAGACACTTGCCTGTCAACAACCTGTCTCTCTGAGTGGGGCTTTCCTCTCTGCTCTGGCATCAGTGTTTTGCTACACAAGGAAATTTCCTGTCACCAGGGGAGACAGTCCAGATGCACCACTGAACTTCTGACAGCTTTCCAGGGGAGAGAAAAGATGTGGCAATACTGATGAGTGCAGTTGTTTCTTTGCCCCTTATCTCAGCAGCCCTTTCCCCAATCAGTGGTTACAGATATGAAGATATAAAGTTATATAAGTGGTTAAAGATATAAAGCCTATATCTCCTCATGAATTTCCATGGACTCAGGTTGGCCAGGAGAGGCTGACTTACAACTTTTCTTTAGGTACAGGGCCACCACTTCCTCTAGAGGCAGAGGGAGCTGCACACCCTCCTAGGTCTTGCACTCTGCACAAAACTCTGTTTCACAGGCAGCTCACGGGGCTGCAGCCTTTGCAGAGCCATCCATCTCCTGCCTGACTTTGCCTCTCCCAGAGCTCTTTCAGGGAAAAGGAAGCAGTTGCAACCAGACTGTGTCTTCTGTTGCTGTTTCTCTGGTAATCAGACAGCTACACCAATAATCATGTCCTTACAACCCTGGCTCCTGCTTATCACAGGCTTGTCTGGGAAGGAAAGCCTGCTGTGCCCTGTTCACTCAGCCATCCATCACCTGGATGTCCTCAATGATTAATGTCTCCCTACCTGAGCCTGCACAGCTCTCCCTGCAAGGCACTGAAGCTGCTGCATGTGCAATGCTTTGGGCCCACTGGAATATGAGTATGAATGATCATTACTAGGTAAGTCCAGGGTGCCATGAAAATGTCCATAAACGACTGAGATTTACACAAGATTTATTTAAAGTCTGCTTAGATTATGCTTTGTTTAAACTTCCTCCTCATTCACAGGCACCAGGTCAAATCTTCCACTGTGTCCATTTGGAGAGACAGATCCATTGTGTCTGGAGAAGTGTTGGTACTGAGAGACTATATTTAAGTAACTGCTATTATATCTGTGGGGCAAGTCTTGATTGCAGGTGTCTGCTTTGTGTTACACCGATTCAAACACAGAGTCACAGACTTGTTCAGGCTGGGAGGCACTTCAAGAGGTCTCTAGCCCGGATTCCTGCTTAAAATTGGAGCAGCACTAAAGTCAGACCAAGTTGTTTACAGCTGTTCCTACATGGGTGCTGTGGTGGGTTTACCTTGGCTAGGAGACAAACTCCCACTCAGCTGCTCTTGCATTTCTCAACATGACACAGTAGGGGTGGGGGGAAAGAAAGCCAAAACCAAGGACCAAAAATATTGTGGACTGAGATAAAGATAGGGAGATCACTTATCTGTTACTGTCATGGGCAAAGTGGACTCAAACCGAGGTAGCTAATTTATTGCAAATTAAAAGTAAATTTGGATTTTGAGAAACAAACTGAAACCCCTCACCTTTCCCAGCCCTGCCTTCACCTCTTCATTCAAGCTCCTGAGGAGAGGAATGGGAATGAGGCTGAGGTCAGTCCTTCACAACCCCTTTTAGTCACCCTTGACTCCTCACATCTCCCTGCCAGGAACCTGCTGGATTGGCTAAACTGTATTTGGGTTTTCAGCCTGTGTAAGGATGAACCCTGTGGAAAGGTCTTTGAAGGAATACAATTTCTTATACACTAATTTCCTACAGAGGATTAGCTGGAGTAGAGCAGGCTGTGTAGCTCCTCAGTGTATCTGAGGTAGAATAAATGCCTCTATGTATTTGTCCAGAAACACACACTCCATCAGAAATGGCTGGAAATCCCATACAGCATGGCCATGGGCTGAGAAGAGACCTGAGTCCCAGTTTTACAGCTCAGCTGCTTCTCAGCAGCTCAGCAGGACCCTGACCTCATGGTGGATGTGAACCCTTGTGCTCTCTCTGGCTGTGGCACATCTGGAGGGAGCTCAGGAACATCTCCAGATCATCACTTCCTTCAGCTTTTCCACTAAAGGCCAAGATATGCAAAATATGATGATTTTTTTTTTTTTTACAGCAAGATGACCGAATCCTTCTGTTTCTACAACTCATTCAGCCCTGGACCACGTCAGGTTATCTAATGAAGCACAGGGAAGAAATGGCAAATTTGGAAATTCATCTGCTAGAAGAAATACATGGTCACTCAGTTGAGAGACCCTTGCTCCCACTATCAACATGGGATGGATTTAAATGATCAAAGGGTGGCTAAAATAATCTTGAAATTACCCAAGTGCAATCAATTGTGTTTGGGGTGCCACTGCCCGAGGGGCTCCCAGAGCTCCCTCTTTCACTTAAACAGCATCTGGTCTTGTTCTTGTTAGCAGATCTGCCAGACTTGATTGACTTGTTTGCACCAGGGCTCTTGACAAGACCAAGCCTGGCAAAGCCCTTTTGGCCTTCAGGCTGTTGCAGGGAGGTGGAGGATATCCAAAGGACAACAAACACTTGGTGATTTGTGTTCTAGATTCCTCCCTCTCTCTCTCCATCCCTCTCCCTTGGGGGGAGCAGACACTA
This sequence comes from Fringilla coelebs, assembly GCF_963513975.1. Taxonomy (NCBI): domain Eukaryota; kingdom Metazoa; phylum Chordata; class Aves; order Passeriformes; family Fringillidae; genus Fringilla; species Fringilla coelebs. Next base: position 5,489,050 of record NC_140028.1, on the reverse strand, counting down.
ATCATTGCCTGCAGCTCTGGGTGATTAATTTAAATGATTTAGCACCTGGGGATTAACCTTCACACAGAGATCGATGTTTTGGCTGTTTCCTACATTATTACCCTCACAGCAATTACCTCCCACAGATACTTGCTCTTGTGCTAATGAGCCAGAAGCTATTAGCATCCACATCCTCTATCTACATGTTTTATAGTTGCAGGAGGGTTCTTCCTTGGTCACCACAACTTCTGGAGAGGCAAATTTACAATATGAGTAGAAAAGACTTTTCTTGAAGACATTTCTGGAAGGAAATAAGAATAGGGAAAATTGAATTAGCATTATGAAGAGAAGTGTGTCATGAGCATGAAATCAGAGCCAAGGAGAAGAGAATCAGACTCTGCTAACTGCTGCTCTACCATCCCCTTTCTTTTTTACCACATCTGTATTCATCTGAGTCCTATCTCAATGGTTTTGGCTCTTACACTACAACCCACCAATTTGTCCCATAGCACCTCACAGGCTCTTGCACCAAAATATGGATTATTTTACCTCATTAGACCAAATATTCCTCTTGTTTACAGTAATACAAATTCAATGAGTTACTATCAGAATAATATTAAATGCAGAGCCCATACCATGTTAGTCAGAGCCCATGCACAGCACAGAGACAGACTAACAGAGAAACTGGGATCACTTCTACTGTGCAGTGTTTCACAATGGTAACATGAATCTAGAACTGAGGGACATTGTCTTCCTGCTTCACCTCTGCTCCTTGTCTCCTTTTATCTCTTGGTAAAATTATTTCAACTGTCTTAGCAGCTTCCTTTTTACACATGGAATTTCTTACATTTTATGAAGTAGAAATAACAGAAGAAAAGCACAGCAATAGTTGTGCTCATTAAATACAACCCATCAAGAGGCATAACTCATAGTTTGAGATCAAAGTCACTCGGGTTGTGAGTTGGACTTTTCCCCTCTCCTTTCTGTGCAGAACACAGCAAACCTCTGTCCTAAAACTCCACAGATGCAACTTGCAGTTTGCCTCTGCATCCAGCTATTCAAAATGCAGCTGGTAACACTCATCAGACACTACAAGAGTGAAACAGATGAAAGCTGTTGCTCCCAGACCACTGGGCAGCACAGGACACCAGAGGATGGAGTAAACTCCTCTTCCTTGAAAAAGCAGCTGCTGGCTTTTGTGGAGAGAAGGACCATGACATACCATATGTTCTCCTTTTGTTCAAACCTAAGTTTGAATATTGCAGCTGTTGGTTGCTCCCTTTGGAAATACCAAGTTCATTCATATGACCTGAATTTCCAGAGTGAAATTGGGGTCTAGTGTGACACAAGACCATTCTTGGAGGAGGTATGTAGGAGTAAAATTGATATTAAAGTAGAGGGGTTTTTTCCTGCCTCTCAGCCTTGACTAGAAGCTAGAAAGGAAAGATTAACTTGGTATATAGACTGGGGTGGTATAGGTTGGTGGCTTCTATCTCCAGCATTTCCACCTTCTTAGAAGCCAAGTGACACATTCCTACCTGGGAGAAATAACCCTAGGCCCACGTCAGCACAGGTCATCTGAATCCATGGACAAGTGTTAAAGCCAAGAGTTTTCATCAACAGCCACTATGAAAGTGGCACAGTGCTGGCTTTATCTGCAAGGACATTTTCTTCCTTTTCTTCAACAGTCAGCATTTTCCATCAGTAAAATGCTGGAGGCCAGAATAGTCTGAATATAAAGTCAAGAGATGGTTGACTTTATATTTTTGAAGGTACCCTGAAGATCATCTAATTCCAGAGCCCCTGACATGGGCACAGACACCTTCCACTAGAGCAGGTTCCTCCAAGCCCCATCCATCCTTGCCTTGAACACTTCCAGGGATGGAGCACCCAGACCTTCTCTGGGCAACCTGTTATAACCTGTTTAAACCCAGAAGAGCAAAGAGAGCTAAGCCTCTGTGGATAAAATGGATCAGACCCAGAAAGGTTTGAAATATACCCAAAAAATGTGATTTAAACCAAAAGAGGGTAGATCCTGGTGCCAAAAACTTGATATAATTGATTTAATAGTAAAAGAGGCAAAGAGAAAGAAAAAGAAAAGAAATAAAGAAAGAAATAGGGAAGGAAGTGTTCATGGGAGGTGGGGGGACAAGGAAAGAGTGACAGGGGTTAGGTGGAAGCATGTCACCCATCAGAGGGTCCCAGTGACATCTCGTTGCTCCCCTCCATCTGGTCTTCTTGGTGCTGAGGGTCCCCTGTCCCCACTGCTGCACCACACTGTGAGGTACAGAATCCCACGCATTAATATCCATTTTGGGCAGGCAGGAACACCTCTGTTAAGGGGCCTGGCTTTGACACTGTCCCTGGCAATGCTGAGGGGCTGTTTCATCACCTGCAGGGCTCTGCTGCAGGGTCTGGGGACCCCTTTGTGGGGGCCTTTGATGGGCCAGGACAGCCCCTCTGCTGTGGATTAGCTTTTCCCTGGGGGAAGGGACCCCTGCAGCTGAGCTGGTCTGCACAGCAGAGGAGGAGAGCCAGGGGCTTTTCCACCACACACCCCAAACCTCTTCCCCAGCTTTGGTGGAGAGTCTGTTCCAGCCCCGGGGCTGTGGTCTCCACCCCAAGGTGCTAAGGCTCTGTGAATGCATTCTTCTCCCCCAGCCCTGAGTTGTTGCTTTATCTTATCTCCACCAACCAGCAGCTCTCAGTCAGAACAGAGCCCACTCTGTTCAGGGTGTGGGGGTCTTCTCTGCAGCTACTGTAAACCAGTTTTACTCTAATAGGTAAAGGTCCTTCATGAAGATGCTTGAGCCATAAATTGTAACATTCAGTCTCTGACACAACCACTGCCAGGGCCTCACCACCCTCATGGTAAAAAGTTTCTTCCTGATATCAATTTAAATCTCTTTCAGTTTAAAGCCATTCCTCCTTGTCCTATCACCCCTTACTCCTCTCCAGCTCTCCTGGTAGCCCCTTTACTTCTGGAAGAGGCACTAAAGTCTCCCTGGAGCCTTTTCTTCTCCAGCTGAACCACCCCAAGTCCTTAACCTGAATCCACAGCAGAGATGCTCCAGCCCTTTGATCATCTCTGTGTCCTCCTCTGGACTCACTCCAGCAGGTCCATGTCCTTCTCATGTTGGGGGCTCCAGAGCTGGGCACAGTGCTCTAGGTGGGGTCCAGGAGAGCAGAGTACAGGGGCAGAATCACGTCCCAGCAGCAGAATGGTCTTTTATACTCTTTCAGTGGCTGAATTCGGACTGACACACTGATTCCAGGTCTTCCAGAGCTTTGTTTTCTGCCTTTTAATGAAATAATAGGTGTTTTCCTGGCTCTTAAGATCCTAGAAATATGTTTGTTTGTGATTTTTTTTATTCCTAAACTTTTTGTTCTCAATATCAGAAATAAAAATATTTTCTTCTCTCAGTTCTAAATGTTTTCGTTTCTGTTCAATCGGATATTGGTTTGTCCTGGGAGAGTGAGAGAGCACAACAGGGAAGAGCTCATTTATCTCTTCTGTGCTACTCATTATTTGGTATACTTCCAGCACAATTCCCTCATTTGTTCCATCTCAAAAGTCACTGTTTTTACAATGGACAAGCTGAACTAAAGATATTGCCTTAGGTGAGAAAGATGCAGAGATTTGGTCACAGCATGATTAGAGACACAAACCTGTTTTCAGTGACTGAAATGTGTGGTTTGCTGTCGACCAAGCAAAATATATACTGAGCAGGCTCTTGCATTTTTCTGCAGGATGCTTAATTCCTTTCCTCCTCTGAGACAGGACCCATGTGCATGGCAGCAGCCAAACCCTAAAAAAATCCGATTTTTCTTCAAATTTATAAAGCTATCTATAGCCTATAGATGAAAGATTGCAGGTTTTTTCCTTTGTTTTTACTCCCTTCCCCTGAAGTCTGACTTTCCTGTGGTTGTTAAGCTCAACATGCAAAGTCTTCTTCAAATTCTCCTGCACTACCTGGAGCCCTTTAAAATGTCTTCTAGTCTATATTATTGATTGCTTAATTAATTACTCTGAAAGGTTTTTGGAAAAGGAGCAAATGGGGTTCAACACCTCTTCAGCTTTTCTGTGCATGATAAAACATGCTTTCAAATACCACTCCAAAAAGAAAGAAATAGTTGATCTTAACTGCTAGAGATGTTCACAGAAATCAGAGAATCATTTGTTTTGAAAAGGACTTTAAAGGTGACCTAGTTCCAACCCCTGGCCATGGGCAGGGATGCCACTCTCTGGACCAGAATTGCTCAGAACCCCATCCAATCTGGCCTTGAACATTTCCAGGGATGGGGCATCCACAGCCTCTGGGGCAATCTGTGCTGCTCACTGCTCTCCCAGTAAAGAATGTTATCTGATTCAGCCCCAAACACATGTGAGATTGCTCTGGTGTCCTTTTCTCTGTGGTTAGTGATGGTTCCTCCTTTCTGGGCCATAAGCACTCCTGTCTTCACCAGAAGATGAAGATGTCACATGCAACTTTTTTTATTGTTTAATGTAGGCCAGGCACTAAATAAAGATGTGTTGAACACTGACTCTGTACCAACACACACGACTTCTTGGCTCTTCACCCACTTGTAAGTGAGACTCACAAACAGCAAGAGGAGGTGAAGGCTATGACAACAAACTCATCTCACTGTCACTGCAATATCTCATTAGAGTTGGTGGTGATGCCCTGGCACAGGTCCAGAGAAGCTGTGGCTGCCCCATCCCTGGAAGTGTTCAAGGCCAGGCTGGATGAGTCTTGGAGCAACCTGATCAAGTGGAAGATGCCCCTGCCATGGCAGGGGACTGGAATGAGATGATCTTTAAGATCCCTTCCAATCCAAACAATTCCATGATTATATGGTAACACGTAGTTGGTCTGTGCTTTATCACTGCATGTGGTGGTAAATTTGCTGCAACCAGCTTTTTATTCTAAAGGTTAACTATTCTCACTGTTCATGTAGATGTTACCTTTCATTGAGGCTGTTGGAAGGAAGTATAAAACCTCTCAATCTCTGTCACTGTGCAGCTGGGATCAACTTCTGGCCACAGCATCACCAAGAAGGAAAAAAGAGGATTCTTCCCATTAGCAAGATGTTTTTTAAATGTGAAATATTAACCCTGGCAACTTTTACAATCCTTGCATTAGTAGCAGGGTGTGGTGAAGCTCATGTAGGAGCTGCTGTGGTGGTGCCTCCTCCCCCAGACCATATTATAATCTGAGAAAAGCTCATTAGGCCTCAGTATTGATGAACAGCACCTGGGATGAGCCCCTCTTAAGTTTATCAGGAACACTGTGCGCTCCAAGGAACTTGGGCTGTCTAATGAGACCCTGCTTTTTTCCTTTTTTCTTAATGAACAGCCTTGGAAATGTTTTTTTTTTGCCTGAATAACAACCCAAGTGGGATGATATTTTTGTTCTGTAGCTTTCAAAGAAAGCTACAGCACTCTGGATTTTTTTTTATTTTTTTCAAAGAAAGCTACTGACCTGAACTGCAGCCAGGATGAGACATTGTTGTGACCAAAGCCCAAGACTTTCTTGTGGGCCAATAAACAGCAGCCCAAAGTGAGACCCTTTGAGCTCTCCTGGACCAGCACCTCCCTCCAAGTGGAGACCTCTCTGAAACACAGACCTCTAAAGTTTGCTGTACTTGGGGGACTACAGAACAATGAGAGATCCTGGCCTGACACCCCAGTTCCTCAACTCTTCACCCACTGAGAACATACAAAGGCATCTGAAGTGAGGATTTTGCTCCCTTCAAGGGAATTTTTCACAGGTACCTTGTACAGGCTCTTCATGTCTGTCTGCATGCAGGTGCGCATATGCCATAGCAAATGTGGGAGAAATGCTGCTCTCCTGGATCCTTAGACTCTTTGGATTTGAAGGTGAGGCCTGTAAGTAAGTTACTGTTGTGGCATAATAAAGCCTATGAAAATCCTTTGCTGAGTTGTTTAACCTAAAAGTTGAGGTGTTTAGGTGCTGTTAAGTTTCATTTAAATACTCTTAAGCTTAAATACTGTTAGGTGCTGTTGGGCCTTAAGGCATATTCCTTTTTACCCTTACCCTTTCAATCCTCTGGTGTCATCCCCACCCCACCTCCACATGGACAGTTTTGGGTTTATTTTGGTTTGGATTGATTAACTCTGTATTTTTTTGTTTGCTTTCCCTTGGTGTGCCTTGACCATCTAGCAAGTGATGGAGTGAATCTTGCCAAAAAACTTTGTCGTGCAGTCATTTTATATCAATCCTGTCTTTACTGGTAGCTTTGATTCTTTGAGTGATCTTAAAACATTTTTCCAAGACAAAATCACATAATTCAGGACAAAGTGAGGGCCTGTCCCTGGCTTCCCTTTTGACTTACCTGGATGGCAACCACAGCACAAGGTGCCCAACACTCCATGCCAAACACGGAATCATGCTTGTGCCTCAAGGCAACATCTGCCAGCTAAAATTAGCACTGAGACCCACTTCCCCTCTTTTATTAGGCAGCACAGGTTGAATAATTTCGTGAGTGGAACACTGATCTCCTCAAGTCAGAAGTCATGCTTTTCAGTTTGATATCCTAAGATCCTGCCCTTTAGCTCCACAAAGTTAAGATGGGGGGAGTCTCAACAGCTGACTCCAGCTCACCATGGACTGACTCTGCCCTTATGCCTCCTCTGAGCAGTTTGGTTTTGCTTATTCTGAACTGCAGTCATTTGGGAACAGCATTGTTGGGTATTTGATGAAGGTTCATACTTCACTCTGCACGTACTTTTGTCAAAAAAGCTTTTATTGCAATGCAAAATATCTTCTGTATATGACATCTTTCTGCCCCCCAACCCCCTTAAATTTAATGAGTAATCCTTTCTGGGTTTGTACATTGTGATTCTTGTGTGTATGTATGAATATATATACATATCTATATATCTATCAATCTATAGATATTATATTAATACAATCATATATAAATCTGGACCTATATCATTTTATATATACACATATCACTGGATATATGTCTGTGTGTGCATATACATATACATACATTACATATACACTATATACATATATATGCACACACATACATATTGTATAATCATAAACATCTATTGGTTGTCAAGGGACTTTTCTTTAACAAAATAAGTTCCATCAGTGGATTTTACTTCTGTAGTGCAATTTTACAGGAAGTTAACATTTCCACATTCAATATAAAAGAAACAATATACATTTGAAAACGTGCCATAGGATTTTTAATGAAAAAATTAGAAAAGTGCATTATTTTACAACACTACAGTAAATGATTCTTTTTTTTTTTTCTCTGTAAAGACATTGTAAAATATATACAGGGTTGCGTAGTGCATTCATTACAAAAAAAAGATGCAATCCCTTGCATAAATTACATATTGTACAGGGGTTCGCTGTCTACTTGGACTTGTAAACATTTGTGTGATACAGTTTTCATTCTTTAAGTAAGCTGCAATACATCTTATTTTCATTTGACTGTTGTTGCATTCTGACTCCAGTACGGCATTCTAAGGCCATGTGTGAAGGCATCCTCTCCCATGACGGAGAAGGCCAGGAAAAGAAATGAAAACACAAACGAGTCTTTAATTTGGTTCTTTGTAATCAAGTTATCACTGGTTTAACAAATCACATCTTGATGCTCATGACCTGATCGCTCTCATTTGCCAGGACCAGCTCAACAACTATGTTGAAGTTTAGAGGTCTGAAATGAGCACAGGAAACAGCTTCCAGGAGGTAAATTCCGAGTGCAGTCTCCACAGCCAAGCAGCTCCTCTTTCTAGATGACCATGCACCTAATGCTCTGTGTGCTGCACAGAAAATGTATCAACCAGGGTAGAAATTTAGATTTTTTTTTGCTCTATCTCAGGCTGTTGAGGGCCTTTAGAATGCCGTCAATACACCGTCGGTAAGTCCGCATATGCACATTCAAAGAAGTACAAAAATGCACCAAAAAGTGTCAAGAGATCCAAAAGAGACACAGCATCACCACGCACTCACAAACACACGCATACACGCACGCTTCTGTCTGAGCAGGAAGGCTCAGTCTCCAAAGTAGGATTCACAATTTAATTTCAACATGTATGTGTGTTTGGAAGAAATCCAAGAATTTCCATATAAACTCCTTAGGTCCCAAATTGAACACTTTTATCCCTGTTTCTCATAGATGAACAGTTTGTTGAAGTAAGAAATTGCACCTTGAAGAGACAGTATCCACATTCTTTTGGCCTACTGGAAACAACTGTTAAGCCCCCCCTCCCTTTCCCCATTGACCTATCCAGCTCCAATTAATTTCCTTTGCCATCATGTCACTAGGGTCAAAAGTTTTACTTGATACTCCTCAATGGCAACAAACAACCACACAAATCTTAACAAGTCAAGGGAAGAGGAAAAATAAAGCATTTTTTTTCTTCCACAGTTCACTCCTGACCTTGCCAAAAACAAAAGAAAAAAAAGAACGGATGGATTATTGGTCATATTATAGGCAATGTGCATTCTGTAAAAGAAAGACAGATTAGGTTTGCATGCTAAAGAAAAAGCCATTGCCTCATAATTTCTGCTTATTTCTTAATTGTCAAAGGTTAGTAGTAGACAGGATTCTTTCTGAAGCATACACTAGCTTTTTTTTTTTTCAGACAATGTCAACCCAACAGTACTTACACCCAAACTAATTTTGTGTGCATTAACCAAATTTGTCAAATTCCAAAAAAGCAGTGTTCAGAGTGGTACCCAAGAAATTCCTTGATAAACCCAACTGCTAGATTAACTGTCTTAAACCTCCTGTGACCTGGACACTGGGATCCCTCTCTTGTTATGCAGGTATTACACTTGTCCTCCAATCAGCTGAATAATATTCCTGCGCTAAGAATTTATACAGAAAGTATCTGCCACAGTGTACATGCTGCTGAACAGTTGAAAAGGAGAGAAATTGCCATGAAAAGATCACTAAGTTGTGTTGAGCAAACCAGTTGTGCTGGTCGATGGTGACCACACAGGATTCGGTTCTTCCCAAGAGAATAAGAAGAATAAGAATTTTCTTCCCAAGAAAAAACACTATCAACAATCAAGAGGAATTTCCCACTGCTGCCTCTGACTGCAGTGTCTCTCCATGTTGGGCATTGAGGAGATAGGCTAAAAGCGATCTTTTCTGGAAAACACACATGGCAGTAACGAATTCTTCAAAGACAAGAGAAGTTGCATGGAAATATCAGTCACCATAGAGCAGCTGGAGCTTCAATGCTGAAGAACTTGAAAGGAATGTACAGTGAAGACAAAAAACCCAACTAATTGCATTGCTAGAAGGATCTCACATACATATCTTTTGCCCCACTTGGCCAACCTATTGGGAAGACAGCAGCTGCTAGAGAAATTGGAAGAATTTGGCAAAGTTTCGGTGGTCACAACCACAATGAATTGCTGTGACCTGGCCCCCAGACCCATTTGGATGACTGGCATAATGAAGACAATGATATGTGCCCTCTGCTGCATGCTGAACAAGAAACTTCAAACCACCCACTTCACCATTCAGAAGGGGATCTGAGAAGAGCTTCAAATCAGAGAGGTGAGATAAAGGTCGTGGATACTTCACAGGAAGCATTGAAAAGAACAGCTGTAGATCTATCTGAAGGCACTGCCACCCAAGTTCCATGTCTTGGTTTCTAAGGAGAAACCCTAAGGAGAAACCAGTCCTGAGCTCTTGCCCAGTGTGCAAGTCAGGTGTCAGCCCTGAACTGAGTGGGAATTAAGAGCCTCACTGCATTGGTGCTGAACTAAAATCCCTTCCCCAGATTCTTCCAACACCAGCTCCAGCCAAGATGCCAAGATGATGCTTGTCAGTAGGGCAGCTGGGGCATGACCCCCATGTCAGAAGTGATATTATCAAATAGGCCTTTTGGAAATCATTTTGTAGAGTTGCAGTTTCAGACTCTGGGAGGCCAAAATCACTTACACAGTCTACTTCAGATAATCTAATTAAATACTTTTATCAGATTAATTATCCTCTGAACAATAATTATGATTGAGGCGCTTCATACCAACTCTGCAGGGAGAGCCAGCAATAATGAATAAATGTTACTTCTCTAAAGGTCAGTTTTGATGACATTTTGACATGTAGAAACTGTCCAAACACAGTCAATATGAAGAGGTTTCTTTGCTATATTGTGACCTCCTGAACTCAGCTAGAGAACATTTGAATTTCCCACATATTCCCATGGCTCTGGGGAGATGCTATCAAAGATGAACAAGGATACCACAGTTCAGGTTGTTTTGGATTTGCTGCAGGCAGCAGGAGGGTTGGTGTAACTGATATCTTCCATGGAATAGGAGAGGAAAGGTGCTCTAGGAGACACAATTTTCCCTACTTTCCCTTTGACATGGTGTTGGTAAGGTGGTCTCACCACAACCATCTGCTCCAGTATGAACCAGCCCTGGTCCATCCTTCTCACACCTCCTGCCACTCTTGCCTGGTAGGATGCCTGAAGATGACTGGAAAATAAACTAAAGCCAGAAGGCCATGACTCTTTCTTAATGTGCAACTATGCCATGGACCTCACCAGTGACCTGCAGACAATGAGCCAAACCACTGTGGCTCTCTACCTGCTCATTTAATTTGTGCTGGCCATTCTCCTGATGGCCTTCTCCCAAACCAACACACTCCAGAGTTCTCCTCGTAGGATGATGCATTGCATCCCAGCCAGGGAAGAAACAGATCTCACCCAGGCAAGGTTATCCACCTTGTGTTCCCTACCTAATTCCCTCCATATTGCTTTTAATCAATCTGTAGATTTCTTTTGTCAGTGGTAATTAGAGAGGAACATTTCCTTCCCCAGGGTGTAGTTGTGTAGCATAGTGCTGTTCATTAATAGATGAGGGGGCAGAGTACAGAATGTGGCGATCTTGGGCCTGAACATACGTCCATGAAATGGCAAACTAATGAGTTAATGTCTGAGTGGGAAAGGGGGGAGAGGGTGTAGGGAAAGCCAGAGGGTGGCTGTCTGTGAAATGGATCTCTCTTCTAGCCTCAAGTGTAGTGCTTTGGATACAGCAATTACTGCAAGCTGTTCCACAGGCCAGATAAACAATGAATCAAAGCCAGGATGGTGGTATCAGAACTCATGCATGAGGAAGATGCATTATGGAGCATAGTTTCAATTATTATATTTGCCAGTTCCACTTGTGAATTTGCCAGCTATGATAAATGTTATCATCCTGTTGTTTGCTCTGCATTTCTCAAAGTGAACTAAAAGACAACGCAGCTTGGAACTGTGAATATTAATTACCAATAAAATTGCAACATTAATCTTTCCCCCGCTACCCCTCCTTTTTTTTTTTCCCAATCTGTTGTGGGTGCTAATACATAGCAGCACTCCTTGCCCTGTCAGAAAGCAAGGTGAAGGAGGGCTTTGGGGTATTTATGAATTACAGTATTCACAGAAGGAGAGGCAAATGAAGGCTGAAGCCTCCAGGGATAGTATTTCCAACCTAAAATTAGCAGGCAGCTTTGAATGACTGGATTCCATAAAGCAAAATACAGCTGCATGAATTATACAGGATGACTGCTGGTTTTAGGTCTTACTGCTTTCCCTTAGGTTGGGGAAAGACTGTTCATGGTGAGCAGTAGTTGGAGGCACTGATAGAGTGTCCAGCAGTAAATAGAAAAAAGTCTCAGGAAAAGGGTGCAAATAAAATTCCAGTCTCAGGAAAAGGGTACAAATAAAATTCCAGTCTCAGGAAAAGGGTATAAATCAGGACTCATTGCATGACACCCAAATCAGTCAGCTTCAGAGGAAGGCCCTGCCTACCCAGGTAGATAAGGAGAGAGTTTGCTCATATCCTCTTGTACCTGGGAGCAGCAGGGGGAGGAACAGCAGAGACCAGCCCTGCTTAGGATGGGCTGGCTGAATAAACTCTTGGTTTAAATGGAGACAGCTGCAAAAACCTGACTGGAGAGAAAGGAACTCCATGAATGTCCCCATCAGCAGTTATCAGGGAACACTGGGACAGGCCTTGGCTGAGCTGAGGACAGTCAGTCCCCCAGACTGATCCTACACAGATGAAAGCTCAGCAGTCCTTCAGCACCACCCCACAGCCATTTCAGCCGGAAATACCAGAACTACTCCTGCTTCTGAGAACAACTTCTTATTTTCCCAACTTTCTTTTTGCCTTCCTACTACTTTTATGGGGGTGAAATTTGTTTTGCCATATTCAAAATATGCATCTTAAAGAACTGGCATTTTGGCAAAGGGTTTCATCAGCTTTTCATGGTTTTCATTCAGCCTCTAAGCTCACACTAACTGGCATAAGAGTCCCAGAGCATCTTCCATCCATAATCAATTTCTCTGTGTCCAATGTCATTATTCCATTTGTTTCAATTTTGGTGAATTGTTATGATAGCAAATCCTTTTTCTACAATTTATTTTGCTGAAGTTCCCAAAATAAAATTTTATATAAAAAGTTAGATGACAGCAGGCTGGTCAGGAAAGCATTATTTTCTTTTTCAGTTCCATGAGTGTTACACATCTCTGGCTGATGAAAGTAGCAGTGGTGTGATTCTCATTGTAATTTGTACAATATTCCAGTCAGTAATAGTGTCTTGTTGAAATATGCATGAAAAAGTCCATAACATTAGTGTAATGGACACACTCCAACACATCTATCTCATCCAACTTCCTCATAAAGATTTTAAATGACTGTCTTAATTAGATCTTAATATTAACAGGAATATTACATAAAGCTAAATGAGGACATAAACTTTATCTGAAAGCTACTTCTACCCAAACCCCTGCCCTCTGCTCTGCACACACCAAAAGGTTTTGGAACATTTTCATGCTCCATCTTGGTTCTACCGACTGCTCCTTTTTAAGCTTTTAGCAACAAATCAAGCTTTAGTTTTTCCTTAACAAAACCCTCCAAATCTGTCAGAGAAAACAAGGAATTACCTTGCTTAAGGTCAGATTCACAATAATCTTGATTACTGCCCTGGCATTTCATTGATCAAAGCACTAGGGAACTAATGAGAAAATGTACAATACAGTAGATTAACTTGGTCACTTCCCTCTTTTCTTTTTCTTTGTATTTTCTTTTCTTTTCTTTTCTTTTTTTTTTTTTTAATAATGTGTGTTTCATCCTAATGAGCTGTTACAGAGAGTTCAAACAGAAGTTTATTGCTGAAGGTCACTGTACATCTTCTCCATTCACTAGCAACCAAGAAGCTATTTTGGACTCTTCTAGGAACATCCAAACACCCCTTCTGGGCTGCCTGCCCCACTGCAGGCATCCCTGCAAAGCAGGTGCATGTACAAAGTTCTGGCAAAGCAGTGCCTGTTAGATCTGCCAGGATATTCCTTACACAGTAATGAAGACCAAGTGGAGACTTGTGCATGCATTGTTCTATTAAGTTTCCTTTTGTTTCCATATCACAGCACGCTCAGTCAAAGCTATTTTGGTGCTTCACTGATCAAACTGATTTTTGCCTTTGATGATAATATGAAATATTATAGGATAATAGGGTTGTTATATAATCAAAGTCGACAGCAGGGAGCTAAATTTGTGTTGTTTTGATGAAGAGCACATTAGTGTGACATAAATAGACTAATCTGATTTATTATTATTATTTCTAATGCTTAATAATAGGGAATGGTAGGGGAAATGAGACTCTGGGGAATGAGAGTGCATCACAAAGTGATAGCAGACATTAGGATGTCTAGGCATAAGCAGCACCACTACTACCTGCTTGTTGCTGAATTTCAAAAGAGCGAGTAGCAAGCAACAGAAGTTGTTCTGAAAGAGATTATATCTTAAATGGAATAAATCCAATAATGTACTAGCCAAAATATTCTGTGAAAAGCAGTGTTGTGAGAAGAAAACATGTAGGGCAATAAGAAGTCAGAGACAGAAATAACAAAAGTCAGCTCACCTTTCACTGACTGGTTTTTCATGTTTAACTGAAAAGCTGGGATTAACCTTGGACAAAAGCTTTCCTTTCATGATTCAGTCTGGTCCAGTTCCAGACAGCCCAAGCCATTATTCACACATCAGTCAAGAACCATGAAAACAACTAAAGAGAGAGAGATTTTGCCTCGTGTTCTGATGTGCAGATGTGAGGGTTCTTGTGTCTGGTTGCTCAAAAAGCAAAGTCCTGCAAGAGTTCCCTTGCAAATGAAACATCCTGCTACTTCAAAATCCCATGTGTGGCAAAAATTTGTGTTGGAAACAATTGTGGGTACTTCAGCCAGAAAATAAAATAAATAAGTATATTTGAAAATCCCAAGGAATGCAGATACATTCAAGAAAAAAACTTTCAAACATATACACTGATTATACCTTTTAAATTTAAAAGTATGGCTATGGACATCTATTCTGGCTCCTTCATATCAGCTTACACAGATTTCTTGAACTACATCTACAAACTTCCACTAAGCTAAAGCAGAGCTATTATAAAGCTATTGAGCTTTAATTCAGAGACTCTAAGTGGCTGACAACCCACCATATTCTGAGGTAAGTTTCTCCCCTGGTTAAACACCCCATGTATTAAAATTGACTTTTCATTTATGGTTCCAGAAGGAAGATTTAGTAACAAGTCAGCTAGAGTATGTAAAGTTTTCAACCTCTCCAGTTCAACATGTTTTATAAGACATTTAAAGATGATTTTTTTAAATGCAGCAGAAATAATAGTTTCTTCAATTCTTAAAGGAGAAGAAAAAAAATCCATGCAATGTTTTATAAGATGCAACTGCTTTTTTTCTTTTTAAAGATTTTGCTAAAGGTCCTGTTACCAAAATTCTCTTTTGCTAGGCACAGAATTGAACTTGAATTCTGCAAAACCCCAAAATTTTCCTGCTTGTCTCCAGTGTCAAATACACCCAGCAGCTGTACATGATATAGAGGTGTATATTCCAGGCATACTTCTTGTCTCCATTGCAGGAAAAGAGACACATTTCTTTTCACTTCTGGGATAACAAAGATGAAAAAAGTGAATTTGGAGGGCACTGTGAACCCCATGGGCTGTCAGGGGAAGCAGCTTCTTGGTGTCAAACACTGAGGTGGTTTAACACATCCTGAAACTGCTTTTTTAGGTATTCTTGCTTTGATCCTTCTGCCATCAGCATTTGCCCTAGGACATGGTACTGGCAGCACAGCATTGATGCACCCAGCTTGCCCCACACATTACTCTGAAGAAGTCCATCCTCATCCATCCTCATTAAGAATCCTGTTAGTTCTTCACCAATCTTAATGGAGGATTTCATGCCACAACAACTTCTACACCCAAAGGAAGCTGCACAACGGAGTCAAAGTCATGGATAACTTGCTTGTGATTTACTTATTGAAAGACAGATGTGGAGAACATGAGCATATTTGATAGTTAATAATTTAAAGCCAAGGAGAAGACAACAGAGGAGGAATGACACTCCTTATTTCTCCCTATTAATGCTCTTTATAAATGTTTCTTTGAGAGGGTATCAACATCCATCAGCACACAGAGCTCAGAGCTGGGCACACACCATCCAGTAAGGTGTAAGGGTAAAAAGGGTAAAAAAAAGGATTATTGCTTTTACACTGAGAGCACAGAATGGTAAAATTAGCAGGAGGTGATTAGTGCCAAAAAGAATTGGGTTTTGTATGGCAAATTAACACGGAAAGCGATTTAAAAGATAGAATTAAATCAGAGACAAAGGTGCAGGTTCATAAAACCCCCAGTCCTACCCTTGTAAAATTAAAGATAAATCTCCAAAAGCACTAAATCCCATGTAATCACTGAAAATTCCTATTCTGTTAAAAGGGAGCTGGATTAGGCCTCTAATTAAGTTCTGTAAAGTCTGTTTGGTCCAGATGAACAACTGACAGATGGACAAGGAACAACTCTATGACATGGTCTCAACATCCTCCACTGCAACTTGCCAACACAACTGCTCCTGCTGTTACCCTTCAAACACTGGAGTAAAGCTATTTTTGCCCGTTGCTGCTAAATGCATTTTGCCTTTGCCTAGCAAAAAAAGCAATATCACATCTAGTCTCACAAGTTCCCAGTGAGCCAAACACAAGATACTGTCCCTTGAATTCTTCCTGAGACCAACAAAGGCTTTCCATTATTTACAAATCAAAAGCATTTAGAGACAATCATCTTTATTTTTTTTATTTAAAACAAGGAATGCCCTGTCACTATTATATAAGAAAAAATATACATCCTCCTATTTAAACCCATCTTAACCAAGCATTCAAAAAAATAGAAAACCCTATTCATGCAGATAATTTCTGCACAAAATAATAACAATAAAAGAAAATAATAATAATAATAATAATAATAATAATAATAATAATAATAATAATAATAATAATAATAATAATAATAATAATAATTTATAAATAAAATTAAAATAACTAAATACACTCTCCTGTTCCAATAATTTTTCCAATTTATCCTAGGAATTCTGTTTGCAAATTGTTGGAACAGTTGAAAATTATAAAATTAAATACAGTTAAATTAATATGATTATTTGCTTTTGATTATTAATTCCATTGTTAGTTTTTCTTGTGTTTTTATTATGCATACCAGTTGTACAAAGTGCATGCTTTATTTTTTATTTTTTTTTAATTTTGAACTGGCAAGCTAAAATGACCCATCTTCTCCTGCCTTTTTTTTTTTTTAATGTTAATACAATCTAAAATCTAGCATTAAAAAATTTACCATGATACACCTGGTATATTGACTGCTTATGGCGCATGCTTCTCTTGGCAAAAAAAAACCCAAAACAAAACAAAACAAATTGGCTCCCCTCCCACCCTCCCCGTTCCTTTTGGAAGCAATCTAAAAAAGCAGGCTGGAACACAACTGCTTCAAGGGCAAAAGAAAAAATAATACCTGATGCTTTAATTTTTTGTCACATGGCACTGGTTGTGGAATTGCACGCGCACGCACACGCACACGCACCCGGCACTCACACAGGCACACGCACACACACTGCAACCTGCTCGTGAGGAAAAAAGTTTGTTAGGTCAGGAGTGCCAGCGGCACATGAAGGCTCCCAGCTGTGTGTGCAACTTTGGATTTGGTACCCACTTCACGTCACCTTGAATCCTCTGACATCCACCAAGGGGGTAATGTAAGGCATACTTTGCTGGAACAGTAATAATCCATGCTTCATGCTCAAGAGCTGAGTCTCAGAGGAGGACTGGCTTGCTCTGCTCCCTTTGGCCTCGCTCCGTCTCACTCAAGGAACAAAAAACCCAAAACAACAAAGAACTGGGAAAAACAAGGAAAGCAAAATAAGACAAATCCCTTTAAATGGACTTTCGCCGTTTCATCAGCCTGTGGTTATCTGTAAAGCTGTGCAACCCAGGTGAGATGGAGCTGACAGGAGATGGGAAAAGGCTGTTTTTTAATGTGCTTGGCGAGATCTCCTCTATCTTGTAAGAGATGGAGTGAAAGTACTGCGGGTTCAGCTTCGAGCTGAACGAATTTTGGTGGGACACCACCCGGCTGGTGTACTCGTGGGACCTGTAACACATGCAGGAACAGACGGACTGAAGGTCTGTGACTTCGGCCTTGTACCGCGGCCGGCCGTGCTGGGAGTCCTCTTGGATGTGGATAATCATGCTGTTGCGGTTCCCCGCCAGGGACGCCCGCTCCTCGGCATCCCTCCTCTCATCCTCACTGTTCATGGTCAAGAACCTGAGAACAACCAGATTTAGAAATGCCCCGATGACTGTCAACCCCACTAGAATGTACATAAAGCTAAAAGCCACGTAGAGAGGCTTCTTTTGCAGGGCCCCTTTGGTCTGCAGGGCCACATAGTCTCCAAACCCTATCGTAGTCAATGTTATAAAGCAGTAATAGTAAGCGTGGAAAAAGCTCCATTCCTCGTACTGGGAAAAGGCTGCTGCTCCAATGCAGAGTGTCCCCATGCAGGAGAAGAAACCCACAGTGACCATGTTTTCCATGGAGACCTCGGTGCTCCTCATGCCACAGCACTTTTTGATGCGTTTCAAGAGGTACTTGACGAAGGTGTTCATGCGCTCGCCCAGGCTCTGGAACATGACGAGGGTCAGTGGGATCCCCAGCACGGCGTAGAACATGCAGAAAGCCTTCCCTGCATCCGTCCCTGGGGCAGCGTGTCCATAACCTGGGAGGGGGGATGGAAACACACCACAGTCAGCAGGGCACGGGATGGCCACGGTTCCCCATCAAGCAAGCCACACAAATCACTCTGACACTGTCACAGACGTATTTTCTGAAAAATCCTTTGGCTAGGATCTTTTCTCCTGAGAAGCTGGGAAGCTTCAGCTTCTCCACGTTTTTCTGCTTTGGAATGTGATTTGGAGAATTGTTTACCCAGCATGTGAATTGTTTTTACTTGATGACCAATGACAGCCAGCTGTGTCAAGGCTGTGAGCAGTCACAAGATTTTATTATTCATTCCATTCTTTTCTAGCCTTCTGATGTTTCCTTTCCTCTTTCTTTAGTATAGTTTTAGTATATAATTTTCTTTTAATATAATATATATCATAAAATAATAAATTAGCCTTCTGAAACATGGAGTCAAGATTCTCATCTCTTCCCTCATCCTGGGGACCCTCAAACACCACCACATGATGCCACAGCCAGATCCAAAGCTGAAGGGACGCTGCAGTCACACCAACTTCCCATATCTCCTCACCCACGCCCTGTGTCTGAAGTAAACAAGACACAGAACAACACCATTCATGCAGGAGTGGGAAAGGTGAAAGAATGAGCAACCCATCCTGCCTCAATGTTCTACCTCAACAATGCTGAGTCTCCTGAACAAGGTTATATTGCATTGATTAACAGAAGAAATTTCATGTCTGTTCAGTGTCACAGGCAAAAGTGGAAACTTTTGAAATAGATGGAGTTTCCCAGTGTTTTTGAGACTACCTGGTGTTGCTCTTGTCCCAAAACCAGAGTATAGTGACGGCATCCAAATTTTGTGTCTGCTGACAGCATGGAGTTAACAACATCCACAGGCCCACCGGCAAAAGAAATTCCCTTTAAACTCTCCCGTACTGAATAAGCCTTTCTCCTAGACACCTAATGAAAGTGACTCATTGCTGGAACACCATAGGAATTTAGGGATTTGATGCCCATTCTACCTTTACTTACTGGAAGAATAAACAACTTACCAGCTTGTGCCATAGTTTTACAGCTTTGACAGTATGGCAAAGGCAATTTCATCAGGATGTTAAACTAATCCAAGAATAGAGGATGTGCCACATCTCACAGCATAGTTTTCAGATGGTAAAATCATGGCTAAGCCTTTATTCTAAATCAAACCATAAGCTGTTTTGATTTTAGAATTATACCTGTTCAGATTACATTGCTTTAAAAATCTACATTTCTTACAGCTGAGATTTTAAGAGACTGTACCAAAGTCTCCAAAATGAGATGGCTGGGACCCACTTGGCCTTTGTGCCCATTCACCATGTGGGTATCCCTATCTAGAGTCCCTTTACAGTCAGTGAGTAGAACTCTGTACTTCACAAGGGCAGTTCCTGTTGTGTACGCAGAGATGTCTAAAACAGGTCAGTGAGTTATTCCCAGGAGACAACTATTCCTCTACAATCAGTATAATAGAAATCTTGGGACAGAACTCTGTTCAAGATTAATATACCTTCATTTATCTATCTGCATGTGTTCTATGTGTCCAAACTCCTGCTACAGTCAACCAAACTTCTATGAAAACAGGCAGCAGTGAGTTATTTCACTGACCATCCCAAGTCTGGCAAGAAGAAATGACAGTTCTGACTGCTCATTGATCATGTTCATTAGGTCCCCATTAGACTGACTAGACATCTGTTGACCACAGAAGAATTTAGACACCCGCAGCACTGGCAGACAGCTACCTGTAAACAGCCAAATGAAGATATCCTAATCATGACAGTCACCTTGAGTGACTGTCTCCAGTGCAGCTGCCTGCATTGGAGATATTGAGGGTTTAATTCAGTTTTCCAGAAAGAATCATCTAGCTTTATACTAGAGATATCAGGATATCCATAGATGGCTGGAAGATAAAACACAGGGCATTCAGCAGACCCACACTCTTACAGATCTGAAGCTGGAGGACAGACCTGACATGAGATACCACTGAGGCAGGAGCACTGAGGAGCCCTGCCCATCACCTTTAGACTCAGGTCATGGACCTGCTGCTCTTAGTTTGTCTGACTCTTTTTCTAAACTGTTGACACTGCTCACCTCCTCAATCTCCTTTGGCAACAAATTCCAGAACTTCACTACTGCTATGTAAAAAAGGTACATTTTAATTTCAAGGATATCTCCTTGTTTCAGCTAGAACATCTTAGTTACAGAATTGAAGTTCTAAATCTTTCTTATCTACCACCTTCATGTTTTCAGCTAAACTCAGCTTTATCTCTGCTCTCAGCTTTTTCCTGTCTAAACTGAAGCCACAGCCTTTTTAACTCATATAGCAGAAGTCACATTTCCTTGATAATTTCCGTGTCCTTCTCTGGATCTTCTGTAGCTCTGCCACACTAATGTTGGAGTGCAGAACCCAGAATTCTGCCTTCCTCTCCTGCAGGATGGGGATGTATCTCAGAGTCTGCACTTTTACTAGAACTAAAATATGAACACCAGGAAACCTTCAAAATGTAAAGCAAGAGTAGACAAGGAAAATAAAACAAGAAAACCAGCAAGAATCCCCTTCAAAAAGCAACAGATTTACTGTTAGGTCAGTTGGTATTTGTTGATGGATGGGTTGTGAAAACCACTTTACAAAAGAAGCACAAAACTCAAAACAGGAGATTCTTTTCCAGGTTATAGAGGAAAGAGATTCACCTGTTGTATTAAGCCAGGTAGTCTGTTCATCATAAAAATCAGTTTCCAAATTACCTGGAAAAGGAACTGTCTTCACCAGATTGATGCTGGGTTAGTTCCACCTGACTGTCCCTCAATAAAGGCTAAAATTGCCTCTCATTACTAAGATCAGCTTTTGAACTACAGGGGTGTTGATTAAACCAGGGATGACTTCCTACTTTATAGCTTTAGTTACAGCTGATAAAGAGAAGGAAAGCTTCAGAAAATGTGATTTTCCACGTGGTTGCAGAAATGGCAGTTGGTGGAAACAACTTTGAGTTCTAAAAATTATTTGGGGTGAAAAAAGGTTTCTTTTGATCTCACTATATTCTCCTCATTAAATATATCCCCAAGAAACAGTTTAGGGACATAATAAAACATTAATATTATGTGCTTGCATGTTATCTCACAGTTTAATGTCTAAGATTTGTCACAGACTTTGTAATCATTTATCCTATAAGATACAAATATATCCATATCCCTGTTTTACAGATAGGGAGGCACAGACACCAGCAGGCTTTAGTTTCCCTCCAATTCACATAGGAAGATAGAAAATCCAGAAATTCTGACTTCTACTCTGCCCCAAGTCATACTCACATTCCCCAATATCAGATAAATGTCTCTTACTGTATTTTCACCGTGAATCTGGGGTAAAGAAAAAACTTCATTAATGGAGCTGGAATAAGATTCTACAAATAGATTAATGTATAGAGGATTAGAGACACATATTTATCCTATACAACATGGCTTCAAGGAATAGACACCTGAGCCATTGCCTTAAACACTCTGAAATGAGGGATGTAAAAATACCCCAAAGACAGACCTAACTCTCCATTACTTAAGCATTGCAGAACCTATCCAGCACTGTACAGAGTAATGGAAAACAAACTGCAGCAGTGCATGCTCTCTGAAATTCAGTATTTTTCAAATCTAAAACAAACCATTGCCTTCTTAACGTCAGAGACTGGCTCTGAGAAAAAGGGGAAGGTGAATAATTGCCAGAGGAAGAGGGGCACAAAGGAGCAATAATGCTGGGATAGGACACAGGTCACAGAGTCACTGTCCAGGTAGTTGGGTTTTACTGGCATCAAGTAAAGGCAGAAGCAGAAGCAACTGCCTTGGTAGCAGATACCAGCTACCAAAATTCTTCCTGATTTCCTCTACACAAATGTCACTGCCCTTGAGCAGAGATAACTTTGTGTCATTGTTAAAGAGACACAAGCCTTGAAGAAAATCAGAAGCATTAATGATGACATCAGGGCTTCTCCCTCTTCTGTGGTGAAGAAGAAAGATCAAACAGAAGACCTTAGTACTGGGTACAGGAAATGCACCCCTTAACAAGCCACAGAGCTGAGGTAAGAGCGAGAAAGGTACAGAAGGAGCTCTACACTGGACCACACCTGAACAAACGCTGCCCATCCTACTCTAGTGCTGTAACTGCTTTGCTGAGGTACCACAGCTCAGCACAGGGATCACGGCAGGCAGCTCTGTCTGATGTTGAATGAGATATCATTTGAATGATCAAGGAAAGTGTAAATAACTCTCACTCTGATTGGAAGCAATGCCATTAGTACTCTCTTTCACTTTAAAACCCTCTCCCAGCTCCTTAGGCTTTCAAGACAGAGCTCATCTGGGCTGGCACCAAGAAGAATAGCATGGCACAAAGAAATGTCATGTTTCAATGTTTCTTCTGCACTGTGAGGCACCAATACACCACAAAATCCATCTCCTCCCAGCCATGGAATAGCTGGGCTACAGACGCCAAGCAGAACTGCAGGAAGGTGTAGGCAAGAGAAGAAAAAAATCACACTGTAAGGGGTAGCTCCAAATCAGTACTCTGTTTGGGATCTTCCCTGCCTTTGGTTTTCCAGGCCTTGTCCATTCTCTGGTGAAACACTCTCAAAGAACATGTGCACCTACATGTAATTCTAGAAGAAAAAAAGAATTCTATTCTGTTGTTTGCCAGAGTGTAGATGTAAAGGTCTGAAGAAAAAACACTTAGAACCTTCTTCAACGCTTATTTTTCTATGGTGCCTTTCAGATGAGACACAGAGAGAAACTACTCATTACAATCTCTATGAGGTCCAGCTGGGGAACACCCCAGGATATTTCTCTGGGTTGTAAAGAGACATTGTCCTGGTGTACCACCCTACAAGCAGAACATGCAGAGGAACTCTGTGCCCCCTGAATCCAACAGTGACCACAAGCAGATGGCTGAGGAAAAGCAGCATAGGAATGCTATCATTACATGTGAGTTTTCCCAAAAAAGTTCCTGTACCAGCTTCATTATTTGGTGCTCAGAGATTTCTTAAGCCAGTTTTTGCTGAGTTTAGCAACACAAAATGGATTTCTCTTTCATGAGGTCAAGCATTGTCCCTTCCATGTCTTTGACATCCTGTGGCAAGAAGGTTCATAGAACAACCATCTGGTCTCTAAAAAAATTGCCATTGCTCCTTTACTTCCCTTTCATTACTATCATTTGATGGCCACGGGATGTCCTCCTATTTGGAAGAGACCAGAAACAACTATTCCCCATTCTCCTTCTTTGTGTCATTAATGTTATTATAGTCCTTTTATCCACAAAAATGTCATGTTGCATTCAGGCCCCAAGCAAGCACCTCTGACACTTTGCAGCCTCATGTGGACAGAGCAACTTGCTGAGATCTACATCAGTGATTTCTGTAGCACACTCAGCTGCAGGGTACAGACAGGTCTGTAACATCTGTCCTGTCCCCCAACACAAATTCCCTGAAATAACACTTTGCTTCTAGGGCAAAAAGAGTCTTAAACAAATTCATGCTATTGTAATGACCCAGACTGCTCAGAATAAGAAAATCCATAACAAAAAGAAAACATTATGGGAAAAAAATCCTGCCTATATTCAGTGTGTTGCATCTACATAGTAGCCATCTCCAACACTGCAAGGCAGTATCCGCTCTAGCAAATTAAACTGGGCTCAAGTTCGGCCAGGGGAGATCTTTAGGTTAGATATTAGATGGAAAAAAATTAATGAAAAGGAATGTAAAGCATTGGAAAAGATTGCCCAGGGAAGCAGTGGAGTGTTCAGAAAACCTGGGAATTTGGCGCTTGAGCACATGGTTTAATGGTAACATGGTACTGGTGCTGGGTGGATCATTGGACTTGGTCTTAAACATCTTTTACAACCTTAACAATTCTGTGATTCTGCAGATGAATTCCACCAGCAGCCCATGATGTCCACACTCTGTCATCAGCCCAGCCCATTATGGTTTCCCCTGGAATAACCAGCACTT
The DNA here is from genome assembly GCF_963513975.1 of Fringilla coelebs. NCBI lineage: Eukaryota > Metazoa > Chordata > Aves > Passeriformes > Fringillidae > Fringilla > Fringilla coelebs. Next base: position 5,464,982 of record NC_140028.1, on the reverse strand, counting down.
CCTAGGCAAAGTCCATGCCTGCTCCACGCATGGAGGATAACACTGGCCAGGGTCTGCTGGAACCAAGCATCCTCCTGGTGCAGTACACGTGTTTATCTATTTCTGGCACTCAGGGTGACATCTCTGTTGGCCTCTGTGTCCCACAAAACACAGGTCCTGCTTCACTTAGTAGCACTGATAGAGCCTGCATGGGTTTTCTGAGCGTTTTTCTGCATTGGGCTCTGTCAGAGACTGAGAGAGGTTTGTCTCTAGATGTGCATTGGTACCAGGCCAAGTACATGGCCAGTGTTAAAAAATAAAACCTGTGGCAGTGGTGAGTTAGTTATAGGTTGTGCTCAGGCCAGAGTGTATCTGCAGAGCAGCTGAGCCTCATTCACATTCACATTCAATGTGCAACAATTCTTGGGCATTTTGAATCTCAAACAATGCTCTACATTATTCATGAGGGATGCTCTATTTCTCTTAGGAGGAGGTTTCTCCCCCCATTCATCTACACATCATTCATCCCCATGATGGGCATCTGGGCCAGGAAAGGAATTAACTTCTCCATCCCTGTGACTCAAACCTTTCTTACTCATGCTGGCAGCAGCCCAGGCCAGGAGATAATGAAGAGAGGATAATGGCACCTGTTCTTCAGATGGGCAAGTGTAATTCAGATTAAAACATCTTCCTGATGTCACACACTTCACTTCAAAGGTTCATCTACGTCAGAGAAACCACCACAAGGATCAGACTGGGTCTCTGCTGAATTTGCTGCTCGTGCTTTCAGCTTCCAGCAGAAAGAAGAAACAACGAGCCTTTGTGGTACAGATGAAAGAGATTTTCAGGAGGGATCAGAGAGATACTTTATCTAGCTAACTGGTAGCAACTCATTCACCAGGACAAAGACTTTCTCCTGAAAGGTAATCAAGAGCTGCTGTTACCTGGATAAGAGCTGCTGTGCAGCTACACCACCCTCCTGGCACATGGGCACTGCGGACTGCTCCCTCTTCTCTCTCCCACGTCTGGCCTCTCCCTGAATCCTGCTGCCTTTCTCTTCAAACACCTCCAGGACCTCTTTGTTCTTTTATTCCCTTGGTGGTTGGTCTCACTGTAGACTTCAGCTGAACAATCTCTCTTAGTTTTGCACATCCCCTTCCACCCTCAAAGACACCCTCCCCTTCCATGCTCAAAAGACAGTCTCTAATGTCAGGGTAAAGCATGGCACACAGGGACACATAGCAATATGTGATAATATCATCCCCTGTTCAGAAGAGGGGACATCACAGGAGAGGAAAAACAATCTGACGGGACCAGATGCAACCTCAAATCCTAAAGCTTGGCATGCCCTCTCATCCTGGCTCATCCCTGGTCTGTCACAATTGCTTCCATGTCCTGGCTGCAGAAGTAAGGTCACACCACCTTGGTGATCACACTCACTGCTTTGTTTTACATCAAACCTTCAGAAGATCTCCTGTTCTGGGTGGCAAGGATGCAACAGGCTTCCAGGGAATTTTTTCTGCCCACCACAAGGAAAGACTTCTTTTCTTCTGGATCTTGAAAACAAACTTCCAAGATGTTCAGGGAAAACAGCTTCAAAATCACTCTGATGGGAGAGGCAGGCACAGGCAACATGCAGCAAGGAAATGAGGAGGAAAAGGAAGCAACAGCTTCTCTTTGTGATCTCTGGGATCTGCTGAGCTGCAGGTGAAGACATCCAAAGCCAGTCTTGCAGGTGGAAGGCACTCATGCACATTGTGAGGTGGGGCAGACAAGTGTTTGGCCTCAGGAGCTGTTTCTGCAGCAGTGTTTCCTGTGAGCTCACCCGGGATGCTGAATCTGCTGCCTGTCAGCACAGCCAGCAGCAGACCTGGAGGACTCATCCAAAACTGATAAGACTGATAACTACTGCTGCCACTCATTCTTCTCCCACATTTCCCCACTCCCTCTACTTGCCTGGTCTGCAGCCTTCCCACATTATCTCCTTCCTTATGGAACCTGAACCTCCTGCTCCGGAGCATTAGTGGTAGCAATTTTCTCCCATAGCTTCTCTTCCAGCCACACCAAGCTGCAGTAAATACTGGCAGGGTGGATGCTCTGCATCATTCCAAATGCCTGTTGGCATCAGTTCCCAGCCCTGACCATTACCAGATGTGGCTAAACCATGTTCCACTGGAAGGTTCAACAACAGGAAAAGTACCAAGAGTGCTTGGGCAACTGCCTAAGAACAGAGCTCTGAATTCTTACAGCTCCAATGGAGCAGGAGCTGAAGCTGTCAACAGTAACAGCATTCTGGGCAGTCTGCTTGAGGGTGGAACTTGGGAAGACAGTCATGTTTCTCACACTGACTGAAATGCAGCGAAACACAGCCATGCTCTTTTTCTGATTCAGGGTAGGACTCCAGGTTTGGCTGGTTTCAGCTGGAGATCACATGCAATACAGTCAGGTGGTCTCTGTAAGAAGTTGACCCTCTTGAAGAGATTTCCTCTGGATTCTCAAAGGATCAAGGCTAATGATGGATCCCAGTCTCTGCAAGGTTCTCAGTAAGGTCATGTTCATGAGACACTTTGGAGAATTGTGTTTCAGAGGTTCTCAGACTGCTTAGACTGCACTTCCCTCCTCATTCCCTGCCTGGACTCCACCACTAGCATGCCCAAGGGATGGCCTCTCCTCTTCCCTGCTGGATGCTTCCCTGGGGGAGTGAGGACACAAATCCATTCAGTTCCTTGGGGCAGAGCAGTTGGAGGTGCTGCTTATTCAGCACAGAGACTTGTGCCCAGGTAGTTTCAACATTCCCCCAGGTGGAAAGACCTGGAGACTTCTTGGTTCCCCTGCAAAAGATCTTGTATTCCTCCTGGACTTAGACCCCAGCAGGACACAGCTCCTCTCCTTTGAGACCTATTGTTTCTGCATAATGCAAAAACACAGATTTGGTCACATTTGGGCCTTTCAAACACCCACTGGGTTATGGCAGTAAGGAATGGGTTTATGGGTTTAAACCAAGGCTTAAAACTTTCGTTTTTCTAATTAGTTCAGTGTTTTTCTCATTTCTTGGTAAGGATGAGCCATCTATATCTATATCTCTGCCCATCTGTTTGTCCTCCACGATAACTTTGAAGCTGCTCACCAATTTCCACCACTTAGAAGAAACTGTAATGTGAATTTGATAGTGATCTGTTCTGCTGGGCCTGCCATCTGGTCAATCTGTGAATACACATAAAAGGGCCTAAAAATCAACACACCCATAGTGCAGGCTCAGCTGGAGCTGGGATCAGCTCCTTCTCTGGCCAGTTGCTGCAAAGAAACAGGAGCTGGAGGTCCTGCAAGGTGGGGTGAGATGGGAGAAAACTGCAGGAATAATGTCTCCATCACCTTATAAAACAGCCTGTGATGGAAATCTTCCTGCAAGGATGAAGATGCAAGTCAGGGTTCAAGAAAACTGGGGATGCTTTTGAGTTTACAGGAAACGAGACTGTACTACTGCTGCTCATCAAGGAACATCTTGTTTCTAGCAAAAGACAAAAGTTGGAAGATATTGCTTTAAAAAAACCCAAATATTTGAGACATCTGTGTTTACTTGTGTTTGTTACTGTTTTACCTTTGAATGTGAATATTTCCCTTTTTTTTTCCTGCTTAAAATTTACACTATAAAGGAGTTTACTAAAAAAGTAAATAAGAGAAAGTGGAAAACTTCAAATGGCCCCATGAAATCACAATCTTCTTGCTCATCTATCTGACACAGAAGATCTGATTATCTCAAACCTCCTCTTGTTGAACTTAGCTTCTATTTTTACTGCTTAGATAGGAGATGTCTGCAGTCCTTGGCAATTCTTTTGAATAAGGTAACAGAGCAGCTGAGGTAATTTCCACCTGGTTTACCACTTCCCAAGAAATCAAGGATGCCAACACTCACCAGTTCATTTTGTAACAGATAGAACAGTATCTCAGCTCATCCCTAAAATTTTCTGTGCTTCAGAAAAGAGGCTGGAAAGAGAGGAGAGGTTCCTCTCCAGCTCTGTGAGGAGACAACCATTTAAGCAGCAGTGATTCTGGTATCCCGGATTTGTGTCTGGTGTACCATTCCTGACTCCTCCCAAAACCAACAGCAGCTCTGTGCTGGATTTCCAGCAGTTGACAGCTGACTTCTAAGTCAATATTTTCCCATGAGCTCTATTTTTGACTGTCCCTGCACTCCTTTCCTCCCCTTCCTCCTCTCTGTTTGGTTCTCTGAATCAATCAGAGGACTGACCTGAGGCTCGCATCATATCTAGTCCCAAGACAAATCATGCCCAGAACAAGCTCTCAATCTGAAGAGAATCATTGCAACCACTAGGAAAAGACTTTATCAGGTCATGTTATCCATTCCCAGGGGATGGCATCTGATTGTTCCTTACAATATATTCTCCAGGGCTTTGTCCAGTTTTGTTTAAATGATTGAAATAACAGGGTTTCTGCTCTCTCCCTTAGGAAATTGTTGCCCTGTCCAGTAGATCCAGCTATTAGGAAGTTCTTTTTTGATACATAGCCTGTACTTTTCTTGTTCTATGCTGCCTTTTATGACATTGTTCTTTTGTAGCCCTCAATCCAACACCCCCATTTCTCTCCATCCCTGCTCATTCCTTTATAATTCTTGGAGATAGTCACAGCTTCATTCCTTAGTTAATATTAGTTATAAACAGAGCTCTTGGAGGCAGAGTCCTGCAGCAAGAAAGACAAGAGGCATTCTACAACACATATACATGCATATATACAATTCATATTTTTTCTCTTTAGAAGCAGCTCCTTAGATGATCACTTTCATTGTACTTGTCTGCAACCACTCTTGCTCTTCAAAAGCTTTCAGGATCTTTGCTAGTGCTGTGTGTAGCCTTTCCAGCTGCAGAACTGTGGTATCAGGGTTATCAGTTCCCTGGAGTGCAAAATATTGTCCTTTTTGCATAAGCAGATGATGTGACTGACCATCAGTGTAACATGATGCCCTCACCGCATAGCAAACTTGATGCTGTCATTTCTTTACATCACCAAGGCTTTTTGCACTCCATGGACGTGATTGCAATAAGCATTTTTTCCTTATTCACCTGTATAAATTGACTTCTTGGGCACTTTTAATAGTCTTCTGTAACTAATTTTTGTTGCTCACAGTTTATTGGCAATGACCTGGGTCTTCTCCATGAGGGGGGAAGATGAAGGACTCACCAACTGCAGAGCTGGGAGGATGATCCAAACAGCACTCTGAGGGATTGGGGGAAATACATCAAGAAGAAGGACAAGGAATCATATCTTAACAAAAGACCAAAAATTAATGTGTTTCTTCTATGCTGTGATGATAGAAAAGAAGCATGAGAAACTTCTCATTCTACTTTATTCAAATAATAAGTTCTTCTCGAGCTACCAGGTCTGAGTCTTTGCAGGGTTAGCAGGATCCTGCTCTCAGCTGTCAGTCTGACACTGCCAGGGCTTGAGAAGCTGTATCTGAACAAAAACCCTGTGAAACAAACATGACCAAAGGCCAGCACAGAGCAGCCACTGAGCTCAATAATGACGTAGCACCCGCGTCCTCTGCAGCTGTGATGTCACAGTCCAGCGCAGTTCACAGAGAAATCTTCATAAATCCATGAGACATCAAATGCTGCCAGGTCTGCTAAAACACAGCACACCCAGAAAGTGACAGGGGGTGACACTCAGGAAAGTGGTTCAGATGTGTTTGCACTGAAGGAAAAAGAAAATTTTTCCTTCTACAACTTTCCTCTTTGTGCAGCTAAGGGACACACACAAGCACAGACAACCTGCCATGAGTTTGCTCATTGATCTGCTTAAATTTTGTGCCATTTCTACTGCAGATTTTTCCCATGCAGAAGATAAAAAAAGAGTATTTTTCCAACTTTAAAAAAATTATTAGTAGGTCCATGGTATTTAAAGCAGATTCTCCTTTCTGCTGTTGAGAAACCAGGGCTTTCCCCATCCTGAAGGGAAGCTAAAGGGAGGGTTAGTTATTCCCACTGTGCTTAGGTTCAATCCCTGCTAGAAAAACATGCCAGCAAATCAATTTAGAAACACAACTTTGTCTAGATCAGAGTTTTCTCTGTTTTAGTCAAAGTTATACAGATACAAAATTGCTTCTTCCAGGGAAGTCTCTGTGTCAGCAGGTGAACAGCCGAGTCTGAAAGAACCAAAAATTCCTCTTTCCTCTCCTTTGCTTGTGATTCTCTGTACCTTAATGACCACAATAAGAAATTAGCCAGAATGACACAAGCTTTCCTGCTTCTAGAACTTTGCAATCATAGACTTCTTTACATCAGTTACAGCATTTATTGTACCCTTCTCTGAAGAAAAGCATCCCCAAATATATCTTCTGAATTTAGCTGGCTGCAGTTTTGGCCAAGGTTATCTCCCCTGCAGACACTCTAATTTTGAAGCAGTTTTATTAATTGAAACCTAGCTTTAATGATCTAACAGCAAAAGTCAGTGGAATCTGTTGTAATTTCTACCATTACATCACATATAGGCTGAGCAGTGATTCTATTTGGTTTATAGATAGATTTCAGTGAAAGTACTACATGGATTTCATTAAAAATAAAGAAAAAATAATGCTCAAATGCTTTGGGGGTTCAGTTTCTTTTACCAAGGTACATGTTTTGTTTTTTTCTCTTGCTAATTTTTGCCCTTGCTATTTTTTCCCCCCAAACACCTTATGCTTGAAAATAAAAGCAAAAAGAGATGCCTCAACTATCCTCTACAAATTTTAAAGTCCGTTCTGTCAGTTATCTTGAAAAACTGAAATAATTCAATCAAAACTTCTGTGAAGGATGAAGTTCAATTCTAATTGAGAAAGCATTGTTTGAAGCTGAAACCAAGACAGGTAATGGAAATATATTGCCCAATGGTGCTGTCCTGTCCAGCTTTCCACTGAGCCAGTACTAACTTTGAGACACATCTGTCCTTGTACTTTAAAGACAGAAGAGCTGAGCTGAAACATGAAGGTCAAAGTTTTGCAACGTTGTTCAGCTTTGACTATGGGAAGATTTGCTGGAATTGCTGCATCAGGGTAATCACACCAGCCCAACTCACTGGGCTGGCACTTTCAAATGAAGCAACCTCATACATTTTTCTGATAGCAACTTTGATCTCACAGAAGCAAGGACACACCAGGAGCAGAGAGATCTTGGTCCCTTTCCCCAGAAAGACAAAGCCAAAAGCAGTTCTCATGGGATGCTGTTCCAGGCATCAGAAACTGCACAACTAAAGTCAGGAAATTGAGCCTAAGAGATATTAAACCCAGGACTTGAGCTCATTGTGCATTGAAAAGCTCTTTCCTAAAAAGACAGAGGTACACCTCAGTTGGGGCTCTGATCTCCACTAAACAAGCTGTAAGGCTGTTCCTAAACTCACTGCTCTTACAGCTAAAAGTTTTCTTGTTTTCAATCCAAACTTGTTCAAGGTCTGATTCTTCTCATGAAAGTTTTCAGCTCAAACAGCAACCCACCCAATTTGCCTTTCCTACAGACTAATAAAGATCAGCCATATCTCAGTAGCCTAGTTTGTTTGTGTGTTTTTTCCAAGGAGGAATAAACCAGTCACAGCTAGTCTGTTGCATTAGACAGGGTCACTTTGATAGCATTTTGCACCTTTCCAGCTTGAATTCAATTTACTTGGATATCAACAACCCAAATTTAGATACAGAGCCAGAGAAATTCAATGCTGCATTTGTACAGACTTCAAATTGTATTTCATACAACTTTAGACAGCTCTTGTATACAACACTGACACAAAACCTGAAATGAAGTACTGCATCTCACACCTACCTGTCCTTGGTTTGTAGCTAAAAATCCATAGGATCTTATTTTGTCTTACAGTGATGAAAATAGAGTAATTTTTCTTGGTGTCTGTGAACTCACAGCACTGTAACTCAAGCACACATGACTTCATGATTTAACCAGAGGCAAGCACGAGCTAAGTGAGCTAAGCTCCATGTAGCATTAAACAGATGGATGCTAAAAAGAAACTTTCCATACACTGCAAGCACTTCTCCCATGAAATGACCCATGAAAAGCAGGATGGGGTTCCTGTGTGATACCGAGTCCTGAAGCTGACAGACATGTCCCAATTAGTTATTCTAAAAGTGCATCTGTTCAAACTCCTCAACACATTCCCAGTGCCCAGAAAACCCTTTTTCTGAGACCAGTCTGAGCTCTTTCACCTCCCCTTTTACTTCTTTGTTGTTTGCAGACATCTACCTTTTCCCCACCAGCCTTGATAAGCACAGCAAGCAGAGAGATTGCGGGAGGCAGCAGAGTGAGACACCATTTAATGCACCTGACTAGGCATAATCAGAGCCATCCATCACTTCAGTTTTCTATTCCCAGCCAAAAGGAATAGTCAAACTGAGTGGGAAGAAATGGGAAGTCACTTAGAAAAACTTCGTCAAACCCCTCACTATTTATCTTCTGCTGGGTGGAAAACAATGACCTACTATATTATTTTAATATCATAACCAGTGTTTTTCATTTTATTTCATCGCTGAACTCCTCCATACAAGGTGGCTCAATAAATCAGACTGACAAAGTACTTCATGGAAGATTTCTGAGCAGTCATAAACATCATTTGCACAGTTTTATACCTGAGAACCTCCATTGTGATCCAAGACCCTGCAGTGGCAGGGGCTGTATAAATGACACATGAGATGGTCCCTAACTATTCACAGTTCTGCTCTGACACACAGAATTACCATCTGCACATTCCAAGCATGGATACCAGAGAGGGAGAAGGCCTAGTCAAGAGGAATACAAATCAGTCCAAGAGTTTAATATCCCCCCCCAAAAAGGGCTTGCAATGAGAGAAGTTATTGGTCTATTCAACATGAGAGAAAAAACACTTAGAAAGGTTATTTCATAAAATCACAGAATGGTTTGGGTGGGAAGGGACCTTACAGATCATCTCATTCCAATCCCCTGCCATGGTCAGGGACACCTTCCACTAGATCAGGTTGCACAGGACCCCATCAAACCTGGCCTTCATCACTTCCAGGGATGGATACCCACAGCTTGTCTAGGCAACCTCTTCCAGTGCCTTACCACTCTCACAGTGAAAACTTTCTTACTAACATCTAATCTAAGTTTAAAGCCATTCCCTCTTGTCCTATTTAAAACTTTTTTGACTAAAACGTCCTCCAGAATTATTCCTGTTGTGATTTAAGTCTCTATTTCAGCTTCACTTGCAGGCTTTGAAGCTTATATAAATAAGGAGCAGCACTGCTGAGGGTCTACTGGAGACCTAAAGGACATAATGTCCCTCCACTTGTCCCATGCATTTCCAAGAGGCCTGAATTTACAGCGGGATTTATTTATCATCTCATGCTTGTCAGTCTGGGATTGAAGCTGCAAACACATGCTCAATTTTGGACTATCTGTAAGTTTATTAGAACAGTCTTGTGGAAGTCAAGTTTCCTCAACTGCACATTTCTGGGAATCAATATATATTATCATGTGGTGGGCTGACCTTGGCTAGCCACAAAGCTGCTTTCTCACTCCTCCTCAACAAAATAGGAGGAAAAAGTAGGATTGAAAAATCTGTGGCTTGTGAGGACAATTTGATTGATCAAGAGTTAGATTCATGGGCAAAACATGTTCAGCTTTGGGAAGAGTAATTTCATTTGTTGCCATTTACTCTCTGACAAGGTCAGTGAGAAAAAAGGCAAATCCAAAAATCTCTTATCCCTACTTCTTCCTTCTTCCCATTCTCAACTTCAGTCCTTCATTCTCAACTCTTCTCTCTCCTCCTCCTCTCCCAATTTGACACGAGGGATGGGGATTGGGGTTCGTGGTCAGTCCATAACACTTTGTCCCTGCCACTCCTTCTTGTTTACATTCTTGCCCTTGCCCCAGGACAGGGTCCCTCCCATGGGATATGGTCCTTGCCAAACTCCTCCAGCCTGGGTCCCTTCTCTGGGCTGCAGTTCTTCAAGAACTGCTACCATGTGGGTGCTTCCCACAGGGCACAGTCCTTCAGGAACAGAGAGCTCCAATGCAGGTCCCCCATGGGCCACAGCCCCTGCCAGCAAACCTGCTCCAGCATGGGCCCCTTTCCATGACATTCCTGCCAGGAATTCCTGCTCCTGTGTGTGCCTGACAAGCTTCCTTCAGGGCAAATCCCTCTGCTCCAGCACAGAGTCCTCCAAAGTCTTCAGGGTGGGTTATCTGCTCTGGGGTGGCTCTCCAAGGGCTGCAGGTGGATCTCTCCTCCCCCATGGACATCCATGGTCTGCACCAAAAGGATCTCAGCTCTGGGACCTGGAGCACCTCCTCTCCATCCTTCTGCACTGACCGTGGTGTCTGCAGAGTTGTTCCTCTCTCATACTCTCTCTCCTCTCTCACAAATGTTGTCTGGCATTTTTTACCCTTTCTTATACCAAGGAGATGTCACCAGCATTGCTGGGTGGGTTCCATGCTGGAGCTGGCTGGAGCTGACTCTGTCCAACATGGGAACACCTCCCTGTGTTTTCTCACAGAAGCCACCCCTGCAGCCAAAACCTTTCCACACAAACAAAATACAGACCAATAGCTCTTTTATATTTGCTTGGTTGCTTGCTTGCAACTCTTGAAGTAACAACTTCACTTTCAGACTTGCTACCTCATTCATTGATGGGTCTCAATTTGCCTTGCAAAGCCATAAACAGTTTGATAGAGCTGTTGTCAGCAGCTTCAAGTGCTCACACTGAGTCTGAAGCTGTTCCTGAGTCCTGAAGACCTCTCACTCCCCAGCTGTGCAGCAGCAGCAGCAGCATTATAAACCTGACAAGGTTTCATTTATCTCTGCAGAGGACCAGCTATCAGCTCCAAAGAACCTGTCCCAGGGAGAAGACTCCAGTAAGCACCAGCACAGCTACTGGGTAACCAAGCTGCTTGTCTTACCAGGCAGACAAGGACATGGCCTAAAGACAGAAGCTGAACATTTCCTTCAAAACAACAACATCAGAAAAGTCTTTGACTACACTGCATCTCAGATTTCTGTACTCAGTGGCCTGATTCCCCCATCAGTTCGTTTCAATTTCATTTCCACACTTCACCCATTTTGTTGGTCATATCCATTCCTCTTCTTTGCCTGCTCCACCAATAGATCATGCCATTGCTGTTCTCGTGCCTTCACCCTGCTTGTTTTCATTTGCTGTTATCATCTTTTTTTTTGGTTCTGTTTTCCTCCTCTCTGTCTCCCACTTTCATTCCCATCTAAGCCTTTTTCATTCTCCTCTGTCCTAATACAGCAAACACTTCCAAAGGCAATGCACAATATTTAAGAGAACTCCATAACCTGTAACCACCCTATGCAACAGTTCTCCTGTGATGATAATTGCCAACTATAAACCATCAGCCTTATCTCAGCCATCAAGCTAATTCTGGCATGGGGCATTATGAAATTAGCCCTTCTTGGCAAAGCTGCTGGCCTTTAGCTTCCACAAGAAGACAATTAAATGGTATTTGTGCAGTCAAGCTACAGCAAAGCTAAGAGGAGACAGACATCAGGAAGTTATTAGATTAGGAAGTAAAACAACTACTCCTTGGTTAGATCAAGCATTCAAACACATTATATAATATTTCAAAGGCAATACAGGCAAAACAAAACCTCTCGGGCACTTTGCCTCCTTCCCTCCCTCCTTATCTAGGCTGTGAGGAAGCACATATCATAATAGCAAATGAGGAAAGTCATTACCAGACCTCCAGATTTTGGGTTTGTTCACAAGGTTACTTGTGCCATGCTGGGTTAACTCAGTGGGGACTCCAGAGCACAGACACAGCTTGAAGTCCTTCCTAATTAAATACACACCATACACCATAATCAGAGCTCTTTCTTCACCCTGGGGCAGGATCTTTGGCTCATATAAGTCAGCAGAATGCCCTGAGGAGCTACTTTGATTTATATTGGCTAAAAATCCAGTCCCAGAGCCTCTGTGCATAAGAGGATGTTTTAGAATAACTGGTGAGTATCTGAGCTTAAAGAAGCCTTCTCACACACAGATTTACACCCTGCAGACAGGCACTTGTATGTGCATCAGTGGTAGCTCAGGTTTTACCCCTTCTTCATATCAGGTTTTGATTAGAGGTGGGCAATGCTCTGAAGCTGGTGTCCACAAGCTCCATCCTGCTGGGGCAACCACCCCCTCATGCAGTGATACAGTCCAAAGGAAACAAAATCAAGCAAATTTGCTGGGCATGCCCTATTTTGTCTTCACAGATGTCCCCCTAATCATTGCATTTGGCATGATTTTGGAGGAAAGTTATAAAACATAAACCAGTTTCGACTCCTGTTTTTTTTATTTCTCAGAATCTGTGACAGGGTTTGCTCATATAAATTAGAAAAGTTAAGCAATTGCTCAGCACCTTTAAAACACCTATGCCATGTTCAAAGTTAAGCAGCAATATCCCCATCAGGGAAACAGGGATCCTAATGAGGTTCTTCTTTAGAGGAAAGGAGGTGAGAGACATCAGCTTTAGGGTAGGATCTGCAGTCCTTTGGAGTCTGTCAAGGCCAAGTGTCCCAGGCACTCAAATCATTACACAGTGAAAACACATCCTCTGGGAACTGGGTTCAACTTCTGACAACCCACACAAGGTTTACGTGTGAATCCTGCTCAGCACAGCTCTGTTTCTCCACCCACCCACGGCCAAAGGAGCAGACAGGCTTAATTTACTGCTCTTTAAAAACAGATGCTGGCCTTCAATTTATCTCCATCAAGGGAAAAAAAAATACCCAAGCTCCTCAAATGAAGTGCCCTGCAGGATTTTGCCTGAGCAAATGTGAGATGGAGATTTGACCATAAAAAAGACATTTCATTTGTCTTATTAGTGGCTGACTACTGTGGAAGGTGTTCAATCAATTAGACTGATCTTGGCCTCCTGAATTATTGATAGAGAGAGCTGGATTACACTCTAAAATGCTTTTAGTTTAATTGCCCAACCCATCATTGCTTCATTTTCCTTTTCTTATGTATATAAATTTATTTTTGTTGTTGTTTTGTTATTTAACCAAAGCAGTTTGCCAGCAGCTGACTCTGGCACTTTGCTGCTGTTGGAGGGAGCAGCGGGCAGGGAACGGTGCCAGCATCCCCAGAGACCAAGTGGGACCTGGGGGGAGATCAGTGGCTTTCCATGATGAGAGAGACATGCAGGGGAGTCAGGGGGGCTCCTCCTTCACCTCATGCCCATCCTGTGCATTTTACAACTCTTGATCCTTTCCCATTCCTTTATCTTCATACACCGGCTCCTCCTCGCATTCTGCCCACTTTCCTTCCCTTGCCTTGCATGCAGAGTCATGGAATCACTGATCTTGGGAAAGATCAAGTCCAACCTTCAACTAAATATCACAACACCCAGTAAACCCTATAACAGAGCGATGCATTTATTTGGTTTTTGAACACTTCCAGGAATGGTGACTGCACCACTCCCCTGGGCAGCCTGTTCCAGTGTCTAACTACTCTTTCAGTGAAGAAATTTGTACAAATATCCAAATTGAACCTCCTCCTGTTGTAACTTGAAGCAGCTTCCCCTCATCCTATGTGTGGGAAAACTCCACCAATTCCCATCAGGAATGCAACAGAGCACAGGACTGTCTTTGCCATGGCACTGTCCCCAGCACCATTTGGGTGCCCAAATGGCTCTTTTTACCCCATCCTGACCATGATGGTTCCCCCCAGAATTTCTTACCTTTCTTTTCTCATTACCCCTTTCCACCCTCAATATCTTCCAGCCTCTTCTCATGCCCCACTCCTCATCAGCTCTTAGACACTGTCCTCCTTTTCCCAGGCCGTGCACATCATCTCTTGCTGAGGCACCAGGACATGAGCAGAGACAGAATCTCTGTGTTTAAGAGTGCTCCATATTTTATAGATTAGGAACAGGTTAAATGACTTTAAAGCATGATTTCCTGCTACTCTTTTGCAGGCTAATGTAAAGTAGAGAGAGAAGCACAACTGGAGTTATAAAAACATGGAAGTTTTTTCACAGTGAGAGGGGAAAGAGCAAAATATGATGAGGTGGGAAAGGACATAAAAAAAGAGATTAAATGGGCAGAGCAAGGAGGGCAGAATGAGAAATGAGGATATGAAGAAAGAGGGAAAAAAAGGAAAACAAGAAGGAAATAAAAAGATAAGGGAACTTTGCCCAATAAAAATGGCAGATATGCAATGTGGATGCTTGGAAGAACAAGGATTCTGGGTACCAGATGTGAAAGAGTATTTTTGTGACAACATCAACATGATATGCTCAGCACACTGGGCTGAGGGATATGATCAGAGAGGGAAATAAAGGCACTAACCAAAGCTGCAGAGCAGGTGAATAACACAGAGGAATAAAGCTCATATGGGTTCAAAAGATGAGACCGTGCGCATAACAGGATCCATCTGAATATAATTCCTTTTCCAGGAAGTCATTGCAGATCTCTGCCACTGGATCCAGACATGATATGAGATCTCTTGGAAACCATTTGGAAGATAAATTCTGGGAAATGTGTCATTTTGTGTTTTTCTAGATGGCAAGTGAAGAATTACTGTTATGAGTGATACTGCAGCTCAGCCCTTCCTGGATGCAATAGGCAATAGACATTTTTCCCCCTAAAATAGCATCAGAACCAGCAAAAAGCAATTTTATTTTAGACTTGGTTTAGATCTCAATGGAAAAGTGTTTGATCAGATGTTCACTACTATTGTTGAAATTAAAAGCAAAAACAGGTATCAAAGTCCTTAATTTCTGAAGCACAAGGGTGAAGAATTAGAGGGATTTGTAACTGAGGCACTTGGTATTAAGAATACAGAGATGGTAACAAAGGAGCTTGAGATTTCTTCATGACAAATTCACAAAGAATACCAAGATTAGAGTATAATAATGCTTATTGAAATACATCTTGCAACTTATTGCAAGATTACAGTAATATTTATTGCAAGGGAAGAGTTGTCAGGGACATTTAAGAGGAGTGGGAAAAGGATAAATCAACAAATCCATGTCCAAGTCTTTATATGTAGGAATAATATGACAATTGTCCAAGAAACAGTAAAACAGAAGAGGGCTCTTTAGATATGTAAGGAAAGAAAGCATCTGGGTGACAAGGGTAGGATGAGTATGAGCTATACATTAGAATAAAGCATTGTTTTTCTTTCCAGCAGAAAGAAATTTAATTAGTGCTGGAAACTGGTAACAACTCCTGAAAAACTCCCCATGTTCTTAAATGCATAACCTTAATATCCCCATGAAAGAAAGAAAAGAAAGAAAGAAAGAAAGAAAGAAAGAAAGAAAGAAAGAAAGAAAGAAAGAAAGAAAGAAAGAAAGAAAGAAAGAAAGAAAGAAAAAGAAAGAAAGAAAGAAAGAAAGAAAGAAAGAAAGAAAGAAAGAAAGAAAGAAAGAAAGAAAGAAAGAAAGAAAGAAAGAAAGAAAGAAAGAAAGAAATTAATTGCAGGTGTGTTTCTTATTGTACTTCAGTGAGATTAATTAATATGCTCCACAGGGAATCCCTCATGAAAATGAGGAATCTCAGATCTCAGCAGGCTGCAGACAAGGGACAGTGGTTGGGCAACTGGCAGAAGTGCCAAAGCCTTGCAGGAAAGAGGTCCCATCCCTGCAAGCACATGTGGAGTTACTCACAGTGGGGCTGATTTTAATTAATATTTCCATTACTGGGACAGAAGCAGGATGCCAGGGATGAGATGAGCCAGATAGCAAGCCATGAATTCTTGTGCACTAAAGGAGGGGTCTGTGGCTGATACCACCAAAAAGGGAAGTTGGAGCACTGGGGAAGTTTGCCTGATCACCAAGCACCTCTGACCAAACAGAAAGTGCCTTTGGGGAGCTGCCAGCCCTTTTCCAGGGGGTTCCCACAAAGAGACAAATCGTGTGGAAACAAGGAGATGCTTTGCTTACATCAAAGCATCCCAGAGAAGGATTTAATTCACAATAACTCTCCTCTCAGCACTGGCAATTGCAAGGGCCTGGGCTGTTCTTGCATTTAATCCCCCTGATTGCCATTAGTCCCATTTTACCATGTTTTAAGCACAGAAATGAGTTCAAATGTCCTTTGAAACTACTGCAGTGTCTCCTCCTGTCTAAACTTGTCTCTGCCTGAGTTTGATCAGTGCTAGGACAAATCCTGAGACATTCAGTCCCACACTGCACTGACCTTGTTGCACCTGGCAACACCACCAGACTTGAGTTAGCCTCAGCCTTTGCAGTCCTGTTACACCCCAAAGGCTGGTGCATGTTCAGGTCTCAGGTCCTGGTGAATTACCAGTTCTGTACATTCCTCATGGCAGAAATGCAGAGATGCCAATTGCCTTGTCATGATGAAACTTCCTGGAAGCAGAACAGACTCTGCATTCTGAATTTGAGGGGGGAGTGCAGGTATCTGTGGGACTAAAGCCATTAGAAATTTTTGGGGAATATTACATTATAGTATATCAGATATATAATATAATAATAATCAGATTATTATATAATAATCTGATATACTATAATATCTGATATACAGCATATCACATCAATTATATATAATAGGTAATAGATATATGATATATATTTGGGAATAGTATATCACAGCTTGGACAGGTGGGCAAAAATTGACCAGATGTCCCGGCCCAGAGAGCAGTGGTGAATGGAATCACATCCAGTTGGAATCTGGTCGCCAGTGGGGTTCCTCGAGGCTCAGAATTGGGGCCAGTCCTGTTTAATATCTTTATCAATGATCTGGACAAGGAGATCAAGTTCTGCAAACCTGCCCTCAGCAGGTTTGCAGATAAAACCCCATTGGGCAGGAGTGTTGATGTAGGAGGATAGGAAAGATCTTCAGAGGGATCTGGATGGGCTGGATCAATAGGTCGAGCCCACAGGATGAGGTTCTGACCTTGTTTCAGCTGGGACAGAGTTCATTTTCTTTCTAATAGCTGGGACAGTGCTTTGTTTTGGATTTAGTATGAGAATTAATGTTTATAACACGCTGATGTTTCAGTTGTTGCTAAACAATGTTTGTCCCACGTCAAAGACTTTTCAGTGAGCCTTGCTCTGCCAGGAGCAGGTGCACAAGAAGCTGAGAGGGAGCAGAATCAGGACAGGTGACCTGAATTGGCCAGAGAAATATTCCACACCATAGAACATCATGCCCAATTTATTAACAGGGGAGATTGGCTGTGAGGCACTGGTTGCTGCTCAGGCACTGGCTGGGCATCACTCAGTGGGTGGTGAGCAATGTTGTTGTGCATCACTTATTTATATTGAATGCTATTTCTCTCTTCCTCTCCATTTCATTACAATTACAATTGTAATAATTGCAACTTCATTACAATTTTTATTGTTATTGTAGTTGTTCTTATGATTTGTGCTATTATTATGTTTTATTTGTTTCAATTACTAAAGTGTTCTTATCTCAACCCATGAGGTTTACCATTTTTCCTTGATTCTCCTCCCCACCGGGGTGGGAGGAGCAGGGGTAATGAGCAGCTGTGTGGTACTTAGGTGCCAGATGGGGTTGAACAAGGTTCAACAAGGCCAATGCCAGGTCCTTTCCTTGTGTCCCAAGAGGTCCCTGCAGTCCCCCAGGCTGAGGCAGAGTGGCTGGAAATCTGCCCAGCAGCAAAGGCCCTGGGGTGCTGGCTGACAGTGACCAAACATGAGCAGGCATGTGCCCAAGTGGGTATGGAGGAGGAGGATGGCATCCTGGGCTGTGTCAGCAGCAGTGTGGCCAGCAGGACCAGGGCAGTGACTGTCCCTCTGTGCTGGGCACTGGCGAGGCCACACCTCGAATTATTCTTGGTTCAGTTTTGGGCACCTCACAACAAGAAAGGCACTGAGGTGCTGGAGTGTGTCCAGAGAAGAGAACAGAGCTGGGAAGGGTCTGGAGCACAAGTCTGATGAGGAGCAGCTGGGGGAGATGGGGTTGATCCCCTTGGAGTAAGGGAGGCTCAGGAAGGACCTTCTGACTCTCTACAACTCCCTGACAGCAGGTTGTAGCTGTAGGTTGGTCTCTTCTTCCACCTAACAAGTGTCAGGACAAGAGTATGTGGTCTCAAGCTGTGCCTGGGCAGGTTTAGGTTGGGTATTAGGACACATTTCTTCACTGAAAGGGTGGTCAGGCATTGGAAGAGGCTGCCCAGGGCAGTGGTTGAGTCACCATGCCTGGAGGTATTTAAAAGACATGTAGATGTGGCACTGGGGACATGGTTTGGTGTAAGGTGTTGAAAGTGTTGGGTTAACAGACTGGATGATGGTAGAGGTCTTTTCCAACTTAGATGACCCTATGACTCTATTAATCTAGTGATAAAGAAAAACCTGAATGATTAAATGCATGTTTGGTTAAAAATTACAATAGTATATTTTTTAAAATTGAGCTTTAAAGAAAATGAACCACATTCTCCCAAGCATCTTTCAAAATTGAGTATGACTCCCTTCTTACTGGGTTGGGGTTGAATCATTTTGTATCATGGGGGAATCCACACACAATTACAAATTCTTTTTTTAGCATTTAATTTGCAAATTGAAACCCTGATCTTGGCACAGCACTCCAGCAGAGCTCACCAAAGGATCCCTCTGCAAAGCCAGGTGTAATGAATGCAGCTTGGTGTCACCACATGGCAGTGCAGCCCTGTCACTGTGACACCTCCTTACAGATGCAGCTCCCCAAACATCCATATCCACACTATTAGCCTGAGAGCACACAAAGAATCCTGACACAGACCTAAACTCCTCCTTGTGCTTGAAATATCAGGGCAGACATGCAGGAAAGGTTTTCTTACACAGAGCTACTGCCAAGCATTTTCTAACACATATCTTCATATTACTTTCACTATTATGGCCATGACCCAAGGCATTTCCTGGGGATCAGAGAACAGCTGAATGTACTGAGCACACAGACCATTAATCCCAGACTGATAATGGTCAGTTTGAGCATCACAGCATACAAGATTCCCTACATCCTTGGTCAGGGTCTCCAGCTGCTACAAGAGTATATATAAATACTACAAAAGCTTGTTTTGCATGAGCAAACACAGAAGAAAAAAAAAAAAGAAAACAAAAAAGAAAACAAATGAGCACCCTCTATTCCTTGTGGGGAAAATGAGGGATACACAATGGATTGACATTGGGGAGATGGTGCAAAGAGACATCAGGACTCTGGGGAAGGCCCAAGATTTTTTTCAACATCCATCCTCTACTCTCTCACAGCTTTGTGCATCACCCTCCTGGGATGTGAGGGAAGCAGGTGTGTGCCATGAATGGGAGCCACCTGGGACCACACTGGGCTGTGCTCCTTCAGCTTAATAGTCCCTGTCACTGCACTGCCTGGATGGGAAAGCTGAGTTTGATAAAGTCCCAGTGGCTGAGATGATGTCTTCTCCTGCCAGCCTTGGATTTTTCACTCACCTTCAAAGTGGATGAGTGGAAATATCAGAGAAGTGAATCTCTTACCTGCACTGCTCAATGAGGCTTTTATGATATTCCCTGCTCCCCTTGGAGAGATGCTTAGTGCACTCTAGGGTGTTGAGGTACATTCATTTCCATTTCCAATTCTCTTTTATTTCCTATCCATCTCCTGGCTGCAATAAGCACACACTCTCTTCTTTCTGCAAACAAAAAACCATCCTCCCTAGCCATTTCTTTATGAAATGCCTTCCAGTGACCCCCAGCTGGCTGCTCCAAGTTTCATCAGCACACCTGGGGCAGGAATGTAACTTTTGAGATTCCTCTTCCTCTCTTCCATCACCTCAAACAACCTTGCACCTACTTGTACTCGAGCACCTCTTGTCTCCAGAAAACTCTGCCTCCAACCCCCTTTTCAACAGAGACATGGTTTATTGTCCCCTAAGTAGCCCTTCATAGTTCCTCTCCTCAATCAGCACTGGGTAATGGTTTCCTAGGGATCATAGTACTTAGCAGCACAGTAATTGAATGATATTATTAACAGCAGTAGCATCTGTGTTGTCTGTTTAATTAACTGGAGAGCAAATGAGGCCCTAAGAGTCATTACTCTGATCCTTTATTGTTTTCCTAATGATGTGCTGTTTCTGACTTGATTATTGGCTAAGGATCCCCTTTACCAAAAAATTCACTTTTAATAAAATAATAACAAAAGAACTCTCTACATACACTCCTGAATGACATATAACATATATTACTTCTCTCAATCTACAGATCAAAAAACTGAAAAAACTTCTGCTCTAAATACTTCTAGTCCACCACCTCTACTACTCCCTGAGCAGCAGAAAGGGGAGACACCATCCTGTGTTTCAAGGAATGAAAAAACAAAGCTCTAAAACAGATTTTACTGCTGAGAAGCTGATAAAAAAAGAAAAGCTCACCCTGTGGTCATGCCTGGGGACTCTGTAGGGGCTGAAGGAGGAAATTCCAGCTTTGGAGACTGCTGGACAAAAAAAAAAAAAACCAAAACAAGCCAAAACAAAAACAAAAACAAAAAACAAACAAACAAACCCCCAAAAACAATTAAAAAAACCCCACACCGCACCCATATCCCAGAACTACTCACATCTCATTCCACCTCTGCACTGAAAGGTATGAGGACCAAAGGAAAGATTAATCCTCTTTATCCACAATTGGGCAGAATTAATGGGCAATCTGACAGCAGCAGGTCCCATTTCTCCACTTGGAAACTTCTTGCATCCCCAGCAACCCTGCAACCCTGTCACCACACAGAGGCAGGAGTAGGATATGGATATGGATATCATTCCCTCCACAGCCATAGCAGCCATCCTGGTCAGATGTTTGGGCTGAGGTTCATTGCTTGACAGCTGGTTATTGGCTTCTCTGCAAGGGGCATATGGAAATTTCCATGAAGATGATCCCAACTGCAGTTTTTCAGCTTATCAGGAAGCACGGGCAGCTGGCATTAACCAAATTAGGAAAAAATTGCATCTCAGACAGGAAGGAGATCTTGCTCCTTGCATGCCTAAGATATTTGCTCCTGCAAAGTCTGTAGGTTAAGCTGTGCAGTAAAGGATGTCAGATTCAGCCATATACAGGTCTGGGGACATACATACAGATGTGTGTTACAGATCCTCTTCAACAGCCAGGTGTGAGATTCTTAACACTATGTAGCTTTTCTTTAACTTTACCTTGTGTATCTGGTTAAACCCTGCTCTGGTGACCACAACACCAACCATCCATCCCCACCTCTGCAGCAGGTGGCTCATGGAGGCTGCAGCTGAATGTCTGCCAAAGCCTATCTTCACACCAGCATCACACCAGCACCTTTGCATCCTCATGGACTTGGGGCCCTGTCTCTCCAGCTGCTAATTTGGAGACCATGGTGCTCATAGGGAAGACAGATACTGCCTCCTTTGATGTCGTCAATCAGCTCCTCCCAGAGGGAGAGGAAGGACTTGGCTCTGTGGTTTAGTTCAGGTTTAGGTGTGGTGCTTGGGAGGTACTTTTCTACTGACTTTTGTGGGTCTGGGAACCAACATGGGATCTCTGAACATCAACTCTGTGCTTGGTTCTGAGTCCCAAGTGCGTCTCACTGCACAACACAATCAGTACCAGGAGGACAAAGCCCATGAACGTCACACACCAGTGTCCCTCACCAAGAAGAACCCACTTAAGCAGGGAGGTTGGACCAGGTGATACCACTGGGGTTCCTTTCAACATCCATCACTCTGCAATTCTATGTTTAGGACCAAAGATGAGGCTTTGAGTGCAGCTATAGAAGGAGAACTGCCTCTAACTCCATAATCTCAATGCAAAATCCTCCAAGAGTCATTGCCTACTTATCTGAATTGTCATTAAGGAGAAAAATAAACCCATTTTCTCCTCTGATGGCCTCATTCAGTTCAGTAGTATGTTTCATCAACCAACTTCTTCTTGCATGTATTAAATAAATACAGAATGAAGAATGAGCAGAAATGGGTCCTGGGGCGTTAGAGAGATTGGGAAAATGACTGTGGCTAAGAATAAACAGGCACATCAAATGAGAGAGGAAAGAAAAGAAAATGTAATGTCTCTTGTCACCACTGGACCTATCCATCTCAGGACAAATTCATAGCTACTCCAAGGTTTGCAGATTTAAAATGGTTTTGTTTCTCAGGAAATTTCTCTGGAGCTCCAGGCTGACTCTTCATGAAACCAACTTCTTAGTTAGGGACTACTTTTTTTAACAGTTGCAGATATTTCTGTCTCTGACTTGTTCACCTGGAAATTTTGCTTCTTGTTCACAAGGGACTTATTTGTAATCACTGATTTGCTGCCGTTCTCTGGCTCCCTGAATCCTGGTGCAACAGCTGTTAGCTGACTCCTGCTCAGTGCATGAATGAAAAATAAATGAATGAGCACGTGAACTTGTGGCTTGCTGGAAATTTAGAATACAGCAACTCCATCATACTGATTTCAACAACAGGCACCCCAAGAAGCCAAGAAAGCTGCTGTTTGGTTGGCATTGCTGAAGTGACTGCTGAAGAGACCTCAGACATTTCTTCATTTGGGTCTGAAGAACAATTACAATGTCAAATATTTTGAAAAAGTGTGAAAAATCTCCAAAGCTGTGAAGTAAATTTGACAGGTACAATATCTCTTGTCATTCAGATGGAGATGGAGACCCCCAACCATGAGACAGCTTCCCAACAACACTTTGGGTACAGCAGGTTCCAGCACTCACTGGGAAAGGATAAAAAGGAAAAGGATATGAACTGTATATGTGTATATGAGCTTCAGAGATGGAACACTTCAGACAAAAGCCTAAATGAGAAGAATAATTTATTTCAAGTCAGTCACTAACCAACTGAGTGACTACAGAGAGTCTTGCCTTTCAAAATCTCCTCTTTGTTGTCTCCATAAATTAAGAAGAGTGGTGTCTGTCCATCAGTTAGTGAAAATAGTTGTGGGATCTCTGAACAGCAAGCACTACACATAAAAATGCTCAGATAAATCCTGCTGGTTTGTGATTTTTTTCATAAGAATCTTCCTTGTGATAGCTGCTTGGAAAGCCATCCCACTGGATTCTCCCAGCTCTTCTGCCCATATTATTTATGGGAAAAGTACCCAGGGGTCCTCACAACACAGCTTCACAGGCATTCCTGTCCCACCAGCCTTGCTCACACAGATTTCTTTCTCCAGATGTCCATTTGTCCTTATCCCTTCTGTGCCCTTACCTAGTCACTAACTTCCAACCAAGTGCCACACATTTCCATGGGAGCTTATTCTCTCACAAATCTGACTGCAGATTTCTCCTGTACTCAGCCCAGTTTTGTTTGAAACCTTCCATAACTCTGCCTCCTTGCCCCCATTACTGCTAAGCCAAATCATTCCCCCCCATCTTTGGTTTTTACACCCATTAAATTTTTGTAGTTAGATAGCACAAGCCTTTTAACTCATCCTTTGGACATGCTCTCCAGATTTAATCCCTAACAGTGCCTTCCCACTGGGTTTTTTGTCCATTTCCTGGTATTTCCCTGCATTTCCAGGGTTTTTTTATGGTAATGATAAAAGAAGTTCCAAATATCTGCCCTTATTAGAACTAAAAGTGAGGAACTCCCTTTCTTAGTAGGGCACAACACCTTCAGTCTCATCCTTTTTTCTTCCCAGTGCATGTACTGGTGGTTTCTTCTCCCCACTCTGCTTCTGCCTGCAGGGAGTATAGCACATTTGATATCCTGGTCTGGGGCCATTTACTTCTTTCCCAGCACCTACAGCATAGCTGGAAGTCATGCCAAGTGTCCAGGGGGATTCACACACAAGCTGGAACCTCTAAGTTCATCTATGCATCACCTTTCCAGTTGCATTCTGCAGAATTTAAGACTGAAGCATATAATGAAAACAGGAAAGGAATAAACAGGAAATAATCCAGCTCTGCAGGAGGAATCCAGGACAGTCCCCTAGGAAGGGGCATTCAAAGGAAGCCCAGGTTTCCTACCCAATAATGAAACAGGTGGCCAGGCCACACACTGGGGAAGAGCCCAGCCATTGCCAACAGGCAGTGCAGGGAACCAGAAATCCTGGCTCACAGTCTCAGCTCTCCACATGAAGCCACTGAGCAAAACTACATAATCCACTTAAGCACAAGTCTCATTTTATGATCTCTGGATGTAACAAGGTAGAGATCAGCAGCCTCATTGCCCATTTTTGAAAGGTGCATGGCGAAGAGCTGACTGACAAGGTTTTAAAGGGCATTCCTTGCTGCATTTGTTGAAAGTGGTCATAATAAAAATGAGGAGAGAGCAATTTGCAACACAAGAAATACATCAGGCACCATAAACACTACACTGGAATCTGCAGTACTTTACCCAGCTGGAGGTTGAATTTTAGGTAATTGATTTCCTGAAAACCTGTTCTTTGCCAAAATTACTATTTCGCTGGCTGTTATAGGCAAACAGGTAATTGAGCATATTTAGCAGATCTACTCAGGTATGTCTGTGGGCAAGTAGGAAATAACCACCCACTGCTGCAGACCAGGGCTGAGCCCCTAACAGTGGCTGTGCCACAGGGTGTCACCTTCCCAAGTGACAAATCAGGGACAGTGCTCTCACATTTTCTTGTGTTTCAGCTGGAGGGCCGTGTCACATTCCTTGCTGCTCCTGGCCATGCAGGACGTGGCCGTCACAGCCTGTCCAGCCCTTCATGCTCTGGCTCCTGGCAGTCTGATCTTCCCTGGCCTATCTCAGAGAGGGGCTCCAAACCAAGGGAGGACAAAGTCTGACTCAGGGCAGGGAAAGTCAGCCTCTGTCATGCCACGCTGATGATGCGGTGCTGAAGGCTCCTGGGATGACATTAAATCAGTCAGCTTCCTATTTGTCTTTCCAGGGAGAAATGTTTGGCAAGGGATAGCAAGGATGTTTTGATGGCTGAGCATGATCTCTGCTTCCTCCTGGCATGTTCTGGCTAGCAGGTTTGGCCACCACTGGTTCCAAGTCTGGCCTGCATTTGCCCTATCCATTTTCTCCCTCCTGCCTCTTTCTTCCCAGCTGTCCCTCCCTTTCCCTTCCCCTTTTCACAGCCAGCTGTGTGCTCCTATAGAGCTTTCCATGCACACAAGACAAGCACAAGTAACTTTGAGCTTCCTGAGGCCATTGTCCAAAAGATTTCAGCCCCTCCAAGGTGCTGCTGGAAAACTGGCCGCTTCCAAACAGCAGTGCTAGCCCCTGTGCCCCTGAGCTGTACCAGCTCCTGGGCTTGCATGGGCAAACCCTGGATCTCCTCACCTGCAGAACACTGACTGAGATACTTTGGCATAAAACCTTGAGGCAAATACTGCCTTTGGAGTAGATGATTGATCTATTTCTCCAATAGGGGTGTGTCAGATTCCAGGCAATTTCAAAAGATGCCATTCTGCTAGATGGGCTGGTTCCTCTACCCAAAAGATCCTTGTTTACAACAGTTTGCTTTTACAAAGCAGGCACTCAGCTTTTGATTTAGCCTGTTGGACACCCTGCTTCCTCCATGTTCTCTCCATGGCCAGCCAAAGACATCAGGAGAGATCAAGGTGAAGAAGATGAGGCTACAGCTACATTCCTATTCCTGCCTCCTCTACCACCTCCAAAAAAGCACTTCTTGTGGTAACCAGAAATAAAGATGACAACCTTACAGCTACCCATACATTCATATCTACATTCATAGCTATATAAATACATATATATACATATATATGCATAAATAGCTATAGATACTGTAGGAACCAGCCTTGCCACCAGCATCCTTCTCTCAACAAAGACATGACTGGTGTTGCAATGAGCTAAAAGTCTACAGTAAAACATTTTGCTGTCCATACAGCCAGCCCTGTATCTCAGCAGCTCTGAAGCAGGAACAAGTGAATGAAGGAGTCTGAGACCCAGTGGCAGAGTCAGGACCAGAACCCAAATCTGACAATTTTGCTGGCATTTGAATCACACAAGCATTTCCTTCTGTTCAGCCACAGCCTAATTGTCTACTAAGCTGGTTAGCCCTGCTTTTTGCCCATGCCCTGACTCCAGAGGACTGTCTCTTGCACGAAACAACAGCATCTATCCAGCTTGCTCTCAGCTTGCCTCCTCTGTGCTGTTCTTGAGGCTGCTCTCAGTGACTGCTGATCTCACTCAGATTTACCAAATCATTTTGTAATGCTGGGTGCTCTTTGCTTGGTAACCTCACAGCTGTCTTGGTGGGAACAGATTCAGGCCCTTAATCTTTGCTGATATACAAGCAGTGTTTTTCTAAGCCAAATGCAAGGAACCCTGTAGTCAGATACCAACCACCAGGTTCCTTATAACAGAAGAAATGTCTCTCCAGTGAAAAACAATCAGTTCACACATAAAGTCTCCCCAAAAAAAACTTAGCTGTATGTTACTGTAAGGTAGATTTGGATTTCTGCTCTGCCTCTACACAGGAAAAGCTGTACCCATCTCTCTCCAGCTCTACCTGCCAAGGCACCTGTTAACACTATCTGTGCCACTTACAGAAAGTTAGTATAGTGGTACAGTACTATCTGTACCACTTACCACATCAAGGGTGGCCATAAGACAAAACCCTCAATGCTCAGCATTCTTGCAAAAATCTGCCAAATATTGGCATCAACAGCCACGGAGGGTCATGGCATCCATGCTGTCACTTTTAGTAATTTGTTTAGCAATGGTGTCCAAAAGCCACAGGCAAAAGCCAAGGCCCTTTAGGCCTGGGGCTTTGTGGGCGCTAGAGCATGGCATGCTTTGGATTAAAACACATAAACTGTGACTGGCACATGCTGACAGATGTTGGCAGATGAGTAAAGAAATGACTACTGTTTTCAGAGGAGGAAATACATTTTCCTGCTTTTAGAAAACTTGGGCCAGCTAAATCAGTCACCAACAGCGCTGACTGTGGGTGAGCTTTCATCACAGAATCACAGATTCACAGAATGATTTGGGTTGGAAAGGGCCTTAAAAATCATCTTGTTCCAACTCCCATGCCACAGGCAGGGACACTTTCCACTAGACCAAAGTGATCCTCTCCTGATTAGCCTGGCCCTGAGCTGGTGCATCATTAAAGAAATAAGAAGGGTTTGGGGAGCAGTATTGCTGACTGAATGTTGAGCACAGGACTTAACCTGCCTGGGCCAACACATTCCCATCATGTTTTTGGACTTTGATAAATGCTGTCACATGTTCACAGGGAAGCAGAGACACAGTATTCACATATTGGCACAGAAGTTAATGACATGTAAACAGGATAACCCCACTAGGCTGTAACTGGGCGACCTCTCCTGAAACCTATGGAAATCAAAATTTTGCACAAAACAGGGAAAAAAAAAAAGGCAGGTCTGCTTCATTAACATGCTTCTAGTAGCACCATTATCTGATAGTACTGAGAAACTGTCTTTATGTAAAACCACTTCCATAATGGGTAATCAATATTCTGTGTGCTAAGCTGTTTTTCTTTATCTATGGAGAAAGCATTTTGTGTTCCAAAATTGAGTTGTGGATGCCCCATGCCTTGAAGTGTTCAAGGGCCAGGTTGAATAGGGCTCTAAGAAACCTGGTCTAGTGGAAGGTGTCCGTGCCCATGGCAGGGGGTTGGAACTAGATGATCTTTAAGGTCCTTTCCAACCCAAATAATTCTATGATTTATGATAGATTCAAAACCAGAAATGTTATTGCTGGCCTATAAATTAGTCAGCTATAAATCTAAAACCTGACCTCATCCACTGAGCAACAAGCTGCTCTGCATGCCCATCAAAAGATGTAACAGGAGGTAACAGATCGATTTCAGCACCTACCATGACAAGAGGACAACATTTAATTTCCCTGACCTCTGATGAGCCAGATTTCTTTCCCTGTCACATAATCTGCAATAAATAACCCATCAATCCTTTCACCGGGTGGCTGCTGCAGAGCTGCCCAGTTTAACATATGCACTTTACTGTCCCTGTTGTATCATTTCACATTAGTCCACATTTAAAACCATATTTTTCATTGAAAATCTTGCTTGGAAAAAAATCCCTCACATCTCAAGATCTACATTAGCCACCGTCACCACTGAGTCATCCCCCTGCGGCAAACACAAACTTGTCCTGGATAATCCTGTCTCATCTCCCTTTCATCTCCATCACTGTGCTCCACTGCCCTTCTTATTAACCACTGCACTGCTGCCCTCAGAGTTAATTTTTGAGTGTTGATTGAATAGACTCTCAAAACTGTTTGAAGGGCGGCATGAGTCAAAACAAAAGGTCAAAACTTAGTATTTCAACAGAAGAAACGTGTATCACCACCATGCATTCACCAGCCCACTGTAGAACTATGCAATGGTTTGGGGTTGGAAAGGTCATTAAAGATGATTTAGTTCCAACACACCTGCCAAGGCTAGGGACACCTTCCACTAAACCAGGTTGCTCAGAGCCTCATCCATCCTGGGCTTGAACACTTCCCAGGATGTCACCAAAGTGAAAACCAGAAGCAGCTGCTCTGAGCACTGCTCTAGGCAGTGCTCAAGGAGAGCTGTGCCTGGCTTTGACCAGGGAAAAGAAACAGTCTTTATTTTTTGCCACCTTTGAGCAGCTTTCAGGACACAAACATATCAGCATTTGGGAATCCAAAACATTGTTGCATTTCTATCACCTTTGATTTTATCAAATATTTATGTTTTGTTAGAATAGAAGTATAGAATGAAATTGATAAATGATCAGAAATAGAGATATTTAATTTCTTTTGAAAAAGAGAAGGTACTATTTTATCACTTGCACTGAGCAACCGAAACTTATCAGTGATGAAAGTAATCCAGGTCCCCTTCCAGGCAACCCACTGAATTTGCCTCTAAACACAATCTAATTTCATACCAAAATTAAATATGACTTGACCACTTCCATGCCTGCAACAGATGAGGAGAAAGTAGTGGATGAGCAGCTCTACCTCCCCTAGACCCCTTCACCAGATCACTTATCTCACACTGCATGGAAGACAAAGATGGCAAAGTACTCAATTTCCCTGCAGGCATCAGATGCCTCCTCCAGCCCCTGGAGCCCTCCCTGGGCAGAGCAAGGAGGTGGGGAGGAGTGGGGAGATGTGCTCTCCTTTTTGGAATGGGCAGAAACTGAAAAAGCCTCCTGGCAGATGAGTACATTAGTGAAGCACAACTTAGCAAACAGGGGAAATGCTTCACTGAGACAAATGAAACATCCCTGAACCCTGCCTGAGAGAAAAGCAGCCAGCACCAGGAACAGCTGTTCACACCAAAATGTTTTTCACCTTTACCCTGGGTAACCTCTGGGTGATCACTGAATCTTGCCTTGGTGCTGAGAGAGGATGTCAAGGCCAGGCCCAGTACATTGTGCTCTACATGACTGATAAGAGACTTCCAAATTGTCTCAAGTAGTAATGTGATGATAAAAATCCTAATAATATCCTGCTCCCTTCAACCTCAATACACTATAATCTTATTTAACACATTGAGGGGAGGGGAAAAAAAGAAAGGAATCTCGTAGTGAGCAGGCACCAGTGGGAATGTGGGCTAGGAAAGGATATTACAGTATCACTTTGGAGAGCACCATAAATAAATCTTCACCCGAGATGGGTGGGCAGATCAGCGCAGTGCTCCACACAAAATTGCACTGCTCTACACGACAGTGACTCATCAACTTCTCCACTTCTGATCATCATTCCAACCAGGCTTTCACTGCAGCAAGGAAGAGAAGCCAGAGAAGGGAACCATCTCTGAGCCTGGCTAGAAAGCATGGTCTGGCTGTCAGAGCTGAGAGATGGGACACACAGGTCTGGATCCTGCCTGCTCTGATCATTTTCTGATGCACAATGTGGATGGTGTCCAAAGGACAATGCCTGTGGCCAAGCTCTCCAAGGCTGGGCTCCACAATAAGAGAGAGACATGGAAATACTGGAGTGAGTCCAGCAAAGGGCCATAAAGGATGGGAGTATCTGGCACAGAAGAGGCTGGGAGAGCTGGCTTCAAGAAGAGAAGGGTCAGGAAAGATCCTATCTATGTGTATCAATACTTGACAGGAGAATGTAAGAAGACAAAGACAGACTCTTCTCAGTGGTGCCCACTCAGAGGGCAATGGGCACAAAGTGGCATCCAGGAAATGCCATTTTAACATGAAGAACTTATCTACTATGAGAGTGGTCACACCTAGAACAAGTTGCTCAGAGACTCTCCTTCCTTGGAGATATTTAATTTCCATCTGGATGTGGCCCTCAGGAACCACCAGCTGGCTCTGCTTGAACTGGGGACTAGGTGATCTCCCAGGGTCCTTTCAAACTTCCATGATTGATTTCATGAGTCTCACCCCAGTTCATTGACTGTTCAAGGTTCTTAATATCACCTACATATGGAATCAGCTGCTTAAAAGCAGATACAAGTTCAAATACCTAGTAGGTCTCACTGAATGCAAAACCCAGTGTATTTACTCAGGTGTCCATAAGTTTCTGAGCAAAGCTACAGAGGTTTGGTAGGTAGAACTCATTTTATTTCTCTCAAAATATATTAATTCAGCCAATGAATCAAAGGTTTCCAGTAAGGACCCTTTAGTCCCTGTAGGGGTGTTCTCTGGAGGCTCTCCATCTGGGAGAGACACCCTCTCAGACCATCATTCTCCACACTGGATCATAAATTGTCAAGGATTCCATATGAACACTTTCTATAGTGCCTATCACCATAGTAACCAGGCATTGTTCAGGAATACATATGCAAAGCAACACCCTCGTGTACATCATGGACCACTCTGATTTTCTACTGTAGCTATAGAGTGCACCTGGTGCAAGATACATTCACAGAGAACCAGATAGATTGAAAGCTCCCAAGACAACCTGTTTGTTTTTAATTTATTGCCAACTTGGGGTTTCTTCCTTCTGTACAGCTCTAACAGATCTCAGTTCTTTGACTCTACACTAGGAAGTTTTTAGTTGTTTATTTATTCCCCTTTACTGTTTGGATAATGAATCTAGCATCTCCTTGCAGAACTGGGGCTGCCTCCTCTGCTCCTTGTACTATTTCACATTGCTTTTAAACTCAGGTTTGGGTAGGACTGCAGCAGGCAGAACCATCCTCCTCCTTTGCAGACTCCTCCATGCAATTCCCCTGAATGCATTATTTGGGTTGGTTTGTTTGTCTGTTTGTTTAAGTCATTTCCCTTAAGAGAAACATCACTGTTTTGTCTCTCCACAAGCCTGGACAGGTAATTGCATCTCCACAGAGCCCAGGATAAATGTGCATTCTGCACCTTTGCTATCATTTTGTTTCCCTATTTCCACAATCTTCCACAAAGACACTGATGCCAATTGGAGGATTCCTATTGATTTCCAAAGCCACTGGGTTAGGCCTCCATTTCCCAACAAACTCCACACTCCAACTATGCACCTCCTCAGGCTGAGAGCAAAATCCAACCAGCCTTTCCCCATATTCTTCTCCAACTTTTTCTCCCCCAGGATGACAACTTTGCAATTACCCTGCCAACACAGAAGCCAGAAAAGGACATCAGGCAGCCAGCCCCATAACTGGCAGCTTTTCTTCCCCAGAAGCAGCATTGACCCCAAGGCTCAGGAGGTTCCTGGGAGGAGCTGTGCTGTGTGGATTAAGGGCACAGCTACAACTAGGGCCATCCACCCTGTTTGTAAGTGTCTGCTGGCTAAATCCCAGCACCAGAGCAGGGTGAGCAAGTTCTGTGTTATCCATGCTTCCCTCAGAAGGTCTCTTTGGATGCAGCACCCTGTGTTCACCACCTAGAACCAACCTGTGGGCTGTTTTATGGCAGTAGGAGCATGAACCAAGACTTTGGCTGCAGTGAATCCTCTGAGCTCAGCTGAGCTCATGCAGTTCTGCCACCCCACACCAGCTGAAAATAGAGCTTAGATTTTAGCATGGCCTTAAAAATAATTGCTCTACTCCACACCAGGGAAATGATTTCCCTGTGATGAGAGTTGCCAGGATAACACTGAGGATTACAATAACATAGATACATTGTGATGTTACCCCTCCACAACCTTATCTGGACACCTCCAGTGACTACCACTGATTACAAGTTTTTGTATTTTCCACACATTGTCTCCTTCATTTTTTCTGTCTCTCACACATCATTTCTTCTCTCTTGCCCACGTGCACCTTCCACTAAATGGAGAAGGGGAATTTGAGCAGAGAGAAATACGTAAGACAAACCCTGCCACTCCTGCTGCCCTGCCCTTCAGCAGAAGAATGGGGTAATTAATACCCAGGGAAAGAGAGAGCCAGGAACAGCAATACATATCATTGCTCTGGAAATTAGGAGCAGCATTTATACATTCAGAACAGCTATTTAAGGATGTTCACAGAAGCTTTATGGTTGTCTCCAAGCTCTGGAGAGCTCAAGTCATGATAAGTAAAGCACCTGGATTTCCAGGTGGGAGGATGCTAACCTAAATCCAATTTTAATACCTTACAGCTCTCTACAGTGTTTGCAGAACAATTTCTCTGTAAGAAAGCATGTACAGAATGAAATTTAGATGATGGGATACAAAGAATTCCTCAGCATTTACCTTCTGCAACTCTAAGCCCCATGCAATAACAAACAGCATCACTGTCTCATTCTGTAGAAACGCCTTGGATCTTTCATGACATCCAAATTAGGATTATCAAAGGATAATTTTCAGTCAAATTACTCCACCAGCTCTGGTAGTTAAAGGTTCTTTTCATCAAAGACAGGGAGAAAACAGGTAGAGAGAAGACCCAGGCAGGGAACCCACACGAACCGCAGGGACAGAAATACCAGGCAAGGGGAACTGAGCCACAAGAGGACAGAGACAAGAACATGGCACTGCCCAGGAACGCTCTCCAGGCTCTGTGCAGCACAAAGCAGCACACGGGAAGCCAAGGAGCAGCTGCTGTTTAGCTGCAGCAAACCACTGCAACATCAGCTGGGTTGTCCCAAGGGATATGGGGAAGGAGAATGACCATCCTGACACACTGATGTTGAAGGGGGCAGTTTCATGTCACATCTCCAGAGATAAATCCAGTTTAAAAGATTTCCATGCCTCCATCACATACTTCTGCCTGCCTGTCTCCATCCCTTTTTCTGCTACAAGATACACCACAGTTCCTCTGTTCTAGCACCCACGCTTTTAGGAGGATAAGTAAACAAACATGTTTATAAAAACAAGTCAATCATACCACATGATTTCACCATAACCTACTTACCTTTCCCTCACCTTTAAGCACAGGCATATGCATTTTGTAAGCCAGCTTTAGCTAAAAGCTCAAGCTATAAAAAAGCTATATATTAAAAGCTAAAGCTATGTAAGCTTTCCTATATCTTATTTAATAAAATCTACCAGTTCCAGTGATCCAAGTTCTGAGACCACATCCAACCAACACTGGAGAGGCTGAAGAGGAGTAAATTTCCAAATTCAGCTCTTGGTTTGGATGTTCACTTGCCTCACACCCCTTGGTTTTGAATGGTGTCTATCTAAATCATCAGCTTTTCAGACAAGGAGCTTTCTCTACACACCACCATGAAACCTGCTTGCCCTCCAGCAGGGGCACAAAGGGAAGCTCTAACTCACAGTTATGGGTCTGCAACACGAGGCCATGTCCCTCCTGTTGACACACTTGTAAATGCAAGAGAGAACTGTACATTATCACAGAGCAAGAGTTCAACCCTTATGCTGCATTGCCCTGCAGGGATCTTGCTTCTGTCTGTGGGACAACCTTGAGAACAGAAGGAAAAGCAAGCCAGAATCAGCTGCTCACCCTGGATATTTAGTGTAATCATGCTGCAGGACAAGAAGTTTTGAATCCTTGACCCTGGGTTGTAGGCACTGCACATTGGGAGAAGCTCCCAATTCCTGGTAAAACACATTCCAAGAAGGAATAAAGGTTTTCCCTTGGTAATTCCACACCTTCCTACTTCTGACATACCAAACATAAACCAAACATGTTTTAGCAAACGTAAGTTAGTAAAACAACTACTGCACAGGTGGTCAGAACATCCTATGGGAGAAGTATGAATCAAAGTGCCAGGAACTCCTGAGTGTAACTGTGCCTCCCTGAAATAGAACTGAGCACTCACAATGTCACCACTCTAAGGAAAAAAAGTCTATGATTTGTTTTCCATCTCTAGATTGGCAGAATGAAAGACTAGGAGATAGTAAGGAAAGACCAAAATTAGTTGAAAGTTTTAAATTCCTGGCAGTGAGGGCACATGTGCCACATGTGTGACTGCTCTTGTCTCTGTGGTCTGGCTCAGCTCTGCCCCATCCCAGAGTCCAAGCACTTTGAGGCAAACACCTCCAGCCAGATATTTCCAGGATCCCTCCACTGACCCTACACAGTGCCTCTAGGACAGACTATGCTCCTCTTTCTCTTCTAGGCTTATTCAGTAGGCCCACAGCAGCTTTATGCCCAATTGGCAAAGCAATTCCTCTGCAAGGCAATGTGGTCCAGCACAACCTCCCCTGGCTTTCTGGTTTTGCACAATTTCCTGCAGTTTAGAGTTGTCCTTCAGAGTAGTTCAAAGGGCAGGGGTATGCTGAAAGTCCCTGCCCAAGGGGTTAGCAGGGTGCTCTGTGGAGGGTACAAAATCATTGCTCCTTGGAACAGACCAGCTCCTGTGGCTGCCCCAGAAAACCCCAAAGGTGCAGCAGAGTGGATGGAGAGGTGCAGTTTCAAAATGCCCAAAATCTCCCAGTGGTCCATCATCCATGGGTCACTGACATGGTCATTACAGCATATCAAGTCAGTGCATGCCTAAGGAAAGGTCTGAGCCACACATCCACACACACTGGTGAAATCTGCAGACAAAAACCATCTTGATGTGATTAAGGCTGAAGAGCAGTGACTGCCTCCAACCAGACTCTCCTTTTTTCCTAAGGTTTTCAAATTACACACAATATTTCCAAAGGGGTTT
Source organism: Fringilla coelebs (assembly GCF_963513975.1). Lineage (NCBI taxonomy): Eukaryota > Metazoa > Chordata > Aves > Passeriformes > Fringillidae > Fringilla > Fringilla coelebs. The sequence goes on along the minus strand of NC_140028.1, from coordinate 5,430,209 downwards.
TATTAAAAGGACAGACAGATGTCTTTTAAAAACATATTCAGGGACATTAGAAAGTCCTTATCATTATTAAGAGAATCATTCATTGGAAAAGAATGTGCTTGATTCATTTTAGAAATTATCCATGATTAAGGATTACTCTTTTTGGATCATTGCTGGTATGAATTTGCATAAAAGCCCTGAAGTAAGGCTTATCCCCCACAGAGCACCCCAGAAACACCTGACCTGTCCACAGCACGTGTGGATGTTAATTCTAAGCACGACACAATGAGACACAGGGACAAACAGGCAGGGGGGCATAAAAAAGCCTCTTTCAAGGGTCAGGCTTCTGCTTTACAGTCAGGGCTGGACTCCAGGAAAGCTGGAATCAGTTGCTGACATTGAATTTCCTCATGGTGTGAACAGGAAATTTTCTGTGCCTCAGCTCCCCAGTGATAATTGAAGGCTGGAGCACTTCCCTCCCTTCTCAAGCAAAGGGGAGATGTGATCCCTGTGTCACATCAGATCAGTGTCCCAAGTGCTTCTTTAGCATCCAGATAGCTCTTCCTTGTCCTGTTTGCTACCTCTGCCATTAAGAGTGCTGTGGGAAAAGGAGGAAAGGCAAGAAGACAGCAGGTGACTTCTCAGCCCCAGCTGGAGGACTCCAATTAGTGTAGGTCTGGGCCAGCAAGCACCAGCATGGGAAAAAAGGCAAATCAGGTGCCTCTGGTGGTCACATCTTAACGTGCACATCAAGTGACTTCAGCAAAAAAAGAGAAATATAGAGAGCACATGTTCAGTTCTCCAGCAGGTGATGGAGAACTGAGTGATGGCACAGGGCCCTGACATCTCACTCACAGCAGCATCACCATCAGCAGGCACCTCACAGCTGCGTGGAGCTTGCTGTCTCTCCCAGCCCAGCACGTGTGTGTGCACAGCAATTTCCCATCTGTGTCATCACACCCAGGAGTGTCAGGTCACAGGTATTTCTCATGGCATTCTTCAGCTTTGCAGAGATTTCACTTTGCAATTCTTCAAAACAAAACAGATCTGGCCTTTTGCTGCCCAAGAGCTGGGATGAACAGACCTGCCCATGTTTCATTCTCAGTTTGAAATGCTTCAGACTGAATGAAAACTGCAGTCACAGAAAAGCCTCACACCCCTGCCCAAGCATTTCAGATTGGTCTGGGACACCACACTGGGTAATTCCAAGACAGCCTGACCTAGAGCCCCAAACTGCCAACAAATCCGAACCCTGTGCAGTTTGGAAAGAGAAAACCCATGTTACAATCACTGCAGAGGGAAAATTATTTTGTGCAGAGCAGCACTTGTAAGCAGAGTGGTATTTCCACGGCATGACATCCCTTTCCATTCCCAGTTTGAGACCAGTATGGACCTTGAATGTTCACAGCCCAAGACATTGTCTTTCCTTTAGAGTACTAAAATTCTAGATCCTGAAAGTACTAAATCCTTAATTTTAAAATATACATATATATTACATTGTTTTGTAGTATATATATTATATTATATTACATTATATTATATTATATTATATTATATTATATTATATTATATTATATTATATTATATTATATTATATTATATTATATTATATTATATTATATACAGGCATACATTACAAAAGTATACAGCTGCCACCAAGAAATATTTCCTCCACTGAGGTCCACAAACCTAAAATACAGCCTCTGTCATGCAGCTTCTGAACAGTTCTGTGAAACAAACTGCCTTTTACTGTCTTTGTAGCTTTCTGTACTCATTACTTCACAAAAAGGATTAAAATACAAAAAGCAAAACCAGAAAGTGGCAGACACTTCCCTTTGAGTCTTAACCCTATAAAATACATCAGTTCTAACTTATCTTCTTTCCCTCTGGATTAAATTGCAACATTTTCCCCCGAGCCTGTAAAGAAAAACTACATGTTGCTGATCACTGTCATTTTTTTCCTATTTGCACTATCAATCACTTTTAATCATTTACCAGCAATCCTGGCTGACTGGATCCAGTTTGCTGGAGCTTAGCAAATGTTGTCTCCGTTTGTGAGAAGGGGCAGCAGCAGGATCCAGGGAACATCAGGCCTGTCAACCTGACTTCAGAGGAAGGAAGATTAGGAATCAAGGAAGATTATGGAGAAGTCCATCTGCAGTGCCATCGTGTGACATGCACAGGACAATCAGGGGATCAGAGCCAGCTGTTGCTGGGCTGGGAAGGCCCCGACAAAGGAGGAATGATGAGGAGGAGTCCATTGATATCAGAAGGCTAATTCATTACTTTATTATACCATATTATTCTATACATCTAAAACTGAACCTGCCAAGCACTCCACTCTGCACACAACCACACTCCAGCTGCACTGAACCCTGTGACTGTCACCCCACAGTCCCGACACACAGACACTCCTGGCCCTGCTGGGCCAAGGGAACAAAGCACCATCACTGTGGGTAACAACCTCCACATTGCATCCTACTTTTGCACAAACACAGGCACAGCAAATGATAAGAATTGTGTTTTCTTTCTCTGATGTTCAGAGAATGTGAAATCCAGAAATATTCTTGGGAAGGATTGCACCTTGCTTTTCTCTGTGAAGAGAAATGAGGGGCTACACCCAGCCAGCGTGGGCTTATGAAAGGCAAGTCTGGCTTGACCAACCTGATCTCCTTCTGTGATCAAGTGACCACCTGGTGGCTGAGGGAAGGAATGTGGATGTGTCTACCTGGACCTCAGTGAAGCCTTTGACACCATTTCCCACAGCACAGTCATGCGGAAGCTGAATTCCCGTGGCTTGGGGGGACATGGTCTCCACTGGGTAAAAAACTGGTGGGGTGGTCAAGCCTAGAGAAGGGCTGTGAATGGTGCTACACCCAGCTGGCAGCCACTCACTACCGGGTCCTGGTCCCCAGGGCTCAGGGCTGGGGCCAGTCTTGTTTAAAATCTTTATTGGTGATCTGGACTAGGGGATCAAGGGCACCTTCAGTAAGTTCACAGATGGCGCCCAGCTGGACAGGAGTGTTGATGTGCTGGAGGGGAGGAAGGCGCTGCAGGGGCATGGGGACAGGCTGGATGGATGGTGTGAGGCCAGCAGGACGAGGTTCAAGAAAAGCAAGGCCTGGGTCCTACCCTTGTGTCCCAAGAAGCCCCTGCAGTCCCCCAGGCTGGGGCAGAGTGGCTGGAAATCTGCCTGGCAGCAAAGGATCTGGTGGTGCTGGCTGACAGTGGCCAAACGTGAGCGATGTGTGCCCAGGTGGGTATGGAGGAGGAGGATGGCATCCTGGGCTGTGTCAGGACCAGTGTGGCCAGCAGGACCAGGGCAGTGACTGCCCCTCTGTGCTGGGCACTGGGGAGGCCACACCTCGAATTCTTGGTTCAGTTTTGGACCCCTCACAACAAGAAAGACACTGAGGTGCTGGAGTGTGTCCAGAGAAGAGAACAGAGCCGGGAGGGGTCTGGAGCACAAGTCTGATGAGGAGCAGCTGGGGAGATGGGGTTGATCCCCTTGGAGTAAGGGAGGCTCAGGAAGGACCTTCTGACTCTCTACAACTCCCTGACAGCAGGTTGTAGCTGTAGGTTGGTCTCTTCTTTCACCTAACAAGTGTCAGGACAAGAGGACACAGTCTCAAACTGTGCCAGGGAAGGTTTAGGTTCGGTATTAGGACACATTTCTTCACTGACAGGGTGGTCAGGCATTGGAAGAGGCTGCTCAGGGCAATGACTGAGTCAACACCCCTGGAGGTATTTAAAGAGTGTAGATGTGTCACCTGGGGACACGGTTTGCTGTTGGGACTTGGTAGTTCTGGGTTAACAGTCAGACTCAGTGCTCTCAAAGGTCTTTTCCAGCCTTAACAATTTCATGATTCTTTGATTCTACCATTCCTTTTCTCAACAAAAGGGTGATCAGACTCGATACAGCAGGTGGCACAGATGAAGCATTAGTTCATGGGATTATTATTAGACACATCATTATTATTGGACACAGCTTCCTCCATCCATTCCTTAACTCAGCTGAGCAGGCTTTTCACTGTTGCAAGCCCTGCTGTGTGCTGCCTGAATCCCTTCTTTCAGTTGCTAGGAATTATGTCCCTATGTCTAGAGGGTTAAATTGAATGCAGAAATCATCAACGTGTGTGGAACCTTTAAATCAGTCCTTTTAGGCAGCACTGCCTTCTGCTTGGTTATACTGAAATTCATGTTGGCAATTTTAATGGTTTATTAGGCTTTTATGGAGCTGCTTTTATTCCTCACAAATCTTCATGAACCTGATTCTGGGTGGAACTTGTTATTAACCTCTTCCCATGCTGAGAATTGAACTCTTGGCCCTTGTCTTTCTATCCCTCCTCTTCACCACTGCTGAAGCTATGCCTCTGCCTTCCTTCCTCCTCTATACTCACCAAATCCCATTAAAAGCTTCCTGTAACACTTTTTTTTTTTTAAAAAAGCATCTTGAAAATCTAAATTAACTGTATTTGCCAGTCATCCATTATCTGCTCTGCTCTTAATCTTCCCAAAGAAATTGAGGGTTATTAACAGCAGACACATAACATTATTTGCATTCAGGTGCTGCAGCCTTCTAAGGCATCACCAAGATTAGGTGGCAATGTGCTAAGCTCTGCTTGCACCGAGTCCAAGCCCACATGTCTGTTCATGATCTTAGCAGATACAGAAATGCCAGTGAAAGGCGTAATCCCTACCTTGGCCAGGAAATATGAATGAAAGAATGCATGATTTTACCCTTAAAATCCATGGAGTTTTGCTGCTTTCAACTTATATTTGTCCTGGATTTTTACTGCCTGTTCTTTAATTAATTTCTCAGTTATTCTTTCAGCAGCTGAAATAGGACTGAGAAGTCTATGATTCTTTGGATCAACCATAGTTTGTATTAAATAGATGGATACATTGGCTTCTCTCCAGTTCTTCCTAGTCAAATTATTCATCATAAATTGTATTTATTATGAATAAAGCCCCATTTTGGTTAGCAGAATGTTTGGGAGCCATCCTGATTTTCTTTAAATGTATTGAATTTTTTATAAGCACTTGACATATAGACTTAGAGATATTTGCAAATAATTTCCTTTTACTCTTTACTTTTAATGGTTGGTTCCTAGTTGGCTACCAGTGTAAACAATCTTTTGTAGCAGTTTTATCAGAGAAGCAACAAACTACAGTGGAAAATCATTGATCAATGATAAATTGATTTAATATCATTTAAATTGATAAATTGAAGACTGGAAGATACCTTCCCAAATCCTTTGGGGCTCTGAGCATACTTGCAAACAACATTAAGTGAACTAAGCACAGTGAAATCAAGAGCTGTCACAAAAACCCAAGCCAAATATTTTAACTGCAGCATTGTTCTATTTCTCCAGCTGCCTTTGATGCATGGTTGTGCATTTTCCATGTGATACTGAACGGCTCAGCTCGTTCAGAACACCTTGATTTTCCCCACTGCCCTGATCTGTGCCTCTTTTCTGGGGCCTGGTCCTTGGGAACCAAAACTGCACCAAACCAACTTCACCAGGGTACAAGAGAGAAGTGCCCATGATGTGCTCCCTGCTGAGCAGCAGCCTTAAAATCCCAATTTGTTCCAGTGCCATGTTGATTTTGGCTCCCTTTCTCAGTCTCTCTGTTGCCCTCCCCCTCCAATTATCCTATTGGCAAAGCACGAGGAAAGAAGGAAAAATTCTCCAAAATGGGATCCTGGATTACCTGCAGCCCCAGTGTCAGGAAAGTCTTCCAGTTGCTCTGATGTGATGCACTCACAGGGGAGACACTGTGTCAGAAACACTCTGCCTCACAGAGGGGACAGTTCAATGGCACTCAGAAACTAAAACTCAGAAGAGGAAGGGGATTCCCTCCCACGCATCTCTTCTCACCCTGTCACCCAAACCCTTTCCAGAATGAATACAGCTTTGGAGTGCAGATTGATGCAAACAAGTGGTTGAGCTCCTCTGCAGTCTGTGTATTGCCCTTGATCACCTCCCTTTCACCTTAACTGTCTAGTATTTAGTGTCCCCACAACCAGTCTGTAACTGGGAAGAGAGAGATTAATCAAGTGTTTATTAACCCAAGCAGGAAATTAATTTGAAAATGGTGCAGGTGCATCTCTTGGCAGCCTGCAAAGCTGTATGAGAAGCCTGATCATCACCTCTGCATGAATGAAGCCAGTAGGAGGGGTCCCCACCGCAATGGAAAAGGGATCTGTAGTTTCTGGCTGCCTTGCCACAACGCTCCAAGTCAGCAGCAGGAAGGTTGTGTTTTACATTCATTTTTATACATGAATTCATCAATAAATTGGGGAGCACATTACCACCTTCGATTTATTGTTATCGTAAATTTTGTGGCTGCAGAATGGAACAAAACACAACAGTTAGGGACTTCATCTTAGGAAAAGTGATGCTGTGCAGCCTCCCTCAGCACTCCCTTATGGCAAAGCACAAAAGCTGAAGGGAGCAGGGGACAGAAAGAAATATGGAAGAAGGGGAAGTACTTGGTCCTGTTTGCATGCTGTTCACTGCCCCATTAAATCTAAAAACCTTTCCAGCTTTGATTTATTGCCATTTTATGTACCCAAGTTTTCCCCTGACTTCTAGCAGTAAAGTCTTTGAGGTTTCTGGTTGCACAGTTCAACAGGAGCCAGGCAATTCAGGCTTTTATTAGCCAGTACTCAATCAGCATGTGTTAGGAGAATTTTCAGCTGGATATGTCACAACTACCTGTCTGATTTACCCTGCAAGCAGATGTTCCATCTTTCACAAGACAAACAGCTGCATGAGCATTCTGAGAGTTGGAGACCACTAATCAGACCCCAGCTGGCTTGGGCTGTATCATTTTCACCCATTTACCTTTCTGTCAGACAGCATGGCCCAAATCTCCAGGACTAGTGCCTTGCACACAGTTGAAAGACACAAATTCTCAGCACTAACAAGTTTAAATTGCCAGCTTTTCCCCCAGAGCATTATCTGGATTTGGCCTTTTGTGTCCCAGCTTGGTAAAGCACAGGTGAGACAGTACATGGTGGAGAGGGCTGGATCTCAGAGAGGTGGAAACAACCTGTGTCTCCTAGAGCACAGGAAGAGGTGGGCCCAGGGATGTGGGACAAGGAACTCCCATTGCTGCTACTTTCATTTTATCAGGGAGAAAAGGGCTGCCCAGGGGCCAAGCTCTGAAGAGCCAGCTCAGGTTTTACTCTTTACTTACTTACACTGTCTTCAAACTGGAAATCTAAGTAGGTATGTGGGGGGGTCAGCTCTCCTCATGTCTCTCTCTCTCTCTACTTTTGTATAAGCAAATTTATATCAGATTAGGTTTAAAATAAGACTGGCATATGGTTGTCATGGGGGTTACAGCTCACACAGGATGGTGGGCTGTTAAAGGAGTGAAATAGCACTCAGCCTTTCACTGGAGGACTTCCAATTTCTATAAACACCAGGCAACCAGACCTTCTGACTCCAGTGAGCTGCTTTGGAGGGGGAGAAAAGCACCTCTACAACCATCAGGGCAAGTCAGGATCAGAAGTGAGAGGAAGACACAGCTGAGATAATTTTTAGCCTGGTGCTCCGACAAGTCTTTCCTCTTTGGGACTGAGATGTTGGGAGACTCCCAGTTTTCCATTAGGCACATCACCCAGGGCTAAGAGAAGACACATGGTATAAAACCTGTATCCTCACAGGAACTTTTGAACTCTTTAGGTTAGTGTTCACCTACTTGAGAAGAACTAGAATAACCCCTTCCTTCAGAGAAAAAGAACCAAATTCAGCAATTTTATGAAGAAGGAAAAGCACTGATGAAGAGAATGAAATGCTGAACAGTTACAAGGGCGCTGCTATGCCAAAGAGACCCCTACCTGATGTGAAATTGTGTTCTTCATGTTCCCAGTGAAGCCCAGAGCTCAGCAAAGAGGCCAGCCAGCCCCCAACCTCCTGCCAATCCTCCAGTGAGGCCTCAGCTCTGCATTTCCAGAGCAGACAGATCTGACACCCAGTTGTATTTGGGATGACACCGAGTGCTTGCAGAGATCAGCAGATCCTACCAGAACACTGCAGGGAAAGCTGACTGACCATCAGCACACAGCCTCATCTCCTGCAGACTCAGGGTCCCCTGCCTGGCCATGGCATGACAGGCCTAGAGGACTGAGGTCAATGTTCTGCAGTCTGGCAGTGGCTCAGGATGTCAGCTTGTAAATTTTCCATGGCCTCTCAGCACCTCCACCAGCAACACTTCACTGGCCTGTTCTGCATTAACCTCTCGACCTAGAAGGGACTTTTGTCTTTACTGCTACCCTGCCTCCCATCAAAATTCATTTCCCATTATTCCACTGCACTACATGGTGTCAGTAGTTCAGATCTCTCCAGGAGACATCACTGGAATTGCAGATATTATTAAACCACTGATGGGTCAACTGCAACGCTGCACAGGGTTTCAGTGGCGCAGCAAATGAGTCAGAAATGTTGTGCTGCTATTTTGGGTACACTGCAAAGCTCCAAGCAAGTCCACACGGGATGGAGGTTGAGATTCTGTCCCTTGGATAAGGACGTTGCCACTACCCAACCTGAGGTGCTGCCAGGTTCCTTCACTGCAGGGAACTTCCTCTGTCAAAGCCCATTTACAGCAGCAAAGCACAGTGAAACATCACTTCAGCTCATCTCCAGCCTGCACAATCTCATCTTGTGGTCTGGACTAGCTTCATGTTTCCATGTGGAGCTCTGGAACCTGAGAAATCCTCTACCAGAGACTTCTTGTACAGAAAAATATTGGCGTGATCATACACACCAGTAGTTCGATGGATGTAATTTCCTTTGGTAAACTGAACCCTTGGTTTTACAAAGAATCATAGAATGGTGGAGGTGGGAAGGGACCTCTGCAGGTGATCCTTTGGCTTCCCCTCACGGAGCCAGCTGCCAAGTCCAGTGGCTTTTGAACATCTCCAAGGAAGGAGACTCCACAACCACCCAGGCAGCACTTTGTCAGCGCCACAGTAAAAAAAGTATTTCCTGATGTTCAGATAGACCCTCCCATGGTGCTGTCACTGGGCACCACTGAAGAGAGCCTGGCTCTGTCCTCTCTGTGTCCTCGCTTCTGATATTCACACACCTTGATGAGATTCCCCCTGAGCTCCCAGATGTCTCAGACTCCTCATAGGAGAGAAGCTCCAGTTCCTTAATCACAATTCTGGTCCTTCTCTGGACTCTCTCCAGTACCTCTCTTGTACTGGGGAGACCAAAGAATAGACACAGGACCCCTGAAACGACCCACAACTCAGGATCAGTCCCATTTGACTACCAAGCAGGGCCAAATGAACAACTGACCCCTAAGACACCACCATCACCCCCCACTGCAAACTATTCCTAAATCTTCTCATCCCTTCATCTCTTAGAGACAATGTTACATCCTGTGGCTCACAGGCTTTGCAGAACAATTTGGAATGTGAGTCAGAAGATTAGAAAATTCTCTTGCCCCCTTTCTGCAGCTTCAAGAGAAATGAAGTTTCTGAGGCAGATTCAGGCATCTTTGTGCTTTGCATTTACCAGTTTATTAGAGTCACTTTAATTTTGCTGGCTGAGACCTTGGCTTTGTTGTGGGTACCAATTCTTGCACAGATGCTTTTTTTTTAAATAAAAGGGCACCCAAGACGTTGGCAAGTCTATAATTCTGTCATCTGACATTTAAATCAAAATCAATCTTTCTCTTTGCTCGTTAAACAAAGATAAACAGAAAAGTTCTAAGGTTCTCCAAGTCTCTAACCTAGGTGGGAGGAAGAAAAATCATGACTGTCCTTGCTTTCAGGAGCATCAGCCAACATTTCCCCCTCCAGTCCTGGCAAGGTTCCCTCTACCCGAGGAGGCAGAGGTATGGCTTTAATACTGCACCCACCCAAGGCCCTGCCCAGAGCCACAGCAAGGCTGAACATATGGACTGGATGCTGTTTGCACCTTAGCACACATGAGGATTAACCTCACCGAGGTCACAGAGGGCCTGAGCTCCAGCAATCATCTCCATGCAGTTACTTGATGGGATACCTAAAGCACCAGGAGGAATTAAGGCACAACAGGACACTGAGTCTCCTGTGGGAGAGGCAAACCCTTCCCAGAGCTGTTTCAGCATAAGAAGGGGTGAAGCATACACAAACTTCAGTCACAGATATCAGTCTGTTCATTTTTGCACTGGATTTGGTTCAAGTTTTGGTGTGGATGAAGCTACATCTGGTTTAGATTCCTCTCATTTTGTTACATCAGCGAAATGCAAAAAAATTAAAACCTAGGACGGTGCAATGAAATCCCAGAGGATCAAAATCAGTATTGTGGAAATGCAGGGCACCAGGAATATTTCTCTACCTGCTCTGGGATGCTCTGACCCCCAGGGGAGCACTGACTCTGACCCTCATTCATGGAGAAAGTTTCCTAGACTTCAAGATAGACTAGAATCCACAAAAGTGTGAAACAGATTATAGAGAGTAGTGTAGGTGTGTCACTTAGTGAGAAATTTAGGTTTTGGGATTTTCAGTATGTTGTGCATGGAAGCAAGATGGAGGGCACAGGGTGTCATCCTGGGTTTCTTCTTCATGCTGCTTCTTCCTTCTTCTCCATGGGGTTGGATGGCATTTTGTAATTGGGCAGAAATTCTGCATTGCAGCTCTGTGGGATCAGTTATTGGGTTAAAAGGGAAAATAATCCAGGTGTCAGTTCTTAATTGGATAGTTTAGTCTTAAAAGACCTTGTAACAAGAGATTGTTGGCCATTGGTGCCTTCTAATGAAAAGCTGCCCAACTCACAGTAGTGAGACTGTTTTACTGAGAAGAAACAATAAACACCTGAGTCTGAATACGAATCACTGTCTCAAGTACCTTCAATCCAGACCCAGAAAACCCAACAACTGGTACCCCCACACAGTACAGCTGCTATGATAGCTGTTTTCACTTTTTCCTGTCCAGAACATTGGTAAAATGCAATTAAAACAAATCAGCTCTGTGATTTATACCAGGAGAGAACCAGGTTACCGTGCACTGACTTGGAAAGAATTCTCCCTTGATTGCCCAAAAGATGGGAATCTGCTCACAAATATTGCACTAATCAACACCCATCAGATTTATTAGTGTCTCTGAAGGGTCTCTCAGTTTGCCTCACCATGCATTTCACATTTCCCTTTTTTCTGGAATCCGAAAGCCTCCAAGAATATTACCTGTCACTCACCTCACATCTATTTCCCCATAATTCATGGCTTGTTCTGTCCTTTCCTGTAACCCCAGGCAGTTCAAGGTTGAATTCTGTAATAACTCCTCTCTAGTTTAAACACGTTTGACACCTTTGTGTTGGGTCCCAGGTTGGTTACATCTGAATAAAAATGTGCTCAGGCACATTACAAACAGGAAGGATTTGTGAAAAGGAAGTCTAGAACAATGACTTTTGGGGTATGTTAATTAACTGATCTGATAGCTGGGCATCCCTCTGAATTCTTGTGAAATTCATGAAAATAATTGTGTTATTGCAGAAATATCTTCTCAGCGAGCACCTCTCTATTTTAAGTAACAAAACGTGACATTTACATATTCTCAAAACTTTGAGAGCCACCAATATCCTGTGGTTCTACCCCTTACCCAGACATCTGATCCTCTTGGGGTTTTAAGAGATTTTCAGTATTTCTTTTTTTCATGTGAAAAACATTACAGATCCTAAATGAAAACACTGTTTCACAGAACAACCCAAATTCTCCTGTCCAAAAAGCACAGACAAACCCAAGGCAGCAGATGACAGTCTGCATAAATATTTCCTTCCATGGAAGCACTTTTTGACATAATCTTAAAGATATTGTGGGGTTTCTGAGTCTCAGGACTAAATCTGTCTATCTCCAGAGGATCCCACAGTGTGACTCCTGGCTGCTGAGGATGTTTTTGCCAGACCTACCAACAGAAACACAGGGCTGAAGGTATTTTTTAAAAGTCATTTTAAGAGGTGTTTACTGAGCAGAAATCCAGGGGAATTGACTCCAAGCAACTGGCACAAGATTTGTGCCTCTGGATCTCCAAGTGTAATCCTTCCAGAGATGGACTAACCAGGTGCCTCTGGCAGTAAGGAGGCTGACAAAATGGCCTGAGACCCATAATGGGCTGAAACTTGAGTATTTATTTATCCAAGAGTAAAATCCAGGAAGAAAAAATGTAGGGCCTTACTACAGATCTCCACAGTCTGCTCCAGAATTAATACATGTGTCATACTTACATTATTAAAGAAAACAGATAAACTATTCTCCCCTGGTCTGTCTCCTCTCACATATGCTATTTCTTCTTACACGATTACAGGGAATAATCTTATTATGACATTTTGACTGAGAGCCTGCAAATCTCACAATCTCTAGTTACAGCGTGTCAGCAATTAAAAAATGGCATTCAGTTACTCTGAATATCTTTTACACATGTTGAACAGAGAATAAAATAATTTATTTGGTTGTAGGAAGGAACTCCATGAGGGGAAAACGTCCCTTTTTCAGCACCACCTCTGCTCTGGACTGTCTCAGAGCCGGTCCTGGGTTGGTGTGGCAGCACTCAGGGGAGACAAGGATCAGGAGAATTTCTTTATGGCAGACCTTGTTCTCCATCAGCAAAAGATTTAATTCAGCTTCAAGCCTTCCCTTGGAGCTCAATTAAATCTTCACAGCCTGAGGCAGATGAACTGCTCCATTTGCCCACGACTGTAGCTGTGACAACATCCTTAAAATCTTTACAGCAACTGTTCTTGAATGAACAGACCATGTTCCTCAGATTACCAGGGGGGATCAGCTGTGGCCCTAATCCCTCTTTTGTACCAGCAGCCAGGGGGCTGAGACTGCAGAAGCCCCATCACAGGGGTCACCCCACAGCGGCTGGAAAAGGCTGGTACAGAGAAACCCAACTGTGCAGGTTCCCCTGGTCAGGAGCCAAACTGGAGCTCTTCCAAAGAGCACTGTGCAGAAAGTGGGGCAAGATGGGAGTAAGGAGGAAAATTTGGGGGGAAAGGGCAACAGACCAACCTTTCTACTCTTACCCCAAATGACAGAGGTGGTTGGGGCTGCTGAGTACAGCTAAAGTCCTAAATACAGGCAAAACTCCAAATCCCAAACCCCTGCCCTGTCTTCAAAGGACAATTAATCCCACCTTCAAGCTGGAACAACCTCTGCCCATGCCTGACACGGCTCACAGCCATGCAGCCAGAGGAACAGGAGCTGGAGACATGATGGCAAAGGCACTTAAATGGAATAAATATCATTAATATGCAAAGGAAATGGTTGGCAGGCTCCGAACAGGAGAGGCGTTCTCGCGTGGTAATTGGGCTTGGCTGCAGCTCACAGCATCACACCCAGCCTGCCTGGCTAACAGAGGCTTTGCTGGTGCAGATATAATGCCTTCACTGTGCTACACATAACAATACCCCAGGCTCATCATCCAATGGCTGATAAACCCAGCTAAGCAGGACCTTGGAGGGAATTGTTCTGAACATCAGCTGATTTTGCCACTGGCCAATTCATGCAAATGCAAAATTATTGTGCACAGTTATTGTACAGGCAACAGCATTTCTTCACTTGAGTTAACAACTAGCATTTCTGGAGGTATTTCTTCACTCCCGCCATTAACAATCCTCAGCAAGGATTCAGGAAGGCAGGCAGTGGGTACTGTCACAACTAAAGAAGGAAACAGACAGTAGTTTTAAACCAGTTGTCTGGAATGACCCAACAAAACAAAGGAAAGAAGGAGCTAAACTAAAAGGATTTCCATTCCAAATCTACCCATTGAACCAGACTGTCAGGTCAGAGTCTGACCTTTCAGAGAGGTTTGCCCGTCCCTCAAAATGTTTATAGAGAGAAAGATAAAGGCAGAACAACACCAGTGTGGCTACTCTGGCAGTTCTGATTTCTCACATGGCTTCCAGGAGAAACCTCTTCCTATCAGACTCTGAGAACAAGTTTTAATTTTGCTGCAAGTGCAGGAGGCTCTTTTTGTAGGGAGGGACAGATTTAATGGAGCACAGAGCTGCTCTGGCTGCCCCCCATCTCCTTTCCAAGTCCTGCAGTCCTGTAGAGAGAACTCCATGGGATGCAGCTGTAAGGCCTGAGAGGCCTCCTGAGCTCGGCAGGTAGTGCCAAAAATAAAGATGATAAGGTAACAATGCATTAGTCACCCATTTGTGTAAGAAGTCATTATTATTGTAAATATAAACTGGGGAGCTGGGGAGCTGCTCTGCAGAAAGAGATTTGGGCTGGTGGCAAATGGAATGTGAGTCAGCAGTGAGTGCTGGCAGCCTAAGGGTTCTTCATGGGCAGGGTGGTCAGTCATGGAACAGCTTCCCAGGGAAGTGGTCATGGCACCAACTTGTCAGAGTTCAAGGAGCATCTGGACAATGACCTTTCCTCATAGGGTTCTGTTTTTGATAGTCCTGAGAGGAGCAAGGAGTTGGAATCAATGGCCTTTATGAGTCCTTTCATAATTGAGAGTCTTGAGTTTATTCTAAGGTTCTGTGTCAGTTCAGGTCCTTCTAGGACTACTGATCCCATGTGTGGGACTGGTTCCTACTGAGAACTTGGGGTGGGAGTTAGAACATGACTCACTGATACTCCTAATTGAAAATGCAAACTGCAAGATTGGTTTCAATTTCAAACATATCATAATTTTCACCTAACATTGTAGTAGCACCCTTACTAGAAGGAAAAAAAAAAAAAAGAAAAATATCAAACCTCTTTGTTTGTCTTTGCTAGGATTCACTATTTAATTTCCTCTTCCCACCAAACATCATTCTGCTGAAGATACTAAAAATGGTCTCTTATGATTATGATAAAGTAGTGGCACTTCTGAATAGTCAAATCAAAGGAGAGAAAGAAGAGAAATGAATCTGTTGATGAAAAACTGAATGATTCAGACAAGGGAATTGATTATTTAAGTCAATTCCATCAGAATGTGAATGTCACTGTTGTTCTTCAATTTTGCTTTCTTTTATTGAAACCTTATTGTCTGTAAAGCAAAGTAAAAAAAAAAATCATTATCTTAACAAAATATCAATAGAGACTTAATTCTGCATCATTCCTGTGGAATTCTTTGGTCATTTTGAACACATTTTTTGCTACATACTTAAAAGAAGTACTTCAACATATATTTTCTTATGATTCTTATACTAAAATCTCCTTGAATTAGAAGCAGTGTATCTATCTAAAATATGTATTTTTCACAGTGTTTTATGCTTTTTACAGTCTTTGAGATGAAAAGTATTAAAGCATCATTTTCTTACTCTGTTTTATTAAACATCTTTTAACCAGAATAAAATATGATTTGTACCTACACATTCAATGGGGTACAGGAGTTGGGGCTTTTTTTCATAGTCATTACACAGGTCAGGTTTAACTAGATACTGGCTAAAAACCAGCACTTCTTGAAGGTAATATATTATCATGAATGAGATGCATGCATACTGAAAAGGTTTTACTTGGTATCATTGTCCTTTTAATCTAACACAGCATTGCTGATTATGATATTTGGATGTCATCACCACAACCTATTTATTTTTTGATGGCACATCACTTCCTGAAAGTCTGTTAATTTTTTATCATTTACCAAAAATTTAGAAAATATACTTTAAAGAAGAAAAAGCAAGGCACTCCAACTCCATCCCCACTGAGCTCCATGGTTACAGAGAAGGAGGTGGGTAAGAAATGCCAGACCAGCCAATTTCAGATCAGTTCTGCTCCAGTAGATATTTTCCTGCAACAGATGTCAAAGCCTCTCTGATGTCCACCAGAATTATTCTGCTGTCCAGTAGCTGCAGTGACCCCAGGGCACAGCCTTCAGGGGGCTGAACTGACATCAAAAGTAGCGGCTGAAGAACATGCTGCAGCACTCAAAATTCCTACATAACTCCCACTGATTGGAAAAACATAATGTGCCTACTCTTTCCTCTCAATGCTGATGGAGAACCTCCTGAGAGAATCTTGGAAATTTGCCTTGGGTGGCACACACAGCATGGAGCTCCACCAGAAAATATCTGCTTGCCACATGGAACATGCAAGTGTCCTGAGTACATTTTCACTGACAGGGTTGCCCATCACAGCTCGAACTCAGACTCCCCAGATGGTCTCACACTGTCTCCAACTCTGCCTTAAATTTAGATTAAATAAATTTACTATCAAGTGAAGAAACTCCTCACTGGACAAGAAGAAACCACCTCAAATGCTACTCCCTGCCCATTAAAAGCATTTAAGTGACTTTAATCCCATTGGGTGAGAGATTTCAAGCCTCTGCTCAAGCAAGACAAGTACAGTCAGACTGCATAAAATGGAGAGGGAAATACCAGAAAATAAACCTTGGTAAGTACACAGTCCATTGTAAAAATCTAGCCCAGGTGCCAAAAACAAATCCAATAGAGAATCCATCAGTCTGTGCATGTCCCAGCTGAATACATAACACATTAAAAAGGAGGAAAGACTGTGTCTACGGCAAAGCAAATAGAAGCTGAGAAAGGAAAATGCCACCATTCTGAAATGGGAGCTCTTTACAAATAAATTGACACCCCCACAGCTCCCCAGCTACACTTTGCTGTCTGTTCACTGAAGTACCAGGGCTTGGCCAAGGCTGACAACACAGAGATTTCTGACTTCTCCTTCATCTCAGCAAGGCCAGTGACACCACCTAAATGTCATTCTAATGCTAACCAAACACAGTAACACAGGCTGGGGAGATGGTTCTGGCAATGGATTAGCTCCTCCTCCTGTAATCCTTCACATGAAATGTGTAATTTGAAGACCCCCTACAAAACACCCCTTTAGTGGCTGTATCATCCCTCTCCTCCACAGCACCCACTGGGTTGCCCAAAAACGCCCCAAGGCTGACCCCACAGTCCCCACACTGCAGTGTAACTGATGTTGCTATTCTCTGCAGCTCATTTTTCTTGATCAAAATAACCCACCCTTTTGGGGAAGAAGGGAAGAGGAGTGGGATGGTAGGAGGAATTGATCCAAAATTCCCCAGCAAAACCAGAAGAAAAACACAGGCTTAATCAATCACATCCCTCAAACCTGCAGAAATCCTAACAACCCAGCCAGAAATAAGCGTTACCTAGAAACATGAGAATGCACTCCCAAGAAGTGGGAGTTTGGTTTGGCCAGGAATCCAGAGTTAATGGGAACATCCAACAGGAGGATGCACAAAAGGACTAAGCACAAGTGTCCCTCCTGCCTTCTATTCCCTGCCTCCAGTGATGGCTTGTACTGAACCAGGCAGCCTCAATGACAAGTGTCTCTGCACTCTCAGCCACTGGCAAATCTCTTTTAACCAGAAGCTTCTCCTAAAAAAGCCAACACCAAAAATAAAGCAGATAAAATTGTTTAAGATACAGTTTGAGGCGTTTTGTTTCCTTTCTGTTTTTTTTGTGGTTTTGTTTGGTTGGGGTTTTTTCCTCTTATCCCAGAGCCCACAACAGGTGTAACAAGTGGTTGACCAGAGAGCACCTGGCACTGCAGGTTTTTTTTTTTACATTGCAGATGGCAATGGACACCTTATTCTGCAAACAAACCCCAAAAAAATCTACCAAAAAATCCTACAAAGCACCCACAGAGAGGGGAAACGAAGGAGGGGGCGCATTTGTGCTGAAGATCAGAGAATCTTTACTTACCTGGGGCTTTACTGGGGAGAGAAAGAGAGGGACAAGAGGTGGAAGAAACCCAGCAAAGAGGCTTTGGGAGGCTGCCGGAGCGGGCAGGGAGCGGGATGCCGGCGAGCCTCTGGGGGGAGCTCGGGAACCGCGCTTCCCCCCCACGGGGCCGTGTCTGCCGGGAAACTGGGAAAGGAGGGGAACCTTCTGCCCCTTTCCCTCCCGCTCGATAAAAAAAAAGCGTCCTCTTCCCCTGGAAATTCAGTTCGCAAACGCAGGTATCTGCTTGACAGCGTTTTATCAGCTTGCTTGAAAGAAATAGAAAAAGGAGGGCTAAGCAAACCCCTACAATGTTGCTCTCAACAACAGGGTCTCTTTTGGGTCGTGCCAGCTGTGCCTGTGATTGAGATCAGGCACACGAGGACTAAGGCACCCCACGGCACCCCCCAAGCATTGCCATGAGTACCAGCAGTGATACTGAAGTCGGTGGCACGCTGTCCATCAGCTCCTGTGCCATCTCTCAGAGCCTCAGGAATTTCCAACGGCTTCTGAATTAATCCAACTCAAAATCTTCTTCCCTCATCACTCGGCACCCATCCCATCTAATTCCATCACTGAGGACTAGAGGAGTGTGTTCATTTGCCTCGGTGACACAAAGTTCCTTGAACACCTCTTGCTCAGAAAAGTCTACAGGGAATACGCATTAAGCATCCTCTCAGAGAAGGGGGGAGGTAAATCTGTGACCCTCCTGTCCCCAAAATCCTTGCCAGTCTATGGGATTTAACTCTGATGGTCTTTGATGTTAATTAAGCTGAGTTTGGGAAAAGCCATGCTTCCCAAAAGCAGAGGAAAACAGGAGGTTATAGGCCAGTATGCTCCTCCTCCACTTCAGCCTCAGCTACAGATCTGGCTTTTGCTTCTAGAAGCCCTCCATTCACTGTGGCACTTTCTGATGTAATTGCACCACTCTTGCACTCACACTCTCATCAGGAAAGGCAAAATTAAAAACTTAAATCACTGATGAAATATAACCAGCATGAATGTCCTGGTGAAAAAATGAGAGGCGAAATGCTCACTTGTGATTGTTTTTCCAGAGTACTCCCTGGCCCAGAAAGGCAGGATAACAAATTGAATGAGATAAGGAACTCCAAAGAAAGGCATGAGGAATTATTTCAATGTTGGAAAGAACTGGCTAACAAGGGGAGATTAAATCAGCCAATTACACATATTCTTGGACTAAATATAACCTATGCTGAGGACTTTACAGCAGCCTCTAAATATTGGAAAGATGCAAACGCTTTACTAGAGACAGCAAAACTACCAAGAACTGATGAAATTCATGAAATACAAAAGGCCAACTAAAAATTAGGAGCTGCCTCCCAGCCCTGGGTTTATCAGAGTGGAACAGTCTGTCGAGGAAAGCGATCTTTCCCAGCAAAAGCAAAGATTTAATTTAGTGAAAACGTCCCTGAGAAGAGTCTGACATCTGCGAGGATTCAGCCGGAATCAGCGCAGGAACCTTCAGACTCCAGCTCCACACTCACTGCTTAGCAGAGCATGTTTGCAAATTGTAATGCTGCTGTTACAACTGATACTGTGCAGTTTTCAGCAGCTCTACACTAAGGGAGGGAAAAACATCGCTCCAGCTACAAAAGGAAGCATCAGTGACAGATCCCTCGCTGAAGGCTTTTCACTCCTTTCTTCTAATATTCATCCAGATGGATTCACAGTCCCTTTCTCTTGCTCCTATGATCCTCTGTAAGGAAAAGGGCTGGAGACAGTCATTAGGGTCTGGAAACTATCATGGCTGGTTAGGAGGCAGCTTTTAGAAGAGGATCTGGGGTGCTGGTGGACAGCAAGTTCAAGAGGAGCCAGCAGTGTCCCCTTGAAGCAACTAGGGTCGACCACACCAGTTGCATTAGTGAGAGCATAAGGGGCAGGTCAGGAGAAGGGAGAGCTGTGTACCCAGAGGTGCAAAACAGGAGGCAATGGTGACAAATAGCAGACAGAGAAACTCAAGTTTAAGGATCAAAATCTTTGCAACAAACACTTGACAGGGGCAGAGAAGCTGTGCCATCTCAGCTGGGTAAAAATCTGCCTTGGAGATGATTAAAATACAACCAGATAAGGCTCCAACCTAACTCAGGACTTGGGCTAATTGGAGGTGAGGCTTGGACTGATGCCCAAGAGAGGGACCTTCCATCTTAAGCCATTCTGTGGTTCTACACAAGGAGCTTACTCAAACCAAAACAGAGCAAAATCAGGAGCAAGTGCACTCAGAAGCAAAAATGGATTTAGAACTGCATCAGAAGCAACCTTAAGAAACCATTCTCCTTCCCCTCCCCATGAGACTGTTAAAGACCCCACTATCCATCCAAAATCTCAGAGGCACAAATGGAAATCTAATGCCACCTTTGCATGCTCACCTTTTAGAATCACTCTCTGAGCTGCTGCCTTCAGGACACAGCACTTCCCAGCCTAAAGATTCTGTAGCACACAAGTGGGAATTCCATACAACCCTCCAAAAAGAAGAATAATACCTACAGACATACAAACAGGAGCTTGACTTCTTCTTCACCACAAAATAGGCCCAGATGCACCAGCATCAACGACCCACCACAGTGATCTTTAAATATGAGTGCAGGAACCAGGAAAAAGCCAGCAAGCCAACAATTACCAATGTGTCAAAGTAAAAAACAGTCCCTTTCTCAAGGTGGCATGTTCCCAAATTCATTCTCCTGATTTTGTTCAGAGGGACAGGTTTTTCCTATCCTTAGCAGAGTAAGGTCACTGTGGGAGGGGGGGAGGATGAACTGGGATCTAAGCTGGCTCATGTATCAGCAATAAAAATGCTTCCCATGTGCTGATTGCAGGATACTACTGGAGGCAAGAGTTGTGAGGGAGAAAGCACTGCTTTATTTCCAGAACCCAGCTAAGTTTATGTGGTTGGCAGTAGGGAAAAATAGCATCACCCCTGTTGGCTTGAAAACGGAGCAAACCCAGCCTCTAGAAGTCATTGAGGGGGAATAAACTCGGAATCCCAAGATGCCTTTTATAGAAG
Source organism: Fringilla coelebs (assembly GCF_963513975.1). Taxonomy (NCBI): domain Eukaryota; kingdom Metazoa; phylum Chordata; class Aves; order Passeriformes; family Fringillidae; genus Fringilla; species Fringilla coelebs. The sequence continues at coordinate 5,409,560 of NC_140028.1, read as the reverse complement.
CACTTTATCATGGATAAACACACTTTGGAATGAGGCACTTTTCCCACTCCACCTTCTTTGAGTCAATGTTATGTTTCTACCAGGAATAAGGAGCTTCTCTCAGCTTTTTTTTTTTTGTTTTGTTTTGTTTTGGTCAGTTAGAGAAGAACCAGCTTTTGTTGAGTGCCCTCATCCCTACCTCACCAGGGACATTTCTGGAGTCCTTATGGCTTGAAAGCCAACTAAGAGTCAATGACTCCATAGCATAACCTGGTCCCAACCCATCAGAGAGACGAACTGTCAGGCTCGTTCAAGTTGGCTGAGTCACAACATCATTGCTTTCATCTTCGTGATGAGTATCAGGGATAGAAGAAAAAGCACTACAGTTACATTATTCCTGCTCACAGAATATTGGAAATTGTATCAAATTACTTCACACTGGCTGAAACAGAGTACTTGGCTCCCTGAAGTTTTTTGTAATGAAGTTCCTACTTCAATAGCTGTGGGCATGTTCTTGGGGAGTCCTCATCTGCTCACCAGGTCCCACCTGCCAGCTGCCTCCCCCCGTGTTCAGGATCCCTGCCACTGATCCATAGCTTTTAAAACAATTTCTTAGGCTCCTTTCAGGGTTGCCCTCGCTCACAAGAGGCCATAAAAGGTAACTTCCTCAAGCAGATGTAATAATGAGACATATTCAGATTACCTTCTGGGGCTGCCCAGCAGTAACAACTCTTCCAGGAGCAGTCATTGTCCTGCCTACACACATCTAAAGCAAATTTGTGAGGACAGACCTGTTTCCATTCCTTGAGCTGTACAAGGCTTTCACTCTTTTCTCTTTCTCTCTGCCTGCTTAGATTTTACCAAAGAATGCAGAACTCAGGGTGCACTTCTGGATTCCTGTTGCATTTTCAGGCACATATTAAGGAGCCTTCACTCATTTTGGGAACAAAATTGACTGCACTGGGTTTGTACTTAATTTTAGCTCTACGAAGAGTTGCTGCTTCTGCTGGGAGACACACAGAACACACAGCTGGATTCCCTTCTAGCAACAAGGACAGATATTGAATATGCAGTAATTTCACAGTATTTTTTTAGCTGAACTCTCAATTCAGTCCTTGCCCCCCTGCTTATGTACACACCACTTTTGTCATAGAGCCTTCAGACCAGGATGAAAAGTCAGCCTGAAAAGCACCATCCTTAGACTGAATTCCATTCACAAAGGACTTGATCCCACCATCAAGCTTCCAAAAACACTACTTCCTTCCCTATCCCTTAAACTTGTTCCCCACTTTGCATCTTACTGAGCCATTAGCAGACTGATAACATGAATCTCACCCAAGTCCATCTTCACTGCCAGCCTGGTCCATCCCCTCCTGTTCTCTTTGGAGCAATGACAGGTACAAAGAAGGACCATGCCAGAAGAAAGAGACTGACATGAAAACCAAGAGAAGCAAACACCATCACAACTGTGAACTGTTAGGCAGCCACATTCTGCCACAGTCCTATTAAAGCACTGCTTTAATAGGAAAATAGGTCTTCATTACTCAGGAATAAAGAGTCACAGGGCAGGAAAAGCATTCTCTTATGCTAGGATTAAATACTCTCAGTTGTCTGTGAAACCTGAAGCCCAAGTTTTTCTGGGAATATTATGAAAGTCTGAGGCTAGTGGCCAATTTTAGGAGCTATTGAATAGTTCAAGCAAGCATTAAGTGGCACTTATTTATAGCCACCACTGTTCACCTGTTATGTGCTGTATTAACCCTTCAGCACAGAGCCTAGGTAGAAATTCTATGAAATTCATGCAACATAGGCTAAGCATCAAAAAGGGAAATTGGGATGGTGGAGGGTTTGGAGGGTTAGAAGGGGAGCAGTTGGCTTGAGATATAATTTAAAGAAGAAAAAAAAATGCAAGGGGAATAAGTCTGCTAGTGGGTGCTACAGCAAGAAAAATCAGCCTGCAGACCACAAGGCTATGTTTTTTTCCAAGATTGGATCAGACCACTCTATCTCCTACTCTATAAACTAAAGATTCTTTCCTTCATGCTTTGTTAAGTAGGATGATTTTTATGCTGTTTTATTCCTGAACCACAAGCCAGCATAAAGAATAACTGATAATAAGCTATCTTTTTGATTATTCTGTTGTATGAGCTGGAGATGCTATGAAATAAATGCCATTTATAACCTGTTTGTGGCCACATGAGACACCAGGCATTTCTCTGATGCAAGAGAGCTTCCACCATGCCCTCATGCAGAAGACCACCATTAATACCTAGCACATAATGGGGCATTTCTGGATCTACCTGATACCAATCAGCTGCACTGTTCCAGACCAGCTGTTTCCTCACAGCTCACAGCACTCTGTAGTGTAAGCACTAACACAGCAGAGCAATAACTTGAGATGATAATTTAGGTTGCTGCTCTTTCTTAAGTGTCTGGATTTTTACAGGCTGTCTACCTTAATTCTCTCTTTCCCATTAAAACCTCTTTGGGGAGAATGAGCATGAATTTGTAAAGGAAAAAAAAATCCAGGAATTTGGAGAACAGTAACAGGTGCATACAGAAATTGAAATAACACATTAGTTCACTGGATTTGAGTTGGGCTTCTAAATCCCCAGCCAAGCATCTATATATTATGTGCTCCAAAAATGCAGCAAGAGACAAGGAAAGGATTCATTCTGAGGGCAGACTGCACATGCAGGGGAAGGAGGAGGCACAAATAACTATATCACTTGTAGGAAACCAAGACACAGTCAAATTAAGGCTAGAAGCAGAATGGTCCTGGGGCACCAGATACAGAAATTTTCATACTTTTGGTCAAGTTTACAGAGTAAAACTCAAAACCTTTTCTCAGGCGCTTGAAGGATGGGGTTGCCATGACTGTCACAGTATTTTATTCAAATTAAAAAATCAAGAATCAGTTCAGGAAACAAAAACCATCAAAGGCTTCCTCCTCATCTGATCACCATTCTACAGCATCCCTGCTCCCTCCCTTCTCCTCTCTCTTGCAGCATCTTTGCTGATAGAATGGCTCATTTTTAACAGCAAACAAAGTGCTCATTCCCCACCTTCTCCTGCTCCAAGTAACCTCTATTTATGATCCTGAGGATGCCTAATGTGTGTTAAGTGTTGAGTTGAAAAAGGAGTATTGGCTGGGCTCTGCCCACATGCCAAACTGCAGCTGTTGTGACTGGAAGAGCTCAAAAATTCACAAAAATTCAAAGAAAAAGAAATGAAACAGCAGAGGTAGCAGAAGAGTGTAGGTAAGCTTACCTGAGCAGCAAAGAGAGCCAGCCCCAACCTACAACTCAAACCAGCAACAGCAAGGACATGTTGATTTGTCTTTATGGCAGATGGGAGACAGAAAAGGGAACTTGTTAGGTCACCCTCATTTTCCTGGGGTATTATGCCCCATTTCTAGACCCAGGCTCCCAGAGGGCTGTGCCACCTGTTCCAGACCTACTCAACCCCCAAGGCTGAATGAATATTGAATTTGACTGTGCTGTTCCACCCACAGCATCTCCAAGTCCAGGAGAAGAGCAAGCACACACCTTGCCCATGTTCTCGATGAGTCCTGTACCTAATGTGTTACCTAAAAAGTCTCTTTTCCCTTTTCCCTTCACATTTCCATTGCAGCTGGCCATGTGCCACAGCAGGGAAAAGCAGCACAGGCAGCAGCACAGAGCCTGTGACAAATCACTGCAGAAGCAAAGCAGCCCTGAGATGCCAGTCAGCTCTGCCATCTCCAGACAAAAGCAACAAGGAAGACAAGCACTGAGATATTTCTATGCCCCTTTTGAGTTTGCCCTGGGCACTGCAGACTTTTCATGGGCTCACAGAGATTGTTCTCTCCCTCACCAGCAACAGGACTCATCTTTCCAAGCTAGTCAGCCTGGTGTGCCTTTTGCAACAATCACACTACTAAAGCAATTAACATTTCCTCTTTAAGTTTTTGAGTCAAGGTAAAAGCACTCAGCCTGAAGAGCGTGGCTGCCATCAGAAAGGGCTGTTGTGCTTTTCAAGGGGCAGAGAGGATCCTTCAAACAGATGAATACACACAGGCATAGCAAAAGCTTTGTAAGTAACTCACACCATGAGGTTTGGAAGGCAGCACATAAACAAGACCAGATTGAGAATCCTGGCAATGCACATCCTAAAAACAGGTGAAGGGGGCCAGCAGCAAGCCATGGATTTTCCACCCAGGAGCTGAAAAGGAAATTGTAAAGTCCAGGCAGTACAAATTAACCATCTATTTTTGAGCTGCTAAATTTGTTGCAAACCCTGAAGGTTTTTGCCTGTAACAAAACAGAGCTAGGTATAGAAAAGGTGAAGAAGCACTGTGCTACAACACCCCAGATGAATTCCAGGGTCCAGAGCAGCCCCAGGAGAGGTGTGTGTCAGCACATCCAGGACAGCAGCCATGCCATGGCCCTGTCAGGAGACACTGCTGTGCCTTCTAGCTGGCCTCTTTTCAGCACGATGAAAAGATGATGCCACATGCCAGGCAAAACCAGTCATGTGGATGGCTAAAAGTGTCTAACACATGGGGATCACGTGGAGTGAGATGCAAAAGAGCAGCTACACTGGGGAGAATCAAGAGCACAGCCAACCCTGCCATCCACGTGCAGGGCTGACTGCCCCAGCCCAGAAGCACACAATGGAACATGAGGAGCTCTCCATCTCTGCAGAAGGTGCTAAGGCAGGTGGGATCGTATGAGGAATAGATAAAGAGCCCTTGGCACGAGCCCTGGAGGGGGGCTGGGTGGGAGGGTGACTTTGAGCAATGTGAAAACCTGTCTGCCAGAAGTTGGACTGAGATCCACCAACTCATTCCACACAGCTCCCCAAACAGACACACTTCCTTTTCTTAGAAGCACAGATGCCTATATATATATTTAAATCACTGCTCTAGTCAGGGGTTGTACTAGCTGTAAATTTTGAAACTGGGGGGAGGGGAAAGGCACTGAAGATTCCAGTATGTAATTTTCTTTTTTTTTTTTTTTTTCCTCTTATTAGATTATACCCTTGTTTAAGAACTAACTGTTCTTTTACTTGGTGTCCTTCTGGCAACCATCTCTACCTAGCAAGACGTGGGTGTGTGCACTCCCCCAAGTTCGCCTGTACTTGCATAGCAAGTTCAGATGAAATACAGCACAGAAATTGTACTCCTGCAGTCCAGGAGCAGGAGTATTTAGAGCAATTAATCACTAAAATGAAGAAAAGCCAATGACTGGCACTGTAGAGGAAGAGAAAAAAAAAAGTTAACTTGGAGCACTACTGAAACGTGCTCAAAATACACAATCCAGGGAGGAAGCAGCACGTCTGCCTCAGCACTGCACTGATGGCAGCTGAACATCACAGGCACTTTGGAGCTGTGTGCTCACCATCAAAATTCCTCTCCGGGGCGGTGCGGCCACCAGAGCGGATTTGGCCGGTTCCTTCCTCCCCAAGGTAATTCAGCTCTCCCTGGTCACACAAGAAATAGTGACAATATTTAGTGCTCCCTGAGCGTGGTTTGACCTAGAGAATAGCTCCAGGAAGGTTTGCATGGCCCTGCCCCAGGCTGAAGACAGAAGCATCAGCATGTCTGCCACACATTGCAGCGGCAGCTTCCCTCCTTAGAGGTCTGTTTCCAAACACCCAGAGCTGGAAGGTGGCCACAGATTCAGCTGATGTCATTAAGAAACCTCTGAGGTTGGAAAATTAGGATTGCAGATTATTGATCAATGGCTTTAATGGCACAGGTCTAGCATTTCTATATTATCTAATCCTGCTGAGGCATAACTGTTTCCAAAGCCAAATACCTCTACATGTCAGAACAGCACAAAGAGTTTTATGACTCTCTCGTCAGAGTTTTAACCCCAAAGACTGCTAAAGTGTTGTTAATCATTAAGAGGAACTCTGCTGCTAATGAGGCTGATGCTAAAACCACTGCAGAGAGCACACAAAACCTGTAGGTTAAGGCAAAACACTGCTGGGATGCTTTGATCCTGCCTGTATTGGAACTTTGTGAGCTGTGTGAACCTCTTATGTTGTATGAGACCATTATACAGATAGCTGTGCAGCGCAAATAGCCTGGGGACTTATGGTAGTGCTTATCTCTGGAGGCTTAAAAAATAAAATACATAGCTTCAGACTCTTTCAGAAAGGACAGTGCATCCTGCATCCAGATCCCTACAATCGTACATGGCATGAAAAGAAAGAAAACCCTTAGCCAAGTCCAATTACCACCACCAGGGAAGGTCAGTCAAGTTGTGACTGTTCTAAACTGCACTTGTATAAGCTGGGATGTTCTATACCTGCAGGCTACTCAGTTCAGTGGGGACATCTTGGAAAAAGCTTTAAAGCAAACCAAGGCCAAGACTTCAATTCTGAGCAGCACAAAACCTCAAGAGCTTTCCCCTTTCCTCTCTACTAACTTTTCTTTTTCCCACATCTCCAAGCTTTTCATGACCACACAACGTTGTCCCATCTTTCCCAGTTCTCTTTTCTCATCACCCACTTTCCCATCTGCAATGCCATTTGTGCCAGCTGTGACTACAATTTTTTGCTTCCTTCAAAACACGTCTCCTGGCATTTTTCCTCACAGCATCTTGGATGCAAAACGTGTCCCTGAACTAACCCACAAGCCCAGTATCTTTCTTGGGATAAATTCTTCACCTGATCAGTGATAGCGGCATCTAAGAGCAATTAGCAGAATCTGTTACTGTTTTCCTCTCCCTTCGTCCTACTACTTGTTACACTCATTTGTGACCTGCCTCAAAGCAACAGAAATTTCTCTAAAGCATAGACTTATTCCTGCGTTTTACAGGTATTCATCAAGTGAAAATCAACGTGAGTTGGTACCTTATGAGTCAGCAAGCAAAAAGAACAGTTTTAATGAACAAGAGACAGTAGCTTTCATTAATACTCCACATGCTGACTTACTTCCTCAGGTGTAACAAGAGAGAAAAATCTTTCCAGGGATGTTTGTGTGACAGATAGCTGAAGAAGTGGATTACCAAAGGATTTGGAGTTACCAGGCACCTGTACTCCTTTTTTATAAACTGTCCTGAAAGGCGTATTTTTCTCCTGTTCTTCAATGACTTCACACTCAAACCAACCTGTGTTCCAAACCCATATTTGGCAGGTATGAGGTTCCTTGGCTTGGAAAGCAGCCTCCTAAGTGCAAGAGCTACTTTTGAAAATGGAGCTTTAGTTCTGTGGTCTTCTAGACACTTTTTTGAAATTACTCTGAATTTCGTGCTGGTAGGGAGCCCAGTGCAGCAGGGCTTGAATCCAAGGACAGGACCAATCATCCTGACTGGCTCTCAGTTTCAATGAGTGGCAAATCAGAAGAAAACTGACATCAAATCCAATTGCACATATAGCTGTGCTATTGCCACTGCCAAGTGGTGAGGCACATGAATCAGCACATAGAAGTTCACCTTCTTCCAGGTGGGTCTTACAGTCTGTGCTGAATGTGAGCCCCACAAGCAGCAACCCACTTCAGAGGGCTACACCTGGCAGAGGGATGGCTGCAGCAGGTTGTGATTTTGGAGTGCAGATGCACTCTGGCACCTGGAAGGCTTCAGAAGAGAGCACACAGACACAAAGGATGAGGCTGCAGGTAAGGTGGGCGACTCCACTGAGTTCCCCATGTCTGTGGCCCCGAAACATTTTGAAGGAACCATCAGTGATGCCAGATTTGGTGTCACTGTCTCACCTTGCCCAACCCATGCTAAACTCCAGCCCATTGCACCACTGCTCCCCCATCATTTCCTGAAACTACCGTGGTCTCACAGCTCAGATGAAACGAGGGGTGGGTGAGAAAGAGGTGGCACTACACACAGAGCAGGGTGACAGCACTGCCCTGACACACCCTGCCATCACTGCTGTCACGGTCACGGCCACCAGCCCAACCCCAACAGCTGGCCCCTGACTCCAATTCCTGTTGCACTGAGACCAAAGGAGAAGCAGCAGCCAAAACTGCACCACCTCCATCTCCTGAGTGCTGCCAGCTCTCTGCCAGGCCCTTGTGCCCAGCACAGCCCCCATACACGGGGAGGCCTGAGCCTTGTGACTGCACTCAGCTCCAGTCCTCCCAAATCCAGGCCAAGTCCCTCGTACACTAGCCATGACTACCTCCTCAGCCCCAAACTTAGGAAACAAATTTTTCCAAATGAATGTTTTGCAGTCTCAGTGAAGTGGCATCTTCTTACAAAAATACTTCATCCCCAGACCTCCATCCAGCTCTGAAAAGCAGCTGTGAAAAGCAGCTACTGATTTCACATACTGTTGTCCAGCTGGATGTACAGAGCAGGTTGATCTGGGTACATGATTTTTCCCCTTCCTAGGACACATGTTTCAGATTGGTAAGTGGACTCAGTCATCAGTCATTCTCCCTGGCCCCTGCTTTGTTTTTTTAGTTATTTTAATCCTCTGCTTCGGTACAACAAAGGAAGAGAGTGGAAATTTTCCACTACCCCCATGTCTGGTCCTGAGCTTGAAGTCTTCACAGTGACATGAAGATTGGAGGATGCTCTGCAGCTGAACAGAGATCTCTGTTCAAGCAAAGGTTGGTCCTTCATTAGATCAGCCCACGGGTGAAATGAAAGTGTGGTGACATTAGTGAGCACCCTACTAGAAGCAAAGAAAAGACTGCAGACCCACAGATGAGTCACAAAATCTGTCTGTTCCAGTGCTCTAATTACATTGCTCATCCAAGAAAAGCCTCTTTTGGAGCCATTAGGTCAGAATCTGTTCTCCCCTAGCTGTAAATCCCTCATAACTCGGTGAAGTCAATCGATTTGTATTGGTGTAAGCAAAATCAAGCACAGTGCACTTGCACAGCCTTTGATCTTTCTGTCTCTCTCTCTGAACACAAGCTCATAGAATGCCATTAAAGAGACAAGAAGCCCAGGCCCCTGGGTCTCGTGCATGCTGCAGGCACTCTGAGCAGTGAGATCAACATCAAGGGGAGGTGGAATAGAAGGCAGAGGAGGGACAAGAACCCTCAGTATCACCCTTCAGGATGAAAGGCTGTGAACCTCACAGAGGGCCTATGGACACTTGTTAAAGAGTTGGAGCACATCACATTAAAAGAAAATAAATTATCTATCTATCTATCTATCTATCATCTATCTATCTATCTATCTATCTATCTATCTATCTATCTATCTATCTATCTATCTTTTAAGTAATATTATCTTTCTAGTGGAAAAGCAAACACAGGGAGGCACAGCTCCTGTGGGTCTCCAGCACACTCAGCACAGCTTTGCTGATCCACGGCACTAAAACTCCAGAAGACCAAAGACCACCAAAACCAAACATTTCTCTTTCAGGAAATCACCTGAGTGTAGGATTCCAAGCAATGGTCCATTTTGTCCTAATAGTTGTTTCCAGCTTCTTCCTCTTCTTCAAAGTCTCTACCCATGTCCTGTGCAGGAAATCTTGCCAGCCCCTCCTTGCCAAAGAGCTCTGCACTGTGAATGGAAGCAAAAGTCCCCATCCAAAGACACTTAATACACTTAATATTGAGGGATGTTCCCTCAATATTAAGTGTACTAGACAGGCAACCAAAGAATGACACTGGGTCACAAGAGCATTTCCTCCTGTTAAATCTCACACAGCTTCTACTGAGATGTGCTCTTCTGGTTAGGAAGAGCATCAACCACCTGCTTAGTCTGCACCTTGACTCTTGCTTCCTGGATAAATAAGAGTAGCAAGTTCCCAAGAGAACAGGAGAAGAGGGGATGCTCACAGCAGCCAAGAGCAGCTTGGCTTGAAGAAATTAATAGGGAAGCCCACAAGAATAGCTTGAATACCACTGATTGTTTTGGAAGATATGAAGAGTAGAGGAAGGCCATGAGGCAAAGGCTGGAAAGCATTAGGATATTTCTCTCTCTCGGATTCCCTCCAAGCAGAAGAGCAGCTAAGGAAGACAAAGCTTTTAGAATGCAGAAAGCAGAAAGGCTGTTCCCTCCTCTTGGACATCCTGAACCTAACATTAGTTGTCACAAAGATTTCCTTAAGTTAGTGAAGATGACTGAAAAAAAGGAGTTTTCAAGGAGTCTTTTCTATTAATGTTGTAGAACCAATTAATATTTATTGGTTTTGTATATATATTTACATTTCTTTGAGTCAGTTAATGCTCTTTTGTGGGGTTCAAGGGGAAAAAGTCTTCTGTTATTTAACATAAATCTCTTCCAGGCCTTCTATCCCAGGCCTTGTGTTCAATACACCATCTCCAAGTTCTGAAATTAGGTCCCCTGGGTTCTACATTTTCCACAGCGCTGAAATGTGCACAGTATGATGTAGACAAATACAGAGATATCTGTAATGGCTAATATGGAGCTGTATTGATTTTGTTGGTTATATGATGTTTGTTTACTTTTTTAAGCCCTGTTTGAGAACATTTTCTATTCCTTTCGGGCTACTGACATATTTTCCATTTGCTACAGGAGCTAATATCAATGCTACACCATGTGTGTGTAAATTTGTTGGGTGAGTAGGAGGAGATGCTTCCTTCAAAATACAGGCTCTCCAGACCACATTCTGCACACATTTATCTTAGTTTAAAGTCAACAAATACACCAAAACAACCAAGTTTTGCAGGATTTACAGAGAAAAACTGATCAGAATCTGTTCCAGTCTGTCAGGATTCACCATTTTTGTCTGTTGGGAAAGCTGTGGGTGTTGTCTCCCACTCCCTGTTTTTGGAAGGGGGTGGGAACACAATACCACATGGGAATAAAAAAGCAGCTTTACGGTGAACTGATATATGAACAGGAATTAACAGGGTGGTGGGAAGGGGATGAATCAGCCAGTCCCAGGGAAGACAAAGAGATTTTTCAGACACTACCCTGGATCTCACCCACTCAGACACAGCATCTTTTCTTGGCCCCTGTGATACATCACTTCTTCCTCCCATGAAAACCTAGTACTGCAGGATCAAGAAAACCTGACAATGGCCCTGGTAGGAGCAAATCAACTGATCCTACACCCAGCCAGTGGTGCACAGTCAGTCCATGAGTGCCAAGCCAGCCCAAGGCACCCAGAACTGCTTCTGTGTACATGAAGTTCACCCCAGTGCTGAAGTCTAGAAAATACGGAACCCAACAAAAGTTTGGGCATCTGCAATCCCAGAATTAGGGAAGCATTCATTCCAAGCTATGGAAGACAGAAGAAATATGTGGTCATTATCTCTGAGGTCATTTCAACAGCAGGTATCTATGTCACTCTTATGGTAAAAGACCCAGACTTGAGGGTCATGGAGGGGGAAACAGATTTTGAAATGCAAAAATGGAGGCTGTACAAAGGCTTAGAGGGTTCTTCTGGAAAAAAAAGTGCATTTGGGCTTAAATCCGTATGGTAAATTATCTGTTCTCCCCCTGGTGCAGGCAAGTAATTCCTCTCACTTTAATGGACAATTTTATGGCTGCTAATAACATTTGTATCTTAGATAATGACAAGGATAATCAAATCTCATGCTTGAGGGCATAAACTGATTGCTGCGGGGGTTAGCAACAAAATCGCCATTGCCATATATTGCACAGGTGTATTATGGGATAGATTTCCTTCCTCCAAAGTAGAAAGGCATTGGTGTCTGCCAAGGTAACAGATTGGATGATTGTCTGTGCTATGGAAATTGCTGGTTTGTATGCATGGGATTTAGGGAAAGGGGAGGAACCTCTTTGTTTCAGCATTACAGAATATGCAACCCAAAATGCCAAGTGAGCAGGGGCTGCAAGATGAATATTGATGCCTGTCCCAGCAGAACAGCTCTCTTAGACCCAAATTCAGCCTCGACCATCACAAAGTCCACTGTCAGACAGCAAATGTTGCTGTACATTGAGCACAGCATTTAGAAACATCCACTGAATGCATAACCTAAGAAGCTGAGGAAAAACCCCAATAAACCATTTGGCCTGTTGCAGGATGCTCAGATCCTCAGTCCACCACTAAGGGGTCAATCAGCTCAGCAGGCAGCTCCTGCAGGGCAGCTCTCAGCCACCCATTCCTAGAACACAGGGCTGGAGGGGCCTCCAAAGGTAACTGAGCCCTGTCAAAACTGAGGCAGGCTGAAATATACCAAACCCGTGTGTTTTGGATAATTGTTAAACCACTTCAGACAAATATCCCATTACTGGCACTCTGGAGGTTCCTTGCAGATCATGTTACAGCTGTTTTCACAGCTGATGATCAACCTACATCTGGGTATGTATGCAGAAAAAACTCACATCAATGTCCTCTTTACAACAACCTTTCCCATGTTTGAACCTGTTATTATTCTCCCCCCTTCATGTATTTCATATAAGCTAAACAATCTCTGTCCACTTCACACTGAATACAGGTTAATTTTTCTTTCAGCATTTTGATTTTTCTCATCTTTCCACAAAACACTGCGTGCCCAAAACTGCACTCAGTTTCCAGGCTGAAGTCTTACCACTTTATCAGCATAATGTTGTAGTACTTGCATCTACTCAGTTTATATCATTTTTTATATGTCTCTTTGATACTTTCTTCTTCAGTGTAATTCTGTGCACTTGACTTTATTGAATTTCATCATATTGATTCCAGACCATTTCTCCAATCTAGCAAAATCGTTTTGTATTCTGCTCCTGCCCTCGCAGTGCTAGCCACCCCTCACAATTAATGTGTGTACTCTCTGTTCTACCAGACAAGCCATTAATGGGAAACTTGAATAGTACCAGCCACAGGACAGACCCCTGTATGACTGCATATGTTATGTCCATCCAATCTGACAGACAAACAGTGATAAATATCTCTGCATTTTTAATCCTATTGTGAAATCATCTGGGGCAGATTTAGCAGATCTTTGGGCTTGTATTTTCTGCCCCATTTACACCTGCACAGTGTATATGTTTTTCACACATGTGAGAAGCCCAGTCACTGTCCAGCCTCTGGTCCACAGTGTGCGTCCACCCAGATTTTACTGTCACCTTGCAGTTTAACCCAGTCTAGGATTTTCTACTGCAATTATGAGAACTCAATGCTATTATCATGCCACATATGTAATAAATGTCACAACCAACTGATTCCCCCTCCATCAGCTATCTGCTGGAATAAAAACAACCCACAGAAGAGCATGAGTTACTCAAGAAAAAAATTGGGGTTGTTCCTGCTTGTCCCTTGTTATCCCCTAGGTACTTTCACGCCAATTAACAGCTTGGTCAAATATCTTTCTGAAGATCAAATTTAGGTTGACTGAGCATTAACTGCCCATGTTCTCTCCTGTCCTTTTTTTAAAGATAGGCAGCATGTTTGTTTTTCCCTGCAACAGCCACTGGCTGGGCTGTTCAAACAGCAGCCATAAAAAGCTGGTGACACTGCTAACACCGAACAGTTGCTGTTAGAGAAGAGGTTTGATTCTTATCCCAATATTCAGCTGGAGACAGAATTGTAGAATGCACTGATAGCCCCTCAGGGAAGCCCAAACCTTCAGAAAAAAAAAAAAAAGGACAAGATAAACGTACATAGATCCCAAGCAAGATCGAAGGCAAACTTCAAACAGCCTGTGTGTGTAGGGAACCATTAAAAATACAGGACAAGGAGGCCAGTCCATACCTTGCCGCAAGGCAGGACAGAATGCATGGGTCACTCCTGACAGATGCTTGTCCATCCTGTTCTGCAAGACCTAGCAAAGAAGAGCCTAGGGCACCCTGCACCAACACATTTCTGTTTTCTCAAGTATCACTGCTAGAAAAGTTTTTTTCTCTGTTGCTACTCTAATGCTTCCTCGCTGTTAACATTTCTCCTTATTCACTGTGCCACACTCGAGGTCTTCAGAACCAGACCTGGAGTTTTGGTCAGATTTGAAATGTTCCACAGGCTGGATTCTTGTCAGAAATAGTATTTAACTCCTCATCACCCAACCTGCAGTCAGGCTCCATCTAGTTATCCAATTCAGGACCACACATCCCCAAGAGCCAGCAACCTCCACCATGACAATTATTGCTGGGCACTCAGAGCCAAGCTTGCATCCTGTGCCTCTTCCTCTTCAACACCACCAGCCTTTACTGTGTGTGATCCATCTTGGGAAAAGAAAAACCTCCTGAACCCTTTAGAAATAAATCTATGTTATACCAAAATGCCAGCAGCATGCCTACATCATAAGGAGACTGATTTCAAACATCAGGCAGCAAGAGCAATGAAGCAAGTCTGAAACTTTATGAAAAATTGTCTCTGGTGCCAGTCCAGCAAGTCAAACCAGACCTGAATGCAACCCACACAGCATAAACTATCACAAGTACAGGAGTGGTACAAGGCCTTCTGAAAGAAGATATAAAAGGGGGTGGATATCTGGGGAGAAAAAAAATTAAGGTATTCTGAATCATACCTAGTGCTTTTCACTCATTAAAATAAACCTTTTGGATGTGCAGTACATTCAGTAACTGACTTGTAGCACTGCTAATTTGCCTATGTTAGCCTACATCTCTAGGTATCAGCTCATGCTCTTTCCCCCGACTGCCAGAGTGCACTCATTAAGGTAAACACATTGCTGCTGAAGTACTAATTGTTTTGAAAAGTGCCCTTTAAATAAGAGGCCTTTTACTACTAGGCAGGATGTGTTTTAAGAGCTTAAGCCTTTGCTGCCAGAAGACCGGACGATCATTTTTTGTTTGTCAGAGAAAAATACCAGAAATGAATGAAAGAGTTGATAGGGCATCAGTACAGACTGAACAGCAACCACCTCCTTCTTCCTCTTGGGATCTTCATTCCCACATGGAACAGCAAAAGAGGGGAGAAACTCCAAAGTAGAGAGATTGGGAAGATCAGTGAATTGTATCAATGTATCAGTTGTAAGGTCAACTGAAGAGTTCAGGTCAATTCACCTGGTGCTCCCAACGGCACAGATCCAGTGTTGCTGTTTTAACTATCAGTTGCCTAGAACCCACCCAATGTCACTCCTAACACTTTTAAGTAATACTGAAAAAAATACCAAACCAGGAAAAAGAAGAGAGAAGAGAAGAGAAGAGAAGAGAAGAGAAGAGAAGAGAAGAGAAGAGAAGAGAAGAGAAGAGAAGAGAAGAGAAGAGAAGAGAAGAGAAGAGAAGAGAAGAGAAGAGAAGAGAAGAGAAGAGAAGAGCACCCCACACAAACAAAAAAAAAGACATATTTGGTGTCTACAAGCAAACAAACAGTAGATCAGGAATGTTTTTAGAGGACATGTCAAAGTGATGGTGGGTGGATAACTTTAAATGTTGGAAGAGACTTCACTCCCCAAATGTTGGTCTCCAGACTACCACATCCCAAAATACAGGGTTTTTTTTTCCTCTTTGGCAGTCTGGGGCGATCCAGTTTTTTTGAAAGCTTAGTATATGTGATGATCCTGGATAATGCTGAAAGAGCATCCTTCTACTGTTTCTAGTTCTCAGCAGAAAATACAATATGTTTTATTCTGTAAGGAACTCTTCTAAAATTCATGGTTTACTCTGGAAGTGCAAGAAGTCCCCAAAGGCCTGAAAAGATGTGAGCCAGCATTGAGACTTCAAGTCACCTTAAAACTATGAGATGCTTTTCTGATGCAAGATTGTAATGGAGAGTTCAATCATCTTTATTTCATGAACTGTTTTTAAATATTCTTGATGCAGTATCTTACATGACACAGCCTGCATGCAGAGCCTTATGGTCAGGGCTCCACGTCCTTCCTGGTCCTGGAATTAATTTCATTGCAGTACAGTATTTTATATGTATCCAGAGCAAAGTTAAATTAAGCACCAAACTGCAGATATTTGAGAAATTATTACTGCTGCAAACACTGTTTGCACTGAGTGAAGTTAGCCTTGTTTCACCATAACAGCTCAAACTACTAACAACTAATAGTAACTGCTCATTAGTTCAAGTAATGGAGATATATCCCTCTGAAACAGGAATATTTGACACCTTTTCCTACTGTGTCTGGTCCTGAGAAGTTCCATGTGGGTGTGAAATGCAGCAGAGTGACAAATCAAAACTCAAGTGGCTGAGGTTTGTTACAACATTTAATTTCTGACACAGTTCCCAGAGCCCGTGTTGGTTTAAACATAGGAGGAGGACATCCTTTCCAGAGGACATCAAAAGAAAAGAGGGTGAGAGAAATAAAACATTCTATCTCCACCCAAAACACCCCTGTAATGAGTTAATGGTAGCACACATCTGAAATTGCTGACATTGCCAACTGCCTTAGGAGTGGATCTCCTAATTTATATCTTCCCTTCAATATGTCAAGAATATCCCTAAATTGGGAGTCTGTGAGCATTTCCTTAGAGCTAATCTCCTGCACTACACAATTAGAGAGCTGCAGCAGGTTTCATTCATCAATCTGTGCCCTCGAGCCCTCTGTGAAATTTTTCTGCCTGAGAAGGAAGGTCCTCTTCTCTGATGGGAAAGCAAGGAGACAATCAGCTTCCCATCAGATGCATTTTAACCCCACTACTTGCCTGCTTTCTCCAAAGCTCTTTTTTTTCTTCTGGTGCAGGGAATTGAAAGGACAAAGCAGTCTGCTCCCTCCTAATCATCCTAATAAGTAACAAATACAGGAGCCCTTAATAGAGAGATTCCTTTCACTGGCATGCCCTAATCACCTCCATAATGAAAGCAGTTAAAGAGGATATTGAACCCTTTAACCAACTGATAACTGCCTAAGCCTCTTGTGGCAATTGGCCAGGTATTAATAAAAAAAAGTCATTGAACTCCTTAAAATGAAAAAGACTGCTAAGAAACTTCAGGGATTCTTCCCCAGAAACAGAAAAAATGTAAGTGCCCATTACACTTGAGAAAAAAGAAAAGCATCTCAGTGGATCAGAAAGTGATAGATCAGAAGAGGTTGTCAACTGTCTGGTTGTCATAAAAGCAAGGAAAACACACAAACAGCAAGAAAAGAACCACACACCACCAAAAAAATAGAATAGCAACATCAACGTTCTTCCTCAAGATTTCTCTTTGCTCAAGTTTGAGGTATGCAGTAGGCATGTAAGTTTAGCCTTTCACTTTCAATTAAAAAGATACAAATCAGTATAAATATCAAAGTCAACTTCGTTATTAAAAATAAATAAATTTGAAAGCTGTTTTTGAAGATATTTTCCATTAGTTGGTTTCTATAGAATATAGCTCCTTGCATTGAAGAATTCTTGTCAAATAATGCCTTGATCCAAAACAACTGTGATTCAAAATATTTTCTCTGCTACTTATAATAAACCTTGGATCAGGCCTTCATTTCTGGGTTTGGGGTTTTTGTTTTTGTTTTGTTTCTTTTTTCTTTTTGTTTTTGCCAAATATTCTTTTATAGAGGAGGTGTCCATAGACAGTCTCACTTTAATCTAAGGAAAGGCTGTAGCTACAACACCAGCAATATCAATTTTAGTTGTAGCTAATCAAGTCAGAGATACCTGGTGGGTATCGGCAGCATGGAAATCTACCTAAAACCAGCAGATTCCACAGACTATAATCCCAAGAAAATACAAAATGATAACTGAATTGCATTGCAGCAATGTCCATGGGTGAAATTTCTGAAGCAGTCCATGGCTTCATCCAAAACTATCCAAAAAGAGGAGAATAGGCCTGCTACACACAGCAAACATCAGTTGCAAGTCCACAGTAACCTCTTAGCTCCACTTGCAGGCATCAAGGACTCATTAGTTCTGCATCACCAGTAATGTCCTTGCTAGTATCTGTTAGAGGAGAAGGGGATCTTTTATGTGGCCTCTAACTATATCCAGCCAAGGACCTTCAGTAAAATCCATAGCAAGTGGATACCTGATAGCCTAAAGAGCCTTTGACAGAAGACACACAGTAATAACAGAGATAATTAGCCAGAACAGCACATGAACCTTCAGGAAATAAAGCTCCAGGTTCTGCTATTACTGCATGTCAGAAGACCTAGGCTGCAGGAGTTTGCCAGTATCACCTTGAACTCCTTATGCATCTCTGACTTTGGTTCATCTCCACTGTTCAATCTGGCTGTAAATTTATGCCATGTCATCCAAAAGAGAAAGAAGTGAGCAGTTTGGCAATTAGAAATAGCTCCCAACCTGCATCTTCAGAAAGTCATTTTCTCTTCTTGTTTCTAAACTGAGGATAATTTTTACACAGAAGTGTTGTGAAGATGAATCACCTAATGTCAGTACAGCATTCTGAGTATAAAGTTCTGTGCAGATCCAGCTCAAAGCCATGAGAAAGGATTTCAGCATTTATGGGGGAATATGCTCCGACACTGAAGGAACCGAGCACCTCAGCTCATTCGAGGAAACACAACAGCATTCTCAGCTGTCCTTCGTGCCAGACCAGCAGCACCTGTCCCAAAACTCATGGTGTCCAACAGGGAAGCTCTCCATTAATCAGTTTTCCTTTGGTCAAGCCTCATAGTTGTGAAGCTGTCCCAAGAAAAAGCAAAAGTTTTTTATTATTTTTATTTGAAGGAGGCATAAGCCCACTGCCAACAGCTAAATTCCTTTCCTTATTCTTAGTCAAAAACACCTTCTTTCATTCCCAGTTCTGCCTGTGAACCTCTGCTTGCCGTCCTTGTATCAGCAGAATAATTCTCTTCCTCCTAACTTCTTTCCTAAAACACTTACCAAAACCTCTAGCTTCTAACCTTGACTGTGGGTAAACACAGATATTTCTATTCTCACACTTGCAAGTGTCCATAAATGGGTCTACTGGCTAGAAAAATAATCAATAAGCAAAGACTATAAAGTGGAGAAAATAGAATTTCAAATATCTTTGTGGTTTTTCTCAAGAAAAACAAGTGGACCCAAGAACTACTAGGTCTCAAGAAGTAGGGGGAAAAAGGAAGATTCAGAAAATCATAGAACATACTGCTGATAAAGACTTCAAGAGGTCAGCCAGTCCATTTTCCTTTCCAAAGGCAAAAGCAGCTGCAGCTTATTCATTCCTGGGAGATTTTTGTCTTATCTCTTTTTAAAGCAGTCTCCTTAGGCAGTTTCTACCTGCACACAACCATCCTGATGGCAGGGAAGAGTTAATCTAAATCTCACTTGCTTCAGGTAAAGAAAGAAGTTATGAATAGTTAGGAGGAAGTAAAAGAGCACCAAATCCTAAAAATCTACAAGACACTAATTTCTCCAGTGTTGTTACATTAAGGAAATCTTCAGGCACCTCCACCTAGCTAGTGACCAGAGGTTTCTCAATATTTCCCCAAAACTGTTTTCCTACTCTTACAATTATGTTTGCACTGCCAATAAACCATACTGGGGGAAGTTGCAGCTCAGCATCATTCTGAGCTGTAATTTTTATTTGTTTATCAATGATTTTTAAAAAGCTTTTGCTGAAGTGCCTCTGGCAGGACTCTGAGGTATCATTGCAAAACCAGTTTTCAAGAACTCAAGAACTTTATCCACAAATGTGAGCAAAGTAGCCTCAAAGTCTCCTTTGTTGGCAGAACACTATTCTGGTATTGTTTTCTTTCTTTTTTTTTTTTTTTTTTAAACTTATTTTCATCAGACAAAGAATATAGTGTGAAACAATCTTCCAGACTATTTTAGTTTTGCAGGGGAGAAAAATCCCACACGCAGTCCATCTTCACAGGGCTCACTGTAGCAGACCTCCTTCTTGGTTTGGAGATACCTCCAGCAGATATTCAGGTCCTCAGCATCCAGTTTCCTCCACTAAAGTTTCAGATGGCATGAGTGAAGAGATTTGTTACTTCAGTGCATCTACAAGCATTTGTCTCACCAGAAAATCTTGCTCTCTGCTTTCACCTGAATTTATTAATAATTGATTGGCTTAATCTACTCTGTGCTTGTTTGGTTTTTTAACAAGATATGACCTTCATGGTCCTGGCAAGTCATGAATGTCACAGTTAATTGACCAAACTATTTGTGTCTTTACTCTTAATCTCTTCTCTTACATGTGCTGTTTTCTTCCTTTCTTTTCTTTCTCTCCATTGCAGGTTGTCCATCTGCCACGATTCCCTACTCAAACCTTTTCAATGGACTGGCTCCAAATATTACCATCCATCAAAAACCAAAAGCAGACTCAAAACACCAGAGGTTAGTCTTAAAAGAGGAGCAACAAACAAAATAATTCACTTGTGAGAACCGTTCAATCTTTTCCTTACCCAAATTAGAGACATCACTGCACTACTAAGTTGGTGTTTTTACACCCATTTTATGGAAGGGTAAAACGATGCAGAGAAAGAACACGGAGATGCAACCGCTCTCCCAAAATGGATTTAAGCATGTGTTTGCTTAGTTCATTAATGCAGGTTCAAACTCCCTGTCAGGACGCCATCTGCCAGAAGTATGAAATGTCCTCATCTGGATGCAGACAGCTCCTGAGTGTTTGGCTACTCAGCAGCCAACCAGCTGTCAATAGGTGGATGTTCCATTCACCATTACAGGTATTGCACGACATTCTTTTAAAAAGTATTTTATCTGAATAGTTCACTCACTGCTTATAGTAGGTTAAAAACTGAAAACAGAGGCCTAAAAGCTACAAAAAGAGACTCATAATTCACAGCACAGACTGCCTTAATTTTGCTCCCCTTAGAGTCACTTCTCAGGAAAAAATACATGAATAACAATTTTCAATCTGTTTGTTGTTTCAGTTCAATTTAGGGTGACACAAGCAGCTTTCAGTTCTTTACATTCTGCACAAGCCTCCAGAAATATTCAGTGTTTACTAGAGTTTGGTGGTGTTAAATCAAGTACAACTATCACCCTTTAAGGCCTAAATGATAGAGCGATATCCGTACCAATAACACATTTTGACAGTGTTGACACCTGCTTACAGAAAAGCAGTTTAATGACCTATAGAAAAGGGCATTAAAACTTGCTAGAAATCCTAGAAATAAGCCTTTGTTTTTGGAAGGTGGTGTTTTTATTCATAGTATCAAGCCTTTAAATGAACTCTGTGGTATATTCTATAGCATATCTCATAAAAGACAAATAGCTGGATGAAGAACTTCATTAAACCACTCTTTTTCGTCATTTTGACTGTGCAAATGGAAATGGATAGGAATTCATACTAGCTCACTCTGAAACAAGAACAGTCCTGAAATGAATGCAGCACCTGCTGAGCGCCAAAAAAAGCTTATTAACTCTTTTTGATCCCCTAAAAACTTTTACACAATTCAAACACAGCCAAAACTTTGTAGAAACTGGGGGAGAAGAAGGGGAGGGGGAGAGGATTTTCTACTAATTGATTTTAAGAGCAGACTCATCGAGTGTTGTAGCACCTGCTGTTGTCGACCTTTCCATTGTTGTGTTGGTTTAAAATAAAAAGAAAATGAAAAGGAAAGAAAGAAAGGACAAGAACATTGCACCTGAGGAATAGAAACACATCTTTTGCCCCAGGTTAAAAAAAAAAAAAACAACCCTGTTTTCATATACTTGATTAACTCTCACTTTTTAATTTAATAATCAGCTTAACAAGTGAGCACTAACCCCCAACCATCCGCCAATAAAAGCCAAATACCATAGATTAGAGGAAATGAGAGACTTGACCAAATCTCAGTGCTTTGCCTCACACAGGAGATTTTCAGGTTTTCTCGGTCTTTTCCAAACAGGTCTTTAAGGATGCGTTTCCACGAGAAGCAACAAGCCGCAGAGCTTGCCCGAGGACAGGAGTCCGGAGCTGCGGCGGCGGACGGGAACCGAACCCGAGCGCCACAGCCCCAGGGCTCTGCCAGAGCTGTCCCTGTCCCTCCAGCACCATGGACTGGGGACACTGCCGGACCTGTCCCTGTCCCTCCAGCACCACGGACTGGGGACACTGACAGAATTGTCCCTGTCCCTCCAGCACCATGGACTGGGGACACTGCCGGAGCTGTCCCTGTCCCTTCAGCATCATGGACTGGGAACACTGCCGGAGCTGTCCCTGTCCCTCCAGCACCACGGACTGGGAACACTGCCGGACCTGTCCCTGTCCCTTCAGCACCATGGACTGGGGACACTGCCGGAGCTGTCCCTGTCCCTCCAGCACCACGGACTGAGGACACTGACAGAACTGTCCCTGTCCCTCCAGCACCACGGACTGGGAACACTGCCGGAGCTGTCCCTGTCCCTCCAGCACCATGGACTGGGGACACTGCCGGAGCTGTCCCTGTCCCTTCAGCACCACAGCCCGAGGACTCTGCCGGAGCTGTCCCTTCAGTACCACACACTGGGGACACTGCCGGACTTGGACCTTGAGCACCATGGACACTGCCGTGGGTGTCCTTTCAGCATCACAGTCTGGGGACACTGCCAGAGGTGTCCCTTCAACACGGCAGACTGGGGGCATTGCCGGAGCTGTCCCTTCAGCCCCATGTCTCAGGGGCAATGGGGCACCTGTTCCATGGTCTGGGGACACTGTTGGACCTGTCCCCTGGCACTGGGAGAGAAGCACCGGCTTCTCCCTGGCTACTGATGGGCCATGGCCAACCATGAACACCTTTGATTAAATTAAAGCCACAGTAGTTGAAACCAGCACAGTGAAGAGGTAATCACTCCAGACATGTTGCTAGCATGGCAATATCACAGAGTACAATTAAGTTAGACATAAATTAGTCTGCAACCATATGCATCTTGCTCGACTTTCTGGTCCGCCGATTCCTATCACTGCTTTGTCTGAAGGGATGTTTTGTGGAGATAGAGGTACCCTTCCAGATTAGGCAAGGTCTTTGTTCATTCTCTTTTAAAGGTTAGCCTGCAATGATATTTAAAACACAGTTTTGCTAGAGTACATACTGAGTAAAGCAGGCTCACCGATGCACACCCCACTGTATGTGCTTCTGGAAGTCTGTCCAGAAGGTTTTAGAGGGAGAAGGATGTATATGAGAGCACACACACAGATTTGAAAAGAAATAGCCAGCACAAAATATTAATATGAACATTGTAGGTCACTTCCCTGGACAAGAAACATAGATAACAACTCTTATTTTTCTAAGAACTTAAACAAAGTAGTTTTTGGGGGTTTTCCCATCCATGAGACAAATTAGTAGAGGATAAATAAGAAATTAAAGAAAAATCTTCCATGCTTACTTTTACAAACTAGCTGTAGATCAGATAACATCATGAAGCCACTTTAGTACTGAAGTGATGGTACAAAAAATAGAATTGCATTTGGCAAGATTCAGAGAGCAACTATTAATAAACTTTTGAAAGACGGATCAGATATCCTCCCAGAGCACAGCTTCCCAAGTGAACAATTGTTACAGAATGTCTGCAACTTTCTGCATCATTCTTTATTATCAGTCTTCCTCCCAGTGGTTCCCTGTTGCTATACACATTTTTAAATTTAAACAATTCATACATCCCAAAGCACCTCTGCCTACAGAAATGCATTCTGAGGTTCTCCAAGCTTCCTAAACAAATCCCAGCCCTCTGAAGGAGGAAATGCTACAACTTCCCATGCAGGTTGTACTTGTTTATGGGTAAAATACCATCAAAACAGCAAGTTCCTGTACAAACAGCCCTTTCTATCTTTCGCCAACAGACCTTAAGAACGCAGCAAGTACTGCAGGCAGCTCCTAGGCAGGAGTACAGGACACCGTGAGCACACAGGAGTGTGTGTGGAAGGCTTGTTGTAACACAGAGCAGCACGACAGAGCAGTATTCACTTAGCACACACAAGTGGCAAGAGACAGGCTGAGGAGAAGAGACTCAGTGGTCAAAGGAGGAAAGAGAGTTCTGACATTGTAACCAACAGCGGGAAATACAAATCATCAGCCAAAGTTGCATTCTACTTTATATTCTATAACCTGATAATACATGCATTTGTATTAATATAGCTAATAACAGAAAGGTAGAGGAAATTAACCCTTAAACATCTTATCTTTGTAAGGGCAAATAGGCTTTATCCTGTCAGATGGTCTTTCTAAGGAAATTTTTTACTGCCCCAGGTAAATATAGTCAAATACAAACATAAGCAGACACTTTTCAAAGTGCAGTGGACAGCACGTTCTGCTGAAAACTCAGTATCTTCAGGTGGTAGTGTGAAAATTTCTTGTAACAGTCCCTACATGGCAAAAAGACCAAGTCCTTCTGAACTAATTTCATGTCCTTTTATGTCTAATGCACTTTCAAACAGCCACTGAGTTAGAGGGGTCTTTTCAGACCTCCACAGATCTGGGAAAAAACCATTATCAACTGCCTTGGTAAACCCACCTTAAAGAACACAAAACCAGCACGAGTAAACCTGCTCATCCAGCCAGAGCCAGAGTTGTAGCACAGTTCTGTGTGCGCTCCGCAGCCTCTAGTCACTGTGGTATTTATTTTTATGGCAGAGAAGCAAACTTTGTGACAAATTCTCAGCTTTATCTGAGGGAAGCAGGGAAGTACAAAATGACAGCCTGTGGCTGTGTCCACTGACTGCCCCTTGACTGTCCTGGGAAGCAGCACATCTGGGAAGCTGGGCAGCATGGATGTGACAGCAGGCATCATCCTTTTGCCTGGCAGACTATGTGCCCACAAAGGGGAAATGCAGACTGTGACCTGTTGTCACATCAGATGCTCCAGTTGCAATAAAAACTCCAGGAACACATTATCAGTGCCCAGGGTTTGAGCACAGCTGTGGGAACCACCACCACTGCCCTTGCCAACTCCGAAACAAAGTTTGCAAAAGCAGGTCTATCCATGCCTGGCTACATTAAGGGCTTTCCCAGCTGATCCAGTTCCCATGCCCTCATCATTTTCATTCTCCTCCAGCTGCTTTTTGCCTAAGTTTTCCCCATGTCTCTTAAGGTGGAAAAAGGAGTGTGACAACAGGGCCTTCTTCCTGAGGGGAAGCCCAGGAGTGTCACTCTGCCTCTTCCCTCTTCTTCCCTCTTCCTCTCCATCCAAGCCACAGTACCATGGTAGCCACCTGGCCAGTGCCAATGCCCCTAGCCAGACCAGCCCCACTCTTCTCCAGTCACCCAAAAGACAGAGAATCCATCTCCAGGAGAAGAGGTGTGGGACACCCTCAAGTCCAACAAGTGCCCAAGAAGAGCATTAAATTATGTAACACGGAACGGAAGCAAAAAGACTCATCCAGCACAGACACCCTTGCATGCCACAGCCTCCCTGCCCCTCTCCCTTTTTTTCCAGCCCGGGAAGTTTTTGCCCCAGCCCCGGCCTTGGCCCCACAGGGTCTCCCCGAGGGGAGTCACTCACCGATGGTCGTGATGACCGTGATGGCAAAGTAGAAGGAGCCGGCGAATTTCCACTGGACTCCGGCGCGGTGCGGCTCGGACTGCATGATCACCAACTCCAGCTGCCGGTAGTCCTCGCTGGTGATGTTGTACTTTCCTTTGAGCCGGATCTCCTCGGCTTTGAGTTTCTCCTCCTCCCGCATCTCGTTGTCGGACTCCAGGGCATCAAAGACGGCAGCCCCGACCAGCAGGTAGGTGAACGTGCAGATGATGAGGGACAGGGTCCGCACGTTCTGCCTCTTCATGGCCGCCAGCAAGGGGCGAGTGAGGGGACCATGTCCCCCCCTGGCCGCCCGGGGTTCCGACAGGCCGCAGCAGCTACAGCAGGGGAGCAGCTGCCGGGGGGGCCGGCGGCGCCCGCCGCCGCTGCCGCCGCTCCGGGGCAGCTTGTGCTGCGGCGGCGGTCGCTCCCCGCCCGCCTGCTCGGGCTCCTGGGAAGAAGAGAGGCACAGGAGGCTGCTGGAGCGCCGGGACCAGGTGCCCTGAAGCCGGGAAACTCTGCGTAGGACCTGCCCAAACCAAGCCGTCCCAGTGCGCAGGGCCATCCAGGGTACCCCCCGCTCCTCCCCAGCACCGAGGCCAGGGGCAGGGGGTCCCCGCCGAGGGGCCGACGGCCCCGGCACGGAGTCCTGCGGCGGGCGGGTCCCCCCGCGAAGTTGGCGCGGCGGCGCGGGGAAGGGTCGCCCGCAGCCCGGGCGGGGCGCGGCGGGGAGGCGGAGGCCGCCGCCGTCCCAAGTTTCTTCAGGCGGAGCGGCGGGGCCGGGGGGAGCCGGGCGGCGGCAGCGCGCCCATCCGCGGAGGAGGAGCGGGGCGAAGGGAGGAGGGCTCCCGGGCTCCGGCCGTCGGGGACCCGACCCGCCCCGGCCCCGGCTGCCTGCGGGAGCGCCGGCCGGGAGGGTCGGGACGGGCTGGGCGCTCTATTCCTTCCGCCGCGGTACGCGGAGGGCGGCGGGGAGCCGGGCAGCTGCTGCCTCTGCTGCTGCCTCTGCTGCTGCTGCTGCAGGTGGCCGCGGCGTGGGCAGCGGAGCGGCGTCCGGCGCGGCGAGGGCGGCGGCGGCGGTGTCAGGCGGCGGGCGCGGGGCCGGGGGCAGCATCCCCGGGCGCGCCGGGCCGCGCCGCCGCTCGGGCGGGAGGCGGGGGCGCCGGGCCGGCGGCGTGGCCCTGGCGGCGGGGAGCCGGCGCTCCGCGAGCGGGAGGAGCGGCGCGGAGCCGCCCCGGCCGGCGGGCGGGGAGGCGGCGGCGGCAGCCGCGGACCGAGCACCTGCCCGGGGCAGCGGCGGGGCGGGACGGCGGCGGGCGCTGGCTCCGGCCGCGGGCTGCGGGGAGGAGCGGAGAATCGCCGGCGGCTTCCCCGGGGAGTGCGTGAGGGCAGCTCGGCCCCGGGCGGACACAAAGACGGAGGCGAGAAGAAAAATAAGACAAAAAAAAAAAAAAAAAAGAAAAATTAAAAAAGAAAAATAGGCAAAAAGGAGGGAAAAATGAAAGGGTACTTTCACGGCTGCTACCCCGGCGGTCGGTACCGGGGCTGCTTTATTTAGGATGATTTTAGAACAAAGCCGTTAAGAAAAAGAGCGACCGTCCTCCTCCTCCTTCTCCCGGGCTCTTGACATCATCTCGGGGAGAAGCGAGCCCGCGCCCCGCAGCCATCGCCTGCGCGTGTGTGCGGGCGTGTGTGCGGGTGTGTGTGTGCGGGGGTGTGTGTGTGTGTGTGTGCCCGTGCCCGTGCCCGTGCCCGCTCCGGCGCGGGAGGCGGGAGGCGGGAGGCGGGATGCGGAGCCCGCCCCGGCCCGCCGCGGGGAGCGCCTTAACCCCCTCGGCGCCGCCCCGGCAGGGAGCGGCCGCGGAGCTCCCCCGGCGCGGCTGCGGCTCCCGCCTCCCTTCCCCGGGCTCGGCCACGCCCCGGCCGCCGAGCGGGGCCGGGCGGCGGCGGGCGGGCTGTGCCGTCCCGGCAGGGATAGCCCGGAGCCGTGGCCACCGTCGAGCCGAGCTGCGCGTAGCGGCCGGGACAGGTTTGTGCCACCTCCGCCGCCGCCGGGGACAGCGGCGCCGCGGCCCCACGCACGGCTCTACCGCACCGCGGCTCCGCGCACCGCCGCCCCTCCACAGAACCGACACACAGGCAGAGCCCTGCACACCCTGAGCTTCACGCACCGTCCCCTGCACGCTCTGCGGTGCACACCACCGAACACGCACACACACAGCCCTGCACACCCTCAGTGTCACGCACCATGGCCCCCATGCACACACCGGCACAGCCCTACACTCCTCAAGCATCACACCCCACAGTCACACACAGCACAGTCACTCACCACACCTGCACGTCGTCTGCTGATACTCCATGCACTCAGAAATCCACACATCCCAGTTCCACTCAGGCACCCCACACACACGCTGACCTCGGCACACCACAGCCACACACACCACAGCCCTACACAGCAAAATTCTCTCAGGTCCCCAGCCAAATGTGCCGCAGCATAACACACTCCAAAACCTGCCCACATCCTCCACACAGCAAAGCCCCTTCCCCAGCCTCAGCACATCCCCGAAGCTCAGGCAAGCACTCAGACCCATGTCACAGGCTGGAACTGGATGATGTTTAATGTTCCTTCCTACTGAAGCCATTCTGTGATTCTGTACTCGTTACATACAACCTACATACACGCAGCAAAATGTTCCCAATGGTTCAGAAGAGCCAGCCTGGCTCCACAGGGTCCATCCTCAGCCCCATGGCTCCTGAGCCACCACCCTGTGGAGGCTGCAGTCCCTCAGCTCCTCTAGCCACATCCTGCCTCTTATTCACCATCAGGTTTCCAGCAGCAGGTGTTACCAGTGTTACCACAGGAGCCTGAGGCTGCTTTTTTGTACTCCCTGAGACAAGGCTGACCCTCCTGGTGTTGCCCTGCTCATAATTGCAGCATCCTCCTGCATTAGAGCTGGGATTTTCAGCCTTACCCAGTGAAGGCTGAGCTGGTCCTGATTTCTCTGAGCCTCAGGTTACATTCCCTTGGTTTAGGTCTTTCTTAAATGCTAGGATCACAGGGCTCATTACTGTAATTCTCCATCCATAAAAGCAACTCTGTCTCACTCCTGGTCTAAAGCCTTTGGACACCCTTCCTGAGGCATGAAGGGGCAAAGGGAACCCAGAGCCCTGTAGGTGGATCAGATCAGAAGCCAGTTCTCCAAGACTGAAACCCTCTGGAAGGTGCACCCCAAGCTGAGTGGATGAAGCTGGTCACAAGGCCCTTTGGGAGACTCCTGGATGCAGGGAGGAGGAAGAATTCATTCCATCAATTCAGCAAACAAGAGTTCACCCAGGGCAAATTCTGAATCACATCACCTGAGAGTTACCAGAATCGTTACAGCACAACATGGAGCAAGGTCTCACCTGCCAAAAGAAGTGTGTACAGATCAGCAACAAAGGGAAGGAGGGGAAAGGTGGAGAAAAGAGGAAATATCCAGTTTCGATCAACTCCTTAAATATAGAAGTCTGATTACCTTTGCCCGTTTCTGATTCCTCAAGGGAGAGCAGGAGAAGAGGAATCTATAAATAGTTTGCAACACACAGAATCCTATAGCAAAGTTGCTGGGAAAGATCAATAGCATGATTCAAGGAGGGCTCCAAATTACATCTCAGGGGAGGGAGGTGCTGAACAGAATTGATAAATGAGTTGCAAATGCTGTGTGTGTTGTGTGTATCTAATTAACAGAGGGTGACTGGGATCAATAGCAAGGAAGGAGATGGTCTAAAAATAGGACTCAGGCAGGGACTGCAACCTGCGGGCAACAGCTTGGATGGAAATGTCCCCTGGAGTAATTAACCTTTAGCTGAAAGTGATGGTTATCATGTGGCCAAAGTGGGGCCTGTGGGCAGCTGGGAAGGGATGAGGGCTCTGTGGGGCTTAGGGCACAGAGCAGTGTGACATTGTGGTGACATTGTGGGGGTACAGGCACGGCCATGAGCTCAGAGCCTTCCTTCGGTCAGGCGACAGTGATGAGATGCTGATTGGTGTGGTGCTTTCTGGAGAAATATCTGAATATTGACATTTTACTGGGGTTTTGGAATAGAAAATACATGCTGTTCTGTGTACTCACAAATTTCAACATTGCTTGGAGAAAAGTAACAGTCATTATTTTAAACATCTATTTACTTCCATAAGAATCTGCAGACTTCTTCTCTTTTGCTGACCCTGTTAGCAAGGAAGTACCCACCACTCTGAGGAGCAGTCTTTGCTCATCCAGACTCAACACCATATAGATATTTGAGCCACAGAGAAAATAACTTGCAAAGGGGAGTGTCCTTCACTCCTTCCATCTACAACAGAACTGTCAGGTGAACTCCAAGGGAGAAGGGCAGGCTGTTGGGCAGGATGCTCTGTGGCTCAGCTTACAGGCTCTGCTGAAGTGGCAGGCTTCAACCAAGTGAGAGCCAGAGACACACCCAGGAACAGAAAGTTCATTTGCAGACTGAGTGCAGGATTTGGACCTGGGGTGTACAGCAGGACTGAAAGAAGAGGAAACGGTAAAGAAGAATGTAGAAAATATCTCTGGCAGGAAAAGATTTGGAGGGGTAAGTGGTGAGTGAAAAGCTTTAATATAGACAGAAGTGACTGAAAGTACCTGGACAATAGTTTTCTCCATAAGATAAATAAACAAATAAATAAATAAAGTAATTTTTCTGCTGTAGATGGAGCTACCAAAGGAGCAATCTAGGTTTAGTCACCAAAAGGAAAGTTAACTCAAAGGGACAGCACATAGCTTAGCTCCTCTTGAGTTAAGTCTAATTTGTGGGAGAGAACACTGGCAGGAGCACGGCTCTGAGATGTGCAGTGGGTGCCCTGGCTGCTGACAGCTCTGCTAACCCAAAGTTGCACCTACTGTCTCCACAAAAAGCCAAGTGGAATTTTGAATTTCCCACGTTTTAGGTCAGAGCAAGTGGGTGCTGTGGTGTCACAGCAGCTCTCCTGTTTTACCTTGAGTTCATCTGCAACAAAGGCAAGAGCCAGCCTGAAGGCACTTGGACTGGGAGTTGTTCTCCTGTCCATCCTTTGGACCTGACAGGTTCTCCTTGAGAGAAATCTGATGCCTCTCTCTGTGCAAGAACGGGCTGAGAGCTGCCAATCCATGAGCCATCTTCCAGATGAATCACAGGAGTCACAACAAACCAGAAAAGGAAAAAAGCCCCCAAAACAAGAAAAATACCTGAAAAATATGATCAGTCGTAGAAAGAAGACCTAACCTGTTTATTTTTCAACACAGGTTTTTAAGAAACCATTTTCTTTCTCTGAAAATGGTGGCATGAAGATGACCAGAACAGCAGTTCTGATTCAGGCCAAGGTTCATTGAGCCCAGAAGCCACTCATCCACAGAGCCTGTACAGGCAAAAGGGAATGCCTATGGAACAAGTATATGCAGTTGTTTTTCATCTCCTTAAATACTCTCCCAACCTCAGACTACCTTAAATCAGTGGATTTTCTGAGTTCTGATTTAGTTGTTCTATCCAGTGACCCATGACAGATCTTTCTCCCAAGCACTTGTCCTTCCTCTTCCTGAACCCAGCTGAAACTTTTTGCCTCCTCAGAAAAAATTCGAGCTGAGGGCAGGTTGGATGGAGCTCTGAGCAACCTGGTCTCATTGAAGATGTCCTTGCCAATGTCAAGAGGGTTGGAATGAGATGATCTTCAAGGTCCAATCCAAACCATTCTATGATTCCATGAAAAATTCTCATACTTCCTGAAGATGAATGGATCAATGGATCTGTTCTTCAGAGCAGGAACAGTGCTCCCTTTTATCTGTTTTGTCCAAGCTTCCTTCAGTGGTCCCAAGGACCTGGGCTGGAACAGAGAACACACTGCAATTTCTCCGTGCCATCAGGGCTTGGTGAAGATTTTTAAGTTCAAGAAGACAGCCCTATTTTTAGCCACTCTTCCCAGTGCAGGGCCATAAAATGACATCTCTGTGTGGTTCTCCCATCTCTATTATGTAAAAGGAAGAGGGTCCATGTACACAGGTGAGCAAAGCAGAGGTGTAACCCTGGCTCAGTCTGCCCTACAAAATGTCTCTGGCCCTTTGGGGGAGTTTCTTTGAGTTACTACTATAAAAGAGTCACTGTGTTGAATTTTGATGTGGATGTTCTTTAAAGTGACAATTCACAGAAGGTGGTCACACATAAAGAGTAGCTGTTGCCACGCTGTTCACACGAGAGGAGGGCTGAAAATCTGTAGCAATTCCAAGACCTAATGAGACTGGCAATATATAAGAAAGACGCTGCAATTTCAGTCATTACGAATCACCAGAGGTCCCCCATAAAAATTTTTCACTGCAATCTACAAAATTCATTCATTAAATGATCTGGCCATGAATGAAGTCTGTCCCTTACAATGCAGCTGCAGCATTGAAGTGAACGTTGCAATTTTACGAACTGGGAAGTGGCTCAGTTAAAAATGCAGCGCCTGACTCAAAGCCTGTCATACCCATATCTATCAGTCCTGGTGGCCTTTGGCTGTTATCAGGAACACAAAGATTATGATGACAAGTATTAGTGACTGCATTGCAAGGAGTCAGAGCTCCCTTTAGTTTCACAGGCTCTCTCGTGTCCTTTGCTTCCGCCAGCTGTGTGCATTTGCACAGTCACTGAAGTGTTTGTGGACCATGGACTCAGTCAGCTGAGTGCAAGAGGAAGCTGAGCTCGGGTTACTGGGTGAGTGCACCTGTGTCCTTAGAGCAGTAGCTCAGGAAAATGATGGAGGAGGGAACCTTCCCTGTGCAGCTCTCATTTTACTCTTTGTTCCTTCCTCCCATTGATGTTCAAAGGAGTGCAACCTCTGTTGGATACGCTCGGGCAGGGCTCACACCATTCACCAGCGTTCCTTTCACCAGGCAGTGTTTGTGAGAGGCAGGTGGAACAGGGGACTGGTGCTTTAATTCTTGCCTCCATCCCCCCTGTGCCTGCAACATGACAGTCCTCTTGAAAGTAATCAGCAGTGACAGAAAACATGCACCTAGAGTCTCATTGACTTAGGGAGAGGGTGCTTGTGTGAAGCAACTTCACACGTGGGAGAAAAAAAAAGAACAGAATCAGACCTACGCTTCGTATTTTTCCCACACTCGCTTCTTTTCACAGGGAATTCGCTAATATTAAATCCACCTAGGTGGCAGGAATGTGAGCATCTGGTCCAACCTAAATAGTCTCTTCTGTTCTATTTTTATCCTTGTGTATCATTTTTATTCTGCAGAGCCTGTGCGTGGCAGAAAGGGTGAGTTCACTTCTCGGTGTACAAGCCAAAGGTCTCTTCCAGAACTGCTGTGAGGGATTTGGAAGATATTTCACTCCAGCACAGAATTTATATATAGGCACAAAGCTTTCATTAAACATGAGCAGCCACGGGGACAGCATCAGTCACTGACAGTAATGTATGCACGTCTTGTAGGCACACTATAGAGGAGTGAGCTGCTTGGAGGAATTAATGCAGCAAAGGTGTTGGATATGGATGCATTTCTTACTGAATCGACTCCATCTAAGTTTCCTGAGCCACTGTCACTTCCAGGTCTATTTGTAGATTACCAAATGCTCACAGTGTGACTGTCACTTTTGCATTTACTGCAGCTGATGCCTCAATGTGATATTTAATGCGTATCTTAACTGAATAATTCCCATACCAAACCTGCCCCTGATGAAGAATAAGTCTTTGAGGAAAACCCTGGCAAGGTAAAACAGAAGAGCCCTTAACAGGTACAGCCCTCAACATTGTCACCAGAGGTAACTGAGCTGCAAATATGCAGAGCTCTGGGAGAGACATCTTCCTGCAGCAACGGGTACTGTATTTTGGTGCAACAATTTCTGAATGAAGTGGTGGAAAATGTGCATTTCATTAAAATCACCACTGAAGAAGGAAAGCAGTTGCTGAGGGGGCTTGCTAGCTAGTGCAATAAGCTGCAACTGTTACTAATGGAATGCCACAGCAAAGGCAAAATAGGAGCTGTCATGTATATTTACTGTGGAATTGTCCTTTCCTGTCCCCAAAAAAATTGCTTAGAATATTTAGAATAATGCTGAATGAAATGTGAATGAAATTTTCTGGTTTGTCTTCTCTCTTTTGATTGCTCGAGCAGCAGGATCCAGCTTTTATCTCCTTGGAATAAATGGTTAACATATACTCATCCTTTTTATTTGGAAAAGATTGAGTGGGGTCTTCCACACCTCCTTCCATGTTTTTTTTCCTATTTGAGGACACATGAATACACACACCCTCCAGTTACCTCCATCACTTTCACAGTGCATTTTGTTTTAACATATTTTTTCTGGCCTCTTCTCCCATTGTTTTTGGCCTGACTGCCTCACTTGCTGGGAGGAATGGGGTGCCCAGCTGCGACCTCAGCCTAGATCTGACAAACTTCAGTGGCACCTCGTGGGGTGTCCCCACTGCCTCCACTTGCAGCTCTGCCAAGCTGCCTCAGTGGTCCATGGCCTGAATATTCCAGTTGTGGATGCTGCTGTGAACTCTACCTGAAGGCCAACCAAGCCAATCTGTTTAGAGCAAGTGGAAGAAAAGTTTCTCCCCTCATGTCCACAGACATGCTGGAAGTGTTGGCTTTATCTCTGCAAATTCAGACAGTGGTTGGACTGACTAGCAATTAAGAAGGTGGTGCTAAACATTGTTGTAACTGTATGTGACTGTGTTGAAATGGAAGCAAGACCATAGCAGCAGCTTAAACCTCAGCTAATTTGATTACATTTAGCTGTGCCAGGGTCTCTTACGGGTATTTTCCAAAATAAATTCCAACCTGTATATACACAAAAAGCTGAACTGCTTCTTTGAAAGGAAGATTATAGTGTTACTGGCAGAGATCAGGCAGGATATTTACTGCAGTGAAAACCTTTCCTGAGAAACTCAGAGTCAGGGCAAAGGCAGTACCAGCTCGTGGAGACAATTTCCCACCACCTCATATTATCACTTAGTTTGAAACTGGAGGAGGGAGGGAAAGTGAACCTTTAATAACTGCCCAGATCTAAAACCAATTTCAGTGCTCAAGACAGCTTGTAAACACACAATATGCTTTAAAAAGGATTGATGCTGAGCAAAGTGAGGTGCACATTTTCCTGCTGTTGTAGTCAAACAAAGCTCTTAAACAGCTTCCATTTTTGAGGGTGTGTACATGGCTGCATTATTAAGAGCCTTCCTCAGTCTGAAGAGGAGAGATTTGCTTCTTAGCTCTCTTACACACATTTAAATCAGGAATAACCCACTGAGAATTGACCTGGTATACATTTGTTATGAGAAAAGAATAGAAAAAAGAAGTCCTGTATAAAAACAATTCTAACAGGGATATAAATTATGATGATTTACACTTTGGGGCCAGGAGTTGAGATTCCTTTTAAAACCA
Organism: Fringilla coelebs; assembly: GCF_963513975.1. Classification (NCBI taxonomy): domain Eukaryota; kingdom Metazoa; phylum Chordata; class Aves; order Passeriformes; family Fringillidae; genus Fringilla; species Fringilla coelebs. The sequence continues at coordinate 5,375,086 of NC_140028.1, read as the reverse complement.
CAATTGATTGATGAAGCCTCACAACATGCCTGTGATTCAGTAAGTACTACGCTCAGTTTGCAGATGGTTGCTCTGAAGCACAGCCTTGTTATATGGTTACAAGCCCCACAAATGAATTAGTGGCAGAGCATGAACCAAATGCAGATTGCTGTATCCTGATTATTACAGAGCAGTGCTTTGGGACAGCATTTCTTCCCTGTGGCTGCTCACAACACAGCAAGAATTTCTGTGGTTTTGTGTCTCTTGGCTACAAAAGTTGACAACTTAGCATGGTACTGCTGCCTTTATATCTTCATGGTGTCACATCTCATCATCCTGAGACTCATGGTTTTTCTTGACAATCCACAATTCCCCCAGGGTCCAATACTGGACCTGGTATTTTGTAACTTAGATCTAAAATACCTGGATAAGGGGCAGATGCCTCCTCAGCAGGTTTGCTGATGACACAAAGCTGGGAGTAGTGGCCAATACCCCAGAGAGCTGTCCAGCCCTGCAGAAGGACCTCATTAGGTGGGAGAGATGGGCAGGGAAAAGCTGCCTGAAATTCAACAGAGTAAATGGATCCTGCACCTGGGAAGGAATAATCAGGCACCAGCACAGGCTGAGCTGACCTGATGGAATCACTCTGCAGAGAGGCACCTGGGGGTCCTGGGGGACAGCAGGCTGTCCCTGAGCCAGCAGGGCCCTGTGGCCAAGAAGGCCCATGGGATCCTGGGGTGCATTGGGAAGAGCAGAGCAAGGGAGGTGATCCTGTCCCTCCACTCAGCCCCAGTGAGGCACATTCAGAGGGCTGTGTCCAGTTCTGGCTACTCAGGACAAGAGAGACACGGAGTTTCTGGATCTGGGCCACTGGAGGACAGCAAAATATGATTAAAGAACTGGAGCATCTCTCTTGCAAGGAAAGGCTGAGGGAACCAGAACTGTTCAACTGAGAGGGGCCCTCATCCCTGCCTGTCAGTGTCTGCAGGGAGGGCTCAGAGCAGGGACCAGGCTCTGCTCAGTGTGCCCAGCAATGGGACAGGAGGAATGGACAGGAACTGATCCCAGGAAGTTCCACCTGGACATCAGGAATAATTTCTTCCCTGTGCAGTGACCAAGCACTGAACATTGCCCAGAGAGGCTGTGGGGTCTCCTTCAGTGGATATTCCAGAGCTCTCTGGAGACAATCCTGTGCCTGTGCTCTGGGATGGGCTTGCTGGAGCAGAGAGGTTGGACCAGATGAGCCACTGTGGTCTCTTCCAGCCTGACCCATCCTGTGGTGATTCTGTGGTGATTCTGTGATGATTCTGTGCAATGCATCCAAGTCACTGAAGTAGAAGTTTGAAAACTGTGCCTACTAGAGGGTTTAGAGATGCTCAACTGCCAACCAGGCTCTGTAAGTCCATCCTAAAGGACCTGTCAAGAAAAGGGATGGCTGCCACTGATGGCTCACACTATAGATGTGCAAGACAAAAAAGATCAGTGGTAAGGGCAGAATGCACAAAGAGAGTGAAAAGAATGAAAGGTCATCATGCAGGGGATCTAACCTACATGGGGGAAAAAACTGACTGGAATGGAGATGTAGGAGGCTGAGGAAGGAAGTGAACAGAGAAATTGGATGCTGAGGATGTGGGGCTAGGAGAGAGATGGAACAATCAGTCATTTGACACTGGGCAGAAAAAAACTGCGGTCAGAACTCAGAAAATGTTTATCAATGTCCACTTCAGCTGTGTCTGCAGCTTTTCCAGCTGTCTGGAGACTCTGGATGAATCCTCTTGGCATTTTTTCTTGAAGGCAACAAAGTAGAGGAGGGAACAGATAGCACCCGCATTTTATTTTCCTCAGGGGGACAGGCATTCTGTCATGCAATGTTCCAAACCCAGGGGATTTTTGGGAAAGGCACATTATGTCCAGTGAAGTTATCACTGGCCTGATACTGGCATAATAAAGTGGACTCCTAGGCCTGAACTCTGTCCTGAGCTGTGTGCCTTGAAGATTTCTGAGCACATCTCTTGCTAAGGCTTTTTTCTTGCATGGACATCACACTGCAGAGACTTTTGCCTGTGCTTGCATGTCAAGAGAAGATATGTGAGAGGGAAAAAAAGAGCCACATCTCCACCAGCTCTTCAGTTTTCTGTTTCCAGTCTGCCTTAGTGCAGCTAAAGAACCCTTGTGTGCTCCAATATCTGGGGGACATTAAAGCTAAAACACCTCCCAGCCATTCTCCTGAAAAGACAGTTTAGGAGGGAAACTTGCTGTTTAAACAGACATTCCCTGAGATTGTTTTCATGTCTGCAGTGGGTTCATTTCTCTACTGCTAAACCATAGTGGAAAGGCATCTTTGCAAGTGTCTGCAGACGCCTGCCTGCAAAGCAGAGCTTTGCATAGCTTAGTAGCTTTTCCCCACCAGCAAAGCAAGCTGTCTGACTGCAGCACACAGCTTCTGCTGGACAGCCACACTGCTTTCAGGACCTGGTGCCAGCTGAGCTAGACAGTGGCTGCTCACACCTCCTCACACCCCAGGGCAATGCTGCTTGGCCAGTGAAAAGCTTGTGGTTAGTGCTGGCCAAGCAGTGTGACTGTGCTGGCCCTGGCTCTCCAGTGTGTGCTCAGGGCACTGCTCCTCGCTGAACCTGCTCTAAACCCACCAGAGTGGCAGGTCAAAAGTTTATGAGACAATGGAAAATGATATTTCTGGCCTGCTGAGTTGTGAAAAGGAGATGGGGAATGAGGGGCTAGGGACTTTTTGGTTTTCTCTGGAGATCATGCCTTGGCAAGGTTAAATAATTTCTGGCAGATTGAAAAGACCCATTGGGCAGATTGGATAGTCTTGCAAAGGCCTTTTATGAGCAGACTGAAAAGGCAGAAATCTGAGCTCTGAATATGAAGCTGCTTGATAGCTTCATAAGACCACTTACTATCAATCTCATCCTCTTAGCACAGCAGAGGATGAGACAGCAGGGCACATGATTGAATGTTTTTCATATATTGTGAAATAAACTGCACTCCACTTCCTACTGCAGCAAGTGTCAGGTGTGCAAGATAAAACTGGGGCTGAGGTACGCTCCAGCCCGTGGCACATTCTGCATTTCGAGCACACACAGCACCATCCCTCCACAGGCTACACAGGACTGAATCCATCTCACTTTCCAGCACTCTGCTAAGTAAAACAGAAGACTGATACACTACTAATAGTCAAGGCTTCTTATAGCAGCCTCATCTGTTATCACATCCTCCGCCATCGTTCAGCTTCTCCTCCCACCTCGCAGTTACTCTGGCCCTCGTACTCTGTTTATCTTGCTCTTCCTCTCCTGACTCCATGCCTCTTTCCATGCTTCTCACTTTCCTGGATTCAGTTTGCCTGCTGGCCCCTGATGCCACCAGCTCACACAAATCCTCAGGGAAAATCCCTTCTGTCATGACACAGGACAACAGCTTGGGATGACCTTCATGGGGTGCCAGCAGGGCTCTGTGTTCCTGGCTCTGTAGCACGGGACAGCTCTGCACTCCTCTGGGCTACAGCTTCTTCACTTATGGGAAGAGCAACCTTACTCAGGGCTTGATTCCCTGTGTCTTGAAGTCTGGAAAATCAAAGCCTGGGTTTGGTGGAAGTGACTGGTTTTGCTGGCAGTTTGCATGAGCAGAGACTGAGAATGAAGGAAAAGACATTTAGGATTTAGCCCAAAGCATCTATTATGAATATGTCATTAAATCCATCCTAGCACAACTTCTGCAGTTAAGGAATAGAGTAGGAGCTCCAGGCCTGACCTGGAGCTGAATCTAGGGGATCTGAGGAGAGAGGGAGAATTTAATTCTATGTAAGATCACTATTAACTGACACACTGTCATGATGCTTTAGAGAAGAGGGAGGGGATGATTACAGAGGGAGAGCAGGAGCCACAAAATAGCACTTTTATTTTTCAAAACCTTCACATAGCTTGGCAGAACAAATGACAACAGAAGTTAAAACATCACTTTTCAATTTTCCATTCTTTATTTCCACATGATTCTTCTGTGGAACTGCAATTAGGATATTTATTTCCCTGTCTTGTGCTTTTTCAACACAGAATGTCAATTGGTTCAGTGACAGATAGAAAAGCATGGCTCTTATCTCCCTATAAATATAGGAGTGCATCTCTGCAGGACTAAATCCAGGTATTCATGATGCTCATAGTCACCATTACCCTATTACCCAATTGCCTTGCATTAATGGATTTCTCCTTGCATCACTTGACTGAGGAGAAATTCAGTGCTGAATTACTACCCTCATCTTCCAGACAGAAAGCTGCATCTTAGGGAAATTACAGAATTGCACAGGAAACCTGTGCAGATCAGAAACCTCAACCAAAAGCAAAGCAGACACAAAGGCCAAATCTGCTCCCCAAGCACCTGTTCAGCACTTATGGGAACCAGATTTCCCTGAGACTGTTCCCCTTTCAGGCCCACACAAACAAGATTTCAAACCACCATATGATAAACTGAAAGCCAAACCAAAATCTTTAGCTGACAGAAACAGGAGAAAATGCAGCTTCAAAGCTGCCAACAGTGTCATTTACACCTGCTGGGAATTTGACCCAATCCATTCACTGCATCCAGCTATGCAGATGATAAACCACTGAAATTGTCAGATGTTATATACCTTTAATGGAAGATCAAAGCAGTCCTCTAGAATGTAAAATCTTGGGGAATTTCTCTCTGCTGGATTGGGAAGAACAAAAATTCTTAATGTGAGGCAAGCATTCTCTCTTTGCAATATTGCTAATAAATTTATTAGAAACAGGGAATTTCTTTTGTAAGGAAACATGTTCCCATGAGAAATTTCTGATGAAGAAACTTTCCTCCAGCTCTGAATTCCCCTCAGATAGCATTCAGGATCTCCTGATGAGGGTGCTGATTAACAGCAATTAACAGCAGGGGTCTTTCCCAGCCCCATGTTAGGTCTGTCTAGGGAATGGCAGCACCTCTTGTGGTGTCTTGCACCTCTCAGCTTTTGGGTAGAGGCGTTGACACAACTCACTGCAGTCAACTTACTTCATGATAAAGACAAAAAATGGATGAAAAAAAAAATACTGGAAAATCTTTCTCTACCATAAGGTCTATAAAGCAGAAGTTCATCCACCTTCAAACATAGCCAGGCTTCTCACAGCCCCGTGTCCATCCAAGTTCTAAATGAGCTCCAAACAAGTGCTGACACCCCTGCCAAGTCTGGGCACCAACATTTTGGCCTTCAGTGAGACCAGTGTTGAAATTTCTATGCCAGAAATTCATTTAGGGAATTTAGATGATTCATATGAAGTCCACACACCTCATAAAGGGCTAGAGCAGACAAAGAGCTCAGCCTGTGGAGGAGGAGGAGGTTCTTTGGTGCCACAATGGTTTGCAATTGCAGTGCTTTGGTAATTCTGGCCTGCTTCTGGTATTGAAGGGACTGTGTAATCCCATTTTCCTTTCTCTCTTAGAAACCTGTTCTCTGCTAACATTGTTGGAAGCCTGTTGTAGCTGTTAGCCTGTCTCAGTGAGAGTATGGCTTTATTTATTCAAACAAACCAACAAACAAAAAGACAGCCTGTGTGCCTGCTTCTCTTCCTGTAGAAATTTGATCAAATTTAGCTTTACAAATGCAGAAATAATTCCATTCAGAAGGGAATCCAGAGATATTGTTGTCTGTATGATACCCAATGCTTTGTTTCAGAGCTGCAGGAAACAGAGGCTCCATTTTTCAGCACTGAGATTCTTCCTGACTAAAAAAGCACATGGAACCTTTTCACTGAACTTCTCATGTCCTCCCAGCCTGAAGGTTTTCCAGCCCTCTCCAGCCCCAGGTCATGTCCTTCTAGTGTCTTGTCAGCTTTCAGATTGTCTCACCTTTTCATTCCTATTTTCCTTTGCATTCACTCATTATCTCTCCCTTCATTCTCAGCAATCTAGTCCTTAGTTAAAGTAAATGTCAACTTTTCTCTCTACTGGCATGAAATGATATTTTAACATTTATGCTCTTGCTTTGCCTTGACTCATAATTAAAATGATCAAATTAGCTTTTTCATTAAAGTCAATGGCCAGACTGCTAACAGAGCCCCTCTTTTAGTATAATTTAACATCAGCATACAGTGCAATGAAGGTGCCTAGCACTTACCATATGCCAGCTGGAATAGTTACCAGCTAGCTCTGAACCTAACTGAAATAATTTGTCACCACTGAGCCAGCAAAGAATGCTTTACACTGGTTGCTGCAGATTAGTACCTGGGGCCAAGTATTCCAGTGCCCATTCAACAACATCCCACATTAATTTGTCTTAGCTCCTGTTTCAGATGCCTGAATTCATCACAACAACTGCTATGAACCAAGATTGCTTTAACCCACCTTGCTGCCCTCCTGGTCCACGTGGTGGCCCTTTGTCTGCTCACAGGGCTGGTTAGAAGAGATTCAAGGTCAATAATGGAGATCCCACTGTCCATGAAGGGCCAGCCCCCAGCCCTGCTCTGCCTGTGGCCTCCTTTTCCCTGTGAGAGAGACCCATCACAGACCCCTACTGCATGATCTGGAGAGAGCAGTTCATTTAAAATCACTTAGTGACTCAGTGCCTTGGAGAGATCCATGAGGGTTACAGAAAGATGCTAAAACAGCTGTACTCTAATGAGAATGGGTCTGATTAGTGACACACATGTGCCAAAAATTTCCTTGAAGGGCTAGGTTAGCACACACAGGAGAATAAGGGTTTTGGTATTTAACAGGGTTTGTTAATCTTTGCCTTTGCAGAAATGAATCATTTGATGCTTGGTTTTTTTTCAGAAATTAACATCTCAGTACTGAGAGCAATAACTGAACTGAGTGTGCTTTCTGAGACATTCAGTGTCCTTTTCTGAGTGTACCCCATAAAGGGTAAAACTAATTTTACACCAACAAGTCTGAATATTAATGACCATACTGGGGCCTTGCTGTTCCCAGTGTGGGGAAGGGGAGCAGGGACAGAGAGCTGAGGAGTCCCTTGGACAGCTAAACTTGGTCTTCAGCTGCCTTCAGGAGGATGGAAAACTCCCACCCCAGTGCCCTACAGCAGCATTAGCAAACCCTGTCCCTCGGGGCTCCAGCACCAGCCAGCAGGCAGAGTGCTCTGCACCACTGGCACCATTAAAGCCCATCACTCTGCAACTGTATATCCACAAAGTCTGTGCTAATCTCATCTGAAAAATCCTCCTTGGCAATTACCAGCATTGTAGGCACTACAGTAAACCACTCTGAAATGATCCTGCTATCACATTATGGCCTGTGGAGAGGATTTCCCACAGAACAAAGGCACTGCAGTTTCAGTGGGACAGGGTGGGGTTCTGCTTCTTTGATGGTCTATATGGGAATCTTTTAATGCCATGGAAGTGCTGGAAATTGCAGAAAGTCAAGGATATTTGAGACAGGTTCTGTGAGGATTGTATGTGTACACAGTAGAGGCATTGGGGTATTTTAGAGAGAAGAGCTTTGCTGCAACAAGAAGCTTTAGAGATATAGAAACTATACCATGCATTAAGTATGTCTGTTTACTCTCTTCACTTTTATGTTTTCCTGTGTCCCGTCACAATGACATCTGTGCTGATGAATTTTGCCATTGGAAGCTAGGATAATAGCCCAATGATTAATTTTATAAGTAGCTCTCATTCTGACATAATTTTATCCAGACAGGTATGGCTTCCAATATTTCATATTTGCTCTTGTTGAGGCCAAAGACTTCATTAACTCCTAGTGTGTGCTTATAGAAATAATAGAGACAGATTCTTTTCAGGAGTGCAGAGTGAAAAGATCAGAAGCATCAGACACAGGTTGCAGTAAGGAAAAATTCTGCTATTTGCAAGGAAGCATTTTTCACCATGTTCCATCTAAACACTGGAATGGCTTGTCCAGGCATGCTGTGATTTCTCCATTCTTAGAGAGAACCCTCAAGCAAACTGACCCAGATATGAAATGAGTCTTGCATGGAGCAGGAGGTTGAACTAGAGGCCTCCAGAGGTACTTCCTATTCTACAGTAATCCCTGATTCTAAGATATATTTATATGAAAAATGTATTGTCCAGTGTTTAAGCAAAGAGCATTACTAATTTTAGATGGCATGGAAGATGGGTCTGAAGGCTTCTATCCATAAGCTCATGATTTTCTTCAGCCTTTGAGATGAAGAGTTACCAGGCTCCTTGTGAATGATGCCTTTTGGAAGGCAACATGTAATGCACTTCAAAAAGCTCAGACAACAAAATATAATTGAATCAATCAGCAGGCAGACTCGGGATTTGGTTTCAGAGCTGTTTTTCCAGAAGATTTTACTCTTAGATTCCCTGCCAGCCAATGATGGAAAAGAAACAATGCACATAACATATGTGTGTAGGCAAAGCTGCTTGACCTTAGTCAATCATACATTCATAGAAAAGAATTCATGATAGACACGGTGGCAGAAAGTGTTCAGCTTCAGCACATAAATTTAGCCATAACCAATTAATCAACAATTTGTGTAGAAAAGAAAATAAAAGAGAAAGGAACATTTATCAGAGAAATTATTGATGGCAATTTACTCTCCCAAAACTGCCTGTTCTACATCCTCCCTTAACGTTACCCCAACTTGGAGCTTGGAGAAAGGAAGGCTGATGTATATTAGCCAGGCTGCTGTGTTAGCTGTCACTCAGCAAATGAGGAAATCATTGTATTTGCAAACTCTGCAAGCAGATCACTGTAAGCAATCTTCAAGAACATGCACTTTGAATTCACTCTCCAGTAACTGTTGGCATGTTGGCAAATAGAACTGGCATGGTTTAGTTTAAAGTTTGATTTGTCATTGCTTGTGGACATGTGTGTTTGCCTTTTATTTTTTTAAAATAAAAGGCTAAATTCTTTGCTTTTCACTTAAGTCTGCACAAATATTTATGATGGCATCATTAGGTCATTAAGGCCTAAATAACAACTAAGTTCAGACAAAAACTATAAACAAGCTTGGATTTGCACTTTAAAAGCACTTGTTCTGTCTAAACCATGATACATGAGGACTTTGCCTCACTCTGCCTTCCTTCAAAACTTGACTCTATGATTCTAATATTGCCAAAAAATGCAGTTTTACTCTGGGACACATAGGTTGCACTGTGATTTAAAGGAGAGCTGAAAACACAGTTAAAAAAGAAGACACTCAATAAAATTTCTTCATTGGATATATGGATCAGACAAACACCTGGATGTGAACTCCTTTCAACAGAATTTCCTCACAGGATCCTGGTTATTCCTGAGTTTCATGACATTATTGAACAGGGATGAGACTACTCACAATCTGAACATCAGGGTCTTTGATCATGCCTTTAGCTGAGCTCCAAAAACTGCAGCAAAGCATTAATCTATTGGATTGTGTATTCACGATTCTGCCAAGAATTCTGAAGGGCTCGCAGTGCAGTTTCTATGATTTCCATCTCAAGCAGAAGTCAGCAGTGCTCTGAGAGCTGATCTGGTGCTCCTGAGCCGCATTTCTCATCAGTGGATCATTGTTATCCTGTGTTAGCACCTCCTGCTCCACATTCCATGTTCAGCCTGTCTCTCTCACAGCTAGGTCTCTGCAGGTCCATTTCTTTTCAGGAGGGTGTTTTTCCAGCAGCTTTTTCAGGTGGGACCCAAATTTTCTTCTGCACATTATGCCATCCCAGACATTGGCCAGAAGAGGGTTCCTAAAAAAGAGAAAGAACTGAGTCAGCATGTGCTGACATTTCCCCATCTTCTGTGACTTTTCACCCAGGAATTCCTCAGACAGGCATTGTGTGTATGCATTTAATAGTTCTTATGACATTTTCTTCTATGAATCTGCCTAATCACTTCTTGAACCCACATAAACTTATAACAGCATCTCATGGGAAGAAATAATTATACATTACACAAGGGACAGTATCCTCTTGTTTTTGGCTCTGAACTGTAGCCTGGTAGTTTTGTTATTATCCCCTACTTCTGGTATTGAAAGAGAACATGAACTAAACTGTAATTTTCTCCATACCACTCAGGTTTTAAAAGGCCTCTTTAAAATTCCTCCTCTGCTATTCACTTTTAAGGGAGAAGATTCTTAGTCTTTGAATCATCCCTCACACAATTGTCCCTTGCTGTGTCACCTTTTCCACGAAATTCAGGCCCACTGCACCATTTGGAGATAGATGGGAGACAACTCCATACAGTCATCAGGATGTAAGTAATGTGGGGTCACACAGGTACAATGAAGTTCTCTTTTATGATGTCAACTCCTCTTTCCAACACTTGATTTGTATTTTTGACCCCTGTGGAGCAGCACAATTATGTTTTCATGCAAAGTATTCCTCTACTCTCAAAGTGTTGCTTCTAAGTGAAACAACCAACTGCTCTGCACAAGCTCAAACATTTCTGTATCTCTTTTTGTCTAAGCCCTGCAAACTTTCATTCACTTTATCCTAACCCTGACCCAGTGGTTATTCCTGCATGCTGATCCCCCTTGATCACAGAATCACTGAATGGTTTGGGTTAGAAAGGATCTTAAAGATCATCCAGTTCCAACCCCCCTGCCATGGCAGAGACACCTTCCACTATCCCAGGTTTCTCAGAGTCCCATCCAGCCTGGCCTTGGACACTTCCAGGGGTGGGGCAGCCACAGCTTCTCTGGGGAACCTGTGCCAGGGCCTCACCACCCTCCCAGGAAAGAATTTCTTCCTAATCTAAACCTTCCCTCTTTTAGTTTAAAGCCATTCCCCCTTGTCCTATCACTGCAAGCCCTTGTCAAAAATCCCTCTCCAGCTTTCCTGCAAGCCCCCTTTAGCTACTGAAGGAGGTAAATTGTGTCTTCTGTTCACAATGGTGGAGGATTGCTGCCTTTTTGCTTCTACAGAGCTGTGATGTATCTGTAGTTAATGGAATTTTTTCTTTGCATAGAAAAAAAAAAAAAGTGAGATTTTCCAGAGGGATTTAAAACTTACTGGCATATAAAATGGAAAGGATGATGCATCACCTGCAAAACACACAGAGAAATGTTCAACTGTGTGAACCAGAAACTTACATTATTTCTTTCTACTGAACATGTGTAGAAATCAGGTTATTGCATCCACCACATGGACATGCATTTCTGAGAAGTGCACTTGCAAGACCTGAAATGAAATTAAACTAAATTAAATAAATGAAATATGGATTAATGATTCAGTTGCCAGAATTTTGCATGGTACATAGCAGAGAGGGCACAGACCAACACCATCCGTGAAAGAATCAGAGAAAAAGCAGATGTGCAAACAACCAACCAGAAGTATAACAAGGTCAAGTTTGTTTCTCTCTCTCCCTACCCAATGGCAGCAGTGGGAATGAAAACATATGGGAAAATTCAAAAATGTCGAATTTTTGTGAGGAAAAAAACCAACAGTAAGGCTACCCAGGCAGAGTCAGCAAAATGGAGCTCTGGATGCTCTTGAACTGAGCTACATCTTCTGTTATTTTCTTCAGCTCTGTTTAGTTCACTGCCCTGATTTTTTGTGAAATGTTAAAAAGAAGATGTGGTACAAGCAGTGATGGATTCACTGAACCACAAAGCAAGGTGACCACCTGAGAGCCCCTTCAGTGATAACTATTATTGTGGTTAATTTTGAGCCTTCTTTAAATGCATGTCACCATCTTTTCATAGCATCTCTGAGCCCTTCAGTCTATGGAAAACAATTTCTTTTATCACTCTATAAAGACAGAATCCTTGAAAGGTTACATCTTAAGCTTATTATCCAGGCAGACATTTCAAAGTTTTGCAGAAGTGTGTTATGTATAAGACTCACCTAACCTTAGTCCTATATACAAAACAGAGTATTGCTTGACCCAGAATTCATCTAAACTGGCAGATCAAAAGTAGAACTAGAATTCTTCCTGATCTCCTTGATTATCTTTGTGTACTGTTCTTCAAATCCAGTTTATGCTGGAGTGTGCAGAGGTTATGACATGGCAGCAATTATGGATAAGAATTTGCCACTGACCATGGGGAGTGTGGCCACTCTGTAGATGGCTTCAGCCTAAACCATGATGGCACTGCTAGTTCTGTGATCAGGAAATGGGCAAAGTTCTCCAAATGCACATTTTCTAAGTGAAAGGATGATTTTTCTCCTAATAATTTTTCAATACTTCATTTAAATCATGATTTTGGATAACATTGGGGAGCCTTGAACCTCAGTGTTACAGATATTGCAGACCAGACTTCCTGATCTTTCAACAGAGAGGCTTATCTTCTTTTAAAACACCTCAGATCCACAAAATATTTCTATTTTGTGGGGTTTGTCTATTTCTAAATGTGAGTTTTTCTGTCTGCATGTGATGAACGATGAAATGAATTTGGTGAGCTCAGAGAATACTGGCAAAAAAATCTGTGACCGCCAAACCCCTGAGCTGGCAAAGAATTTGCTGAGGACTTCAGCAATTTGCAGCTGGCCAAGGCCTGTTATTTATCTAATTTATTGACAATAGTAATATTTTCTTTCTTTAGGCATCAAGCTGAAAGATATCATAATGTACTTGGGCTGTAGCCCTGTGAAAGAGCAAAGACTGGATTTGCTCATCTTATGTGTTCCACAAAACTCTTGACAAGAGTTTTCCACTCACCCTAAAAGCAAATAGTTCAAGTAGATATAAATCCTTGGTTATCTGGTTTAATGTACACCTGTAAGTTCCTTCACAGGTGATATCAGACTTTGCGTCCTTGCAATTTCCTCTGGGATCTGACAAGTAAAAGTATTGCAGAAATTCTGAATTCTGTGAAATGAGCTTAGCTGGATATTAGCCAGTCATCGAGAAGAAGCTGAAGTCCTGGAAAGCTCAGGCAATTTTCTCATCCAGCTATCCAGAGAGCTTATGGAATGCTGGAAGTCTGTGTTCACTTCTCTCTTCTGCCTGAGAAGAGAAGCAGACTGTAGGTTGTGTCTGCTGTCCATAAATGCACCTTCATGACTTCCAGTCTTTGAGTAAGGTGAAGGAGAAACTCCATCCATCAGCTCTGTTGAAGTTTTTCATACTGTAATTAAAAAAAATACACTCAGTACAGGGACAAGAATGAAAATGAATCACCATTGAGTGATGAGTGTATTCTGCTGGGAGGGAAAGCGTTTGAAGCTCCAGCTCTTCTTCAGAAGGCTGTGTGTTTTATCTGTTTGTGTGATGGACACTTCATCTCACATCCCAAGGCTTCCCCACTCCAACACTGCACCAATTACCTGCCAATCAGACTATCAGATCAGTACACACACTTTTTTCGGATGCCACCTCTGGTTTCCATAGAAACTGTTTTAAGCCTCATCCTCTCTCTCAATTAGAACTTTTTATAATTTCTCCACCCTTATGAAATCATTTGTGGTTCCCATGGTAATCACTGAAAATTTGTTATCTCTCAAGTATTGCTTCTTAATCAGAGGCTTCACCAATGGCAATGTCCTGCTGGAGAAGCAAAAGCCACAAGAAGGTCCTAATCCTCTTTTGGAGTGAGTAGTGTGTCCTTTGCTCATCCCTAAAGCCATGCACCATGAATCCCCTCTGAGCCTCCTAACCCTGACATCAAGGTTTTGGTCAGAGTGGGATTCACTGGGCGTGCTGCTCTGTCCTCATTTATTGATTGCAAAGATGATGGGCACAGACTTGCACTCACTTTGTCCAAAGTGTCTCCATAGGTCAGGTTGTCTCAACAAAGCTTGTGGGAGAATTCAGGTCTCCTTTGCTGAATTTACCTCCCATCTAATTCCCTGTTCACTGGAGCACCAGGCACTCTCCTATAAGGCAGGTGCCAAAAGTCCAAATGCCCAGTGTACATTCATTTCATGTTCAGGTGTTTAACACACTGTACAGTCAATGCAAACCAAATTTTATATGTACACACACACAGACACAGACACACACAGAGATTATATTTATAGCACATTTTATTCACTCTCCTTCAAGCCTACAGCAATTTCCATGACTGTAAATATGCCAGTGCATGATAATGTCCTACCACAGTCCCAGACTGAGGTTTGCTTTGACACTAAAAGCAGAGGTGCAGCTGATCTCAGCCCATTTTTTTTTCAAAAATCAGCCCACGTTGGTCCTCCTTTACCACAGCTCTTGGAGTCCTGCTCTGAGCCTGTTATCAAGATTCAGAAGCAAGTCCTGTGGATGGGATGCTCTGGCCCTTCTGACTCAGCTCCAGCATTTCAGCAACTTCTATCTTTATCCATCTGGGATGATAGCAGACAACTTTCTGTCGAATACTGGTTGTACTTGCCTCTTACAGCTGATTCTGGACTTCTCCTTGCACTGAGTCATAAAAACCAAATTAACTGTGCTTCAAATTTTGGTTTAATCTAAAATACAGATATGTGTGTATATATCTTCTGGGTGTATAAGGCATAACTTGATGTGGTAAAGTCCCATCTCCATCTGTTCTTAGTGAAACCAGGACCTCACCCAGGGGTTTCAAGTTGAGAGGGCTGTAACCCACTCAACTCAAGCTGAGGGTTAGTCCCTCAAATTGAGGGACTGTAACCAGCTATTATAATTTCCAGCCAGCAAATGCTGCATTGAATTTCTCCTTCCTCTTTTGAAATAAGCAATACTTTTTGGAAAGATAGCCACTCTTGACTGAAAAAATTAAAGTGAAAGGACTCTATTTTTTCTCTACAAAATTGTCCCAGTAGTTACTTGCTGGAGATTAATTTTTTGTTGGCAGTAAAATATGCCACATGACATACATCCATCTTGCAGAAATTGCTATCTTGTGTATCCCTGTGTATTCAATTCCCTTTGTTCCTGGTCCCTCAGTACAGTATATCATCCCACAGAGACCCATCTGATTTTTTTTCTTTTTTTTTTTAAGAAGAATCTTATTGTGAGCTTCAGATGTGGAATTTCCTTCTCAACTGACATTAATCCAGGGTCTGAGCTGGTGGGATGTGATCTTGATGTGACTATGTGAATATCACCATGCACTGGAGATTATGTTTGTGTTGGGACCTCATCTTTGAAAGGGGAAACATCATCTGCAGCACTGTAGAAAGGGCTCATTGATGGACAGGGTGATAAATAACAACAACCTCGTGGAGAATTGCTCCATTTTGCTCATCAGATCAGGTTATTTCCCGTGCCCATAGAAACCCAAGGTTCATAATCTGTTCATGCCCCATGTCAGGACATGGAGCTGTTGGAGCAAGTCCAGAGGAGGCCACCAGGATGATCAGAGGGATGGAGCAGCTCTGCCTTGAGGAAAAAGTTGGGATTGCTCAGTCTGGAGCAGGGAAGGCTTCAGGGTGATCGAATTTCAGTGCTTCCAGTGCGTGAAGGGAGCTGACAGAAAAGATGGAGAGGGACTTTTTAGCAGGGCATGCAGTGACAGGAGAAGGGGGAATGGCTTCAAACTGAAATTTAGATTAGAATTCAGGAAGAAATTCTTTACCCAGAGGATGGTGAGGCCCTTGCACAGGGTGCCCCATCCCTGGAAGTGTTCAAGGCCAGGTTGGATGGGGCTCTGAGCAACCTGGTCCAGTGGAAGGTGTCCTACGGCAGGGGGGGTAGAAATGGATGATCATTAAGGTCCCTACCAACCCAAACAATTCAATGATTATATGATTCTATGACTAGTACTAAGCAGGGTAGGATTTCATTTTAAAGCCATACACAGTATTTAAAACAACAGAAACTCAGAGTTGTTAAGACACATCAGAATTCAGAAGAAACTTCTGTAGCCTTTTGTATTGAAAAAGGCATCTGTGAAGCATTTGACATTTTGGTGTGTCAAAAAGGTTAAATGAATACCTGATAATCATGTAGCTGAACACTGGCATCCATTTGATAAAAATATAAAGGCATTTGGAAGCTACAGTAGATCAAAGTGCACCAAAAAACATTTCATTTATATGTGGAAAAGCCAGTGTGATGTCACACTTTTCAAAGGCCTTGCAAACAACTCCTCAGAAGGAAAAAAATTGTTGCAAAGGCTTATTACCAGCTTTAGTAGACACTGACAGCAACTCCAGCTTGGAAAGAAAATGAGAATAATAAATAAAATAGAATTTTGTTGGCACTGCCCAAGAAAGGCAGTAACTCATCAGAAAGAAAATTGTTTTTCCAAAAATATCAGAGTTGCGTGTGGTTTCAGCTGAGTCTACTGTCTCCCCCTAAACAACACATTTTACTGAAAGAGCACATGTCTTTAAAAAAAAAAAATAATTAAGTCTCAAAAATCTCTCCCAAGTGCTTTGGAGGCTCCTGAGAAGGACTGGAATGCTGATGGCTCAAACAATTAGGGGGTAGCTAATGAAGTCCAGAGTAAGGACCCAGGTGCAGAGGACACAGCCTCGCCTCGGGGTGTTGAGCAAGGTAGGGAAGAGGCTGATAAGAGGCAGATCCTTCAAGGTAGTCAGTGCTTTTTGTCATGCCAAATTCCTGACACAAATGGCTCAGCTGTGAAAGTGCTGGGACAGGCACACTGGCCTGGGGGATCCCTCCCTTCTGATGGGCCCCCACTGACTCCGACTCTGCTGGCTTGAGAGGCAGCTGTGGCACCTTGGGGGTGTCATGGACCATCCAAGACTCACAGATTGTTCCCTGATCCACAGCATTGCATCATCCAGTTGGCACTCCCCACATTCCTCAGCATTCCCTCCTGAACCTGAGTGTTTATAACCCATGGAAATTCAGTGTTCCTTTGGTTAATCCACTCCTGACAGATCAAGACTGGGACCATCACTTTTACCAACAGGCACTGAAACTGCAACAACCAAATCTCCTTGTGAGGTCCATGGGCAGTGAGATCCTCCTATTCCTTATACATTTCTTGAGAGATATGTTTATGCTTTTATATTGCAATAGATAATAATAACCAAAATAGCTGCATAACTGCTTTTATTGCAACCAAATTGTTCTAAAATAAACCCTACATATATATATTTAAAAGCACAAATCATTCCATTTTTTCACTCTAATCCACCTCGAGGGACCTATTAACAAGAGCCTGGTTTGCCCTTGCCTTCAGGGGTGGGTCACAACAGCTCTCAAGGCCAAGCTCTCAGAAACAGAAAGTTTAATGCATTTATCAGTATCCTGGCCCTGGAGATGGGGAAGGGCTCTGCATGCATGCTGTTTGTGTGAGGATGTGTTTCACAGACACTGATATAAAAACAGAAATACCTTTAGAATGGAAAACCTTGAAGGGAAACAAAGGTTTGCCACGTTTCCCCATCTTCTCTTTTCCACTTTCCACGTCCACCTCTTTGAAGATTATTGTACAAATAGACCTGTTGATACAAAGGGAGCTGATTTGGGCCCACCACAGTGTGATGTGTGTGGCACAGCCATCCTGCTTCCATCACACTCTGCACTGCTTATTTCTACCTCACCCAGCCTCAGCTTTACCCCCTCAGAACTACAGCCCAGACTGATGCAAGAAGAAGACAAAAAAACCCCTAGAGGTTGCAAAATCAAACTTTTAATTAACATTTCAAATTCTAGTGGAGTGCTAGCATCTTAAATTGCTGGTGCTTAACAGCATAAGCAATTTCTGGTGCCTCAGCAAGGTTTGGAAATAAGAACTGGCAGAGGCAAATGGTGCAGATGAATATGCACCTCATTGACATGAAAAAAGGATATTACAGCTATTTCTTACCTAGAGGTAAGTTTCTCCAAGGCTGAATTAACAAAATCAGACAGTGCTCTGATTAGATTGCCCCGTTAGTTTTGCGCTAAGGTCACTTGTGAATCTCAGGATTTTTCATGAAAGATTCAGGCAACAAAACACCTGCCTGGTTTTCAGGATCCCAGATCCAGCAGCCAGAACTGATTCCCTGTTTTCATTGCTTCTGCACTCAGCTCAAGGTGGTGGGGGGTTCTTCTGTCTGCTCAGAACTGAAAGCTTTAAAGCCTCCCCAAGCCTCCCTGAAGAAGCAGCATTGTCCATCATCCAAAAGCCATGGACAGGGGGATCTTTCCATTTTAGAGCAAAGATGGAGCTCTCACAGGTGTCATGCTCTTTAAATCAGTGTTTTCCTCAAAGCAAGATGTATCTTGCCCTTTGTGTTATGTCTGAAATTGCAGGCTTCAGAAGGAGAAGTCTTCAGCCTATTGTCAAAAGAAGAGGGGGCACAATTTTCATTGGCCTGGGGTGTGAAAGCACAAGAGGAGTGGTCTGATTTCATGAGGAAAGGGGAGGTCTGGGCTCCTCTCACTGCCTCTGTGTTTAGTGTAAAGTGTGTGATAAGCCCTTGGGGGAAGATCACAACCAGATCTGGATCCCAGATGGACTTTGGTGCAGATTCCAGCAGCAGAGCAGAACCTGGAAGACGTTGCTGTAAAATAGCCCCTGGTCGATGTGTGTGCTTCCAGGGTGAGCTGAGCACGGGATTTGAAGCTCAACATTTTGGCCTTGGAATCTTGCCTTCCATGTTTAGATACTTGCTGCAAGAGTCAGCTCCAACTCTTCACCTTCCAGTGGCACTTCTGAAGTCAGGGAGTCTGCTGAGGGAGGAGGTAACCTTTTATTCAGATCAACTTCTGAACTGAACCACCAGGCAGCAGCCGTGGAAGAGGTGAAGTAGGATTCCAGTCAACAGCCTAAAGTCAGCTTGGGCTTCACAGGTCTGATGAATTTCCTTGGAGGAAAAACCACCTCCCCTGGATTCTGCATTGTCCCAGCTGCAGCTAAAAGCCCAGTATTGCAAAGCCTGCAGTAAAATTGCAGTTGCAAGAATAAGGGTGTATTTACTTCTATAGAGCACGGGAGATTCTGCTGAAGATTTTACAGGTGTTTTTATTTACATCTGTGTCAGGAAGGTCAGAATCTCATCCAAAACATTCTGGTTTTTGTGTTGGCTAGCAAAAATGTTCACACTAACTAAATCTATCCTATAAATCACCTTGACAGTCCTCATAATTCAACATAATAGGCTTCTTTGCAGAAAGAATTGTCTCTCAGCTGATGCAAGAGGATGGACAAGATAACCTAAGTGAGTTCAATGTCTATGAAAAATTAAATTCTCAACCTTTTTCCTATTCCATTGAATTCCACCCATTCAGGAGCAGTTCTATCCCAGTCATTAGGGAGCTTTCCCTCCATTAGCTCTCCCCATCTCTTTGCTAGTCAGTAAGGTGCTGCAATCTCCTGCTCAACATTTTCTGCCTTTATTTTCTTTGCTCCAAGAGTCATTATTCTACATTTATCTGCACTGAACTGGATTTGTCACCCTTTTGCCCAATTATTTAAATGATCTAAGACCTTCTGTGTCTGACTGCATTGTTCTTCATGTTTACCTCTCCTCGCCCACTCCTGTCACCCAGAAGTCTTGCTTTCAATAATCTCCAAGTCATGTCTGCAAATAATAAAGCATTTAAAGAGCCACAGTTTAACACTCACAGTGAAATGCCTTCTCACTTGAAACACAGAAAATAGACATAATTTCAGTATGTTTTACACATCTTAGTCTGATGCCTTCCTGTCACTCTCTGCTACCCACAGCCTTCAGACGCAAAAGGCATCCTGAAGCTGCCAATGCAAACATTAATTTATGAGCTGACTACCTCAGGGTCATAAATCAAAGGAATATCTTCCACCTAACTGGACTTCCTAGGTTGTAAAATAACCCTATGGGCACATTGGTGGCTGTGAGGATTAGTAATTCTGCAGATCTTTTCTGCCAACTTGAAATGGCAGGGGAAAGAAGTGATGCAGTGATTTCCTTCAGAGCTGCAATTTCCCACCCAGCTGGAGAGAACCCCTTCTCCTCACTGGTATGGCACATTCTAGGGTAAAGCCAAGCTGGTCAGGTCAAGCTATTCCTCATTCTCAAGGAAATATCTCTGCAAATCTTCTGAGAAAGATGTTTTTGACTGCAGAAAAAAATGTTCAGATTTTTTTCCAAAAAAATGCATCAATATCATTGGCCTGGGAAAAGTTATTGGAAATGCATTTAGCCACTCACCAACAACAGATCAGTGCAGAATTACTGTGCTACTCTTTAAGAGTTTAAACAGAGTAGGACAAACT
Organism: Fringilla coelebs; assembly: GCF_963513975.1. Taxonomy (NCBI): domain Eukaryota; kingdom Metazoa; phylum Chordata; class Aves; order Passeriformes; family Fringillidae; genus Fringilla; species Fringilla coelebs. The sequence continues at coordinate 5,355,120 of NC_140028.1, read as the reverse complement.
TTGGACAAACAGCAATAAGCCATTAGAAAAGTTAATAAAAAGTAAAACATCTGCCATTACTGCTTCTAAGGTGTTTTCTCCCCTGCCCTATAGAGATTTAATACAGAAAATCATATAACATAATAATTTTTAATTTTCTGCTCCAAAAATTCCCTTTCTCACATGGCTCAGCGGTGGGTGGATGAGCATCAGAAGGTAACTTAGCTCCCAGTTTTCTTCTGGATCCTGGTCTTTAGACTGTTCACAAGGCAGAGCTCACCAAGAGGAGAGACAGGAGGACCAATAGGTTGTGCCTCCCCACCAGAGTAAGGGTAGGCAGCTAAAGAGAAGCTGAGAGCAAATTTCAGCAAATTTTGGCAGTAGCTCTGTTTGGCTGCCTCTGCCCTAAAAACCAAGCAGCTGGGATGAACAGCCCATCTCTGGAAACTTATCTGGCTTGGTTTGAAAAGTTTGAAGTGTCTTCTCTTGAGCTGAACTGTATCAAGTCTCATAACAACGTGACCAAACACAAGAAGCTTATCTAAGTGGGAAACATCGGGGCACAAGGCACCTGAATTTGAAAACAGAAGAGGAACCTTCCTGGTGTATTGCCAAGAGAACCTGTTTTTATAGTTTTAAAAGACATACTGCAGCAATTACACCTCCTTGAAACCTTCAGGACTGACCCATAACACATTTTACAATGCCTTTTACCAGGAAATAACTGAAGACCATCACCTTTCTCCTAGAGTAGTTAAGATGGACAGACTGGATTTGTCCCCATTAGAGTTGTAGTGGAGATCAGGATTTGCCTGGGAAGTGAATTTCTCAGTCACACTTGCTGCACTTCCCTACACAGAATGGGATTGCACCTGAAATTTATTTCATTTGAGATGAAACTGAACAAAAAGAACTGAACAACCTCAGGCACTTGAGCCACAAATGGTGATCTATGAGATCAGCCTACAGACACATTGTACTGTGGGGATGTCAGATGTCCAGGTTGGGTTGCTGTTATTTAATTGCTGTGCTGGCAGCTTGGATCTGAATTACATTTCCCCAGAGAACACACCTGCTTGCACCTATAAGGTCATTGCCACCTCCTGATGGTTTTTATACCGACATTCAAAAAATCCCTGTCAGAACAGACCAGGGAGGACATGGTGGTGTGAGGACTGTGGAGTCCTGTGAACTCTGAAAAACATGTGAGAGGAGCTAGGGAAGGATGTTGCTACTGAGGGAAAAAAAGGATAAAGGAGGTATAGGGAAATCAGAGGGACACTGAAGTAGTGAAGAAAAGTTTAGAGTGTGAAAGTGAGGTAAACAGTAGAAGGAGCTACAGGAAAGATCAAATGGCAGATAGAGGAACATGTTCTAGGCTGCTGGAGAAGAGGATACACTTTAAGGTATTTTCTGTTCCCTGTGGATGGACAAAACCAGATATTTTTACTTTCAAATGAAATATCTTGTTCTGGACATGGACAACACTGTCTTCCTTTTTCAGAAGGCATGAAGAGTATAGCCTGGGTTAGCCAAACTCATTTGTTTTGGATGTCTGTTTCATGGATGGAAAGGAAGGAGTAGCACAAATACAGAGACACACACATAAACACCAAACTAACTCACCACAAATTCTGAGCACACCTCCTCCAATTCTTCACTTTGATCACTGAGCAATGTATTTAAACCAGGTTGCAAAGTCTTCCAGTGTAGAAATCACGTCAAAACTTTTACTTTTCTTCCCCTGAAACCCCTCAGCATATTTTTTTCAGCTTTACAAATGAACAATCTTCACCTCTACCTGTGAACCTGAGAGCAGGCAAGTGTAGTAGAGAAGAGCAGAAGTCTGTGACACATCCTTCACTTGTGGTGATCAAAAAATGAGATCTGCAGCAGTTCATTTCAGTCTTAATTCTTCCTCAAGCCTCCAAACGTACAATGCCATGGATGAAAGGACCTCGAAATAAAATGAGTGAGCAGATATTTTCCCTTCCTTCCTTGACACCCTGCTCAAACTCCCAAGCCATGATGATTGTTTGCATCGTTATGAGCAGCAATATTCAAATGACAAATATTCTAAAGCTATGATGAACTTGTGGAGGCTGCAGGAAATGCCTAGAACTGGCCAGTGCTAATGAATCCTAATTCAAAGCTTTTCATATGGGTTTTCTCTTAGGGTAAACTGAAGATATTGAAGGGATTGGCAAAGCCCAGCATTCATTCACAACTGAAGACTGTTTCCCTCCTTCCTTCTGTCCTAATGGGCAAAGGAAGCAGGAGCACAGCCCTTCCCCTTGGTTCCCCTCCTCCCCTTTGCAGTCAGGGCTGGTAGAGCACGCAGCAGAGCCATGCTGCATCCCACTAGGGGTTGTAGCAGTGAACAGACTCTCCAGCAGCACCAGGGACTGTCATGTTCTCAAGTGCAGTAGTAACAAACAGCTGAGACATTTCTGGATGAGCAGTTCACAGAGGCTGCAGCAGAGGTTACCAGTTTGGTCAGGGCTGCAGACCTCTCTCCTCCCAGGCTCTCACTGCTCTGCAGATGCTGCTCATGGAGAGCCCAGGTCCCCCAGCACTGAAATGCAGACAGCTGAAAACCAAGAGAACAGGGGAGCACCAGCCATGTGTCAGGAGACCAGGGAATTTGCTGGTTGTGGATCTGCATCCTCAGTCTCTCACAAATTCACAGAACTGCCCATTTTTTATTGTTGTCCTTAGCAGATCTTTAGGAGGTGTCTCTGTGGATTGTCTGTCCTTTGCTCTTTCATTGGATTTTGGAGTGGAATACCCAATAACTGTTTTTTCTTGTGCTGAGTATGTCCACCTCTAAAGAAACAGCACTTAGCAGTTCTTGTCTTCCCTGCCTCTTGGAGAAGAGAGGATCATCCTCATGCTTAACTCTTTCTGGAGCTCACACAGAAACTGGGGAAGGAACTGAATTTAATTTAGCAGGCTTGGGAGAAAGGATAATGTACAGTCTAGAGACACAGTTGGTGCTTCACCAATTACCTCTGGGATGGCATTTCAGCCTTTTGAGCACTGGGTAATGCCCACCCTGAAAGCAGATGGGGAGGGGAAGGTCAGTGCATATGCAGAGAATGACTACTGCAGGCTTGCCTGCTGTTAATAAGGCACATCCAAGTTAATTTAACGAGCCTATTAGTTCACAGCATCAGCAGAATTTGAATCTAGGAAGTCCAGAGTAATACAAACTAATACTTGAATTTGGTTGTCACATTCCATTTAGACATGTATTTTAACAGTAGGCAATCCCACCTCAGTTTATGTGAGTCCAAGTCTTATATTTCCCCCTAGAAACTATTTCCATGAGTATTCTCAGAATATTTTAATTCTTAGCTTTTTTTTTAAAATACTTTCTTTTTTTTTTGAGAGAGATGATTTTTATCTATCACAGATTTTTTTTTTCTATCACAGAAATATGTGTCTTTGCTTAAAGGTTTAAGTTTATATAGCACTGTACATTTTTCTCTTAATCTTTGCACAATAAAAATTTTCCACTGGCACTTCACTGCATCTGGCCAGCTTGATGCTTTTGGAGGTTTGCAGTTTCTGTCTTCTCTTGCTTATTCCATTAGAAAGTTGGAATTGGCCTGAAGTCCCTAGTAGCTTGAGTTAATTTGGGAAGAAATAGTGTCAAAAATTCCATCCAGAAATGATGCTAAACAAATGTTCAGGCAAGAAATTTCTCCCTCTAAATATTTCATCATGACAGATTCCCAGGACACTTTCCTGCTCCATCTCTCCAGTACTGGACTAATCAGTTACAAAATTCAGACAAAATTCACTTCCACTAAGTTGTCCAATTCACAGTGTAGATCTTTGCACCCAAGTGTTTGACCTCCCATGAAGAGCTCGGGGCTCAGGGTAGCTCTGACCCAAGATGATCATTTCACCAAGGATAGTGAAATTTATCATGACCTGATCTCCACTGACCACAGGGGACAGCTCTGCACTGCCTTGAGAGGATGTGGGCCTTGCTCAGGTGGGATGGGATGGCTGAAATGCAGATGAACATATTTAGCCACCTGTATTTTAGGGAATTTTACACCCAGTGCAAGAGAGGAACACGCCCAGGGTGGGTGGCATCGTAGCAGGCAGACTCCGACACATCCCCCGTGAGGATGTGCAAACACATTTCAGCAGCTAATAATTAAAATTAATGGAGATGAATTTTAATAGCAGTAGCAGAAGGCACATTCCTGGCACAAGGGGGATCTCATGTCTGCTGTGGAACATCTGGATGCTCCACTTCCCAACAAATCCCAGGAAACTGGGCAAAAAAGCAGTTTTTCCATTTCCTTCTTATACCTTACGGACAAATAATTTTTGCTAAAATTAAGGGAGAGGTTTTTGGGGAAAGAAATAATATTTTAAAAAACCCTCCAACAAACAAAATAATAATTAAAAACAACAACAGCAACCCCAGAAAGACATATCTCATAAATAGGCCGACAGAATATTTCAATCAAGGTAGTTAAAGCTATTCCATGGTGGTATGAAAATCTGGCAAAACTTTCAAAAAGAGTGGTGATACAGAAGTGGCAGTGTTGGGAAGCCTTATGGGCTGCACTGTGAGCTCTGACTGTTCTTGTTCCCAAATAAAAGCCCAGCTAAGATTTAAAGCCTCCCATTAAAACTGTTCCCATTTGCTCCTTCATTTTGAGAGGGACTTTTCCATAGACAAGAAGTTAATAATAAGGTACTGGAAAGGGTTCAGAAGGTGATTGCATGGCTTAGGTTAAACAAAGATTTACTGTACACAATCATTTGCTGCTCTAATTGCATCCGAGTGTGTCTGTGTTTGATTACCCAGGTTTTCTTTCACAGCACCTTTAAATTGTTGTTCCCTTACATGGGAAATGAATGGGACTTGGTATTTAAAAACAATGTATGCTGTGCATGCTACTAACAAGGGAGATCTTATTATTATGCATTAAATGGGATGAAGATCACCATAGATTATAAAATAAAAACCTTCCTTAGTCTGAACGAATACAGCTTTAAAAAATAAACAAATCAATTTTTCTGTGGAAAAGCCAGGTTCCTGAACGTCTGTGGGACACTACTTACAAACTGAACCCACCTAGGGAACCACTGTCTTTAGTTTTATTTAGCCCTGAAAGATCTTCTCATTCCAGGATGGGTAGGCAGGGCCTGACATGAAAATATGTAGGACTGCAGGGATGCTGAGTCCTCTGTGCCAGTCTGTGTGCACAGATTCATCCCTCTTCATTGCACAGAAGTCATGAGGGCAGATACATCTGATTTACTTGCTTTCCCTCCAGAAGGGCACGTCTTGGTGTGGAATATTGTCCTTTTTTTGGCATCAGTCAGGATGTTGCTGTAAGGAGCAGCCAAGGACCTTGAGACAGTTCCTAACTGAGCCTGGGAAGCTGTTATGTGTCTCACAACGTTGTACCTAATGATGTTCTCCATGGTAATTAATGAATATAACTACTTTTTTTTTTTCAGAAAGCTACTCTCTTCACAACTGAGGGACCCAAATCTTGATATCTACTTCCCAACATTTAGTCTGTACCTGAGTGGAAGTGGACAGAGGTGCAGGGCAAACAGGGCTGACAGACACATTCAGCACACTGACCACTCCCTGGCTGAGCTGAGTGTATCCAGAGGAGTGCCAAGAGGAGCTGCAGCATGAAACCAAATGGTTTCTTTTCAATCTGGGAAAAAAACCCCAATGTAATTATGGAGCTCCACAAGCTCTAGATGAGGTCTTGCCTTTTTAAAGAACTTTGTGATGGGGAAAGCTACGGAGGGAGCAACAGGTTAAATGAACGGGCAACAGCAGCTAAAATGCAGCCTGAATAGATAAGAGGTAACACATGATGGAGGTGAATCTCCACTTTAAAAAGTTTAGCCCTAAATATGTCCTTGACTGTGTCAAAGAACTTCACAGAGCCAGAAGTTTTTCCCCTTCGACATTTTTCTTTTTAGCTAAAATTATACCAGTACTGCATTATTATATTATCACAATGGCATATTTTTTCTTTCCCTTTCTCTTCTCTCCCATACACAAAATCAATAGAAAGAAATATTGAAAATGCCCTATTTTCCCTCTTTTATTATAAAAAGACTTTTCAGCAGCCAGAGGTTGTGGGGTTTATGATTAAGCAACATTGTTAACAGGGCCTAGACAGATAGGAACATGAAATACAACAGAAGGTTGAAAATTATAACTGAATTTAGGGCTATCTGAGCCTTGATATTTCAATGCTGAATCCTTTTTTGAGTCTCTCATGGCCAGTGAAACAAGTTAATGGTGCTAGAAAATGAAAAGTCCCTTTTCTGTTTTGTCTTTCAATAATTTAAGGGCACCTCCAGCAACCAAAACAAATATATTTATCATTGCACACAAAGCCTTTAGGCATGAACTTTAAAGAGGCACATTAGTGTCAATGCATCTGGTACACTGTCACTTTCCAGTTTAGTTTAACTCTTGCTTCTCCTTTTTTCCTGACACTTGTGTCTGAAGAACCCCAGCTTGATGTTGGGGGTTTTTTCAGAAAAGAAAAGCAAGTTAAATAAATATTATTTATATAAAAAATACACAAGCTTGCAACAATCTCTTGGCAAAATTCAACAGTTTGACTATGCAGAAGATTATATTCAACAATAATGGATGCACTTGATCTAAGACCTGTGCAATAACATTACCTCTTCACTGCTCATCAGTCTGTTTGCATGTGGGCAGGGTGGTTTTATTCACTATAAAGAAAAAGATTGTGCAGATGAACAACAAAACAACCCCTGGAAGGAATTTTCTCAGATTAAGTAACACATGAAGGATTAGAGCAGCAGCTGTTTGTAGACAACAGGGCTGCAAGCTTAAATATGGAAGGAGAGAAAAGACATAACCATGCATAAGAATCCTTGTGTTTGATATCTCTTCAGAAACCACATTTCATGGTGGAAATGAAATTATTATTATATTATGGGCATCAGCTTGGGGCAACGTTTGTTTTGCATCATTGCATCAAGCAACCCACTCTAGATCATGAAGCAAGTCAAGCCAGCAGTAAATGGGAAATATCAGTGCTCTGCATGTTAGCCAACAGTCCTGCAAAGGTGGATCCCATTTCTACAGAAGGAAAAATCAAGGCAGAGCATCTGAGACAAGGTCATGCAGTAAAGTCATTGCTCAAGGCAGACTGAGATGTCAGCACTTCTGGCTCCCAGAGCCGTGCTCTGAGGAGTGAACCAAACCCTCCCATTCAGCAAGAAGTGAAATGCTGGTGTCTGAGGAGCAGGGAGAGTTTACCTTGGCACATCAGCAGCTCTGCAGGTTAATCTGGGTAGCGCCAGCACCAGTGGCACTCCCAGAACCAAGAGAGGCTGAACTGGAGCTGCAGCCTTGGGACAGCCTGCAAGGGTCAGAGAGCCCCCAGCCTCTGGGAGCCAGCCTGACCCAAAGTGGATGGCCCACATCAGCATCCTCAAGGAGTCCCTCCCAAAACCCAGGCAGCTCTGTGGGGTGGAGCAGTCCCCCCAAGCACATCCTCACTTCCATCCAACAGACTTCTGTGAGCAAACCCAGCGCAGCCAGTCCTGGAGCCGGGACGTGCCTGGCAGGACTGATTTTGCTGTCTTTAGCCCTAGTTTCAGTAATCAGCTCCCTTGGTTTCAGTGGCATCAGCCATTATTTACCTTACTGTGAAAGAAGCAGCAACACAGAGGAGGTTTTCAGTTTCCCACTGGAGTTTCTGTCTTGGACACTGTCTCGCAGCCAGGCAGAATTATCAATCTCTTCTCCCGAAAGCTCTCCTCTCAGGGCTGGAAATCTTGAGATGCTGAAGGTCAGGAGATTTAAGGTACATTGGCAGAGCTCTATATCTCCAGCTTGCATTATTCTGGGTGCTGGCCAATGCTATCAGTCTCTTGCCAAAAAGGAATAGCTATTATGGCATTGATTTTCTGCCACATAAAAAAAACCAGACAGAGTGACTTCTAGTTACATGCAACAGTAGAAAATGCTCCAGCCTTTTACTGCAAAAAAAGGCTGTGTCTTGGTCTGTGATGGCTGAGTCTAGACTAAAATGCTTTCAACACCAGTTCTGCACAGAGGAATTAGAAAGTGCCAGTAGAAACAACTGGTATGCAAAGAGCAGATTTTAGAAGTTGTTACAGATTGATCCCAAATACCAGAGGTTCCCAGTGACAGCAAGAAAAATGGTTATAAAGCTAATAATTGTGCTGGAATGGTAGCATTCCACAGCAGGTTCAGATCTGGAGGCTGTATCCATCAGAGATGGATAGGGCTACACCACAGCAGTGATTTTTTTTCAGTGTTTCTCTGTTGAAAATTATTTCTGCTTATTAACAAACACAAGCCCAGTCCAGGCAGCACCAAACACTTCAGCTTTAAACAAACAAACAAAATCCATAGTGACAATAAGCATTAGTCACTAAGTGATTCCTAAGCTTTGTTGACTATCCAGATCACTTGGCCTCTGAGAATGTCTTTTCCTGCTGAATTTCTGGTACACTCACCCTGTTTTGGATAAGAACCTATATAATCCAAGTTTTTTGTTTTATTTTTGGCATGTCTTTTTTTTTTTCCCAGGACTTGGCCAGAGTGCAGAGGAAGAAAAAGTACAAAAGAGATGGAAAGAGAGAGAGAGAGACTTGACAGTAAAACACAGGAGAATCTAACCTGCTCTGAACCTTAAATAATCATCTACTTCAATTCAGTGTGAGCCATTGAGGACATGAAGGGTCATGTTTTATTCTTATTTCGACAGATTCAAAAAAGACAGTGATAGCTTAAGCTCCCATTATACAAGCTGAAAATGAACCTGAATTCATTGTATCCAAAAGCAGCCTAATCCATTAAAAAAAAAAAAAAAAAAAAGAGGAACTAATTCATTTAAAAATTCACAGTGACTTCTGCTGCTTGTGGTTTGCAAATAATGTTGGAGCTGTGCCAAAGAACAGAGAAAACATGAATACAACCAGCACTTTAGCTCACAGCATCCCCAGTTTAGGAGGGTGCTTCTGGCTTTATCCAGGATAGGTGAAATAACCTTCTCTTAATTGCTTTAGTTAATCTCAGACAATCATGACAAACTCTGTTTCCCAGCTCTTTTACTCTTCCAAAGGAAAATCAGTTTCATGCACTTGGTGCAATTTTTGTAGTTGTCCTCTGCAGGACCAGGGTTTGCACCTGATGGTCTTTGTGGGTCCCTTCCAACTGAGCAGGTAGCATGATTCTGTGGTTGGTTTGACCCTGTATCCTCACACAGATCTGGTTCTCACCATCTCCCTGGTGGGACAGGGTTGGTTTGACTCTATTCTCACACAGATCTGGTTCTCACCATTTTTCTGGTGGGACAGGGCTGGTTTGACCCTCTATTCTCACACAGATCTGGTTCTCACCATCTCCCTGCTGGGACAGGGTTGGTTTGACCCTGTATCCTCACACAGATCTGGTTCTCACCATCTCCCTGCTGGGACAGGGTTGGTTTGACTCTCTATTCTCACACAGATCTGGTTCTCACCATCTCCCTGGTAGGACAGGGCTGGTTTGACTCTCTATTCTCACACAGATCTGGTTGTCACCATCTTCCTGCTGGGACAGGGCTGGTTTGGCCCTATATCCTCACACAGATCTGGTTCTCACCATCACCCTGGTGGGACCCACAGCAGCACTTGCACTGGGAGGTGAACTCAGGTGGAGACAAACCTTCATTAATGACTATGGGCAACTACAGAAACTCCTTCAAACCTTTCCATGCATCTAATCTCAAATGTATTTATCCTTGCCAGAAAGCCTGGCAGAGGGTAGGAGGAGTCAGTATTCCAAGCATCCCTTCATCCTTGGGCTCTCAGTCCCGTGGATGTGCCAGTGTTGAGCCAGTATCTCCTCTTTGCAATGTGAAAATGGGGTGAGGCTGAGGTCACCTCCCAGCTCTGTGCAGAGCCTCACACCTCCTTCATCCCCAGGAGTTGTTTCTTAGCCACAGCTCCAAAGGTTGGCTCCCAAGCTCAGCCTGTATTTGTGACTCATGCTCTCAGCCCCAGCAGCTTTTAATTCAATCCCAGGTGTGCTGAGCACTGGCCATCATCACCAATAGATGTGAAATGGTTGTATTAATCTAGTTACAACATAGGAAGGTAGAACAGAGTCATTTCTCAGTAATGAATCACAGTCGTGGGGATTTGAACATGGGGATTGAAAAGGAAATTAAAGTCAAGTTTCCTCTTTGGCTCATTCTCCAGCCCAGCATCGCCTCAGACAGGAGAGGGATTTCTTTTTGTTCATTAATAGCAGGGGCAGATCCAGCACTGCTTCCTGTGGACTGCACCCTGTCCTGGGCAGCAGTGACCACTCAGGATTGGTGTTGGAAGTTCCCCAGCTGCTGCTCTGCGGTGCTATGGCACCAGTGTGACTCCTGTAACTCAGAGAAAGCATCAGCTTCTGACTTCAGATGTAATTAGGCACAAACCTAAGGACTTGGATGAACCATGGTTCATTATAAAACCTCAATAAGAAGGAATCCTGAATTAAACCCCATGGGTCCTACCTGGTCATGACAGAGAGGGCCCTTCAGGGGTCCTGGTGCAGGAAGAATGAGGACATACCTGAACAGCTACTTACCCTTGGAAGAACAGAACAAGTTTTGCTTTTTCTAGACCTCTGAATAATGAGCAACACAGTAATCATATTAAAAAGGACTTTAAGGGCATGACCAGCTGCATTCAGTGTCAAGCATAACAGCCCTTGGAAGTGCTTAGTCACACTTTAACTCCTGTTATTATTTTTCCAAGCCTATGTTTAACTCAGACAGAAATGTGGCTTTTTCTCACCCAGTGCAATATTTCCATGTTTAACCATAACCTCCCACAGTAGCAGAAGGGCAGGTGTTGCACTTTCTTTCACGAAGGCAAAAGACACAAGCTGATAAAATTGTCTCAAGTTTTCACAAGATTGCTGCCTTCAAAACATCTATGCCCAGGGCCAGCTTTTGCATTGATGTTCCTCTGATACCTTAGGGGGAGAACTGTCCTGAAAAAAATTTGCTTTGCTAACTACTACAGGACTCAGGAGCTGTAGGGACCAATAAAGCAGAGAGATCTCTGGAGAGTAAACACAGGGTGAAGGAAGAAATCCAACAGAAAGAGGAGAGAGATGCTCTTGCACATGGCACTGAAGGGTGACTGCTCCTTTCCTAGACAGTGTCACTCAGTCCTAGCCAAGGGCTATTCTTTTGATCTTACAAGGCTGAAGATGCAGAATGAAGCCAACAGATCTGGGAAATCACAGTCCTAGGAAGGGAGAAGACAATATTAGATTAACAAATGGATGATTGACATCCAGAAGAGTTCGTATTATATTCATAAATAACTGGCAAAACTTTGGTGTCGCCGTATGTTTACAGTCTTTACTGTGTAAATCCCCTCTGCTCTGAAGGTTTTTGTTGCTCTAGCAACAAAAGGGAGAGCAAGGAGAAAAAAGAGAAGGGGGAATAAAAGGAAGGACCAAAAAAGATAGTCTAATTGATAGGAAAGTTCAGAAAATCCTGTAAGAGGAAAAATAAACTGAAAGAAATTTTTGAAGTTTTTTGAGAAAAATACAAATATATATCAAAAAATAGAGCTGTAAGTTGTCAAAAATATAAAACAGAATGGCTTTCAAATTAGTGTTTTCACAGCTGCAGGCTACAGAGTTTATTGCTTGCAGTATGAAACCTAATGATGTGATGAGCAAAAAATTTTAAAACTCTTCCATCCAGCCCTAGACAGACTGACAGCCCTAGAGATCAGTGTCCATTAGTAAGTTGCTGACTTCATGCACAGCAAGGCAGAGCATGAAGTTCTCTGGTTCTCTTCAAATTTGGCTTAATTGGATCACCTACAGGATGAGAGGATAATTTAGCATGCATGGCCAGCCACATCTTCATTGCACCCCTGAGCCTAGAACAGAGGCTCTGGCTGGGAGGCCGTGGACAGCTGAGCAGTAAGAGGCCCTGGGAGGAACTGTCCATGTCTTGAGTCCCTCTGATCACACAGGAGAGGACAACTGATCCAGCCCCTGTTGTTCTGAGCTGTCTCCAGTCCTGTGACTTAGAAGAAATGCCCATGTCAGACTCCTTTCCATGGAATCCTAATGAGAATTCAAAGGGAAAGGACCAAGCTACTCCCTCCAAACCGTTCTCCTTAGGGATTTAACCTAACCCAGCTGAAGTCATGGGAGTTTTCTATCATTTCAGTTGGTGCAGTACCAAATCTACGTGGTCAGAGATGGGTTAGGGTCACAGAGCACAGGCTTTGTGTTTTCTTCCCCTATCACTCAGGAACCTTGTCCTTGCACAGAAACATCCTCCATCAATGTCTCTTACTGGACTTTACTTTTAGAATATTAAGAGGCCTTGGTTTTCTTAACAAATCATGCTTTATAAAAAAGAAATTGGGCCATCATGTGAAATTTCACAGATTTTCGGTCACTAAAGTAACAACAAGAGCTACAAAGAGTTTCAACTCCTGTCAAGTTTAGAGGGGATAAGAAAATTAATGGTTTAGAAACTGGTTTCTCAAAGGAGGAAAGAAGCAGATTATCATCTCATCAAAGAGAGACCCAGGGTCACTTTTTTTCCCTAACAGGGTCACTTTTATCCCCCACCACCACCCACCCCTGCCATGGTTTTGGTCTCTGGCTGCCCAGACAGATCTGCTGGCAGAAGTTTCCAGCCAGGCTTTGCCAGGGTGGCCTCAGTCAGTCCCTGCAGACCCTCTGCTCCCACCTCCATCAGCTGCTTCTGTGAATCCATTGACCATGGTGTCAGAGTAATGAGGCAGGAGTTGTCTGTGCAGCCACTGACTCCATTATCTCACACAATATCAGCAGTGAAAAAATGGCTGCTGGGTTTGTTAATGGTCTGCCAGAAGAGCCTTGTCGATAATAATTCTTTGGTTGGGTTTCCTGGAAATTGCAGCCGTCTCCTCTGCTGCAGCATCTCGCAGTTCTGCGGGAAATAGTTCTGAAGCAGCTCCTCCAGCCTGAGAAAAAAGAGAATAATGGAAAAAAAGCAAATTTGTCCATGTTGAACATGTCTTCCTCTCTCTTAAGCAACAATAAACGAGACTCTCTGGTTCCTAGCTCTCACTCCTGCCTTATTATTTAGGAGTCAGTACGAGAGAGCAAGATCCTCTCTGGCTCTCAGTTACAATTTTGGGTTTATTTGACTGATCCCAGCCCAGTCCTGGATCACAGACAGCAGATCACTGCTGCCCATCTCAGCAGCACCCTGTGACATGGGGCAGTCCCAAAGGGACAAGCAGCTGAAAATTCTGCTTCTGTCATTCCCTCTGAGCCCAAGAGAGCACAGCACCAGCAGAGCCTGCTCTCCACAGAACCTTCCCAGGTCCCATGCAATGCTCCACAAGCCTCTTGATCTCATACAAGATGCAATAATTGCCTAAAAATCCCCACCCCTGCTGAAACTGAGCCTGTGCTGGGCTCTGTCCCTATTATAAGAACTTGCTGTGACACTGTTAGCAGCATTTTTCTTCATGCTCTTCTCTTAAAAAAAAAAAAAAAAGAGAGACCCTGGGTCTCTCTGCTGCCTTGTTCAGTGCAAAACCATTCTCATCTAAAGCTTGTACGAAATTTCTTGGGAGGCAGAGACTCAGCTGGTTTGAATCTGAGCTCTTCCTTTGGCCTCAGTGGACTCAAGCCACATTACACCAAGGTGCAGCTCTGATTTGAGGTATTTAACTCCTTTCTTCTCTGGATGTTGTGCTGGCCATCTCCTGAGATATTTCTTGCAACTTGTCCTTTAGTTTGGGTTCCAGGGAGAAATAAACTCTGCCTTGTATTATTTTAATGACAGGCAAAACTCTTCTAGGCATTTCCCACCGCTAATCAAAAGAGACAGACTCCCTCTCACCTCAAAATCTTCAGTGAAGAAGCCTGACAGGTAAAGCTGGAACAGCAAACAGTGTGTCACTGTGCTTGCCTGGTCATTTGGCAGGGGCAGGGTCTGAGGGGAGGGTGGCCAAACTCAAATGTGGCACCTGTGTTGTGGCTCTCAGTGGTGGGAAAACAGGGATGCTGCAGACCTGACTGAAAACAAGCCCTGCATCCCCCCTCAGAACAGCTGTGCAGCAGGATACATTCCATTCCAGAAGCAGCTGTGAGCCAGGAGGAGCAGTCTGGGGGTGGAGCACCTACAAAACGTCCAGACAGAAATGTTAATATCATCTATGGAACCCAGGGGTTGAACATGCTGTGAGAATCCACTGGTTGGAGATACTGAGAGGAAAGAAAGGATTTATGTATGGCTTGAGTTAAAAAGATGGAAAATGAAGGACAGGAAGCATGCCAGTGGGATGGACAGGAATCATAGAACAGGGGACCCACAAGAATCCTCAGGTGGCTTTACAAAGGACAGCCCCCAGAATCACTCCAGTGCCTGAGTGTGGTGACCAAACACTCCTGGAGCTCTGTCAGGCTTGGTGCTCTCAGCACTGCCCTGGGGAATCTTTTCCAATGCCCAACCACCCTCTGGATTTTCAAATATCCAACCTGAACTCCCTCTGACACAGCTCCAGCTCTGTCCCCAAGTGAAGAGATCAACATCTGGCACTGGTCACCAAGTGAAGAGACCAACATCTGGCACTGGTCACCAAGTGAAGAGTTCAACATCTGGCACTGGTCACCAAGTGAAGAGATCAACATCTGCCCCTCATCCTCCCCTCACGAGGGGCTGTAACTGCAGTGGGGTCTCCCCTCAGTCTCTTGTTTTCCAGACTGGACAGACCAAGCTTCTCCTCATGCTTCTTCCCCTCAAGGCCCTTCACCATCTTCATTACTCTGCTTTGGACACTCTCTAATGGCTTTGTATCTTTCTTCTATTGTGGTGTCTCCAAAACTGCACACTGGACCTGAGGGGAGTGGTTTTTGGGGGATGCTTGGGGGAAGGAGAGGGGGACACAGAGGAGAGCCACAGGAGGGAACATTGCTGAGTCCTCAGGTGGTGTTGTGTGTCTGCCATAGCAGGGAAAGGACCCAAAGAGTGGCAAGTAGGGGAAGGTCGGAGGAACCACAAAAGAGAGCAAGAGAGTGGTGATGGGAAGGGATTCAAGATGGCAAAAGCAGATGGAGACATTTGTTCAGAAAGAAAATCTCCACCAATGCTTAGGAAGACAAGAGGAGCCATTTCCAGAAGAAACAAATAAGAAAAAAGCATAATTTCCTCTGAATCAAAGAGCTTTTAGAGAAGCCATGAATGACAGAACTCAGTACAAAGCTGATTTTTGTGTGAATAAGTTCACCTTCTTTTAAGCTCTCAGGCTAAAACACCAGCTTCTTGCAAGGCCTGTCAGCCCCTCTCTCCTGTCCCCCAGCCAGCAGGGCAAACACATCATGTTTGGTGTCATCTCAATGACTGCAAGGCCAGAAAGGGCTTAGGATCCGCTGTCTGTAGATCTCTAAACATTGACCATCTTTTAAGCTTGACAGTCAGTCTGTTTGAAAACTTGTTGCCACACAGCAAAGCTGGGAATCCTTTGCCTTGTCTTTTATTCTACATTTCTCCCTGGTTTTTCTCAGATGGGGACAGACCCCTCTCTGCTGAAGTCTCCCATTTACTTCCAGGCACTCTGTCCTGGATCACAGTCCTTTAACAGGGTTAGACTCAAACCATTCTAAAGCAAACTGAATTCAACATGCACATATTTGCCAGACAAATTGGATTTGCTTTCGCTCAGTTAATTAGGATAAGCATCAATTCTCACATCAGCCGTTCTGCATTCGTACACAGGCACGGCCTCCTCCTCCTCTTCCCCTGCACTCACAGCAGAAGGCCAGCACATTTGCAGACATCACCTCCTCTGTGCCTCAGTCAAAACCATCTTCTGGCTCTCACAGGACTCTTCTAGACTTTGATATCCAGCACCTCCTGGAAAGGCATCTCAGCTTTCACATCTCAGGGTTTCAAAATTAAAACCTACAAAAAAAAAAAAAAAAAAAAAAAGAAAGAAAGCAGACTAAAAATTGCTCAAGAAAGAAAGTTGTTGAGAAAGAAAAAATATCTTTCTTTTTTTTTTACCTTGCCCCAAACAGATAGCTTCAACCCTCTTCTAGGCCAGCACAGGCTAGTTTAGGAAATCAGAAAGAAAACACCCATCCCAGGATTTGGGGGTGCTGTGGCTGTTACCTCATCTCAGGGGCAGGGATGGTCACATGTACCTGTATTTCAGTGTCCTTCATTATATGCCAAAGCAAAGAGCCACAGGACACTATTAATTATTGCAGCATTAATTTATCATTATTATCATCCAAAGTTTCCTGTTTGCTGTAACCTAAGGCGCTCCCAAAGAGGGATTATTCAAAGAGGGGAGCTCAGCTCACATTGAATATCTTTCTTTCTAAAATTTGAACTTTATATCAAACCTTCACCTTTTCTTCCCCTTCTCCCCCACACGTTCCAGAGGCCTGAAGTGCAATATTGTTGCTTTTAGCTGCACTAAGATCTGCAGAAAAAGGCCAAATTCACTCATCTACCCTCAGTGACTTAGCCCAGTTCTTCTAAGAGAGATGCAAGCACACAGGAGCCTAAAGCACTGCAAAAGCTGAATCCTAATCAGAGATATTTGGTTACAGCAAGGTCCAAGAACATCCTTACCTAGGGGCAACCTTTGTCTTTCAACCCTTCTTCCATGTGTTTCCTCTGAATCTAAGTCCATGCAGCTCCTTAATCAAATCACAAAATAATCAGCTCCTGACCACATTTTAAGTGATGAATAGCACATGAGCAGTGTTAATCACTCATTGCACCCCATGTGGGTGACTAATTCCCAAGGACTTCCAATAAAATCTAGAAGGTTCTATGTTTTCCCTTGAACACAGTAGCCTTCATCCAAATCAAATGGAATTTTTTTTATCACTTCTAATTTGTTAACACTGCAGATCTCAGAATAGATATTGGCAATGCTGCTAATAAAAACATTTTAAAGTTATTACCCTCATTGAAGTCCTATAGGATTTTATTAAAGCTAATGCAATTCCCCTAGACTCTAATGGTTAAACCACACTTTTCAAATCATCTTACATGGCTTATCATCGCCATTACTGTACTTATTGGTTTCCTTAAATACCAAAATATATCAAGGAGGAAAAAGAGATTGTTTAAGCAGGTACATTTCCCACAAAACATTGTATTAACCACCCTCTAGCATAGGCCTAAAATCAATAGATTTATATCTGGGAGACAAAAGCAGGAAAGGTCAGGGGGTGGGTTATTGTGAACTGGTGGGTGATCAATCCTGGCTGAAGACATGACTTTCCAGTTCCCATACTACAGAAAACCCCAGCCCCCACTGCATTTTGTTGTGTTGTGCTTTTCCCATTATGCAATGTAGTTTTAAGAAGTGCACCCTACAGATTGTGACTGCTTTGCTAATATTCTCATCAAGCCAAAGTGTTCAGTTGTTGCAGCACAGTGGGTGGAGGGGGGGGATATAGACTTTAAAAATAGATCCTAAAGTCTTTACTTAGATTGCAAAAAAAAAAAAAAAAATCTTAAAAAAAAAATTAAAAGAAATCCAAGCTACCACATACTCCCCCATTCATCTGAAAGTGATTTGTTGGCAAGAATAGAAATTTGGTTTCCAAGGTACAGTGGAAGAGCATAGAGACAGCCCGAGGAATGGGATAAATATGCCATATTTCTCAGTTACACAAGGTGCTGTAGCTAGGGGGAGAGGCAAAGGGGGTACCAGTATGAAGCTGCTTGCCAAAAACACCCCAGAACATTTGCATGTAATGCCTTGTGTTGGAAAGTGGAGTACAGGTGTGACTCACTGCTGAGGCAGCCGTGCCAGCCACTCTGCACAGACCCTGCCGGGCTCAGAGATCCTTCACAGCTTGCTCAGACAAATTCCATGTGCCAGCTGCTCCCTGAATGGGGACAGGCTCCCTCCAGCTTCCACAGAGGGACCCAGTGACGCTTGCATTGCTCGTGATCCTTCCATGGGTCTGAATCCTGCAGGGGTTTCTGGTGCCTTCGCTGCAAAAATCAGTATTTAGAGAGATGCAGCCCTGCATGGCCTTTCACAGGCTGGCAGCTCTCCTTGCCTGCAGAAACACAGCCAGACCTTCCAGATGTACCAAGGGACAGGGAGGGTTTCCACATGCCCCTGAGGCCAGGAGAGGGATGGTGAAAATTTGGGTGTAGGGGCACGAAACCCAAATCCTTGGGGTGGCGGCTCCCTAGAGAGCCCCTTGCAAGAGAAGGAGGATTTAATTCCACTTAATTTGCACAGGGCTCTGAGGCTCCTGCTGAGCCTGGGGCAAAGCAGCAGAGGCTGTGGGAGAAGGGCTTGGATGAGCACTTCCCATGCTGAGCTGCCTTGTGGGAGTCACAGCCTGGGGTGGGATGAGCTCCACTAAGACAGGAGCGTTCTCAGCGCTGTTTTCCATTGAGGTGTCTGCTCCATGCTCAGCCTGCAGACCAGAGGCTCTCAGGAGGATGCCCAGGATGTTCAGGTGTGGGGTCAGACCTGCCTGGGCTCCTGCTGCAGCTTGGCCCTGGAACCCAGCTGCAAAGGGGTCCCACTGCCACCTCAGATGGCAAGGTGGGATAAACTGGGTCAGGAAGGAGTCAGAAATGAGAGATGAGAAAACAGCAGCAGTGCTGGAAGGAGAGAGCAATGTGCTTCAGGCTGCCACGGCTGGAGCAGCCCTGGGAAGGCTCCAGCACGTGAAGTAAAGTCCAGGCTAACTGTGCTGATCACTTTCTCATGCCCTCATTGCGAGGTTCACTTTGTGGCCCAGCTTTCTTTGCAAAGTTCCTTCTCCAGACACCATTTTTAGCATAAAAATTTCCTTTAGCTGTCAATTAGTCAACCAATCAATCAGCCCCATTGATGTTAATAAAACCTCTACCCTTACTGGAATATTACCTGGAAACTGATACACAACAGTGGATAGTGACCATTCAATTTCATTCCAACTTCTTCCCTTCAGGAACAAGAGATCTCAGCTCTTTCTTATGCAGAGAAGTCCCTCAATCCATATTTCCCATTCCACAGTCCATGTGAGCTTCTCCTCACGCTTGTGGTGATGTGAAGATCAGCCAAGGGCAAGGAGATGCCCAGGATACACTGCAGAGAAAACACCCAAAGACACTCACAGATACATATTTTCTTCTCCTGTGAAGTACTTTTGTATTCCTGGTTTATCCCATAAAAACTCCCAGCCCTGGACCTTTTGGTTTTTCCAGATGGGCCCAGTTGGGAGCATCTACAAACTCCTGTGGTGGGGAGGGAAAAGACACCAACATTCTGTGTGTCCTTCCAGCCTGTGGGAATGCTGGGGGGGAAAGAATGAAGAGTTTGAAAGACATCAAGACTGGGACACATCCTCCTGTGTACTGCCTGCAGTGTAGCCAAAGCTTCTTGCAGGTTATTTTGAATGGCATCCTGTGAGACAATAAAAGGAAAAAGTGACAGACATGAGACACCAAGCACACTTCTTGTGCCTCCACCAAAACCACAGCACAGAAATGCCCCAGCTCAGTGATGCCCTGGCTCCTGCAGGGCAGGGGCTGCACAGCACTGATCTACCCCTTGGCCTAGAGATTTCTCAGGGTAACTTCTCAAGGCTGAGACCCCTTACCCAACACCTGATATCTAGAAAGAGATAAGCAGCATTTCACATTGGGCTTACAAGTATATTGTGTGCTACCATCATATATAGAGCCATGGGTTAAGTATTTGAAGTGAAGTAAGTAGCAGAGTGTTTGACCACATTTTAAATCACTTTTGGAATCATTGTCAAATCACTGTCTAAACTATCACTGAAATCATCACCAAAATCACCATTAAATATTTGCCAAATCATTGTCAGCTCATTGTTAAATCACTGTTTCACTAACATTCAATTATTGCGTAATTACAAATTGATTTTCACTTAATCACCAATTAATTTCCATCTGATCATCATTTGATCATTAATGAAAACTTTAAGATAACCTCATAGCTTTGGCTTCTCATAATTCTCCTCTGACAGAAGTCTCAAGAGACTCTCACGAGACATGGTAAAGTAAAACATTTTTGGCACATTTAGCCCCAAACCCCCCAGTGGAGTGTGGAACTCTACTGAAGCTGAGCTGGAAATGCAGATGATTCATAATACAGATAGCATCTAATGGTTGGGTTATTTTCCTTTAATAAACCTTTCCTGAACCCAACACTTTTTCCTTTCTGTGTCCCCACCCCTCATCCTGCTTCCGCCAATAAAGGCGTTTCCTATTGCCGGCGCAGGAATGCTCCATCACTGCACCCAAATTTCCTACAGCCTTCCCAACATTTGTCCTCTGGATCTGCATGAAGGCTTTCACACAGCTGAACAGCTCACAGAGCAGCTGGAGGAGAGCTCAGCAAGATGTTGAAAAGTCAACCAGCAAGGTCAGCTCTGCTCCTCCTTCCCTGACAGCAGGCGGTGTAAACCTCTGGGAGTGGAGGAGGGAATGGGGCATCCCTAAGTTGGAGCAGTGCTCTGTCTCCCCTGGGCTCAGCCACCACAGGTTTCAGTTCCAGGCTTTTGTTTTGAAATCCCTGATTTTCATGGTGTGTTTATTGATTTGAGCCGACAAAGCATTGGGTAGATCAAATAGCTTATTAACTTTCAGGAGAGTTACGTTGCATCCTGATTCCAAAATTTAGATATTTTGTTGCAGAGCTGTACTAGGTTTGAGTATTCAACCACCTTTTTAATTATTTCTTTAATTATTTCTTTAATTATTTCTTTTCAATGAGTATGAACATGGGTTATTCCTGGATGGAGGAACATTTTTGTTGCAAGCCTGGTCTGTGCCCAGTCTCACCTGGAACACGGGCAGAAGGCGTAGCTCCAGTGACGTGGTGAGTGCTGTATTTGTGTTTTGCTCGCTGAAAAGGTCCCACCCAAGCCCTGTTTGTACCCAGTGAGCCTGGGGTGTCCCTGCTGCAGAGGTAAGGGGGAATGGGTGACACTGGGGTGGCACTGCAGGACTGGCAGTGCTGGTGTGGCCCCGGCTGCAGGGTCTGGCTGGAGGGATCAGGGCAGGTGATTTCAGGCTGTGCTGTGCAGTTCCTAAGGGAAACAGCAGCACTGCTTTTCAGAAAGATTATTTTTCATTTGATTTCACTTTTTCTTGCCAGTAAAAGATTCCTGCAAACACTGAGCTTTTAAATTAAAGGGAGTTAATGAAAGTGTACCTGTGGTAACTATTACCAGGTCCCTTGTACATTCAACAGTCGCATTAAGATGATTTCTTATTATCTCTAAATCCATTCCAGAGGTATGTTCTTGCTGTTACAGCCCTCCTGTGCACCATTGCAGGTGCAGGTTTGCTGCCCAGCATGGCAGATAAAATACAGTCCAACTGTGTTGCTACAGCCCTGGCTTGGTTTTTTAATTTTTTTTTTTTTTTTCCTGAGACAGAGGAGCTGGGGCTTACCAAGAGTCCTGCTCAACCTTGCCTGTGGATAAAGCATGTTCTTGTATCCACAGCCCCTGGGCATTCCTAATGCAAATAGATACTTCACCTAAAAGGAGAGATCTTTTGTTCTAAGAACAGCAATGCAGTTTTCAGTTGAGACTGTGCTGCGTTGTTTGACACAATATTAAGCAAGACAGAAATGGAAACTTGTTTTGGTGTAGACAAGGCTGTCGCAGCCCCTCCAGTCCCTTGAATGGATCAGGCAGGGTTTGCTAGCAAGGCAGACTGTCCAAAATATGATTGTGCCTTGTCAGACACAGGCAGCCCACAAAATACACATTTTCATACAGCAGTTGCTTCATTTTGATTGAACCAGGCTTTGGTCCCTGAGCTCTTCTCTCTGATACAGATGGAGAGTTTTGCCACTCTTGTAGTTTTGGTCCAATTCTGAGTAATTCATTGTTCCTAATTCACAATGCCTTGGGTTTTCTTGGGGGGGATATTTCTTTGCTGAGGGGTCAGGTCAAGCACTAAAGCAGCATCCTAGAGAACTGGTCAGTTCCCAGCTTGACAGTGCTTAAGAGTCATTTGGATAACAACCTTAATAACTTGCTTTAATTTTTGGTCAGCCCTGAAGTGGTCAGTCAGTTGGACTGGATGATCATTTTAGGCCCCTTCCAACTGAAACAGCCTTCTCTTCTCTTCTCTTCTCTTCTCTTCTCTTCTCTTCTCTTCTCTTCTCTTCTCTTCTCTTCTCTTCTCTCTTCTCTCTTCTCTCTTCTCTCTTCTCTCTTCTCTCTTCTCTCTTCTCTCTTCTCTCTTCTCTCTTCTCTCTTCTCTCTTCTCTCTTCTCTCTTCTCTCTTCTCTCTTCTCTCTTCTCTCTTCTCTCTTCTCTCTTCTCTCTTCTCTCTTCTCTCTTCTCTCTTCTCTCTTCTCTCTTCTCTCTTCTCTCTTCTCTCTTCTCTCTTCTCTCTTCTCTTCTCTTCTCTTCTCTTCTCTTCTCTTCTCTTCTCTTCTCTTCTCTTCTCTTCTCTTCTCTTCTCTTCTCTCCCCCATTGCTGTTTTTGGACCCACAAGCCCAAGGTGCTCCACAAGCCCAAGCTGAGGGTGCCTGGTCCATCTTCTCCCTTGCTCCTGTCACTGGGGTTGTGACCCACCCTGGCTGTCACTGCCTGCAGCTCCAGAGCCTCCTTTCTGAATATGAATTACAGTATCCACAAGACAGAGGCTTGAAAACAGTAAGGAGATGCTTTTTCATCTTCAGGTGGAAGTGAGAAAAAGAGCTGTTGAAGTGTTTCCTCTTGGGAAAGACTGTGGAATAAAAATAAACTTTGGGTCAAAGTAAGCAAAGCCGTTTCTACACATGTGTGAGACAGTTGTCTTTCACTCTGGAGCTCTGTGGGCTGGCCTGAGGAATTCTGTCCTTCTAGGCAGCAAGAATCTTCTCCCAGATCTCATCCCACCCTCCCCTGGACACAAACAATATTTGGGAAGTTCTCAATATGGCAGAGAGTGCCACAGAGCTGGGTTGGCTGTGCCCATCTGCAGTGCCAGGGCCTGATGTGCTCTTCAGTGTTTGGAAGAGGAGCTGGGACCCCATCAGCAGCTCTGAGAGAGATGTGAACTTACCAAAGCTAAACTTGCTGCATGGCAGCTTCACATACAGCATTTCACAGGTGGCACTGGGACAAAGATGCTGTCACCAAGCAACAAAACACAGATTTTGCAGGAGGTAGTGAGGTGGTACTAAACCTCCTCTCCTCCTGCCTCCTCTGCACTGCACCAAGGCCACCAGAACCTGTCTGACCTGTGTTACAGCAGTGGACAAGAGTGTGTGGGCTACCTCAAACCAAACGTGCTGGGTGTGAAGGGAGAGCCCAGACAGAGAGGAGTCATCCTGTCCTCTCAGGGCCTGACCTTGGAATCTGGCAGGCAGCAGAGCTGGACAAGCCATGAGATGCACTTGAACCCAGAGAGGGAAGACTCCATCCATGGCACAGGATGAAGGACTCTCTCTGAGCATTCCAAACACAGGAACCCATGGCTTGAATGAACAGGAAAAATTGTATGGTCTTCAGAAAAGAGACACTGAGAACAGTGAGGGGCTATGAAATAAACCTGATGTCAGAAAAAAATACCATGAAACTAAAAATCTAAAGAAACTAAGGGAGAAAAAGGTTTGGAAGTGAGCAAGAGAGCAGTGAACAAGACTGATGCAGGGGCTTCTTTTGGTATTGAAAGCTACATCTGCCTTGCCTGTGGTCTGTCCCCAGAATTGCTGCCCTTTGCATTGCCACCAAATCAACCAGCCAATGTCCCCAGCACAGACAAACTGACCCCAGTGATGGTGATGGGTGGCACATTTCCATTAGTGTCCTGCATGTGCAAACAGATAGAGCATCACCTCCCAGCTGCCAAAACACTGCTGCCTTATCTACAGCACAGCCAGGGGTGCAGGGAACAGAGGGAGGGAAAATATGACCATGTTCATCCAGGAACAGCTCCAAAAGCCTCTGAGCTGAAGGTCTCTCTCATCAGGGCAGGTTTGCACCAAGCTGAGATAAAGCTGCAGCAGGTTTTCCTCTTGCCCTGGACATTCCACATGGGTGTCCCCCAGGAGAGCTGCATTTCCCCATCATGTGGCTCCTTGCTGACAGGCTGCCTGGTGCCCTGCTGGCCCAGAAGGTCACCCTGCACCTGGCCCATGGTGGGTGTAGTGGAAAGGAAAAGTACTGGGAATGAGAAAGTCCCCATGTTCGTACCACAGCACCTGACCCCATGGAACTGCATCCTGGATGGGGAGGGAAAGGGGTCTGATCTGCAAAGAAATGAGTCTCCTGTGCTCAGACCTGGGGTGCAGAGCTGTGTCCCTGGGTCCTTTGAAACTTTTAAACACATTTGCTAACTTCATCCATGTCTGATGGGACAGGACATGGGGATTTATAGGACAAGAGTAAATGGTTTTAAAGTGACAGAAAATAGGTTTAGATTGTTCATTAGGAAAAAAAATTCATTACTGTGAGTGTGGTGAGGCTCTGGCAGAGGTTGCCCAGAGAAGCTGTGGATGCTCTGTCCCTGGAAATGTTGAAGGCCAGGCTGGATGGGGCTTTGAGCAACCTGGTCTAGTGAAAGGTATCACTCTCTCTGGCAGGGAGTTTGGAACAAGATCCTTAATGTTCCTTCCAACCCAGATCGTTCTGTGGTTCTGATTTATCTCATCTGAATACACTAGCTGGATAAGTGGATGTCTCCATGTCAGTTTATGACCCTGGCCTCTCTTTCCAGCCACTGGCAAAAACCAGGCATTTCAGGTTGGAAACTTTTCTCCTGCAGGGTGGGCGTCTCCTTACAGAGCCTCCTTGCACTGTGGATTTTTTGGGAAATACAGATCCTGTGACTCCTGTTCATGTCCAGTGTTTTTTCATACAGAGGTTTGTGTTAAGAACATCACTGATCCCTCCTGTTTCTCTCAACAGAGCTTTTGTGACCCCGAGCCCCCAGCATGGACATGCTTTAGAGGAAGAGATTTTATGTAGAAACCAACAGCAGCAACATTTGGAGAGCTACACAAAAAGGAAAATCTGCTGGATTTACCCAACACTGGTGTTGAAAATAATATTCCAAGGCATTTGCACCTATTTTGTCTTATTTTTGTGTGACATTTAAATGCACATTATCCATGGGCTTTGTTCTGGCATCACATGCAAGTGGCTAATATTGCTACTCAATTCAAATACTACAGAGCTGGGCCAGGTCCAGTGCCCCTCTTCAGAGACTTGGGAAGACTCAGCCCTGGCCAGGACTTCAGCCAAGGAAAGACAGAAGCATCTTCTTTCTTTTCCATTGGGAAAGGAGTCTTGTGAACTGGGCACAGGAATGAGAAATGGGATGGGATGGGATGGGATGGGATGGGATGGGATGGGATGGGATGGGATGGGATGGGATGGGATGGGATGGGATGGGATGGGATGGGATGGGATGGGATGGGATAGGCAGGCTTTATGCCTTTCTCCAGGGTTGTGGAGGATACCATGCAAGGGAAGGACAATTCTTACCTGGCCTGCCTTGTGCTGAGGGTCTGCAATGCTAGCATCTTCTCTGGTGAGATCTTCCATGTAAGCAAAAGGCCAGAGCTGGATGTAGGGTTCATTTTCATAAATTAAATTATCACATTCAAGTCTTATTTCATGGCTTTTATCTTCTTCTCTTTACTTAGTTTACAGTCACATTACTTTTGCACTTGTGCTTTCTCCAGGGATCTGCAGGCACCCTGGCTGGCAAGGTGACATCTTGCTGGGGTGACATCCTTCTGCATCCCTGGAGTCCATACCCCCAAAACACACTAAACACATTTGCAGCAGATGGGAGCATATCCAAATACTGTATGTCTTCCATAAAACCTTTTCATTCTCAAGAGCCTGTGGCCTTTCTCAAGCCAGAGGTGAGGAAACCCAATAATTATTAAACTGGTGAATTGAGAGTTGGGGGTGGAGGGGTGGGGGAATTGTTGTTTGTGTTTTGTCGGTTTGGGGCTGTTTTAGGAACAAAAATAAAAGGATGAAAGGGGCAAAAGTTCCCTGTTTCACAGTTCCTAAGGTCACACTTCATATTAAGGCTCCATTTACAAAGAGCACATCATTCCTTGATACATGTTGAGGTGATTGATGAATCATTTATGGTGTATTGCTATTGAACTGCTGGTCTCCAGAGCTGTGATTTAACCATCTATAACACCTGCAGCTGCCGTGGACACGGCCATCGATAATGCTGGAACACAAAGGATTTGTGTGCAGAACGTGCTTGCCACATCTAACATTTATGAATGCTTTATAAACAATTTATAAATGAAATCCTAATATACAGCATAACCTATTTTTAATGTTGTGGCAGTTACATAACCCGTTTCACCTTGATTCATCTCAGTTAACTTGTGCACCTTGTGGAGGGGAGGTGTCTCTCTTTGTAGCCCTGCACCTTTTCCCTCCCTTCCTCCCACTGCTCATTTACCCCTGTTCTGCCCCAAAAGTTCTGGTCTGGGATGCTGCAACCTCACAGGCTCCTGTGTGATGATGCAGCTTCACATCAGCAACTCACTCACATGTGCATACACTAAAGGAGAACACTCCCCTGCCCTTTCTTTGCCCTTTTCAACCCAAACCCATTGCATGGGTTCAGCCTTGTGTGGCTGCACAAAGAGGTGAATCAGGAAAAGGGATGGAGAGGGAATGGCATCTCTGCTCTGGATCTGGACTGTCGGGAAGGAGGTGGAAAGCCTGAATCAGACCATGGCATCACTTCAGCCACCGGCCTGGACCAGTTTGTAAGGACATGGGCAGACTTTGGAGAGCAGAAGGGCCCAATTTCTGACACAGATTAGTGATGACATCCTCACAGTCATTAACAAGATGCTCATTGTTAAACTGCTTCAAAAGCTGGCCTGATTTCTCTCTGGCAGTGTCTATATTGTTTTTTTCAAGCTGAATCCAGGCTGAAGAGGAGCTGAAGTTGCCGTTCTCCAGCCACAGCACCAGAGAACTCTGGGCTGTAACAAATTCTCTGCAGAGGATCCATCTTAGAGATGGTGCTGAGCTGCCTCATTGTTAACAGATGCCTTCCCTTATGCCAAGTGATTCCTGAGCAGCTCCTGAGGAGTTTTCCTGTGGCTGTGAAGATGGAGAGGCTGGGAGGATGTGCAGGCACCAGCCCTTGGAGGAGAAACCCTTGGAAGAGCAGCTGCAAGCAGGAGGTGGCTGAGCATTGCTGTGCCTGGTGCACAGAGCTGGGGACAACGTGGCTGATTTACACCTCCAGGGTGCATTGCTGGGGCTGGTACAGCCACACACTGAGCACATCTTGGCCTGGAAGGGTCTTCTGCACTGCCAGACTGGTATAAATGCAGTGGCAGATTTTGGTGAGATGCCTTCTCCCTGTGCCAGGGTTCCAGGGAGGCAGTGCTGATGGTCCATGTGTGCCTCCATGTCAAGTTTGCAGGTTCAGATGAAGATTGCACATCTGGGCACAGGGTCAGCAAATTTCCCAGTAAGTGTGTGACTGAATTAGCTGTCAAAAGAGGGCCTATTAATGTGTTATTGATGTGTTTTTATTGATGTGTTTAACATTAGGCACACGCTTGGATATCTGCTGAATCAGGAACACAGGGACAGGAAGTGAGCAATGGATGTTAAATGAGATGTCACCTACACACAAAGTCCCACAGGTGTTATGGAATTGATGCACTATGAACACCCTGGCCTAAACAATCCTTCCAACAAGAAACATCAGATTGTAACAAAACAGACAAGATCCTGTTCAACTGAAATATCTCAAGATGCTTTGAGAGCATCAAACTCCAGTTTAGCACCTGAAATTGGGTTTGAAGAATTTTTTTCTCCAACGTGAACAAAGTGTTAGGAGGGGTCTAACAGAGATGCAGAGGAAAGAAAAAAAGAAAGGGACAAGTTGATGCTTTCTGTAGGCACCAAACAAAGAAAAGCAGAAAAGTGCAGTGAGTGGAAGAGTCAGTGGGAAGGATGAGGTGAGAAAGAGCAAGATGAGAAGCTGAGAGCTAAAGAGATGCTGAACAACCCAAGAACCCTGACCTAACCCCACAAGGAAACAGCTATCATGGAACACTTGACACAAAAATTTTGTTCAGATCTTTTGTCTCTTCTGCATTAAGAGCATGAGTGTTTGCAAAGCTCTGCAAACCAGCCACCTGTAGGAAAGCCTTCCACTCCCCCCTGGGCTCACACAGCTGAGCTGCACACCCAGAGCTGCAGAAGGCTCGGTTCCATCCCAGGAGCTGGCAGTCAGCATGGCTCTGGGGTGTGCAGTGCAGGCAGGAGGGATGCACAGCCCCACTCCAGGGACAAACAAAGTGCCCACACCCAGGAAGGGAGCAGAGGACTCAAGGAAGGGAGGGTGCAGCTGACCCTCGCTGAGGAAACCTTAAGAGCTTCTAGACTGGGAATCCAAACACAGGAGCCCCTGGACTGACAGAAGGAATCACAGAATCACAGAATCACAGAATAATGAGGTTGGAAGAGACCTCTAAGATCATTGA
Source organism: Fringilla coelebs (assembly GCF_963513975.1). Lineage (NCBI taxonomy): Eukaryota > Metazoa > Chordata > Aves > Passeriformes > Fringillidae > Fringilla > Fringilla coelebs. Next base: position 5,326,613 of record NC_140028.1, on the reverse strand, counting down.
GTCCAACCTATGCCCTAACACCTCAGCTAGACTACAGCACCAAGGGCCATGTCCAGGCTTTCTTTAAACACATCCAGAGATGGTGATTCTACCACCTCCCTGGGAAGATCATTCCAGTACTTTATTATTCTTTCGGGGAAAAATTTCTTCCTAATATCCAACCTCTACCTTCCCTGACGTAGCCAGAGACTGCATCCTCTTGTTCTGTCCGGTGGAAGAGACCAACCCCCACCGTCTACAGCCTCCCTTCAGGAAGGTGTAGAGAGCAATAAGGGCACCTCTGAGCCTCCTCTTCTCCAGGCTAGACAGCCCCAGCTCCCTCAAACATTCCTCACAGGGTTTGTGTTCCAAGCCCCTCACCAGCCTTGTTGCCCTCCTCTGGATGCTCTCAAGGGACTCAGACAAGGATGGGATCAAACGTGTTTTTAGTGCTTGCACTCTGTCTGCCAAGGTGGCTCTTCCAGCCTTTGAGCTGTTTCTTAAAGGATGGAAAGGGTGATAGAATAATGGAATGCTTTGGGTTGCAAGGAACATTTACAAGTCTGGTTCCAATCCTCCAGCACTGAGCAGGGATATCCTCAGCTGGGTCAGGTTGTTCAGAGCCCTGTCCAACCCAGCCCTGAATGTTTCCAGAGGTGGGGCAGCCATCTGGCACCCCCAGCACCAGTGCTGGACACTGAGGCATTTCACAGAGTCACAGATTAAGCCAAGTTGGAAGGGATCCACAAGAATCAGCAAATCCAGCTCCCACCCCTTCACAGAACCATCCCCAAGAGCCCCACCCTGTGCCTGGGAGCACTGTCCAAACACTTCCTGAGCTCTGTCAGGCTCTGGGCTGTGACCCCTTCCCCAGGGAGCCAGCACCCAGTCACCCTCTGGTGAAGAACCTTTTCCTAATATCCAACCTAAACCTCCCTGGACACAACTTCTGGCCATTTGTTGCCTTTCATGTGAGTGCCTCTCCCTCTCCTCAGCTGACACAGGAGCCACACTACAGAGCAGACAGGGTTCACCACCTCTGAGTTCATCCAGGAAGAGAAAACTTGAGTGTCACCATGATATTTTCTGAAAAATCTCTTCACCAGAATTTCTTCTCCTGGGAATCTGGGCAGCTTCAGTTTCTCCTTGTTTTGCTGCTTTGGAATGTGATTTGGAGAATTGTTTACACAGCATGTGAATTGTTTTAATTTAATGAGCAACCCCAGTCCAGCTCTGTCAGACTCTCTGAGTCTGTCACAGGTTTTTTATTATCATTCTTGTCTAGCCTTCCGATGTATCCTTTCTCTTTCTATAGCATGGTTTTAGTATATAATTTCTTTTAATATAATATAACATCATAAAATAATAAATCAGCCTTCTGAAAACTTGGAGTCAAATTCTCATCTCTCACCTTGTCCTGGGGACCTCACAACACCACATCTGAGTGAAGCTGAAATTTCAGTTCCAGGGTCCAACACATTCTTTCAGAGGCACAACACAGAATCAAGGGATGCACATTATTATTAGCAAAACCAAACAACACAACCAAGAGCTACAGACTAAGGAGACTGGCAGAGGTGTAAATAACAAGCCACAAGCATTTATTCAGTTAAAGTTACATAACTTATGCTTCTCCAGTGCATTCATACATGGGATCAACATCTGCTCTCAGCAATGGCCATTTAAATTAGGAATAATTCATTGCAACCACTGGTTCATATCAGATTTACATTGAACAGTTCAGCTCATCATGTTCAAAATAACTGCTGGGTATTTCAGAAAAAGAAAAAGAAGTTTTCAGTACCAAGAAAGGAAAGCAAATAAGAAAAGTATCATCCTTCTTTCAAGCAGTACAAGGACCAATCCTGACAGCAACCCCGGTGATTTTAAGCAACTTTCCCTCAACCCCCCTCCAAATTACACTAACACTTAAATATCTCCCTTCCAAGTTAAAAATGACCCCCAGAAGGAAGAACTTCTTGTGTTTCATCTCTTTCACCAAGACAAGTAGAAGTCTGAGAAAACTGAGGAAGATATCATAAATGCTAAAAGCAACTAAGTGTCCAAGTTGACAAGGGACAGAGTAGTCAGCTATTTAATGAACAGATAGACCTTTAAGGGTCAGCTCACACATAAGAACTTATATTTATGTGCACATATGGCAGATTTATAATGGCATATTGGATACCTAGAAAATATGCAGCCTGCTTTTCCTATAATAAAACCTGTTCCCATTCCAACAGTTCCAGTGGGCTGTAGATAAGGATCCTTTATAAATAAAAGGCACAGGAATGTTGCATCCCAGGACAGGCTCCACAGAAAAAGACCCTCTCTTCTCAAAGAATGCTGTTGAAAAATAATTAGAGAACAGTCCCATAGCTGGGTAAATTGAAGCATCCTCACTACAACAGCATCTACTTTACCATATTTTAATTTCAATGTGGTCCTTATAAAGCCTTAGCTGTATTCCTAGAATCTGCAGATTATCTTCTGGGAACACTGAATAAAACCCAATTTGAATTTTACTCCAACAGTGTTGTGCAACATAGTCCAGACACCCATGTCAAAACCAAGCTTTTAGAGAAGATGCACTGGTTTCAGTTCCTGCTCTCCTTGGATCTCATTTTTCTGGGTGTTGCCTATCCAGTGACAGAGAATTCAGCCTCATGGCACAAGCTGGTCAGCCAAGCTCCACCAACACAGAGAAAAAGGCCCAGCTCTGCTGTTGGACCCTCTTTCCAGGGGTGTCTCAGGCCCAGAGCCAGTCTAAGAAACAGTTCTGCTCCTGGATCTCACTGGCACCTGACAGAGCAGGGGATCATTGCAAATAAATCTTCAGCAGATTTTCATCAGGTCAAGAATGAAAACTTCCACTCTCAAGGCTGAGTCCAGAGCCACAGCTGAAGCACAAACATTGGTAACACTGCCACAACACAGGTTTTTGGAGATAAATACCCTGCATACACTGGAAATGCAGCTGCCATTCTGCAGCCACAGTTCCCTCAGGTTGGGAATGCATTTAGGATGAACAGTGACTTGCAAGAATGCAATGAATGGGGTTTGGAGCACTGTGGGAAACACCAATCACACCTAAAAGTGCCCCTGGGCATGGTGCAGAGAGCCAGAACTGAGCAGGAAGGGTCAGGACAGGCATCCAGTGGGGGCCCATGTTTGCATGAATTCTAGAGAAACAAGGAATCTGCAAAGAGGTTGTGCATGTAGATTTAAATCATGTAGAGCTAACTGGAGTGTCCCTGCCACATCTTGGTCTATCCACCCCCAAAGCATACTACCACCAAATTTAACTATGCATTTAAGAAAAGACTGAGATAGTTTTTAAACATATGGTCCACAAAATAATGTATTAATCATACAGCTAAAACATCTCCCTGCTTTACATGGGGTAAAATCATGTCTCACTATACAAAAACATTATTCTGAAAAATAGGCTAAATTATCAGTACATTCAACAACTACTCTCACACTCAGAAATTCCATGGCCTTAACTGCCTAATAATTAAACTTAAAAAAACCCCAAAATTCAAGAAAACATTAAAAAAAAAAAAAAAGGAAAAATACAGACACATTTAAAAAGCAGTATTTAAGTATGAAAAATCTGGTGAGAAGAGTTTGCAAAAACTCACAGAAAGGTATATTAATGATCATCTGATTAATTCTGGTGGATCTTTAAGAGTCTGCAAATGTTTCAAGTGACTATGACTGTGTAGAACAGAACTGTGAAAGCCTAAATTCACAGCCAAGGCTTAGGCTGCCCAAAAGTTGGCTTATTTCTTCTCTCAAGGACAAAACTCTTCCTCACCCTCTCTTCTTTCTAGTTCATAGATCTGCCAAACTAAAGGCAGTGACTTTACCAGGAGCAAGTGGCACTGGGCTCAGGGGAGGGAGAGAATAACTGGAGGCTATTCTTACTCTCAGCAGCACACCAAAAAGCACCACTACTGCTATTTACTACCAAAGACACCAAATTCTCAGCAAACAAATGAACAAGAGCAAGCCAGTGAACAAATCTAACAGAGATCTATATCCCAAGGGAACATGCCATGGGTCCAGCATAAACCAGGAGGAATTTCATACAGATACACAAATCTTACTGAAAAATGATCAAACAGGATTATTCAAACAGGATTTAAGACCTTCAAACACATAGCAAAATTCAGCCCTCAAGACTTTCAAACCACTGATATCAATGGAACATATTGAAGTATGATGCAAATAGTTTCAAAGGCTTTCTGAAAACAGAGGAAAACTTCAGCATAGTTATAACCTCTCCCTCTCTATCTCCCTCTGAAATCAGCTGAAGCAGCTGCCCAAATGACTGTCAGCCAGTTCAGGAAGTGTTCAGCTGTTCCTCCAAAGCAGGGACTGTGTCCTGGGGCTGGACAGAAAGAAGCTGGGGTGGAGCAGAGGATGTGCCAAGCGTTGCTGTGTGCTGTGGGTGATCAAGGAGCACCCAGTGCATTCAGAGCTTGGCTGGGGCCACGGGCTCTGTGGCACGGATGTGGACACTGGGAAGGCAGAGCCAGGACAGAGGCAGCTCCCTGCTGCAGTTGTCTTCATGGAATTTGATATTCAGGTAGAAATCGCCCGTGTAGAGGAAGAGAAGTGCTCCAAAGTACACAGAGTCTTTGGTTGGCTTTACCTGGCAAAGAGAATACAAAAATCAGTGCAAATAAACCATCAACAGAGCAAATTAATTGCAGTTTGCTATTCATTAGCTCCTTCAAAGGGTCTCAGAGTACTCCAGATTCACATCTTAATAATGCTTTCATACAAAAAGGAGTAAACATCTCATCCCCATTCTAGTAAAAATGTTACTTTAAAAAATTAATCCTGTTATTCACTCATGCAGTAAATCTGTGCCACCATTCAAAACAGAGTATGAGCCTTTAGGAGTAACTGATTCCAAAACAGAATTTGTTTAAGGTAGAGATCCCCCTAAATCTCTCCTTAGACTGTATTTACCAACATCTCTATTAAAGTTCTAAATCACATCTCTGAATTAATGTTAAATACATGGTTTAAACACCATTTAACAGCTTAGCAATAAGTAAGTTCATTCTCCCTTATTACTGAGACACAATCTGACTGCAAATTCTAATCAGGAATTTAAGTGACTATCATTGAAATAATGAAGTTTAGAAAGAAACTTCTCAAAAACAGTAGCCATCCTGATTTTACTTGTCCAAATTAAATATACAGAGTTCACACTGTTTCTACATTTATGTATCTTCTTTCATCACAAATCCATCTACAATCTGTATCTTCACAACAAATAATATATCTCAGTCCATCATTTCAGCAAGACACTTCAGTAATTTCTAACTTTAACACTCCCACCACTGTTCAGCATGTGATAATGTTTGAATTAGTATCTGCTTCCACAAGATGTTAAATCCAGTTTCAGGATGCCTAGAACTGAGTTACAGCAAATGCAAAACACCAAATCAACACAGAGCCATTCCACTGGATGGATTTTTTCCAAAAATTGTGAAAAGGCAGCTTCATCCCAGCAGAAGAGTCCCAATAAAGGCTGAGGCTCTCAGACAGGTGATCAGGGCTGTTCCCCACTACAAAAAAATTCATTATATGGTAAACTGGGACATGAACAATGGGGTGTGAACCGGGGAAGTGCTCGTGGACACCCTTTGCTGAAGGACAACTTGCCACTGCTTGGGAAGACCAGAACAGGGATGATGGAAAGGTCATGGTGGGGAAGAGGGGGAAGGCAAATGATGAACAGAAGATTTCAGGGGTGCAGTGAACTCAGTAATATTCCAGAGAGGTGAAAATTTCCAGCCACCACCTTCCACGAGGCAGATTCTCTGTAGCTTTCAGAAGTGAAGGGAATGAGCTGTTTGCATTTTCTCCCATTCTAGCTTTTTCTTTGGACTTCCACTGCTGGGTTCTTTAGCCAGGAGACATCATCCTGTATAGTCCCCTGGGCTATCAGTCTGCTTTATTGGATGCCCCTGCACTGGAGGAAGTCCAGAGAGGGGCCACAAAGTCACTGAAGGTACTGGAGCAGCTTTTCTATGAAGACAGGCTGAGAAAGTTGGGGTTGTTCAGCCTGGAGAAGAAAAGGTTGAGTGGAGACCTCACAGCACCTTCCAGTACTTGAAGGAGCTACAGAGAAGCTGGAAAAGGCTCTCCATCAGGATCTGTAGTGAGAGGACAAAGAGTAAGGGGATCAAATTTAAAGAGGGGAAATTTAGGATACATATATATGGAAAAAATTCTTTATTGTGAGGGTGGTGAGGCCGTGGCATGGGCTGTCCAGGGAATCTATGGATGCCCCATCCCTGGAAGTGCTCAAGGCCAGGCTGGGTGGGGCTTGGAGCAACCTGGGATAGGGGAAGATGTCCCTGCTGGAAGGAGAGGAGCTTTAAGCTCCCTTCCAACCCAAACCATTCTGTGCTGCCATGACTCTAAACTGCAGCTCCTGCACAAGGGACTCTGTTCACATCCTCAGAGCTGGAGAGCCCAGGCTCCCTTTGGTTTTGGTGCTGGCCACTTCTGCTGACCTACAGCAAACTTGTGTCAGCATCCTGTCATCCACGTGAGGGATCAGAGCAGCCACAGCTGTTGCCCTGACCCTGTCCTTGGCATCTCCCCCCCGGGCTGGGTACAAGCTCCTGCCCCCTGGCACTGCGTCTGGACGCGCAGAACAACATCCAAACATCCAAACGTGTCCCCTCTTGCTCTCCTGCCCTTCTCCCAGGGCTGCCTGCCTGATTTCTGCCTCACTGGAGCTGATGTGGACTTTCCTCCAGAGGAGGGCAGAGGCAGACACTAATGCCAGCAGTGGGGGCAGGCAAGCAGCAAACGAAGCCTCCTCGGCATCCTGAGCTGTTCCAAGCTCCTGGTCCATTTTTCCTCATTTGGCTGCACCATGAAGGAATGTCTGTGACAGCTCAGAGCCCTTGGCAAGCAGGAAGGTGGCTCCAGGCTCATCTGCATCAACACCAGACATCACAGTCATGGCTTGGGCTCTACCCACGTCTGTTGTGCCACCACCACTGCATCAACACTTGTGGTTTGGAGAAGGAACAGAGAAGCAAAATGAGCTTGAAACCTTCGCCTTGCTCAAGTGCAGGTGGCTCTGCAGAAGTTACAAGATGCTTCCTTCAAAACAGGAACCAACTTTGGAATGTAAGGCTGACTCTCCAGTGGGGCTGCCTACAAAGATTCCCAAAAGATCAGACATCCAGCTGCAGCACTCATGTCAGTAGAGGGTCACATCCAGCCCAGCTGCTACACCAGGCACAGGACTAATTTTGAGGTTAAACTTACATTTAGGAGTCCAAGGTACCCAAGCTCCTACTACAAAAGGAGGACACCTGGTCAATGAGACAGTGGAGCAGACACAGAATGGTCTCCCCAGGCAGCCTGCAGAGCCAGAACAGAGTTGCCTAAAGACAGGGAATGGGGTGGTCTAAGGCACCTGCACAGGACTGGGAAGGTGCCCAGGATGTCTTACAGGATTTCTGGCAGCATCTGGTGGCTGGTAGGATACCCACAGCACCTCTATGATGGCAAACATCTACTTTTAGGCAACTGGAACTCAGCCCTGTGTTAATGAGCCAGGTTCTACCTGCTGCAGACCACATCTCCATGGCCTCATGGGAGCTTATTGGGCCAGCACCCCTGGTAACCCCTCCTCATCCAGGTGTGTCAGTCTGGAGCTGGATCCACCCAAATGTCTGTGAAGTTGATGTCCACGTCTAAGCCAGCTGTTCAACACAAGGATTCACCTGATCAAATGCAGAATGAGGCAAAATGTTCCCTAAACTGCATAAGTCTGATGACCAGCTCAGCCCCTCAGAGTGGCCTGTTCAGGTGCCCACCTCCATGCCTGGCAGGACACAGCACCCCACAGCCTGCAGAGCCTGACCCAGACCAAATTGATGTTGTCCTCCAGCCCAGCAGCACACAGCTCTGGTGGTGCCACTGCCCAGATCTGTGCCTCTCTGTGTCTGTTGAATCCTTCATCAGGATGCTGACATTGCTCAGCCAGGGCAGAGTTAAAACAGCTTTTAATAAAATTTCACCATTCATGAAAACAAAGATGAGCAGCTTGTACCTCAGAAAATAATAATCGAAAATCAAGGGAAAAAAGTCCACATTACTCCTTTGTTCCACTAAGATAGAAGAAAAATTAAGTTTCTAGCTGCATCCTAATCCTTCCCTGATTTAGGCTACCATGTGGGACTGTGATTGCTTAGAACTAATTACTACTTATTTATACTGCTGTAGTACTTAGGGAGCTCAGTTGGAGATTAGGGCTGGTGCCAGCTCCTGCTCGCTGCCCCAAAGAGTTTACAGTGTGAATAAAACAGTGCCAAGAAAAATAATTTGTTCCAGATGGGCCACAGAGGACCTGCCAGAAGTGAGCAAATGTTCACCATGGCTTCTGAGCTGATTCAAAATGACCATCTACTAATGAATTTCTCCTCATCTCCCAATACCAATCGCTTGAGCTTGTGTGTGATAACACACACAGGAAAAAATCTTGCTTGAAGATAAGTGATGGCACAAGCAGGGACAACAAGTGAGGATGAGTTGCTGGCAGTTACAGGATTCTCCACAGAAGGCAATATTTTTGGTTTTAATTTGGCAAAAGAGCAACTCTGTCTGATCAACTAAATATTCAACAAAAAACAGAGGTAAGAACTAAGAAAATTTAATAATAGGGCAAAAGATAAACTCTACGTTGTGAAGCAAGATAAAATAAATAAATAAATCCACTGTAATTCAATGGGTAAGTTCTACCACGTTAACTGATGTTTCAAAATCACCCACTGAATAAAAAATGTTAAATATTTAATTCATAATGGAGAAAGTCACTTTTTCTGTCAAATACAGAGAAAAGTAAGGTTAGCCAAATTAGAAGTTGTGCTTAAAAAGGCAGACTCTACTTAATTTAAAATGCATGGAAATAACTCAATATCCTTCAAAAATTTTCCAGAAAAGACTTTGCTTTTTGAAGTATCATATCCAGCAGAGACTTTGTGACACAAACCCAGGCTGCTGCATCAAACTGAGGTAAAAGCACAAAGAGGTGAATAAGCATCACTACATTACTTCCAAGATAAATCTTCTAACTTGGACTTCAAGCCACAAAAAGGGAAATACAAAATTGTGTGACTTTTACCCTTGAAACAATTTAAATTCACACTGCAAAGCAGCATGTGCATCCTGAAAATTCTCATATATGTCCCTTGTCTTCCAGGTAGCAGCAGAAACTGCTTTGAGACTTTTTAGTCAGAAATCAAAAATAACAGTGAATTTTTGAGCATGAGACCCAATATGAAACTAACATTTAGGAAGGCAGAGGGATCTGTTGGGGTTTTTTTGTACCAATAATGAAGTTTCTGCATGACAACAGAGTGAATTTTCAGGGTGTGAGGAGTACCTGCCCTTGCTGCAGTACCTGATGCTCCCACTCCTCCTTGACCACGCACCAGTGATGCACCAAACCAGACTTGATTCTCCATCCTCCCTCCCACCCAGCTCAGCCCTGCAATAAATCATGTCAGCATCCTTGTGCCAGTGTCAGTGTGAAGTCAGCCCAATTAACTTAAAATGCTGACCAAGGTGGTTTGTGCTAAACTGGACCACTTTGCACAAAAACAAGTTCTTGCACATCTGTCCTGATGGGCCTGCAGGAGAGGGGAGCATCTTCCACAAGCAGCTGGGAAAGGGCAGCACCCCAAGCCACTTCCACTAAACAAGAAAAAGAGTCAAGTGCCCATGACCTCAGGTTAAAAAAATGATGGGGACATTTTTAACAGCTTCCATACGGCAGCACTGAGCTGAAAACCAGCAGGGAATCTGGTCCAGTATCTCAACTTTAGTTTATAAAAAAGAGAAACTCTGGTTGTCTTTCATCCCACCCAGCCATGAGCTTCTTTGGCTTTCTAACCAGTGCCTGTCTGACTTTTGGCCAAACTCAGAGCATAAGCACAGTCCTGAGCATGGTGGTTCTTCCCTGAAGCATCCAATGCACAAACCAGGGCTTCCCCTCATCCCACCCAAACAGGTGGGACTTTCTGAAATCTATTTTCTATTCCTAAATTAGTTATTATGAGGGAAGAAAGCACCTCTGGCAGACATAAAGGGTTTTCTTCCACAATCAGGGCTCTACACCCCAAAGAAGGTGACCAAGCACTTCCCCTGGGAGCCAACACCATATGCAGTGAAATGTAACAACACTTCTTGTCTAAGAGTCGACATTTTGTTCATTTCACCTTTTTGTATGGAGAGGAGGGCAAGCAGCAGAAAACAATTCTATTTTTAACTTCTTGGGGATTGTGTTTACAGGAGAAATGTCAAACTCCTGAGCAATGGGGCAAAGGCAGGGACCGTAACGTGTGAGGAGGCTGCCTGGGCAGGCACCAGAGATGTGACCTCCTGACTTTCTGCCCCCTAGGAGACTCAATCAGAAGGTAAGAATACATCACACTGACATCTCCCTTTTCCCTCATTAGCCTGGAGGGTCAGGCCCTTTGGCAGCTGGGCATCCAAACACCACCACTCTGATTAAAAACTCCACATTGTCAGAACCAGAGTCAAAGAAAGCCATCCCTGGACGATTTCTGTTGGCATATTTAAATTATTCAGCTACGAGAATGCAGTTAGCCCCCATTAAAAATCGAGCTGATGGTATATTTCATGCTCATTAGCTTTTAGAAATATTTTCTTCTGTGATGCGTAATTGAAAAATATGCATGATGACTATCTCCGCGATTAACCTTTCATTTCTTTCTCAATAAAGTTCACTTATATATTTAATTTTGACAGGTACATTTTATTATCAATCTGAAGAGCTGACCTAAACAAAGGTCCTATGCACAATCCCAAACATTCACCCCATTCTTCATGTTTATTTCATGAGTTACCAGAAATGCTGCTCATTCCATTCTGCAGCATTGCCTGTGAATTTTCATTCCAGGTATTTTGTTCTTGTATTTTTTGGAGGGAAGGATGTGAGAGAGAGTAGTGTTATCTGTATTTTCAGTGTCTTGCTTAGAAGCAAAAACTCCTAGACTTGAATTTTCTAGAGAAATTGAGAGAAAAATCATAATTGTTTTATAAAGGGGCTCTTTTTTTTTTTTTGCCTCATTTTATGCATTTCTTTATGGTTTTATAACAGTATGCTAAGCATATGCTAAGCATCCAGGAAATGAACCAGCTCATCAGATTGGCCATTAATGCTTAGCATTTTCTTTTTGCAGTCTGTTGTGTTTCCTCAGGACCTGACTAAAACTGATTTGCTGAGCTCCTTGGCTCAGCCTGGGGAATGTTTCTTATGGACTAAAGAAAAAAAAAAGTTATTTAAAATCTATTACTGCAGGCTGTGCTGGGAGACTCAAGGGACTGGCAATATGGTATTGAACATTCAATCTAGGGTTACCCATTCACATTCAGCCAGATCTGGAGTGACCAGAAATTGCTGCCTCTGATAATTTACTAGTGGTTTACATGGTAGGAAATTGCAGTCTTAAACCATTCCAGATGAATGCAGGAGCACTGTCAGCAATAGCCACTATAATCATGGGGCTTTCCAAAAATTAATCTGCTTTCAAATGCACAATAGAGTAATGGAGCCCCTTTCAAATGCACATTATTCAGAATGCTGATACTCGTGCCCAAACAACTCACGGTATCGATGTGGAAGGTGTTGGAGCCCACGAAGGTGATGGCATCCTGCAGCTCATAGTTGTGCACCCCATTCTGGTAATCCTGGTAGGGCATCATGGTCAGAGCAAAGGGCCCCACGCTGTGCTTGCTCCAGTTGGTCAGCCTCACCTGCAAGGGGACAGGGTCCCCCACCTGGCAGGTCACCACCACGTCACAGTCGCAGACCTTGCCGTCAACCAGGATGTCTGCAAACCAAGGAAACAAATCCTCATTAGGCTGGGCACCTGCTTCAGAAACAGCATTGATCTTGGCAGGAGGCTCAACAAGAAAAAAGTAACTTCAATGAAACCAGGAGTGTGGGACAGTTAATTCTGGGAGAGAAAACTCAGCGCTGGGCTGTCGTGCAGGGCAACAGCTGGTTTGAGAAAAACCAGCTCATGAGGGCCTGATGTCTGTCCTCAGCTGTTGAAAGAGCTATGAAAAAACCACAATTATGATATATACACAGGCACCAGAAGATATTTTTTAACCTCCTCCCTTGAAGGCCAAAGCCACAGACCATTTCTCATGGTTCTGCAAATCAACAGCACGAGGTGAAGGGAAATACAAGCAGGAACCATCAATACAAACAACAGCTAGAGAGATCCAGGGCTGGAGGCTCATGTTCATGTGTTACAGCCAGAATAAATCCTTCTGTGTGGAGGTGAGCTTTTTGGAGCAGCACAGAACATTGGCAGAATTTGCAATGTAATACATAAATTAAAATACTGATTATAAGGAAAAGAGGGATTTTAAAATTATACTGGAGTACTACAAGCTTGTCCACTCTTTGCACTTTAAATCACTCTGGGATTTCTATTTTTAATTTTCTACTTTTCTTTCCCTTACTGGGACAGCAGAAAATATAAAGCCTCTAAATTGGTTACTGCTGGGACAATGACAGCCAGAGTAATGTGTCCATTAACCTTGCCCATTTGCTTATACAGAACCAAAATGTTTCATTACCAGCACACTATGAAATTGCCAGTCCAATTCCCTGCTCTGAAAGGGTTCCCAGTTGTGCAGTATTACTGTATTTTTCAGATGAGGGTTATCTCCAATGCACTATTAATACAGGAACATTTCTATTTCACTATGGGTTCACGTTCAGAGATAAGAGAAAGCCCTGGGCACATGTAAGAAAGCATCCTTTGTGTGAATACCTATCCCCACAATCTCATATGCCCATGAGGCATTTCCATCACTCCTGCTCCTCCTTGGATGCTTGCCTTTTGACATACATCATATTATTCCTCTGCATTGCATTTACATTAGTAATATCCCCTCTTCAAGGAAAGACACTATTTTTATGCTTCAGGAATTTTCACAGAAAAATAAATTACAACAAAGGGATTTTTTTTTAACTTAGTTTTGTTTTGTTGCCTTGGACAAAAAGTGCAAAATGATGCATGTTCTTGTGATGCCCTTTAGCCTGGCAAACTGAACAAGCCTCAACGCAGCCACTGGATAAAAAACAAACTAAAGTTATTGCCAGAGAAGAAAAAAGTTCAGAAAGGAACATTTATTCCAGAGGCCAGGCCAGCAAAGCTGAGGTACCCAGATGAAAACCTCTCCTCGACCAAAGCTGCTCAAATCCAGCAGTATCAGACACAAGAGGTTTGGCAAAAAGAGCACAAAAAACCACTTCAGTGTTCAAGCTGAAGAGATCCAAAACCAGTGTTGGTGTCCCAGTTGGAACAGCCCCTGTTCCAAAATTTCCTTTCTCTCTTTTTTTTTTTGACAATTACAACACTGTTGAGGAGTCCTGGAGTGCTGTGTCCAGTTCTGGCTCCTCCTTACAGGAGTGACAGGGACACACTGGAGAGACTCCAGTGCAGGGTCATGAGGAGGATGAAGGGACTGGAGCATCCCTCCCATGAGGACAGGATGTGAGCACTGGCACTGCTCAGGCTGGGGAAGACTCCAGGGGATCTCAGCAAGGTGGATGAACACCTGGAGGGAGGGTGCAAAGAGGACAGAGCCAGGCTCTTTGGCTCAGTGCTGCCCAGTGGCAGGTCAATGTGCACACACTAAAACACAGGAGCTTCCCTCTGGCCATCAGGAAACAATTTCTTTCCTGTGAAGGTGGCCCAGCACTGGCACAGGTTGCCCAGGGAGGTTGTGGAGTCTCCATCCCTGGAGATACTCAAAGCCATCTGCACATGTCCCGTGGCAAGTGGCTTCAGGTGACCCTGCTTGACCAGGGAGAGGACCACAGTGATTTCCAGAGGTCCCTGCCCATCTCTGTGATTCTCTGAAAGGAAGTGATAATCACCACTGCATCCTAGGGAAGGGCTGGGAAACCTTTATGGCATTGGATTTCTCCTGCAGCAGCACACTCTGATGCCATGGCTGTCCTGCCTGCTCAATCTGCTTCTTGCAGGATTGCCCTAAGATCATGGAGGTGAAGTAGTGGTTATGATGGTATCCCATTATCAGGGATTAACTGACTTGGGTTTCCCAAAACACAAAGAATGTGTGTCTGTGGATAACCTTTATGTTTTCCTGTCTCCTAGCACAGAGCTGAAGTCCACTTGCTTCCTTCAAAAGCAGCACATTTATATCAATTCATTTCTTTATATCAGTTCATGTTTCCAAGCTTCTCCCTGCAAGGTGACTCCTTTCATTAACTAAAAAAAACCCAAAACAACCCATTTGTTTTCTGTTTCCTCCAGCCAGTGGGTTTTACTGCTGTACAAAGGGTTAGATCCCCAGACCAGCACAAACCTTTGGAAATACTCCCTAAGCTTAGTGGATGAATCTGTATTTTCAAGCTGCTCATCAAGTGCCTTTTATCCTCAATGGTCTGCTGTAGGAATTGTAAATGAACCCTTTGCCCTCCATCTCTACCTTTGTATCTAATAATAGCTCAGAGCATTTCTTTCTAATATCTTCATGAGAAAACAGAAAATCCAAACAAAAGGGAAGCATTTAAGTCTGGCTCAACCAGATTAATTTTTTCTTTCTCATTTCTAAAAAAAATAAATAAAATTTAAAAATTCAATTCTTTTAGATTGATTTAAAAGTGTGTGTGTGCACACTATGTGTTTGTGTACATATTGAGAGATAATTTCCTTCCCTCCCAGAACACACTTCCCTCCTGCAGTACCAGAGCCAAGGATCTCAATGAGATGTCAGATGAGAGAGCACACATGGCTGGCGTGCAAAATACTACGGAAAGGAGTGTTTAAAAACAGCCCCCTTTCATCAGGGAGAACAGCTTGGTTTGACAGGCAGCTTTACTCCCTTCCTGACACAGAAAACATCTCATGGACCATACGGATTTGCTTTAATATTTTCATCCATGAGCAGAGGAAAAGCCATGTGCACAGGGTCCCGTTTCTGCAGATTCAGCTCCCTCACACAGATGGCATATAAAAGCTGAGACTGCTCACACCACTGCTGTGAGAGTGAATCATTACTGGCTTCAGAGCACAGGAGCTCTGAATCAGAAGATGCAGTCACTAGCACAGAAATCAGTCGTGGCTGCATCTCCATCCTACGAAGACTCGGATACGAGAGAAACAGCACTTGAGAAAATTAGAAGGACCAAGTTTAATTCCAACTGCATATAAAAATTGCATTTTAAAAGTGGCAGCATAAAATCTGGATGACAGAAGGGGGGGGGGGGGGAAAGCATAAAGACCTAGCAATCTCCCAAACTCCCTTAATTAAAAGTTAAATCATTTTTGAAGTAATGCAATAAAGCAACAGAATGCTGTCCTCCCCACCCCTTTTCCTGTTCATTTACCTACAATGCTCATTTGTGTTGGCATCCTTGGGTGCCAAAATTACCCTGCAATGCCATGACAAAAAGACAGGCATTGTCTCTGCCACATATTAATGAACAGGCACAGGGCCATTCTCTTTTCCCTCCAGCACCTTCCCTAAGTGATTATTGTATCCAGGGAGAAAATGTTATCCAACACATTTTGGGAGGTGGAGGATGAGGCTGCTACAACCACTGAGAAGGGTGATTGGAAAGCCTTGCTTTTTCATTGATAACCTTTGCCAAGCCTTTTAGGATCTCCATGAATTAATCTTTAAGATGGAAAAACTGCTTCTTCATGGCCCAGCTGATGGGTGATGCTTATTGCCACCACAGGAAGTCTGTGAGAGACCATTAAGTAAAAATAATACATCAGTATTCTTATAATGTCTTTCTTTCAGGACCTTAGAACTCTCAAGAAAAGCGAGTGAATGTTACTATCAGGAAGGCAGTGTCTATTCCACAAGAAAAACATCATTTACCATCACCTGCCAGGTGCACTTCTGTCTACATCACCCAAAGGAGCTGCTTGGAACTGAGCACCAAACATTAATAACATCTTGTGTTATTTACTCTGCTCATATTAACTCACAATAAGTTGTTCTTGCCACTTTGTCAAGTTCCCATGCAAGAACTCATTGGTTCCCCTGTATATCAAGAGTCCTGAGTCATGGTTAATTGCATTTTCACACCCAAGTCCCTCTTGGCTTCTGTCCAAATTTAATTTTGGAAAGCCACATACAAATACATTTAATCCCAGTGGAAATGCATATTCCAGCAATGTTTTCTCTCCTCACTCACTTTTGAGCTGGTTTCAAAAAAAAAAAAAAACAAAACAGGCTGCAGAGAAAGGCAGAGTGGTTTTGCTGATCTTTACAGGGAAGGGATGGAGAAGTTTCCTTTGGATGTTTCCCTTTAAACTGGATGTGGAATCCCCAGCTGATGCACTTGCATTGGCCTCTGCCCTTCTCTGCAGCTGGGAACTTGGCCCAGGACTCTGAGCAAACACCTCAGAGAGGAATGGCTTTGCACAAACAAGGTGGCCAACAAAACTCAAGGCATGAGATGCCCAGATGAGTAAATACTGCTCAGATAAAAGAAAAAACAGAAAATCAAGAAAAATAAGTCTTGCCTAGCTTTGCTGTTATAGTTAGGGTACTCTCTCAATCAACCATTGCAATTGTTAATTAAAAAATACTGATTTTACTCATCTTGGTCTGTGAACCAGGAGAGCCATGGCCTGAGGAGGGGAGAGGAGCAGCAGCATCACTGACATCTCTGGATAATGTCCATCAGGTATTTTGATGGAGGAAAGCCAAAGACCCAGAACCTATGCTAGAGGTGCTGCAATGAAGATCTTGTGGAATGATTCAGTTTTTCTGTGCTCAAAAAATCTAAAATGCTGATTAAAATATTTGCCCAGGCCAGCTTTCCTTCTAATTGCCTTAAAAGAACACAGAAAGTGCCAGCCATGATGTCTGGAACAACTTCTTTATATTTCTTTTTTTTCCCCTTAACCTTTTTTTCAAGAGTATTTGTTCAGGGCTTTGCAAGGAACTTAACAATGAAAAGGGAATTCTTTTTGAAATCATTTATTCAGAAATAGGTTTAAACAATTCTCTCAATTTCTGATCTTACATTTTATGCAGGTGCAAGAAAAGATCAGAAAGGAGGAAAAAATCTGTACTTGCACAAGCAAGTTTCCCATCCCTCCCCTCATGCTCTGTGTCAAGTCAGCAACAGGTTTATCAGCCTGGCTTTTGGGGCAGCTCAGAGGAGCAGGTGACATGTGACATTCTATTGAGATGACAGGACACTTGGATTTTCCTGTGTTCCTCTAAAGTATGAACCAAAATTCTGTGTCTGTTTCCCCTCTTTGCACTCGTTCTGCCCAATGTAGACCAGTTTCCTTTCATTTTCCCAACCATTCCTGCAAATTATTTGCACACAGAGAGGCAGATTTGGTTACATTCATTTGTGCATGATGAGGTCCTGCAGTCCTTTCAGAGCTGAATACATCCATACAAAAGATAATTCTATGAATATAGAAACTGTATTCCCTGTCACTTCCATCAGGAAAATGCTGAACAGTTATTTAATAACACAAGACCCTCTTAGCTACTTGCATTAAACCTTCTGTCTATGATTTGGACCTGCTCTCTGCACCAAACCTGAACATCTTAATTTGGAATAACATCCTCATATTCATTCATTGTTATACTGACATAATAGTGAGGCAAATCCAGCCCCTGCTGAACTTCCCTGCAGTCAGCAGTACCAGAGCACAGAGGAATACAGATGTTTGTGTTGTAACAGCTTCAAACTACACAGATATCTCACCTTTTCAACCACTGCCAGTCCTGTCCTAAAAACTGCCCTTATACTCAGAGCCTGCTTCTCCAAACCCCCTGTGGACCTGAAGAGTTCAGCTCCTCTTTGGGTCAAGGCTCTTGGACAGTGATGAATGAAAAATACAGAAAAGGATATGAACAAACTATTGCAGCTTCCTGCAAGTACCAACAACCCAGAGACCTTCAGCCAACATCAGGGCATGAAACAGAAAACAGGAAAGTTGGCAGAGGATGGGATAACTGGACATGAATGTAGGCTGGTGAAAGAGGTAATTGCTTTCACAAGACCTCTGAGCTGCCCCGTTCCTGGCAGACTTCCCATTCCCAAACATTTTAGAATTAAATTAAGGACACTTTTTTTTTTGCTCCAAAAGCAATTAAAAAGAAAAACACATTTAAAATCTAGTTCTAGCAACAATAAGCAATTAGTGTTTGATAATTGTCTGTGTCTTCCTATTTAATCACTCTTTTGCAGTGCCCAGTATGCTGATGACAGATCCCAACTGGTCCCATTATCTTTCTTGCCAAACTGTTCCCAGTTTGTGTCTGTTCTTAACTCTGTGATGGCAACGGGCTGAGGATGCTGCAGCATCCCCTGGGACTCGCTTGTAAAAAGATTCCTCAGCCTTGTCCTTTGCCCTGAGTAAGATTTCTTCCTCCAAATCAGTGCAATGTTTATGTCCAATTTAAACTCCAGGACATGTGACCAGCATTTAGCACTACTTGATCCTGGCTATGAACATTTAAATGTGGTACAACCTTCTTCCATTAACTCCAAAAAACAGGGTCAGGCTGGCTGAGGAGGGAAGCACGAACACAACTCGTGCTCTGGGGTTTGACTGCCTCCAGCTTCTGCTTGGGATCTTAAAACCTGAATGCACATTAACCACAGATTTATTTCAGAAATGTGTCAGTTCAGTTTAACCTCCCTGGTTTCGGTGGGAGTTATTTTGCTTCACACATGCCTTTTATGACAGACATTTCACCTTCCCTAAGAAACTGCTGGCACATGGATGGCACCTGCTTGTCTTATCCTCTGGCAGCCAAGATAACCTGTGATTTGGTGCTTTGCCCAATTTGCTATCAAGTGAAAAATCACTTCTAGAGTTTATTCTGCTTGTGCCCAGTCCTAATCTAAATGCACAAGGGCAGATCCCTGAGATTTTAACATGCTCAAAGCTCTGTGTTTTCCAGTAAGCCTGAGCTCCTTTTGACTTATTTTAAAATATTCCATGACATGGCCCCAGCTTGCTGAAATACTCTCGTTTATGAACATGGGCCAATCCTTTTTTGTCTGTTAATCACAAGCAGGTTTGACAAAATTTCTTTTTATTATGTGCTACACAGCCTGGAGGTCAGGCTGGCATACGGTGTGTGCCTTGTGTTTGAAATTTCACAAGCCTGGGATTTGCATGTTATTTTAAGTTATTGAGAATTTTATTTCTATAGCTTGTCTGTGTCAGGACTACTTTCAGAGCATTCTAATTCAGCCCTGTAGGGGAAAAAAAAGGAGAGGGGAAAAAAGCCCTATAATACATTTAAACAAAAGTAAAACCTATTAGGAAGTATCATATAACACTGGTTTTGGTATATTGGCAGCTTTGTGCAAAACCTCTGCAGGAACTGAACTGAATCATATAATACCCTGAAGTAGAAGGAAACACACAAGGATCATTGAGTCCAACTTCTGGGTCTGCACAGGACAAACCTAAAAATCACACCATGACACAACCTATATTTCCCTGAAAGCAAATCACCTCTTTCCTCACTGGTTGCTTAATGAGACTTTAAATTTTTTCTTTTTTTTTCCTGCCATTCTGCAGTGATGGATGTTGGACAAACCTCTCCCTCTGTAGAAGAGATTTTAAAAAGCCTCATGCCAACTTTGTCAGAGTGTCTGACTTGTGGCTGCAAAAGTTAATGGTAAAAAAGGAGCCCATAGCACTTTGTGCTGTTTTGGGAGCGTGTCTCAGCCTCAAAGCAGGTTTAGTCTAGACACTGGATGGATTGCAGACCTCCAGGGAGTGTTACCTGCTCCACAAATCAGTGACAAAGGTGGTGATTGGGGCATGGAGACGGCAGTGAACTACAACTGCTCACAGGAGAAGTAATGCCTATTTAACAGCAGAGACACAAAACTAGGCTGCTGTACTCAATTTTGTGCATTCAAAGTCAAATATGTGAGTTCAGCCACACAGTTTACTTACCCAAAATATCATGGAATTAGGCAATATGGAAGTGGCTTTTTTTTTTTTTCTGTATTTTCTACCATTTCAAGTGGAAACAATATTTTCTGCATTACCCATTCAACAAGCACAGAGTGGTGCTCTGGATTCTTACAGAGGTAACACCTAATAGGGAGTTGTTGGTTTTTATGTTTAAGTTGCTGGTTAAGCTAATCCTGTGTGCAGTATAATTGTCTTTTTTGAGGCCTGTAGGAAGAGATCTGTGAGGTAATGTCTCAAACAGAAGGAACTCAAATGCAGGTGAGAAGAGAGATGAGACAGCAGTACCTCCATGCCCAGATGTACAGAGACAGTGGTGCAAGATGCTTTAAGTAAAAAAAAAGTTATACTGACTATTTGAAGAAAAAGTTGTGGGTCTGTGACTCATTTTCCACACCTGTCTTTAAAAAACCCCATGAGACACTGCATGAGATATCCAGGCCCATAAGAATTTTTATCTTTGTAGATCAGCCACAGCCTGGTACAAGATAATGGATAACCCCCCGTTAACAGGCAGGTAGATGATTTACCACATTTCAGAGCTGTGTAAACATGAGCAGGAGGACACTGAGCCTCACAGGCCTCCTTCAGCCCAGCCAGGACTGAAATGCACCCAGCTGAGCTGAATGAGGGCATCAAACAGGGCCAGGCACAGACGCTGCCATCGCGGAGCTCTGCGCAGGGCAGGGGTGACCCGTGGGTACCAGGCCAGCTGTGCCCAGTGTCCACACACTGGGGTGCCCCCTAAATGAAGATATTCTCCATTAAGCTTCTTTGAATTTCACTCACAGCATATTTCAGTCTGATGACTCTTAATTGTTTTAATTTTTTCCCATTTTCCTCATGTACGCTTGGTTCACTTTTGCATTAAGGCATGAGACAATAATGCAGGCAGGTGCAAGCTGGAAACTCTCAAACCTTACTATGACTTCTTTATTCTGATTGCATCTTGCTTCTATAGCATGACCTGTCTCAAAATCCAATTTGAATGCACAAAAGTACTGCAGTAATAGATATGTGTAGATGGAAGTTTCCAGTCATCCTCTGTGACACAAATCCATATTTTTCCTTGCTAGATTGGATATGAACACTCAAATAACAATCAAGCTTAGAGAAAACAAGAAATCTTTAAGCCTAGAGTCATCAAACCAAACTACTTTTGGCCTTTCTTGGAGATATTTCTGTTAATAATTTACTATTTCTAAAACTGAACATGCTCAAAACCTATCTCCTGAATTTTTCATGAAGTCCTTTCCTCCCCATACCTGTCTTAATTTCAGAAATAAAATCAGATTCCTTCCTGCCAATCTCAGCTTTTACTTTGACTTGATATCCTCTCATGACTCATATCTCCACAGCCTGTGATTAAATCCTGATGCCACTATCTGGAGAACTTCTCCAACACTGACCTTTTTGCTCTGCCTACACTCCCAAGCCCTCCTCTGAGATCTAACTGGATTATACACCTTAAAAATTAAAGTCACTTCATCTCTGCTTTTGAGACCTTCAAACTTCCTATTCTCCTGAAGCCCTTGCACATGACCTGGCTATGTGCACATGGCACCTTGCATGGATCTCATTCCCAGCTTTCCAGATAGGGCAGTAAAGCTCAGCCCAGGCTGAATTCCCACACAATGACCCATCTCATCCTGTGCCAGCAGAAACCCATTGCAGAGGTCACACAGCAATAACCACAGAAACCTGGTGATTGCTGCAGGGGTGGCAAATTGTGCTCTCTGCTACCTGTGGGTTACAACCTGTGTGCAAAACCACTTCTCCCTCATTACTCTGTTATATTATTTTTCCTATCCTTCCTCCCTGCTCACTTTTTTTTTCATATACCATAATCTATATTTATAGCATACAACACAGACATATATATTTACATGTATGTGCATATATCTATATCTACATTTATATAGATAGATGATACAGATCTAGATACAGACATAGATGATATAGATATAGATAGCTATAGATTAGATATAGATATAAAATGCTGGACTATAAGCACTCAGGGACAAAGAGCTCTTAGGGACCACAATACTCATGTTCCTAAGAGCTTAGCAGAACAATTTGTGTGGCACCTATAACAACACAGACCATTTTCCTGGGATGTGAAGATGGCACTGCCAAAGAATCAGAAACAATTAAAAAAAATCCAAAACCAGCCCTAAATAAATAAAAAATTTCTTTATTTATGTATCTCAGATCTCAAATCTAGTGGGACAAGGAAGTGAGCACTGCACCAGCTTTCCATGTGGGGATTCTGGAACATTTTAGGCAGGAGTTGACCTGCCCTGGGAAGTGAAGTAAGGAGTTCTCACTAAGAAGAAATGAACTAATAAGCTACCAAAAAAGAACTAAGAGGGGAAGGTGACTTCCATAAGATAGAGAAAAGCATCTTAATTGTAAGTTTTCAAAATCCCCATGCTGGCTCATTGAGGTACCAGCTTCTTACAGGAATAACTCTTACACTAAACCAAAGGTAAAGCCTGAGGATTTACAGGACATGCAGGAAGAGTGTAGAGGGGATAAAAGAAAACCCAACCACAAGGAAAAGTAAATTGAAATAAAAATAATGCTGTTTAAAGGAGAATTCTCTGAGAAAAGACTTAAAGTAAGAGCCTAGAAATCCTTTCTTTCACATCACTGCATTTTGAGGGAAAGGAAACCTCAAATATCAGCACAACAGAGTGCACAGAGGATGAAAATTTTGTGTTTAAATAAAACTGCAACTATGACATTGAGGGAAGAGAAGAAAAAAAACACTGAGTTCAGCTAGACAGAGTAAAAAATTAAATCCTCTTCATACCCAAGACTGCAAGGCATGCCTTGGGCTTCATCTGTCAAGCGCTGCAAAGCATTCCTGCAAACCCCTCTCCTTTCCATTGACAACCCGGGTGCCAAAACCTTTTTCCTCACCCAAACCCTGCAACTGTGCTCCAGCCTGGAGAGCTGCTGGGGAAATGAGCAATGAGCAGGTGTCAAATTCTGTCCTTTTATCTCTGGCTTTAAAAGACAGACACAATTATGTGCAAATCAGCGTAGTGCGGCAGCTGATTAAGTCCCTTTTCTAAGAATTATTTTCCCAAGGCTCTGTGCTCAGGCCAGCCAGAGTTATCAGCTCATCTGCAGACACAGAATGGTGGCTGCTCCACCTTCTAGAGACCCACAGACATAGAAACAGAGATGAGAAATTACTAATTCCTCACCCTCCACATCAGGCAAAGAGCCCTGCATCGTCTGACAAGGCCTCTCTGGCATTGTCTTTTTTTGGTTTATGTATTTTGAGATCATGTGGGTACGTTTGATACACATTAGTAGAATGCCTGGGAAATGAAATGAGATTGTAAAGTACAGAAAGTTGAGAAAGTTGAAAAAACTAAAGGTGAAAGTCTTCAAAATTCAGTGTATGGAGAGACTTTATGGCTTCTTCAGTCTACCTCTGAAGTCACGTATCGTTCTGTGATTTTACATGTGAAGTGCAAAGAACTGCATCGTGTTTCAACCTACAAAACAGCAACAGAAAATCCTCCCAAGCCCTCTCACCTGCTGAGACCAGATTTTTAACTTTATAAAAAATCCATGGATTTACATTACTTAGGGGTCTGGCAAATGGTTTTTACTTAGCCATGCTGGAAAATAGAGTTGGAGGGTTTTAAATTAAAGAAAAAAAGGATAAAAGAAAAATATCTTTTGAAGGTTTGAACTGACCTAAGAAGGGAAGTTACCCATATCATATCAAAAGGAAATTTTCCTTGCAGTCTTAATACAAAGCCTGAGTGTATTTCCAGGGATCCTGGTTGCCAGCCCAGCCCCAGAAGTTGTGTCCCTGGGAGGGCAGTACTAAATAAAGCTCCTGATGCCATCTACATCAGTGCTGCTGTTTGCATAAGCACAGCTCCAAACTGGGCTTGTGGGATATGCCCCTCAGTGCTAACTTATCATCCTTACATCCAAACCAAGAGAGGCTTTATATGCATCCTCATTATGCAAAAAGGAAAGGAGAGAGGATCATTTTGTCCTGATCCTTTCTAAACAAAAGAAGTAGAAGTTTTCAGTGCCAGAGAAATTTTTTCCAGATTTTTTCAGGTCTCTTGCAACAATTTAGCCTATGCTTTTTCCAAAAATATCTTTGAAGTAAGAGAGTGGAGAGAAGCTCATGAGCTGCTTGGAAAGTATATAAAGCAAACAGTGACATATAATGGAAACTGTTCCCAAGAGCATTTGGATTTCAGCAAGTACACGGCGCTGGGAGTTAACCACTCTATTATGTGGGTTGTCTTTTCCAGCATTAATTTGTGAAAAAGTCCATCTTTTACACACTTGCAATCCAAACAAAAGAACAAATTAAGAGAACCAAGCACAGCAACCATGCTGGGCAATGGAGCACTGCAGACAAATGCTGCCAGTAATCTATATTCACATCGGATTGCATGAACTGACCCAGAATTAACTATGGCTGCCCTCTCCTGGAAAACTCTCTGGAACAAATGAAGTTCTCTCATCCATTTCCATTAATGGCATTAGCATGCTTGGTGGCAAGACCACAGCAGAACAACTGGATAAACAGCTACAAGGAAGCAGAAACAAGTGACAAGAGAATGGAACTATTTTTCCACAGTAGTCCTGAATATTCCAGATATTCCAGTCCCTCTTATAAACCAGGGAATACAACTGAGCTTACCCACAGAAAGCAAACTGTGCTTCCTGGATTTAGGTTTTAAAATGGATGTCGAATGTCAGGATGGGAGTAGGAAGAAAACAACTTGCAGATACCTGACAGCTTTAGGAAACATCCTTGGAAATCTTGATCTCCTTGAGGTTCTCTGATCAAATACAACATGAGCCCACGAGCTCCAAGGGACTAAGTGCTGGCCCCAGGCTCAGCAGACCATCCTGCTGGTATGGCTCTGTGCACATCTAGAGAGCTCTTTCTTCCCTCTTCAAACTGAGATGGAATTTCCAGAACAAATGAGGAGGGGCAAAGATGTTACTGTGAGTCAGCAAAATGTCCTGGCCCAGAGTCTCAAGGATATTGCTAGAATGCAGGAAGGGTGCAGGTGGTTTCAGCCTCCTACCCACAGCTACATAAATCAGCAGTTAGGAAACCATTCATAGACCTCTCCTCTGAAGGCATTTTTTGGTTGACCTCATTCAGTAAGAATCTCTTAAAATCCTTTCTTGAGAAACAACAGCATAAGATGATAATTTTGGAAGATCATTGGCCAAATCCAAGTTATTGCTTCTTCCATAAAGGTATCACTGAGTCATATCTCATGATAACAGCACAGAATTACATGCTAGTATTGTAGAAACACTGTGAGATTTCATTAGATTTAGTTATCAAACTGATCAATAGAGTATCCCTGATCAAAACAAATGAAAGGAAAACCAGAGGTAAAGAATTAATCACCTTCATGAGAGGTTTGACTTTGAAAGCCTTTTAAAAATTGCATCAATCTTAAACATCCATCAGAGTAGAATAATCTGTTAAATGAAGCATTTCATTCAAAACTACAAAGTTCAGTTCAAGCATTTTAGAAGCTCACTAGTAAATATCTATGAATGTAGGGTTTTGCTAAATTTTCTTCATTGTTTTCCTCTTTATCCACGTTGTTCCTGACCATTTTTTAATGTCTCCAGCATTTGCCTCTGACAGCATCTACAGTGCAGCAGGTCCTGCATGAAAACAGGCAAAATCTGTGCCCTTAAATAATCACTTTGTCACATAATGACCAGAGAAATCTCCATGTATGCAATGAGCCCTTTCAAATGCCACATTCAATCTGCCTCAATGAAAAGTAGCTGTAATGGGAGGCAGATGCTCCCCAACAAGTCTGCCAGCTGTTGAAGCCAAATCCAGATGTTGTGCCCACTGAACTCCACACGACCTTTCAGGAAAACAGGAACTTGTTCCCTGTCTTAAAAATGCTGAGCCAAGATCTTTATCATTATAAAATGCAATAAAGTAACTCCTGGGATTCCTTCCCAAGTATAGAACAACAAACCCATGCAACTAAGCACCAAAAAATTACAGAAAAATAGAGGAGAATTGTGTTTGACAGGAAAGATCAATTCCAGTTGTCTTTAATGACCTGAATGATATAAAACTCAACTTTAGAACCCACCCTCTTGTTTTCTCAATTCTGTTTGTTGCTGGGCTCCATTTTTACCTTCCAGAGCATGGCAGCCTCAAGGAAAAAAAAATGCTTTGTATGAGCAAAGGTTTATTTCCTCTGACACTTTTCTTTGAAATCTAATATAAATAAATATCACTATCTTCTCTGTATAAAAGACTAATAAAATTGTTAAATTGCTTGAAAACCAGGCAAGCTTGAGCTTCTCTTAAACTAATCTAAGTATTTCTCTGAGAAAAGAAACCCATTTCTGTCACAATGTGCCAATGTTTGTTATTAAAAACAATCTGAAAATCAATTTTTCTTGAAGGTGTGGCACTAACAGGAACTGAATATTCCCTCACATCAAAGAACAACTACCACTAAAGACCAGCAGGAGGTCTGTTGGTATTTAGAAGTTTTATTTAATTTTTAACATCTCAAAGTCATTCAGCAGAATGGATTGCTGTCTTTATCATCCCAAAGCACCTCATTAAACAAGTGAGTTAAAAAAGTATATTCTGCTAATGAGAAAACACGATTAAAAAAGTTCAGAGAAGTGGGAATGAGGAACAAAATTCACAAGGAGAAAACATCCTTTCAACCCAGAAACATGCCTGTGGTTCATAAAATGTAAGCTGCAGTTTGGTTAACAAAATATAAGTGATAATTATGTCTTCTGTGAGTAAACAGTAAATAACCTGGTCAAAAATACATGGGGATACTTTCTGATAGGAGTCATGGGGATAATTTCTGTCCTGTCCATGGTTTGATGGTCTGGAGAGGAAGAGTCTTCCAGCTTTATGATAAGATTCTGTAATTAATATACAGGACTGCATACCCTTTATGGATTTGGCATTTGGGCTATTTGCATTTATTGAATATTGGTATTAGAACCTTGCTGAACTCCTGATAGGTATAATTATCCATGTATGCTCCCACTAGGCTTACAGGGAAATACAGGTGATCACACATTCCAGGTATCAGGTTCATTTTTTAAGATAGCTAATTGATTAACTATTAATAATAGTTAATAATTGATTAACAGCTGGGAGCTGTCTATACATAACAGCTACATCAGACACATTTAACCACATTTAACCATAATAAACCACATTTAACCAAAGGCAATTTCCTTTGCCCTTTGACTGCACATTTGAGAGTCACTGCAGCATTTCAGATCTTGGGAGTTCTCATACATTCCTTACCCATCCCTGTCCATAGTTCACTAAATATAGAATTTTCTTCTGAATTATGCCTGTCCAGAAGGACTCCTTCCTATTCCAGTAACAGCTTTTTTATGCCTAAAAGTACAAGGTCTGGTAATACCTGGAATATTTCTACCTGATACCAAGGTGGAAAAAGGGTTTCATTTGCTCAGTCAGCCTTTCCCCTGCAAATACAGGAGTATTTTGTGCACATTTTTACTCATGCATTGTGAATTCATGGACTCACAATAACCCCAGCAATATATCTAAATATTTGAAAGCAACTGTGGCAGAATCACTTTTGAAAATCCTTCTGAGAACGGCGTGATGTTCATTTTCTTGCAGCCTGCTGAAATATTTACACAAATCTTTGTTCTGTGATGCAATTTGCCTGTTAATAATGCTCAGCAGCAATCTACCTTGCCTAGACTTATCAAAATGGTCCTAAATACTTGAATCCTGTAATGAGAATAGGCATTGTCTGGAACTTTGGGCTGTAATGTTCTCTTGGATCATTTGCAAGCATGGCTCTTTATTGCTTGGCCGTGGCATGAAATGCCATCAAAGCCAGGAAACCCCATTTCCCTGACTGCCCACTCACCAAGTGCTGGGGAGAACAAAAATATGACACAGGCTGTACTGAGAGCCCTGGAAAACCACCTGCCATCTTTGGCTCTGGGAGCTGAGAAATTTGTCCTTTGCAGTCACAGGAATGGCCTTTCTGTTGAGATTTCCAGGAGAGAAAAATACAGCTGTTAATTAATAAAACAGCCAAAGTTAATCTGCAAGTTGTTTCACTAATAAGCAGAGCCAGTATTAGGACTGCAGCTTCCCCAGCTTCTCTGCTGCCTTGCAGAAAGAGACCTGGAGCAATGAAGGTAACAGTGATTATATGAAGTGTGTCCTAATACTCCTGAAAGAGTTATTATTCAGAAAGGTCACTCAGGTTAAGAAGAGATAAAAATTCCTTTCTTCTCCAAAAACTAAAATCTTTTTTACTTGTCTGGTTGTTTTCTCATACATTTCTCTCCTTTATCTTCACTGCATTGCTGCCATGGGTCTGTTAAATTGTCAGTGCCCAAAAGATGCCTCAGGAATGAACGAGCTCCTACTGAAAGCTGGCATCACATGTCCAACACACCAAGAAGTGGTGATCATGACAAAAAACTCTTGATGGGTTCAAAGGAAAAGACTCAAAAGTGGCCAAATAGCCTGGCTTTATGTCCTGGCCATGACTGCCTGTGCTTCACTGCAAAACCTCACAGTTGCTGCTTAGAATCCCAGAATTATTTTGGTCTGTAATGCTGCGCCCCATCCCCATCCATGACCATGGCTTTGGTTTTCCTCACACTCTGCCCTGCCACCAATTGGTCTCAAATGCTCTCCATCTTCTCCTAAAATACCTGTTATCAAACCCAGCTCTTCAGAAAGGCACAAACCTCAAATGAAGAATCAAAATTCAATTTTATCATATAAGTGCTGTCAATACAGCCATGCAAAGAAATTTCTTATTCTGCATTCTGCATATTTTGTCTCAGAAAATTTTGTTAACAATGGAAACAACCAATCTTATTAGTTCTTTAGGGAGCAAGGCAGAGAACAGGCACAGCACTGCTCTCCCCAGCAGGCAAAATTGGAGGAAAATCAGAGCTCTGGTGCTTCTTGAATCTACTGGAAAAAGCTACAGATGTCTTTTGCAGTACAGCTTTCTCAGGTAATCCTCTACACAAATACAGCAAACTCTCTTCTCTGTAAATTCTTTCCAGTCCCACAGAATGAGCTTGATAAAGTAAAGGAGGAGAAACAGCCCAATTTGAGATTGAAAAGACAGGTAATCTCCAACTGTAAGAAGACTATGATTGCTCCATGTGCAGTAATTCTTCTGAATTATCCAGTCTAGTTTCAACTTAAAAATGATGAGAATTCCCCCATATCCTGCAGGAAAGACCCCCACAGTTCAATTGATTTTACTGTCAAGGCTCCTTCAGTCTCAGTTGAAATGTTCCCATTCTAATTTTACCCCATTACTCTTAGTTATTGCCCATATTCTAGCCTCAAAGTAATCTCTCACATGGTGTTGGTATCCTAATATTTCTATCCTCTTCTACCCTCTGGCAAAGGAAGACATTAGAAAAATACACTAGAATAAATTAAAATTGTCAGAAAAGCCAATGAATGCCAGATAATTTTAAGATAAATACAATTACAGCAGTTAAAAATGGAGGAGGACTATTAGATTACCAAATGCATCCCTGAATACAGAATACCTTCAATTAATCCAATATTAAATGTGATCTAAGACAAAAGGTCAAGAAGAATCTTGCATATCTTCTTTAATTTAGAACTCCCTGGCCTTTATACAATATCTAAAAATGCCATACAGCAGCACCTGAAGGTGTGTTTATTTATTTCTCAGAAACCTACTTAATTTCTTTTTAAAAAATGATGCACTTTGTCTTTCAGCAAACTCATCTCCAGTGGGAAGACCTTGGACAGGACTTAAGTTGCCTGTCAAGGCTGTGCTTTCTCCAAGCTGAGTGGGAAATATTTCTGTGCCTGTCTGCAGTCAGGTACAACTGCTGCCTCCAACCTCATTTCAGCTGCAGTTTCAACAAACACACATGGGAATGCGGTACTGGAAGAATATTTGATTGTGTTTGTTTACCAACAGTGTTGATGCCAAGCAGCTCTGCCTGGCAAAAAAAAAGAAAAAAAAATTAAAAAAAAAAAAAGGATTAAATTTGATTTTTAATAATTCCACAACTTTGATAGGAACTGTGCTACAAGAAATACCATTTCATCATCAGAAGACAGATGGTCTTAATGAAACAGCAATACATCAAAATCTCAAACCTGTAATTCTTGTGAAAGTTATTTTAAAGGGAATAATAAATTCAAATACAAATTCCCAAAGTCAGACCATGTACCATAACTGTGATCACCAGCAGTCTCACTTCAGTTTGGTGTGGGTTTTTTTGTTTAGCTTTCTTTGTGGTTTTACCTGGATTAGTTTAAGATACAAGGAATTTCACTTTTTTTCCAACATAGCACCCTCAGGGAAGAGCAGTAAAGTTGTTCCTAAACTTTTTAAACTAATAAATCCCAGTCAATTTCCAAAATATCTAGCAGGCTTCAGTGTGTTACAGTCTGCATTTACTTTTAAACATTTTTCTGAAGGACTGAAAAATTGCTTTGAAAACATCAGACAGCTCAGTCTCCAGAATGAACTCTGTTCCTTTGAATGACATTGATTCTGATATCTAGAGTCAAGAAAGCATTTTCATGTAACAAAACTCTTCATTTTGGGGTCAATTAAAAATAGATTCAGGAGCAAATAAGGTTCCTTAGCAACTTAAACAAAGCAGGAAAAACCAGCCATGGCTAACCACGGGGGGAAAACCAAAGTGTCTCGTCTCTTTGCTGAATTACCTTCTTTTATTTCATTAGCAGCCTCTTCAGGCCTCTTGTTTGAGGGACATTTGCTGCCATGTGTGATGACTTCAGAAGGGACATTTTCACTCTGCTAACCAGGCATGAGGAGCCAGGCTGTGCTCAGGTGTCCCCGTTTCTGTCACTGGGGTGACTCTGCCCTTTGCTCTTGTGAGACCCCACCTTGAGCTCGGGGGTTCCCAGCACAGGAAGGACCTGGTTGGAATGAGACACCAAGCTGAGGTAGGGATGTTCACCATGAGGAAAGGCTGAGAGAATTGGGATTGTTTAGCCTGGAAAAGAGAAGGCTTTGGAGTGATCTGATAGTGGCCTTTCAGTACCTGTGAGAAAAATGGAGACTTTTCCCAAGGTGATGGAGTGACAGGACATGAGGGGATGGCTTCAAACTGAAGGAAAATAGGTTTAGATTAGATATAGGAAGAAATTCTTTCCTGTGAGGGTGGTGAGGCCCTGGCACAGGCTGTCCATAAAAAATTTCCCATCCTGAGAAGTGTTCAAGCCAGGGAGGGAGCTCTGAGCAACCTGCTCTAGTGGAAGGTGTCCCTGACAATGTCAGGGGGTTGGAATGAGGTGATCTTTGAGGTCCTTTCCAATTCAAACCATTCTGTGATTCTGTGTTTTGCTTTGTGCTTCTTTGGCATCTCATTTAAGAGGTCATTGCTTTGCTACTTTGATTTTCAGGCACTATGAACAGCAAGCACTTCAATAACAATACTCTGGTTTGTATGGAAAAAGTGGTGTACACAGCAACAATGATGACACCTTCTACTTGGAAACTGCAGGGAAAGAGATCTGATAGATCATGAATAAATGAAAAAAAAAGCTTTTATTCATGATGATAAAAGCCTGCAGAGTCCAGAATATCTTTTTCAAAAATTTCTTTTTTCTCAAGATCATTCTGGCAGACTGTAGCTGGAACCATATGCCCCAAACACTGTTTGGATTCTCACCAATCTTTAGAAGGTCAAAGGGATCAATTAAGATTTTCAGAATTTTAATCCAGGGCCAATTAGTTTTGCAACAAACTCTTAAAACCAGGTCTGATCAGCATCATTTGGATATCAATTACAACTCTTTTGATTTGGATTTTGCAAATAGCCTCCTGAGTCATGGGCTGTGTTTAAGAAGCTGCATTTACTGTGTTGCCACACACTGCAGGAAAACATATTACTTTTTTGGTTATTAATTACTAGCTAAGTGATTGCTATTTCATATCAAAGTGAGAATTTAAAAGTCTCTAGTATATGTATGACCCTACAGACTTAGACTTAAGGAGAATAACTGGCAAAACCAGATGAGATGGCAAAGAGAACACAAAGCACTGGGAAGAAACCAGCCACAACTCCACATTTATGACAATATATTTTAGAATCTTGCAAATATGTATTTTCTCTTCAGCTGGAAAGCCAGGATGAATCAGGTCAAGGGTTTATTATTTATGTTAATAATATGAAAAAAAAAAGCCCTGCTAATACACCTCAGCTCTTCCATCCTAGTCACTTCTGTCTGTGAGAAGGAGAAATTTCCTTGAATTTCTTCCTGATCTTTCTGAAGAGAGAAAGGTTCCTGAGGCACTGCCAGCAGACCAAAGCAGAGCTGTGCTGCTGATGTTTGCCTCTTCCTCAAGCAGTGTGCACCAGCTTCCCTCCCCTCCATTCTTGTACACAGGCTGAGATTTTGGTGAGCAGAGCAAATCCACTGAGCCCTGGAAATGACAGCAACATTTTCCATCACCTGCTGGAAAGGAAAAGCTGCTTTGCCTTGGTGTCCTTCTGCAGCATTTTGTATCATTAAATGTTAGAGCACAAGGATGGTAAGGGAGAAGCAGATGGCTCATGCCCTTCTTTTGTCTTTTTACCTGTTTTCCAGGGGATGGTTGCCTTTTATCCTCCTCCTTAGCAAAATAACTGTGTTCTGTCTGTGCCTCAGGATTCAAGTAATTTTTAGATGCTACATCAAGGCACTTAAACTAAGTGGCTCATCAAATAGAGGGTTTAATAACTGGTATGAAAAAGGTACCTAAGTATCACTCCAGACTTAGAAGACCAGACTTTGTTTGGTTTTTTTATCATCATAGCAGAAAAGTATCATCTGCTATAATAACAATTATTATTATTAAGCACAGCTATTAACATAAAACTAAATTATTTCCTTTGCCTGACTAACCTATGGCTGTCTTTTCTCCAGCATTTTAACTGCCAACACAAGACCACACACACTTCACAATCCTTTTTAAACTGATACTTTCAATTTTTTACAGTATTTAAAGGATCAAATTAATTTTTAGCCATGTAAAGGTGAAAGCTCAATAAAAGCCATAAGCCAAGTTGCACAGGGTCTGACCATGACATAATAGGGGGAGCTCAGGGAAACACTGTGCTGCAAAAATGTGTCCTTTTTCCCCAGAAAAAGGCCTGGGCACTGTTATTGCAGGTTTTACATGGAAGACATGAAGCCAAGAAGCTGCAACTGTTTTTAGAAACTCATAGAATATCCTGACTTTGAAGAGACCCACAAGGATTATAGAGTTCAACTCCTGGCCCTGAACAGGGCAGCCCCAAGAACCACTGAGAATCTACAATAAAAAATACAATTTTCAAGGGAGTGACAGAGGTGGGGGGTGGAAGAAACCCTATTAATTAACCTCAATTTCAAGGATAAAGCAAGCTTTCCCTCCCTCCTAATCTGTTTTGTAATGATGCTTGCACAGTGCAGGGAATCATCTCATCCTGCCCCAGCAGCCACGGTGCAGGACTGGCACAGGAAATGCACATCAGTGGCCAAAGGGAGGATCAGACCACAGCCCCCAGGTGCCTGGGGGTCTGTCCCTGGACAAGCTCCCCAGTTCCTACCTCCACATAAACATCCCATCCCTATCCATTAAACAATAAGTTGGAAGGGAGGTGCTCCTAACACAAATAGCAGGGCTAGGGCAATATTCCACCCTTCCACAGTGTTAGATGAAGGGCAATTTTCCCATTTCTCCCATTGCTTCCAACATTTGCCATGAACACTAATCCTGAGGGTGGAACATCCTAGCTCTTAGAGCTCTCAAATGCTGACTACTCTGCTCATTTTGACTAATAAAAATGAAAGCAAGCAGCACACTGAATGTATCCAGCCATTCTATATTGCTCACAAATTCCCCTGTATTAACATCTCATCTACAGTGCAATGATCTACAATTTTACAGCTTTCCAGAAGCAAAATAAGGCACTATTTGGAACATTCTGTAGAGTTATTTCACATCAAAATAATGGCACATTTGCAAACGGTTTTTCAATCCCTGGATAAGTTTTATCCATCTGCCCCTGAAACCAATCTGTCTTCAATTTTTTTAGCTGATCCTCACCTACACAGCAGCATAACAAGCTCCAGTCTTCTACCTGCAAAAAGAGCCTGTGATGAGGTAAAAAGTTACAAAGGTACAGAGGAGATTTCCACACCGTAGCATATGTAAAGAACAAGGGGGGAAAAAAATCCCATTGCTCCTCATATCAAGCTTTTTTTTTCTCTTTCTCTTAAAATATCCCCTGATGTGCCTCTGGAGTTTCAGGGAGAAACTCAGGTTGCACAAGCATGGGCTGTACAACTCAATTACCAAGATCTGAAGGAAACTCGTGTCCTCAGACAGCATCTCTGAGGTTTCACCATGAACACTGCCTGATCTAATTAGGAAACACTCAGCATCTTCGTGGCAATTACTAAAGAAAATAATTATGACATGATGTGACCACTGTCTTCTCTCAGCTGGAAAAGCAGCATAAAATGACAGGAAATGGAAGTCAGACAGGAATTAATAAAACAGCCTTGGGCAGGAGAGCAGAGAAGAGATGATTCCATGAGAAGGTACAGGGGTTTTTGACTGGAAAATGAGGAAAAAGTAGCACATTGCAAGCTAAGGACCAACAGAAAAAGAATCCATTTAGTCATAAATGAGCCACAGACTGACCATAATAAAACAGGTTATGCTTGCAGACAGATCCCTATCACAGCTCACTCTAAGAAAAGAGCTTTTATGGTGCCACAGTTCAGTTCAGGGCTGTCCTACTGTCACGTGCTTGCCCTCAAGAGGTACCTGGTGACAATGCACTGACAATCCCACACCCATTAATGGCATGAATTAAATCTCTTCCAACAAAGAAACTGATCTGAATCATTGAAAATTCTTTGAAGTCCCCACAGGAGTTAATCTGGTGGTTGCAACAGAGAATGGAAAACAAGATGCTCTTAAGTGCAGCCCCAACCTTAATTACTGATTTTCAGGAATTTTATCATGTGAACTTAACTGCCCTGCCTCAGTTTACTGACAAATACAATATTAACAGGTGGCTCTGGAGTAATCAAAATATGGCAGACACTTTCCAAAACAATGCAGGTGATCAGTGCAGTGCTCATGCAATGCAGAGGTGTGAGTCTTAATTAATGTTTATAAAGTGCCTGAAGAACCTGAGAGAGCTGGCGCCGAGGGAATAGAAAGTATCATTACACTTATTTTGCAAAGAGGCATGAATATGTGATGATAATTTTATTACCCACGCAGATTTATAAGGAGGGCTTGAGCACAAAAGAAATTAAACTTTTTTGACACTTTCTCTGCAGCACAGGTTCATTATCAGACCTGTGTATCAAATGAAAAATGTAAATTTAACAACTCACTCTTAAGATCAACTATGAAATCATACCCAAACCCTCACAATCTTCAAGCAATGTATAAGCAAAACACTGTGTGACAAGAGTGTTTTAAAAGTCAGGATTGTTATGTGGTTACAGCATGACACAATCTCAGTACTTTCAGAGCATTCATTTACTGTAGCAGCTGTATTTTCCCCTATATTTTGATTATCTTGACATTTTCTAATCATGAGAGTTATAAAATTTAAAATTATATGGCAGGCTTGATAGGCTGCAGATTCACCACCTCAAGTGAAGTTACTTTTTTTATTAAATGTTAAATTGCTTTTCTACAGAAGGAGAGTTGCATTTTTGTTGATTTTTGCTTTTTGAATGCTACCACAAATTTCTTCTGATAATACAGTGGTCTGAGTGACAGCAGAGAGATTTTTCTTTTCAATAATCCTTGTTAAATATTGACCAAAGATGCCAGCTCTGTCTTTCACCATTGAGAAGAATTCATTTTGGCACAATAACAGCAGGGTTTTTTCAGTATGGTTCTTAGTATGACTAAAAACTTTCTAATCTGATCTTAGAATTTGCACGGATTTCTTTTTCCTCAGCAGCTCTATTAATTTCAGGCATTTTAGGCAGGGCCTGAAATTTGGCTGGGGAGGTACAGCTGCTTTTCCTCCTCAGCCCAACTTCCTGTAAATAATACTTTCTGTAAAATACTGTCCTCTGCATTTGTAATCAAGATTTTTTATCCAGATGCCCTCCATGCTCCCTTTACTGAGCAGTCCCATTTCCAGTACCAGGTTTCCCTCCCAAGCTCTGTGCCCAGCCCAATCTCTAAAAGCTGTGAATCAACTTAGAGGCTGCTCTACAACTTCTTTGTTTTCAGACAGATTTATGGCACAACCAAAAACAATTCTTCAGCATGACCAGATTACCTATATCCTACCCTCTGTTCCTTTTCAGAAATTATTTGGCAAATAATAATGGTCTATCACATGGTTTCAGTTAAGAATTTAAACTTTTAGTTTAACTTTTGAAGAGACAACATTTTATCAAGCCTCATTTCTTTACAGATACCATTTGAAATAGTCTCCATGTTTTCATATTTATTTAACTGCTTAATAAATAGACATAAAGGATTAAAAAAAAAATTAAAAAAATACTGCATGTCCTGGCAAAGAAACATCCCAATGTGGGCTTACAGTCCTCTGTCCTGAATCTGCAACTCACACATTGGACAATGTTGTAAAAGACTTCTGTGTTTTGACAGATGAAATGTAAAGATGAAAACATATTCCAAGGCAGAAGGATTTGTAGGTTTTCAAACTGCAAATGAGTTTTGGCTTGGAACCCCCCAACATCACAGGCAGGAATGTGACCACTATTAGTCCTAGAAGTGGGACATGAATTTGGATTTGAAGCTCAGGTCTCAACAGGAGGTGTTTGTATACAATGAAATCTTTCTGCTTAAACAGCAAATACAGTAGGTGCAGACATTAGGTGGATAAAAAGGACCAAGATCTTCAACCATTTCTCAGAAGACAACTCTTAGCAAATCTGCACTGAATACCAACAGAGAGCTTAAGCTGAGATTAACACACTGATTTCAGTGCTGAGAGTCATGCCAACCCTTGCAGCAAACACATCTGAAATACTATTCCTCAGTCACATTTTTCAAGAGATCACAGGTTTAGTCAGGCTGACCTAAAGCCCCTCCAGAAAGTCAATGTACTGAGAAGTCTATTACTTTTACTCATCCATATCTCTCCCCATGGATCAGCTCAGAAAAAGAGGTCACAACGCAAAGTCTGCCTTGTTTGCAGAACTCATTCTTCCTGCATATATTTACAGTGACCAAGCTCTTTGTTTAGACACAGAGTTTCACTCAAAATACAGCTATCTCAGAAGGCAAACAGCAAGGCACAGAGGGAAAGCAGATTATCAATGCTGTCTCTGCAGCAGAGCTGAATGAACTCCCTAAAATACTTAACCCATGAATAAAAGTTCTGATAGAAGCATCATTACCCAAGACCTTCAGAGAGACCAACGTGGGATGACCAAATGGTTACAGACACAAGGAGCTCAAAGTTAGATTGCCTTTGAAGTAATCAGATCACATCACTCTGTACTGTAATAAAAATACAATGCCTTGGAGAAATAAAGGAAGAAAAGGACTATTTCTCATTCTTTTTTGGTAGATCCTGTGGTGTCCTAGTAACAAAACCACATCCCTTAAACTAACTGCAAAGCTAATGGTGCTGAAGCCTCTCAAAGCCACTGCAACTACACATGTTTTATAGCATAGCAGAAATAACCTCATTTTACATTCTGTAAGGAGAGGAAGGTGGTTTAGAAATACATCCATTTATGTACTCATTTCTATTCTTGGCAATTTAAAAAGATCTACACAGTCAAAAGAGGATGGTGGGTAATAGAAGAAATATTCTCTTCTACATATGAACAACCAGCCACATAAAGCATAAAAATGTGGATTGGGCACCAACACCTGTTTATTTGGATTCTTAGGTCTTAATATTCCAGCTGCAATGCTTCAGGCTGACTTTGGATATACATAGATGCGTCCTCTCCTAAATTTTAAAAGAAGCATTCAAAATATTTTGCTGTGCAATAGCAGCAGGATATGTTCATTTCATAGCTTGAATCTCCAATCAGACTGAAAAAGCTTTATGAAGGAAAGATCATTAGCCCTACTTGATCATGAGAAACTGGTACAGAGGGGGCAAACAGTTTGCTTAGTTTCACCACCACCAAATCCATGGGTGGGAAAAGGACCCCCAAACTCCTCAGCTCTGTCCCCTCTCATGCTGCCTCTAACAACAAATTCGTTTTCAACACACATAAGAAACAATTACTTCAAACTTCACAAAAGCAAAGAACTTAAAGCTAAGCAAAAATAATTTTATTCCATTTTCTGCAGGAGAATGTCACCTTTTAAGGTTTGTTTTTATTTCATTTGTAGTTTATTCCCTTTCAACATAGCAACCAACAGACTCATCACTGCTTTGAAGTCACTTTCTTTTTCCAACAGTGGCATTAGCTACATTCTTTCCTCCCCTTCAACAAGGAAGGGTGAGCTGTAGTAGAGCTGTCTGGCATAGATTTAGGATATTATTTGCTATGTCTCTGTAAATACTGTAGTGGATCTACTTTCCCAGCTAACTTTCAAAGCAACACAATGATAAATAATAATGGATTTTCTAGGAACCATCAAAGTGGAGACAAGGAAGTACAGACCTGCACAAAGCAGACTTCATGAAATGAAGCTGACAAGAAGAAAAGTAGAAATAAGTGAAATTTTGATGTCAAGGTGAAGAGAAGTAACAGAGAGGGTGCAAGAGTGAAGACCCTAAAATGATCATCCAGTTGAAGGCCAAAGAGGCAGGTTCCAGAGGGAAAGGGGTCAGTCTCTGTCAGCAACAGAGTAATGGGACAGTGAAAAACAAGCAAGGTAAGAAGGAAACCTTGCTGATCATCACATCAACATTGGCCAGATGTTGCAACTGGAGATACTAGAGGTGGTGGAGAGGCTGTGGGGATGAGCCACCACCCACCCTTGAGGCACTTGCACTCTGGGCAGGAAGAGGGAACAGACCAGACCTTCACTGGGTGAGTGGCTGTAGCTTTGCAGCAAACTGGCAGAACATAAATGGCACCTGCCAAAACCCAGCACACAATTTCTTATCACTCCATCACCGGTGGTCCTGCACCCCACAGACACATCCTGGACAGCAGGAAAGAACTGATCCCATTTCTCTGCAAGGAGCTGTGCAGTACCTGGCCAACACTTCTGCTCCTTACAGATGCTCTGATCAGGTCTCTGGCCATCTCATCTACCATCCAACGTGCTCTGACTCACTGCTCGTAACTTGGATGAATTTTCAAAGTTTGTTTCTGCAGCTGCCTTCAGTTCAAAAAATGCTTTTCTTCAGTTAAACAAGTTCACCATGACACTGACTTTCCCTTTGCTACCATTTCTGATTAAACCAAACAGCTTATTTTTCTATGTTACTTGAATGGTCCTCAAAACATTCCCACAGGTGTTAAACCTATCTCTCCTAAAATATGTTTAATTGAATACAATGTATGAATGACTGGAATTGAGCACTTAGAAATGACCTACATGGAACACAATTTGCTACTGAAATACATGAATTTGTTACTCATTGCTGCTCTTTTCAGAATAAATGTTAAAGATCTTTTCAAAATATTGGTTTAAGAATAAAACCAGCTATTGTCTGACTATGAGCCTGTGAAGTCTTTTCTTTTGTCTAGTTTGAGCTGAAATCCAGATATTTGCCATCCAGCATCTGCCTGGTCATTCTCTTTCTGCTTTCCTTCCTCCACCTGCAAGGGCACCACAACACTTAATCTCTACCAACTGTACCAAAATGCTGTGGCCTATTCTGTCTCTGGAAGATTTCCAATACTTTCAGAAAGTAGATTGCAGCATACGAGTAATTGCAGTTTAAAAGAGTACATAGCTCCAGTAGCTGTTATTTATTCATTTGACATTCTTAAACATACACTTGGAGTACCTACAGAGTTTCAACAAAGCTTCAGTGAAGTCTACACCTGCACTTAGTTTTTCATCCCTGTAATTTGCAGGTCGGTCTTGTGGTTTCTTTTATTGCCAATAATTAACTGATTCAAGGTAGATTATTTCACTCATGAAAATTTACATTTTGCTCCAAGGGAACATGCCCTGGGAAAGTTGTGCTGCAAATCCTTCCCACTTTTTTTCTCTACATGGAAACTCCAAGCACATCCCCAGAAATCAAGTACCTTGCTCCTCACAGCTGTGTGCTGCTTCACTCATGTAAGGCAAGAGAAGGAATATGTTTTTTCACAGAGCTGTGGAGTCACTGAGGCTGGTAGGGACCTCTGAGCATCATCCAGTCCAACCTGTGCTCAAAGCAGGGTCAGCCACAGCAGTTTCCCAGGTTTGAACAGCTGCAAGGATGGAAAGTTCACAACCTCTCTGGACAGCCAGTGTCAGCTTTCAGACAGTCTCATTTTTTAAAAAAAGGGGGTTTCTTATGTTTAAATGGCATTTCCTGAATTTCAGTGTGTGCCCATCACCTCTTGTCCTTTCACTGGATACCACTGAGAACCTGGCTCTGTCTCTACATCCTCCCATCAGATATTTAAATACATGAATAAAATCCCCTTCTCTGGGGTGGCTTCTTCCTGCTGTCCAAAGAAGGCCTCATCATCTTCTTCCTTCACTGTCAGTCTGTGCTAAATGTTCACCACTGCACTGCTCTGCTCTGAGAGGGACCAGCTAATCCATCATCCCTCTCAAGGCAGAGTTCCATCATCCATCTCAAGGCAGAGTTCCATCAATTCTCCCTCCATTCTCATGCCAAGTGCAAAACCTGCTGTGGATCCTCACTACCCTCCCCTGTCATTCCCGTTGCTATTTTTTGCCCCACTTGGCCAGGCAGATCCTGTCTCTCTGTGGCCACTTTTGATTCCCAAAGATCCCATTGCCATGGAAGCTAGATCCTCACTGCTGACACAGTGCTGACCTCCAGAACCTGTCCACTCCTTCTCTGCTCCTCCCCACTTAGGGAGAAAGCAGAAGACAAAAATCTGGGCTGCACATGCTCAATCACAACCTGTGAAACCCTCTGGGAATACCTGCTGTGCTCCAGGTTTCCTTGATTGGATCACTGGTGCCCATTTGGAAGGGGACAATTGCCCAGTGGCTGGACAGGCTTCAGCAGTCTCCAGCACCCTGGAACTGAGCCCCTGGTCCGCAGAAAACATCCCAGGAGTGGTCAGGCTGAGAGATGGGGGTCACAGCCCCATGGCAGGGAGCCACCTGCTGCTATCCACCGCCCTGCTCGGGCTCAGCTGCTTCCCTGGACAGAGCTCCCAGCTCCTCACCCCCACCCAGAAGCTGCTCTGGAGCTGCAGAGCTGCAGGTGGAGCAGGAGCCTTCCTCCAGAGGCCAGAAGTCACAAGTTTCTGAGTTTGCCATCCCAAAAATCTTCATTTCCCACTCTGATTAGCACAGACTCCCAGCAGAACCTTCAGTACAGTGGGGAGCTCAAGCCTTTTGTATCTTCAGCACCTTGGAGAAGAGCCAGTCCCTCAGTCTCTGGACCACTTCTGAACCAGCTGCTGCATCAGGCTCCTGTGCTTTAAGCCCTGCAGCTAAATGGGCATCCCCATAGTGTCACCATCATATTTTCTGAAAAATCCCCTTGCCCAGGATTTTTCTCCTGGGAAGCTGAGAAGCCTCAGAGCAAAAGGAAAACAATACTATCTCTTTTCCTTCTGCTGTGTTTTGCTGCTTTGGAATGTGGCTGGAGATTGTTTACCCAACACGTGAATTGTTTTTCACTTAATGACCAATCACCGTCAGGCTGTGTCAGACTCTGAGGAGCGAGCCAGGAGTTTTTCTTTAGTATCCTTTAGCCTTCTGTCTGTATCCTTTCTCTATTCTTTAGTACAGTTTTAGTAAGGCATTCTTTAATATAATATAATATCATAAAATAATGAATGAGCCTTCTAAGAACATGGAGTCAGATTCATCATTCCTCCCTTCGTCGGAGGACCCTAAAAACACCACATCCATAGCACCACGGAAAGGGTGCTTGATTTTCCCCAATTCTGATCAGGAATGGCTGGAAGAAGCTGTTAGAGCCTGCTGGAAATTACTCTTTCCAACCAAAGCCAGCACCACAAAAATCCTTGAAGAGCTCCCAGGAGACCTCTGGCAGCCCTAGAGGTTCCCAGGAGACCTCAAAGGAAAGCCCAGAAACTGTTCATCTGTTGGCTGCCTCTTCCAGCAGCATTCACCTCCTGAATTTACTGCTGAAAGCATAGTTTTTTATTTGGAAATAGAGGGAAGAGTACAACTTTAAGGATAAACAATACAAAAGCCATCAAGTGGAACCTTCTTAGTTTGCAGTGGAATAGAGTTGTTAAATCCTATCCCATCGCTGGCCCAGACAGGCAAAATTGACATTTAATCAGAAATACTGCAAATTTCTACATTGCTTTGACATTATCCATTTTTCTTGGTGCCTTTGTTTTCCTGTGCAACCAACAGCTGTTACAAATCTCCATGTAAAAAAAAAATTAATGGAAATACTTCAATGATTTTTTAAAAGTGATGGGGGAAACAGAGAAACAATTAAGTTTGCAATGTTGCAATTATTTAAAACCCATCTACCGAAACTCAAACTTCCAAACATTAGGGGGCCACTATGGTAGATCAATGAGGCATCACATAAACTCTATAAATGAGGTGCTGATTAGAAATTGCACTAGAGAGAACAGGATCTGAACTTCCCTGGAAGAGACAACATTGGCAGACAGATGACTGATTTCTGTTCTATAATGCTGACATCACTAGTCCAGAAAGAAAGCATTTGTAGTTGTTCTTGCAGCAGTGGTTGTTAGTCTTCTAGAGCTACAGGTAAAAGTAGAGATCAATGCATTGCAGGGCTGTATTTATGCATTTTTGCAGTGAGTGAAGAAATATTCTCATCCTTCTGTCTTTTGCATTTATAAAATAAAAAGTAATTCCAAGGGTACTGATAACCTACAGCTTCTTCTTCTTCTTATGGTTGATTGACTCAACATCAGCTTCCTTTGTGAAGAGCAGGTTAAGGTGGGCATAATCTCACCCTACCACTATTCCAAGGGGATTGTAAAGATGATGGAGACAAGGACTTCTCAGTCATGAGCAGAACATCACAATGTGGAGGTTCAGACTGGATATGATTCTTCACCTGCAGAGTAGTGAAGCGCTGGAAATGGTCACTGAGGGACCAAATCTCTGCTCCCTGGTCAAATCTCCAGCCTTAGAGGTATTTGAGACTCATTACAGGTAAAGCTGACCTGATACACTTTGGACTGCAGGACTTCAAGGGACATTTTCACCTCCTATGACAGGGGCTTTGAGGTGCCTGCAAAGTTTTTGCCCAAACTGCAACTGCTCACTAGTGCCTTTCCCTCATTCTCTCAAGTCTGTCTCCTCTCCTCCAGATTTCACAAATTCGCAGGAATTTCATTGTCACTGAACTCTCTACCTCTCTATCAAATTGCATAAAAAAATTGGTAAGCAAATTCAAAAGGCATTTGGGGAGGCTGAATGAGAAAATAAATTCAGAAATGCAAGCACACTTTCTCTTCTTTTTCAGACAGGAATGATCACATGTTAAATTTTTGTTTTGCTCCCACAAAATGGTTCCAGGGGCCAGTGCCTGTGGTAATTCCTGTCCTTTCCAGGATGTCCTGAAAACAGATGTATGAAGGCACAGAACCACCATTCATCTTCCCAACACATGTACAGACAGTCCAACTCTCCAGAACACTTCTTTTTCTGAGACCTACGGTGCCAACTGTGCCAGACAGGATCCCAGACAGGATCCCAGACAGGGCAGACAACTGCTCTGACCTGCTATTGTAATCCCTATGTTCTGGCTCCCATGTAACATTTATTTCCATCACCTGATCTGCAAATCCAGATGAGGATAGAGGGCAGGACAGAGCAGATGGAACAGCACGTTATGACCTGCTGGTGGTTTTTCTCCTCATGT
This sequence comes from Fringilla coelebs, assembly GCF_963513975.1. NCBI lineage: Eukaryota > Metazoa > Chordata > Aves > Passeriformes > Fringillidae > Fringilla > Fringilla coelebs. The sequence goes on along the minus strand of NC_140028.1, from coordinate 5,282,601 downwards.
AATGACTGAGTAGAAAAAAAAAGTTACAATGTCAAACTCTCCAAAATGCTAAAGCTGAGATCAAAGTTAGCAAATAAAAATGTCAAGTGAAAGATGTTCCTGTGCATCACAAATAGCAGCACTGTCAGGCAGTGAGTCCAGTGGGACAGATCTAGCTGCCCATGTTGGGAAGCTGCGAGGACAGAAGCTGGAACACTTCATGCATTTTCCTGGGCATTTCCACACATGATGACTAACACAATGTGCCCCCACACAGTGCATGAATGATGCCTGAAATACCAGCCATTACCTCAACTGGGTTGAGAAAAGACAATTTTGGCTTGTTCAGAAGAGATTAATTGCCCGTTATACACTCCCAGGCAGAGCTGATGGTCCAATTGCTATGGGAAGGAAGACAGAACTCCAGTGAGTCTTCTGGGCTCTGACTCCATCCTAAAAGGTCTTGTATTTACCTCCACCTTTCACCAAAACCTCCTCAAACCTTCAATGTAAAAAAACAATACCAAAAGTCCTTTGGGTTTCTTGACAGCAATCTCTGTCTTGATAACAACCCTAAATAAGAGAGAACTGTTTGATCTCTCCTTTGTTTCACTGTTTGACAAGGTTGGCTTCTGCATGGCAAGTGAGAGCAGCAGCACTGTGAATGCCATTCATTAATTTCCTCTTTTGGAAAGAAGTTCAGACCAATTTCTGAGTGATGGTCAAGGCTTGTATGGGCACCATCTGTCCACAGGCACATCCCAGAGGCAGATCTCCATTGCCACAAACTCCTCACCTACAGCTGAACAATTCCAGAGTTTTCTGTCCCACCTTACTCCTTCCACTTACAGAGGGGGAAATCAGAAGTCTCGTCATGTTGAACCATTCAAAACCAGGCAGATCTTTTTGTGCCCATCTGAGCCAATGGGATTTCAGGAGACTGACAGCATCCATCTGCTTCACCTCAGGGGTCCTGCTACAAAAAAATATCTGATGAGGTTTCCCCCTGGATTTGGGACTGTGTATTGCGCATCACTCGTCTTTTCTGTCTTATTCCTCTCTCATTTTCATTGTCCTAATTATTCCTGGTTTTGTTGGTGGGATTGCTATTTTTATTATCATATTTTACTTTATTTCAATTATTAAACTACTTTTAACTCAACCCATTGATCTCACCTTTCCCTACTCTCCTCCCCATCCCCCTGGGGAGTGGGGAGTGAGCGAGTGCTACACAGTTAAACTGCAACAGAGATAACAACAGTACTTTGCTCATATTCTTTAAGACTCAGAGTATTAGTCAGCTAAAACCCATTAGAAAACCACCCACGAACTTCCAATTCTTTTTTCTTTCTTTCTTTTTTTTTTTTTTTAAATCGAGAGGCTAGAATCATCTTTGCCAGAGATATGCAAGAGAATTGTGTAATGCACATTTTTTTTCTGGTTTTCTTAGCTTTTCCTACGCTTCTGAGCTCAAGCATCCCCATTTTCTCTATTCTTTGCCTCCTATTTGCACAAGTTTTTTTATTCACCCATGAAATTCATTAGACATTATTGAACACAACTCTGAGCACAACACACACCAACTAACGAATGGGGGAAAAACCCAAACAAGGATGAGTGAGCATAATGACTCACATGGGACAGTTAAAACGTGTCTGTAATTATTATTAGTGCTAAAATTTTACCGCCTGACAATGAGTTAAAACCAACATAGGACTAAAAAAAGCAAAGCAATGCAAAACCACCTTGACAACAAGCAACCAAATAAAAAAGATAAAGAGCAACAGTGAATAAGTGAGTTCTGCTACATATGTTCATTGGCTTCACCATTATCAGCTAAACAAAATCCTATTTGCAATACAAGGCCTTTTTTCTGCAGTTCATTTCACTTCTGTTTTACAGGTTCCTGACTGAACAGTTGGGATTTTCCCTTTGTGCATGACTCAGTCCTTGCCCAAAAATATGCATGGGCACTGGGGAAAGCACCATTACTTCCTACTTTCTCCTTATATTTTTCCCCTAAATTTTACCTTGAAGTTAACCAGATTTTCATGTTCCTCCACAGCTATTAAACTAGGAAATCAGAGCCAAGCAACGTGCACAGTTCCATCCTTCTGGGTCTCCAGCTGTTTCAACAACCTTTTTTTGTTAAACTATACAAGAACTTCCTTCCATTCCTAAACTCAGGGCTTTATTCAGAATAATCTTCTCCAGTAGCTAATTTAGGTATCACGACTGCTCTTCTGCACTGACAGCACAGCCAGCCTGGTCTGGCAGCGCTGGATTGTAGGTGGCCTGAATCACTGATCACTTTCCCAAATTCAGATGCTAAAGATAGGCTCCTGTAGAAAAACAGTCTGAACATGGCCCCACATCTCTGCCAGTTTTTCTCTCATGATTTGTGTTTGCCCAGCCCTGAACCTCTCAACATCTCATCAAGGATGCTGCAAGAAACTCTCATCAGTTCAGCGTCTCTTCCCTGGAACTTGCACCATAACCATGTCTCTGCTACACAGTGCCTATCCCTCCTTCTTAATGCTTCCCTTGATTTTAAATTATGCAATCCTTATTTGAAAATAATCTGTTTATATTCTATTTAATAAAATTTACAGACTGTTGCTTAGAATGGGGCTGGTGCTGCACAAAGCATTACTGACCATGTAATCCAAATGCCCCCCCAACAGGACAGAAATGCTCTCTCATTCAAGCCATCATCTCTATTTGCCTAAGACTTTTTTTTCCCCTTTAGCATCTCCTCAAACTTTTCTGATTTAGTTGAGCTGACTATTAATTCATCTACTTTCTATTTGCCAGGCTTCGTTGCAGTCAAAGCAAACAGTCAGGTGACTGACATGAAATTTGGTCTGAAATACAAATGGCTGTGAGAATTTTAGTGCTTGATTCTGCCAGCCTTCATTCTAAGAAGAAATCCTGATTTATAAAAAAGGTCACCTTTGAATGAGCAGCAGCAATGCTGATAAAAATCTGCAGGACTGAGCCTTATAAATGCAATTTTTTGCAGGTTATTTAGAGAGAACAAAACAAGCAGACAATCAGATTTAGACATCTGTTTTAAAGACAACTCTGCAAATTGTCTGGAGACCAAAATAGATTATTAGCAGGAAATGGAGTTTTCTTAATATTGAATTTGATCCTGCCCTACTGAAAATCAATGGAATTTTGTCGCAGATTTTCATGTGAAAGGGACTTAACAAACAACACATACAAAAGCAGAGTTACAGTAACTGTCAAGGAGAAAGCTCAGTTCGGATAAACCTTCAATTTCAATATAAAAGCGTTCCTGCTTGAGAATGAAAGAGAAACATGGGAAGAGATAAATGTCTGATTTGAGTGGAATTGCTGAATGCAGTAGTGGAACCATTCAGCTTTTTGTATAATCCATGAGGTATAAAAACTGAGGGAAAGAAAAGAAAATCCAGAAGAGTTAGGTCCACAAGGGTGTGGTTCCATGCAGAAGTGTTCACATGGAAAGCACTGGTGCTTCCCTTAGTGATGCTATTTTCATTTTTATATCGTCAAACAAAAATATCAGAACATTTTACCCATGTCAATTAACCCAGAATCCTTGTGGGACACACTTCCTTATTACACCCATTTTTGCAGACTACAATGACACAGAGTTTGACTCATTAAAGGCCAGAAAATGAGTCAGCAAAGAAAAAGAACCCCAAAGCCTCAATCATCCGTTGTCCGCAATAACCACTGAATAACCTCTCTCTTCGTCACCACTCAGCCTTGGGAATAAAGTCACTTATCTGAGAAACAAAACTATTCCTTACTTCATGTTTCCCTTTTTTGTATGTTTGTTTTCCACTACGATTGCCTCCCAACATTTCCCAGCCTTGCACACAGACTGATGCACTTAATTTTGACAGATACAAAATCCGTCTTAAATCTGCTGCAGTGTTTATACTGGGATGCATAAAAATGACTTTGTGAAACAGAGTCTCGGAATAGAAAACGAGATTAAAAATATTTTGCACATGAAGACTTCTCTAGGCTATGAGAGAATAAGGCCATACAAACCTTATTCTCCTTCTCCAGATCGCCTAAAGGGGCCCCTACAGCAGAACTATTATCTTTAATCTTATTTTCTCTTTTCAGCATGTATTTTATTTTCTTCTCTCTGCTAACAATGCCCTAGCCTCTTAATAGCTCCTGAGTTCACCTCCTAAAAAGATATTCTAGGGTAAGCCCTGTCAGTATTAGATTTGCAAAGGTTTAGAAACAGCTTGGGTTCTCTCTGTGCTAACAAACACTTAGTGATAAATGCCTTCTCGAGGAGTGTATTGCAGAAGTGATTTGGTCAGTGTATGAGCCAGTTTGCTTTACAAGCATGAACTTCCCTGGCCTGCCAGTATTACTGCAAAATAGAATCATTTTCCTAAATGGTTTCATTAAAGGGACATTGTGAGGCTGAATAGGAGCTATTGAATGAAAATGGACAGAGTGAATTTTTAGTCATGCCAAACCAGTCTGTGGCATCAGTCACAGAGGTTGCACTGAAAAAAAAAAAAAAAAAAGAAGAAGAAAAAAAAAGTCTCCATCGCTTTATTTGGAGTTGAACTCATTTGCAATGATTCTGAAAGATTCACTGCCACTGTGGCTACAGAGCCCTCATCAGCCATCATCGAGCCAATCTGTCAGAAGAACCCAGGATGAGTTATTGTCTGACAGTGCCAAGACTTTCATTTGCTGTGGAAAATCATAATCTTCCCTTTGCTTCAAACAATTCCCATTCAGTTTCCCCCCTTCCCCCAACTTATTCAACCCATTCAAAGCCATGATGGGAATGCCAAGAAGGAAGAGCGAGGCACACGGAGCAACCACAGGCTCTCCTCGAAGGGGTGTCACACTGAGCAGCCACAAATTCTGCATTTTAATGAAAACCAGGAAGATGAGGGCCAGGAGAGCATCATGTGAGACAGCTGTTGCTATTTTTAATGCACAGCAATGCTGGAGCACAGACTGTGCCTCCCATGCTTTGGGATTTTTCAACTTTCCCTGGAAGATGGGAGGATGGGATATCCTGAAGGAATTCCACCTACACAGTAATTTAACATGGCCCATGGGCATGGGCACCAGGATTTTTCTTGCTTCTTTTTCTGCCTGAAGCCCACACTTGAATTTCTGGAAGACTGAAATCCGATCCCTAATGTCTTCAGGCTGGTAATATTGTAGTTGAGTGACATTTGGTGGGCTGTGACAAAGAGAGTTGATGATCTGTCCTTCATTTCTGCTGAATCTCTGTGTGCACTTCCACATAGGAGGGTTTTTTGGACAGGTACAATACACTTTTTCCTCAGACCTGTGCCATAAAACAAGTGCAATTGCAAAGTCTTCCACATAAAAACCTTATAAATGAATACAACCATTCCCATCAACAGAATTCATCTTCTCAAACTGGGAGCATGCAAAAGCAAGATCCTCTCTAAGTTCACAGAGATAAATACACTTGCAAAATTTTCCCTCCATCTGTCCTGGGCAGCTTTTGTAGGTTGGGAAGAACTGGCCTGGGATTGTATATCTCCCTCCACTGACAGTGGACAGAGCCTGGACTTCAGGCATTTCAAATTAAAGGAGATTAATATCTATATCTACACCTACAGTCCACAAGTGAGCTAATTATGCACAAACTCCTACAGTCACAACCTTAACAGTAATTCAGTGGGATGCCTTTTTATTGTTATCAATATTTTGAAGGCACATTTCTAACACCAAATCCATTTTCAGATAGCATGGGCATAATAACAGTTGAGAAATATGTAGGTGTCACAAGTGTAGGTGGGGTTTCTGTAATTCATCTTGCTTCATATCCACTGTAAAGATAAATATCAATGCATGGCAATACTCTTGGAATTTGTTTATCTTGCTGCTGATTCATGGCTTATTGGTCATTAAAGGGAAATCAGTGGCATGGAGTTATATTTCTGTGTAAGTAGCAAGCAGTGCCAAAATATAATGAGGACAAGCAGATATAAACTTTCCATGGCCTAGGGAAAACACATGATTTAGCAAATGCATGGTGTTATGCACAACAGCCTATAAAAAGGCAGAAACAAGAAAAGAAAGGGAGAAAGAAACAAGAAAAGGGAGAGATAAAAGAAAAAGGCTGCCTTATTTCCCTGAACTCTCCTTTCCTTCCAGCTTGCTCTACATTACAGATCCCACATGCATCTCTGTCAAGACAGCCTATGTGGGCTCACTGAAAGCTCCTGTCATCCAAGCTGGGGCCTGAAACAAAACTGAGAGACCAACAAATCATGCTACAAAAGAGAAACTCACACACCACATAGCAGGCTCTTTTCTCCTGCCTCTTTTGATTTCCCAGCCTTTTTTTGGTCTTATGTGTTGCATCTTGCAAAGGCATTTGGCAGATCAACAAAGCTCATGCAGCAAGACAATTAATCCTCATCATCCTTAGTGTGTGACTTGTGCTAGCCAACTAAATCTAAGATAATTTTCTTTGTGGAATGGGATTGGATCAAAACCCTGATATCAGAAAGCGACTGAACTTTCCAGGAGTTCACCAGAGTGAATTTTCTTGATATTAAGAGTTCCAGAATATGACCTCAAATATCTATTGATGGAACCAATTCATTTCATGGATTGACTGAACCCTCCAAGTACTGTGAGATGGCTTTTTTGTAGACTTAATTCTGGTGTTACCTGCAGTAATAATATATTTGTGCAACAGCTGTACCTCTGTGTAGTTAATGAATTATCAGAGCTGAATCAGGCCAGTCATTCACTGTGTCTGCTTGTCTAGATACTGAATTTGATAATAGACTGTGCTCTTAGCAACAGGATGAGTATTTCAGGATGGATATATTATGGGGAAAAAAAAAGCCCTAAATGAGATGACTACTGACTACAGCACAGTCAGGGATGGGAGAAGGACTGATCCTTGGAGAGGGCTTTAACTGAGCCAAGCAGGAAGCTTTGGCCACACACAGGGCATATTCATAAAGTATAAAATAAAAACAAATTGGTATCTCCTACCCAGTGTTTCACTCCTGTTCTTAACAGATAATGATCAGTGCTAAAAATACATCAGAAGAAAAGGCAGTCTGGGTACCCAAAGGTTTCTTACTTCCACAGAAAACCTTTCAGAGGAGCCTCTTTGCTGGGATGAAAATCATCTCCAAGGAGGATTTAAATCTCCAGCATTTTCAAGAGAAAAATCTTAACCAATCTTAACAATCACAAATTTTCTCCTCCCATGCAAATCATCAGTACCACGGCAAAACCCAAATTAATCTCTGGGCTAAGATTCAAACCATTTTGCTGTGCTGTTTTTTTGGGAGGGTTGTTTGTTGGGTTTGGTTTGGGGTTTTTTGTGGGGTTTGGTGGTGATTTGTAATTTTTCTTCCTCTATACTTGAAATGAGTTGCCCCAGAGGCTGCTCAGAGCAGAGTACCCCACTCCTCACTCCAAGTCCTGTGCCCTCAAATTTCAGATGCAATTACTCCACTCTGACCCCTGGAAGTGAGAGGAGTTGGACAGAAAAATCTCAGTGAAAAACAACACAGAAGTGGGTGGTATTTACAGGCAAACAGTAATTTGCCAAACCTGTGGTTGGGAGGCAATTTCACACTTTGCTTTCCAGGATCCAAGGGCCTCTGTACCATGTTTAATGCAACTGCAGCTGAAAGCCTTTTGCACAGTGTGAACTGCCCAATTTAGTGCAAATAAGTTAGTTTGCCTCCCATATCAATACCTGCCAATGTTTTAGCATAAAAAGAAATGAGGATATTAAGGCTATTTCTTTTTCAGACAGCATCTGGTTGGCTATTGTGAAAATGCTAGGGTAGTTGTTCATATCCATTTTCCATTTAGCCTAAATTAGCCTTTTAAATTTAAAAATACCCTAGATTTCCCCAGTTTATAGTTTTTTGCCTTTGATACTATTTCTGAATTGATGGAAACTTCAATCAGAATGTTCTTAACCTCTGACAAATTGAATATTGGGAGAGTATATTAAGCAGAACACAAAAACTAAATAGATTTTTTGAAGGGTTGTAAAAGGCAATAAACAAACTGGAATAAAAGATAGTTGGAAGAAAAAATAAGATTGATTTGTAAGACTGAGATCTGATTTAGGGCCAGCACTCATTGAGAAGGAGTACCTTGTGTTATAGCAAAAAAAGAGGTAATGATTAATGTTAAAATAATAGTTTCCATTTCAATTTGTGTGGGTACAAGTAAGTTTAAAAAATGTTATGCCTTCATAGTGGTAAATTAGTGCATTTTGCCCACACACATCTTTTTTTTAAAAAAATAGACAAAGTCATAAAAAACACAATTTCCCTGTTGTAATGTCTAGTCACTGAGCCAGGTGCAAAGTTTTAAGGCTCAGGATTCTCAGCCTCATGTTCAGACCCCAGAATCAAATGACATCACCTCTTCTTTCATTTTCTTGAACCCAAATTCAAAAATACCTACTACCTCAGGGTGCCTGTTTCATACAGTCACAGATATACCATTTTTAGAGGTTACCTGCTTTTAAATCCTCTCTCTGGCTGAGGCAGGGCTATAAAATCGAGCTGACCCAGACAATAATTATTGATAATCAGAGAGTTTCCTGCCTTCAGAAGGGATGGAGGAACAGCAGTGACAGCCTGTGCCATGGCCCTTCACTGTCTGTCTTTCCATTTGTGATCTGAATCCGTGTGCCATGCATGTGATTTAAAGATAATGAAAAATCTGGCTTCAGAGAGAGATCACTGAAAAGGTGGTATTTATTTTTCCAAAAATATTTCAGAGAGATAAAACCCATGAGGGTGAGCCCTGAGATCTAGCCAATATTTCCATTGAGAATTTAAGTTCAAGGAGGAGGGGAAAAATAATCTAAAAAAATAAAGGTAAACGAATTCAGCTTAGAAGATGCTACTGATGATTTGGAGCAAACAATAAAATTCAACAGGATTTTGATGACAGCCCAAAAATTAGCAAAATGCAATTCACTGAAGAGGAGGACAAAATACTAGCACACAAATCTTCAGTGAGAGAATGCAAATGTAAATATCTAGCTGCTAAAAAAAGAAACCTGCCCAAAAACCTGGCTTGGGGACCAGCAGCTCTGGTCCAGGCTGGCTAACCAGGCACAAGTGGCATGTAAAGCAAAATAGCAGAGGTTCCTCTGGGCTGTGCTGATGTTCAGGAGGGTCTGGGAGAGCATCCCTCCAGCCCAGGCAGCGCTGCTGGAGCTCCAGCATCAGCACAGCTTTGGGCTTGGCCCACACTGTGAGACCCAGCAAGGGCAGTGGGAAAAGAGGTCACAAACAGGGTAACAGGAGAGGTAAGAGCTTCCACTTCACCAAGAGGGAATATGTTCAGTTATGCCAGAGAAGCGGGAAAAGCTGTGAGGGGGAAGCCAGCTCCTACCAAAAAGGCTTTTAAACAGGATGGGAATGGAGACCACAACAGGGCTCAAATGTCCACTGGGAGCCTGGTGTTTATTACATCTTGAAAGTCTGTTTCAGGTAAGATTGTATTTAAATCTCAGCTCCCAGGGAGACATAAATTCCCACTTCTCATATAAATTTTTAATGCACTTCCATTATTAAAGCAAATTTTATTCCAAGGAGCTTTGCCTCTAAAATTAATCAAAAGATTTTTGTTGTACTCCAGATGAAGCAAACGCAGAATTCCAGGAGCCTAACACAGAAACCAGACTTCTATAAATAGACTGTGTGGAGCCTGATTTGCTGCAAGTCAAGGGGGTAGGTCACATATCACATCTCTCCAGGCTGATCAGCACTGGTCAGGTATTGCTTGAAAGGCAGCCCAAGATAGAAAGCAAATAGATTGATTCAGCACCAAGCTCAGAAACACACACTGCTAGGAAATGAGAGCTGAAACTACACAAAATGCGCTGATTTCTCTTTACACTCGAAAACAGAGTTTGAGGTGTCTTTTCTTCCCCTCCCTGTTTATCATTCTGCATGCAAATGCTGAAAATAAAGCATGTTTGTAACGAACAGGTGGAAGTCATATCTCCATCCCAAACAGAAATATACCCTAAAGCACCTTTCCTGGTTCTTCCCAGTTTGGGCAAATCAACTCCTGCCAACAGCAGAGGTTTTGCATGACCAACAGGAGCTCCAGCTGGGATCACTAAACCTAATGGGCCATGCCCATGGTCTGTCCACCCTCTGTGCTAAGGCAAAGCCCAGCAGAAGACCATGGGAGAGGTTTTCTCATTCTAGAGCCAGTGCAAAGGCAGAGATGTCCAGCACAGCAGCACTCAGACATGAGCCAATGCAGGGATGAAGATCTAAGGGAGGCAACAGTGAGACAAAAAAAAAGTGTTTGCAGATACAGAGAGTCCTTCTGCCTGCCCCTCCCAACTGTTTGTGGGGTTACACAGAGCCATGCTCACACTCATGAATTTCATGCTATGGATTTCATTGAAAACAGGCTTAAAAATGCCTTCCCAATCCTCTTTTCTTTTATTTGGTATGTGACAAATAGTCACATACCTAAACACACAGCAAGAAAGATTTTCTCACTAAAGGTTTCTCCTTAAGAGAAAGAATTTGGTCCAAAAATCAATTTTCTCATTAATTATTTGCATCAACAGAAATGCTGACACATCAAACAATTTACTTGGCTTCTTGTATATTACCCTCAGGTGACAGCCTTTTGCTCAGTGCCCAGAAAAATATTTTAAAGATATCAAAGCTGCTGCTTTTGGGGACCTGTCCCCAAGACTGCAGAGATGAAGCAGTTCCAGGCACCTGGCATTCAGAGCTTCTTCACTCACTGCTTTCACATCCTTTCCTTTCAACCACACACTCAAAAAGGGACAGAGTAATTTTCTCACCCACTGCTTCAGAAATGGAGAGGGGGAAAAAAGAACATTAATAACCTTTGCTTGAAGGTTTGTCCCACAGAATTTCTTTTGTGAGGCTGAGAGAAAATGGGAGAGTGAAAACCTCCATGGATGCTCCTTTGATCTGACACCAGGAAGCCATAACCCTCTGCCTGACTCCATTTTGGCTAGACAGGACTGGCTTTCCTCAGTGTAGGAGACAGTAGAGGAGCTAGGTCACGTGCCTGGTTCAATTCCAGCTTCAATCCAAAGTTGCTCTTGACACAAAACCAGAGAAAACTTGGCAGCATCATCTCCCAACCTTGGGTTGAGTCCCGAGCAAAATTCCAAATGAAACACAAGGTCCCAGATCTGCATGGAGCCAACGAGAGAAAATGCTGGCACTGAGGCTGGCAAGAGAAGCAGCCAAGTTTTGCTGATATCTACGTGGTGCTTCTCTTTCAGCTGCCCACAAAGAACTAATATTGCTTTGTGTGGGCTTTCTGCCCTGGAAATTGGGATCTAAAGTCAATGAGAGGGATGTCATGGAGAGCAAAACTGGTGTCAAGCCTTGTGGCAGAGTCACCATCTCCCAGGTCACCAAGAGATCACAGCCAACCTGCACCAGGCAGTGCTGGAAATCCCAACAAAGAGAACCAAAAGGAAAATTTCAAGAATGACTAAATAGTTGATCACATTGAAGAAAACAGCTGCATTTTAGCTCATGAGGATGGATGGATGGATGGATGGATGGATGGATGGATGGATGGATGGATGGATGGATGGATGGATGGATGGATGGGTGGGTGGGTGGATGGATGGATGGATGGATGGATGGATGGATGGGTGGATGGATGGGTGGATGGATGGGTGGATGGATGGGTGGGTGAATGGATGGGTGGATGGATGGATGGATGGATGGATGGATGGATGGATGGATGGATGGATGGATGGATGGATGGATGGGTGGATGGATGGATGGGTGGGTGAATGGATGGGTGGATGGATGGATGGATGGATGGATGGATGGATGGATGGATGGATGGATGGATGGATGGATGGAGCACTACTCACATTGTCTCTGTGTAAGACAGAGGATTGGGGGCTGATCTTTCCAGCACATTTCCGGCATGATTAGGCGAAAATCACCAGAACTGTGACATCTTTGCTCACATCAAGCAGGATATTTATACAGGGGTTGAAGCAGTGCTCAGAATGAGTAAGGATGCCAAATTGCCACTTGATGCTTTCCATGATTCAGCCCTGGCTGCTCCCTGAGCTGCAAGGCAGGACTGGTAAGCACCCAAAGCCAAAGCAGCCCCTCACAGGCCTAAGTGCCATGAAATCATAGCACAGATTGCACTGCTCAGACACTGAACCAGCCTGGGACCAGCTTCTTCCTCAAACACACTCACCTTTTCATTAGCCTGAACTGAATGGTGCCCACAGAATGGAGTCAGACCTCCACGGCCAAGCGCTCAGGAGGACAATGTTCTCAGCACATTACAGACTGGGAGGAAATTTTTCATTCCCTGGAAGTGGGCAGAGAATCAATAGCTCATTTTTCATGTTATGGTTATTATGCCCAGTGCTTCACAGGCATTGTGTCATATCCAGCCTCTATAGCAACGGCTCAGATTCCTCACTCCTGTTTGCTCTGTCAGTGGCAGTAATTGCAAAAAATCCCCAGGGCTCAGGAGTGTTTAGCTCCAACTGGGAAACACAATAGTGGACCCAGTAAAAGTAAAGTAATAAAGAGAGGCCACACAAATATGAAAACAACTGCAGCATGACACCTTTCCAGTTCCATTAGAGTGCCTACCCCAGTGGCAACCCAGGTCCTCAAAGAAAGCGTGTGGTAAATGGTTGGGGTTTTATTGAAAATGCTTTTCACCATTCTACCAGAATTGCTCCTGAGCACTGTAGAAACATCACAACACTGCACACACTGCTTGTAGACATCCCCTGCATTCCTTGAGCAGCAGGAAGGCTGGGAAGCTGATAATAACTTGGAGTATGACTCTCCCCTCCCAGGCCTTCAGGCCAGGGCGGGGCAACCTCATCTCTACATTCAACTTTAATCAACCTGTGAGTGCAGAATGGACATGCCATGAGTATAGAGCTGGGAACTGAGGGAACTAACAGTGTCTGGTGAAACACACCAAGCTATGAATCCCCCAGACCACAGCACAGAAATGAACATACTTTTGGTTTTGGCTTGCAAAAGAGCCTGAGACCTGACAGCTAAGATAAACATTAAGACAGCAACAGCAGAAATAAAAGCAAGCAGGTTGCTAAATACCCCTGCAATGGGCTTGTCTTTCAGGTAAGTGAAACAGGGCATTGCCTATAAAATGGCTCCTAGGTGGCAAAGACTTCCAAGCCAGTTTAAGAATTGTGTAAGAGTTTGGGCTAGAAGGGACCATTAAAGGTTACCCAGTCCAACCCCCTTGCAATGATCAGGGACATCTACTAGATCAGGTTGCTCACAGTCCCATCCAACCAAATCTTGAATTTTTCCAGGGATGGAGCATCCACCACCTCTCTGGGCTAGCTGTGAAAAATTCCAAAGGTTTTTGGGCCAAGGGCTGATTCCAAGAGTACAGACCAGGGACTGGACCTGCAGCTCCCCCTGCACTGAGCAGGACTGACATTGCAACAATGCATCATCAGTAGGTAAAACCACCCTGTCTCACAAAGACCTAATCCCAGCCCACATCCCCTGTCACAGGTGAGCAATCCAATGCTTGGTGAATTCTGCTTCCCAGTGGTAGGAAGAGCCAAGATGAGAGGATCAAAAAGCAAAGTTACTATGAGCACTTGGCTGCCACAAGCCAGTCACTCCTGTGGTAACTTTCCTGACACCTCCTGCTTAAAACACCAAAAGGCAGAAGAATCACAAGGCCTGGCTTTCATGGGCTGTATTTGCACTGCAAATGGACACGGAGTGAGCTTCTGCCCTTGTGCTCCATGGGAGGTTTCTGTCCCCACTGAGCTCCCTCGGGACACCCACGTCAGGCTGTCACAGCTGCACCCCCCCAGCTGCTCTGTCCCTGCAGCAGGACCCTCCTGGCCCTGACAGGCTCCTGGTGCCAGGGAGGAGCAGGATCAGCAACTTCTCTCACTCTGCTGGGAAGTGAAAAAGCAATCAGAATGAAGAAGGCATTGAAGACAGACCCCCCCCCCCCACCTGGCTTTCTCCACATCCCACCGACTGCCAACTTCTGTTCAGGGCTGCTTTTCATTCAGTGTAGACTTGGGGATCTACAGAGGAGAATCCTTTTTTAAGAGCTGCCCTGCAGAGACAATGACAGGATACACTGCCATTGTTAGCCCTCTGCCTTCCATTCCTAACCTCTATAAAAGTTCTCTGTCAGCTTGTGTAGCAAACAGAATTCTTTTGCTACACCTTCAATTCACAACTATAAAATTCCAAAATTTCTTATCTCTGCAAAACATACATATTCATACATATATATATTCTCATAAATATCTTAAGTGTAAAGAAAACAAGAATATTTTATTTTCACCCAGATATACAGTAGGAAGGTTGAAGCTGGACCTAACAAACCTTTGCAGCCTAAATGGAAGTCACCTGGTTGTATTTACAGGAATGTAGAGAATATTTTCATCAAATTCCTTATGAGCAAGAAATGAAAAGCACTGATGATTGAACAGCAGAAAAGGAATGAGAAAGCTGCTTGGACTCTCATTTTCTCCTGACTACGCAAGCAAATGATCTATCAATAAAACTAAAAGATAAAAATTGATAGGATGAAGCAGCACACACAGACCCTAATCCAATTAACCCGCAGAAATCCCTGCCAAGAGTTTCAAACCAGGGCTGATTTTCATGTGTATTAATACAGTTTTCACTCACTAGGTTTGAAATGTCAGAACAATTTATAGCACCAGAGAGCAAACTGATGGTTGTCTCTGATCAAAAACCTGCAGCAATGTCCCAGCCCTGCTTACAGTATTTACAATTGTTGATACATGTTTGTCTTCTGGTACAAATATTTAGCTTTGGCCACTGCCAGAGCAAAACCAATTTGGTCCTGAAAAGATGCTCTACTATTTGCTTTATTCAATGTCTTTAAAAGGGCTATCTATGCATGTAAATAAAGGGGATTTGATGAAGGTTTTGCAGGCTCAGGAGTGGCCAGTTTTACCATCAGCCTGTGCTGAAGTGCTAATATATGTGCTCGACCCAGGTTGTGTTGGGCACTGTATTTCCAGGCAGTGAAAGGGGCTGGAATGCCAAATTTCATTAATTCACTTCATCCAGCAACTGCTTTAAAAGGATTTAGCATGAGAAGCAGAGCACAAAGCTATCTGAAGAGCGCTGCATGAGTGAATAGAAATTGAAGACAAATGAGTTCCTTGTGAAATGCTGCAATCACTTCTTTAAGCAATAAAGAGGTGGTTTGTTAAATAATAGACTAGAACAAGTCCAATATAATAAAAACTGTCAAAGTACCCTGTTCAAAGTTGCCACATAATCTTCCAATTTTGCTTTCATTAGTAAACAGTAACAGATGATCAGATTCTATCGTCATCTTGCCTGGACAATATCTTAGCAGCATTTGAATACATTACAAAATGAAAGAATACCAGAAGAAGAAAATTTAATGCAATTACGACTTTCTGAAAATAGATTGAGCATAACATTCACTTAATATAGCTCAAATAAAGTGAGAAAGAAATCAAGGATGGAGAAACTGTTTCCTATTTAAGACCAGATACAAACAGCTTGTCCTAACCATCTCTTCAGCATCTACTTCCCTTCCCTGTCTGTTGGACCAAATGAGCAAAAATATTTCTGCCAAAAGTAGCAGCATGTTACTGCCTGACCAGCAGCCTCAGCCTCAATCACCCAAGGATGCTCTGGCTTCACTGGCTGCAGACCTTGAGTCAGATGAATCCTCTCCCACAAACACTTCTTCCTTCACAAAAAGAGAATGAAAGGACAGAAAGTGAGAAATTTGCAGTAAATTGTGTCCCAGAGCAGCAGCAGCTCTGCCCTTGCACAATGCCCTCCCGTGTGCACACAGAGAATATGATGTTTTCCTGCAAGCAGAAGAATAAAAAATGCCCAATTTCCCTCAAAAGCTTATGATTACTGTCCCGTGTCCTGTTCCTGGCTCCCACCCAGTCTCTTGTGACCCCATCAAGGGTACAAGAAACCCTCTCTGTCCCACTGAGAACTTCCCCTCTGCCAACTTGTAGAACATAATTACTTTTTGAGATTTCTGTCCTGTTCCAAATACTGTTGAAATCAATCACTAACTTGAAAAATTACTGGGGACAGGCATACAGACAGCGTTGCAGCTACCAATTTCCTTAGGAAATAAAGCTAAAAACCAGCTTCCTGCCTGTATTGCCAGACAGAAATCCTCCTTCCTTAACCCCACGTGTCTCTAGCTCTACCTACAGCCATCCTTACTTACAGCCAAGAAACAAGGCACAACCTTAGTTACATCAATCATTAACACAAGAGCAGCTGGTAACAAGAGTGCACAACGTCCATGTATCTGTTTATCATTAGAACTGCAAATATCCTTTGGCCTGTTTTAAAAATTCTCAACCAGCAGAGAAAAAAGGCACAGTTTTGAGGGAAGAAATACCACATTGGAGCTTTTCTCAAAGCCCTTTACCCCTGATTACAGAGAATGTTTTTTGTCAATTTCTCAACTAGTCTTCACCTGTTGGGCACAAACTGGAAGGCAGAATGGAAAAAAAATGAACCATCACCTGGGTCACCATATCTGCTCAGGGAACTGATATTAGAGTCTGCTTTCATTTAGTTGACATTGAAAAGGTGCTCCAGTCTAGCAAAATCAGCATGACATCCACTGGCAGAGGCTAAACCTAGAGGAATTAGAATGGGAAATTAAAGATGAATCATAGGGATGACTGACTTTTAAAGGACATGGAAAATTCAAAGCAAAATATGGTATTTGTCTGAAAATCCTGTGGCACATCAACCAGAATTTAGTGGTGCAGAAATGAAGTGCAGAAATGAAGTTAAGTAGTAGCTTCTGTGATATTTAGGAATAGAATGACCACAGCAATTCTCCTTCAGACCCAGTCACCAGATCTGTGAAAATGAGGGAGAAAAGAGAAGCAGGATGCCTTAAAGGAGAAGAATACACTGGTCCAGAACTCTGATACCAGATTTTCGCAAAGAGGTTTCACGCGCAGTTTGCAATTCCGATATTTCTTTGATGTTTCTTGAACAGGAGATGGGCGATGGCTGAGCTCCCTGTGCCTCAGTGCACGATGCCCATGGCCCTTAGAACACAGCAGAATTCTGAAACCCTGCATCTGGGGCAGAGCCATGGCACTGGTGTGCTGGGCAAACTGGTGGCTCACTGTGAGCTTTGTTTTTACCACCTGTCAATGTGAAGGATGCCCTCAGGGGTTTTCTGTTTGCTGATTCAAGGTCTACTGCTGAACAATATTTCAGTAAAGTTACTGTTACTGTTAACTCAGGAAACTTTTTCAGGAGTTAATAGTAAATCTTCAATACAAAAGATAAGACTGTCATTTTTTCCTAAAATAATAGGCTCACACTATAGCAGGCATCTGCTTTGGAAATTAAACACCTTACTCAAAGTGAAGGTAAAAAAGGCAAAACCCTTTGAAAAGAGAACAAAAAGCTTACTTTTTTTCTTTTTTTTTTTGACTTCTAAATGCTTTCAATGCTTTTCTTTTACTCCTCTGCTGAAATCCAGAATTAAAACAAATTCTAATTTATGTATCTCCAGTTTTATCAATGGACACCTTTGATTTTTGTTTGAAAGGTTGCTTACTTGCCACCCCCCATCTGAAAAGAATGTACAAGATTTCTGCTGCATTGACAATCTACATGTCTATTGTTAGGAATAAATTTCAGGAAAGGTTAGATGACACATAACTTACTGGGAACCACTCTGTAGGATTGCAGGCAAGGTTACAGTAATGTCCTTTCAACAGGATAAATAACATATCCATTCACCACGAGCCAACCCTGTCATGTTACCTCATTTTAATCAGCCCTTTTATAATACAATATTCATGTGGAAATTGGGCTAAAAATACCCCCTGCCAAGGTGATTGAAGAAATAAAATGGAGAACTTTATTTTGCATATTTTAAGATCAGGTTTTGTCCAGAAATAATGGGGCACATTAATTTGAGTTTCATGTTGGGAAGAGAGGGAATGAAAGCAAGGGGAGGGAAGGAGGAGATGGGCCAGGAGCTCTTGCCTGTCTGTCAATGATTAACCAGCCCAGGCTAAAGCTAACACCATCTTCTTGCACTCCTCAGAAGCAGTCATTCAGCACCTGTGATTGCATTCAAACAATTAAAATGAAAAAGCCAAATGCTGGGCTTGCAGGCTGGACTGTGAGCACTCAGCAGCATCCACAGAAACCCAAGTGGCCAAGTCAGCCCTCGAGGTGCTCCTGGGTGGGTCTGTGGACAGACCTGGCACACGTGCTTTCCCAGGAGAGGAAAATATTGCTCCTGGGGATGTGTAAGGGGAGAGGGATTTCCTCTAGCTCTAATCCCCACCACATAGCAAAAGTCAGCTGCCTAGGGAGTCATTAAGAAGGAGAAAAAGAATCATCTTGGTCTATTTGCAGAGGTTTGTAAAGGAAAGGGAGTAGCTCTGACTTTGTGTATGAAAGCCACGCAGAGCCACGGCATTACGTGGTCTCAGAGCTGCTCCCCCAACGGGTCTCATTCTCTGCCTGCCCAGTTTACAAATCAAAACAAGATATTTCATGTTGTTCAGCCTGCAAGCCCAGCCTGGTGCACTGAAAGATCAGGCTGTGACCTTTTCCCCCAGTATTCTGTCCTCATCCCCATGCCGAGGAGTCCAGAGACACAACCAAGCTCTGCTGGATCCTTCACTCTCATATTGGCTGTGCCACGCTGACAGCAAAGAAATTTGTATCTGTCAGGTTATTAAATTGATCTAAGTGAAAAGAATCACAGGGGACTGAGGCTGTGATGAGGCAGTTCTCTCCACAGCCACATGCTGAAAACCTCCTCCTCCTTTCTCCCCAAATCCTTCAGCCAAGCACACGCAAACTTCTGTCAGTCAAACTCATCTGAGGCTCAGTGTGTTCATCTTCCACAGGCATAAGGACAAAACAATGTAATGGAGACCAGGACCGGTCCTGGCAGTTCCATACCAGTGGTTCTGTGAAGCTTAAAGCTGGTTTTTAAAAGGGCATTTTGTCAAGGATAACTGCAGCAGTACTTTTTGCAGCTGAACTGAAATAGATGAGAAGTAATAGTAAACCAATTAGAACAAAATTGACTATCACACTGCATACAAAAAAATTACAAGATGATCTTTTTCTGCTTTTTTATGTAATAATTCCACTCTGCTACATTGTCATAATACTCAGCAAAGAAAATTCTCATTCCAAAAGCCCCCATCTGACATTAAGAATTGGACTTTCTCATTACAACTAAAGAAGAACCTCTGTTTCCTCTATTTTCTTTTTTCCTTGCATAGAAAGACACTGAGCCTAACCAGAGTGGTGCTTCTGAGCAAGAACTTTTCCAGGGATGTAAGGGATGTTTTTCAGGGCTCAGTACCCCAGCTGACACCATTTCCCATCCACACCTGGCTGATCAGATGAGCTCTCAGAAAGTTTGCAGATGACCTCAAACCGGGGAGGAAGAGCTGTCCAGGTGCTGGAGGATTTTGCTGTTCATAGGAACACCCAGAATGGGCTTCCAGAAGCTGCACAAGGCCAGTCCTGCATTTGGGAAGGAACAATCTCAGGATAGGTGTGAGGCAGATAAATCAGATCGCTGCCCTAAGAGCCCAGTCTGCAAGTTCTCTACTCAGCTGCTTCACCTGGGATACAATGTCCATTTTTGGAATGTCCCCAGCACAAGAGAGATGTTGACAAAGTGGAATGAACTCACATGGCCAGGGGCTGGAGCACACAATGGATGTGGAAAAACTCAGCAAACTGGGAAAGGAGGCTCAGGGGCTGCTCACCATCAATGTCCTGACAATAAGGGGAGCTGACACAAAACACAGGGTAAGATTTTCTCAGAGCCGCAGAGAAGGAAAAGAGGCAATGGTGAAAAGTTTTAATGAAGGAAATCTTGATCAAAGATATGGAAAAAAAAATGCACACTAGCAGAAATCTCCCTATCCATGGAGATTTGCTGGTGCTATCCAAGCAACATGACCTAGCCTTGGAGGTTGGAGCTCCTCTGAGCAGTTGGCTTCCAGAAGGCCCTTCCAAACAAAAGTTTTATATGATGCTCAATACCTAGATCTCCATGATCTTGGAGATCTAGGTATTGAACTTGGTATTGAACTAGGTATTGAACTTCTATTTTTTATGATGGCTGCTGCAGGAAAAGGCAGGGAAGGGGTGTCAGGATTCCACCACTGCTTTTCAAGAAGAGAGAAATTAGGGTACAACTTAGGCTTAGCACAACTTATCCACATCTTTAAGGACTCCAGAAACTGAGGCACAGAAAGAAAGCCAAAGCCTACTGCTCATTAGAGATGAGGTGACCTCCCTGTTTCTTCTGGTGTAAGAGAAAGAGCACCCTCAGCTTCCATGCCACCAGGGGATCTCAGTCTGCCCAAAAGCAGCTGATCTGCTGTGATTCAGTTCCCAGTTTTCCCTCTGAGGGAATGAAGAAATAAAATCCAGAGGGCAATAGCAAGCACAGAGACAATTATTATGTTCTTCACAACAGCAGTTGTGTCTCTATTTCACTGTTTCATGCTTAGATCATTTTGAAAACCAGCACCCCTGCTATGCACCCTGCTGCACGCGGGGAGCTCATCGTGCTGCAGCACAGCTTCAGCAGCCAAACAGCGGCAGAAAATCACTCCTTTTCAAGTTAAAAACTTAGAGATCAAAGAACAGGGTGTTTTCTAGGTCATGGTGTCAGATTCCAGAGCTCGCAGTTATCAACAGGCTTCCTGAAGAACAGCACAAAGACACAAACCTGCACAGTGGTTTTATCTGGTTAGTCCAGAGAATAATTTCACTACAGGCTGGGCTGGGGAACAACAGCTGAAAACTTCCTATCTTGTACTTTTAATTGTAAGTAATTAAGCATCTGCACATTTTGCTAAAGTCAACAACCTTTTGACAAAAGAGACAGATTCACTCTAAGAGCAATAGAGCATAAAAAGAAAAAATGTTCTTGGGATAGTATCCTACTTTTAGTATTTTGCTTCAGTAACAATTGTGTCTTAATGACCTCAACAAAGGGTTTAACAGAGAGTTTACACCTAGCAAAATTATTTTTAAAATTCCTGAACTTAGACTATATTGAGTTAGATTAATACCATTAAAATATTCAGGAGCAATGTAAAATCATTGTAGAAATAGTCCCTGACAGAGCATGGGGAAGGACTGAGCTCTGGTGATTGGGACAGTGAAAAATGAAAAGCTGCTATTTGAGTGGCTGTGCCCCTTCTCCTATGACTACTGATTGAAATAGTTATCGGGTAGCAAAAGTAAAATTACTTTTTCTTTGTTCATAATAAAGCTGCTCATATACTAGTATAACAACACTTATTTTGTTCTGGGCTTTTAAGAAGTTTCCAGGGCATTAAGATGATGTATGAAATACAAACTCTTACAGGGAAATTTTAAAAAATAAATAAATAAAATAAAAAAACCCAACAAAGCAAAACAAAACACCTACAGATTTAGTGCCTTGCAGAATCCATCCCCAAAACTTGAAATTAAGGAAGCAGCAGTTGAACTAAGGGTTGGCCATTTCTTTGCAAAACATTTCATGCTGGGATCATAGATCATGTTTCATTTTTATGGAAGATACATCCCTAGGAAAGAGGCATACCTAAATGTCCATAGGCTTTGATCCAAATTTAGCAACTGGAATGGCTGTGTTCTATAAAGCACAATATCCACAGGCCTTCCACATGGGATCTCCAGTAAATAACTTCTAAAGAGGCAGTCTGGAAGCAGCAGGAAGGAAACAAACACAGCTTCTTTGTAATAACAGAGCACCCCAAGGAAAGGTATTTCTATACAGGTAGCAGAAAATTGAAGGAAAAAGGAAGGCATAAAAATGAAATGGAAAGTTTCTGGTTAACCTATCAGATCTCCTTTACTAATTTTACCTTGTTAGTCAGAGAAATGTCACTGCTCTATTGACTAATCTGTTTGGAACATCAAAACAGCTTTGGTTCTGTTATTGATTTACTTTGTTAAGCGATTAATGAGTTGGGGTATTCCATTCCTCTCTTTTCCTCATGCTTTATCATTTTATTAAGGTATCCAGGGGTGCAAAACTTCACAGAATCCCAGAATATTCTGAGTTTGAAGTGACTCTGCCCCCAACAATCCCACCCTGTGCCTGAGAGCATTGTCCAAACACTCCCTGAGCTCTGTCAGGCTTGGGGCCGTGCCCCCTTCCCTGGGGAGCCTGCTCCAGTGCCCAACCACCCTCTGGGTGAAAACAATAACCTTTTTCCAATATCTATCCTAAATTCTAACAAAGGAAACTCTTTTCTTTTTTTTTTTTTTGTCTGTGGAAAAACATTTCTGATCACTCATTGCCCTAACAGCAATATCTAAGTGAACTAGAAATTGAGGAAGAAAGATAACATGAACATTTTCAATTACTTTAAAACTCTGAGACTAGAACTAGACATGCAGTTCTCAACAAATGATGCTGTAGCACCAATAATGTCTCTAAATTGCTTGGGTGAACTGAAGCAATTAAAAAGGGGTAAGAGCTGTAGCTCCTTCTCCTGTGCACTATTTTCTTTCCTGTACTCATACACAAAGAAGTGTGATGACTTCCATTTAAACTGAAGGATTAACAGCACCATGGAACAAATATTCATTCCTCAGGAGAAAGGATATTTGAAGACAAACCAGCCACCATCAATCTTAAAACTCCAGCTGACCCCAGTTACACACACACACTGTCAGCACTCCTTTATTTCAGAGTTAGAAAGACTCATCCTCTTACTAATATGATCAGGCAAGAAAGTTTATAACAAAGATATAAAAAGTAACAACATTTTAAGAAAACAGAGGCCTATTAATTTTTCCACAAGCTAAAACAGGCCTTTGAAGCACAACCCAAAATTAGATGCACTAGGTACAACTTTAATCTGTAGCACTCTGGGCCCCCTACAAAATATCCGGAATATGAAGAAAAGTATCCTAAAAATTTAAAACAGGGGAGTTGCCAATCATGCAGGGGGAAAAGTGAAAATGCTGGATTCAAAAGGGGGAAAGTGGGGAAGAGAAGAAAACCTGTTATTCCTGAAATGAAACTTCAGAAAGCAATTTTTTCTCTTCCCTATTTCCTGCAGAAATAGCTCTTCAAAGGCCATCTTCATGCTCTTTGGGTGACCTTTCTGCTGTTACATTTCACTGCCTGCCCTGAAGGATATCTTTTTAATATCTTGTTAAACGGGGAGAGAAACGTGCAACGAGCAAAACACTCTGAAATGGAGGCACTTCTGCTTCAGTAAATACTTTGAGGATATATAAAGTGCAAAAAAGGGTCTCTTATTTCCAAAGGCCAGAGATATTTATAGAGTGCTTTTTATCAGTTTGTAGGGCAAGTGGCTCCTATGCAGTAAAAGAAAACTAAACAAGTGAGGGTTTCATTGACTGCTGTACATACTGTCAATGAGAATGTCATTATTAATGCAGCTAAACCCATGATTTTAAAATAAACCAATAGTGGCCAATCCCCTAAAGTCTTTGAACACAGCCTGACATTTTATTAGGGATTGCAGAATGAAGGAGGGGAGGCATTGCCCTGATCAAGCATTAAATGAGATATTCGGCCGGGAACATCTTTCAGTATCACTGTGAAATAACACACTGATTCCAGTCACCTATAATGAACAGAAAAACAACTTTTTCAAAAACTTCTAGAAGATATTCTCTTTCTTACCCTCATTTTTCCTGCAGTGAGAATTTGGTTAAGCTTTTGTCACCTAACAATGGCTCCCCCAGTTCCTCCCCTTCCGTGGGACACAGAAAACTTGAAAGTCTCTTTTGTCTAAAAATTTTGTGCTACATTTTCTGCAAAAGACACCAAATTACCTGTATTCAGATAGACTGCATTTCATATGTATCTTTTCTTTGGAAGAAAACCCTGGCTAAGATTAACAGGCAAGCAGAACACTGGTTATAATTTTTAAGGGCATTTTAAGGGGACAGAAATCAGGCTTTGACATTAGAACACCACTCGAATCAGAAAGTTTATTTATAAAATAAAATGTTGGGAGAAACAACAATGCAAAACCCCAAGGTCTATAACAGGAAAGATTTCCAACTCTCCACTTTCATCCTTCCCAATTTCCTCAGCAGCAGTTGCCTTTTGCAGTCCCTTCTGCCCAAGTGTGCTTGACAGGAAGGCTGTCAAGTTAAAAATTACTTTTTTTTAAATGATAACTTTAAAAATAATTCATTCCCACAAATCATTGGGACAGCCAGGGAAGAGAAGCAGAAAAGCAGAGAGGGAGAATTTACCACCCTCTGCACTCATAGAATGGATACTTAGAAAGAGCAGGACAGTAAATTTCTCCAATTTCTCCACTTCCTAGTCTGGGAAACCATGAAGCAAACCAGAGTTATGAAGCCCAAGACCTCTGCAATTCCCCTCCAGCGTGGCATTTCTGGCCATGTGTCCCCTCTAATCCAAGGCACAGCTCAGCCCAAACCCAGTGTGCTGCCCCAGGCAATTCCCAGCCAATTTGCTGATACAAACCCGTGTTTCTCTGGAAAGTGCACAGGAGGTGCCTGAGGTGAAGCAGTGCTGTTAGAAAAAGCAAATTCTCCTCTTGCTCATGATCCTCCACAGCTGGTGATCATTCAGTGATCAGCCTTGACTCCCTATGTCTTACTGGGCTTCTTTTGGGCTTAAAACAATGCTTCATTTCCCTTTTTTAGATATGTCTATCAAGTAAAACTTTATATTCCACCTAATGCCTTCATTCACTTGCACATTATAAATTTAGGCTTTAGCTCTCAACCTTAGACCAAACTGTAAAATAAGCTTGTAAAAGATTATTTCACTCTCCTCTAAATCAGCACTGGAATAAGAGGTAGAAGAATGCAGCTGACAGGAACTGCCCAGGACATCTCATCAAGTAATTGAACAGAGATGCAGCGATAATCACTGAAAAAGTCATTTACTAAGTTACTCAATCAATACTATGCTATTTATGAGTTACTGATTGAGTATTTATAAATACTGAAGATAGTTCATCAAAAGACATTAAAATCCATGAGATTCATTGTTTTCTTGAGCAAAATACCCATTCTATATATTTTAACATCTTTATGCTAGAATTGTCACTGAATCTATATATCCTTTTGAAAATAAAAATATCTTCTGCTTTCAAATTACAGCTCTTCCCACCTACGTGATTTTATACTTTCAATAGTATAAATTACAACTTTCAATAGTCTGAACTTAGACTACAGATTTATTTTAGGGTTTTCAACATATGCTCTGACACACAATTAATTAAATCGACATTCTTTGCTATTATCCTTGTACTGATGTGCTAGCAAGTAAAAGCAAAACTTTTAACACTTAGGAGAATATACTACTGGTATAAAGAGACATTTGCTTGGGCTAAGAAATTATATAATGTAAATTAGATGGTTTTGAAGAGTTAGAGAATTTAGGTTTCCAGCAAACCATAAGGCTCAGATTTGCTCTCTGGGACAGACATGTTATTTTACTGGATTTTACTGCTGTATTATATTTTGATGGAAAGGTCATCCTGCACTCAAAAAGTGAATTATCTTATCTATGGGCCTAGAGTTTGTATTTACATCTTGAATTATGTCATGGCTGATGGACACAGGTGCTCAGCTCCAGAATCCTGGTTCCCCAAAACCTTATCCAGGGTCCTCTTGGAGTGCACCATGGCTCCCTTGCTTTTTTGCCACCTGAAAACTGAGAAATATAGAATACAACTCTATGATAACCATGGGATTTTAAATTTTTATTACTCAGCATTTTTGGAGGTGACATTTGAAGACTCCATTTAAAGCCTAGATGTGCATGAGATTGCCAGAGCAGAGTTGAGCATTTGGAGATTTTGTAGTGACAATAAAATGACTTGGACCTTTAAATAACCAGATTAAAATCCCTGTCAAACAACTGCAGTATGAAAGTGTTGATATGTTTCCATGCAGTTCTGTGTGAAGTATCATAAAAACTGTTTCACACACACCCCTCCAGCAGCACCTCTGCAGCTGTCCCAGGCCAGGCTGGATGGGGCTTTGAACAGCCTGGGACAGTGGAAGGTGTCCCTGCCCCTGGCAGGGAATTAGAATGAGATGAGCTTTTATGTGCCCTCCAACCCAAACCATTCTGTGATTCTGTTGAAGGAATCACAAAAAAGTGCTGCTCCCTTACAGTGCTGCAGGACCATCAGAAGCCACTCACATCTCCACACTCCATATCTTTAAAGTCCCATCTGGACAGTTTATTTAATCTTCACTTTTAGTGCAACATAAAACCCTGTAAAAAGCAATGCCCAGAATGGGGGCCCTGAGGAAGCAGCACAAACTGCCTGTGGCTAG
Source organism: Fringilla coelebs (assembly GCF_963513975.1). NCBI lineage: Eukaryota > Metazoa > Chordata > Aves > Passeriformes > Fringillidae > Fringilla > Fringilla coelebs. The sequence goes on along the minus strand of NC_140028.1, from coordinate 5,256,208 downwards.
AACAACTCATTGTTTAGACTGCGGAGGGACGACAGAGATGGAAAGCCATAAAAGTGATCCATGAGACTGAGTCTCTGGAAAACAATGTGTTCCTACAGCAAATCAGCCTCTCATCACACAAGATGTATTTCAGTATCTGTAAAGCCATTCTGAAAAAATTGCTTATGCTATTGAGCAATCAAAGGGATTTTTTTTGGGTGCAGTTCCTCAATATTTCTATTCATTGTACAGACCCTACCCCATTGTTAAATGTCAGCTTTACTTTGGCAATCCTCCCCATCAAACACTGACTGCCACGTGAATGCACCTCACCAGCACATGAGGCCAGAAAAGCGAAACCAGAGGTTTTAGAAAGCCCTCACCAATATCCTAATGACCTCTCCTCTCCTCAAAGGACCAATCCTCTATCAGAAAAAGGAGACCTAATATTATGGCAGACATGAAGAAAGAAATTCTCACTTGTTTTTATCATTTTTGACTTACAGATTAACATTTGGTTGGCCAAGAGAAATGCTGGAGGATCTAGCTGTACATGCAAAATAAGCTCCCATCATTTACAGTAAAAAATGCCTTTCTTAACCCAAAGTAGTACCCCCTATTTTTAAAAAAATATTTATATAGCTATACATCTATATCTATATCTATATCTATTTATAATCTTTCCACCTGGGGACACCCAAAACCTCATTTAAATGACTGGGGTTATGTCCAGAATGCCAGAATGCACACAAGTTTGCAGAGCCCAGCTCAGAAATGAATAAGGGAGATTGCTGCAGTCCTCATTAACATGCTGCATTTCAGTTTGTGCCTTTCCCTTCGGGTAGTCACAGGCACAGCATTTTCTTCTGACTTCATTAATTTTTGCTGCTATCAGGTTTTGATTACTTTCCTCTCAGACACGCTCTTAAAGCCAGCCAGTACAGTCACATTCCAGCAAAATCAGACCAACATCAAAGAAGCCTGTGTTTATGCCATAAAGTCCACACAATCCAAAATTATCCCCTCAGTGACAGCACCAAATCATCCCACAGGGAGACAGGAGTTTCTCAGGAGCACGAGATGTCACAGCAGGGTTTTAATTTGCCCACTGGAAAATCCATTCTCAAGTGTTTACAGAAAAGCGATAGAAAGATAATAGATGTGAGACACTGGAGACAGATTGTATCACCTTTTTGTGAAATTCATTCATATTCCAGCTCCTCCTTGCACTCAAACTAAGGAGTCCTGTGCTGTGACAGCTGTCCCTGCTCTCAGCAGCAGCTCCATGCATGTCTCACCCAAGTGCCCGTGCCAGGCCCTGTGTACTCAGGAAAAAGAACAGATTATGCTCATCTTTGTCATCTCCCTGCTCTCTTTACTGTCAACAGCTGGAGTCTCTTTTTTGGTGTTTAGATGATAAATTCAGTGTATCTTCTCTGCATGCCATGTCTACTGCAATAAGGCTGGGAGCTGTACAATCACAGCAACACCAAAAAAACAAACCAAAACCCAAAACCTAAAATATGTTAAGTGAGACGTTCCCTATATTATCATTGCACTATAGCCCATAATTACTGCTAGCATAAGACTCCACTCAAGTAATATTTGTTGGGGAGACACTTTTCCACCATGTATTTTAACAAAGTTCAGATAGATATAGAAGAGTATTCCAAGAGAGAAACAAGTAAGCACATAACTGATTTATTTAGGAAGTGAACAAATTCCCAGAGCACTGGGCAGAAGTTAGTTCATCCCCTGAGATGAATTCAGCTTCCTGAACTATGTAATGGTCTTTATTTGTCACCATAGAAGTCTTATTAAAATTCAATTCAAACTTCTATTAAAATTCAACCAATCATGACATCAAACACCACTGTCTGAATTTATACAGATGCCTAAAGGAAAGATAAAGGCTAAAAAGCCTTATCTCCCTCAGTGTTAGACAACAGCCTGTCAGTCAGTTCACAAGTTCCTCTCAAAAGAAGTTCATCCCCTTGAAAAGGGCAGTTTAGTATGTGAAGGGAGCAGAGAATGAGAAACAGCTCAATGTAAGAAGTCACAATAATTGACTGGGAAGTTCTGAAGAGAAAAAAAAAAAAAAGCAGCTTTTTCTTTTTCCCTCCACTGACTATGCAACAGAAATGTTGTCACAAATTACTGGTGCAGCAGGGATTTACAGGAGGAGGAAGCCTTATAGATCAGACACTATCCCTGCAAAAAGGTAGAAAAAGGAGCAAAGTCTATCACAGTTCCCCCCATCATTCCCATTTTCCATTTCCATATCTGCTCCTTCAAGACATATTACCTCTTCAGGACAATGGAAAAAAAAAAAAAAGAAAAGAAAACTCTAAGCCTGGAAACCCAGAAGTTAATTTGTCCTTCAGTAAGAATTTATATAGTTCCTCTATGTTATATTATATTAGATATTCCATCATGCAGCTCCCCTCACCCATCCAAAAAACACAAAATCCCCAAAATCTAGCTGCTCTTCATAAAATATGCTTGTGGCTACTGTTTCTTGAAGTCCTGATGAAGACAAGAGGTTTAATAGACAGAGGAATTGTAGAGGTATCAGGAAAAAGGTCTGTCTCTCAGCCTCTCAGAATGCAGTTATACTGGATTTAAAGACAGCAAGGTCAGAGGCTTTAGCTGTACAGAGAAATTACTACATATTTTGCGAAATTAAACAGAATTCTGATTAGTAAGGAGAGGAAGATAGGGCTAAAAATGTTTCTTTAATGTCAGCTGCTGAGGGATGGAAATGAGCAGGTCTCTGAGCATGCAGACACACAGATCTCCTTGCACAAAGTCCATCATTTGGAAATGTGCACCCATCAAACCTCCAGCACTGGGGAGCAGAGAGCAGCATTTCCCTCAAGACTGCCTTTGAAAGGCATCTTCCTACCGGCAGAAAAGAGCAGAAATACCATAAACTCTCTACAGTTTACAGACTTCCAGTACAAAAAGGATTGTTCTGGGACTTTTCACTAGATCTCAGTATTTTTTACAAGCTTGAGGCCAACTGCCCAAGTAATGTCCACAAAGAACAACCAGAAGGCCCCTAGAGATGGAGAGCTTGGAGAAATTCCAAAGACAAAACTGTTCTTCAAAAAGGTGAGCGATCCAGAACCATATGGATTATGGTCTGGATTATCTGGACCCAAACATGCTACTGAAAGGGACCACCATGATGGACAATTACCATGTTACAGAGTCAGACTAAACTTAAAGCAAGCAGCCTCTGAAGCTGATGTAACCCAGGGAAAATGGGAAGAACAGGAGGGCTGATGCTGCCTGAGAGTCATGTCAACAAAAATGTATCAATATTGCCTCACTCTACTGCAGGTACAAAAGCCTGAGATGCAGTAGAACTCCCAAAGTGCCCTTTTTCCCCTCCTTGTGCATCCTGCAGGGCAGAGACACCCTGCACAGCAATGGAAGGAGAGACACGGCATAAGGAATTCCAGATGAGCTCCTGGGTGTGTAGATTTGCCACATAAAACCAAATCCTGCCACTGCCTTGTTCTGACAGGACACCCAGAGCCAGGTGAGAGGGAATCTTTCAGCTTGGACATCTTCCAGTCAGTCAGAAGGTATTGCATTGCCAGATGTTTTTCCCTGCACATCCCAGAGCAGCCACATCTGGGGCTTCTCCTCCATCCACTCCACTGGGATTTGAGAAGTCCCAGTTGCCTTCCAAGAGTTGGATGTAAAAACAGACAGGATAAAACAGAGAGGCCAGCTTGTCCATGGAAAGAGTGCAGCCTGGCAGGAAGAAACCAATGCCCTGCCCTGCTTCTTTGGAAGCAGCAGCACAGGAAAACCCTTTGGCCAAGATGATAAAAGTAAATTGGAACTAAAAGGGCATTGCCTACTGCTTTTTTCCTCAGCTGGACACCTTCCACCACAGGCACAGAGTACTGGAATTATTTTGTTTTGCCACTGGAAGCTTCTACCTCTTCAAGAGCCTGGCAAGCAGACCATGCAGACTCCTGACATTACAGATTATTGGGTTTCCCACTGTTTGTTTTCCATCTCAGCCCTTCATAATGCCATCAATTAAAGGCTAAATTTATAACTGGTGTGTTCTTTGTAAAAGAAGTTTACTCAACACTTCTCACTTGTAATGTGATGATTTTTTTCTTATGGTCTCCTAAAGTGTTTCATGAAATTAAAAATTGCAGTTAGCTCCAAGAGAGGAAAGAAATACTGGAGCTTATTCTAAGCAGCATGGCATCAACCCCCAATTACCGTAAAAAACTATTTATTTAATATGTCAAGGCTAATTGTGGCAGCCCACCCAACACTTCCAAATAAATAATTAACAGCTGAATTTAGGAGCATGAGGTAATCAAGTTATCCACGGCATATGACATGTTAAAGAAATGTATTGGTTTTATTTGAAAAGAGAGGAGCCTTTGCATGAAGAATTTGCTATTTCTGAGTGTGAATGTATATGTATGAGACAGGAGAGGGGAAAGCTGCAGGAAGAGTCATTATTCACTTACAGCCCTTATTCATAGAAATTTCAACAGAGAATTTATAGAGCAAGTAATCTACTTTTTCCTCTCCTCCTGGTAAACTAGAAGTTAGGAAACTAAGAGGAAAGTGGGAGAGAATGTCTGAGTCTCTGTTTCTACTCTGATGTGCATTTAGGTGCACCTAGGAAAGTTTAAATCAGTCCCAGTGAGGTCCTATGTAGGAAATAGTTTATAATTATCTCTGGATTTCTCACAGCATCTATTCTTTTTATGTGAAGTAACACTCAAGCCTATTTTCACTCCCAAATTATGATTTTGGATCAACAGACTAATTGGTTCTTCCAACAATTCAATTTAATACAAGAAAAGTTAAGTGCTGTTTTGATGTGCCAAGAAAGAAAATCCCCTTCTCAAAATCCCAAAGTCACTACTTGGGACAGTGTTAATACTGAGACCCACAATCCTTCTGGATTACCAAAAATTACTTTATGAGAAGTCAGGTTAATCAAAAAAATAAATACAAAAGGCAGGGAAGGTTCATAGGACACTGCTGCTGTAGGCTGTGATTAAATCATGCTTTAAAAAGTTGTGCATATCTGAGAGGGGCCATTGAAATACTGAACTTTGTGGTTTCACACACAAGTCCACAAGTAAAGCTTCTATCTGTCATTCTTTCTAGAACTGGTGAACCTTTACCTTCCCCAGATACCAGCCACAAGTGTGTGAAAGATTCATCTTCTCTCTTCACTCTGGCAGAGAGCTGTGCTCAGGCTCTAGACATGTTTTTCCGTGTATTGCAGGGATTGTTCCAAGTTTCTACATGAGATTATTCCAGGGTTTGCACAGGTTCTCATTAGAGGGACCCAGCCCTATTTGTATCAGGTTCATGAGAGGCAAACACAGCACAGAACATGATTATTGTATGGAAATGTCCCTGTTCTACTCACATGTGCTGGAATCAAAAGTCTGTTTAACACAAATCCTGGAGGTGTCCCAGGAAACACTGAGTGACCCAGATATCCCCCCTTCAAGACTGCAAAAATCTGCTTCTCTCCAAGCCTTTTGCCCAGTTTCCTTCTGGAATTCCTTGGGAAGAGCATTCAGCACTACACTCCCAATACTTTTAACAGAACAGTGCCGAGCCATTGCCTGTTACTTCCTGTGCTCCCATTTTAATTAGAATTTTTTTGTTGTTATTGTAATAGTAGAATACAGAACTGAAACAACTTGATTTTCACTCTAAGATTCTTTTTATGAAATACTTTGCAGGTTGGGTTTTTAAAATTATGACCAGCATCATGTTAAAAAGCACTCCACCACTGAAACCCCCTTATGCAATGCTGGTGCCTTTGGAGACCAAGCACATGGAGCAGGCTGCTCATTCAGGAGGTGACTTTGTGCCAGTGTGTGACACAGCCAAGAAGGGACAAGATTTGCCTTTAATTTTTTCTAACAAGAAGTTCATAACTGATCCTCTCCACATGAGGCAGTGTTTGAAGAGCTGATCTTTCCACGTTGAAGTGAACCCTTGGTATTTTATCTGGATAAGAATGTATTTTAACTATGCAAAAGAAATTATTTCAGCAACAGCAGATCAGGGGGTTAAATTCAGCAGAAGTCATGGAGCCTTCCTAATCTGCCTCCCTAGATGAGAAGAATTGATAGAGATTTTTGTAAGTATTAGGTATAGCAATCCTTTACATTAGAGGATGGTGATTTGCCCCATCCTTGGAAGTGTTCAAGGCCAGGTTGGACAGGGCTTGGAGCATCCTGGAATAGGGGAAGGTGTCCCTGCCCATGGCAGAGGGGTGGGATGAGATGATCTTAAAGGTCCCATCCAATCCAAACCATTTTATCTTTTTATTAAATAGGTAACTTTTCCTTCTAATGCCACACTGCATTTAAAAAATTGTGAAATACATAAACAAGTGATAAGCAGAAATTAATAATTCACTTTTGCATATGCCATTGGTAATATTAAACCTATAACCACAATGCTGTTCTGATGTCAGAACAGAATGCAGGACAGTAGGAGGGTGAAAAGAGGGGGGGAAAACCCTGGAGGTTGGTCCATTTTTAGTAAAAGACTTTAAAAGCCTAATCTGTTTAGTTTATCAGAAAGATTGTGAAAATTACTGGATTAGTGAGTATCTCTATGGAAAGAAACTTAAGAGCAATAAAGAACTCTCTAGTGGGGAAAACTGTTACTAAAAGTAAAGGCTGGAAGCTGGAGCAGAAATTGAAATTAGGCAGGGAACAGGAGGATTACTCCTCTCCTGACCTCTTCTTATGAAGACCAGGGCCTTTCTACAACCAAACCTGAGCTTCTGAGCATGAAGTATTAGCAAGGAGGGCCAGGTAAGCTCCCAGAATAAGGAGGAGATCAGATTGCATGGCACCTTCTCACTGAAGGTGTTTATAAATCCCATGGAGCCGAGGAGATCCATTTGCAGTGGTCAGTGGGGAAGGAAGGAACAACAGCAATAAGCTGGGGCTCAGAATGGGATATCAGAAAGTCTCTTGTCAAAACTGGGGAAAGAATCTGCCAGGAAGTGCACTCAGCAGCTGTGAAGGGCAAGGCTGGGAAGGCTGGGTGGGAGGATCAGGAGTGAAGGATGTGGAGGGTAAATGCAAATAACTGCAGCTCAGCAATTGCTGAAGGGACACAGGCAGGGAATGACAAGAGCAGGGTGGCTTCTCAAAGCAGGGAATATGGGGAATGAGCCCCTCCTTCATGGTTTTGCTTGTGGTCCTGCTCCTTAGTCACCTTCTGGGGGTGAGCAGGGGGGAGGGCAGGAGTTGGGGTAACACACACTCACACAGATGGAGACAGAGCAGACAGAGACAAAGCAATAAGCCTAAAACACAAATACAAATTACAGCTTTTCTTGATATCATAGATATGAAATAGGTGATATCTGAGTTGGTTTTGGAAAAGCAGGGAATGTCTGACAGGGATCTAATTTTATTGGGTCAAAATAGCCATTAACAAAGGGTTCTCTACAGAAAAGGAGATCATTTCCAAAGATCTTCTTAAATGCAATGCTTTATAAAGAGACATCAAGTCCATATTAGCTTGTATTAAATGTAAAAAGGAGGAAAGATCCAGTCAGAGGTCTGCAAGAACTAGGAGTTTTTCCATCTTCTTGGACTCAGAGCTTTTCATAAAACTGATTGACTGCTCACCCTCTCACATATTTATTCATTTGGCAGCCTGGTTTTCCCAGAAAGCTATCTCAATTCAACAATGCCTGTGGAGCAGAGACAAAACCTGGAAACGGGGAATGATGGATGGTTTACTGGCATGGCAGTGTAAGAATGGAATGGCAAGGGCCTCATCCAGACGTCCTCACAACAAATAGAAGAGCATAAAAATATTCATTACCAACTCAGAAAGAAGGCAGCATCAGAAAATAAATGGGAGCTGAAGGAAGCCAGGCAGAGAAGTCTGAAGACAGAGAGGGGATGTGGAAGCAGGAACGGGGATGTCTGAACTGGTGCTACAACACAAAGATGTCATCCCTCAGAAGACAAAAGCAGCATGTTAATCTTTGTATCATGCAAGAGGCAGAAGCCAAAACCAGTTTGCAGCTCCTGTGAGCAGGGCAGGGGCCTGAAGGCATTGCTGCTGCCCCTGCCAAGTGGAACTTGAGGTGCAGCCTCTGATTCCATTTCTGTGTTGTGCTTCCTGTACTGTTTTATGTCATTTTAAATAACCACACTCAGTGGATCTCAGTGCAAGCTGGTCTGTGGACCAAGAGATTTCACTAACAGCTGTCTCCTTCATTTTCCTTTTCCACATAAAATCATGTTGTGTGAAGTTACAGTTCCCTGTGCAGCTCTGAAGAATTTCTGGGAGCGACTCAGCAGTGGGCAGGGGCGAATTAGTTAACACAGAAAACTTTCTCCAAATTTCTTCTTGAACAGTGAGCAGTACCCAAGAACACACATGGGAAAGGCAGGACCATCAGGCTTTCTGAAGCTTTGTTGTGTGAACTGGACACTGTCAGACCCTACATCCCAGTGCACCTCACAGCCCAGTTCTGTAGTCCAGTTTGTCTGTGCAGATGTTATGGGAAACTCTGTCAAAAACTGCTCTCCTGAAGTCCAGGGCAGTGAAACCACCATTTTTCTCATCTCCTCAGGATCCTGAACTCCACCATCCCATGGTCACTGCAGCCAAGGCTTCCCTTCACTTTCACAGCCCTAACTAGCTCTTCTTTGTTTAAAGGCAGATCACACCCACCCACCAGCTCTGCAATCCCCTGGGTCTGGAAGCTGGCCCTGATGTAATCCAGAAGGCTCCTGAATTGCTTCTGTCCTGCTCTGATGTCCCTCCAGCAATTTTGGGGATGGTTCAGGTCCCCTGTGAGGACCAATGCCACTTTAGGTGAGGCTTCTTCCAGCTCCCTGCATAGGGACACCCAGCACAGCCTCTGCCCTCTGAACCCAGCCCAGCAGCTCCCAGCTGTCCCTTCACCACTTCATCTTTCCATCCTTCTGTCTAAGCATATTACACTTCTTACAGCTTTGTTTGCTGTTTGGTATTCAAACCAGAGAGTGACAAAGTGCTCTGGTTTATCTTTCCTGTCAGTGACACTCCGGCGCTTCCCAGCTGCACTCGCAGGGATCCTGCTGAACCTACCTCAGCTCCACAGGGAGAATAAAACTAGAAAAGGCTGCATAAAAAAATATTCAGAAAATATTTAGAAAAAAGTCACAAATGGAGATATTTCTTGGCCATTGGTATTGCAGAGGGTCCTTGGCCTCACTAAAGTTCCTTCTTTTCTTCCAGGACCATTCGCTGCGAAATCAGCACATTTTTAGATGTGCACCTCTGTAGCCAAAAGCATGCTCTTGAATGTCTTTATTTTCCATTGCTTTGAGAAATTCTGCAAATAAAGTGTTGTTTTAACAGTTTGCATGAAAACACAGCAGTGACTAAGATCCATTACACTACATTTTGGGCCCAGACATCTAGAGAATTAGCTAAATGTGCACTCTCTACCTCCTACGTAAGGGAAGATTATGGTTAACTCTCTGGAAGTCAATGCAGATAAGTCAGTGTAAGGTAAGATAAACAGGAGTAAAGTCTACAGCATTATTTTAAAAAGGAGGAAATACAAAAAAATAGAAGTAAACAGACCACAGTCTTTCTGCTAGAAAGCACAAACAACCACCTACATGAAGAAAAGTGGAGTAGGTGTGTGTTGGCCATTATTGATATAATTAGGAACTGTTTTTAAAAAATATGTTTTTACAGAGGAGAAGTTATATAGTAAAAATATGTGTCAGCAAGTTATGTCATTTTAGTTATGCAATTGAAAATTAGGCTTACATGACATTTTTTTCTGTAGATAAATCTCACAGGATGCAGAAGATGAGTATTACAGAATTTAATGTTGCTCTTAAAGCAACAATTACAGCTCTTAAAGCTCTAATTTCAATATTTGACATCCTAAAAGTTGCAAAAAGACCAGAGCTTCATTTGAAAGAAGATACTGCTGGACCTTGCTCACCTTTTTTAAGGTGTTTTCACCTAAACAAGGTAAACTGAAATAAGCTATTTCTTTCTCAGATAGCTGTGTGCATGAAGCAGACTGGGCTGAGCCCTGGAAATTCTGTACTGGCAGCAGAGAGCAGAGCTGGTGGGATGGAATGGGAAGGGCTGAAGGAGAGAAAGGTGGGGATCAATGGAGGTTAACAGATGAGCTCTGGCTGCAGCGGCCAGCACTGAAGTGCAGGAGCAAAATGTGACCAGAGTGGCCAATTAAAAGAGATGAAAACCTGCTGGGGAAAGAACCAGGCATTAATTTAAGAAGCCTGACTGTGAAGCAAACATATTCCAAGCTAGGAATGAAACTAAGTTTGTGGATAATAAAAAACACTGTAAATCTTATTAAGCAGGAAGTCTAAAGAGGCTTTTCTCTCGTTTTGTACCTAAGAGTCTGAAAATCATTGCATTATTAGATTAGCTTACAGAAAGGTAGTCATTCAATATCCCAATCTTATCCATGGGGAAAAAAATTTTTGAAGAAGATTTATAAAAACCACTGATGCCAGGGCCTGTAATTGGAGAAGAAGGATGGTTTAGCCCAGAGTTGGGATAACAAATGCTAGCCCAGGGAACTCAGACATTGAGTTCAACGGGGATTATAAAGCTTAATAAAAGGCAATACTAGTCAGCTCTGGCTCATTTTTTTCCCAGCATTGAGACAAGAAGGAGTTGCAAGTGCTGGCTGCAATTGTTCACACTCACTGAACAGTTTCTCTCTGGCCCTAATCAGAGTCAGAGGAAATGTCCAAACCCAAAATGAGTTCTCACTCCTCAGTCCAAGTGGGACTGAAAGGCTGCATGAAAAGAAACAAATCAAGAAGGCAGTTCACAACTGCAAGATTTAGTCACACTGCACAAGTTAAGGACTTGGGAGACCCAGGCTTCTTTGCCTGCTCTGCCACAGTGTTCTTGCACACCTTGAGGCATGCTATGAATTCTCCCCTTGCTTCTCAGCTGCACAGCAGAGATAAAAGTTCCTCCCTAATTTAGGAGAGTGCTGTCAGCCAAACAAAAAACAAATAGGGGGTGCTCAGACATAAGCACACTGTAAAAAGTCAAATCTTAAAATTAAAAAATCAGGAAAGGACTTGTATTCAAAACAATGTTAAAGTACAAGCTAAATATACAGGTTTATTTAAACCACTGTGGAATAATTAAAAATTTAAGGGCACTTCAGTTTCAGCACATTTTCATTCACTGTCCTAAACAACATTTTGAATACAGCCAAAGCATGTTCATTAATTCCTAAAGATGCACATAAAATCCTGAAACTGTCAAAAGAAAAATTAGCTGAAAGGAGTCCAGGAATTGAACTTCCAAACTAGTCTGGCATAGTTAGCACAGTAGAAACAAGACCCTACCAGGGGGTAAAAAGAACTTTTGATTTCATACAATTTTGTACCAAAATTCTCTAAACTATAAATTAATTTACCAGCTCAGTGTAATGCAAGATACAAGCTTTGTCAAGTATTAATTATTCCTAAGTATTTGATACTTAAAGCAAACCAAGCGTAGTCTCAACTACTGTGACTCACTCAGATGAAAGAGAAAAAATTAAAATTTCCAACCCATCACTATATTATAACCAACCTCCTTTTTTTCAGGTGTTGAAGGATAGTCTTTGCAACCAGATATCAACATGGAGAGATAGTCAAATATTTTTCTATCTGCTCTTCACTGCTGAAATTTAATCTCATATGCTACATGCCAGCCATGAAGGTATTAGAGAGCTTCATGTCCATCACTTTTTAATCATATGCCTGTTGTACTTTCAACCTCGTCTAGGAAAAAAAAAAAAACCTCAAAAATTGGATTTATCTTAGCAGCATTTTGGAGTTTTTTGGGTTATTTCCTATATATCAGCAAACATTCCCTGCCAGGTTGTTTGTCTGATAGCCTCGATAATCGTAACCGTTGTTTTATTCTTTCTAATGTTATGCTTTGGTTTTGGTTAGCAGAGATGTTTCCTAAAACTCTCTGTAGCATCAAACATGAACAAAACAGGGAAAAACACGTGGACTTTAAGCTAGGAAAGAAGCCTTAACCAAACTGATAAGCTGGCTTCAATCTGAAGGGTTCACAGATTTTTTAACTGATTGTCACAGCATAGGCTCTACCCAATATCCCCCAAACACTCAGCACTTACTAGAACAGACAAACAACATTTTACAGCATTTCAAGAACAGTAGTTTTAATTGACCAGAAAAGATGCAGATTCAAGCTCAGGATGTCTGCAGCAGTCTCAGTGGGGTGTTCTCTTGAAGAGAAGTTGGTACAAGCCTTTGAAAAAGGCAGCGGGCACCTCTGTGTCCCCATTTCTGATGATGCATTGTTGGCCCTGGCTGAACAAGCTCCTGTAGTGTCAAGATATGGAACAATTCTGTATTTCCAGAATTTAAATGTAAAACATCCTTTTTTATCTACATAAAAAATAAAGGATGAGAGGATAATATGCAGTTTCCTTCTGGTAATAAGATTCTTTTTAAGCAAAGCTAATATATTCCTAGTTGAGAAGTAATTACAAATTTTTGCTGTTTCCAGTTTTACTTCAAGTTCCTCTTATTTCTCATTACCCAATCTTTGCAGATATTACACTTATTGTCATTGATACCTCTCCAGAGGTTTTCTGTCAATTTCTGAATCACCAACACAATGAACAATTTCTCTGTACCATTAATAAAACGGAACACAGAATGGTTTGGGTTGGAAGGAACATCAGAGATCATCCTGTTCCAATCACCCTTCCATGGGTAGGGACACTTTCCACTAGACCAGGATGGTCAGAGACCCTTTATTACAATTCTATTTTAAAGGAAGCACAGAATCCACATACTGCATAACTTCACGTTGTAGAAAATACTGAAGTTTTTTCTGGTTGCTTTCAATATGCTGCAAAAGGCTGATTTTCCTCTGCTGTGTCATTCTCATTAATTTGCCTCCCAGGTTTTCCCATTTATTAACAAAAGGTCAAAATCACCTGAATGTGAACAGGCAGAATCCCTACAAGAGGTTTTGTAGGGATCCACCAAGTCTCCATTCCTAAACCACACAACTCCAAAGAATTCTTTCCAGAGGTAATGACAGTTACAAAATTAATTTTAAGGTACTATCCTGGGATAAGAGGGAAACGTTCTGGCACCCCCTAAAAATACATTTTTGAATCAAGAATGGTAATGTCCTGGTAACAGCAGCTCTAAAACTTTCTTCCACATGAATCTCCATCTTCCTTCAGCTGTTGTTTATGCCTTTGTAGTGCCTATGTTGCATCCTTTGTTATGTTTATATTCCTTGTAGATATTGATGGAGACCATAACTATAAAGGTATAAAGTAAGGAGTTATTTTCCTTAAAGAGTTTTAAAATTGAAAAAATTTGTTGAGAGCCTTGGGTCCCCTTCTGGCCCCAGTGGTTCTTGGGTTTGTACTTTTTGCTTCAAATGTGCAGCCTAACATTGAACCCTAAGCTGATCAGAGAAATAATTCAATATATTCTCCTGAAATTCTCTTAAATTCACAGAAGACTTCATTCAAAATTGGAGAAAAATATCCCAGCACTGACTGCAAGCAACTTCCTGGTGTGGTCACTTGGCACATTAGTGCATCTCAAGGCATTGTATCAAGAGAACATTTCTTCCATAATTTTATTTCTGTGACTACCAAGGCTGCTCCAAGCTGTTCTGAGTGATTATCTAGCACTCATTTTCACTTTCTTGATAATAAGTTGACAGCATGCAGCAGATAAATTGATTCACAGAGCCACAAAATTGATAAATTCTGAACTGGAAGGAGATTGCTGTTGCCATGCAAGTCAGCAGGAATCCTGAGTTTGCTTGCTTTCCTCCTCCCCTCTTCCCCACAAGCTCAGGCAGAAGGGAGTTTGTCAAGAAGACTTTGGGAGGGATAAAAACAATTAGCAGAGGCACAAAATGCTTTCACAGAACAAATAAAAGAACAACTGTGCATGTATACAGGGAAGAAAAAAGCTTTAAAAAGCTTTATCATCTAAAACCCCCTTAAGGAGCACATCTGTAGTGTGTCCTTTCCAGAAGGGAAGAGAACACTGCTCACAAGGTCTCAGCAATGGCAGGAGTGGGAATGAAGCAGGATGGCTGTCGAGCACCTCCACACCTCCCTCAGGTGCTTCCCCACACACCATCAGCCTCAGGAAAGGCAGCCCAGGAGTCCTGACAGCTTCACATAAATGTGGCTTTCCCAATAGATTCCACACCTAAGATGATGAAATAAAAGTAATGAGACCCCAACCAAAATGTGTTCACATGTGCAATAATAAGAATTCACCACAGTAGGTCCCACATCTGTATTTTCAGCCAGGCCATTAACTGGGGCCAATGAAAAGCTTCAGTGTCCATCAAGATTCAAGAGTTATACAAGAAACCTTAATTTCTCCATTTCCTGACTCCTTAGGGATTTGATTTTGCCATTCAGTCTTGCCTTTTCTGGCCTAACCCTCTTTCAGCATCATTTTCAGAAATCACAGAGGCACATGCTGACTCCAGCAGCAAACTGGTTTGGGGTGTCTCATAACCAACATGCTTTGGTGATCAATCACAGAAAAGCTGACCAAGAACCTCAGTGCTGAGATTTACAGCCACACAAATCATGGCCTCACCTTGAAACTGTCTTGAATAAAGAAACTGAAATTTTCCTTCCCTCTGCAGAACCTGATATGGTCACACCACAGCTGAGGAGCCTGTGCCCCACTTGGTGGAATAAAGACTGTTTTTAAGCAAAATGCAGCTTTAGACTAGTGTGGTATTTTTAGTGACTAAGAAAAACTACCAAAGGGAATTCCCAAGCAGTAATGCAATTTAGCCCGCTAATACTCACTTGTACTTTGAAAGAAAACCATTAAATTATGTCAGTATAAAATATGCTGAAGAAATATTTGTAATGTAGGTACACACACAACTGACACAAACAGATTTAAGGAAAGCTGCCACACAAGGAGACAGTGTTAGGGTTTCATTTCAAATAAAATCCATTTAAGGTACTTGATGTGTCCATACAAAGGCAGAGGCTTTTGGTAGTAAGAACAGAAGGTAAAGTATTGGGAAGAAACGATTCACTGTGAGGATGCTGAAGCCCTGGCACAGGGTGCCCAGAGAAGCTGTGGCTGCCTCTGGATCCCTGGAAGTGTCCAAGGCCAGGTTGGATGGGGCTTGGAGCAACCTGGGACAGTGGGAGGTGTCCCTGCCCATGGCAGGGGGTTGGAGCTGGATGATCTTTATGGTCCCTTCCAACCCAAACCTTCCATGAATCTCTGTTTGTACAGCCACTCTCAAGGAGCTGATGTTCCTAAGGAGTCCATCCATACTTTCTAATACTTCCCTCAGCCCTCTGATTTGAAGTGATTCTTAACTGCTTTCTAATTCAATCAGGATGTTATTTTTCCCTGCATTTGCTCTGATTTAAATATTTGGTTAAATACTTTCTAATTAAGACAGGATATTATTTATATGAGAAGTCTGATACTACATTAATGATGCAAAGTAGGGAGCTGCAGCTCTTTCCCATGGAGCAGTCTCAGATCACAAGATTTTCAAAATTACAACTTAAAACTTGCAAGCCTGAGATTTATTCCCTCCCTGTTGACCTTAATAAATAAAATCTAAGAATTTCAAAACTTGGTGTCTGGAGTGAAGGAGCCTTTCTTCTTCAGAATATTCCCTCTAAAGATTACTTTTTGAGGAAAAGCTGAAACAGTTTCTGAAACTGTGATGGGTTAATTTCCAGAAATGAAGCTGCTCTGAAAACAGCAATGAAAATTGACATTTGACAACAGTATTACATTATTTAGTGCTGACATTAAACAAATAATATCTTTTGCTGCTACTGCAAAGCTTTATATTGCATCTATCAAGCACTTTTCAGGTTTCCAATGCAGTCAAAATGCTAATCAAGTTAAATAGTTACTGGGCACATCCTGATTTAAGGTTTGCTTTGATTTCAGAACTGGCAAACTTCTTATTTCTTTATTGGGCCTGAAGTTCAAAATACTGTGTGGTGTCAGAGAGGAGAAGGGCCACAAGAGCCCAGATATCAGAAAAATGAAGAATCAGCAATCAAGAATCTAGAAATCAGCCTATTTGGACCCAAGTTAAACAAAAAGCCAGAGGTAGGGAGATGAATGTTAAACCACAAAGACTTCCCATTTGCAAGATTAAATAAAGATAATGAAATAATTATTCTTTTTCCTTCTGCACAAACTAAGTCAGCCTCTGATCTCTGAATACTAGAATACTATCATTATTATGTTGCATTAATATGCAATATAATACTTTTCCTCTATTTTGAACACTCTGCAGGAGTCTGGTGGTTAATATTCCATTTTAGAGAAGGCAACACTGTGAAAGGGATGGCAAGTAGCAGGCTCTAGACCACACAATAAGACAGAAGCATCTATTAAGGTAATTGCTCCATCCTCAGCATATTACAGCATGCTAATATTTCCCAATGAAAATCCAAAGTCTCAGCCCAAACTCAGCATGAAAGCACAGTGCCCAGCCCTAGCTCCTGGACAAACATCACAAACAGCATTTTGCTGAGGTTCATGCAGAAACCACCCAGACCCTGAGTGGCCAGCAGTGCCTGCCTAGTGAACCATCCCATTTCTGCAGGCTCTCCAGCCACCACAGCCTGGAACACCTGTTTGCAGCATCAGGAGCTATTTGCACCTTTGCTTCAGCAATTCACTGATAAGAGGGGTCCCAGCACAGCTCTTTGGGGCTGGAAATGAAATTCCTGCAGTTGACAGATGCTCCCATGACAGGGCTGTCTGCTCCCACAGGCAGTGATGTTGTTGCCCTGATTATGAAACTCTATAAACCCCACTGGGGAGAGTCACAGCCCTCTAAGCAACTCCTGTAGGGATCATCATCTCTTTTACAGCTGATTTATGTGCTCCCTGCTGAGAAGTAACACCAGGCTTTTAACTGCAGCTGTTTGCTTGTTATCTCACCACACAGAGCGTGGGTGTAAGAGGAGGATGCTGCACTTGGTCTGACCACCTTTTTCTTTTGTTTCAATCACAGCATCATTAAGGTTGAGAATGACCTCCAAGATCACCAAGTCCAACTTTTGCCCAAACACAACCACATTCAACTAAACTCAGAGCACTGAGTGCCACCTCCAGGCATTCCTTGAACACCTCCAGGGATGGTGACACCCCCACCTCCCTGGGCAGGACCTTCCAAAGCCTGACAAACCTTTCAGTGAACAAATTCTTCCTGATTTCCAACCTGAATCTCCCCTGGTGCAGCTTGAGGCCATCCTGTCCCTGTCACCTGGCAGAAGAGGCTGATCCCAACCTGCTGTCAGGGAGTTGCAAAGAGCAATGAGATCTCCAATGTTCACTTAAAGAAAAGAGTCAAATATTGAAGACAAGTGTGTCTAAATATTTGAGATAATCTGACACAGAAAGCATTACCAGGAGTTTCTTCAGTAGTTTCTTCCATTAAGAAAAGGCAGCCTGAAGGCAGAGATGTGCTAATTAAGGTATTTAATGAAAACTGAAGAAGGGGAAAGGCTACTACAGAGCACCTCTCACTGCCACACAGCAATCCACTGTCCAGCCACAAGAAAGAAGGAAATAAAATCTCAGCATTGCCCAGAGGACGAAGATAAGGCTCTGTTTGAGGGTGGGATAAAAGACAGGTCATACTTTGGGAAAAGGTGGAGAAGGGAGACAAAATCCATCCTGAAGTGGGAAAAGGAGACGCCACTAAAAACCTATTGGAAATAGTGAAAAAGAGTGGCTATAAAAATTTCTCTGACATTTGGCAGGGAAGGAGAGTTCCCCATGAGATAACAGTTGAGAAACATAAGCAATGCCTACATTTGAGAAGATAAAAAATTTGAGTCCAAGGGATTAAACTGATTTGCCTCAGGCCATTTGAAAGTTTCACAGCCCTTGGGTGCCCACACAGAGACCTCCCCCAAAAGCCAACCTCTGCAGGGGGAACTCCTCTGGCTGTCAGTCTTGGTCTGCAAGATCAACGCAGCAACAGAACCTTTTTCTGATCCTCATCCAGATCATCACACCACCCAACAGAATAACCCCCTGTGGAAGGGCTGGTACCTCCACTTGTATTTTTGGAGCTGGTCTGCACTGCACTGATCATCTCACTCCTTCTTCAGTAGGAAAAATTCAGCAGCAAAAAGAAAATGTAAAAATTTGTATGCTTTATGTCACCATTTTTTTTCCCTTCCTTTCATTTAGATTATGATTTTCTCTATCTCCAATTCCTAAATATTATACTCCAGATAACTTCTAAATTTTTCCTGGAATGTGTGAGGTCATACTGTCCTCTTAATAACTATAAAAGAAAACATATCAAATACAAGAGCAAATACCAAAAAAATTCTCTTCTTTTACCAGATTCATTCTCATCTTTCATAGATACAAATAGAGAAGAGATTGATGTTTTCTTAGATAACAAACAAACAAACAAACAAACCACAAACCAAAACCAAAGAATAAGTTATTTTTATGATATATTTTAGAAAGAATTGAAAATTACAAATCAGTGCTTTATGTTTTAATTTTATATCTTTTCCTGATACCTTGAGAATACATTAGCTCAGCAGTATTTGTAGTTTACAGTAGCAATTAGCATCCTGGGGAGTCAGCTGCAAATAACAAATTCATAAACAAAATAGAATTAATCAAGGGAAAAATTAAAATAAGGAGGAGCTTGCATAATCTTAGGATGACAGAACACCTAAGAGAAACCCTTGTTCCAGGCAAGGATTAGTCTGTCAAAATTATGGTCAAATATTTAAACACTCTTCTTTTTCCTTAATGGTTTCTGAAGTTAATGCAAGGTAATTATCTAATTAAATAATAACTATATTATAGCCTGTCTAACAATTAAATTCAAACCATAATCACCTTGCTAAACTTCAAGATGTCCTTGCAAACTTTTCATTTCAGTAAGACAAGGTATGGGAGACATGCTCTTACCCATCAATGCATAAGCAGACAAAATCATGGACAGCTGTGAACAAAATCCCAAAGCTGAACTGTTCCTTAGTGTAAAGACGTGGAAGAAACATTTTCTGCCTTTAGATGGTTAGATTATCAGACCAACAGCAAGTAAAAATCAGCCCATCCATGATTTTATGTACACAAGATGGAAAGGGGTGGGAAGAGCACAGAGCTGCAATCTCACTCTGCCAGCTGAACCCGGCTCTTCCTAAAATGGAACCAGGCTTTGGGTAAGCCAGGCTTTTCTCAGGCAGTGCCCCCTCACTGCCATGTGAAACAAATCCCACTTGGATTTCTTCAAGCAGCAAGGGAAGAGGATGGACAGAGAGAAGGCAAAGGGGTCACTTGGCTCATTCACCTTTTCTTACAGGTAACAGCTCACAAGAGAAACTAAAGCCCCAATTCTGGAATGCCATCATGCTGCTGCACAAAGTGACCACACACTTCATAGCCTGCTAAAATTATCTGCCACATCAGGCCAAGACCCCTGGCCAGCCCTTTGCCTGGCTCTGAGCTGGAATCTCAGCCTGGGCAGCAATGCATTCCCACTGATTCTTCTATTCAACTATTCTGATTATCAGGGCTATTATTTCACTGGCAATATGTTGGAGTTTTTCATTGCTCCCAATCCATGACAGTCTGGAAAAAGCATTCCTTAAGGAGGATATTTTTAACAAAGCTCAGCATAAAACAGAGCAAGGATGGGGCTACAGACAACTCCCCCAAGAACAGCAAGCTCAGAGATGTTTTACCAGCAGCACACAATTTTTAGTTTGTTTGGGTTTTTTTGTGTAACAGTACTTTACCAAGCATATTTATAAGGAGAAAACCACTTGGAAGAAGAGTACATGCAGTCTACTGGAAGCTTGCTATGGTAAATTTAATTTACTTAGAAGTGCTGAAGTACTGACAAAGACAGAAACTGTAAAGAAAAAATAAACCAAAACCAGAAAGAACAAAGAACAGAGATAGAATCATCTAAGCTTGTCAGAAAGGCAGGAAACACTGTCTTGGACACACTTTACTTGGGTATACCTTGCAAACTTACAGGAAAATTCACAAGTGCAAAGTTACATCCTTAAACAACACGATGAGGCTGTTATTGAAGTGTTATGATTTGTTTTGCATCTCTATCTAAAACAGTTTCCCTTTAGAACATCCTATTGAAAGGCAGAGAAGGGCTCTGGAGTGTTATTTTCCTTACATTTGTGAGAAAAAGCCTTTGTGCTTAATATTGGTTGAGACCCAGAGTATTTTAGGATAGCAAAGCCCACTTAGATTGCCCATCTCGGACATGAAAGGCCTGAGAACAATTCCAACACATCAGAATTAATACAGTCTTAAAAGGGAAAAATCAATGCAGCATTTGTAATTCTCTTTTTCTTTTCTTTTTTTTTTTTTTTGCCCCCATGAGCACCAAAACATTCCCTAATTAGACTTCATAACACTGCTCCTGGCTAGGTAACAATTATCACTTCCATTTTACAGGTTGCTAACGAAGGAGTTTTGCTCAATTAGAAGTGAGAGGATCAATATCAGGCCACACCACATCTCAAAAGGACAGAGGCCACTGCAGCCTGAAGTGCCTCAATCCACTGGGTGACGAGATAAGGTGCAATTAGTTTTGCTTTTTCTCTGATCAAAGAGAGAAATTTCTAATGGACTGCCCTGCTCTGGCAGAATGTGCCACTACCTTTCCTCTTTGTAACAGCAAAATTACAGTGAAAAGAAACAATTTTCTACAAAGCAAGTCCCAAACACAACAGTGTAGAAGCTATTTTGGCAGCTAATGCTCAATGTTTTGTGCTGCCTTTATTCTTAAGGCAAAGGGTACACATTTCATCTGAAAAGTGGATCTGTACACAAAATGAAGATATCCCATGCCTTAACAGAAAGGAAAGCAGATGAGTCACTTTAAATTATAATCAATGGGAACAATAATCCTACAGCTAAGTCTGGATATTTCTCAAGTACTTTCAAAAATTTTCAGAAGGGGGATTTCTACCACTTGAACTAACACAAAGCAAGGGATCAATAATACAAGGGCTTCTGTATTGCACCAGAGACTTGAAAAAATTCAGCTTGCTTCTGTGCTTCAGCTCTTCCTATCTAAATTCTCTCTGTTCTCACTGGCCTTCAGCAACACCCAGTAATTAAATGAACAAGCTCAAGTTTTTCTAAATATTTGAAATATTTTATTATTTGCACCAGTTTATGCAAGGTATGTATCTTAAAAGTATTTCAAGGATATTTATGAGCTCAAACAGAACTGATGGAGGGCTATAAATCCATGCTAGCCATGAGGAGCTATTTTAATTTCCCAGAGCCTTGTACTAACCGGGCTGGCTTGCCAGGAAAACTCAGTACTGGGCAGGTGTTTCAATTCTTGGCTACAAAAATACTTCATCTTCCTTCTTCTCCCATTTCTTTCAGTCTCTGGCCTTCATTATAAATCTCTGCAAGGTCTTCAGAAAGCAGAGCTGGTCTGACAGTCAAACTGAAAGCCTGGAACTCTGTGGAATGTCCTGCACAGTAAAACCTCCTGTGCATCATCACAAGAACACCTTGCTCCACTGCTGGGTCTCACTCACCACTTGGGACAAGACCCAAAAAGGCAGCTGGGCCATCCTGGCTCCAGCAGGGAGCTCGTCAGTGCTGTCAGCTCAGGAGTCTGTGCTCCAGCCCATCCTCTTCTGCCCAAGACTGTGATGCTCTTATAAACAAGGAGACAGATTATAAACTGACTTGACGGATTGTAATGATGGGAGTGACACACGTGGAAACAACACTTTCTTTTTTCTGGCTGTGTCTCATAATCTCTCTCTGCCTTCCCCCCTGACTTGATTTTATGCTATTTATTCTCTTCCATATGTTTCTGTATAATGGAGAAAGCACAAATAAACAGCAAAGTACAAAAAGGAGAAGAGACATCTCTCTATAATTACAAATCTTGTTGTAGGATGCTTTGTATCTGTTGAGCATTTGGGGAAACAGATTTTAAGAACAGGTTCCATTAACAATAATGGGACAAATTTTCAAAGTACTACAAACTGGTGCACTTCACAGGAGCAAAGGCTTCCATTACAGGTGTCATGTCACATTCAAACTTTCTGGAAAAATCCCTTCACCCAGGATTTTTCTCCTGGGAAGCTAAGAAGCCTCAGAGGAAAAGCAAAACAATAATTATCTGATTTGCTTCTCCTGTGTTTTGCTCATGTGGAATGTGTTTCATTGTTTCATTGGTTTCTGGTGCGAGTTGTTTTGACTCTTTGGCCAATCAGTGTCAAGCTGTGTCAGGGCTCTGGAAAAAGTCACAAGATTTCATTATTATCTTTTTAACCTTCTGTAAGTGTCTTTTCTGTATTCTTTAGTACAGTTTAGTATAGCATTCTTTAATATAATATATTATCTTAAAAGAATAAATTATCCTTCTGAGAACATGGAGTCAGATTCATCATTCCTTCCTTCATCTGGGGGGAACCCAAACACAATAGCTTCAGGCAGTTTCTCCCTTTGCTCTGCTAAACCACTAAATCTAAGGGGTAAAATCTGCAGTTTTTGCTTACTTCCATAGTGACAAAAGATACAGAGTAAAACTGCCCAGGCATACCAGTGACAGTGCTGCAGTGAAAGAATAAGCTGTACTGCTTCCCATAGAGGGTCAAATTCTTGATCTCTAAAACTGCTGGTTCATTACCTCTATATTGTGTCCACTAAAGTGCTCAAAATAGGCAGAACTACCCAAAAGAAGTCAATGGATGTCCAAAAGCATATTTAATTTGGCATAAACAGGATGACAGAGGCGCATGTGAACTATCAGCATACCCAGATTAGTTATTTCCAGGAAACAACAGATTTACAGTAATGGGTTTTAGCTTGCTTCTCATGAAGGAATTCTTTTGGACCCCATGAAGGAATAGGTGTGCACCTGTGTTCTTGGGGATTCCTGAAGCCAATGGAGAAGATAACCCTGAGGTGTGAAGATGAATGTGAAAAGATCATGTGGAAAGATAACCAGGGGACCCACAGTGGTCCCTTCACACCTCACCCATTCTGTGATTCTGTGCTTATGTATTTTCCCCCTCTATCCAATCAACCTGGTGATCATTTTAATATAAGAACTTGCAACCAGGCTCTACTTTTAATATGCAGAGTGCCAAAAAGCTCTTGTGCTAAGACACTTTGCTAGACATATTTCTAGTTATGCATGCAAATCTACTGAATTTCACAGAAGCTGTGAGGTATGGTGTACCATACCTCAGCTTTACCAACATGCATCTCCAATGATCTTTTTTCCCTTAGTTCTTTAAATAATTTAACATATGAAATTGGAAGGTGCTGATTTTTTTTTAAGTCAAAATTTCTCCACAAAACTCAAAGATGCTTTGATGACATTGGATGGGACAGCTGGAAACCAGCAACAAGCATTGCTGCAGCTCTCTCTTAGCAGGCACAGAGAAGTTTTCAAATACATGCTGAGGACGAAGCAGATACTGCTGTTGAAAAGCATGTGCTTTGCTTAACTTTGCTTGGTAAATTTCAGAAATGTTATCATTAAAAATTGAAATTAACTCTCGGTTGCTTGGGATCTATATTCTGTTTCAAGTGTTTTAGATGCAGTGGTCTGGTTTTCATAAACCATTCTAAATTTTTGCTTAAGGATGTTTCTGTATGATTGCCAAGTCTCCCTTTAAACTCATCTCCCCTCCCTTCCCGTCCACTGCAGCATTTATCATTACTGCACTTATTAATTTTTAAAGGCTGCCCTTCTTCACAGGAGCTAAATAGGAAAAAATGGGAAGGTGGAACCATGACAGATAATATAAATCTGGAAAACAATTTCCTTCTCCATTCACAGCTGCCAAAACTCAAAATACCCCCCTCTTTATGACTTCATGGACTGCTGGTGACTTACAAGTGAAGAAAGAATTCCTTCCCTTGCATTCCAACAAATACGAGGAACAGCAAATTGGCATGGATGCTCCTTTTCAGTAGCAGTCATCTTGTCTGGCCAAATACACTTTTTCCTCCTTCTGTGGAGACAGAGAGATCTCCTGGCTGGCCCCTTTCCTACAGAGCAGAGCAATACAAATCCAGACAAATCCTGTCACTTCCAAGCATTTTGTCAATTCTGAGCATCCTGCCAGTGATCAAACCCACAAGGTTTCTTTCCTGCTGAAAATATCACCTGCACTGAGCTAGGAACAGTGATTTTCCAAGTTCTGCCCCAGTCCTTCTCCACAACAAAACTGTTGCCATTTATTGTTATGGCATTTAGCAAAAGAAATTCCTGGACCAAACCCCTCTCTGTGCTCCCCTAAGGTGATACTTTAATACAGACAAAAGATGCTGAATAGTCTCAACAGAAATTAGAGACTGGGTTGCTTTTATGCTTTTATGTCTTTGAGATCATGTTGTGGCCTACAGGACATATGGTGCCATTTTTTGATACAAAGCACTTGTTAAACTGCCAAATTTCTACTCCAAAGTTTTGTTTTGTTTTGTTTTTTCACAGGCAGTCACATTTGAAATAATAGCTTAAAACCCTATGTGTTTTCTATTTAATCATAAGAAAACTTTCTTTAAAGGAACTGCAAAGTCTAAAGCAAGAAAAAACTATTACAGAATCAGAGAATCACAGAATGGATAAGGTTGGAAGGGACCACAGTGGGGTCCTCTGATCCAGATTCAAATACTATAAACTCTGTTCAACCCTTTAAGGATTAATTTATCCCTTAAAGTTCGTTTAAAAACAATTATAAATCATTAAAGCCTCTAAATGTATTCAAGCTGTGGCTGATGGTGCTCTATACAACCAAAGATATAACCTGAGCTGCAAGATCTATTTGCCTGTGCTTATTTAATAAGAAGAAAAACGCTATTTCTGTCTCCCATTCTGTTCAAAAGTAGACAAACAAGTTTTACTTAAAGTTGAAAAGCCATGTATCAGTCTTCAGGCAGATATGAGGATGGGAAAAATTCTCCTCAGAGGAAAAATTCAGAAAGGTTTAATGCCACAGTCAAAGAATTAGGATGGAAATATTCATGCAACCCTAAACGTAAGGATTTTTGCAGCGCTTTCTGTAATCAGTGTGGATGTATTTAGGTAAAATCTAATTTTCCAGGGAAATCATAAATGCCTCATTTTCCCAAGAAGCCTGAGGGAGACTGTATGTACCAGAGATAACACAGAGATTGTATCAGAAGGCAATATCTTTGGATATAAATAACATGAGGAAGCACAGATGCAATTTCATCAAATATCACCTCCCCAGAGTACAGACAAGGCTCGACCTCTTTCCTGGTACACACTGAGCATCATCCTGGTGCATTCAGAGGGTTCTGCAGAGCAGCACTCACAACTGCCCTGCTGCCCCTCACCTGCCAGGTGGTGTTGGGATCTCTCTGGGTAGGCTTGGACAGGGCTAAAAGCTGCTTTGCAAAATAGGAAATGGTTGGTGCTGGTTTCAAAGTGTTTTACAGCACAGGTCTGTATCCACATCTTGCAGCCCAGTTCATCCCTCTAGCTACGAGGCTGGATGCTTTAGCTCTTGGCTAGGAAGAACCACAATATCTGCAGCTTTCCCTAATATGGGTTTATTTCTCTCAAGAGAGGACAGGAAAAAAAAAAATGCCATAATTTGGCAATTGTAAAATGCTGTTTGGCCCAAAACTTATAAGAGAAATGCAAATATTTCCATATTTTATGAAAACTAAAATAACAGCCATTAACAAAGTAAAAAAAAAAATGCTCTTTTATCCTTCATCTCATTACTTGAAATAAAATACTGATGCCTCCTCATTCTCCTATTTCAGAGAAAGGCTGCAGTGCAGCTGTTCTAAAAATACTTTTTCTTTTAAATATTTTTTTTTAGAATCTTCATGACCACCTTTGAAACTTGTAGCTATAACTTCCATTTAGTATCTGGAAGATCAGGACAGCTCTGAGTACTGTTTCAGATCCTGGCAAACATCTTGGAAAGAATAGACGAGCATCCAAAACCACCAGCTGAGGAAGTGGTAGAAATGCCATTGCTAGATCTCAAGAGCAGATTAAAAATAAATACAAAGAAAAAAGTCAGCTTTCCAGAGAGGTGCTGGAATAGGCCAGATTTTGTTTCAGAGTCTCATAAGTTCAAAACCTGATAGAACTCCAAATTTAATTCCTTACACTAATGTCCCCTCTCCAGACACACAGAGTTGGATGCCCATGGGTCTCCCTCTGCTCAGGACACTGGTGATGTTCTTGTGAACCAAAACACATCTGCTCCAGGCCCCCTGATGGTACCACCTTCCACAGAGCACTTTGCACATGCAGGTACATGAGCAGCAGCAGGGCTGGGCTCTCATCCAGGAAAAGAAATCCTTATTTAGCCCCATGTGCCACTGAGTGTTTCTTTAACACAGGCAAATCTTGTTTTCATCTGCACAACATTTGAAAGGCCAAATTTTCTTTTCGTTGTTCTGCTGAAGAACATTCAAATCATATCAACAATTTGTGTCCTTTTTTTCCTGCTTTCCCCATTGCTATGTTTCTTTTTAAAAAATCATCTTTGGTTGGATTAAAATAGAGTTTTTCTTCTTGTCAGATCAGTTTTTCAGAGGGAATTCCCCAGCTTTAGTGTTTGGTAGGGCTGGCTCTGTCCACCTTTCTCTCATGTCCAGCAGAGACTCTGGAAAAGAACAGCAGAAGTAGAAACACAAATGGAAAATGTCCTTTTCTGGCCAGTTGTGCTGGGCTGATCCAGTCCCACCCACATGGAAGGCACCTCCCCAAGCAACTTCAGACAAATTTACAGGAGACTGAGCAGAAATTCCACCCCAGTCTTCTCAGACCTGTGGAGAGGGCCATCCTTCACTGCTGCCAGGTTTAATGACTGAGACACAGCCCAACAAGCACTGATCCATCACAGGAGCCCTGCAGGGCGTTTAGAGAGGGAGATGGAAGGGAGCACCAGGATCAATGGTGACAAGAGACCAGCTTCACCAGCACGAGAGTGATGAGTCACCACAGCATCCAGAAGGTATAAAGTTATCAGAAGAACTGGATTATCTTTTAATTGTGGCCCTTGCAAGCATCTATCTGGAGACAAAGATGCAAAGTCATGGCAGTTTGCAGCAGTGGTTTCTAAACATTTCCAACCACAAATTCTCCTCCCTGACTAATGAACTCATTTCATTTACTCTGCCAGGGTCTTTCCCCCATTTTGAGAAATGCTGGTCTAATGGGGATGCAAACATAACCCATCACACTCACAGCTCATTTCTGAGATGCTGTATGACCTAAAGGTTCCCACCAGGCACAGGATGGTTTGACCTCACTTCTTCTGTGGAGATCAGAACTTAAATCAAATTCTGATGACAAGGTCTTGACCCAGGGTAGAACACATGAATATGTGTGGGACAGCAGCACAAATACTCATTGGAACATGGTTTCTCTCCTTAAGGTTTTGTAACTTTTTAGTGGCTTTTTGCTTCCCCTCGGCAACTGACTTGCCTTGAAATAAAGTCCAATATTAGTATCCCCCACTAAAAATCAAGACCTGAATTGTTTGCTGGACACTGTAATTAAAGAAAGCCTAAGCAGACAGAGCAGCTCGCAGAGCTCTGCCTACCCTGCAGCAATTTGTTAACTGTGTCTGATAAAAAAAAAATAAAAATAAAACCCCAAATGCAAATTTTGCACGTATGAAAACACCCCACATTGACACCAGCTAGCTGATTAGTATTTTAGATGCAGTAAAATCAAAATACAACTTCCTACAAGTCTTTCAAACCTATTCCCCCAAAGTAAATCCAAGTCAGACTTTATAAACTTTCCTTCCTCTACCAAAAGAATGGGTTATTATTATTATTTTATTTTATTAATAAAGAACATGTGGTGGAGATGCACATTTTGACCTTCAGAGAAGCAGGTGAGACTGTGGCAGGGCTGTGGAGCCCTTTTGTCTCTTGTCAAGTATTTTCAAAGGTGCTTGACCCCAGGTTTGTTCAACTTTGCTGAGAAGACCCAGAGGAGCATGGCCTGGGAAAAGTGAGTGGCAGGGACCACAGGAAAGCTGGTAGGACAAATTTTATGTTCTTATTTCATTTTACATCTATTCTGTCAATTAGAAGACAGAAAAAAATGGAGGAGCCAACGACCAAATTTTATGAAAGCTTATTCCCTAAATATTACTTTAGAGTTTTGTACTCACAGCCAACACAATAATGGGGTGTGTTTATTGGTGGGGGGAGACTGCACTCAGTTTAGCACTAAACAGACTGAGAGACATTGCAGTGATATGTCAGGAAGGCTTGGTAGAGACTAAAATTAAAAGCAAGCCTTACTAAATCTTAAAAATGGAATTGCTGCATCAACAGCTTGATGTATAGCTTCTATTGTTGTTCACAGATAATAGTTCTTTTCTGTACCTATGAAGTGCTTTCTGTATTAAAGTACTCCTGCCATCATAAAACACTTGTGAAAATTAACAGCCAACTTCTCTTCTGCACTGAATATTAATTACTGTATGAACATTTCTTGCCACACAGCTTTCAAAACATCTTCTCTCCTAGGATATTTAATTTCATGTGGAAAGCAATTTTTCATCAGCCTCCACAAATTAGTGAATGGAGAGGACATGGTGCATCTGACTGCCTGTCTGAACTCCAAGCAAGCACTCTCCCCACTGTGAGTTACAGGGCTTGAAATGAAACATTCATTATGGCTTTTATTTATAAGCAGGAATTGATCAAAGGACAGATATGGAGTGGTAATGGTAGATGTCAATGGGTTTATTAATAAATGTTAGAGCTGTGAGGCAAGTGATGGAGCTGGGTTTAGTTTAAATGAAATGTTTCACATATGTCACTGGAGTGAGCCTTGCCAATACTGTCAAGATGGAAAAGCTTAAAATACAGGTATGAACGAATGTAGAGTGATCAGAATTGAAGTTACAGCAAGCATTGTAGGGGAGGGGGGTTAATATCAAAAAGTTATTTATAAAAATGTTCAGGAGGAGAGGAAATTCTTGAAAGCAGCAACCCCAGAGCCCCCAGAGAACCAGTAGACAGTAACTCAGGCACAGCTTTAAACTGGCCAAGACAGCAAGGTCACTGGCTGCTTATGGAATACATATATTAACCCAAATTAGTTATTCTTGTTTGCCACAGAGGACTTCACATCAAAACCAACACAACCAACTTCAACACATCTCAGGGCTGGAGAGGTTCAATGAGATTTCTGAGCACAGTCAACATTAATCATTCAAGAGCTGAAGTGCCTAAATTAGTATGAAAGATACTGCAGTAAGTGCAGCTTGGCCAAATAATAATTAAATTACTACTGTGAGGAAAAGAAAAAAGATAAAATGGCTGCACTGTGTAAGTCCTTGGGTTGAGGAAGGGGGGCAGGACCCAGCAGAGGTCCCTCTCACTGCTGCATCTCCTTCTGAACATTTCTCTATTGGATACAAGGCGAATTAAAACCTTTACTAGTTATTTTCTCTTTTTAGACTTAGCCCTAGAAACATTTATAAACAACACTAAATCTTTGCTCCTACACATCTCAGTTGAGTCGCTGCAAAAATGTTTCCAAGATCAGCTTTCTCCACCCCTACTGAAACTTTACAAGGGATTTATAAAGCTGTTCATAAAACAGTCTAAAAGTTCATACCTTATTTCCCTAGGAAAAGCAATTGGAATGATACTCCATGCCATAAACCAATTAAGTTGTTGCTTCCTTTCACTTGAGTCAAATACTCAAACCTCTCATATTATTTTCATTTTCTTCCTGCTTTGAACTGCTATCAGATAGCCCAAATAAAACCTTTTGCTGGTCAAAACCTTAAATAAAGAAAAGGGAAAAATATATCAGCTTTCTAAGTTGTTTTTATATAAAGACCCTTTCTTGTTCTTGATAGTATGCCTATAAATAATTAAAATACATGAACAGCAATAATAGCAGAATAGTTTTCTTATAAGGCTTGAACTCAACTTTCTATCACCATGATGAGCCTCTATTTATCTTGCCTGTGGTAATACTTTATAATCATTTTACATAAAGAGGTCTATTTCAGGGAGGTTATATCTTTGATCTCTCATTATATACATAGAAATCACTTGCAGCTGACAGATCCATTACACTTACACATGATACTCTTTGTCTGCAAACAAAATACTTATGGAATCATTTTGTTTCCTGTAGAAAAATGCTTTCCTGCTTCTCTCAGCACATATCATGGAATCACAGAATGCTTTGGCTTGGAAGAGACCTTAAAGCCCATCTCATCCCACCCCCCTGCCATGGGCAGGGTCATCTCCCACTGTGCCAGGGTGCCCCAAGCCCCATCCAACCTGGCCTTGGACATTTCCAGGGATGGGACAGCCACAGCTTCTCTGGGCAGCTCAAGGCATATCCCAACTAACCCTGTCCTCTGTCACTGTGAGACATTCCCCCGTGTCCTGCCACTCCATCCTTTTCCCAAAGTCTCTCTCCACCTTTCTGGTATGCACTGGAATGGGCTCTAAGGTCTCCCCAGAGCCTTTCCTTCTCCAGGTTGAACAACCCAAACTGTCTCAGACTGAATCAGAAATAATTGAAAACACACTGTGAAAATCAAAGAGGGCACTGGTTCCTCAGGCAAGATTGTTGAATTCCTCACATAGATGTTTGTTACTTAGATTTTTTCTTTCTATCAACTCACACATGAATACATCCATTTAAAAAAATCCTGCCTGCAAAGAAGGCATTTCTAAGGCTGGTACAGTTTGTTGGAATTTTCTAGAAAGCAGAGAAAGGTGAAGGAGGCTTTTTTTAGCTTGCCTTCTGGAGGAAGCACACAGCCAAGCCCTTTGAAGCCCAGGACTTGTTCCCAGTACTGCTGAACCCATCTTGCCTCCAACATCACCTTTCCCATCATGTGCTTCACCCCCTCTTTCTGAGGCCTTGTCTTATGTAAGATCATTAAATTCTTCATGTATTCTCAGCCAGCTGAAGAAGTTCCAGGAATTATGGACCAAATAAATTTCCAGCTGATTTTCCCCCACAAAATGTCTTCAGTAAATGCCTTAAATATGTTGTGTTCATCATGTGCCTCACCTGAAAATAGTTACAGTGATAGTTACTAGACCACAAGGAAGACACACAGGGACACAGCCAAGATGCCTTGATATCTTCTACCAAAATCTTCTATCAAGTTTGACCTACATATTCCAAAGGAAGAATTAGGTCAAGACCACTGGGAAATGGAATTTCACAGGACACATGTACCAAGGAAACAGTATCATCTCAGTTTCTCATTAACAAACCTGTCCATATCCAAGTGTCAATTAAAAAGTAATTCCTCTGCCTTGAACTTTGATTCCTGAACAAGAACAGCTCATGGGTTTCTCATGTTTTAAATGGTCCTGGAAATGCTGTGCTGTTTTATCTTTATTTATCCCACACAAAAGACATCCCCTGATTTAAGTCAGATTTAAACACGGTATTAAACGGGGAGAACTGCTGTTAGAATGACACAGGCTTATTTACATTAGTCCCAGATTGATCTCAATGATCTGCAAGCAGTTTCCTCTGATTTGATGAACCATATTGACAAGATAGAATGAATGCTGCAAAGCACTTATTGATGTGCAAATAAATATGCATTTGCCACCAAGACTTTGTACAATATAAGCTCTACACTCCAGAGACAGGGAAAATATGGGCCCCACTGGGGTACATGCTCTCTGCTAGAGTGTGACTAAATCTACTCTGCTGGCAGAGTAGATTTAATAACGTTCTTCTCCCTCCCAAGAATGTTATAAAGCTGCATTAACATCCTCAGGCAAAAGTCTCCACAAAAATGAAAAGGAATATTGTTTCTATTTTAGAGATGTGATAAAACCCTATAGCCAGCCACCTACATAGTAAGTACTTCCATTCATCTTGGTAGCTGAAAACCCAACATTCAGATCACTTCTAAGTTTAGAATAAAGTAGTATGGGAAGTTAACCACTTGAGGAAATTCAGGATTGCCATTACCTTAGTTAAAGTGCAATCCTGATTTATCACCTGATTCTCACCAGGAATCTTTCTGTCACCTTTCCAGAATGAATGCAGATGACTGCACAGAAGGCTCAAGGCATATAGCAAATAATATGCACTACATGGATTTTGGAGAAGACATTCTTTCATGAATATATCAAACCCTAACCACTTCATTGAGAGACAAATTCAAACCCAGTCGAATGGAAAAGAAACCACCAGAAAAAGAAAGGTAAAAAATCATTTCAGCAAAAGGAATCAAACCAGCAGACCCAAACTACACTTCCCACAATAAGTTAAATTCATATTTATGATGCTGCTTTAAGTCTCTTTGCTAAACTACCTGAAAAAGAGACCACAGAGTTCATGCACAGAAACTTTCGTCAAAGCTCTGGTTTTATTGTTAATGTGGAATATGAAACAAGAACTCATTGTTCATGACCAGATACTATGACAATGAGCAAATTTAAAATAGGCTCAGCACTGGTATCTACAGCAGCAAGGACTGGGCACGTTACCAGCACTTGCTGTACAACTGCTGCCTTACAGTTGTACTAACAATTAATCCTTACCTCTCACTTCTCTTTTACAAAGCCTAAGTGTAAAATGGCACTAAATGCAGTGTAAAACCACAGTAATTCCCAGCTGCCTTATTAAAACATTGACAAGGTTGCAGTGAGATGTGCTGGAGAGGCAGCTCTGCAATGTTATTACCACGTGTGGAAGGAAACCTTCTCTAGAAAGTGAGTTCATTGAGATGATACCTTCATATTTCTTCTGACTGATTACCTGTTTAATAAATAAATATATTCCTATTTTAAATAAACATGGAATTTGTAGATTCCTTCATTATTACCTAATCTCCACCAATAAAAGCTTTTCTGTAAAGGAAGGGCACAGTACCGGGCAGAGATTCACCAAAATCTTTCCAAATGCTGTAATGTCACAGTGGCAGCACAAACTACCCATAAAAGCACTTAAGCTGCCAGTGCCCAGAACAGCACATAAAATCCAGGAAACTTATGGGAATTACACTGGTACTTACAGAAAAGCTTAGCACACAGACAAATTCCTAACAGCACCAGAAAGCTCCATCAATGTCACCAAGCTGGACACATCATGGGCAGGGCCAGTGTTTAGGTGACACTGTACAAGCAGGAATAATCCACTTGAGTGACACCTTAATTAATGGCTCTTGAATTGCTGGGGCATACATGCATTTCTCAGATACTTCAGAATTGTTAAATAATGTGGTGAATCCATTACAGCAATCCTGCCTGAAGTTCCTGCAAGTCTTTGAAAAGTTCCTGTAAGTCTTTCTGGTTACTGCTGTGATCTTTGATGCTCCACTGTCCCCTACACCCTTGGCAGACAGCAGCACATAGGCAGGGGCATGGCATTGCTGGGAAGCTGGAAGATGCTGCTCTTAGCAGAAAAGGAATGTGGTGAAATGGATGAAATCAGTAAAAATGCTGGAGCTGATTTCAAGCTGCAGCTGCAGAGCAACTGCATCTGCACCTGGTCTCCTGTCTCCTCCATCCAGAGCTAGACCTGACCCCTGGGCTTCCTGGCCTGGCCCTGGAGCTGTCTCCAGGCTGTGGATTTCCTGGGCTGTGTGTGATGCTGAGCAGAGCCTCTGGACCCACTCCTGGCTCAGTCTCTGAGTGCTTTGCCATCTCCTGTTCCAGGTGGAGCCGCTGGCCAGCACGGCACCCTCCCGCCTTTGGAGCATCACTCCTCAACAAGAGGCCCCTGAATCCTCACAAACCTTCCTGAAATGCTGCTGAGCACAAAGCAAACCCGGGGAAGGGTTGGATCCCATGTTGGGATCGTGATGTGACACAGCAGTCGGTGCCTTGTTCCATGACCAAGGGCTGACAGATGCTGACTGCTCCCCCAGAGTGATCTCCTTGGAGTAACACTGCAAACCTGGAGGAGACATTAAACACTACCTGCTCCTGCTCCTGGAACAAAGAGCCATGAACTGGAATTCTCATTCTTACTGACAGCAGCGTGATTCTAATGGGAGGATGAAAAGGTCCATGTTCCTGGCGGTCCTCAGGTTTGTGTGAGAGGCAAAGACCATCATTTCCCAAAACATTTACAGTGAGAAAATTACCAAGGATGTAGAAATTAAAAAAGGCTTTTATCATAACTCACTATCATTTTGTTGTTTTAATTCTTCAGACAAATTTGGAAGACAAGTTGTGCTCTGTTAATACTTGTAGAATCCTTTTAGCTCCTGCCATTACCACCCATCCTGACCCCAGGAAAGAAAGCAATTTACAGTAGGGACATCTTTCCATGAGAACAGGAGTGGTGGAACCTTAAACTATGAAATTTTTTGAGAAGCAGCACCAACATGGGCACATGTTATCAAGCTATCCATGTCCCAGTACCAAGATGAATCCACTTTTTTTATCTTTATATTTTACATGTGGTGCTTGGCAACAAAGATGGAGATCCTGCTGTAAACTTGTATTCCAAAATGGATTTTGAGTTGTAAAGCACACTTGGACAGTGGGAAAACTTGGTGACAACTGTAATTTCTTCAGACTGTTTTTGCTTCTAGCTCAAATGTTTAACCTTTTCCTGTGACCAAAAGGGACAGCAGAATGCCCTTGCCTAGACAAACACAGTCTAGATATAGAACATGAAAAATTCAGATGTGTCTCTGAGATAATATTAAATCCAGAAATTTATTTGAAAACTAGATTCCTTATTCAAAGGATAATTCATAAATGCCTTCAAGAGTAATGATTCAATGCCATGAACATGGAATTAACAACACAAATCCATTGCTCATTTGTGACAATTTCACGGTGAACAGAAATGAAATGTCTTCCAAACCAAAGAAAGGATTTTTATAAGATTAAAAGTAATATGTAGCTTTAAGTGGGTTAATGTTTATGTTAGACCAGTGTAGCAAATCTAAATACACAAAGAAATGTAATTCAAGCTTTAGAGAAAACTGCAATTAAAAAATGAATTAAAATCAAATTAATCTTTGCCCTGTCCCAGTGTAATGATTTAATTGCAATTATGAAATCTGTAGCAGAAAATAATTTAAATGAAGAATAAATTACACATATAACTGAACAAAGGCAGAGAAAGCTAAAGGAGAAGTACAGCAACTCAACAATAAAAGGGCTTTGCTTGAGGTCAATGCTTATTATTTGCCTTAGAGGTACATGGGAGTCATCTGCATAGCAGAAGAAAACAATTTTATAGCAAACTTGGGAAGTTTTGAATGAAGTAGACTGGTATCTGGGAAAGGATATTTCCCAGATAAACAAATGTTGACACGTGACAGATGGATAGAAGGGCTATTTGAGGACTACTGTATGCATTCATGCTTTTCATACCATATTCCTCTTTACAGGCTTCCTAGCAACAGAATTTCTAACTAAATCCCTCAGAAGCCACATGCTCTCTGAAGGACTCACTACCCTCCCCCTGAAAGATCATTTGTGGGGGGAATTCAAGAGAGTCATTCAAGAAAAGTATTAAACAAATGCTCTGCTGGTTAGCAGAGAAGTACATGAGCCATCTGAGCTGGTTGAGATGGAAAATTTTAAAAAATATCTTCCAGACAGGATTTGTTCCAATTGTGCCCCATCTTGTTTTATTAAAGCTGAGCCCTGAAAACATTTCCACTACCCAGGAGAGGACAAACCATGCATGGTGAAGGTGTGATTCCTGAAAGGTTCACACATGGTGAAGGTGGGATTCCTCAAAGGTTTTACAGGTTTTACATGCTCTAAGGGCATGAGCCAGGTAAGCACTGGCAGCAATGCTGAAAGCTGTGAGCACCTGTAGCTGTAAGCTCCTTGTTGGCCTCTGTTTTGGCTTTTACATTTCCTCTGTCTGTCAACAATGCTGGAGACATTGCCTGAGAATATTGGCTCAAACATGGTGAGGTTCAAGACCTGAAAGTGATGTGAAGCAGCCCTGGAGGACAGGGCAAAGGGGAATGCCCAGGGAGTTGACTGTGGAGCAGTAAATTTAACATAATCAAACCACACAAGGTCTTCAAGGCATTAGACTACACATTTCTCCAAATGATAAGCATACATTGTTTCTCTGCAATTGAAAAAAAAAATCCTGTAGAAAAATCACTGGAGGATGATGGTAACTTCCCTCATTTGCCAAAGGAACAGTGAAAAATAAAAAGCTAAACTATTCTGCTACAATCTGGTATTTCTGCAATTTTTTTCTAAATTTCAGAGGGAAAGATGTCAGAATTGCACTGGAGATGGTCCTAGTAAGGTTTGACCCTGACTCCATCTCACATTTTTAACACATTGCAGCAGATATACCACTTGAAG
Source organism: Fringilla coelebs (assembly GCF_963513975.1). Lineage (NCBI taxonomy): Eukaryota > Metazoa > Chordata > Aves > Passeriformes > Fringillidae > Fringilla > Fringilla coelebs. The sequence goes on along the minus strand of NC_140028.1, from coordinate 5,219,849 downwards.
CCATTAATTCAACCCAGAAAGAATATTTTGGAGCATCCAGGACAATGAAAACAAGATGGGGAAAAAAGAGCATTATCATTAAATGCATTTTTATTCGTAGCCATGAACACACTGGGTTGTGGCCTTGGGGTATGTTTATTAATATATTTATCCTTTTTTTTCCTTTCTTTTTTTTGTTTTTTTCAATTGAAGCCACAGAGGGCTTCTCAACACACACAGTTCAAATAAGGAGACATTGGATATGAAAGACATCCAAGTTAAAATCATGGTCTGCCATTAATTCACTAACAGAGAACTGCATGATTTCCCAAAGATCAAAGCATGCATTTTTAAGCCACAGAGTGTGAATTTATCAAGAATTACTCTTCATTCACTAACACATCATAAGGATCCTTTCATGATTTAACCATGTACTGCATATGTGAACTTGCTCAAGTGCCAAATACTTATTACCTCAGCAAGTACTTCCCTTAAAATCTTGAAGACACAAAGATGTTCCTCATAATCTCCTCACATGTGTGTTTCAGGCATCTTTTCACCTTCCATTTTAACAAAGACATTTGATTGTCCAATTTACACTGAAAACTTCTCATTTGCTGCACAGCAATTTGCCTGGAGATTAAAACCCTTCAAATGGATAGTTAGTCCTGTGCTTCCTCTTATTTCCACTCTGGACATGTTTTCTACAGAGTCAGGGCAATGCTTCATCCCACTGCCAGTTCCAAAGCCCTTTCTGGACACGTTCCTGTTATTTTAATACATACACCAAGAATCCACAGGCTGTCAATTTCTCTCAGAAGACACAGGGATCAAAGATAATGCTCTTTTCCTTCTAATCAAAATGAACACACAGGAAGTATTATGCTAAAGCCTGCATTGACTGTAGTCTTTTTGAGTATTGTCAGCAAAATGTGGATACACAAATCCCTGGAGGCAGTGTGGACACCCATGGATGTGACAGCCCAGCCCAGCACACCTTGGACCTTCCATTTACCCAAGTCCTTGCTATTGCCTCAAACACCCCCTTACTTACACTAGGGCCAGCTAAGCTTTTATGCTCTAGTTTTGATAATTCATGTACTGGTTTTGATATATTGTTGGGAATGCTTTATTTTTTCTTTTTTGCCATGGATTTGGCCATGTCCTTTTATTGCCAGGGGACTTTTTGCCATATATTGATTACGATATGGGTCGTAATTTTTAGAGAATCTATTACTCTGTAGTTCACTGAGATATTTCTTAATGCCTGTCACAAGGAAAACTGTAAGTTTTTGCATTTAAAAGATGCAAAAACCTCACAAACTTCTGGAATAATTTATTGGATTTATGCCACTTGGTGCTTTTAAATCACAGCACTGATGACAGATGCATTCCCCTCCCAAATGCTGACTGGGCTCGTGGCACAAAGGTTTTTCATCTCAGACTTCCAACATCACAGCATTTACAAAACTAGACATCTCTCCATCCGTGGCCACTCCCCTGGCAGACACCTCCAGCTATGTCAAGTCTCTCTGCAGTGATGTTTAACTTTTCCTTGGGTTTTTATTATATAAAAATAACTTTTAGTGAAGATGCATTTGGCTACTCTACCACTGGGAAAGGAAAGCAATAAGGAATGGTGCATTCTTGACTGCTGCATACCTTCAGGGATCAGGTTTATAAAGAACCACAAATTAAATGGAACAGATAAATGAAAATCCATCTGCTGTTGGGAAAACCGAGCCTCATAGACCTGAATCCCCCAAAAGAAACTGTACAAATTTGTCTTCTGAATTAACATCAAAGGTTGTGGGGAACAGACACAGATCAAATCAAAATATGAATGTATCACTGACTTTACCATAGTTCTACCTGGTAAACTTTTGGGGGAAAGGAACTGTGACTTATTTTGGTGAATAGTTGGGCATGAAGTGATGCCATTTGGGTTTTGCCTTTTTTCCTATGTTCTCCATATCTTCACACATATATTTGTAGCTCTGTAGCCTATTGCATTAGTAACTAGTTTTCCTGTACTTATCCTTGGTCTTTCCCTAAGCAGAAACACAAAACAAATTCCAGAGCTCCAAGCCCCAGGAAGTTCAAGGCTCTCTACTATCTTGGCTTTTCCAGGGAACCAAGGCTGAGAACAACTCATGGACTTTGAGATCCATTCTCATGGACTAAGTACAGCTAGTGCTGACTCCAGAGAAGGGACTTGACCTGGGGGGAATTGCATCACCACTTCTCCTGCTAATTGGTGCCTTTTATCAATTATGTTAATTTCCTAAAACCTATAAAAATGTACTCACCCCTGGGAGTGTGGGCTTTTGTTGGCATCTTTCCAAAACTGCCCCAGAAGGCCTTCATTAAAAATCCCTTTTTATATCACCTCCTTACTAAAATTATCTCGAGTTTCATTTCCAGGTTGGGCAAAAGGCAACAACAGCAGTCAAAAAAAAACCCCAGTATGTCACCAAGAAGAACTTCAGAGACATTAAATCAGTGGTTTAGCTTCGAGTGATTATAGGAAAACACATGAAATAAAATTTATTTTATGTAATACTAATAACAGCTGCAAGTACCTGGATGGTGAAATTCAGCTTACTGGCAAACATATTTGAAAAACTATTCAAATTTACTCACCTATGTTTATCACAACATTCTGAATCAAAATGTCAATCCCTGATTTAATTTTGCTGAGGAAGAAATCAAATCACAGTTCAATGGCTCTTTCAAGGCCCGAAAAGGCCTCAGTGAGAAGCTCCTATTTAATCTCCCATCACTGGATAACCCATCTTCCTTAGCACACAGCTCAGTAAAGTGCTTTATTTAACCCCCTTCTCATTCAAAATATCAGAAGCTGGAACTTTGCTCTTAATTTTGTGTTACAGATTAGCACCTTTGTTTTTGCTCTGAGAGAAATCCCAATTATGCTGTATTTCCCAGCATCACACATAAAACTGCAGTTTCTTACTGTATTCCTTTACTATTTTCCTTTAAGCTGAACTTAAAGTTTACAGCTTGGCTATGAAAAATGTGACTGGAATAATTTCTTCCTGAGGTGACAATTGGAAAAGAAGAAAAAATTACAGAGGAGGCACATGAACTTTTAATTGACTATCATGACAATTGTATTACCCCAGAGATACTCATTTGAAGAAAGAGTCCTGGCAATAAGACATTAAAACAACTATATTTCCTATGTCTAGGGTATCTTTCATCAGAGGTTCTCAGTGCATCTACAGTCATTCATTAATTAAACTCTAAGAGCTCCCAGTGTCATCAAGCAATTACTGCTTATCTCCCCTTAGTAAATACTAAATCAGAGACAGGAACAGTTCATTTCTAGACACACTTTCAATATGTCCTTCCCAACTGGCATTACTTTACAAATGAATTAGGTTTCCTGGGTGGGTATTTGAGGTGCTGATGAGTTGTGTGAGGCAGAGAGAGACGTGAGGCACAAGCTGGTGCACACAAATGGGTGAACATCCATTCAGCAGCTCAGAGCCAAAGGCACTGCACAGAAGTGAACCAAAGGAGTCCCAAGGTAACTCCAGCCCTCCCTATCTCATAAAATGCACAACAGCCCCCAAGGTGCAAAGTTCATTTACAAGGAAAGCTGCAATAATTGTTGAAACTCATAATTTCATGGATTTACACAACAGGTCACATCCTTATGCACCTTTTTTGGCTCCTGTGAGCAATGCTTTCCTCAGGTTTTTGGTCACGATTTTCATTCTTTTTGGACCCAGGTGCAAGCCTGTCATAAGATCTTCTAGTAGCAGCAATGTCACACCCAACTCTCTTGTAGAATCAAAATGTAGCTCTAACACCAAAAATATGAAGTCCTTACTCCTTCAAACAAACCCAGGACATGAATTCTCCTCCTGTCTGCTAACATTCAGCTTTGTTAAATATTTCAGATGCAGTTTTTATGCTGGACTCTACTCATTATGCTTTTAATGTCCAAGAATTCTCAAGCTCTTGTAAAAGCCTTATGGTTTAAATAAGAATGTATTTATTACTTCAGTTTAACTTTAATTAGACCTTTGCCACAAGTCAGAATTAAAAAGAGAAGGCTGCCTTCCACTGTCAAGTAGGTGTTTGAATCACCCTGAATGAGCAGAAATATTTCTTTGGGGCAGATAAGTACTATAAACACTGAGAAGTTCCAGAGCACAATGGTTTGCATATCATGTAACAGCCTTTTCAATTCAGGAAGCTGAGATTTGTATCTACATAGGACAGCAAAATTAATTTGGTGGCCTCAGTATAGACCTCTTGGACCTAATCAACATTCCAAACCTCTCTCAGAAACACTACTTGAGTAGTTTCTTAAATGAGAACCCAAACTAAATAACTCTGTAAAACCTGAGGCGACAAAGCTCAAAGGGAACAGTAATTTTGGTTCATGATTATGTTTTCTGTAGAAGAGGGAACAGAAATGCATATTAATGAGGATGGAGGGTTTGGAGAGAGATGACCTCTTCTTACAAAGTTTATCTCATTTATATCATTAGATACCAAAAAGAGTCAGGCACCCCTTTTGCACTGTTGTACTATTTGCTCCAACTTTTCACCACCTGCTTCCAGACAATAGTGAAGATAGAGAAACTCAAATTCTGTTTCATCTTCAGTGCTTAAAAGATACTGTGGATTAAGATCTTTTATCAGCACTAAGCAATGCATGACAGAAAAATGAGTTCCATAAACATCACCCCTCAGCAGGCTCCAGAGCAGATCTAAAGGCATTGGTACAATATGATACCTCAGCCTCCAACTGCCCCTTTATGGAGCCCTTTGAGTGGTACAGATAAAGGGAAAAAAAGTACAAAACATGTTCCTACTCACAATTTTAATCAAATGAAAATATTAAATTGGGGAGATCATTCCCCCTCTTTTAGGCTAAGAGAAATCATGGTCAGTGTAATAAGACAATGAAAATGAAATTTCTTAGACACATAAAGAAACCTAACCAAATCCCATGTAATTCTAATTCTCCTTCAGTTTTTAAAAAGGACATCTGAGAAATTTCACTTGTGTAAGTTTGATGCCAAGCAATCATCAGCTGTGCAGTAAGTGGAGCAAAAGTGATAACTTAGCAGAGCCCAAGTGAATCAGTGAGGTGATCTTGTCTTACCCTTTAGCCTTAAGCAGTCGCTTGGCACATGCATGGGATGAGGCCCTTTTCCCATTTCTCATACAGAACAGAACTGCCTCCTGTCAGCAGAAATGAACATTTCTCCATCCTTTAAAAACACTTCCCTTCGTGTCCCTCTCTTCTCTGTGAGCACACTAAAAACTCCAACAGCAAGACAACAAGCACGCTAAAAACGCCAACAGCAAGAATCTCTGCTTCTGTAAAATAAACAGCAGGAAGCTTCCTAGCTTCTCACATTCAATAGCAACAATTTATTTTAGTCCAGCAGACCATAGACACATTCCTGCTGAAGCGACCCTCGCTCGGTGAAAGAGCAAAGACATTTTCACCACTGCTGACTCCTGTTTTGAGCTGCATTGCATCAAACTGCATTATGTGGGGAAGCACATACAGAAAGCACCAGAGCAAGCTGGTCTCTAGGGCATCACCACCTGCCTTGTCATGGACCTCCCCAATGAAGAATGTGGGCACATATGTGAAGGCAGCATGAGAACTCATCGTGCTACAGAGGCTTGCTGTGAGCCAGACATCTGAGCTACTTGAAAGTCCCAGCAAGTCTTTGTCTGAGAAAACAAGAAAATAGCTCTTTTTATTTGGCCTTTATTGGAATAATTGATGTTGCTATAGAGAACACAGTCATAAATTCGATCATCATTCTCTCAGAAAACCAAAACAATCTTTCTAAGGAACAGTCTGAAAGCAAGCATAGTAATTTAGCAGATAGATTAAACGTGACCATAACTGCAGAGAGAATTTACCTTGCAAATTAAGAGCCTACAGGTCTAAATCTATACACTTAAGATGGTACACAATGCTACCTTTCCTCAAAGGCAGTTCCAAATATCAAGTGAAAGCAGAATTTTCAGATATCATACACTTCAAACATTGACTTTTGACAGTTTCTACTTACACAGGAGAAAATCATCCCAAAGAACTGAGGTTCCAATTAAATCTCAAACTTCTTTATCTGAGAATTTGGTGGCCAAAAAGCTCTTTCAACTATGGGCACAGTAACAGAAGTGATTCAGGATACTTTTTTTTTTCCTAGCCAAAATAACTTTCAGCAGATTTTCAAAAACTCTCTTGTTATCCATCCTTTTGAGTACAGATGCCAGTGACTCCTGGGGGAAGTTGGGAAAGCACCCCTAGAGACCCTTCTTGCCCTTTTCTGGCCCTTGCTTGCTTGAGTTCTGTCTTGGCAATCACTTGCTGCTCTCTGAGTGGTGGATGAAGTTCACTGTTCAGACAAAGGCAGCTTGCTCAAGGCATTCTCCATTGGGGAAACCATCCACAAGGCCACTTACACTCTCTTTTCCCCTCTTGAGAGCAATTCATTTAAAAAAAAAATTAAAAGGACTCTAGGCTGCAAGGTAGATTTGAACCCATTATTATCCAGACAAAACCACCTCAACTGGAGCTTTCAGCTGGTTCTTTAAAATCCCTTCTCTCAAGATGGGAAGATGTAACAATTTTCCCACCAATATGTCTCAGAAAAGTGAAATTTCACTCATCTTTACATCCTCTGTCAGAAGGAGTTAGTGGTTTCAGTACACAATGTGATTTTATGGAAGTTCATGTTGGTGGAAATCAGATGCTGAATTGCACACAAGGCTCATCCAGACCAGCACTGCTTCTGCACCAGGAACTCCAGGAGGAAAGGAAAGAGCTTCATCCTCTGGTACAGTGGAAGGGGGAGAGACAAAAACTGATCAATAAACTCTTTAAATTCTTCTGCCATGATCCAAAAAACCTAGCATTTAAAAAAACCTTGAATTTTCCAACAGAGCCTGGAAAATGGTAGTAAACTTTTTTGAAAGTTTCTTCATAAAACACCAATGAAATAGAAAGTGAGCACCAGTTTTAAAATAAAAATAACTTTACCCATCTCCAAAAAGTTTCTCAGTTTTCTGAAATGCCACTCAGGTCGGCATAAAGTGATTTAATGAAGGTTCCTCTGCACCAAGGCATTCCTTCCCAAACTGCAGGGAGAAGCTGGCAGTCACCCCCTCAGCATGCCAGTGGCACAAAACAGGATTTTTATGGGTCTGCAGACAAGATCAGACAGAAAGAAATAAATTCTCCCTGGATGAGCCAACGGGGATTGCATGTCAGCACTTCATGAGGAATCAAATTTCCTTCATTTACTACAAATCACATTATATTCCAGGAATTCCTATATGAAATAGTCATTCCTCAGGCAAGGTCTCCATTTCCTCTTGCCTGAGGTAGACTCTGAGTCAGATCTTCAGAGCTGGGCTCCTGGGTGCTGGTGATGCTCTGGCAGGGGGAAAAGCCTCTCCCAGCCACGATGTCACACAAGGATGAAGGGCAGAGCCCCTTAATTTCAACAGGAACATGGCCTGGGCCCATCACTTCTGCCTTTTAGAACCAAAATGCATAAATAAGTACCTCAGGGAGTTCTTTAATTGGCAGCTTTCTCTGAAGAGAAGTCTGATCTGTTAGTAAAGAATTCTTGGTAAAAACTCTCAAATTTCTTTACTCTTAAAGGGTAGAAAATCGAGTTTGTAGCTCCAGTCTGGCCTGCTTCCAAAACCTGAACATCTGCAAACTTTAAATCCTCTTTTTACTATAAACTCAAAATAGGCTTAACCAGGAAAGAGTTTGTACTGATTATTGAAGCCAAACAGTACTAAAACCAAATTAAAACCTGAAATATTAATTAGTAGTACACCTTTTCCTGAGACAAGACTGCTTTGTAAGAACATGAGCAAAAATAAGAGTAATATCCAAAACATTACAATTCTGCTTCACATTTTGGGATTTTGATTTGTCAGCAAGGGCCTGTGACTTTAACAGATGATTCAAAACCCAGGAAAAAACCAAATCAATAACTGTATTTCCTGGGGAACTTGCCCAAAGTTAAGACATTTATAATTTCTGCATATTAATGAAACAAATAAGACAACCTTATCTATTTTTCAGGGCGTTAGAAAGAAAACAAAAATTCTCCACTGCCTTTAGCTTCCCTTAGTCTTTGCAACAATCATGTTAGATACCTTTTCCCTTCACAGTTAACCCTTGAAAGGGAAAACTATTGATAACAACTATGCATATTCAAAAGTCTTTCCTTTCCTTTCCTTTCCTTTCCTTTCCTTTCCTTTCCTTTCCTTTCCTTTCCTTTCCTTTCCTTTCCTTTCCTTTCCTTTCCTTTCCTTTCCTTTCCTTTCCTTTCCTTTCCTTTCCTTTCCTTTCCTTTCCTTTCCTTTCCTTTCCTTTCCTTTCCTTTCCTTTCCTTCTCCTTCTCCTTCTCCTTCTCCTTCTCCTTCTCCTTCTCCTTCTCCTTCTCCTTCTCCTTCTCCTTCTCCTTCTCCTTCTCCTTCTCCTTCTCCTTCTCCTTCTCCTTCTCCTTCTCCTTCTCCTTCTCCTTCTCCTTCTCCTTCTCCTTCTCCTTCTCCTTCTCCTTCTCCTTCTCCTTCTCCTTCTCCTTCTCCTTCTCCTTCTCCTTCTCCTTCTCCTTCTCCTTCTCCTTCTCCTTCTCCTTCTCCTTCTCCTTCTCCTTCTCCTTCTCCTTCTCCTTCTCCTTCTCCTTCTCCTTCTCCTTCTCCTTCTCCTTCTCCTTCTCCTTCTCCTTCTCCTTCTCCTTCTCCTTCTCCTTCTCCCTCTCCTTCTCCCTCTCCTTCTCCCTCTCCTTCTCCTTCTCCCTCTCCTTCTCCCTCTCCCTCTCCCTCTCCCTCTCCCTCTCCCTCTCCCTCTCCCTCTCCCTCTCCCTCTCCCTCTCCCTCTCCCTCTCCCTCTCCCTCTCCCTCTCCCTCTCCCTCTCCCTCTCCCTCTCCCTCTCCCTCTCCCTCTCCCTCTCCCTCTCCCTCTTCCTTCTCCTTCTCCTTCTCCTTCTCCTTCTCCTTCTCCTTCTCCTTCTCCTTCTCCTTGCCTTATCATTTGGGGTCAAAATCAAACAGATGCTGAGGATGCTCAATTTACCTGAATCACCACAGACTGTGGAATCAAAGGACATGCACCAACCTCCTCGAGGTGAGCTGCTTTATGCCATGTTCTGATATTTACACCCTTAAAAAGCAAACCTGAAGAGTGATGGAGTATGAAGGCTCAAGGGGAAAATGGACATCTACTCTTTTTCACACAACTATTAATGGTCCAAATGTTTGGGGCTGTGAGCAGGAAGCGTTCATACAGAATGTCCAAGGCTTAGAAAGAACATTACTTGGCACAGAAACACATTTCTGGTAACAGAAACCCAAAGTTTACTAGCAAAAACCCCCTGAACAGAGCCCTAAATATAATGTGAAAGGCAAAGATCATTTCTGAGAAAGTATTTCCCAATGGCTTCCAACAGAGAAAGTAAAGCAAGATAACTGAAAACAGAGCATGCAGACCTGCCTTTGCTCTAGACACACATTAGCCTCAAATTCAGTTTCATTTATTTTTTGTAAGTTCTAATTACCACCAGTACTTTAATTACTGCATTTTGCAGAAGACCCATACAATAACCATTGAAAAAAGTCATTAAAGCTAATGAAAAATTCAATTCCAATGACTTCACTAGGTTGGCTTCCAAATTCAGCTTTTAGAGGCTTGCAATAAAAAACTTTGACAGTTTACATCATTAAATAATTGAATGTCATATAAATATCCTCTTTTAGTCACCATTCATTTAATTATTTTCACTGTTGAAATAATGCAGTAAGCCCATGCTGGTCAGTATGACTTAGCACTTCCAAGTCCAGATCTAAGAATACAAAACCAGTTATAGTATTTTACCTCCAGAAAGTTCAATTTCAGTTTCAGGAGTGTATATCTTCTAATATACATGATTATTAGCTCCTACTGTTGAGTTCAACACTCAACACAGACTAGAAGAGAAATATATATTTACATATATAAAAAAATTTAAGAGGGTAAGAACTGCTGAATTCAATTAGGGATTGAAATAAAGAAGGAGATGAAAAAAGCCAGATCAAACATTTCTTTTTTTGATCTGTATCTCTACAAAGAGATTATTTCCCCTTTTCCAGTAACTTGTCAACCTTTTTTCCCCAGAGTGTAGTTGGTATTTCTTGTTTAAAACTCCATGGTAGCAAACTGATCACGGTTAGCCCAGATGTGGGATTTGAAGGTAGAAATACTGCTATAAATTTTTTTGAAATGTATGTGTAAAAAATGTCCATGTTGGAGTTTGTAACATAGTGGTATCTGAGGTATTCTTATAATGGATGACACAATGTACAGGAAACACAGTATTTTGTGTTCTACTGATTAGTACAGACCAGTAAACGTGTAATTTATTATGATTTATTGGTCAGTAATAATTTTCCCATTTAATATAATTTCAAGTAGCAGTATCTCTATATTACATCCATACACCAAAATATTTCAAACTACATTTACAGGAACTCACAAATATGGATATATTTACATGTGTGTGCCACTGCTAAAGATTTCTCTCTGCAAAAGAGAGATGCTGTATGTGAAACAGAGGTACTGTTCCTCAAGGCTGTAAAGTCACTTTTATTCCATGAAAAATAATCATGCATGTGCTGGCTACCAGGAAGAATCCTCAGGATTTTCCAATCCAAAAGGGACATTTCTGCTTCTTACAGGTTGTCCAATTGCAACAAAAGAAATCTGGGACTTAAACCACCACCACCACTTCTTTTAAGTATTTAATATTCCAGCTTCATTCATCCCATTCTCTGAATTGTTTTCAGCAACTATAAAATGCAGAGTAACAACAATTTTTTTAAGGAGAGCAGGTTCACTGGCAGCATGGAATCAATAATCAACCAAGAGTCTGAGCCTTTGTGACATTCTTCCAATATTGTACTACCTCCAGTGAGGGACGAATGAAAAAAAAAGTCTAAAGAAATCCTACATCCTTCTCTTTGATCACTGCAGACTTGTATTGTAGGAGATCTCAATTTAGAAAGAAAATAGAACAAATAAACCAAATCTGTACAAAAGGTCTTGAAATATAACAACAATTCTTGCCATCAATAAGCATGGACTTCTTTAATCTTCTCTGGAGAACTCAGCTTGTGGCATTCAGCTTGCACAGGGAAAAAAATGCAAACTGTAGCATTCTTATTTTCAATCTAAGTCATGCAATGGGATGAATCATATGCCTGAGAGTGGAGCAGAAAAGCTTATCACTATCAGAACTCATTACCTAGGTATGCTGGCTGCACTGATTTTCCTCCAACATTACTGAGTAATGAGGAGAACAACAGAACTTCACCTTCCTCTCATGATGGAGCAGGGACTGTTCCTGCCAGCCTATCTACTCCACATAAAGGACTTAGGGCATGAGGAGCATTACCAAAGAATTCAAGAATTCAGAGAGCAATCCCAGCCCTGAGGAGAACACACACCAAGGGTGGCTGAGCTCATCCAGAGATCACGCTGTCACTTCCACAGGTTGCACCATCTCTAACACACCCACCTGGCCCCAACCCAGGGAGAAAACAGAATTTCTCAGAACTTGCAGTGTGATCTCTACAACACATGCCACCAGAATCCTCCAATTTATCTCTGCTCACATTGGGAACAACTTCTAGAAAAACATCAGGTGCTGAGTGCTGGTAAATCCAAACTCTTCATGTGAGTGCCCCTGTGATTGCTGAGTTGTTCCCTCTGTTCAGAAAATCAACCTGGTTCAAGTCTGATGTCCAGCTTCAGACTCCAGTTTGGTGGATTGTTTCTTTGTCACCCCCAGTTTTTTCCTCCAATTTTCCAATTCCATTCCTCAAAAAACATAGCTTGTAATCAACAGCCCAGATCCCTGTCTTCCTACAACAAAATACACTGAGCTCCCTCCCAATCCTTTTAACACATTTTTCTAGTCATCTGAGCATTTCTGAATCTCATTCAATTTTCCAAAACTATTTCTATTTTTCTTTATATCAACAGACTAGATGTCACTATGATGGTCTAAAGATGTAAGTGCATCAACATCTGCTCACATGGTGGTAACCCATATAGATTTAACATAACATTTAAAATCTTTATTATAAAAGTATTACCTGACAAAAAAGGAAACATAAAAATAACTTACAACTGAAAATGTGCAAAGAGTATATATAAAATGGATATATATAGACAGATATATATATTTGGATTACCATATTCAGGTTTTATCCAGATTTCCATAATGCTGTTACATAAGATAACTGGGAAAAGACTGAATTTAATGCACTCTACATGATGTCTGCTGCCTTTAACAATGAAATCTTGCTGGCTAACGTTTTCTCAAAGGTTTCTTTGTAAGGAACAGGGCCAGCTCAGAGAAGAGAATGGGCAAAGACAACCTCAGCCTGGGAAACTGAAAACATGGACAGTGAGGTAAACCTCTAAGAAATAACAAGTCTTCCTTTGCATGCAAACACTAAGAAAAATAAAAATGTCCACAGTCTATCACGACAAATTTATAAATAATTCTTATTCTGGGCTGGCAAGGGATAGCTGGTTAAAAGACATACATCAAACACATGCAACTGAGGCAATGTGACACACCATATGGGTGTAGACAGCCTGCAAAACCTGCATTATTCCATGATGAAAACATTTCTGACATTGAAGTATTTGTCCTGCCTTAATGGTAATTTCAAGTGATGAGCTTACAACATGACTACAACAGCACAGTAGGAACCAATTGGAACCTTTTAACTTCATATTTTGCAGGAGTCATCTAAATTAAGTAACTCTGGTTATCAGTCTCATAAGCATCTCTAAATTCACTGATACCTGGAAAAATGCTTCAGGTAATCAACAAGCTAAGTGAAAATATTTCTGTCTTATAGAGTTAGTTCCTCCCAAATTTGAAAATAAGCATTTGGGTGCAGTGAAATGAAAGAGGCAATTGGAAACCAATTAGCTGAAGTGAAAATGGAAATGGTTTCAGCCCCAGATCTGCAATCTGCACTGAGACTTGCATCAGTGTTCTTATTATATCTTCTGCTTTGAATTGGGCTTCACGTGATGAAGAGCTGCAAACACTCCCTGGTTTAGTAGAACTGGAGTATTTTGATATTTATCAACAATGGCAGCAACACAACCACCACTCATGTTTTGAGTTATTTGCATTCCTGAGTTTACAGCTGTTTAGGCAAGTGGGATTTTGTCTATTTAGAGATATTCAATTCAGACTGGGCGTTTTCACCCGAGGCTGCTCCTCCACACTTAGAAGTTAATTCACCAATGGGATTTACCACACCTAATACAGCCAGAGCCAGGACACTAAAGAAAGCCTTCCTGGGCTTCCCACTTCCCTGGAATGGGCATTTGAAAAAGCAGATATTTGGTCACAGTTGGGCTTAATACATTGTATTAAGGGGCAGCACATGAAACACAATTATATTTTTGGAGCTGCAGAGATCTGTTAATGAGACATGCCAAGCGGGCCTGCTTGCTCTCACTTAATGAACTCTGCTGTAATGGTAACTGGAGAGCGATCTCCCATTCTTATTTCACCTCATGAACTTTATCTCTTACTCTCTCCTATCCTGTTGAGGCAAAGGAGCAATTCAGTGGCTGGGGTGACATCTGGCAGCTGGTTAAGGTCGACCCACTACACACCTCCCCCAGGAATTGACTGCTCGTGTGCTAGATAAATTTAATTCTGTGTGTGCATCCCTTCCACACACATCCAGAGTTCCAGTGTCACAGACTTCATCCTGAATGCACATGGTATTCCTCAGACACTATCATGTGGCTACAGCCAGACAGAAATACTCCATATGGTGTTGCTACCGTACCTATAAAAAGGCTTTAACGAATTCTGACTTCATCCTGCCACAGAAGAAGTATGGAAATGTAATGCCTGCCACATTTTGTTGCTCTCAGCCTCTCCTGCAGTCTGTCCTCCTGTGTCTTTTCCTCTCTCATTCTGCACTAGGAGGCTGTGCTCACCTCTAGCAGGCATCTAAGAACATCCATTTCCCATCTGTTTGAGTTTAAATCAAGCTTTTTTCTTCAATCTGTTGCTCATGCTGCCCATTGGCTCTTGGAAGAATTATTCTGCTTTATCCCCTCCTCCCTTGAAGCATTTCCTTGGCTTCACAAGGGTGGTGCTGTTGACATGTTAGAGGTCACTGCCCATTGTGCTGAGCCACAGCATCTCCTGGTTTTCTTGTGTCCTCCCCAGCTCATTCAGTAATGTCCTTTCATCTTTCACACAGATGGTTATTTCTGAACACAGTCTCCTTTTTTTGTCTCCTTGCTTGCAGTGCACCAGTTATTCAGCAGGATTAGCAGGATTTCTAGGTTCCATGCTTGTACAAATAAGAAATAATAATTAACTGATTAGGAGTTTGGGAAAATAAATAAGCAATTTTTCCATTTTCATAGATGGTATTTCCTAATTTGCTTTCCCACTTTAGCATTCATTAATGCTTTCAAAAAAGATACTTTATTTTAGGTTTCTTCTTATTTTTCCTGTTTTTAAAGAAAAATTATTCTAATATTAGCATGAAAACTATTTCTAAACATTAGAAAACCTTTCCTACACCTTAGACACAGACACATGGAAATACAGTCTAGCTTGAAGATACCAATGGGATTTTCATTGTTGAATAGGAACAATTTATATCTCTGGCTAGTGGCTGGCTCTCCAAAATCCTCACCAGGATTCATAGACATGGACAGAAAAAGCAGCACTATTTTAGGGTGCTGGAAGAAGGCCATTAGTCACCATGAACACTTTACAGCTGGTGTACATTGCAGGGGCTGTTGACCAAATGAACCTTTAAAGGAGAGCAATTTTAAGCCTACTAAATTCGGACACATGCCAACTCATGAGGAAAAAAAAACATCTTGGGAATTAAGGAGAAAAAAGCTCTGTTAAGTCACACAGCTTCTTGCTCAACATGTGCAAGAATTCCTCCTACAGTCTCAAGAATATGGAGAATCCTATTGAAGGGCAAGTTAAATATTGTCCATTATGAAGGTGCTAATGAGCTCAATCAGTTCTAAATACACAGAATAAAGGGGATTAGGATTGTTGATTTTGTGTTTGGGGGTTTTTCTAAGTTTCTGGATGTACAATTTCAGGTGATATTTTCCCTGAATTGTCTGGTGGCCATATCTGTCATGAAAGACATTCAAGCTTAGTGAGAGGAATAAAGGAATTCCAGGCCAAGGAGTAAACGGGAAACAAGAGGAGTTATGAGGCCGAGGCAGATCTGCTGAATATTTCACTTTGGGGTAGGAAATACACTGAGGAGTTCAAGCTTATGAAACAGAAAAGGATTAGTCCATATTTTCTCATGTTTTTTTCTTAAATAGTGACAAAGGCCCTGCAGTGATGGGACAACCACAACTTTTCTTACAAGAAGACCTAACATACAGAATGTTCCATTTTTCTTTGGCTTTGAATTACATTCCTTTGCATCCCATAAAAATTCATGGTCTACACTGCAGAAGACCAAAGCTGTAACAATAGAAAACAGGTATTGCAGGGGAAACAAAGGAAAATTGCAACTATATTTACAGAAATTCAGTACAATGCATTACAGCTACCTTTGGCAATGCTCTAGAGAGAGCCCTACAGAGCTGTCAACAGAGGCTTCAGCTCAGGAGATCTCATTTGTTTTGAAAATGATCTCTCTTTAGCTGAGTAGCATCTGATTTCTGGGCTACAATTTAAAACAAAATATAATAAAGAAAGTTACTCAACTCCAACACCTCCAGAGATCAAGGGAACAGAGAAAAGCAAACAAACAAGAACAGCTTAGCAGCCAGTTTCATTTACTTTCACATTTTCAGAAAACAAATTAGTGTTTTAATATTCCAGGGGCAAACTACAGTAGTTGAGCTGTCAGATTTCAAGACACACTCTGAAGCTGTTCCTCCTCTCAATTTTGTGTATTAAACATCCCATCTGGTTTGGGTCTGATCCAGCAAAACTAACCTGCATCCTTCAAATACCCTTTAAATGCTGCATGCTGGAGTTTTAATAACTTTATGAATATAATGTGTATTCTGCTCTTCCTACTCAATGAATCGAGGGCTTGCTCATGTTTCAGTGTTTAGCACTTTGTGTGCCCCTTAAATCCTGCCCTCAGACACATTTAGGAATATTACAGAGCACTCCAGGTTTCCCAGAAGCAAATTCCATTCTGAAATTTTTATCTGAAACAATAAACACTCCCTAAATTACTTTTGTGCACAAAGCAACTATTTAAGTAGAGTTCTTCAAATGGTATCACCTTTTGGTATTACCAATCTCATCTCATTTATAGTTTATATGCACAGCGCTTGCACATTCCCTTCAACATTTAAATATTTATGTACCAGTACTGCTCTGGGAGGGAACACATGCCAGTGGCTGTTAGCAGGATGTAAAGCAACACTTGGATTGGTAGCTAGTGCAAACCTTGCTTGACTTCTTAATAACCATCAAGATTTCCTCACCATGCCACCCTAAAGCATGGCTGGAGTTGTTCCAGTGCCGTGTTCTGCAGCTCACAGAGTTGGGGAAAAAATCCCAAACTTAGTTCCTTAATACAGGAAGTAATCAAGGCAGAATTCAGCTGAGCAGATGTTGCTGGGTTTCAGCAGTTTTACACCTCCCTCTGCTCCCCTCAAGGCTGGTGGGGGACACAGACATCCTGACCCAGACTACAACACAACAACTCCAACCATGCCAGTGCCTCCTGCTGCACTTCCACTATTAAAGGCAGCCTCATACAACAGGATAGCTCATGGACAGCTACACAGGGTAACATGAATCTTGTCCTCACTGATTCTGTTGGAATACATCTTCCTTTCACCAAATATCACCTGAGGTCATTTAAAAATACATATCATTTTTTTCTTGGATTTTTATACAAACAAATGAAGAGTCTCTCTAATGAACGCAAGGTTGTTATTTAGTTGTGGTGGTATCAGTTGCCAGGTTTTGGGGGTCTGGATTGAAGGCATTTGAGACAGTAGCTCATTTTTGGACTCAAGTGTTTATTATTTTTTATCAGTAAAACAGTCTCACGACTGTGAGTTTGGCAGCTTTTCATTAGAAGGCACAAAATGGCCAACAATCTCTTGTTACAAGGTCTTTTAAGACTAAACTATCCAATTAAGAACTGACACCTGGATTATTTTTCATTTTAACCAATAACTGATCCCAAGGAGCCTGCAATGAGGAATTTCTGCCCAAAATGCCATCCAACCCCATGAAGAAGAAGGAAGAAGCAGCATGAAGAAGAAACCCAGGATGACACCCTGTGCCCTCCATCCTGTTTCCATCCACAACATACTGAAAATCCCAAAACCTAAATTTCTCACCAAATGACACACCTACACTACTCTCTATAATCTATTTCACACTTTAGTGGATTCCAGTCTATCTTGAAGTCTAGGAAACTTTCTCCATGAATGAGGGTCAGAGTCAGTGCTCCCCTGGGGGTCAGGGCACTCCAGAGCAGAGAGAAATATTCCTGGTGCCCTGTGTTTCCACATTTACTTTCTCCTTAACCTGCTTTGAATGGAATCACAAACCCTGCTTTGAGTGGAATAGATTTGTTGATTTGATGGTTCTCTTCCACAGCCTATAGCAGCCTTTCTTCCAGTAACCCTGCTTTGCACCTCTGATGCCAACTGGTGAATTGGTTTTGAGAGGTTTTTTGGTGTTTTTTTGCTGTTGGCTAGAATGGAAAGGGAAATAGTGGTGTGTCATAATATACCTACATCAGACATTAAAATGTGATGTTAATCCTTTGTGTAAACTTTGGGCAGACCAGGAAATAAGAAATTATAGGCATGGTCTTGCCTCTTTTATGGATTTCCTGGAGCCATGCAGATCAGTGGGAAAATATCAGGCAGGAACATTTATAATTTCTGCAAAGATAATCTGAGATTTCAGGTTCTTATATACCAAGTGAAGTGACTTTGCTGCCATTCATGGTGCAGAGAGGCCAAACACCAACCCAGAAGTTTGGCTTAAAATAAGTTCAGCAGGGAAGTTGCTCAGATTTATAGATGTTTCTTTGGGGAGTTTGTCCCTGATTCACAGACATTACCACCAACAGGTAATATTATATCTTCTTCTCTAACCTCTTGTATGTCCCAGGACATATAATTTCATTTCTTCCTTCTACTGATACTCCAGTCCCTTGAGTTTGGACACAAATCTCCTCCACAGGTTTTCAGGAGACAAAGTTTGTGGTTTTCTCTTTCCAAGGGGTGTCAGATGAATCTCTCCTGAGAGATGCTGGAAATTCAGCCTTCTAAAGGAGCTCCAATGGCCTCAAACACTAAATTTGTATAAAGAAATAAAGCCTGACCAGGCAGGTAAGAGCCATGGCAAGTCTCACAGGGTTAAACTCCCTTCCTCACCAAAACAGTACATCCTCACAGCTCCTATTATTCCCTTTAAGGCTGACAAATTGAATGATTTGTGATTGCAGAGCTAGAAGAACTGCTGGAGAGATCTTTACATATCTAGATACTCTATTCCATATTGTCCTTCTCATTTTCTCCTGAAGGAAATGGCAGACAGGGATGGAAGGGGTGATACCTCAGCAGGAGCCAGCCACTCTGATTCTCTTATTTGCCTCTTGTATCAGCAAAAAGCTAAAACAAGCCCCTGTGGCACAGGGTTAATGGCTCAAAATGGACTCATGCCTTTGATTTTCTGGCTTTGCTTCCTGAAACATCTGCTGGCAAAAAAAACTTTCCTGAGAGAGCTCAGCAAAAGGAAAGGACTGTTTTTCCCCCAGAGTCAGTGCAATTCCAGGTAAAATTCAGAACTAGAAAAACACACTGCAGAGACAAATCATTATCTAGAAATAGTGATTTAACTGTTTCAAAGACAGGAATTTCCCTCTAAAGGAGAAGAACTAGCAATCAGGAGTGCCAGGAAAACTAATGGAGGCTTGAAAGACCCAAAGTTGAATGGTAGAAGCAACACAACTTCCTCCACTAAGGTCCCTAAAAGAGTTGATTTACCTTTTTAAGGACCTATGAGCACCATGTAGAAGGCTACAAATGAAGTTATTTGCTGCCGTCAATATCATTAATAATAGGCAATAAAACAGAATAGATTATATACTATGCTATAATAAATAAAGCACAAATCCAAGAGGATGGGAAACCATTTGACAAACTGAGTAACATCCTTGCTTGGTTCAGAGTAGTGTGAGGAAGAACCCCATTGTTGTCACTTCCACGGGGAAATTTTTGGCATTGCAAAATAACAAAGCAGAATCTAAAATGGGAATGTCTACTTTGGGACCCTGTGGGAACAGGAGGAAAAAACCTCAGAATCTTTACCTCTATATTAATTATTTCTTAGTTTTCCTTCCCCTCAGTCCTAATGTTGTTTTTATGCAACTATTTGCATTTATTAAATTATAATTTATTTCAGATCAAAAGGAAAATAAACATCTGAACGCCTTGTACTGGAAGAGAAAACCAATATGACAAAGAAAATTACTAATATGATAAAAAATTTATATCTAACCAAGGCAGAATATCAATCCTACTGCTTCTGGCTCACATTCAATCTCATGAAGAGGCGGAATGAAAATTTTTAAAAATATTCTAATAAGTAACACCACCCCTGTTAAAAGCAGGATTCCAAGGCAAAAGGAGCCTAAGCAAAAGCACACTCTGAAAAATGTGTAGATGCAGAAAGGGTACACAGGGTAAATATCAATTTTTTCCCGATCTATTTTTACCAATGAAAGTACTAATGGACCAAGAGGAGTCAAGAATAGCAAGTCCTTGGGTATTTATTTATTTATTTATTTATTTATTTATTGCATTCACAGCCAGGGACAATCAGGTGCCTTAACTCGGTCTCATCGTGACTGGCAAATGGTCACAACCAGCTGACAAGAAAAGCAGAGAGAGAGAGCCAGGAGAAATCTCTCACCTCCCCAGATTTCAGCAGCTCCAGAATCACTCCCAAGGCTGGAGATCACTGATGTGACTGTGGATGTTCACAACTCTGCTCCACCCCCAGCCCAGCCACAGGCACGACACCAGCGCTGCTCTCCCTTCTCAGAGCCAGCTCTGCAATGTGCACAGAACTTCCAGGGCAATTATGTTACACCATGCTCTCAAATAAATTCAATTATTAAACAACACCATATGTCACTCCCCTCCAGCTGGAAGCACAGCATAGATTTACTTTGGTAAAAAATCAAAACCTGCTGGTGGAAATAGTATTGGGTGTGACTGAGAAGCCTCATTCTCTGCCGTGGGATGGGGTGATTGTGTGATTATAAATTTGGGTAAACTTTCACCTCCTCTCTGAGCACTTGCTCAATTTCTCTTTCATTTCACTCTCCCACCTGCAAAATGTTTGCCTATGTAAGTTCTCACCTCTGCTGTTAAAATTACCTTCCTAGCCTGATAGTCTGGAAATATCCTTCCCTTCCTCCCAAGCTACCTAAGATATTACTGCACAGAGTCACCCCCTCCACCCAATGTGTCACCTCTAAAAACAGCACGTGCATGTTCTTGGCTCTTGATCCTTGCTTTGTATCTTGGATTTTATTCCTTCTTGTGGCCCTCTGCTCCTTCTTGAAGCCACCAAGCCCACAGCCTTTCTTTCCTCCTCGCTTTTGTTCTTATTGTTTCTCTTCTATCCTCCCTCAGTTTTCCACAAAAGGAGCTGAAGAGTATCTACTGCTGCAAGGTTTTCCATTAAAAGACTTTTCATTACAGGAAAAGCTCAACAATTTCCAGACAAATTGTATATAAACAACTGTAAAAATCTGAAACACTTAACATGTTATAATCTTGAAACCAGCGCTTCATAACAAGAACAAATTTTGGATTCTTAAAACTGTATTTTCCTCCTGTGCAGAAATCATTACCTGCAGAAGTTTTACAATTTCCTCTGGGGTTTATAAGGATACATATTATGATAATAAGGAACACTGGCAGCATGGATTGGCAATTTAAAAGCAAGTTCAGGTACTTTAAAGTCTGCAAGACACACACACTCTGGTATTAATCTTTTTCAACTGCCTGTTAGTTGCATCCAAATAGTTGTGGGTTTTTTTTTTAATTTCTAAATTTGCCTTTATGTTTAAATTGTTAAAAATATAAAAAGGAAGAGGAACACTAAAGGGACCAGGACCCTAGAGTGCCACTGCTTGATGCCAGAGTTTGAAGGTGGAGAAGTCAAAATTTTCCCAAAATACCAGTCCCAGTTCACTCCCTACCTGTACTCCTCTGGTTATGAAACAGACACTCCATGGAAGGGAGGAATTACCTGTGCTATTCCCAACAGAAATTCCCAGGAAGGTTCACAGCTCTGGATACAACGTGGGATTTGGCAAATAAAATAAAATGGCTCAAGTGGGAAACAGAAAATGCAGAGGAGACAGAAAAGAGCCTTTACAAGGGGAGAGGCTCCTGATGAGCTGGGATCAGAAATCCAATCTCCAAAACTGAATCAAAGAGGCACTGCAAGTACAGACTCTAAGCCAGAGATAAATGCATTTTACAAGCTACACCTAAGACAAGACCAGTAAAAAAAAATTATTGTAAAAAAAAAAAAAACAAAAAAAAAGAGAGAAAAAAAGTCCCCTACAGAGAACATGGAGAATAAAAGCTGTGTGTTATAAGGTTTCCAGAAGAGATATCTTATTAAATATTAAAGCAAGCCCTTTATTCCCTTCTGCCTGCTAAGAAATATACTGAACACTGTAGATACAAGATCACCCACCAATTTAGGGTGAAGAGGTTGGAAATAAAAAACAAGCAATACCCTTAGAGATTCAGCCCCTTAAAATTATGAAATATTTCTCAGAACTAGAAGAAAAGGATAAAGAAGAAATACATAAAACCCAGAACTGGCTACCAGCATGGCTCTGATGAAAAGCACGCTTAATTGATAAAACTTCCAATCCTAAAACCCAGGCACTGAATGCTATCTGACAAAAATCTCATTAATTTAAACACAAGGAGATCTAAAACTTTACAAAGAAAATAGGGGAAGGAGAAACAGCAAAAGACAAGGTAAAGAAAACAGTAGGATGCTAAGTTTAAGGGAAAGAATGAACAAAGAGGCCATTCAGTTCATTAGGAATAGCAAGAAATATCTGATAACTAGTTCAGAACAAACAGTAAAAGTTTTTGGACATGTTTTATAAGGGATTATGTGGAACAGATACATCTTCACATAAAAGACAACCAACGCTGCTATGGATTGACACCAGCTTCAGTAAAAACAAGAGGGTGAGAGGATAAGGCTGGATAATCCAGTTATACATGAGTTCATATCTGAATTTTACATGCTTTAAAAGAGCTTAAAACATTTATTAGTAAGTCTCTTTTATAAAATCTAGCAAGTAAAACCATTTCCTTCTCCCACGACTAAAGAGAGCTGTACACAGGAACTGGAACAACAGCTTGTTATATAAATCTGTTGATAAAAATGTTGATGCAGAAATGCTTATTAAAATGCCAACAGATAGAATAAAAGCTATACTAATTGGATTTATGCACTTAGAAAAGGATTTATGGTAAACAAGAAAACCCACAATTGCAGGTAATCATAGGAGCTCCTTTAGGCTGCCTTAAAATATGCATTTAAAAAATCACTCCCTGTGATACAGGCACTGAAAAGTACAAGTGTGGTTTGAAAGACTAATTAGATAAATCTGTCTGAGAAAGTTCAGCATGACCTAATAAACACAAAGCTGGGGATCCAACCTCTGGCTCAAAAAGTGCCCAGGATGCAGTTTTCCAAAAGTAGAAGGGCACTCATTTGGTAAAGTGTTGCTTTAGACTTGACATTTTATTCCCTAAAAAATCCCTTAATGCTACTGGCCACTGTCAGAGGAGGGATACTGGGCTGGGGACACCTCTGGGCTCATTAAAACTGCTTTTGGTGTGGCTGCTCTTTCTACACCCCAAAAAGCTGAAGAGAAGAATTGAAAGGCTCTAAGAAAATGTTTATTTTTCAGGGTAACCTATGGGCACCTGGTTTTGGTTTGTATGAAGGTCTTACACCTGCTGGATGGAAACCCAGGAGGGTCAGGGTGAGACTTTCTCATATGTGACATGCCACAAGCCCAGACACAGAGGATGCTGCTGAGAAGTTCAGCAGTAAAGTGCAGGAAAGGGTTTGTTATTTATAGGTAGGCACCAGACTGAGAACAAAAGGGGCATGAGGGCTTCTCAGGTCTGAAAAATTCAGATGACTGTCTAGAAAAGAAATGAAACCCCAGTTATTTTCAATATGCCTCCACTTCCCTGCCTAAATATGAGAAATTGTGATCGTCTCCTACTAAATAAGAGTTTAAAAGGTGGTGTGATCTGACTCTTTGTGTTCCAAACCTCCCTGATAAAGTATAGGAAATCTTACTAAAAAAATATCCAATATCCCAATTTTCCAGTGTTCTCCAAAGGAAAATGAGAAATAAATATGAAAGAGACCTCTGCTGACCCCCTTTTGAGGGACTGACAGGCACAGACCAATGGTTATTTTTACTTGCTTCTAGACCACAAACTTTTCAAATGTAGAAGGGATGAGCTTATTCCCTTTCTGAAAACTTTCTGTGTTCTAAGAAATCCTCAGAGCCAAAAGCAGACCTCAGTTCCACCTCTCAGAGTAACCAGCTTCCCAGACTCTGTGTTGCAAAGGCTGAAATGCAGCCCTGCTCTGTGTTTTAAGGCACTTCAGAAAACATCCAGACATGCTCAGGGTTTAAATGTGTTTGTCACCTAATAAAAAAGGATCAACAGTAAAACAATGCAGAAAAGCAATCACTTGTCCTCTCACACAAACATTGGCCTCTATCCATGTGACCCTGCAGTCTCTCCTGTTCAGCCTCAAGTTGTCTACACTGAAAAACATGGAAGTTTTCTATTTCTTCCCCAAAATGCACTATTGTGTTAAATATATCTACAGATGAAGAAATCCTTATTTTTCCTTTTTGTATTTTCTCCTGCTGAGCTTCCAGCATCAGGTGCCAGCTTCCAACAACAGCTGGACCCCTAAACTTAGGGAATAAATAATTTCTTTGGTGTGAGTTAATTTCTAGAAGAAATAATCCTTTTGGGTTAGACCAACTACCATGGCTACCACAAGAGTCCAGAGCTCTTCCCCACATCCTAAAGTAAAGCAGAGCAGTGATGATGATCCCATGAGTTAAAGATTGGCCTCATGTTGAAAGGCATTGAGAAAGCAGATTCTACCAGGGCTCCAGAAAGTGATGAATTCTCTGTAAGGACATTTTCACCCTGGCACTGGGAAGGTCTCAGTGAAGCCAATGAGCTGATCCTATATGGAGGGCAGCAGACCTTTTCTTAAGCTGGTGACTTGCCATGATGCAAATCTAGGACATATGTTTCTCAAGAAAGCAACTGAAAGGGCTCTTCTTTGGCCTAAAATAAGAAAATAAATCCATCAGATTTTCCATTTTGCATCCCAGTGAGGAATAACTGAGCAACTTCCAAATCACTGCTGCCAAAATAGAAAACCATTTGAGATGGCCTGATGAGAAAGAGGCCACTGAGTGACCATTAGCCCCTGACATAAAGGATGTACATCAGAAAGAAGTGGGGACAATGACACACGAGATCAGCTTGCAGCATAGCTTCTCCAACTATGGTATTTCCTTTTTGCTTTTATTTGTGCTGCAGACAATCTTTATTTTATTCAAATCTGCCACATGCCACCAGGCAGTGGCTTCCCCAAAAAATGTGCTTTACTCACTGCTTAACACTACAGGACATTTTCATGTGAGCCACAAACACATTTGGATACAGGACTGATATACTCCACTCTAAAGATTGTCCTGGGCTCTTCCAATCCTATCCCAGAGCCATGTGCTGAAAAGCAACCTAAATTCAGCCCAGCTTGGTACCTCTGCTGTGACAGCCAAGATCTGGAAGTTACTGCACTGCCCATGGCCAAGCAGAGCTCTCTGCTAAGGCACCCAGGCAGGAACCTTGTCCAAACAAAAAAACCACATCCCCCTGACAGAAACACTTTGACAAACACCATTTACACAGCACAAATGTGTGATTTTAGGGGTTTCCTCCAGGCATGGGGTGAGTCAGCTAACAGAGGCAATTCTTTTTTGGTGGGAACTTAATTCTCTTCTGAGCCCTCCATACCAGACACCACAGCCAGGCTTCATGACCACTGGGTGCTGGCAAATGTGCTCAGTCTAGACTTACATATAAAAATCTGCCTGCAGAGGGATAAAAACATATTGGTGTTAATCAAGACCATGAAAACAGGGCAAATTTTGTATATAAATTAATTATTGGAAATAAAAAAAGGAGTAAGGGATATTCTAGCTTTTCTACATTTTCTAGTCATTACCATTTATTCAGTGACATAAAAAAGCTTGACTTCTACACCTGGATATTCATAAAGCAGTCGAAGGAGTCACCAGCAGGGACTTCTTAACTGCAATGAGAATTTCTCAATCTGTAGAAGGGACCATTCCAGAGCCACACCTTGCCTTCTGCCAGTCCAGGAGTTCCACTTATAATTCCCATTGCCAGACATATTTTGCTGTCATGAATGAAGCAAGGTCTAATTGAACCCCTTGAATGTGGGTTTCCTTAGAAATTTGTATCCAAACTGATGGGATACACAAGTGGGAGAAAAGGAATAGCAAGGATGAGACATCATTAAACAAACTGTGGTTTTCAATGCATGCCACTGACACCAAAATCGCTCCTAAAAATTGAATTCTGTCACTTATGAGCAAAACAGAGTACTCCATTTGGTAAAAGGGTGCTCAGTAGTATTTAACATTTAAAACAGTTTGACTGCAGCACACACAAGATTGGACACACCAACCACCCAAGATGACACCCAGGTGAGGGCAGCTTTGGGAAGTTGAACCTGCTGGCCAAGTTTGATAGGGAGGACTTGAATCCTGGCCAACATGTTCTTTTCTCTCTTCAGAGAAGTTTCAAGAGTCTCTCTGTATGCCCAGTACAGCAGTGCTTTGTTTCCACATCAAACCCATAAAAGGTTGTGAGAGTTGTGGTGCTTGAAGCTGGTTTTGAGCTAATTCAAAGAACACAAGGGAAAAGGCTGCAGAGATGAAAAAAAACTCTGCTGATCATTTTCAACCAGCTGTGAGATCTGGCAATTGATTAGAAACCTTAGCTGAATATTGATGACTGACACAGGAAACAAAAGAAGGAGACAACTTTAAAAAAATTAGAGTTTCAGAACATATTAAAAAAGCCCCTTTTTCTTCTACTTGTAAGTTTGAGGCCTGGAGGTGACCCTTCAGAACAACACGCTGTACTTACAGAAAAATATATTTTTATATTTTTATATGAAGCTAAAAGAGATCTAAGATTAAAAGTCTACAAAATTGAAAGGAAACATATGGCTGTTTTAAACTGTTATTAGCCTCATTCAACTTTATCATTAGCTCAACTCAGAGGTTAACACGTCACATATTTCAACTTAGCCAGTCATATCTGCTACAGGCATGCTGAATAAATATCATATAAATCACAGAGCCTGACAAGACTTAATAGGAAAAGCTGCTAAATTGACCTATAAATATAATGTATTACAATGCATCAGCTGGTGTTGCCACTTTCTTGGAAACAGTGGAAGAATTGGGATAGTTGTCTAATACCCTCTTATTTTACATGACTATGGGATGAATATTCAAAACCTTAAACCCAGGGAAGTAATCCCACTATCAATGTTTTACACCTGAGTTACTCTTCAATAATATGTTGAAATTTACAGCAAGACTCCAACACCTTCCCCTATTCTAATCTTCTCTGATCTGTCTGAAGCAACACTTCACCTCTTTGACAAGTGCATTTACAGTTATTTTAAAATCACTTTTTTGAAATCCAGCAGTTCTGCAAACCCAATTTGCTTTGAATCTCATTCCCTCTTTGCTGGGGGAGGCAGAATTTAATATTCATGATCTGTGCTCCTGTAAGGGAGTATTTGCAATTCTTCTGATACATGTTACTGGGTTAATCATATTTTCTTTCTTGAAATGTATCTTTTGTTCCTACAAAGGTAATGAAGGAGAGTTACTCATCTCCATAATGAATCTTGAATTTTAATTAAACCTATTAGCTGAACATGTCAAATGTTTGTCACTTTCAAAGCAGCATAAAAATTACTCTTAGTAATAAATGTTACTTATTCCCATATTGCCCTGGATTATATTGCAGACCCAGTATCTATAACAAGATCCTTATGCTATTTTATTCTATATTAATATGATTTATTATGTTATAACAATGTATTTTATTCACTCCTCTGCACCACCAGCAGCACAAGGATAAATTGTGTTGTAGAACATGCTGGCATGTTCTGTACAGTACACCCTGAAATAAATGAGTCTGCAATGACACAGACACACTTTCCCTTATCTGCCTTAACTTTGCATAACACACTCAAAATGCACTACTTATGCATCTCCTACTCTGCAACAAGTCTAGTCAAATGAACAATCCACATGAATAAACATAAGGATGTAAGAAGCATTTGAAAGATCAGAGAACAAATTAGCAGGGTTGGGATGTCCTTTGCCATGGTACCTGAATATCTGATAAAAGCACACAGTTTGAAGGACACTGGAGATGAGAAGCAGACTCTGCTTGGAAAAGGATTCCTACACTAAAAGTGATTTTTTGTTTTTCCATGCTATGCCATGCTTAGCACAACAATTCTGCTCTCCTCTAAGAGCTGTGCTCCACGATCAACCAGGATCTAAAACTGATCTAAAACTGAGCCTGTGTTACCATCTCCTCACAGAGCATCCCCAGCAGCAAAGATCCCACCATTGCCATCAATGCCAGTTAATTAACACAGCCCTACAGTTCTTAATGCCTCCAAGGGGTCTGCAGACACACAAATTATCTCCAAACACTCACTTTGGGGATAAGAAATCCATTCCTCAGGATCTGAAGGTCGAGGAATCACTGGCCATGCCCTCACATCCCAAACAGCTTTGCCTTGCTAAAAGAAATATATCATGTTAACGAATTATTCCCTTAACTAGCTCCTGTATTTCCTTACATCTGTTTTTTCCTTGGAAACATGGCAAGAACACAACAGTGTTTATAAAGTGAGATGCCATGATGGATGCAGTACAGGTAACTGCATCAAAGGGAACAGAAGAGTGTTTCCAACAATCCAGCACAGCCCTTTCAGGAAGGCTTTAAAGCCTCATGATGATGATGCACAGGCATTAGTTGGCTGTCTTTGGTGAACTGCCTCCTAGGGTCCCAAGGAATAAAAGCAGAAAAAACATTTTTCCACACAGCTCAGCAAAAAACCTACATAGATAACAGAGCCATGAGCAAGCTTTGAAGAGTGGCATAAAGCTCCTTTCTAGATAACTCCTTTCTAAGTAAAACTGGGAAAAATCAGGTTGTTTTATTGTTATTATTGTTGTTGCTGTTATTATTATTATCTGATAGCTCCAGCTGACATAAACACAGTCAGCTCTCTGCATATTAATATGCAAGTGTGACAATGTCATTTTAGTTTTCATTACTATTAGTCTGTAGGGCAGGAGAACAAAGCACATTAGCATTGAGATATTTGGCTGTTAGAAATCAGTGCTTTCACTCCTGTTTTGATGTTTTTGGTGTAAATGTAAAAGAAGTGTTTTAATCAAGGAGGGGGATGATATGCAGTATTCCCTGTAGGTACAAGACAAATAAAAACTAACTGCCTTCACAGTGGGCTTTAGATTGTAGCATAAAGCACCTTGGTTTACTCTATTAAAACAACACAAACAACAAACAGGACTCTTTACCTGGACTCCCAGGCAAGAAAACATCACATGAACCATCTCTTTTGTACAATTTTTGTCAGTCAACATCATCCCAGACTTCTGAGGGGCTGGAATACAGAAACACTAAACAACATCAGAGACACTACCATAATTCACAATCTAAATGGATAAATTCTTATTCCATTACACCAAATATTGATTTACTCTGCATTATTACAAATATTGTGGAAGCTGCTTGACACTGATCTGCTTTGCATGCTGGTAATCAAAGGGAAAGAAGTGTATTGACCAAATCCATAAAGAGAAACATTTTTTTGCAATCAGATAATTGCCAAAGTATGATGATGCTAAAGTTATAGAGATAAGGACAATCATGGATGTTCATATGGAAAAAAAAAAAAAAAACAACATCTAAATGCTTTCCTCTCCTGATTAACTAAGTCCTAAAGCCAAAGTGGCCAAATGGAAGCTCTTGGAATAATTTGGAATTTCAGTGACACCCATAACATGCAGAATTACAACAATATGGACAAAGAGCCCTTAGAAAGTGACTAAAACAGTAGAATTAGGAAAAAAAAATACACATGCAATGCCTTATATCTAAATGAGATTACACTAAATGAAAAGAGAACAATAGAGGTATTTAGCACTAAAACCAGATGAACATGGATGGGGACAGAAATAACAAGTTTTGGCCAAAGGGAGAATCAGCCTCAGGCTGGCAAAACTGAGATTTCCTCTGCGTTTTCAAATGCACCATGAACTCCCTGGCTCAGGCTCCAAGGAGTGGAAATGACAGAGGACAGACCTGCAGCTGTTATG
Source organism: Fringilla coelebs (assembly GCF_963513975.1). Lineage (NCBI taxonomy): Eukaryota > Metazoa > Chordata > Aves > Passeriformes > Fringillidae > Fringilla > Fringilla coelebs. The sequence goes on along the minus strand of NC_140028.1, from coordinate 5,190,203 downwards.
GCAAAATACCCTGAAGGAACTCCAACAGGAGACACTGCTGGAGACCAGGGGAGGTGGGAGGGAGAGGAGGAACCAGACAACTTCTGCCAGATGCCTTGGGGAGACGTTCTCGCTTGCTCCAAGTGACAGTCACACATCCTCAGCTGAGTGCAAGGCACATTACACATCTATTTCCATGGATCTCAAAATGATCAACTCCAGCTTCCATCCTTACATAAGTCCTTTGCCTCCTTGTTCTCCAACATTTCCAAAACTTCCTCTAGGAGGTTATGTGAGTTGGTCAGGAGACTCCTCAAACCACTTTTTCTCAGTTATTTAATCAAGCTGACCATGATTCTCTGTGGCCAACCCGGCATATGCATCATTTCACAGAACCATAAAATGGTTTGGGTTGGAAGGAACCTTCAAGATCATCAAGTTCTAACCCCCTGCCATGGGCAGGGACACCTTCCACTATCCCAGGTTGCTCCAAGCCACATCCAACCTGGCCTTGAACACTCTCAGGGATGGGGCATCCACAGCTTCCCTGGGCAGCCTGGGCAAGGGCCTCCCACCCTCACAGGGAAGAATTTCTCCCTAATATCCTGCCCTCTGTGAGCTTGAAGCCATTCCCTTTGTCCTATCACTTCATCACATCACTTGTCCAGGTCCCTCTCCAGCTCTCTTGCTGCTCCTTTAGGTACTGGAAGGTGTCCCAAGGTGTCCTCAGAGCCTCCTCCAGGCTGAGCCCCAACTCTCTGAGTCTGTCTCACAGCAGAGCTGCTCCAGCCCTCTAAGCATCCTCGTGGCCTCCTCTGGACCTGCAACCACACTCAATGTCCTTTCCATGATGGAGGCCCTGGAGCTGGATGCTGTGCTCCAGCTGGGCTCTCTTGATATACAATAGATACAAAGCATCTTTTCAGCATCTTAACAGCACACAAAACACTGCCCCACACAATCATGACATGGGCAAGTTTCTACTGACTTTCAATAAATGTCTTATGTACAGTTTGATCACTTCTACAGCAGTAACAACCCAGGAGAGTCTTTGGAAACTCCATCCAATGACTGGCAGATGCCAGTCAATGCTGCTGGGCATTCAATTCAGACTAGACAAAGCAAGATGATCATGCAATAAAAAAAAGGCCAAAATTTGGCTACATTTTTGTTACAGCTATTAGACAGTAAACATGCAACAGTTGTTGCAACTTCTTGCAGCTGATAGGTTTAATTAGCCATTGTCTGATACAGAGCCAAAACTATTTTAATCACCTGTCTTAAGTAATTATTGACAAAATTTTAAAAGTACTCTGATCACAGAAAAACAAATAGGTACAAGTAGCACTCATTCTCAAACCAGCTAGAGTGGTGAAGGAAAAGCCCTCAACTCCTGCAGGAAGAATGATTTTTTTTTTTTAAGTCAAGGACAATAGTTCAGACATGGAAATAGATCAGAGCAACTTCCCAGGACTTGCTCTGTGTGTCCAAATATAGACTGCCTTGAAATTCATCATGATACTTTATAGCCACACAACTGATTTAGGAAATTCAGACCAGTCTATCTCGAAACATTTGGAGAAAGGAAGATAAGGAGATAAAATCTACAGTTACAGCCAAAAAGGAACAAATTATTTTCTGATCACCATGCACATGAAGTTATCAACTGAAATACATGCAATTACATTAAATCAGTTCATATTAAAAAAAAACAAAGAAAATACAAAACCACTGAACCAAACAAAAAACCAGCTAGAAAGATTAGATGACTGGAGTCTCTCAATAAAGATACAAATTCAGAGCAATGTAAAACTTCTAGGAACAGAGATTTCCCCACATGTCCATGCAAGCCAATGTGTGGAGAAACACATCTGTGTCTGATAGAAAGGATGTAGAGAAAATGTTACACATCCTCCAGCCTTATACAAATACAAACCTGTAATTCTTCTTTTCTTTTCCCTCTCCTCTTAAATATTCATTTACAGTAGGTAAGCAAACACTCTGTAGGCTAAAAGATGCTTGTTTCATTTTTCTTCCACAGAAGACACAGAGCAAGGATGCTACAATGATGATTCACTTCAAGAGAGGCAGATGGATGTTTTTGGTCTGATGATCTGATGTTGCACCACATACCAATGTTGATTAACTATTACTGCTTAGCATATGAAAAGACAGAGTCCAGAAGAACAGCCCATTCATTACTTTGCTAGTTCACATGTACTTTAAATGAGCATTTAAAAATGCTGCATCCTATCAGTGATGGATACAAAAAAAGTGATCATCAATTTACAGGCCTAATTATGCTTAATTTTCTACAAATGACATGAGGGGTAGAATTAGGGAAACATTTTTCCTCCATGCACCAAACCATGCAGAAGGAATTTAAACTCAAAGAAAGCTGCTCTTTACTGATCTACCTTGAGAAAAACAGGCAATCCATCCATCCATCCATCCATCCATCCATCCATCCATCCATCCATCCATCCATCCATCCATCCATCTATAGATGTACCAGAAATGATCCTGAAAACTGTTTCTCCTCTCCCATTTCTTTGTCTTCCACAATGAAACTTTTCTGTTCTACACAAACATCAAAAGGTTTGGGTTGGAAGGGACCTTAAAGGTCAACTAGATCCAAGGTTACTGCCATGGGCATGGAAACACCTGTTTTGATAAAACTTCCCCAATATCCACAGAATTCCCTCACACCTCAGCTCAGGCAGGGTTCACAGCAGAACAGACACTCCAAAGACATGTGGAGCTCTTTTTTGGTGGTTGTGTCAGTCTGAATTTCTGCAGTGTGCACGTCCATTCCACTGGCTGAGAGGAAAGTGTAAATGTGGGGTGTCTACCTGCACACCCAGGGCTTCTCTTTCTGGCAATGAAGGCAGAGATGAGACAGAAGTGGGAATTTTATGCAACACAATAATAAAAGAAAAGCCTTTTGGTAAGATATAATCAGATGAGCTATATTCCTCAGGAAACTCTTAAACCTGAAGGATTAAAAGGTGTAAAATATGGATATATTTCTTTGGGAGGAACCAATACATGCTTTGCTGTACCTGTAAATTAATGCACTGCCTCACTTTCAATTTAACCCATTCCACCCAGACAGGCTGATGTAACTTTTGAGCTTCAGTTGGTGTAGAGGATAAAAGGAGCCACAGAGTGTTACCATGACCCTTTAAAGGAGACAAGGGAAAGCCACATTCAGGAAACCACAGAAACATAGAATGGTTTGGGTTGGAAGGGACCTTGAAGATCATCCAACCTCCTGGCATGGGCAGGGATACCTTCCACTAGACCAGATTGCCCAAAGCCCCATCCAGACTGGCCCTGAACACTTCAGGGATGGGACAGACACAGCTTGCCTGGGAAATATGTGTTAGTGCCTCACTACTCTCACAGCAAAGAATTTCTTCCTAATATCCAATCATCTCTTGACTGAATATTGGATATTGATTGGTACCCTCTTTCAACTTAAAGCCATTCCCCCTTGCCCTATCACTGCAGGTCCTTGTCCAAAGTCCCTCTCCAGCTCTTTTGGAGCCATTTTAGGCACTTCTCTTTCTCAGACTGAACAGACCCAACTCTCTCAGCCTGTCTCCATGCCAGAGGTTCTCCCACCCTCTCATGAACTTTGTGGTCTCCTCTGGGCCTGCAGCAGCATTTTGGGGGCCCCAGAGCTGGATGGTATCTATGTAAACAGAGCACTGTGATTAGGTATCACAGTCCTGCCGCCAGAGGTACTTTATTTTATATTTTATATTTTATATATATTTATATATATATAAATTTTATATATAGATTTTGATGGCTTCTGCCTCATGAGCTCACTAACATTTTAAATCTGTGCCTTGTGGTTTGGGAGCCTTGAACAACACAACTTCCACAGACCTTGAAAATTCAGGATCAGCCCTGAAGGGCCAAGTGCTCCCCACTCCTTTTGTGGCCCCTAGATAAATGGTATTTTGAGTAATTAATTCCTTGCATACCAAGCAGATGTGGGGAGCAGGAGCACCTTCTGAAGATGACTCAGCACTGACTTTCCAGGGAAAGGTGTTCTGATATTGTATAGTGATGACAGCAGCACCAAGTGTGGGCACAGAGGTATTCACATCATATACAAGGGAAAAAAAGTGAAGCATCAAGACCACGATTAAATGAATAGATCAGACAGCAGAGTCTATTTTTAAAGTTCCAATAATAACCACCTATGAGAAAACAAAATAAAAGTGCTTTAGGAGATCAGCCCTAACATCAGCTGCCCAGTGTGCTTCTCAGCTTTAGGGACACAGACAACATAGAATGAGAATATAAAAGCTATTTTGGTCAGAGTTTTATGTGGTTTAAGTTCTTGCTTTCTTGACACAATAGAAACCATCCATTGACAATGTCATTCTGCTGCCATACTTCTCCCTACCAGAAAACATTTGCTTGATATTTTTTAATTGATTATCCCGAGGAAGTTCCAGGACTGTCTGCTTGATTTGGGATGAGTTTGCAATGCACTGAGATGTAGCAGTTTGTTTATAAGGAGACCACATCAAACCAAGAGGTGTAATCACTGAGCACACAGCAGTTACTCTTTCCATAGAGCAGTGCTATGGATGTTATCCAACTGCAAGCACAATCTAACACATGTACTCTACTAGTTGTAGAGTCTGCAAGCCTAAAAGAGGGTCAAAACAAAAGATTAAAAAAAAAAAAAAAAACCAAAAGTCTTTCCACCCTAACTGCCAAATTCTGAACTTCTGTTTCTGTTCCTTGGAGACAAGCAGTAGTATTTCTGGGTTTGCAGAAGCAGCTCAGGAATGTGTGAAATACAAGACATGACTGGACAACATCCATGCAGCTCCATGCTGTACTTCAGTCTGCTGCCTCTTCCTTGCAGAGCAGAAGGGCTTTTGCAGAGCTCCAGGGCAGGTGATCCGTGCCAGGCCAAGTGCAAACCTCTCCCAGCCCGTGACACGAGCTGAACACATCACTGGCAGAGCCCGAGCTCCAGCGCTGAGTGCTGCCTAAAGCTCTCTCCTCCTCTTCCAAATGGATTAATTTTTAAAGATAACTTGCTTTTCTCTTCCAGCAGGGAAAGAGTGGGGACAGACTTCCAAAAATAGGCTAGCCTGTCACAACTGCTAACTGTCACACAGTGCTGAGATTGGAGCTGATCTCTTGGGGAGGCGGCTGAGAACAGAGGGGAGTAAGGAATCAAAGAGAAAGAGTAATTTCTCTTTCCATAGCCCAGCCAGAATGAAAATGAATAAGCAACCTGTAATCAATCACAAATAATACATAAGCCAAAAATCAGTCATTCTGAGTAAAAATACATAAACCTATCAGTTTACCAGCATTTATTAGCACAAGTGCTATATTCTGCAGCTTCAAAAATGATGCCCAAATGTACTCTCTGATCAAGGTCTCACCAGGAAAAATACAACATTATTGTCCATTTAAACAAATTGATCCAGCAAATTAAACCAAAATGCTCTCTTTAAATTCAATTTTCAAAATGCTGTCCTAAAAAGGCTCCTGTCCACGTGGCCTCTGCAGTACATAGACACTGAAGTCACAAGATGACTAGAAAAAATGATGCTTAGACTTTTGTGAGATGAAGCTCCAGTCAGATTACACAAATTGAAAGCTCATTTAAAAAAAATATACAATAAACCCACTTAAACCCAGGAAAAATTCGCCCCGTACCAAATACTTAAAGTTAAAAGAGAAGGTAGGAAAAAAACTACAACTGCATCATTATTAAATGGATGAGAACATAATCTCATTCAACAGTGATCTCTGTGCTTTCATTTTATTAAGAGGACTGAAAAGGAATATTTAAAAACAAAATCTTATTAAGAAAGTCTTCATCATCCTTGCTGATGTTTTTTCTTTCCCACTGCATGAAGGAGATGTATTTTTTTCCTGTACAATCTTTGCAAATAACAGACTAATTTTTTTCCATTGCCTGCCTTCGTCACATGTTGTTGTGGAACATTAAGTGTGCACTTAGTTGAGCTGCAACACCAGGTGTTTTCTGATGCATCTGTGTAAGATGCTAATCTCAGCATCAGGACAAAAAAGTAAAAGATGACATAAAATTGGATATCACCACTAATTCATGAATTTAATTTCCCTTTTTGGGTCTAAAACACAGCCCACTTGTCTGCAGACCACAACAGGCTTTTGTGTGTAGAGTCATGAAACACTGATTTAATAAGACAGAGATAGTGACTGAAGAAGATTATTTGATTTTTTGAATGATGACCCTACCTAGAAGCCCCAGGAATGACACAGCCATGATTTCAGGGGCTGGGTACAAACTGTGCCAGCGTGGGCTCTGCCTGACAGCCCCTTCCTTCTGCATGCTCACTTCTTTATTTGTACTTCTGAGCACCACTCTTCCAAAACAGAACAGGCATGGGAACTAAATTCATTATTATAATACTTGAATCCTATATAAAGTATTGCTCTGCTCCAGACATGAATGTGCAGTACAAGCACCAAGTGTTGTCACTTTCCATGGATAAACACTGTAGTGCTCCTCCAGAGCTGCACACCAAGGGGCAGATCCCACACCTGGAGTCCAGGAAGGGACAAGAGAGCAACAGCTTCAATTCCTGCTCCTCAGCAGAAAATTCTTCCACTAAATGTCTGTGATAACCCATGAAGGTTGATTTGACAGGGAATACAGATGAGTAAGGCCTGTGGCAATGCACACCATCATTACAGTCATCATCGATAACTGAGGGCTCTCACACAGGTGTATCACAGCTTTGTCCTCCCCTCCAAACTCCAATTATCAAAATAAAAGCCTACTTAAAGAAATAACAACCAGTGGCATTTTTTTTCCTTAATGTCAGATATAAAATAAAATTAATTCCAGTAAACAACTCTTGAACTGAGAGTCTGAAGAACAGCACGTAGAAAACACAATACACCTTTTCAACAGGCTCTTGCTGGGAGCCCTTTATTCTCACCCAGTGTTTATGGGAGCTTTTTATGAGAGCTTTTGTGGGGCTCATCCCTATCAGAGCAGACACAGTGATTACTGTCAGGGACAGTGCTCTAATAACACACATGGCACCTCGCTGGGAGCCAAAACACCCAAATATCAGCAGCAAAATATCAGCCAGATCACAAAACAGCCAGATAGGAACAAAACAGCAGCTCCCTCTGGGTACAGCAGGAGAAATCCTTCTGCAACGAGGAGGTGACTGGAGTCCCAAGGCAATTATTTTGTTATCTAAAAGTGGCTTTCAAATTCAGACATTCTGCCCTAAGACCTGAGCAAAGCAGCACTGAGGTGGCAGCATGGAGGTTTGTCACAACAGTTTTCAGATATTAACTCTCTTCTAGTACAAGTAGCTCAGGGAGAAACAACAGATTTTATGTGTATCACTGGCTCTTTGATCATCTCCTAATGGAAAATTAGACCTAACCTGGATCTTCTCTTTTTGTGTTAGGGATACTCAGGCATTATTGGTGGGTTAAGAGAAAGAAGGGGGAAAAAAGCCAAATATCTCTAATGAAGTAGTTCTAAAGGACCATGGCTTTAAAGCAAGTGATTCTTCACAGAATAAGGCATCTAGAAACAATTTCTGCAATTTCTTCCCTGATCTGAATCTCCTCAAAGGCATTTCTTTCAGGCAAATGGCAAAGAAAAAAAATACTGAATGTACAACATGGCCATTACTTATCTCCTGAAACACCTTGGCAGCCTCAAAAATTGGCACATCCATGACTCCAGCTCAGGGACTGAGCCTCACTGAGAACATCCATCTTATGCAGTCATCCTAATGAAGGAGCCAGTGTCAAGAAGCCAGCTTTGCACTGGTGGGGAAAAACCTCTCAATTCCACATTTCTGGATGGAAGGGCAACTGGATTTCTGGATGGGAAAGACAACTCTTGGGGACACACAAAAAAATCCTCTTCCACTTATTTTCTCAAGTCACATCTAAAGGCTTGCCAAATTGCTTGGACACTAACATGCATTTACCAAAGCAAAATACTGATTCAGTGCCCTCACTGGAACAGAATGATGGTTAATACTTTTTGCCAATTATCTGCTCCTACCTTTCCATTACTGAGATAGCAATGCATGTATCACAAAGGGGTTTTGAGTGTGTGACAAAGAGTTTTGGCTACTGAAAAATAGTCCTGCACAATTTGCAAACCCAGAAGGTTATTTCAAGACAAAATTGCCATGAAACACTGTCATTTAAATAATGAATGGCTATGCTTGCTCGCTTGATTTCTTTCTTCTAAAATAATTTTTCTTGCTTTCTGTCAGTTGGCAACAAATTCATCTTAACATTTGCATTTCAAGCAAGAAGAGAAGCCCAGACAGTTGCTCCAAAAGGACTGGAAAATGTACTCTGAACTCTGGAATGTACAAAGCTATCAGAGCCATCCAAACTTAGCCATTAGTAGTTTGCCAGGAATTCAGAAGGAACCCCAACTTTGCTTAGAGGATTTGGAAGTTGCTCTTCCCTCCCATTTGAAAATGCTTTTTAGTCTCATCCCACTCTGCAACATCCATTCATTCAGATGGAAAAGGGAATCTCATTCTGCTCTCTCCCCTTATCCACACAAAGAATCATAAAATGTCCTTTGCCTAATTTATGAGCAAAATGGCTCACATGGGGTCAAGTTTGTAGTTATTGCATTGGGATTTTTTGTTGGTGCTGTTCTACCACCAACAGTCACTGTGGAAATCACAGGTCAAGTATTCAAGAAAAAAATGTCCATCCAAGAATCATCAAGTAGGTCCAACTCTCATTATTAGTCAGCAATAAACCAAAAAATGGGCTCCACTGCTACCAGAGTTCCTGTTTGCAACAGTCTGCCTTAAGCCAAAGAGAGATGTGGAAAGAAACCCTATTTCAATTGCTTACACCACTACAGAGAGCAGGGCAATTTTGGGCAACAGATTTTAGCCCTGTTAGTGTGAAAGAACACAAAACTAGAGCATTTGTTTGGGCAGAAGGGAACATAAAATTAACACCCCCCCACACCAGGTTTTGTACAAATATTTGGCTATGAGGTACCTATGAAGCCAACTGGTCAAGCATTTTGTCTGATAATTTGAGTTTTTAGCCTCATGGACTCAAAGAATCTCCTTGAGAAGCCATTTCAGCTGATTTCTTTGTGTACTGTGGCATTGCTCAGAGGTGCCAGGCTGAAAGGCTGCAGCCTTGGCACATTCTCCTCCCCTCTCAAATGGAAAGGAGCACAGAACAAGTCTTCCTAACCCTAAATTCCACCCCAAAGGCAGCCTCATCATCCTTTTGCTGCAGTGCCTTACCAAGTTAACAGTAATAGAAAACCATGCACAGACAACACTGCTCAGGAATAGCCTTGGATTTTCTGAAATCTAAGGTAATAATGATGTTAAATGTGATTACTTCACTGATTCATTACCACATCAGAGTTCTCCATATATAATTTGCTGTGCATGTTGGCACTGAACTAATGGTGTGTGGCATACAGAATCTGATTGGGAACAGGACACAGGAGTTATACAACTTCAGACAAACACACACACGTGGGTATAAATGCATTTAGAGAGACAATAAAGATCTCCACACACATTTCCACTCCTGACTCTCAGCTTACTGGGTGGGATGCTTTTAAAAACCGTGTCATTTTATCTCTGCCTCTAAGACAGCTTCCTTGTGAAAAGAGAGAAAATATTCAAAGGGTTTAATTATTTTTTTTTTATCCTTTTCTGAGCATTCAGCGATCCCTCAATGAATTATTTTCAGTGCATTCAAAAAGGCAAAATAAATCCACCACAGGCTAATTCCTAACTCCCTCCCACCCACAAATAAATCCTAACTGTTGCCCATTTCCAAACACAAAAGAATGATAAACAGCAATACCACAGACTTTTAGGTTAAGCTGAAATGAAGAGAGATGCAACATTCAAAACTATTTTAAAATATGGGCAACATAAAAACCACAGAAGAAAGACACAAGATACAGAGCCACTTGTTGAAAAATATTTAATTGAAAAGTACTATGAAAGATTAGAATTGAGGAAATGCAGATGTGAGAAAACAAGAGATTTCTTATCCATATTATTAAAAATGGCACAATACTTTTGTTATACACAAATATATATATATATTAAGACTGGTGAACTTGTACAGGCAGAGGGTGGGTGAAATGACCTCCAGCAATTGTCATCTTTGGAACTGAAATTATTCTATGGAGAGGAGGCAATGACTTTACAAGATGAACTGAGGGTGGTAAATCCCCGTGGAGAAAACATCCTCCTAGGTACTTGAATAATTTATAGCAGCATGGTGCAATGGTCACTCCTGGTAAAATTCTGCTGTATTCAAAGATTCCACCAATTCAGAAGTTTGAATCATTTTCTATATTAAACTCACGTCTCTGCATTAACATAGCCTTTCAGAATTAAAAAGGTTTTCACAGTAGCATATCAAGTGGATGATTTTAATGGCCTTTCAAACACAGTGCCAGGCAGAGACTCAAGTGACATAGCTTTGAGGAGGGAAAGTGAATTTAGAGGCAGCTATTTATGTCTTCCTTATATTTCACTTTATTTCAAAATATAACACTAGTTCTAAGGGATTGTAAATGCAACAATTCAACATTAATGCCTATTGTTTGAGTCTCTAATGAACAAATTAAGCCCCAAATCCATCTGCAGCCTCATACACAATTGTCCTTTGCATTTTTTATCCATAAAGATGTTCTAACTCAGAGTAACTTTTGGTTACATTTTTTCTCACAAACTAAAATAAATACCAAGAGAAGCTGGCAACATTCAAAACAATCATCCCTGAGCTCAAAACACAAAGATAACAACCCCAAACAACAGTTATTAAAGAAAATAGGCAGAAAACAGTCCTGTCATCAAAACCTGGAGGCCCAAGGCCATCATCACAGACAGCTACAGCACCCAGGAGGTGACAAAGGTGGGTATAAAACCTCTCAGAGCTTTGAGAATACCCAGCACCTCCAGCTGCCCAGAGCCAAGCAGGAAATAAACAAAAGCTAGGTAATAAACCCTGCCTTAGGGTACAAAATGTGGTGCAACTTTGTTCATGGGCATATTTATACATGCACACCCCATTTGGCAAAAAATCCTTCCAGTTTCTGAGAGCTGCTCTACAACCACTGCTCACTGTCACAATTGCTGCTTCTTTCTGACATGTTGCATTTTTTATCTCCTGTGAAATAAACTCCTGGACAATGACAGTCCAGGTCCAAAACCAGTTTTTACCTGGCTAATGAGAAGTCTGGTAGGAGCTCAGCCTGAAACTAGAACTTTCTTTGAGAAGTTCTCAGCACCTTCTATGTCAATGTATCAGGGCCCATTTTAGCTTAAAATAAACAGCTGCAGGCTCCCAAATCAACAGTTCCAGCACAGCCTGGCAAACCTGGCAGTCAGATTTCAGGGATCTCAATCCCATCATGTCTGCTATGTTTTACTATTTGCAAGGATACTCCTGAGACTGAATACTTGGTAAACCAGGTATTTCATATAGCATTGGTTTATAGTATTTACTATAAACCCATAGAAATTTCTTCCTTGGATTTTTTTCTGTGTGTGTTCAGATTATTCTTCACACTGTGTGTAAGGATGCCTTTAAACTCAGCAGCAGAAGGGCTCATCTCTCATGCACCACACTGCTCTGAGGAGACACAGTTTTTTTGTCTTCAGGTTCATAGGACCTCTGGTCCTACTGGCCTCAAAAGGACAACTTAGGCACAGACATTAAATGTGCCTCTTATTATCTCCCAAGAACATGGCCAGTGATCAGGACCTTGCAGCATGCAAAGCAATTTTCTCTATTTTGTTACCCAGAAAGTCAATCAGTGAATGTAGTGATTTTCCTCTCAGGATCTGCATTTATTTTTAAAAAACATGATTAATGGGTCTTAATGTAGCAGCAGCTCTTACACTTGACAGAAAATAAAAACTCAACCCAACATGCTCAACTTTAAAAAATGCATAAGGGTAACTAGAGCAAAAACAAAGCAGTTATGTTCTACAATGCCATCTCAGGTCTGCTCCCAGAAAGCATTAGCAAACTAAGATATATTTAGTAAAAATTAAGGTGGCACTATATGTTTGATTTATTCAAAAACCTCAGAGGAACTGGGGAAAAAAAAAAAAAAAAAAAAAAAGACTTTTACTTTCATCCCTGCTTTTGTGCTTCCTGAAATGTTAGCAACCATGGCTACCAGACGTCAGTGTGCTCTCATTTTCATCACCATGAACTACCAAAAAGCAATACATTCCCACTAAACTTTCTTCCTCTCTCTCTCTTTTTTTATTTTTTTTAAACAGAAGCTTCACATAGTTCATTATCAGCACAATGGCAAGGTGACCCCACATATCCTACCCTTTTTTGCCCAAGAACTTGTGAAATCAGCACTTCTTAACTCGCAGGGCAGATTAAAATCAGGAGCTACAGTGGTAAAAATTCACAGAAATATAAAACCAGAGAATATCCTGAGTTGGAAGAGATCCACAAGGATCATCAAGTCCAACTCCTGCTCCTGCCCAGGACACCCCAACATTCCCAGCATGTGACCAAGAGCATTGTCCAAACACTTGGAGAGCTCTGTCAGCCTTGGGGCTGTGAGCCCTGCCCTGGGGAGCCTGTTCCAGTGCCCAACCCCTCTCTGGGGAGGAACATTTTTCTAACACTCAACCTAAACCTGCCCTGACACAGCTCCAGCCACTCCCTTGGGTCCTGTCACAGATCACCACAGAGATCAGTGCCTGCCCCTCCTCTTCCCCTCCTGAGGAAGCTGCAGACCAGAACTGGGCAGCATCAGTCTTTGACAGCCTTAGGACATTGGTCTTCACTAACACTGGGCCAGAATAATCTACAAAAGGAACAATGAAGCCTCATTTCTTCAGTGTTCACTTACTTTGGAGACAAGAAAATTAAACAAAACATGTAACCCCCTAGGAGACATGAACAGGGGTGGTACTTGCTGGGAGGTGAATTTTGATTACCTTCAAACACATCCTGGTTCTCCCATCCCAAGCCAGAGCAGCATTTGTAGGATAAGAGGCTGCCTGTCTCCTCTCCTCCCAGAATAAGCATCTGCAGCAGCTTAATTATCAAGTTACAAATAAACATATTCAGCTTGGTGCATACATTCAATTACAGATAATGAGCTCTAGACAAAAGCTATTGAACTATAACTGATATTCTATGAGCCAGTACACAACAAACCAAGATTAAATGATATGGACTAAGGACAAGGAAAAAAAAAATTCTTCCCTTCTACTGCATGCAAAGTAAGGAGATTTTCTGGGGAAAATCTGACAAAGAGGTAATTGTCAATACCTATTATTTTCTCTAGTCTCATCCATTTTTCATAATGTTCCAGCAAAAGTTCAAGTGGTACTCAAATTGTTTCACTCTGACTGTTGCTGTTAAAATGAGATGTTTACAAATAAAAGCTTAGTGTTTGCTCAAAGTCCAACTTTATAGTACCATCAGGATGAACCATAATGTGCCACATGCCTGCAAATAAAAACTAAAGACAAAGTGAAGCCTGAAGGCACATTTTGGAAATTTCTGTAATTTTAAACTCTGCAGTGATACACCAAATAAACTCCAAGTATTAGAAAGTTGGGAAATTCAGACATCCAGTTTACTTTAAAGGAAATGAAAGCATCAAGGGTTCAGACAGGGAGAGATGAAGTCAGTGGAAAACCCTGACGTCTGTCCAATGCGTCAGGCACGGTCAGGAGCTGCACAGATTAATTTTCTCCAGCTTCAAGACAATTTACAAATGTACATAGAGTTCTTTGAACACATTATGACTATGAATGGTTATAAAAATGTTTTGCTCTCTCAGTTTCCTGACATATGGGAGTGCTCCTTGCATTGGCTTTTTTCCTTATAAACTGAGTTTTCATTTGCAATGGAATGAAGATTCTAGGATTCTGCATGCAAACCTTATCAGAAAAACAGTTTCTTTATCTCTTCAAAAAGGGCCTGTTGTAGTGTTCCTTCTGAAAGGTTTGCTGTAATCCTTCATCCTGGATTTAGTTTATTCAGATTCTAAATATAAAATAATCTGGAAATGCTAACAATTGCTTCTGTTCAATATCTGCCCAGTGGCTGCAAGTTCATCATAATTTTTTATTTCGGACACGTCAGTTCAGACTGCACTCTCCTGATAGCACAAAATTAAAAACTCAAGTGCTGCCTCCTACTTCCAGCATAGCAAAACCCAGACACAGACAAGCAGGATGATTACAGATCACAGAGGGCTTTTGGAAGAGGTATATCACTTTGTTTCCTATTGCTAGAGAAAATTGATTTCTCTAACCACAACCTGCAGCAAGCTTTTCACAAGACTGCAGCTATGACCTTACAAGCATCCCAGTCAGCCCCTGGATAACCAGGGAGGGAGAGCAGGCAACACTGAACAAGTTCCAAAGCTGACTTCTTCCACATCAACAGGATGCTGAAAACTTGCTACACAGCAAGAAGAGACAAGTTTTCCTCCTTTCCAGGGTAACTGCAAATTAGTGCAATCTGCCAACAGCCAAGGAAAGTTCACCTCATACAAAAGAACATCTTCCAGTAGACCTGGAGCATGTTACCCTGACAAAACCCAGCTGCTTTCTCACAACTCAGCTGTCATATGGCCACTGTCTTGGAAAATATTGCTCTGTGAAAATACCTGCCTCCATAAGCCTAGGTCATGATATCCCATAAACAATGGTTCTGCACCTCCTCTTGGAGCCACCACACTCTGCTGTTGGGGATCTGAGGTCACTTTCTTCCCCTCTATGGTACAGCTGAGGACTGGAGCTGTATCTGGAAGTGGCCACAAGCCTGGCAGAGTTCAGGGAGGTCTGGATGAAGCTTTAAGTCAAGTCATGAGGTTTAGTTTTAGATAGCTCTGAAAGGAGCAGGACTTGGCCTCGGTGATCCCTATGGATCCCTTCCAACTTGAGATTTTCTATGATTTTATTATTCTATATAACCCTTTTTCTGTTGTGCAAACTCCAAAACTGTCAACTGACTCCTGTCATCCAGGACTTATTGTAGGGATGAAGAAATTTTTCTCAGAAAATTTAGTCTGAATGATTACACAGAGTGAGAAAAACTGGGCTAGACAGCAAAAACAGAACAAAAGAACACAGAGTTTTGGGTGGAAAGGAATTGAATTTGCTTCATGTTCCTGTAGTAGCCACTGGCTGCTTCATGGCAGTACCCAGTGAATCAGACTTTCTAATGAGGTGGGAGTCCATCTTTTGCAAGGATAAGATTTAGATTTATTTCCTCAGGTAATTTTACAGCATAGGGCATGGCTTGTCATTTCAAACGATCTGGTTCTGTCTCAGCTGTATCAATTCTCCTGCTCCAATCTTGGCACTGAGGCACTTGATGTTTATTACTCAGTGCCTGGCACAAACTGTGTGTCCTGGGAGGTGAAACAATCACACTCAGAGGGTGCAGCTGGCCTCACACAGGCTGGGGTTAAACTCAGCAATCAGCGTCAGCAGCTGAAGAACAGATCATCCAACAGCTCTTCTAGGGGGTCAGGGATGGGTGATTGGAAGGATGGAGATAAATGTGAAGGAACTTCTGAGGAGACTAAGCCCCCTGATGGACAAGGGACATCTGACCTGACCCACTGCTGGCAACACCTCTCTCTGAATGGGAGACCACCATGGGGTCACCAAAGGGTCTGAAGCTCAGTGGAGGCTGAAATTATTTGAACATTTTATAAATACCCAGAGAAAAAACTTCTTCCAGCCCTATAAAAAAGGCTGCTCTTAACAATATAATATTGAAGGTCAGGGGGATAAAGCAATCAGGATAACCACAGAGGGGATTAACCAAACACATCCTCAGGATCTATTACTGTTGTTCCCAAAACCAGCTTTTGTCCAATGTTGCTGCCTAAATCTTATCACCAGGCTGATTTAAACCCATCCTTTTTGGTCAGCCACATTTAAATCTGTTTTACACATCAAGTTAATTGTGGTGTCTCCATGTCTCTATGATATATTTCATATTTCTGAAAACTATTTTCTACTTATGACTATCCAAAAAGAAACAAACCACAAAATTGCTACTCTAAATAATGTGCAAGCATCAATACCTAGTCATGTCTTGGTTCCACTACAATTGACATGTTCTTTTAAATAAACTATTATTAAGACATAACTCTAGGAGTACTTCTGCTTCTAACAATCTCTGCTCCCAAAAAGGCTGCACAGCTTTTTCCTTCCTCAAACCTTTCTCATAACAAATAAAACAGAAAAGCAATATATCTGTTCAATGAAACCACAGGGTAAATTCCATTAATTCACCCAAAAACAAGACAGCAGATGAGCACATTAAAGCTCTGAAGTAGGAAGACATTTCCTGGGACAGCAGCTATGGGAAGAAATTGCAAAGATTCTTGTTAAAATTATTTTTCTTGAACTTAAATCTAGTTGTCACCAGTGATCCAAGCTGTGAGAATGCTGAAAACTCTTCCCCTGTCCCACCAATTATCTTCACTTCATTCTATTTATAAACTGTGCTCATTTGTGCACTGCTTGTACAGAAGAGGAGGGGAACTTGAAGAAGCCAGAGATGGTCAGAACCAGGGCAAACCAATGTGGCATTTATTCTGCTATGAATATTATGCAGTGATGAACAGAGACAATGAGTGCCAAAGTGCCACATCTTTGTCAAGAACTGAACTTCTAGCTCCTGATCCCTGTCACATTTTCAGGATGCAATTTTAGAAAGAATTTTGAGTTATACTTGTAAAGAGTTTGAGAAAAATCACAATGCAGTTTTAGAATGAATTCCCAGTAGTAACATCCCCATTTAACTAAAAAAAAAAATCTACAAGATTAAGTCTTCTGCCACTGGAATGTGACAATGTCTGATGCAAACACTTTAAGGATGAAGCAAATTTATAAATGAGCTTCAAAACCTCTGAAGCTCTTGGCACAAAAAGCAGAACTGAAACACAAAAGCTGAGGGTCAAAGCACACAAACTAAAGTGAGGTTCAAGCAAAAAAGCTTTGGTACAGGATTTTCATGGAATTACAGTCTGGTCAATACAGGTAGAGGAAAGGAAAATCACCCTTTTAATATGAATTTAAACAAAACAGTTCTGATCAGGAATCTACATCATCTTAAAAGTGAACTAGAAGTGCCACAAAATATGTTAGAGGCCACATAAGAGGAAAAAAGAAATCAGTTTGCTTAAAAGCTGAAAAAATTAAAGCAAAGCAGAGAATGTGGGACTTGATTTGAGAAGTGAGAGCCACCCAGTTTTGGAAGTGAAGCCAAAGCTCTTGTTACCTGACCAAATGATGAGCTGGGAGCTGAGTGTGAAGTGTTTGGTGCAGTCAAACACACGGGTGAGGATGTTCCTGCAATGATTTCAGTTCACACAGCAGCAGAAGGGTACAAAGAGTGCCAAGAGGGTCAATTAAAAACATTTATGAGCAGCTGAAGGACACTGCCACAAATCTCTCCAACAACATGAATTCTCCAATGTCTTTTGCATCCAGTATCCAACGCCTGGGCACTACAGTAGCTGAAATAACACTGGGTGAAATAACACACAAAGGCACCTTAACATAAAAACAGAGGCCCCAGCCAAAATGCACATGTGAAAGAAGCTGATGTTACTCCCCTTGAACTGGATTTGGGGGATGCTTGCTCTGCTGTGGGGAAGAATTGAAATTCACACAGCCCAGCTACTGCACCCACAGCTTCTGTCATTAATGTACACTACAGTAAAATTCTTCAATAAGGAACCTTAAATGCATTTTCTGCCTTTTCTCTAAGAGTTAGGTGAGTCAAAAAGAGATACAGCAAGTAAACCACAATAAAATCATACCCCCAACTTCTTAAAATAATTGGTTTTGATGACTATCTCACTGTCCACATTTAATTTTTTTTAAAAGTCCAAACAAGTGAAAAATAGAAGGGCCAGCACGGTGCTGTTGTTTGATGTAATACTTGAAGGCAGCTATAAACAGATCCACATTAGAGTCTTTCCTCTCATCATCTAATTTCAGACTGGCTGGAGTCACACACCTGGAGGGGAGGTGTGAAGGACACCTGGGCTGAGGAGCTGCTGCTGCTGCTGCTGCATGGACCCCACAGCTCCAGGGGAGCTCCAGAGGGGGCTCTGAGCTCAGCTGGGGGGACATGTGGAGGTGACAGGTGCATATTTACATCCTACCCCTGACTGAGAGCAAAATCCTTTCAAACAGCAGGGAAGCAGTTTTGTTTCACTGAAAGCCACAATCCTAATTTGTCTCTGAGTGAAATGCAAGTGTCAGCCTTCCTGAAGAAACAGTCACAGGGTAAAGAACTGGTTCTGCCTTTCTTGGATACTCCTAAAATGTGGGAATCTGCTTCTCCCACTGCCCCCAGCATGAAAAATCTTTATCAGGAGCACCACGCTTCTCCCACTGTTACATCTTTGGGACAAAAAAGTTACAATTACTCCAGAAAAAAGGGAAAGACAATGAAAATGGCTGTGATGCTCTGCATTGCCTTCCAGGTAAGATCCCCCAAGCCGGGTATGTTGAAGAATCTCTACACTCTGGCTCATGGGGACAATTTTCCTTTCAAACACACATGGCCAGTCTTCCAAAAAATCATGCAACTGGTGTGGTTAACCACTCCTGGAACAAATCACTCCTGCTCCCATCATTCAACAGCTTTGTCCAGTCTTCTCTTCATCACTCCTGCTGATAATAAATCCTCTGCATATTTCAGAAATAGTCTGGCCACAAAAATATTCACTTAAACAATCAGCAGTGTGATCTCTCCACTGGTACACATGTATTATTCATTACTATGTAATCTCAACAGCTTGCTCAACATGCCTGGGGCTTCTTTAACTTCCCACAAAAAGGCTGACAGAGAACTTTCTTCCCATTTTTAAGCACCCACAAATTCAGTTTAGTCTATATGCTAAAGCTTTTCTGCTTCCTCTTCCCCCAGCTCCTGAGCATAACAAATCACAGGAAAATCCATCAGGAAAAAGTTGGGCTAAATGATTTCTAAATTCATCACCAGACTATAGTTTCAGTCTGATGTTGGGATATAAGTAAACCTGACTGTGCTTGCACTCTTCTCCTTCTATGTGAATAAAGGACAAAGCAACTAAAGTAAAATTTTGACCTCTTTTCTGCGCAGGAGTTAAAAATCCCCCCTGTATGACAGCAAAACCACTTTTGCTTCAAGAAGCAGAAATTTAAAATGGGCAAAATCCTTATACAAATACTAAGAAAGTGAGTACCACCACGGGAGAAGAGGAAGGACAGAGAAACATGAGAAACTTCATCTTGTTTAGAAGAGGAAGGACAGAGAAACATGAGAAACTTCATCTTGTTTAGCACAATCAGGTTGGCATAGGCATCTTTTTCGAGGAAACATCTCTTGAGTAAAAACAAATCAGTATGACTCACTAGATCTCACTCACCTTGTAGTCACCAGATGCCTTTTCACTGCTGAACTTTGGAGCTCTCACATGTAGATTCAAGCAGGGCAATGAGTGTTGCCAGGCTCAGAACAGCTTATTTCTACTTGCCACTCATTCCTGCAATTGTTCCTTCCTGAGGTAAACTCATCATAAGAGCTACACTAAAACAACTCACCAGAATACCTTCCCCAAAGCTCTGATTCCTGCTGTTGCAAAGGAAACCAGGCTGCAAAGCAAGGCTCTTCTTGAGAATGAAACCCATTTTTTTTTCCTCTTTTCATTACTTTAACTGCATCTTTGTCTTCCCCAGCTGGAACCATGTGAGTGCCTGGCCTTCAGCTCCGTGACCTTGCCATTCCAGTGTGCCACGTTATTTCTCCAGGGATAACATGTTTTCTTCTAAGCCCTATGGGATGAAGGATTCTGGGCTGCCACCTCCAAAAAAATTCTTTTCTTTCCCATCCCTTTTCATCATTGTCCAGTAGCTCAGATAGAAGCCAAAACAGTATTTCCAAATAACTTTGCACATGCTGCCAATCTGTCGTGTCCCAGCGTGGCTGAGCGACTGTGTGAGGATTGACTCTGCACCTCTAAACCTCATTTAGTGTTCTCATACACCAGTCAATAAGCAATTCACTCACAAGCACATACTAAAATGACATTGATAAAAAGCTCATGAATGGGATTCAAAAGCAATTGAACAGGTGAACAGCCAGGTGCCAGCTGTGTGCAGCCCATGAGAAGAAACATGAAGCATCTTCTGAAAAGCCTAAGTCTGGATTCTACTGGCAAATGGATTTTCAGGAGGTTTTTTGCCCTATGAATTTATTTCTAAATTCAAAATAGCTATTTCTGATTAGCCATCAATAATGCAGGATGCCTCTGAAATAACAGTTATTCTTTCCATTCCACTATGAAAAGTGCCAAGAATAAATCCTTCCATTTTTTATGATAACCGAGTAATGGAAAAATTCTACTAACCTAAAGCACATTGCACTGAATCTCACTAACTCACAGATTCCAGCAAAGAAGCCTTTCAATGACAGCTCAAAGTCATATGGACAATCAGGAAAAAAACCAAATCAGAGACTGTGTTTATGGTCTGTAAATTAACAGATGACCAGGTTTTTGAACAGGCATTAAGTAAATATTCTGACTTGCTTTTAAGACTAAAAAGACCTCTTGTTGATTATATTAACATCCTCCACTATTTGACATACAGGCTTGAACATTGTTTCAGCACGTATGACACTTCAAGTCAGGTCCCAAAAAGCAGGTTGTGAAATTCACATCAGTGACAAAAATAACTGGGTCTGTAACACACCTTGAGAACTGCCAGAAATGCCTGATTCTTATGAAGAAGCGTGATCTTTTTAAGCATGACTTTTGATGTCGTACAGCACTGCCCCATATGTCCAACCAAATGCCATTTTTAAACCCTGAGGATATATTTAGCACCACATACATCATCCTACTGTCGTCATTTCACTGAACAAAGCAAAAGACAGGATCATGCTAAATGATGCAGCCTCAGCTTGTGTCAGGAGCGCAGCAGTGAAAGGACTGCAATAGCAATGATGGCTAAAACACAGCCAAGGAAGCTGAGGAAATAAGATGGCATGGTAGATATCAATGGATTTGAATTGTGAAGTCAAGAATAAAGAATGGAAACATAAAACACGCTGACATAGGAACTGTATCTGCTCCTGACTAATCTCTGCTCCCCTGCCATTAGCATAAGGCACCATCTGATCTTCCAAGTTCCTGCATGCATGATGAGCTCTTGGCTACAGCCTGGGCTGGTGCAGCCAAATCTTTGTGATTCCACCTGGGCAGGACAGAATGCAAGTTATCACTTCCGACTGGCACCATTTCCTATGCCCAGAGTGACCCTGCATGACAACTCTATGCCTCATTACACCAGCCAAGAAATTAATGTACATCACCAGCCCTGTAAAGCTTAATGTCATCTCAGCAGAAGCTTGAATTATTTACCACAATTCAGAACAACTGACAAGCTTTTTTTTATTTTTTTAAGAGCAACATTTAGTAAAGAATAAAACATAACTGTTTTGGGAAAAAAAACTACAGATATCTTTTGTTATTCTGTACTCGATGTCCATCACAATAAATCATTTGTTCATCTCACCTTCCTGCTAACAAACTGCCTTTCTGATGTCTTTGGAGCCTCATCAATCACTTTGTACTGGTTTGTAAAGGATGAGACCCTCTTTCCCCAACAAAGTGGAGTGCACAATCCTTTACTGCACAAAGGAGAATCAAAAAGCAAAGCCAACTAATTCAGCCTGCACTGAAGGACAGAAGCAAGCAAAACAGCTCTTGGCATGTACCCGAGTTCTAAAGTAGGCTTTAGAATGTGAGCTTTGTTCAGTTTTTAGGGAGGTCTAGAAGGTACTTAGACACACTTCAGAGAGGTACTTCACCATCAGATACTGCTGATCAATCCTCAGGGAATCATTTTGGTTTTACCATTTACCCACAACAAAAACCAGTCTTTGTGCTGAGCAGTATAAACAAAAATATCAGAAGCAGCAGAGTGAACCAGCTTTAAAACCAGGAGATAGAGAGGAAAGCAAAGCACAGCCAGGGCCTTGTGTAGGAGTCCTTGATGCACTTCAGGTGTCCACACCAGACAGCTGCTATTTCCTACAGCTTCTGTTCAGAGCTTCCCCTAAGACACAACATAACTTGTCCAAGCTGATAAAAACCACCAGAGCAAACAGGAGAAATGCCAAAGGATGTGTGTGCTCTGCCCCTCCATCCTCTCCATCACAAGGTCACCTTCACTAAGCAAAAGCAGTTAAGCCCTGGGGTTAATCTGGACCTACAAATAGTTGCTGCCAAACACAAAGTCATTAAGGTTGGAAAAGACCTCTAAAATCCTTGAGTCCAAACATCAGCCTGGCAATTCCAGGTCCACCACTTAACCATGTCCCTCAGCACCACATCCCCACCAACCAGACAAATTCTTCAGATTCTTCCCAATAGCATTTCAATTCAATAGCATTTGGGGTCCTTTTCTTCAATTTTTTGTAAAACTGATCAATTTTTAAATGGCATTTGAGTCCTCCTCCACTCTTTTTAAATTTGGGGTTGGTTACCTGACGGGTTAAAACATAGTGAGAGTGAACAGAGATAAGCAAAAGCCAAATTCCACAGGGATCAGTCAAAACAGACTAATAAATGCTGGGAATAACAAGTGAATTCATAGTACAGGCATGCAAGAATGGGATTCTGCTCTCAGCTGAGATGATTGCCTAAAGACTTGATATTAAATGAAATTCCTTCTCACATAAATCACTTCAGTCAGAAAACACATGCACCTTTCAAATATTTGGAAAGGAAGCAGTTAATTTTGGTTTATTTCTTGAATGTCCCAATTAAGACATTTGTACTAAATTAGGAAGGCACTTTCAGTATTGATTTGGGGGATTATTGTCAGCATTAGCTTGATACACACTTCATCTAGTTCTTCAAATCCAACATTATCAAGGTTAGATTAAAAACAAAATCCATAGTTAGACTTTCATGAAATTTTACTGTATCAAGGAAGGGAAAATGCTTCTCTCTTTTCTCCCCATGATAGGCACTTTATTTCCCTTGTGCATTTTCAGAGGAAAATAAAAGGGGAAAAAAAGGCTATTTTCATAGAATTGTCTAACATAGAAATCTCATTTTTGGAGCCCAGCTCTGCCCAAAGGACAAGCCAACCCAAGCCACTCACCCAAGCTTCTCTGGACAAATCTGTTCTCATCAGCAAGAATTTTCTGCTCCATAACAGATCATTGTGCTGTGTCAATCTGGGAGATCATGGACTCACAGACCTTAAAGGGTTTGGGTCAGAAGGGACCTTCAAGACCCCCTCATTCCACCCCCCTGCCATGGGCAGGGACACCTTTCACTGTCCCAGGTTGCTCCAAGCCCTGTCCAACCTGGCCTTGGACTCTTCCAGGGATGGGGCAGTGACAGCTTCTCTGCGCAACCTGACCCAGTGCTAAATCACAGAACATCAGATAATTCAGGGAACTTCATGATTTCACAGGGCTTGTGTCTGCAGTGAGACATCCCCCCTGCTGCCTTTCTGGCCTGGGAGTTTCTCTTTGCAAATGCTAGGCCTGCAGTTGGTTTTTATGAAGATTTAGTGCTCAGCTCTCCCAGAGTTTGCTCAGAGTTCATGAATCTTGAAACTTTCGACAGGCATGGGAGATCACTTCTGAGGGACAGGTTACCCACTAAATCCTGTGCTACCTGCTGCCATAATTAAACAAAAACTCAGTTCCTTCCTCTCAGGACTTGTCTTGCAGAGCTTGCTGGGCAGTGGAATCCCCAGAGCTCCCACAGCTGCTCATTCTCTGCCCACACCTCTGACACACCTCAGGGGACTTTGAACTCTGCTCTTCCTGTAAGTGAGAGAAAACCCCAACTACAAAAAAAAAACCTTCATATTAATACAGAAAAAAAAAATGTCAGAGTGTGAAGATAGATTAATCCAGGTTCTCAACCACAGAGAGAAATGACTGAGAAGTGCCACCAGTGCCCAGGTCCCAGCACACCTGAGGTTCACATCAAGGTCTCCCATCTCAATTCATACATATCATCCTCTTGGCCCTCTCTTTGCAATCTCTGCAAGGCTTCAGGGGTGAGACACCCAAATTTCAATAGGAAGAAGAACAACAGAGCAAAGAGGGGATGAAAGCAGGGCAAGTCAAGGAAAATCTCCAACAGAAGTAGGAATGAGAGGATAGTCAATTTAGAGTTAGGCAACACTGCATACCAGGGACATTGTCAGAAAAACCACCAGTGATAGCAGCAATTGCCAAATATTCCAATTATTTCTGCCACCAGACAACAAAAATGACAAATGACTGAAAACTAAAGTAAAGAATCTAAGCACAGGAATCATCTTCTGGTCGTGACTGCCAGTTCCTTCAGATAACAAGGGCTGAAAATTTCAGGACATGAGAATAATTTCTAGGGAGTCAGACTGACACCTGGGGCTTCAGATAGAGAATATACTCACAGCAGGAAGGGTGGAAGGGCAGAGCACAGCTGACAGTCTAAGGCACACAATCTTTTTCCTGTAGCACAAATATTTAGATATGCTGCCCAGAATGCCCAGACCCAGAAAAACATTCTTTATTAAGTGTGGCTTGATTTCCTCTGAATCCAAATACATTTTCTCGTGTTATGCTATAAAACTGAACACTAAGAATACAACAGCACTGCAAGACAAAAGCACAAGTACTGCATGTACCATTTACCTTGTGTATGTACACTGCCTGTGTGTGTGTCATGGTTTGTGCCTGGCACAATGCCAGTGCCCCCATGAAAATACCTCTTCCCTGGTGTCTGCTGTGAGATGTGATCAGAAAATAGAGCAAAGCAGGCTCCAGCTTAAAAATAAAAGGGAAAAAACTTTATTAACCTACAACTATACATAAAGAGAAACACACAGAATTTGGAATGAAAACCTTACATGTCACATTCCTCCTCCCCCCACCAAATTTCAAATACATCCAACCTTCAGACCATATTTCAGATAATCAATTCTCAGTTCCTCAAGGAGAGAGGAGTCCCTCTTGCACCATGGGCTTCCCCTGGAAACACAGTTGAAACTTCTTGTGTTTCCTGGTCACACGTGGCACCGCCCAGAGATCATCTGCCAGCGTGACTTCTTCCTTCCATGCCCAGTGCTCTCACCACTGTGCATGGACCAGAGCTGCTTCTAGGGTTTTCCTTCTCAAGGATGCTTTTCCCAGTTCCAAAAAGAGCACAGTCTCTCCCTTTTGGGACACCTGCCCCCCCCCAAATTTCACCCCCTGGGGCCGAGGGGTCCCAAGAACAGAGATCTTCCTCTTCTTCCCTGAAGACGGAGAGCACCACCACCACCCTCCTCACCAGTTGTCTCTGTTCCTAACTTTAATATGTTTTTTAAAAAATCACAATTTTATAAATGAAATTCATTGAAATTACTTTGGTTTAATTATTAAGGATTAGATAAATTGTCTGACAGTCTGAAGTGCTGAGCATCCAGCAAGTCGCAAAATATTGTTTGGCGCTAGACTGACCATAATTTCTACATGAATTTAGGAACAGAAGTGCATGGGATCAGGTTTTGGGTGAGTTTTGTTCCAATCCCTGGGCAACTTCATGGTAAAAAAGATTTTACCATTAATAATTCAGCACTACAATATTGGTAAAATTGATTTACATTAATCTATTCGTAAACATAAAAAATCCAATGTTACCAGGAGTCCTTATGATTAACACAGTTGTGTCATACTTATGGAATTGCTGCCTTCCATACTTGAAAATCATTCAGGCAAAGGCAAATAACACAGTAAGAGCAACATTACAACTGAGAAAAAAACCCAACCCAAACTGAACCAAACACCAAATCAAAAACAAAATGCCCATGACTACTGAAAAACCAGTAAATAGCCCATAGAAATGGAGGCTCCAGGGGATGCTGCCATCTACAAATTGCCCTTTTTAGGATTAGCTGGTACACAAAAATGACTGAAAACCTGCCTGAAGAAGGGATATTTTAAATGGCTTTAACTAGCCACGCGAACATATTTTGAAAAGCACCAACTTGTGTAGGAGTACACATGAACAATATGGCAATTTTATGGTTGGACTCAATGATCTCAAGGCTCTTTTCCAACCTGAAAGATTCCATGATTCTGTGATTGGAGGTGGGCAGCTAAGGTGCTTCCCCTCAGCTGGCAAAGACACAGGACCCCACAGCTGGCAAAAAACCAGTCCTTGGCATCACCACTTAAGGGAATGACATCAAAGCACAGCGAAGACAGAGACACAACTCTTAATTAGCTCTGTCTTAACAAAGGTGATAAAACCCAACAGACAGGAAAAAGGAGCTGTTTCATAGGGGTAGATATGAAACCTCTTTGGCTCTTCACCTGGCACCTCGGGGCTCTAGGCTTGTCCCACATTTAAAGCACAAAATCCATCATTCTGTAGAGAGCACTGAGGATGGTTTTTAAGAAGTACCAACAAGCTGTACTCAGTCCTTAATTTTTGGCACTGATGTGAAGGCTCCATTTGGTGATGCATCTGCAGCGCCGGGGAGGTGTTTGAAAGGTGGGAGAGAGGGTGATTCCCCTCCTCCAGCATATGCTGTGATTATTTGGTGACTCCAACACACATTCCAAACACCAGCTGTGGTCAACGGGACCTTCTGTTTCTGTGGTGTGTTGTGTTTCTGTGTGAATTGCTGCAGCTCAGGAAAAATCAAAGAATGGTTTGGGTTTGGAAAGGCTCTTAAAGATCATTAAAAACCATCCCCCAGCCATGGGCAGGGATATCTTCCACTATCCCAGGTTGCTCCAAGCCCCATCCAGCCTGGCCTTGCACATTTCCAGGGATGGGGCAGCCACAGCTTCTCTGGGCAACCTGTGCCAGGGCCTCACCACCCTCTCAATAAAGAATTTCTCCTTAATATTTGATCTCAGTCTCTCATCTTTTAGTCTGAAGCCATTCCTCTTGTCCTGTCACTCCAGGACCTTATCCAAAGTCCCTGTCCAGCTCTCCTGGAGCCCCTTTTAGGCTCTGGAAGGGGCTGTAAGGTCTCCCTGGAACCTTCTCTTCTCCAGGCTGAACAGCCCCAGCTCTCTCAGCCTGACTCCATAGTGGAAGTTTCCTACAGACCCCTTCATGGCATTTGTAGCCCATGCCACAAAATGCAGCTGATTTTTGTGTTGGAACATTGTCAATGGGTGGAATTCATGCTCAGGTACAAAGATTTTTGCAAAGCATGTATTTTTTTTTATCATCCACTGCACCTAATGGAACTGTTGGGTGTAAAACATACCTACAAATGCTCCATGGCAGCTATGTCCTGGGGGGAAAAAAGGTAAACCTTTTAAAATCTTTAGGTCCAATTTGCTTTACATGCTTTTGCTTCACTTTGTTACTAAATAGGGAAAAATAAAACTTGTCTTTTCCTTTTTTTTTTTCCCTGGAAATTCTGGTAGAAACTTTATTCTCTTTCCCTTTGTACTAAATACTGTAGATAAATAGCCTGAGAACAAATACAAAGAAAAGAAATAATTCATCCTGTGATCCTGGATTCTGCTGACACCAAACTTTTTCTAAGAATATGCATTACCTACTCACAGTACTGTTAATTCCTGCAGCACTCTCATGTTTTGTTCATTAACTTCCTTTTAGCACTACTGTAGAGTGGGGGAAAAATATATGCAAATGGAGCAGAAAACAGAGCAGGGACTACAGAAGTTTTCTAGTTTAACATGAAGCTCCAGGAGCAATAACATTTTCAAACAAATGCAACACAAAATCCTCCCACACTGCAGTGTAACAATCAATTTGTTTGCCCAGAGAACTTCTAAAGCTCTCATAAGGGAAGAAAAATCTAAGACAGAAACCTCAACAATATTGGGAGATGGAAATCCATAGCAAACTCCCTACAGCAAACTGTAGGCAAAAAAGAAAGCTTCCAATGAACAGACACAAATTCATTTAAAAGCAATAATTAGCAGTCCTGTCCTTATTTCAGTAACACTGACCCCTTTCACATGAGTTTTCATGCAGTGAATGCTCAAAATAAAGTACCAAAGTTGGGAATTTTTTGCAAAAGGAAAAAATACTCAAAAAGGAAGATTTCTGGGAAAAACTGGAAAGCTGTATGAACATGGAGCGCTCCAACAGTACCTTATTTCAGAAGCAATCTACCCAATCTCATCCCCAATGCATGAACCACACCATAAAACTGTGAATAAGGCCCTGTTTCTATGCATGTGCCTACAAATTCAGCCATTTTCACAGAATACATGAGCACATGGACACATTTGAGAGGAGGGAGAGCAGTTCATAGAGATACAGAAATAAAGTAAAAGTAATGCCATGAAGGGTGAAAATACCACCTCTGATACTGGAACCTGTTTCCCTTAAATAAAACTCCCTGCAAAGATGTATTTCATTATAAATTCTAGAAGTTTAAAATAAATGGCTTCTTTGAAAGAGAAATCTTTAATAAAGACAGATGCTCTGCAGATGCATCAGCGCCTGTTCATTTTTCTTCCTTCTAATTAAGAGACCATTCTAACTCCTGGCTGAATTTTTTCCCATCCCAGTGCAGTGTATTCCAGAGGGCTGCAATAACACAACTTCACACACCCATCCAAACAGGATTTCACATCTGCCCAACAGGAACTTTGCCTCAGATTCCAATTTACTCCATAATGGATTACATGGCAGAGATTCATTCAGCTGATTTCCATAATGACAACAGTAGCTGAAAAGAAGTACTTGCCTACTAAATGGAAATGTGACATCAATATTAAGGTAAGCATTCGAGTCTGTTGAATACTTTACTGGCAGCCGCACTATTTTAGCTTCAAAATAAATTTTCCCCAATAGCAGCTTTTATTTCATTTCAAATCCATCAGATAGTCTGGCTGCTAATTCCCAGAGCTGCCCCTTCAAGTTTTTAATCTTATCTTCCAAGTGTGAAAGTGCTGCAGACCAGCACTTTTAAGCACAACAGTGCAACAGTTTTTGAAAGCTATATAAATCGTGTGAAAGACTATCCTATTAATTCCCTTTCTTATTACCAATTTTTCTCTTTTATTTACAGGGCTTGGGGACTTGAAAATTCAGTTACTCTGAGGGAAAGAAGAACTTCAATTTCACTGGGACCTCCCCTCTGGCTCTTGACATTTTCAGAAACCTGTGGGACAATACCATTCGGGTCAGCCCAAACATGGAAATTGTGCTGAGCCTAAACCAGATCAATTTTAGTTTGTAGCTCTCAGAAAACGACTTTGTGCTCAAGGCATTTTACAGAGACACCAGCAAAACAAAATATCTACCTTCAGAGTATCAGACTGGTAGTACTAAGAAAACCCTGGCTAGAAAAAAGGTTGGTAAACTGATTAAAGAGCACCAGAGGGTAGAGAAGCAAGTGGTTGTTTTATTCTGCTCACAAGGACCAGTATCTTTGTGCCAGGTAGGGAAAAATTATCATGTGAGCTGTAAATAGACAACTTTCCTGGTTTAGATGCAAACATCTGCAAGTAGCAGACACAGAGGAACTGAAAACAAATATTTATTAGATAATTACCAGAGTGCAAGCCTAATGTTTTATGTGACTTTTGTTTTTTAAACATTAATTCTCCAAGGAGAGAAAGGATTAAGATGATGCCAAATGCCACTAATAAGCCACTGCTGAAATGTTTTATTTATCTTCTCTGAGTTAGAAGGGTTGATCTAAGTAGCTGGAAGTTATAAATATTGAAGATAAGCTAAAAAAACTTGTCTCTAAGGCAGCAAGTTCTGGCTGATAACGTAACCTTTGGCACCACTCTAATCTGGGCCATAAAATTGCACCAGCCATCTGGATCAGGATCTCCCTAGGCCAGCCTCCTTTTCCCTCTAGTGGTGCAATGGCAGCTGGAAGCAATCTAAGAAAAGAAGATTTGCATCTCTCCAAGCCCCCTTAAAGGAGATGCCACACATGAAAACTCTGTGCTTGCCCACTCCAGATAAAAAACTGAGTTTGCTGCAATAGATGGTCTTACAAACACCAGCATCTGCATGGCCAACTCACACCACTAAATGACCTCCACCAGCTCACCCAACCTCTTCAATACCCATTGGAAACAGCGTCCTCATCCCATCCATCTCCCTGAGCTCAGACATCGATGGCATTCGGTGCCACCAAGACACTTCAGGAATTTCACAGGCTCAAAAGTTTCTTGCCTGCATCCCATCCAAAAATAAACCTTCAAAGATATGAGTACCCTTGAGCTGTGCTCAATTCCTCCTTGTCACACATTTGGTTTGCTCAGAGAATTAATTGGCTTTGTGGAGCATGAAGAAACAGAAATGGCAATATGTACCTCAATTAGACTCTATTTTTAAAATAATTTTAAACTTCATAAATTATGAGACTTTAAGGACTTTAACAAGTTTGCTTGATTCACTTTGATCAAACAAGGTTAGGGACTCATTATACCCATGCATGCAGCTGTTTAACAACATTAAAATACACCATCAAGTCAATCTTTCTCTAAGGGACTTCGCATCACACAGCAAGCAGATCTAAAAAGCCCTGTCATTTGCAACTGGCAATCATCATTCTGGCAGCACTGTAAGAGGCTTTCTTAATTCCACTGGTGTTTAAATTCATGAGCCAAAACTCATCATAAATTGTCTTTTATGGCTGTCAAGAACAATGATGGATATTCTCTTATTTAGCCTTTTGTGACTTATTGGGAGCCTCTGAGTGCCTGAGAAGTGTTTGCTACACTGAACAGTAGATTGAGACTCTTCTATTTTTATGTTGGAAAGACACAGCGCATAAAGTAACAACCTTAGAGCCTGCAGTCAGAACCCACTGGCTCTTTATAAGCAGACTTACATCAGCTCTTAATTATTTTTATTGAAATTCTCTTTATTAGAAATTTTTAGCATGGTGAAAATAGAGGGTGAATGCTCCAACTCCAAAAGAAAATGCCACCTTCTGCCAGAAAACTGAGGCTGCTTTGCCATGCTCTGCCAGAGCCTAAGGGGAATATAAATGGACTGAGGAGGAAACACATGATGTGTCACTGATAAAATAATCTGGCATTACAAAAGGACCAGCAGCTACGGCTCCACCGAGAGATCAATAAAAGTGCAAATAGCAGCCTCTTTAGAAATCATTGCTTTCCCTCCAATATGTGGTGACAAACTCTGTGACAGCATTTACTTCATGCTATCAGCCTCATTAAATAAAGCAGCCTGTCCCCATCCACCCACAAGGCCAACTCCAGAAGTCTATGGAAAATATTGATTTTTCTTGACTATGTTCAGGTCAACGATGCAATGCAATATAACAGCTTAAGACAACTATTCCCTTTCCAGCTCATAATTAGAGCCTTGAAACCCTGTTTCTAGGTCTTGGTCTGAGATCTGTTGTCAATTCACTTTGACCTTAGGCAAGCAAATTTCAACACTGGGGAACTTGCTGCTTGCTGTAAAATGAGCAGAGTTAACTTCTCTCAGAAGGCTGCTTTGCTGGCTTTGAGACTTTTTGATCCTGTAAGGTTTAATGATGTGATAAAATGCATTTCAGTTTGAGTTTGTTAGATAAAACACATCCTCAAGTGGAATCGTTACGTGTGAATGATTATGCACCTGAGGATCTGTGCCAGGAATTGAGCCTCCCTGTATGTTAAGGAAGAGGAACAGGCTCTCCAGAGCACAATCTCCAGAGACACTCTGCACCATCAGTGGAAGGAGTTTTTCCTGCATTGCCACTCCTGGGAGGACCCACATATTTTCCTGGAAAGGATGAAGTTTAGAACAGCAAAGAGACACCTTTGGGACAGTTAAATCCAGAAAACATGAAAAAGCCATTTCAATTTCTAGGTTTAGGTAAGACACAGAACTATTTCCCTGCTATTGCAAGGACCAAAATCAGCCTTTTCCTGCTATCTACTCTATCTATATCCTTTATATACTGCACAAAGGATGGAGCCCTGAGGAACCAGCTGAGATATGGAAGCTCATCTTGCCACACCTTCCATATAGACCCATCCTTAAGGAACAGACAGAACTTCGTAATTTTTTTTCTTGTTGGATTATCTGATCCTTCTTGGATTATTTTTACCATTAATAGTGAGCATGTATGAACACCACTTTTTCTTCCCTCCATACAGCAGCTGATAGCTGGGGTAGGTGCACCCCACAACAGCTACAAGTAGAACCCTTGTGTCACACTCTACACTCACAGAAGGAAAAAAAAATATCTTCAGGCTCTGAAATATATTAATATGGAAACAGTTTAAAGTTTTAAGAGAAGAAGTAGAAAAAAAATTGCTGGCCTCTTCAGCAGTGTCATTTACTCTTTGATTGCTCTGCAAATGCAGGCAGTGACCTATGAGGGATTCCTGTGTGATTCCAAAATTTGGAGGAGAATCCTCTTCATCCTGAAGTGCTCAGACAAGCCGCAACAATAGAATCAAGAGTTCCAGACTAGGACCAAGCAAACATTGGTTATCCACATTATAAATTCAACCTGTTTCATTCTCTCTCCTCATGCTGTCTGCATGAGAAGAACCTGAGTTTTGTGGCATTCCAGGAGGTTCTAACCTCTTTCTAGTTTAGGAGCTGAATATTAAAGGCTGTTACAAACATCAAGCATCCTTAATTACCTTGTACACAAAAAAGATACACAAAATCATACAAAGTCCTTGAGACATTTGGAGTTTGGGGCTCACCTTTGAAACTAGAAGAGCTATCATCTTGTTTCCCATTTCTGAGAGTACAGCCTGTGACAGCAGTGTGCTGACTGTTCTTGCT
Organism: Fringilla coelebs; assembly: GCF_963513975.1. Taxonomy (NCBI): domain Eukaryota; kingdom Metazoa; phylum Chordata; class Aves; order Passeriformes; family Fringillidae; genus Fringilla; species Fringilla coelebs. The sequence goes on along the minus strand of NC_140028.1, from coordinate 5,157,406 downwards.
CAACTCTGTGATTTCAAGGTAATTTACATTTCTTGGGCACTGCACACCCACCTGCTGAGAGTTAAACAAAATTTCCATCTTTCTTTACCATTTGGGTGATCACATAGCTCTCAAAGGAACAATGGTTTATATGTACCAAAAATATCCATCCAATCACTTGAAAGTAAATCTTGCTCCCTCTCTTCTTTATGGAAAACAGAGTAATAAAGGGACAGTTTTTGAGTCCAAATGTTGGTGCAAACTCTATGTACTTTTTCAGTTTCGGCTTAATATTTTCCCAGCAGCTGCATCCCAAAAATTGTGCACATGAGCTACACAGAATCTCCAAAATATTTTGAAGACAAAAATGTTATTTAGTAGTGAAGTATCAAAAATACCAAAATTTAAATCTTTAGATCTGATTTTTTCTAGATGGCATACAAGATGCGCATTCAGGTTGTTAAACTGCCTCTTCAGGATATATTTATAGGATTTGTATGAGCAAAGAGTTCCACAGAGGCAGGGAGCTTGATTCCCATGGAAAAACACCTGCTCCTCCAGCCAGCAGAGCAAGGCACTCACTTGGGCTCTTATGAAACCTCCTGGTCAACATTGGGCTGCCACTGACTCATTTCATACTTTAGGTCGATGCCGCCATCCAAAAAGTGACAGGAATCCAATACACACACATAAATAAGAGTGGTTTGGATTGGAAGTGACCTTAAAGATCATCTCATTCCACCCCCCATCCATGGGCAGAGAAGCCTTCCCCTATCCCAGGTTGCTCCAAGCACCATCCAACCTGGCCTTGAACACCTCCAGGGATGGGGCAGCCACAGCTTCTCTGGGCAGCCCGTGCCAGGGCCTCCCCACACTCACAGGGAACAATTCCTTCCCAATATCCCACCTAAACCCTCCCTCTGCCATTTGAAGCCATTCTCCCTTGCCCTGTCACTTCATGCACTTGTCCCAAGTCCTCTCCAGCTCTCTTGGAGCCCCTTTATGCAATGGAAGGGGCTCTAGGGTCTCCCCAGAGCCTTCTCATCCCCAGGCTGGGCATTCCCAGCTCTCTCAGCCCCAAAGGCAGCTTTAACCTTGTCACCAGCTGGCCACAGGGGTGTAGTACCTTGGGCTGATTCACCTCACTCTCCTGGAATGATTCCATCACAGTATCAGCAGGAGCACACAGACAAGAACTCCTTTTCCATCTCCAAAGCACAAGTGCTCTCTGAGTGGCCTTCAGTACCATGGGAAGAGCTCAGAGTGATCCACCAGAACTGGTTTTTCTCCATCATGAGAAGAGAGTCTGGTAACACAACATCCCAAAGTAAAGGAAGGGCTTTTCGGTTCCTCGCCCCACAGGTGTTTGACATCCCCACAATGTGCAAAATGTTTATGTCCTGGTGCAAACAAAACCATTTCAACTTGTAAAGAACATGAGATTTAAAATACAGGACTAAGAAATATTTTTTTTTTAATGTTACAAGAGGCAGCTCTGAAAACTGTTCAGAACAGCAAATGGCCACCAGCAAAAAGAAAGCAGAGAGGGATAGATAAAACTGCATCACCAAATGAAAGAGCAGCTCCTGAGTCTCTCATTTTTTGGGTGTTTTCACCATTACTTGTTGCCATGAGCACACTAAGTCTAGAACATTGTTTTCATATTGATATGGGAAAAAACTGCATAAAGCACTACTCATAATGTAATGACAATGTACCCAGCTTATTAAAACTGTCCTTTTATTTAGCTTTATGAAATTGCAGGAAAATTAAGAGGTCTTGAATATGAACACAGTTCCAATGTACCACACTACAAGCAGGAGAAGAGCAGAAGCAAAAACATGAACATGCTGAAAAATGAACAAGCTGAACATTTTTTTAAAGCTATCAGGATTTGAAACTGATCCAAAAGAAAGTTAGTATTTGTTGAAATTTGAAATCAAAAGTAGAAGCTTTTAGTAAAGGCTGGTATATAGAATCTCTTCCTTATTTGCCTGCAAAAAGCAATAGGATTTTTTGAATGGGCCCTGGCTCACAGTGCTGGAGGGATTTTTAGCACCATCCTTTTCTTCTGGTTTGTTGTCTGTTATCAAACCTAGTGATGTTAAATGGCTGTATGAAAGCCATGAAGTCTGGTAAATGGAGTGCAAAAGTAGACATGAAAAATGAGGAAAATAAGAATGTGATGGTTCAGCTCAGGTCCTTCCTGTCAAGGCAAAGTATCAGCTAAATATAATAATAACAGCAGCCCTAATGACAACAGTCATCTTCAAATATTACACAGCTTGACAAAGCCAGCTAAGGGACAATCACGGGGTCAGCATCAGAGCTGGAAGCAAAAAACAACTCAGTGACTTTTAGGAAATAATAAAACACAAGTGTTAACATGCAAGCACAGCTAAGACTATTAAACACTCAAGGATCTTCTGTACTGTCATTTGTCACTCAAATGCAAGCTGTGCTTGCTCTCAGCAAATCTTAAGCCATTATTTGAAGGGACTTTTAAAACAGCCTTTGAAACATGTCTCAGGTTGTTACATTCCAACCTGATGAGGCTTTGGAGTTCTTTGTTTTCCTGTTCTCTCATTTATCCTTAGATACTTCCCTGTTCCTCAGCATGTGGTTTCTGAAGAAAGGGTAAAAATGAAAACTTTCTATTGCTCCTTTTTCTATATTCTGCAGAACCTTAAACCTAACCTCATCATTTTTAAAATTAGATGTTAAATTTGTAAAGCTTACTACACACTCCTGCTTGCACTGCTAATTAACAGCTTAAAATAAAGACATTCATGTTCCTCAACTCTGCTGGAACACAATTATAGAACAAAACACCATAGAAAAGTCAAAGTTACTGAGACAGGCTGTTACTAAAATGCAAAACCAAGCAGGAGAGTAACCAGCAATGTCAACTTTCTGTGAAGAAAATACTGGGCAACTGAAACTTAGAAGATATTTTGGGGACCAAAAGCAGGATATCTATTGGATGGAGAGTAAAAAATAACTGGAAATTGGTAGCAAAATGAGTCAATGCAAAGGAATAGCATTAAATTCTTGTACTTTAATTTAGTCCTACTGTATATAACAGCTACAAAAAGTACACTGAATATTTATAACTGAACTGGCAAAGCAGCAGTTTTGCCGTATCTTTTTCATTTAAAATCATCACAGTTCAAGAAGTGGCTCAAGAATGGAAGAAGTCTCATGAAAAGACTGAAAATCTTGAAAAAGAGGAAAGAATCAACCCAGTCATCCTAATGGAAAATATCAAACCCAACAACTTTCAGGCTGATAGTTCTGCCAAATATTATTTACGTGCATAAAAGAAAAAGCTGTGTCCTTTTCTGTATGCAGCAATCTCAGAAACAAGTTAGCACTACTGACTTTGGGCCAGGGTGTTGTACTCTAGGATTCAAGGATGAAGCAGTTCAGATCAAAGACAGCACCTGGCAGCCCAGGATGCAGCTGAAGTGAGTAGGTGCCTCAGACAGAGGGAAAAGCTACTGATATTTAGCTGCATCCATCCAGTGAGGGCTCAGATTCCTTTTTTTCAGCTTACAGGACAATAATCAGATGTTACCATCAAGGGGAATTTAAAATTTACAGAATTCTTTGAATAGTACAACTATTTAAGAAGCAAATCTCTTTCTCAAAGGTAACATGCAGCACATGGTCAAGTTGTGAAAACAGCTCTTAAATCCCCATGTTCTTCCTCTCTCCTAAGTGACCTTGTTCTATTTCCCCTGTTAAAAAAAATCCTCCCTGAAGCCCTGTGTCCTATGTCATTTCCCTGACCTTTTCCTTAATTCCCTGACAAACTTTTCCTGGTGAAATCTGTTATTTCTAGGAAAGAATGAGGACAGAAGAGAGGGATACAGTGCTGAGGTCTAACACAGGGAAGCACAGTCCCCACTCTGTGGCTGAGGCAGCCACTGCCAAGGAGTGAAGGAGCAGAATTTGAGTGTTGCTCTCTGTGGTGGAAGGTTTTGCTTTGTGCTTTATTTCCTCCTCTCAAGTAATGCAAGCCAAGTTCTCAGAACACCACTGGAGTGGGGCTTCACTCACCCAGCACTGCTCTGTGTCCTTCTGGAGCCTCTTGGTTATAAAGAAGCTGCTGAAAATGAGGGAGCTCAGAGTTAGGGTTGACAGGGTCTTAAAGGACCAATTCCTTTCTGCTTTCTACAGCTCCCACCTGACAGTGGGAAAGGAGAATTAAACAGAAACAGATTTTTCCATTTCCTGAAGCTCAAGTCAGAACCAAGTGTACTCAGGAATCTTTTTGATTTAACACAATATTACCTCTCCTATAGAAGTTCCATGGGAGAAGTCTACTCCAACTTCCCATTCACATGGAAGAACTGCTGCACTTTGCAATGCTTGAACCACAAGCCTGCAGAACATGACCATCAAGAGAGAGCTCCAGTATTTTTCACAGAATGATAAAAGGGTTTGGGTTGGAACAGGGACACCTTCCACTATCCCAGGCTGCCCCAAGCCCTCCCAGCTTGGCCTTGGACACTTCCAGGGATGAGGCAGTCACAGCTTCTCTGGGAGCTTCTCAGTTTATTCCACAGGTTTGAAAATCAATCACCTCCTCTGCTATACAAATGGAACACAGGGAATAGATGATCTCTAAGCACAGCCAAAAGGCAAGAGTTTATTTTGGTAATTGATGCTCCATGCAAGAGCTGGGCAAAAGAAACCCTCTAAGACCAAGATGTGTTTCAATAGAGACTTTTTTTTTTTTTTTTAGTTTTACCTGATTTGTGCCTGTCCAGGCAGCTCCCTCATTTCTGGAAAGCTGTAAGACAACACTGGGCTACTTTAATACAAATTCAAAGACAGAATTCTGTTATTTTTTCAGAAAGTACCACACCATGTACCCAGATATATAAATATCTGCTGTTTGGCTTCTTACATAAATTGAATAAGAACAGTTAAATTATTTCTAAATATTCCATGAAAACTTTCCATTGTCATTCAAGACAGTTTCTTTAAAATGTCTTAACATTATTAAATGTCTCAGCATCTGCTTTTTTCTTTGGATTTTTTGATGCAAAAGCAAGCTTCTGGTAATGTTATATTCACATGTCAAGCAGTTCCATGTGTTGTTCTGTAATTAAGCAAAATTAATACTGGGTAATTAAAATATCAGATTGCTAAGAACTGAGCTTCTCCAATATCTTCTTTTCAAATAAATTGAAATTCTAAATAAATTCCTAATTGAAGAACAAGCAGCAAAGAAAGCCAATTTTCACTTAGCACTTACTTTTCCAAAGTTTTGCTAAAACAATGCCAATCTGATTCTGAGGCAGATACACTTCCAGTTTGAACAGTGCATCCTCCCTTACAGTTTTCAGATGTTATAAATTATATGTGATGATTAAAAAGCAGTCCACTGAAGCTGAGTACAACACAGGCCCTTGATAGATCTGTGGTTTCTTATATTCTGCCTCCACCCTTTTCCAATTGCCGCCACTCAAACACACATAAAAACACCAAATCCTGCCAAAAGAGAAATGGGTGTTTTCCATTTTACCTATTATTACAAATTTTTGCTTCTAGTAGGAAGATTGAAAGGTAAACAAGGGGGAAAAAATCAGCCAGAATTCAACATCTCTGTGTACATGAGAAGCCATTGTTTTAGATTTTTTCTTGAGGTGCTGTTTCTCAACTCTGCTGATGGAATCAATAACAACATCTCAAAATTGTGATTTTTAAACAAGTCAGTAATTACAAGGTTTTTTATGTGTTTTCTTCTACATTCAGAAGATAAGACTAAGGAATATTAAAAATCCTTATTGTAAATTGGAAAACAAATACACTATTATGAAAGTAGCCATTAATTTTTGAGTGAGTGGTTAAACATGCAGGAAGTCAAGGAAGAAGTTCTGGTTATTAACAAAATAAAATATTAAAAGGAATAACCATATTATCCTCTGTTCCACCCTAGAATAATACTTTATCAGCAGTAAATAGAAAGGAAACTGAGAAATTTTCAGCCTTCTGCTTGCACAGCTTTAGTTAGACACAGAAATCAAGGTGTGGGCTGAATTTTACTGAATCAGTGAATTTATACTGACATAAAACTGCAATGAGACAGAGCTGAATGGGAACTATATTCCTGCAGGCTCAGCTATTTCACCTTCTCTAATAATACCTGTAGACCACTGAGCTGTTGACATATTTTTTCCCACTAGGAAGAAATGCTGATGCTAAGTATAAATATGTGTATACACATGGAGATGATAACATTTTTAATTAATTCCACCTATAGCACCTTCTTACATTTTTCTCTTACATTATGACACCTCTCCTGCAATTTTAATTCTTTTTTTAAAAGCTCATTTTTTATTCAGGCTGCACCTCTTCTCAAAGTTGTTTTGTTGGTTGTTTTTTGTTTGTTTGTTTGTTTTTGTTTGGGTTTTTTTTTTTGCAAAGGGAAATCTGCAGCATGAATATTGTTAGAGCTGGTCCCATTGAGTTCTCTAACTTTTTATATTCACACAGGGGTACACACAGGACTAAGAGATGATCCATTCTTGGCAGCACATTCTCTGTATCACACACTAACATAGCATCAGAATATGGAGTAACAGCAACCTCAACCACAGTTTTTCATTGTTATTCACTACATGTGCAGGGAATCCATTTGTTTCAAATTCTTTATGAATTCAACTCAATATGTTGCAAAACAGTTCTGAAAAAGCCTCAAGTCAAATTGCCTAAAGTAAATAAAGAAAAGCAAATTACTTTAAATTCTTCACCTCTACACTTCCTGCAAAAACACAAGGTTGTGCATATTGCCAAGCATCTTTCCACAATAATCAGTTTCAGAGAAACTGGAGATAAAACAAGATTAGCAGACTCTTGCATCCACTCCCCTGAAATATTAACAGCTCCTGCATCCTTTCCAGTGTTTTCAAGCAGAGGAGAAAGTCCCACACGTTTGGGCACAGAGAGCCCTGCTAAAGGTGACTTTTCATGGGCCAGTTGGTGCCTTCCTGCCAAAGTGCCTGATCAAAATCCTGCCTGGGGGTAGGATCCAGCTCAAGAGCAAGGCATCTAAATTTAGGCAGCTGCAGGTAGGTTTGTCCACGTGCAGTTGGTGTTTCCAGCCCCATGGAGTGGAGATGGAGCTACCAAAGCTGGTGATGTGCAGGAGGAGGAGCACCAGGATAAAAACTCCTGGGAGCTGCTCTACCATCCCCAACCTCTCACTGTTTAATATCCAGCAGGCACCCAATCACACTGAAAAATCCTTTAAAACATATCATAACATATATATCATGCAAATTTTTGCACACATATTATAACAGCATAATCTCTCATACGCATTTGAAATTTCTTTGGTAAGTTTTAAGACATTTTCATGTGCTGCAGAAGTATTTTATTTCTGGCAACTTCTCCCACTATTAAGTCTGCAGACTGATCAACATCAGGCAATAAATTTGGACAGTGCTCATCAAATATAAGAAAAAGTCTAACCTGTTTGGATTCTCACCTGGTTATTCTCTTGTTATTAAATGTGATGCTCATCAACATACCCCCTGCATCTCACACTCCAGGTTTGATAAAACCACCTTCCTTCCCATTCTTCCACTTGGATAAGAAGCCACAATTTAATACCTTCAAAGAACAGTGGGCACCTTGTGGAAAGCTTAAATAAAACATTCCATTTTGAAGGAGTTTTCATCATGTTTGGTATGGGGTTTTTTGTTGGCTGGTTCATGATGTATAACATCAAACTACTTGTTCAGGCAACACCTCTTTTAAAGGTCCTGTTCTCAAAGAGAACAGTGGTTTCTACAGCAACTAGATGTGAAATCTTAAGTACAAGATTAGCACATAAATAAAGCAAAGTGTGAAGGAAAAGGTTCCTTTCTACTATAAAGAAGCAGAAAAAAACCAGCCTCAATGAGATCTAGTGAAAGAGCTATACATAAATATAAAGTTTCAGGAACTTTATCAGCCACATCAATTTACCAAAAATTTCTTCAGCAGTTATACTGAATCATAAACATCCTCATCCTGTGTACAACAAAAATTCTCAAAGTCAGCTCTTGTACCACATTTATTTCATGGATCTTCATAACTCAATATTTTAATGTCTTTTTTCCTGATTCTCTCCGTCTTTGGCATAACCAAGCGGAGTCAAATCTTTCTGGAGGCTCCAGTGTATGAGCAGTGTGCAACATGGAAAAAAATCATATTTGGAGGAAGACCCAACCTAAGGAGCATCACTGAGCCTATAGAGATGGCTTTATCAGAGGAACACAAATTAAAATGGTCCATGCATCTGGACAATAATTGGAGCATCAAGATGTGGATGAGATGACAGCACTGAATGAGATGAGAGCAGGGAAGGGTGCTAGAACATTTGCAAGGCAGTCATGGGGTTATACTTTTAAGCAGAGATTAAGCAGCTAATTAATTGATTAATCAAAACAATTAGCTAGATGTCAAATCACCACAGCGGCAAATTTAAAGTCAATTAATTCAAATATTCAAAAGAACAGCAAATAATTAATAAGGAATTAAAGAGTTTGTTAATTATGTGGCAGTAGATTAGTTATGCAGAAAACTAAGTGAGAAGCAATTAATTAATTATGCAGAGAATCAAATGAACCACAAAATATTTATGCAAAGAATCCCCACAAATGGGCAGTTTAAAAGCAGATGGTGGGAAAATGCTGGGGTATGTTTAAAAAAAAAAAGTTTAATAAGTTTCAATTGCTAGCAACTGCAGTTAGCTGAGCTATTAAGAAAACCATTTGAAACAAGAATGGAAGTGAGGTCAGGAAGCAGTTGACAGAGGAGAATCAGGCAGTCAAACAGATCTATGGCAAAGACTCATGGAGATCTGGTTGTTATTGACATCTCCAAGGGGCAGGTCTGGTTTAGAAACACAGGACAGGGAAACTCAAATGGATACTGAAGGAGACCTTTGTCACATTATTTCATTATCATAATGTCACCATATGCTTTGCCTCTCCCCTTTGCTCACTGCCCCAGTGCTGTACCCTGCACTGTGTTCAGTTTGGACTAGGAGTTAATTAGGATTCATGTCTTACATTCATGTGTAAATTGTCGTGCATACAGCTGTAGTTTCAGACAAAAATAACACTCTGCACCAACATTATCTCCAAAATTTTACTCCCCCAACATGCCTTGGTTAAAATTGTAAATGAGCTGCATAAGGGAGCTGAGAAAAAGGCTCTGTTTACATCAGTAAAAGGGAGTGAGATTCACATTGTGGTGTCAGTGGAGCTGGAAGGGAACTTATACAGATGTGATGCTACAAACTTCTCTGAGCAGTGCTTCCACATTCAACCACAAATACCAGTCCTCAGCAAGATGAAATGTGGTGTCTACTGAGAAGAGATATTTCATTTCAAATGCCTGATTCATTACTCAGAAGACTGAGATGAATTTTAACACTTCAGCTAATGCTGACTTATGGGGAAAACAACCCCACTCAAACGATCACAGGGGTGGAGCAGCTTCCTGTGGAGCCAGGCTGGGAGAGCTGGGGGTGCTCACCTGGAGAAGCTCCAGGGAGACCTGAGACCCCCTTCCAGTGCCTAAAGGGGCTCCAGGAGAGCTGGAGAGGAACTTGGGACAAGGGATGGAGAGACAGGACAAGGGAGGGGAGATGGCCTCAAACTGAAAGAGAGCAGGCTTAGATTAGGTGTTAAGTAAAGATAGCAAAGAATTTCTTTACTGTGAGGATGGTGAGGCCTTGGCATCATTGGCCCAGAGAAGCTGCCCCAACCTTCCCAGACAGCAAGATACAAGCTTTTCAAATGGAAAAAAGAACAGCTAATATTTTTCTATATTTGGAAAATCTAGCCTGAAAATTTTTGTTCAGAATTTTAAATTATTATTCAGAATTTTAAATTTTAAACAGGGGAAAACATTTACCCTGTTCCTCTCAGACCTGCAGGGGTTTAAAGAAGACACCTGAGGTCTGGAGCTCCAACATGAAACACTTCAACAGTTGTGTGAAATTTGGGATAGAAGCACTATTTATCAAATAAACATTTCACACGTTCAGGAACACGGTCAGGAACAATGCAGAGTTTTTCAAATCTGTACAGAGCAAAAGTGGAATAAATAAATGGCGACAATAAAGCACCATATTAACCTCTCCTTGATTTAAAACTGACCCCCCACTATCATTTCAGGACAAGTCTCAACAGAGAGAGACAATCACCATAGCTGAAAAGGCCTTTGTGCTCCCTTAATAGCTGCAATGAAAATCACTTTTAGGAACCACAGCTTTATCACCTGGATGCTTTCTGGAAGTGTATTTGTCATTTAGGGTGACTAGCTGACAGGTTATATGCACTGCAGTGAAAAGCAAAGTAATTTTTGTTTTTCTGACACACACCAACTACTGAATGCTGTCATAGGAACATAACATGTAAACTCATCTTGGCATATAAAGGCATTTAGCAGAATTGGAAGGTGTATTCTTGTAAGTGCCCTCTCCCAGACTTCTCTCCAGGCACTGTGGAAGCCCCTTGCTCTGTGAGATGCTCAGTCATAAATAAGAAAGAAAATAAAACCAGTAAATGATACTTAAAATAGTATTAGAGATAGAGTGGAATGAGATTCTTGCCAAATGGGGGGAAAAAAAAAATCAATATTATTTAACACATTTCTAGATTGCCAACCACCAGAGCACACGGGAGCTTACAACAATAAAAATACATTTCAATACAGAAGCAACAGCGAGCAGCAACAGAATCGATCAGGAGCTAAGTGAAATGCATGAGGCTTTGGTTCCAGCTGAGAAAGCTCTCCTGTCCTCCCAGAGCAGCCTGCAGAAAGGAGAGGGGGCTCTGGCTAGAAATTCTCATGGTTACAGAAAACTAAGGAAATCCAGCCTACAGCCAAGGTTTAGTATTGAGAAAAAATGTTATTAAGTGGAAGGTAAAAGAACTGAATGCACAGTATTTCAAAGTGACTCAAAGGTAACAAGAGATGGAAATGCACCCCAGCATTATTTTTCCAAAAATAATTCTGAATTCATTGCAAGACTCCACATTTAGAGCTAGAAATACATGCACTAGTCAGGAACAGTCACAAGAGATTTTTTTTCCAGGAAGAAAAACCCAAAGCATTCAATGAAAAAGTCTATTGACATCAAAGATCTCAGTATACCACTTTACTCTGCCTAAGGACTCACTTAGAGCAATGAGCATTTCCTAGATTTACAACTGAATGTTAAGTGAAAAATTACTTTCTTCCAAGTGTTCATTCATTAGTAAATGAGAAATAAGAAAAAATGTCATTGAATGCCTTCTCATACAGTGCTTTATCTGACTGGGAAATTACTTCTGTTTTCAGGGCAAATATAGCATTTCACACATTCCCATAGTATCCCCCCCACAAAATACATGTTCACATTGCTGTGACTCCTAGCAGCTCTGAGCATATGAGGAAAAGGGGGACACAGCCTCAACCTTCTGATTTAAATAAGGGCTGATGAGGTTTTCCCAGATATCTCTGCTAGGAAATGATGTTCAGACAAATTCTGAGGTATTTTTCCAGATAGTTGAGAGGCAAATCTGAGCTACTGAGTCAATTTGGGTGTCCAGAAGCTCAGCCCCCAGTGCACATCAACTCCATGGGCAGCAATTCCACATAACCCAGCAAACAACATCCAAAAGTGTGTGCTGACACTGCCACGAGCCCAGAGATGCTCCCTAATGCACAATGAAACTGCTCTCCCAATAAATCCTGCAGAGGAACCTGCAGACATGAGCCAAGCACCTGATACAGACATTGCAGCTGGTGCCCACCTCCCGTGCAGCCAGAGGCTCTGCTGCTCTCCCTTCTGGCTCCTGATGGCTGCAGGACAAAGAGATCTCCACATGGTGCAGAGAAATGCAGGAGTGCCCCAGCATCACCCCAGAACAGCCAAGGCAAAGCACAAGACTGGTGCCACCAGGAGGAGCAAGGACAGAGGCAGGGGAGGAAGGCTTTTATCTGCAGCTGGAGGTTCACAAACCAGAAAACTGAACCCAGGCAAAAATGGCCTCTCTCCCATTTTACCTGGTCACAGCAGGGTTTTAATCGAAGCTGAGCTCCTCAGCCCAGTATCTGATTCACTGGATAAAATTAGGTGCTTTCAGCCCCAAAGTTAAACAAAAAATTATGAATTTTAGTATTAGGCCTGGCAGTGTGACACCAACCAGAGCAGCGACACCTTCTCACAACCCAAAACCTGGTTTTGCAATATGCAGAAGCAGAACATCTCACATTCCAGACCTCCAACTGGCCTCATGCCTTCTCCAGTTAGACAGTCTTTATTAATATTATTAATACAAAGAAACATATGAGCCAAATGCTTTTATTGCTTTCCTAATCACCTTTATTGACATTTGCATGGAACCTATCTTCTCAGTCCATCTGTTCCTGCTGCTCATTTATAATGTGAACTCTTAATTCTGCCTTGTTAGAACTGGCTCATATGGAGGTAATTATGTCAGTGAAAACAAAGGATTGTGATTTCTAGAGGAGAATGGGAAGCAGAAGCTACTAGGCTTGCTATTAATGGCATTTCTAATAATACTTAAATAGAACTGCTTGTACATACAGACCTTTTCAGGATGTATTGACTGTATTAAAAAGTCAAATAAATGTTAAACTAAAAAGCCAATCTTTTTTAAAAAGAGTAAAAATATTATCTCTTTTAACCTTTCTAGAATGCAGCCAGAGGAATAAGCAATAAGATTTGTGGTGTTTAGAAGACACCAAGCTAATTTCACTACCTATGAAATGTTTAATTACACTAGCCAAGAAAGAATAATTTTTGACAGGATAAATTATATCTCCTCTATACCACCATGGGAGCAGCCCACTAAAACATTTGTAATGTAGCCTATTGATCATGTGCTTCGTTGTGCCACAGTAAATCTGAGATTCAAGCCTGCTTCACACATCCTAATCCATATGTCCAATTTTATTTTTGAAATAAATATATATGAGAAGGACCTGAAAATTCCCTGAGCTCACATCAGGCCTATTCAAGAATCTATTTAATTAATTGTAGTTCATTTTTCACTGGGAAAATAAAATGGTATGTGTAAGACATTCACTACTTCATTAGCAACTTTCACATATTTCTAGTTTGGAACTCATTTCAATTTGCCAAGACAAATGCCTTGATTTTTCTTCTCTGCTTAGTAACAGCATGCAGGGTAATAGAAGCTGGGAAAGGCAGCATTTTTCTTTGAGCAAATTCTACTCAGCAGGATCCAAAACCTTAACTAGAGAAAATCACCATAATTTGTTGAACATTAAATGCTCAAGAAACACTGAGCCCCACCTTTCTGAGAAGTTCTGAAAAAAAAAAACCCAAACAAAGAAAACCTGTACTTTTTTTATTAGTGTGTTAGCCTGCAGAAGTCAAATTTGATTAGGGTAGTCAATAATGCTTGGAAATGGTGATACATAACCCCAAAGATCCCTTTCCTAGAAAACTGAGCTGTAATGAATGAACCAGGCACAGCCGCAATGCAGAGCTCTCCCAACAGCCAGAGCTGAGAACTTCCCCACCAATCCTCTAAACAGCAGCTGTGATTTCTTTTCCTAATTACAATTCACTCCCATGTCCCCCCCCACCCAGCCAAACTAATTTTAACCTGGCTTCTTGTTAATTAACTACGTTAATTGCTAATGCTTCTTGGCAAATTTAGCCGGTTTCTGCAAGCACTGGCTCTAATATCTGTGTCTAAATGCACAGTCATCCTGATAAAATTCATAAAAATCCCTCCCTCCAGCCTTTACATACTTCTAATTCAAAAATCTATCTTCTCTTTACCTGAAATCTGGCTGTGAAGTCCCAGAAAATTTGGAGAAAATCACTGCTGAATACACTATAAGCCAGAAATTAATTGAGCACACCCCATGCTATAAACCTCTGCTCTTCGGGATATTTTCTCCTCGGGGTCTCTGGATACACCATAGTTACTAATTTCTGAATTTATTAGGGGAAGAAAAATAACATGCAAGTGCAAACTAATTTTATCCTGCCCTGAAAATACATTTTTAAGTACTGAATCTTCTCTGAGATTTGGAATTTAATGAATTAAGGAGTCCAAGTCACCTGTAATGGCATGGAGCTGAATTTAGCCACAACCATTATTGACTCAATGGAAGCCACTGGGATTTAGCTTCATTGAAAGCTGTTTGTTTATTTATTTAGGCTTTCAATTATTTATTTACCCAGGCACTGAGTAAACTATAAATTTCAAAATGCTGCCTTTTATGATTTTAAATTAGTTTTCAAACACTTATCTGTGCATTACAGCAATGCAACCAAAGGATGTCATCACAATGATGTTTTAGCAGGATTTTAGGGAAGGGAATCTTGCATCATCTCCCCTTTGATTAGCCAGGATCTCCTTCCCCAAAAACCCAACACCTTGCACTGAGAAAGTGCTGTGGAAACCCTTTATAAACAAATGCTTATTGAAAATACTTGCAGAATGCTACTGCACAACTCCATATTCAGGGTTTGTGCTTTGAGAGGTAAATAAAATAAAATCAGTAGACAGCAGCATCCTCTCCACTCTTGTCTTACCTTCCTTCCTTGTGCACTTTGCACAAATCTGGAGCAGGACAAAGGGCTTTTAGGAAATCACTTTCTAGAGAAGCACATGCTTTTCTGCCATACTGTTCACTGCAGGGATGATCCTGCAGTACCTAGAAACAAGTGACCTCCCCCAGAAGTGTGGAAATCACTCCAAGCTGTGACTCCAATTTGTGCTAATAGGTACATCCAGGGGAAGCCATTCCTCCTTGCCTCCTTGCTGCTGCTCTCAGTACAGGACCGCTTCCAGCAATGAGGTTTGTTAACCACAGCCCTGCAACAAGACTGGCCAGAAGGGAAAAAAAATACTTGAAGGCATTTGAAAGCAATTTTAGAATGAATTCTGCAGCCACATAATAACAGCACTGGGCCCTGGGAAAGAGGAGCTGCCAAGTCAACTAACAGGTAACTGAGTACACAGGAGAGTGGAACTGCTGGAAAATAACTGCTAATAGGACTGGCAAGAAAAGTGACAAATTCACCTGCACCAGGACTCACATCCACAGCAACATGTTCTTGCAGCAGAACAAGCAGTTCACAAGTCTTAGTCCAAAGGGTAATGAAAAGCTCTAAAAGCTATAAAATTTTCACTCACTCATTACAAAGTGACAGCCATTACAGTGTCAGAAAGGTGTCATCACTAATTTGTCTCTGCACCTCTTTGGTAAGATTGGTTGTTATTTTAATGTATGTCTGAAAAAGCACACCATGTTTGCCCTCTCTATTCAATCTTTAAAACCAGTTTTCATGATGTTGGGTACTGTTTAAGCTTTTCCTAGTGGAGTTTAGAAATACTGCTGAAGATTTTCCCCCTCAAATCCAGCATGAACTCTTTTTTCAGAAGCCCTTCAGAGCTGAGACCACAACTTCCAGCAGAGAATGGGCTGAATTAGCATTAATACAAGGAGAATTGGGGAATAAAACCCACCCTAACTCAAAACTGTCTTCTGAAAAATCTTCTTCACAGCTCATCAGTCCAGAACCCTGCCAAGCTTCTTCATTCTCTCAGATCTTTATCTCCAGCATTGGGAAGAATAGCCAAATATATCAGCTAACCAAAATCAAGTGTGAGTTAAAGTAGCAAGTAGACAGAATGCATCCTCACCACATAGATGAACAGCAGCAGTTGGGATTTGCCAGAATTGTCACAGCATGTCACTCCTGCCAGATTACCTGAACAATTTTAATGTACAGCCATAGAAAATTGTTTTAGGTACAATAAGAAATTAATAAACTTCAATATATGTATTTCCACAGTGGAGTTTCCTCTCTACCAAAACTCTAATTAATGTACCATTCTTCAAAACCCAGGTGGATTTTGGTCTAATTGCCATTTATACTGAACTTTTTTTTTTATATAAAATATTTCACACACCCATTTTTATTATTTTTCCTTTTAGCTACTTCAAAGAAGATATAAATTCAACCCTACCACTAATAAGCAGAGTCTCCAAGGGTTCCACTTACACCTGCACAAAAAGTACCAAATTAAAGAAAATTCATTGCATCCAGCTAAACTTCACATCTTGTGTGAGATTCCTTGAATTTAACTACACACAGTTAAGTATCTGTTAAGTATAATAAAATATATCAGCTTACAAATAATGTGTTGATTTACTGCCAGCCTGCCCCATTTGTAGTTGCAGGAATACCTTAATCTATTACAGAACCACAGAAAGATTTGGGTTGGAAGGGACCTTCAAGATCATCTCATTCCAACCCCTGCCATCATTTCTGCAGGAACTTTGTTCAGATTGACAGAATTTGGTTTTCTTTAAAAAAAAAAAAAGGCAGAAAAACAAAAACCCTGCAACCTAAATATATCAATGCATCTGGTAAACAGCTCACATGATGACCATTAAAATCCATCACTGTAATACTACTGAAAACTGCTGCAATATAAACTTTTGATACATTATGCTGTCTAAAGTTTTATTCCACCATGGCAGCATACACTATCATACAATTTAAGAAAATACAGCAAAGGATATTAAATACAGCAGCATTGATCAGACAGTTCTGCCTTAGAAAAAAAGGACCATAAAACTGAAATATGTAAACATTCCTTCATTGTGATGGCCAGCCTAGGGCTGTAGAGCAAAGCAACAAAGGGAAATTGTACTTATGTGCATCTAAATATGGGGACCATCAGATGATCAATAGCTACTTGCTTGCTATTTTTCTGTCTAAAGAATCATAACACAGTAATGGCTGCAGCAAAAAAAAAAAAAAAAGAAAAAAATCATTGCAGTGCTTCATAAATTTTCCTACCAAAAAAAAAAAAAATAGAGGCAGTTTTCATTTCTGAGCAATGCCTCAAGGCTGATGGTGATTCATCCTTAAATGTCCATCTAATCCCAAAAGAGGGGCTGAATCTCTCCCAGCCAAGGCAGTCATGAGCCTCCCTCCAAAACAAAGGTGATGGGAGTTCCCTTCAACAGCTGCTCATGTGTAACGTGGTGGTGCTGAGAGCAGAAGACCAAAGACCACCAAATTCTTTACATGCAGTTCACTGGAAAGCTTCAAAAAGAGACATGTCTGGATATTGCAGGAAAAAAATCCATAGCTTTCCAAAATTATAGCTTGCTTATTAGCTCTCCACAGCAAGGAAACACACAGAGGACCTGTGGATTTCAAAAGATTAATACATGATCTTGACTAGCATAGTTATGAAGTTTGGTGACAACAGAAAAGCATTTGGAATAATCAAAATCAAAAGTTTGCTGCAGCCTTGGACAAGGCACCCAAGTGATGGGGAGACAGAATGGGAGCCCCCAACTGCACTGCTGGGGGAGAGACAAAGGAAATGAGAGTGAAACTCAGCCTAAGAAGAAGGGAGGGATGGGGGAAGGTGTTTTAAGATTTATTGTTTCTTTCTCAGTATCCTACTCTGATTTCATCGGTTATAAATTACATTTTTCCCCCAGTCAAGCCTGTTTTGCCTGTGCCAGTACCTGGTGAGTGATCTCTCCCTGCCCTTTTCTCACCTCATGAGACTTTCATTATATTTTCTCTCCCTGTCCAGCTCAGCAGAGCAGTGACAAAGTGGCTTTGTGGGCACCTGATGTCCAGCCAAGGTCAGCCCACCTGGATAAAGCACCTGAGGCATGGGGAGATGAAAGAGCAGCTGGAATGCAAAGGGAAGCAGACAGCTCTGGAGTGGAGGGAAGCACTGACAGCTTCTTACTCATCTCCACTCTGTGAAGCAATCTCAGCTACATGGCCAGCAGCTCTGTGAGAGCCACAGCACACAACACAAAACAATTATTATTGTGAGACAATAATAAAGAGAGCAGAAAAAAAAACCAAACAAACCAAACCAAAAAAAAACCTCCAAAAGGTATGGCCAAAAAAAATAAAGAAAACCAAAACCCACAGTACTTTCAACATGAGAAAAAAAGCCAAGCATTTTCATTATATAGCTGGCAAAACAGGACCTGATACAGATGTATAAAATCAGGAATTATAAAATAAAGATGACAAGGGACTAATCTACAGTTCCACATGACACAACTGGGACATGAATACAGTTAGCAAGTGACAAATGTGAGACAAACCCTTGAAAATCCATTTCAGACAGCACAGATGAGCTGTGGGACTTTACCCCCACCAAATGCTATAGGGGCCATGAGTGCAGAAGCCCACAGAGACACCAATCTCACTTGTGGAGCATCACTCCATTAGCAGCCACTGACTCACTGGAGCTGCAGATGAGAAAGTCCTGAACATGTCGTTCCCAGGAGCTGGGAATGTAAATCCTGGCCATGTATTTATGGGAAAGGATCATGTGGCATTGTCCCTGCTCCTCACACTCCCTTCTGAGCCACCAGCTGGGATTGGAAGACAACCTGTGCCATCAGAAGAAATAAATCTGTGTCCTCCTCCTGCAGGGCTGCTCCTGTGAGCAGGTGAACAAAAACTCTCCAGAAGGTGAATTGGAGTGTCCCAAGGGGAACTGGAGTGTCCCAAGGGGAACACAAATTAACTGGGAAGTTGAAGGCACACACTACACAACCCCATCCCCCTCCTTCCTGCTTCTGTCTGCAAAGGAGAGTCTGATTTTGATGTACTGAGTGGTCACCTCACTGCTCCTCCCAGTTTCTGTACTCCAGTGCTGTGGGATCCTTTCACTTTCCTATTCCATGTACTGAGCCTCTAATATCACAGATCTATCTTCCTGCTCCTGGGGAACTTCAGGCAGCCTCTTCTTCCCCAAGAGAATATTTAAGGGCAGAAATGTGGTTTATGGTACCAAATTGTCTAATGTTTACAATCTGTTTCTGTGTAAAGGTGATCATTTTTCCAAGCAATATTAAAGGAGAAATACAACAGATGGCAAGGGCTGGATAAATAGTCTCCTCTCCCAATTTAAAATCTATAGTATTTTACACAAAAGTAATTTTAACTGAAAGGAAAATCTAAGTGGTCATTCATCACTGGGCAGAAATGCTGTTATGAGTCTCTAAGTCTAAGAGCTGAAGCTGTGAGAGGCTGAGATCACTGTTCCCAACAAGTAAAAAATGCTTTTTTTAAGTACTGATATAAAATTCTGCTGCTTGGTACTTCCATTATGACAACTTCCAAGAAAATTCTAAACCTGTGATACATATTTAATAACATGGATACCTTACACATCATTAACTTCTGCTGACACTTTATCTTTTCCATCTTTTCCTTTAATAATATTTAAATTCCAGAGGATGATTTTAAAGTGTCATTTCCCAGATCTTAGAGTACTACTGTTAATGTCTAATAGGTTTGCCAGCACTATTCTAATGAGATTTTTGGGGATGATTCCTAGTGTTGCAGTTGAGTTTAGACATTTGAACAATCTGTAGGTAATTTATAGGCAGCTACTTCAGAAAGATGACAATTAAAAGACAGTTACTTGGAGAAAGCTCTAATTCCCATTATTTTCTTTTTTTTTTCTCTCTTTGTAATCAATATGCAAATTTGGCCATTTAAAACCAGATGAGAATTAGAGAAAAATGGTACATGTATAAATAAAACAGGCACTGTGATTACACTTCCCTTTTAGTAAATGCCTTTAAAAGAATAAAATGCCTGTAAAGTGTTATAGTTTGTCTACAGTTTTGTCAGCATCATAATGGAAATAAATCTTCTGAGGGAGATCTGAATTTTACAAGGAGAGTAGGCATGGGGCTGGTTAGAGATGAAATAAAGACAAGGGCAGATGGTTAGGCACAGAAAAAAGGCAAGAAACTTGATGTAACAGAAGTGATGGACACTGCCTAAAAATCTAGAAACAAAGGGACTATGAAAAAATCAAAGTATATGTAGAATACTCTGTTCCAAACAAGATGAGAAAAAAATCTGAAAGCCAAGAGAATACAATTTATATGGCAGTAAAATGAAAATGAGGAACATCAGAGGCAGACCTAAAGCCTCCATCTGATGATTCAAGCTGACATCGTGTTTGTGTGTCCAAGACCACTATAAAAGAATTCCACCAAGTGTTTAAGAGATG
Source organism: Fringilla coelebs (assembly GCF_963513975.1). Classification (NCBI taxonomy): domain Eukaryota; kingdom Metazoa; phylum Chordata; class Aves; order Passeriformes; family Fringillidae; genus Fringilla; species Fringilla coelebs. Next base: position 5,137,337 of record NC_140028.1, on the reverse strand, counting down.
GATTAGAAATATTTCCATCTAGTAGCCCAGGACACTTACTTCTAATCACATAAATCACTCTATTGTTCAACACATTCAGTACCAGTTTATTTTTATAATAAATAATTTTTTATAATAAATATTTTTATAATAAATCTTATAATGGTGAAAGAAAAGAGACATTTTTGAAGCATATATTAACGATTACTGGAATAATTCTGAGTACAGCTTCCAACTTGAATGGTTACTTGTTTTACACTCTTTATCATACAATTTCAGAATTCATTTTATCAGCAGTCTTCAATATGAGAACACCAATCAAGCTGCAATTTCCAGTGGAACTGGAATTCACTAAGAATTATGTACTAAAGGACTTGAGGAAGAGGCACTCCAGTGCACCAGACAAGGAAAAGGTATTGTCCCTCAGAAGACTTAAAAAGCACCTACAGGTCTATAATAAAATTGATGATTTCAAGAGCTTTTATACTGCTGAAAGACTTTAAAATCACAAGTCTTAAAGTTTTATGCACACACTGAGTGGCAGGAGGTTAAATGCTCTTGTGACTCTCATGGATTTATAGTCTCACAAATGCAAAACAACCAGCTGTGAAGAGACTGCTTGGGAGGACTGAGAGCAAACAACTACATCCTAATAAAAAGGGGAAGGTCTCTGACATTTGACTATCACAGGTAATGAGCTAAAACAAAAATAAAATCTAAAAAAGAACCAGGCTCTCATATCACCTCCAGATGCAGTTTTATCCAAGTGCATATTCTGACCATAAGGACCAAGCCAGTTCTCAGTTAAAAAGGTAAAGACCTGATGTACAAGAAGAGATTGATTGATTGATTGATTGATTGATTGATTGATTGGAGTTCATGCTATTCAAACAGGGACATTTGTAAGTAGTGTTCCTGCTGCTTGGAAAATGTTGAAAAGTGCAAATTCTCCATCTCAAAACAGCTGTAACGATGCCCATTTAAAAAGTCAAATCTTCTCTCAAGAGGGAGTGCACAGAGACATTTTAAACATTTACAGAGGGAGCAGAGCTTTCCACAGCAACCAAACAGTGCCTGTTAATGAAGAAATCCTCAAAATGCCAAACATTATTTGAAAAGGAGTGTAGTTTTCAGAATAATCAAGTTATAGCTTGCAGTTGCTTTAAAATCAAGGTTTATATGTCATTCTGGAATTTCATAAACCATGATTTCAGAGAAAGCAGTGTAAGACTGTAATAATTTTAAATATTAATTAAGAAAAAATACTAAATATACCTTTTTTTCTCTACATCCAGGAAACTTTCATTACATGACCTGATGGGCAGGCCATCTTAACATATGACATTAGAGGTGAAATCCTTCTTGTCACTCACCCAAAAATCAAATTCTTAAGAACTGAAGTAAAACCAGGATTTATCTCTGAGAACTTAAAACCACACCCATGGGATAGATGACATATTTCAGTCAGGGAAACATTCAGCACCTGTGGGAGCACCTAGAAATACACTGTCCAACATTCAAATGGAAATTAAAATTGCTTCAGGAAAAGAATTCCTGGGTTTTATTCACATGGAGGAGAGAGGACTGAAAGCTCAGCAGCATCAGTGGCTGCATTTTGCAAAGATAAAAGGAAGCAGCAGAGTAAAGTTCCCCTTCACCACAGCTACAGTTGAGTGTCTCCCAGGAGCACAAATATTCAGTAATTAAGAGGGTCTAATCAGCTCCCAGGACCCACCTCACCATTTCATTTTCTTCAGGCTGCCAATAAAGATGCCAATTACAGCAAAATGTAACAGAACAAGATATGCTCTTGTGAAGTACAAAGGAAGATCACATCTCATTTCAAATTGGTCATCAAATAGCTAATAAATTCTAATGGGCTTTCATCGCTTTGATTTTGAATACAAGAGAGTAAACTGCAGAAAAAAGCTTTCAGAGCAGTTGTCCCACAACTCAGCCAACTCTGCCAGCTCTGGGAATGTGATAAATACATTATTTTTTCATAGATTCAGAGAATCATGAAGGTTGGAAACGACACCTAAGATCAACTATTAACATAACACTGCCAGGTTCACCAATAAGCCACGTCCTAAACACCACAATGTGATTTACATTTGAAAAAACTTCATAGGTTGAATTTCCTGACTTTCCCCAAAATAGCAATAGTAGGGTTGATAACCCACACCATCCTAAATGAAACTGTGAAAACTGAAGTAAAATCCACAGCATTTCACTTTTTCTCCTTCAATCATCATGGTGTGTTCTGAAACAAAATTTAACAAATAAATAACACCTGACACACATTTTTACCTGCTCTACTTATTGCCAGAAGTAATCCATCTTTACACACTGGGCAATTAAATATTGAATATAAAAGGTACTGACACTATTAGAGCTTCCTCCTCCTGGCTGAGGAGCAATGTGCAGAGCCTGCAATTTTATTTTTACAGAAGGAAGTCATATACCCCTTAAGGCTGCCACAGCACAGCTGCTAATCTTGAATACCTCTCTTACATCTGGATCAGTAAACTCCAAATGGGGATGAATAAACAAGGTAGGTGGTGGATTTTTAAAAGGCAAGTGAAACAAAAATAGAAGGATCTTTTTATAGTAAGAAAAGCCTGGGGGAGATCTCACCAACCCTTCTCTCTGCTGAAAAATGCTATTTGCTTTTTAATTAAAGCTTCTTCAGTCTCTTTTTGCAGCCCAATTTTCTCTCAGCGCCAGCACGTCTGAGGAGATGAAAAATGCACTGAGTAATGAATTTTAGATTTGAAGAAGTCAGCTCTAGAAAGAAAAAAGGCCTCCACACATAGCCAAGATTTGAAGGTGAAGTGATTTAATGGCTGACTCGACTTATTATAATTATCATTATTCATGTTGTGGTGCCACCCAGAGGCTTTGTGTTAGGTACCATACCAATAATACCATTTCAACAATAAATCTGTTTGCAGAACTGTGCAGGGGTTGAAGAGCCCAGGCAGACTTCAAGCAAGAGGATGAGCAAAGGTGGGAAATGAAGCTCCAGCAGCTACCAGAACTTTATCCAGTATGGGTGTGCTTGTTAACAGGAAAGCAAACACTTCTAGGGAAAATGAAATAACCTGGCACAGGTCAGTGTCCCTGGGAGCAAGGGAGAGAGGGCACCAAGAGTGACAAATATTGCAGCAGACACCCATGACAGGATGGGATCCAGCTTTCTCCTCCTCCTGTGCTGTGAACCTCAGCACTTCAATGGGTATGGCAGGAACAGCACAGGGAGAAGGAAATACAGAGCACACTGCAAGCTGAGGGGTCAAAAGGAAGGTCAAAAAGAGTAGTTGGGGCCAAGAGGGGATAAAACCAGAGGTGGCATCATGAAAGGCACTAGGAGCAAGGGAGGTGGCTGTGGAGCAAATGGGAAGAGTTGGTATTATGTGGATAATTTATAATGAGTCAAAACAAAACAACAATGCCTGGCAATGTTGGCATAATGGAATGGCAAAAGGCAATTTGATGTTTCAAGAGATTATCTTTAGACTTTTTAATTTTAGATTATTCCTTGCCCAGTGACAATGCTATGCTTTCTTCACAGTAAATTTAGCAAAACTCTTTGTGGGCAGCTGCCCACCACCCTTCATACAAAAGAAAATCCACTCTTTATGTAACTCTCCAAATTAATAATTAAAAATAATTATGTAGAAATTCTGATTAGACATACCTAAACAAGATCAGAGTTGTAGGATGGGGGAACTGCTTGAAAATGCAAGTGTAGAGGAGAGGGAGGAGTCAAGTTACTGCCAGTAAGAAGTGTTTTTTCTGATATCTCAAATTATTCAGGCCATATCCTTCATTCTGCCAATCACAGAGCTCATGTAAAGTTCTCACCAAAATTTAAATTCAATAAAACTGATATGAAATTCAAGTTTGTTAAATTGATAGACATCTGATCTTAATTGCAACAGCAAAAAAAAAAGAACCAATAACTTTCTAAGATGCTGTGGCTATGCCCTGGGAGCTCTGGAAGGTTTACCTATGTTTAGTAGGAATGCTCAGACTCTCTTCAAAAGATATTCACATCTGTGATGATAATAACTATTAAGATGCTTTGACCTGTGTTCATCAGATTCAACTAAAGGAAACAATAATATCACTAAAATAATTCCAATTATTATACCCAAAATCATGCTGTTTGACAAGTGCCTTGGAACTTGGCTGGGGGACTGTAAAGCAAAATGTTCTGTATTTGCCATGAGAACTTAAACTCAGCAGCAGTTATATTAATGTACATTTTCCGCTTCACTTCTTTTGACTTTATCACTGCTGATCATTCACAAGGTTTTTCCAGTCCATCTTTGTGCAATCAGGAGGTTATCAAGCACCAAAAATCTTTAACCATTTAACCAGCCCATCCTCTGTGTCTATTAAAGACAGGTGTCCATTTATTCTCACAGGTACTACTGGTTAAATAAAACATAACTGCAGCCACTAATTCCCAGCCAGCCCTGTAAGGACACAAAGTCAATTATTTCATCCTTGTAAATTAAAGACTGGAAACAGCATCCCAAACAAGTAAAAGCCTAACAAACAGGCTGCTTTCATTACACTTCGTATCAATAGCAGTTGTCAAAATGAAAAGAACCAAATTCAAGCTTCATTTCCTTCCCACAAGCCATTAGAAAATGTGTAAGTTTCTGTTTTGATATGCAAAGGAAGCCTTTATAGTCTCATAAATGTAAAAATAAAAGAGCTAGTTTATGCACTCATCAACAATGGAGGATATAGCTTGACAAGTTTATATGCCTGAACACACACCCACCAATTAAAATGGTGAGGATGGGTGATCACAGAGATTTCTGGTGTACCACACAGGGCAACCTCATGAGGCTGTCATGAAAACCAGAGGATCTTGCTCCTGGAGAAGACATCTGCTCCATCTCCTTTTCCCACATGAGTGTCTTGCTGCACCTAATCATTTCTGAGACATTTCTGTCTTCTTGGACCTCAGAGGCTTCCACGTGAAGCCACCACAGCCTCCCAAGAAAACCTCTTCCCAGAACTTTGTGGGGTTTTGGTTTGTTTTTTTTTTTTTTCCAAATACACCATATAAAAATACACTTTTCATAGAACTTTATTTCAATTTTTTTTCTTTTTAACCAGAAAAACAAGAAACCTGTGATTTTTGTGTTGAGGTTAACCCCAGCAGCAACTCAGCCCTGCACAGCTGCTCACTCACTCCCCTCACTGGGATGTGGGGACACCTGGAAGGGTAAAACTGAGAAAGCTCATGAGTTGAGACAAAGACAGTTTAAGAGAGAAAGCAAAAGCTGTGAACACAAGCAAAGCAAACCAAGGAAATCATTCACCCCTCCCCATGGGCAGGCAGGTGCTCAGGACAGCCAGGCTCCATCCAGAACAGTGACTTGGGCAGACAAACACCAGCCCTTCTTCCCCCAGATTTTACTGCTGTGCCCAGCCTGGCAAGGCTCATGGAATATCCCTTGGGTCAGCTGTCCTGGCTGTCCCCTCCCAACTCCTGGTGCATCCCCAGGCTCCCCTGGCAGGGCAGAGGGAGGAGCAGAAAAGGCCTTGATGCTCTGTAAGCAATACCTAAAACATCCCTCATCTTATCAACACTGCTTTCATCACAAATACAAACCAGCCTTCAAGCCACTGTGAAGGAAATTAACTATCCCAGCCAAAATCAGTACAAGAATCAACATATTAGAGGGCTGTCATGCACCTCCTGCTCTTCTGTCAAGCCAAAAAAAGATTCTCTCATTCTGCTCTCAGATCCCACTGTGCAGGTGTCTAATCAAAACCACAACTGAACTCTGAATTCTCTGCCTCCTACAAAGGCACACCAGAGAATCAACAAAGGTTTCTCTCCTAAACTCAGGAGCTGTCCTTGTTCCTATAAAAATCCTTAAATTTTTCTTCAAGTAATTCTCTCCCAGCTGTCCTGTATATTTCATGTCTTCTACTCCACCAACAGGGTAGGTAATGAAAATACTCAGCAATACTTTGCTAAGCTCCATTCCACAAATCCTGCCAGTCTCAGTGAACCACTCATGATTTTTCTACAGGTGGTTTTCCAAGGAATTCCACATTCCTGTACAGAAAGGTAATCCAAACCAGATCCCTTCAGCTTCAAGTGTTATGAGAAGGAATGTCAAAGCCCTTACTAAGCTCCCCAAAATACATAACCTGGTTCTTCTCTCTCCTTAGAGATTGTCACTTCCTCCTGGCAAAACTAGATTTTTATTATTTTTTACCATTTCCTGCTCCTTAATTTTATTCTCTTCTTTGAGAGTATTAATGCCTTTGATTGGTATTTTTCAACTCAAAAGGATAACAACAATTTCAATCTATATTACAGTTGTAGATGATGAGGTGGACACACCAACACGTCAGAACCTGTGTTACTGCCACTTTGATGAGCAGCACACACAGAAAATTCACCAGAAGTGCCAAAAAACAACTCCAAGTAGCAAATTCAGCTGTTGGAAAGGGCAGAAACATGGCACACATCACATTCCTTACATCCCAGCCATTGCAAATGGGCTGTTGAGCACTTTAAAGTGTGAGTGCAATGCTCATTCCTGCTGCACTCCTGGGTTGTGCCTCCTTTTGCACAGAGCACTGTGGCTCTGCCACATGAGACTATTTCAAAAAGACAGTAATAAATGGCTTTGTAGGAACACTGATATTTTTGTGACTCGAGGTTTCTTGTCTGGCAATGACTGCAGATTAAACTGGCTGAGTGGGCACTTGGCAGGCCACTTTTTCAATTATGTACCTTCACACACCCTCAGGTTGATACAGGTGTCATAAAGAATGAACACAATACACCAAACCTAAACAAAGTATTATTTTAAAAGGTACAGATTCACGTTCCTGAACAAAAACTAGCAAAAACCAGATGCCTTATCTGAAAGTAAATCTGTACCAGGACAGCTACAAAGTATTCCTGGAATATTATTTCTTTTTAATGCCATATTTTAATCAGATTCTTAGTAAAAAGTGTCTTTAAGCTGGTTGTTTTGAAACAGAAAATCAAAGGGAATGAGAAGCAGGAGTAGCACAAACAGACACATTCCAGCTCAGAAACTGGGATTTCCCAGGTGAGTGCAGCTCTCATTCACTGTAGAGAAAAATTAGCATGAGAATATTAAAGAGAAATGAGGAATGTTATTGCAAAACTATTTAAAAACTTGGTTGTCCACCCATCATCTCTGTGAACAGAGCTTTGAAGAAGTGCAGGGATTTTAGAAAGCTGAGAGATTTTAGAAAATGCAGACTCCTTTCTGATGGAAAAAGAATCCCTTTCTGCAGAAATTCAGATGAAAGTGAGAAGAAAAGCATTTTTGTCCCGCATTTGTAAATTAGAATTCACACTTGTAAGAACTGAGCAAACAGGAATTTTTATGCTCTCACATCACAAGCACAGGTCTCCTTTAACACAGCTCTCTCACTGGAGTTCTCACACCAGAAAGGAGAGGAAACTTTGGGGTTTTGCTCATGAATGCTGAGTGAGCTGCTAGGAAAGTGTATCTTCAAGAGTTTGTGACAGAAAGCTGCTCAGCACAACTTCCACTGAGAGGGAAGGACAGAGGGAGGCTGGGAAAAGCAGAGAATACTGGTCCCCAGCTCTGCTTTTTCCATTTCTGGTTTATTCCAGAGTGCTGAAGAGCCCAGTGGTAGCTCTTCACCTTACAACAGTAAGAAGTTACCAATTTTCAAGTAACATGTCAAGAAGGTCACTATATTTCCTTGTAAACACAACAAAATGCATTAGCCAGAATTTCAGAGGTTAAAATTTTATCAGGTAAACTCGACAGGATTGATACAAAATTCAGAGATAACCGTAGTGACCCATCTTTACACATCCTTCTGCTCCCAATTCTTTCCTATACCCAAGGCAAAAATTGCAGCAAAATAGAAGCAGCAACAGTTTAACCCTGCAAGACACCAATCCCTCTTTGGATTAGTAAGAAAGAAATAATTTCATGAATCGGTCCTTGCTAAGGAAAACCTGTGATAGAGATGTGATTCTATTGTGTGATGATTAATCTCATCAGGATGGATGAGAAGAAAGCCTTTATTGATAAACAATCCTTTTGTTCATCAAAAGTTTTGTGGTGAAAGAAAGCAGACCTGAAAAAAACAACTTACATCCCATCTGGTTTAAAGCATATGGTTCTAATGCTGGTGTAACAAGTCTTGCTCAGATCCAAAATATTGCACACTTCAATACTTCTCCCTGTGCTAGAAATTAGTTCCAGGGGAAAATCAACTGACACAAAGTGATTTTATAGCAGGATGACATTTATAAAAAATTAATGTTTTGCTAATTGATTGGCTGGGGCAAAACATGGAGCAACTCAGCTGAGTTTGATGACAATGCTTGCAGAGTGGAAAAGGCAAAACTCTTTGTGTGTCTGATTCAGATTTGTTCAAGTGTATCAGGTTCCATAACAAAACAAAGTTTAGTCAATCACACTATCTTCAAATTAAGTTGTTCCTTTCCAGTAACTTTTTTTAAAAAACATATTTTATTACTTCAACCAAATTTGACAAAATGAGAGTTCCTAAAGTATAATATCCTGAAGGGCTTCTCAAAAAATTAATGTTATAGAGGTGAGGAACTTCACCAGTTCTCAAATTAAGCTAAATGAAAGAAGAAAGCAAATACCTTTTATTTATCCAAATACATCCAACACTTTCATTTTCAAGTATCCTCCTTCTTCCCTGCCTACAAAGGAGAAAAAAATCAACCTCCCTGCATCTCCAAAATAAGCACAGCACAGTTTTGCTCTCCCAGGATGTTCCAACATGGGCCTGGGGAGACACCTCATCATCATTTGTGCAGAGCACTCTGGCAAGGTAAAGCAAAGATAACATTAAAAGGTAAAGCATTAAAGGTAAAGCAAAGATAACATTAATGCACATAAAAGCTGCTACTTGCTTTTTGTTTTATTTTCTAAAGTGGCTGAAACAGAAATGGAAGATATCAGAGTTGGTTCAAGTCTGAAACAACACCTGAGTCCACAGCAACTTTTGTGTTCAGTTTCATTCTTCCACTCAGGGCACAAATGCAAAAGGAAAATAGTATTATTTATTTTAATTAATATCAACATACCAACATCATAAAAAGAAAATTGTGTCTTTGTTGACTCTTCCCCTTTATAACCAACAGAAAAACTAGAGACAAGATGTGGGACTTAAAACTTTTCCTCTGCTGGTTTCCAGCCAGCTGTCTCCTCCTGTGCTGAAATTAGAACTAATACCTTCTATGAGTTATCAATTTTAAATCTTGTCCAGTCATTTGGGGAGTTGTTTTTAAAATACTTATCAATGCATTTTACTGCATCTCTCTCTTTCATTTTTTTAAAGATCCAATTTGCATGTCCTTTTGTCATTTCATCATGACAAAATCCCATTTATTTAGACCCCCATTGCCATGAAAATGACAAATACTTCAAAAAAAATTTACTCAGCTAAGTTACTTTAATTAATGAACACAATTTGGACAGGTTTTTAAGTAGTCCTAAAGAAAATACTTCAACTGCTGATTCCAGCAGCAGCCTACAATAAGCAGGCACATTTTCCTAAAAGCAGAGCTCCAGAGTGAGGTCATATTTTTCAATATTCTGCCTCAGTCTGGGAAAGAAACCTTGCAGAACTTTTGACTGATAATTTCCCTTCCAAGGTGATTGATGCTGACCTTTCTGCCAAGGTCTGAGGTGCCATTTTCAGACCAGAGACTCCTTCCCTCAACACCCAGCAGTTAAGTTCATAATAATATTTTCCTGAGAACTCAACACAGCATCCTGTAATATTTCACATTTCCAGCTCCAACTCCTTTTCCACCTTGTGACATAGTCTCAAATCAACACTTTTTGTTTTCCCTTTTCTTTTTTCCCCAAGAGGAATTGATGTTGCTAATGAACACTTGGAAAATAAAACCCACAAATTAAGTGCTCTCTCATGCCACCAATAAAATGACAGCTCAGAGTCACTGGTTCAGCATCCTGGAAATCACTGGGGGATTATTCCACTTGGCACTGCGTGGGTGTATTGCACATTATTAGGCTTCAAGCAATACAAATAATAGATTTAAACATAACAGAATGTGATTTTTATCTTTGTTTCATCTACACAAGCCAGGGACAATTGAAGACTTCCAAACCTGCAGAGCAGACAAGGGCACTCTTATTTCAGGAGCTGAGATTATCAAATGAACTGAAAAATTTGCAGAACTCTGTCTTCCCCCAGAAAAAAAAATTGTATCACTAGCAAAGCATCCACCAGCATTGTTTCACCACCTCTTGAAATGTGTCATAACTAAAAATTATGTTAAAAATTCATACTTCAAGAAACAAGCTGAAATTAGACTTTCTTCTTTTAGTTCTTAGGAAAACTGATTTTCCAATAAGGAAGTAAATACTTTTTTCTCTAAGCCCATGGCACCCTTCATACAAATGCCACAATTTGCAACAGGTCTGCCAGGCTGGAGCACTGCAATAGAACTCCCCTCAGCCTTCCCTGAAAATCTGGGGTTTATTAGAAGAGTTAAGAACTGGACTGCTTCCTCTAGAAAACAGGATTTCTTTATCTTGTCCCTTCCTGACAATTTAGGATGCAAAGAACACAGTGGTCTGCAATAATCCCTTTTTCTGTGCTGTGCAAACCTGCCAAGCCAAATGCAGTCACTGCTTTCCCTCTGACACCCCAAACTGAGACACAGATAGGATTTTTTTTTCTGCAATTTTTTAAAACTGTGGCTGCATTTGACATTTATTTCAGAACCAGGAGCACTCACAGCCACCCTCTTCCCCCTTAGCTCCTGAGAGAGCCCCAAAGAGAAGGAGCTGACAGTGGAGCTGAGGAAAAACTGAATTAATGCTTACAAGAACCACCTGCTTTGTGTCTCCAACTCTCTCAGCTTAATCAGAGCCCAGGGCAACACTGCTTAATGTCAAAATTACCCACTCCCTTTGCTAGCAAAACACATCAGTGGTGTGAACCCAGTGAATAAAACCCATTTCTATTATTAATGTATATCTCATTCATTTCTATTGCCACCAACATCTGAAAACTTTTAACTTTTTTCTCCTTGCAGGAGAACACATTTCCTAGGAGTGCAAACACTGACAAATTGAAGGTAAAAAAAAAAAAAAGAAAAATAGATGAACACATAATATAATGGAACATCCATTGAGATGAGTACAAAAAGATTTATAATTTATTTATATTTTATGAGAAAGAAGATTTTGCTATTTGCTTTGGGAATCAGGAGAAGCACTTACAATGCCTCCTAAACCAGCAGAAATGAAACAGCAAGAGCCTGAAGCAGCTCCCACATCCCTACTCCATCCCCTGACTTCACAGTGCATTATTTGTACTTCTGCTGATGCTTACTGCAGGTAACATCACTTTAAGCACCTAAAACAGAATACTACACACATGTTAACAAACTATTCACCTTCCAGTGTAATTATGAAAGATTTCTCAGACTCTCATTCCAAAGTGAAAACATTATTACTATGGCGTCATAAAAAATGAATGAAAAAAAAAAAAGAAGATATTAACATGAAAAAATAGATGTTAAAATACATGCTATTATCTAGTGTTTTTTTTTTATTTCCTCTTGACTGGCAGTGCTGCAGGCACACAGTTTGATGTGTTCAGGGAGAACCATCCCAGCTCTCTGCAGCTGCCCCTTGCAGGCATGAGGATCCTGCTGCACTGAGAAGTGCCAGGGTGTGATGGAAATCACAGGAATGTCACTGAGCTCAAAGCTCTGCTACATAAATTCAGGAATAGGGAAGGCAGCCAGTACACTACTGTAATCTAAAGCTGATTTTGTCAATATTTGGGCAATTTTGGATTTTTTAGAAAGCTTTAAGTACTTTGCAGACATTGACAGAGAACTTTGTACATGTGTTGTGTTATTGTGTCCCTAACACCAGAAAGAATCTAGGAGTGAGACTGTGCCTTCTGACAGTGGTAAAATTTTAAACCTGAAAAGAAGAAAACCACTTTTATTAGTGTTTGAAGAACCCCTCATTTTCTACATTGCCTGGTGAAGAAAGGCCAGACTTTGTACCAAGGCTTCTGAGCAGGGCATAAAAAAACCCAGTAAAACTCAGGCAGACAGGGATAACCCCCCCTCAGGAGAGCAGCTCAGAATGCTCTCATGGTAAACTATTGGTTGAATGTGAGTCCATCACATATTGCAATAATATTCCAATATTACCGGATGGATCGTGTCTGGGCTCGTCCGGCCCTCGCTGCTCGGCCAAAGGCAGCTGCTGTGGTTTTTCACCACAGAGATCCCCCTGGCTAGCTAGAAGTTGCAGCTGGACACTGAGAACAAGTCCAGGCTGGTAAGAACTCAGGTTTACCTCTGGTGAAAGTCCTTAGGCTCAGTGAAGAAGAAAGGAGAAGATTCTACTGCAGGGTTCAATCCAGAGCTTTATTCCAGGGTCTCAGATCTCTGAATCTCAGTAACAGCTGCAGTAGAATCCCGGCCACATAGTCCCAGGTCCTTTTAAGCCCAGGGGGAGGGGGAAGGGAGAGGATAGGTGAGCTACCAACCAGGTGGGAGAGGGGGAGTCTCAGGGGACAATGACACTTAGACAGGCCAATGACCCCAGGGCTGAGAAGCTTCTATTGAACTTCTGCCAATCACACAACACCCTTCCTGGAATGTTAAGCTTGATGGACATAACTTAGGAAGAGGTAGGGGGAGGGGAACAGAGAAGCTATTGCAACCTGGGAAAGGTTTGGGGAGTCTAAAACAGGAAATTGCAACACACTACACCATCTCCCCCTAGTTTTGTTTAAAAAGAAGAGGACTGGGTTTGTGGGGCAGAGTGCTTGCCAAAGCGTGGTTGGTAAGGCGGTTCCTCCTCCACAGGAGGGTCGGTGTTTTCTACTGGGGCTTCTATGCCATCCACTGGAGCACTAAGAGCTTCTAAATGGTAAGCTTCAGGAGGGGGAGATGAGCTTGAAATCAACTTGAGGACCATGCATCCCTGGCAAAACCAAATTTCAAAGCTTCAGCTGTGCATGGGGGCTGCTAACCTCCGGTTCTGGAGGGAAACTCTGCCATGAGAGCCATTCCATTTTTCTACACTGTGAAGAAGACACAGACTACACCCACAAGGTTTAAAATATTGACAGTTCTAGAAAGGTTTCCAGCATTTAAAAAAAAATCCTGAGTACAGGTTAGGATGGTTACTTGACATCAGAAAAAAATCATCTCTGATTTATTTCCTATGTTGCGCTGCACATCAACAACCTCAAAAATTCAGTATGATCCACCCAACATTCTGACCAAAACAAAGTAACTTCAGCCACTAGCTGAGATACTGTTGGAAGAAGTTAAAAAGTACCTCAAAAACAATTGATGGATGGCTTTGTGAACTTCCATGATACTTAAACAAGGATAGATCTTGCTGGGATTCTTCTCTGAAGTGAGGATAGCTTTGTACAAGGGAATGGACTGATCACTGACTGCAATAGAGAAGAGAATCCTTTTCTTTTTTTTAATTTATTTTCTTTTCCTGAAAGCTTCCTGTTAAATTCCTTGTCTTGGATGAAATATTACAGTAGCAAATAGTGAAATTGCAAGAACATGCTGCAGTAATAAAAGCCCAGTTTGTTGCAGGAGCTAGCAGGGAAAGGAAGGACAAATCCAACTGGAAAGGCTGAAGTGAGACAGGACACAACCCTCAGAACTTTTGGTGGAATAACTACAAATTTTCCTACAATATGAACCAGAAATTTTCTTTGAACAGAATTTAGATTTAATTTAAGGTCCTTCCAAACCAAAGCATTCCATGATTCCATGGCATTGCAGGGTCACACTCACACCAGGGTCTGGACATTGGACTTGGCTGCAGATTCAGGTGACCAAAGGAGGTTATCACTCATTAAGATTCTAAATGAAATTAAGACTTTTCCAAACAATTTTAAATAAGAGCAGGAAGCCTGTTGGTTTAACATCAACATGTTCTGACTGTGAAAGAACTGCCCTTTGCTTGGCTTTAAAAATGAGGGAGAAATGGAATCTTAAATTGAGCATTTTATAGAATAAATATGATTTTGATCACTTCAGCTTCCTGAAGTTAGGCAGGTGCCTGGATTTATGCCCTGGACTAAACCACTACATTGAACTTCATTTGATAAATTTATTAAACTTGGTGAGTTTGATGGAAAAAGACAGAAAAAATGCCAAATGAGGCAAGGGTTAGCTGAAAGCTGAAGTTTGTATGTAATCACCTGCTGTTTCACTCCACAGGCAATGCAAGCCATGGTACAGCAGGAACTTTTTGTGCCCTTTTCACCCTCATATCTCCTGCATGGCCACTCACGTGTGGTTTGTAAAATATTTCAGTATGAACAGATTCTTTATACTACATATTTCCACCTTCAACTTCTATTCTGTCAATTCAGTTCCTAAAAGAGGAAGAAAAGGCAAAAAAACCCCAAAACTAAAATGTAGGCATGGAAATTATTTTTAGTCTAGCCAAAGAAAGCAGTAGTGCAGAGAAGATAAGCTCTCCTGGTATGTCATGTAAGAACTGGGTGCAGACAGAAAAAGTAAAATACACAGCCTATAGAAATACCTTTTTGATAGCTTTGCTGCAGTCCCAGCCTGCCCAGAGCCCATAAAAAAGCCCAAGAGAACTCAAGTCAGAGCAGCTCAGTGTGCACCAGGAGAAGAAGCCTGAATGAGCATCCCTAAGAAAGAAGAGTTCACTCAAGTGTGAGACTGCTTCTGGTCTTAATTCTGATTTTATTACAGGTCCCCTTTAGGATCTGTCCCTACAAATCTGTGTCCTGTTTATGCACAGGGAAAAGCAACTGCACCATCAAACAAGGATTTATAAATTAGGGAAGAAGTGGAAGATTTCCTAAAGGTTGATTTTCCTGCAAGAGATGCAAAGGCAAAAGCAATTTTTCCAATGAAATGAGAGAAGGGCTGGTCCTGCAGGATAAGGGGGAGAATGAGGAGCTGGCAGATAAGGGCTCTGCTGCTCTGCTCCTGAATCCTTGGAGCAGAATTTGGGAAATTTTTGACACAGTGTCAGAATTTTCTCTCAGAAATATCAGCAGAACCCCAAAAAGGTCAAGGTCAAGGTCAAGGTCAGGGTCAAGGATATTTTTAGTTTATCAAGGAGGTTGATGGAGACACTGTGTGACCTAAAGGCTCTCTGATAATACTGGATTGTTGCTGTACAATTATTAAATGAAAACTGCTGCATCATTAAGACCTCTTTCAATATGAAGCATATTTTAATTAAACACATATGATTTAAGTTCACTTTCCATGGTATGGCTTGCACTAATATCTGCCAGGTGTGCTTGACAGCCAGAGCAGGTAAACAACTGAAATCCAGTAAAATAAACCTACACTGAGTCTATCCTGTGGTATATTTTATAGAGAAAATGCCTTTATTTCACTTGCTTTCTTAGGCAGAACAGGAACTATGTAAAATTAGAGGGATGTAGCTATAAAAAAACCACAGGGGAACTTGGCTCAGTGTGTGTATCACTTTACACTTGGTTTTAAATAATTATTTTGTAAAATATGTTCTCACTGAAAATTATTTTTCTGAACACAGTTTCACATTTCTTAGTTTCCTGTAATCATACAAAGACCTTCAACAAATACTGGTGCCCACTCACTCAGGCAGAATTGGTGGAGAGTTAAATACAAAGTAAATAGTGAGCAGGGAAAAATGCAGCCAATCTCCTCTCCTGAAATAAGGCTCAATGACTCTAAATTGGAATCTAGAAGGAAAACTAGTAGAAAATAAAATTGTTCAGAAAATAATCAAAATAAGTCATAACTAAAACTGCATCCTATTTTGTTTTTTTCAAAAAAAAGGCATTGCAAATTTGTTTTTAGTTCTATATGAATATAAACATGCATAATATCTCATTTAAAGACAGCAGTTTTTAAAATATTTATAACAATTACTGGAGAGAAAAAAAAAAAGTCTTCAGGAAAAAAGTCTCCTTGGGATTAAATGCTTGTTAATCAACTTGATTTGTATTTTCAAAAGCACTCGTGCTAGCCATCATGTACAGATGCATTGCCAAATTGAAATAAGAAGTTGGTTAAATTCAAATGGAATTTTGCAATTAGGAGCAAAGAAAATTAATCAGTTCAATACATACAATCCTCAATATTGTTCCAAAATACGGACATACAGCTGATAAATTTCCACATTCTTCCCTTCCAAACATTTTTTAACTCATGGAGCTGCAATCCACAACTGAAAGTGGCCCAGAAAGGAAACTGTGTCAAGACATGAAAACTGATTTTCCATAATCTCATCAGCAGGCAAATGCCACAGCATCTAACACCAGCAATAACCTGACATTCCTGAACTAAAATCAGATCACTGCTTGTTTGCCACCATCATCACCCCCACTGAGTTCCTGAGCAGAGGAGATGAGCTACACAGGATATTCTTCAGGCATCAAACCAAGTTAAAACCAACTTGAAAGTCAAGAAAGCCACCCTCTTCCTAAGCACAAACTTCTTTTCAGGCTTCTCTGCATCACAGGAAAAATGAGAGCAAATTTCACAGCTAAAGTCTCACTCTGAAAATCTTAAAATAAAATTTATAATTTGGAACTGGTTCTTATGGCAGGATTTGGTTAAGGCTGGTGAGGTCAGTTTAAAATGCTCCTTGTAAGCCTGAAAGGCCTTGGGTGTTCCCCTGTCTAGAGATCAAAGGATGGGGCCAACCCTATCAGCTGCTGCAGAATTTTACATTTCTGTGGAAATAAGCAACTGTTGTGGTCCTCCAGAGCAGAAAGAAATCTCTCAGAAATCTGCATCACAACTCAAGTTCTGCATCACAACTCAAGTTCTGCATCTGCTGCTGGTCACACTTGGGCTGAAAAGGAGAGCTGTGCATTAAATTGTATTGAGAGGGTAAAATCTGGGGCTTCCAAGCTTTGTTTGGAAGGGATGGCAAAGATCATCTCAATCCAACCCCTGCCATGGCAGGGACACCTTCCACTGTCCCAGGGGGCTCCAATCCCCAACAGCCCGGCCTTGGACAGTCCCAGGGTCACCAAAACAAAAACCAGAAGCAGCTGCTCCAAATGCTGCACTGGGCAGTGCACAAAGAGAGTTGTGATTGGCTTTGACCAGAGAAAAGAAATGACTTCTTAAAATTTATTTCATTTTATTTTGCTCCTTCAAAGCAGCTTTCAGGCCAAAAGCATAACAGCATGTGGGAATCCAAAGCTCATTGAGGCATTTCTATAACAGCTGATTTTATCAAATACAGTCATTTTATTATAATAAAATATTGAATGAAAGATACTGAATGCCCTCACCTAACTACAAAGATTTTCAGAAACATCTAGAATAGAATTTTTATTTGTCTCAAGTTCATATCTTTCACTCTAACTCTTTAACTTTAAAGTGAAATGAAAGCAGAAGGATTTTTATTTTATTTGCCATTTTCTCAGGGATTTTAGACCTGTGTAAATCAACCTCTTCTGCTGTAATTATTTACCCTCTCCTTAAAGTAGAATTACCACTGGTGATGTTTTCCTGCATTACGATTTCAGATTTCTGAATGGGAACATTCAACAAATTTTTTCTTTTCCTCCTGTTGTTTCATCACACATTGCTGTCCATGCAACTTTCCTATTTTTCTACTCAGTATTTTCTCTTGTCAAACCTTGTGGAGCTGATTTTTGAGATTAAGCCTATCCTGAGATGAGCTGGTTTTTCTAACAGCCTTTTTCACCGAAGAGAACAGAAAAAAATTCACCTCAGAGTAATTTCAAACAACGGAATTAAAGAGCTACAAAACAATTTCAAGGGACACAGGTCAGCAGAAATGCCAGGATTATGAATGGCCAAGAAAAATAGAAAGGGGAGAGGGAGATGAGGAAAGAACAGGCCCTTAATTCTGGATTGCAATGAAACATTAAAATTCTTTCTGTGGTGAAGAGTGATCCCTGCTTGTTCACTGGGGCTGATGAATGCCACCAATTTCAGTTCAGCTTCACTTTGCTAAAGGGCTTGGAGAAAATTTCAGTAACAAAAACCAGAGCAATAATGTCATTATGGCTCTTTTCTCTTTCTGAGCTGGAAAATCACAAGTGTGTATAATAAAATTCAGCAAAGAGGGAAGAAGGGTACTTCAGGTGACCTGGGGATGATCATTCAAGAAACAGGTTATTGGAAAGCATTGTACTAGCAGCCTTTGCAGAGCATGCATTATTTAGATAAACTCACTTATTTACCTCTAAATGTTATGCAATTCCTGTGTGCAGCACAAGGATTTATTAGCTAATTTGCTGACTTTATTTGTTCCTGTTTGCTCTGAAAGGACCACATCAGTTTCTTCACCCACAGATGCAGAGTTTGGGAAGAGAATGGTTTCAGGAAAAGACAGTAAATAATCCTAATTATTCTATTTTTAAAATACTAAACTAAATCAATTAGGAATCCCTTCAGCAGCCTGTTGCCAAGTTTAGAACTGAAGGTCCACATTTCTGCCCTTTTCAGCATTGCTTTCCCATTTATCCTGTGTCACACTTTGCTGGCATGCTTAAGAATATGGAAATATCATAAATACAAGACAATTCTAACCAAAAAAATGAAGTCTCAACACTGCCCAAGATCCCATTAATACAAAGACCTGTTTTTTTACAGTGTTTCTAATTTCCTATTTAGCTTTGAACATTTTTATTTATTCTCAACAGCCATACATCAGACTTTGACAAAGATGGTGTGTGTGTACCTTACAGGATTTATGAATTACTCTTTATGAAATGTTTGTAGAATTCAGTACAAAGCTTAATTAAGAAAATACAGAAGTTTTCATCAAACACATTATGAATTTTATACATTTGCAAAGCAGCTTGTCAGAGCATATTTTCATCCCTTAAGGATTTGCTTATTGCAGAGTAACCAAAATATTTATGATACCTAATTACTTTCTAAAAAAAAAAAAAGAAGACAGAAAAAAGTCCTTCATTGGAAATATTAATTAGTTTCAATATTTCTTTAGGGCTTTTATACCTCTTTCTGATACTCCAGATTGTTCCATTTAGTGAAAAGCCAAACCACAACAGCAACAAGTATATATCCTATTTTCAGCTTGGGAAGGAACAGAGGTGGGAGTTGGGTCACAGGGATGAGGGAAACTGTTGCAGGCTGGAGCCCACCTGAAGCAGTGTCAGCTGTACTCTTACTCCATCTGTACTCCCACATCTGCTTCATGTTTGGTCATTTACACTTCAACACACAAGATTTGAACTGCAAGAGCTGCTCCCTCCTAACACGACTCAGAGTCCTTGGTGTCCACACAAGGTCCTGAGGCTGGAGATGCTTCACAAAACCAGCAAGTTAAAACTACAGTGAATCCTTTTTTAGTTTTCTTTCTTATATTTTTCCCTTTTTTTTTTTTTTAAATATATGGCTTTAATATACTCATATTCAAACTTTAATTTGGTCTGCCTGGGATGGTAAATAGCAATGCACCACACTCAGCTGTTATTATGAAGAATGAGTTGCCCATAATCTGTGTAATAGAACAATTCTCTTGCTAATCCATCAAGCACTTTGCCAAGGACACTGCAGGGACACCACAAGCACCAGTCCCAGGATTTCTGCTCAGGATGGAAGAATTTGCTGGGATAAGGGAGAATATAATTTGTTGTGACTAACAGATTTCATTTTTTGAAAATAAAAGTCACTCCACAGCAAAGCTCTTTTCTGCTGATCCATTTTTTTACCACTGTTAACATTTGAAAGCTGGGAGGTTTGCAGCTACCCAGAGCTGGGCCCCAGCATATGTTTCTCCCTGAACTTCAGTTCTTGACAGGCAAATCAAGAATGGATGATTTGACTGGAATCTGACACTGCGCACAGGTCTGAGCGGAAGCCACACAAGTGCCCAGTCCACTGAAAGCACACCTTGTCAATCAGCTTCTCAGATTGTTCTGAAAATCTTTTGATTAGCCAGCACTCAATTCTTTCAGAAATTCATTGAGAATGCACATTTTTTCCCTCTTTGAACTCTGCAGGAATTATCTTCAAGCAATAAAATCATATTGTCTGCCAGAAAGGCAAAAAAAAAAAAAAAGAAGAAAAAAAACCCCAACAACCCAGCACTTCTATACTGCTCATAGCACTGCAACATTTACGAACCAGTGAGCTTTAATGAAAGCTGCAGCATTCAGCTTTTCCATGAAGCATGATGAGCTTTCCATAAATTGCAGCCACGTTTCTCCTAGAGGGATATGAATAAAGTCTATTTACAGAACATTCAGCAAGTGGTTGCAGGGTGAAAATATCACTTGTTTCTTCAAAAAACTAATTTACCAAGTTTCTGTATCCTGGATTCCACAATTTTTTCTTCCCCTCCAAATCTGAACTGCTTTTGCACAAATTCACACTAACCATATAAACTAAGCTGACCCACATACAGCCTTAGTGCATTTTTTGTACATGTAAAGATGCAAAAGGAACACTATAAATACAAACACATAAAACTGTGTCTAGAAATAGAAACAGCAGAAAAGACATTTTATGGAAAAATGTGAAAGCAGAGACTGAAAATATGGACATCCTTGAATGAATACCAGGATGATCAAGGTAAAGGAACAAAGACCATTAAATCTTGAAAACTCCAAATTTACCTTGGCCAGTTTGATTTAGGTGGCAGGAATATGTGCCATAGTGTGACAACCACAGGTAATAATTATTCACCTACAATTCATTATGTGGTAAAATCCTATTTCCAAGGAAATCAAATATCCATTAGTCCTCATGTTTTGCTTTACCTTGATATATGCAAAAGTTGTATGTTCCTGGACAAGGAGGGCATAACTCCAAAGTCAATTTTCATAACATATACAAAAGAATGTGCATAATTAGGAGCCAAAAGCCCTTTGCTATAACATCAGGCACTTGAGTCTAGCTAAAAGGTAAGAATAATAGTCAGCAGTGTATTTAAGTGAGGGTCCCAAATATTGCTAATGATGAAACAAATTAATGACTACCTTCAACAGACAATTAAAATTTTAAAAATCACCTGTTTTCAAAAGGTCTGAGGCTGTTAAAATTCCATGTGCTTTTTGTCTTTTGGAATGATAAAAGCAGCCAACAGCTGATAGGATGTTCTACCATAGGTTCTATTATTAAGCCATATGAAGAGGCATTGGCAATTATTACTAATTTTATTTTAGGGATCAGCACAGAAAAGTAGCTGGAAGAAGTTCTTTTCAAAAAGTTCTCTCAATCTGTCCAGACAGAAGAAATTCAGCCATTTTCCCAAAGAAAATGTGTGGGGTTTCAATACCTTGAAAGGTCAAACATTCTCACAAAATTAAGTTCTTAGAAGTTCTGGTGTTATTTCGTGGAATGAAAACCTAAATAATAGCATAATGAAGTTAGCTTGGCAACAAGCTTCCAGGAAAGAACCAACTCTCTAAAGAAAATATTAGAGAAAAATTATTAAAATCTCTGAGATGGAGATTTTCATAGAAAGCATTCTCAAGGTGCCCAGGAAAATATGGGATTTAAAATAAAAAGCTATTACATCTACTGCATGATTTATTTATATGTATTAATAGATTCTCTAGCAGTACACACCCCAAATCTCAGGGACAATGAAAAATACAAACATGTAACTGTGAATACCACAAATTTGCCCGATGGGTTCAAGTAAATCTGGATTATTTTCATTATATGTGCTGATCAGTAGGATAAGCACTGAACACAAATACATGCTGCTTTGGATTAAAGCTTATTTTGTGGGTTTTTAAAAATAAAAATCATGTTGTCACACTTCCAAGATGATGCCATATACTTTAGCAGATGAAATTACACAAGGAGAAAACAGTTGTCTATGAACAAGTCTTCCTGTGTTGACCTTGCACCTTTTTAACACCTTAAACTAAGGCAACAGATTCTGAGTTTCCATTCTAGAAAAGCTTTTTAACCCTCACAATTTGTTTTTCCCTTTCCTCTCCATAACCCTAAGTCCTTCCTCTCACCTTAAATTCTAAATATAAAGAATGTAACTACTGAAGAAAAGCTTCAGTGCATGTAAGAGGCTTCTGCAGAGATCTGGGAGGAAATTAACTGGGAGTGTTGGGGTGGAAACATGGAATCAAACCTGGCTCTAGTGCACATGTTGGGGTGGGGAAATTACAAAAGAAGGGTGGCACCACTCCTTTCCAAAGCCTGACTTGGGATTTCCTTTCAATGATTCGACTGGCCCTTCTCTGAGAAGGGTCTGGAATGGGTGATGGCACAGCTCCAGTCCACCTACATCCTTTAAAACTTCAGCAGCCACTCACAATGCCTCTTCAACAAAACTAAACCAAACCAACCTCCCCAAAGCATCACAACAGATCTACAGGAAAGGTGGAAGACAAAACCAGATATTCTGAGAGTTGAAACTCCAAGATTTGTCAGAAATTTATTCCTTCCTCTTTACTATAAGGGCCTCCACACTTAATCCAAATGCTACATCCTGAAACTCTGGGTTTATGGTATTTAGGTGTGCTTGCAAAGCACTTCAAAAGTGGAATGTAACTACTAGGAGTGGTTTTATAACTATAAACTATCAATGTAATGCATGGCATTTTTCATTCATCTTTATTCCTGTTCCAAAACATGCAGAGAGTGTTAAATGAAAGATGTTCCAGTGCAGTCTCTACACAACATAGATTAGATTGGATTTGGATTAGATTTTAGGAAGAAATTCTTTGCTGAAGGTGGGAAGGCCCTGGCACAGGTTGCCCCATCCCTGGAATTGTGCAAGGCCAGGCTGGATGGGGCTTGGAGCAGCCTGGTGCAGTGGAAGAGGTCCCTGCCTGTGGCAGGGGGGGTGGAATGAGATGAATTTTAGATCCAAATCCAATCCAAACCATTCTATGATTCTGTGATTCTACAATTCCAGGAAACTAAAAACAGTATAGATACTAAATAAAGTGCTTCCATCTGTGATTCAAAGCCAACTTCATGCACAAATAACAGCTATACAAACCTCCATAACCTCCCACATCATTATGTGGGTATCAAATTTAATTCCAATTCTGTATTTCCAACCCTCTGGGACAAAGCAGAAACATCTGTCTTTATTTCAGCTGCCAGTCTAACAGTATGTTTTAAGATAAATCACCCTCTATGAATAATTAATACTGCTTTCTCAGTCAGATTTGTGATTATTAAGTCATTATTTGTTTGTTTTCAGTGATGATTAATCTGTTTTCCCTTCTCATTCTTAGTCATACAACTCTAGAGGAAAACGAAACCCTCAGATAACTTGCAAATTCTGGTTAGAACTGAGCAGTCAGAAGAGCTTTGTATTTCCAAATATCCAGCTGAAAAGGTGCACAGACCAAGGGATATTCTGCAGTGGGGTTTCCTGTGCACAGAAAAAAACCTGGATTATAAATTACTCCAACACTGGAAGGTGTTGAGTTTGGCACACTGAAGCCCAGGGACACAGGCATTGACCATAAAACACAATTTTAATGAGGATCATATAAAGAAGGGTTGGGATAGGAATGAAGGAAATTTCATGTCCTCAGCAATCTGTTCCCTGTCTCTTTTTGGGAACAGAGGATCTGAGTCTGCAATTCTCAAAGCAATCAAGGCAATCATCCCACCAGCCTTTCCAATCACTGATGCCATAGAAAACTACTGGCATTTCTCACTGGGTTTGTCTTCCATCAGACTGGTCTGGTAAATCAGCATAGAAAATCTGCAACAAATTAGGTAATAAAAATACACAAAGTAATTGAGAATAATCTGAAGGAAGATGGGTGAAAACTCCTTAACTTGCCTTGCCTGGCAGCAATACAAACACCAGAGCCAAAACCCAGCACACAACTGGGAAGTGGAGGATGCACAAAGATTGCAGCAGCTCTCATCTTAGGTCAATTAAAAAATCCTCCCCAAACAACCCTTGAGGAAGGAGAAGGAAAGCAGGGGGTTACTGGGTTAGGAAGACACGGGGAATTTGACATCCTTCCCATTTGAAGTTCATCTGAGCCTTGAAAATGGGCTTGGAAGAAACTGAGCACAGATTTGTGCATCCTCTATCTGCACTTAAAAATCAAACCTCTTCCTAGAGGTGGCTTCTTGCAATTCCAAGATCAGGAAGGTCTCTGTATATAAATATTGCTGTGATGCTGAGGGGGAGATCCAGAAGTCCTCTCAGTTGGTAGGACAGAAGCCTAATGCCACCTCATTGCCAAACCAGTGACAGGCAAATGGAGCAACAAAATAAAATCTGTCAAAAAGGCAAACCACAACTGAAAGAACTGCTCTTATGGTCTGAGCTAAAGAGACTGACAACAAGGCAGTGCAAAAAACATTTGCTTTGCTTATTAACCAGGGATGTTGCCAAAAGCCAAACAGAATTACACAGTTTTAGTTTAATCTCAAAATGGGTGTGAAAGTCCCAGGTTATTAAAAACCCTGAACAGGACACTCTGTTCTGACCAATCATTTCCCAAGCTTTATTCACCACCATTCACTCCCAGTGCTTTTTTCAGCCAGTATAATGAGTCATTCACTGGTTAAACCAGGAGGCTGAGAGACTGAGCTTCCCACTATATTACTGTCTTATTTTGTAGCCTGAGGCAAAGTAATGATCTTTTCTCAGTCTGTCTATATGTAATATGCACATTATGCTTCTCACAGGGATATGATTTGTTCACTGATGATAAAAAACATCTCGGTGTTCTCAGAAAAACAGCATCATAAATCCACAAGAGGGAAGCAACACGGGGAAAGCAACTGTCTTCCCATACCAGTGCAGCTGGACAATTTAGAAGTTGCAACAAACTTTTACCTAGAATTATAACATTCTCCAATATCAAGTTTTCAATAGTTTTTTGTTTGTTTGTTTGTTTGTTTTTTTAAACAAATCTTCCCAAGAGAGCTTCAAGCTTTATAAACATAACGTTGGCCAGAAGAAGAAAGTCGGAAGTTCATCTTTCAGAGAAAGAAACCCATCTGACAATTCCAGGACTTCTACTCTGGAGCCAGAAGGGATGAGATCTTCCACATCATCCCACGAATCCTGAGAGAAGGGGAACAGCAGGACTTGAGCTCTGTCAGTTCAGGAGAGCCACACAAGCCCAAAAAACTGATGGAGAGGCTGTAGAGCATCTCTAACAAGCTGAGCTGGAAAGCTGACATGGGAGAGGGAGTTCAGGAAAGCAACCAGATAAAATGGAAGAGATGGAATTTGCTTCTGCAGTTAAACAGACTTGCTCATTTATGTTATCAAAATTCCACTGGAGCCTTGGTCAGCAATGCAGTAGCAGAGGCTGATAATGACATTTCTTCAGAAAGGCACAGCATGAACCAGGAGTTCCAGCAGTTCTGTAGGAGAATTTTGCAACCTTTTTTTTTTTTTTTTGGGAACTACTTAGACACTGGACTGATCAGAGATGCTGTTTGCTCAGAGTCATGTCCCATGTTTCTAGCTCATATTTCATATTTCACTTTGTTCTTAGATGCAAAACATGATGTCCAAACTAGACATCTTTCATAGGCTGTGCTTCCCCACACCATACCAACATTCTCCTTCCATGTTCTTAAACACCTGCTTGAATTATTCACTGTACAGTTCTGAGGCTCAGAGTTATTGGGTGAAAAGGCAAAATTATCCTTTAATCTTCAACTTTCACTACCCAGGAACAGATTGATTATGTTAGAAGCCACAGATATTCCCTTCAGAAGTGTCAAGGAATGTTTTGAAAGGAATTTTTTTGGCCTACTGAAATACAACTTGGCAGAAGCATAGTTCTCCCTAATGAAGTCTTGGCTTATTTATCTTTATTTTTTTTTGAACACAACACAGAAGAATTCTGTGAATTAACAAAACCAGGATATATTTCTGTGTAGCTGCTTAGGCCTCTGCATGGAACAAGCCTGTAGGTGTATTTGTGCAGCAAACATATTCCATCTGTGGGCAGGCAATAGTAACAGCACCTTTTATCACAGCTTATCTGCATTTCCAGCATGTCAATGGCACACAAGTGAGAATCCTGAACAAAGAAGAAGATTTTACTCTGAGACTTACTCATTTAATTGACAACAAAAACAACAAAGTCAATTTCCAGAGTGCTTTACCCTTTCAGCATCCCAATTTAGATTTTGTCAACGTGAATTGCACTGGATCCCAAATGCTGAAACGCCACACAGAGTGAGATGCAGTCAGACAAGACAACCTTACAGCTCTTAATTCCTTACAAATCTTGAATGACACCCAACCACAAGCAGGAAACCACAGCAAAAATGAATCTAAAGACTCTTCCAGAGATTCATGAGAGCTTTAAACAGACAATAAAACACATCAGCACTTACCATCCACCAGCAGCAAGTCATTAGCTGCAAATGAAATACATTCACTTAACAAATAGGACTGGAAACACAAGTCATCCTGGCTTTGCATGAGGGAGACAGCATTAGCATTGACAAGACTCCCAAAATGAACAAATTTAAAGGACAGGACAATTAAAATGTTAACCACTGCCTGCAGCCTTCTTTGCAAAAGTGTTCCCAACACTGCCACCATCAAACAACTGCTGCTTCAGATGGGAGGGAAGTGCCAAGACCTTGCACTTTGTTTTAATTTGAACTGGATCTGCAGCATATGGGTATATACAATAAACTGAAGTCACAGATTAACTCAGATAGATAAACTGAACTGTCCAGACCCTGCTCTGCAACAGCCAATAAAGTGAAGTGAAAAGATGACACACTCAGATGTACACACACAGCTTTGCAACCTTCCCACCCCTCCTGAAACAACTCAATCTGTCTCCAATAACAATCCTTGATATTTCAGATGTTGCAATGATATTTAAACTGAGAAGCCTAAAGTGGAACTTCAGCTGTGTCAGGAATCATTAATCCTTTTATAGAGTAACCAGGAGCCAAATCCATTTTGTGATGACAGACTGCAAATAAAGGGACTTGCAGGGCCATCAAACATGCCAAGAGCATTGCTGCAAGATGCAAGGCAGGTATATCAGGTCAGAACTGGGTCAGAACTGTATCATTTCCATATTTCATAAGGTTTGCCAAGTTCCAAATTAGAGGCAATCACATAAATCTCAAAACACGACAGTAAGAAGATAAAAATTCCCCTTGGTTAACAAACAAATGAAGACAAGAGTATACAAGCCTCAGATAAAGCAGAAAGGAGAAGAGATAAAACCTCCCCCAGAAAAAGATAATCATTCAGAAAACAGTAATTATAGGCAAGTATTCTTGTCTTCACTACAGACACAGCTTTGACATTTCCACTCTCTCACAAAAATTATGTATTTAAAGTATGAAACCAGTAAAAGACAACTGCCAACTGCTGCATGTCCATTGACTCTGTGTCAATACAGGCTGGAATGTCTTCACTCTGTGATTATTTTCAACCTATCTCTGCACAAGGAAGAAATTCAAGGGAGAATTTAATGATTATAAAGTGTTTTAGCAACTGATGTGCATTGAATTTTACAAATTTACAGCAAATTCATTTGAGTGTCAGTAGATTTACCAGCCTTCAGTTTCAGGCCAAGGCACAACCAAGCAGAAGCATTTGCCCACTGGGCTCCAAAAGACCTTTCTTTGGTTTTACTAACAAAAACCATCAATGGCAAGAGAGAAAAAAAAAAAAAAAAAAAAAAGAAAAAGAAAAAACAAAACAATTTTTTTTAAATCCCTCTATCTCAGAAATGTTTCTCTAATAAAACAAATTGGGTGGTATGTGAACAGATAACTGTGAACACAGCAACTCTGGGAGAAAAAGAAAAGTGATTGTAAAATTTCAACAAAGACACAACCACTAAAGTAATTCCAGCCAGTCTAAGCCCTAACAGGAGTGAAATAGTCAAGAAAGATTGCAAACAGGGGATTGCTCAGGACTAATGAGTATAAAAACCATCAAGATTAACTAGAGAGGTGGAGGACTCACATGCAGCAATACTCCACCAGCTAGAGCTGGTATAGAGCATTTTCACAGAAAATAAACACCATTTTATTTTATTCTAGCTCCCTAGTCTGTGACCTAGAACTAACTTTCTTTCCCTACAACACCTGGGCTGTGAAAGGCACAAACACATGAAGCTGTAATAGATGTGAAAGCCATAAATAAATAATTTATTAATCTGCAGTTAATATCACGGATTATGAGTTTATGTCATTTTTTTATCATGTTCTCTGCTGATTCCTTTTGTAATCCAAATGAGCCTCTCTCCACCTCTGGTCCCTGTTCCAAAGGGGCTCCTGTTCTACATGATGGTAAAGCTGAATTAAGAGCTGCCCCTGCCCTCCTCAGTGCCCAGCCCAGGGGTGCAGGACACACTGACTCAACCTCCCAGCCTCATCCCACCCAAAACCAGGAGCTATTCTTTTTTTCTGGTTTGGTTTTGGTTTGTTTTTCCCTGCTGTTTTAGTGAGTTGAATTGAGTCACTGTGCCATGAAGTGACACAGCCAGAAACACCTGAGTTTCTTTCACATAAGAGTGAGAAATGAGAGATAATGTGACTAAGCAACATCTGGCAGTTTTGATAGGAACAACCCATTACTGCCTTGTCTTTTCACAAAGCCATACCCCTCTTCCTCTGCCTTTCCCTTCAGCCAATGCCCATTTACCTAAATCTCATTCAATTATGAAAAAAAATAATAATAAATTGCAGAATTGAGATCCATTCAGTTTTCCCAATTCTTTTTTGACAATCTTTCAATTTTTTGGTTTATTTATGCAGTGAGGACAGGAGCTGCCTGTTAATGTGTGCTCACTCTCTGCTGCTGCCTGGCACAGTTCTTGCAGAGGGAACAATTTATCAGTTAGAACCACATGGATTTAGCCAAATACTGCATATACAGAAAGTTTGGGGGAAAAGATGGTGTTAAAAACTGGTGTGGGTACACAGAAAGAGTAGAAATAAAATAATTTCCTGATATGAAAGAAACTGTTTTAAAAAGGTATGGGATAATGGACTCCATGTGTCAGAAGATAGGAACCTTCAGCAGCAAGACCTTGAATAAATTCTCAGAGAAGTACAATTAATTTCATTATACCCTGAGAAGAAAGTGTACCCATCAGTGTATTATTGTACTCATACTTTTCCTATGCTACATGTTTGGTGAATAAAAAGGGTTACATAGCAGCTTATTATTATTAAAATATGATTACAGTGCCTGTGTCTCCCCAAGCAGCAAAAACCTCCTAACTCATATCCTCAGAAAAATCTTTTCATTTTTATAAGCCATCTGTCAACAGGCCATTTCTTCTCTCCCTTTGATCATACAACCCTAATTTTCTCAATGTGGCAATTAATCTCTTTTCCCCTTGATTTTTATATAAAGATATTAGAAAACCCTCTGAAGCCTCCACACTGTAGACTTAGCTAATATATGCAGACTTTATTCCTATAATTATGCTTCCCCCCCTTCTCCCTTTCACATATCATCTATCATATCTTGTTTCAATAGGACCATGTGATCTTTTTGTGCTCCCTGAGTACCTACCCAGGGTGCTACGAGCTGTCCTGTGCCGGATTTAATCACCCACCACCCACGGTTCTGCTCCTCAAATTACCCACAGAAATGCCCAGAAATGCTCTTTTTCCTTTGGCAAACTCCACCCTGATTTTATGCCTCTCGTTCATGCACTGCACTGCTAAAAAATGAATGGTGTAGATGTCAGGCAGAAAAGTGTGTGCCTGAAATCCTTCACTACTTCAGGAGATTGTTTTTTGCTCACATTAGGTCTTATCTCCTTTAATAAAAAAAAAAAAATTAAAAAACCCCAACTTTCCTAGAATGAATCTTTTGAAGAATGGGTATTGAGACAGTCTTTGGGAAAATAAAATCATCCTCCTAAGAAGCAGAACATTTAATGTGATTGGATACATCACTCCCCAAGCCTTCATTTCATGCACAAAATCCTTTTGATGCTTTATACCTTCGGTGTCACAATAAAAATATCTTCTTATTACTGAGGCACGATAAGAGAGTAAACAGCAGCTGTGTGATAGCACTGATGTAGCAGAACAAATCCCCCTGAGGATTCTTGACCTTTCAGCCTTGCTTTTCAATGCTGCACCTAAAAATAGCTTTTCTCCACTGACAAACATTACAGCTCCATGCTGCAGAATAGCAATGAGGAGCTTTATGCTCTAATGGCTTTGCTATAAATAGAATCTCTTCAATGCTAAAAGCTCTTCATTAAAAGGATTAGTGACTACAACACACAACAGGGGCAGCCAATACCAAACCTCAGGCTTTGTAGCACGGGCTGATTTTAAATTTACTTGATTTTAAGGTTTATGAAGTAACTGTGTAATTTGGTGAGCAAAACAGAATGAAAAAGAAACCCCTCCCCCACTTCCAGGCAACATTTTGGAGGGCTGATTTTGATATAAAATTAATAGTTTGAGGAATCAGCTTTCTACTATTCTCGTTTTCTCCAGTCCGATGCCAAATTGAGTGTATAATGCAATGTCAAAATGGAGCACAAAGCCACAACAAAACTGATGTCAGAGCTTGAGCATAACAAATGATCAGTTCTCTGCTAGAGCAGAAAAATTCCCATTCCTGCCTGGCTTCAGACAGGGATAAAATTCTCCCAGGGCTGGGCTGTGGCTCGCCTGTGCTGCAGCCGGCGCCACATTTGGGGACTGAAGCAGGAGGGTGACAAAGGCAGGGAAGACAAGGTGAGCAGCAGAATGGGAATCCCACTTCCCACATCAGGGTAAACACTAAATAAAGCCAGCATTAGGGGTTACTTGGAGATACACTGGCAAATCCCGTTGGTGATGCCCCACAAATACCCAGCCATGGGAAGAAGACTGGATACAAAATGTAATTAAAGCTGAAATAAGGCACATTTTTTAAGTGATGAGTTATCCCAACCTGGCAACAGTAAAATGCTGACCAGGAAGTCTGAAACTTCCAGGAAAAAGACAAACATCACTTGCCAAATGTGAGATAAATCGACCATCTACAAATATTAGAAGAAGACAAACTTGTCAAATATTCTGTTCACAAAAACGTGTCTGAAGCATTCAGAGATTTTAAATTTCACTGATACAAACGGTGGAGAATGAGCAGGCAATCAAGGAAATTCAACCTCTCTGAGACTGTATTGAAAGATAGGCAGTAACTTTGCATATCCACTGGAAAAAGGAATCCATCCCATTCCAGGTGCAGTTTGCTTGTTCCCATCTTAGCCTGGCCTGCAGAGCCACCAGGCAATGCTCACAATTAACAACGCTCACAAATGGGCATTAACTGCATGCTCCAAGCACTGGCCAGTCCTGGGCACACACAGACAGGACTTCAGCCTCAAATAAAGGCAATTCCTTGGAGCACCTCCATGTGTATTGAACATCTTATCCCAAAACATCCACCAGACAGAAGCTGATTGAAGATATTTACTCAATATCTAGCTGTCAACCCACTGAGGTTCTCAAGGAGAGGAGCATCTGTCTGTGGAGCCTTTCTATATTCTTAATTGACAAACCAGTGCACCATCTGATTGCCTATCAATGAATTCCACTCATGGGTCTTTGTTCTAAGGTTCTGCAAATATGGTCTTGCTTCAGTACTTGTAATTTGTTTGAATTAAAGCAGATGTGGTAATTTTATTCTTTTTTTTTTTTTAATAAAAGCCACAGATATGCAGTAGTTGAAAGCAATTGCACATTTAACTATGTTCTGGGTTTTTCCTCTTTTATATTTGTTTACTTTTAGAGAACAGAAATTTTATCAAACATAAACCAAATTTAGATTACCAAAATAACTAAGGATGGCTTTTCCCCCTCTGACATTTAGACAAATGGGAAATTTTGATTGCCTGCAAAAATTGCTAATAGGCAGAACTGCATCCTTTTTTTCATTTTAAATTAGAGGATTTGCTACTAACATGCCATATGCTGTGTGATATGTTTAACAGAATGTTACACTTCTAATTGCATACCAATCAAGGCCTCATATTTTTCAACAATTAGCAGAGTAAAGTATAAATTTCCTCGTGTCGTTGGTGCTTTCAGGCATCCAACACAGTGCCTACAATATTTTAATCCACACTTCTTCCAAATCACAAACATGATTTCTCTTCAGTGAGAGACCTCCAGTTACAGGAGACTGAAAAGGAGAGGATGGGGGCAGAGGAGAAAGAAAAATGTATTTCTACTGACAGCACCATTCTTCTGACTTCCCAGGATTTTCCACAAAAGTCTAAGATATTCAACCCCAAAAAGGGGGAGGGGATCTGAGCTGGGATTTTTATGTGAATCTCTTCATAATGTCTTGACTGGATTTTATATATATATATATATATATATATATATATGTATATATGAAGAAGAAAGAAGTGTGCAGCTATTTCTGACATTTAAGGATCTGACAGAATGAATTTATCTGTACATTCATAAATCACCCATTTTCAGGGGTGAAGAAAAGAGATGTTCTCTAGTCTTGGCAATTACACCTGGTTCGAATGGAGTATGGGAATGGAAAAATCAGGAAACAGTTCTCCAGGTAGATCTTGGTAACTTTCATTTTTAGGCAGCAGAAGGTATCCAATCCTGATTTTAACCATACAGTTTTCAAAATTTTCAAAATTTTGCTGATTATAGCTCATTTTTTATTTGTATCTATTAACTCGCTGGCTGATATTCAAATTTCACCAACAATGATGAGTCTTCCCATCATATCATTTATTATTTGTCATGGAGCACAAGTAAGATACCTAATGAATAATAAGATGGCTTGGATTCATTTTAATCCCTGTTTCAAAACAGAAAAAATCCCCAATGACTTTTCT
Organism: Fringilla coelebs; assembly: GCF_963513975.1. NCBI lineage: Eukaryota > Metazoa > Chordata > Aves > Passeriformes > Fringillidae > Fringilla > Fringilla coelebs. Next base: position 5,104,520 of record NC_140028.1, on the reverse strand, counting down.
CCTAGATACTATCACAGATAAGGGAAATTTTACAGAGTAAAAAATTTACTTGTGTTTATTCCTGTGTTTGCAAACTTTAATAAATTCAGTTTGCCATCAGAATGTGAAGTAATAAAATGAAAGACTGGAAAATTACTGCTTATAAAGGTGGTTTCAATGTATTATTAATTGGAACATACCATGTACAATTTTATTTCTAGTGAAATGCTCAGGCCAGTAGAAACTTTAGCACTGGAAATATTTGAAGCTGCACATGCATCTCCTGTTTCATCAGTGTTATCTCAGAAAACCTCTTCACACAGGCTCCTTTCTAGATTTTTGCCTGTCTGGAAAGGCACAGGAGTCATCACTGTATTATTTCAGTTTAAAGCTTCTCCTCAAAGGTGGTTCAAAAACTGAACTACTGCAAGTTTATGTACAAATTGTACCATCCAACAGTATTACCTAATGGTACACTGGGAGTAAATCTGAATGCTCTTAGCAGCATGAACTTCTGGGAATAAAGACAATAACTGAACAGCCAAGGGTCACATTTGGAACCTGTGCCACTGAGAAATGTCCCCAGTCCATACAGAACACTGAGAGGTTCTAACTAGAGGAGTAAACTATAATGTGAGAGAACTGATGACACAGCCAGCCTGCTTCAAAAGCTCTGAGGAGCAATGTTTTAGAACCTACAGGCCACTAAATCTGAATAAAATGCAGTTCCTGAGCCAAATGACATCTCTGGATTTCTGCAATTTTTTGGTCCCTTTGCCTTTAAATTTAGACATGTAACAATTTTCTGCCGAGTTCATACCATCAAAATATCCAACTGAACTTAAGGTTTGCTGATTATTATGGCACTTTGGCAAACAAACAGCTCCACAGTCTGAAACTCCAGTTGAATGACAGAGGTAAATACCATCTGTGGTATTTTACATAAATTAGGTAAAATGACTGGATTATTACCAAGTTGCCAGCACCAGAGGAATACAAAAGACATTTAAAAGGAGAACGAGAAGGATTAAGAATGATGCCATGGCCTATATCAGAGCTGTTGGTGATTTCATTCAATACATAGCCTAAGAAATGATTGATTGCACTAACAGAAGGGTTTGGGAAGGTTAATTCTGCATGATGAACAAGTGGCTGGATTTGTTTCACTCTCTGAAAATAGCAGAAGAGTTTCATTGTCTGCCACCGTGCCTTTTGAAGAACAGCTTCCAGATTATCAGTGCCAACCTCTATTAGGAGCTGCCTCCCCTATCAGATGTGTATCACTTCATGTCACACTTCTGCTCCCTCCTGCTCATTTTTACTTGTCTGATTCATGCACAGCATTCTCAGAGGTACAAAACCAGGTACTGTGACAGCCACAAAGCCAAAACAATTCCTCACAAGCAAACAATCCTCTATTGCCTCTTTGTCATTCCTTGTCTTTTGTCATTCCAGATTTTTTTCTCACCTTTGTGTAGCATCCATTTGTTCTGCAGGGATTTCTGAGTATTAATGACTCCAAAGAACTGCACTACAACCTTCCCAAAAATGTAGTTATTAGGTGAGGTAAACTAACATAAACTTGAAATTCACTTGCACATCTGGGGTTGCTAACAACTGTTAAATTTCCAGCCTGTAAGGCTGACACTGCTTTATTACACTATTGGTCATGGTGCTGACTACTTGAAACTTGAAATTTAATCAAAATTAACTTCTAATGATTTTGGTGCTTTAATTATTCTGTGTTTAATCAAAGTGACTACAGGATTATCCATCTTAAACAGTCAAGATCCTACTGGAGATACACTAGAGAAACACAGCAGCAACTTGTCAAACACTGTGTTGTAGCCAGGCACCAACAACTCTCACATTGCTCTTAATTCATAAACTTTGGTACGAGCCAGAAGGTTTAACAAGCTGGATTTACTCCATCACTGCCTGTTTCAAGCTCCTGCCTGTGAGACAGGCAGTGCTGGTTTCAACAGCTTACATCATGTTCTGTGAAATACTAAATATTCACTATAACTTAGTGGTTAAAGAAGGACAACAGAGGGCCTTGGAAATGATAGCACAGATTCACTTTAAGGTGGATCATTAAGGATCCATGTCAGGAATAATGCTACTGAAGATCTGAGCTTGTCAAGCAGATCTAAGAAAACAAAAACCACACTTTACACCAGACACAGACAAAGGCTACTGAGATAATTGTGGGGTGAGAAATAAAAAAAAAAAAAAACAAACCAAACACTCTGTTATCAAAGAGACTGAGTTAGTCCTGACTGCTGTCTCAAGATGCACAAAAGAAAGAGCAAGAGTGATAAAAGGCAAACAGAAGAGACTGAGAAAAGCTATTTCAACTAAAGAACAATATTGACATGAGAACAAAAAAGCTGGAAATGAGTCACAAATAAATTTAATCTTGAAATTCCTATTTGCAGTAAGGATCTCAGATGGAGCTCAATAAGTTTACAAAAGGCTCTCCAAACAAAATTATATTGAGACACCTTCTGCAGTCTACTGAATTAAATAACATGAAGATGTATATTTCATGTTATGAGATTAATTTAAAGCAATATGCAGACAAAGCACAATCTACTGAGTACCCACGAGCAGAAATCATCTCCTTCAAACACAGCCGAGATCTTTGACAAAAACAGTTCATAATTAGTGAATGGTGAGCACATTGCTGATTAATACCTTCATTAGGAACAGATGTTCAGAAACTCACTCGTTGATCCAGCAAAAACACATACAAAATTATAGCTGCTAGGAAAACAGAAGAGGTCATTTTGACTCTGACAGGCAAAAGTTCAGGTTGTTCACTCCAACTGACAGCTGCTCACTGACCTTATTTCCATCCCAGCCTCAGATCTGAGATTACACTTCTCACTGGCTTTTATTTTCTGTGCTTCACAACTGCTTTTTGGCTGTTTGGTTAGTGAGATAAACCTGGATGTTTTCTTCCTGGAAGTGAAGCATGTATGGGAAGAGAGAAGTGATGCAGTTGTTGGGAGCTCAGTGTGCAGGACAGGATGGACACCCAACCATGTGGGGTCAGCTCCTCTTTCGGGGGATTTATGCCTGAGCCTCAGTTACTGGGCACAGTGCAGGAGCTATAAATAGATCTCATTTCAGAGAAAGGCTCCAAGTGGCCCAATGCAGAGGTGCAAAGTTGTGTTTTACTCAGCCTGAGCTCTGAGTAGGGCCAAGCCCAGCCAAGAAGCCCTGCCAGGTCTGGGCTGCTGATTGCACCCGGCAGGGGAAATCTGCAGCTGAAATCTGCAGCTTGTGAGCAGCCTCCAAGCAGCTCTGAGGCTTCATGTCCTGCTAAAACAAATTTACTAAACGCTCCCCCAGCTGGGAGCACTGATGGAAGGCTTCCCACCAGCACCATCCAGGCTGGTGGAGCCTGATTCTGCTCTCAGGTTTCTGATTTATGGTCTCCAGCACTTTTAATACCTGGGTTTTTCCTTTGACTTCAACAACTCAACCCCATCTTTCACTCAGGAAACTGACAGTTGACTCTTTATCAAAGCACAGAAATGTAATTATCCTCTGACACTTCTTTTAATTATTGAGGATTGCTCCTGCTGCCTTTTCTTTCTTTCCTGAAGTTTTCACATGAGGCAACCAATTACTTCTCTGTGTAATTCCAAATACTGTTGAGATATTTTACCCTTTCCATATCCTGCTAACATTTTTAATTGACTCTTCCTTATTTCATCTCATGTGTCTGGCCTTGATATAGAAATTCTGTAACAGTTCTGTCTGTGGCTGATATTATTGAGCCACAACTTCATATGACACTATGCAAAATGCAGTGAGCAATAAAAACCAACTCGAGTATCATTTGACAAAAGTCCTTTTGTACAAAGCCATCCTACAGAATGCATTTACTCAGCTTCCCTTTTATATTCTGAGATGGAAGAAATGTCTCTTCTCCTTCTGTAGCTTTTTCTAATGTGTCCACAGGCAATGAGAAATGTTACTAAAGTGACCCTGAATTTACGCTTAGTAAGGAAACAGACATGGAATTAAAAGTCCAAGTTCCAATTTATACTATTGAGCATAAATTATGAATAAATACACACAATTACAGCTCAGGAAAGATTTTTATGTTTCACTGGATTCTTTTGTAAAATCAAATAAATTAATTATTCAAATCAAACAAATGAAATTAAGTTTTATTATTTGAATTAAATGTATTAAGTTTCCTAATCCACAGGTCAGCGATAGAAAATAAAAACCAGAAGCAATATTTAGTTCTGATATTGTTTTACTGAAGGGACAATGGGGAGATGCAACAAGCTAAGAAAAGTCACAAAATGGAGGGAAAAAAGCCATATTCTAAAAAACAGACAGCTAGATATCAAACCTGAGAGAGTCTGAAAAGGAGAAAATGAGGGGACATGAAAGAGAGCGCTTCAGTCAAAGCAGATGTTTCTTCATACAAATCTGTCTGCTCTGATCTCGGTTTGTGCTGCTGAGGTTTTGACAGTTGGAAGCCATTAATTTCAGAATTACAAGGCTTATTGAGCTGGATTTATGGTCTTTGCAGTTGGTAATTCACTTCTGCTTCCTTGATGAAGTAAAGGACGACTTCAGAATGAGCAATGAGAACGAAGCCAACCTCCCTCTCCTCAAAACATCTGGAGAACTTCTGCTGATGGAAGGTCACACTGGCCTTAACCAATGAGTCAAAATACATGGGGTAGGGAAAGAACTTGTGGAAATACCTGGACAAATTTGCTTTTAGTAGAACAAAATAAAAGGGAAATGTTCAATTTATCTTGATTAGGTACAAACTTCAAACTACAGCAGAGTACATGAGCACTTCTACTTGTACAGTCAAATGACAAATTTTCCTGGTGAAAAAGGGCCTGATCCCAAGCACGGCCAGTGATGCAGCTGCTTTCATTTACAGCATCCCTGGCTTTCAGTCCCAAGCATGTGCACTGGTTTTTTAAGTGAAATAAAACCAAAGCTGAGAAGTGTCAGCAGCCAGAGAAGGAAAGCGCAGTGTCAGCCTCTGGACTGAGGCCTCCCCTCCTGTTGATTGCCCCAAATCAATCTCATGGAAAATAAAACCCAACCTACCCAGGCTGTTCAGAGTAGTCCTCCACTACATTAGCAGATTTTCCATTTCTCATTCTCTACACACTTAACTGTACAATTTGTTTTATTGTTGGGCAATTAAAATCTTACCTGATCAAAGCATTTTTTCTTGCTTCTCTTGTTAATACATACATCTTCTGATCTAATTTCCATTTTTTTAAGTTGTCCACAAGCTGAAAGATATTTTTTCTAAATTTTTGTTCAAATGGTATTTTCTATGTTCATCAAAGTAATAGAAATCTATTTCCCTGCAGATTCACCGATATTTTTTACAAGACAGCTTTTTTGTCTTTTCAATCTTCTTCCTTACAATTATCTTCACACAGTTCTTTTTCAACATGTAACCCATTGTCATAATTATTACAGTAGCTTTTCATTTTTTAATTTGGATGTTCATTTAATCTATTATTCAATTTACTTCTAACAATACCTAGAAAATGAAGTACCTTGCATAACTGCATGACAATTTATCATCATTATGGTGTTTCTCAATCACCTATTATAGCTTAACTGAAATGTCATAAGGAATACTCCTATAAAGAAGTAAATAAGGCACAGCTGCTCTTTTTTTTTTCTTTTAAAAATATAATGGTTTTCTAAATTAAATATTGAACATAGTCACTCAACACTAAAAAAAAAAAAGTATTAGGCACATTAGGCCTGATCAAGCTTGAATGAGTTAGTTTTCCTTCTTTCCTTCTTCCACAATGTCCTGTTTAATTTTCTCTATTTTGTACTGATTAAACACCATTTTTTGGTACTTTCTTCTCCACCAATATCTCTACTGGAACGTTCTAAAACCCTTAACATCGTGCTGAAAACCATCTATGCTCCCATGCCAAACACTGCCCTACTTCAGCAATTTTTCTGCTCTCCTGAGCTTCTGATGGATTCCTGGAGAACAGTCAACTTTTGATTTTGCTAATTAAAAAAACTGCATCTCAGAGATACTGCAAGTCAAAGCAAGCAGACTGTAGATCTTCTAAACAGCGAACACGACGCACTCGCCAGATTTTCTCAACTTTGGAGAATTGATCAAATTTTATTCAGTGTAATATCTTTATATTATAAACTTGCAAATAGTCTTCATTCCTAGATCACCTCCAAGACTTTAAATTTTCTTCTTCTGGTTTGATTTGAGCTCTTTTCATTAGAGCTTTGGACAAATGTCACATACACCTTTCCTCACAGCTGAATTACTCTGGTAGCTCAGAGTAACACCTAATTAAATCATTTCCAACCACTTCAGACAGCTGAACTTGTTGCAGATTTCTGTGTTATTTCTCTCTTTTTTGGACTACATTTCATCCATTCCATTAATGGCATTTGGTTTTTGAGATTCCTGAAATATTGCAGAAATACAGAGGGAGACTTTTGGCCAAGACCTGCAGGGACAGGATGAGAGGAAAGGGTTTTAAACAGGAGAAAGCAGGTTTAGACTGGACTTAAGGAAACAGCTCTTTCCAATGAGGGTGGTGAGAGAGTGGAACAGGTTTCCCAGCATATCTGTGGATGATCCAGGACCAGTAATTAGACTTCTCCATTAGTATTTAGTACCCCATTTTCCCTCCCAGTCTTCTCATTGCTTTGTTAGAAGTGCTGGACCTGAAGCTCCAGCTGCTGGTTCCTCCAGAAATCTGATATGAAGGAACCACTGGCACTCACACAACCTCTCTCAGGCATTCCAAAAGAGGTTTGTTGATTTATTTTCACTTCAGGGTGCTCTATTTATTCTTAGCATCTTTCCTTTGAAATCACTACTGATCTGGTTGTATCTAAAACCTTTTCTGTGTGAGTTTTTCTTTTCAATTTGAGTAACCAAAGCTTGGGTAGGAATCAGAAACAGCAGCTGCTTCAAAACACATCACACAACAGTGTGTTTTGACATGAGAGACCATTATTGCTGTGCCAGATGCCCCAGTTTCATCACGTTAGTCCCTTTTTTCTGAGTACTACCCCAGTCCCTCAACACTTCCCAAGAACTAAAGCATGTTGCTTGCTTGGCATTGCCAAAATATCCTCCAAAACAGCCTGCACACAAGCTGCTAAGATATGGAAGTGTTCCCACCTCTCTTGGATCTTAAAAATAAAAATAAATAACCTGAAGATTTTTCTAAATGGATGAGAAAGGTCGGTTACCTTGCAAAATCCATTTATCACCAGACTGTTTCTCAGTTTTGGTGGTCCTGTGAATCAGACTGTGATTTTCTACCTTACAGACAGCTCATTCTTGAGCTTTCCTGGCTAATGCTCTTGGGTTCATCTTCCCAATGATGACAATGGCCAGACTACTTTAATGCTAAAATAGAAATAATTGTAGAATATTTTAGTTTGGTGAACATACACAGTAACATTCACCATTTTTTTCAAGGGCAGGCCCTTATATACCCTGCTGATTTCTTTGCATTTCCAAGTCTGTGTCTATATAACATAAATTACCCTGTCTAGGGCCTAGGAGGGGGTTGTTTATTGAAGAGAAAGTAAAACTACTTCCTTACAGCTCCCCATTAAGTTCAGTCTTTGAAAACATATCCAAGACAGCCTTAGAATTTCAAATATGGAGCAGCAACATGGTAGGACTGCCCTGGCTAAAACCAAACTGTGAATAATGGTCATGTGTGCAGAGATTTGGCTCATTCTAACTAAGCCCATGGGGACAAGATTGTCCAGGGGACATCCAAAACACAGCTTAGAGGTGCATCCTTTACTCACTTTGTAGTGTGGTAGAGAGTAAAAAATATTTTCCTGTGTATTTGGGATGCAGTGATCTCACACTGCTGAAATCCCTTAATCACATGAATTATGGAAAGCAAGATTTAATTATTGTCTAAGGTCAGGCTGGAAACTACAAAATAAAATTGGTGTGCAACTTCAGTAATTAATGTTAATATCCACAAAACATAAAGCTGTGAAAACTGATTATGATTTGGTGCTCTCTAAAACATAGAGTTAATTATTAAGATAATTTATTTTTTAAGTAATGCTTCCGTAAGATGCTTTGTGAAACTTAACCAGACTGAATTTCCAAATTGTCATGAACCATATGTTCATAAAACATTTCAAAATACTTTTAAATCAACATCTTCTATTGATTCCAGCTACCTCTAAGGAACAATTTAACACCACCTTCACTTCTGAGTTTTTAAGCTTTCTCTAAGTACAATATTCTTACACGATGCAGTAGGCACAGAATTTATTGTGGGCCCACAAGGAGGGGTGCAGCATTTTCTACCAAGAAGTAAATAATCAAGACTTTGTCCACTGCCCATCTCTTTTCTTATTTCTGACCTGAGCAGCATCCAACAGCAACTTCAGTTCTCCTGTAATCACATACTAGGAAATAAAATGCACTGTATTGTGAAAAGGCATCCAAGTACACTTAAACATGAAAACTGTACTGAAATTCACATTTTCTTATGAAGAAGAGAAGAATAAATGAAATGAGTGAATGAAATTAAAGAGTGAATGGAAGCAAAATCTATTTCTGGACCTTTTCCATGGTGAAGCTTGACAAATGCATGTTTCTTGGAACACTACTGTTAGTAATATTAGAGTTCATGTATGATCATTGATTTTCAGTTATTCAGTTAGTTGCTATGGAGAAAGAAAAGCATTTGTTTGATATATTAAAACCTCTAGCACTTTTCAGTGTCTACAGTTCTAAATTCCTAAACCATTTTACTCCAATAAATCTTCCCTCTTATACACATGAGGGTCATCAGGAAAAGATTTCTATACCTGGTGCTTGCAGGCAGTGAAGGAAGTTAAGTTTATTTCACTTTATGTAGGAGAACTCAAAATAAATTTCTGTTGTGAAAATTGTTTACAGCACTCAAAGTATCAGGAGCCTCTTGTTCCAGAGGAACTTCTCACTGGATGCAGGAATATCCCAAACCCAGCCTGCCCCAGGGTCAATCAGGAGCCAATTTAATTTCAAACTCAGTTCAAGTTCAAACTCTACTTCAAGTTCAATAAAATCTGGTGCACACATTTGTACCTAGGATAATTTTGCTATGGAAATCAGCAGAGCACCATCAAAACTGAGAAGTGTTCTGTCCTGGGATTTCTCTTGCTTGCAAAGTCAGTGGCATAAATCAAATAAAGATTGGAAAAGTCCTGCACAAGGAGCAGCCACAGATGACTCCATCAGATCATTTCCAGCCCCAGCATGGCACAGGTTTGGTTCTCCTCATTACACTCTGCAGCCTCTGTTTCCTTGATTTGATGGAATTAATGTATTCACCTCAAAACCACATCTATGCCTACATTTGGTTTGGTGCCCAGCTGTAAAAAGAAAATATGTCATAAATTTTAGAGAACATTGAAGCTGCTGGTGTTGAGCAAGATGATGCTTTTCAATTACCTGTGATTTACTCACCTGCCTCACAGACAACTTCATTTTACAGAGATGTCCTAAATCTTAAAATCAATTCTAACAACACATTAAGAATTCTCACTCCAGCCTTTGACGTATTTTTTTTTTATGATTCCTCATGTCTTAAATACTTTTCCATTCCCCAGTCATTAAATTACAAAACAAACTATGCACTACAGATCACTTTTTCCCCCTCTCTGTGACAAATTTCAAAGGAAACTTGTTTACCCTCAGACCAAAATTTCAATGTCACCGACTTTTGATTCTATTCTTTGCCTTGTATTTAATGAAAAAAGGACAGGATTGTCAAATTTACATGAAAAATTATTTCAATATGCTTTCATAATTCTAGAGATGTAATATTAACTCTTATATGAATTAAATATGCCAATTTTAAAAGGAGTGTTGGAGTACAGCTTCTACAAATTTGAATAAGAGCCAGTCATTTTTTTAATCAAAACCATGTTAAATATTCATTCATGTTTCACTGTGAGCACTTATAATAAAGTAAACCCTTCAATGTGACCAGCAGTGTAGCAAACTCCTTGAATAATCATAGAATCGATGTTATTGCATAAAACTAAGCCAAATTTTTAGCCAATTTATGCAAAGGCTATGTCACAATGATGGCCAGTAGTAAAGAGTTCATATGAAAACACAAGTCATTGTCAACATACAGAAAAACAAAACTCAAAGCAAAGCCAGGTTGTAAATACAAACAGTGCAATGATTAAAAGAAAAAAAAGATCCAGCTGATGCTACAATATTACAGTATTTTAAACTCTTAATATGTTTCCATGCCTGTAAGGATTGAATAGGAAATATATTCTGGCCCTGAAAGAGAATTTAAGTGCAGAAGAGAGTGTGTCACATTGTCTAAGTGCCTGTACAAGGCACACACATCCCCTGGCTGTCCAAACATTTCAACAGCTCCTCATCACTCCCACCTACCAAACAATAACAATCTCTTCATTCCTCCTGCATCCCACACATTATTAAAGAAAAAAATCCTTCTGTATTGCCATGGTACAGAGTCTGGAGGGACTGCAGGAGCTGAGGTGGGGATACCTGCCTACAGCACTACCAAAGATTTAACTGCTCAATATTCAAAATTATGATGAACTAAAAGAAGCTAAAATGTCTCCATTGTCTTTAATTTTCAATTTTTGCTCTTGTTTCCAAGTAAAATCAGCCATTTAACCAAAATGTCCTTTTCAATAATCTCTGCAGTAAACTCCAGCTTCCACATGGTCATACTTTGTGTGTTATACAAAAGAGATAATATTTATTAGCAGTTTAGGACTGGGAAAAATGAAACAAAGAAAGTTAAGTAGACTTCTGCAAAACTGAACTTTCCACTAGGAAATATCATTTGTAAGTGGTGGCAAACCAAGCATTCAATATCCCATAGGTTCTCCCTTTCCCTGCTTTGCTCAGGGTAGAAAATTAAAATGTACAACACCATCAGTCAACAGACTGTGCTTCAAAAGATTTTGCAGCTATGAAGCAGAGAATATCACAGAGTTTTGGCTGAAAACTCAAGTAACTGGGACTCTGTAAGTGAATTAATCAGCAGCATGAGAAATAACCAGCTCCACAGGAGATTTTATTGTAAATCAATGCTATGTTTATGCTTTTCAACCAGTGCATCAAAGATCACTCTTCAGGCAGGAATGCCAGGCACAATTCTATGATTCAAAAAGCCTCTTTTACTAAGAACAGTGAAATTTGGCAAAAAGAGAATTAAAAGGAGCAAACCAAGGGTATAGGGAAAGAAGAAAAACATGTTTTTCATCCTTAAGATGATGTCTTATGCAGAAGTGCCAAAGGAAGGTTTTCCACCACAGAGCCCAGGTTACAAACCTGCTGATGGTCAAACCACTCTGCAGAGCCAGGAAGTGACCACTGAGCTCACAACACACTCCTGACACAAACCACTGGTTTTACTGCTCCAGGGCAATCATGGCCAAATCCCACCAATCATACCAAAAATGCTGCCAAATCTTTGAATCCTCTGAAGAGATGAGGCCAGGTAAGCTTGATTTCAGAGGCAGCTGATTATGGCTCAAGTTGGACATACTTACAACAAACTACTTTAAACTATTTTTCATCTTCTCATCTATAAACAAAGTGCTCACAGGTTTTAACACATGAACTGAGAGTGGTCAACATGCTTGAAAAAGACCAAAGTATTAAAAGAGAACACAAAAAATGGAGTTTGGGGTCATTTCAATTTTAATAATTAACACAGGCAATAGTGGCAGATCATTGTTCCTCTAAGTTGCTCCTCATGAGGTCATCAAAGTATTAAAATATGGAGCACAGAGTTAAATTTGCTTTAAAAGTAGAAGTCTGGCAACAATTTGCTGATGAGCTGGGGACTTCAACTGAAACTTGCAACTCACATGGAAGTGTTGGGGATGAAACATCCCATGTTCCAAAGCCTCTGAACAAGCCTTGTTGAGAACCTCAGACAGAAATCACATTATTACAACTCTTCAAAATTAAATTAATTCACTTTTTCATTGTGGAAACATCATTTTAAATGGAAAATTTTGACAAGTAATTCTTCTGTGCTGCCCAGAGTAAAAACATTTTCTGCACCTCAGAAGTTAGTAATGCAATTGTCTGGACCATAATAAGAAATATATCACAAGGACATTACCATTCATATGAAAAAAAAATCAGAGAAATTATTTTAAAAACACACACTGTAAGAAAAAGGGGAAGTTTAAGTAGCAGCCACCTCTCCTACAAGACAACTAGAACTCAAAATTACAGAGAAAAGTGCACAGTCAGGTTTCCTATTTACTATCAACCAACAGTGGTACTTAAAATAAAACAGATATCAATTCTACATTTATCTTCAGCTAAGTAAAACAGCTAAAGGAAAATAAAATTCCTATCAAATTCTCCGCTCTCACAGACTGTCAGTAAATGAAAACATTATCATTCTCATGCTGCTGAAAATTACAAGCCAGTAGATTCTGTATAAAAGATCATCAATCCATTTTGACAGCACTCACCCCACTGGAGAGGAGCCAACTGCAGATGCTCCAGGACCAGCTGATTAAGAACCCCTTCCACACTTGCCTCCCCTTCACGCTTCAAGGAAGGGTAAATTGGAATTAAGGAAAATTTTGGTTGAGAGAGGGAAAGGGTCTGTGATATGCACAACTTTTATTATTGCAAATCAAAACTGCAATCTACAGATTCATTAATATGGTTTATTAACCCATCAATTGACCAACAGTAAAAGCACTGCAGTTGATATCTTCTGAAAATAAAAATTTGATTCCACTGAGGATGGTTAAAGCAAAGGTAAAATATACTTGAACCATAATAAACATGAGGGTAAAAAAGTCTGGGAGCTGCAAAAATGCAAAACCTTTAGGTATGTGGTGCAGGATGAGAACTCAGAACGATAAATCAGGAACTATCTGAAAACAAAGAGGTTAAAATTTGACAGGGCAATAGAAAACAGAACAAAATGTCACAGGGCAACAGAAAACAAAACAAATGTCTGCCAGGATACCCCTGACTGCAGACTTGGTGCCAGTTCCATGGGATGCTGGACAGTGGCAGTGTCATTACTGAGGGCAAACATCAGACCAGAGCCACAGCCACAGAACCTCCAAGCTTCCCTTTCTACCCTGCATGAGCCCAGATTGAAAAGAGAACAAATTAGGAAATTGTTCTTACTCTAAGGACAGCAGAGCACTGAAATAAACTGTTGTGGACAGAAGAATCTCTTTAAAAAGGGCTTCAAAACAGGTTACACAGGTGCTAAAATAAAAGCATTTAATAGAAAAAGACAATATCCAATGTCATGTAAAGCCAGTATTAAACACTTAAACAAATTAATAATAATTTTGTGTGATAAGTCAATCAAGATAACATTTATTTGTAACAGGAAGAGTACTGCATTTCTTTTTTCTAATTCCTTGACTGCAGAAAGGCACTGAGTTCCCACGGCTTGGAAGCACATCCACATGTCAGCAGCATCTTGTGTCCCACCATAATTAAGGAATAAGCTCCTAGTGAGATTCATCAAGATTTCAACCCACTACTCTAAAAGTACTGGAACCCTGGTCCTCAAAAATACATAAAAAAAAAAATAAAAGAATATCTGAGCTTTTATCAACAGCTTCTAAATGTGATCAGTCCTTTTTCTGTAAACTCTGGAGATGGACACACAGCATCTGACTGCTGAAGTATAGATTCACCTGTGGCAGTTAAAAGAAAATTTACAAGCACTGCAGATAACTAATTTCTACCACATGACAGAATCTTGCAGGGTCTCCAGGAGATTTCCAGAAAAGTCTTGAAAGCTCAGAACAAGCACAAGTCCAACAGTGATTGAGACTCAAGAGTTCAGAGATGATAGAAGAGGAAAATCAATACCAAGTACAGGATTCTTGCCATTATTTTTTAAAATATTCTCATTATGCCCTGAAAAATGTCATAAATAGCACCTTACTTTTTTTCTCTGAAAGAGACCACAAATAAAGAATTCACAAACCCCAGAAAGTCTGAAAGCTGTAAACACCATTAAAGGAAAGCATCTATTTGGAGAACTGAAGGCAGCAGAATATCACCTTAGAATAGTGCTGCTGCTGAAAAATGAGACTCAGAACTCCAGTACAACTCAATAATTTCCATAAAACACACTAGAGGGTAGAGAATAATTTGAATTACTTCACGGATCCAGCAGATAAATAATTCTGTTATCACATCTTTAATCTAAGGACTGTAAGTGAGAGAAAACACTAATAAAAAGGCAGTATTTAAAAGATGCTTTAAAACAGAGTGGCTGCCATTAACTGTAACATTAAACTAACTTCAGTGTAATTTACTTACAACAGACTCACGGTGCTGCCTGGAATATCACAAATTTTTACTGTTTAGAGCTTCATGGAAAGCTTAATGTCTCAACTAACACTATAAAATTACTATAAAACAGGTGATTCTTCCTTCTTTATCATTGGTAAATGCTACCATGAATTCAGAGGTAGAATATTCCTCCTGGAACATAAAACCACAGGAGGCAATGAGGCACATTTGGGGTGCTGAGACCATTCAGGGCTCCTCAGGACAGGAGAGATGTGGAGCTCCTGGAGCAGGGCCAGCGCAGGACAACAAAATGAAAGGACTGGAGCATTTCTCTTGCAGGGAAAGGTTGAGGGAGCTGGGGATGTTCAGCCTTAAAAAGAGAAAACAGAGAGGGGATCCCATCCCTGTCTGTCAGTGTCTGCAGGGAGGGCTCAGAGCAGGGACCAGGCTCTGCTCAGTGTGCCCAGCAATGGGACAGGAGGAACAGGCAGGAACTGATCCAGGAAGCCCCACCTGGACATCAGGTGTAGGGGGATACAGCATAAGAAATTAAAGGTAGCACAGAAAGTAATCTTACCCCTTAAGGGGTTGCAGCTGAGCCAATTATTGGAGACTTTAGCAGGTCTCAGCTGCAGCCAATAAGAAGAAGAGCATTTTTATAAAAGAGTGGATGGGTTGGTTGAGGGGGAACTGGAGTCAGGGAGAAGAAGGAAGAGGCAGTGCTTAGAGGAGCTGCCTGCAAGAAGCATCAAGGAGGTTTGAGCCTCCAGCAATATGGAACTCTTGCAATATGGTGACAATAGAATATTGTGATATAATGACAGCAATCTGGAATAATTTCTTCCCTGTGCAGTGACCAGATTGCCCAGAGAGGCTGTGGGGTCTCCCTCTCTGGGGACACAATCCTGTGCCTGTGCTCTGGGATGGCCCTGCTGGAGCAGGGAGGTGGCACCAGGTGACCCCACTGTGGTCCCTTCCAGCCTGACCCATTCTCCAGTACTATCTGTGGTTTTCTGCTCACACATTTCAGAAAAGAAGCAAGAAATCAAACTGAACTGTTCTTTGAAAAACAAAAAAATGCTTTAAAAAAACCTCAAAAACAAACACCAAACAAAAAAAAAAGGGGGGGGGGGCAACAAAAATAACAACAAAAATAAAATAACAAAACCAACAAAAAAAGCCACCAGAAAAACCCACAGACTGATTAACAGAGAAAAAAATTATGTAATAACCCAAAAGTAGTTTAGAGCTTTCACAGCCTAAATTTTCAGATGAATAAATTTCTTTATTCTGTTACAAGCACCAAGGTCATTTTTAGCACACTGCTTATTGTCATCTACTGGCAAAAGGAATTCTATAGACAAGAAATAGCTCAGTGAGTGTTCTTGTAGATTAATCTGGGTCTTATTTGTTTATTTGTCAAACAAATTGATGTATTAGTTTATCTTAGATACATGGCCATGGATTGTAGAACTGATGAGAAATTTCAATTTCACAATTTTATGGGAAAGAAAAATGTAGCATTTAAATGGTTAGGCCATGCACAGATTATTTGACTCATGAAATAAATTGAATTTGACTAATGAGAGCATCAAATGAAGCAACAGAAAGGAGCCTGGTGGCAAAGGAGAGAAAGGTGAAGCTGAGATACAACCCAAGTGGACTTGTTAAAACATAAAGGAATAAGCACATAAAGGAATTATATGTTAACATGGACCTACAGAGGGATCTGGATCATGGAATTCCATCTCACTGATCTCTGTCTCATGACTGCATTGTCAGGCAATTACATTAAATTGTTCATTATAGGACAAATGCAAAACTGAAAATTGCAACAAACTCATTACCTTGGAGATAAAAAGCGACCAAAATAAGCAAAAAGAAAATATAAAAGGAACAAGAGAGAAAAGCTTAACTCCAGAGTTTGCCTAAGACAAAGCCTTTAGAAGTCAATGAAAGCAAAGGAGTTGAACAGGGGTTGCCAAGATACCCTTTTATTCTTAGCTCAAAGTCAAAGCTGATAAAAGGCACAAGTGTGAGATCCAGGATTTAAAATTCATTGAAAAAGACTGCCCAGATAAACACAAGTACAGACTGCCAGGGTGAAGTCTGACCTTGCAGAATTTATCTACTTAACCAAATCTCCCCAGGTTTTGCTGAGGTCTCACTGCCATCACAAACCTGCTCTTCTGCTAGAGCCACATTGCTGACCCAGGCTTCCCTTCCTAAAGTGAAATCTTTGTTATGAACAACACAGGCATCTGCCAGGATTCAAAGAGTTGACTTCCAGCTTCCAGCACAGCAGTTCATATTTAACAGCTCAAGAGATTTTCATCTGCACAATCAAATCAGCCCCAGTGGGGGCCTCAGAGCTAAGAAACACACAACCACCAGATGCTGTTTAAAAAAAAAATTAAAAAAACCTCAGAACAAACCTAAAAACCTAATTTTTCACAGTTGACACCCTTCTTTCACGTTTCTGTAGCAACAGATTGAATATGATATAAACTGTTTCATACCAAAAACCTGATGACAGTCAAATGAACCAGTTATTTCCCCAGGGAAAACTTTGGTCTTTTACACTCTCTGGATTGCCTCATGTGTAGCTGGGTACTCACAATTAGAACACAGTCTGTTACCTAAAACCTACTGCTTAAAAAGACAATTGGTTTGAAAAAATGGCTTCTCTCTGGAAGTTCCCCATGTTTTTTCTCCCTACAGCACTCCACATCTTGCATCCTAAAAGAAATTATTTTCAATACTTATCTCCTTTGCAAATAAATGCAGGTGGGAGAATGCACATAAACATAAAAAAATAGAAAATGTTCATAAATAAGAATTATACTAATTAAAAATAAATCTGCATTAATTGCACATTTTATTTACAGCAGTTGTTCTATCCCTATTTTAAGCTTTCTGCTTGATTATTATTGTGGAATTTTAATATTAAACTAATTATAAGCAGTTATTTATGGTCTTAAATAATAGTTATTTTTGCAAACAATAAAAAGCACTATAGAAATTTAAAGAAATCTTTACTGATGCACAGAACTTCCACAAGATGCAATACTCTCATAGCTGATGATTCATATTTATGATCAAGATCAAGTCATCAAAAGTGGAATAGACACAGAAAAGTGAATTTCAAAAAGAGTTATCAGTAATTTGCTGTCAAGCAAATGGGATGACTCAAGGTTCTGTCTGATAGATAATAATTTCAAACTCCTGATTGGCTGTTTCCATGATGAAATAAAAAACATTTATAATTTTAATGTATTTGGAAAAGATGGCAGTGTTCACAAACCTAACAAATGAGTGGAATTTATGAAGATCATTGAGATGAAATGATGAAAAGTTCCAAATGCCACCCTAGAAGAAATCAACAAATCTATAAATGAAAGTTGGGAATAATAATTCAGTCAGTTTTGCTGGACCACGCACACACAAAAAAAAAAAATTAAAGAATAGTTCTCAGAGAAAACATAATCTCTGAAACCTGGAAGGTCCAATCTTATTCTGTGAGAAATCTCACCTGCAGTATTGCCTCCAGCTTTGGATCCCACATATTGAGAAAAATAGACCTGTGGTGCAGGACAAAATCAGCAATATGACTGAAAGAAAACGTGCTTTGAAAGAAATTTTGGCAATTAGGTTTAAATATGGTAAACAAACTGAGGAAGGAGCACAAAATACAATTCAAAAAATGTAAGGGAACGTTGCAAATAGGACAGACTTCCTATACATCACAGATATTAA
The DNA here is from genome assembly GCF_963513975.1 of Fringilla coelebs. NCBI lineage: Eukaryota > Metazoa > Chordata > Aves > Passeriformes > Fringillidae > Fringilla > Fringilla coelebs. Next base: position 5,086,462 of record NC_140028.1, on the reverse strand, counting down.
GGCTGAAGTAAGAAAAAAAAGTCTGACTATTAGAAAAGTTAAATATGGAACATGATATTTAAGGTGGCACTGGAATTCTGTCTCACTTTTTGAAAGGCTGTTAGGGCCAGGTTTAGAATATTTTCAAGAAAATGACCCCAAAATGTTATAGTCTCATTTCACTGAAATAGCAATTCCTTCACAGTACATTAGAAAATTTCTCTGGCTGCAATCAAACCTGGGGATAGCAGAAGATGGATGAAGGAAATAGTTTAGTTTTCAGAAGTCATTCTCTGACCCAGCCCTCTGCCCAGCTGCACAAATCACAGAATAATTTCTATTGAAAGGCAATTCCAGTCACTGTCCAGCTCTGTGCTCAAAGCATGGAAAATACTGGAATTGCACCAGGCTGTTCAAGGCATTGTCCAGAATTTTTTAACATCTTCAAAGACAGCAATTTTACAGCACTTTTGGACAACCTGTTCCAGTATCTGAGGAGCCTCATTGTGGAAAGGAATTTTCTCAGTACCTAACAGGAATTTAGCAGTCTCCTCATGACACACCTCACTCCAAGGGTCAGGTGAACTTTGTTGATTGCTGTAACTCTCAGGCTTTGAGGAGGCTGCTCCTGGAGGCCCAGGAGCTTCAATGGGACCAGATCCAGCATCCCTTCCAATCCTGCCTTCCCCAAAGTCTCCTCTGCTCAAATCCAGAGTCATTATCCTGCCACGTGCCTTCCTCACTTCTCTCAGGATACTGAGCTCCATCATCTCAGGACAGATGCAGCCAAACTTCAAACACTCCAGCTGCATCATTTGTTCAGATCCCCCACAGCACCTACCAAATCAAACCAGCCAACACCTGGACACAAAAACTGCCCTGAAAGTATTTCAGAAATAAGCTCACCTGCAACTGGACGACTTCTTCCAGTTCCTAAAGAAAAGTTCATCCAGCTTTGTTTCTGGTTTGGGTGGTCTGTAACAAACACACAGCACCTCACTCTGTTGGACAACTCTGTCCTTGGTCAAAAAGCTTTCCATAGTCTCATCCCTCCTCTCCTAATAATTCCCTGTGCACACTCCAATTTCTCCTTCACATGCTTTTGTAAGTCCTGGTATAAGCATCTGGCACTGGCCTTGGGTGACACCTCAGGGCAGATTCTGTGACATTTACTGACTTCAGCCCATCCCCTTCCCATGCCATGCACACAGTCAGGACAGGAAAGTTATCTGGGGAGCTCTAAGTAGTTCAGAGATGACGGATAACAAAGGGATCACTTGGCATTACCATTCAAGAGCCTTGAAAAATGCCTCCTCTAGAAGGAAATGTCAGTAATTCTACCCCTTTGTCATTTTGCAAATACTTTTCCTCTCTTGGCTGCACTGAGGCTGACTCCTGAAGGAAAACAAGGCTAAAGCAGCTGAACTATCCATCCATTTCTCTGCCTGTCCATCAGTATAAACTCTCCTGACCTGTGCCCAATTACTCTGATGGGACAAAAATATCTCAGAAACCAAGTTTCTTACACTTAGCAGAATGGAGAGAAGAATTTTTTTTAATTGACTGGTTCACACCTAAATATTGCTGCAAGAAATAAAAGGATGAAGCCAGAGAGGTTCAGGTAGGACATGAGGAAGAATTTCTTTATGGAAAGGGTTGTCAAGCATTGGAGGGACTGCCCCAGGAGGTGGTGGGGTCACCATCCCTGGAGGTGTTCAAGAAAGGACTCAGTGTGGCACTCAGTGCTGTGCTTTAGTTGGGGGTGTTTGGTCCAAGTTTGGACATGATGATTTTGGAGGCATTTTGGTAACTTTTCCAACATTGATGATTCTGCAGTGCTATGGGAAAAACTAACTCTAGTTGGGACAAGACACCTGGAAAAGAATGTACACATTTCTTCAAGGATTTTCAAGCACATATGAAACTTATTGCCTTTCATTAATTAGATGAGTTTTAGTTCCTGGAACAGAGAGAACAATCATAACAAATATTAAAAATACAGAAACTAATGGTTGCACTGAATTTAGCACACACTGGTGTCTAAGGTACTGACTTTCATGTCAGCCACAATGGTTCTAGGATCAAAACTGGGGTTAAATCCAGAACACAGAATGGATGTGAACAGTGCTGCCCAGCAACTGGAATGAGTGAGGATGAATTTTTACACCTTGACAAAATGATTGCAACTGTGCACTCAATTCCAGTGTAAGAATTCATCTGTGCTATCACAGAATATTTATATCTTCCCATAACACAGACATTTTCTAAGTGAGTTCTGGTTAAATATTGACATTTTTGCATAAAAGGAGCTCTCTGAAAAGTTGCTTGGGGAGTCTTGACTGAACCAGGAATGTCATTTATGTCTCAAGCCTTGCCTTTGGCAATCCTGATCTGATTTAATCATCACAGGATGGTTAAGGTTGGAAGGGACCACTGGAGGTCATCTTGTCCACCCCCTGTTCTAGCAGGACCACGATCCTGTTCATGTCTCCAGAGCCCAGGATTGTGTCCAGGACAGCTCCTGAATATCTCCAGGGAAGGAGACTCCAGAGCCTCTCTGGGCAGCCTGTGCCAGTGCTCAGCCACCCTCACAGTACAGAAGCTTTTCCTCACAATAATTAGTAATGAAACATCATTTCAGATCACTGCATTAAAGTATAATTAAAATTACAAACAGATCAAGCATGATTTGACTGCCATTCTTCTCTCATCTTCTGCCACCCCCTATCATGTGAATTCGAGGATGATCTGAGAGAAAAATATAAATCTCCAGGGAAGTGCTGAGTGCCATCACATGGCTTGGGGACTGTTTACTGTACAGAATGTTTCCTGAAGAAAATCATGAGAAAGTGTATTTTTGACAAGCCAAGCACAAGTTTTTTTATAGAAATCACGAAATTTATAGCAACACCATTGGTTTATTTTAACTCCAAACTGAATGTTATTTCTTATTAATAATCATAAGGCAATATTTTACTGCATTTAGAATTATTGTGGGGATTTTATGTTTAGAATGACTAAGTCATCACACAAGTCCTGTCTAAGCCTTAAAAAGCTACCTAAGATTAGATACATTACTAAATCTATAGAAAGGACTTGGAAATAAATTATTCTAATATGCTCTAATTTACCCAAATTTAATTAAATATATGCAAACTCTCTAAATCCAGCTTCATTAATTTCTTCATGATTCAGTTACTCAGTATGGAGGAGAATAGAAAAATGTGACCCCATGAATCTACTACTCAGCAATCCTAACTACACTTCCTCAGTCCCCTAAAAGCTGGGAAAAACACACAGGATTTATGACATGCCCAGTGACTCAGAAAAAGCCATTATAGGATGACCCAAGCATTGCCTAAATAATATACAGCACAATTAACCTTAAACAGTCTATAATTATGATAAGCTTCACAGTTCTAATTACTTTTCTTTTCAGTAACACTGCCACGAAGTGAGTTGAATTATAAAATAAAATGTATCAGAGGACATCTATTTATATACTTTTAAAGCAAGTATTTATGAAAGGATATAATTTTCCAGCAAATATCCAGCTTGCTGTTAATCTCCAGGCCTCTTGCTTGTTGCCTTTCTTCTTCCAGCTGCTTTGCATTTGCCAACTGTGCTCCATCAGTTGGGGATTCTGGGAAGCTCTCAAAATTGAACTTGTCCACTTGGATAGCCATGCTGTAGCAAGGGAAAAAAAAAGAAAAAAGCCAACAACATCATTCTTGCTGATATTATTTCTGCAGAAACTGCAGACCACTGTGAACACAGGCACTGCAATATCAATGTACTGGTTTCAGTGGCAGCCAGTCTGTAATTAATGATATAGAAACCATATGGTTTATGCTACTGAAAACAGAAGTCTAAGCCTGTTGAGGGAAAAAATGTTTTAAAAATCATTAATCAACATTTTAATGACTTGGTGAGTGGTGCACAAACGTTTATTTTGCAGTTGCAAGCAGATGACCTCATTGTGGTTCTGCAGAGGTTCACCTGCCTCCACTCTTGGTAGGTGCTCAAGACTTGCTGAAAAAAGCAACAAGACTGGGCCAAAAGCTGAACAATATTCTATTTAAAGTTATTAATATCAACACATACAAAAGGGAAGCAGAATATTATATATGAAAGTGTCTCCTGAAGTGAAGTGTAACACATTGGAGAGTTCATTGGTTTCACAAGGCAACTTCCTCACTTTTCCTTGCAAAACTCAGGAAGGAAAAACAAAATAACCGCAGAAGCAGGGCATTAATGTGGCCCTTGGACACTTCTCTCCTGCTTTGTGCATCTTCATGAATTACAGACCATATTAATTTCAATATCACAGTAGAATTCATTGGTAGCAAATGGTTAAATAATTGCTTTATTAAATGTACGGTAAGGCAGAAAAGGTAATCAAATTAAATGTAGTACACTATAATGCATACTAAATACTGATATGTTAAATTAGAATCACTAATCTAATATAAAAGGGAATTTAGACCAGCTCACATCACATGAAATGTGGTTATGGAAGATCTAATATACTACACTGCCAAAACAGCTTTAATTTCCTGAATTGTCTGAAATAGAAAAATAATTAGGGAAGAATTAAAATATATTGCTCTTGAGATGACTTTGCACTTAAGAAGACCAAGCAACAGCTTTGAAAACCATTCAGGTTGAAATGCAACTGCAAACTGAGAAGCAGTCTGGGAAGGGCATTTCACAAAACACAGGATTACTATTATCCTTTTATCTATTTCTCCATATAAAGAGCAAAACATATTCCACGAATGTTGCCAAAAGGAAAACACCAGTAACAAATGTCAACAAGAAAGAGCTTTGAAATCCCTCCAGACCAGAAAATATTTTCTATAATTCTCATTAATTCAAAAGAATTTTGACCCCAAAAGAAACTGGGTGAAAATAGATGGCAATTACAAGGAATTATCTAGAGCTTGTGAAGTTTGCAGTGGGAAGATGAATTCAAATAAGCTTTATCAACACTGAGTAAAAATTGATATCTCAGGAGAAGCTTCTGAAATTTCCCCTTCGGCATTCCAGTGGAAGGTATCCATGCCCATGGAAGGGGGGTGGAACTAAATGGCCTTTAAGGTCCCTTCCAACCCAAAGCATTTAATGATTTTATGACCAAAAAATTCAAATACAGCACTCAGGCAAAGGTTTCTATCAGCTCCCACTTCTGCAACCTGCATCTTTGCTGATCCTCACATCCCAAATGCGGAGGAATTAATCTGTTCCTCTCTAAGGGGGGTTTTGTTTTGGCTATTTTTAATGCAGTAAGAGATCATTAGAAGTTCTTCATTTGCATGCAGAACCCATCAAGTGCTGGGCATATTCAAAAGCTAAAGATGAGTTATAAAAGTGGATCACAGTAACTGCCAGAATCAAGCCAGAAATAAAGATCATAATGAAAAACACCCAGATACAATCTGAAGAGTGGACTCTGAAAAAAAATTACCAGGTCTGAAACTATGACTCATAAGATCAATTCTTACTGGCATTGAAGTATGATTTGATTCTGCAATGGCAGGATGGGTTTCCTGGATTTTGCACATGGACAACACAACTGGAATATTTTGAATTTCGCAGTCTTTGTTTCCAAGATCACTTCACCCCTCTGTGGTACATGAGAGATGCAAACCCAGTACTTCATTTCTATGATATACACAATAATGCTGATATTCTCAGAAAAATATAGTTTGTTTCCTATAGCCATATTTTAACAAACTGCCTTTGCTTCTGAAGAGTCACAAGTATTTAGAATCCACCTCTGAAGGGACCAGGAAAACAGCTCCCATCTAATTAGTGTGGCACTTTTCTGAGTGATTGATATCTGAGAAATATTTTCCTGCCTAACAATATTTAATATGCAATTGTAGCACTCAGATTGCATTCCTCTGTTGAAGGATCATTGCTGGCATTATGGTCAGTATAGTAATTTTTGCCTGGAAATTAAATATGCATGTAAGCACTTTGTACCCCAACAGCCTCCAATAAATCCACATCAGCTTTAGGAACACAGCCTAGACTGCTCTAAACTCTCCACTGTGCATTTCTGCTTGAAGTAACTTTTATTAAGCTCTAAGTTATGGAAAACTTTAGTAAACAGGGCTCTCAGTACTCAGAGATTCCACTAAGTTTTCAAATCTTCTATTTATTTATAATGTTTATACTGTATTTAGCACAGTGGCACCTCATGTCACATGAGGAGCTACAAGAACACCCCCAGTGACACTTGCCAGCTAGAAAGTGAAGAGTCTGAGTAAAACAGAACTACAGAGAGAAAAATATCCCACAAAATAGTACTATGAACACAGCTCCAGGTAGGATATATGAAAGCAATAAACAGAGCTAAAATAGAATGTTTCAAGACTGTAATTCCTCTCAAAGCAAAGCACAGCAGAATTAAATCCTTGCTCTTTTCCTTAAAGGTATCTTTTATCATGCATGTTCTGCTTCCTCTTGTGCTAAACACATCCATTTTAAGTTTTGTCTCTGCATTTTTTATCTGTAATGTTGCTTCAGTATTTTTTCCTCAGCCTATGGAACATGTAGTACATGGGAAAGCTTTGCACAAGAATCAAAACAAAAAATAAATACCGTAACCTAAATCAGTCATTCATCCTGAAAAACGTACCCCTACTCAAACCCAGCTCTTCACTTCCTTTTTAAAGACAAAGATTTCTCCCATCTCAAGAGATCATTTCACCAGGGAGGTGTTAACAAGTGGACAAACAATTCCTGGAGCCAGTAGATGGAAGGAGAAAATGAACAAGCTGGACAATGATTTACACCCACCGGCTGAAAAAAAGGATCTTTTTCAACTTTGAAGTGATCTCTAGAGATCACATGGACCTCCCCCTGAGGAAGGAGAGGGCAGTGAAAGGCAACCTTTTGAACATCACCAACTTTGTCACTGGGCTGAGCATCAGAATAATGAGACTGAAATGTGTTTCAGCCAAAGAAGTCATTCTGTGCTGTCTTCTGCAGTTACTTTGTGACTTGTTTCCTGTCAAGAGTTCTCTGCACTCTCCCCAAATCTGTCCTTGCTTGTTGTGATATACAAGAATCTATGGATCTATAAAGAAAAAGGTAAAAATAGACAATTCAGTCTGAAACAAGCATTCAATTTGTTGCAAACAGCCAGGATAATGACAGCTCACATCGTGCAAGGGCACCTGTTCCTTGCCCTTCACCGTAATTACGTATCAGGGAAAACAGAGAAGATCTTAAAACTCAAAAGTTCAGAAATAAACTTGTTCCAGGAAAAGGGACTACAATTCCATTTTAACTTCTTTGCCTCATGGGGAGCTATCCAAATTTGCTACTAGATGAGTTTTCAATAAATAATGAGATATTTGTATAAAAACACTGCATTATGCAAATTAAAAAAAAAAAAGAAAAAAAAGAAAAAAATGAAATATCTAATCCTGCAAATGCAAAACAGGTTTCATTTCTCTCTGGCCAAACTTGTCTGAGCAGGAGGAGGAATAAAGCAACAACAGTTTTCATGAATAATGAAACAACCATGTTTTGAAACTACTGGGTTTTGTCACGAAAGCAGCCCAAGCCATTGTGACAGCTCCTCAGACAACTGAGCATCGTTACAGGGATGCAAATTATTCAAATACAAATGAAATGGATGAAGAGGAGAAGGTCAGCTCATTGGCAATGCTGATGATGTGTCTGCAAGGTATCATCTCACGTCATCTGTCAGCATGGCTTACAGGGGAAAAAAAGTGACAAACCTCCTGATGGCGCAGCCAACATCTCAATGACAGTCACCCAAAGTCCCATTAAAGTCACAGTGCAGAGCTGCTAAAGGCACTGGACAGCTCATTTCACCTCTTCTCAGAAAAAGAGCTGCAACTTTACTGGAAATCTTACCCTTCCCTGACAACAAAGCGCTCAGCAGAAAGGATTTGCAGGCAGGAAAACAACTTCCTGCAAATGACATCACGACTGCTCCCGAGCCAGTGGCTTCCAAATCCTCCTTTCCCAAAGCAGTGCCACTTAAAACCAAGCAGCACTGACAGCCTCACAGAAATGGCAACTGGCAGAGAAAATTCAGAGGTGAAAAACTGAGTAAAAGAGCATTAGTGGGCGTGCTGCAAACTCCTGCCTTTGCTCCTGCGAGACAGGACTCCTGCCTCCTGCTCCCAAGGACATCCCAACCACCAGTGATGCACCTCAGAACTTCCAATGTCCTCCTCTGAATCTATAAAGTGATATTAATTGTGTGATACTCTCCAAATAAAACGAGGTTAAGAGCAGGCATGGTATTAAAAGAAATGTAGCAATCTGGTCAACGTAAGTAGATTTCATCTTCCATAAGTAAGTAAAACACTGCTGCTCAGCTTGGGAGAATAAAATATAGAGATAGTCCTTATTTAATTATCCTTAGGAAAAAACAATGGAACAGGAACCCAAAAACTCTTCCTCATGACTGACTACCTATTTAAATACTATCATCCACAGAGGAGTTTGCAAGCTGCTTCCAAAATGAAGCTGACAGGAGGCAGTTGGAGACTTTATTCAGTATTATGTTTCCTGTTCATGCTCCTTTCTGATATAAAGTAGACAGCAGGGACACTATGCCACACCATGTTACTGCCACTTATGCAGAATGCTTATGTGCATGAAGAGTCCCTGTACACTCAATGATTTTAAATTTCAGGAAAACTTGAAGTGATGATGATACTCTTGTTCTCACATTCAAGAGGAAAAAAAAATGCATAAGGCAAGTTTCCTTTTAAAATTTTCCCTGATTCTTTCATTGTGTAATCTCACTTGTAATGTATAACCTCATGTTTCAGGTGCATGTAATTCCACCCTAAATACAAGTCCTGCATTTGATACCAAACTGGACATGATGCCCCAGTATATAATAATTTACAAGGCAAAGAGAGACCTCAAGAATCAAATCTCTTGTGAGGTGAACACATATCATTGGCTCAAAATAATAATGCAAAGTAACACAAATTAATATATAACTTGTGTTTACTGGTAATTAGTTCACAGATTTAGAAGTACAATCTGTATTTCATTCACTACTATAAAATACAACTGTAAAATTCAGTAGCTCAACTGACCCACAAGTACTGGTCTTCTCTCCTGGCCTAAAACTGACTGCAGAAAGAAAAATGATGGCTTTAATATCTGAACCGTGCAGAGCAGAAGATAAATTTTTCTATTAATCTCGAGGAAGGTCAATTGAATTTAAAAATTTGCATTTAGAACTTAATTATTTATTTAAAATAATTGAAGAGAAGATGAAAGTTGAACTATAGTGCTGAATATTCAACAGCTTAGACTTATCTGAGTGACAACATTAAAGACAATAAAAAGTAAAACTAGGAAAGAATTGTTCCACTGGATATAATGTAATATTTGAAAATAGAGCAGTGCTAAGAGATAGCTGGCTACATAAATCTTCTGCTTATATGTGATTATACTATGTGTGCTGGGCATATAGCTTCTTAATTCCAAATCTGAAAACCATAAACTGCAAATGAAGAGGCAGAACAATTAACTTCAACTTGCCTCTTTTTTCACTTGCCCATTTAAATAATTTGGATTCCCAAGGCAATCCCCTTGCAGCAAAGCTCTTAGCTACCCAAAGAAATAGGAAATTTAAAATAATAATAGTTATGGTTATAGCTTCCTTTATGAATACACCAATTTCCATAGGGGGCATAAGGATCATTAATCAATAGCCTTTCAATCTGGGAAATTTGGAAAATCCTAAGTACAGCAATACTTGAAGATTGATTTAAATATCCTCCCTTTATCACAGCTGAACTACACAAGGATTTCAAGATTCTCTTTATCCAAAATAATGCCATACTGTACCTCCTACCTCTCTCTCGGTGGAATACCAATAATCAGAGAAATAAATGTCAAAATATATATGTTCATATTCAGCTGCTCATTTGTGTAATTCATTATTGCCTTCATATGGCAGGAAGTTCAGAAGAAAACATATGCAAATTAAAAACATGGAATTTTGTGCCAGATATGACAAAAAAGACCAAAAAACCTCAATTCTACAGTCATGCAGTTATCCCTCCAGCTGTCTGAATCTCCTCAGGAAAAGACTGAGAAGATTGCCCACCCCAAACTACAAACAGCAGAAATAAGAGTGGAATGAGGTCAGCACTTCTGTTCAAATCATCTTTACCAGGGAGCCTTGAAAGAAGGAACCAGGTGCTCACCTGGTGCAAATCTGATTTCCATTCTGCATCTGCTCATCCTGAGCACTGAGGGACAAAACCACCAAATGTCTCCTGGGATGTCCCTAAGAAAGCAGAAATGCTGGTCATGAATCACCCCTGGATCCTTTCCCAGCCTGGGCTCTGACCTGACCCAGCACTGATGGTTTTTGCTGGTCCCAGAGTCCTGCAGGGTGATGCAAAGGAATGGACCTGGGTGTGTGCAGCACCTCAGAACACTCAGAGGGATCTCACAGCCTTCTCCACATGATAACCCTGGAGCATCAATTCCCTTTCACTATGAGAAAAAAAGAAAAATCCCCAAATTCCCAGTGCTCCTCTTTTAAAGGAATATGCCTGTGACATGTGGCACACAGCTGGAAGGTTGCTTCAGAGAAGATGCTGAGATCCTATTCAAAAACTAAACTAGGGGGCAAAAATCCCCAGGACAGCCTGAAATTACTCACATGACAGGAGTCCATCTCAGTGACTACTCCAGGGAAAATGCAGAGATACAGAGCTTTATATAAAACAAAGGAAATGTAAGTTTTTCACAAAGGAAGTGATTCAAACATTTTTTGGGTAGAATCATAGGATGCATGAATGCTCAGCATGCAAGAACACACATTTCACCATGAACTGTCACTTCAAGATACAATTAGACTTTACATTCAAAATGAATTATTAATTTACCATTACTTGCTTGTCTTCTCTTTTTATACACAAAGGTAACATTTTCCCTTTTCCCAAAGCACTGCAGCAGAAGTTCACCTCAAGATGATTTAGTGTAATAAACAAACAAACTCTTTTTCAAGTCCATGTTTTCCCAGTATAAGCTGTATAATTTTATCACACCTGCAACTTTCACATTTTCTGTTCAGAGCACTCACTCTTTGGTGAGTCTCTTGAAGAGTCTTTTATTTCAAGCTAACCCAGTCCATTGACTTTGAAATATTTATTTTGCCACAGACATTGATTCTTTTCACCTCTAGAGTTGAACAGATTCTATTACAGATTCTCAAGTCCTAGATGCAAGTTTTGTGAGTGATGCCATACTTAAAAAAAGAAATCTAGAATCTCTGCCAAAGAGCAAAGCTGGGGGAACAGCCAGGACATGCTCAGTTTAAGAAAGCAAAGGACCAGAACAGCAGTGAACATCTCCCAGCAAAGCAATGTGGTCCATGAGGTTCAACCTACAGAACTAATTCTTAACTAGTGACAGGAATAATGTTCACAGACATGAGTGGGAGCACAAAGGCTTTTATCATGCTCCAGAAGTCTCAGCTCACAGTGAGCATGTGTCACAGGTTCCAGAGCAGTCAACTGCTCAGCACTAATAACAGAAATGATACACAACTCACTCACCCACACACAATTTCACCTAAACTTTTTTTTCCCACAAAAATCACTGTACATATTATAAGTTTATTTATTGCTTCCACCAGCAATGACATCTGTATGTGTGTTTAGAAGCATGTTCAGAAACAAGCTATTTTCAGAAAACAAACCAGCAAGGATTGTTCACTCTGGAGAGGAAAATGCACCAAGGGCACCTCAAAGTCACCTTTCAGTAATTAAAAGAGGATTATGAGAAGGATGGGGACAGACTTTTCATCAGGACTTGTAGTGATAGAACAAGGGATAATGTTTTAAACTGAAGACAATAATGGGTAATAAACCAAGGTGCTGCTTCTGTTGCTCATTATACTCAGCCTTTGGCAGCCCTGAGTGCAGCTTCAGCCAAATGCAGACCTGGGGTCGCCTTCACTTTCATCTCATGTTTATGTTGATTTACCCTTGCACACTTTACCCCACATATTGCTGAGCTGTGTTAATTGTCTGATGTGCTTTACCAGTTTATCAGAAAATGAGCACAGCTCTAAACACCTTTTCATTTTATCCAAAACCCCCCACGTGGAAATCACCATCCCACACAACTGCCCTGCCAGGTGCCCTCCTACTCAGAGAGCCTTGAGCTGAGCTCCCCTGGGAAAGGACAGCAAAGCCAAAAGTCCACCTGACTCAGATCTGAACACTACAGCTAGAAATTCAGTATTTATTTAATTATTGTGATGGAATGATGCTGATTTAGGAGCAGTTTCCTGCCACATTAACCTCCCTTGGTCAATTAGGGTGGTACAGAGCACATATTATATATGGACAATGGATCCTGTCCAGGCAGTGACGAACCCACCTTCAAAGAACTAAAACAAATGAAACAAACCACTAAAGTCAAATGAGATCAAGGGGGTTTTTACTCCTGCTTCCTGTGGTTCAAAAATAGCTCGAACATGGTAGTCTAAATTTTGGCCAGGGAAATTCCACCTGTCAGCAAAGCCATGCTTGGGAAGCTTTCACAGAATATGCAGCTGTGTAAAGGATCTCAGAGGTAAACCCAGGATTTTTGGCGCCACTCATAAAGCAACTTTTCTTGTCAACTTCATATACACAAATCTCTCATATGAGAATGGATTTCTTCACTACTTTGGGAGGAAATGAGGGAAAAGGAGCTATAAATACTACAAGGTATGCGAAGTCAGCTCATGGTGTCTGAGACAGACACCTCAGTTTTAAAAATCGACTTGTCCGAGCATCCTTTCTTATCATGGCGAGCACAAAGCCTCCAGCTGTGGAACAATTTAAAACAAAACCCCCAAAATATGCCCTTCCCATTACAAGCTTACACTGAAGGTATAAATTGAATTCTGCTATTAAACTTCTTCAGAATTTTCATGATTTTTAGGAGAAAGTATTATTCTTAAAATGAGACATGATAAAGAAGTGACAAAACTTTTTATTTAATTATTTAATTCATATCTACTTGACATAACTTTTGGGAAATGTCTAGCTTTAAAAACAGGGAGATTTTAGACTAATCTTTATAGTGCCTCATAAACTAAGAAGGGATTATTTCAAGTAAAACATTAACATGGTATTATTTAGAAGCTTTGGCAATGTTTGAAAATACTTAAATATTGAAGGTGGTTATTGTCATGATTTATGTTTACCATAGAAATTTTAAAAGTCTTTTCAATCACCTAAATCTAAATTTTATGAACTAAGAAACAATTTTAATCAATATATTGTTATTCTCTGTTTATTTGTAATATTCCTTTACATATAATAAAAGTCCAGAAGATGATGGTATCTAAACATCTGCCACACAAATTTTCCTTTAGAAAAAAAAGGGAAACTGAGAGGTAAAATTCAAAGATATTGAAATAGAAAACAGTGCTTTGCCATCTCTTTTGTGAAAATTACATCTACTTTTCACTCATTGACTAGATTTTTCTGACTATAAAAAACACAGGCATATCTAGATTTAGGCATCTATTTTAAACTGAATTCCTGTTTAGGAATCAGATTTATTCTCTGCCTTTAAAGAATGGCAAAATTATCATAGTTTCACTTTCAGCTTATGGAAGAGTTGAAATTCATTTTTATATGGATCACCAACATGATTTTTCTTAAAATTATTTGTGCCATCAGGCTGCCAGTTCCTGCAAAGAAGACAGAACCCCCCAAAAGCCACAGAGGGCACAGACATTAACCTGCACAGAGCTTTAGGCTGATTTGACAGTTCAAAGAAAAAAATAATTTTTGTTCTTTTTTATCTACAAAGAGCAATTTAATATAGAAATTCCAGACCCAGATCATACCAAAAGACAAACTACTACAACCAGAAAAAATTGTACCCCAAATTGTGTAGCAATTTTATAAACTCCCCATCCACAGCTAAGAAATCACCAGGGTTCTGATGCACTGATTTGCCCTGAGTTGCTCAATTAAACATTATAAATGGATTAGAGGGTTAATACTAAAACTGAAAGTATATTATTATTAAAATTGGTTGTATATACCCTATGCTAAGCAAATAATGCTGTAAATACACAAAGCAAAGATTACATGATCTACTTTGTTCCCAATATAAGCCTTTCACACAAAATATTTCCTTTTATTACTTACTATTCTCCATTTCTCTTCTTCCATACAACTACAAAAGAGATGCCATCAAGCAAGTAAATCGAGGAATAAAGCTGCAGAGATTTTTTTACTCCCATTTATTCCCATTGAGCCTCCCTCAGGGATACACAAATTGGAAATTGCTAAATTGTCATCTAATAGGCAGAAACAACGTAGGCGAGACCAATTAAGTAAAAGGCAGAAAGTTGTATTACACATGTAATTAAATTAAATTCTTTGACTAGACTACATTAGAATCATTCCCAAAAAGGACAAAACTCGACTTTAATCAGCACATGACACATTGTAGGACATGTCACTAAAATTGTACATTAGGAGTTTGGATATTACCAAAAAGAGCACTTTTCTTAATTGTAAATCAAGTTACTTCCAGGTGGTAGGAAATTGGCTAAACAGCAGCATTCCCTCCTAGATGTACAAGACTTTAATGATGCATAATTGAGTACAAAGTCATAAAAAATAGTTTCTTCTCCTTTTTTAGCTGTAATATCCTTCAGCTGGGTGCCTACACATATTTTTTTCAGTGGGACTGCTCTCTTACAGAGATCCCCAGAACCCAGGAAACCACCAGATCAAATCACCACCTTAGCTGCCAAACGTGAGTGACAATAACTGGGGATAATTTGGCTTGTATTCACAAACATCATCAAAAGGAACAATGCAGTGGGGAAGAAAAAAAGGGCAGTGCAAACAATTCTGACAAGGTTTGGGTTCTTCATCTCTTGCCATTCCCAGCACTGAGCCCAAAACCTGCTCATTGTAGGCACCAGCTCAGCCTTCTCCTTGTGCCACTGCACAACCCCTGGAGCTGGAGCCCAGGCTGAGATGGAAATAAATTCCAAAATACTGGAGCTGAAGCCCAGGCTGAGATGGAAATAATTCCAAAATGCAGACACAAGGGACTGTCCTGGGCTGCAGGAAGCAGAGGAGGAGGAGAAGCAACATTTACCTCTGCCCATGGTGCTTTTCCAAACTTTTCCTTTCTGGAAATTAGCTAAAGCAGGCAAAAAGCCATCAGCACCCCATTCTGAGAAGAGCACTATTTAGGTAAACTATTAATTGTTAATCTAGATGATAATCAAATATCAGAAATCGATTGACAGCTCTAAGCACAAACTGCCTTTTGGAACTGAATCAATTCTGTGATTGTCCAGCAACCAAGGGGGGCAAACATTTTCACAACATCTGTGCCCTAGGTCAAATTGGTATTTTCCTCCCAGTAATTCCCAATAATTCACTTTTTATCTATCTCTTCTTTTGTTATGTTTCTTAGATTATAACATTTCAATGGCCAATCTGTGTCTTTCTGTCTAAAGAAAGTTCCAATCCTATAGGAACACATTTGCCAGGGAAGGTGAGAAATCCTGGTTGAAGCATCATCATTACTTCAATATTGGAAAAATCAGCTTATTGTTTAAGTCACACATACACAAATAAAAATGGAGACTTGGAAAGGAAAAACAGTGATCTGCTTTCTTGATTGAATAGCATGGAAATGCAGAAAATGAAAAAAACACACGGCTTAAATTGCCTTAGGAAAAAATTAACCCATTTATATGAAAAGAACAAACAGCTTTTAAAAATTATAGATATTTTTAAATGCTAATTGTTTGTATAAACCAGTTCCTGTGCACAAGGGATCAAATGTAAGTGAGTTAGTGTAGCTGACAGCAGCAGTGAGAAAAGCAAGAGGCCACGAGAAAGACAAAAACCAGGGCTTGTTTTGGTGAGCCTGTTCTGAGGACAAGTAGTACAGACACAACCCACTGTCTAATGTCACCATGTGCTTGCAAATATCACTGTACAGCAGTCCAGCCTGCACAGCCTCTCAGATAATGCCAGATAAATGGCAAGAAGCTCTCCTTCAAATTACACATGGATGGATCTTCCCAGAAAGGGAGACATAATGTCAAAATAGAAGAGATAACACAACAAAGAAGCTGCTCTGAACCCACATGGAATGGCCCAGAAACAATGAGCACTGACATGAAAATATTCCTCATGTAAATTCAAATTCCATCATTAGAGCCTGTGTACATGTATTTATTGCCTGCTGTCACCATGTAATCAGCAGCCACTAATCACCCCAGAGCTTACTCTCATAAAATCCTCTATTTCATACTGGAGATCACAACTGAATATTCCAAAGTCCCATCCTATTCAAGTCCTTGTGATTCAGAAAGAAAATAAGTGACAGCTTGAAATAAGCTGCTAGTGAGGCTCATCTTAAGAGATGCTTTCCATCAATATATCAAGAGGGAAAAAGGAAATATTGGTGAAGTGTGATGTGGATTTATTGTGCCTGACATTGTTGGGCTCAGCAGAGTTGCTGTAGGAAGAGATGGGGTAAAGGCTGCCCATGAGTAACACAAAACACAGTAATAAGAAGCAGGTTACAGCATTATTTAAAGAACACAGCACAGCTCAGTACTTTATGTACTATTACTACCATTATTATTATTATTATTATTATTATTATTATTATTATTAAACATATAAATTACTTATTACAGATTTCCCTTTCCAAATTTACTACTTAATGAGTCCAGACCCAAATGAAAAATAGGACTTCACTCAAATTTCATCATGATGCCTCTGCTCTTCTACCTTAAAAGTAATGGTTTTGAATTTCTTAACGTTCACCTTTCATTCCATTTTACATACATACTGTGCTTTTCCCTCCAGGGTATAATAAATAATATACAATATAAGTGTAATGCCTGGGAATAAATCTTAACTGAATTCAGGGGGGGAAATGAAACAGAGTTGTTGCATTCATGTCAGGATCCAAAATGGTGAGGTCTGATCAAGCAGCTAAAAAGACAATGCTTGTAACAATAATGGATATCAAATATGTAAGAAGAGAAAAAAACCCTCCAAACCCTAAAGATTGCCAAGTTTATGGACTTAAAAATGGTGAAATATTTACTTAGTCTACCAATTCACTGCATTAACTCACATTTCCTCCTAAGTTCAGTAGACTTCATAATTCAGTTTCTTCTCTACGGGTGAATACTCTGATTGTTCCATGATTTTTACTGTCATAAGCCTTCCTACAACAATAAATTACCTTTTCTTGGGACAGCTTTAGAAGGGATGGTAGGTTTCATGATGTGAAGGTACAAAACACATTTTGTGTTTTGATGTACCTTTTATTACAGTGCAGAAATCATCTATTCTCAATCTCAGCTCTATTAATAATTTAAAAGGGTTTTTGCAGCACAAAAGCTTTTTCAAAATATCAACAAGTCTTTAGACAACACCTATGCCCTGCCCATAAATGCTCATTGCTTAGATTGAGTTAACTTGAGGCATAACACTTTGCTTAATATACACTTATATTCTAAAAAACTATCCTACAGTTTATTTGCTCTCTGACTCCAAATCAAATTTCTTTTGTTTATCATTTAATTCCTTCCTTACAGCCTTCTAATCCCCATACTCAGATTATTAATGGGTTTTTTTCTATTCATCACTATCAATAACAAACTTTTCCAAAGTCACTGTTATTCCCAGAAGAGGAAGAAATGCAAAGAAAGGACAAAATTTGGCCAAGGAACAAGAATTCAGTTAAAAGTTCTGTAGATAATACATGGCCCAGGCTATAATGACTCTCCATACCACACTCCTGCACCCCAGCAGGTAATCAGTTTTTAGCATTTATAAATATGGAAACTTATTTACCAAAAATTGGAAGCTCTTTTAAGATGCCCATGTCCAGTTCAGTGTTTATGTTCTGCTTACACTAAACCTCTGATTTAAGTCACCTTGTTAGCCTCAGCCCCATAATCTCACTCAACATCTCACTCAAGCTGCTGGAAAATGACCCAAAAAAGAACATTTTAATTCCCTGGCCCCTCCCAGCTTCTCTCAATGTTCCAACTGAATTCAATATAAAAAAATGAGACAGATAAAGGGACAAAAACAGCTGAGTATGGCAGATCTTACAGAGTTTGTCATCAACTCCATCAAGCTGGGTGTCAAATCATCTCTGGCCTCTCCACCACCATTAAGAGAGGAGTTGCATCTTTTGCTGCTGTCAGTGCCTGTCTGGCTGATTTGGGGTAAATTCAGCACTCAGTTAAGTGCAGAGAGGCTCCCAGACCATGCACTTCCATCCTGAACTTCAGGCCATTTTCATAAATCAAAAGATCAAGCAGCTGCTGGAAACTCATTTGTGGTAATCTGAATATAATTACTGCAGCTTCAGTGAGTTCTTCCTAAGGTATTTTCACTAAGAGCTGGAACTGAGGTAAAGCATTCATCATTAATCACAAGCAGTGAATCAGACACACAGCTGGGCTGGGCCAGCAAAGCACCCACAGCAGAATCCAAGCTTTGCTTGGCATCCCCCACACATGAAATTCCAGGTGGGTTCAGTGCTGAAAATTAAATAAAGGACATTATTTTTTATGTTACCTCTTGTTTGGAACCCAGAAATGGCTCAAGCACATCAGGATGCTTTGGGCTTCACTTGGCCCTGTCAGCATCCACCAGGACCTGGAACACAATGGAGCCCAGAGCTCCAAAGCACTTCCATGGAACACAGATCCTGTCTCCCAACCAGGGAAAAACCTAAACAGGGTAAGGGCTGAAGATGAAAGGCTCCTTTTTGCAGATGCTGGCCATGACTCATCATCAAACAAAAAGCATGGCTCAAATTACCTCCAGTAAGTGAAACAGCTGCACAATCATCTCCAGAAATCTTTGTACCTGTTTGAAGTAATGACAAAAAAAAACCTCTTTACTTAACCTGAAGTGCCCATATCTCATGCTGCAGGGACCCCCATATGCAGCTCTGGAGTTACAGAGAATCCATCTACACATCCTGGTACAGAGAGGGCTTCTCTATGAAAAACTGATTCTGTTTACACAAGAACAAGCAAAATATGAAATGCACACCAGCCTCCAAGCCCCCCAAAGATGGATAGATACAAATCAGTTTTCCCCATGAAGGGATATAGTTTTATTTCAACCTCAATCACAATACTTAACTTGAACCACCATTTTCTGAAATTCAAAGTCTTTGTACTTTTTTTCTCTTTTTTGCCACAAACCAGCTGCTGTAAAACTCTGTTCTTCTCAAGTGAGAGGAAACCTTGTGAGGAAGACACTGACCAGTGTTTCCAAACAGCTTTCACAAGCCTTTTCCTAAGGATGGAGGAAAAACCAGTGGGCAAAGCAGTTGTTCTCATCAGCAAAGTCCACCAGTGCTGTCCACACTGGTGTTGAAACACACCTGAACCTGAGGGAAGGTGACAAAGAGGATGGTTCCTGCAACATCTGGGATCCACCATTCCTGCTGTGTTTCAACAACTGCCCCCAAGGCAGATCAGGGGGAAAGACAATCTCCATGTGAAGCTGAAGATCCTGGCAGGAAACTCCATCACAGGGTGAGAGAACTGACAGCAAAGCCAAGTCAAACCTCAGAGATTCCCAACAGGCTCCAGGAACTGCATCCTCCTCTTCTCCAGCTCCTTGAACAATGGGATTTCTTCTTGGCAGAGTGTTTTGTCTCTTTGTCACTTCTGAGAAAACACAATTTAAGCTGCAGGACGTGCCCCCTGCACCCACCTGTGACACAGCAGTGACACAGACCTGCCTCAGTTCAGCACATCAGCTTTAACAGCTGTGTTGGGAATGAAGCTGTGCTTGGGAAGAATTCCAGCTATCTCAAGGATGCAGAAAGATTATCCACTTCCATTAACATCCTTATGTTACCAAGGAAAGGCCTGCAGGGTGTTCTTGGGAAATTCTGTGGAAGCTTCATGGAAAGACTGAGATTGCCCTGGAATTACAGAGGAGCGGGAGAGGCTGCAGGAGGGCATCGATGGCAGAAATGCTCCCAGGCACAACCAAAGCTGAGGAAGACAATTCTCCCCTTTGGCTGGGGCTGCTAAATGCAGCTGGACTGAAATCTGCTCCACCCCTCCCTGGGAACACTGAGACCCTCCTCATACTGGCTGTTCTGTGACTTTTGTTGTTTTCATTTGAATGGAGGAAACCAAGGGAAGATCAAACATCAAAAATCGAGTGTGGCCATCAAAGCCCAACAGCTTCCAAGTCAACACCCACAAATTCAAACCCCCTGTACATATTTTTTTTGTCAAAGCTCTCAGAACACAAACAGAGCAATATTCTAAAGAGACATTAAGGATAATAAGTGCAGCTGCAATGTCAGGTTAAGAATGACACAGGTAGATTAATCTCCTCCTGCAGATACAGATTTTAAGGGCATTAATTAATTGAGGAGTAGTTGAAGTATTTGGTGACAAGCAGAAGGAAACACATCTCTGTTAGAAAGCATACATGGGGCAGTCACTGAAAGAGGAAATAAAAGCCCATCTCTATCTATTTTAAGAAAACAAAAGTGTGTCAAAAGCCAACTACACAAAGAGAACTGACGTAGGTGCTGTAAAGCATTTTTTCCACAGCCAGTTTTCATTAACAGAAAAATACCTGCAGATCCTAGACTTTGATCAAATAACGTGTGAAGAAGAAGCAAGGTATTTTATGAGATTCTATGACAAGCTTCTCTCAATCCCATCAGGGAAAAAAACCCCAGAAAGACAAAATGCAAGTCATTGCTGGAGAAACTGCCACTTTACCTGTACCTTACACATCAGTCTTTCTCTGGGCAGTTTCAATTGTAAATTTATTGAAAATTTAATGATGAATGTGCAGGTAGTCATGGTATCTATTTTTTTTTTTTTTCCTCTGGTTTAAATTATTGATTCAAACCTTAGGCTAGTTTAGGTAAAGCTGGAGCTTGGGTTTTACCATGAAAATGCACTGGTTCTCAGAAATGTCTAGAAATGTAGCATAAAGATGATACACAGTACAAACTTTATCTGTTTGGGTTTTTTTAAGGCAGAAAACCACACAACCAGACCAAAGCAGCCAGAAGCTGCTTCCCAGCAAACATACAGTCTCATTGAATCATTAAACCAGCACGAGGCTTAAAAGAATAAATCTCAGCTTTTAAATGCAAAACAGAATTCAGTTTTAACCACTGGCCCATGACCACTGCCTCTTTAACAATGCTATAAAAAGCTACTTGGCTTTTCAAATTTAAAAAAGTCAGTGTCACATAAATACACTCACAAAAGATCTAAAAATAACTTTAAGCTGCCCACCCTCAAGGTCAGAAGGAGCAGATGCGAAGAAATAAAGCTCTGTGAAGGGTTTCCAACAGGAAAATACTACTGACAAAAGTGAGGGTGTTGCCACTGGTCCACAGCTATTTCTTTACTGTTCTTCTGTGCCAGCTTCTGCTGAGTTCTGCCCAAGCAGTTCTACCCCTTCAGTTCTCACCAGTGAAGAACTTTGCTGGTGTTGAGAGAACATTTATTCAAACTTACTGACCAAAAACAAACTTTGGTGTGAGTCCTTTCCACTCTTTACAAATGATGCACTGAAGGAGAATAAAGATGGATATATTTGAGGTGCATGAAGGCAGAAACCAGCAATTTTCAGCATTTCAGGGCAGTACAGAAAGGCTCATTTCCATGAATGCAGAGGTGACAAACAATGCTGATCCTGCTACATCAGGAAACTTCTCCCTGTGAATCTGCTGATGGATTCCTCTCCAGCTCCTGATGGAAACCAGATCATCACAGCCCAACCATTCCTTTAACACACTTCACAGAGTAGAACATTAGAGTAGAAATAGTGGCAGTGATGGGGGCTGAGACTGCCTTGAGAATTTCCTTTTTTTGGCTGCAGCAGGTCCACACTTGGCAGAATGTCCTGTCCCAAGGGAGAGAGCTGCTCTTTGTGGACCTTGAAGAACAATCTGACAAGCCCATCAATAAGTAAGTGTGCTCTGAACCCCAGTGAAGTGATTCCCTGATACAAGAGTTCAGGGATTTCACTGATTCTGCACTGAGCCGAGTTTATGTGGCTTGAGAAAGATGAAGGACTGAGCCTGCTCTCCTGTGATTTGCAAGTCTGATTAAAGGAATCTAAATATTTCAAATCTGATGTTTCAAGCAAGCTCCCATCCCCTGAAGCTACACCTTTTTTTTGGTTTAATTACTATCATGCCTTTTTTAAGCTTTAATGTTTTCCTTAGGAATGGGCACAGAAAGCATTTAATTGCAGAAGTAAGAAGTCACAGGCTGAAACAAAGCTGTAAGAAATACTGCAGCCTGTCAAAGGTGATAAAGGCCTCTGATTATCCTTGACTGCATTCCCTGGGCTCAGCATTTCATTAAATTGCAATGCTCATTTCTAAAAATAAATTTATCACCATATCCTGAGGGTCTTTCCTATTTTTAGCTAAAGCTGTGCACAAAAATACCACTTTCCTCACTAATTGTATTTGATTTTCAGTTTCAGTGTTACTGGTGAGATTTGTTAAGTTTGGGTAATGCAACCTGAAACAAGTCATGAACATTACAGTTTTTTAACTCACTTTTATGAATCTCCCTTCAACTGGATGAATGAATAACTTCCTTGGAGAAACTATAAAATACTTTAAAAATCAGGTATTTAATTAAATGAGATTCATTTGGCTGTTACATCCTTGAAGAAGAGCAATACAACTGTGGATCTATGCTAAAAGAAATTAGCTGAAAAGGGGAAGAAACAAAGAAGAAAGGGTGGTCAGGCACTGGAGCAGGCACAGCCAGGGAAGGGAAGTGGTGGAATCACCACCCCTCAGGTGCTCAAAAGACAGACAAATGTGCTTAAAGACAAGGTTGAGTGGTGGATCTGGCAGTGCTGGATTAACATTTGGATTCACTGATCTTAGAGGTCTTTTCTACCCTTAAAGATTCTGTAATTCTATGAATAAATGAAGTTTTTTCCCCATGTGTTAACAAAATTCTTCTAGCACATACCAGGATAGAAACTGTTTGCAGCAACATTTAATAATGCCTGATGAAAAGTTGTGGTTGTTTTTTCCTTTGTTTGGGTTTTTTTACTGAATATTATATTCAGTAAAATAGCTGACTATGTAGTAAAAACATTGTGTATTTATGTGGGTGGAAATTCTAATGAAACATTGAAAAGAGCAAGTTTATTTTCAAATAAATATTTTTCTTGATGCAATGGGCATAAATGGTTCTGCTCCACAGAATAGTTATCTAACTGGGGAAACCAACAGGAAAGCTGAATTGATTTGAGTGTTAACTGAAACTCAGAAAACAACACTTTCTACAAGATGTCAAATATCCATTTCCATTCTTCATTGGTAGGAGCTTCATCAAACAGAACAGAAAAAAAATTGAAACAAATGCTGAATCTGAGGAGAAAAGTTGTGAAATTCCATAGATAAGCTTTAAAGTGTGACACAACTGCAAAATAATTACTTCTAGAAAAAACAGAGAATTATCTCATGCTTCCACAAGTCAAGATGTTCTTCTAAATGAAAAACCTAACTCAAATATTGGTAACTTTTTAATAGTTTTGAAATTGTTTTAAACTGAAAGAGGAGAGATTTAGATTAGATATTAGGAAGAAATTCTTAATAGGGTGTTGAGGCCCTGGCACAGGTTGCTCAGAGAATTTGTGGATGCCCCATCCCTGCAAGTGTCCAAGGCCAGGTTGGATGGGGCTTGGAGTAACCTGGGATGGTGGGAGGTGTCCCTGCCCATGGCAGGGGGTGGAGCTGGATGATCTTTAAGGTTCCTTCCCACCCAAACCATTCCAGGATTCTGTGATCCTTTGAAGACTAAGCACAACCAATGAAAAAGATGAAGATGTGAAAAGAAAGAAATGAGGTGTGATCTGGTGTCCCATATCAACAACTGACTGAAAATAAAGCTAAGGCCACAAGGAAAAGGAAACTACATGGCAAAAATATTCAGTATTTTGTATTCCCTCTTGAAAATAAATACAGCAGTGTTCTCAAATAAAGACACCTCCAGCCCAGGGTCATGAAGACAATTAATGGGCACAAATATTTGTCATACAAGGAGAAGCTGAGAGAGCTGGGAGAGCACTCACAGAAAAGAAGGCTCAGGAGGATTTTATCCATAAATTCTTGATGGGGGCAAAGAGTAGAGAAGTCAGACCCAGGCTCTTCTCTGTGGTGCCCAGTGCCAGAACACAAATCAAAATATGGGAAATTTCACCTGGACACCGTATAAGCCTTTATTCTTGTGAGGGTGCTCTGGCCCTGGAACTGCTCAGAGAGGCTCTGCAGTCCATGACTGTGGCTGTGATTCTGTGACCTTGCTCATAAAACTATCAGTTCTGTCTTCAAACTAGTTAGGAAGACTGGAAGGGAAAAAATAGTCTGAAGGTTATTCCAGAATGTCCATCCTCTAATATGTCCCAAGTTCAGATTTTGCTTACTAATAAATAATTAGAAAGTAATAGGGGGAAATCTGCAATGGAAAAATAAATGAAGTATTCCCAATTATTAAAGAGGCTGAAAAACACAATAAAACATTTAGGGGATTGCTCTAGATGAATAAATCTGCAGAAGAACAGCATTTCTGTTTATCAGATGGAGTTATGCAGAGTTGGGGTTTTTTTTTACATTCAGTACTCAAAGGATTGTTTGCATAAGGCACAGTTAGCTCAGGAAACATGTTTAACATAGTGGAAGAGAAATACACAAGAACTTCTGGGATCTGCTCATTATCCCTGCCCTCACAAAAAATGGAAGTTTTCTTTTACATTCATTTCCTACTGCTGTTTCAATTAATTTCACCAAAATGAATTCTCTGTAAGGAAATCTCCAACCTTCAGCTACTCCCAGTGTCTAAACAAAATACTGCCAAAAGGCAGAGGGGGGGGAAAAAGGAAAATTTTCTTTTGCTTCCAAAATATGTTTACTTGAGATAGGGAGCAGCTCCAGGTGAAGGGATGAGAGAAAAACAGAGACTAAACCAAGAAATGAGTGAGAGAGAGAAGAGGAACGAGCTGCAAAAGAAGCCTTGAGGAATTTTACAGTTCTGGGGTTTATATGTGGCTACTTAATGCACCCAGAATTGACACAAGGCAGACAAAATACACATTCCAGCTCAGCACCTGATGCACACAGCCTGCAGAACTTGGAACCTAGCACCCAGGAAAAACACAGAGAGAGCACAAACCCAAGTGAACCCATACAGGCGCTCTGAACCAGCAAACAGCTCCCAAAATGAGCTCTGAACTTTATAAAAGAGAGTTTTTAGGATAAAGCTCAACCATCACAACAATTGCAGAACTGCATTTTAGTAGGACTTTTATTTATTCCAGTGTTTATGGCTGCCAGTTCACCCAAGAACAACATTCTGCATCAATAAATCACTTTGTTTAACGAGTTCTTGATGAACAGGGAACTGGGTCCTAATGGGAATCTCAAGGGCTAAGTTCTGTCACAGGAGGAGGAGGAGGCTGCTGGGTCAGAGAGTTTTAATGAATATCAACCATAACATAGCAGGATAGCTCAGGTGACAGGTGAAACATCATTAAATTCCAGATAGATGAAGAATTTGCTGCAACAGTAGAAGTTTTATTCTCTTTCCAACTAGGAAGGTGAAAGTTAGTGCAGATAAGCTCAGTATCATTTATCTTCTAGCAGCATCCTGAATAACTAACAATTGGGATACAACATACTCCTTCCTAAATTGCATTTCAGGGATGACTTTCTGCTGGATTCAGGGGGGAGAAAAAATCCTCCTTGATTACATTCTCAGATTTCTGATTAGATTGCAACAGATTAATATGCAGGGCTTACATGGCTCCCTGCCCATGGCAGGGGGGTTGGAATAGATGATCTTTGAGGTTCCTTCCAAGTCAAAGCATTCTGTTATTCTGTGACTTTATAAAACAGTTCAAGGAACTCAAAATAGTATGTTCATTATGTGACACTGATTCACTCCTCATGAACAGACAGCTCTCCTCCACCAGAACTATAAATCTTATTCTCATGTTCTCTCTCTAGCTCATCAAAATTTTCCAAATGTTCCAAAATCTCTCTAGCAAACACCTGACTCAAGGATCATAAAAGTACTGACAACAGCCAGTTCAGTAACACAGAAATACCAAAACAAGTAAAGCACTGTTCCAACTTTACACCCATGTGTTCAAAACAAGTTAGTTTAAATTAATTACTACTGGTGAGTACAAGAAGAAAAGAGAAGTAATATCCCATCAGTAAATCACACCAAATCAGCTAATTTGGGTATTTTTTTTAATTTACTTTCTGTAACTTTTACTTCCTATACTTGCATTTTCAGTCCACTAGCTAGGAAAAAAAAAAAAAAAGATACAAAATTGTAATAAAACTCTCCATCATTATTAGGCCTTTTCTGACTGCTGACTGTTTAATTCCTTATTGATTCTTTCTTTTTTTAATCATATCCAAAATGAAACTGATTCTTTACCTGCTGAGGACAAATCTGGAAAGAAATCCATGAATTTGCTGAGCAGCATAATAAAGACTATCCTGTCTCAGAGACAATGCTCCCTGTAGGAGCAAACCTTTCCTTTACCTTGACAGATGCAATTCAAAATGGGGCTCGGTGTGAAATCAAAATATTGAAACTGTCAAATATAACCACTCTTCTGGCACATCATGCAAAATTGAACCTTTGGTTTATAGACAAGAAAGATGGTTTATTTCTTTAGCAGACCAAGGTCTCAGGATGATTCAGACTCCTGCTGGGGAATGCAGAGCTTAAGGAGGAAGATGAGCCCAAAGCAGGGAGGAGTTTGCAGCTGAGAGGGGACAATTGTCCTGCTGGGCACTGGACAGGCTACAGGCACAATTCTCCTCTTGGTGCTCTTGAAGGAAGCACTACAAAAGGAGGATGTTGTGCTTTTAAAGCTCTCAGTGAGATCAACCCTTGTGCCCTGATATTTTCTGCAGGAACCCAGGTTCCTATATTCTCATTTCTTTCACTTGTTTTTTTCTTTCTACATTTCCATTTTATTAGACTGTGAGCCTAAAATGCAAGTTTCTTTCCAGTCTAAGAATTCCCAGCATGGCCTTCTCCATCCCTGGCCAGAATCTCTGTGTGTAAATCTCAAATGACTGAATGTGGTATACAGATTTTGAAATTTATTTCCCTAAATCAGTTTTTCACGTTCTCCAATCAAATTACTGCTTGTTGCATTTCACAGTCTCAACAAAGATTACAGACACCTCATCAACACCAAATATGACCATCTGCATGGTTATTTCCAGAAATATTTAATCTTTCTTTCCAGATGACAGACATTCTGAGTTGGAAGGGCACATTACTGCTTCTTTATCTTGTGCATGTTATTAATGGTTTCTAAAACTGCTTCTGGGAAGTCAAGTTTTGTTTCCCTCAGGTTATATAATGTATTTCTTTATCATGTTCTGTACATTATTCAAGACCTTTGACAATAATTAGTTTTGCTTTAAACACTAAGAGAACAACACTGAGTTTGGAAACTTGACAGATATATTTCTGAACTGAAGCAAGGAAAAATGTTTAAAAAACAATTAAATACATGTGTAACAGTGAAGGATGATTATTAAAGGAAAAAAATCCCAGCCAAGCAGCAGAATATTGCCATAATATGTATTATTTACATTAAATTATTTTAAACCCCTGTAGGTTATTATTTCTGTGTAACTTCAGTGTAAATGTATTAGAGACCACACTTAGCAGTAAATAAGTTTAATTTGTATGATCTGAACCAGACTGGAAAATGGATGAATTTCCATGTGATCAGCTCTCAGCATGTTTGTTTTTCAGTGGGCTCAGAAAAGCAAATTCAATTCCCTGTTAGTTTTTAATGCAACATATTTCCAACCAAGGAATTGCAATTGCACCCTTCTTGTGGAATCAGGAGTGTTGATAATCAATAAGGAGCTCAAATAAAACATGCAACACACCAGAGGTATCTGTAAAGACATCACTGATGGATTTGCCAGGTACTGACAAAACTTTTGGGAGCCTAAATCAAAACTGCTCTTGTTTCAGTCCAATCATTCAAAGAGCTCATCAGAGTAAAAGGGGTTAGAAATAGAAAATTACAATTCCTTCCACAGATTTGGTGTCCAGATTCTACTGAAATAACTTCCTACTGCCTTATTGCATGCAGTACTGTGACTAAATCAGTTTTTAATTGCACCCAACATGCAGTGAAGGTACCAAGGCTAAAATTTTCACCAAATTCCAGTATGGAAATCAGGAATGCAGGACCTGTTCTTCTTCCAAGCAAGAACTGAGAGCCCAGAACACATTAAATTTCTAAAGGTGCCCAAGCACTGGCACTGGGGTATACTCCACACCTAAGAGATGGCAAAAAAATTATATTCTGTCTTCTTCAGTTTTATTTTTTATTCCATTTGCAATCATTTGAAGTGAAGTACAGCACAGGATACTCCACTGGCTTAAATCTTCTGCTGTGAGGAGCAGAATCTCATGTCCACAGAGTAATGCCTGCAATTTCCACCTTTTCTCTTTAAACAATTCCACAGCACTCCATGCCTAAATAAGGAGATTTTTTTTTCTTTAAAAATCTAGTCAAATGTTTTATTTCTCTAATTCCTGTATACATTTCTCTGTCATGCAGTTGCTACTTCTCTATCTGAATCAGCTTAAAATAATCAAAATATTCCAAATAAAGCAAAGCAAATAATCCCTCAGGTAGTTTGGAACACTACAGTTGGAAGTTATTATCTCACCTTCACTAAAGAAAAAGACATCTGCACTGCTTGTGTTTTCTCGAGCATCCTGCCTCTGAGGCTTAGCTGTAATTTGGATGCCACAAAAATATGTTCTTGTAAATCAAGTAATTTTGAAAACCTGCTAATTTCTTTAAGATCCAAGTATTTCATTCTTGATGAGCATCTATGCAGGCTTCATGCACAGATGGACACGACTTATTTGTAGTTTTTCTTCAATGAAACAAAGTAAAATATTTTGCCAGAAAAGAGGATACAAAAAACCTTAAACCAAACCCAAATTTTCTTTTAATAGTATTGAGATGCTGAGGTATCTCTCAGAAGTTAAAAAAAAGTTAAAACCCTAATAATTCTTGATCTAAGAGATCAGACACCCATCACAAGCACCTGCCATCATTTTAAAGTGACAAATTTAAATTTGTCTTTTTAAAGTGACAAATTTATTTACACTTCATAAATTGATCTTCAAGTTATGAAACTCTGATTATTTTTTAATTACTATATGACACTGAAAGAAAACTCTGAATGGGAAAAGCAGCTTCTGGATATTTCTAATATTCTTTCAACATTCCACAAATAAAGGATAGGAAAGGTAAGGAACAGCCAAGATAAAACTCAAAAGCTTTCAGTGTGAAAATGTAGTTATGAATATATATACAGACATCTGTCTCTACATATATCTATATATCTATATCTATATATCAAACACTCTGCAAAAGAGTGAGGCACCAATCTCTGCAAGGGGTCAAACCTGGATTAAAGAGACCTGCAGAAAGCTCACTAATAAATGGAGATAAAGCTTTATTTTAAGATCTAATAATGATGAAAATTCCCCCTTAAGATACTTAAAAGTGTATTTTTGAGGGAAGAGAAAACCCATGAAAGAGGGAGAATGACACAAGGGAAAGAATCTCCAGATTTTCTGGACCTAGGCAAAAGGCAAGGCAGATTTCATATCCAATCAACAATGTCAACAAAACCACCTTTAAAAAGGGATAAGGAAAAGGTCAAAGAAACTGAATGTGATATTGGAATGTGGTATTGGAATGTGGTATTGGAATGTGATATTGGAGCTATTTTTTAT
This sequence comes from Fringilla coelebs, assembly GCF_963513975.1. Lineage (NCBI taxonomy): Eukaryota > Metazoa > Chordata > Aves > Passeriformes > Fringillidae > Fringilla > Fringilla coelebs. Next base: position 5,056,593 of record NC_140028.1, on the reverse strand, counting down.
CTTAAAAAGAAAAAAAAATAAAACCATCAAACAAAACAAACCCTTTTTAAAAGCAACAGACCTGAAAAAGTAAGGGGGAGAAGCCATCAGGCTGGACCCCAGAAGGGCCAGTTTTTCTTGGACACCCCATTCCTTGATCACTGTAATTTCAGGGAGAACTTCCAGCATCTCCCTAAGTCACTCATCAGCTGCTCTGTGGGGACCCCTCCTCCCCCTTTCATCATGCAGGACCAAGTCCCATCAGAGGCAGAGATAAATGCCTGGACTTCTAAAAGTGTTCTTCAAACACTTCTGGGAGCAGAGAGAAACAGCAGCTTAAAAGGAATCATGTCTGAGGAAACTCAGTCCTTAAGAGAAACAGCACTCTTAATCCTGGGATTCTGTTCTTTGTGAAGTTACTGTGCTCCTTACAGTCAATAGAACAACTTGTCTCAGGTGCAGATAAAACCTCAGAAAATTTTAGTAAGAAAAAAAAAATAAGTAGAGGAAAGCATGGGAAGTATTTGATCAAAATCCTTCCCTCTGAGAAATGTTAGCAACCACTACATTCTGTACAGGACTGTAGCAGATTACACCTGTGCTAGGTGACCCAGCTTGAGTAGGGGCATGGCACTATCTGACCTCAAAAGGCCCAATCCAACCTAAAAGACCCTGAATGATGCTGTGACAGCACATTTCATTGATGCTTTTGACAGAGCACATCTAAACCAAAATGGTCTTAAAGTTCCTGAGTATTTAAACTACATCTACTGTCACTAATGATAGATGAAGAAAAAACTTTGAATGGCTCAAGCTGTCAGGAGCATGTGTTTCATACTTTAATACAGGAGGATAGAATTTAATGCCATTTTAAACAAGTGCATTTTGCTGCAGATTTTATTAGAGAATTACCCTCCATGAGCTTTCACAAGCCTCTTACTGTGAGCCATTCATAAACTGGATTCACACAGCAAGAAAGCACAGAACTGTGTCAACAGCATGAGCACTTCATTCAGCTTCTAGCTCTGTTTGGTTCTCCTGAAATATCCAGGCCTAGGATTTAACACAAACTGCAAAGCAAAATCTGAAAAAAAAAACCACTGAACACTTTTGGTAGGTCAGCTGCAATTATTTAAGAATCAGGTGCATGACTAACTTCCACTGAAACTTTTTCTAGTTCCTCCAACAATAACAAAACCAGTAATTATTACTTATTAAACACTTTCTGTACACTTAAGTGAAATATGTGAGAAAACATTTGCTGCTACAACTTAAATTACTATTTTCCTCTTTTCCATAATTTTGTATTACCCCTTAATCTTTTGTAATTCCTGCAACAGCAAGTGTTCAAACATAAGTACTGATCAGAATCCCTTTGTGTCAGGGAGAAAACACACAGAGGAAAAAGGCATCCCACTGCCAATGGATCTATGATCAAAATGAAGATATGAAACTGCTGAGAAGAACGAAAACCATAGTCAAAAAGTCGTAGTCAACACAACATAAAAGTCAAAAAAATAAAAAATAATCTTCAGTAGGTGTTCAGCTGCAAATTCTAAGCAGCAAATGAGTATAATTTGCTACATAAAATTAAAGTTTAAATGCCTCTAAAGCTTGAAAAATTACCACAGCGTGTGAATGCTGTTTTATTCAACCCACATTTAATTTCTGATTTCCAATAGGACTCAGGTATTTCCAGGACTGACCACTGGAAGAAATTATTTGTTTTGAACAACATTGCAAATTTCTACATAACTGCAAGTTAGCATTTTAATTTCAGATCACCATTCTTGATGTATTTCAAAAGAAAACTTCTGGAAACCTTGAAGATGCTCTATCCAACACCCAGCTCGGGTATTTCCACCTCCACTCAGGCAGTGCAGGTTCAGCTGCTGCCAGGGCAGTGAATTCAGCACTCACCACAAACCCAGAGGAGCAGATTGTGCTCCTGCTCTTGGCCCCTTCCTGCCCAGAATATCATTCCTCATTTTGTCACAGGTTGCAAATCCCACCTTGCATCTCTTCAATAACATACTCACAGCATATGGGTAAAAAAAAAACCACATGAGAGGAACTTTGTTATCCCAGGTCACCCATGAGATGCAATGACCAGTTTCCAAAAAATGAGCAAAATTGCAGTTCTCAATTCTGTTCCTGTTCAGACATTCCAAGTGAAGAATACAGGAAAATCTGGAAAGCTCAGTGTGTCAGGAACTGTAGCATCCAATACCTCAGGGAAGAGAATGAGGGCTCTACAAAGCCCACTGGACTGGCTTCACAGTGACAAAATACCAATTTTGGATCCCACAAAGCTCTGCTAACTTCTTTTTGAATTACATGAAAGGCAGACTTATTGTCAACAAGATAAAAAATCCTGTCCATCTACTTGGCACAGAGAAATCCTTCATCTTATCCTTCATGCTAAAGAAGAATTAAAATTGCTGAAAGCCAATGACAGTCTTCCAGATTTTGGTTTTTGGGGTTTTTTTGGGGGTTTTTTGATATTGTAAAAGAGACTTCTGCTCAAAGTTATATACAGGGGAGAAAAAAAAACAATGGCAAATGAAACACAGCCCTTGAGGATGTATGTAATTCCCAGGCCTCCGTTATTTCATTATTTTTTACATTTCTAGCTTTGTAGCAAATTTCCATTCCCAGGCATGAAATTACAGTCCTTGTAAATTTCTGCTGAGGAAGCATAGGAAGAAAACTAAATTGTTCTAAGCATGGGAAGAAAATTGAATTGTTCTAACCAGTTCTAGTGCATGATTCTTGGACTTATGCATCATCCTTGGTGCTTCAGATTCAACACTGAATAAACATCTCTTACATCTTCTGAGCTTGCCTTGTGCTAAACTTAAGTGCTGATCTACATCAGGGCTGAATTGATATCACAGTGAGAAAGCTCAGTGTTTAAAGGCTGGGAGGTTTTAAGAGTTTTTCTATTAGATTCAAAAAGAAGGAAAAGGTCAGGTGACTGCTGGCTGCACCTTTGGGTGAACTCTGCCACACGGAGATGGGCTGAATGCAGAACAGTGGCTGAACACACATCTGTGTCCTGCACCTCACTGCAACTGAGAATTTCCTTTCCTTTCCTTTCCTTTCCTTTCCTTTCCTTTCCTTTCCTTCCCTTCCCTTCCCTTCCCTTCCCTTCCCTTCCCTTCCCTTCCCTTCCCTTCCCTTCCCTTCCCTTCCCTTCCCTTCCCTTCCCTTCCCTTCCCTTCCCTTCCCTTCCCTTCCCTTCCCTTCCCTTCCCTTCCCTTCCCTTCCCTTCCCTTCCCTTCCCTTCCCTTCCTTTCCTTCCTTTCCTTTTCCCTTTCCTTTTCCCTTTCCTTTTTCCTTTCCTTTTTCCTTTCCTTTTTCCTTTCCTTTTTCCTTTCCTTTTTCCTTTCCTTTTTCCTTTCCTTTTTCCTTTCCTTTTTCCTTTCCTTTTTCCTTTCCTTTTTCCTTTCCTTTTTCCTTTCCTTTTTCCTTTCCTTTCCTTTTTCCTTCCCTTCCCCCATTCCTTTTTCCTTTCCTTTTTCCATTCCTTTTTCCATTCCTTTTTCCATTTTCCTTTCCTTTTTTCCCCCCGCCCTTGCCCTTCTCTTTCCTCTTCCCCTTTTTCCCTTTCCTCTTCCCTCACTGCCATGGTCTGATGTCCTCTGACTTTGTTGCCTTCTTTCAGGCCCCATTTGGTGCCCATATCTGCAGTCCCATTTCCCTGTTCAGCAGAGCTGAGCTGTTCCCTCCCCACACCAGCAGCTCCCAGCCCCACTCCAGCTCAGACTTCTCTCTGCTGCCAGGGATGAGCATCCTGGGAGGGCTCATCAGGTCACTGCTCCCTCCATCCTGGGCCTGGAAAATGGAGCTGCAGTCAATCCAGCAATTAAATTTGAGACTTCTCAGCCACTGGAAGTGCAGCAGTCACCCTCTAATACACCTACAGGAAATTAAACAATGATATCATCAGGCCATGAATAACTTTTAATTCAACCTGCTGCACCAGCAGATGCCAGGTGGCTGCATCTGTACCAAGGGAGCACCTGGCCCAGGTACCAATATAGCTCAGCACAAGGCAACTCTTCTGTTTATCACAGGCTCACTTGAAATGAGCTTTTCAGCTCTTCAGGATATGGCTTGTTTCCCTCTATCTCTGCTGGTAGCAATATCTGCTAATAAACAACATGACTAATATTTGATCATAAACAATAATAGAAGTCTGCACAAACCAAACCCATGCCTCAAGAGCACTGATATTGTTTCAAATCAAAACATTTGGAGGACAGATCTGATAACCTTTTAGTTACCACTGGAAGTTATGATTTAGACTTGTTTTTTTTTTTCAGACTGAGGAGCAAAACACAGAGTTTAGCTGCCAATTAGTCCTACCCTGTAAAGCATTTTCTCAGTAATTCTGCTAATTCATTCCACTTAGGATCTGGAACTTAAATGGAGGAGGAGGGGATGAGCTAAAAATAGCAGCAGCAAAAAAAGAAAATGAAAAAAAAAAAAAAAAGCCAATTAGTAGGAATTGAGGAATTGCCACAGTAACCTTTGTCAGGATAAATTTAAGGTATAATGCTCCAAGATAGTTACTATGGTGACCATGGGCCCTTGCAAGGTACCTCTAATGAGAAATGCAGTCTGTGGCACACAAGCAAGCAGATGCAGCAGCAGCAGCCCAACAGGCTATTTAAAGACACTTTTCTCCCCTGCCCCCTTTATTCAAAGAGCAGCAGGAAAATAAACTGCTACTAAAGTAGCTTTAGTTTGTGCATTTTTTCAATTTTTTATTTTTCCCCACTCCTTCAGTCACTGAACTGTTAAGATCTCAGTGTAAGATTCATCCAAATTGAATGGGTTAGATTTATAAACATTACCCACTCTTTGCCTACTCTTTGAAAAATAAATTAAACTCACAAGTCATCCAAAAACTTCAAGGAGTGAAAAGTTTTTACCTAGAAAAATGATATAGACACAGGTTTAGAGAAAGAAAACAAGAAAAATGTTTGTGAAAAATCTTGCATAAATTCTCTTATTTTCCAAAACAATGTGCAGCTGTTATAATTTTTAAAAATGTATTTTACTAGATGGAAGCTATCTCAAATTTATGTTTGGTACTTTCTCCAAATATACACAGACAATACTCAAGAGTGAACAGCTTAAAAAAATAAGGTTTCTCTTTTTTCTACACGAAGTCCATTTCATTCCAGTCTTTACAAACAAAGTCTATTTCAAATCTGGGTTGGCACTGCCACCACAAGCACCCTCATTAAGAACAAGCTTGGATTAACTTGTTACAGTACACACAAAATGACACAGTTCCCATCAGGACCCTCAATAATAAACTTCAGGACCACGGAAAAATGCCCTGGGAGCATTTCCATGATTCTCCTCGTGTTTCCAGGTCTCAGGTCTCTGCTGTGCTGGGGAGCCCAGAGCTGCCTGCAGCACTCTGAGAGGTACCAAGTGAAATAAAGAGGGCAGGAGATCTTTCTCCTTTTTAATGCCTCTATTAAACGGGATCAGCTCAGGTGGGAAGGCTCGGCAGGTCCGCGGTTCCCCTGCTGCCGCTCCCAGGAGTGGCTCTGAAGGGGAGGAAGGAGCAGCTCTGTCCCCTGGGAGGCAGAGCTGGGGGTTCCATCCTCACCAGAGCACCAGGGGTAGATAACCCTTGTTCTCCTTTTTGGTTTGACCTTCAGGCTCCTGCCTCTGGCCGAGATCCTCCTTGGCTAGGGCAAGGAGCAAAAAGGGTCTCAGCATCCCAGCAGGCTCTGGGTCCTGTTCCTCACATCCAGGCATCATTTTGATCTCTTAATTCTGTGTCAGCTCGTTGTTTTTAGGGGTTTATTTGCTAGGTTTGGTGGGGGGCTTCCCCCATTGCCTGCTGGCTCCAAGGTCATTTGCAGCCAGCTCCAAGGTCCCCTCCTTTCACCATCCGGGGGATGCCATCCTCCTGAACTCCGCAACCTTTAAAAAAATGAGTAACCCTTTTTTTACTGATAACACCAAGCAGCTGAAACAACACACATCTTATCATTTTTACGTGGTCCTGAAGTTTATTATTGAGGGTTTATGATGAGGGTGGTTCTGGCACAGGTTGCCCAGAGAAGCTGGGGATGCCCCATCCCTGGAAGTGTCCAAGGCTGGATGGGGCTTGGAGCCACCTGAGGCAGAGGAAGGCATCCTTGACCAGGGATTGGCAGTGGATGATCCTCAAGGGCCCTTCCCACCCAAACCATTCCATGTTTCTACAATTTCAAGCTAAACATTGAATGGGAAGGTTTGTTCAACACCACCTCAGCCTCAAACCTGGGCACCATCACCCTTCCCAAAGCCTGGGCAGCTGCCAGGGGTAACTCAGGGAACAGCCCTGGCTCACACACAGGGTCAGCCCCTGCTCACACAGACACACTTCACTGCAGCTTGCCACTCATAGTTTTTCTTGATCAAGTTCTGGTTTTCTTCATCCCAAACTGAATCTTCATGCAGTAAGAGAATCCTTTTCATGCCTCTTCTTAATTAGCAATAAATTACTAAACTGCTTTTTTTTTGCCTTTCTCAATGCAAAAGAGGCAGCTTCTCTCCTTTTAAACACTGCAAATTAAATACTAAAATCTTTCTTTAAGTAATACATCTAAGCCCAAAGCACTCAGGAGAACACACTGTGAAAACCAGATCAATGGTAGCTTGTGATTTAAATAGGTTAAATGTGGGTTTGGCAACTTTGCAGCCAAGCTTTTGCATTGATATTAGCAGGTGTTAGATCTCCTTGAAGCTGCAAAAGCTCTGCCAACTCATCAGAAGATGCACAACTCATTAACTCAATTTTGATATAAAAGATAGGGCTGAGAAGCTTCCCTGATGAAGTAACCCTGGAAGGAAACTTTGGTGGGGAGTATAATTTATATGTAAGGCCCTCACTTGTCAAAGGAAAAGGTTTTAGCTGAGATAATCCCCTGGCTGGGATTTTACCACACATTTCACAGCCTACTATTAACAGAATTAATATTCTGCCATGTGTTCTGCAGAGCTGACTTCTATTTCAGTTGCAACTATTTTTTTAAAAGACAATGAATAAATACTTCAGGAAAAATCCTCCTGACCTAGTAAACTGTCAGAGCAGGAGTCAGTTAAAATTTTGTCATGCAAGCAATGACTCAGTAGATTCTTCCCAAAGGAAGCTTTGTTTATAGAGACTTATACAGAGAAGAAAAGAAAAATAGTTCTACAAAAGGCACACTAAATCTCTGGCCCAACCCTGTTCTGCTACACTGAGTTTATCTAGTTGCAACAAATACCTGAATTTATCCAGATTATAACTGTTTTGTTGTATAGTTTATAACTCTTGCAGTTGACCAAAAATATGAAAGCAAAGGTTGCTCTCCTGCTTGTCCACTGCCTTCCCCTCTCAGTTACAGCCCAGACCTAAACCCACCTGCTTGGAATCAGCACAATCCAAGGGAAAGAAGATTCTGAAGAGGAGAATAAGCAACAGGGAAGAGGAGAAATAGAGTATTTGAAGCACCCAGAAGAGCACCTGCCATTGGTGAGGAAAATCTCTATTCCATCCCAAAATAATCTACTATAAACAGCCTCCAAGCAGCTCCTCTCCTCAGCAGTGCAAATCCTGCCACAACTGCATGTGTGGGAACACTCCAGAAACCTTCAGGTTAGGAGTCAGGAAAAAATATGGGGACAACAGCAAAACCTTCACCAAGAAGTAAATAATTCTGTTTGGGAAGACAAGAATCAATAAACCAGTTTCCATTTAACCACCTTAACAACAGTTAGACCAAACAGAAAAGTTTTATCCTGTAACTGGTTGAGGGGAAAAAAAATATACTACCAGTTATCTTGGACTATTATACTTTAAATATTTTTATACTTCATTCTTCTATTCACAATGTGTGCTTGATTTTCTCTTTTTTCCCTTCAAGTGTAACATTGGATTCTTCTCTCCTGTCAGGTTCCCTTTTGCAAATATTTTTTTTCCCTAGCGCTTCCTTTCAAATTAAATAGTTTTCAAGTATCATCTTCTCATTTGGTGAGATCATTCCAAAGAAGTGAAAACATCCTGCCCTGTGCTGATACAAAACATTCTGCTCAAAAAAATGCTTTTTTTGGCTCACTACTGAGCCATAGGTAAGATTTTCACAGATGTATTAAAACCTGGATCCTATTCCTAAGAGGTAAAAGGCAGCCCTGAGCTCATCATCCACTATTTAAAGCTCAGATTTTTTTCCAGCCTGTTCATCACTTTGGATTTATTAAGACTGAAGTTCACCTGACAATTCATCATCCTGTCCTCTCTAACTCCTCACATCAGCTCCCTCCTTCACAGTCCAGTACCAGGGACCTTCCCAGCCCTCTGCTCACCCCTCTTCCAACACAATTCCAAAAACAGCTGAGCAGTTCAGGGCCCAGCCCACATTCCAGAGGGGCTCCAATGAGGATCTAAGCTCTACAAGTTATTACTCCCTTTCTTAACTAATTAATATTTTTCCCTTCCTATCCCATAGCAGCTTGGTTTCTCAGCTTCTGGTGGGGAACTCCTTCCCATGTCAAGAATGACATTAATTAGACCCTTCTCACTCTTCAATCTTGTTCATTCCTGACCAGAACTTCAATGTTCTGGAAATGGATAAGCTCATAAAAATGGATTTATGAGCTACATCTTCCCTGCATAAAGCCCTGTTTACTCCTTCCTAGTTCAGCACACTTAATCAATGCAGATTTACATATAAAACTGTAATAAACATGTAAATAATCTTTTTTAGGACAAGTCACCCTCTTTCCTCCATCTTATTATTTGACATATCAAATCTGGAATGTTTCCATGATATCAGGATCTTTCATAGCCTGAAAGCACTGTATAAGATAAGGAGTAATTTGGTAAGTGTATATATGGAGGTTTTAAACACACCTCCTGCACTGGGCAGAAATCAAGGCACCACATAATCCAGACTGAGAGTTGCTCTCCCACTGAGGGCCAGGAAATCAAACAATTCCCAGTGATCTCATTTCAGAATTGTCAATTACTTCAAAAATCCAAGGCAAGAGCAGAATTCTTAATTGTTATGAAGAATTATAAAAAATGTGCATTTTTGAAAACCTCAAACAAGGCAAAGCTCTCACGGGAGAGCCACTGGAAAAGTGGACTGGAGGGGACAGAAAAAGAGGTTGAAGAAGAAAGATAACAGATTTAACATCACCCCCATTCCCTGCCAAATCAGAACCTTTTATAGGGCAAGTCACAAATTGTATTCAAACTTAGCAGAATACTGGTTTGGTTTTTTTAAATTCAGGACCTTTAAATCTTCCCATTATTTCAAAGAAGGCTTCAACTTTTTGCCTGTGATCCCAGTTATTATGGTGGCATTGGTGAGGGGAGAAGAAAACAGAATTTCCAGATCTGCATCTGCTGATACATTTGTAACTGCAAAATTAAAATGGCATAAGAGGTTGGCTTTATATACTACAGCATTTACTTAACATCTTTCAGTGATCTTTTCAAATCACTGTTGTTTTAGCTTTTGTTTCCAGTTAATGAAGGCAGAATTAAATGGATGTCAACAGTAAGGAATAAATTCAAGCTGATGAAGCACTAATTTTAAATGAGTGTTCTCTTTGAAGGAAATACTCACAAACCAGCTATTTTAATTATACTTTTGATCATCTAAAAGAAATTAATAGAAATTGGATATTTTCATCTCCAACTTCAGGAAATCCATGCTGCACCCTCGTGATCTTTTACAGAACATCAGAGAGCAGGCAGGAAGCCAAATGTGGGCAACATCCGAGTGTAACTTTCATAAATCCTTTGGCCATTAAGGCAGACATAACTGGCAGCCACTCAAGACAATCTTCTTTCATCCCATTAACGCAGCCACCGTGTCACCACAGCCACAAAACACAGCCAAGTGCTCCTCAATACAGGGAGTGCTGTGCTCTAAATTAATCTATTTATCTACAGATATTGATCAAACCAGGTGTGACCTGGAGCTGCACCTAAACCCAAAAGCTCAGTCTCTTACTGGCAGCATAAACAAAAAATGACCTGAAATGTGTAAGGGAGGTTTTCCACAAAAAATAATGATGATGGTTAATTGGGAAATGGACTAAAACTATTCAGTTATCTTCACCACTTTGTCCTGCAATCTCTAAAGAGTCTAAGTGCACCCAGACACCCTTCACTCCTTATGTCCAAGTGTCCAAATATCATAATAGAGCAATTTATTAGGCAAATATATTCCAGTGAGTTTTTTGATCTGTTAGATGAACATACAAGGCACCAGGTGACAGTGAGCAGAAAAGTATTGCACCTAACTGAACCCATGGAGGAGGACTGTGCAAATTCACATTGCTAATAATAACAGACTGCTTAAAGTAAGACATGAGTTAGAGGTCAAAGTCTTACCTAAAAGTGGCACTATGCCATCTGTAACAGCAGAAAAAAACAAATAAAAAAGGCTAAGGAAAAAAAATTGTCCTCAAGAGAAGGGTAAAAAAAAAAACCCAAGAGGGATTAGGACAAATTATGGAAAGGCAGGGAGTCTTGGAGGACAAAAGAAAGCAACAGAGAAACCAGTTCCCATGGACACATGCCCATAACTGCTGGCTTTGGGAAGAACAGGGAAGTTTACCAATGAGCAAGCAGATTTTCAAATCAAGGAATAGTGTAGGTTGGGAGGTTCCTCTGGAAGTATCCACTCAAACCTGGAAGTTGGCCATGGAAGTTGGCCATGAAGCCCCAGGATGGCACCAGGCAAGTAAATTATTCTTTGCATTGCTGGTCCCATCCAGGCACAGAGCTCAGGGCAGCTGCCCCTGCCTGCCCTGCCTTGGGCACTGCAGCATCCCACTGGGGAAGAAAGAATTCTGCAACAACCTCTGCAGCACAACCTCTGCAGCCTGCCTTGAATTCACACTGCAAGGCAAATCTGACAGAAATTTGGGCTGTGCCAGCTGTGCTGCAGCTGCACAAATCCCTCCCCCACTTGTCTGAGTCCTGTGGAGGGAACCTCTCCTCTGCCATGGTTTCACTCAGGACTCCCAAGTTTCTGACATGGATTTCTTGAGGAAAGACAGCCAACAGAATATCCCAGGTGTGCTGACCACAGGGCAGGTTTGAGACAAAACAGAAGTTTTGATTAAGTATCCATCTCACAGAAATACAGACAAACGTGGGGACAAAAAACAATGTGGATTAATACAACTTTCCTTTCTCCTTCAGTGTTCAGAAAACCTACTGGAAAAAGGAAAAACCCCAAAGTTCCATGGAATCTTTTCTTCCTGGGAATATTGGTATTTTTGTATTTCATTCTAACAGGGAGATTCATTCAAAGTGAAAAGCTGATAATGTTCACCTTCATCCTCCACTTTTTTCCATCACCCATCAGTGTTGAAACATGATTTTTCTAAAACTACAGTCTGAATTTATTGGTTTGAATATGTGGAAATTAAGGACAAGCACAATTCATTTCAACCCTGACTTCCCTCAGGAAAAGGTATTTCTTCCTGTTTAGCTTGTTGTTCCATTGTTATCTAACTAAAGAAACAATTATATTTTTTCTTGCATTCTTACTTTTTCTTCCATATTCTTTGCACAAAAATGAAAACCCAATAAAAAAGTACTAGCACTTCAGTCAATTTTTTTAACAAGCCTGCACTTTGTCAAATGCTTTCACAACTGTGCCTAGCACCCAAAAATTTCAACACAGAAATAATTTTTTTTCAAGTATTGAGGAAATAAAGGAAGGAAAAAGTCTGGCTTCTTCTATGAGAAAAAAGGGGTTTTTTTAAAAAAATAATTTCTAAATCTGAGTCCTGAAATAAATTACTCTGACTTTTTTCAAGAGACAGCTTTTGAACCCTACAAGCTGTGATCTACGTAGGATTTAAGGGGAAAATGAAGATGACTGGTCTGGATCTTGAGTGATTTATAGCTCATTTTAAACTGGAACAGCAAACTCGTGCTACATCTGTGGGACATTTTGTATAAGGGCCAAACTACCCAGCCATGTTTATGTTGTACCCTATTAAACTTAATAAATCCTGTCAGAGACAAACTTGGCCTGTGCTCACAAAGCTCCTGTTTCCCCAGCTGCATGCACAAAATATTATAAAGAGCACAAATTGGGTCTTCTGAGGCCAAGGCAATGTTCAGAGAGGTCAGAAAAAGTGTCATGCAGTGAGTTAGTCACCCCTGATTTAGGAAAAGGCAACTGAAGTAGTGGGAAAAAGAAAAAGAATCTTATGGAAAGAGATGTAATATCAAAGAGGTGCCTACCCAGTGCGGTACCCCAGGATTGACAGAATCCATACATTGAGTTTTGGGGAAGGGAGGGAAGAGAAGAGGAGAAATAATCCCCCTTTTCTCAGACAAGTCTGAGAAAGCTGACCCAAAGGAAGCTCTTCATAGCAGCAGCTGGAGAAGGGAAGTTCACCTCAAATAGACATTTCTTGACAGAAACAAATGCTAAATTCAAACTCAAACCAGAGGAAATAGATTGTCTGCACATCCCCTATGGAAACAGACCCTAACTGTTCAGAAGAAAAGGATGATCTTGCATTGGGGACAGGACAGGGAGAGGAACAGGAACATATTGCTGGGGGATTTGTTTCCATCATCATTACAGGGACAGAGCACTGGAAAAGGCCTCGCAGTTGGGAAGTGTGGCAACTGCAGGAGGATCTTTGGCAATTCCAGGGAGGAACCTCAGGACCAGCCTTTGGAAGGTCTCTGCCTCCACTTCTCCGTGGGGGGATGGCCTGATGATGCCGGAGGCCTTGGAATCTCTTCATTCCCAGATGCATTCATACACAGCCCAAAGTTCATGTTTTTATTCCCATGTTCACTTCCCTTGACCTTTTCAGGAGAGCCCTCCTCCATCTCCATCTCACACAATGCATTAAATTGCCTTTAAATTTTACTGCACTTGTCAAACCGAAGCCAAAGGCTTTTATTTTCACCGCTCACCTGAACCTTCTCCCATTTGATCTCCTCTTTGTCCTGTGTGTGTGACCAGAGCTGAATACCAAAATTCCCTCCCATCATTCCCTCCTTCTGCTGGCCTCTCCTGTTCTCAGATCACATCTGGGTTTTGCAGAGCAGTCCCACTGAGGCTCCCTGGGATCAGCCCCCAGTTGGGATGGATACTTGACACTTTACAGAGGAACCAGGACCAGGCAGGGACAAGCTTGGAAGGGACCTCAGAAGAGCATCTGGTTTTCATGGGATGCAAATGGATTCCACGAGTACTTCAGCTACAAAGCAGTCCAAAACTAAAATGTCTCTTTCTTACTTCTTCTCTTATTCTTTCCTTTTTTTTTATTATTGTTAGTTATTTTGCCTTTCTATAGTTTTTGCAGAATCCTCCTGGAGCATCTCCAGTTTTTGCAAAGTGCTTTGAAATAAATATGAACATCATAACTGGTTCATATTATGAATCTGACCAGTGATAGATGTATCACCCTTTCCTACCCAAACAATTCCTTTAATTTTTTTTTGCTGAAAATAACTAATTATTCACTCAAAATTATGTACTATGTTTAAAGATTGATTTGGCTATTAGTAGAAAAAGACAAGCCCTAAAAAAATTAAAAGTGTATTTAACAACTGTCAAATAAGAGACAAAATGAAAACTATTGCCCTGACAACAAAGGGTGATTTTCATGTTTTAGTTAATACAATTTGATTTGAAGGTATCTCAGAAATATCCAGCTGGCCATAGATTTAACATGAAGACCAAGGGCAACTGCTGTGAAATTTTATTTTCTCTTGACAGCAGGCAAAGCCTTAATCATAGCAGCTTTGTCTTTAAAACATAAACTGTAACAGCAATGTATGGAAAAAATCATTAATCTCCCATACAGACAACATGCCCTGTCATAAACAGACACACAAATTAAACACTGACTTGGCAGCTGTGAGAAATAACAATCATCATTTACTTACATATGGACAATAAATTTATTGGGGGAACTTCTGGTTCAGAATGGGGCAGAATTTTTAGTTCTTGCTCCCTTTGAAAGAGGACTTATTTCAAAGTGTTTTCAAAATGTGCATTGTTAACTAATACTGCAGAAATTGCAGTGTACCACTGCACAGACTTCACAGCTCAATTAATCAACACATTTACATCAAATAATTAAGCAGCAGAAATGGCACTCATAATTAGTATGCACACAAAGGACACTTAAAAATTCTTTCATTTCCATGGATTAAAAACTACCAGACTATGGGATAAAAGGTATAAAAGTGAAAATAATAATTTGTTTCTTTAATTATTCTTGTCTCAGAACGTAACAGAAAAAAAGCAAACTGGGTGAAGTCAATACACACAAAAGTTCACTTGGAAAAACTGAGCAAAATACCTATAATTCTGCTGACTATAAAAAAAAAGAACATAACTTACTGTAGAGTATATGTGTAAGCAAACACACTCATTTAACCCTGTAACCCTGCTAAAAGGCAGGGTAAAAGTGCTGACCCAGAAAGGCAGCCTGAACTTGAGGGTTGACTTTGCTACTGCAGGATTTCTTCAGGTTATTTTTAATTAGGCGACTTCCAATTTAAAAAAAAATGAAAAGGCCAAAATTCCATCATGTTCTTTCACATCAGCATCCCCTGGGTCACCAGCACTTGTCAGAACTTGTAAATTTTCCACAAAAGTCTCTCTGACTTAAATTACCAACAGAATTATTTCCTCATTTACCACGGCCTGTCCTGTTTGCTCTTCATCTCTCAGCTCCTCACACCAGTCCTGTCCTGGGCATCCCAAGCTTTAATCCCCATGGTCCCCACACCAAGGCAGAACAGGCTGCAAAATCCAACATGTGAATATGCAGAGGCCGGCTGTGGAGTGTCACACATGGGGAAGGCTTCAGCAGCCCAGCTGTGCTGTCCCACAAGGACAGAGGGGAGAATTGATCTGCTCAGACCCTCCCCACCATCAATCCTCCCCCTGTGCCTCAGACACACCGTGCACAGAATGGGGATGGGAAGGCACGACAGGGGGTGTGGTACAAAATGAGATATCCTGGGGCACACAGCAAGATTACATCTATTACCATACATTATGAAGTGATTTGCCATAAATGAGGGCTGTCATGAAATTTAATTTTAATGGTTTGATAATCAAGTAAGAAACACAATAATTACTGTACCTATGGTATTTCAATAAATTCAGATCACTGTTAGTGGCAACATTTTTTTGTTCACAGACATTAATACAATTCCCTCCAAGAGCTGTCTGCTATATTTTTCCATGTCAGAACAACCTGTTGATTACCTTGTTGCTGGGATAAACAAGCTCAGATTTCCCACTGATTACATTCAAAACATTTGCACTTTGCTCACTGTAAAACTCCTTTACCAGCGCAGCTGACTGCTGCAAGAAACATTTTTTCTTCTTCAAGAAACTGGAGACTCAGCTAGTCCAGAAAAAATCTCTGGAGGCTGAGCTTTCCAATAGCAGACATGAGAGAATTTGCTTCCTTCATCATCATCACATGTCATATGTTCCACTGGAGAGATGAACAAAACATGGGTGATATTTGAAATTAGCTGAAGACATTGCCAACACCTCAGCACCACTCACTGCAGCCAGAACTTCCATAGGTTAACTTGGCTGACATCTTTTCATCAGGACACAAGGTCTCCAGTGCATTTCCCTGTGGATACTGAAGTTTTAAAAAACTCCTGCAGATGTAAAGCAGTAAAAATTCATTTGAGTTGGAATTTAGCTTTGCAATAAGCCCTAAAATGATTTTCAGGAGTTCAACAAACGACCATCCAAAACTCTTGCTCCTCTTGTTTTCTTTAACCAACCTCACAGGAGAGGGAGGAAAAATCTCCAGTCTTTTCCTTCTCTACTCCAAAGAAATCTTGGTTCTCTTCTCTCTCCATCATAATCTTGTGGGAAAAAAAGACCTCAGACTAAAACATGTCACTAATTGTCCCACAATGGGATACGAAGGAACATTTCAAATCATGTGGAAAGCAGAGATGGGAATATGAAGTCTCTAATTAACATCTTGGGATATAGGGGGGAAAAAAAGGCTGATCCTTTCATTTGTTTGTCTGCAAAACAAGCAATGATGAAAGACAGAAAGATGAGTGAACAAAATAATCACTGAGCCCAAATTATCATTTCTGACTATAAAATGACAGGGAGCAAAATGTTTCTCTATCCTAAAATAGAGGGAGAAGAGTGTCACTTCTCAGAAACACTGCTTATATATATCTCCAAGAACAGCTACAATGAACACAGTAAATAATCCCAATTATTGGCTTAAAGAGTACAGCAAATTGTAAGTTTAATCTTTTCTGAAAGCTAAAATGATAATTTGCACTAGTCAGCAGAATAATCTTACTGTAGAAAAAGGCATCTATTTTCCAGATAGCCTTTTAATGGCCTAAAGGATGTCTCTTTTCCTAAGTAATATAATACCAGTTTTTCCTGACATATGCAGCGTTATTGCAGCAGCTATTATTGCCCTATCTCAAGTTAATTGAAGCAAACTGCCTTTCAGACCTTGAAATAAAAATATTGTGCAGCATTCTACACATTTGATCCATTTTACATGAATACAAATAAGACAGAGAATAGGACAGGGCTGGAATGCACCAAACAATGTGGATACTACAAAATGGATCCCAGGGACTGCCCTTCACGGGCTCAGAAAGGTTTGGCAGTGCCAGCACTGATCTGCTGACAACCACAGACTCTTTCTAGCATTTCTGTTTTGTGCTCCTCACTCTTCCCATTGTCAGCACCATGGTCAATTGTACAGCTTCCTTATTAATCAAATTATATTACAGAGAGTGCTCTAATAAGTGCAGCACCCATCAGTATTCCTCATTTTCCATAGGAGCAATGCATAAATCCCCTGCAAATTCCCTCTCAGAAGGGAAAAACTTACATTCTACAGTGACCACTCTGTAATGTAGAGCAGAGAAGCAACACATCAACATTGCCAAGTTATTTTACTTTCTAAACATTCAAAGTGGGAAGCAAAAGAGGCCAGACTAAGCAGGATGCAGCATTATCCTTCTTTGTGGGTCTGGAGGCAGAGAACATGAAAACTCTTAGAGTCTCCAGCAATAACAAAAGGGACAAAGAAAACAATTTCCTGCTACCTCCACGCTGTCAGGATGGGAGATTTCAAAGCAAGGGTGATGAATGGAGACAAAGTAAATTACAAAAGGAAGAGAAAGTGACCAAAGCTGGCAAAAAAGTTATAATTTAAATAAAGGTCGAATGAGGCAAACATTAAGAACGAGGACAGCATCAAAAAAGGTACAGGGGAAATGAAAGAAATAATAAACTTGATTGAAAAGCCTCTCTTGAAATATTAATCAGGTATTAATAACAATCGATATCCAAAGAAAAAAATTCCTAAAAGGAGACTCTAAAAGAAAAGGGATGTGTTAAAAAGCTTTTTATACTTGAATTGAAAACCTTAGTTCAAAAGCAGATTCCAGGGAATGCCTGCCCTTTATTAAGATGCAAAGATCTGGAACTGTTCCTTAAAAAGGGAAAAGATTTCTCCTTTGTTTTTTTTTTTTTTCTTTTTTTTCCCCCCAAAGAGCAACAAAAGCCTTTTCCTAAGGGCAGGAAGCTAATTTTAAAGACCAGTGTACGTTTCACCTGCTATTCTGTAGTAGATCTGTTGGAATAAAAATTAAAGCTCATGGCAACACAGGAGCCATTTACACAGTTTTACAATGAAAAACACTTACCTTCAAGAAACACATAATAAATGAGTTTAGAACCAATGGAAAACTGTGCAATTTCTAACCAACATGAAAAATGTATTTTGCAATAAGAATAAAAATAAATTTGAAGGTTTTAAATACCTGCAGCACATATACAATCTCCTTTGATAAATGACTGCTTCAAAAGAGTTATTGAAAGGGTTTTTATCCATTACAATGTAATGATTTAAAGATATTTAAATTTAAATCCATAGGAAATAAAATTCAATCAAAGGGATGCAAAGAAATTTTATAACCTGATTTGTAACTTAATTTCTATCTGTTATATATTGTCAAAAAAAAAAAACTGGGAATGAAAAATTTCCAGGAGTTTTATAAAAACAATGAAAAAAACCAAGAGGCATAAAAATAAAATTACAGAACAATATAGGTAGAAACAAGAATATTTTGGTGACTGCTTGTAGCATTCACATTCTCTGATAAAATCCCTTTGCCCAGGATTTTTCTCCTGGGAAACTGAGAAGCCTCAGAAAAAAGGAAAACAATAATTATCTCATTTGCTTCTCCTGTGTTTTGCTCATGTGGAATGTGTTTGGAGATTGTTTATCCAACAGGTGATTGTTCCATTGGGTTCTGCTGTGAGTTGTTTTGACTCTTTGGCCAATCAGGACCAACCTGTGTCAAGACTCTGGAGAGAGCCACAAGTTTTCATTATTATCTTTTTAGCAATCAGTAACTATCCCTTCTCTATTCTTTAGTATAGTTTAGTATAGTATTCTTTAATATAATATAGCATTATAAAGTAATAAATTAGCCTTCTGAGAACATGGAGTCAGATTCATCATTCCTGCCTTCATTGGGACATTCCCAGCAAATACAATAACTGTTTAGACTGCTTTTTAAAAAAGAAAAAAGGCAATTCTTTCCAAATAAAAGGAAGAAGCACTGTATGTTACTGATAGTTTTGTCCTTTGCTTGGTAAAGTAAAATTCAACCTGAGTTTGAGTCAACACATTTCCACTTGGTTGTGCTTTGGGAGTCACCAAGGCAAAAAGCATTCCCAAAGTACTGCTATTTTACCTATTCTGTAATTCTTTTTGACAGCTGCATTCCTTGCAATTAACGTGGTTTGACTTTGAACTTAATATTCATCCAGAGATTTGCAGACATGAAAACATCTCTCTTTAACCAAGTTTCTGAGCTGCAGGGCTTAAAGTCTCCCAGAGAAGAAAGCAGTGTAGGGAGCCCAAAAGCAAGATTCCCTTTTCCACATCATCACCTTTCCAGGATGAAATTGGAATTCAGATGCAATGATCACCTGAAGGAGATTAACCAGGCAGCCCTGAGCTACAGCCAGCAGCAGGAACCTGAGGCAGGTGTGTAATGGCAAATAATGGTTAATAATGAGCTGTACATCACTCTAGTAGGGGTGTAAGAATCAATACCCACAACAGCCTGCTTGATCTGAAATGTATTTCCCCACAGAGACTAGAATTGCTTTTTCTTCAATTCTGTTCTTCTTTCCTGGAGTTTTCTTTGTAGGAAAAGTGAGGAAATGGCTGGGGAACCACATAACAAAACTTTAAAACTGGGAAAGGATAACAAACTACTGAGATCAGGTTTTAGCACCAGGATTACATTCAGAGCACATGGGAATTACATTCAAACACTCTACAAAAGTTAAATGAGTTGTACACCTCAGTACCAACTGCTTTGTATTTCATTATTTCCAGGATCACTACATGCAGAGCCCAAATAAATTTACTTGAGATATTGCTAAAACTCCGTGATGCACCTCCAAGAAAGAAAACTTTTCTATTCTTTGACATGTGTACACTGTTTAAAAAGAACAACAGGCACCCAAATGTCATCAGTTGTGTACAGAAAATCCCAGGGCCAACTCTGGGCCCCTTGGGCAGAGGCAGCACTCACCGCTGGCACTCCCCGGCATGCAGAATTAAATCCTCGTTGTTCCTGGCACTGATGGTCAGCTCATGCTCTGTGGAATTGAAGACATCCAGAAGGAGATGGCACTGCCTGGTGCTGTTCAGATGGAGGGAAAAAAAACAGCTTTTCAGTGATGATATTATTGTAGGTTTATCAAAATGAGTATTGATACATGGATACAAATATAAATACAAAGAATACATGCATTCACATAGAGGTTTTATCTCCTCCACCAATTATAAGAATATCCTTATCCTTACAAAAACAACCTTTTTAAAAATAGATTTTTACATTATTTTTTGCTAGAATTAAGCAGAAGGTGCAGTCCCAGGACAATTCTGTCCTGTACAATATCAAACCTCACAGCATTTGTTCACCTCTCTATAGTCTCACTTAGCAGCTTTCACATTCACTTCTGTGGAGAAAGCCACAGATATTTTTCAGTTCTTTAAGACTTCACATAAAAAGAAAAAAAAAAAAGAGTTGCATTATTTTAAATTACCTTGACATTACCTCTTTAAGACACAAATTTGCAAGCAAAAAATTAAACTTGTTAAAGTTCATTATAACGGAGAAATTCCATTTCCATGGCTTGTCTACAGACCAAAACAAGCTGGCAATTGGAGCACTTAGCCTTGAGAAGAACTTCTCTGAGAAGGAGAACTCTCTCCCCTCTGTAAGACAGGCAAATACAGGCACTTCTCACAGAAAAACTTAATATTTGTTGGCTACTATCCTTCAAATCCAAATTTCCTCAGATGTGTTTGATAGAAATACACCAACTGCATTTCTGGCAACCTCAGAAAATAAGAGTGGCAAAGTTGCAGAATAGAAACCTTACTGCAGAATTCCAATAAATCTTTTAATTACAATTAATTCTTATCATAGTCCCCACTCTTATTAATTATGTTAATAGCAATAAAAATAATAATTTACTAACTTATTTACTGTTTAATGCAATTAAGTGTTAATATTTTCAATAATTTTATTCATATTAAGATTCTGGAAATTTTTATTCTAATTTACCACCTTTTCTTCCTTGTGAGAATAAGCAGAAATAGCAGCATTGATAAAAATTGAATACACATAAAAATTTATTGGAACCAGGTACCAAAATGCCAAATCCTATCAGACAGATGCAATAACACTTTACCAATCTATCTAAAATGACAAACTTCCCCAGAGGCTACTGAACAACCCTGAAATATCCACAAAAGGGAAGAAAGAGGAATATTAGTGAGAGTTGTCAGTCATCCTTCAATGTGCATGAACAAGCTACAGTGGTGTGTCTGGAGCAACCAAAATTATTTATATTTATATTCATACTTATATTTATATTTATTTACTGCACAGTAGTTTACAATTGACTTGAAATGCCATTCCAAAGGCGATTAAACTCAGAGATACAAGAGTTTAAAAACTGTTCTACTCTAAAATAGGTTCTCTGGTCCATAATACAACTCTGTTCTGAAAATCAAAGAAATCCCTTGCAGAGCACACACAGGAGGAAATGTCTCACCAATCCTTGGGTTGGGAACACTCCCAGGACAAGTGCAGGACGTGGAGGTCACCAAGTGACAATAATGTCACCTGCAGCCAGGTACTGCAGGACAAGTGAGCACTGCTGGGGTCAGGACCAAGTCTCTTAGCAAAAATTAAAAAAAAAAAAACAAAAGTGGGGGTGGAGGCTTTTTTAATATATATTTTAAGAGATTCCTCTCTCTTTGTAAAACCCCAATGACTACTGAGTATAGAGGGGGAAGCAGACAGGCAGCTGAGTGCCTGAAGCAAACTTGTCAAAACAAGAATTTAGAAGAGATGAGGAGATGTGTCACTTGCTAGAAACTTCCTTCCTCAGAACTCACAAGAAAGTAATAACTGGAAGGGCAGTGCTTGAGTCAGTTACCAGAAAGGAATGGAACAGGAAAGGGGGAACAGCTCTTATCAGCTTCTACCTCATTTTTGGCAGAGTGGGACAGAACCTGTGAAGTCTCAGACAACCTCTGCATCCCCAGCAGGTACAAGGTGATGGTCTGGAGGAGCAACTTCCAGTGCAGATTAGTTTTTAAAACTTCATATGGAAAGAATTTGTTATTTCTGCCACAGCAAACTCAAACAAAAAACATTCAAGCCTTCTGCAGTATCTTCTGGCAGCAGAGCCAAAGTTTTGCAAATAAAACAATTCAAAAGGCAGGAATTCAGTCATTCACCTACACAAGCAGCTGCCCTTCAGGACTAAACAAAAATGATTTTAAAAATTCCCAAATATGAATTCTTGAAAATTATTCACCATGACATTTATTTCCTCCTCTTTCAACACTCTAGAAAATAGTCATAAGAAAAAAACATTCTTTGCTTGTAATTTTAAGTAAATTCTCCATGGAAATCTTTAGGTAAAAAAAAAATAAAACTTGAAGTTATAGAATTATTACAGTACCTTGAAAGCTGAGAAGAATAAGATAGTGTGAAAGAATTGAAAGTAACATTAAGACTGTAGGAAAAGGTAGCACTAGATCTCCAGAATAAATACAGGACAGTATCAAAGAGACTATTGCAGCAATGAAACCAAACACAATAACACAATTAAAGGTTAATTTTTTTTTTTTTAATTCAAACAGGAAGCTTCAAACAGAAGCTCCATCCAAGTAAGGAAACCAAGAAAGCATAAGCTCCAGAAAATCAGATGTAATGCCAAAAAAAAAGTTTAAAAAAAAAGGAAAAAAAGAAACCCTGAAGTTGTTAAAGAACAATTTGCTGAAGATCTGAGAACTAGAAGGAAGTTTTTTCTTTTTTTCCCGTAACTTTCTGCAATCAGTAGGGCTGTGTAGAACACATGATGCTGAGTTAGGAAAGTTCCAGGAAAACAAAGAATTAACAAGAAAGCCAAAATTAATATCAACTTTCCCTCCAGCAGAACATACAGAAGGCCATCCTTTGCAAGATAGGAATTAAAGAATTTATTTCAGTGTCAGTAAAGGAGATTTGAGAGGCAAATCATATTCATGCAAGTGTGATAAAGGAACTCCAGTAAGATTTTGCTTAATTCCTATATTTAAGTGCAGTCAGAAATGTGCTGCTTAAACCAAGCTCTTTCCCAGAAAATTTCAAACATCAAATTGTTTTAAGGATTTGAAGGCAATTGACCAAATCTTAGACCACTAGACCACTCCTGCTCACCTCAACATTATCTAAATCAGGCTTTTTTTTTAAATCTGCTTACAAAGAAACCCTTAAACCCCTCAAAATAATAAATGGATCTAAAGGTGATTACATTATATCCCATAATGCCCTACTGACATGTTTGGCAGAGAAACCTCAGCCATAACCCACAGATTTCTGGAACTGGGAAAGATTTGCCCATACCTACACAATTTATTCTGCCTTTCCCAAACTATCCACCATCATGTCATAGTTTACACTAAATATTTCAGTGGTTGAGGAGGGTGGATTTTGAGTCCTCTAAGTTTAGCTAAGTAGGTGTTAGTTACCATTCATCCCAGAGAAGGCAGAGAACACCATCCCCCTCATTTCCCACGTTCTGAAGGCTCACCAGTGGCTCCCCAGTCTTTTCTGGGGGCCATTATTTGTTACCAGCTCCTTTTGAAGGTTTGGGATGAGCACATGCAGAATAAATCAGTTTCTGTTTGGGTGGGGTGGGGGTGGTTTAGGACGGTGTCAGACACACAACATGAAACCATCACCAGCTGTGCTGGACCAGTGTCATGGTTTGACCCGGAAGAGAGGTTTTTTTTTTTTGGAAAGTTATGGTCAAACCAATCAGTGGCCAGATGTGAAATTGGCATTTGGTGTGGCCACTGAGGATTTGGGTACGCCTCCGAGAACACACTCAGTGGGTTAAAAGCAGAAGGTTCGGGGAAGGATTTTCTCTTTGGAGTCCGGCCGGTGAGTTGCTCTGACCTGTCCCTTGCCCAGCTGCGTCTGGGCGGGGGAGGGGAGGCCATGCGGCCTGGGAAGGAAGGCCGGAGCCCCGGCAAGGTGCAGGGGTGGAGGAGTCCTGGGATGGTTTGGGCAGCCCCCCCTGGGAGAGAGGATGATAGAGACTGTGCAGGCTGAAATTTGTTATCTTGTGCTGGGAGCACAGCCAGGAGGAGAAAGTGGGGGGGGCGGCAGGTGCCCAGCTGCCAGCAGACCGGGCCGAGCTTTTAACCTTTTTGTGAATTTTTGGAAGCTGTAAAAACACTGATCCTCCCCAGCTGAGGAGTGAGAGGGGAAAGAGGATGGGAAAGAAGAAGAAGTTTGACTAAGTGAAGGAATGCTTGCAGATGAGAGTGCCCTAGGTGGAGGAGATGATTGGAGTGGCTTTGGGCTGGACTTTTCTCTTACACAGCCACGGGCGAAACCAAGTTCTTCTGATAATACAGAGACTGCTCCTTGGGGGAGGCGGTTGGCTAGAAGCCAGGAGTGACAAGGCCGCGAGGAGAAGCAGCGAGAACAGAGACTGAGGGGGAGGGTGTGGTGGAGCCCTCTGCCTCCAGGGAAGGATCTCTGTTCCTGAGAGCCCCAGGCCCCAGGGGAAATAATATGGGGGGGACAGGTGTCCCAAATGGTGAGAGGCGGCCACCTCTTGGAACTGGGCAAAGCATTCTTAAAAGGACCTAAGGAGCAGTTTGGATCCATGGACAGTGGTGAGAGCGCTGGACATGGAAGGAAGATGGTCACCGCTACAGATTTTCTTCGGGCGGCTGCAGTGTGTGACATGGAAGCACTGGAGACTTTGCAGTGTTTTCCTGGGGAGGCCCATGGTGTGAGAGGAAGACTCCTCTCTCCTGATGAACTGGGGAGAGTGTGTGTGAAGGAGGGTATTGGACTGAGAATTGATGTGTTAGAGGGGATTTGTTTGTTTGGAGAGGTGGGGGGAGGAGAAGTGTTTTTGAAGATGTTCTATTGTGGATTGTTGTGTGTAGTTTTTTTCCTTTTCCCTTTTGTGTCTATGTAGATTAATAAAATGTTGGTTTTTTTTTTCCCTCCATTCCCAAGTTGGAGCCTGTTTTGTTCTGTTCCTGGGTCACATCTCACGGTAACCATTTTAGAGATCCACCTTTCATGGGGGCGCTGGCACTGTGCCAGGGTCAACCCATGACAACCAGGAACAGACACCAGGACACAGAGCAAAAGCTCATGAGAGGATTTGACTCTTCCCATCTAATGGGAAGGAAGGAAGTCTGGTCCAAAAACTCAGCCTACCAAAAAATCACAGCACTCAAAAATTTTTTCCATTTTGATAATCTTCCTGATTTGTTCATGATGCTTGCTTTTGAAAAATCTTCCATAAATGTCATGTTCAAGATTTCCTTTCACAAGTGACACAAAACTGCAGAAAGTTCTAGAGGTTCTAGAATTAAAAGGAAATCTTTTCAGCAGATTGATTTATCATCTGAACATCTCAGAATGACAAATTTAACTCAATGCTGATATCAAAAAACAATTAAGCAATCTTTTTTTAATTGAAAATTGAGTTAATTCAACTACATCTTAGAGATTTAGTGTATAAATGAATTTCTGTTATCATCTACTGTAGAATTGAGAACACAGCACAAGCAAAAGTTAGCAGCACAATGAATCATGCTGTATTTTTAAAATCTTACAATGCCAGTTATGGTTCCAAAAACAGTCACAAAACTGGGGCCATGGGAACTTTAGGCAAGTGACAATGACACTGTGATCTAAAAATCTCTTTCAGGAGGATTGTGATTACTTGAAATGACAGCTGAGGATATTCTTCAGTAACACTGAACACAGAATTAAGCCCCAAATGCAGCTGCAATGATGGCTCACTTCAGTGAACAATCTCTGCAGTTCTGTCTCCAGCTTAGTTTAAAAGCCACTTTAAACAAGAAATTCTCAGGAGAGTTGGCAAGTTTTCTGCATCCTGACTCATCTCCCTTTCCCATCAACTGAAATCATGGAGTATTTTCAGATCCACTTTCAAAATTTTCTTTTCTTTTTTCTTTTCTTCTGTTTTCTTTGAACAGCCATTGCTATACAGAATGGGACAGACAGGGAAGAGAAGCTTGGGCTCTGGTGACAATGGTGTGAGGGATGACAGCCCCGTTCTCCAAAATCCACTGACCAACACAAAGAGCAGCACAGCACAACCATCTACAGCACCTCTGTTGATGCTCTTGTGTCTTCAGTAGGGTCTCTTTAATCGAATTTTTGATAAATTATCTAAAAATTGAGTTCTCAGTAGTAACTTCAGATAATTAAGTCAGTTTCTCCACCTTACTTGCAAAAGGTCTTTTCACAAATTCCAAGAAGAGTCCTCATCTGACTTCTCCCAGTTGCAAACCTTTTCACTTATGCTAAATATTCCCAGCACATCTATAAATATTTGCAGATTTATGTTCTGACATCTTCATGTGTCAAACCATCCATATTTAACATCTGGATCTCAAAAATCAATTCTCTCAAGCTGCAAGCTGCTTTCTGCTGCTCTTTCATGAACCCACTGCAATGTTACACCATTAGCAGAAGTTAAATACCTCTGATTACCAAGATAATTTAACTATTGGGTGTAACCTCCCACATGTCATGAGTTACCACTCAGTAGAATCTATATTGAGCTCAATAGTGTATAAATAAGGAATATATTTTAGAATGCCATCCACTCCTGAGAACATTAATATAAATCCATTGCTTGACAGATTTTCCTAATGATTTGTCAGTTTCACTGCACCAAATGAGAGCTTTATTTGCTTTATTTAGTTGAATTTGCATGGTTCCCAATTTGACTGACTTTTATTATTAATATTTTTCATTAACAAAACAGTGAATTTAATAGTAATTATTTTCTCCATGTAAAAACATCAGATCCATTTAAACAGATCATATCTTAGTCCTGCTCCAAACCAAACATCTTGCTCTTCAAGCACCCAAACAAGAGAGGTTTTCCTCCACCTTTCAAAGCTCTATGACATTTTGAACACCAAAATATTAAGAAAGAGAAGACTATAAGCAGCTGCCTCTCAGTAGGTGACTGATTCTCATTCTGAATGTAGGAAATGTGAACACTTAATTTCAAAATCTGGCTATTTAAAACCAATAAGGGTTTCAGAAACTGCTACATAACTTTTTATCATATAACAAAAAAGTCTGTTAGAGCACAGCTGAAGAAACAATGCTGTTTACTCTTTCCCTTGTATAATTTGTAAATATACAATAATCAGGATTTCTGATCCAAACCTCACATGTTGCAATTTATTGTAGTGAAAACAGGGGCAACCTTGGAAAGTGGAATAGAAATTTTAAAAATATTTCTGATTTTATTAAGCCTCAAAGTTCTACCCACCCAACTGAAGACCTCCTGAGAACCCTCACCACAGCCAAGATTTCTCTGTTTCCAAACCCTCAGTGAAACCAGAAATAGCATCCTAACTTTACATACAGAACATGAGAAGTCTCAGACAAGGGAGCACGCTGCAGACTCTGCTGTGAACTGATGTCTTCTGGACAAAACCAAATCATTTCATCTAAGGATGTACATTAATGATACAAAGGACAATCACCTTGAACCTGCAGTTAGATGAGTTGAATTTAACAGTGTCAGATCTGATTTAAACACAAGAACAGAGTCTAAGGCTCAGCACCTGCCAGAAGAAATCTGCAGCTGATGTCTCAGCAGCTGTATGGTGGCTTCAAGATAGAAAGGAAAGTATTCTGCCCCACAAAAATATTTAAAGATTAAAAATCTTATCATCTTGAATTTGTAGAATTTACAGGTAAGAACAGTATTATATATCTGGATTCCCAACTTTGCTTAAAAGTGAAGGCACCATCCCTGAGGATTGACTTCATCTACAAATTCAGAGTGTCTCACCACATTTGTAGAAAACAAGATCAACATTTTTTGGCCTTTGTAGGCCCTTATTTAAGACACTTTTGTACTGATGGCACAGTGGCAAGGGACACAAGGGGACCAGCAGGTCCCTCACAGTGGGCAGAGCACGTTCCTTGAATTCTTGCCAGACCTGCAGTATTTCTTCTGGGATATTTTCATGCTCTTTTATAAAGGCATTGCCTTTATAAAGGAAGGACATTCAGTGCCCATGAAAACTGGCAGATAACACACCTGAGAGAAACAACAGCTATCAAGAAGATTGTTCAAGACAACCTTGATAACTTTCAACTATCTATCTAAGTTTCTAGCTCTAAGCTGACTCGCTTAGAGCTAACAGGATATCAATATGAGGAGGAGAGTCACACAAAACTATCAACAGAATGTTTCCTAACATTGAACCATCTGCAATCCATCTCCACTGGCAGTTTAGGGATCCATGGATCCCCAGTGGCAACCTGGAACCTGCTGGAAACTTCTCTGCCTGGAGGCCTGGGAGCACAGCAGGATCAGGGGCTGAGCCCTGGTATGGAATCAATTAATGTGGTAAGGCAATGACAGGAGACAATTAGGACATTTTACTATTTAGATGTATCTGCACTTTATAGGAAATAAGTGGTTCAACAAGTAGATCCATGAAGCCCTTCAAGATTTCATTGAGCTGCAGGACAGAGTGGGAGAACTTTCAACATTAATTCCTTATCCCTCATATCCCATTCCAGAACATTCCTGATGATGCTCCTGGGACAGTCCCCTCCCTGCACACACCAGCAAGCAGAGCCAAGGATCACAGGGAACATGCTCAGAGGGAAAATCTCCCAGCACAAGGCTGCTCTGCCAGCCCCTCTGGACCTGGGAGCAGAGGAGGGGCTCTTCAGGGATGCTCTGTCAGTTCTTCACTGTCAGTACTATCAGGAGGGTAGAGATCTGACCCAGAATTAGGTGTTGGGAGAGCAGAGACCTGAACCAGAATTGGATGTGGGCAGAGCAGAGATGTGACCCAGAATTAAAAGTGGGCAGAGCAGAGATCTGGAGCAGGCTCAGGCAGCAGATCAGGCACTGCAGCGTGGCAAAGGCTGCATCCACCCCATCTCAACCCCACAGAGCAGCACAGACAAAGGTTAAAAGGATCTATTGTCATGACTAAACACAGATATATTTGAGGTGTGGTTAATGAAGCTTCTCCCCATGAGGCAGAACTTGAGAATGAGTGGAAGATATCATTTTGCTCAGATATTTTAAAAAAACAAAAGCCAAGCCCAAATCCCCAGTTATTTCAGTGATATTTCCCACGCACTTCTGCTCCAGCAGCTAAATAGAAGAAATACCAATTAAGTTTGGAAGACTTCTACATAAACCATAATCTTTATGTTACAATGGGGGGAGAAGTGTTTTCATTAACATTTTTCCTGAGGTTTTTTTCATTAAAGGCCTAAGGGAAGAATCAATGCTCAGAGTCTTTTTAGTTTGATTTGAATTTTAAGCCCAGAAGTTAGTAAGCTAATGTTTCTTACTTTTGTGGAGGCAAAAAATGTAAAATAAAAACAAGAAAATGAAAAGGAAAAAAATTAATCCAGATAATGAAAGCAATGATAACTTCCATTCTGAAATGACAGCTAAGGTGGTAAATTATAAAATACAATTTCTTGTAATGACTAAACAAAAATAGCTCAGCACCTCAGACAGTACTTAAGCAATGAAATCTCAGTTGTAAACTAAAAGGAAATCAGATTTGAGTTTTTACCAGAGGAAGTAAAAGTAAAAAAAAACCCCAAACTTCTAATTTGCTGTCTCTGTGTCTCAGATACTGGCAGAGATTATCAACAGTAAAAAACAAATTTTGTTTCCACTAATGCTAAAAAGTTTTCCTTAGCAGATTGGGGTACACATTTCTGCCATTTTTCACTCCAAATTATAACATCAAATGCCATGACTTCTCCTTCTGATGGAGAACCTGCACAGGGATGCACAAGAGCAAAGGAAGAGTGTCACAGTTCACTAAATCCAATAACATGGAACAAATAGTAAGAGAGAAGAACACAAAATCCATTAATGACTTAGCAAACAATATATACCTAAAGTAACAACCAAAATAAAAAAAGCTTTTTGACAGGTCTGGCAAGAAAACATTTCTGAGAGAAATGTAAATATTACAGTCTTCTTCTCTAACTCAGTAAAGCTTTTAGGCACCCTGAAGAGCAGCCACATCTTTAACTACATCTCCAACCATCAAACCACTGAGAGTTTCCACTGAATTAACTGATCTGTGGTGAACAGGCAAAGGAGGAAGCAAACACACAAGGTGAGATGAACTGGAGCCACTAAACACAGCACCAGCTGCCACGTGATGTGGGAAACTGTCCTCTAACACAGAAACTCTGAATTACCACCTCCATCTATGTGTAAGGATTTCAGGATTAAATGCTTGGCCCACTTCAAGAATTCCAGAGAGCAGATTGACAAGGCAGAGGTGGGATAACTTTGGCTACACAAAACACAGCTGGGGAAGCCAAGCACAAAAAGCCAAAATCCCAACAAGGGAGAGTCAAATAAAAGCATCAAGTTGCATTTGAAGCTTTTATGAAAGGTTTGCAGCTTTGCCCCCAATCCACCCTATAAGGAATTGCAGTGAACCACAGAGCAGTCTGTCCACTAAAAATATACATTTTGAGAGTATGAGAGCTTTTTTGACACTGAATGGAGGGAACTAGGCATTCAAATAATAAATGAAATCTGGTTATTTTAACCTCTATAATGAGTCTTCTTGAAAACTATTTTTAGCTGATGCTGTGGTACTTCCAGGTTGT
Source organism: Fringilla coelebs (assembly GCF_963513975.1). Taxonomy (NCBI): domain Eukaryota; kingdom Metazoa; phylum Chordata; class Aves; order Passeriformes; family Fringillidae; genus Fringilla; species Fringilla coelebs. The sequence goes on along the minus strand of NC_140028.1, from coordinate 5,026,298 downwards.
TCAAGAGAGATCACTTATTCACTCTTGAAAACCTTTCAAAGGCTGAAGAATGTGCCATTGCAGGGATGAAACTGAACATCATTAAAAAGGGGCCCAGAATTTTGCCAACAGTTGTTCTGGATACCGTGTTCTGACTTTGCCAAGCAGCATCAGATCTGCTTTACTTGAGCAATTCCAAGATAATAAAACCATGTTATGTTACACTTTCAAGCAGCAAAATGCTCAAGAAACTTGCTTACTAATAGAACCATATGGTTTCATAAGAGCTGGACACAAATGACTCATTAAAAATAATCTTGTTTGTCTCATTTTTGAATAATATTTTTTTAAAACTATTGCAGAGTTTCAGTATCTTTGCCTAACGTAAAAGTCCCTTGCTATCTGCAGAGGTCATTATTTGCTGTATCCCCTGTGGGGAAGAACAGGATCCCATCCCTCTTGGCAGTGTCATGATTAAAAACTCCACTCCCTTGTCAGTCATCTTCCCTTCAGCAGGAGCAGAAGTTGCTTTAAACATATGTTTTAGAAAAAAATCCCATCTTATCATTCTTCTTGCTCCAGACTCTCCAACTTTTCTTCATGTCCGAGCCTAAAGCTTTCCTTGATGCTTTAATTCTTCTGCTCACAACCCTGTTTTTCAGGCTATGTTGCTGCCACAGGCTGTCCATCTATCCTTGGACTTTTCTGCCATGGTATGATACTGGCAACTCAATTCTTTCCTTTGAAAATTAAACATTCACCCAGCACCTCCTAGACTGGCATTTCCTTCTTGCCCATCTTTCAGTTTCTGAAGTCTGTCATGAGAAAGGGTCCCAGGCCCAGCAGGAATCTCTTGGATCAATTAAGTTCCCTCTCAAGTATTATTATTATTGGTGTTGCATATATAACTGTACTGAAATAATCTCAGAATTTAATCAAACCAACTTCTTGCTCCCACTGTGCATAGAGGGTTTTTTTACAATAATCCTACTAATTATTAAAACTGATTGCATTCAGTGGCTGACAAATTTTATTCAAGAAGATTTTCACTATCACAGCATTTGACCACCATCAAGTGTTGCCTTGATTTTGAAATTCACTATGGCATGTGAAACTACTCTGTGGTTTACAAGAGGAAGCAAACACCAAAGGAGAGTCTGGTCACAATTTATTTGTCACATCATTCACATGTGCATTTTCAGTAAGATTCTGTTACAAAAACTCCAAACTCTGTAATACACAACACACCACAACTGCTAAGAGATACAGAAAAAAAGTCATCAAATTGTACAATAAACATGAGATTTCCAGTCCCTGCTAAAATACATCATCATGAGAAAACATCTGAACCTCAGAAGCTGCTGAATGCCCATTAATTGCTTCAATAAACTCCTAAATCAGCAATTTTGAACATTTCTTCACATAATTCTTTACCTGCATCTTGCTGATGATATTAAAAATGTTTCCAATATGGTCTTTAAGTTATATTCAATGGAACAGAGACAATGAGTGAGATTTCAAGAATCAGGGCAAGGCTCACCTTGTTGCTGGCAGGGTACTGATGCGAGTGAAGAAAACAGAGGGCTCCACCTCCACGTGGAGACCCAGGGCAAGGTTCCTGTAGTATCCTTCAGCATGTCCTGGTCCACCAGAGTACTTGAAGTTCAAAATGGCTTCCAGTGTCTAGAGAAATAAAAGTCAATTCCTTGTTAGCTATTTTTCACTACTGTGCATTTCACAAGTTCAATTAAATTAGGCCACAGAAGTGATTTGCAAATTTGCTTTCCTAACTCATCCATTCTGTTATCTCAGGAAAAAAAAAGCAATCTAACAAATAACTGCAGCTTAGGCAAACAGTTGCCTAATCCTTTGGAAAACTAAAGAGTGCAGCACAAAGTCAGATGGATTTCCCTTTACATAATTCCTCTCCATATCACATTCAACATCAAAAAAATGGAAAAAGTTGCTTAAAAGAGTTAGGGTTTATTCAATGCTGCACTCCTTCATTCTCTTGAAAAATATTCACCATTTCATTATCTAATCAAATGGAAAAGCTTCAAAGTTTGGGGGCAGATAAAGATTATACAAAGCTAAAAGAATCTGGTCTCTCAGCAAGTCACTGCAAACTTACTCTCATGTCCATGAACTAACAACACCTAACTGCAAGCACCTTGTCTTTGTGTTCATTTTATAGGAACTGGCTGGCTAGTAAACATTAAAAATGATTCTCTAGCATGAGCCTTCTGCACTCCCTGCTCTCAGCAGCACTGAGCCTTTGCTTCTGTGAGGAAATTTGGGGCTTTGTGTGAGCAGCATGGGAGCAGCTTCCCAGCACAGTCCCCACGTCATCATCAGTGCTCAAGCCCAGAACAACTCTTTGACTGATCCAGGGAGATTATTCACCACCTCCTCTTTCATTATATTCCTGAATTATGATTTGCTGGAAGCAAGGTGAGAATTTGGGAAATGGCACTTGGATTTTTTATCATTTTCTCTGTTTTTATTCTGGTCCTCGGGCAGCTGCTACTGCCACACCTCAGAGCAGGGGCAGAGGCAGTGCCAGCCCTGCAGCCTGAGATGGACTCCACAATATGATGCTGAAGCCTGTATCTGGAAGGACAGACACTTCTTAAAAGACTTTAGAAACAGCACCCATTTCGCCTTTGTTTGGCTTTTAGCTCATTCTTTATTAAAAAAGGCAAAAAATGCCAAGCCTCAAGTCAACAACTTATCCAGGAAAGCAAATCTATTTATCAGACACCATCAAGCTTCAGAAAGGTAAAAGCACTCTGCCTTTCAACAGAAGACTCACAAAAAAATTTATGAGACCTGTTGTTTTTTATCATGAGCTCTAAGGAACAATCTAAGGATTTTCCAACTTACAAAAAACTCCATTTTTGTTTGATACCATTCTGTTTATAAATCTGGCTGAAGGAAAAGAAACTGAGAGAATAATTTTCTTAAAATAACCACAATCCAGTGATTTAAAGAATACCAAAATCTGGAGTTTAATGTTCTGCTGCATGTGTGCACTTAACTGTTCTGCCTATTTCCAACTCCCTTTTAAGTGGAATAATTTTAATTCTTAATTTAGTTTCATTAAAATTCATGAGAGCCACCTTACAGTACAAATAAAACCCTTGACTGGGCACTCTGGACATACCCATCTACTCTGTTTATGTCAATTCCTAATTTGTACTTAATGAACTCAAGTTTATGTTATGTCAGAAGAGCTAATCAATATTAAACACAAAAATAAAAAAGCTCAAACCCATTCAAAACATACTTCATCCTAATTAACCAGCTGGACTATTTCATAAAAATCAGAGCCAGGCTCTGTAAGTACAGGGATCTGACACTACTTTTGTTGTAATGTGAGAATGGACTTCAATTTCAATTAGGGCATGGTGAAAACTCTGTGCACGTCCTGCATTATTGCTGAAATGCTCACAGAGTCCTGCTGGGAAAGGCTCCATGCTTCCCTCTGCACAGGACCATGGAAAAAAAGCTGCTTTTGCAGGATCAGCCCTGTGTCATTACAGGTAAACACAAATCAGATTTCAGCTTGAAAGATCACAGAGTATCACTATTCCAGATTGAAACTCCTTTCAGTCCTAGACCAAGTGAAAAACCTCCAGAAAAAAGGTTAAAACCACAACCATTATGTGCCACTGATGAGCAGGGGGGTGGAAGGGCACCATCATAATTTTGGTCCTTGTTGCAGTGAGGAATTAGTGGGGGAAATCCTGCTGATGATGCTGTGTCTCCTGAAATCCCCCTGGAGAGAACAGGGAAAAGGAAACCCAACCATCTTCTGTTAATCCAGACAGCAGCAGGACATCCTTTCTCACCCAAAAGGTAAGAGCTAACTGGGCACAGTAAACACTGAGGAGAAAAGAGATTCTGACAACTGCAGAAGAACAAAACTTCTGTTCTTTCTCTGGCCATGATGATTTCCAGAAGTCTATGAATGTGCATGTGCACACAAAGAAAAACATCAGGCAGACTTCCCATCAGGACTGTAGGGGAGGAGCATGACTGAAGGAAATAAATTTTTTTTCAGGAGCCTTCAGGTGGTTAGAGAAAGTTTCATTGCTTAGGATTTATGCAATATGAACAGAAAAACATATTTTAAAAACCCACAACAACAACAAAATTCCAAACTTTAAAACCTTAAAAATTACTTCACCTATAACATGAAAGATTGATTTTCTCTGTGATAGAAAAAAAAAAAAGAAATCCTACACTTTCATAAGCTTACAAATTTAAAATAATTTACCACTCTCTCCCACAGCACCTGCAGAGAATGGCCCAAATGCTACAGCCCCCAGTTTAAATAATGTTGTACCCTAACTCCTTGGAAACCTACAGAAATCACAGCCTGAGCTGCAGATTCTCTTCATCCTTACAAATCCCAACAGCATCACTTAGATTTCTCCAAATTGCATCACTGCAGACTGAAAATGAGATGGCAGGATGGCCCTGTGAACACCATTCTTCCCATAGATTATAAAAAACAAAAGGAAGGAAGGAGGGAGTGCACCAGGCTTTCAGGGCAGGCAGGAGAAGAATACTGATAACTGTTGAACACATCTGAAATTCAGAAACCTGTGGACTTTGGGGGATTCTTGTTTTTAAGACAGAGCTCCATTCTGGAAACTCAACAGTAAATATTTACTGTGATGACTTTGGCTTGATAAATTTTTTAATATTTCATTGGTCCTTCCCTTTATTGATGAAGAAAAGGAAACAAAAATGGTTCTGCATCTAAATTCCAAATGAGAGATTCTTAACCAACAGCATCCACTATCAATGACACCTACCAGAAATATTCTGCAGATCAACTATCAAAAATTGCTGGTTTGGTTTTTCATGCTTTTTTTCCCTCCAAGTATTTTCAGCATAGAGCTGGCACCAGTTTGTGGACTCATAATAAAATTTAAAATTAGAAGGGAACTGAGGTTTGATGCCACAAATGCAAAGCAATGGGCACTAAAGTTTCCCCACTCACTGGCACCAGTCAGTTCCCACCTGCCAACACCTCAGTGGTGACTCTGAGCAGCAGCACCTCTAATACTGATTTTTAATTGCCAATTCAGTTGCAATCCACAGCTTAGAGCAAGTATTTCTACTGAACTACTACTATGGTACTTCCTTCACAGAAGCAAGGGATCAAATCTAAAGAGAATTTCCAGCTAATTCTACAGATTATTGCTGCTCATGCAGAAGCTGGAACGTTACTGAGAACAGACAGCTCAGGAAATGACAAAAGAAATAGAGAAATGAATGGGGGGAAAGCTGTGTGAAGGGCATTTCTTGTGCTGGCAAGTGAAATATGGTGCTCAGCCCTTTCTCTCTGCTTGTTCTCAACTGAGGGAAGGTTGACTGAATACCAGACTCAAGAAAATTTGCCCCCCAAAAAAGTGCTCAAAGTTCTGTGTGGCAAATAACACAATTTTAGCTGAAGAATTTTCTTAGACCAAGAGCATGTTGAGGAAGTATAAATCAAGGATATAAGGGCCCACCTGCAGAGATGCAATCATTATATGCTCTATGCAAAGGAAAATAAAACTTCCATAGAATAACACAAAGCATCATCATAATTTGTGAGCAAGGCTCACATACACTGCATTTTCAGGTCTTTTCTAAATTCCCTTAGTACAGTAAAAATGACACTAAGTAGATCTCAGCACTTAATAGAAGATGAAATGTCAGTGCTACAGGCAGTTTGCTCCCAAGGAACTGCAGGTTCTGACTGCAATGACTGAAGAAATACCAGACTGTAGCACTGCAGACTCCTCCTTAAATTCACAACACTTTAAAAACTAAGGGGAAAAAAAATAGCATGAAGACCAGACTCAAAAATATAGAAATTCAGAACATAATCTTTCCATTTTAGTTTCTGAATGGCTTCTAGAACACAATTCTCACTAATGAGTATAATTTCTTATGCAATTAGGGCTTGAAATTTGAAAAAATGATTTATTCTAGGTGTGTAACCTTCCAATACACCTTCCTTTGAAAAAAATAAATATACAGATTACTTGCCCAACTGTAAATATGATTTATTCCCAAATCCCATCCAGCTCCTGATCTGCTTCTCACCCAAATTCCCATTAGCAGCTCTGGCTCCACACATTCCTGAGTGTTCAGCCATTTTTTCTGACTTTAGCCCCTTTTCTCACCTGTTGCCTTGTGTTTTCTGGTTTGAGTATGGGATTTTTTTCCTTAAACTCACTATAAACCCCAACTTTGTTAAGTGATATCTGCCTCCCTCCCTCATTCCTCTTCTCTGACCATTCCACTCTCATACTCAACTCGAAGCAACAATCAGTAAAATTCTTAAATTCTTATAATTAAAAAATAAATAAATAAAAATGTGCTATTTTATCAGTTCCATCTCACAAAAGGCACCAGAGGATCTGTCTCAACAAAATTAATTTCTCCATTTCTTCTACTGGATGGAATGCTGAAAATCTTTAAAGAGCTTTGTGTAAATAAACCATGGATCAGGAATTTCAGCTGCCTAGCTGTAACTAATTAAATGATCTGGCAGTAACAAGGATAAAGTGAGTTTCTCTAATTAACCACAATCTTTTCAAGGGCAGCAGGTGACCCTGGCAATGCTCAAGCTCCTGACAACAGCAGAGATGTCCCCAAAAATATGCAGAACTGGATCAATCTCAAAAAGTCCTGCAAGCTTTTAATCCAAGCACGTGGGATATGCTGGTCCAGGAACACGTTTCAGATACAAATACAGGGCATGGACACAGCTGAATCTTTCTTTTTAAGGAAAAGGCAAAAAAGTGAGCATTGGGAAGGAAATGGAGATGCCTAAATAGCTGAAACCAAGGAAGATGAGACTCAAATACATCAAGCTTCCACTTTGGAGCAATTTGTGAACACAAGGACTGTGTCTATGTTTAGCACTGAGCTCCAAACCCAGTCCTGGCATTTGGAAATGCACACAGCTCTGCCTGTGCATTCATCTGGCTATCAAAATTAATATAGATTAGCACTTTCTTGAGCTTTACAATGAAATAATAAAAGAATTCCTGTCATTTTTTTGCTTCTTCCTTTCATCACTGAATCTACAGTCCATGGTTCCACATGGCAACCTGACAAAGAACAAAGTCTATATCAAAAAAAAGAGGCTTAAAGGATGATTTTGGGTAAAAAGAATGAGGCTTAATAGCAGTGTTGGGAGAAGCAAGTGGTGCCTCTGTGTCCATGGGCTGAATATCCTCCTGCCCACTCGTTCTCAGGAGGATAAAAGGAAAAGAAAACACTCCCACACTGCTAAAGAGGAAAAGCAGAGATACTTCTGGATACCTTCAAATCCTATACTTCTACTTGGGAGGACAAAAATCTCCAATCTCATAGGAAAAAAAAATCTGGCAGTTAAATGACAGAAGTTTTTATTCCTGTCTTTATTCATCCCCAAGGAAAGAACAGCACTGCTGGAATCTGGGGTTTGAGATCTGCACAATTCAGCATTGAGTCTCTGGACCCAACTCCCTGAAGGACTTGGATCTTGATATCCTCAAAGGGTTAATTCAAGGTGAGTATTGTTTCAAAATTGAAAACAAATTGTTTCTCTCTAATGTCTATAGTGTCTGGCACAATCTTAGGCTGCACAAGAAAGGTCCATGTTAAGAAATGAAGGTAAGAATTTGAACATGTCAACAAATGTTTATGAAGTTTTCTGACTGTAGAAAACACTAACTCCTTAATATTATTAAAAATAATAATAAATTGGATTTTTACATGAAAATAATTGGTGGGATAAAGTGCACAATGATACCACAGAATCATAGAGTCACTAAGGTTGTAAAAGACTTCCAAGACCATCAATTGCAACCATGGACCTGAAATAGGCAGAGAGAGATCCATTTGCTTTGCAGGAAGAGATTTATTTATTCCACTCTCACTGGACAGTATCAATCTCTTCACTCATGGCTAACCTGTCTTATTTTCTGATACACAAAATGTCCTTTAGGGTTTTTGCATTTTCATAGATGATATGACTGTTTTGTTGGTTTTTTGTTTTTTTTTTTTGCTAAAACATAAATCCTGTACTTTTGTCTGCATGCCAATCCTGAAGAAAATCTGAATCCACTGGAATACTTCATTGATCAAGGTAGAATTCCTAATTTTTCCCAAATAAGAAAAGGAGACTCTCCCTGTAGATATTGCTCCTTAGAGCACCAAACAGGGCAGTAATTGATGGCAGGAGCCCTGATACATGCATTATAAAAAGGATATGCATATGTAATGATCTTGTAGTGCATATGTAATCATCCTCCCGGACCCAACTGCAGCACACACTCTTCATGCTAATTTTTCTCTTCTGTAATTCCACTGAAAATACACTTGGCAACTACAAAAGCCAGGATAAAATTCTTAACAACTGATTAAGCAATGAAATAAATTGTGCCTCTGCAGCAAGTCAGACCTTTGCACGTACAAATACAAACAAAGCCCACACTGCCACTCCTGTCAAGCTTCTCTATCAGCCCACTACACAATTCAATGTCATTTTCAGCACCTGTGTTAACAGGTGACTTTACACACCCAGCCTAGTGAAGAAGGTGCCTGTTGTGTGCAGCTCTGGTGCAGTGCTACTCAAGTGACTTTCAGCAGCAATTCTTGCACCACACCAGAGTTTATGGAGCTCATCCATCCACATTTCTGTCGAGTTAAACCCCTGAACAATGAAAGTGCTGCATCTCACAGCAAAAATAGCACAATGGCAAGTAGTTGGAGCTAAATATAGCTCCTGCAGGCATATACTGGGAATTAAATAGTACATTTTACCCCTCCCCAATCCTAAATCAGTAAGCTTCAACAAGGAATCTCTAGTGAATACACACAGGAGCTCAATAAATCCCCCTTAAGCTTACAAGGCATATTCTGAATCTGTGCAGGCTAAAAATAGCCATGTTTATAATGAGAATGGAGATGTGAGCAGAATAATATTAAGTTTAAAGGCAGGGCTGGTGTAGTCATTCTGCATTAACAAATAGGGTGAATCAAAGGTCGCTCTGACAAACAGATACACAGGCTGACAGATAAAATATAATATCCAGCAATCTTGTACTGAAGAGCATTCATCTCTCATTAAACTCTGCATTTCCTAATTGACTATTGCAGCCACACATTCACGAGTGATTTTGTGCACATTTTTTAGCAGGAATACAAGTTGTTAGTTCCTAAGGACAGAAGGTAGGAATACACAGCATAATTCCCCTGGACAATATTCCCTCCTAGAGTTTCAATCCCCTCTGGAAATATTCAGAAAATACAGAATTTTTTTTTTTTTAACTAAGCACAGAATTCTGCCTTCTTCAATTAAAGGCAAATTGCATCCTGGCCTCCTGGATTCCACTACTGCAGCTGGATGCCCAAGGGGCTGATGCCCATTCTCAGCTGCCTCAGAGGTTTTACCTCCCTCAGCCTGGGTCCCAGCACTGCTGACCACAACTATCACAGCATCTCATTCTTGGCTAAGACACAGATGAGAGATTAAAAATAATTTAAACACAAGTAACTTTTATGTGAAACATTCCCATAGAGAGTTTTCTGTCAGCTGACACTAAACTGCAAAATGGGTTAGAAAAACGTGCTGGGGAACAAAGCCTGCATGCTGATCTTGGAGGATGAGAAGGAATGGAGGGAAAAGTCAGAGCACAGGTTCCTTAACAGCTTCTCTGATTCTGAAATCAAAGAATGGCATTGCTTGGAAGGTACCTTAAAGACCATCTCATTCCAACCCCCCCTGGCATAGGGAATCCTTCCACTAAAGCAAGTTGCTCAGAGCCCCAGGCAGTTTGTTCTAGAGTACTTCTGGAAATGGGGCAGCCACAGCTTCTCTGGGCAACCTGTGCTAGGGCTTCATCATCCCCATAGTAAATAATGTTTTTGCTTTTATCTAAACCAAGCCTACTCTCTTTCAGCTGGAAGCCTTCCTCTTTGTCCTGTCACTCCAGGCCCTTGCAGTCTCTGTCCATCTTTCCTACTGGCTTCAGAACGATCTCTTTGTGGCCTCCCAGTACCTGCAGGCAGCCATCTCTCTTCTCCAGGCTGAATAATGCCAATTCTCTCAGTCTTTCCTCACAGCAGAACTGCTCCATCCCTCCAGTCATCTTGGTGACCTCCTCTGGAGTTGCTGCAACAGCTCCATGTCCCTCCTGTGCTGGGCCCCAGAGTTGGACACTGCACTGCAGCTGGGGTCTGACCAGAGCAGAGGGGCAGAATCCCCTCCCTTGACCAGCTGCCCACAGTGCTTTGGGTAAACCCTGCCCTGACTCTGAAGTAGGAAGGTAGAAACAGAGAATAAATGCAGGGACACATGTTGATAAAGAAATCACAGACATACACACACCCTTCCAAGGGGAAATTTATGTGGAGACTACCCGGTTCTCCCAGCAATGGCTAGGAACATGCTGGGTGCTGTAAAGCAGCATCACTGCACCTATTTCCTCACTGGAACCTGTTCTTTTCACCCTCCAGGCAGAGTCCGCAAGAGTAAAGGCACAAATGCTGGCAGATCCCTTTTCACTAAAGGCACACTCCAGGCAGAGGTGGATAAAACCACGATGTGAGCATAACAAAGATACTCCTCCAGCATAAAACCCCCACATGGCATGAAACCCTAAATGAAATTACATATAAACCCAGTCACAATTCAGAAAGAACTTCAGAAAAAGCCAGAAACAAGTGCTGAAGAAGGGACTCCCAGCTGGTACTGACACCTCTGCTCACTGCTGCTGCTGCTCATTCACAGGCAGGTCACCTCCCACTTTGGAGAGAGTGAGCACAGGACTTTCTTTAATGGCTGCACAGCACATCTGGCTGCTCCAGACTCAGCAAACAAGCATTGCCTCACAGAATATATTCCCAGCTTACCAAGTGAGACTTTTACAAAGCTCTACAACACTATTAAGGTCTGCAAATGGTGAGTCCAGGGTGAGTCCTCCTCCAACGGTCCCACAAAAGTAGCAGCACCAAGCCTGAATAGGCTGATAAGCAGCAACCTCAAGCCCCTGGGTTAACAACACAAAGTTATTCAGTTCTGGTTTTTCTTCCTAAACCCCTTCCCTGTTCCTTCTATTTCCACCATGTCCTTTGTGAGAAAAGAGGGTAAGATTGCACACAAAGAGAGGGAAAGAAAAAAATTCTTGGTTTGTTCTCTGTTCCTTCACTTTCTAATATTCTATTCCTAATATTCTGTTTGCCTTTGTAGAGCTTCTCAGGCTTCCAAGATCTCTACCCAGCACTGCAATGGTCAATTCAGAGTCCATCACTGTGCATTTGGAATTAAGACTCCAGATTCTTCATGTGCATTAACTTCACCATGCACATGTGGATCAGTGCTAATCTTCACCTCAAACTTTAACCCCCACCCCTATTGCAGGATAAGCCTGTAATCCCTAAGAGCTGGTTTCCATGTGTGCTACCCTCGCTGATCTTTGGCACATTCCTATTCACCCTAATGCCCAGATCCTTTAACAGCATGCACAGGTACAACACAATCCCAAGGAATTAGGCAGGAGAACACCCTGCAGTGTGCAAATAAGCCCCTTATCCTACCTTGAACCAGCTCAACTCATGATGGGACCTTCACTTTCATCTCCAGCACACTTGCCTCTCTCAAGAGCTTTTTCTCAGAGTCTCTGGGAGTGTTTTAGGAATCAAGTGAGAAGTATCAATGATTTTCTCTTTGTTCAGGAGCTCTGAATATGTTTCAAAGAATTGGACAGATTTGCTTACCATGATGCTGCCCTTCATTAACAAAACCAATTTCAACAGTACCCCAACAAATGTATCCTATAATAACACCCTATACCCCTAACAGCATATGTACCCTATAACCCAATATATTAACCCTGAAACTCTGCAGTTTCATTTCTGCTTTTACCACATTCACCAACAGTAAGTGTACAGTAACTGTTTTAATTGCTCTGCTGCCCCAGTGGCAACATACAACTTAACTTGTCAACGTTACAAACTTTTGAACCACCAGAGAATATGAAAATAATATTCCAGACTAAGAAGAAAGAATCACATGCACCCCCCTAGGGGCACAAGGTCTTACTGAGACCAGAGTTTTTATTTTACATCACAGGGATCCATCCCATACTAATGGTTTCATTAAGGTATCAAATCCACTCACTGTTCAAAACAGTCTGCTGAAGAAGCCAGTTCCCCTCACTATGTGTATAATTTTTATTCATAATATTATTGTACTACACTCTGAAGAAAAAATATACTCACACCCTAAAGGATAAAAATCCTCCTCTTCAATAACTGAAGTATCTTTAAAAGAAACAATGCATTCAGCAAACCAGAAAAAAAAAAATCAATTCTATAGAAGATTCTTGGAACTGATCAGATTTTTATAGGAGAGCTCTTTGGAATTCTTGGGTTAAACAATCCTCATTTTTTCAGGAATTCCTCTGATTAGAAGGGATAAGCCCAATTAGTGAATTTTCAAAAGTAGAAGCAAATGAAGAAAGGGGCTTTAAAAGAGAAATGCTTGAACAACTTTATCTATAGATCTGTTTATTCAGCACAGACATTAACACATAAATATGAGAGACTGAGCACTTCAGATTTTTCAGCTGCTGCTTGGGTTGGAAAAAATTGCTCCAGTAGCACAATCAGTTTTAAAATCAGTAAAGTTACTGAGCTAAATTTATCACTGATTTAATGAGTTTAATGTGGAATGAATAGTGCAAATTCCTTCTCCTTAATATGATGATCAAAACTAACAGAATAAGAAAATAGTGAAATTAGTTTTCAAGAACTAAGACTTCAGAAATTAAATCTGTCCTCTAATCTGGCTAGAAATGGGTTCTTTGAGTTGCAGAAAAGCAACACTTTCCATTCTGAGATATCTTCTTTCCCTGGACAGGCTCTTTGAAAGTCAATCTGCCAAGCAACCAAGCCTTTAGTCACACCAGTGAAACACACAACCAGGGCTCCTATAAACTCTCTGTACGTGATTCCCTCAAAAGTTTCCCCTCAGGACAGGGAATCTGGACTTAGCTCTTCAGTAAATATATGAAAAATAATTGCAGATATGAGTCAGACATAGAGATGACACTAAAATTAATTTCCACTCTGCTGACCCCATTTTGGCACAATTCAGCCAGGTAGACACAGCCTCTGCTGGCTGGCCCCAGTCCCACCTGCACTGAGACCTGGAGGCTGAGAACACACTTTAAATTCTGTGATATTACCAAAAATACAGAGAAATTTTCCAGAGGCAAAGGTCACAAAGCAAATGAGAGGTGTAACACAGTGCTCTCTCAGAAATATAGATTTATAAAGGACTTTTCAGTGACAATTTGACCAGCCTGCAGCAAGTGTTTGGTGCTGATTTCTGAGCATGAGCTCAGACAGTACTTGAACCATTCCTCTTTTCAAGCTGCCACTGCTGACACATCTGTATTCTTCACACAGAGCAAGAATGCTCCAAAAATAACAGATCATCCTACAAAAAGAAGGGAAGGAAGGGAAGGAAGGGAAGGAAGGGAAGGAAGGGAAGGACCTGGTACCTGATGCTTAAACCAATATTTTGATTTTGTTTAGGATGCTAACTTGATTCCCAGCCTAAGTGGTTCGCACACACTTAAAACAAATTACAAATGCTTACTTAAAAAACACACTGAGTCATCTCTGAGCACTTCATAAATATGCAGCAGGAAACTCCCAAACAGTGACTCATCACTTCAGAGGTTTAAAACATAATCATGCATTTTCCAACTGTTACTCATACTCGATTAAATCCTAAGCAAAACCCATCCTTGTTCTGTGAATTCCACTTGACCACCCATTAAGCTTGGCAGAAAAAAATGGGAAGCAGAAAACTGGAAAGTGTGTTGATTCTTAACAGCTCCTGTGGAAACACTATTTCATCTAAACATACTTTGAATATTCTTTATCTTACAACTGATGCCATGTGTGGCTTTTGTCTTTACCTTATTTTGAATGAATGACTGGCTGAGGAAAGCAAACAAACAAAAAATGAAACAAATTTGACAACTTGTTTTAATCTAGAAAAAAAGAAAAACAACACGCAACAATCTCCAAGTTTCTTCTCCATAAAATTCTATTTTTGCACGACTATTTCAAGTTGCAGCTCAAGAATCCATACTCACTCTTGGTGAGGCAATGCACTGAGATGCTTCAGCTACTTATTCCTACAGAATTATGATGCTTAGAATACATGCTTAATGGGTTATTCTGATGAGCATCATAATACTTCTATTTCATCCTGAAATTGATTTTTTTTCATTTTAACATAATTTAAAATGTTATTACCGCTAACACTGTGATTTCTGTAAAATTAACAAGAACTCCTAATAAATTAATTTTCCTAAATCTTAGTAAAATACTGGCTTTGTTAGAAATCATTTCACCAAAGGCAAGTTAATGTATCTCCATTGTAAAAAACACAGAGGTGTTAATGCTTCCCATTTATGGCAGCAACACCAGCTAAAAGACAGGAATAATTTTTGATATGATCCCAGGCAATTACACAATTGTCAGTAGTCAAAAGAGTCTTCTATTCTTGAAATATTTGTATAGAGTACTAAATTTTCAGACAGAAATAGAGAGCATGGAAAAAAGAAGATTCAAATAATTATGATAGAAGAGCAATTTTATTTTTGAATTCAATTTTATTTAACCAGAATGATGGGTCTTTGCTTTATTTAAAACCTTTAATTTTCTTTGTCTTTAGTTTGTTTGGGAGATTTCAGGTTTCTCGGGTGGATTTTTTTTTTTTTTGTTTTGTTTTGGTGAGTTTTTTTGACAGGAGTAATTACATTAAAATTAGATTTTTTTATAAATCAGATTTGTTTATAAATTGTCAAAATACATAATGTCAGCCATCCAGAATGCCTTCTCTGCCCGCTCCCCTTTTTTTAAGCTCAATAATTAGAACTTGGTCAGGAATTGTATCATTTAAAGGTCAGGAACTGTTTGGCAATAAATTTGTTTGACATCCTCATTAACAGAAGAAAAACTAGCCAAAAGTTGCTTTTAAAAGTCAAGCAACAGCAAAGCATCAATACTTGACTCCATATTCCTGCATCTACATGACAAGTGTCACACCCTGCTTTAAAAAATATAATAAGATTATAAAGAATCAAGTTGTTCTTGTCCATCTCTAAGAT
The DNA here is from genome assembly GCF_963513975.1 of Fringilla coelebs. Classification (NCBI taxonomy): domain Eukaryota; kingdom Metazoa; phylum Chordata; class Aves; order Passeriformes; family Fringillidae; genus Fringilla; species Fringilla coelebs. The sequence continues at coordinate 5,011,134 of NC_140028.1, read as the reverse complement.
TTTAATTTTATCACACCAAATGGTAAACAATCTGTTTGGCAACTTATGATCTATTTTTACCAGGTAACAGGAGCAAAACTTTTTCCTATTGAAATAAAGACACACAAGAAATCAGTTTAAATATATCATCATCACAGCTTTAACATAGGAAAAGTGTAAATTACTCCTAAGGTCTCTGCCTGAGGGTTGATTGGGTAATTGTTTGCCTAAGGAAACCCACCTGCATTCATCCCAGGTCAGAAAGAAAAAGAAGCTAAATGTTTTTAAAAGAAGGAAAGTAACTTTCTAAAGCAGCCAAGAAAGCCTAATGAGTTCTGAAAAATGAAATTTATTAGACTTACATGTAATATTTTAAATATTTGATATTACACTTGGGCCAAGCTAACTGCATTAAGCTCAAAATGTTAAAAAGAAACATCCAACTTTAAAATATCACAAGATAATATGAACCACAACATTATCATGGGACCTGAAGTCAATCCAGTTTTGGAATAGAAACTGGGCTTCTGTCTCCTACCATCCTCTCTTTCCATCCACTAGAATTTATAATAGTCTGTAAACTGGCATAATTTTAAAATAAATAAAGAGAAAATAGAACAGAATTTTTTAATGTTTGTAAATAAGTTTCCCCTGCCCACTATACTCTTACACTTTTTTAATCAATTCACCTTGGTGATAATCCACCATGGGACTTTATGGGGACACTTTCAGGACTTGGTCAGTCTGGATCAGGAAGATGCTTTTGTGGTCATCTTATTTCTTTACTTTGTTCTTGAATGAAACTGAAACACGTCAAGGTTAATTACAAGGGTTGCATCAAGAGAATCACCAGCAGGTCAGGGGGGATCCTTCCCCTCTGCTCAGCCCTTCTGAGACCCCTCAGGAGAGCTGTGCCCAGTGCTGGGCTCCCCAGCCCAGGAGAGACACAGACACTGGAGCGAGTCCTGCCCAGGGTCACCAAAGGCTGAGGAATTTGACCACCTGAGGAGAGACTGGAGTGTTCAGCCTGGATAAGAGAAGGCTCAGGGAGATCACACCCATGCATATGAACACCCAGTGTGATGGCCTAAAGAAGATGGAGCCAACTGGGTTCTAGCAGAAAGGTGCAATAAAATACAGAAAATTCCCTTAAATCACAAAGAGCTTTATTACTGTTAGCATAGACAAATGCTAGAACAGGTTGCCCAAAGAGCTTATAAAGTGCCCATTCTTGGAGATATCCAAAATCTCAGTGGACATGGCCATGAGAAACCTGCTGGAGCTGACCATGCCTTGACCAGGTGTGCTGGGCCAGACCATCTTGAGACATCCTTTCAAGAGAAATGATACTGTGATAGCAAATTGGGAGGTTCACTGCATCCACAACCATTCAAATCCATAAGGTTAGATTAGAGACAGTCTGAAATAAAATCCACCCTTCCTCAAAAGCATTGGCAGCACAGACATCCTATCCTCAGCACTCCCTGCTTCACTTTAAAACTCTGCAAGCTTTTTTTGCCACATTTCTTACAAATGTATATCCATTTTGCCACCAGAGAGAGATGATGATCCAATTTTTGCAGCTCCAATGAGTGTCCCTGGCTGCTGAGGTCTAACATCCTGATGGCAGAGCTTCCATCCTTTCAGCCATTCCTTTTTCCCCCTTCTCAGTACTCACTTGCTAAACCTTCCTTCATGAGCCTTCTGATCTGCTTCCACAAATAGAAAATTCTCTCCCTCTCCAGAAGGTTCATGTGGATTTTCTGCTTCCTTTTTCTACCTCTATCAGGGTGGGATTGAAGGCACTTGAGATGATCATTCATGTTCAGCCTCAGGTGTTTGCTGTTTCTCACCAATGCTACAGCTCACAGCCATGAGTTCTGCAGTCTTTAATTAGCAAGGCACAAAATGGCCCTCTCTTCTTAAAAGGTCGTTTAAGGCTAAACTATTTTCCCTTTTAACCCAATAACTGTTCACTCAAAGCCCGCAATGCTGACTTTTCTGTCCAATTACAAAAATACCACCCAAACCCATGAAGAAGGTGAAGAAGATAAAGAACAACCTGTCTTCGCCCTAAAACCTCCATCTTGCTTCATACTTATTACTATATTCTAAAACCCCAAACTCTTAAGTTTTCCACCCTGTGTTATTACACACTTCTAACCAACTACACACTCGTAATCCCAGCGCTATTAATCAATTTTGGAAGCCCTCTCCACAGCCTCAGGTCAAATGCAGTGTTCTCTGGCAGGTCTGTGCCTTTCAGCACAGAAAGTTTAGAATTCTCAGCATCCAGGGTTCCAACAGTTCCAAACAGGCAGCAGGCAGGACACAGGAGGCAGGAATCTTCCTGCCACCTTCAGCCATTGGAAAGAGCACAGACCACAGCTCCTCTTACCTCAACGCCTCTGAGCTGAGCTGTGTAACACAGGTGAGTGACTGAGCATTTTTAAGGGTTATAATCAACTTCACCAGTTTCAAAAGTGCTGTGGACAACAGTCTGCACCGTTCCAAGTATACCCCAAATTCATAAAAGTAACTTGCTCACGCTCTCAGGCACTTAAAAGCAGCTTTTGTGCTTGATTGATTGAATCCACGACCATCACTACCTTGAGCTTCTCTCCAGCTTTTCTGTGTGCTTCACTGAGCACATGTAGAAGAACTCCCAAGCTTTTCTCAGCAGGGTTCAGCCACCTGCTTCACTGAGCTCTGATGTGTTAAGGGAAATATACAAGGTTTCTTTTAAGTTTATTTCTTAATTTTGCTCTAGTTTAATCCTTTCCAAATACATGACATAAAGACATGCAAGGGTAGGACAAGCAAGTGTTCATGTAATGTTTTATAAAAACATGGTACAGCTAGACAGCATTTCAGCCTGCTTCCCATTTAATATTTCAAATCATATAGTTAGAAAAATGAGAAGGAAAAGTGAGAAGACAACTCTTACAAATTTAAATAAAAATGGGGTTGCTTTTGACATACATAAATTCCACCTTTTCCATTTACAGGATTGCCAGTTGTCTTGAATTTTGTCACAGGAGACTCCCAGTTTTGATAGACCTGTCATGTGCCCTGTCAAACAAACTTACAAGATATTGTAAAATGTGTAGAGGGAAGTATCTTTCTACTGTGGTGTGGGGATGACAGCTTTATGAATGATGTCAAGGAAAAATGTTGTTCTACAGAGCAAATATCTGGCAAGTTATTATACACTGCTCACCACTGCCCACATTACTCAAATGTTTCAGGCCTTGCTCTCCCTTTCTTCCTGCTTCAAATTCAAATATTTTACTTTTTCATAGGCTACTTAAAAATTACAAAGACCAACACAATGAACAACTTAAGTTTGGTAACTGGAGAGAGAATAATTAGGGGGTTTAGCCATATCATGGAGATTAAACTACAAATGTCCTGTGAAGTAGCTGCATGTTTTCACTGATTGTCTTAAAGTAATAACATCATGTTATGTCTACTCACATTTTGAAGTGCTTCTTTGAAACATCTGATGAAATAATCAATGCATGAACATACAAATACAAATCAAAACTAAATCCTGGCTTGCATTAAGAGTTCTAATACAAATCCACACCCTAAAAACTTATAAATCAGTACAATAATGTAAAGAATAGATGCTTTTTACTCCAGATTTCTTGTAGCTCACAGCTCTTAGTACTTGCTAGGATGCATCTTCAAAGATATTTAAGGTAGCATGTTTTAAATCCTCATTTGCTGTTCTGTCTTTCAGTGAAAAAAGTACTACACAACATGTCTGAAGTTTTCCATAGCTGCACACCTCCTCACCTGCATTTACTGATATTCACTGCTATAATCTAAAAGGAAAGAGTCTTTATCCCAACTAAGATAAAATTCACCCATGGCACACTCTGCAGAGAAAAGTTCTCAGTTCATACTTCTAAGAAATGGCCACATACAGCAACAAAACCAGGATATTCAAAGAACAGTGCCAGAACACAAAATACCTCTCAAACCACCCTCCCAGTCACAAATAGCATGAGATTCCCTGAAAATGGTAGGAGAAATGGGTGTGAATGTCTTTTTCTGCACAAAATAAAGCTGAATTCTATGTATTCAGTAACCCTCACTAATCCTCTCTTCTCTAATCCCGCTGAAGGTTTCTCTGAATCTAGAAGAACTTTCACCATCTCCCTCCTTCAAGTGTTTCTTCACATCTTCAAAGACCTCCAGTATGTCAAGCATATGGGCTGTGAAGCACTGACTTCAAAAGCAAAACAGAAGTCTGGTCCCCAGTCTATGGCACACACTCATGTGTCCACTAATTGTGCATTACAGTTTCTGTCAGTGTCCAAAGAGCCATCAGGCTCAGCAGTACACTGTGTCCCAGATCTGGAGTTCTAAGAAAGGACTGGCATCTTGTTTGCCATCTGTCAATCAGTGCCCAGGCACAGAGATGGTTCAAAGCAGGAGGTGACAAACTGCAGTTGGCAACTTAAACCATCACAGCCCTTCCCAGAGGTGCTCAGGGTGCAGCAACAGTGATTTTTTTTTAATTTTTTTTTTTTTTTTTTTTTTTTGTTCATTCCCACCACATTATTCTCCACATAAAATTTTTCAGCCTGGAAAAGAGAAGGCCTCAGGGGGACTTCCAGCACCTGAAGGGAGCCCACAAGAAAGATGGAGTGACTCTTTACAATGGCATTTAGTGACAAGACAAAGGGAATTGTGCCCTTCACATTCTCTGAAAAAATTCCTTCGCCCAGGATTTTTCTCCTGGGAAACTGAGAAGTCTCAGAGAAAAGGAAAACAATTCTTATCTCCTTTGCTTCTCCTGTGTTTTGCTCATGTGGGATGTGTTGAAGATTCTTGACCCAAAGGTGATTGCCTGATTCAATTCTGGTGTGAGTTGTTTTGACTCTTTGGCCAACTGGGGCCAAGCTGTGTTGAGACTCTGGAAAGAGTCACGAGTTTTCATTAATATCTTTTTAGCATTTTAGTAAGTATCCTTTCTGTATTCTTTAGTAGAGTTTAGTATAGTATTTTTAGCGTAATATAGTATAATAAAATAATAAATTACCGTTCTGAGAATGTGGAGATTCATCATTCCTGCCTTCATCTGGGCATCCCTTTAAAATGCAATAGGGGATGGCTTCAAATTGAAAGAGAGTAGGTTTAGGTTAGATATTAGGAATAAATTCTTTAGTGTGAGGGTGGCAAGACAGTGGAACAGGTTGCATGCATTCCATGATTTTATGGAATCCTGTGTTACTCAGTGATATGTTTGATCTATTAATCCATTTTGCTTCAAATCTTCCCTGACTTGCAGCAATGTGCCACCTCAAAAAAGATCACTGTGAATTCAGTGAAATGCCCATCATTGTAATGCAGAGGAATTTATCAAACACCTTGAATTATGTTAACAGAATTTGAAAATTAAGTTCTGCAGTTTGTCATTCTGCTAAGGTATGGTTGAGGTATGGCACCAACTTCAAAGCTCAAATATCCACAGCCTTGTCTAAAAGATCTCCTTTTATCCCACAGCACAGTGAGTCTTCCTCACTTCTGGAATACCTGTCCTGTACTCATCTCTAAGCCTGGAAATATGTGACAGGTAATAAATTCAGGATTAATCTAATATATTTTAAGTCATTATTAATGGAATCCACTAATCTGCCTGTGCTTTTAAGTGGTTGTATTACTCAAAACATGAAGAGATGTGACAGACAATTCCTGCATGCGAAGTTCCAGGTTGCTGATTTATCCACACATGTGGAATGTTTACTTCAATCAAGCTAAGAAGTTGGTGTCAAATGTATAGAAGTTGGTTTTAATGTATAGAAAAGCTACTCAGAAATTCTGCTTTGTGCTGCTGCAGATACACAGCACCACATGGAGGAGAGCACAAGGAACAGGAGAAAGTATTGTAGTTTGATTTCCTGCACGATACCTAAAAATCATTATTACTGAAAAAGTCTCTTCTTTGTAAAAAACCCCAATGCTCCAAATATGCCTGAAAATGTTCTCACTTCAAATTTTCTGAGTATTTTAGCAGCAAATTACTCATTAAATTCACAGCTAAACAAACTAAAATTGGGTTCTGCTCTTAAAACAGCAGCTCCTTTGAATGATCGTGATGGATGGTGTAATAAGTGTTTTGCACAGCAATATTTTTGTGTTTTAATTACACACACATTCAGCAGAGCTCCCACGTATCTTTTCCTGCACCAGCTCACAAAGGATCCCATTATCCCCTGTTACTTTGTCCACAACTTGAGTCCAAGGAATTTTATCAGGAAGATCTAACAAGGAAAAAGCCAACAAGAAGGGCAAAAGGATCCTCTCACTTTTGGGTGGAGGTTATTTCCACATCTCAAAGGCTGCAGAAGGAGGAGAAGAGCAGGAGGAGCAGCCAGCCCAGAGCACACCCATCCCCTGCAGCCCAGGGACATTTCCAGGGGGAAATGCCCCCCTGCTCTGCTCTGGGATTCCCAGCTGGAATGCTGCATCCAGCTCTGGGGCTCCCAACATCAGAAGGACATGGAGCTACTAGAGAGAGTCCAGAGGGGGGCCACAAAAATGCTCCAAAGGCTGGGACACCTCTGCTCTGGAGACAGTCTGGGGAAGCTGGGGCTGTTCAGCCTGGAGAAGGCTCCAGAGAGACCTCAGAGCCCCTTGCAGTGCCTGAAGGGGCTACAGGAGCGCTGGAGAGGGACTTTGGACAGGGGCTGGAATGACAGGACAAGGGGGAATGGCCTTTAACTGAAAGGGAGTAGGTTTAGATTAGATACAGGAAGAAATTCTGGGCTGTGAGGGTGGGGAGGCCCAAGCACAGGTTTCCAAGAGAAGCTGTGAATGCCCCAGCCCTGTCCAAAGCCAGGCTGAATGGAGCTCCTGGTTAAGTGGGAGGTATCTCTGCTCATTGGACTGGGCCAAAATCAGCACCACCAACACAGGTGGACAGTTTACACACACAAACACCAACCCTTGGCCCTTCACAACAAAACATTTCTCACAATTATTCCACTTTCTGGCAATGTGCAATCTTGACTTTTGCCTGTTTCTGTCCTTATCACCATCCATGAGCTTTTACATCTTACTCTGCCCCCATCCTACTGCTGGAAGGAAGCCAGGAGGGGTGTCTGGCAGCCAGCCAAGGTCATCCCACAATACTGGAATTGTCTATAAAAATGTAGTTTTAATTTAAATTTTCTTCTTACTAAACCTCAAATGGGTATTTTTCTTCTCTTTTAAAATGGCATCACAAAACAACTGCATTCAGTCATGCAGTAGCATCCTAATATGAAGTCACTTCTCTTCTGACTTCTTTTTTGATATAATTTGATGTTAAAATTTTAAGCACTTCTTGGTAGGAATCCAGTGTATTTGTTAACAATAAATTAGATACTGGAAATAACCAGAAAACCACAGAAGATCTGATTCAGGATCATAACAGGAATTCAAAAAGGCTAATCAATAAAATACAGCATGTAGAAACTTAACAACATGTTCTTGTACTTGTAAAGACTGTGAAGAACCACATCTTTCTGGGTCTTCAACTCTATGGCTCATTGCAGTTATATTTGTATAACCCAAAAAATAAAGCACTCAGCACTTCATGGATGTCAAACTGACAGATTAAAATTAACAATAATAATTGCTCTCAGTATTTACTTTAAATTGTCTTTCCTAATATATTACCATTGAATCCTTTATTTTCTGTCCTTTTTAGATGATTAGTTCTCCTGTTCCAGCCCATGTGTCATCATGGGGAACTGCTGACTTGGTCTAAATGCAAGCAGCTTGTCAGAAACATCACCAAATCTGAGTTAAATATAGGTGGTGAACCATAGTAAATGTGTCACTTACATTGTACTGCACCCTTACCAGTTCCAAAACCAAAAGGAACTATTCACATTTTATATTTTTGTTAACAAAAGGTACAGGGGATCAAGTTACAGAAGATTTCAGAAGTGCATTTGAGCTGTGGAAAAAGAGAATATATAGTTTAAAAGTCAGTAACACAGTCTATAAAAAGGAAATCCTTCATTTTTCAGAAGGCAGCACTCTTACTTTGGGAGAAGGCACTGATTTTATATCCTACTACTTAAATACATTCTATTTCTGCTGAGACATAAAACTCGATTGTTTTCACATGCAGAGAAGTGTTAACCTTCATGTTTTGGACAAATTTCATTTGGACAATTACATTCCAACTAACTACTCCTGTGATTTCAAATGTCTAAGAGTCACCAGAACAAATGACACCACCTTAGCTCTTAGACCAGAACATGAGGAACTAGAAGGTCACTGAGATAAACAGCACTGTATGGGTAGACAGTTTTAAATGTCAGCAAGGCAATTTGTGTAGGATATAAAATGCAACTGAGAATTAAGCAGCATTTTTGAAAATGATGCTGAAAAGTTTATGGGATCTTTGGTTAAGTCACAGGCACAGGTTAAGGGACTGATTCATTAACCCAAGAAACTAAGTTTTAAACACTAAGTCTTTTATTTATTAGTTAAAGCTACTTCTGTGTTAAATGGAGTTGCTTTCTCTAATTTGGCCAAAGAAAACCCTGCTTTATGTGCATAACCTCTGCTTTCAGACACCAGAGGCTGGAGTAAGGATAATACTTCACACAGGAAATACTGGATCAGAGGGAAAAAGGTAAAAAAGACAAGGAGTTATAAAAAATTCATACAAAATAACGACTGACCAAGTGCAAAAATGAAAACATTATCAAAATAGCCTAGAAAATGGGTAAAGTCAAAGCAACACACTGCTGCAAACTGTTTAGGCAAGATTTAAAAAATAGAACTTGCTTGATTTGTTTGAAGACTTAAGACAATAGTATCAAAGGCAAAATTTTCTAAAAGCTTGAGAAGAGTCAGAATAGGAAATTATTTTTTCGTAACATTTTTATTTTTTCATATAGGAACTTTCTCTGTTTAAATCAACTCCATGCATCAAGCACTGGAATGGAACCAAGGTGTTTCAATAATTTAAAAAATCGTGCCAAACAAAGACTTTGGAATAAAGGAAGAAATAGACAAGAAGAAAATAAAATAACTAAATCCTCTTTTTGAAATATGACAGGAAAGTTTAGCACTTACACTGAAGTTTTTTAAGACAGAAGCCATTCAACAGACTATATCTGATAAAAAGAAGTATAAAAGTACTTCTTTTATGGTATAAAGTACACCAGGAAAATAAAACAATATTTTCTGACTAGATTTATTTACTTGAGATTACTTTCAAGACCTTGTATTGCCATTGGTGAGATAAAATATCCTGCTAAAATAAGCTATCACTCATCTGAAAAATAGAAGCACTGAAACAACACTTGAGTACTTGACATCCAACTGCACCCCTCCAGCAAACCACAATCAAGTTGCTGAAAAAGTTTCTGAAGCCCTCTCTGAGGAGTTTATACACTTATCCCAGAGTAGATTTATAGATATTTTGTATATTCTGTAGTAATAAATGTGTATCATGTTTATCTTTTGGAATAAATTGGCACCTATTGTAGTATTCCAAAAGGTTGGTTTCCTTTAGAAGGGAAGGGATTATCAGTCTGGTTCTTGATGCACCTTAAACTTACAATCAACCACTTCCATTTGATATCACAGACATAAAAACCAACCTTTCAATGACTCCATTAAAATTACCCAACTTTTTAACCTTTGATGGTAAAATCACTCTTCTTTAAACATGAGATCCACCTTTTCCTTTAATTAACAATATCTTCCATAACACTTCATTCTGTTCAACACTTCAGTAACATGTAAATAAATGCACAACCCATCTTAATCCTAAAATACAAAACCACTTGTAAAGGAGCTAAAGACTGTAAGCAAATGTTGAATTATTTGTTAGCTCACCCTTAACACTTCTAAAAAATTATATTAGACATTTGCAGCATGACAGTGATTTGCTCTGCAATATGGTATCTCCTCATGAAGACATTTTATATTTTTATTATAGACATTTTTAAAAAGCTCATTAGTACTTTACTTGTAGTGAATCCAATTCATTCATCTGAAACTCAAAAAACACACCTATGCACTGCTTAGGAAAGAGGAATTTCCTAAATGCTCACACTCCTCTGTCCAAATCCACTTAAGCTGATGAGAAGCAAGTTTTGCCTTAATCCACAATTGCAGAAAGGAATTAACTTCTAAACACACCCCAAAATGAGATTAAAACACAAACACCATTAAATGTTGGCATCCAAAGTCATAATTCAACTTTATTTTTTTTCCCCATAAAGGAGGAAAAAGAGACATAAAACAGGAAAGTAGGAGAATGCCAGCAATGATGATGAGAAGTACAGGAAAGGGTTACCCCCAGCATGGCTCCAGCACTGCTCAGAGGGTGCCATGGGAGATCTCCCTGCCATGGGGAATTCCCCAGGGTCCCTCCCAGAGCTGCCCAGCCAGGGAACAGAGCCAGGGCAGCAGCACCAGCAGGGTGGAGCAGCCTCATGGGAGCAGGCAGGACAGCAAAGACTCCAGGACTTTGTAGATTTTGCAGTTCCCATGACTGTGGAATCCTCTGAATCCTCCCCCTCAGGGAAATCCCCAGGGCCTTGCCTTGGAAGAACAGATCATAGAGCTCTCCCCACCTAGGCTGACAGAGAGGACACAGCCCATGGTGCTCTGCAGCACCACTGCCAATCTACACTAGATTGCTTCTCCCATTGGCCAGTTGGCACTGCCCACCCCAATTATTCATCCCTCATCCCCCTACAGGCTGCTGCCCTGTGCCCGCCCCTGTGCCCGCCTCTGTGTCACTGACCCCCCACACTTAAACCTGTGCACACCTCGTGGTTTTGTCTTTGCTCCTGATCCCTTTGGCCTGCTTTGGAATAAACTTTAGCTGGAATACATCATACAAAGCCCCTTCCTGCCTTTCCTCTGCTGAGCTATCTGTGGCATGTGTGTGTGCAAGGACTCGAAATAGCTGTTATTATGGCCTTGACTCTGAGCAGCTTCTAAAGGAGACACTTTGAAGAAGGTTGCAGCAATTCTACCACCCTGCCACGCTGCAACATGTGGCAGATTGGGCACTTGCTTATTTTGAGGGCTTTGAAAGTGGCAATGTCACATCCACCCCACAGCAGCAGCACGTCCATGCAGAACTTCATCTGTACTCCCCTTGGTATCCAGGCTGAGTTTGCCTGATGGATCAGGAAGTTTACTGCTTGCTCTCTTGATGGATCAGCTACAGGCTCTTTTAATGACCTTCAAACAGCCTGCCTCATTTTCTAAAATAAAGCAGTTTCTAAGGGTTTTGTTAGAGGCAGTTCAAAACTTTAACTTTCAAAGAAGAGGCAATGGAAAAACATTCCTTGCTTTTTACTCGTTCACCACATCCCCAGAAGTCAGACAGGTTATTTGCAGGAAAGCAGAATCACTGTTTTTGAGGTCCTCATCTTGATAGCGAGAAAATTACTTTAAAATCAGACATTCAGTCCCACAGAACTTTAGACTTTGTAAAATAGCTTAATGTTTGTTGGTGAACTTAGATAAAGGTACAAGATAATAGAAGAGCCCTATTCTCTGCCAGGTCCTCATTCAGAAAGTCCTTTTGACCCATTCCCTTAGTACTTCAAGGCAAGGGCATTTAAAATTCAGGCAATGAAAACAATATCTGGAGTGTTATTAATGCAATAATCAGTTAATTCAGACTAATAATTAAGCAGGCTAGTGAAAATGTATCTAATTACATCCCTCATCAAATTAATGTTCTGATGCTGTCATGCTGTTTAAAAGCTACTTTTCCTCAAAGCAACAGCTTGGTGAGTTTTTTCACAACCAAGCCAGTACTTTGGACCTGGTGTTTGCATGACCTTTCACACCTACAAAACCCTGAGATCTTGGAGTACAGTGAGTCCCAAATTTATTTAAGTTGGCTGAATTAGGATGTGGCACTGACTGCAGAAATCACAGTTTAATGCAATATTGTACAGGACAAAACCAGGCAACCTTGTAGGATGTTAACGTGCAGTCTCAAAAAAAACAAAGCAACTCAGCAGAAAAGAACAGAGGCTCAATGAATTGCCCAGAATATTGGTTTTGAAGCATTACACCTGTCTCCCATTCTCTGGAGAGATATCATATTATTATACATGACAAAGTCAATGTGCATCTTAAAGGATTAAGAGACAAAATACAATACTGAGACAAAAACAAGATCTGGAAATTGGGGGTTTTAATGGTTTTGTTAAGCAAGATCATAGCAAATAAACACTGTTTCCTATAATTGTAGTGACTGAAAGATAATTGAATATCTGTATAACTCCCAATTGGTCCTCTTTCAAAAAAAAACTACAAGCACAAACTGTCAAAGGGACAACAAAATTGAGAGAAAAATAAATTAAAAGGCGGTAAGTACACCCATTGGCAGGAAGTTCCTTCAAAGTTACAGCCCAGAGACAACTACCACAGTACAGAAAAGGAAAGCAGTGTAAGCCACTGAGCCAGAACAGAAAAAATATGTTAACAAAAAGACTCAAAGGTCCTGTGAAAAATCATATCTGGATAGCCAAGAAACAGACTTTTTGCAGATCAGCTGAATCCTCCATCCCAAGTCAACATCATTCAAGAGGTACAAAGTCCAGCACAAAAACAGCAGCAAGCATATCTGGGGATTCCCCATCCCTGGAAGTGTTCCAGGCCAGGCTGGATGGGGCTCTGAGCAACCTGGGATAGTGGAAGGTGTCCCTGCCCAGGGTAGGGGACTGGAACTGGATAATCTTGAAGGTCCCTTCCAACCCAAACCACTCTGTGATTCTGTGATTCTAAGTACCAAACCTAGACAGAAAAAAATAAAGGCTCCAGCCTTGAGCATTTCATGATGCAGAAAAAGGTACATTATAAATACACATTAAAGTGTTTTCTGTTCAAAGCCTGCTTAATAAAAATTTCAATTTTTCCATAGTATAGCTAGAATCTCCAGAGAGTTTTTATTTGTTATTTTTGCAAGTAATTTAATCACTTTTTGCTCCTTTATGGTAATAACTATCTATCAGAGATTCTCAGCAACAAGAAAAAAAATTATCTAATAAGAAGTGTCAAATGTGAACTCAATATTATAGCTGAGTCCACTAAACCAAACTAAATATGACCTTAGAACCAACAAGCTCTCACCATTTTATAGCTGGAAATCAAATGAAAGAGACATTAATATTACTGTGCACATACTGCAAACACATGGCTACACAGGAAAAAGTGATCTGTTTTCCTAGGTTATTTTGAGTAATTATGTACAGGAATATCAAGAACTGACAAGCAAATCAGGTGACTACTGAAATTTGGGACAGTAACTTCAAATAATGCTGAAGACTTAACAAAAGACCATCAGCCTTCATATAAACCAAGACTAACTGAAAAACATTTAACAACATTTGGAAAGATTATACCTGAAAACATGACACTAAAACATACACTGCCTCAAAACTCTGCAGAAACACTCATAGGCTACAGCCACACAAGTTGAACATCCCTAAAACATGCATGGTAGTAAGTCTTTCCTCCCTGCAAGAAAACATTGAAAAGACAAAACCATCACAAAAAAGCCAACATTTTCCTTCATATATTATCAAATGATTGAGAGTTTTCATGCTTAAGAAGGTTTTATACAATATTTCATCCTCAATAAAAATTTCCACTGTTACTATAAAAACCTCTGAAACTTCCAAATTAATGACTTAGGAAGGCAATTTTGGTTCAGAGTGTATCAGTTATAGTGTCTTCTAAAATATTTATAACTAATAGTAATTAGAAATAAATGGTTTCATGTGCAGTAAATCCTTAATATATTCTGTGCAAGGTTAAAACTTAATAAAATACCTGCTCTGGCAAACTGAATTATCACCTCCATGTAGATCACTCTGCTACTTCAAATTAACAAAAAAGAAAAATCAGTCTTCTCTGAATTAAAATGTCTCAATCAATAGGCTGAGTTCTAGAAAAGGTAACAGAGCTAATGCTCAGTGCACTTAAATCTTCCACAAGTAGTAAAAATAAACTTCATAAACATATCTACCACATATAAATAAAATAATTCCTGCATCTTTCCACACTTCAGGTATACACAGCTTAACTTGGCCATGTTCAAATTATCCATAGTCAAAAAAACAAAATACATATAGGCAACCAATACATTTCTTTAACCATTTCGTCTCAACAAGGAACTGCTGTATATAATTTAACATTTCATTTCAACACTATCTAGAATCTTGATAAGGAAAAATAAAGAAAGGAAATGGGATAATGTATTGTTCAGTTTAATATCCCTGTTCTGTTGTGAAGTTTTAGAAATTGTAATCAGTTAATGCAGTTGAAACTGATCATGGAAATTTAAAAAAAAAAACCAAGCAAAATACTGGAATGAAATAGAAATTATGAATAATTAATCCATATACTAAAGGCTAAACTACTTATTTAAGGGACTCTGTGCTGAACTGAGTTTCCATGATCAATGAAGTTACTGGTTGTCTTTGTTCACACACACATCAAGTACCAGAAAGCATTTCATGATTCTAAAATATTAAAAGAAAACTCTAGTGTTACTGGTAACATTAAATAACATTACTACAACTTTCAGCACAGGAATGACTAATACAACCACCAGGATTAGCATGCACATTTTTCTCATCAAATATTTTAAAAGCAGTATTATTTTATTTTTTAAGGAGTAGTGATCTAGCACTCAAAACAGTCTAGAGATATAAATACTTCTATATAGCTGAGAGACTGTCTTTTCTTACATATGAATTTATTACAAAAACCTCTTAGTGCAAAAATGCTTACACAATTTTTAAAACATTCCAGTCTACTAATGCTCTTAATAAATACATACAGATGTAGCCAATATTGGTCTAAAAATTCCTAAGAAAAAAGTTCTGAAATATGACACAAAAGATAATACTCTTTATAAAAAAGATAGCACAGCTTTTCAAATACAGGACATTAACCACAGCCCTGCTATCTTCTTAGTCTAAAAGTGCATTTTCACTGTTTCTTTCAGCATTTCAGGTCAACTCTGATCCTGCTTCAAAAGTTAGTCTTCACAGTGCATTCATCTGTGCTTTCAGTTATTTTGTGAATCACAAAGTAATTAACCTTTATTCAGTACATTTCTTGTTCTTTGACAGGCATGGCATTTCTCCCTCAAGCGTTTCCTCAAAAAAACCCGCATTTCTACTCCTCTGTTCCCAAAAATGTATGAAAAGACACACTGCTAAAAGTATACTAAAAGACAAAAATGTAAGAACGGTCAAGGAAAAAACTCATCTCTGTTACATCCCTGTAATATTGCTTATTGGTAATTAAGTCAGAAAATATCCTTTACAGAAAATTCTGGTCACTGCCAGGAGGCTCTTGGGAAACAGCTCCTCTGAATGCCCACCAAGGAGCAACAAAAGCCAATGGCAGGAGGCGGAAAAGAGATCCCAGCCAAAGGGGTACTGCCAAGCCTGTCCAGGGGCATCACCTGTACCAAGAGCAGGACAAAGGCAAGGACATGGCCACCTTGACCACCAGGCCTTTGTGAGCCATGGCAGCATGGTGCCCAGAGGCCATTGTGATGCTGATCTGCACAGTGACATAGAGGGCAACAAATCCCTGCAGTGGTCACTCCCAGGGAACAAGCTCTCTGAGGAGGCAGCAGCTTCTCTGGAGGCAGCAGCTCCCCTGGGAGATTGTGGCCAGTGTTCAGCAGAGCACTCCCACAATGTTGAAGAAGGAAGAGGCGAATGCTAATGGCGAGCCCCATGAGGGGCAGCCACTCATGTCCAAGCAGCAAAAGGTGAGGGCCAAGGATGGAGGGACAGCCTGCAGTGGGACCTGGGGGAAGCCCTGGGGCAGAGACAGCCAGGCCTGGCACCAGGCCATGCTCTGTGCAGGGGACAGCACTGGGATGGCCCAGGCACAGCAATGGCCCAGAGGCAGCGAGCCCAGCTGGGAACCCGGCCCAGCCTGGCTGCTGTGGCCAGCACCTGCCTTGGGGCCAGGCCCTGGCCTGCAGGCACGTGGGGGACACTGTGCTCACACAGCCACCTCCATCCCGTGCCTCCTCCTGCTTCCCACAGTGACCCTCAGGCAGCCACAGGCGGCACCTCAGGTCACCTGGACAAAGAACACGCCACACATCAGTGTCACACGGCCACAGAGACTGTCCGTGTCAGACTTGCTGCCTCTCCTTGGCCCTCAGATGCCACTTGCAACTCCCTGCCAGCTCAGCCCTCAAATGCAAAGGGCAGCCTCTGCAAGAGTCAAGCTGCCCCATCTGCCACCAGCAGCAGCAACAGCAGCCCCTGGGTCTCTTCCCAGAGGCACAGCATGTGCTGTGGGCCCCGTAGCCAGTGGTCACCAAAAGCTTCTGCCACCTTCAAAAAGGGTCTCTTTGGCTATTGGGGGGTCTGCAACACACCTTCCCAGGCACAGAGAACAAAAGGGCTTTGGAATGGGTCAGTGGCAAGACAGGGCCATCGCCTACGACCAGTGTAAGCCACACATGCTGTGCTGCTCTGCACTACAACTCAGCCAGCTTGGAAGCACTTACGGCACTCTGAGACACAGGAGCTCATCAAGGTGCAGGTAGGGCATGGAGACAAACCTGCAGGGACCTGATCACAGGCCTGGGCCCTTATCCAAAGGAGAACAGGTCCATCAGGTCCACCATGATAAACCCCAATGTGGGAGATTGGCATGTGCAAAATATCGCGATGTCAGGGGCAGGCAGGGACCCTCTCCCTTAACCGTTACTTTGTACCATTGACTGCTGCTATAAAAGCCCCTGCCCAACGGTTCATAAAGGCCTTTTACTGTTGACCACATTGGTGAACACGAGTAACTGCACCGAGTACCAAAGGGGTTCCTGCCATGCCGTTCAAGAGGCAACACCCCAAGGGGTTAGGGGCCTGCCAAGAGGGGCAGGGAATTCATTGGCCAGCTAAGCAGCTGTGCCCAGAGGATGAGGAGGCTTTGGTGCATCATCTGAGTAAAGAGGGAGGAGCTGGAGGAGATGGAAGATGAAGTCTTCCACAAAGAGATGTTTAGAACCATCTTCTCCTCCCTGGATGACAAAGAAAGACCCATGAGGTCCAAGTGCATCCTCAGCAATGCATCAAGCCTCTCCCTGGAGCCAGCTGCAGGCCACTTGGTCCCACATAGCACTTGCAGCATGACCAATGATGCTGCAGATGAGACACAAACCTGCTCAGAACTTGTGTCTCTTCACCACAGTTGGCTGAACTGTGCCCTGTCATGGACACCACACTGACTTGCGATGCTCTGGTCAAGGAGTCCACAGGAGAGGCAGAAAACCATGCAGAGATTGCACATCCTGACCTGTTGGCAGGCCTGTGCCCTGTCTCTGGTGACTTGCCCTCCTGTGCCTTTCTCAAAAAGCTCCTGCAAATGTGGGAGGAGGAAGAGCTCCATGAAAGAACAGCAGCAGGAGAGAGTGACAGTATGCCAGAGAGCCTGTTGTTTCTCCCACTGCAGCAGGAGGAAGCAGAACCACCAGCTTCTCCCATGGACAGTGATGCCAGCATCAAGCAACACAGCCAGCCTCTCCCCACAGCATTGCTCAAAGACCCAAGCATGTCAATGGGCTGTGCCTTGCCTGCTGACCCTGCGGATGAGGCCGAGGCAGGAGGCATGGAGGCTGGCTGTGCCAAGGCCGCCCCTCCCCAGGAAAAGCCCTGTGGGCATGAGCCACTGGCAGGAGCTTGCCCAGTGCCTGCCCAGCCCCTGGCCCACAGCGTTCCTGCTTGCCCCGCTGGCAGCGCAGCCGTCCCGCAGCCCCCGGCCCCACGGCCATGGCGCTCCATGGACAAGAGGGCCCCGCGGGCTCTGCGCCGCCTGTTCTCCTTCAGCTGCCTCAGGGGACAGCCAGAGGAGTGAGCCCAGGGCCAGCACCAGGATGGTCACCGAAGATGCTGATTCACCCAGACAATGCCCAGTTCTCTGGGACAGTGGCAGGTCCCGGAGTCAAGGACACCATGTAGAGAAAAATACTTGATGCTTCACTGGATGGGTGGATGGTGGCCAAGGCAGCCACTTTCCAAAGGCAGGCCCTGCTGCCGGCCCCAGCCCTTCACCCTCTAGCCAACAGCAAGGCAGCCCGGTCAGGGAGAGCCAGCTGAGGAAGGATGTCAGCGCTGCCTTGTGCACTCCACACAGGCTGACTTTAGGACCGGGCTGCATTTTCAAGGGGCATCCCCACCCTGCCCCATCCTGGATTCGGAGTTGAGAAATGCTCCTTGGGCCTCCACATTGCAGGTAAATGAAGGCAAACCCATCCTCTCTTCACAGGGCAAATAGGAAAACACCTCCCTGGATACCAACAACAACATAGACAGGAGAAAGGTGTTAACCCCAGACAAACAACCCAGGGTCCTCACCTGCACAGGAAATACCAGTGCAGCAGCACAGAGAGAGGAAGGACCGATGAGACCCAGCTGAAGGCAAGCTTCTAGGATGGACCTCTGTTTGACCCCTTCCCCGTCCCAGCCCTGCTCTTCCACATGCCCCAACAGCCCCCAGTCTTCTCGATCCTACACCCACTCATCCCCCTCTTTCGTTCTCACCCACCTCTGTCCCATTCCTGTCTCTCTACCCCACATTTCTTGTTAGAATCCCCATCGTTAACTTGTGCAGATAGGTATCATTGGCACCGTAATTTTCACACAGCAATCTCTCGCTAATCCCATCTCAAAGGGGCCACACATCTGCACACAGCACTCGAGGTGTGGCCTCCCCAGTGCCCAGCACAGAGGGACAGTCACCGCCATGGTCCTGCTAGCCACACTGCTGCTGACACAGAAGCCCAGGATGCCATCCTCCTCCTTGTCCACTTAGGCACATGCCGGCGCACTTTAGGCTACAGCCAGTAACCCAGGGCCTTTGCTGCTGTTCAGATTTCCAACCACTCTGCTGCCCCTAGCCTGGGCCACTGCAGGGGCCTCTTGGGACACAAGTGCAGGACCAATGCCTTCCTCCTCTTAAATGTCACCCTGCTGGCCTCACACCACCCAGCCAGCCTGGCCACATCTGCCTGCAGAGCTCTCCTAAACTCCAGAAAATCAACATTCCCACACACTTTGGTGTCTGCTTAACACAACATAACATGTGTCATCACAAATTTACTACTGAGGCTTCCCTCTATGACCTTGTCGACATCCACGGACAGACACCGAGCAGGACAGGGCCCAGGGGACACTGCTAGTGACCAGACAACACCGGATGTGGCACCTATTCCCCACCACTCTCAGGACCCGGCCATCCTGACAGTTCCTAACCCAGCAAAGAGTGCCCCTGAACAAGCCCTGTGCTCACGGCTTTTCCAGGACTTTGCTGTGCAAGATGGAGTCAAAGCTTTTCCTCATGTCCAGGGAGGCTCCATGCCCCACTTTTCCCTCAGGCCTGAGGCGGGTCATCCACAGCCCAAGGGATATCAGGTTGCTCAGGCAGGACCTGCCTTTCCTAAACCCAAACTCCCTGGGCCTGATCCCTCAGCTGCCCTCTCTGGCCCTGTGATCCCCCTCACGAGGATCTGCTCCAGAACCTTGCTGGGCCCTGAGGTCAGGCTGACCTCAAGGCCTGCAGTTCCCCACAGCCTCCCTGTGGCCCTTCTAGGGCATGGATGTCACACTGCCACCTCCAGTCATCTGGGACCTCCCCAGCTAGCCAGGAATGATGACAGTGAAGGATGGGAGAGGCTTAGTGAGCTCTTCCATGGGCTCCCTCAGCACCCGTGGGAGACTCTGGGCGATGGCTCACAGACTTGGCAGTGTCTAAGCGGCTGCACAGGTCACTAACGATTTTCCCCAGGATTGAAGGGGGTCTGCTCGGCTCCCTGTCCCTGTGTGCCAGCTCAGGGGACTGCCTGTCCTCAGGATAACCCACCTGAATGCTGAGCACTGAGGCAAAGAAGGCATTTTGCACCTCAGCCTTCTCCTCGTCCCTTGTGATCGTGTTCTCCTCATCCCTGCTTCTATTATAAAAGGGTCATTTTCCTCAGAGGTCCGGTGTTACTCATGCTTTTTTCAAAAAATTTTTATTCTCTTTCACAGTACTGGCAAGATTAAATTCAAACTGCTTTTTTTGCCTTCATGATGATCTTTTTACCTTGGGGCAGGGAAACAATACATGGGGGACTGGGTGGGAGTCACATTTGGCACAGCATAGTGCTTCCTTGGGGACATTTAGGAGAGGAACACACAAAGTGGAACAAGAGAGAGCTGCAGGTCTTTGGAAAAAAAAAACAAATGTAGGCAAAGACAATGGAAGAGGACTTAAAAAGGCTTTTCTGACCACGGGCATCTATCTGAAAACTGCCAGGCCTCTGGAACCATGGGTGGCCATGGCCACCAGGCCTTTGTGACCCACCTGTGACATCGTGCCCAGAGACCATTGTGACGTGGGTCCATGTCAGGGCCCTTGGGGCTATAAATACCCTGCAGGGGCCACTCCCACAGGAGCAGCTCTCTGAGGAGGCAGCAGCTCCTCAGGACTCAGCAGCTCCCCTTGGTGATTCTGGCCAGTGTCTGGCACAGAATCCAGAAGATGTGGAAGCAGCAGGAGGCGAATGCCCACGGCCAGCCCCAGCAGGGGCAGCCACAGCTGTACAAACGGCTTGGGCCAGCAGCAAGGCAGGGCCATGGCCTGCCACCCATGCAACCTGCACGTGGTGTGCCGCTCTGCACGGCAACCCAGCCGGCTCGGAAGCACCTGGGGCACTCTGAGACAGAGGTGCTCATCAAGGTGCAGGCAGGGCATGGGGGCAACACCTGCAGGGATCTGTTCACGGACCTGGGCCCATATCTGCGGGAGAACAGGTCCATCAAGTCCACCTTGATAAGCCCCAAGGGGTTAGGTGCCTGCCAAGAGGGGGAGGGAGTTACTCAGCCAGCCAAGCAAACTCTGCATCCTAAGCAGCTGTGCCCAGAGGATGAGGAGGCTTTGGTGCGTCGTTTGCGCAAAAAGAGGGAGGAGCTGGAGCAGCTGGAAGACAAAGTCTATGAAGAGATGTTTAGAGCCATCTTCATCTCCCTAGATGACAAAGAAAGACCCATGAGGTCCAAGTGCATCCTCAGCAATGCATCAAGCCTCCCCCTGGAGCCAGCTGCAGGCCCCACAGTCCCACACAGCACTTGCAGCGTGACCAATGATGCTGCAGATGAGACACAAACCTGCTCAGAACTTGTGTCTCTTGACCAGTTGTTGGCTGAACTGTGCCCTGTCATGGACAACATGCTGACTTGCGATGCTCTGGTCAAGGAGTCCACAGGAGAGGCAGAAAACCATGCAGAGATTGCACATCCTGACCTGTTGGCAGGCCTGTGCCCTGTCTCTGGTGACTCGCCCTCCTGCGCCTTCCTAGACAAGCTCCTGCAAATGTGGGAGGAAGAAGAGCTCCATGAAAGAACAGCAGCAGGAGAGAGTGACAGCGAGTTAGAGAGCCTGTTGTCTCTCCCACTGCAGCAGGAGGAAGCAGAACCACCAGCTTCTCCCGTGGACAGTGATGCCAGCATCAAGCAGCACAGCCAGCCTCTCCCCACGGCATTGCTCAAAGACCCAAGCATGTCAGTGGGCTGTGCCTTGCCTGCTGACCCTGCGGATGAGGCCGAGGCAGGAGGCATGGAGGCTGGCTGGGCCAAGGCCGCCCCTCCCCAGGAAAAGCCCTGTGGGCATGAGCTGCTGGTGGGAGCTTGCCCGGTGCCTGCCAAGCCCCTGGCCCGCAGCGTTCCTGCTTGCCCCGCTGGCAGCGCAGCCGTCCCGCAGCCCCCGGCCCCACAGCCATGGCGCTCCATGGACAAGACATCCCGGCGGGCTCTGCGCCTCCTTTTCTCCTTCAGCTGCCTCAGGGGGCAGCCAGAGGAGTGAGCCCAGGGCCAGTCCCAGGACAGTCACCAAAGATGCCAGCTCACCCTGAGGACGCCCAGCTTCCAGGGACAGCGGCAGGTTCCAGAGTCAAGGGCACCAGGGAGAGAAAAACATACAATGCGCCGGATGGATGGTGGCCAAGGTAACCACCTGCAAAAGGTAAGTCCTGCTGCCGGCCCCAGCCCGGCATCCACAAGACAATTGCAAGGCAGCCTGCTCAGGTAGAGCTGGCCAACAGAGGATGACAGAGCTGCCTTGTAGAATCCCAGCGAGGGTGACTCTGGCCATGGGCTATATTTCCCATGAGCATCCTCACCCTTCCCCCAAGGCTGCATTAGGAGCTGAGAAATGCTCCTTGGGCCTCAGCATTCCAGGTAAATGAACACAAACTCATTGTCTCTTCACATGGCAAATAGAAAAATGCCTCTCTGGACACTTGCAACATAAATTAGGGAAAGGTCTTAATGCCTTAATTAGTAACCTGAGGTCTTCACCTTCACAAGGGCCTCTGGGATCCCCAGTGCAGACACGTGCAGGGTCAGGACAGATTGAGAGGATGCTGCTGGAATCCAGTATCTTGGACTGACCTCTGCTTGATCTCTACCGCTTCCCATCCCAGCCCTGCTCTTCTGCATATCACCCCACCCTCAATCTTCCCTGCCCCATCCCCACTCTTCCCCCTCTCTAACTTTCACCCTCCTCCTTTCCCATCCCTATCTCCCTACCCCACATTTCTTTTTACATAAAATCCCCATTGTTAACTTTGTTAGATGGTCTCATTGGCACCTTAATTTGCACACAGAAATCTCTTGCTATTCCCATCTCAACAGGGGCACATAGCACTCGAGCTGTGGCCTCCCCAGTGCCCAGCGCAAAGGGACAGTCACCGCTGTGGTCCTGCAGGCCACCTGGCCACACACCAACTAATATTTGGCCACTGTTGGCCAGCACCCCCGGGGCCTTTCCTGTGGGACCAGCAGTGCCTTTGTGGCCACAAAGGCCATCAGTGGGATCCTGGGGTGCATTAGGAAGAGCTTTGCCAGCAGATCAAGGGACGTGATCCTGTCCCTCTACTCAGCCCTGCAGAGGGGCATCTGGAGTGCTGTGTCCAATGATGGGCTCCTCAGAACAAGAGAGACTTGCAGCTCCTGCAGTGTCCACTGGAGAACAGCAAATATGATTAAGGGACTGGAGCGTCTCTCTTACAAAGATAAGCTCTGAGACCTGTGCCTGTTCAGCCCCCCCGCCTGAAAGGGGGCTTTTATCACTGTCTCTCAGGAGGTGTCAGAGGATGGACCTTTTCAGTGGTGCCTAATAACAGGACAAGAGGCAACAGGCAGAAACTGATGCAAAGAAATTCCACCTCAATATGATGAATAATTTTTTTACCATGCAGTGACCAAGCACTAAACAGTTTATCCAAAAAGGGTGTGGAGTCTCCCTCACTGGAGATATTCCAGCACTGTTGGGACACAGTCCTGTGCCATATGCTCTATGATGACCCTGCTTGAGTAGTAAGGTTGGACCAGATGACCCACTGTGGTCCTTTCTAACTTGAAGGGATCATGATTCGTTGACATTCTAACACAGACGGGCTCACCCTAAAGTGGACAAAGCCTTATTTAAACAAATCAAAGTCATCTCCCACCTCCTTCTAGTGGAGAACAAAAAACTTTCAGCATCCACTAGGAAGGTAAAACTGAAGGACACAAGTAATCCATGACATTTCTGGATTGTGGAAAATGCAATTTTTTGTCACAGATCTTGGACTGGCCTTAAAAGATTCTTTTGGAAACTTCCATCTGCCTAAAGAAGCACTGTTGCTACATGTCAAATTACTTTTACCTTGGTAAAACACATACTTTTTGTACTGATCTGCTTACCCAGCACTTTAAAGTAACCAGAGTATTCTTGGCTGCTCTTTTATCAAGAGAAAAGATGGATGCCCTTTCATTAAGGCTATAAAAATTAGTTCCTTATACTTATGAGTCAGAGCTTTCTGAAGCAGCTTACTCCTTTTTCTCATAATGGAGCATTCAGCTTTCATCAGCAGTGCTTCCACTAACAATCCTAAAACCAACAGCCTAAAAAAAACATGATGAGTCCTTACAAGGAGTCTGGCAGCAATAATCTTCTCTTAAATACAGACAGACCAGATAAATGCTGAGCTGGCCACAAATTTTCAGACAAACAAGAACTTGCTAATGATGGATTTTGAAACTAAGAGGAATGGGGCAGTTGGACAACCAATCATTTGCAGGATTTCTCTTACAATGTAACAATGCCAAGCTCTGCTAGAAAAAAATGCAGCAGGGAATTCAAGGTTCCTGGAAGAGTGGATGTGGATGCCAAAATTTACGTGTCACTATCAGAGGACGTTCAGAAAAAAGTTTTGAGAACCCCATTCAGTTAACTCATGACCTCAAAGAAATCTGACCAAGTCCATCAGTCTTCTTTAGAAGACCAGGATGAAGAGAAAGGCCTTTGTGATATTAGACAGAACATCCAAAAACCGTATTTGCATGGTGAGAATAACATTCCTCCTCTTTTCCAAAGACCAAGTTTCAGAGGTTTTAACTTGTACCACAGCATTCAGGAATTACATGACTTCATCCCTTGTATCCCCTCACAATTGTCAGTGTTCTATACCAGTTTTTAAAGAGATTCTTTAAAAAATCACAACACAAACCAGACATGGCCTTTCAAGGAATGTTTTGCAAAATAAATTTCCACTTTTTCTAAGTACATTAAAAATTTCAGCCACAGTTGCCTAAAAATTAATGATTTCTATGTACACATGTGTGGAACTCTCAATGTGTGGCCCCAATACATGGAATGGGTTACCCCTTTATGAAGTCAGTAATATTTTCAAAGATTAAGTAATATTTTAGGCTTACGAGTTTTTTACATAACTTCATAGTTCTTTTAAATCTCAGTTCAAATACAGGCTATTTGCTTGAGACTTTTAGGCATTTACGTGCTACCAAAAACATGTCATGCAGAACATCTCAGTACAAGGGGATATGAACTGTTGTTGGCCATGCACACTTGTCGATAAGTGAGTGATGGAAATTATTATTTCTTAAATGGAAAGCAACAAATATGCCAAGCAGAAGATGAATGACAGCAACTCAATCTACAAACCATATTTTCAGAATTCTATCTGTTCTCAGTCAAGAGAACAGGAAACTGAGATACACAAATGCAAACAAAGTTTGTTTTAGGACTCCAAGCAGAAATAAAATCCATTCTGAGAGGTGATGCTCTTTGCAAAAGGCTGCCTATAACGTGTTTTTTGCAAAACACCAGAGGAAGGTACGTGCTGTATCACAGACACTATCAGTAACTGGAATTCAATACACCCAAATGCAGACACAAAAATGACATTTGATGCCACCACCTAAAACCAGTACCTCACCAGTAAAATAAATGCAGAAAGTTGCATTTAAAATTAACATTAGGAAATATGACTGGATGCCTCTTCTTCTTCTTATCTGAAAAGCAAAATCAATGTGACCTAAGCCAAGCACCCTGTGTCTTAACAACTATACAGCTCCACACCTTCCTGAAGATACAAATTCCTACCTTTTAATCTTTTCCTCTTAGTCAACCAGTGTCATCTGCTTCAGTTAGGATGAGTTTCAGCCAACACTCTTAGCCAAAACCCAATTTCAGTGACACACTAATCATCTAAAAAACCTGACCATCTGTGTTTCATGAAAAAGAGACATAAAAATGAGTATTAGCAGCATATTGATGAAACTGCAAACCAATCTGTCACAACCTCCTTTGCAGTCTCACATAAAAAGCACAGTTGGCAGGAATCTAAAAAATTCCATGAGAAAGCTTCTGGAAGAGAAGAAACAACTGCTTCAAATAACTCAGTTGTCTGGAAGAGAATAAAAAAGGAAATAATTAAAGCATGGAACTGCCAAACACTAAGATAACATGGAGACCTGGCAACCATCTCTCATGGCCAGTGAAACCAAACACAGCACTTGTGCTTCACATCCCTGTTGGCAATATAATACTACTAAGCAATAAAGCCAGTGTCATTTCTGCGTGTTTGGAGGAAGTAGATGAAATGTACTTGAGAACTGGACAATGGTCAAACTTTTTTACTTTCACAAAGGACTCCATAACAGTCCATAATATAAAGCAGGAACAGCTGTCCTTTATTCCCAGTGAGAATGCTCTCCTGCCTCGTATTAAACTTGGCATCCACTGTGACTACAAAGACCATTTCATCAGAACTTTGCATTTCTCCTTGCAGAACTTCTGAAATTCCTATTGGTGCCAGCCTCAAATTTCCCAAGATACTTTTACACTCAATCTCTACCACTTACAATGTTTACTCAACACTCAAGTCTCATCCAGGAATTTGCTGAAGACACATTCTGTTTCACCATCTGGATTTTTCATATATTGGATGGTATCAGCCTCAGCATCATCAAGGAATCAGCTATTTCTGCCAATAAGACAAAGAGGTCAGTCAAGCTTGAGCTGAGGTTGGTAACTCCACGCTGATTGTGCCCAACCATGTTCTTCTCTTTCACGTGTTTGGAAAAGCTCCATCATCTTATCAGAAACCCAACTGGGCTGAGCAACTTATGCAACCCCAAATCTGCCTCCTTATCTTTCCTTTAGCTGAAATACTAACTCTTTTCAGTCATCAGGAGCCTTTCTGAGTTACCAATCTCAAACCTTTTGTCCCTTCAATGTGAAAAAAACCCTGCCCATCACCAGACTTCAAGAAAAAAATTGATTGCATCACTTCAAAATTCACACCTGGATGCCATTTATGGAATGCTACTCAATAATAAGTTAACACTTTCCTTCAGAATTCCCCTCTCTACCAAGACACCTTTTCATGCCCTCCAGCATCATTTTTACAAATTTTTGGGGTTTTACTATAACTTCAGATTTTTTTTTTCTTTCTCTTTCTATACGTTCCCAGAACTAAACACCAAGTTCTCCCACAAGGAGCTGGGTATCTGCCTCATTTCTAGACGCAATCAGGCACATCACAATTCTGGTATTGAAAGAGAAAGATAAATTGCAGCATGACTCACATTTCTGGTGCAAAATTTAAGCAAACCCATTAAAAGAATCTGGATTGGTGTCCATCCACTCCTTACCATCTTCACTATTAAAAAACACAGACCACAAGCCTTCACTGATTACAACATAAGTTATTGGCAAGAACCCCAGTTAAACATGTAATTGCTATCAGCTACATAAAAACACCTGCATTACTTCAACATTTTTGAGGGTTTTGTTGAAAACTGGGAATAAAGCAAAATTATTAAGGAACAAGCTACTGAATTATCTCTTTTATAAAAAATAAACTGCTCAGCAAATTAATGAGATTTGATAAAACCCACTTAACAGAACAGCAAGAAGCATGAAAAATACTAAAAAAAAAATTCCTCTGAGCAGTCAAACCAAACACACTTGGTTTTTGAATTATGTAGCTCTGGGTCTTAATACAGGGCTTTTGTTACTGGAACAAACCAGACATTCCCATAGCTCTGCATCCTACAATGGACAGCAGTACCTGTCTGAGGAGAAATATGACAAGTAAGGCATGAAACAATCATCACTGTCATTTATACTCAGTATCAGACAAGTTTTTAGCACAGGCACTGCCTTTGGGCCATCTGGACAGCAGGCTATCTAGCAAATCCAGTTTTCTATTTCTCTTGTTCCATGTTAAACCTGTCTTTTGTCATGGCCTCCCTTACATTTAGCAACAATGAATTTTACAATTTGCATTATGCACATTGTGAAAACAAACTCCCTGTTGATTATATTAAAATTTCTCCACTGCTGAAGAACTCTATTAATACTGGCACTGTCTTCTTCTAAATATTAATCTTACTACAAATCTTCCTACAAAAACGAAGTTTAGTTTCCATTTTTCAGACAGGTGTGATATGTACTCCATGTCCAACATATGGCAGAAAATGGATACATTCAATGACAATGATGATGCACTAAAAAAGCATACTGATATTTTTATGATTACGGTCATTGCATAAAAATCAGTATAACTTTTTTTTAAATCTGTAATCAAACAAAAAAATTTAATGGCATATTAAAATCTACCACTGCTGTCCATGAATCACAGAAGCCCCTTCCACAACTCCACAGCAGTAAAACCAGACTGGGTCCTCTTTTCCAGCATGGTGGATAATAACAAATAATCCCAATCCCTCTTCAACCATTGTTCTGAGCCTGTAACTGCTACTCATGGACCCACAATGCAATTCCCTACAAACCCCACAGCACACGCAGAACAAAAATAAACCAAAGATCTGCAAAACCCTGAAAGCTCCATGACCACCAGGTCTACACTCTCTTCTCTGGTGTCTTTTTCAGTCATGCCACAGTGCTGCAGCTGCAGGTTCCTGACAGGGCAGGCACTAAAACCAGAGTCTGTTCAAAGGTGGGACCTGGTGGCCTCACTCCAGTCACACCTTCAGCCTCCTCCATGCTCAGACAGAACAAACAAAGCAGCCGAGTCCCGGGCTCTGCATTAATGCTACCCCAAAGAGTCATGGAACATTCCCAGTGATGAGGAGAGGAGTGGGACTAAGAAAGCTGCAGAGGACCCTGCATCATCTGGGGTTTAGGCCCAAATGAAGGCATATCCAAGGCTTTCACAGGACACCCAGCCTCAGCCAAGCTGTGGTGCCAGGCAGCCACGGCTGAGGCTCTGCTGCAAAGAGTGTCTCACAGACCTTGGAGCACAACACACAAATGTCCAGCCGTGGGAAACCTTTCACATCAAACTTCACCAGAACGCAGATGAATCACTAATTGAGTACAATTCTGTTATTTCTCCAAAGGCCCAACACTAACCTCATCAGCATAATGACTTTCTACAGTACTGAGTGTGTGCCCACACACACTCCTTCTGTACTTGGTGTCAATCCATTACCAATCCAACATGAAATAAACCCCACTGAAATCAAACTGCTTAACAATAAACACCAACAAAATACAGTTAGAAACCTTCTCTTACAGTTTGTTTCACACCCAGACTACAGAATATGTAATACTCAAAAAGTTACTGCTTTTTTTTCTTCCAATTATAATTTTCATGTGCTTTTCTGCATGTATCGTTTCTTTGATTATCATGTCTAGCTTTGTTCATTCTTGCAGTGTAAAAATGTGTTGGGATATTAAAATGTTACTAAGTGTGTACAGATGTATAGCTTCTATTTGAGCAGCTCAGGGACTGGTAACCATGGCACTGCTTCCAAGAATAGAATTATCATCTGTAACAGCACTCATGCTGTGGCAGTTGACAGAATGGTTATAAATATATCTATTAGCAGCCTGAGCTGAATCTTTAAACAGCACTATAGGGACAGCAGTTGGCTAAAAATAGCTTGACAATATTGCATTTGAACACTTGTCCTCAGAAACACTTTGTCACATCCACAGAGAGAATTTCAATATTTTTTTTCCTGCATGAAGCTGAAAATGAACTTCTGTGGCACACAGGAGACAGACGGTGTGACATTTTTTGACCTCCCTCCCCCCAGAACACTACAAATAAAAGCACAACAGCAACAATCTTGAAAAGGCTGCTATAAAACATGAAGTGATGCCTAGAATTCAAAGTACATGAAGCAAGAGCAGAAACAAAACTCATTTTTCACAGAGGGAAAAAAAACACATGGCAATCAAGAGCACACAAATAATCTGTGTGAGCTGCTGGAGTTCAGCTTCATTCTAACACACCTCCATAAAACTGGAACAGGGAAATGATGGCTACACAGTTGTTACTAACAACTGTATGAGCCACCACTCAATACAAAGAAATAAAAACTGTCTCAAAACAGGTTTCTAAATGCAGAAGATTTCATTAATTCAGACATACAATCTCAATAAATATCTTTTGCTTGCCGCTTTTAATATTTCCCTCATCTCTTTAATCCCAGTTGATACCAGTGCAGTAATACCCCTGTGACCAGTTCAGCCAGCTGATGAAAAACAAATCAGTGTCCTTTATTACTCAGGGAAATGCCTGCATTTCTTTAAATTATCAAATACAATTGCTAATTGCCTGATAATCATCTGTACACTGGAAAATGTGACTCATCAAAAAAAAAAAGGTATGAATGGTGAAGGTCTCTACAAAGAAAAAGATGTGCTCACAGAGTACATCATGTCACATAGCATAAAGTATTTTAGCTGAGAAGAAATCTCTGGAGGTTCTCTGATCAGCCCCCCTCAATGCAGGGCTAAATTATAGCAGGTTGTTTCATTGAGCCAAATTCTGAAAATGGAGATTCTACAACATCTCTAAACAGCCATTTTGTGTCTGAGTGAACAAGAAACTCCCTAATATGTGACTGCATCTTATGTTCGAGCTTGTTCCTCCTGCTTGGAATTTGGGTGGTGCCCAGTGACAGACAGTGGGCACAGAATGAAACATAGGAGGTTCCCTCTGAACATCAGGAAACATCCCTTAATTATCAACCTGTTTCCAGCACAAACCCAAACTATGGCCCCACACCAGTCACGATGAACAAAGTTAACTGCAGCCAAAACCAGCATAGGGTGAGAGCACTGGAATGGCTTCCCAGGAGGCTGGAGAATCTCCTACTTTAAATATACTCAAAAGTCAACTGGACACAATCCTGGACACCTGACTGCCTGAGCAGGGTGGAACAAAGATGTTGTCCAGATTTCCCTTCCCGTCTCAGCCATTCTGCAATTCTGCTATTGTTTTTCACTGCTCGTTTCCCAGATGAGCCCACCTTCCTTCCCTCTACACTCTGCCACCAGGTAATGCCCTCAGCCTGCTCCACCTGGGGCTGCAGCAACCTCAGATCCCACCACATCCATCATGGACCCCACTGCCCTCACTCCAGCATCTCCTTGTCCATCTTACACTGAGAACCCAAAACTGGGCACAGCTCAGACAAGTGCTCACAACTCCCAAGTGCTGACCAGAAGGGAAGAATCGCTGAGCCTGCTGACCACGCATTTCCTGGTACATCCAGTTGGAGTTGGCCTTTACTGAAAAGGCACACAGACACTGCTGACTGTTCCTCCATCAACATCCATCCCGTTTTTTTCTGCTCTGACTCTCTATCCAGTCAGCATCCAGCCTATGCCATTGGTAGGGCAAGATAAGTATCCAGTTTTATTTTATAAGCATAAATATATGTGTGTGTATAAAGTTCCATTAACAGTGGTTTTGAAGGGTATTATCTACATTAAAAATAAGAAATTAAACACAGCTTGAAATGCCCTGAACTTGTGTTCTTCAGCAGTAAAGGTAAGACCTTTGATATATACTTTTAAATGCAAGGGAAAACAAGACCCAAGGAAAAGAAAAATTATCTCCCAGCCAAAACTAAATACAGCTTCTAAAATAGGTTTGAATTACACCTTCCATCTTTCGTGATGATTACTTAAAGATGAACTACAACTTAAATAGAACAAGTTCCACGTGTTGTATCCTTCTTAAAGCTTGGTTTTGGTAAGGGAATGTAATCTGACATTTAAAACTTAGATAATGAAAGTCAACTCCATCGTAGTATGAGACCTGAATATTCAGGCGAGAAAATTAAGCTCTTGGGATAATTAGAATTGCTGTTTTCATAAGGCATATGGATCAACTTGACCGTGGCAGTGAACTCAGGCTGCAAGGCAAAAAGAATTAACACTTCTACTCAAATTTGCCCGTTATCAACTACGCTTTCTTTAAAGTTTAAACACTTCCAATCTTTTTTCTAGATTTATCACAGAGGAATTAGGACATAGAGCACATATTACAACTGTGAACTTCTGAAAATCTACTGACAGTACTACTCCACATCTCTCTAGGATTTCTGCATATCTGCCAAGTGATATTACCACCATGAAGACTTTTCTCAACCAAAGTGTGATGCTGAGGACTAAAGAAAAATCATGTCAGATCTGGTAAGATACTTCATCAAACAGAAAAATTAATGAGAGAACAAGTCTTTAGAATGAGCAATAGCTTGATTGATACCATTCCTTTAAAACATCATCTAGGTAGCTGACTTTACAAATAAAACAAAAATTAGGTTAAACCTCTGTGCAAAGGAAATTAATTTTTGTTCCACTTAACTTCAATGTCAGCTGCAAAAGTGCTGTTATTCCAAGGATGTAAAAGCTTTGCTAAGATCTCCAATTAAACCTATACCACAAATTTAAACAGAATAATATCTGACTATTAGTTTATGACTCTGTCCTGGTAGAAATATTTGGTTAAGTAGCGTTTCACAGGAACACAGAATGAGTGGAAGAGACCCACAAGACTCATCAAGTCCAACTCCTGGCCCTGCACAGCACCATTCCCAACATTCCCACCCTGTGCCCTAAGAATATTGTCCAAAC
The DNA here is from genome assembly GCF_963513975.1 of Fringilla coelebs. NCBI lineage: Eukaryota > Metazoa > Chordata > Aves > Passeriformes > Fringillidae > Fringilla > Fringilla coelebs. The sequence continues at coordinate 4,978,893 of NC_140028.1, read as the reverse complement.
ACTTCTTGAGCTCTGTGAGGCTTGGTGCTGTGAGCACTGCTCTGGGGAGCTGTGCCCAACCACCCTCTAGGGGTAGAACCTTTTCCTGATATCCAACCTAAACCTTCCACAACACAACTTCAGGCCATTCCCTCAGGTCCTGTCACTCACTGGTCACCACAGAGCAAAGATCAGTGCCTGCCCCTCCTCTTCCCCTTACAAGGAAATTGTAACTGCAATGAGGTCTCCCCTCAGTCTCCTCCAGGCTGAACAGAACAAGTGTCCTCAGCCACTCCTCATGTGGCTTCACCTCCAGACCCTTCACCATCTTCTTTGCCCTCCTTTGGATGCTCTCTAAGAGTTTTACATCTTTCTTATATTGTGGTACCCAAACCCACACACAATATTCAAGGTGAGGCCACCCCAGTGCAGAGCAGAGCAGAGCAATGCCCTTCCTTGTCCAGCTGGTGATGTTGTGCCTGATGGTCCCAGGACAGGGTTGGTGCTCCTGGCTGCCAGGGCACTGCTGACTCACATTCAATTTTCCCCTGACCAGGACTCCCAGGTCCCATCCCACAGCTGCTTTCCAGCCTCATTCCTCAGGCTGTCTGTACATCCAGGCCTGCCCATCCCTGGCACTTGCCCTTGTTGAGCTTCAATGGCTGCTGATTGCCCAGTCCCTTTGTTCAGGTCTCTGTGAGGCCTCCCTGCCTTCAAGGGCATCAGCAGCTCCCCTCAGTTTTGTACCATCTGTGAACTTGCTCAGTGTCCCTTCCAGTCACGTGTCCAAGTCATTTATGAAGATGCTGAAGAGCACAGGGCTGAGGATGGAGCCCTGCAGAAGCCCACCACTGACAAGTCACCTTTCTGATGTCACCAGTGTCACTGTCACCCTTTGTGCCCGACCCCTGAGCCAGTTGCTCACCCATCCCATGATGTGCTTACCCAACTGGGGGCTGAACATTTTGTCCAGAGGGACACCATGAGAGGCAGTACTGAAAGCGCTACTGAGATCCAACAAGGTGACATCAGCTGGCTTCCCCTGCCCAGCTGGGTGGTGGCCTGCTCATGAAAGGCAACCAGGTTTGACAAGCAGGACTTTGCTCTCCTGAAGCTGAGCTGGCTGTGACCAGTGACTGCATTGTCTTCCAGTACCTGCTTTGTCTTCTAGTACCTCCCAAAATAATCTTCTCCATAACTTTACCAGGCACTGAAGTGAGACTCTCATCAAAATGACTTTTTCTCCTCAAGTAATTTGTTGCATATATTCCCTTAGAAGTAAAAGAAGAATACCAAAAGTTGCCTGAATTTATTATAATTTTATCACATGGTCTAAAATTAATCATTAGCAAGTATCAATTGGCTGGCTGCATTGACACAAATGGTCTTGATTGGATAAAGCACAAGCTACTGAAGCCAACAGAGCTACTGAAGTTCAACACAGACAGAAAAAATAAAAATCATTTTAAAAATCCTACCACTGTTTGATATAACAACTTCAGAGCAAACTAACATTTATTCTGAGCTGTAGCTAACTATATTTATGGGTGCTGTGTTTTATCTCAGTCACAGTGCCATCTGGTGACTATTTATACCCTTATACATTTTAAATAGATGGTATCTTTTAGGCCCATCCAACCACCTCATGTCATCCATTAACCTCCTCCTAAGTCTGATCTGAAAGTGAGGACAGGAACAGTTCTCTAGGAAATGGAATGATTCCAGATTTCCATTTTACATGTTCTTCTTGTGAACTTAGAAGTTCATCAGGAATAGAGTGGACTTTAAGCACTAAGGTATATGAATATTGCTATAAAAGAATAAAATTTCTGTTGCTGGAAAGGAAGAGCACAGTCTCAAGAAAGAGATGAATGGAAGAGTTTGCTTTTTTTTTTTTTTTTTCTTTTCCCTGGAAATTGGCCTCTAAAAGCCTAAAAGCCAGCTGTGTAAGGACAAAGAGCACAAACTGCCTTTCAAGTCCTGCTGCTAAAGTTACCACAGCTTTCATTGAAAAAGTGGTGGTAGATACATCCATTTAGTGAGGATAAATCAGTATTGATCAGCTTAATGTGTTCACATATGAAAAATTCAAATAGACTTCCCAGGCTTGTTATATATTCTATCTCTTTTAACAATTCACAGCAGTTATGAGCCAGTTCTGACACTTTGATGAAAGCAGCAACATGGGAGAAAGATTTATGTTGGTGTTAACCTCTATTTTTACCCCTTCCCCAAACTTACAACAAATATTTTCATCATGATTCACCCTTCAACCCTTGCCACAACAAAATAAGTGACAAGAGTGTAATACATGGCATATCTATAAAAGAGGAACACATATTTTACCTGGCACTGTTTTTCCTTAATCAAAAAAAAAAAAATGCTGTATGAAAAATACCTGATTAGAAGTTAAGGCAGTATAGACAATTCCCCAAAATCCCCATCAGAGAGACTGAACTAAAGGATTTTTATGGTCCCTTCTAACCCAAACCAGTCTATGATTCTATGCAGCCAGAAACTGTTTCAGTAAGAAAGAGGCAGCAATTGGACACAAATTTTAAATAGACTGCTGTCTCTCCTTTCTGGAATAAAAGGATTTTATGTAATATTACACTTATTTCAGGCTTTCAACAGGCATAACCAACTTCATATAAAATGAATGTGCATAGTGATGAGTTAGAAAATTAATTCATATTGTTGCTTCTTATCCTGATACTACCTCAATTTCCAGTCCAATATCTATTTTGTTATTAAGCATATTCACGTGGAATCAAGTGTATAAAACACTAAATATTACTTCAGCTGCTACCCCCACCAATAGTAACAAAATGCTTCAACCATCCCATAATTAAACAGTTGGGATGCTCAGAGAGAATAATTATTTCCTATATTTCTGTGGAAGACAGTGTCACATTCCATTTAGGGAAGAACTTTCAGCAGGCCTGCTATTCACTGCATACAATAGGAAAGGCTGTTGTTCAAAACCCCAAATCTGCTGCTTCTGATACTTTCACTGGAAGAAACTGCTCTGATTCCACACTCAGTAAAGCAGAACTGTTCTGAATATGTTACACAGGTCAACAATTCCTGATTAAGTTCTCTTTCCATAAACCATGCTATTGATAGTTTTTCCATTATTCACTGTGTTCTAGAAAGCACTTCACCCCCCAAGAGCTAACAGTTTTGGTTTTCAAGGGTAATGCAATCTACTCCTGACAACAATAAGCATACACAACTATTTGATAAATTGGAGGGAAAAAAGACCCAATCTTTCCCAAGTAATTGCAATTAAACTCATCTATTCTCTTTCATTAATATTCCAGACTGCCACAGAATCATTTTCTACTTATTTGAATGAATATTCATTAGAGAACTGACTGGAACTCTTGTCCACTTCCCTCATGTGCTCATAATTTCAAACCAACTCTCGTCCAGGCCGGGCAGCCTCGCAACACTGCAGTGTCCTAGCCAGGAAAGGGCCTGAATTTGTTTTTCTGGTGCATTGTATTGACCTCACAAAGCCTCAGGACTGAGATTTGTTCAATTTGCTCTGATTGACCTGCCTGCAACTTTATTTTATGAGCTGTAGCTGCCACAACAATTTGTCCACCTGACCAGGATACTGTGTCTCATTTGTTTTAGTTGTGTGGGCCAACCACAGCTTTACACACAGAGCTGCAAGAGGCAGTTACTCTATGGAGAATGAGATATTCAGGAACAAGTTAATCATGTGGTGTAAATAAATAAAGGCCCTGTCTGATGACAGACACTTTGAGAGGTGGTTGCAGCACAGCTGTACAAGCAAAACCCCACAGGCTGTAAATCACTCACCAAGAATCAGATAAAGAAATGCAGGTACACAGCTGGACAAAACCCTGCTCAGGGCTAGCAAGAACAAGGAACATCTAACATATGCTGATGTGGGATGTAACAAGGAACCACAGGCCAATGAAGAAAAAATAAGATGTAAAAACACATAAGAAAGTGCATCCTATAAAAGAAGCCACCTGTGGCATGTTCCACCCAGTGAAGGACACCTGACCAGCACTGGGAGGGTGGCCATAGCTCCTGCCCTTCCTCCTCTGCTAAGAATTGGTGTGTAATAATTCCAGCTGCATTATTGTTCTTCCTGTAATGATTCAATCTGGACTAAGAAAAACTAAAAGGTTACAATTTGAATACTAAACACTGCACTGATACTGAACGGGCTTAGCCATGTAAGGTGTTACTTTCTTGGTGGCTGTAAAACAATAAAGTGGCATCCGGGCATTTCCAGAGGTGCCTCCCAACCTCAGCTGTTCTGAGTCTGATTCTGTGAATGATGCTTTATCAATAAATAGCTGGATAAATAAGCAGATGAGATTAGAATGTTTCTTGAACTCTCTGTGCTGTGTTCTTCCATCTGACCTTATTTGGGACAGATATTGTTCTGACTTTTGCTGTACAGCTCCTAGTCAGTGAACACAACTCTGTAATGCAACTATTAATTTTCCTTAATGGATAAGAACCTAAAAGTTCAAATAATTTTGTCCTTTTACTTATGTTTTTCACCCATCAGTGATGACTGATGTTTAATATACCTTGCACTACATATTCTCAAGACTTTTTTGTGTACTGGTAAAAAATGCCACAGGAATGCTGCAGTTCACTCAGGAAAAACAGAAAGATGATAGCACAGCTAAAAGAATACAGTTTGATGCTGAAAAATGTCTTCCCATTTTTTTATTTTTCAGAACTTTAACCCTGAAGTTCTTGGATGAAAAATGGCACGGGGCAACCCACAATAAAATGGAAAAGTAGTCTCCAAAGAGAGTGCACTGCCCTGAATTGGGCTAAGGTCTTGAAAAGGAGACTTTTGATCCAAAATTACTGTGTTATGATTCTGGGTCTTCTGCAGTTCTCAGAAATATTTATGTTAAGAAAGAAAAGTTGACAAAAGTCAACCCTTAAAGTGCACTTCTATAATAAGTGAAAAATCTATTCAAAATGCCTTTCCTGCTCGATTCAAGCTGAACCACTCCAAGCAAGTGCCCTATCACCAGCCTATTCAGCTGCCTGGCATTAACAGCTTGTTGTAACAAGAAATCTCCTCTTGACAAGAGGAAGTTACAAAATTTCATTCCAACTGTGGCATCCCAACCACTGCCTATCACGTCCCCTTTCATCATTAAAACATTCAGCAGAGAACCTCAGGGTAAAAATACAGTTCACAGAACTCCAACAGGGTGAGGTTTCATTGAGGTTTTTCAGAACTTCACAGGAGAAAGTGAGAAGAATCTTTCTACATTTACAGACATCCATGCAATCTCTTACTCAGTGGAAATAAAACAGCCCCACATTCATATTAAACAAATAATGGTGGCTGGTTTTCATTCCATTATTAAGTTAAAATCAAACAGGAACACTGGAAGATGCAGTCAGGTTGCAATTGAAACAGATTTCTGAAAATAAAAGGCTCAAATGCTTTGACTTCAGCTTTCACCTAAAGAAGCATCTTCAAAAGTAGCACATTTTCAAGCATGTGTTAAACAGAAACAGCAGCAGTCAACTTTCCATTTTAAATGAACGAATTTGTAAACTTGTTTGGAAAGAAGTAAATTAAGAACTGACAAAAATGACAGCTGAAAGCAGTAGAACAGTCACGGTATTTTTTTTTCTAAATATAAATCAAGTAAGACTGAAATATCTTCAGTTTCATTTATAAAAACATGTTCTATTTTTCTTTTTTTAAATCTACCTACTTGTGTACAATTTTAACTGGCATTATTCAGTTTAAAATTGTTTTTCATACTGCTGAAGTTATAGTTCTCTTTTTTTAAATCTCCATGTTTATATACTATCTTAACCGGCATTAATCAGTTTCAATTTTGTTTTATAATGCTGAATGAACTAATTTTATCTTGCAGTTTCCAAGTTACTTGTAGCTTATGCAGCTCAAAACCTGAGCCACAGATCAGAATATTAAAAGCACTGATAAATATATTTAATGAAAGTATACAATTTTCCAGGGAATTCACGATGGAATTATATAGGAAAAAAAAAAAAAGAAGAGACACAACAAGGGAATGTGAAGGTTACATCAAGTAACCAGGCAGCCTTCAGTAACATTCCTCAAAAAGGAGCAGCTCCATATCCCTCTGCTCCAAACCTAAACATTTGTACTCACTCAAGTCTCTTTCCTGTGTGCTCACAAATCCTTGCTTGCTTTGGGGTTTTCTTCCTGCAAACTCTGTTATTGAGTGTTTATATCTTTAGATCTTCAAACATTTCAGTAACGAGGGGTATCACTAAGTGCTGACTACTTGGGCTTACAGGTTTAGCCTGGGTACTAAATAAATGGGGATATTTCAATTCTTTTATGAAATGGAATCTAAGAAAAATCATCTTTCTGAACACTTTTCCATATTATGCAGTCTGAATATTCCCAAACTGGTTTAGTGCATTATAGTCTTCAGGGTTTTTTTAAATCTTAGAAATGTAGAAACTCATAAAGGCCTTAAAACTGGTAATTTCAGTCTTTTGCATTAAAGGTATTCAAGACCCAACAGATCAAAGACTTTCAATAGAAACATAAATGTGTCTGCTGAAGAAGATCTCTCTTCACTGTTATTTCTGGAGTTTTCCCCACCATTTCGTGGTACAACCCTCCAACACACACACACAAAGTATGTATTTAAAATACACACTCCAATATGTGGGATATGAAAATAAATTACTTTCCACAGAATATGAATCCACAAATGAAACATTTGCATGTATTTCTAACACAGGTTTACCATTCACAGTACAATCAACCTTGTGGATATTTAATTAATAGGAGGGAGTCATGTTTGCACCATGTCTAAATTTCATTCTTGAAATATTAAATTTGTATCAGGAATTCCTGCTTAGATTACACTTCAATTTCTTAACTTAAATAATGTCCAGTTCCATGTAGGCAACAAATCTTTTCAATTTCCAACAGTCATTTTTCTAGTCTCCCTTCAAAATCAATCACAAGTTGGTGGTAGGACAGGCAAACTCCACATTGTAAATCATAGGGAATTTAAGAATCCTGTAAGATTTTATTTTTGCAAATATAATGAACTCTCAGTCATGCATAGCCTACAAGCAAAGAGATAAGTTAATTTAGACATGCATTCTCTAGCAGTCACTAATTATTTAACTTGGCTTTATCTTAAGCCATATATTAATGGAAATTAAAAATCTATTTAAAATTAAACTCTCTGTGAGGAAATGTGGGGAAATTTCATTTTGGTGGTGTATTAAATAAAAGACTTAACTTTCAATCAGATTTCTTTTAAAAAGGTTCAGATTTTAGTAAAAAAAAAAAAAAGAAGAAGGAAAAGGAAAAAAAGAAACCACCAGACGTTGCTGGGATGCTGTGATAATTTAAGCTGAATTTTATCCAAATAGCACACAAGTTTGGGTAGGACATAAGGATTAACACATTCATCACTTGCCAAGACTGCCACAACACTGAAATGTCCTCTTGAATTAATTTCAGAACAGGTGCATCCTTACATTTCCAAGAACGATTCCAGCAGGATCCAGCTTGGAGACGTCCTGTGACAGGGATGGGCAGAGTCACCCATGGGGATGGGGACATTTTCACATTGCAACCACAGCAGCCAGGCAGAACTACAGAAGTTTCACAGCCTTAACTCCTTCTTCTAACTCCCCACGTGAAAGAGTAAAGGAAAAGTGAAAACCTTCTCAGGAGGAAGCAAGGGAAGCGATGCAATCAAAAGGGGAAACGTTGACAATTCCCTTCTGTTTATTTGCAGCTAAATTATTTTGTTTGTATTACTGCTTAAAACCTCTAGCTGCAGAAAAAAAAATCCTAATTCCTTCGAGGAGGTCATAGATTTGTTTTCATTCTGTGCCCTGAATATTCATTAAAGATGCAGGGTAGCAATTTGTAATAAATTATATGATCATAAGGTGATAGAAAGACCTGAAGAAGTGGCACTGGCAGGCAATTAGGGAAATACCTGAGACAGAAGGGGAAAAAAAAACAGCAGCAGAAATCACAAATATTTTAAAGACCTTGGACATTATCATAGAATGTAAAGGAAAAGGCAAGGAATACTCATATTTCAGAGTTTTTTCTGGTTATTTTCCATGCAGCCTTAGTTATTCCCACTGATTGCTACTGAGCTAAAGCGAGGATAGGCACACAGGAAAACAGGACCTGAACTGAATACAAAGAGGAGATGAAAAGCATCATCCTGATACTGTTAGTTCACAAAAAAGGTGTGTCTTTGCCTCATCACAGATAAAGCATTACTCAGATTGGGAGCTGTGCATGCTCTGGAGTCAAATATGGAGAAGAACCTCAGCTATTGCTAAATTTGTGTGACAATAACCAAAAAAGCCTTTCTTATTCTTCCTCTCTCAGCAATTTTGGTCACTAGGTCTCTTAATAAAAAGTATTTAGATAGAAACAAATATATTACAGGAAAAGAGACATACAGATATTCATCACCACTTCACATTAAAATTAATTTAACAGTAGGCTTGATTCAATCAATCTTTCTTTCAATTTAGAATTCCCTAGAAAAAGCTCAGAACCTGGTGTTTGGGTTAAAAATTGAAATATTGAAATTCCACATTTGAACTCCATCATTTCAGAGCAGCTACTCCAGATCTGAATGTATTCCTCCAGTATCAAATGCTGCAGAGAAACTCTAAACCTGTAGTGTCTGTTTATCATTTGATTGCTTTCAAATCAAACAAAGGCTGAACAAAACCCACAGACAAACCTGCAAGGAAATGCACTGCACTACACAGAGCATAACATGGAAAACACTGTTTCAAACCTGCTGCTATTCTTTAAGATTTTCCCAATTCATAAAACAGCAGGAAAATGTAAACCAGCTGGTGATGCAGAGAGAGAAGTATGGAAATTTTCAGTTTATCCTGGGTGAAGAGCTAAAATTCAAGGCTTATTTTTAAGGGTCACCCACCACAACTCCAAACAGGTAACCAGGCAAATGTAAAGGAATACATCTTTAAAACACAGGAACTAAATGATCAAAATAATCTGTACCAAATAATCTGTACCTTCCTTCAAAGGAATGCAGCAGCTGGGGGGGGAAAAGAGGGGGAAATAAAAGGTGTCAGTGAAGCTGAGCAACTGTGCTGTGATGCAGGACTCCATGCTGCTCCAGAGCCAGTCCTGCCTATTTCTTTAGGTTAGTCCAAGGCCAACTCTTTGGCCTGGCTGACAAAATTTTAATGAAGAGTTTCACTGTTCTGGAGATTTTAACCATTTGAACACAAAGGATGAACAGCTCCTCATTTTGTTTGCTGCATTCTGAATTTTTCAATTTCTTCCAAAAAACAAAGTTTTCTTGTCTTAGAGATCAAGTTTACAAAGGACATTTTCCATTGTTTTCCTAATCCTGGAACCTGCAGGTTTTGGTGTCCAAAAGCAAGTTCCACTTCTAGAAAATTCAGACTCTGCTGGGAAAGCACAGGGAGCCGTGGCCAACCAGTTTCCTCTCTTTCCTGAGATACACAGAAAGACTTTCTAACTCTTCTGAAGGCAATTAAACCCTCAGTCACTGATACAACTGCACAAAGTTCTTCCTTTTTAGTTCTTTTTAGCAGGGACATGTGCCAGATAAGAATCATAGAACAATTAATCCAAGATCATGAAGTCCAACCTTTCAACAAATATCACCATGTACTCTAAACAGCACCACAAAATGCCACATACAATTGTTTTTTGAACACTTCCAGGGATGGTGACTTCCCCAACTCCCTGGGCAGCCCCTTCCAGTGCTTAACAACTCTTTCAGTGAAGAAAATTTTCCTAATACACATTGTGACTGTTTTGAAATAAGGAGATTTTGTTGCTCTGAGGAAGAAAGGTAAAAATTAAGATGCAAATGAAAATGTACCAGAGTCAGAATTACAGACTTCTATCCCTATTTGATGTTTGACATATCCTTAAAAAGTCTGATGGTCATAGTTTGATTTTTTTTCTGAGGAAGATGCAAGCCTGTGAGCTGAACAAATGAGGCAAAGAGAGCATGAGCTGAGCCTTACAGACTTTCACACATTAGGATGGTACAAGGTACTCAACAGATGGCAAGATTCCTGAAAAACACAGCCAGGATTTTGTACATGGCAAAGCAACAGTGAGTAGAAAATACTATGAGAGATGAGGAGAGACAAAAAACAAAACCAACAACAAAAAAAAAAGACAGAAAACTTCCAAGAGCTCATTAAATCATATTAACAAAACGCATTTCTAGACAAAGGTAGAAACATGTCAGTGTTCCAGAGGAGGAAAATCAATGACACAGACTTTGCTCTGTGTTCTTTGTGCATGGGAGACTCTGCAGGTGTCAGAACTGATCTGGGCCCTTTCTCCTGTCCCTGGACAGAGCCAATCAGGAGTTATGGGCAAGCAGAGCTATTTGACATTCCTGCTCTCAGGTTGTCCTTCTGGTATTATTTTCCATGCATTCCTCACTGGAGCAAGCTGGATATTATAATAAGGAACATTAGGGAAACATCAATGAATTTTGTCCAAAATGCAGAAAGTGTTTTTTTCTCAAAGCAAAATTATTAAGTTGATTAAGTTAACCTGAATTCCTCCTCCCTTTCTCTTCCAGCCAGTATTCCCTAAATATTTGTTCCTGGAATTTAAAGACCCCTATTTATGCCTTCCAGTTCTTGAGAGATTCAACACACAGATCTAGGAGAGCCTCTTGTGATGATCACCCAGCTTAGGAACACTTAGCCTGGCACTGCAGAGTGCAGAAAACATCTTGTTTTGCACACAGTTATGTCACAAATTCTGATTTTCAGGGGGAAACAAGGTCCCCTGTATACAGTAAATAAAGAGAGAATGTCCACAGGCTCATTGTGTTGCCTTTTCCATGAGGGACTTCTCAAAGCAAGTGGCTTTCACAAAGGAGCTAAGGCGAGCAGAGCAGCCACTACACAAACATCTGAGGATTGGATTGTTTGGGTTTTGTGGGAGTATTTTTATTCCACAGAAATCAAAGTTACTATTCAAAGTTAATAGTAAAATACAGGGTTATAACTGCTCAGATCTGGGGACAGCTTTTACTTTTCCTCAACTCACCTCCCTTAATTTGAACATCACTCCCAGGAATATTCACTGAAGTGGTATAGAACATGATAATAAAATTATTTCTACTTTTATTAATTTTTCAGTTAAAAATCTAATGATCACCCACAATTTCAACTCTATTCCATCCAGACTTGGAGATCATAACCCACACTTGGATACCAAGTACAAAGAACAGTGACAATTCAAACTCTTTTACTTCTTTTGTGGTAGAAAATTTGCCATGGTGAAGTTATGCATTATAGTTGCCTGACAGTACCACCACAAAGGAAACCCAAAAGGTCAGTTTCAAAACTGGAACATTAAAATAATATTCATTATAATTCATAAAACTTTCAAACTTTACAGAAATACAGCTTCAAGAGCAAAACCAGCACTTTGGGGGCAATCATCACTGAGCTGTATAATAGTGAAGGAAAAGCAGTGTCCTCCTTCCTTCAGAATTTGACATTTCTGTCATACACAAAAGTTCCCAAAAAAATTCTAAAAATAATTGGTCCCACATTATCTCATTTACAATAAGTAGAGAAAAAAGTTACCCAGGGCAGAAGGCCCTTTATTTGCTTTAAAATCTAGTGGTGGAAATTGAAGGTAAGACGAATTAGAGCTAATGGTAAAATGCACTTTTAAAAGGCTATTTCACCATTACAGGAACTGCTCTAAGGATGGAGAAAGTTTTCTGCCACTGAAATATTTCCATAAAATTGGCTAACTTCCAAAAATGCCTGCTTCAGCTCAGAGTTCTCGGCTTGATGCTGAAACCTCAGAGGTAGATTTAAAAGGATCAGATTAGATGGATGATCAGTAGAAAGTTTTCCACCAAGGCTACAAAAATAGATTCCCAGCATCTGGATAATATTCCTTTTTTTTTATAATTCAGATAATTTGCTCTCCATTTGTAGCTATTCCCCTCACTATTCTAGCTTGGAGCACCTATAGTCTAGAGGTGATTACCAAGCAAAGAGATAAACTCAGGGAGAGGATGTGGACTGCCAACAGCACTGCACTGACCAACAAGAGGTAGAAAAACAAACAATAACATGGAAGAATTAAAACAAAAAGACACAAACAGCTGCCCAGGGGATTTTTTTGCCCCACTGTGCAAGGGGCAAAATCCAGAAATGGCTTTTGGTAAAGGATCAAGGTTCTAGACAAAGAAATCCTAATGTTGAATTTCTCCAGTAGAGAAGAATGCAGGATTTCAGATTATTTTTTCATATTCTTAAGAAACAAAATTGCATCACCTGTTTCTCACCCTCTTCATTGGATGGAGCATTTGGTGTTTATTTTGACAATATTCCCAACTCTGCATCTTGTGTGATCTTGGGCAAGTCATTTATTCCTTGTTCTGGATTCTCAGCTGCTGCATCAAATGGCAGCAACAGGAATAATTGTTTATGACTTGCATTTAATAGTAATAAAAATATTACTTGCATTTGCACAGTGTCTAACCAAAAATGAGTAGAATTTCACATAATTACTCAATAAAGTTACTGAAATTGACTGCTCACCTTGCTGGGAATTTGATACAAAGATATAACCTAGCTGAAAGTAAACTCGATAAAATTCTTACTGCCATGAAGCAATCCAGAAGCTTCCTTGCTCTAGAGATTTACTTTATTACAAAATATGTATTTTAATTGCTTCTTGTCATTTGTCTTTTTCTCTTCTCAGACCTATTTCAGCTAAACCAATAATGTTTTAAGAGCCCCAGGTTTAAAATTAGCAAATCATTCTGAGTTCTGAACTCTTACCAATCTGCAAAGTGTGATGTATTATGCTCACAGTATTTAATAACTACAGACAGCTGAAGCACATCCAAGTCACTTAACAGTAATATTTATACTAATTTATCATCAAACTACACACCTCTAAGTGGTGCAGCAAATACTCCACACAAAAACAACATGCACCAGTTTAAAGGATAAATTCCCCAATGTAATATTCATAGTACTTTTGATCTTCTACTACCAGAGAACATGCTTTTTATTCCATTTAAACACAAGAACATTAGGAATTTAATTTACTCTGAGATTACACCTACAGAAAATCAGGTCTAATGAATCATAGAGAAACATCTAAGAAATGACACTCTATTTGATCAACACCCTCAAATTCCTACACTTTTTCCTCTTCACATAACATTTTTTTCATCACCTGCTTTTCCCTCTCTCACATCATCAGTCACTGCAATTCACAGCAAGATCAGCAATTTAATGACAACACAGAGAAACCAATTTCATAAAATGACCAACAAAATATGAGCTGGATCTGTTTTATCTAACACAATATTAAAAGCTGCATTTATCTCGAGGTTTTTTCCTCTTTTTCTTACAAAGAATTTCCTCTGCTCTACTTCTCATAGTTTTAGATAATTTTCATTGCTTGGAAATTTCAGCATTTTGAAGTCAATTTTGTCCTACTCCCCCTAACAAAGACTTAGCTTCTGACTGATCAATGATAAATTTAGCACATCATCATATTAGTACTAAATTAAAAAGCTTGAAACACGCTTGTAAATAAATTGAAATTCTGTTAAGCAATCCCTCTTGCAGATCATCTTACTGAAAACTTGCAGTCTATCACATTTAAAACCTGGTTTACCCATAAACAGCAAATGTGGAGCTTGCTGGGATGATTCTGCAGCCACCTCCCTCAGTGAAACCAAGTTGGTAAAGCAGATTCTGAGGAGCCCTTTCAAAAATGCTTTGGCATCCACTACAGCCATCACAGCCTGCACTTGCCATTTCTTCTGAGCAAAGCTGCCACACCTGACCGACCCTTCTGGAGTCCCCACAGTGATAAATTACTGAAGTCCCTTCTCTTTCTCATACTCTTGGGGAAGGCAGCTACTAAAAATGCCACTAGAATACTCACAGCCTAAAGATTTTACTTTTCTTTTATCAAGATGCTCTTTATCTCCTTGGCCAGCTGCCCAAAAATCAGAACAGAACTCCCAAGCCTTACTATGATCTGCCTCTATGATTGAGGAACTGAAACTATTTTAAAAAAAAAAAAGGTATTTGAAATATTAATAAATTGAACTTGTCTGTAGATTTATTTATTCTCAAATGGAGAGAAAAAACTCTGGCACAGTGTTTATCACAGCCTGCAGTACAGCTATTCTTCATTACTTGTCAATGCACTGAGTTTTGTGGGTAAAAGACCACAGAAAATTATTAAATCAATAACATTTATGGAATTTCAAAAATGTTCCATCAAACATTTGGAAAGAAAACATTAACATATGCAGGATGAGCAGCATTTAAGTAAAAATGCAGCAGGAGGCTGAAACCAACTTCAGCAGCAAATGTCTGGATCTACAACACAAGTGCTGTAAATGTACACAGGTAAGAAAAAAGCAAATAAGGCACCTGAAATAAAGAGTGCTCTTTGATCCAAACCCTGCCTGACCTACCTCATCTGTTCTCATTAGAAGAGGAAAACTGAACATGCAAGAACTTGCAAGTGCAGAATTAATGTGTAAAACCCCAAAGGGATTCTGAATTTGTGACACCTGACCGTGGAGCACACAGCCAGTCACATTCTGAGAGCTCCAGGCTGCAGGGGCTCTCTGACCTCTGGAAGAACATTTTGAAGAAATTTATCATCTAATGCAAGAGCATACACACAAACATCTCAATTTCTCATTATTCTTAAAATTTCTTACAGAGCCAACTGGATTTTCACCACCCTGTTCCAGATGTTTGTTCCATGCCTCCCTCCCTCCACTTCAAGTTTCCAGTTCAGCAGGTCTTCACATGAGCCCATCTTTATTATTTCTCCATTAGTCTAACCCAGTCAACTTTCCTTCCTTTACTTCCATCATTTCTATTCAGCCAACACCCTCCTACAAAAGCCAAATTCAGTATTGAGATTTTTCTCCTGACTTATCACAATGTCATTATGGATGTGACCACCTCCAGCTGGTCCCATAAGCTCTGTTCATTGTGTTGGTGTCAACTTTCATTTCTCTTTGTCCATCTTTAGACAAGAAAGAGATGAAGTGTGGTTTATACAGGAGATTGCACCTGCAGCTACTCCTGATGAGAGATTTGTTTGGGTATAAGCAGGGTATCATCACTTGTTTTCTGAGTGACAATGAAGAAAGTCCAAAAAAAAAGTGCTTTTGACAGGCAGACAATGAATCCATCCATTTTTTTTCCTACTGGTACTTTATAAATTTTTTAATCCTCCTTTCATGTCAAATAAAATGGGCAAAATAGCAAGTTCTAAACCATATTGCATTGAAATTGTTGATGCTACTGTGCTAATATTGAATGCAAAATACAAGACAAGCTGAGTGAATTGAATTTATCCAAATCCAAGGGGCAGTAGAGTTTTTCTCACCCCTGGCTCTAGGGAATAGATTTAGTCAAGTATTTTCTTAGTGTTCTGAATTACAGTCCTCTCTAGGGCACAACAGACTGCTCCTTTCTTGAGAAACCAATTCACAGAAGAAGAGAGGAAGAGGAGTGGAGAGCAGAAATTGTGTGCAATACTCAACTATTTATAGAACTCCAGGGAAGATAAGCAATGCTGAACTGGGCAGGGAAGGAAAGCTAAAAGCATTTAGACCCAGACTGCTCAAAAATTGCCAGCTTTCATCCAGATCCAGATCACAATCAAATTTTGTCAGACAGGTACCAACTGCCAAAAACCCATTTCTCCCTTGTTTTTGCAGAATGACTCTATTTTTATAATCCATTTTATCTCAAAGAAAACTGCAAATCTTGGCCAGGAAGGCAATAAAAAACACCTTGCTGACCTGGCAAAGGTTGATGTGGCTTACAGCTCCAATCTGAGCAGGCTTCAGGAGATGTGAGCAGCCTTCTGGCACTCATATCACAAATTGTCAATTATAAAAAATAAGATATGTATTATTTTGATAAAAATCAGATTTGGAAGTGAAGGAGCTTTGTTTATTTTTTATCTTCTGCAATCCTGAAAGTTATTATGGAAAAAAGAGAGAAACATAAAACTTGACATGTCTAATACTGAGGGAGAACTCAAGGCCACAGAATTTATAAGCATAGTAATGAATTCCAAAACAGGACAGTGTGGAAGTACAACATCTAAACTGGACTATATATTTGTGCCTAAGATCTCATTCCTATATTCACATTTCTTCAATGAAAAAGAATCTTAAATTCAGTTGTGTTCTATAGACTCAACATCTACTCTTAATTCAGCAGCACCCAAAATTATTTCAAAATTAAAAAAAAAAAAAAAAAGCACTTGTTCTGTTTAAGGGCTTAAACTTAGAATAGTTATAAGGTTTATGAATAAAAGGAGTTAGAACTTAAAGTATCAACAATATAAAGTTTATCTCTAATAGCAGCACACTTTCAAATAGAAGAGTAAAGCCTGAGAATTGAATAGAAAAAAATCCAATTAAGGCCTGCATCTCATCTTAATACACTGCTGAGTAAATCAGAGAAGATACATTAAAGACAGTGTGTTAAATTAAATTAGCTCTACATACTGTATTTTAACACTTCCTACCATTTACTGAGAGTGCAGGAACAGAGCAGTTTTATGAGAGTACTTAAACCCCTCCAGCTTCTGCAGCTGAATCTCCAGAATTACAGCTCACATTCAGGATGCAGAGGGAAATTCTCCTGAACAAACAAGTCTCAAAACAAATAAAGAAGTCAGCCAAATCCCTTATAAATTATAAACCATCCCTGTCTGCCAAACAACTGCCCAGTAAGCACTGGGAATGTAACAGCTTAAACCAAGGTTTTAAAAAACTCACAATATGCTTTCAAAGTTTTCATCACCCAGCTAAAAGAGTTCTCCATTTCAACTCTTCATTTGGGTTGATCTCTGAAGCTCAAATCCATATGGAATAAGGACTGAAGTGCCAGTTTGTTTCTTCCATCTGACAAGAACTAGACTACACCACATAATCTCAGCTTCCAAGCATGAAAAGCAGCGCAGAATTCCCCAGGTTCAAACTGACACTGTGTTTGCTGAGAGATTGTGGCATCTGGTTACATTTCTCACTGCAGCTTTTGCATGAAGACATAGAATAGTTGAATATCTGAACACGCTGCAGTGTTAACTCAAAGAGTAACAGATTCAGCCTCAAACCTGACATTCACACACCACAGCCATGGTGAAAGGCTGAGTTACCCTAAGCAGAGTAATTCATCTTTTCATGCAGATCCACCCTGGAACAACCAAGGAGTTTAGACAAGGCTCAGCACTGAACAGCAGAAAACAGTAGCTGAACATAATATTACAGCCTGAGATTCTGTTCAGCTTGAGGGTATAAGCAAGCTTTATGATGAGGTCATAAAGCAGTTTTTACACTGAATTTATGAGCTCATTGTAGCAGTCATTTCCAGAAGCCAGTGACTGGTTTACTGGGAGACAGCCTACAGCAAAATTGGAAACAGAGATTGCAGAGAAGCTCGACTACAATATCCAAGACTGAAGCACAAAATCTGTAAGGCAAACAAGTAGGGAGGGAAGGTTTAAGCATGAGGCTTATAAATATCTGAACAAGGACATTTCAGAATCAGCAACACAAGAAGCATTGATTTACACTCACTTTCATTTGCAGAAATTCACCTTTATTTGAAGATGAGCTTATGCACAGCATGCAGGATTGAAAAATAACCACTACCCCTGAATATTCACACCAGACACCTATTGTTAAATCATGAATAAGTGACAGCAGAGTGTTTTCACCACACATACAAATTGTTTAAGATCCATCTTGCTTCTTAACTTCAAAACTCCCACTTGCTTCTTACATTAGTCCTTGTCAAACCACTCTAATTGGCACAACAATAAATCAAATGTAACCCAGAGCTCATCCCAAACTGCTCTGTAAGGGGCAAACAGCACACAAACCCAGGTCTGTTCTGCTGCCACAGGGAGAAACTCAAGGATCTTTTAAAGAGGTTCTAGGGAACTCAAAAAGGTTCATAAAATTCAAACATTTTCAGACTCAGCATCAAAGGGAACCTTAGATCCTCTCTCATGTGCAGATCCCAGCTTGTTTCATTTCAGACAGCAATGTCTGAGCAAAAGCATTTGACAATGAACATAATTCATGTACTCAAAGACACCCAGTCTAAACCAGAGAGACTCAAATGCAAAACTGCAGCAAATTCCTCAAAACTCAGCCAAGAAAACTGGACCACAGCACATTCTAATGATATCTATAAATTCTTAAATGACTGGATTGTTTACAGTAACTCCCTGTATCTATGGTTTGGAATTTATCTGGCTTTCATTTTAAGCTATTGGTGGTTCCTATGCTGCTTCCTACTAAAGAGCAGTGTTAAAACAGAAGTCACAAGCAGAAATCCACATTATCACAGAATGACTGCCTAAAGAGGCAAATCCATCTCCTCAGTTATAACAGGTCATTTTTTCTGGTCATTTACCCACTACCCACTATGTCTGTCCATGTACATAGAGACTTAATTTTGTGCATAGCCCAGTGAATGAAAAAACATTTCTAACATAGTTCTAAATAGTTTTGAGCTCCATAGGCATTTTTAATCCAAGCAGACCCAATTATTGGTTTATAGCAGTTTAATTGGGACAAACTCCAGGCATGCTACAGGTGCTGTACAGCAGTGATGCTCATCAGGCTCAGGACAGAGACATTTACTCAGCAAACAGCCCTTTGATGCTGTTGGAATGTGTATTCCCTACTCAACATAGTTTGTTCATCTGAATGGTTCTTCCATCACAAAATACCAATTAAATCAAAATTCATTCCATAAACCTGACAACAGGATCCAGCATGTGCCTTCCCACCACAGTTTTGCTACACGTGCTAAAAACCAAATTTCTGCTCACACCCCTTCAATATCCTTCTAATACTATCACACAGATCACTGGGAACCTGCAACTTCTTGGTTGCCAGGACAACTGACTGACAAGCAAAAAGTGCACCAAAATGCTTTTTTCTTTGTGTACTTGGTGCAAAGTTCTGCATTTCTACATTTTTTAGTGCTATCTTGAAGTAAAACTCCCATTGCCCCTGTGACTGAGAAGTGTCTATAGGTCAGACAGGCTACACAAAGCTCTGAACTTAAAAATTAATGCTGGACATTTTGTTCACTTAAATAGAAAATTATTTCCTCAGTCATGCTCATTTATATTTACAAACAATTGGGAAACACCTTACTATGTCACAAAAAGCAAAGGCTTTAGTAATTTTGCTAAGACCTTTCCTGTGCTGCAGAATCAATTGATGGTGAATTAGCAGTGCTAATGATCCAAACAAAATACACTTACAAATTAACAGTTTCACCTGTTTATTGCTCAGATAGAATTGTAAATATTCTCACTCTGAAGGAAGCAAATTCCCAGGCAAAGCAAGCCAGTGAGAAAAGCAGAGCCTGGGTTTGCTTCTCAAACACACGTGAAGCCAAATTCTGCCACGTACAATGCTCACTCTAATTGCTGACAGGATGAGCTGATGCAGAACATGGATCTGTGCAGGGAATGTTTCAAATACTGTACACAACACAACATTCACCAAAGCTGGGAAGAGACCAATGAAGTGCTGCAGTGCATTATTTACAATCTTTCTTATTTTCATCTCAGATTTTATCTCCTTCAAATCTGGCCATTATGAAGCTGAATTTATTTCATGCTCTAAACAACAACTTTACACCTTCAACATGTAAGATCTGCCACAGAAAAGCAAAGAGCAGCTTAGGCCAGGGCAGACTCTTGGTAAGCAGAGTGCAGCTTCCACCTACACAACTCTTCTTCCACCCTGCAACTTTTTATTTACTTTTCCTTTGACTCTCTCAACTATTCTGTTTTATTACTTGTATGAACATGACTAAAAAAAACTCACTGCAAGAAAGCCAAGAATTCACAGAGAAGCACCTTCCTACAGAGTAAATAGCTTGAGAAAGCACCATGAGGTGAGCTGACAGCTCCCCCAGTACACCACAGGGACAGCCAGCTCTGCAATTTCCACTCTTAGCCTGATCTTTCTTCACCTTTTTTGTTTGTTGGCTCTAATATAACAATCCAAACACAGAACATCAAGCTGTGCCAAAGGAAACCAAAGGGAAATATTTATGAGACAAGGAAACCTTTGTTTTTTAATCACACAACAAACCACAGCACAGTACAACTAAAAAAACACAGGTTTTCCTTATTTTGGTGCCATTCTCCTACCTTGACGTGACTGAAATCACCAACTTTGCTGCTTTCTTGGGGATTAAGAGGTTTGGTCTCCACTCTTGGTTTGACAACCTGCCTGAAAGGACTGGAGAGTGGGAGTCCACTGACACTGATTCCATCTGGAAAACAGAACAAAGAGAATTACTTTTGCTTGTCTCATGCTTTGCTTTGTTCCAATTAATTTATATCTTATTAACAAAGGGAGAGAAAAGATATCACAAAAAGTGATATTAACCTTTTACACAAAAAGACAAAACAAAAGACAAAGATTATTTGGCTGTTTCTCCCAGGACACCAAAAATTATCAAACTTGAATGCACCAAAAACTCAGTGAATATTAAAGGGAAGGATGGAAACTGCATTTGAAATATCACAACAGAGATGTCAGAGTTAATAATATAAAATTAGTTTTAACATTTACAGCATTAAAATAAAAATCAGAGTTTGTGGTTTTCCGTGACAGTGTGATCCTATCAGCTCCTTAGGATCCTTAAATTAATTTCTAGTACAAGGATTTCTTTTTAAAGTATATATTGTGGAAAATGACAGAAAATAGAGATGTCATGTTTTGTACATCTACTAATGCAAAAATAGATTAAATAGTTCTCATTTATAAAGGAGGCAAAATGGAAACTTAAGGTTTCCATTGTAAGAGTCAACAAAAAAGCTTAAAAATACCCTGAGAGGAATGTCCCCAGTTTGGTGCTTATTCCCAGTCTGGATACTGGCACAGACAGGATGACAAAGATACAACAAAACAACTTAACAGCTTCTGTTACTGCCAACAAGGTGGAACTTGAAGGTAAATAAATACACTGCAGTACATTTGGGGTCCTCAACCCAAAAACTCTAAGCACAAATTTGAAATGTTTGAAAATTATGCTGAATCAAAAGAATTAGAAGAACGAGAGAATTAAAACAAGGAAACTTTAACGAACAGTAAAAATGGATTCACTATTTAGATTTACATCCAAAGAAGAGAAAGACTTTGTTCCTTGATGCTGTGCAGAGCAACTGCAATCCAAAAACATCAACTAAATACAAGCAAAATCTCATGTACAGCAGCAGAGACACACAGCTGAACACACAGGAAACACCAAATTGTGACACAAAATCCAAACAAATTTCCTAAATTGCTCCTATGAAATCCAGACATGTTGAGGATACATTCCTCAAAAGAAGAAACCATAAGAACAAGATGGAACATGAAAGGGGTTTTGCATCATTAAACTTCACAGGTATCCAAAGGAGAAACAAAGAGAGTATCCCCATATTCCCTTAGTTGCAATTTCCTTCACTAATTCTAAAATGCACCCTAGCACTGAATCAATATCCTGTTCTGTCAGTTCCTGGGGGAGAGCAGGATGGGAGGTGAGAGCACCCTGCCCATGCAATGCAGCAGGACCATGAACAAGGCAAAAACAGAAATAAATACAGAACTACACTTGTTCACAGGCTTTGAAAGGTGCTCTTTCAAAATGAAAATCTGAAGTTTTAATTGAGGAAAAATATTCTTCTCCAACTGATGAATGATTTTCACTAGTTCTATATTTAGAACAAAACCTGACACTGACTGGTGCATAAAATTGCAAATTAAAACATGAAAAGAACCAAGTATGAAAACCTGCATGGCATTAGTCAGATTTTCCACTTTTTACATGGAATGAGCTTTATTTCTTTGAGAGAAGAATAGATAATACCTAAAACAACATCACAGAGATACAGCTAATGCCTTTCTTAATTACTTTATCCTTTAAAATCCCATTTTATTTTTACTTTCTATGGGGGGGGAGGGGTGAGGAAGAAAAGACAATAGTTTAAATATTTTCTCTGGAAAGAAGACATTTTTAAGTCTCTAATTTGTATCTGAAAAAGGTTTTCTAGCAAAGGAGATATCAGGAGGAAAGAGAAGTCCAAAGTAACTTGGTAGTGGTTGAACTTTCTGTCTCCAGTCTGTGGCATTCTCACAGACCCAGTGCCAGGCACTTTGTGATGCTGCAAATGACTCAGCCATTCTCAGCCTGGACTGCTCAAGGCAACTTCTCTGCCAGAGGACAAAAAGAAAATAATTTTCTACCACAAACAACAATTTTTGTAAATTATTTTATTTCTTCTGTTCTTTGATCAGGCAGCAATGGAGAAAAAGACCTTGACCAGCTCCCCTGCAATACATTAAATAGTCAGAATGGGGGAAATCCTGTTAAAATCCCTGCTAGGCTGCAGAACTTAATGATGGCAGGAGAAAACATTGAGCACCAATGAAGCAGTTCTCCAGAAGTTTTACATTATTGATACTTATATTTTTTGAGATTTCATACATTTTATTTTCTCTCATGAAGTTTAGAGAGATGAAGATGCTAAAACCTCCACAGTTTTCTTTTGTCAATCCCTACTGTCAAAGATCCTGAGCAGATCCTTGAGATCCTTGTACTATATAAAAAGTATAATTATCTTTCTACTCTGTCCAGAAATTTTCCTAATTTCAACAATCCACACTGAATATTTCCATGGTAACAGCATATGACCAACACTTTTCCCATGGTAACTGCAAAAACACAGCTTGCCTTTCCAACATCCCAGTCACTGCTGTCACAACAGAGCAAAATCTCTTACCAGCATTTCCTCTCTCCTATCAAATGTTAAGTAAATTGTCAATTTAACTTCATTAGCCACTTTCCCAGCACTCTGCACAGAAGAATCCCACAAAATTCCTTACTTGAATGAGGGAAGTGCATTCAGGGAGTTAAACCCCTGGATCTACGATGCAGTAACTGAGCACAGAAGGAAGAGGTGGCATGGGACAGCTCCTGGCCTGTGTCACACTGTGCTGTGCAAGGAGCACTGGCCTGACCCAGGGGACAAAAATGGATCCACTTTTCAACAGGTACATCACAGCTATGGAGGTCCCAAAGTCCACAGCAAGGAAACACTTTAAAACTGTTCCAGTGACACCACAGAGCTTGGGATTCTGAGGCAGTATCCATGCAATTCCATGTCACACAAAAGGGAAACTCTGGAAGGTTTTAGGCTGAAGTGCTGCTTCTTTCCAGGAGAATTTCATCCAATCCAACAGCAGAGCAGACCTGCTTCCTGCAGCTTCCTCAACAACAGCACAGGGACCCTGAGAGGGCCAGGAGGAGGAGGAATCCCAGAATCATTCAGGTCAGAAAAGGCATCAGAGGTCATCAAGTCCAGCCTGTGACCAGACATCACCAGGTGAACCAGACCAGAGCCCAAGTGCCACTTCCAGTCTCCTGAAACACCTCCAGGGATGGAGGCTCCACCACCACCCTGGGCAGCCCATCCCAGGGAGGGCAGGAGGGGCTGCTGGCCTGGAGCAGGATCCCCTCCTGCAGCCCAGGGATGTTTCTGGGGGGATTCTGCTCTGCTCTGGGGCTCCCAGCATTGAAAGGATGTGGAGCTGCTGGACCAATTCCAAAGGAAGCATCAAAGATGCTCAAGGGGCTGGGATGCCTCTGCTCTGGAGACAGGGAGAGCTGGAGCTGTGCAGCCTGGAGAAGAGAAGGCTCCAGAGAAAACTCAGAGCCCCTTCCAGGGCCTAAAAGGGATCCAAGAGAGCTGGAGAGGGACTTTTTGCAAGGCCATGGAATGATAAAACAACGTGGGGGTGGCATCAAACTGACAAGGAGAAATTCTTTATCCAGAGCATGATGAGGCCCTGGCACAGGTTGCCCAGAGAATTTGTGGATGCCCCATCCCTGGAAGTGTTCAAAGCAGGTTGGATGGGGCTTGGAGCAACCTGGGATAGTGGAAGGTGTCCCTGCTCATGGCAGCGAGGTGGAATGAGATGATCTTGAGGGTCCCTTCTAATCCAAACCATTCTATGATGCTGTGTCACAGAATCATAAGAGTTTTTGGAAGGTACACAGCTTGATCATAATATATGAAAACTAAATGCCACCTCAACCGATTTGTTTATTTTGTCAATTCTTGCCTGATTGAAATTTCAAAACAAAAACCTCTTGGTAGGCAACATCCCATAAGAACACTGTAACAGCTTTGAAGTACTTTAAACATGCAGAAAAATAGAAAAAAAAAAAACACCTTGAGAGAGGAGACAGACTCTACTTGCTGAACTCGAATGCCTTTTCTTTTTTTTTTCCCCCCTAGAAAAAGAGAACTGTATTCTCATGATGTGTGCAGAATTCTAGAAACTTGCTGTGTGGAGCAACAAAGAGCAGAATAACACCAGAACACCGAGAGTCTGAGGCAACATAATCCACCCTTCACACCTCAGGTGGGCACTGAGATGCAGCTCCTTCCCTCTCTCAAAAACGTGCTCAAGACCATCACAGGAGGGAGCCCAGGCAGCAGCACTCCAGGCAAGGATCCTGGGAATGCAGCAGCTCTCTGGCTCCCAGGAGCAGGGCACAGCCAACAGGAACCAGACTTGAGCTCTTCCCTGAAACCCCATTACCTCTGAAGACAATAATTAACAAGAACAAATGCACTGTAGGCAAGGATTTATGTCCTGAGGTTGTTGAACTGAACTAAAATTGGAAGATAAATTTACAATAAGGGTGAATGCAATGAAAGAGAACAAATGAAGCGTAAAGAAGTTCATAATAAACACTAGAGATTATGTATGCAGATTACATGAGATGCTAAAATAAAGGGCCTCAGGAAAGGGACAGCATAACAGGATGGCAGGTTTATTGGCCTGTATGTGCCAATAATCAATTTATTGTTATTTGCCTCATGTCTGTCTTAGTTATTTACATTGTAAAGAGCTGGGGTGTGAAACACCAGCTCTCTGTGTATTTGTGTAGTGGCTGGAGTACTGTGGTACTTAGATACTGTTAAAAAATCCCACCCTGTATTAGTCAAATCATGAGACAAAATGATTTATCTGGTTTAAAGAGCAGTGGGAAGAGGGCACCTTATCTTCCATAAGTACTAAAGCTGGAATTCAAGATGAATTTTGTAGTTTTCAAAAGAATTAAGAATATTTTTTGAAGTTACACAGTGATGAATTTATGGAGGACACGGAAGCATCTTTATTTTAAAAAACAGAGCAAAAGGGAACAAAACCTCATTTACTCATTTCAGCAGTACAACCAAAATGACATCTTCAAACTGCGGAGACAAAAAAAAAAAAACCAACTTCTTAGAAATGAAGTCACTTCAAAAGAATACTCAGAATAATTAAATGTAATAAAGGCTACTAAGCAGAGTAACATGGAAATGATAATACTGCAAAATCTCTGAGGACCCCATCATTATCATCAGTGATACCATTATTCTGATGGAGTCCTCCAGGCTACTTAATTTCTTGGAAGAACTGTCAAGAGAACATTCCAACAAAAAAAAGAAAAAAAAAAGCTTTGTCTGTACACCATGCACCATGTAAGTGCAGGGCCATTTTAAAGTAGATAAAATCTGGCCATTAAAGCAGAAAAACAACAAATTAAATATGAAAAATACACTGGTCTTGCATACCAATGTTAACAAATATTCAAGATTAGTGCTCCTAGAAATATGCTATTATTGCTCTGCAACCTTTTTCCCCCTAGAGTGATGCCTTCAGTTTTGGCTTTCATATTTCCAGATTCTGTACTCTGAACTTCATACAAAGTGTTAGCAAGTTCTCCTCACAGTTCAGTCAGACAAATCAATCCTTTTCCAGCCCCAGAACCAAGGACACCACTGCAGCTCCAGGCCCAAAAAGTGCAAACAGGGAATTGAGGAGAGCAAACTGGGAGGGTGGGACTTCATAACCTGAAGCTGTAATTGGACAATTAACCCAATATGTAATTGGACCAAAACTTATAAAAGTGTGAAAACTCGTGACTCAGGGTCCATCTTGGGTGGAGCCATGGCCAGGCTCTTGCAGTGCCCAAGGTGTGTCCTTTGGAGGCCTTTTTAATAAATCCCTGCTTTATTCCTTTAACACTGCCCAGCCTCTGCTCTGGGCAGCCTCTCCAGACATCAAGAGAAGGGAAGGAGAGACTTAAGGCACAGATTTGCTTCTCTCAATGTGTAATTAATTAGTTCCTTTGATGAGTTTATGAATTTAAATATTCTCACACTTGTCTTTAGGTTCCCTATACAGGGAATAAATGAACATTAACATTCTACATAATGAAGTACTCATTGCAAATTAATTCATTCACTTTGCAAAACTCTGTCCCCATGTAACAGGAGCTTTGTTAAAAGCCTCAAACGAGTCACTGTGCACAATACAATCCAGGAAGAGCAGCTATTGTTCTCACCCCCTTCTTAGTGTCAGGGAAATGCTGAATTTCAGAAGCTGCAGTGTCATAGCTGGAAAGGGGAATTCATTATGCTCATAATGTCAATATCCTGTTGACCTTTCTAATCACCTTAACAGGTGACAGAGATCTCACTGCTTCAGCTGCTTGCACCTGGCTGTACCAAGCAGACCAGGGGATTCCCCTGCCTCACCCAGTGCAGCAACCTCAGAATCAAATTAAATGCCCATGATGACCTTCTCAGCCAGAGGAGGAGCCCTGAACCATCCAGCTGAGGGACAAGAGATCCAAAATTTCACTAAGATTTGTTGCAAACATGGATCTCCCTGCATGGATCTCCCAAATCTTGGTCAACTGGCTTTAAGATATGGAATCACAGAATTGCTAAGGTTGGAAAAAACCTTGAAGATCATCCTTGTTCAACTCTCAGCCCAGCACCACCATCATGTTCACCACTAGACCATATCCCCAGGTGCCACATCCACACATTTTTTGGAACATTTTCAGGGCTGCTGAGGCTGGTGAACAGGACAACCTGTTCCAATGTTTTCCAACCATTTCAGTGAAGAAATGTTTCCTTACATCCAATCTAAACATCCCCGGCTGCAACTTGAGCCCATTTCCTCTCATCTTGTCTTTTGTTACCGGGAGAAAAGACCAATGCCCAATAAAATTCAGCATAAATAAATAGGGGGAAAGAATCCCAAACTTCTACATGCAGCAAGAGGCTCTCAGGATATCATTTCTGTTGAGAAGAAAGATCATGGAGTTGTGGTTCATGCATTCATAAATCTCCCAAACCAATATTCAGTCAAAAAAGGAAATGATAAATTGTGCATTACCCCATGATTGTAAGCAAAGTAATATAAAACAAAATAAAGAGCACCATTAGGTCATCACATGAACACATAGATCAGCTTTCAAATAGTGTCTACAGCCTCCCTCCAACAGACAGAAATGAGAGTTCAAAAGGGACAAGGCTGACACTGGAACAGTTCCCATAACAGGGACAACTAAGCTCTAAGCAGTTAGAAATCCCCAGTCTGCTGTGACAATACCCTGGGAAAATGCATCAAATCACTGCAGGAAGCACGTTTAGAAGATGCCCTGTTACCTCTCCCATGCAATTAAAAACCTGGGAACACAAGGCCACCAGTAAGTGCAAAGCTGCTGAAAAGTAATTTAGCTGTGACACTCCTTGCCACAGCACGTTGTGAAGTGCTGACAGGAAGAATGAAGAGTTTTAGGAAGGAGAAACCCACTAAGGATGAGTAAAAGTGCCTAGAACCAGAGAAACCCTATTCAGCCCTGGGAGCTCCTAAGCAAACAAGAGTTAGAGGCCTGGAGGAAAACAGAAGTAAATGCACAATTTTTCCTGTATTGTCCCACTGGAATCTGCTCTTAGCCACTGTCACAGTCAGGATATTGGCTGGATGGTCACTGACCTGATCCTGTACAGCCCCTCACGAATCTGGAAAAACACCCAACATTTTTCTCTGTGAGGCATCACACCATCAACACACCTCAGCAATTCAGACTGATAACTTGGTTTACTTTCCAATTGGATAAATGTGTATCATCAAAAACATCAGTAATTGGTCCATTCTGCACCATGTCCTGATTTTTCTAGCTCTTTACTGTTCTTCCCATCAGGCTCTTTGGAAACTTTAGCATTTGTAAATTTAAAAGCAATACATAAAAAATAAAGCAGCAACTAAATTTTCAATACACTTAACATCCCTAATAACACTTTCAAAGGATAGAGAGTACACAGCACCCACAGATACTAAAGTTCCAACAAAGCAGTAATGGATCCTACTCCTTTATCAGCACTAAATGAGGAAGGGCTGAATTGCTTCAGCTACCCAACCTTTCAGAGAAGCAGAAGATATAGTAGGATTAAAATGGTGTTCAAAGATTTTGTTCATCTGTGGTCCCATAAGAGCTGGATGCAGGTAAACAGAGGCCAAAATCCAAATCCCATAAGTGTTCAGTGTCCATACCATGAAGTATGCTATCTTCACCTCCTACAGAATACTTGGGGTTTATGTTATTTCATCAGAAAAGCTCCTAGACAAGTGCAGCTTCAGAGCATTTTGGACACTGGGCACATGAAGGAAATTTTCCATATATATGTGTGCATATATATCTATAGATACATATTTACTATGAAACCTCACTTGCTATCAAGGGGAATTTCTGAAAGTCTCAATTCCCTGGCACCTGCGTTTTCCCAATGTCAGGGTGGGCTCTCCCTTCACTGTCAGCATTTTCAACAAGCTCTAAACTGAAC
Organism: Fringilla coelebs; assembly: GCF_963513975.1. Taxonomy (NCBI): domain Eukaryota; kingdom Metazoa; phylum Chordata; class Aves; order Passeriformes; family Fringillidae; genus Fringilla; species Fringilla coelebs. Next base: position 4,950,107 of record NC_140028.1, on the reverse strand, counting down.
TGCAGTGTAGCAACACTGTAGGGTTTGTGCAGTAAAGTTTTAAAATATTTTTAAAGTATTTTTATATTTTACATTAGGGAGGTTTCAAAACCAAAATCTTTCAATCATTACTAACAACTACTATAATTTTTGTCTAAATGCATTTGCAAGGTAACTCACAGAAATCATTGCTATTCAAACTGAATGGGCTCTGCATGTAATTTTGTTGTATTCTTCTGTACTGAAAGATTACTTATAAAGGTAATGCAGACCTGCAAATGGATCCTGGGAAAAAATCCAAATAAGAGAGAGTTTTTAATACAGGACTATCTTGTTTTATCAAGGTAATTTAATCAGTGCAAACATATCAGACAAAGGAAAAAATACAGAGTAGAGTAATTACTCCAGAAAGACTGTGTTTATTAGAAAAAAGAAATCCTTATTACAAGTATCTGGTACTTGTAATTCCAAATAATTCTAATAGAAGCAAACACTGTGGCTTCCTTTTATTCAAAGTTTAAACACATGGCACTTTCTCTGCAGCACAAATATTAGGGGGATTCTGCCTTAAATTTTAATCTGTCACTTTAGGCAAAACTGCACTCAGCAATAACTCAGAATTCTGCAATCCTGGATAATTAAATATTCAACTCAATGCTATTTTTCTTTAAACCCCACTAATGTTTGTGAATTCTTTTTCTTTACCTTCATAAGGTAAGAATGCAAAGAGATACCTCAAAACCACTGTCAAAAATATTTTAAAATACAGCAGGGCAAGGTCTCATGATGGGGAAGCTGGGCCAGACTCTCATGCCCACAGGTGTCTCAAAAATTCACCCTTCAATCTGCAGAGCTCAGCTAAGGGTTGACTTTGCTTTATAAGACACAAATACTCAAACATGCAGCCACATCCCAAATCAGTTTAACACAAAGGGCACAGCAATTAGCAAAGTGTTTCCAGCAGCACATAGAACCCTCCTAAGCAAGGAGAAATGAAAAACTCACCATCACTGAGATCCTGCAGAAGGTTTTCTTGGCAAGAAAAGTCCAGCTTCACTTTAATGTTTACAACAAATGTTGCAATCTTTCCAGGTTTTAGAGGAAACTGGCAGAGGGTGTCTTCTAGATTCCAACTCAAGAAATCTCCATACAGCTTCTCTGTATCAAAATAAGTAAATATTTCATAAGCATAAGCCCTGCATTGAGGAAGTTTCAGTTTTGAACTGCTGTAGAGAGTACTAACCAATCTGTCACATCCTGTTTAATCTAAAATATTCAGAATTAATGTATTAAAATTAATGTAGCACTAGAAAGCTGGAGAAGTTACTGGGTACTGACACTGACCTGGGATCACACAGATCACAAAGCTCAAAACATGAATTTAGGTGAAGAAGATCACTACCAGAAAAAAAAAAAAAAAAAAAAAAAAAAAAAAAAAAAAAAAAAAAAACCTGCACAATAGGCAGCATTAAACATAAACTTTAAATATAGCCTGCAGGGGTTTGAAATGTTCATGTAATTTTGAATCCTACATAGTTCAGCTCAGGAGGTGTCACACGAATGCTGAGCCCTTTTCATCAAAATAACCCAAACTCAATCAGCTGAAATTCTGAAACAGCTGTAACATCATTCTTCAGTTATTTACTAAGCAATGGAGAAGGTTAGGAGTACTGGCTTTCATCCTTTTATAAAGTCCTTTCTTAAGGCTGAGAAGCAGCTTTGTATAATACCCTGTCATTAAGGATGCCAGACAGGATCAGTCAGTGACAAAAGAAAATTTGTTTAATAAATTTTGTGTCATTTGTCCACTTGATATAGGGGATCTGTAATTATTAAGTCCTCCCCCATAAGCCTGACATGCCAGAAAATTATACAAGGGGGGAAAAACCCCAGAATTTACTTTTCATCTACACTGGGTCTTCAGTTCTGGCCAGGGTCAACCAACCCCACCCATAAATTCATTCCTATATGCAAGACCAGACAATGCTGACTACTACAAGAAAGTCTATTGGTACAACACATAAGCATGAAGGTTTGGCTGGGAGAGCCCTAAAGAGATATTTATTGATTTATTAAGCACTGCATGTTATCTCCAAACTATATTAGAGAATTCTTCTAAAAGCTCATTTTAACACATTTTGAGCACAGCTTTGCATAACAGGGACCACTGAAAGTCCCACAGTTCATCTCTACATCCTCCCAGGCTACTTGGTAAGAACAAGGTAATTAAAATCTGCTGTGGTTTCAGAACCTTTCCAAAACCAAGATCCACGTGTGAGGGAACAGGGTGGACAGACTGCCTCAACTACCACAACCTGGAATAAAGGATCTTTCAAAAGCAGCAATCAGAATTCCAAATTATGTCCAAATCATGTTGATTTGCACAGGAACCTTTGGTTTCCCTTTCTAGGAAAAGAAGAAGACAGAGAATTTTTTTTCCATTAACTTCTACCTAAACAATAAAAGCTTTGCCTGAAACATATTCTTCTCACAGAGCACCAGATGTTGTCTTGTGTCTTTCCCCATCAAATCAATAGTGCAGATTTCTTTATTTAAAAAAAAAAAAAAGACAAGGTAAAATTAAAAAACCCTCCCAAAAATTATTTCCTTAATCTCACTTCCACCTCACCTAAGGATTTAGCTGGAACCATATCACCATTCTGATCATTTTCTTCTACTTTCAGGAAAAAAGGTAAGTTAATAAGTATGGCACTCTCTATCCCCTTTTCCTGTTAAGTAAAAATCCAAGATGCTCAAGGAGTGTTTTCCCTCAGTGTAAACAAAGAAGGACATATCCCAAGCAGTGGAGCACCAAACTCTTTCCAACATGTGTTTTCATTAAGTAAGAGCTCTATTTGAAGACAAGTGAAAAGATTTTTGAAGTGAGAACAGCCCTTGCAGACACTTTCTAATTAACACCAGTAATTACAACGTGAGATCTAAATGCTTGAGCTAAAAGCTAAGCTGTAGATGTGGAGAAACAGCTAATTTATATTTATCTGACACTTGGTTGTAGTTTAACAATGTTGACCTTGTTCAGTAATCAGTATTACAAAGAATTTTACTCTGGCTTCAGACCTCTGTTCAGTAGAAGGCTGAACTGGGGCAAGCCTGCATTCAGCTCTTTGTCAAGCCCAAATTCTGTGTTCAGCAAACAAGTTACAAGCAGCTGTTATCAGGAGTTGCAAATAGCAACCTCTTATTTTCCTGGGTGCTAAATCACTAAAATCCTAACATATATCACATAAAAGCTTACCCAGAAAGTAACTTTGTGTCACCCTAGACCACTCTAACTTTTAACAGATTTTAAGGTCTGCCAAAGAAAAAGTCCACACTGGCATTTTGCATAGAGAAAAGATAGAAAAGTCTTCTGACAACACAGGAACCTCAATTATTTTCAATCTTAAATCCCCTGGTAAATCTGGCTTTTTTCTATAGTTTATTTTATAAATTCAAAATAACTACCAGTTCTAAAAGCACAGGCATTGGCATTCACACATTTTAACTTCTCCTGGACCTGGTGGATAGAAATGAACCTGCAGGACTTGTTATGCTCTTTCCAATGAAATAACACATTTAGGAAGGAAAGAAGTTATTGCACAGAAGCAAATGTGTTCAGAGCAGAGTGAGAATAACTCTGCAGACACCAAAGGGCACTGGAGGAGGAGGGGCAGGAGATGCTCCAGGTGCCAGAGCTGAGATTCCCCTGCAGCCCAGGGGAGCCAGGGGAGGGACTCTTCTCCCTGAACAGCAGCAGGACCAACGTGGGATGAACTGAGAGCAACCCCCAAACCTCCTCCCTGTGCCACTGTGGGAGAGGATGGAAAACCTGGAAAGAGGGAGTGGTGGGGGGAGGTGTTTTCAAGATATATTTTACTTTCAATATATATTTTATATAAATTTTATATTTTAATATATTTTTCAATATCTATTTTCAAGATATTTTACACTTCTTATTATCCTCTCCAATTATCTTAGCAATAAAATTAAATTAATATGCCCAAGGTGAGTCTGTTTTGCCTGTTACAATGATCACTGAGTGATCTCTCCTGGTCCTTAACCCCTGAGACTTTCATTAGATTTTCTCCTCTTCTGGCCCTTTGTGGAAGGGAGTGACAGAGCAGCTTTGATGGTGACTGGCATCCAGCCAGGGTCAACCCACCACAATAACCCAACTCCAATCTGAAAGAATTTACTAAGTTTTCTTTAGCAAAAAAAGATAAATAGATCTAGTCCTGGATATTCACAGATCTTCCTGAACCTCAGAGTAGATTTTTCATTTGTGGTCTGGCAGATATGTTCAAAGGCCATGGGAAGAATGCAGCTGGACAGGTGAACCTGTTTCTCTACATTTAAATTCCTGAGGTCTGTCACTGCTGGGAAAGATGAGTGAGGATTTTGCTTCATCCAGGTTCATTCCATGTGTGTAGCTGGGCTCCCCACTCATGCTAAGATTGCCAAGGGGGCTCTTCTCAAGTCTCAAGTTTGAAAACACCAGGGTTGTATTTTCCCCTCAGTGGATCAAATAGTTGGTTTATCACAGCATTTGGACTGCATTCCCTTATCTGAGACACAACATGCCTCTAAAAAAAGCTGACTGGAGCCAAAGGGAAAGCATCCAGCTCTGCACAGGTCATCTTTCCAAAAAAAGGATTAAACTGTCTGCCCTGGTGAGGGACAGTGTAAGGTGACCCAGAGCTGACCCTGCAGCATGAACATGTGATGTCCAACCTGCAGATGCCCCAGCCTGGCTCAGGGGTGCAGGGAGACGCTAAAAGCCATGACAGATGTGTCTGTTGTGGCAGCATGACAAGTCCCTCTTGCTGATCTGCCTCAGGATCTGTTCTGTGACACAGGGCTGCTGAAGGACTCAGAACCCTGGGATGTCCTTCATCAACTGCACAGGGGGAGCTGCAAGTTCTTATTTATCTGAGGGCCAGAGCAGAAAACGCACAGAGCTGCCCCTGATGGTGACAGGAGAGAGGTAAGGGAAGGCAGGAGTTAAAGTCTAACCTCCAGAGGTTCTCATGAACATGACACCACTCACAACAATGCCAGAGGAGTTGGCTTCCTCAAGGACAGTGACTGGCTATAAATCCAGCAACAGTAAAAAAGAGAATGTTTGCCATTTACAGCACTCATCTTTGTGCTAAAAGCTGCGGCTCCAGAAACAGAAAGTAGGGAAACAGGTCAGGCAGGCAGCAGCTGCAAGAGATTCACAAGCAACTGCCAAGACAAAAAGAACCAAAGGAAATGGGGAGTAACAAAAGATGACTGAAAGCTCTTTGTGTTTGGCTGGAATTGGCCAAAGCTTCTCATGGGCTCCTGAGCTGACTGGCAAGCTGTGGTCAGGCAAATGAAGGTGACCAGCAGCTCTCAAGGACACCTTGAGCAGTTTGAGCAGGCACATTTCAGTACAGAACAACCAAGGGACAACTTCTTAACACCCTAGGGACACCTGCACGTGCTCTCAACTTGCTGTAACACCAAGAGTTTGTGTGGCTGTTAGAGATGGATTAATGCCCTGTCCCCAGGAGTTCCATGCATGTATTCACTGACCAAAAGGAGCTGCTGACATTACAAACCTTTGGTTCCCTGCTGGCCACCAGAATCCCATCTCACTGGACTGTCAGCCCAGCCTCATGCATTTGTATCAATTTAGGGTCATCTAAAATGGAAGAGAACCCATGAAAAAAGGCAAAGGTCCATCCCCAGCACAAGAAAGAGCTGTTGGGAAAAGTCCTGAGGAGGCCACTAGGTTGATCACAGCACCTCTGCTATGAAGACTGAGAGATCTGGGGTTGTTCATCCTGGGGGAGAGAAGGCTCTGGGTAGATCTTAAAGCCCTGCCCAGTGCCTAAAGGAGCTCCAAGAGAGCTGGAGAGGGACTTTGGACAGGACATGTAGTGACAGAACAAGGGGGAATGGCTTCAAACTGACAGAGGACAAGTTTAGCTTAAGTATTGGGAAGAATTTCTTTACTGTGAGGGTGGTGAGGCCCTGGCACCAGAGAAGCTGTGATGCCCCATCCCTGGAAGTGTTCAAGGTCAGGCTGGATGGGGCTCTGAGCAATCTGGAATAGTGGAAGGTGTCCCTGCCCACGGCAGGAGAACTGGAAGTCCAAGGTGTCCAAGGTCCCTTCCCACCCAAAACTGATTCTGTGATATCTGCAACACCTCCATGCAATCACATTTGAAATCACATAATTATTGTATGCTTAATATAGACTATTAGTTCTTCTAATTAGCCTTTTCCAGTGCTTTACATTGTTTCCACAGCACAGTCATTTAAAGAGTCATGCTTAAATTTCTTTTTTTCCTCCAGTAACACAGTTCATCTCAAGCACACAGCTCCAAAAACAGGGGTACATTTCACTTCTGTGAGACAATGCAAGAAACTGAACATTCTGCTTGACAGGACCTTGGATCACCTTAAGTTCTGCTTTCAAAATAAGGTTAAGATGATTTCCAGAGTTCCCTGCCCATACAGACATTTCTGATTGCATGATTCTGATGGCACATTCTCACTCTGTCAGAACAAATATCATTCAGTACCTCTCAAAACTCACTTCTGTTTTTCTGAGATAGGGACTTAAGTTGCATTTTTTGAGTATGCATGCTTATAGCTTGGTCATCAGAAATTTTCCTTTTTCTGATAATTATCATGCCTAATAACATTAAAGACACTGTCAGATACACAAAGGGGCTTCACTGCAAACATCTTTGATAGAGGAAGAAAATACAGGATGAAGTATAATTAAAAGTTTTACTGAACTTAGAGGTGAGTCTATCAACTATTCTCCTTTTCCCCCACTGCTTTTAACAAAAGTTGTCAGGGAGAGATGGTGGTTTTAAAGCTAGCACGAGTCTCTTTTTCAACACTGTGAACCCATTAACTGTGTAATGTTACCTACAAAAATTCTGATTAACATGTGACTCACAGGTCCATATATTCCACTATTTAATACATAAATTTCTACATTTCACCTGAGTGCTCTATTTGGCCTCTCCATTCCATACATGCAGCCCCTGGCCCAGGAGGAGCATGTTGGAATTTCTGAAATAAGAACAGTATGTCATCATAGGTTTCAGCTCCTAAAATTATTCCTGGTAACAACTCTCAGACCAAAAATCTATTTTGAGATGATTGGCAACTCCTATTCTCTGAGGTTGTGGAGAAGGGGATACTCTGTTATAAAAAATCACAAGCTTGAATACTGAAATGAACAGAAATCACAAGGTATCACACTGCATTTTAATGCTCTGGCACTGACAGAATAAAACCTGCAATAAAATAAGGTATTTCTACTGTCAGTAAAGATTATGTGCTTGTCACCTGCAGTGCTTCTGTTAAGATCATTTTCATAACAATCCCTCAGAGGACAAACCAAAAAAAAAAAAAAAAAGCATCACAAAACAAAAGCAGGATTCACCTATCAGACCACTTTTTAATACTAACATGGACAGAGCATTTCAAGAGAATTAAGTGTACACAGGGGATGTGCTGTATTTCATCCAGAGCTTCAATTATTCTTTTAACTCACAATAGCTTATTTTATTTATTGCCTTGTCTTTGAAAGTCTTCTCTCCATTTTTTTCCTACTGCTCACTGAGTAAGATAGAAACAGGCTTATTTACTTCCACTCCCTCAAGTAGGACAACATTACTGTTAATAGTAATTTATTTAATGAACTAATCAGCATACTTAGACATAAGGAGAAAATAATTTAGACCCAAGATTCTTCCTCATTACAAGTAATTGCCTCAGGATTTTTCCCCAAGTAACACTAAAATTAAATTTAGATTTCCAAAAAGCAAATGACCCTTTAACACAGGGATGGTTCCACAATTCCCTTCATCTTTCTACATTTTCTTACATTCTCTTTCATTTCTATATTCCTACAATAAAATCAAACTGAATTATTTCAGCTCTGTAATGGGGACTATGATATTTATTCTAAACTGATCTAAAAGAAGTATAACACAAATCATCTCCCATTCAACAGAGAAGAAGTCAAGATAAATATTTCCCAATATAAATCAGCATACACACCCTTGGTGTTGACTGTTTTTGCTGTCACCTCCAGTTTCTCCAAAGGTTCTGTTCCAATATTTTCTAATTTAATGATGAGCTGCTGGGTCTCTCCATTGTACAGCTGGACAGACACATTAGTGGAGATTTCATCCCCTGAAGAAGGCTGAAGTGTATGAGCAGACCTACAAAATGTGACAAATTATTATGATGAAAATGTTAAAAACCTGTTCTGGTTACTCTATTCCCTATTTTTGGAAGGCTCAGAAACTACTGCTGAAGACACTAAATAACATTTTCCATTCCCATTTTTAGAACCATTGAGGACTAAATTTAATAGTTTATGCATAAGACAAGTCAGATTTCAGGTCATATAGAATAGATATTCTAACTCTGAAAGCTTGTTAAACTACCTGCAAAAACTGTAAGGAAAGGGAAAGGAAAAAAAAAATCAAGAGCAGGTTGTCATGTTTTGGGGTTCCCAGACAAAGGGAGGAATGATGAATCTGACTCCATGCTCTTAGAAGGCTCATTTATTATTTTATGATACTATATTATACTAAAGAATACTAAACTAAACTATACTAAAGAATACAGAAAGGATACAGACAGAAGGCTAAAAGATAAAGAAGACTCATGACTCTTTCCAAAGCCTCAACACAGCTTGGCCCCAGTTGGCCATTAAGTTAAAACAATTCACATGAAACCAATGAAACAATCACCTGTTGGGAAACAATATCCAAACACATGCCAAAGCAGCAAAACACAGGAGAAGCAAATCAAATAATTATTGTTTTCCTTTTTCTCTGAGGCTTCTCAGCTTCCCAGGAGAGAAACCCTGGACAAAGGGATTTTTCCAGAAAACACGACGGTGACAGCAGGTCACTACAAGGAGCAGGTTTAATGGACAGTGCAGGGCATAAACCTCACAGCAGTGGATCCAGGGAAAAAATTCCCAGTATGAAAGGTGGAACATTCCTGACTGCACTTTCTGTGCTAATGCAGACTGGTCAGAAGGCATCAAGGATACAAGGACAGAAGTTACTGAGATTAATGACCAATAATTCCACTTCTTTTTGCAGGTATTCCTGCCATCCTTCCCTTTGATCCTGTCCTTCTATACCACAAGACAAGCAGCCTCCACAAACAGGAGCAGATTTCAATCTTTCAGAACAGATCTGTGACAAGGACTTCAACCATGTATTTTTTGATCATTCAGAATGCACTGTCATGTACTATTGGCATTTCAGGGCTCTGAAATTTGAGCATGTGGAGTGAAAGGGAAGAAGGAATTTCTTTATTCCCCCTCATATTGAGACAAAAATACCATGGAATTGCATACTAAAAAGCAAAACAAATTATGTTTTCAGTTACTGTATAAATGTACATGTATTTATTAGTGATTCTTCTTCTGTATATTTTTCTCTCTTATTTTTTCCTTTCTTCTGTGATAATTGATCTGAGTTAACAGTCACGCCTAGACTGGATTGTTAAGATATGAACAGTGAATTTTTGGCTTGATACATCCCTCTTTGCCCAAAACCAAAGTTTTGAGCACAAAAAATATTGCAAAATTATTTCTGCATATTTCTGTGAAATTCCATGGTTTCAAGCAGTAAAACAAAAACCTCAGGTTTGTATTCTAAAGCAAATAATGCAGATTTAGATTATGTCCTGTTTTACTCAAGCATTGATGATGCACTCAGGTGGAAAAGCTTTTATTCAGCATGTGACTAACACTTATAAATACAACCTAATAAAATCATCATTTAATTTAATTTTTCACCTTGGAAGGGAGGTGCTGATCTGCAGCCTTGGCAAAGCTGGAATGACTTCAACAGTGCAGCCATTGGTCTTCACTCCTGGCAGATTGTCCAGAAGGCAATCACTGAAGACTCCAAAAACTGAAGTATGATAACCTGAGTTTTAGAAGAAAACACCAGTTATGTTGTGAATTGTACTGTTGTCTGGCAGGTCTAAAAGTACCCAAACCACCACCTTCTCCACAGGAAAATCTTCTGAGGACACACAATATGTACAGGACTTTCAAATCCCTGAAATAACAACATTAATAACTACCTGACAATGTATAAACAACACATGTTCACCTCTGCATCTGTGGCATATGAAATAAAAGAAATTGTAAAGAGCCTCTGATTTCTACAATGCATTACAGTAACTTCTGCAGAATTCTTTACAAAATCAACATCACAAGTCATAGCATGGGTACCACTTTATACCTGCCACCAAATTCCCTGGGGCACATAAAACATGCCAACCTTCAACACACATTCCCTATTTCCTCAGAAAAGTGTTCACAGGAAAGAATCTCAACCAGAAGGATAAAAGAATCTTAAAGGAAATTATTAATGGAAAAAATATGCATGCATAAACACAAACACCTGCCATGAAAGACTATAACTTCTGAAAGTTCAATTTAGTAGAAAAATACCTCTTCACTGATTCCTTACCAGGCAATATTTATGAGTTATATCTGAAGGAAAATTTGATACATTGACAAACAAAAAGCTGCCAAGTACAGAAATCAACTCCTCTACTTGCAATACATTTTTAGTATGTGGAACTCAAAAGGAGACAACTACAGTACAAATGTTCTGAATGCTCTGATGCTATTCTGTATTTACTAAAATAGGTTCTGAGGAAAAAAAAAATCACATGAAAAATTGTTTTATGAGCAGACACAAAAGCACTTAAGAAGAACTCAGTGAGAACAGTTTCTTCAAGTTCAAAGCCATCTTCTTTTAGAGCTTAGCTTTACTAAAATGGTTCTTATCCTGTATCCTAAGTTTGTATTTCAGGAAGACATATTTAAAAATGTGATTTGGTAAGATGATTCACTCCTACTACATGTTGAATCCATCCTCTCCACATATGCCTCCTTTTCTTGGTCGGCTAGCCTTTTGTAAAAGCTCTTTAATTTTCTTCCTCACTACAAACAGAGTTTTATTTAGGCTTATTAATGAAATGATATCTTGACTGCAACAGGCCATACACCCTGGCTAAATTGTTTCCACGGAAGCAATCTGCAAAAATTTCTGTAATCTTACATGAACACGATTAATTAAGGGAAAAAAAAAAAAAACCTGCAAGATTATCTTCTGCATTCTTTAAAAAAAAGTTCAAGTAATCCTCCTCAGAAGCTTTCCAAATGAAAGCATTAATAAAGGGGAGCTGGAGTTCATTATCCTCTTCCTCTCACACATGAGATACTCCAAGAATGTGCTTGTTACTGCTGCTGCAGCCAAGTGATTCATCAGGCTGTTTTTAATGAAGCCTGGTGCAGGGAACAGATTCCCTGTGTTCCTTTTTTCTTTTCCTTACTGAGGAGAATTCAGAGTGGTGAACACACACACACACACACATGGCAAACAAAGCCACTCAAGCCACAGGGGTAGAAAACTCAGGTTGTTCTGCCAACAAGGAGTGAGTGGAGCCATCCCTTACCATTGACAGTGATCTGCCCTGTGGTTTGGGGAACACCAACCAGAGTCACAGGATAGAGCCCAGATTCCGCAGGGAGGGAAAGGGCAGCAGGGAGAGATTCAAATTCTACTCCAGTTGTCAAGAGACCCTGGAAAAACACATTACACAGATAAATCCATTTATGATATACACTTACATTTTTATGCTACATACTTATAATTTAATCCCATGCATTACATCAGCCAAACTTTTATGATTTATTCCAATTTACTCATAGCAGTTATTCTGGGTTTGAGTCGCAGTGACTGCAGCGGGCATCCAGAATTACAGCAGGATTTGTATTCAACATGGAAACATGTTCCAGGAACTGAGCTGGGAATGGAAAACTAATAAAAATTTACACCCAAGCACAGCAAAAAAAATCACAGATATCATCTGCAGGGTGCAGTTTTGTACCTACATTTAATTGTACCCGTGACTTTCACTTGAATATTTGATAGATAGTGAAAATCAAACATCAATCACAGATCTTGCTTAGCTTCAACTACATGCCCAAAATATGTTTTCTAAGAGGAAAAAAAATTGTATTTACAGATAACAGGGCAAGTCTAGCTTAACCATCCAACCTAAATACTTCAGTGAGTTGGAATAATGCATTCATTTTGCTGAACTCATCCTCTCAAGCCTAAATGCCTGCAGTTTACTCCCTTAGTGTCAGAGAAATCTTTTAGCATTCTAAATTTAAAACGTGGGACAAAATGAGAAATGAAGCAGAAAAAAGAAATCATTGAAGAAATTTCTGAGCACAGCATTACTGTTATTAGTAGACTGGGGCTTTTCTTTAAGCTTGGTTAATGAATTGAAGATGCTTGAGCATAGAATAAAAGTAAACTTGATTTTGGAAAGCCTATAAATCCAAGTTACCCATTGTTTTTCTATACACATATTTATTTTTATTTTTGAGTAAGGATGCTACAAAGACCTCCATCAACAAAAGCAGTAAGCACAACTAGATTAAATCTCAACTCCTGTGGATGCTTCATGAGAACTGAGAACCTTGTTAAAGAGGAATGTACTTTTGTGAAGAGAGATGAAGAAACTCACAGTTTGAGCCACAGAAAAAACACAGAACATATCCAAAATCTGTAAAATCTCTGTTCTAGCAATTACTTCTTTGTAGACTTTACACTCTTGAGACAACACCTAATTCACCCAAAGCTACTCTGGCTTTGTGGAAAGCTGCATTAGAGAACTCTGTCCTTGAGACTGCACAAAATTCCATTTCACCATTGTACTTGAGCTGTAAATAAATACTCTATGAAACCCTCATTTCTACTGAATTTTTGTTCTCCTCCCATTTTACATGCAGACTTCAGCTGTCAGAAACCATCCATAAAAACACAAGTAAAACCTAACTTTGTCTTTCTGTACATTCAGCACCCAGTGTGTCAGAGCACTGAGACTCTTTGATTCCCACATTAATCCTTCCAGTGGGATTCACCCCACAGAGATGGGATCAACATTCTCTCTTTAACACTGATGTAGCTTCAATTTTCACCACAATTCTGCTGCTTTTGCTTGGGCTGAAACAAACCTTAGAACACAAGAAAAAGCTGACCCCATACACTCTCCAGAACTCATTTTAAAACTGGTACAGGAGGCTTTTAAACCTTATTTTCATCTCAAAATCACTTGGCCTAATGATCTATCACTTGGCCTAATATTCAAATATATTTGAATTATTCAGGATTTATCTCAACTAAAAACTTTCATCCAAGGACTTCAAGTTCTGCAAAATCAGTGATAAAAAAACCCCAAACCCTCCAGTGTCTTGTTTACTATCAGCTGTAGCAAATGTAAATTAAAAAACTGACAGGGACCCCTAAATATTCTCTAATATGTAATGCAAACCTTGAAAACAAAGGGATTTTTTAGAGAACAAACACAATTTAAATGCCAGAACACCTGCACTAAGCACACACTGTGCCTGGACTAGAAATTGAAGAGCTTCAAGTGCACTAATACAAAACCAAGAAAGCAGCAGTCAATTCCCCCCCTTTCAGAGTTCTACTGATCAGTAAAACTTCCAAGTTTTGAAAAGCAAAGACAGTCAGAAAGCATTAAAACTCGTCAAAATGGGGAAAAAAATCAATATAAAAATAAACTAGACTTCAGATTTCCATACATAAATTGAAATCAAGATACTTACCCTTAAAACTTAGGCCACACAAGTGATTTTTAAAAGACAGTGACATATCTTAGAATGTCTGAAAGATGACTTCAAGAGCACGATTTGCTGAACTGCACAATTCTGCAACATTTGCCCAACATTGCCCTCTGGTGCCTGAAGTTTTGCAGTTTAACAGTGAGAACCTAACCAAGGCTGAAGTACTCTCACATCCATTAACTAAAACATTTCAGCCACACCACCAAAAGTAAGGAAATGTGTTAGATTTTTTCTCCTGAGAGTTATTATTACATTATTTCAAGTAGTAATATTTAGTAATCATTTAGTCACCACTTGGTAATCATTTCTCTTCCTGACCCTACAGGAACAGATCATCCAAATCCAAGGTTTCTTCCAGGGAATATATGAGTCAGGCACACAAAAAAATGCTTACATTTCTTTGTATTCTTATAAAACAATTTAAATTGTCTTAGAGAGAATGTATGCATGCTTTTATCACAGCATGTCTTTCAATCACTTCAAATCTCATTTTAGTTTTAGAGGAACAAAACAACTTGCATGTAAATGGCAGCATTTGGGGATGCTGTTAAAATAACAGGAGTATATAACTGCCTTTTTTAGGCTTTACTTACCAATCCCAAACTGCAATCATTCTTTTTTTAAAGTAACACGACCTTCAAAGTTAGTTTCCGTGCTGAACATAATTTTATACCATGTTGTCAAATACTTTACACAAAAACTGTCAAATATTTATTTTAAAGGAAATTTTCCCTACTATTTCTAATATGGTTATTTCAGGCAGACCTAAAAAAACACCAAACACAGCCATTTTTCTTCTTTTCCCCCCTTCACCTTCCTGTGTACATTCTTGACTAAAACATTCTCCACTAAATGCAGTGTAGCAGTAATTAAATATTCCCTCAAGACAGGAGAAACAGCAAAAGATGTGAACTCAGGAAAGAGCAGTTCATGGAAACAATTTAAACCATCATAAGCAAAATTGTGGGACTGATTATAAATTCAGATTTATCAAAATTTTAGATGCTCTTTTTAAACATCAACGTAGAGCTCTTGACTAACAGCACAATTTTCAAGTCAAACAAAAAAAAAAAAAGCAATGGACATTCTTAAAGCATCATTAATCAAAATACCACACCTGATTGTGTTCAAATAAATACAGGAAAACCACAGAAAAGATAATTTATTCTTGAATAATGACTAAGTATTATAAATCATACTACTCTAATGGGTTAGGGGGTAGCATTTTTTTTTGCTTCTTGATATTTATTTATTAAATACAGTTTACTGTATTTATTAAACATGTATTGATTTCTTGATATTTATTTATTAAATACATTTTACACTGTCTGTAGATCTCGTAACTTTCTTGGAACCATGGCTGCATTTTCCACAGTAAGAGCAGAGAAAATGCTTTCCCTCAATACATAACATTAGCTCAAAATTTCTCTTTTTTTTTTTTTTTTTTGCTTTTAATAGGAAACTTGATAAAAAAAAGATTAAAAAGTAGTTAAACTCTTAGAGAACCTAACATTTTGCACTACATCTTCATATGTATTTTAGTAGTAAATCTCCCCAGATTGTACTGTGGTTTGCTGCTTTGAGCATTTGTCTCAAGATTCAAAACAAATTCAGTAAAGATTTGCCAGAATTTTTTGGATGGTTTTGGAAGGCCTGAAACATGAAGATCATTTTTTCCTGCACAGAAAACTGCCGTAATGGCAGTAACATCAGAACAAACTGCAAAAGGGCTGGAGGCCATCACAGAGAGAGACCTGAACAAGGCTGCACAGAAATCAACATTCCTGGCAGAAAAGGTGAAGTGGTGGCACAAATGTGCAGCTGAACATCCCATCTCCAGTGAGCTGCACCAGCATGGCAAGAATATTCTGTCTAATCCATCCCAGCCAGTTCTGGTTAGGCTCATTTTTGTCTCTCATTCTGCTGATAAGGTACCTGCTGAGTTTTATTAAAGCATTTGTTCTGATCAACCCCAAGATCTCTCCTACTTCACTTTATTGACTCACACAATTGTGGGAGCTAATCATTTCCATGCTCCATGATTGAACATTTCCATTTGTCATTTTACAAACACTACTGCACTCTCCATTGGACCAGCCTCCTAACTATATGGACAAAATAGAAACATGAAATAGAAAATGAACACAGAAATGGGGCAGAAATGAAGAATAGGTACTTAATTAGAATCCCAAATCAGGAATATTCATGACAGGAAATTAACAGTAAAAACAACAAAAATAGGCCAAAATCCTTGAGAACAATAAAATAAAATAACAAAAGAAAATCAATTGTTCAGGGTTTATCATCAGAGCAACACCAATCAAAGTCTTGTGTCCACAGCTTCATATCAATAGAAACTCAATGCCTTTTACTTAAGCACACCTCAATTAACCTGCATGGACTCAGCATTAATACTTCAATTAATGAAAAAGCTCTGGAAGCCTTTCCATGGGGAATCATTCTCCTTAACAACCTGTGCTCAATATTAACTTGTTTACCATCACAACAGAAATTCAACAAACAGAAAGACACAGTAGGAAAAGTACCATGGCAAAAGCCAGGATTTCCTTTAACATGAAATGAGTAATTTATCTGAACAGCAAATCTAAATTGAGGGAAAGGGGAAAACTTTAAAAAATAAATAAGACTGTAGATTTCAGTACAGTTATATACTGGTGAATGGTGGAGCATGGAAAGGATAAAGGAAAATTAAAGCAAGCAATGGAAAACTCAAAGATGATTGGAAACAAGCCTGAATGATCTTGCAAAGGTGAGGTGTTGAGTCAGGCAGGAGGAAAAAAGTTGTGGGAAAAACAAGCTGAAACTACCACTAAATGGCAGAAAAGGATACACTTGCTATGAAAACTGAGTCAGTGAGAGTAAATAATCTGAAAGAATCTGATATGTGATGAGAAATCAGACAAGAAAAGGGTATGGGGACTGCAGGCATGGGTACATGTTAATAATAAAACACACCATTTTAAAATATTAACCAGCCCTCTGAATTATTAAAATGAAAACAGAGGAGTTCATTCTTATGATAAAGTAATGCCTATTCCCACATTCCAGAAAGTTCACAGATGAGACAGGAAAACCAACAACTTAGGTTGGAAAGAAATTGTAGAGGTCATCTTGTTGAGCCCAGTGCCCAAAGCAGGGGTAACTTTGGTGGTACTTAAGGTTTTTCACATCCTGTTCACTCAAGTTTTAAAGATTTCTAAAGATGAAAGTCTCAGGTTCTCTCTGGACAAGCAGCTTCCAGTGTATGATCCCTCTCCTGCCTGGGAAAAGGGAGTTTTTATCAGGGAGAGAAGTTTCCCAAGGCTGCAGCTCATTCCCTGACCCTCATCCTTAGCTGGGCACCTCTGGGAAGAGCCCAGCTCTGATTTTGCTGCACTTTCCCATTTTGGGATTAAGAGCAGTAGGAATTACCCCAGTATTCTTCTCCTCTACAGGCTGAACAGATCTCAGTGTTTTTGTCATTTGGGGAGCTCCAAACTGGCCTCAGTTCCAAAGAAATTGTCTCTAAAATTCCAAATCAAGGGGAAGAAGCACTTTCCTCAACTTGCTACAGTCATGATAAAGACACAAATCTACCAAAATTAACCAGTTTCTCCAAGTGAGGTCACATTAGTGAGGAGCAGAATTTCTCAAAGCACTGACTAGAGTTACATTAATCACTTCAAAGATTTGCATCTGGTTGGCAGATTAATTCCTCTTGTGCTTTCCACTGGAACTGGAATTCAGTGGTAATTCCAAAACAGAACTTTATCACAACAACAGTAAAGAGAAATATTGGTGCTACTACAATTAATTTGCTCAGTGAATGGATGTTGTGTAGACCTACACACAAAACTGCATTCTGAATTCTTGAGTGCATGGAAGCACTCAGAAGAAATTTCCTCATTAAGAAATTTTCCAAGTTTTTAAATATATAGCGACATAATTACTTACACAATACAAATTAGACTGTAAATCAAAATGTTCTTAATCAATTAATTCCCACAGAGACCCCTCTGATGTGCAGCTTTACAACTACTTTTTCTATTAATCTCTAAAAAATTTGAATACTTCTGTGAAGGTGAGAGAAAATGCTGCTGGAGGAAGTGGCACGTTAGCTTCCAAGGATTAATTTTATTGTGCTATAAAAACAAAATCTTTGGGCACATTCACTTCCCATGGAAAAGCACTTTATTATATGTGGTTTATTATCAGTAATTTAGGTCAACTTGTTTGACTAAATTACTGCAGTAGACATATCAATAAAAACAAAACCCAAACAAAAATCATGAGTAAATAAATGTACACTGATTCAATTAGCTTGACAGAACAAAGGGCTCTAAGAGATGTGATTTATATTTAAAGCAATACTAAAGGTAAAGATATTTAACATAAAGGAAAATGCTGGATTAGGATTGAGTGGATATTAAGTTGGTAGTTACAGAACTTTTTTAATGGATAACAATTTTTTAAAAAATCTTGTTAGTTGGAATAAAGAAAGAAAAAAAAAAAACCACAACTTCCTTTTTTTCAGGATACACTGCCAGCAGCCAGCTGAAGTAGTAGTAAGCTTGGGCTTGATCCTTCTAACCTCACATATTTCTCCAGTGGTTTGGCTTTTTTTTTCACTCCCTTCTGATCATCTGACATTAGAGTGTTTTCAAATAACATAAATCACTGGGAACCACAAATCCAGGAGCTGAAGTTTTTATTAAAACCCAAAGCTTCTCAGACCTAAGTATTTTAGTTCATCAGGTTTTTAAATTGTGGTCAGAATGGGAATTTGAAAAGCAAGGATGAATGCAGACTTTTAAACAACAGTAGCAAGGGTACAATAATTATTAGGGTTTGGGTATAATTATTACTTGAAAACCAGTCTAAGTAAATCATGTAGCAGGAGTCCTACTCAATGCAGAAATGTACAGAACTGCTTTATGGGTCAGTGCCACT
Source organism: Fringilla coelebs (assembly GCF_963513975.1). Taxonomy (NCBI): domain Eukaryota; kingdom Metazoa; phylum Chordata; class Aves; order Passeriformes; family Fringillidae; genus Fringilla; species Fringilla coelebs. The sequence continues at coordinate 4,931,476 of NC_140028.1, read as the reverse complement.
AAAGCATTTAAACACTCTGAGTTGCAGAGATTTTTCTTTTCAATACCTCATCACCAAAAATATGAGAAAATTGATAACACCACAGTGTTAAACTGAGATTATGCTGGCTTAAACCACCTTTAAAGAATATTTATACAAAAACATATTAGAAAGTCCAAATGAGATTTTTCTTCAGAAAAAGAGCAGGAAGAGAGGATTTAGAAAGATGCATACCATGTTTTCTACTCGGAGCTCAAAAGGCATAGGGTTGTACACCATCAACTGAACTTCACACACATCTCCCTGGACCCACTGGAAGTCTGCAAGGAATAATCACAGAATTAAGGCAGGAACTACCTAATCATAGGGTTATAAATAAACAGCAGCAGCTGAGCTGTCAGATTGCTATAATACTCAATATGTTTCTATAATTTTCACAGCCCAAGTCCTGCTCAAGAGCATTGTGTGACACAAGCTGTAAATCCCAGGCAAAGCAATAGGTGAAGGGGCTGGAAATGTTCATTAACACAGCAAGAGTGCTCTAAAGAACCAATGCTTCACTGGCAAAATTAACTCAGGCAGCAATTCAAAGCACTACTTCAACACATCCTTCATGTTCAACACTTAAAGGTTTCCATAATTGGAGTTTTGTAGAGTACACATGGCCTTGATATTGGAGACTTGGAGAAGAATCAACCAGGTAAGAAATGAACACAACAGGAAGAAGGAAACCTCAAGTCCTCATACAGGCACAGCTGATTATATGGGGTAAATAAAGAGACAGTGAAATAAAATGGGCCAGGTAAAAAATGAACCTGCAGTTTATATCTTAGCACAAGAGACAGGTCAACTTTAAAGATACTTCACTCTGCCAATTTTTTTTTTTTTTTTGAGTTTTATAACTTAAGGAGATGAGGCTGGACTAGTGGAAGGTGTCCCTGCCCGTGGCAGAGGAGGTTGGAACTGGATGATCTTCAATGTCCCTTCCAACCCAAACCATTCTGTAATTCTCTGGTTCTGCGGGAGATTATGGAAGTCAGCAGCAGAGATATAAATTCTGAGTAATTGTTCAATACAAAAAGATTATTTTATATCAGCACTTCACAACCTTTTCAGCCCTCAAGTTTGTGTGTACCTTCCAGATTTCTCACAGTGAACCACATGCACCTGAAGTGCAGACTTTAAACTGAATGTGGCAAGATTCTCCCTGCAAGCTGAGGATTTGCAGTCCAAGTAAACAAAAGGTGGTTTAATTACATTTGTTAAATAAATCATGATTATAAGCTAAATTATAGCATCCAGGGATTAGTTCTTACTAGTTTACCCAATGATTTTAACATGCATTGCTAACAGTTTTTCTACTAGGATATTAGGAAATGTCCAGTAAAAAACCTGGATAATCAATATTAAGACTTTAATGCACAGTTGAAGCAATCTGTTCTCTAATTGTACATTCACAATCATTTACTTTCTGATTACATTTTGTAGGCAATATTAGAGAGCTCAAGGGAGATGTACTTAATGCAAATGTTTAACTCAAATTAATGCTGGTGGAAATTAAACACATACATCCACAGATGTTAATGGGTGATATTACTGTGAAACCTGAAAAGCAAAACTGTTGATTAAAACAAAACATTCACATTCACAGTGGTATGAGAAGTTCTCTACATTTCATATTTAATTGCTTATTAGTGTCCATGATGTCTTGTGCATTCTGCAGCCCCCAAAACAGCCAGTGACTGCTCTGCACAGGTACAGAGTTAACCATTGTGGATTACTACAGCAACAGAGGCACCTGCAGTGCACAGCAGTCCTGACTCTCCACATTCTAGCAATCACCACACTGTGGGATGTCTGCTCTGAAAGCACAACCACCCAACAGAGTTCTCCAGGCCCAGGATGATTTCCACCATGATTCCTTTATGCCAATGATGTCAAACCTCTGGGACTGGGCCAAAGCTTCCAGCTGGTGTTTGTGTCTCATGCTGGGGGCATCAGGGTAGAAACATTTCAGGTGTGGTACCTTGTGGCCAACACCTGGTGAAGCAGATTGAGGGATCCCATCAGGATCCTCAAGGTTTGGCACAAAATCCCATTGCTCATCACTGGGGAGCCTGCTTTTCTCCCTTTCCTCCTTCCAAGCTAGCTCAGAGCTCTGTCAGCAAGCCCCATTGCTCCTGTGCTAGAACTGCTTTGCCATCTGAGAAAGGCTCATCCCATCAGGTGTCAGCAGGCCAGGTGTTGATAGATGGTCAAAAAACCACATTTTTTCCATTGACTCCAACCTCGAAGCCATGCATCAATGGAACTGCCTGTTCCTATCAATGTTACTCCTTGCTTCTGGAAGGATCAAGGAAATCACTCCCTGTGCTGCTGATCCCTCCACCAACTGTCCCAGGGCCTTGAAGTCTCTTTTGATTGGCCTTGGACTTCTCTTTCAGTCTGAACAATCTTCTCTGTCAGTCTGAACAATCAACAGCAGACAGGAATCAGAGGGTCTTTCTAGATGGAATTTTCCAGTGATGTCCCTTACCTGAGCCCCTGGGAGAGAGCAGACCTTCCCTGAGTTGGGTCAGGTCTGCACATGGGGCTCTCTGCTCTCCTTAGAATGGAGGGAGTCTCCTGTGAGGACCACCCTTCTTCTCCTGCCAGCAGAGGAGGTTGTGATGCAGGGTCCAGGTGGTGCTGCTTTAGGAGGTCCCTCTGCCCCAGAAGGACCCTCAGCCACCTCATCAGTTGTTTGGCCTTCTCATTCCAGAGCCTCAGCCCTGTTGTAGAAGGTGCCAGTCCTATTTGTCACAGGAGGAGGAGGAACCTTCCTCCTGGTGCATGCAGTGACCTGGCTCCATCCTTCCCCTGTAACAGATCCCTGACTGACACTCCCTCTACTCATCACCCTGCTGAGCTCTGAGTCCCTCTGCTCTGAGCTCCGAGTCCCCTCTGCTCTGGGCTCCGAGTCCCCTCTGCTCTGGGCTCTGAGTCCCCTCTGCTCTGGGCTCTGAGTCCCTCTGCTCTGAGCTCCGAGTCCCCTCTGCTCTGGGCTCTGAGTCCACTTGCTTTGAGCTCTGAGTCCCTCTGCTCTGTGCTCTGAGTCCCCTCTGCTCTGTGCTCTGAGTCCCTCTGCTTTGAGCTCCGAGTCCCTCTGCTCTGGGCTCCGAGTCCCCTCTGCTCTGGGCTCCGAGTCCCTCTGCTCTGGGCTCCGAGTCCCTCTGCTCTGGGCTCCGAATTCCTCTGCTTTGAGCTCTGAGTCCCTCTGCTTTGAGCTCTGAGTCCTTCTGCTCTGGGCTCTGAGTCCCTCTGCTCTGAGCTCCGAGTCCCCTCTGCTATGGGCTCTGAGTCCCCTCTGCTTTGAGCTCCGAGTCCTTCTGCTCTGGGCTCCGAGTCCCCTCTGCTCTGGGCTCTGAGTCCCCTCTGCTCTGGGCTCCGAGTCCCTCTGCTCTGAGCTCTGAGTCCCCTCTGCTCTGGGCTCTGAGTCCCTCTGCTCTGGGCTCTGAGTCCCTCTGCTCTGGGCTCTGAGTCCCTCTGCTCTGGGCTCTGAGTCCCTCTGCTCTGGGCTCTGAGTCCCCTCTGCTCTGGGCTCTGAGTCCCCTCTGCTCTGGGCTCTGAGTCCCTCTGCTTCTCCACTGCAGAGAGAGGGAGATGCTCACTCTTCTCCACCCTGGGCTTGTCAGGCACAGCTGCGTCCAGCTGGGATGGACACAGACAGACTGGAGAGGATCCCAAGGAGCACCAAAAAGGTGGTCAAGGACTGGAGAACCCCCCTGATGAGGAAGGAGTAAAGAGTGAGATATCCTCTCTGCATGAAGAGAAGGCTCAGGGGCAAGATCATCACAGTATTCCAGAACTTCAAGGGCTGCATAAAGAGGACAGAAGCTCTTCCCTCACAAGGAGCCACAGGAAGAAGACCAAGGGTAACAGACACCAGCTGGACTGAAACAGGTTTTATTTTCTTACCAATTTTTGTTGTTTCAGTAAGAACAGTGATTCAGCGGAACAACCTCCCCAGGGGCATGGTGGAGTCTGAATCAATGGAGGTTTTTGCAGATGAGATTGAAATCCCCTGTGAAAAATGTACCAGGGCAGTGCTACAGAATTGTTCCTTGGGGGAAAAGGTTTTGAAAGGAAAGGTAAAATGAGCTATATTTGTGTCAGCTAATACAGGTACGACAGAGCTGCTGGATTTACTAACAGAACTATATTATATATTCTTGCTGCTTTAGACTATCAGCACTCAAAACCAACAAAACACTTCATGTCAAAAATCAGGAGGCTTATTTTTTATGACTAGCATGCTATTAAAGCAATTTAACTACAATATAATTATCCCTGTTATTGTTTTCAATCAGAAAAGCTTATCAAGTTGAAAGCTGAAAACATTTCAAGACTTTCTAAAGGGTTTTGTTTCCCTTTGGTTTGTCAGCAGTGCTTGATTTCCTTTGCTGTAAAACAATAATTTGACCAAAATATGGAGTACTATCTCCATGTAAGACAAACAGTTCATTTGCTATTGTTGTTTTTAATTAATGTTAAATACATGCCATTAAAATACTCGCATTAATTTCGAAGTTAATAAATTTCTCAGCTTCTTTCAAAAGAAGTATCTGCTGTTATTTTGTATTTTCTTTTGTCTGCTAAACTTTGAAACATTAGAGGCTTTTAGCAGCGACTGCAATGTTTATATACTTCAAAAGACAAATGCTGTACAGGATCAGAAGCAATCAGACATCTCCTTAGGCTAAATAAAAACCTAAAAGAAGAATGTTCACTGTAAAATGTAAATCTCCTACGGTACACAAAGCACCGAAACAAATGCTAACCAGTTCAAAAATGCAGGCTCCTTTTGTATCCATCAAGGAGTGAGAATACTGCTTTGTACAATTATGTGACAAAACTGGGAAAAAGGTTTTATTTAAATGAAAAAAACACGACACGACATAGCCAAGAGATTAAATGTTGAAAATTTAATAGTAATTAAACTTTCAATGAATTATTAAGAGAAATCAAGAGAGCACTTTAAGATGTTCCCCTACGTGCACATTTTTTCAATTTATCCTTTAACTAATTCTTCTTAATCTTTTTTTAATTTCTCATTCTTTCTCTTTTGAAATGAAAGTAGTGCTGCAGCAAAGTCACACCGAGCCAAGTGCATCCAAACTGCCAGATCATCATTCCTGCTCTGCACATCCCAACTGTTCCTGTTTCAGCTGTTTATTGAAAATACACATCACCATAAACCCAACTGGAAAACGTGCATGTTCTTCTCAGGGTGAGGGACTTCACCTTACTCATAACCAGGTCCTCAGCAGGGGCACAGCCCATTTTTGTTGGAAAGAGGAAACCACAGAGACTCTTGGAGAACTGGCCCTGCAGGCAGGCACAGTCCAGATGAACAAGGAGCCAAGTTAAGATAAAACATCCTGCACATTTCTGAAGTTTTTACAATCAGTTCTGTTCCACAGTCACACAAATCTTTTTCGTTCTGACATTGATGCCTCTGGTCAAAGTTATCATGCATGTGAGAGGTACAAAAGCCACAAAAAGAACTACCAATATTTGTAACTTAATCCAGGATTTAAACAAACTTCTAATCTTTTTCCAATGGCACAATTACTGCAGTGAAAGGCTTTATAATCTTTATAAAAAGAAAATTACTGATATTCCTAACTTAAGGGCTTGAACTTTCTCTTAGCTGACCTGTCCTTAAGTAAAAGGGACCAATCAGAGAATTTATCACTCTGAGTTTATGTTAAATCACAATAGGAAAAGGAAAAACCACAACAGTGCATCTTCCTCAGGGCACTGAAATTGTGGTGGCTGCCAAGCAGAGCACATCAGAACTAAGTTTTTCCTGAATTCTCTTTTGTTTGAGAAGGAAATAAAACTAGTTTATCTCTTCTTGAAAAATCAGTATTACCATCTATGAGACTTTATTCCTCTTTTGAATATGAAACTGTGCCCCAGAGAAAAAAGGATTTGTTCCTTCAGGACTTGAGGCTAAAAAACTGGTTATCTCAAATGAAAGACAGCAACATTCAAGTTTGCTTTCCTTGACCCCAGAAAATTTTCTAATTTAACAGAAGAACAGAAAACACTGTAATTATTCTTACCTATTTTCTTATTTCGTTCTTCCCCACGACTGTGAGCAATAATTGGAGAATATATGAAGGGGCTTTTGGTTGACACATTCTGACCAAGTAAACTTTTCATTTTGTGAGGTCGGAGACTGGTTGGGAGGTTCAAGAGCTTCACAGATCTGGTGAGTAAAAATAATTTCTAATTATTTCATTTATTTTGTTTTGTAACAGGTGACTGTTAAAAAAGAATTGATAAATATGAAATATCAGTCTGAGAATAAAATACCTGAAATGGAACACCTGAAGCAAACATTTACAATACAAAAGGAAGAAACACCAACCCAAGGAAACTGCAGTTTCAGAAAGCTCACAGAAAACAAATGATAAAAGGAAAAAATCTTCTTTAGAAACCAACAAAACCAAAACTAGCCAGAACAGTGATTTGAAATACAGCTATTAATTTTTGAGTGCAGACTGAACCAAACTCCAATTACTAAATAACCTAAAAGCAGGTTGAACAAGAAATAGATCACATCCATACGTTATATGTTGGTGATGCTTAGTGTCAGCACCAAAATCATATGTAAAATCACAGACAATGAGCCTGAGGAATAAGAAGGAAACTCTAAGACACCCCTGATATTTCATATTTCAAAACCTCTTCTGATAGAGTTTTTTACAAATTAGAATGCAACTTAAAGCAAAAATGTGAATTAAACTTATTTGAGGAAACAAACATTGAATTTGATATAGAGGTAATAAAAAGGAATTTTATTTTATATACAGAGCAAAGTGCTTTGGCTCCTTCATGGTTATTATATAAATACTGGTGGATAACCTGCTTTACCTGAATGCATGACAGTGGAAGGAATATTCCTCAAACCTGTATCAGAGAGCTGTACCCTCATAGGTCAGACATAGAAGAGGGCAGATTTTTAATTCCTTTGTGTGAAAAGCTTCAGTCATGTCCCCTGGCCTGACACCACTGAATGCAAATGAGTGACAATTAAGAATTACTAACTGATTTCACTAGCTACCCAGAAGATCAAAATCCTCTATTTGGAAAATGTTAATTAAAAACAATCTTGCTTAGATGGGAAAGGAATTTTTTTGTTGTTGTTTTTAAGAAATCCCACTATACTAAGTAAACAGAGGGAAGGGAAAAAATGGCACTGAGTCAATTTGAAGTAGCAAGAAAAACATGTAAGGACAACTAAAAGCAACAGTGGTTAAAAGAAAGAAAATTTTCTGCTTTTAAAAATGTTATTAAGACAATTACCTTTAACATAGGTAAATTATAAAAATGGGAATAGTGCATTTTTTATCTGAGAAAATACCAGATTATGATTATATATTGAATATGAGTAATGGAATATAAAGATTTTGCCTTGCCAAATCTCTTCTATTGCTTTTAAAGTACTGGAGAGAAAAGGTAACATTGCCACTGTGTTCCTATTTCACTGTGGCATTTCCATGTCTGACAGTATTTTGATTATAAATCCACATCCAAAATATGCACCCCACATTAAATGGATTAAAACTCATAGACCATGAAATGCCAACAGTAAATAGAAGTCATCCCCATCAGTAAATGTGTGTTTCTAGAGGGCTCTAACATGGATTGAATCATAAGCTGAGGTTATTCAACATTCATCAAAATGACATTTCCACACATTTATAATTGATGTCACAAAAATTAGCACAATTTAGCTCAGAGAGCTCTGCAGTCCAGCAGCACAGCTGGTTCCCAATAGGTTGGGCAGCTCCACAGATCTTTACATCTAAATTCAACTAACATTTTATTGGAGCACAAATTTTTATTACTATGGCTTTTATAGAATTTTAACAGACAAGAAGGAGGAGGAGAGGAGCAGCAGTTCTTAAATGTTAAATAAAGCTGATGCTGGGTACCTCACTTAAATGTTACATAAAGCTGATGCTGGGTTCCTCGCCCCATGGCAAAACAGAAGGAGCTATTCCCAACATTCCAAGCACAGCCAGGTCAAGACAAGTAGATAATGTAAGTGGATATGTTTGTCCCCTTCTCTCAGCATAAAAAACATTTTAATTGACATGGAGTCTTTCCCACTGAAGACTTGGGAATCTCTTGCCAGAGTACTGACTGCCCTCTTCTTCCAGTCTCTTCTCCCAGGTAACAAGTGCAGGATAAGAGGAAACAACCTCAAATTGCAGCAAGGGAGGTTTAAATTTGATCTTAGAAGAATTTTCTTCATGGAAAAGGTTGTCAAGTATTGGAAGGGGCTGCTCAGGGAGGTGGTGGAGTCACCATCCCTGAAAGTGTTCAAAAAACGTGTGGATGTGGCATCTGAGGACATGGTTGAATGGTGAACATGGTGGTGGTGCTGGGTTGATGGTTGGACTTGATCACCTCAAAGGTCTTCTCCAGTTTTAACTATACCATGGTTCTATGATGCTATGGCTCCCATGAAGGAGGATTCAATCAATTTGCTCCATTTTCTTCACTATTCAGCATACTTCTGAATAGGAATTATCTTTCCTTCAAAAAGAAAATATTTTCTTTCACCTTTCTATTATTGATACCCAGGGGCTACTTTCTCTCGCTCTGACTCTCTCTAAGGTTTCATGCCAGGCTTCAACCTGAACAAGTTATTATTCATTGGCCTGACTGCATGATGTGCCTGAATGGAACTGAGATTTAGAAGGTGCCAGCTTGAAAATGCAGCATCTGGAAAGGGAGAGGTACAAAAAGCACCATTTCCAGGTGAGTTCCAAGCTCTGGAGATGGAGACTGCATCCACCTCGTGGACCTTCAGTATTGAAATGATCAAGTATTCAACTAAAATCTCAGCTGCAGCAAAATAGCTTCCTTTGATTGAATAAGAAAGTGTTGAAGGACAGTTCTTCAAAAAACAAAACTTCTCTCTTTCTGAAACTAAAGGCCACAAAGTATTTTCTGGTCAAAGGCTCTATTTTTGATCAAGAGCTTCTCAAAACAATTTGACATTTTGACATTTTTCCATGTTCCTGCGATCCACATGCATCAAGTGAGATGACTGCATCCTTTCAGTATCTTTTAAAATTTGACAGGTACTGTGAAAAAGCTAAAGATTGTGTTTTGGTCTTACTTCACAATAGGTAATTTGGTGAAGGGAACAGGAGGTAGCTTCAAACCATCTGGAAGAGTGATGACTTCCATTGTCCCAGGGCATTTTGCCGTGTAGCTTTCCAAGCTCTGTGTGACATCTTTCTTTTCTAGAAAATAAAATTGAAAAACAATTTCAAACTCACATTTAATTGAGACTATAGCCTCTTTTTGTACAAAATAACTCAACTGGCATGCCAACTAATTTCTGCATTCAGCACTTGAGTTATGTTCAACCTCGACAGATGGATCAAATATAATTAAGTGACCTTAAGCAAAAGACTTTTCTAGATTTCTCAGAATTTTTCAAGTGCCAGTCTATACCTACTTTTTGTTAGGGTTTTTTATTGTCAAAATACAATTTTTTTTACCATTCCACCTATTAAATCTCTACATCCAAACAAAACAATCAGCCTCACACATATTTAGGTTATTAATAATAGCATTGTATGGGAACAAAGACTGCTCTGAAACATTAGATTAAATAATATCAAAGGCAATGAAAAGAAACAAATTACTTTTGATGTTAACTTGTGTGAAAACTATCTAATCCTCAAAATAATTGTACTGTGTTATGCTACTAAATCATAACAAGAAAGAAAGATTTTCTTTAGTTTTGCTTAAAAATACAAGAACATTCAAACAAATATGTATTATTTGGGTTATCTTCAAGAATGTACAATGACTGCATATTAGTTTTATCTAGCAATTATTTTCAACAATACATAAAACTGTGTCCCCAGAAAAAAAAAATAAGTCTATTTGGAAATACAAAGCCTCAGCACAAAATTGTATTTGATCTTTATGGTGCCTTCCAACCCAAACCTTTCCACAATTTTATGATTCCCTATTTCTCTGATGAAATGGAAGTCTGCAAACAGAGAAAAGTCTGGCAGTGTTTGCTTAGAGGACAGAATGAGGCAGCTGAAAAGACCTATATAGTTTTGAAGTGAATATTCAAAGAGTGTTGGAAGGAACCTTGCCATGGGCAGAGACACCTTCCACTAGACCAGGCTGTTCCATGTACGTGCTACCAACAGAAATAATTATTCAGTATCAAAACTGTATCTAGAAAATACTTAAAACATCAAAATACTCAATGATAAAACTAAATAGGAAAGGGGAGGGTGATAACAATTAGCTATCAGTAGTAGTACTACCAGAAAAACCTGAGGTGTACTGGGTTATGCAGCAAGGTTTTGGTAGCAAGGCCATTGGGAGAAGGCACCAGGGTATCTCCATTCCAGACAACCCCAAACCAAACCTGCTGCTGGGCAGTCAGTTATGCTGTTGGCACCTCTGAGAGAACATATCTAAGAAAGGGTAAAAAGTGCTGCATAGCAGCTGTGAGAGGGAGGAGTGAGAAAAATGTGAAAGAAACATATCCTGTAAACCGTGCCAAAAATACCAAAACCTGCCCAAAACACCATCTTGGGCCTTGAAAAGCACAAACATCCAGCAATGCTTGTGCTGCCCACACCAAACCAGCTCAGTTTGTGAATTCTACAGCCACAAGGAGTACACACTCCTTCAAAGCAAATCAACACTGATTGTAATCCCTTCACTATGCAATTAATGGCACATAACTGACAAATTGCCTTGCTCGTGTCTGAGTTTCACTGAGCCATTCCCCACATTTTAATTGCCTGTAGGGAATGTTCCCAAAACCACATTAATTAGACATCCATACAGACTCAGAGCAGTGCAGCACAGCCAGGAGCTGTAGTGGTTCAAGGCTGAATATTACCATCAAAATTTCAGGTTATTTGCCATATTATGAGCAGGGGCACATAGTGCAAGCAGAATCCACCCAGATGGAAATCCTCACAGCTACCAGAAATGATGAAGGTAATGCTACAGCATCTGCTTAATTGTGCTTGAAACCAAAGGTCTGCCATCCCAGAGCACTGCCTTTCATCCCCTACTGTGAAACACTGTCAGTTACTGTTCTCAAAGAAAGCAGGCTGCCATTTGCAAGAATTTGTTTACAGATTTTTGAGTCACGTGGTTATTTCCTGGCAGCAGCTCCCCATGCTTTCCATAAGAAAAAAGCCAAACCAAACCATTTTTCTATGTTGATGTGGTGTGAAACACAGCATTAAACATGCTGCTGCCAGGCCAGCAGCTCAGTTCTTTTCTTAGCACCACATCTCAGCCAAGATGCTGAAGGAATCCACATCAGGAGGACACGATGGGAAGCATTCACAATGCAAAAGAGCTGCCTAATCCTGCCCAAGAGCCACTTCTGAAATCCAGCACTGGAACCTTCTCCCTTGAGGAGCACCTCAGCTCCCTGACCTCTGTGCCTTAATGGATGCCAAAAACCTGCTGCAGAGGTTTCAGCTCTGAATTCTCACAGCTTCTGGCTGCCTGACATCCTGTTCTGACAGAACCTCCTGGGAGGAGCCACTGAACTCTCAACCTCACTCCTGACCCACAGTTAGGAGATTTCTGTTATCACCAGCACTTACCTTTTGTGAAAAGAAGAGACAAAAGCCTGCTCTTGGAGGTCTTTACCCACCTGGTGCCTTCATGCTCATACAGGTCAGCAGGAAGGCAATCACCACTTGATCCTGTGACCTATGAATTCACCTCAACAGCTTTAAAAGCCTGTCCTGCAGCTGGGAGCACTACTGGATACTCTTGTGTAGGTATTAGAGACTCATTCATTGAGTGAGAAGTGACTGCTTATTTTCTCATCTGGATTAACTATGTTCACAATTTTTTTCCCCTCACTTTCTCTCCAGACTCACTGAAAGACCAGGATCACAGAATGGCTGTAACCAAATAAAGCTGAGCAAAGCCTCTGGCAGCACTGGCATGTGAGCACATTCTGCTCATTTTGTTCAGTATAATCTCACTGTATTTTCCCCATTTCATACCAAATTGGTTCTGACAACCAAAACTTTTACAGGTCCACCCATACTTTTAGAATTTCATTGCTCAACTACTTCACCTCAACATAACAAGCAATGGTTTTGTGTCCAAGCTGTTTCAAACCTTCTTCTAATACGAGAGCACAAAAATCTGAGAGCTTCAGATGCACAGTCAGAAACCATTAGTGATTGAAAGCTACTAAATGTGTTAAAGACAAGACTTTCTGCTCGTTTCACAGTCCTGTGGAGCAGTAATTCACAATAATGGAGCCATTGAAAAATCAGACCAGGACAGGACAGAAAGTCAGTTATAGACTAACATTTTTAAGCACTTCTGTAACTGTGATTTAACAGTGAAACACAAACAGCAGTTCATGTCTTTTCAGGTAACACAGAAAATTAGAGGAACACAATTACTGTAACTGTGCTCTTGAATATCTGAAGAAATTTAAAATAGCTGTACTTGGGTTCAGTCATTACCCAAGGCAAAGAATAAAACCACAACATTTATTCTTTGACAACAATTGGTTGATGTTGCGTTGATCAAGTCACAGTGTCCCCTGCAGAACAATCTACAGCCAGGTGGAATAAAGAAAGGGAACATTTCCTGTCTGACCCACCAATCCCATTGGAACAACTTCATTTCCTTTTGGAGTTCACTAAAATATTAAAAAAAAAAAAAAAGCTCAACACCTTCTGACTCCAATTTTACTTCAGTGATAGGCCCAGAATCAACATTTTAACAAAAACCCTCATTGCCCAGGGTGCTTTGTGCTGGCTGAGCTTTCTCCTTCTCCCTTGAAGACATCAAATAATGGTCACAAAGTAGAAGTCTGAGGAGAGCTCCTGCAGCAGTCCTGACCCAACATTCTCAGGACAGACTCAAACATCTCCTTAATGAGTTAACAGTAATATTTAACAAGACAGAAAAGTCAGTCTGATGACAGGAAAAAAACAAGAGAAAAATCAGTTTGTGCACCCATAAACACAGATATGGCCTTCCAGTGCCTGGAGGGAATGTACAATAAACATGGAGAGAGACTTTATACAAGAGCATGTAGTGACAGGATAAGGGGAAATGGATTCAGACTGACAGAGGGCAGGTTTAGTTTAGATATTAGAAAAAAAAACTATTTTCTCAGGCTAGTAAGGTTCTGGCACAGGTTGCCCAGAGAAAATGTGGCTGCCCCATCCCTGGAAGTGTCAAAGGCCAGGTTGAATTGGCCTTGGAGCAACCTGGGATAGAGGAAGGTGTTCCTGCCCAAAGCAGAGATGGTAACTTTAAGGTTGCTTCCAACTAAAACTATTCTGTGATATTTCCTTCACACACCCACACAAAGTGAGAATTGCTTGGTGAGCCCTAGAGAAGAGAAAGTCCATGTCTGCTTCCAAAGGAATCTTCAGTCTCACTCTGCCATGAAAATGCAGTGTACTCTTTAAACTAAAGAATTTCAAAAAGGCCACAAAATACATTAAGACCCTCACAAAAGCTGCAGTAGGAATTGATTATTCACAGACAGCAACCACCACAGACCTTTTACTCTGCAGTTAATCACAGATTGTAGGGGTGTGCAAAGCTGCCCAGCCTTTCAGGCAGTGCCTGAGCTCTGGTTTGGGCAGGGAGCACCACATTTGTATATTCAGAGCATCCTCCTTTCCCAAGCACAGCCAGCCCAGAGGTGTGAGCAAAGCATCTGGGCAGGAGCTGCAGGATCAATCCACTCCTGCATCACCAGGGCTGGAACTCAGCAGACAGAGCAGCTCCTCTCTCTGCAGGCAGCACCCTCTGCTTCTCCACCCCATTAACTCTGACAGGGACTGGGTGATGGCACTTTCTACACTTTCAGTAACAAACAGCATCTGAAAAATACATGGAGCAGGTAAGCACAACTTCAAACTGCTCAGAAATCTCATACTTGAACAAGCTGCTTTGACAGCAACACAGGAACCCTGAGGGTTCATCCCACTACTGCAATAAATGTGTGTTCCCCACAGACTCCAAAGCTGTTCTTAGGGAGAAAGGCACTGGCAGTCACCAGAGAGTATGAATCCCATTTCTTTAAGAAATCAAGCAACATAGATCTCTAAATAAACACTGCAGAGACTAATAAAATTCACTGTTTGACACAGAAAAGAGCAGAAACTAGAAGAAAATAATTAATCTATGCTATGAGAAGAGTTAGACCTGCTTTCATGAACAGAGCATCATTACCTATATCAGAGACTGACTCCACCCACACAAAGGATTCAGTTATTTGCTGTGTAATAGCTCATCTTTGAAAAATAAGTTCTCAATTTACTACTAACTTTGCAGGAAAGGGGAAGAAAATATTCTTTTAGACCTGAATAAAAATAGCTGTCTTTTAGAAGCAGAATGTTTTCCAGTTCTAAAAAGACTGCCACAGAGACAAAGCATAGGAAGAGACTACTAAACACATCACAGTCTTGCATTACAAGGGTTTTAATAATTGTACAAAATGCATACACATGAAGTCCCTGCCAGTTTGCACCAAAATATTTCTATTTAAAACCTGACTTAAAAAAATCGACATAGCTGAAGACAATTCATAAAGACACCATTAAAAATTTCAGTGTCTGGTTCTCCACATCTCAGAACTTCAGATGTCTGCACACTTTCAATACTAAAAAAATACATATTGTACACACAAATTCAGTATATAAAGCACTGAAATCAATGCTACTTTTTTCAGGTTAAGGAACACCAGGAGTCCTACCTTTACAAAAAGTGGAATAAATTAGACATAGATAACTTCTATACCAATAAATGAAGTTCAGGACTTCAGTAAAGCTGCTTATGGGCAAGGCAGGTTTCATAAATATTCCAGGTACAATGGTGTAACTGTGAAACACATCTGATTCTGAATTTCATGTGGAAGAAGCAGAGACAGAGGATGGAAGGAACAACACATTGATTTCTGCAGAACATTTTCCCCAATACACTGTTCTGCAATATGGAATGAGGAAAATTAGGAATTTGGCCAGAAAGGTTTATCAGGATTCAAAACTTCAATGTCTCCACCAGTGATCTAAACTTGCTTCAGAATAGGATGGTTTAATTGTTGAAAAAACTGGGAAACTGTCTGAAAAACTTAAAATGAAGACATGTCAGCTCTCTCTCCTAAGGTACAGTTGATTTTTCCCATCCTTCTGTAAAAACATCTCTTCAGTATCAGTCCTACCCCACTCATCTTCCCTTGGCACATCACTCACACTCAATGGACATCACATGGGGAGTTCACTAAGGTACAGGGATGATCCATTTTTAAACATGGATATTTCTTTTTCCATATAAACTGCCAATTTCAACAGCAGCCTTGACTCCAGTGATTTAATTTGAATTTAGGGTGAGAGAGCAGTATTGAGTCTGTTAAATGTCATATAAAATGTATTTGAATTTTAGTAATAGAGCACCTCCTAAAATAGCTTCCTTTGGTACAAAAAAAATTAGCACTTAATAATACAGCACGAATTCTCCATGTCTTCATCTGTCCAGTTGAAGTAGCTCTTCCCCAAAGGAATTTCCTTTTTTTTTTCCTGGAATAAAAACCTTGCAATGTGCCTCCAATTGCACACCTGTATATTGTTCTCTCAATAACTGAGGGAAATCACACTTCTTCAAGATCAGAGGTACCTACATGAAGACAGCAATTTTGGGCTAAAGCTCAAAGACTTCATTTTATTCATGAGTGACCTTAAAAAATTAATAGGAAATTTTGCCATAAAAAAAGCACTAACTTACTGTAACAACTGAACAGCTGATCACAGCCTAAGAATTTGGCTATGGCACTGGCTGGAGTTTTTGTCTGTACCTCACTGACACACAAGTCTAAGCAAAGATAAATCACATGTGAGACTTTCAGGCTGGTCTGTAATGCTAAATATTTGATTCACAGTTCATTATTTTTGTCATATAACATATGACTTAAAAATTTGTTGTGTTTCATATTTAGTGCTATGCAAATGAATTGAAATCTTTTATTCCTGTGCTAGTTTATTCCATTTCATTCAAACTTCCAAAAAAATCAGAGTCTAAATGACATTTAATTCAGGTAAATAAACTACACCCTCTTAATAAAGCAGTTTGAGTAAAGTCACTAAATAAGTTGGCCTCTCTCCACAAAACACAAATTCCAGGGTGACATTCTAAAGTGGGGGGGGGTTTAAAAAAGGCAGGAAGAAGTGTAGCAGGAACACAACAGTGCTGAAGTTTGATAGCACAGAACTGATGAAAACACAAAAGCAGATGAAAAGCAGCAGAAGTCACCATGATGAATAAAACTTAACTGGCTTCTAAGGAGTCTCCTTCTACTTCAAATAAAATCTCCCAAATCTTTTATTCCAACACATCAGAAAGCATTTCCATTCAGGCTTTTTTTCTATATTCATTCTTAGACCACACTGTGCCACTGCTATACATCAAACACACAAGGTGACAAGTCTGTTTAATTACATTTTTATACATATATATAGACACACATACACTTATTTATATATAAGTACACAGGCAAGATATGGCATTAAGCTGAAGCTGTGAAATATTTCAAAGTAATGGCTAAGAACTACCCAGGCTGCTATAAATATTCTCTGGTAATTATACTGTAGATTTCCATCTTCATCCTGAAATCAGTTAATTTGAATATTATAAGACCAACCAAAGTAGCTCCCTTTTGAAAGGTTTATTGGTTGGGCAATACCAACTTGCAGGTACTTTGTCAGCTGAAACACAACACAGTGCATTAAAACCAGTTCATCAATGTCAGCTAAGTAAACCTCACTCCAACTCTGAAATTTGCATCAAGTTTTAATTTGCACTAAATTCTCTGTTCAGTCTGATTAAAGCATCATTCTTTTTAGCCCTTGCAGTCAGTAACATTTACCTTTCCAAAAATGAATTTACACACTACAGATGATCTATGCTGCCCTAATTTAAATGCAATTTAAAGTATTTTAAGCATTGCAGCACAGAAGAGAAGCTACAGAGCAAAGCAGGTGTGCCTTCATTGCACATCTTTGGGGATTGCCTGTGACAGCACCAGCAGACTCTGGAAGAGCAGGATTCCAACACAGCATCTCTTATCCTCCACTCTCAAGTAACATCATCACAATCAAGTCTACTCTAGAAATTCTTCCAAATAACCTTGGCTTGGCAACAAATTGTGATATTGTCAATTTTGCCACTTTCTTAATAACTGACATCTGTTTTGACACGTGCAGCTTTGGGCTGGGGTGGAGTTAATTTCCTTGACAGTAGCTGGGCTGGGGCTGTGTTTTGGGATTTGTGCTGAAAAGTGTTGATAATACAGGCATGATTTGGTTATTGCTGAGTACATGACTGGGAATCTCTTTCCTCAACACCCTAAACTCATTCACTTATTGTTTCTGTTTCTTCTAACCATTAATGAACCAACATAGCCATAGATGTTTTGGGGTTTTTTTTTGTTTTTTAATCCAGGAATACTATATCAACTAAATCACACTGATTTCAAGGCTCCATCATTCCTTGAAAATAAATCATGCTTCAGAGATATTCCTTCCTCTTCCTATTAAATCACAATTATCCACCTACTAGTATTTACTAGAGCTTCTTATAATGCACCCAGTACTGAGCCAAATTTATTGAACTCCAGAGGGGTTCAAAGGATGGAATTTGGTTTACCTCACTTCAAGAGAAGCATCCATGACCAGGGTCACTTAGTCAGTACTGAGAGGGCCACAGATGTGTAAGGGGAATGATGAATGTTGCAGAATGAATCACTGCTGTGGCCAGGGTCACTAGTAAGACTATGACATAGATATTTCAGTTGGAAGAACTTCCATCCCTCTTGAACTCTCAAAAAAATACAGCAATGCACTTGCCATTTGTAATTCCAAAGTGAGGATAAAAACACTTTAAGAAATTAACTGCTACTGTAATTCAGCTGTTTAAAATTAAAATGCTTTAAGTGCCTTTGAACCTTATCTGCTACCTGAAATTTATTACTGTTCATTTTACAGTTCAGATCACTCCCCACCATAAACCACCTCTAATTACATTTCAAAATAATTTCACAGATTTATTCTCTGTAGAAGAAGGACCAGCCTTGGAATCTTCTTTCCTAAACAGAAAACCTTGATCCAAATGTTCTGATACAGCTCAATCTTCCCTGAGTGTCTCTTTCCATACCTCAATTATCTTTCTGTTCTGGCAGGCTTCCTGCTTCTGTGTGAAGTTATTATTTTTCATGAGTTGAGCCAGTTACACCTCAAAATCTTTTCTGGGCTTATGTCTTTATTTGTAATATTTATAATCTTGTTTCCTCTAACCTAAATATAAAAAATGGGAGAAAAAAAAAAAAAGAAGAGCAGTGTTATGAGAATAGGCAGGAGAAATGGCAAACAGAGGGGAGAAATGGTGAGCAACCAGCTCAAACTGAAATGAGCTGAAACTCTCAACTCTGGCTACAGCTCTGAAAACATGGGGAAATCAGAAAGTCACAGCAAGATTTGAACAAGAGAACAGGAGGCAGTGAGGTGAACAGAGTCACAGGCTGCTCCAGCAGTCCCTCAGAAAAAATATGCCATTTTAAATTATTCCATGCCCAGAAGTTATTTATAGGCTCACAGGTTATTCTTATCCCCTGCTCCAGTGAAATTCATTTAGCCCAATCTCTGTGGGGAGGCAGAACCCACCAAGTGCCTGTGCAGCTTCACTTCATTTTCCCAGGTCTGGATGGAAATTCAGGACAATGTTACAATTTTAAGATACTCAGAAACCAAGTTTGGTCCTTATTGCCGCTTGGCAGGAGGGCTAGAAAGGGTTAAATTCATTTCCACATTCACTTGTGGCCTAGCTGTCAATTTTCAGGAGCCCAGTTTAATATTCTTCCTTATTTTCCATACTTCCACATAGCAATTTGAAATTTAAATGACACTGGGGGAATGCATATGCAATCTGTTCTATAAATAAAAATGTCTAAAATACTGCATAATTTCCTCTTTCAAAATGCAAGATGGAAAGACATATTTTAAGAGTTGTAAGACACCACGTCTGACATCACCAAATTACACTCAGTCCAGGCTTAGCCATCAATTCTGAAGATGAACAAGGTTTGGGGTTTCTTTCTTAGCTCAAGCTCATCACTTCTCTGCAGAAGCACAACCTCCCCCTGCCAGCTGACATCTCACCTGAGCACAGCAGGCTTGAAAGGAAAAGGTTCCAGAAGTGCTCTCAGATTAATGGTGTGAAGACCCTCAGCTACCAACAAGTCCAAGCTGTCAAGGCATCGAGGTGGCCTTCCCAGCCAACACTGACAAGTCCACCCCAACTCATCTACAGGATGAGGGGAATTGAAACAGCATTCAACAGAAATTTTGGTAGAAACTCTTCACTAGTTACAATGATCTCAGTACAGGCTGAGAATAAACATCTTTATTAGTATCCAATGATTTAAGAAACAACCACTCAGAGGAAGGACAGACACAGCAGGATATTCTGGGAAGTTCTCTCAAGGACAAAGACATCCAAACCCCTGGTCAACAGATGAACAATTACTGCTGCATGTTTAATGCAGAATCACCATAGAGTCAGTAGTTAAATTCATTGAGTACATGACAGCAGTTGAGAGCTCAGATGTGAAGGCTGTCACCTCGCCAGAAGACTGGAAAGAACTCAAGTACAGCAACAATAACCACAGGACAGGACGATATTGGCAGGGCTACACTGAGAAATGCACATGATTTCCCAAACAACAAAATAAATGAACCTTGAGGATCCTTTTAGGAACTGGCCCACAAAACAAAGAATGGAATATTCCTACTCCTATTTTCATCCCATGCTATGCATGGTGGGTGAGAAAACTTCACCTCAGCACATGGAGATCCCTGCCACCAGAGGCAAACAGCAGGAATCCTGAAATCCTGGAAACCTGCTGAATGTCTGAAAGAACATGAACTTGCAGAGTGAGGGACTGTTCTGATCTGCTCAAGCTGAAGAGAGACAAGTTTTGCCTTGATCCACAATGCAGGATGGAATTAGGTTCTGAACATACCCAAAAAAGAAGAATAAAACACAAACAAGGTTAAATGTTGGGATCCAAAGTGATAACTCGATTTCCTTTCTTTGTAGAGGAGGAAAGGAGAAAACAGGAAAGTAGGAGAATGCCAGCAATGAGGATGAGAAGCACAGGAAAGGGTTACCCCCAGCATGGCTCCAGCACTGCTCAGAGAGTGCCATGGGAGATCTCCCTGGGTGCCAGGGGCATCCCCAGGCTCCCTCCCAGAGCTGCCCAGCCAAGGAGCAGAGCCAGGGCAGCAGCACCAACGGGGTGGAGAAGCCTCGTGGGAGCAGCCAGGACAGCAAAGCCTCCAGCACTTTGTAGACCTCACAGATTTTTGGCAGGTTGGGCACTTGCTTAGAGAGGATTTTGTGAATGGTAACCTCCCATCTACCTCCCAGAACAGCACATCACTGGTGACCTTCATCTCTGCTCCCCTAAAATCCACTGGCTGCTCCTCAGTACCCAGGCCAAGTTCACCTGATGTTCCCAAAGTTCATTCCTCCCTTCCCTAACAGATCAACATCAAGGTCTTCCAATGGACTTCACACAGGTGCCTCATTTTCTAAAAATAAGCAGTTCTAAGCTTTCACTTTCAAACCTCAAATCTTCCAAGATGCAATGGAGAAATATTCCCAACTCTGTACTCATTCACCACAGGACTGCCTGGTGAGTGGACAGTCACATTTCCTTAGCAGCTGTCTCCATATAATTCTGTGTTTAGAGAGGCCCTAACAGATGAGACAACTCAGAATTATTTGCACTCAATGCAAGCCACAACCCATTTAAGTTGTATTAATATTATCAGTGAGGAGCCACAGTAAAATAATGGCAATTTTTTCCAAATATCTGACATTACTCAATTCAAATTCACTGAGCTGTACACACAGTTTTGTTTCAAAAAGCATTATGCAAAAGATAGGTTCAATTCCAAACAACTTTGCAACTGCACATTTTAATTCTTATTTAAAGAAAGTGATTCTTAAGGGCTTGTTACCATTAAAACATAATAGCTTGAGATTAGAGGTTTTACACAGAATTTAGTACCTTTTTTTGCTTTGCAGAAGATTGCATTTTACATATTTATGCAACTAAATAGCTTAATTTTAAATCAAACTTTTAGCTTCCATGTTGTTAAAATAGTGACTGACATCTCCCATTTACTTGATGATACTCTTTATTTAGATTTGCCAGGCTGCATGGTTGGAGATTCAAGTAAATTCAAGCAAACATAGACAAGCTGCATTTTTAAATGTGTGATTCAATTCAAACATTAAATTTTGTTTTAAACACAAACCAGCTTTGACTATCCATTTGTGTTCCATTAATAGAAGCAAGAGTTTCTAATTAATAGATCTAGATTTCATTGGAACAAATAAATCTCAGCAGCTGAACTTCTAATTGGAGAATAAATCAGTATACCAGCTTCAACTGAACTAGTAAATGAACAGAATTAAATTTAAAAATGAGAAAATGTTCCTTTTCTGTGCCTAGAGGCAGCTAATCCTGAAAGAAAAAGGGTTGGAAGGTCAAGTTCCAGAGCCAAATGTTTAGCTGGAAACTTCCTCTCAGCTTAAGAGTTTTCACTTTTATTTATTCTAATTTTAAAAATCATCTGCAAACTACCCAAACTTTAAATACAAGAATAGGATTTAGCAGCTAATCAGTAAAAGCTTTAAAAATATGAAGTTTATTTAGGAAAGAACACATTCAAGTGAAAACTGACTTTCCAAAAGAGTGAGTTTTCCTCCACCCTTAGGAACTGGTGACTTTTTATGCAGCATAGAAAAATAGTAAAATCTGAGCACTCTTGAACTCCAGTACCACTGCATTATTTCTGTTTTCTAATTAAACCTTCAACTGATCAACAAAACCTGGAAATTTCAGTCATGTGGCATCAAAGAACTCTAATGACAACTTTTTGCCAGTTTATAAGGGAACAGTTCACAGTAAAAAGAACTGTAACCTAATCCTCTGCCTTCAATTCTCTTGCTTTTGTCCTTTACTAAAATTCAAGATTAAAGGTTTGTTGGTTTATTTTTCCCTAATATTCCAATACTTTTAGAAGAACTATAAATTTCAAGTAATCTTCTATGCTAAATGGTCCCTTGCACAATATCAGGTTGGACTTTATGATCTTGGAGGCCAACTGCAAACTTAATGAGTCTATAGTCACACAATATCAATCTCAACAGAGTTACCAAAAAAAAATACAGGCCAGAAATACACTTCTGGCATTTCTTATCAATAAAAGACACCAAACTCAACAGCAAGTTCTATTTTGGATGCATTCAGGAGAGAAGGAAAAAAAATATTCAACTGTTTCTCAAACACATGGGAGAATATTTAGTTTGATTTTTTTTAAAGGCACTAAACATCACAGTTATCCCAGGCCTTATGAAACTGGAAGCTTTACTCAAACATACAATGTCTGAAGGCAAAGAACACAGAAGATTCTTGTCTTTGAGAGTTCAAACCTTTTTAGGATTAGGGATTAACAATATCACATGTGAAAATGCAGAGGGGAAGAGTTTAAAACCTTGTCTTCAGCACAACTTTCCATACATATATCAATAAAGCTTCACTGTAAGTCCTGGAAAATCCAAGGACCTTTTGACAGCAAGATCTAAAGGCAGAAAGCAAATTATATTCTGGTTTATCAGTTCCTCTCCTTCCTCCAGCATTGATTTGAGCCACTAAACAGAGGGAATAAAGCAGGCAAATACCTAAAGTTTGCCAACAAAGTTCTTTGCTGCAGGAGTCACTAAGGGGAGACATTTGGTCATAACTGAAGGAGAAAAGAAAAACAAAAACTACACATTTTACTTCCATCCTCTTTATTGTCAACAAAGGAGTAACTGGGGAAAATGCATTTTTTTTACCTAGCTTATTGAGAAGCAAAACCAAATTTTAAAATCCTTTAGCACTCATTAAGATGATTGTTCTCACTAAGCTGGGTGATAAACAAGTCATATGGAATATTTTTCCTAAGAAACATAATACAAAATAACAGTTGTCACTTTTGGCTTTTTCAGGTGATTCTGTAAATGTTACATGGTCCTAAGCCACAGAAAGGTCCTCACAGACATCATTCCCATTGCTGAAACTCATCCACAGACACATTCATTGCATTGCCAATCTTTGACAAATCAAATCCTGTTAAAATATATTGCTGAATTAAAAAAAAAAAATTAAATACACTGCAGAAATGTAGAGGAACTTAAGGCCACTGTCCCAGTTAAACACTGCTTAACTCATGTCCATCACATTCACCTTCTAAAAGTTAGTAACACAGAATGGTTTGGGTTGGAAAGGACCTTGAAGATCATCTAATTTTAACTCTGTTGTCTGATTACTATCAACAAGCCACTGAGGCATACACAGAACTCACAGAACTCCCCAACTTCCCTGCTCTCCATTCCTTCCCAAATTAATTCTCTTTCAAAACAGAGTCCCATTATTTGATTGTGGATCAGAAGAAAGTGCAAATATCTGCTTCTTTAAAAATCCTACCTTGGTCAGAAAGGAAATCCAGCATGGTCTGGAGCAGGAAGGAGAGATGCCTGACACACAGGGCAGGATTGCCCATCCTCCTGGAAGCATAGACCAGCTCATGCAGCAGACGCATCTGCACTGCAGCCCAGCCCCTGTGAGTTCCTGGGGAAAATGCAGGCAAGATATCATCATTATATTTAATGTATTGTAAACTTGGAAATCATCACAAACACATTGGCTTTGGTTTTCTTCACATGCTAAGCAGTAATTTTATGGCACTTATTCCAATCACCCCATGGTTGTTACAAAATCCAACCCTTGTACTCAACACAAAAAATAGGATTGTTGTATTTGCTTGAATATCTAAACATGAAATCAAGTTTTGTTTTATATGCTTGTCTATTGACTAATAAATGTACAATTAAAATTCTGAAGACGAAGTTAACACTTCCCAAAAACCAAAATTATACACAAAACCTTTGAAGTTTTTTGGTTTTTTTTTTAATTCTCTGGACAAGGCACATGAAATTTCATACAGAAATCACAGAATCACAGAATGGTTTGGATTGTAAGGGACTTTAAAGATCACCTATTTCCAACTCCCTGCCATAGGCAGGGACACCTTCCCCTAGACCAGGTGGCTTAAAGTGTCCATTCCTTGGACACTTCCAGGGATGGAGCAGCCACAGTTTCTCTGGGCAACCTGTGCCAGGGCCTCACCACCCTCACAGTAAAGAATTTCTTCCTAATATCCAGTTTAAACCTACTCTTTCAGTTTGAAGCCATTTCCCCTTTGAAGCCATTTGTCACTCCATGCCCTTGTAAAGAAAAAAAACTACCCAGTAATTCTTAACTCTCCTTAAAGATCAAGCAAGAGATATTTTTTCCTAAATGCTTTCCCAGCCAATAAAAGCAATAAAACTTTAGAACACAAGGCACATATCCTGATTTTCAGTCTTTAAATTTCAGACTATGAATTAATTCATATTTGTAGAGTATATATGGGAAGAATAAATAGATGATCTTAACATAACCTTCCTTTCAGAACCATAATATGCAGCACTCTTCAAGAAGCTTAACCTGCTTTTAGTAGTAAGCAACAGCAATAATTTTTAAATAACAGATATTTCGAGATGTTTGATACTTCATAAACTTCAACAGCCTTCCTTGCAATATCACCCATCAGCATTTGGCAAACTGTTTTAGGAATATTTACTGCAACCAAACCTTGAGAGTTTATATTTTGAGAGTCTCATTATTTTTCATGTGTGAAATGTCATTTCTATCTTAAGAGTTCGCAGTGATCTTTCCATATGTCTCTAAAAGAGCCATTTCGGGGATAAAAAACGAGACAACGCACTTCAGTGCATCATGAAGGTAAGGTAAAATGAAAGATAAATACCAGTCATGCTCTTTCTTTACTATTTTAATTATAATTTCTTGCAGTTCTACAACTCCTTCTCCCAACACAGTCCTATCCCAGGTCAAAGCATATTTTTCCCAGCACATTCCCTTTTCCTAGACTCTTAGCATCTTTCCACCAAGTCCACTTGGCATTTGCTATCTCCTCTCACATAGAATTTGACTGGCAAATCACAACAGTTTTAAAAAACCCCAACACTAACCATCCACAAATACAGCTCAGCCCATCACTTCCTGCTTCTTTCCTGGAGCTAAAACATTTAGGGAATGGTCCCCAAAACTGCTGCTCAATAACACAATGCAAAGTATTGGAAAGGTTTACTCAAAAGGAGCTGCCAAGCAGCAATTTAGCTGCCTCTGATCTCATTTGTGGGAAAATGTGACATATTTGACCTTATTAATTACATTATATGTATCTCTGTGTGTCTATATACAAAAATATGCAAAAGGATTTTTAATCTTTTTTGTCAAACAGCTATAAAACCAAAAGAAATACAATTTCTGATGGAACGGCTGAAGGCACTTTAATTGAAAAAGTCATCCAGAATAATAAATGACCTTTTTATGTACTGAGAAACATTTTTCAAAAACATAAGAAACTAAGTTTTCATAAATAACACATAATTACTTCCTGCAACCAGGGAACCACAGCAACACATTCAGCAGTGACTTGCAGAAATTTGAAATTCCTGGAACAGCACTAAGAGAAGTGAAGGCACAGTGTTAAACAACTGCTTTACCTGCTGCCGTAGTTTCGGATTAGTAAGCAATTTAGGTCCAGTATAAAATCTCTCAAGGAAATTCTTATGGAAAGCCAGCTGCGTGGCAATCCCACTGACCTTTGCTGAAGTCCTGAGGGTCCAGGGAGAGGCTGTAGCCAGGCAGGGTCTCCAGCAGCAGTTTGTAGCAGGCCCTCCAGCCGGGCTCGGGGATGCTGGGCGCCGCGCACTGCATGGCCGCGATGCGCTTGAAAAACGCCGATTTGCGGTGGAAACCGATGCGCTCGTACAGCTCCGACAGGATGCTGTAACGCTGGATCTTCTCCTCTTCTGAGAGCTGCAGTTGGAAGGGAAAGGAGGAAAGGGTTGGTTTTTATCAAAGATTTCAAGTGCTGAGTTTTAAAAAACAAACAGGAGGAAAGACACAGTAGCAGACATTGGTGCTGCAGAAGGCCAGGGATTTGCACATAGCCAGGCATGACAGCTTCTGCAGCCAGGGAAAGTTAAGCTTGGTTCAACTGTTAATAAAAACTGCAAAGATGAAGTTCTGCAGCTTCAACTTTATTTGTAAGTGGTACTAACAAGTAAACAGTCAAAACAGTCAGCAACAGCTAAACAGCTCCACATTTTATGGAAGATACTTAACATGATATTCATGTGAATGAAAGGAGTGCAAAAACATACCACTTCCAAGATTTATTGATTCACTAAGATTTTTATCCCTTGAAGATTAAATCTAATCTTGAAATCTCAGGCTATGAAAGCAAGAAACTACTGTCTCGATTTTTATGTCTCTAATCTTGTAAACCACAAATTTTTCATTCCATGAAACTGTACTGTGATTTATACACCATGAGATTGAATCACAGAATCATAAAATGGTTTGGGTTGGAAGGGACCTTAAACATCATCTTGTTCCAACTGCCTGCTATGGGCAGGAATGTTTTTTCGTAGACCAGCTGGCTCTAAGCCCCATCCAAGCTGGCCTTGAACACTCCCAGGGATGGGGCACCCACAGCTTCTCTGGCAAAGCTGTGCCAGGGCTTCACCACTGCCTTGCACAAAGCAAGATTTGGAGGGCAGCAGTGAGTTCAAGGGGAGCCTTTCCCAACAAGGTAAAAAATAATGTTAAAGTAGCAAAATGTCAAGGAAAGACACAGACTCAGATTTCTTCACTGAGTCAAGTATTGGAACAGCCTGCCCAGGGACATGGTGGAGTCACCATCAACGATGTGTAGATGTGACACTTGGGGACATCGTTTAGTGTTGGGCTTGCCGGTGCTGAGTTAATGGTTGGTCTTGAGCTCTATTCCAACCTAAATAATTCCATGATACAGTTGCACACTGCCAACAAGTGAGGTGGAATTTAGTTAAAGTCCTGTTAGGCTTAAAGCTGAAACCAACTTGATAAGGAACTACCACCATGTGCTCCTTTAGCTTATCAGTGTATTGGCCTAAGTCCCAGGTAACTTAATTCCTTTTGCCTCTAGCCTGAATGATAATCTTGCTTTGGAGTCAGCCAGCCATGAAGAGGCTGCCACAGAAACTCTGGATGATTCCTGCTCTGCATCCCAGGAACCAGCAGAGCAGAGCAATGCTGACACCTAGTGCACAGGATCTGGCACAATCAAGAGCAATAAAACGTACTTGAAATTACTCTAAAGCTGCCAACACGTTTTGCAAAGTGTTTCAAGTGACAAACTTCACCCAAAAATAGCCCTAAAGGACAGAAACAGCAATTCATTCTTGAAAACTGGAAGTATCAATCAGTTTAACTTCAGGCACTTAAAGGCTTGGACAGTCAAAGGGAAGCTGCTCACCACACTGGCTGGTTTTTACAGAAAGGATTAGGTCTTGTAAGCAGAGCTTCAAAATGTCTTATAGCCACTCAAATCCTGATAGAATCACAAAAAGCAGTCTGTTCTCAAAAGTCACTTCTAATTTTAGACACAGGGATATGAGACACATCAAAGAGGAGTTATCAGAGAGCACCGTGACCTTATCTGACAGTTCAAATTTTTGTACTTCAGGATATGAAGAAACACACAGAGTAGCAAAGCATTTTAGAGAGTTTCAGACAATTTTTGAAGCTGAAATTTCTATTTTTTCAGAACTGACAACAGAAGACAGTGTCTGACACAAACGTACCACCCATCCCTAAGACCAAGCCCTGTATCATGAGTTGTGAAAAAAGCTAATTGCACCAGGGTGAAAACTTTCAGAAACCAGTGCAGCTGGAAAAAAAACCAAAAAACACAAAAGGAAAACACAGAAAAAATCAGGAGAAGTTACCACAGTTCCCAAAAGCAATCACTCAGAAAGAACACGAGCTACCATACCAAAGTCACCTTTTATGCCATTTTAACAGGTTAGAACAATGAAAAGCTGAAAAGGGCACAGGCACGTGATCAGGAAATAAAGCCAAAAAAAAGCTTCAAAAAACCCTATCAAAAGCTATTCCTTAAATACAAATACTGACAATGTTCACTAATTCTTTAAGATAATAAAAGACAGGGCAATGCTATTTAGGTAGACAGGAACACTCACTAATAATTGGAACAACTATGAGAAGCAGCAGATTCACAGAAAGCTTTATTTTCATCCTACCTAAATTTTTACCACTGTTACATAACTTATTGCTTAATGGTTGTCCCCAAAGTTAATCAAGTGTTTTCCTCAGCTGCAGAAAACCTGTTTTTTCATCACCACAAAGACAGCAAAATTGCATTTTCCTAAGCACAAACAGTTATGTGTTACCATCCAGGACTTAAGAGAAGAAAAAATGAAAAAAAAAAGACCCACACAGATAATACAAGTAATTAATCCTGGGAAGATTGCAGCAGGCATTCTGTAGGCCATTGGTGTAGCACCTACAAACATCTTCCCTGACCTCACAAATTTATAAAAGCTTTAAGTGGCTGCAAAACAGCCACCACCTGAAGCACAGCATTATTTCCACCTGGTTAATTTTTATTTGAATGCTCTACCAGACAAAGCTACAACTGCACCTGGAAAGGCTGTAGGTCACTCTCTAGGTAATAAAGACAGGTTTTTTTTCCTCAGGCTTGTTTCAAGTCAGGCTTTCAAAGAATGCAGCTTTTTATTTGTTTTTTAATTATTCCTTACTACATTAAAATTTTATAATCTCACTTTCTCTGTAATTATATTTTACAATTTATTCCTCATAACTGGATGCAAAGTCTGATTACCCTGCAGCTCATCAGAAAATACCAATTACATGATATTACTAGACTGAGTATGAAATTAAATTTATGGATGGGAACTAGTTTTCCTGTTTATAAGTCTTACACTTTAACCTGTGAGGTGTTTTTGCTGCTGCAGAATGTTGGCTGTGCTGATGTTCTATTTACCTACGAATGAAAAGCACTATCCTACAGTTTATTCCCTCAGCTATCTCAGGATGACTCCTCCTCGTGAGTTAATCCAAATTATAAATACAACTCTTATTTGTTTCCATGCTTTATATATTAAATCTTAAAAGGCTGTAAATACAATTCCCAGCCATACCTCTCTTTATGGAAAACACATTTCCCAGCCCTGGGGAAAGCCCTGGAGAGATTATCCTACAGCTATTTCACACAATAATGCCAACACAATCTCTGCTCCCAGCCCTGCAGAGATCCCAGCCTGTACTGGTTGGGGCTGGACTGGTTGCAGGTTCCCTGCTTAAATCAGAGTGTTTTTCATGTTGCCAAGCTTTGTGTTTGTGTATTATTGGGCAATACAGCAATATCAGCTGTTGAAGTGGCAAGTTCTTTGTCAGTACTTTGTCATCTGTTGGTAAGAGACAATAAGGACCAGAGTGACCCAAAAAAATGGCCAAGGTGGGGAAGGGTGCAGCTGGCTCCTCTCTCACCTGGGGGTTTTCTCTTTGAGAAGGGCAAAAATACCAAGAGATTTTGATCAGAGAGTGAGGATACACACACCAGTAAAGAACTGTGATTCCTTTTTGCAGGTCTTTGCCTGAAAGCCCCAGGTTTTCAGAGTTATAATAATCTGGAGGGAAGGGGGTCACATTTTCTATTCCAAGGGAGGTTCCTGCCCTCCTGTCAGACACCTTCAACCAAGACACTGGGTCTTCCAGGTCTCCTCTGATAAGAAGTGAAAGTTGCAATATCAGTAGTATCAGGGAGAACAGGCTATTCTCTTAATGGCACTAATTGCTTCCAAAAAAAGAAAGAATAACACTGTTGGAGTTTGCAGGCAACAGGAATAACAGCACCAGAACAAGAGGATGGGTGAACAACAAAGAACTGCCAGCAAAAAAGCAGGTTACAGAATTAAAGAGAGGGCCTTTAGCACTACAAGGGTTATGGCAAATAAGGCACTCTCTAACAAGACTGATGATTTTTATGACAGCTTATCAATTAATTATTGTCTCATTAATGCTTTGTTAGAAAATTTATTCCAGAGAAAGGATTCTTAGCAAATGAAAGAAAATGTTCTACCTCCCTCATAAATCTGCTGTCCCTGTCTGGGCCTAATAAGGTCAACGGTGTGGAGTTAAACTGCTTATCTTATCAAGATGTAATGAGCAAAAACCACTATGAAACCTAACAGCTTTTTGTTAATCCTTTCAACCACAACAATCTCTCTGTGAGCAGTGACACCATCTTGAGACACTGCTAAAGTGTTAATGTTGTTTTGTGGTGATACTGAGCACTTTCCACACAGTTCCAAACACTGATTTCCCCCCTGAATTCCTTTCTGATTTGGCTTAATTAAGACTTTGCACTACACAACAAAAATTCAGTTGATTAAGAACACTAATCAGACCCTTCAGCTCACTCTGCAACAGGCCATTCCTGATTTGCTCAGTTTCATTGAATGAGATGCAATCAAGAAAATTTTTAAAATCCACTGCAGAGCAGTCCCAGGCAGCTGTTTTTCCCTAGTACAGCATCACAAGAGAACAACAATGGGATTTTTTTTTTTTTACTTTCACAAGGGAGAAGAAGCAACAGAGTTTAATCTCAAACTAAGTCCTCATGTTTTTAGATGAACTCTCAATACCTTGTAACCCAGACTCACACATGTGAAAATCCTCAGAAGTCAAGCTCTTGTCAGAAGAAAGGCAGTGGTACAGAAAATAAACTGGAGTCTCCTGAATCTAAGTAACTTTCAGTATATTCTGACAAATGACAAGAGAAGAAAACCTGGACTTTCCAACTGACCTGCCGAAGGTTGATATAAACTGCATTCTGCAGAAACTCAGAGGCTTCCATGCTCCTCTTCTGCATGGCCAGGACTCTCACAGCCTTCACACAAGCTTCCAGTTCAATCACCCCAGCATTCTTGTACTTGGAGAGGGAGAAAATTAAAATAATATTGAAGTATTGCACCTGTTAGATTTTATGAGCATTTCTGCTCAGCACATAAATCAGCTGTCACATCCTCCAAACCCAGCAATTCCTTAATGCTAATGACTACACTGTTAAATTAGCAACATATGCCCAAGTGAAAGTTAAGGTGTCATCTAAAATATTATTGTGTAAAACAGCTGTTTTCAGCCTCTTCACTCACTGCTCTCATTTTGAGACAGAGAACTGCTTCAGTCTGAGAGTTCAGGTGAGGAGAAAAGCTGGGAATATTGGAACCATTTGGGGTAACCTCATATAAATGGTCGGTTGTGGGTGCTGCATCTGCAAATAAATTCTACCTTTACAATGCAAATATTTTTATTGCTGCATCCATTTTCTCTTTAGTTAAAACAATATTCCTGATGAGAGAATTAGAAGCCAATCTGACTGTTCCAATATTTGTTTGCAAAACATTTGCAGTAAATGACTGTTCAGTGATTTAGCTTGCTTAAGGAAGCTAAGGAGACAATGCAGATGTGCATTGAACTGTTTGTGCTCAGCTAACAAACAGGCAATTTTCTAGCCAGACAATCTGGTCTGGTGATTTCCTCAAACAACACTGATACTGGGTATTTGATGTGGCCCACCTTCTGCTGAAGTTAAGCTCTCTTCAGGTATTTCTATTTCAAAACTAATGGGGGATAGAAAGCTCAATAACAAAATGCAAGATTTGCACCAGCAAGGCTGTCACATATTCCTCTCTCGTGCATTTTTATTAGCAAAAGCAAATCAATGGAGATTGAATCTATTTCAGAAGGTGCTACAAAAGTTTTTTCAGTTGAGTGAGAACACAGAAACTATCCAGAAAAGTGCTGCTTCCTCAGCATTAGAGCAAGGAGTTACTCTGTAGGTCTGGAACAGACAGAAGGTAACTGTGCTTGTCTTGAAGGGTTATAAATCAGTCCTGACACAAATCTCTTTGTTATTTCAAGTGAAGCTGCAGTGAAGCACAGTTATTACTTGCTGAGAGCACAGTGCATATTATAAATAATCAAAATATAAATATCCTGCCTTAAGCCCAACGAAGTCCAATAATTTTATACTCCTAGAGACATCACACCCTTTCAAGATGAGCAATGTACCCTTAAGGTAACATTAAAAAGCTGAATGCATCCTTGACAGTTATTGTTTTACTGATGGATTCTAATTTATCTGACACTGTGCCCAGAACTATCACCTTTCATTGCTCCTGATCATAAATTAACTCATGCACACAATTGAAATTGTTTCACTTGGAGAGTCTCCCTTTAACAGGGACATGAAAATGCCAGGCATGAAAATGCCTGTAATAAATATTTATAAGCTTAGTCTAAAGATACTTTATCAAACAAGAGAAATACTTGGAATTAAAAAGTGATTAAATAACTCCCCTGCAATACAATCAAACTTATCTTTAGTGTTGATGTGGACACTGAGCCACTATTTTTACAGTAAAAAACAATTCTTTTTCTTTTCTTATTATGACTGCAGACATTGAGCTCCTTTTCCATCTCAGGCTCTGAGCATTTGCACAAAAACCTCAAAAGTGCTCCAGCAGAGCTGGAAGCTGTTTTACAAACCTAACTGCCATGCTTTAAAAGATCCCCCAAAGCCAAAGCCTCAGCAGTTCATGGTTGGAAAGAACTTAAAGTGTTCATTTATAAATAACCAGGATTACCTTGCCATAATAAGAAATGGCTTCTTTATATTTTTCTATGATGTCTTCAGGACTCAGGCAGTTCTTGGCACGTCCTATCTCAGCACTGGTATCTGCATTGATCCCATTGGAAGTCAGAGCACCTGGAACAGAACAGGGTCAGAAATGAGCACAGGGACTCTTGGCAAATGCTAAATATCTAAAAAAGCAAGCTAGGGTATACTGCAGGTTTGACACAGAATACACAAGGTACACCTGTCCTACCTAGAAAGAAAGGAAATAATCTTTCACTTAGTAAAAAAATATATATATTCATGATTTTTAGCCTTTATCTGAATGTTTAGAGTATGAATAAAATATAGGTTGCTAAAATTATATTATGGCCACATCTGAATAGCGAGTTTTAATCTTTGAACTATTCCTTTTACTTTAAAACTGTGTTTCTAAAGCACACCTTAGGGGAAAAAAAGGGCTCAGACAAAACAGTAAGAAATTGGTTTTCTTATATAAGAAAGAAGGCAAGAGACAGAAAGGGTCTATATAAGGGATAAGAATTTGAAAGAGATGCCAAGGAAATCTGGGGTATTAGAAAGAAAGTGGAAATTTTATTTTTAGATTTTGATTTAATTGGAGTTAACATCATAAAAGTGGAAACATATCAAAGGCTTGGCAAGGCTCAATACCTTCTTACATATAACTTAATCTGTAGCATTATACTTTAATTTATTTAGGATTATACACTAATTGATTTCTCTGAGAGGTTTCTCTGCAAAAATGGCAAAAAAACTCTATGTTTCAGAGCTGGCCCTAAGAGTCAATAGACAGTTAAAAACTACTGTGAAAGGTATTTCTGAATTTATTCAGGGAGCAGAAAGATGTTTCTTTACATACTTAAATGCTAAGGCAACTTTTTTAATATGCTTATTAACCTTAAGGAATCAGACCAAGAACTTTTGGAGATTAAGAGTACTTTTATGGAAGTGAAAGATTTTTGTTCATGATGACTGAGGGAGCACCATGACACTACAGAACCACTTATGACCATTCAGGTTGGTAACTTCAAAAATATTTTTAAATCCTCACTACTCATGGAAAGAAATCCTGTTGATTAGAATTTATGGAGACACAATCACAAAACTACAGCATTTATTTTGTGCCAGTTACTCTTCAGTCCCTAGAATTTCTCAAGATTTATAGCCAAAAACTGAAGCATCAGGGATCACTACTAGTTTTGGCAAGCGACAATAACTATCTATACAATTGCAAAACACATCAAGTAATACAAGAAAATACTTTGGAAACATGCAGGAAAATAATGTACCTGGATCAATGAGAACTTCTTGTGCCCCTAAAAGGAGGAACAAAAATGATTTTTTTCAGCCTTAAATAGAGCCAGCAAAGTAAGTTCTTATAATGTTTTATAACATCAGGCTTGAACAAAATCATCAGATTCATCAGGATAATCACTGCTGTTGTGAGGGACTACCAATTATAATTCAAGTAGTCCCTGTATGTTAAATCTCATTTTGTTAATAAATAAATTTAAAAGTCTATAAATTTGCAATGAATTCTAAGACACACTAAGAAGAATTTCAGAATTTTCAGTGTATGATTTAAAGCCATATCTTTTTTCCTTTATCTTTATTGTTTTGGTTAGCAAGTTTCCATTACAGTCAACTTAGTGCCAGGACCTACAATATGTATATCTCCTTGTGGGAGCTCATTTATTCTGCACAATACTCTAGAATAAAATTTCCAAGTAATTTTATCCCTTTTAATTGTCATTAAATTCATTTCTCTCCATCTAATTTTCTGAATAATTGAGTCATGTCAAGCCAATAAGCCAGACTGTCCATGTAAGAGCTGCCAAGAGTACTGCAGAGTTGGATTACCAGTATGGAACACCTTGTTGCCCTAAACTTTGGTTAAACATGGCAATAAAATTGTTCATCTCAAGGGTTAAGCAGTCAAAACCAATTATTTTATCAGCAAGACAGACCCTCCCTTCAGCTGATTTGCTCAGATTCCAGACAAGTGAAGCAGAGGTTTAGATCTAGACTCAAATATACACCAACACTTCACTCAGGTGTCATAATTCTGCCTGGGGAAAGAGGAAAGTCAGGCAATAAAATCAAGATCTTAGAACTCCCAACATATAAAATCCAGTGGAGAAATCCAGAACAGCCAGTGACCTAAGCATAAAGCAATCCAGACTCATCTTGTTTGACATACAAATCCCACAACTGACAGACCACATCCAGATTTCCTGGCCAGGAGGAACTGAGCAACTCAGAATCTTCCTTTACACTCAAGGCTGCAGAGGCACATCCAGGAATTGCAGGGGACACAGCCAAACCTGTCCCCATTGAAACAAAAGGATTTAGATACCTGAGAAGTCAAAGCACCCATTGCACAGAATGGCTTGGGAAGGGACCTCACAGACCATCAAGTTCCAACCCCCTGTCCATGGGCAGGGAAACCTTCACTAGAGCAGATGGCTCAAAAACCCCACCCAACCTGACCCTGAGCACTTCCAGGCATGGGCAGCCACAGCACAGCGCAGAAGCTCATTTCTATTTTGGTGCTTTCTTTCCAAAGTTGTTTCTACATAAAGCAGACACCCCATCTGCTGAGCAGCCAGGTCCTGTGCTGCAGCCTAAAAATGCCAAAGGATGGAAATCACAAGGGATTCTAGAGGAAGATGATTCTCTTGGCTGGATCTGGGCAGGAAACTGGAGGCTGAAGTACAGGCACAAAAGGAGCAATTCCAGGTTCAAAAGGAAGCACTAAAGGTAACTCTCACATCTACATGCCTCAAAATCAGCCAAAAATTTCAGTTCCAAGTGTAGCATTTCTTGATTTGTGCAGAATTTGGAAACTCTTTTTTTTCTGGCTTTATCCCACAGAAAGATACAGTGGAATTTGTTCCCCAGATTGAGCACTGTCCTCACAAAATGAATTACAGTGAAAGAGACTATAACCAAAGGTGCAGTTTGAAAGGATTTCTAATGAAAGGCACTGTAGAGTCAGGAATAGGTAATAAAAAGAAACTTTCAGAAAACTTTGTAGGAAAATGACACCACAGCAACAGCTGTTTGGCCAGAGGGAGCTCAGCAGTTCACACCAAACACAGAAATCATAACTAGACTTAGGGAACAGTATCTAATGGGCCACAAAGTAATGTTTTCATCTGCAAAGGATGACAAAAAAACCTGTAATCAATTTTTCTTCACAGAAAAGTCCTCTGAAAAATCTTGTCATATGAAACTAAAACATTTTTAAAATACAACTACACTAACAAGTTTGCCAACTGGTCTTTGAAATACAAGAAAACTTAAATAGAGACCAGCAATACTACACCCAAAATAAATTCAATTATTCTGATAGCTGTGAGTTATTTGTTACCTTCTTTAGTAACCAGGAGTGCCCATGACAAACAAACAGATTGCAACATCTGATAAATTTTCATTGAAAAGTAGAAAAAGGTCACTAATCAGGTGAAATTTTAACAGCCAATGTAAAATGCATTCATAGATCATGGGACCAAATGCACAGATTTTAATTCCTAGGTATTGTATAAAAATTTGTATTCTGCCCTGAAATAAGGTAATTTTTCTATCCCAATTATCTGATTTCAATACATACAGTTCATAATAAAGGTAATACAAAGCAAGTGTTTACTAGATTGTGACTTATAAAAGAACAAAGATGGGTGATTGCTTCTTTTAGATGAAGGAATTAATTTTTGACCACATTGCACAAAAGAGAACTTCACACCAGCACTGAGACCCAGCTGTGTTTCAGTCCTGAGCGAATGCATACACAGCAGCAGCTGTGCTGGATTAGCCC
The DNA here is from genome assembly GCF_963513975.1 of Fringilla coelebs. Lineage (NCBI taxonomy): Eukaryota > Metazoa > Chordata > Aves > Passeriformes > Fringillidae > Fringilla > Fringilla coelebs. The sequence goes on along the minus strand of NC_140028.1, from coordinate 4,894,864 downwards.
AAAGGCCTGTGTAGCTCAAATTATTCAATGTATTTCCATTTTCCTACCCCAGCCCAGCCTCTCCTGAAAACCACAGCACCTTTCAGGAGCTGTAACACCATGTGACAAGTGTCAGGTTATGTGACAGGCTCATCTGCACAACCACAGAGGAGTGGAGAGGATCAGTGACCATCAGCTGAACCCCAACAACCAAATCAGAGCCAACAGAGCTGTGGGGGTGGTGAAGCCCAGCTCAGTTACACCAGCAGCTCTCTGGATCCCCTTACAGACAGACTGGGGGGTCACTCTACAGAGATATGGGGCTCACTGGAGGGAAAGGACATCCTGGGATTGTACAGGATTCCTTCTGGGGTGTAAGGGACGAGCCAAAGACAAGGAGAAGGAAGGACTGAGGCAGTTTAGGGAACAAGCATGGAAAAGCAGAGGGGAGGGCATGTGTGTGTGCTGGTCTAAGCACCAACAACTGGAATGGGATCTGCTCTCAGCCTTGTGGGTTGAGGTGCCAGGAACTGGTGCAGTGCAGGGCCAGCTCCTGGACAGACTGAGGCTGTGTGTGTGCTCCCTGCCTGTTCTCCAGGCCTGCTGGGAATTCCTGCTCAGCCTCCTGTCTGCCTGGAGCTGGGGCCATGGAACTGCAGCAGCCTTGCCTCTCTTACACACACCACCAGGTCTGGTACCTCTGAATGACAAGGAGTTCCATGTCATACCTGCAGGCTGGATAAAGAGTAACTCCTTTCATCTGCTTCTGTTTGATGTCCTCCAGTTCTCCTCTTGAAACAAACACTGAACCTGTGATCCCTACCCATCCTTTTCTAAATGTTCACTGTATTACAGATTGCTCTCATATTTCTCCTCAGCCATCTCCTCTGCAGTCCAAGAGTTTAGAAAAAGTATACTAAACATTAAAAATTATGTTGGTTTATTGGCATTTCATTTAAAATTATCTATTTGTTACTCACTGACTTTAGAATAGCAAAAAAAATCTGAATAAAATGTACCCAACTTAATTCTTTTTAATACATGCAGCCCTGCCAGATCCTATTTTATGAAAACTGTCTGCATCTCCTCCAGCAAAATTCAAACTAACACAGACACTACTAACAATCAGGTGAAGAAATCAAAAGCTTTGCAATTCTATGCAAAGAACATGTGTTAACATTAACACCAAAATGGAAAAATAATTGCAAAAATCTAAAAAAAAAAAAAATTCTTCCGCAAACCTCCCTCCTCCGATTCATGCTGTCATCTGTATAATTTTACAGAGTTAGGGTGTAGGGAGAAGTTTTCAGATGTGGTGGGAAACAGAATAAAGCAGAAATGCCATCCTTACCTGGCCTGTGCCTGTTGCCTGCCTCAGCAGAAAGAGAACCTCCTGGAGCCCTGCGAGACCCAACTTTACCCCCAGTGCCACCTGGGTAGTGGTAGATGACAGATGCTGAGCACAGCCCCTCAAGGGCAGCTGCAGAGAAAAGGAAAAAAAAGCCAACAGATTAGTAGGGACATTTGCAACAAGCGAAGTATCCTGTGGTAAAGTCCATCTACACAAACAAAATGTGCCTGAAATGGCAAAGCCCACGGAAAATTCTGAGATACTCAATGTGCTTTTCACATCTGTGTTCACCCTCAGAGCTCCCACTGCCCCAACCCACTGAAAGAATCTGCAGGAGTAAGAACTTGTCACAGTAGAGGAAGCTCACTGAAAAGCACTTAATCCAACTGGATGCAATTCCACAAAACCAGGTAAGATGCCAAGAGAGCTGACCAAGGTAAAACCACTTTCTGATCACCTCCAACAGGTTCATGCTCATTGGGGGAGGTTTCTTGTGGTTGGGAAAAGGGAAATATCTTCTTTGAGAAGGAAGTTCCAGCACAGATAGATCAACATCAGCTGCCTGGAGAGGCTACACAGAAATCCTGCTGAAAGCACATAAAGTGAAAGAAGGTGTCTGTGAACAGCTCACATCGATTTATTGAGGATAAATCAGCCTTTGGCAACCACACTGCCCCTTCTGAGGAGATGCTATGCTCAGTGGACAATGGAACAGCAGTGGATGTTGTGTATTTTGGCATTTAAAACATCTTTGGACATGGTCTCCCACAGAATGCTTGCAGCCAAATCAGGAAGATTGGGATAGCTGGCCTATAAAGCAGGTGGAAAATCAGCTGGACAGGCAGAGACTCAAAGGCTGCCTATGACCAGTGGTGTCCTCAGGGGGACAATGCCTTCATTGACTGCCCGGGTGATTGCATGGAGCACACCCAGCAACTTCCTGGGTGACACCAAAGTGGGGGAACAGCAGGGCAGGCCTTCAATGCAGAGAGAACCTGCCAGGCTGGAGACAGGGGCTGGCAGGAGCCTCACCCAAAGCAGGGCTGCTGGGAGGCCACCAGAAGGGTCGGGGGACTGGAGCTCCTGGCGTATGAGAAACAGAGAGAACTGAGTTTGCTCAGCCTTACAGAGCAAGAGGCTGAAGGTTGGTGCTCCTGCTGCCTTTAAAACACTCAGTAGGGAAGAGATGGAGGCAGGAGCTTCTCAGAGATGCCAGAGTGATCAGATAAGAGTCAACACAAGTGGACACAAGAAATTCTGCTTTAAGCTAAGACCAATTTGTGTTTTGTTGTTGAGCTTTTTCAAATTATAATCAGCAAAATGTTAGAACAGGTTGCTCAAAGACTATGCAACTTCCATCATGAATTTCCATGAAATTCAGCTGGACAGGTCCCTGAACAACCTGATGTAACTGGACATGATAAAAGCAGGAGATCAGACTTACAGACTTATCAAACTATTTGGATTGGAAGAGTCCTCTGTAGGTCTCTAAGTAGAATTTGAGGAATACTGGGCCCTTAAAGTTTTTGGAATTGCAGAAAGAAAAACGTGGGAGGTCAAAAGGTGTGAAGGTTTTCATGGTATGTAATCTACAGGGCCATTAGAAATGGTTTCCACATGGAATGGGAAAGCTAAAAGCAGAACTTGAGACAGTGATTGTCCTGAAAGGGTATGAAACTGAGAAGCAGAAATTGTGCTCAAAGATCATTTGCATGGGAAATAAATAATAAAAAAGCAGGCATGAAAAAAAAAAAAAAAGGAAAGGATGGAGGAAAAGCAGGGAAAAAAAGCAAATCCTAGAACCTAATATGAAAGGAAATTATGCCAGTAGAAGTTTAACACTTGCAGCTTTAGGAGATGTAAAGGCAAAATCTTTTCCTAACAGTCCACAATGGACACCCATAGGAAACATTTTTAAAACACCTATACAACCCAATGAATAAAAATCAAATACTTTCCAAAGAATCACAAAATATCAAACACAACTTTTTTTAAGTACATGCTTTACTACAGTAACATAATTTATCTTATTAGGTTTTCCTAAACACATTCCTTCCTCATGTCTTATTGACCAATTTTTGCTTCAACTTCATTCTTACTTGTGAAAAATGTGTATTTTACAATTGGCTTTTCCCAAATATTAAAATGAATATTATATGTGTTATGTTAGAAAGTTATGCTGTATTAATTTTCTTAAGTAGTCTGTTAAATTTAGGCTATAACATAACGTTAAAATAGAAACTATGCTATGTAGGATACTTTTTTTTTAAAGGAAGGACCCGCTTAGCAGCCACAGGACACCTCAATCTCTCAGAGAAAGAGAATTTATTGCCCCATTAGCAGAAGAAATGAACTTCTTCCTGCCTTGCTCAGCCCTTAGGATTAAGAGGAAGAAATTAACACTGACCAGACAGAATCCTGTGTTTGAATGAATTTATGCCTCATGTATGAGGTGTATGAATATGCAACAGGCTGTTGTTTTTAAGGGTTAATCTTTTGTTAACGGGTGTCCTTTTTCAGGCTTATGCTGCCCAGAAAAGGTACCCGGACTTCCGTAACTCTTTGTTTCTATTGTCTCATATTGTCCTAATCCAAATTGTCCAAATTATTATTACTCTAATTATATTACTATTTTTATAACCATTTTATCACTATTAAACTTTTAAAATCTTAAAAACAAGTGATTGGCATTTTTCACATTACCCACACCTGATATCCAGATTTTGGTGACTAAAATCATTACTACTTTTCACAACACCTAAGGAAATTATCAAGGATAGTTTGACTCGCTTGGGATTACAACTGCCACCACCCAAATCCTACCTCCAAGCCAGAGGAAGTCGTTGACAGAGCGCAGCAGCTCCACTGCCATGTGGTAGTGCACCAGGGAATCCTGCAGCATGCCAGCCTGCAGGCACAGATCTCCCACGTGCTTCCGCATGCGGCCCTGGCAGCGCTTCTTGTAGTGTCTGCAAAAGAGAGGTGCACTTCAGGTACTGCCAGGGAATGCTGCTCTGGGCTAACAAACACCTCAAGGCAGTTTTCTTCCCTTCTTAATAGCAGATCAACATTGATTTACTCTCTGCTTCTAAGCAAATATGAATGCTAACTAATGTCATTTTCAAAAGGACCAACAATTTGAAGATATATTGGAAAAAAGCAATGTATCCTCATGTTTTGACTACACAGCTAGAGTCACATGCCCTGAAAACCTCCAAAGCAAGGTTCCTGCAGACTACAGTGAGTATTTGGCTGCCTATCCATGGCTGATATGCTACTTTTTTGCTTTTCCAGTACACCCAAAAGCTCACTGTTAAGCCAGGATGGTCTCTTGTTCTGCCTTTTTCCTTTACTTCAGCAGGGGATGGATTGTTCCTGTGCTTCCAGGAAGCTGTTCTTGAATACATCCCACAGCCCCATAGATGCTCCCATGGAATCCCTCACATTTTGGCTCTGAGCATATTAAAGGTGACCTTTCTAAAATCCTGCTCTGGGCCCCTGTCTCCTCTGCTGGGACCCTCTCTGCACACAGCCCAAAGGTTTTGGGGCCCAGAACCCCCTCAGACCCCCCCAGACCTCACAAACCTCCCCCTGCTCCCAGACCCTTCTTTTAAAGGGATGATGACTGAAAAAGCATCACCACTTCAGGCAACAGCTGACAGGGTTTCTCCTCCTACTCTTTTTTTACATGTTAAAATAAATGGTGATGTTCTTCCCAAATGAACAGACAAAACCTATTGAATATATTCAACAGACACCTTGGTACAGCTGAAAAGGCAACTTGGGCATAAATCTGTGTGACAAAGGCACTAATCCTTCCATTTTGTTTGGTTTTTTTAGTACATTTCAGCTAAAGAAAAGTTTAAAAAGTAACAGATGCAAAGCAAGACACACTGGACTTAGAGAACACCCCATGGTTTAATAGACAGTTCAGAACAACTCTGCTCTCCCAAATCCATGAACAATCCTCCTGTTCTCCCTCCTGAAAAAGTATTCCCTGGCAAGAATGTCCTTGCACTATAATTATAAACTTGTTTTATGAGGAAGAAATTTAAATGTCAATTGAGATATTTTATTAATTTATCTATGTTATTTTCAATACTATATCCTGTTGTTCTAACAGTGTCTTCTAAGTACATCCACAGAGGTATGAAAGTTTACTTTACAAACATCACACCAAGGAAAAATAGACTAGTTTCTTTGAATAGTTTAAACTAAAATAAAAGTCTATCAAAAATGAATATTTAATTAGAAGAATTGCTGCAGATGTCACTCTTTATTGTATACATGAAATCCAAATAATCTGGTACAAATACAAAGAACCAGCTTGAATTGATATAGTTGTAAACTTTGAGCTTTTAAGAGATTGAATTAATTTAATTTAAATTAAGTTGAACAGGTTGTCCAGAGAAGCTGTGGATGCTCCATCCCTGAAAGTGTTCCAGGCCAGGTTGGATGTGGCTGGGGCAATCTGGTCTAGTGGAAGGTGTCCCTGCCCATGGCAGAGGGGCTGGAAGGAGATGATCTTAAAGATTTGTTCCAGCCCAAACCAGCCTTTGATTTCTTTAAGAAGTTACTGAGACTATTTGAACTTAGCACCTTTAAACAAAAAAGAAACCCCAAAACCCCCTAAGGTTACACCCCCACTCCAGATGCTGAACTCTTATTCCCTGGAGTGAGACCAGAATATAAAAGGAATGCCAATGTTATGGAATGAAACCAGTTTGGGGCAGTGGGGTTTTTTTTCAAGTGAGGAACTTCCCAGAGGACCCTAGAGATGAACTGAAATGTCACTGAAGCAATCTCCATAAGGCATCTGAACAAACTGTCCTCGTGAAGTCTGTAATGTAGAAATGACAAAAGGAGAAGAGGCACAGAACATATGAAATGTAAGGGTAGGAATAAGGACATTCATTTGTTTCCTTTAGATGTGAAGGCAGAAAGGCCAGGAGGAATGGCAAGAATCCAACCAGTTCCATGTCACTGGTTTATCTGCCTTCTAGGCTATCAGTTTGGCTTGGGTAGTTTACACCACAGAGAAGCATCTTTTCAGCCACCAAATAATGTCTCATTCCTTGCAGTTGGTTTGGAAAAAGGAGATGAAGAGAAAGTAACTGATTTATATGGACAGGGGACAGAAATTGAAAAAGACAAGATATATAGAAGTACAGACAATAGCCTTATAAAAACTGAAGAGAGAAGCTATCAGAACCAGTGTTATTGTCTACAAAAAAAAAAAGAAAAAAGGAAATAATAAAAGGAGACAAGCAATAGGTCTCCTACTGCTTCTCTCTATCTAAAAAGCTACAAATCATTCTTATATAAATGTTTGCACTTTTCTGATCTAGCACACTATATTCACATTTGATCTGAAGGTGTTGATATTAAATGAAGCTCAGTACAACTGTTGTTCTTCATCTTTCAGATGTGTCAGGAATTGAAATATTTGTCTTTAATTTTCAACAAGTATGTATTTTATAGATCTTTTAAGAATAAAAATGCAAGAGAATTCAAAGTGAAAGCTAAAGCTGCTCTGTATGAACTGTGGAAGGGCACCAAATATTACCCAGATTTCAGTCTAAGCTTTGAGTTATAGAAAAATAACTCCATCAAAAAGTTCCTTCACAATCTGGAATCAGCATTGTACAGGAGAGTTTAAATTAGTTATAAATCAGATTTTCCTACTCTCTGCACTCCAGAATGAAAATAGCATTGTAAATGTTAAATTCCTTTAACTTTTTTTGTTTTTTACAGAAGTAGTGGAATTGGAGAATCACTGTTTCCTTACCCAGCTATAATTCCTCTCAAAGATGCCACTTCCAACTCCGTCTCTATGCTTTCAAGTAATCTTTATATTTATGAACAAATTAGAGTTCTTATTCTCTCTAATCTGTACTTTAGAAGCTTTCTTCCAGATTTTCCAGTAGCAGATGATTAAGTTCATAAATATGAGTCATACAGCAAAGACAAAGAGATGATGCCTGACTCCTAAATCAGGACCTGATACCAGAATAATTTCGATCACACAGCCTCACCATCAGCTCTTCCTAACCTAATTCTGCTGCTGATTTATGCCCAGTCAATATATCTGAAGTTTGAAGGCATTTATTCACCCAGACATCAATAAATATTGCTCATAAAACCACTGTTCTTTGAGAAACTCTCCTTTATTATGGAAAACCAGATAATTTATTCCTGTTGATGAAGAAATTTACTATGAATTATTCAAAAACTGAATTCACTCCACCTATTTTTAGGCTTTTCAAGGTATTGCCAAGACAGGATTCATCTCCTACAGTCCCTGTAAATCATTGCCATCCTCACTAATTATAGAGCAAGTTTCTACCAAACAAAGGTATAAACTGTCTTAATTAGGCAGTCACAATTAAGTACAGTGAATTCAATTACTTCAAGTATGTCCAAAAAGACAAGAGGCAAAGACTTCCTGGAAACGAAACCCACTCTCCACAGACAGCAAAACTTAATTCACTTCCCATTTGGGAAGCCTCTTTTTAAAATAACCCAATATCTACAACATCAGGCCCTTAAAATCATGTCCAAGGGACTCATTGTTCCTTCTGTGCATCCTGGGGTGCAAATTTAATGGGAAAAATGTCCTATTGCATGTATATTCATATATATATATAAAAATATATGTCTCAGCAGAAAATTATGATTGCTCATTTTAATACCAAGATAGTTTTGCTTCACAGCTTTAGCTGAAGAACTTGAAAGTGAGAAGCTTACAGATATCTTCTCCCTGAATTATATTTTATTAAAACACTGTTTAAGTATTTCATCTCTCCTGCTTAATCCTAATCTACATAGGGACAGGAAGCCCACCTACCTAAATTAACAATTACTTCCTCTAGGATAAGAGGACAACCTTTCTCTAGGCCAGCTCCTTGCAGCACCCTACTGCCAAGAGCAGCTCCTATTCATTCTTCCTCTAGAAGATCATTTACAACAATAAATCTCAAAGAAGCACCCAAAGTCTCCCCTTACAAACCCCCTCCTGAGTGTGATGCACTCAGAAACATCCCCAGGGAAGGCAGTGCCACCTCAGGCAGGACCACCCATGGAATGCTCCTTGGTGTCAGTCACCCAAACTCCTCTTCTGAAGGTCCTCACCACACAGAAAAATTCCATTGACTACAAAACTACTTTAAAATCTTATTTGCTAAAGTTAGTTGGGTTAATGCTCTAGCAAACACACTCTTATATTCACTGGAATCACCACAATCGTGACCAGCGACCACTGCTACCACTTCAAAGTGGAGGACAATAAATCTGTTCCAGGAACTACAAAGAACTACTTGATTTCCATTTCTGCCTTCTTTGCTCTATAGGACATGTGCTTTATTCTTTCACCTCCAGCTCTTTTCTAGGATCCCAGGATAATTTAATGGAAAATTTACTGCAACAGTGTTATATTTTAAGACAGAATTTATTTTCACTACAAACCATCCAGAAACAAGTTTGACGGAATTTCTGGATCCTCAAAATTTGGCTAAATTTACAAACAAGAAACATGCAAAATCAATTCTCAAAAGTGTATTCATGCAAAATGCTCCAACAAAAATTTCCATCAAGTTCTACTAATTCCAGTTAGCATGCAGAGCTATAAATATCACCAATCATAACATTATCCAGACTTCAAGAGTCACAGCTACGGCATTGGATCAACTGCCAGAACTTTTGAATTTGGAAATCAAACACAGGCAGCAACAGCTTCATGGCTTTGGAGTTTAAAAAATAAAGCAAATTCCAGAGGCCAGCAGCCACCTAAGCAGACTATGTGTGTCCTACAAAAAAACTCAGCATTGCTACCAAATATAATTGCCAAATGCGCCAAAAGGGGGCAGCTGCAGTGGTGAGGCTCCAGGCAGCAATTATTTTTGTGTGTACTGAAAAAATAAAGATAAAAAGCAACACTAAAATATGCAATGAAGGCGAAGTGAAGAGGCAGGACATGGGAAAAAAGCTAACTATTTTCAAAGATACACAATCACATCCTACCTTTTTAGACCCAACAACAAACTCACAGGGCAGTATGAGAGAAGAAGGGGGGGGAAAAAAACAGAAAGGAACAAAACAGAAATTAGAAAGACAGAGAACAGAAAGAAAATTAACAGCCACATACACATACTGAGATCATCAACTTTGATAAATCAGTGCACAAATCCCAGCTATGACACTTCAATAAACAGGGCCCTACATCCTCATCCCTCCACAGCATTAAATGATGCCAGTATTAAAAAAAGAAAGAACCTAAGACACAAACTGATGTAAACAACATTACAATGAGCTTATCCAAGTAGATTTACAATCATACTTAAGCATGTTTATTTTTAGCTGAAAACAGAAATAAAATAGAAAACTTAAAACAAATGGGATTTTCAGTATTTCTGGCACATATATTTCCTAGTTTTCAGTTTGTAGGACATTTTTATCATCATGAGAACATGTGTTTCCATTGTTCTCCATCAATCTCCCAGCCTCTACAAATAACTATCAAGTGCAACTGACTTCAGAAACTTTTTCAACTATCCTCAGCAGCCCTGTGACCACATAAATATTTTATTCAGATGAAGAAACAGAAAGAAAAAAATAAATCAATTTGCCAAAATGCCCACTTGGCTGAATACTCCAGGAATTAACCCAAGGTCAGCCTCTCAGTCCTACAATTTCTGTTTAACAGGACACCATATCTTCAAAACATTTTAGGACTTAACCCACTATTTTTCATAAATTTCTCTTTATGAATTTTATGAAAACTTATTTTTCATAAAGTTCTCTACCAGCCAAAAAAAGTTCTTCTACACACAAAATTCAGTGAGTTTGTGTATGCTGTCATCTCAGTCAGCTCTGGGAATGTGTCTCTCCTGCTCATTATACAAGCAACTTGCAAAAGACAAAGATCATTCTGACTTTTCCCAAGAATTGCCTTATTTGAAATAATAATTAATCTTCCTAATTTATGAACTTTGCATCTTAAAGGAAGCCAATCAGTTGACCTCAATGGCAATTATCATGCAAACAAGCTAATGAAAGGCTTCTAACTGGGTGAGGGAGAAGATCAGGTTTATATATAAAGCCCTAATCATCACATAAGTATTAACCTTAATATTCGACCATAAAATGCTTGGAGAAGAGTATCTTTTAAGATACAAACTATGTTCAGTAGTTTTAATTAGTCTCCAATCATGTGATCAGAATTCTGTGGCCCATGTAAATTCTCAGTATATTTCCCTCAATCTATCACCCCAACAGCTCCAGGTTACAGCTGCACCACACATTTAATTACACCTTTGCCACACACTGCCATTTCACTTCAATTGTAGAAGATACAGGAAAATATATATTTATTTAGCCTAAGTAGGTATCCACAATTACAGCAGCAGAGACACACCCTCTGTTACAAGAACAGAGTGTGTCTTCTCTGGCATTTATTTAACAGAGAACATTTGTGGTTTTAAGTAATTGGTTGCACACTGACTGGGAGGTCAGGATACATTATATACAAAAATTGCAAACAGACAGAAAGTATACAAAAAAGATCAAGGGATTTTCTTTGCCTTTTACCCTTCAAAAATTTCCACCTGTTCTAGAAAAAGCTCCTTCATTTGCCTCAGTATCTCAAGATCATCATGTTTTTATTTCTTTCTGTAAAATCATTATGCTGACAGACTCAAAACCAACAAAGTAGCAAAAGTTGTTCTACCAGATGTATCCACTTCCTGCATTCAAACAACGTGGAGCCCTCCCTGATCAGAATTACACATCCAATCTTGCAAAAACAGACTCTGCTCTCTATTGAAGGTCCTTCCTAGCCCTGTCTCTCCCTGGTATGCAGTGATTTCCCTTAATTAGTCAATCTGTCACTACAGAAGGGAATGTGCTAAAATAAAATCCTGTGAACTGCAATCCAAGCACCAAAAAACTTCACAAATAATAAAATGCAATGTTACTCTCACTGGCTCACATCCAAAGACTGGCTTGAAAGCGTAAGTTAGTTTAATAAACTGAACTGAGTTCAACCTTATTCCATGGACCTGAGTTTCTGCTTTAGAACAGAGGGCACAAATGCATCAGGCTACCTGAAAGGTGCCTAGAAAGGCTCCTGTGCAGAGAAGCTAGAAATATATTTTCATTCAGCTTTCTGAAGTTTTAATGTATAAATCCAAAGTTTTAAAACAATCAGAAGTACTAACTCCACAGTAATATAGAACTGAAGAACTTTCTTACTATTGAACTGAAAAATTAGAATATTTAACACCTTTTCCTTGAGCAGTTCGGTGCAGCAAACATTTCAAGTGCATCCATTGATCCAGACTTACTGAAAACCTGTTTGGTATTCAACCCTGGCAGCAAGGGTGTGTGCAGAGCTGAGCCAGTGATTAACTCTGGATAAACCCCTGTGTCTACAGGCAGGGTCACACACCTTCCATTCTGCAAAGAACTGAAGCATCACACTGAATCTGTTTGAACTTCTCACTGCAACAGCATCAAATACCTGCTTGGAGATGTGTGGGCACACATTCTGCTGTCACTCCAGCTCCCCACCAGCTCAGAACTTCACAACGAGTATTTCCCACTAGTTACAACACAGCCACTGCTCAGAAATAAGTCATTCATCTAAGAAACCATTTCCAAACCACAATTTTTTAGAAGACACGACTGAACAGCAGCCTTCATTCTGATTTTGAGATTCTTGGCCAACAGTTATCATTTTCTACCTATTTGGAACAGGAAATTTTGATTACATCCAGCCAAATTTCATTCAAGCTGAGTAATTAAAGACATGATTCTAAAAAAGCTTGTCCAAACTTCTCAATTTTACCACCCACGTGCAAAAAGCAGTAACACAGTAATTCATACTGATAACTGAAGAATAGTGCAGGGACAAACAGGGACCAAGAAGTGAGAGCCAGTTCAAGTGCTCACCAAAGAGGAGCGGGCCACTGGGGTACTGATGATCCTTCAAGCCACCACTGATAATTTAACAAAAGACTTCAAACTAATTAGAAACCTGGAATGCTTTCTTCCTGTTTCCAAGGCCAGGACCCTAAAAACTTCTCAAACCTGCCTGGACACCTCTGAGCTTTTACACTCAATAAAAACCTCTGATATGAGCACCATTATTTCCACACACAGCCTGAGTTTTCATAGGGCTTCCCCACCTCTGTCTCTGCCAGGACAAAAGGTGGATGCTTCCATCCCCTGGATTTGACTGCAAACAGCAGAGTCAAACAGATTTTCCACCTGCCTGTAGCTATCAAGCCAGAATTACTCATCCCTTGCACAGGAACTATGCAACATTCAAATCTCACAAATGATTATGCAAATGAGGAGGAAGGAAAAATGGGCAGAGAAAACTCTAACGTACAAAAAAAGCAAACAGGTAGCAAAACAAGACAGGTAAAAAGTGATAACAAATAATTACAAAAAACAAAGAAGGACATGGAAAGATGCTGGACTTCTTCACCAAAATAAGCAGTTATTGTCTCACAGAATGAAAAAGTAGATAGAGGTTTAAAGAGAAAAAAATACAGTAAGTAGGATAGTCAAATACTACTCAACATGATATAAAAATAGTTTCATTGATGCTAACTGAATTTTTTTATTAATACTGAATATCTATAAAACATTGGAAGTTTTCCAGCAAGAAGTCTCATTACAGCAGAATCTGTCAAACCACTCCTGTGACTTCTTCCTGCTATTTGATGAGCTTCATCAATTAAATGTATACATAAAAACAAGCTCAGAACATCAAATACGGTGAGACTACACATTAAATTCTCTTAAAACTACAGCAAGCAGACACAGAAAGATCAGGGCACTGCTCTGTTGGAACAAGGCTCACCCTTTCCTTTCTAATAGGCTTATCCTAAAGGCTGGCAAGTGCCACAGATGTGGCTTTTTAAGACCTGTGAGCTGACAAAAGTAGCTGCTTACCTACTATCGGTGTCCAGACCTACAAAATCCTTCTTCTCAAAAGGAACACAGAGCAGGGGGATCTTGTCTCCAGACTTATCAGTGGCTCTGTCAAGACGTTTGGACTCCAGCACTATGAAGAGGGACTCGATAAAATCTTCTATTCTCTTCTCCACAGTTTCACACTCATCATAACTGGCATAAAACGCCACATCTGTGCGGGGCTGCTCTGCAATCTCTCCTTGAAGCCCAAAGACAAACAACCGGGAATCATAGAGAGTAGAGCCGTACATTTCCTTCTGAAGATGGAATTTTTCAAAAGTCTGAGGCCATTCCTTTGCTGAAGAGCACTCTGTGATAGTGATCAGCCCCACGACCTTGCGGTGTGTCTGAAAATCCCCCCACTCGTTGTTCTCTGGGGGATAGTGGTGCCTGTATCGGATGTAGAGCACTCGCTGCGAGTCGCGCACGTTCACCTGGCTGACGGCTGAAATGCGCTTGTAGATCCTGAAAAAGCTCTCTTCAGGGACAATGCCAACGGGCTGAACCACAACCAGGAGGGTCTGATGATCCTCAGCACACTGCATGTAGTCAGGAACACTCATTTTGCATCAACTGCAGGCTAGTGAAAGAAAAACGCATATTATTTCTTAATGTTCAGGAGTACACGGGGTTGTTGAATCAAACCAAGGCTTTGATGCTAAACACTTCCGCAGCCTGAATTTATGTGCTACAATACCACTGTTTGTTTCATTATTTTACTAAATCTTCAACCATGCAGCCTAGTGACGTTACACTGTGCACAAGGAGTACTTTTAGACACTTATCAAACAAAACTCTGTAAATAAGGGCTTTCTGAGTGAATCTCACTCCCTGTGCAGCTACACAAGCCAGCTCATACAAGACTCTATCACAGCCACTGGGCAGAAATACCAGCTTGGAACAGCCTGCCAGACTCAGGCTCTTCAGTCCCATTTTCTTGGGGAAATATGCAAAACTGTGTGGGGTGAGGTGTAAACAGGCACCAAATCAGGATCATCAAACTTTACACAGCTGTCAGTGCTCGCACATGGCCAAGCAGAGGAAAATCAGAACCAGAACACCTATTTTGAGGAAAAGCAAAGTCTTGCTTTCTCAAAACACACATAGGTAAGGACCAGGCAATGTTTTCTACTTTTATATTTATGTATTTAAAATCCCTTTTCTCCTGAGCTCTCTAAAACCGATTACTGCACTGCAGCTGAGTCTTGAATGAAGATGCGCATCCCTGAATCTTTTCACGTCTGAGACCTCCTGGACCCCAGAGATCGCTTCATGAATTTCAGCTCCAAAGCCCTGAACTGTAAATACCGCCAAAAAAACCACCAACAAAACCCCAAACCTCCACAAAAAACAAACACAGGGACAAAAAAAAAAAAAAAAAAAAAAAAACCAACCTCAGCCCAGCTTTAGACTTGACACCATTGGTTTTACAAGCAGAACGACGAGTTCCGAGCCCACGGGGACACAGGTGACAGAGAAACAGCTGCCTTGAGGAAACGGGATCCTCAGAACTATGGACTGTACCTCCCTTGTCCCACCGCACTGCCTGGGGTCTGCCCAGCAGCCCCATTCCCAGAGGGCAGCCCCATTCCCAGGGGGAAACCCCATTCCCAGGGGGCAGCCCCACTCCCAGGGGGCAGCCCCATTCCCAGGGGGCAGCCCCACTCCCCACGGGCAGCAGCACCCTCCTGACACTTCCCCCAGCAGAGGCCGCAGCGGCTGGGATCCCTCCCCTTTGCCTGTCCCCGGGCATACGCCGCTTTGGGCCGGCCAGGTCTAGCAGGGAAAACGAATAAACTGCAGAAGAGCCAAGCGCAGCGGAGGCGCGGCAGAGGCGCACACGCCCCTGAGCCCCGTCAGGGACAGCGAAAGGCGCGGGGGAACTGCTCTGGGGGAGCGGCTGCCGGGTGGCGACCGAGGAAGGGACACTGACAACCCGGGCAGGAATCGGTCTTTGGGCAGCGAGGGCGGGCGGTAACCGGGGAAGAGGCACTGACAGCCCGGGCGGGAACCGCTCTAGGACGGGGGGACGCGGCTGCCGGGCGGTAAGCGGGGAAGCGGCACTCACAGCCGGGATGGGAGGACGCGGCTGCCGGGCGGTAAGCGGGGAAGCGGCACTCACAGCCGGGATGGGGGGACGCGGCTGCCGGACGGTAAGCGGGGAAGCGGCACTCACAGCCGGGATGGGGGGACGCGGCTGCCGGACGGTAAGCGGGGAAGCGGCACTCACAGCCGGGACAGGAGCCGCCCCGCTGCCGCCGGAACTGACGGCAATGGCCGCTCCGCCCCGCATGCGCGGCGGGCCATGGCGGGAGAGTCGTGAGGGGAGCGGGGCGATTCTCCGCGGTGCTGCTCCCGGGGCTTCCACGGGGACTGGAAGCCTCTGCCTGTGAACAGGAGGCATTGCTCCAAGAGGAACACAAAACAGGAGTGGACGAATGACTGATTCACCCGGTGAATTTTAGCCGACTGAGTATGAAAACCTAAAGGGCTCTAACTAGCCCTTACAACGAAGTGAGTCTTCCTGGCATTCCCAAATCCCGAAATTGGTCTGGTGTCATAGAATCATCCAGTGCAACTGTCAACCCAGCACTGCCACTGTAACCCCTAAACCACATTGCCAGACTCAGATGCCTCTGAAACCCTCCAGGAATGCTGATTCCACCACCGCCCTGGGCAGCGTATTCCAATGCCGGACCACCCGAACAGTAAAAAACCCTTTTTTTCTAAAATCTAATCTGCATCTCCCCTCTCTCATCTTAAACCCATTTTCTCTGATCCTCACACCGCTAGCACAGTAAAAGAGGCCGGCCAAGCTCCTTTGAGGGTAGTTGTAGAAAGCAATGAGGTCCCTCCCCCCTGAGCCTTCTTGAGAAGAGGGAGCTGAGAGGATTTCTCAGTCGTGTAGCTTAAATGGCAAAATCTTGAAAACTCTGGAAGTATAAAAGCTCCAGAAGCCTTGTATGAGCCTTGCATGAGAGTTCAGATGAATTTCTGATAGAGGATGTGGGAACCTTAATGATGTTCAGTGAGGCAAAGTGTGAGATGCTGCACCTGGATGACAAAACCCCGGTACCAACGCAGGCTGGGGAATAAGTGAATTGAGAGCAACCCCACCAGGAAGGACTTGGGGGTGCTGGTGGATGAGAGGCTGGATGTGAGCTGGCCATGTGTGCCCTTGCATCCTGAAAGCCAAGCATGTCCTGGGTTGATCCCACAGTGTGGACAGCAGGTGAGGGAGGGATTCTGCCTCTCTGCTTCACTCTGGTGAGACCTCACCTGCAGTGCTTCATCCAGGTCTGGAATCCCCAGCACAAGAAACTTCTTGGAGCAGGTCCAGAGGAAGCCATGGAAATCATCAGAAGGTTAAAGTGCCCCTCCTGTGGAAACAGCCTGAGAAAGTTTGAGTTGCTCAGCCTGGAGAAGGGTCCAGGGACACCTTATTGCAGCCTTTCATAAAGGGGCCATGTCATGACTTAAAGTAGTGGCACTCCACCAAAATAACTTCAGTAGAACTCGAAGTGTTTGAAAAATTTGGACGAACAATTGCATTTAGGTAGAATCGCAGAATCATTTAGGTTAGAAAAGACCCTTAATATCATCAAGTCTAACCTAGTACTGCCAAGGCCACCTCTAAACCATGTCCCTAAGAGCCCCATCTACATGGCTTTTATATCCCTCATGGGATGGTGACTCAAGCACTTCCGTAGCCCGATGCTACCAATGCTTGACAACCTTTTTGCTGGAGAAAGTTTTCCTAATATCCAGTCTAAACTTCCTCTGGCACAAGTTGAGGTCATTTCCTCTTGTACTGTCACTTGTTACTTGGAAGAAGAGATTAACCCTCACCTGGCCACAACCTCTTTCCAGGTCTCCTCAGCCACTGTGGCACAAGCTGTGGGCTCCAGGCAGGTCTCTCTGCTCCTCTCGGGTTTCCCCAGTTTGGGAGACATGAGGAAAAACAGCAGCATAAAAAGAACTAGGAACTGAACAATCTTTAGCCTTGACCTTCAGTTATCTTCCAAAAAATGGACAAAATTTCCCAGAGGGAAAGGAGCTGGAGAGATGGCAGCACCAGCTGGCCTCAGGGTCTCAGAGAGAGGCTGACCAAGCCCAACAGCAGCACGGCCTTAGGGCCAGACAGGGATGGGGTGTGCTGAGCCTGGTCACTCACAGCCTCCCTTCTCCTGCCAGGGGCAGCTCCTGCTCCCTTTGTCCCTCCTCTGGGAGACAGTGACTCACAGAGGCAACTACACCTGGCCAAGCTCTCAGCTGGCAGAGGGAAAAGAGCAGCTCTGAGGAGCTCAGAGGATTCTTCAATGTCAGAACCCAGGAAATTCCTCTGGCTGCCCTGGAGGACTTGAGGCCCTGCCCAGGGGGCTCAGAGACCTTGGCACAGAGCCCAAGACTCCTGTGCCTTTGGTTTAGCCCTTGGGAAAAACAATTGCCAACCTTATATGAAGAATTACAAGCCAAGAAAGTTTAAGTAGAATGATAGTGAATTTATCACGGGGTAAAAAATAAATTTTGGGGGGTTTTTAGAATGGGGGTTCAGGGGAAAGATGGAGGAATTTGGGCATGTCCAGCCTTTCTCTTTCTTCTTCTTCTTGACCTCCATCTTCTGCTGTGATGTTGGCACTTTTAGATTGGTTTAGAGTAGAAGCTCACTGTCTAACATAGATGATAGGTATTGGAAAGTAATTGTAAATATTGTACACATAGTTTTTAGTATAAAAAGATAACCCTGCCCTGGGGGCAGGCAGAGTGCCTCTGACTGTCTTGCTGAGCAGACCTCGACAGGACAAGAGAAAGAATTTTATAGATAAGATACAATAAACAACCTTGAGACCGAGAAATGAAGAGCTCTGACTCCTTCTTCAACCGTCAGGCTCAGTAAAGAGACTTTCTAACTTATCTCAGGGTCACTCTGACCAGCTAGAGACCCCAAGACTTCACCTGTCCCTTCCCACCACCAAGCTCAATACCCTCAGAAATCCTGGCAGTTTGATGAGGTTTATTTGTATATTGAAATCATGAAAGACCCCGGTGGTATTTTTAAGAAATTCACTGCTGGAGTAATGTCAGCTGTCTCCACAAGATGTCACAAGATAGTAAGGATCAAGAAAGAAACCAATCCTTCTAGACATCCAGGCAGCATCCCAGAATATTTTTGCTTCCTTTCAGATATAACATACACACAATGGCTTCACATAAAATGTAATCTCAAAAGGATTATACAGCCAAAGAGATACAAATTATCTGCAGTACCTAACTATAAATTATGTCCCCAAATGCAGTAATTTTGGAATTTATCATATACTGTTGTTAATCTTGTACTTATAACTGTTCATGGTGCTATATTTTATTAATAAATCAGTATCATCTGTAGGCTTGGCCTTATGTACTGGGCAAATTCTGTATAAGTAACATTCAGTCAATAAACTCCCTGTATTTTCCATTTAATGATTCTTCATGGGTACATTCCTTTCTCCCCTAAATTCCATGTGAATTATCATTGTGTATTCTGGAAAAGGTTCTGTTCTTCTCTCTCATATTAAGTAGAGATAATTTAACGGCCTTAGCAGATTTCTTACCAATACAAACCATCAGGCATGTTGTTTGTAAAGCATACTGGAAACTTGTTGATTGAAGCCATTAATGAATTAATGCAAACAATGTGGCATCACTTCTGGAAGTGCTCACTCACCCTGCAGCTCTTGCCCAAACAGGCACAGACAAACTGGAGCAAACACTCCCAGCATCAAAACCCCATCCCCAAGCACGTTACAACCTTCCTATGCAGCAGGCCCACAGTGTAAACGTGGGGAATGTGTTAATAATGAAGATGCAGCCCCATCATCACTTCATAGTTTACAGCCCTCCCCACCTCTCCCACAGCTCTGACAAGTGTCAGGATGACCAGACACATTCCCTGGTACTGCACTACAGCTGCAGGAGTGTTGAGCAGCCTGTAATTACAGTTTGGGTTAACAACTCTGTAGGCTGTGGCCTGTAATCGGGATACACACAGGAGATGCCCAGTTGCCATTAAAAACAAGCTCCCCACCCTCCTGTGCCAGCCTGGGGCTGAGGAGCCTTGATGAGAGCTGAGAAAGGGGAAGCCCCAAGGCTGCTCCTGCCTGCCCTGGGGCAGCAGGAATCCACTCAGGTGGGAAGAATGACTGGAAAGCTGCTCAGCACGAAATGACCCGGTGGAAAAGGACCTGAAGTGCTGGTTGACAGCAGCTGAACATGAGCCAGGGTGTGCCCAGCTGGCCAAGGAGATCTCCTGGGCTTCTGTGTCAGCACCAGTGTGGCCAGCAGGAGCAGGGCAGTGACTGTCCCTCTGTGCTGGGCACCGGGGAGGCCACACCTCGAGTGCTGTCCCCAGTTCTGGGCCCATCAATTTAGGAAGGACATTGAGGTGCTGGAGCATGGCCAGAGACGGGACACGAAGCTGGTGAAGGGGCTGGAGCACAAGTGTGACGAGGAGCAGCTGGGGCTGTTTAGCCTGGAGAAAAGGAAGCTCAGGGGTGTGATCTTATCATTCTGCAGCCTCCTGGTGATCGGTCACAGGTTGGACTCGATGATCTCAGAGATCTTTTCCAGCCTACTTGATTCTGTGACTCTATGAAGGGACTCGGCAGCCGCCGGAGCCTCAGCGCGCCCGGGGGTAGGAGAGAGCCGGCGGGGCCGGGGCGGCTGCAGCGGGCGCGTCCCTCTGTGGGTCCCTGTATCGCGGGGAGATGCAGGGAGCTGTAGTCCGGATCCCGGTGCTGTAGGGAGCTGTAGTCCCGGCTGCGGGCGGCTCCCGGTGCTGTAGGGAGCTGTAGTCCCGGCAGCCGCCGCCTACAGCTCCCGGCGGGCCGTGCCCTCGCTGCCGGTGGGACGGGCTGAGATGGCGACGGCGCGGCTGAGCGGCACCGAAAACCGTCTGGTGTCGCTGCCCCTGTCGCGGATCCGCGTCATCATGAAGAGCTCCCCGGAGGTCTCCAGCATCAACCAGGACGCGCTGTTCCTCACCGCCAAGGCCACGGTACCGGCTCGCCCTGCCCTCGGGCTCCCCGCGCCTCCCCGTCCCCGGCTGAGGGGCCTCTGCCTTCGGAGCGGCCCCGGGCCGGGCTCCCGCTTCCCTTCTCTGTCCGCATCCCGAGACGGAGCTGAGCTTAAAGGTGCCCCGAGTCTAGAATCACAGAATGGTTTCTGTGGGAAGGAACCTGAAAGAACATCTATTTCCAAAGCCCTGCCATGGCCAGGGACACCTCCCACTGTCCCAGGTCGCTCCAGGCTCCTTCCAACTTGGCTTTGGACACTTCCAGGGATGGGGCAGCCACAGCGTCTCTGGGCAACCCGTGCCAGGGCCTCACCACCCTCCCAGGGAAGAATTTGTTCCTAATATCTGATCTAAACTTGCTCTCTGTCAGTTTGAAGCCATTCCCATTTGTCTTATCACTACATGCCCTTGTAAATAGTCTCTCTCCGTCTTTCCTGTAGACTCCCTTCAGGTACTGAAATTTTATGAGTCTCTGCACTGAGTATATGTGCGGTTAAATATGGTGCTTCTGCCTTTAGATAGGGATCAATGTTATGTTTGAATTCTTAGTCTGACTACTGCTAATTTTTGCTTTAATCTTTAGGAGCTTTTTGTTCAGTATTTGGCCACATACTCCTACAAACATGGCAGAGGGAAGGAGAAGAACGCTTTGACATACACTGACCTGTCTCATACAGCAGAAGAGTGTGAGACCTTTCAGTTCCTTGCAGGTATTACTAACACAAGGGTAAATCCAGTGTCTGCTTTGGAAAATGAAATCTTGCTCTTAATGCTCTGTTTTGTGAGGACCTAATTCTCCTACTAGTTGTTGATCTCCTGCTTAGCATTCAACTGGAACTCATAAACTACTTCCCTAGAAACATTTCTTTGTGAATGGGGATTTTTCTGCTGCCTCTAAATTACACAGTTACACTGTATACAGTTCTCAGGATATTGCCTTAAGCATTTCCTAAATTCCAGCAGTTCCATCTGAAAGCTTTCAGCCTGTGAAAGAAGATCATTGCTCATCTTTAGGTGAGAAGTTATGTGGACCAAAAATGACACATAGGAATCTATAAGTTTTGAGAAAAGAAGCTTCATCATATGGTCCCCCTATGCTTCTAGATAAACACACACACGTTTTTACTGATACTTGGATTTTATATTAATGGCTCATTGGATCTAAGGCATTTGAGCACTCTGTTTTACATCAAAACATTTACATTAGCAGACATTAAAATTGCCAGTAATCAGCCATGAAATAGAGTCCTTATCTTTGGTTACTTGTGCCATAAGTGGGTAACTCCCTCCTACTCTTATGGCAGTGTGTGAGTCAGGCTGACTTACCTGGTTATTCACCTAAAGTTTTTTAAAAATATTAATATTTCTTTTTGACTTCATTTCTTCCGTGGTTTGGATGCAACAGGATTAACAAGGCAATGCAAATATTCAAATTGACAATAAAAGCAACAATTCTGCCTTTCAGATATCTTGCCAAAGAAGATCCTAGCTAGCAAATACTTAAAAATGCTTGAAAAAGAGAAGCGAGATGGAGAAGTGAGGGAAGACGATGATGAGGCTGAGGAGGAAGAGGATGAAGACGAAGCTGTTGGATCTTAAGGCCAATGGAGAATTGTTTCATAGTTGATCCATTTTTCTATTGTATAAAGGATGTTATTTTTGTGACTGAGAATCCAGATGCTGGATGTATTTTTACAATGAGCCATCTGCTTTTGCTTTAAGAAGTTTAGAAACTGAACTTTATACTTGTTGGAGAATGGAATTCTTCCCTCAAAAACAAAGTGGGGTAGGAGGAGACAGTGCAAACCTGACAGCAGAGCTTGGTCAGATGATTTGAAATGACTTTGTCAGACAATCATTACCCAAATTTAAATTTTCTTACAGGCAACTTTCTGTTCAAAAGTTCCAAAAGTGAACCAAGTCCATTAAATAGTCTGTAAAAGCAGCCATGTGGGCACCCAAATGGGAGAGGAGGAGATCCATGCCAAGAGCTAATGGTGGTTCTGTAGCTGTGGTGGTAAATGGGGTAGAAAATTATGTAAATATGTGCATCCAGAACCCTCTTCTTGAATGAACTCCACTTCTGCAGTTTCTCTTGCCAAAATGCACATTGAAGTCTGTTAATTGTGGGTTCTTGAGAAAGAGCAGCTCCTTTGCCATGTGAGTGACAGAGATGGATTTTTCATTTGGTTTTGGTTTGCTTTTCTTTTTTTACTACAGAAATGACAACCATCCTGTGTAGAACTTTACATGCAACTTTTTAAAATAAATGTTTTGTATGAAAACTTGACAATGGATGCTGAAACTTACTGTAGTTCTTTGTAGTTTCAGTCACATACGTAGTCAGTGTGGCAATGTCTGAGAGAAAGAAGTGACCAAGATCTGTCCCCAGGGGTGAATAATGCCCCAGGTAAGCAAGGGAATGTTAACAGGTAATAAAAACCTTCCACTCCAAAAAAGCTGGGCAGCAAATCAGCCAGGAATTTGTCTCAAGCAGCAGCTTAATATGGAGGCCATGGTTAAGAGTTACCAGAACTGAACAGCTGAACAGGCACAACCACACTCAGCTTCTTTTAAAACATAGCAGGGAGCTCCAACCTCTCCACAATCCAGCACATTCCATATGCTAAGAAAGCCAAGTGGAGCTGAGGCAGGTAGGGTCAGGGACTGGCAGAGCTACTGAGCCACACCAGAAATGCTCCTGCTGTTTTAACAGATCAGAGGATGCTGCACTGTAAGAAATTTTCCTGAAGTTGCCATAAATGAAAATCATATTGTACCAGGAATGCTGCAGTGAGTGCTGAGTGGGGCTGGTGGGGCTGGATCCCTGGGAAAATTCCCAAGTGGGTAAAGGCAGAACTAAACCATTGTTCCAAGAGTTGGTTTGTGGTTTGGTTTTTTTGGGGTTTGTTTTGTTGGGTTTTTTTTTTCCCTTTTTTTTTTTAAATTAAAAGTGCATGGAGATGGGTGGAAAACTGAGTGTGGAATGCTGTTTTGTGGGAGGGGTGCCAATTTTTTTTGAAAGAAAAAAAGGTCCACCAGCACAAAATTGCACAGTGAATCTCTAGCAGAAACAGGGATGAGGGCAACAAGCAAACACCTGAACCATTGAAGGGTCACAACCAAAGTGAGGAACATCCTCAAACAGCCCTGGCAGGGGTCTGACCACAGCCCCATCCCCTCCCCTGCACTCTGGGGACAGGAGGCAGGAGGGGAAAAGGGACTGGGAAAAGGGTGGAAGGTGTTTTAATTCCTGACTCAGTTTCTCACCATTTCCACCTAATTTGTCAGTAAATTATATCATTTTCCCTCCAGTCACATCTGTTTTTCCCATTACAGCAGCTTTTCAGTGACCTCACTGTCTGTACCTCAACCCTTGAGCTTTTTCATCCTGTTCTCTCTCTCTGTGCCAGTTGCATCATTTAACAGGAGCTTCCTCAAAAGTGACCAAGTATCTTGACCACTTTAAGGTGTTGTGGGATTTGAGGCAGTGGAACACAGGCCAGGGGACACTTTTGGATTAATTATTATTATTACAGACATTTTTCTATTGTTTTTTTCCCCCACAACACCAGCTTGTGAGACCCTTCCCCACCCCAGCCAATGCTGCTCAAAGGACATGAAGTTTCCTAAACTAGCCAAAATGACAAAAGAACTCTGGTTACTAAGTATAAATCACCACATTTCATGCCTCTCAGAAGTTTCCTGTGGGATGATGAACATATTCTGTGAATTCCTGAGCCCAGAAGAATGTGCACACCCTTCTGGATTCATTCAGCCAGAATCCTCGATGGGAACTTCAGAGCTGCCAGAATTTGCCACAGCCCTCTCCAAGGCCCTGCAGCTGCCAAAGCTCATTGCCATCAAACCAGTGAAGGGTTATTTGTTTTCCCCAAGAGCCTGACCCAGAGCAAAACCTCAGCCAATTCAAAGTGGTGTTTCAAAAAGCAATGGAAAAAATAAAGGGGAGACAGCCCTGACAGTATTTCATATTACTGAGTAAAACCAATCTGTGTTTGAAGGGTTGGGCTCCCAAAGGAAGTTCCTTGGCATCCTTGCAATTCTGTTGGATGGTTTATAGTCACCACCAGGTGCTACATTTTCTTCATTTAACAATTGATTACTGTAGAGATTCACTTAGAAAGAAAAAAATAAAAAAGGAATTTCAAGCATGATTTCAGGCACGTGGTTTCCAAAATGTTCATCTTCCCAAAAGAATTCCAGGATTACAACTAAAGCAGTTTAAGCAGCATGGATTGTGTCTGGCTGGGCACAGAGAGGGTGGAAGCACAGGGGAACATCCAAACACAAACAAGGAGAGAAATGCAAGGGAGGGCAATGGACCAGAGATTTTGGCAAAGTCTCACAGTGCACAAGTAACTGCAGAAAATGGCCAAATATTAAATGAAAAGACATCAAACAATATCTTGTAAAGATGAGGAATTTTATTTTATTGACATACTATGAGGCAAAACAAAATTGACACCATACAAAATAACTTTATAAAATATCATTCACATCATTATTTTGTCAGGAATTACAGCATTCTGAGCTTGTTACAAGTCTTATGTTTTGAGGTGAAAAACACTATGCTAAATCTTTAGTATTAGTTGTATATATACAGTAAGAAACCAGAACAGAACCTGTTAGGTTTTTCATGAGTTTATTGCAAAAGTAGTGCAAACTATTTTACCTTGCAAGCTGTAAAACAAACTTGGAAAAGGACCCACCTAAGCTTAAAAACATGACAATAAATGCTCAATTTCACAGCCTTTGAAGCTTCCTTCAACAGTTCTCAACAAAAATTCCCTATCTCTGCACAATTTCAGATTTTCACTGACTCGGAAATGAAGGAGTAGAGGGTGGACCTGCAGTAGGGAGCAGGCAGAGAGCAGGAGGGTCCTGCTCCAACGAGGGGCACTGCTCTTACCCAAGGATTTGGGGAATCACCCCCAAAACACCCACCAGTGGGGCAGGTTTGGTCACTGTGTGCCCTCATTAATCAACTGCCCCTTTCCACACTCGTATTTGAGAAAAGAGTCAAGAAAGCAGAACGAGCTGAAAAACCCCACAAACCATAATTAAGAATTAGGAACATGTATTGTCTGTTTTAGGAATATAGTATCCTTTTCCTCCCTTTCTTAAGTCTATAAAGCAAATTTCCATGGTCCCCCTCCCCGTGTGTACACACTGCAGGGCACATCCCACCCCAAACTCCTGCATGATCCCAAGGCAGGATACTACATTCTGCAAGATCCAGAGAAAACAACGGCCTAAAACACTACTGGGGGGGTCCCCCAAAGCAAACAGGTAGCTAAGTCATCTCCTAAAAAACCAGAAAAGCAAACAAATGCTACATGAAAAATGTTAAAGAAACAAAATGCAGCATATTCAGGCTCTTTTTTATTTTTTTATCTTGAGGTACCTATATAAATATTACCTTCTGCCCAAAGTACGATTGGTTTTGTTAAAAAACTAAAGTCCTTATCACGAGCCAATTGCAGGGCAAACATTATTACTGAGAAAGTGCAACCATGCTGATCATTTATCTGCAGCATATTAAAGGATGATTAGGCTTTAGAAAATATAGCTTAAGTCTAGACCTGATGGAGCAGTTTTATAAAAACACTGAACAGAGGCATTTTCCTTTTGCTCGAGTCTCTCTGCAACAGAAAGCTTTAGGGAACAGCTGGGAAGTCCTGCCATGATGGAATGCACTTTTACAATCCCATATACAGATTTTTTGTTTCTTTTAATATTTAAACTAAATATGATTTTACAGCAAAGATTCCCCCTCTGTAGTAGGTACTGGTAAATAGTGGATTTTAAAAAAATTTTTTAAACTTCAAAAAATGATAGCATATCACAAATTAAAGCTTTCCAAAAAGGAATTCTTTTTGAGTAAAAAAGGTTCACATAGTAGAAAAAACTTACACATAGTTGTAAACTGTTACATACAAAACTGTGGAAAGGTCAATGATGTTTTATTCCCTCACCCTTACACGTGTATCCCTTCATTTTATATTTATATATATACACATGCACAAAGTCACGTGCTATGTGCATATATAGAGACACAGAGATGTAGAGATCTGGGGTCAGGATTAAACATTTCCAAAATCTTCTTTATTGGGTATTTCTCTTTGCCTAGGACAGCTGTGATACTTGATTTTACAACTTGCTACACCAAAAAATATTTTCAAATTCAGTTTTTTGTGGTGCAGTTAAAAACCATCTGCTGTTTTTAATCAGGAAGATGAGTTTTGATTGTTGTGCACTGGGGAAAAAACACAAAGGCACAAAGAATAGAACTCAAATCCAAGATTGTTGTTTCAGAACAAGAAACCCGAGGGTTTGGGCCGCGGATGGGGTCGGTTTGGTCGCCTCTGCCAAATCTCCTTGACAATTTGAATAATTAGCACCCAACTGGTTACATGAGGTAGATCCAAATTGGAAAAATAAAATAAAAGCAAGCTGGGTCCCCAACACTTTTTTTTTTTTTTGCCTCTATTTAAAATGTTTTAAGGATTCTATGTCAGTCATAAGAAGTGGAAGCAATGGCACCTACCCGAAAGCAAGCACGGAATTCAAGAATGGCTTTTTCTGGGATATAAAATTTGAAGTGTTAAATCACAATCCTCCTTCAGGCAGAGATTTGCTGGCAGGGGGAGGGAGGAGAATAGGTCTGACAACAAGGACAACAAAAAGCTGGGATGTGGGAAAGCCTGTTTGGGGTCAGCTGCCAGAGGAATGCCCGAGAGCCTGTGACAGCCAGCACCCAAAGGGGCATCACAGTACAGACAGCTACAGGTGTCCCTTGTTTCTCACGCCAGGAGACTGCCTTGACTAACACTGAAGCTCTACAGGAACATCCTCCTGTAGTTAAACAGTATTTTTGCATACTCTGAGAGAGGAATCTGACACATTTATCATTTAGTTAAGGCTTAGTTTAAAGTGGCGTGGCCACACAGCATCACACAAGTGCTCACCTAGGGCAGCGAGAGAAGCAATGGGTGAATTCCATCCCCTGTGATCCCCCAGCACTGCCCAGTGATGCCACAACCTCCAAGGCAAACCCTGCAGTGCCAGGGATGCCCTGCAGATCAGCTGAGGGCAATTCTGGGCCTGGTTTTGCATTACAAGTGCTACTCTCACCCAGCCAGCACCAATCATTTCTATACTGCAAGCACGAGACAGCTCCACAGAGATGCAACACACACACAACACTACTCAACACACATTTAGTACCACTAGGAACAACCTTAACTTCATAGCTTTCTTTTTACCTCTGAAAAAAAACAAACAAACTTTAAATGGTCACAAAAACATTTTCACTGGAGGGAACATTTACAATATGAAGCTTCTGGATTGATTTTTGGTTCTTTTTTTTTCAGTTATTTTATAAAAAATAATTTTAAAAGAATTTTTGAAACTATTAGAAGATTAAAACCTTAAAAGATAAAAGTCAGTTAATTTTCCTATGTACCAAAATTAAAGCAAAAACAAAAAAGAAAAAAATTTAATCAGTACATTCTGTTTTCCATCTTGCCCTCCCAGGATCAAGTCAACCACTCCGCTGCACAGAAATCTGGGGATGGATCTTTACTTATCAACTGCCCTAAATGTTGAAATCTTTGTGATTGTACAATAAAATACTGCAAAAGCCAGGGAAATTGTGCTTGTTATTGCCAGCCAAATACTGCCTTTGGATCTTTTACAGACAGCCTATACACTGTCCCCCTGTCCTGTCACACATGTGTGTGCACACACAGAGAAAGGGACACATACAGATCCAAAAATTCTACTAAACTTAATCAACAAATTACAGAAAAGAAGTGGTAACACTTTTCAGGATGGCACAGAACTTTGCCAGATGTAATTCCTCATTGCACCTCACTGAAAATTTGATTTTCCAAGATAAATGTAAAACTTACTCCTTAATGGCTTTTGATGTTTTTTTGGTTTTTTTTTTCCTCTTAGTTTCTTTAAAATGCAATTATGAAGTTGTTATTTGTAAATGAGATGAGCAATTGAAGGGCTCAGTCTTAAAGTTTCACTAAAAAATCTATCAGGAATGACAGACTTTGGATCAAATCTTGGTTTTTAATAGCATAGAAGCAGTGCTATAAAACAGTGAGGTTTGAGCTCCTCACAGTTGATACAGAACTTAACTTTGGTGAAATCTAGACACAAAATTCACTGCATGTTATGTTGGTACATGAGAGGTCTGATCCAACCCCCAGCAGCTGAAGCTTTGGGGTGCCCAAAAAGTCCAGACAGGATCTGCTTTGAGTCAAGTATATATCAGGCAAAAATGTGCAATTTCACAAAAACCAGCATGACTGAAGTTTCCTCTGTTCATGGCTTTGAAACCAGGAAAAGCTGATAAATACAGAAAAGAGACCATATTATATTCTTTTTCTGACAGGAAATCTAAGCTAACAAAGCAAACACAAACAGTACCAGCCAGGGGATTAGACTCCCAAGCTTGCCTGCTGACCTGTTCACCATTCATGCTTGCCAAGCACACCCAAAAAACCCCTATAAAATCACCAGAAAAGTTTAAATTTATATTTTGGGGACAACTCCTAGGCTTGCTCCCAGGTCAGACAGCATCTGCAATCCCTGCTGATGAGCAGAGAGCAGCTATTCCAGCAGGTGGTTTAGTTGTGCTTAAAGAAAGGAGGAAAAAAATAACAAAGTTCATGGTTCAAAGTTCAAGAGCACATCCAAAAATATAACTACAACCTGTGCACTCCTGAGAGCCCTGTGGAAAGGATTATTCCCTTTGATACAGAACTGCCATGCAACCCAAGGCTCCTCAGGGAGGTTGGCTGGTGGAAGAGCAGCCCCTGGCAGATTTACAATGGATCTGCTGAGGCAGCACATGGACAAATCCAAAGGAATTGCTTTTTTTGGGGATATTTAGGTGGGAGGAAGGAGCAGCCACAGCCTGCAGCTGGTGCTGTGGGTTTGCAGGGCTGCCACTTGCAGAACTCCCACAATGAACTCCTGCCAACCTCTCATCCCTCCAGATTCAGCAGCGCCCCTGGCCCAGCCCCAGCCAAGTCAGAGCTCCCCAACACCAGAAATCAACTGAGGGAGCTCCCTGCAGCCTTCCCCTTCTGGGATGGGGCCAGCAGATGGGTGCAGGATTTCTCAGGGGCACTTGCAGAGAAGCCAGAAGGAAAACTAAGAATTAAACTGTCACCTTAACAAGTGCTTAAAGTGGCAATTTTGAAGGAAATGTCGCCCCTCGCTTCCTCTCTCATTTCCCCAAGGCTTGGGGTACTCAGTTTCTCTTCTCTAGGGCATGAGCAGCACCAGCATGGAGTTCCTTCACTCCCCAAACTTCCTGATGATCCTGGGTCTGCCTTGTCTGGAAAACACAAAACTCTGCTCCCACCAATGACAGAGGAGCTGCTCAGCATCTCTGCACAGTGCAAGCCCTGACAGCAATAGTGTCCACGATCTGCAGTGCACAATGTAGTGAAACATCTTCTCCAAAGCAGCCATTTACCCTGCACTTCACACTTCTGGGGGGGCTTTGAGAAATCATGACTGAGAACTGAATCAAACTGACAGGATTTTACCCCATTCAGTTATCAATGAGCTGGTTTATAATGGTTTATTCAGACACTTGCAAAATCTGGGTTCCAGAAAGTCGGGATATAAGCAATCCTCCTGCCATGGATGAGCTTCATTAGTGTCTAGGCCCAGAGATCAAGAGAAGGAAATTACAGGGAACACAGAATCTCAGGAAACTCACTCTGATAGGCCAAAATCCACAGCAGAAAGCCCAGTTACTTGTAAATAAAAATCAACTTTAACACTGCTATGAAACCACAGCAGCACACTGTGCTCCAACAAGTATTTCTGTCAGCAGAGTGGCTTGTTCTGAGATGGGGAAGCTTGTTTGGAATAATTGTAAACAAAATCTGATGTATTAACACAGTTTTTTACAGTTTTATTTCAAGTCACCTGAAGTACCCTCAGTCCATGTGCACTGATGTCAAGGTTGAGTTTTGGCCAAGGCTTTGCACAGAACTGACACCAAACAGTCCCAAGATGAACATACTCAGGCTTGGGGTTGCTTTTTTGTGTTTTGGTTTGGTTTTTTTCCCCACATTTTAATGTTTATCATTTTCTGAGCAGGGGATAAAGTGTTTTCATTCTTACAGTCGCATGTCACCTTACCTAAACAGCACATTAAAAAAATAATCCAATACATATTTTTTGCCTCAGACTCAAAATATATTTCAAGCACCTTCATGTCATTTGCAGAGAAAACCTGACATTTTCTGGCCAACAGGTAAAGTACAGAAACATTTTTCATTTGGGAAACAACAGTATAGAAACTCAAGTGAAGGGACAGGTCACAAAGGGAGCTGCTGCTATGGAGTGACCCTGACCAGAAGCAGATGTGCCAGATGTGCCACTTGCCAGGGCTGGTACCCTCTCAGTACACAGGGATGCCTCTGGAAGACAGAGGGAAGGCTGAACAGCCACCCAGGATCACAGTATGGCACTGCCCAGCAAGGAACAGACCAGGACAAACCCAGTCCCCGTGGGAGCATTTTGGCTGCACAGTGGGAGGTTCACTTCAATTAATTCTTCCATGAAGGAATACAGGAGGTAGCCTTGAACTGCACCTGCTTGGAAACTAAAGATTCCCACAAACCCACTTTTGTAGTGATTTGGCCAAGCAATTACATTCAAATTAACACTTCAAAGAAACAACTCTGACAAAGCAACTGAAACACTAAATGGGATCAAACAGGTTCTGTGCCACACCAAGCACACACAGCACCCCCTTCCTATACAATCTGGATTAAACCCTCTCAGAAATTCATCTTTCCAGTCACTAACCCTCAGAAACAGAAGGCAGAACTTGCTGGTTTGCACCCTAACATCAGCCAGTGGGGCTGGAGTTGGGGTCTGTCCTGTCCCTGAGGGTTCTGGAAGCAAAAGGCAATTGCTGATGGATGGATGGATGGGAGATCCATGGGCAGCTCAGAGCACTGAAACTCTGCACTGCCCAATCCCACACCATGCAGGGACAGACAGCAAGACATCATAACTGGATTCTAATTCCCTGTCATTCCACTAAATTCTGCCATATCCACAGATTCTTCTTCTACAAGACAAGACTCAGACAAGCAAGGAACACCTGGGAGAGCTACATCTGATAATCCAAATATAACATTAATGCCATCAGTCATCAAACTGATACCAAAACTGGCATTTGAACCTTGCACAGACAATGAGCACAGTGAGAGCTGAAAAACTGCATCTCTGTGGTCTGGGAGAAATGTGCACAGAGGAGAGAAGGAAGAAATGTTTTATAAATTCAGGCAAACACTAAGTATTTCCACTGTGATACAGCAACTGTGCCCTTCTTGGATTGATACCATAATGCACAAAGTCTGACAGCATTTAACACCAAAGCTCCTACCTCAATGCTGGAAAATATGGCAGTATTCTGGAAAACAGAACAAGGAATGGTATCCCCAGCATTTCAGTACTTGCTGTGCAGAGCACTATTTACAGTATTTTCAAACAGCTACAGCAGATGCAAAAAAAAAAAATTCTTACAGTAAAAAGGGAGTTTAAAAAACCCAACAATCAGTGCAATTACCTTCTACTTGAAGTTTTCCTTAAGAAAGATGGCATGTGTGCATCAAGAAGCATGTGACCAAATGGAATATAAAAGTAAAAAACAAAGGACTGCGCTGCATTAGGAATGGGGAAAGCCACACAAAGAGAGATACTATGGTAGGAGAAGAGCATTAAAAAAAACAGGAAAACAAGTGAGTTTAATTACACTGGTCTCAAGTGTGAAAAATACTGAGAACTCTTCTTACATTCATTTAGTTAATGAGTAAAAGATATATTTAAAAAAAAAAAGTCCCTTATGGGTTATTTATGCCACCAGAGGTGCTTATTTGACTGAGTCTGCTATTTCACCAAAAGCCTTTGGGCACATACATGAACAACTTTAGTCAGAAAGAAAAACTTAGAAGCATCTTAGAAACTTCAGTCTTTTCAGAAAAAAAAACCTAAACTCCTCACACCTCCTCTCCAGAAGTTTTAATTTGATAATCCTTGTGGAAAAACCTCTTGTCTTATGTTATAAAAATGATCCAACAAGAACAAGACTCTGTTACAACAAAGGCTGCAGGAGTTATTGAGAGAGGCAGAATTAAAGCCAAACCTTCACAACCTTTTTGCTTTTACAATCAGGGAATGCTGCCTGGGGGCCTGGATGGAGATCAAAGGGATTTGTTACCTGACAGATCAAGAAACAAGGGAATTCCTGTGCCAAAGCCTCTGGAACATGGAAGATCATTGATTGTAATTCACAAAGTCAAATATTCTAAAGCAAGCCAAGCCAAAATAAGGAGCTCTAGTCAAACAAGTGACCTCACTCTGTACATCAGTGCATAAACACACATGTGTTGAATTGCATAGGTCTGTCTTAAATGCCACATAAAGGCAGAGACAAATCCACCTCCTTCCAGCATTCCCCAACAGGACATTTGCTCCTAAGGATCAGCTCAGTTGTTTCCTGGGGGCTGGAACAGATGGAATGGACTGGTTACTCTGTTCAGCCACTGCAGCAGAAATTTCCACCACCAAGCAAACCTCATTATTGCATTAGATTTTGCACATCAGGGGAAAAAAGACAAACTTTTAAGTATTTTGTGTATTTTGACAGTACTTGTCACCTCCCAAGAGGAGCATTTCACACTTGCTGATGCTGGTTTGGGGGGGTGTGCCATTGGACTCCTTTGCAAAGGCTGGAAAATGCCCCAAGTGCCCAAGGGTGGCACAAATTTGGTTATTGCTGAGCTGACCTGCACAGTGACCCAGACTCAGAGCTGTGACCTCAGCTGGCACTTCTCCACCAGCAGCCTGGGGGAGACTGAGACTTCTTCAGCTTTGTGCTGACCTGAGATGTTGCTGTTCTACACCAGACATATTGGAGGTACAGAATAAAAAATAATTCTAGGATTTTACGTGTATGTGGCAGGTTTTTTTGGACAGGAGACATTTTTGAATATGTAATTTATGTAAAAAATATTCCCAGAAAGAGAGGTGCTGGACTTCCAGCATGCTGTACTTACAAAGTATATACCTAATTATTTTTTTTTTAAATGCTTTAAATTATCCACTAATTCACCCCTGGTGGGAGGGAAAAGGAGGGAGACACAAGTGAGACATGAGGGTTAGAAATTAATTTGCCCATCACCAAATAAATACAGGTCTACTTTACACCTTACCAGTTATGGAGTCTTTCTGTGAATCACAAGGCATAAAGAATTAGCAGTATTAGAGGCTTAGAAAGGTCTGTAAAAGGTAAAAATGTCCTGAAATGCACATAAACATCCCAAGTTCTTCATACTTAGGGAAGGAAAGCTACATCAGTTCTGCTCATTCCAAGAGGATGCCCAAACAACAGCTACTCTCAGATGAGGGGCCTGCCTAAAACTCCTTCTCTCACAAAGGAAATATCTTAAATAGGATGCAGTGCAGTCCCAGGCTGCTTCAGAAATGAGATTTGAGGTCGAGACAGATCCTGCCCACCTCACTCCATCTGACCACCTGTAAAATTCCCAGATCTGCATGGAAAGAGGGGGATGAATTTCACATCCAAGAGGTCTCTGCACAACAGACAGCAAATAAGTTAAATGATGTCTTAAAATGGATGATCTTTATCCTATTTGATAAGAAGAATTCATATAAAAATAATTCTTATATAAAACTCTGCCAAATGAATATCTTCACTGAAATAGGAAAGCTCTGAAGGAAACACAGAGAAGTGCAACACACCCACCACGGGGAGGATCTGCAGCTTAGGGGTGCTTGAGGGGAGGTAGGTACAACCTCGCTGGCACACAGCAAGACAGACAATGCTACCTAAGATTTGCTTCAAATTTACAGAAATCTGAATTTATAGAACTATGACCAAGAAGACACTCTGAGCCAGCAGCCTAATCACCCAATTAGAATAGTACAAATATGATTATTCCATTAACAGGTTTTACATTTCACCTACAAAACACTGACAACTGACACACTACTACAAGGTGAAGATCTGAACTGGAATTATGTACCTAAAAAAGTCTTTATGCAGCAAAGGTTGGGCATTTTCTAGCTTATCCAACACCACCTGGTTGCAGCTGACCTGCTCCGTGGCCCAGAGCTCTGCATGGCTTAAAGCTACTTGCCCATCCCAGTGGCCAGAGGTAAAAGTGTCCAAACAGAGACTAAGCAGCTGCTTGGAGAAAAAGGAAAAGACAAAGCAAAATCCATCAGTGGAGGAGAATTAAGGTTTTCCAACCTGTCTCTCAGCATCTTATTTCACTTATCCCATGGAAAAACAAACAAGATCAAGTCAGCATAAACAACTTTCCTGGGCTTTTTCCATTTTCTCCTAAACCTGCTTGTGGCATCATCATTAGTGCAATGGTTTACATGTGTGTTATGGTTTTTATGAATCCAGTGTGCAAACTAACAGAAGCATCTGTCTCATAATTATCAGTTTTAATTAATGCTTCTCCTTAGAGAATGGCAAAACTCTCACATTTCCAACAGATCTTATGCATAATGAAGAGAGCTTCACCTCCCTCCCTAAGTAAACTTCACTTTCCTAATTTTTATCTTTACTGCATAGATTCTTTGACTTGTGCCTAACTTCAGCGAGCCACTCTCCTCTAGCAGAGCTCCTGCTTCACCACTACTCAACATATAAATAAAATACAATTGCTTTGTGCTTGAATGAATGTAGGATGTTGGTCTTGTGTGCGTCTGAGCCGCAGAGGTAAAACCTGCTGTGTTGTGTGCACGTTTAAAAAGCCTTTCTGCAAATCCCAAGCTACAACAGACACTGGCTGCATCTCTCTCCTCTCACCACATCGATTGCATATTTTTTTTTTTTTGCATTTGAAGAGTAATGTCCCCACAAAAAGGATCTTACTTTCTAAGTTCAAAGCATTCTTGATATGTTAACAGAAGTATAATGAGCACTCCTTAGTAAATAAAAATAAATAATAGCATCTAGTCTATCACATTAATACTGTGAAACATATATAAAATTTACATTAACTCAAAACAACAGTGAAAAAGGATTGTACTGTATTTATCACCACAGACCCGTATTCTTTAGAGACTTTGGAAAGTAAGTGTCACAGTCCTGTATGACAAATCCTAAAGTTAGCTGTCAGTATGATTTTTAAAAAATCCTTACAAATTTTTTTAAATGGCACATTTTCTTCTGCCAATCTAACTGGAGCTATTAAAAGCTTAGGTACAGGTTTACTCTTTTCTTTTTTTTTTTAAGTTCATCTTTAGTCTATGAAAAACATTTTAAAATGCAGCACAATAAAAAACATTCAAGAACAAGCTTCAGAAAATACATTTGTCCTTAGACACACAGAGAATAATCTGAGAATAATCTTTATAAGACAATTAGAAACCAGAATTTTGTCACGCTCTTATTTTGAAAATAAAAATTTTGTAAATGCATCTAGAATAATCAAGGCTTCATAAATACTCAAAAAATGCTTTGCTTTCCTTTGTACTAAAAGCTGATTCACAGCATTTTAGCTCATCAAACCTTAGTATGAATTAGATCTTTCCAAATTATCAAAACCGACTCAATGAACAGCAAACTGAATGAGGAGTTTTGTGGGTTGGGTTGTTGGTTTGGTTTTTTTTAGTTTTTCTTCCCTAAGCCCTGAGATTGCAGCTCTTGATTTAATTATAAAATCTGGGTCTGTTTTATACCAAGCAGCTCAGAGATTTTTGGCAAACCACATTTCCGACAACAGAGGGGTTTGGTACAAGAACGCAGTTTGTGATCAAGTCTGAAATTCTGGACGGAAGGCTTCCTTGCAAATGGGAAAGGAAGGGCTAAAGATGCATCACTCATTGCTGGCTGTCCCTGGGCTGGGGCATCTGTTAGTCTAAGTGCAGCTGGTCTGGTGTGAATCCAACTCTGCCTTGTCCGGAGCCGCTGAACATTAAAACATGTCAAGCAAAGTACATCGTGCGCAGCGTGTCCTGGTGCACCTGGACTGCCTTAGCAAGTGCTTGGTGGTCTCTGCCATTGCTCTGGCCAGAAGTGTGGCTTCCTTCAGCACTGAAAGAGAAGGGGGGGGGGGGGAAACAAAAACCAACACGTTGGGGGGGAAGAGAAACCCTATTGTCTCCCTGATTTTTTAAGATTTTCTAAGCCTTCTGATGTTTACATTTTTGTAACAAACTTTCTCACACGCTTTCTGTAAACAGCACATTGTTTTGCATTCTTTTTGGAGGAGGAGAAATTTGATGGACTGTCGGTTTGTCCAGTGTCATTGGAGAGGTGGCACTTTCACCCTCCAATCCACTGTCACTTTTGGAAATCTATAAATGCTGAGTCAGAAAATAAACTCCCCTTTTTTCACCTTGAGAGCAGCGGTGTGTGCACGTCGTGCTGTTTCGTGTTCTACAATGACACCCTATTTAATCTGCCTCTCCTCGCATGACTTTCTGTATCATTACTTTCCTCTGAACAGAATGGTGAAACATTAATTATCCTTAAAGCACCACTGAGGTTCTGAACCAGAAAACAGCACGTACAGGAACATCTTCTGCTTGGTTTCAGCAGCAAAATTCACCAGCGAGAGCAAATCCACCCTTGAACTGCTGAGGACACCGCTGATCCCAGAATTAACAAGCCCCCCTGCCTTCCAATTCTGCAAAACTGCAAAACTCTGAACTCACCTATCGTGTTCCTTATCCACCAGATGGTACCTGGCTCTGAAGGCCACCAGGTGTGCGTAGTAGGCAGGGGCAGGGATGGAGACGGAGCGCGTGCAGCGCACGTACGTGTGGCACAGCTGGTAGGTGAGGATCTGCAGCTCGTCCGACGAGAAGCGATTGTCATCCCACAGCACGTGGTAGTGAGAAGGTCTGCTTGTTCCCTGGAGCCAGAGCACACAGCTCATCAG
The DNA here is from genome assembly GCF_963513975.1 of Fringilla coelebs. NCBI lineage: Eukaryota > Metazoa > Chordata > Aves > Passeriformes > Fringillidae > Fringilla > Fringilla coelebs. The sequence goes on along the minus strand of NC_140028.1, from coordinate 4,857,507 downwards.
CACTCCCAAACATCTCCTGAGCTTGCACCTCTGCTGGGAACTGCAGCGAAACGGCTGCTTCCTCCAAAACCACGGGCAGCAGTCCTACACATTCCACCTTTTTCCTTTAAGCAAACAACCTCCTTCCTTGCTGCCTATCAAACTAATCCCTTCCCCTTTTTTGATAGGGCTGTGTTTCTCAAAATTTCACCTCTGAAATGAAATGATCATACAGAAATGCACTTTCATCTTGAAAACCTCAGATCTGACAAAAAGCCATCAGACAAAGTAGCTTTAGTACAAACATCAACAGTTAAAGAATTACCACGCCACACAAAATGCCTTACCTGAATCCCAGCATGACTACACAGGTAGAAGTCAAACTCTGAGGGGTGGGTAATTTTTGTGTCCACTGTGGTACCAGCTGGAATGTTTCCACTTTTTCCAACCTGTGTAAACAGGAAATGCAAAGACACTGAGGCACAAAACAAAGGGTTGCTGGTTTTTTTTCAACTGTATAGCCAGGAAAACAAACACAAGAAAAAGATCTATATAAAGCACAAAGTGAAGAACAATGTGCAAAACTGAAATTTTGTTCCAACTGAAAATTTGGAGTGTCGCTACTATGGAGAAAGAAAAAGAGAGACAAGCTGCAAAATCTTCTTAGAAATTACCTAAAAAGATTTGGTTTTCTATTATAACCAAATAATGTAATAATAATGTAAATGTAAAATGTATAATGCATAATGTATAATGTATAATGTATAATGTAAAAAGAACTTCCTGCAACTGAGTTGTGAAATTCTTTTCACCTTCCCACTCCAGAACAGAAGTAACTTTTCCTGTTTATACCTGCAAGGGGACAATCCTTCCTTGTCAGACAGGCCACCTCTTCTCTCAAAATTTCATCAAAGCAGAATGTCAAAATTCTCTTTACTTTCAAACAATCTAAAATCTGTAACCACAGCATTTATTAATATAACAACCACCTTAATGTCAGGTTTGGGAGATGCTAATTACTGCCTTGAAGCCTGGTGGGGTCCAAGTGCTCCCACAGAGAAGCCTGACAGAAGGAAAAAGAACATGGGAAGCCCAGTCTGTGAGCAGAGCTTTGCCATGAGGAACTCTCCATTCTCAGCAACAGCTCTTGAAGAGTCTCCTCTTCACATAGGAAGCACCAAAAATTGACTTGTGGAGTCACCCAGAAAGTACCACCAATGAACAGGAACTGGGGACTTGGCTGCCTGCTGGAGCTTTGGGGTCCCAAGCAGAACATACCCGTTCGTTTTTGTCCGTGCAGAAGAGTCTGGTGTGGTGCCTTTTCTGCACCACTATAAATGTGATGCCAGGCTGATAATCCTTCTCCAGTTTAATGCAAGCCTCCCTGATAGCCAGCAGCTCGTGGTGGAGAACCTGAGCCACACACAGAGAGAGGTGGGATCAACATGAACCATTGCCATCATACAAATTCCTCTTATTTATCTACAGATGTTTTTTATTTATCCACAGATCATTTATCATGTTCCTTCTTGCACTGTCACTCAGAGTAATGAAATAGCAAAGTTTCAGGACCAAATCTTAATTTCTTCCCTTGATGAGGGCAAATTACATCAGCAGTTTCCTGAGCCAGGAGAGAGCTGCTTCCAGATTTGTTCAGCTCCAAGCACGAGGCTCAGACTAATAACCTGCATGTCAACATCTCCTTAACTCCCAAATACAAATGAACATTTAATTAGGCTGCTGAATACAACACACTAATTATTTTTCAGACTAGAACAAGGGATAAAATCCAGAAGTGGTCAGCTGCTCTTTCCCAGCTTTGTGCAGTCCCATGCAGGACTACAGACATCAACAACAAGGAAAGGGGAACAAACCAAAAAGCAATCTTTTAGCCTGTGGGTTAATTGTACATGAAAAATTCAGTGAAAACTAATGATAACTGAAAAGAGAATATATCAAAAGTTCATACAAGGATTATTTTATCAATTCAAGTTTAGCAAGTGATCTTTCCTCTCTTCCCCCTGGATTTTGACAAGCTGACTCAATTCTGTATCTTTTATTTACATACATAAATACTGGAAAGAAAAGTGTACATAAATGTCTTTAAAATATATAGAAAAATGTTTCATAAAATATAGTACTAGCAAGCAAACAAAATAAATATGACAGAGGATCTGATGAGTTTTATCAGAATAAAAATGACTGAAAATCCAGTATTTATCAATCCTCTTAAAAAAAAAAATCTAATTTTTCTTTACTGCCTGAGTTATATGGGATACAGTCTGACTAATATATCCTAAATAGGAAACAGATGTGGAACATAACTTGAGTGCTAAAACTATACTTTTCACTAATAATTCTGTCAGGGAAGATATTTTAAAGGGGAAAAGTACTTTCAAAAGCACATGAAAAGTATGCAAGCACTTCTGCCTCCTAGGTTACAATCCAACAAATTTGTTGAGGAAGACTTGTTGAGGTTATACTTCTTGTAACATCAACCACATAGAGGTGGAATTTTAAAATTCCATTACTACCACAAAACTACACTACAAGAATTTCAAGAAGACAAATATCACCTGTTGGAACTGCCCCTCAGAAACACCATCCCTGTAGAAGATGATTCGAGTTGGTTTGAATCTTGTTGATTTGTAGAACTGGATCAGCAGCTCCCTGACCATGGCAGCCAAGTCCTGGATGATTTCCTGGCGGTGCTGCTGCACCCGCACAGTGGCACAGTAACGGTTGGGATGAGCATCCATGCTCCCTACAACCTGGAAAAAATGCTTGGCATCAAACCAGAGAGCACTTAAATAAAGGTTATTTCATGGGATAACTGCACTGTCTTGAACACTGAGTGCTTGGCCTGGGAAGGATGTATTTGAAATTAAAATGTACTTGGAAACAGCTCTGGGTTAGTTCACCTGTGGCAGCACACCCTGCTGAAAGAGAAAACTTGTTTTAAGTCTAAAAGACTCATTCCCTGTTTGCACCTACAGGCACTTAAGAACTCAAATACAGCGTGGAGCACTGATGCCATGAAGCCATGGAGATAGTCAGAGTGCTGCATAGGAGTTTGAACTCTGGGACACCAAGCCTGTTTTTTGGATCCATCAAACTGTAATGGTGATGGACCACAGAAATATCCACACCCTTTATCAAGGGAAGGGATTTTTCTGTTAATGAAACATTAACATCCTGTACAAGTGGCATGGGACTTAAAAAAAAACAAACAAAAAACCTAAAGAAGTGAGCACATCTCTGTCCCTATCATATTTTCTGAAAAATCCCCTTGCCCAGGATTTCCCTCCTGGGAAGCTGAGAAGCCTCAAAGAAAAAGGAAAACAATATTATCTCATTTGCTTCTCCTGCGTTTTGCTGCTTTGGAATGTGGCTGGAGATTGTTTATCCAACATGTGAATTGTTTTTACTTATTGGCCAATGATGGCTAAACTGTGTTGGACTCTGGAGGAGTCACAAGTTTTTCTTTAGTATCTTTTAGCCTTCTCTAAGTATCCTCTCTCTATTCTTTAGTATAGTTTTAGTATAGTATTCTTTAATATAATATAGTAGCATAAAATAATAAATTAGCCTTCTAAGAACATGGAGTCAGATTCATCATTCCTCCCCTCCATGGGGGTCCCAGATAATACCACACATCTCCACCTGGTTTTCCCTGAACACACAGGTGCAACTTTTTAAAACTGAAACATAACATCACCAAAGAACTTCATTATTAAACAATCCTGAGTAGCCACTGCAGGTGTTTGATGTAACACAAGCTAAAGACCATTCCCTGTATTTAAGAAGTACATTTCCAAGAGATTATTGCACAGTTTGTGTTTTCTGGAAGCTTGAGTCCCCAGAAACTACAGCTGAGCCAGCCTAGTTTCCTATCAGTAATGAAGAAATTCTGAACATTTCTAAGTGCTGATGAAGGAGATTTAAACATGCACCAGCTCATTATCAGGCTGCTAATAAATATCAGCTCCCAGAAAAGCTCCTCTGTGCATCAGCAACTCAGGCATTTTACAAGCTAATACACGCATTTAAAGTAATTAGCATCAGAGCAAGCTCTCTGAAGTTTCAATAAATTCCTGCAGAAAAATAATTTATAATGCTGTAATTAGGCAATCAGAAGCAATGGACCACAAAAGGATTGAAAGCAATAAAATGCATTAGAGCTGAGCAGCAGGAGGGAGCTGGGGGGAAAGAGCAGGACACAATTTACTCACTGCAGCAATGGAAGGCTTTTTCCCATCCCCAGCTGGAGGGTGAGTTACATCTGCACCAAGGAAAATGACAGGCTGTTGGAATACTGGGGGTCTGGCAAAGAGAAGGGAAATTTGAAAAAGCAGCAAGATTTATGCTTAATAAAGTACATTAAAACTCAAATAAACAGCACTCTGTAATCCTGCAGTGAATTCATCAACAACTGGCACTTGATCAGAGTTGGTCACTTGTTCTGTGGCAGTAATTAAAAATCCTGATTAAGGTTCTCATGCTAAATACTTAGGAAGATTTTTAAAGTACAGCTAATTGTTGCTCTTAATTAAAAATTAGTTGTAAAATATATCTAGTGTTTTCTAACTTGAAGAATTGCAGTTTTTATCAACTGGACCAAAGAAAGGAGTAGAAGTTGATCGCTTAGTAAGAAATTGCATCTGAAAAAATTAAATAACTGTACACATATGCAGACACTGTTAAAAAATATATTTTTCCTAATAAAAAACAGTCTTGGTAAGGAGGTCCAAAAATAGTAGGTATCAAAGTTATTATTTGCAAAGTAGATTTGCTTTAAAGCCAAGCTTGAAAGTATTAAATCTTTAGGTTAAGATATTAAACCACTGCACCAAGAGAGGAACACCAAAGCACTTCAATACAGGTTTAAGACTTCAACTCTATTCCTTAATAAAACAATTTCAAACTGAAAATACTGGGCCACCATAATTTCTTTGTGGGGGAATGATTTAATGGTTAAGAAGATAAATTAATCTGTTTGCAGACCTTCTTTAAAAGAAATGGGAAGGTAATGTTAGGGATTAGACTTTTGTTTGTTTGTTTGTTTTTCTTGGTTTTCTTTTTTTTTCTCTCAGAGAATTTTCTTCCCATTTATTGCCTAAGAGATGATGAATGGACTTAAGAGACAAAAAAAAATAGCTGGGTGTCTTGGAATTCTGTTAATTTTTTGTTGTCATTTGGGTTTTGTTATTGCTGCTATTGTTCCTTTTCTGTCTCTCTCTCTCTATATATATTCTAGTAAAAAACTGTTATTCCTTTACCCACCTCTTTGCCTGAAAGCCCCCAAAGTTACAATAATTTGGAGGGAGGGAGGGAGGGGATCATCTTTTCCGTTCCAGGAAGATTCCCACCTTCCTTGGCAGACACCTGTCTCCTAACCCAGCAGTTTTTGGTGCCGAATGTTGGGCTCCAGGCCATTGAGAGGAAATGGTGAAAAAGGAATAATAGTTTCTGGGTAACCTAATTTTGTGTGCTGAACACAGAAACCTCCTTAGGCACCATGTGGTCTAACTTACCTTGGTTTGGTTGGCACATGGTTGTGGCTACATTTTGTGCTCCCATTTGCAGCCCCTTATCTAAACATGGATCCTATGACTAAAGCTACTGTGGCTGTTACCCAGTCTGCACAACAGGTCAATAAGGCGAGAATTCCTGGATTTTAAACTTCCTCTGGAATGTGGACACATGGCTGTACAACTATCACAGGCTAAGTTCATGTCTGTGGACTTTCATTAATGATGGTGCCCATTGTAAGGAAGCAATGCAGGGGGGAGTTTTTCCCCAATTCTTCATCCATTTCTTTGGATGTACCCCAGCACCTTTTAAAGGGTTCAAATATTTTTTCTAGATGCTGATATCATACAGTGGCTGCTGTTGCTGATAGGCCTAATCTAGTTAGCATTTAGAGATAAGGTGGGACTGTCCTGGGTAACCACCCTGACATCCACCCCAGAGAACAGGGATGGTGCCCAGGAGCAGGGGGCACTGCCCACAGCCTGGCCCTGCCCCACTGTCCAGCTCAGGAATGAAGCACCCAGACTGGATGGGGGTATGGGAGGACACAGGCCAGGTGCTGAGGGAAAACTGCTCCCCAGCTGGTGGGAAGCCCTCTCTCTCCCTGCCTCAAAGAGGGAAAGTCTGATGGTGCAGCTGTGGAACCACAGACATTCCAGCTGTCCAGGCTCCAGCTGAACCATCCCTGCTGACCCAGGACACAGGTGTTCATTTGTAAGGAAGCCAGGGTCTCTTCTTCTCTGGGAGCAGCTTTTAATGAGTGTAAGAGAGAGAACTGTTCAGAGACAGAATGCAGGATCAGCATCACAGAATGCCCTGGCAGACACTGATGATGGGATCCTACAGAGAAGTGCCAGTACTGAAGGTACTTTTTGGGAGGGATGGACAGCACAGTAACAACCCTGACAAGGTCAGGTGCACAGGGCAAATGTTGTGAGCCTGACACATCCAGGGCCACCCCAGTATTCCACCTTCATGGCAACACTGAATGTGGAGAGACAGTGGGCTCCACAGCCAGCAAACTCAGAATTCTGAGAGCACAGTCCATGGCCCAATGCAGGCTCACATCTCCACTGTGGGTAAGAGTCTCAAAGAGAAGAATGTTGACCAAAAGAAAAGGCATTACTGTTCTAGGTACTCTCTGTTTTTGAAAACTCAGGGCAAATTTTAGAATATTAGAGATTTTTCATTCCAGTGGCAGTTGTGTACTTCAGTGGTCAGATCATTAAAACAATACTTTTATTATAAATTTCAACAGCAACAAGTATTCCTCTCCTATCTTCATAACCTAACTTCTGCAGGGCTATTTATTAGAAGCCAAAAGAGTTTGTCTGAAGAATCACTTAAGCCACAGTGCTGTGGCTGCAGATAAAAGCTCCCAGTTATCTCAGCATGCCTCACATTCTCTTTGCAATACAAAAACCTCTTCCCCTTCGAAAGATCAACTTACCTTCCCTGTGGCAGTAAAATGTTATTTACACCTCCTAATTTGACATTTATTTTTAAGCAAAGGTTGGACAGAGTTTGTGGTGTTGTTCTTTGGACGTTTTTCATCTGCACACACTGAGTGGCCATTCCCAGCACTGTGTCGCCAACGCGCTTCACCTCCGCTGCAGAATGAGAAAAAAAAAATAAAAGAAGATTTGCAAATTGCAAATCAAACCATGGAGGAGACTTGAATTCAGTGCCAATTAATTACACCTGGAATTTTAGTGAAGTGGTGCTCAGCTTAAAGGAACACAATGAGACTTACCCCCAAACCCACCCAGCCTCCAGAACCTCCCCCAGTTCTGCTCTGCTCCACCTAACCAGTCCTAAATGCAATAATTAAAGGCACTGCTGGCTTATATTAACTAGGAATTTTTGAATTCATTCTTATTTTACAATTGCAGCAACATATCATCAGCTTTGGCTAATGATGTGGGCAATGTGGATAATATTAGGATATTGAGCACTTGTTGCATTATTAAACACTGGAATAGTAACACAAACCTAGCAATAAAATGCTGAGCAATATTCAGCCAAGCAGTTTATCAGTTCTTTACTGCAAGTTTATCACTTGCATAGAAAAGTGGCCAGCTCAGCAGACAATGGTCCATAAAAACTCCAAGAAACTCATTAAGTATTGTACAGTTCCAAAGGTTAAATAAAATCCTATTGTTAACAAGAAAATTGAGACTTCAAGGCTTTCAGAGACCCACACACTCCTACACTCAGGGAAGAAATTTAGGTTCCAAGACTGGCTCAGAGAAGATGAACCCACCCTCTTTGGCAACAGGAGAGGAAAAGAGCAGGGTGGGAAGAAAAGACAAGACTGTGGGTATAGGAAGTGCAGGGTATGGAAAAGCGTAGGGTGAAAATAAGGAGAGATGATTAGAAGGAGCAGAAATAACTATAATTAAAGATAATGACAAAGAATCAGAGTGGTACCACATCCTCTCAGTGGTTAAGTAGAGGAAAAGAATTCCCTTTTAATGCCAAACAGGAATAGTAAAAATGTCATTTTGCACCGAATTTCTATTGCACAAATTAGAGGTGAGCCACTTCTTTTGCAGGCTGAATTCAAGGGGGGAAAAAAGTACTATTTCCTTAAGGTTCCTTGCTTAATTTCTTTTCCTCTTGTAAGAGATTAATATTAAATTTAGAAAATTTTTTTGTGCTATATTAACATGGTGAGGGATGGGATAAAACAAATCTGCAGCTGCTTGGTAGATCTGATCCACCAGAGAAGAGTCCATGTAGATATGGGAGAAAAAAAGTGGCTGCTGCTCCAGCTGGGCAAGGTAAGTGAAAAAGGAGGGAGGCAGGACAGGAAAAAAACAGTCCTGCCTATAGGAAGAGCTGGAAAATGCATGGTTTATGTAAAACATACTAAAACTCATGTGTGTATGCCATGTAAAATGCACCAATGGTCACTTTTTCCAAAAAAAACGTTTAAGTTGCTGAATTTTCACTTTCTGTGCACCTGTATCCTTGCAACCCGAGTTAATAATTTGAAATTAAAAGAAAAATAGACAGAAATCTCCTTCACTCAACATTTTTTGCCAAAGGGAGATTGTGTGAGTAAGCAAAGGTGTTCTAAAAGCTACTGAGTTCTTGAAGTCATTCCTCCTTCAGCCACTTGGAATTTTAACACACAAGTTTCATTAAGCATATTATAATCCACTGCTTATCCATGTCAATCTCACCAAACCCTGTGCTGGCTTTCTCAAATACAACCAGCAGGGAGAATGGGAAAAAAGAAATCAAAAGCATAGAAAACATACTGAAAATACTTATGTCTTAATATAAAACATCATGCAGCACAAGAAAAAAAAAAGTAAAATTAATTTGCAGCCCATTCCCTGACTGGAATTTATAGAGTTAAGCCAGCATTAAACCTCTCTCCTTTGGATAGCTCACAAAAACCACACAAATCTGAGACTGAAATGCACCATTTCCACTCACTGACCATAGACTGGTGTTTTTCCTGGCAGAATGACCACGACAAGCTGCAGCCCAGTGTAAGTGTTCTTGAGGTGTCTGAACATGGGCTCCACGCTGTCGGCTCCCTGGGCGTATTTGCAGAAGCAGGGCTGCCCCTGGATTGGCATTCCAGCATCCCTGGAAATCTTCCTCAGCTGTTCTGTGAAGGACCTGGGCAAGGCACATAAATGCATGACATTAGCAGTCAGTCAAAACCCATCTTGATTTGTGATCTTATTTTTAATGGAACAATCCTGTGAAACTTGCAGAGTTGTGCTGTCCAACAACCTGGGAATTTAACCCCATGTGCCTCTTTAATTGACAATGCCTGTGTAGTCACTGAAGACAAGACAGGAAATATACTGTATAAATAACATCATTCATGAAAAAACCTCATTTCCAAAGCAAATTCTACCTTATTTCTATGGGAAATACAGGATAAAATACTTTTTGCAATAATGACAACTTGGCATAGCCCGCTCTAACATAATTCCATGTTACCACCAGAGAAAGGGCTGGAATTATTCCTTTTTTTCTTCATGATGAAAACAACCAACAGAAATTACCAGCAACTGTCTCAGTGAATTGCTTTAGCATCCATAATAATGCACAATTTCATAGATACCAGAGAAAATGTGCATCCTGGAGGTGAAGGCAAAACTTCGACTAGGCTGGTGAAAAAAAAGTCACCCTTTGATGGAAGTGATCAGATATGGAGACAACCAAATTTCCTCAGAGGCTTCCACCTGAGAGCCTTTTTAGCTCACTGATAAAAGCCCTTTTTATTAAGATGGAGTGGGTACCCCCTCACAGCTGTCTAAAACATTGCTCATCTCCACCACAGGTGCCAGGGTATCACTGACTGGGAGGGTGTGAAGATTTAGCTTCTTCCAAACCTGTTGTTAACTTGCATGAATCATAACAGCCTGTGAGCTCCAGCCCTGCAGCCTGAGGCTCCTTGCAGAAAATGGGTTTGTCCTCTGGAAAAACAAGCACTCACTACAGCAGAGTCAGCAGCAGAACATCTCCCCATCCCCGGGAGCGTTCAAGGCCAGGCTGGATGAGGCTTGGAGCAACCTGGTCTAGGGGAAGGTGTCCCTGCCTGTGACAGAGGGATTGGAACAAGAGGATCTTTAAGGTCCCTTCCAACCCAAGCCCCTCTGGGATTTCAACATTCAAGTCTGAAACAAGTCAGGTCTATCTGGAAGTAGAGTGCCTACTGTAGGAAGGAAAGGTTCTCTCTCTGTTCCCAAGAGGTAAAGCAGGATCATTTTGAAGACTTTCAGAGCATTTGAAGGAGTTTCCCCTGATGAATCAGCAGCATTCGAGTTCCAGCTTGATCAAGAAGATGTAACAAGAGACCACAAGATGGAAAAGGATGCTGACACTTTCCTGGCTTGAAGCAGTGTCCTTTCATGGTGAATACAAACTCACTCTAAGCCATCCAAATAATTTTATTTTGGCTCATTATGTTGAGGACTTCTGCCTATTTCTCAAAACTGAACTTGGCTTACACAGCATTTCCACTAGAAGCACACCATGGAAGGGAAAGTTCTCTGGCAGCCCAGTTCTTGACACGTGCCTGGAGAGAACAAGTCCCTCCCTTCCTCACACAATAGACACTAAAAAGATTCCCACTGTTTGCTCATTACTTGTTAGAGAAAAATTCCCAAGCTGTTTAGCAAACCCTGTGAAGGAACAGGGCCATGGCAATGGCAATGCCACTGGTGTGGGCAATCCCTGCCTTGCATTCACCTCCCAGAGAGCAGCTGAGTCACTGCCAGGGCAGCTCCACAGGCTGCACTTGTCCATGCATGAGGGAAAGCAGCTGCATGTGGAAGGAGAGATCAGACATGGATCTGGGCCTGCACACCTTCCCTGAGCCAGTGGCAGATGTCACTGTAACAACAGTCTTTGAACAATCCTGTCCCATCCAAAGATAAAGAAACCAAATCTGGAAGTTTCATTCAAACACCTAAAGCCAACAGAACAACCAGTCCTATTCATCTGGCAAATACAGCAACTTGCACATTCCAGAAACTCAGAGAGGAAAAGGTTTTGGACAAAAAATTTTCCTTTTAAAGAAATTCTACATTAATAACTCTACTCCATATAACCAGGAAAGGAACCTAAGAGAACACACATGTTAGCTGGCACTCCTGAGAAACACTCAGTGATAAACACCCATCATTACATCATTTCAGTTATCTTAAACCCTGTCCTAAGGCCTCACAGGTCAGAAACCTGCCATAAAGCAAAAATGGCTTTTGTTAAGCCTGATTTGGAGGATTTCCTGATGCTGGCATTGAAATCAGACTGGCATCATCCAAAACACAAAGAGACAGAAGATGTATTGCTGTGTGTTTAACAATTTAACAAAAATATGTTCTTAATAAAAGTGAAATCATAATATTTGCATCCTTAATAAATGATAAAATCACCACCTTACACAACACACTTACTTAAGATGAACTTCAGTGCACTGACGCTGGGGAGCAAAGCAGGCAATTGCCCAAACCTTTATTTCAATTCCAGTGTGAAATTGTTTATTCCTCATGTCCCAGACACCTTGCACTGGTGTAGCAATTGCTTTATTCTGGAAGTGGAAGGTAAAAATTAAACATTAATGCAAAACTTGACTGGTGCTAAACAAAAATTAGCTTTGCTTCTACTTCCCTCCAAGTGGAGGTGATTTACACTCTCAGGTCGCTCTCTCCCCTGTACAAACACCCATTATTATAAGATATAATAATCATTTTATCACTGTAGCAACACAGCTTCTTAGCCAGGTGAAAAACAAAACTCACATTGTTCATTTTTATTGCTGATAACTGCCTTTGGTTGCATTTATCACCATCAAACAGAAGTTATATATGGAAAGTAAGACTCATGCTTGGTATGGAACATTAACAAGAGTCTACATTTCTACAGTGACTTTAGAACTGCACAGTGAACTTTCCAGGGGAATACTTTACACATCACTAAGAAGAGACAAATAGTGGTTCAATGCCACTCACATAACTCCAGAAAAAATGTGAACAAGGTGAGAAAGTTGATCAGTTATTCAACTTGGACCTACCCAACACTTTTATTTCTCCCACCAAGCAGATATTACTGGGATGGATTATCTAGAGGACAAGGGATGTAATAAAGCAGCTAAAGTAATTCTGGTGATGTTGATTACCTTAATAAATACTGATAGATGCTTTAGACAAGTTACTATGATGTCTTCCTTCTCACCTAGCAGCAACATCTAAAGCTTCTGGGCATTTTTTAGGACACACATGTGAATCTGATAATGGATTTTGCAAAGAGTTGTGTGTGCTGAAGGCAGTGCCTCTCCCACTATGACTTTCCAACATTCATCTGCCATGAAGTTCCCCCAGCCTGCTGGTGCCAGAATTGTTCATGAAAGCAGTCCCCTCATCAGGGTCAGGCCTGGGGTACCTTAACCTGCCAGGGAAGGGGGGTTTGATCTAATTTGCCTGAGTCACCTGAATAATTTTAGGCAGGAAACTCAAGATCCTCTCCCCTTACGGGTTTGGAGGCACCAGTCTGCTGTGCACAGGGACAGAATTTATTCAGCTGGCAATGCATGATCTGAAGAGATTCATCAAAAGCCTCCACAAATGATATTATCCCAGCTATTAAAGCTTTCATCTTGCAACAAGTCCCAGTATATAACTGATGGAAAATTCTCTTTCTGAAGCTTTTTTTAAAAAGATATCACAGGAGAAAGATTCTGTCAGAAAGTCCATCTGAAAAGCCATTGTAAAATAAAAACCTGTGGGTAAATATTCCAAACAGGAAGAGACAGCTCTGGGAAAAGACTGACAGAGATGATACCTCAAGACAGCTGCCCTAAACACAGTTGCTCCACCCAGAATATTCAAAACCAGCCAGAAGTTCAGGAATATTTCAGCATATTTTCAGATATATACAGTGATAATTGAAATGGTCTTTGTTCTCCATACACATCAATGAACCACTATTTGCAGGCTGCTTCTTGCAACACACAATAAAAGAGTGTTTAAGGCAAAAAAATGCATTTTTAAAGGAGCTTTACTTTCCAAAATAAAACAGCAATTGAAAGAGATGCAAATCAGCCAATACATTTAGGGACACTGAGAACCTAAACTCAAATTCTGAACACACCCATGACTGCCCTCTGACTGCACACAACACAATTCATTTCAAATAACCACATTACAGAGGCCATCACAGATGGTGTTGGGAGCCACCACAGACTGTACAGAAGGCACTGGACATACCCTGCCTCCATAGAGGATGGAGGGAGGCTGAAGGACTCTGCCAGTCACATCTGTCATCTCATCCTTGACCATGATCCCGAATTCCCGGACGTAAGGGTCTGTGTTGAAACTGGCACTCCGCATCTGAAATGATCAAAATGTACAAAACCGAGCTCACAACCTGTGTGCAGTGCACAAACACATCAGCACCTGCTAAAGGTGAGCAAAATGAAGCCCATTCCTACATCTGCCTCACATCTGGCACAACACTCACCAACTTGCTGATCTCTTCCTGCCGGTCCGGGGCTGATCTGGCAGTGGCTCGAATCATAGTGGAAGTTTGATTGTCAGTGAGTTTCTTGATGCATCTTTGTCCTGCCACTATGTTGCACACCTGAAATTTCCCCACAGAAAAAAAAAAAAAAAATTAAACATATTCCAATTCTTTTTTTGGCTTGTGGCTTTTCTTTCACTGATGCACCACAGATTTTCTCAACATCTGGCTGCTCAAAAAACAGTTTGCCAGCATTTGAACCCTTTTTCCCTCTGACCCCCTTCCCTCAGGCCCAAAATACAGAATTCTCTATGAGTTTACTTGCCTCCAGAGGAAGGTATGTGTGTTTCTGCTCCTGTCCAACTTGTAAACATGGAAGGTGAGGGTAGCGTAAAACTAATTTATGCCTGTCCTTAAAATACTGAGCTACAGTGCATTCAACTGTTTGTCCATTCTCCTGCTGAAGTGGGAATCTGTTGGAATGCAAACATGGAAAGCAGCTATTACTTCATGCAAAATGCTTCCCCCACAGTTCCTCAGTACATTTCTTGGCACAAGTTAAGCTTATTGAAGGAGGATGAAACAAAGCCCAAACATCTGAAAACCAGATTCAGATATTGATCAGTTATCTTCTTGTAAAAAGCTGGTATCAGTTTTGTTCCTTATATTGCTTCCTTAAAAATGGGAATCACTGTCTCCATATTCAAGTTATCTGCAAATCTCTGGTTGGTAATTAAAAAGAAACATTTTTTCCAAAGGAAAAAGAGATTGCAAATAAGCAACATCAGGAGGTTGATCCCAACTGGCACTACTTTTCTATTCCAGTTGTGGGAAACATCAGGCTACAAACAGGACACCCTGTCCTTCCAATTTTAAAGAAATCCATAAATGACAGAAAAAACCCCACCCAACCAAAAAAACCTAAAACAGAGCAATTGGTTCAACTGCCATGATACACATTATAGTATAAAAATAGAATTAAAAAACAACAGCTAAATTGAGAAAATACTCTGAGGTATATTCAAGGGTATTAACCAAAGAAAGCATCATTCTTCAAGGCAGCTTTCCCCACCTCAATAAGGCAGGCAAGGTATTTTTCCAGCCTGAGACCAAACACATGCTTAAAAAGCAGAAAAATACTACCTGAGACCAAACATATACTTGAAAAGCAGAAATATAATTTACGTTTGGTGACTTGCAGGTCGTCTGGTGACATTGCACACTCTGTACTTCCTTTTCATTTGTCCACAGTGTGTTATCTCCACCTTCAGACCTAAAAATTGGAAAGCACAAATCACTGTTTCTACAAAATCAAGGTGTCAGCCCAAAACTGCTACACGAGACCAGTTAAACAGTGTAATAAAGCCATTTTATTTAGCCCCAAAGGGTAGCCCAGACAGAACTCAAAAAGCAATTTACAGTCTTAAAATTCAAAACTCTTGAGCTTCAGCCAAAGTTCAGCACAGAATTTCAGAGACAGGATGAAATCCCAAAGGCCCCAGAGCTCCCAGATGACGCTGAGCACATTCTGCAAATTCCAGGGCTGGACCTCTAAGGAAGCCCAGGATTGGGAAAGGACAAAAAGGGCACACAAGCTCCTTGAAACAAAACCCCTTATTTATACTTTCTGTCTAAACATATGGGGTCTGTAAGACCTCCAACTCTTGCAATGAACTGGGGGTGTGGGTGGAGTGGAATCCCCAAACAGCCTCTCCAGGAGCTCATGGCAATGAGGCCACAGGGAAGCAATTTGGTGCCTGATTATCCTTTCAAACCCAGGATTTATTTATACTTTCCCTGCTAACTTCTAGTTGGGCAAAGATAATTTTGTTGATTTTTTTTAGAAATATGAAAGGAAGATGCAGGATGGATTTATGGATTTATTCTTTTTCAGAGTTGCTTGCTTTCTGCCAAGAGTATCAGGAAGGAAGGATCTCCATTTTGCAGAGGAAGCCTTCAGTGAACAAAACCAGTAAGATTTCTTCCTCCTGTTCTCTTTGATTCAGTCACTATGAACTAGAATAATTTCTTATTTACTTCCAAGAGAGTATATGCAGGACAGATGTCCAAGTATGCAAAAACACATATGCTAAATTATTAGTAAAATCTGAAATATGAAAAACCTGGTATCAGTAATTTTAAGATTGGGTAATTGAAAAAACATGAAATCCAAGTCTTTTGTAAACCTTTAGAAATCACCAGATCAGGAACTGGAATATTTTTGTCATGAAACTGGGATTGGTACTACTGATATGTTTCAAAAGCAAAAAATGGGATTTTTTTTGTCTCCCAATAAGGCAACTGCTGTAGAAAATATTTAGAACACATAGTGGCAATATATCAGACAGAATAAAGCAGCTGTATATAATTTCCCCATTACCTTTTATTTCTTTGGTAAACTTTACCCTTTGGGAATCTGTCAGAGGTTTTTGTTGTTCTTCAATACTTTTGAAGTCCAGAACTTCACAGACAAACTCAATCACTGGCTGTGCTTTGTAAAATGCAGTTGCAGACACTGCAGACAAAAACATTAATGGTGTGTCACAACAATACAGAGGAAATTCTTAGGAAATCAAACAAATGGAACTAAAATTTTGCCTTTCCATTAAGGGGAAAGAAGAAACAAGCTAAAATACTTCCTAGTACCTACCATCAATATTTAGCATCATTTTCCATAATGAAGGTCTGACTGACTGATGGAAGCCAAACCAAACTTCTCTGCCACCACCCAAAGGATTTGAGCACCCTTCTGATGCTGTAAAGAAAGATCTCCCCACAGGAGTATACCTGCAAGAAAACAAATAAATTCACATCAGAAAACTAAAGCAAAAATTGCAATAAATCCATAACTAATGCAAATTCCTTTTCACAAAAGCACAGAAATATCAGTGTTTAAAATCACCAGCAATCTAAGATTCCTGGCCAGACTCAGGTTACACCTTTCAAAACCCAGCTTGTTACAGTAAGAAATTGGCTACTACTCAGGTTTAAATTTAATATATCTACTAATTCCAACAAAAAAGCATCAATAACTTTTTATTTTATTCTATTAAAACTTCAGCTGTGCCTCCATAAGAAAAGAATTTAAAGTCTCTGCTATTAAAACACCAAGGTAACAATCTCTCCCCATACTCTGAATTATAGACATTATGTGAGGGTAAATAAGTGATCTAACAAATATTTCTGATCTATCTTTCATCTTGATAATTAAGTACTGCAAACTCAATAGCAAACAAATCATATCCAGAGCCAATGTGCTCCTCTGAACAAAGGTATCTGACATTCTGGGCTGTTTTCTGTGCTGTAAAACCTGATGAAAGTCATTTTATGGGTTTTTATCCTAAATTTGAGGATAAAGTCAACATAAGGCTATTTAAAGACACATATATTTAACTTATATTACCTGTTTAGAGCTTTAATATGGGAAAGTTCAGCCCTACTAAACTTTGTTGTTTGCCTTCTAATTAAATATAATTTGCACAGTGGTCTTAAGTGACTTGTGTCACAGCAGCAGAATTAAGCCCAGTATCTCTTGGGTGAGACTGAAAATGCTGTAGGTCCCACTTGAAAAACTAACAAATAATTTCCAAGTTCTTCTTTCCTATCAAAATAGCCACACAGGGTGACATTAATGTCCTCCTAGCACTGCAACCTTCATACAAAACTGGCAATAAACATCCAAGGACACACAGGAACAGGGTAAGAAGTTGTTTTAAATCCACCTTTCCACATCTACTGTGGCATTCACATTCTCTGCAAAAATCCCTTCGCCCAGGATTTTTCTCCTGGGAAGCTGAGAAGCCTCAGAGAAAAGAAAAACAATTCTTATCTCATTTGCTTCTCCTGTGTTTTGCTCATGTGGAATGTGTTTGGAGATTGTTCCATTGGATTCTGGTGAATTGTTTTGACTCTCTGGCCAGCTGGGGCCAAGCTGTGTTGAGACTCTGAGAAGGAGTCACGAGTTTTCATTATTAGCTTTTTAGCATTGAGTAAGTTTCCTTTCTGTATTCTTTAGTATAGTTTTGTATAGCATTCTTTAATATAATAATATAGTATCATAAAGTAATAAATTAGCCTGAGAGCATGGAGTCAGATTCATCACTCCTGCCTTCATCAGGGCATTTCCCAAAAAAATACAATAACCTACCAACCTTCAAACCCCTCCCTCAGAGAGAGCCTCCTTCTCCAAGGCCAGAGAGGGAAGAGGGAGATGGCAGAGTCCCCCTGACCTGAGACACAGCCATGGGGCCAGCCTGACACCTCTGGGGAAAGGCTCTCGTGTCCAGGCTGGAGGAAACCAATGGCCTCTTGCCTGAGCCTGCCATTGCCACACAGCCACAACTGCCACAGAGACTGCCCAAAGAGCCACCAAAACAAAGTACTGGAATGCTCTTCCCAGGGAGGTGACAGAATCACCATCTCTGGATGTGTTTAAAAAAAGCCTGGACATGGCTCTTGGTGCTATAGTCTAGCTGAGGAGTTAGGGCATAGGTTGGACTCGATCTTAGAGGTCTCTTCAAACCTCATCATTCTGTGATTCTGTGAAAACACCCAAGTCCCACCTAAAGCACCTCAAGGGCTTCCCCTCACCTCATGGAAGGCAAGTGCCTCATGACCACATCCAGGGCCTGGATGGTCTCAAAGGGGACGCTCGGCAGCCGGCCAGAGAGAGCATCGTGTAAAGCCTGCAAGCTCACACAGGACATCCACTTGATGGCCACCTTAAATATTCTGTCCTTTCCTTCTCCTGGCAGAGTGACCTCCAGCTCCACCTGCAACAATGCCAAACAACAAACCAAGATGATTCTTTCCATTGGAAGGGGGGAAATCAGAAGGGACAGTGGATTCCTCTGAACAACACCACGAAGCAGGGGAGGAGACAAAAAGCGAGGATGATGCAACACCATGCATTAGGAACAGCCTCTTTTTCCAGCTCCATCTTCCCCAAGGGGTATTTCAGAAGCCTGGAGGGCTCCCAGCTGGCATCCAGCTCCTCTGTGAGGCAACACTGGAACTTGGAGGAGCTCATATCAACGGGGAGCTCTCGGTGAAGATCCCATAACCTGATTTCAGATCCCTGACACGCCCCAGCGCGTCGCTGCTCGTGTCAGCTCCCGTGTGCCTAAAATAAAGCATGGGGTGTCACCACCTGCCAAGATTCATGAATTTCTGGTATTTGCTCTCGAGAGCACCAGAGTGCTTTACATACTGTTGCTGCAGACACAGTTCAAACGAGAGAAGAAAGGAACTTTAAAAGAGAAAAAAAAAATTATCGATCACCCAAAGAAAACAGAAAAGCCACAAAAGCCACCAAGCCAAAACTGCTACTTTTAAAGTAAGAAAAGAATAAATTACAAGCCCCAGTGCCAGTGATGGTATCAGGTAGGAAACAGGGGCATTTCTTTGCCATAGTATGCCCTACTTTGAATTTTTTGTCTAAAAAACAATGGCAAAGTACATTGTGGTAAATACTTCAGCCAATTACTTGTAATTATTTGTAATGCTGATTTCTCCTTTCTTAAAACAAAGGAAGTCTGAGCACCAAGGTTTTTAAGCTGACTAAAATTAATGCTTGTCTGAAATGATCAGGAGGTCTGGGAGTGACTACAAGAAATAAGAAGATCAGAGTATCCTTTGTGCTGGATACAAAAAAACCATTGCATTTTCCCTGCTAGGGAGCTTGCAATTTAAATCTTAAAGGCATTCACTTAAGAGGCAAGGTGTAATTAGCAAAAATAACAAGTGGCTAACAGCAAACTAATATCTGCCAGCATTTGGTCTTACAACAATTTGCTTCTTTAGTCCAAGAATTGGAAGGAAATATAAAACATAAATAAGAAGTCTTCCCACGTGCCCCCAAAAATGAGTTGACCATCTATAGCAGGCACACAAAATTAATATTACAGCTGAATCTCTCCTCCAGCACAAACATCATTCCCCAGGGAGACTGGAGCAGAGGAAGGAGCTGCACAGCTGTGGGAGGGCAGTGGGAACTGAGTCTAATCCTGGGGTCACTGCTGTGAGACTGGCCCAGGTCAGCCCTGCTGAGAGCTGTGCAAAGAAACTTTGCTGCGGTCTTCAGCTCACACAGGCTGGAAACCTTCCATGAGGTTTCTTTTCCACCACACCATCAAAAAGATCTCAACTTGCATCTCATTTACAGCAGATGGAAGATGTCTGTCACACCTGACCTGCATTTTCCTTTAAACCTCTCCTCCAAATCAAGTTTCATCATTCCTGCTTGAGCAACCTGGTCCAGTGGAAGCTGTCCCAGCAGGGACAGGAGCAGGGTGGCCTTAAAGGTCCCTTCCCACTCTAACCCCTCTATACTTATTCCCAATACTGCTCATACACAACTCATCTGATTATTGAACACTTTGGTGCCCTTAATCAAAAAAAAAACCCAAAAATTAATTTTGCTTTTTTCCCTCTCCTGGTATCAATTTACAAAACTCCTTCACCATGATGGAATGGGAGATGAAGAGCAACCTGTGCTGCAGTAACCTTGTCCCTGGTGGAAATAAAATTGAAGGATTGAAGAACTTCTATTCCAGGTGCCCAGCTCAAATACAAGTAAAAGTTAGCAGAGCTGTGACTGCTCAATTTGCCCAAAAGAGTTTTTCCTGATGGGTCTAACTCCAAATAAGTTGAATTAGGAGTCACTGCTAAAATAAGTAAGGTTTAAATAAAACTTTCCAGTGTTTCTTTTTAGTTTTTTTTTTAATTAAATATCTCACCCTATTAAAAAAAAACCTATGAACATATAAAAAAAAAAGTCCCTAATCCACATCCCACATCCAAAAGTTCACATATATTTTTTGGCATTGCTAATCAGAATTTTTCCTCTCTCAGTAATATTTTATTTATCCCACTCTTTGCCATGTTTGGCAAAATAAGCAAAATATGAAAAAATTAGGACAAAATAGTTTTAGATGGGAATTTTACTATGCTCTTTACTATTAGGGATTAAAGCAAAATACAAGATTTGTTTTCTTCTCTATCCCCAAATAAATGTCAGGATGCTACCTGGTCAACCAGGTTGCAACAGAGTTGACAATTTTGCAGCTAAGGGAGCTAAATGAAAGGGATTTTACTGTCAGGATGTGAAAAATCATTAAACCTGTAAAAAAATTTCTGAAATTTTCTGAATTTCTTAAAAAGAATAGGCCTTGAAGCTGATGTGGTCTGAATGACTCACACAAATCAGCATTATCCCTGTTTAAAAAAAAAACAAAAAAACCTAAAAAAGATTAAACCTGACCACGTGTTTCTGAGGAATTCTTAGTATTTCTTCTTCTCCATAAAATAAATGCAACTTCACATGATTATTTTACCATGCTCTGAGCATACAATGCACCTTTTCTCCATTAATCCAAGAGCTTTTCCTTCCCAGGGATTCAGAGGAAAACAGATTAACAACAAACTATGGATGTAGGCAAGAGCTCTGCTTCTGTCATGTGCAGAGTCTTTAGCAATACCTCAGAAAGACAAGCTCAGAGAGGCAAGTTTGTGGCCACAGACAGGATTAACACTTTCCTTCTGGAAAAGGGAACAACAGCAGGATTTCTGTACCAAACTGCTGCTCTGTTCATTCCTAATTTTTCTGTTTTTCTAATAAAAGACTAATGAAGATGTAGGTTAAGGTACATCAGTTGCTCTTGAATCTTGCTAGGTGAGAAAGCTTCGAAGTTCAGGTAAAATTAAATTCCAGCTTTTATAGAAGGATATGTAGAAGGATATTTTAGGGAAATACACAATTAAAGCAGAAATTGAATACAAAGCTGCTGTTTGAGGTGACCTGGGTTAGCTGTGTAGAACCTACAAGGAAAGAGGAGACTTTTTAATATCTTCCTACCTTGACAGTGTCCTAAACACTTCTTTCTTCTCAATATGTACAAGTAAAAACTAGGAAAATATCATGTTAATGTTGTAAGAAGTCTAAAAAATGAAGAAATTAAAGAGTGAAAATAAGGTACACTAAGGGAGGAATGAAAACAGATTTGATAACCATTAAAGCCAAGCAGGTAAGTATTTATATTGGAGAAAAAGTTATAAAAGAAGCAGAGCTGCCAGCAAGTACAAAAAAAACCAAGCCCAGAACAACCACTACAACAAGAGATGAGGACAGAGTGCATTAATTAACTCAGAAGAGCAACAGGAGATAAAAACTTGGCAGTTTGGTGTCAGCCCTCTGTTTAGCATCAGCTTTTCCACTACAAGTGTATATTGCTAGTCAATTAAGATCTTCCACATAGATTAATCATTGTATTTTCATTAATCTTTTCAATATGATCCTAAATGTAATCAGATGTGCAGTAAATTTGATATATTTGCTATGTACAGAACAGTCAAAAAAAAAAAAACCACCAAAGGAAGCTAATCTAATTCTGCTGGAGCAAAGTCTTAATACCTACAAGCTTTATAGTGGTTTAAATCATGCTTAAACCAATTTAGCACCATGTAAAAATTTCCTTCATTAAGCTAAATTTCCTCACATCTCATTTAAAACAGCTCAAGATTTATCTCTGATAGCTCTTTCCTGCAGGGCAAGGTTAATAAATGTGGAGCAGAACAAGTGACAAAGCCCTATAACCACGGGAAACAGGAGGAAAATGGGAGTTTATTGAAAGTGAGCCACATATGAAACCACCTGAAACCATCTCATGCTAAATCCACTACAAACACCCTTCCCAGTGACCAGCCACTCCAAATGATGACTGCTCTGGCAAGACTGGGAATGGATGAGATGATTTATTTGGGTGAGATCTTCCTTCTGTGCCTGTGCCTGCTGACCAGACAGGACTCTATTCCTGATGCTTTGGATTTTAAAGCCCACTCACACTGAAATACACATGGTAAAACTGAAATCTAGGGACAGTGTGGCAGCAAGAAATGCTCCTAAATGCCCCAATTCCTCTGTGTCTGTGCAAACCAGCAGTGTAACCTACAGCTGGGAAAAGGCTGACTTGGAAGATTGTGTTAACTCTGTCCCATCCAGAATGGTTATCAGAGCAAGGAGGGCCAACTTGCATCTCATAAAGTCTCATTAGATCTGAGGATTAATTTGATCCCTGTTTATCATGTATTAAAAAAACATTTCTCATTTACCTTTACTTATTAAAGGAGGAACTTCATACTTGTCATAAGGTAGTTATTAATCCATAATTTGTAAAGTATTATAAAGCAACTCTGCATACATCCAGAGTTGTTCAAACCCCTAAGAGACTCTCATCAAGTATCCTTCCACCTTTGCAAATACTTTGCAGTCTTGTGTGTCAAACCTGTAGGAACTGGAATATTGTATGTGAAAGCAAGGGGAAAAAACCACTCAGACTTTTAATGATTCTTTAATAGTTTTCCTGGACATTACCCCATCAGTTGATGAAAAGTAATTAACACTGGAGTAGAGTCTGACCTTTACTGCATGGCATTCACTTAAACAGATTGGGAGGAAATAAAAATTACACATATGAGATTAAGAGCTTGATTCAGGCAGAATTATTAACTACAAGCACTGTACAGACACCCAATATGAGACAGCAAACAACAGCCTGAACTATTCTACAGCTGCTGAATTTCAGAGGGCCTGAGAGATTCCCTGTTTCCACATTTCTCTGTATTTCTCTTTCCCCCTTATGTTTTATTTTTCTAAAGCTGTAATCAAGCCCCAGGAGACGGAACAGTCCTCCCTGGAACTGTGCACCCCCAGCAGAAGGGAACTACTGCAGTACCAACAAGAATGACTGTGCCCTCCCTCAGGGACTCACCTGAATGAGAACATGGCACAGAAAATTCAATCTGCTATTAGATCACAGATGTATAGGCTCAATTATTTACTAGGGCTTGTGTGTTTGCATGTTCCAACAGAGTCCCTTCCACTCCAGCAGTCAATGGGCACAGGAGCAGCCACAACCCCAGGAGCTGCCCCACCAGGAGCTGGCAAACACAACCCCACTCCTCTCCAGCTGCCCCAGGACAAAGCTTGCAGGTCTTAACTCGTGCAGTGTAAATTAATTTGGCTCTCAGTCATCAAGGATTAGGGAGGAGAGGTTCCAGTACAGGCAACAGAGAGATGGAGGAGCTTCTTTCAGCTACTGATAGTGAGAATAAGCTTAGAGTGGGCCTTGATGAGATTAGTGAGGTGACACAACAGCTTCTTGCTGCCCAGAGTAGTATTTTCCCTCCTCTCTCCCACACTCAACTGTGCTCTCCCTTTTTCCCTAGTGCCACTCTGGAGACTGGCTGCTGTCTGGGGCAGCTGACCCAGCTCCCTAAAGCAGCAGACACCACATCAGTGGGGAGAAAGAGAGGGAAGAATGAAGGGATATAGAACAGGGAGTGACCACTGGGATAGCAGCAAATTCACACTTGTGTACTGGCAAAGCACACCCTGAGCAGAGTGGCAACAATTGAGACATCTATTGCAGAAACAGAAAATCAGAAACAGAAAAATCAGTTTCTATTAGTTATTAAAAATATTCTGAAAACACCACATTGAAATCTCTAGAATTTTTTCTATTTAAAACTTACTTTATCTCTCCCAATGGGAAGTGGCATAGCTGTATAAAGGTTTTTTCTTCCATCAAACACTGGTTTGCGATCCCCAAAAATCTGGGTTTTAAAGTGCTGAACCATATGCTCCACTATTTCTCTGAAAATGCAAAAAGATTAAGTTAATCCAAGTTTCTACTTTAAATGTTAAGAGGCAGACAAGTACTAACACTAATATTTACCAACAGAGGCATTAGGTAAATGAAAGGGTTGTCCACTCCTGTCTATTAAAAGCAAGATTTGTTTGATTGATCTGAACTGAAAGCAACCTTTTCACAGACTAAACTGTTTTCTTAAAACTGCTATTTTTAAGGTTTTTTTCAGATTTGCATTTTCCTTCCTCTTTTGTGTGACCTACTGGAAGTGGTAAAGTGAAAGCTCACACTCTCTCGAGCTCAAAACAAGAAGTGCCTGGTAGATCTGGGGCTTCAGCTCCCCTGTCCTACAGCCCTTTCTGTAGAGGATCCTGGACCAAAAGCTCAGCAGCCTGAGAGGCTTTCAAAAATATCATTACCCCAGCTTAGAGCCCCAAAGTCAGGACAGCAGTTTATGCCAACAATGATAGTGAAATGTTTTGCAGCTCTCTGAGAACAAGAATTTTAAAATGCATTTTTTTTTCTTACACACAACAAAACTGGGATCCATCCAACCAAACTGGACATGTGCATTTGGTGGAGCTGTGAATATAAACAGTACATACATTTAAAAGTAGCTGGAATTAGGTTCCATTTTTGCATGAACAGGGAAACCACTCACACAGCTCCTGTCAAACCACAGTGTTTACACACTGGTCATCCAAAGCAGCTCAGCAGTCAGTGAGAGGTCAGCTGGAATAATAACATTTTTTGATGCCAAAGGTCTTTTGATCCCAATGTCACAGAGAGACGTCCCTCAGTGTACCTGTACTACCCAAAATCCATCTGCAGGCTGCAATCTTAACACACAATCAGGGGCAAAAGGGCATTAAGAGGTCAAAGTGGCAGAGAAAGGAAACCACTGTTCCCCCAGCACTGCTGACAACCACCAGCTCACAGGTGCTGCAGGTGACTGCTCATGCACCCTGACTTGCCAAGGTAATTAACCCACTCAGGTATTACAGTGCTGCAAAATCTGAAACAAAACTGAGATGACTCAAGGAAAGAACTGAGATTGTTTTAATTGGCAATTTCTTTGCTGTGTCCCAAGGTTTGTTTTAAAATAAGATGTGGCCACTGAAAGAAACTCTGATCTCCTGCAAAGCATGAATCAAACCTGACCAGTAATATCTGCCTCAGGTCTGCAGGGTCTGAATGAACAAGCATGCAACTGGGAGGGTGGGAGGAAGGAGATGTTTTTCAACCTTGAGTTTAAGATTGAGCATGGAAACCCCACTCTCTCCCTGAGCAAGTTCTTCCATTTGTAAACTGCTTTACATAAAAAATGAAAACTTCCACTTGATTTATGTTTTCAAGCTTCAAACCACATCCACAATTAGCAATGGTGCTTCTCAGCTGTGGGTGGAGATATTTTTAAGAAAAATAAGTTATTTTCTCCATGCAGAGTTAAAAGAAGAGTCATTTACCACTTCATTAACTTCAGCCCTTTGGGATGACTGTTCTACCAAGCTCATGCAAGCTCACCAAGAACCCTGGGCCAGCAACTGCAGGCAGAGTTCATCTTGCACAAATCCTCAAAAATTAAATTGAGAGCACCCAGAGAGCAGAACTAAACTCACATTGCCCACTCTGCCTGTCCAACTACCCAAACAGATCTGGCCTTTCTGCCACATGCACAGAATTGTAGGCAGACTGCATTGATTCAGGAGCATGTTGTCCCAGCTGTGCTTTCCAGTCCTGCTCCAGCTCATGTCTCAGTGTGGAACTTGCATCTACAGTGGATCCACCTGCAGTGGGGTCTGCAGGATCCCAGTACAACTGGAGTAAAACTGAAGAACAAAGCTGACACACATGAGGGAAAAGAGCAAAAAATAAAGCCTCCCTCTCTCCTTTCTACAGGCTATATGACATAAAGCAATGATAAAAATTACTTACTATATACATGTGAATTATATAACCAAAATACTAGAAACCTGTAAGCCAGCTGTAAAAAAACATCATTCAGAATTGGATTACATGTGCATCCTGCATAATCCTATATATATATATTTGCACACACAGAACTACAGGTATAGACATAGGTCACAGCTCACAAAAACCCAGGTGCAGGTGAGTACAGGTACATATACAGAATAGAGCAGCAAGCACTCAAAAGAAATAAAACACACTCCAGTATGTGAATCCAAATTGTATTCTTACCACACTGCCCTGAGAAACATCCAGCACACCACTGCTGAATGCACCTATGGCATCTCTGCTTACTGCAAAAGGCATTTCATCTGTGTAGATCTGTACCTGCTCCTGTTACCACAGAAGAGGAGTGACTAACCTGACCAAGCAGAGCAGGTCATTAGCAGGCACTGGAGGAAGAATTTGCTACTGAACAGAATCTGCCTTTCCAGTGAGAAAAACTGCTTTAGTTTTAGTGGCCAACACCCCCACACTGGACTGTAGGGGAGGTGCTCACACAGAAGCACAAATGAGCTGTGCAGAACTTGGCCCCCAGAGGAGCTGCAGAGGCAATCTGGATCAGCCAGCAGCAGCTGGCACAGCTGGAGTGGTGGCAGGGACAGCATTTCAGGAAAGCAAATTTCTCACAGCTTCCCTTATGAAAAAAGTGACTGCTCCAAGCGTTTTGCAGGGCTCCAGTGCAGGAAGAGCATCTCAGTGAAATCAGCAGTTGCCCTTGGGCAAGAAGAGAGTTCAGCTTCATGCACTTAAACAACGGTGTTTGCTTTTAAAATTAACCTCAGCTCTTGACTAGCTGAAAAATTAAACTAATAATAGATCACCACAGGAAGTAAAAAAAACCAGGGCAGCAAAGCACAGTGATGCTGCTTTGTGAAAACATTATCATTACCTCAGTGTAACAATGGAGAATGCCCTCAGGTTTATTAGCTCACATAAGGAAAACTGTGGCTTTCGGGTGGCTTTTTTGACTCCGCACTGTTCATTCTCATGACAGCTGGTTCCACCCATGTCACCTTTTTGAACAAGGAAAGGCTTTGCTCTTGAATATACAAACAGGCCATTCCAATCCTCTACAGTCAAGGTGTAGTTATGATGATGACACTTGTGGTTTCCAGCTGGTGCCAAGTCTCATTCTCAAGTTTCACTTCTGGCAACGCTGCTCCTTTTTCAAGTCAATGAAGTTGCACACTCCAACAGGGCACTGATGCCAAATGCAAGACCTGGCTGCTTGTTTCCCTGGACAGCTGATCCCTGTTTTCACCTTGCTATCTGTTTCAGGAGCATACTTTTCCCTTACATAGAATCTACTGATGAAGGATAATTTCTTACCTGCTTTAGTAACTCCATAATCCTCTCCCACAAGCAAATGGGTTTTGCCTCCTCTTGGGAGCAGGGAAAGGTGGGAAAACAAGCTGGTACCACCAGCTCCCTGCTGAAGGACTTCAGCCAATTACACCCAATATTTAACCAGGTAATAAGAAATCATTTTTATCAAGTTGGCTTATCCTGACCCAGCTTCAATAGAGCTAATACAGCTTATCCATCTGCCACCAGCAGCTTCATTCAGCAGCCTCTAAAGATTACAAAAAATCAATCCACATAAAGATGTGGATGAAAAAAAAAAGTATATGCATATCCTATTAATTGAAGTGATCAGTAAAATCACTGATTAAAGCCAGACAACTTTCCAGACAGCAGTGAGGGCACCTGGCTCCAGCTTCTTCAAAGAAAAACAAGACTGCAAATAAACGGAGGAAAGGCAAAGCACAGTGTTACCTGTTAACTCTTCTAGGACATTTTTCTGGCTTTATATCCAATTCATAATGGTAGATATCTATTTTAGGAATGTCCATTTCAAAGAAGTTGGCCTGCAGTTTGATTGTTCTCCCAGAAGTGCCAAAATCTGGTCGAGGAGGAGGTTTAAAGGCATATCCCTGTATTGGTGGTGGCAATGGGGGAGGAGGTGTGAGCACTGCAAAAGAGAGAAAACACAACTTAGCCATCAGCTGTCTCAAACTGACATTTCAGCAAATCTACAGGCTATTGGACCAGTGAAGCCCAGCACATTTAAACCATTACTTTTTTTAAACAACCTAAAAAATGAAAAAAAAAAAGCCCAAACCCTGTTTTCAGGAGACCACGAATCCTGTTTTCTCTTTCATTCTCATGCTGGCTCACAATTTGTTGTATTTCATAGCCACAAGTACTGAAAAAAATCTTAAAATCAGTTGCATTTTCCAACAACAAGTCAGCTGGATAGGAATTTCACAGACCAAGCAGGAAAGCAAGAACCAAGCTCTTCCTTACAGGGAAGAATCCTCATTTTAAAACAGATTTATCCACATTCATTTGAGCAAACACCTGTGAAATGGAGTTTCCACCACTTTCCTCTGTGCTGCAGCTCTCTGCAAAATCCTATATAAGAACTAAACTGTTAGCCTACTGCTTCTTCACACAGAAAACAAAGCAAATACTCTACTGCTGCTGTGCTCAGTTCTTGAGCTCAAACATCAGCTGTTGCTCAGACAACGTGAAGCAGAAGCACAAAGGCTGCTTGCTGCTGTTTGAATCCAGGAAAGTCCATTAAAAATCCACAGAGAAGTGTGCAAGGTACCAACTTGAGTATTCAAAACTTCTGCAGCCTCAGTGCTCAGGTGTTCTGTGCTCTGAAGCAACAACATCTTGCAGCAAAATCTTCACATGAGAAATAAGCCAGGAGGTTTCTCATTACTTATGTAAGAATTCAGGTGTGATTATCAAATTCAGTTCTCTGCTTGAACCAGAAACAATTCACATCCCTTCATTAACAAATCTGTCACCACTTTTCCACCCTGGCTTTCTCTAATGCTCAGAAAACATCCATCCATTATTATTTCTTTTTTGGGAGGTTATATTTGGTGGCCTTCATACTGAGCCCTCCTGATTGTACTTCTAGATTTAAACCATATACCCATTTAATACTAAATTCTAGGCTATGCTCCTTCTGTTAGTCCCTGCTCATAAACCAGGCTTCATCATTCTCATCCTTCCAGTGATTTTTCCTGGAGAAGACTAAGTGATAACCACAGTGTGCTTCCACCTCTCAACTGGAAAAGGCAGATTGGTGAGCCCTAAACTGCTTTTGCCTGCTGTACCACTGCCTTGTAAAGGCCATCCAGTGACCACTCAGGGCAGGTGCACCCATTTCAGTTGCTTATGATCATCTCCCAATTCCCTATGAGCTCCCAGCTATATTGTCTTTAATAAATCTACTTTTCTAATCCATACCTACTAACCTGCTGCTTTCTGAACAATGCTCTCCTTCTTTTCCTGACAATACCTCCTATACCTCTGATGAAATGTCACATACTTATCCCTAACATTTATGCAATGTTTGCTAATGAACATTTCATAATGAACATTTAATCTCAATGCTAATGAAATAATAAGACCATTCCCAACATTAGCAGCATCAATTCCCCATTTTACCCCTCAGCACTTCCCATGGCCAGTTTCCCACTCATAAGTATCTCCCTATTTTTACAACCCTCCTAACAGTCAGCACCAATTTCCCCATGCACCAAATACTTAATCAGATTTGACAATGGGAAAATGATAGAGGGGTTTGCTATTATTTTTTGAAAATCTTGTTTCTGATCTTGTCTCCCAAACATATTCTAGGCATCCACCCTCCTAATTCAGGCTACTGAAATCCAATTTCCTTTTTTTCCCTGCCTTTTATAAACATTGCCTTCAAAGACTCTGGTTCTCCTACATTAACTCGATCAACACATTAAAGTCACTTCTTGCTGAAGATCTGCATTTCCACAACCTAAAACTTCATGTTTCAGTACTTCAGTTTTGCTTTCAATGGCAATACAGCAATTTTGAGTATTATTCACCCACAGTGCTATTGCAGTGTCCACAGCTGCCCTGAGAATGAAGCCAAACATCACCTTAGCTCTGATCTGTAAGCCAGCCCTGCCACGAGCAGCCCATCTGCCTCTGCACCTGACCTTACCCACCTCCATCCCTCAAGGCAAGGCAAAACACAGCTCACTGATTCTGCTCAACCTTTGGCTTTTTATTTTTTCTAAATTCCTACACATCCTGACTTCTAAAACATCAATTTCATCCTTTCCCAACACTTCCAGGCCCTCTGGTGACTTCACGTTTTTCTGATGGTGATTAACTGGCTCAGGTGGCCCTGCAGTCACCACAGCCCCTGTTTGGTGGGACAAATTCCCACTGGCTGTGTCATTCAGTGGAAGGAATCTTCTGCTGTGGACAGGACACCTAACAGAGTTACTGACAGCATTGCCACTACAGCTGGAAAGTAGCAGAAAAAATACTCCCACAAATATTTGTACTTGCAATACACCAAAGGTTTCTGTGATCACCTCCAAATCTCAACAAGAGGATGTGCACAAAGCAGCCACCTCTCCTCCTCCAGAATCCTGTTTGCCATCACTTCCACCCCCCTCTCCCAAATTTTAAAATAATCTGTCTCCCACATGCATTTTCAGTCACTCTGCTGCTGAATCCTTTACATATCCCCACTGCACACATTTTTATTTTCATCTTTCTGTAACAGAACATTCCCATTTGAAAATTATGTCCTAATCATCAACTTTGTTCTGTGATTTTTGTGTATTTCCAGGATTGCCATAACACCACCCATTATAAAATATTTTTATTTTCTATCCAGGCTCCTGTATTTTAACAGTTCAATTTCTTGTTTTCCACATTGCCTTACCACTATTACCTGGCCAACTGTTATCAATATATTGATTTCCCTTCTCCTTCCCAATGACTTTTATGCCTTCTAGCATTTCTGTATCTATTGCCACATTCTAATTCCACTGCCCTTCCTTTTCTGGGCCATATTTTGTACATCATGACTCATTTTCAAAATGAAAAAGAATTAAACGTAAAAATTGGAGGTACAAAGAGAAGCACAATGGAAGGGGACACACATCCCCACAAGCTATTTATGCCAAATTAAGAAATTCTGTAATTAAGCAATGCATCCTCCCTCTGTTTTAAAATGGGATTGTTTAATGCTTCACAGGGGCACAACAAAGTCATATCTGTAAGTGTTCCAGGGACCAACATGGACACATGTTGCTCAACAACCCCACTGCATTCCTCCACCTAAGTTTCAGTGACAAACAGTGAATAACAGTGAGGGTTCAGCCCATTTTTGAGACTAAGATGAAATGCTGAGAGAAGCACAGATTCCTGGGGAAAGATGTGAAGGCAGTTTTATAACCTGCATGACTCACAGAGATAAAAAAGCACCAAGCTGCCCAGAAAGCAGGACCACTGCCACCCTCTATTGCCATCCTAAACAGTTTTTTCAATTATTTGGGTTTTACGATCCAATTAAAGAAAAAAGAAAAAAAAAAAAAGGGGGTTGGGGGGGGGGGGTGTGGAAGCTATTTCTGGCTCAACTCCCAAGGCAAAACTTATTTAGGGCAGGGTGTTGCTTCAAGGAGATAAGTACTGTTTATTAAACAGCAGCAGTGACCCGATAAGCGCTCAGCCTACATTTGTGCCGCCTGAAACCGACACGGATGTGTCAGCTACAGCACCAGGGATGGGAACTGAGCTCCAGGGGACAAACACCAAATATTGCAACCACCCAGCTGCATCCACTTCTTGGACTACTGCCTCAAATTAAGAAAGCAAAATCAAACTATCTGGTGTAGAACTTATTGCAGCAAGTGGCTGTAAAGGGTAGAATCACAAAATGCTGCATTTGGTGCTGAAAGAACAGAGAAATAAGGCTTGACCGTCTATCAAAGCACGATAGAAGCCTTCAGCCTTGAGCAGGAGGCACAATTGCTGCATGCAAAGTGATTCAGCTGCCTTATCTCCCTGTTCAAACAGAATTCCCATCACTCACTCACTCTTACATGTGACAGAAGCTGTATCAATACAGGAATATTTTCCTTAGTGCCAAGGTTCCTACTAGGAAGCTTTTGCAGCTGGATGAGGTGTGCTACAGGGGACAGCACTGGACATCTGAGCTGGAAGTGATGCCCTGCCCAGGGAAACCTGCCAAAATTCATGCAGAGAAACCTTCATGAACACAGATGCTGCTTCTGGAGACTGTTTTCAAAGCCTTGGAAAATCCACACGCATTCCTGGATTTTAAAGTGCTGTCAAGGAAAGAAGGGACTAGAAAAAAGATGAAAGACTAACAAACTGGAGCATCCATGGGGTAAGTATTGGAAGCTACTCACTCATTTGCCAGATGATAAAATGAATAATGAGAGCATTTCAGCCTTGATATGATGATTGAGACCATCAAGAGCCCCCTTTTCAAGGTGTGAATTAAGGTAAGCTGGGTGTGGAATAATGAGGTGCCCACATGCTGTCTTTTAGGCTCACTTATCAGGAGAGAAATCAGACTTTCTATTATAATTCATCCCATTTACATAAACAAAATGTTCATAGCTATCAATCTTAAAAGCAGCAATTTTCACCAAAAAAATCTGGAAAAGACAGATATCAGAAAAACAACAGTCTTGTGGCAGTTTTATGAAATAAAATTAGCAATCAAGCAAAATTACTCTGTCAAAAGACAGAGGGGGAAAGGTGGCAGTAGAGGAAACCTGGATAATCACAGAAATGCTGTGTTAGTAAAAATAATTTTTGCAAATTGAAAACTATTGTGAACACAAGGCTGGCTGCTCTTACTCCCGCACACTACGGAGGATCAAAATCAGAGATAAAAGTGACTCAGGGAGTGAGCAGGCCAAGACACTCCCAGTCTATAAAAGGTGTGAATGAGCCACACACTTCGACAAGCTTCCACTCTAAAATCCACACAATTATGCAATGATGGTTTTTCAGGACCATGTGCTCCATTAACCATTTCCCAGACTTGGAGCATTCATTTCTTTTGTCCTTCACCATTTTTTAAAGCTTAACTGCTGGCCTGCTCAGCATGCTGGAAGTGCTGCCAGTCAGCATTAAACTTGCACATTGGAGATTTTTTAGCAAAGAATTATGCAATTTTAATGTGCAGTCAGAGGCCTAATGAGTTACTAAATAAGAAGGGGCCAAACAAGTTGCATGGAAGGGCTTGTCGACGCAGGAAATCATCCGAGCATAATTACACCAGTGCAATTATATCAATAAGTTTCCTTGTGTGGCAAGTCCTAACTCATATTTAATAACCAGGTGATGTTTTCACAGCTCTCAGTAGGTTTGAGCATTGGGCTCATGCAATCTACATTTTCCAAGGGGAAGACTCTCTAAAGCCATTTTTCTAAAAATATATAATCTCAAAATGAAACTAAGGTGAAGGAAGCCTTATTTGAAAGCATCACTTTGGGATAAGGTTTCCAATATCAGATAATGGGGCTGCTCTTCCAGATCATCACTGAAGGTGTTTCAGGTACAACCACTGTGCACATCCACTGCTGCCCCCAGGTCAGTCTCTGATGCCATCACACAGACCCAGAGAGGATGCATCGCTCCTTGGGCAAAAAAAGGGATTTAATAACTTGTCCTCAACTACTGAGCAGCTATTTTGCCTCCAGAACTGCAAGAAATAAATAAAATGACAAATGTGTTCATCGTGACCAGGTTAAAAAGAACCAAGACTGGCAAAGGAACACCCTCCAGCAGCTGCTGCAGAGGAGCAGAGGATCATGAACACAGAGCACCATAGGTGGGAAGAGACCAGGCTGACTTGTCAAGTTTTGAATATCTTAAAGAAGAGGGTTTCCACAACACCTCTTACAGTCTGTTCCACCCCCATGGTAAAATAAACTTGCCTTTGACTCAACTGGAGTTTCCTGTGCTCCAGCTTCTACCCTGTTCTGGTGCACCTGCCACAAGACTGGCTCCATCAGCTCCAAAGGCTCCCCTCAGCCCACTGGAGAAGCTGAAGATCACCAAGGTCACCCCTTCTCCTCCTCTTCCTAAGGCTGAACCCACCTGGTCCCCTTCACCTGGTGTGCCACATGCTCCTTCCCCCAGTGCCCTGTCACAGCAAATGTGCCTTGCAAAATGTGCCTTGCAAAAGGGTCATGTCCCCTCCTGGAAGTGCTCTTTGAAATGGGAGAAAGGAAGACTTGGAAAGGGGACACCCCACACCAGGGGAAACAGCATTTCCACAAATACTTATTCAACTACCAGTAACAGAAGGAATTCAGAAAAATGTGGAAAACACCCAGTAAAGACCTCAACAGGATCTGTGCAGAGTTTTTATGTATTCTAGTCACACATAAATAGAACAAGAAAAAAAAAATACAGGGAGTTCAGCCTTTTCTTTTTAGGACCCAACTAAAGAAAAACTTGGCGCTCTCTTCAAGTTTTCTGACTGTCTAGGTTTTGTAAAGAAGTTTAACTTCTGGCTTTCTGTTAAGAACTGTTAGGGAACGATAGGAGAGAGGCTGGCAGTGTTTTCTGTGAGATAAGGGAAACCCAAAGCTGCAGCTCACAGTCCCTTGATATTTTAGGGACAGAGGAATCTATATGGGACCTGTAAGTGTGTCTGCTGCTCATTAAGGATGTTTTAGAGCCTGGAAACCAGAAGCTCTTCAATCAAGCTATAACATTCTTGATTAGATAATGAACAACAAAAATATTACAGACGTACCTATTAATCTCCAAGAACTCAATAAACCACAAGGAGAGCAGAGGAGATGATGTAATCAGATTTTCAGTTGTCATTTTTGTCAAAACCCCTCTCAAAAGGTTCTTCTGGTCTCTCAGTGAGCAGCTACCACACTTTCTAAGCACAGCACATTGCATGTGCCAAAGTGAGCTACAAGCAAAAGGGCTGGCTTAATACTGATGAGCAAAAATGAAGGAGCTGCCCACACATTTCGTCATATTTTAAGGCCCTTGCATGACCACTGAGATGTTTGATGCTACTCTGCCAGATTGCTTCCAGTTTCTTAGTGCTGCAGCATGAAACTAAATACCTTAACAAAGAGTGAAAGCATTGGATGAACAGCACTGCCTTCATAATTGTAATCTCATTATGTTCAGTAGACTACTCCAGACATAATTTTATTGAATAATGGGCACTTCCTGTGAAAGAATTCACACAAGATTAACTTTCAAGTCAACCCTTTTACCTACTGAAAAATGTCCCTGCCCATGGCAGGCAGGTTGGACAGGGTGATCTTCAGAGGTGCAGCCCAACCCATTCGATGACGATTTTGTCTGGAATAAGTAATCAGTTACAGATCTGCAGCTCCCTCAGTTACCCTGATGCCTTTCTGACCCCTGTAGGACACAGACACGACCTTTTCACAGTGCCAGAAGTGATGTGATCACTGAGAGCAGAATCACTCCCAGACACCCAAGGTGTGAGCTGCAGTCACAGACCAAAGGGAGAAGCCAGACATCAATCCAGCCTGCTTTTAAGTCAGGACTACATTTCAAAAAGGAATATGTAAGAACAAAAGAACTGAAGAGGAAGAGATCAAGGCTCCAGCAGAAAGCAGAATGGTTCTTTCCAGCCCACAAGCTGCTTCTGGACAACGTCAACTAGCAAAGGCACCAAGTGTTAGTACTTTGCTTTCCTCCCACATTCTCCCTGCAGCCTTGACCTTCCAAGTCAGCCTCCAAATTTCTGAATACCAACAAGCTGCTTCTCACCACCTACAAGTGGGGTGAGCAGTGGCAGAGCACCCAAAGTGCAGAATTTCCATCCTCACTGCTCACAAACCAGGTGCCTTAACCGATTCCTGCACGTGGAATTTGACCAAGTCCTACCACAACCCTTCTTAAGGGCCACAGAGAAATGCTTTTAATTACAAGCTGCAGCTTGAATTAAGTCATCCAAATAGAGAGCCTCAGCCAAACAATGGAGGGATGCTTATGGCTTACCCACAAGTCAGCAGCCCAGTTTGAAGTTAAATGTGAATTCAAAGTACAAAATAACTCCATCTTCAGACAAACTTCTACTCAATGAAGGGGGAAATGGAGAACATTCTTAGTGCTTTTTATCACATTTGACCATCATGATTCATTCCCTTTTCCATGCCTTAGAAAATGATGCTGAACTAACTCCAGATGTCTTTCCTAACAATTTGAAATACAGAATATAATGGTATTTTCTGCATTCATAAAAAGCAATGCCTCCATTCAATGTAATCTCTGTTCTTTGCCATTTCAAAAGACCCAAAGTGAATAAACACATATTTTAAGAGGGAACAAAAAAAACCCCAACCCACCTACTAGCACCTATTGCTCCCTTCAGGCTGTTTTTCCTCCCAAGAAGGTAAGACCAGAAATTTCATATTCATCATCCCACATTATGCTTCCCTTACCCCTTGTTTGCATTTAGGTTAGGAAAGAAATGTGGCTCCCCCTCCTTCTGTACTAGCAGACACTTGGAACTGCACAGGTGTGTAGGAAACAGCCTAACCCACCCTTCACTGGATTTACTTGGTTTGGTTTGGAGTCACTATGAGGCTGGTAAAGCATGACTTCTTCATACATCAGGATTGACCCTCCCAAAAAAATTAACACACAGACTGAAGTTTCCATCACTACTTGGCGTGAACATGACATAGACAAGCAATTCCATTCAGTCCCCAGGAGCCACAGTAAATCCAGCTGCTGCCAGGGGCACAGTTGAGCTCAGCCAGGGGTACACAGACCCATCATTAGGTACTTCCACACCTGCACAGCCCAGCTGCCATCACACAGCACCACCAGAGCTGCACAACTCACCCTGACACTCCATTACCTCCACACCTCAGGCTTTCAAAGATGATTTTTTTCCCCCCTCAGAAACAGTAAGAACTGGTTTCTGCATTACAGCCCACAAGAGGATGCTGGAGAGATGAAATCCCCTGAAGCAGTCAGAGTTCTCAGCAGTGCTCCCCAAACACTTTTCCTTCCCCTACCATCACACCCCATCCTGTCCTCCTGCATTTCTAGAGCCATCAGTGCCCACATACACACCAGCTCCACTGAATTATGGATTCTCATGGTTCAGGCTCTATTCCATGGCCACTGGCATGGTTCTCCATGTGCTGTGCCTCACCAGCTGGGAGCTGGTGCCACAGAGGCCCCAGATCCACGTTCCCTGTGGGATCTGCATTGTGCACAACTTAATGAAACACAGAAGTGATTTGTCCTCAGCTAACTGAAGAAAGAAGTTAGGATGGTTCTGTTTTGAGTTGTACCTTTTAAGCACATTTCATACCCACACAGACTTCGGCTGGCAGTGTTTTTGTGCAAAATCTAAAACTAAAAATTAAGTTGTCTTTATTCCTTAACAGTTTTTAATATACAAAACTCAACTGTACAGCTGTAACTCAGTAGTCACGTCTTCCTTGGGAAAAAAATAATCTTTTCCCATACCCACACTGGATTAATCTACAAACACATGAACACTCTCGTGGTTTAGTTTCAGAATAGAAAAATTTCCAGCTAAGATCCGAGGTTATGCTTTATTTTATCACCTCCTGTGGTTTCCAGAGATAGGGCTGTGGTTTTCAGCATCACTGCAAAGAGGGCAAAATGCAGGTTCCTAATTGTGGAATAACTGAGCTATTACAGAGTGTAGGCTGGCAGTAGAAGTCCCCCATCAGATTTTTTTTTTTCCATTCACCTCAGGGTTTTTTCCTCCACCTGCTTCTTGTAAGCAACTGATGTTCTCCTATTACCTGATACAAACTAAAACTCAGCTATGAAACATAAAAAAGTCATGTAAAAGTTTGATACAGAGGCCTCCCTGAAATTTGACATTAAAGGGAATTTGCAAGTCAAACAATTAGGAAAAAACCACCACTACTGTGTTCTTATCACATAACGAGACCCAGACAACAAAGCTTCATTTCCCTGCCCTGGCAGGAAGTTTCCTCCTGCTGAAAGAAGCTCTGACTTTTAAACAACACACCCTTATGCAAATATTCTGAATCCCTATGAGTTATTCCTAAGAGTTCTCTCATTAAACACTGAAGCTCTTCCCAAAATGAAATGCACTGGTTCACCAAGAAATTAATTCTTCTGCACTGTCATTTCTGCATGAACCTGGATTTCTGCTCTATTTTATTTTTTGTTTTGCTTATGGTTTGGAGGGTTGGTGGTTTTTGGGGTTTTCTATTTAAACCTATGTCTCTCAATAGAGAGAGTTCTGTTTCACAACAGAAATATTTAAGTCAGCAGAGCTGAAGTTGACAAGCAGCATTATTTAGGTTTCACTGGCAGTAAAAAACCACAAACAAGAGAAACCCCCTGCTCTCCCAAAGCCTTGTCTTCCATGAGGATTTCAGATATGATGGAGGAGTATGATGGGGCAAGAGTGTAAAACCAACAGAGAAATTGATTTTAAAAGCCCACAAAAACCAGCAGAAAGGGAGCATTCAGTGCAAACCACAAGCTGTATGAAAGGACAAAGAAAGAAGTTCATTATCAAAGTCAAGAACACAGCAACATTTAGACAGGAATTCACCCTCTCTAAGAACAGATGCCTGTCCTTTAATAGCAAACACTTGCTAAACAAGTTTCAGAAGGTATATAATGAGGCCCCAGTAATAATTATGTTTTAAAGTTTTATTCATCTACATGACAGGCTTAACTTCAAACAATTTTTTGATTGATCTAGCTAAGCCAGTGAAACCTCTACTCTTGGGAATTCTCCTAAAATTGGCTTATTTAAAATAAATCTAAATTAGCACATCCACACACACTTCCTACTACTAAATTAAAATTAAAATTTCCTTATTTTCTCACATTAATAAGCTCTTGTGTAAATTTCATGACTAAACTAGGAACATAAAAAAAGCATCGCGGAGACAGAAAGTTGCAATTCTCTGACAGGAGGAGCTCAAACAGAGCCACCCACAGCGTCCAACACTGCCAAGGCAGCTCCTCAGTGGCCACAAAGGAGTTACTTTTTTCCTAGACTATATACAAAATCACAAATATCACTTGATACACTTGGTAAGTTTCAGAAGTGTATTTTCAAGCTTCCCAAGATAACATGCTGAGATTAGTTCTCAAAAAAATGAAAACTTCAGTTTTGCTCTGCATCTCCTCTTGTCACACCCAACACAGGCTGGAAGTGACACAACGAGACAGTAAATTCATGTACTGTTTAAGCACACAGTCTTCAGACTTACACATTTTTTATTGAGAATATTCTCCACCTTCTGATTATAAAGCAGCTTTCACAAAAGAATTCAATCAGGTTGTGCCAGGAGAGCTTTTGGAAAAAACTGTAGAGCCCAAAATTGCAGATGTAGAGCCCATAACTGGAGTTATTCTGCATCTCTGTAAAGTTAAATATTTTAATGCCTCTCCCAAAGACAGAGACTTCCAGGACTCCAGACTTACTAATGCTGGGATCTGGTCCCCAACATTTTCACTGCAGAGGGCAATAAACTCCCATACAAGACAGAACACAACTGAGCAGCACCACGAAAAATAGAACAGGAAAAATAAATTACAAGAGGAGAGAACAAATCACTCTCGCCACACCTGTGATTAAAAAATAAATAAATCACTTTCACAACCCAAACCATAACAAAATTTGGTAGCACTGTGGACAGCTCAATGAGTACCCAATTCAAAAGAAAAACCTCAAAGCAAGCTTTGGACTGATTTGATTATGCCAGGATCCACAGTACTTTCCCATCTAAATCAATGGGTTGCTTCCACCTTGGCTGGGTCCAGTTTTGTGAAATCATACAGTTAAAAAAAACCAACCAAACAAACAAAACTTTCCTTCCTAGAAAGCCTGGACACCAGGTGCCACATGGCTTCACAGCTGCAGGACAGCTACAAAGCAGGGTATTTAGGAGAAGCAATTTTGCTTAATATGAAATGCAAAGACAGAATACAGAAACAGATGAAATAATGCTCACACAAAAACTTTTTATTTGAAAGCAACACATATTGTTCTGAAAAGAGAACAATAAAAGCAAAACAATTAAAATAGAGATGTTAAAATGAATTGCACTAATCTGTGTTGCTTACCAAACAGACTAAAAGACACCACTGATTGAAACAGTCCTGAGTATATAAAAATACAAGCATCACCTCAGTCTCGAGGAGTTAAAAAAACTCCACTTCCTGAACAGTACTAGAAAGTCTCTTCAAAGCACAACTTCTTAGAAATGGCTACCACAGGGACTCACAATTTACAGCTCTGGTGTAAAACAAGAGAGACACTACACAAACTCAGTCTACCTGGGGTTGATACTATACAGATCTGTCTTTTCCCAATTTCTGCAGTATAAAACATGTAACGAAATTTTTAATATATGCTGGGAAAAAAAAAAAAAACCCAACCAAAAATCCCTTTGCACTGAATTCAAAGGGCTGTGCTTCTGAAGTCAATAGGATAAGAGACATTTTACATTCTAGCGGGCTGCTTTGTGAGTACATCAGAAAGGAAGCAAGATACTAAAACAAATTAATTGGACAATGCATGGAACAGATCCCTACCCACAGCCACTACAGTCAAAACTACGTAATATTTTCCACCAGCTTTTTTTTTCTCTAGTTCATAACTTACCAAAAATAAGATACTGAAGGCTGACTTTTCTTCATTTAGAGATTTAGATATGATTTCTGGTAGGCTGAATATTAGAAACTTCATCACTAAAAACAGGACCAAGTATTCTGCATAAATATCAAGTAAGGGAAGCAAAACACCAAAATTCTGACAGCCCTTACAAGTTCTGTGAAGCTGTTGTCAGGACAGGCTTAGCCAACATGAACAGAACTTTCAGCAGGCATGAAAAGTTCCTAATTAGTTAAAACGATTTGTATTTGCAAAGCCAATTTAGCAGAAGTTTACTGTGTTCATTGGCTGATCCCTGCAATTTCTGGAAGGCCAGAAGTTTTTAGAAGGGCTGGTTTCTGAAATGGAAAAATCTCTCCCTCCTATCCAGTTCTAAGGGGTACAAGAACATCAGATGATCATCTAAGGCACTTTTTCTTACTGAATTAAAGCATTTATATCCCTTTCCACCCTTCTGTGAAAGAGAGGCAGACTGGTGGTGATAGCAGTGAAGGAAGGGCTACAAATTGTGAAAAAAGAACTTTCCTGGAAGTCAGGAAGGTTTGGGTGTTCTCTGCACTGCTTCTTTACATTCCAATGCACCACTAAATATGTACGAGCACACAACAATTCTGCAAAAGTGAAAAACTTCAAGATGAAGTAAAAATAAGTGCACAAAATCCCATGTAACTGCAAAAGTCAGCATGAGAATCACTGCTGAAAAAGATGTTTCACTTTTCAATAGCAAATAGCATACTTCAGCTCACCAAGGAAAGGAGAAAGTTTGGTGTCACATCTGACACCACCAATTATCTTTCCATCAAACCACCTCATCTTTAAGCCACCTGAAGACAACACAGTTATCTGAGGCAACATAATGATACTGAATTTTTCTTTCCTTAGGAAAATATATTGGTCATGACAACAACACATTCGAAAAAGTCATGATGTGTTTTGTAGGCTGTAACTCAAATACAA
This sequence comes from Fringilla coelebs, assembly GCF_963513975.1. Taxonomy (NCBI): domain Eukaryota; kingdom Metazoa; phylum Chordata; class Aves; order Passeriformes; family Fringillidae; genus Fringilla; species Fringilla coelebs. The sequence continues at coordinate 4,815,942 of NC_140028.1, read as the reverse complement.
TTTCAATTTTAGCAAAAACGAAAGGAGCTGAGGCTGCATACAAAGTTTTCATTCCCTTCTCTTTGTGTGGCAGCTTATGAGGAGTTTCAGCATTAATTTATGGTCTAAAATTATGCCAAAGAAATTGGATGATTCTGTGATACCAGCAGCAGAGTAAGACCAGGTCCACATCCACCCCCAAGAGAAGAGAAAAAGATTTTTTAAGTAAGAGAAAGACAGACCTTTAACAGGATATTCAGGGGAAACATCCATTGACATTGAAACACAAGCTAAGAGGACACTGGTGGATTAAATTCAAGCAGATGAAGATATTGCCATTTCTACTACCCCAGTTAAGGCATGAGCACACCCTTCCCTGCACCACATTTTAAGACTGAAGACTCCCAAAGAGAATCGACATCTAACATCCAAAATCTTCCAAGAAAATATATGGAAGGCAAAAACAGGTACCTGCACTGAAAACCAAAACAGACTTAAAAGTTTCAACAGTCTATTCACAATTTTTAAAGGGTAACTTAAAACTAAATGACAAGAAAATAACTTTATTTCCACTAATTTATTAAAGTTGTTTTTTTGTGCTACAGGAAAAAAGTTGGTATTTCACATGCAAAGCTATAATCAACTGCACACTCTTTTTCAGACAACTGCTGCTTCAACAATAAATTAGGACCCTCAACACCAGGCAAAACCAAGTATCCTTTCAAAAAATAAAAGAGAAGTCTGTGGTGTGAAAAGTTTAGAATTAATAAATACATTAAGACCTAGAAGTACAAGTTCCAGAAGTTTATGCAGCTTTTAATTCTTTTAACTGAATGACTGTACTTTTATTATGACATTTTTATGTCCTTCTAAAAAAAGTACACCAAAAAGTAGCAGCATCAAGATATTTCTGCAAAAAAGAATTCCCTCTCAGATTTTCAGATTCTTGACTTTTCACACTCTCTTGAAGCTAAAAAAAGGGTACGGGCACAATGTCACAGAAAATTCAACACCACGTCAAGAACTCAGAGAGTATTTGGGAAAAAGCAAAAAGGGAACATTAATTTCCTAATTATGGAAACAGTGATTTCATAACAACCCCTTTGTGTACAAAAACCCACCTTACGCCTGACATAACAGCATGTTTAAATAAACTTTGCACGTTCAGCAGCAATGTTTTGAAATTAGTCAGATATGGCCTCCTAATTTGCTTGATACTGTTTCCAGAAAAAGAATTAAGACTAAAATAGCAAACCCTGTGGCAAATTGAGCGGTTCCTCTGGCAGGAGGCCAGCACCAGGGGCACCCTCGGATGGGCTTGGCTGCACAGCCCAGTTTGGACACGAACTGGGAGAGCAAAGCAGCTCCTGCACATCAGCGGTGTCTGGAGAGGGCAGCGGGATCCGGATAGAGCAGAGATGAATGGAGCCTTTCCTTGGTGCCAAGGATGTGCTGACAGACCTGGAGAGGCTGCAGCTCTCTGCTGTGTTCACAGCAGCTCTGGCTCGGCGAGGGGCTGTAAACCACACTTGCGCTCTCTCCTCCGAGCAGGATTTCACACACAGTGGGTTTGTAGTTTTCAGATTAACATGTGGCAGGGGACTTCACAGTCCCTGCTTCCAGGCTGGCTCACAGAACAGCCACGCTCTAATAAAAATCTCCACGATGCCCTGCCTTGCGTGTGGAGCGGAGCAGGAAGCTGCCTGGGCTGCCAGAAGCCACTGAGCTGCTGAGGCTGTCCGTGGGTGATTTCACAGGAAGGAAGCAGAGCCTCGCTCACCATGTGGAGAACAACTCGCAGCTCCCAGCCCGGCACAGACGCGGCCGCTGCCCAGCGCCGCGCAGGGGGAAAGGGCTGAGCCACAGCGATAAACTCGGAAGTAAACAAGGCACAAGATGAGCTCGGCCGGGGGCAGCAGAACAGCAGGAGCCCGAGACACACAGCGGTGACAACACACAGCCACCCAGAACTTGGTGAAAGTACAGCAGTGTCAGGAGCCCGGGGTTAAGAGGTTGTTGTTCCAGGAAGGGGAAAACATTCCTACACACGAAACGTGGGTCCCTGATGGCAAACAGCAGCCACCAGCTGGGAGATCATTCCAAGTGAAAGGGAAACTGGTAGGATCGGATAGAGAGTAAATCAAGATAAAGAGACTCCCACACATGAAACTACTCTCAGCACATATGCTGGTAATATTTTTAATTATCTGTCTCCTTAAGCACCATTTAGAACAAGATCTATCCCCGGGAGGTGAACACAGCAACAGCCCGATGTGAGCCACCATGAGCACCTGCAAACTGAAAGTGTACCTGTGCCTGAGCAAGGGAACCCGACACCAGAAAGCACCAAAGGATATTACACCTCCAGTTCTACAGTTATTGGTGCTGAAATGTGCAAATGATGTTACACATGAAAGCAAGATCTTGAACATCAGTCTGGGGACACAGAGCTGTAGAGACCTGTCTGCCTGCTGTGCCAGCAAGAGCAAGGTGAGAAAGTAAAAACAGAGGAGCTTTACTTCAAGAGGAAAACAATCACCCTGATTATCTTTCCTGATTATTGCCCCTTCAAGAGAACCAAGTCAGAGGGGAAAAAAAAAAAAAAAGCCAACACCTAACTGTGGATCCCAAGATATGAATGCTTTTACAGAAGCATCTGCAAGAGGAGCACTAAAAGACATCTCAGTTACAGGTCCTGTATTTCCCTATACCAGTCCTTGCTAGATTATCCCTCAGAGGAAAGAAATTTTATGCAAAACAACTGAGAATAGTAGCATAAAATAAAGTTCCATTTATTTTGAAACTTTTCTCGAAGAAAACTAGGTGCCAGTCACCCAAACACTGTTGTTTCTACATAAGAATTCTCACCGCAGAAACAGCCTAACACTAAAAAGGAGAAAGCATTGTCTCATACGAACTGCACAAACTCGCACAGTATCTGTATTTCCCCAAAGTGATACTAAATGTCCCTAAAAGAGTTGCTAACCCTTCTTTACAAGCCGACCTTTCCTTCGCTCCCAGATTTGCTCCCGCCACAGAGCGAGCCTGAGGACACCTAACGCTGCCCCTCACCTCTCCCAGCCCTCCCGACATGCGGGCGCTTCCCCAGCACAGCGATCGCGGCGCGGCCGCCGGCGAACACGCGGCCAGCCGGGAATCCCAGGATGGAGCCGGGAGAGAGGAAATGGAGACCCCGGTCCGCAGCGGGAGCTGCGCCGGCCTCAGGGCTCGGCAGAGGGAGGGGGGAGCGGGGCAGGGAAGGCGACCCTCCCCTCAGAGGGGCCTCCGGACACGCGGCCCTGCCCGAGGTGGCGGCGGCGCCCTGACCCTCCTTCCTCCCCCGGCCAGCGCGGCCGCCGCTCCAGCCAGGCCCGAGCCGGGGGGGACGAGGCGCTCCCGGGGCTCCCCACAGACACGGACCGGGAAAGCCGCTCCAGGGGACTGGAGCAGGGAAACAAACCCGGGCGAAAGCTCACCGGGTCCGGCGGAGGGGGCTCCCGGGTACATGTCTCCGTGTGTGCGGCGGCGGAGGCGGCGGCGGCTCCAGGGGAGGGCACGGGGGAGGGAGCGAGCCCGATCCCCAGCTACGTTGTCGGGGGAAGGGGAGGAGGAGGAAGGAAAGGGGAGGGGGGAGGAAAAGAAAAGGAGAAAAGGGGAGAGGAGGAAAGGGAAAAGGAAAAAAAAAAAAAAAAAAAAAGAAAAGAAAGAGGGAGGAGGAGGGCCGGGAATCCAGGTTACTCGTCGGCACTGAGGAGCGGGGAGGGGAGGAGGAGGAGCCGCGGGGTCACGGGGAAGGGGCGCTCCGCCCTCCGGCCGGGCGGGCGGGAAGCGGCCGCGGCAGCAGGACGGGGATCAGCCGCGCTGCCGAGCTGAGGGGCCCCGCTCCACGCCTGCAGCCCCCGCTCCCAAGCCTGCAGCCCCCGCTCCCCGCCTGCAGCCCCCGCTCCCAGGCCTGCAGCCCCCGCCTGAGTTCTGCCCGCGGAGTCACAGAATCAGCCAGGCTAGAGAAGTTCTCGGAGACCACGTCAGTCGGACCGGAGAACGGAGTGCCATGTCCAGTCTTTATCCTTAAACACCTCCAGGGATGGTGACTCCACCACCACCCTGGGCAATTACAATGTTTAATCACCCTTGTTGTGAATAAATTCGTCTTCATGTCCAGCCTAAACCTCCCCTGGTGCAGTTTAAGACTATGTTCTGTCATCCTGTGGCTTTCAGTGAGACCTTGGAAAATTACTATGTGCCTCTAGCACTCTCTCCACTACCTCTCCCTGTTACATGTTTGAAACGTATGCTGGAATTATATGAGTATTACACATACTGCTGGATATTGAGTTAAATTTGGATTTGTTTGTTTATACTCTTTTATTCCTCCTGTTGCTCTGAAAACCTCAGCTCAGTTACCTCATGGATTCCCATATCCACTTTTAGTCATATCTATGAAACCCAGCTGTGGTGGGGTTGCCTTAATGTCCTTGTCAACCAGATAATGTATGGTACTGTACACATGTAAAGTTTAGTACAACCAGATAATGTACTGGGGAAAAACTAGAAATGATGCGAAAGAGTCAGAGTACTGATGAGTATGATGCACTGAGACCCTGTAGGAATTTAAAAGACATGGATGTGGGGATATGGGTTAGTGATGGGCTTGACAGTGCTGGGTTAACTGTTGGACTTGATGATCTTTAACGTATTTTCCAACTTAAACAATTCTATGATTCCATATCAGAGATGATAATTCCTGCAGGAACTGTCATCATTTTGTAGTCACCTAATTAGTACCTCTTCCTTTCAAAAGAAAGTAGGAAAAATAAAGTTAAACCTGCTAGGGAGGCAAAAAGCAAGTTAATGATGCTCACTTCCACTGGAGTTCCCTACAGATTTCCAGCACAGCCATGATCTATACTTTCAATCACCTCCTCCATGTTGATGTAAAAACCTTTAAAAAATGCATGCAGTTTCTAACCCAGAACAGTCAAGCCCTATCAAAGTCAACTGAATTCCTTCACCAAGTATTATCTGCCAAAGAGCAAGGCAAACATACAGCTTGCAGTGTTCATCAAGCCAATTAATATCCTTCTTCATCAGTTCATATTTCAAATGATACAGAAGCATCTCACTGTTCCAAAGTATTTACTCTCCCCTTTGGGTCATACTTGCAAATATTCAAGGGCTGCTATTAACAGCTCAGCTTTCACTACAAGTGAACTGTTCCTGAAACCATTGTCACCACTGGAGTTTCCACTGGAGTGATTTTGGATTTGTCTCCATTCCAAGCTTCTCAAATGGCTGGAAAGTAAAGATTTACCCATAACTATAAAGAAATAAAGGACAAAATTTGGGTCAACTTTAAAGTAAAGCCAAGCAGCTCTAGCAAAAAGATAAACAAAGGAGCTGGCAAAGGGGTTGCTGTTTTCCTCCCTGTGAGGAGCTGGGTAACATTTGTTCACAACCACCAATAATTTCTGGTATATAACCTTACTAGAGGCTGAAAAAGACGGTGGATGGGGAAAAAATCCCAAAAACAAGAGCCAGAAGAGAATTATCTGAGACACATTTGGCCTTTCTGCTGGAGTGGCAGGAGAAAAATATGCAGTTTGTATCAACATCTAATTTTTTGATTCTATATTTAAGCCAATCTCTTCAACCTGATTAGGAATATAACTTTCTCTAAGATTGGACATATTATTGTGCCTGTTAGACCTGCATTTAAGAAAGAAAAGGGGATAAAACACACTGACAACTTTCTGGAAATGTTCACTGGACTAATTTGGTCACCCTGGCTACCAGCACTGACTTATGCTGAACTACAAGTCCACTCTGGTACTGTGGTAGCAGTTTGAAAATGATAAGTTAACAAGCATCACAAGGCAGGTGAAATATAAGGGGAGGTTTTACAAAATACTAAATACTCATCCCACACTTCTTTCTGGCTCCACAGGATCCTCTGTAATTGATTTCAGAAGTTCCCTGAAAAACAAAGATCCTGAAAATGGCAATTAATGCCTCAAACATCCTAGAGTGCTACATTCTTGTACTGATTTAAAGCTGATTTCTCTGGATTTAGCAGTTAATAAGCAAAAGCATTTGTCACTGTTCATACAAAACTGTAGAACTGCACAGTCAGCTAAATAACAAATTAAATTATTTTATTTAAGCACAGCTTTCCCATGTGGAAGTGCTGCTGTTCCTCAGGTATGTTTTCATGGTACTGAGCACTTCCAGCAGCTTTTCTGTGCAGCTGAGGAAAGAAAGTTCCAGCTCTCTTCTGCCTCTGTTCACACACTCATTTTGGGCCATGTCACTTGCTTTATTTCCAATGCTTTCAGTCACTCACAACTGCTGTTTTGGAGCACAGTGAAACCTAATTATGTCTTACTGGGCCATTTCACCGAAAAAAGGCTTCAGTTCTTGAAAAGGTTTGTTCTGAAAGAGAGGTTTGAAAGCTCTGTAACAGCATTCTTTTAAGCATGGTCTTTATATGCTGTATTAACAATTATATGGTAGAGTAAGAACAGCTGCTTAAATGCTTAAAATTAGGTTTTTCTGAAGGAAAAAAAAAGAGTGACTGTTGGGCACAATACCTGTCTTAACTGCTATATTTCAAGATGACATTTCCCAGAACTGATATCTGTCACAGAAGAAATTATTAAGTTTGGAAAAAAGCATGTTCTAATAATTCTGGAAGCAAAGATGGTATTTAGGAGCAGCATTTAAAAATCATTTATGGCAGTGGCAGCAATCTAGGGAAAATATTTTATATACAAATAGGCCAGTGACAAATGATAGAGCTTTACTTTTGATGAGAAACACACCTTGATCTCCCTAAGTAACAACCATTCCCATTTTAAATGGAATTAATTTTAAAACCCTCCAGAGTTTATAAAGGTCTGACAGTCATTGCTTACAATGATACAGTAGCAAAAATTTTCACTCAGAGCTGAAAGATGTAAATTTTATTCTTGACTTGGAGGGGATTCAGGCTTATATTTGCCAACTCTCAACTGGCCTAACTTTTAAGATTTTATCCTGGAGTGCATACATTAGACCTGCCACATATTCTGCATTCTGCTTTAGATAAGAATTTAAAATCAGAACCAAAGTGAAGAAGTCCATGGCTCTATGTCCTAAAGTGTTCACATTTTACAAAAACTTTGAGGGTTCTGGTCTCCTGTTCAGGAACTGTTTGTTATTTTAACAATTAAATATTTAACCACAATTAATCCACGGTGGAGGGACCAAAATAATTTATTTTTGAGTTTCTATAATCAGATAACTGTCCCAACTACCAAGCTACAAAGCTGCATGTGATTTATTTTGTCAAATGAATTGCAATTATAATTTCTAAAAAAAAAAAATAAAACAAAACAACTAATTATCATTAGATTACTAACTTCAGTTTACTCAAAAAGAATTTTTCCAGGTGATCAGGATCAACAATGCAACAATTCAACTCGATGGAAAAGATGCAGCACCACCTATTGGGGATGTGTCACACACACTTGTTGTTACAGTTTCAAGAAGTACCAGTGTTTTCTTCTTCACTGTAATGACCTTGTTACAACGGGGAGAAAAAACCCAGAACTAAAAACAAAAACAACAAAACAAAAAAACCCAACTAGGAACAAAAGGACTTTCCAAGAAGAAGATAAAAGAAGTAAATACTGTATCTGAGACTGTTCACCAAGAAAAAGGCATGTCCCTAAGTGCCACATCTAGATTTCTTTAAAATACCTCCAAGGCTCTTGGCTCAGTCCCTTTCCTGGGCAGCCTGTTCCAGTGCTTGACTATCCTTTCCATGCAGGAATTTTTCTTAACAGTGAATCTAAACTTCCCTGAGCACAACTTGAGGTAATTTTCTCTCATCCTAGCATTATTACCTGGCAGAAGAGACCAACCCCCCACCTGGTTTCAGCCTCCTGTCATGCAGCTCCTTCCCTCCCCAGCTTTGTTCCTTTTCTTCAGACAGGCTCCAAAGTCCTTGTAGCAAAGAACCCAAATCTGAACACAGGACTCGAGGTGTGGCCTCAGCAGTGCTGAGTACAGGGGGCAATCACTGCCCTGGTCCTGCTGGCCACCCTTTGCTTTTGGTCACTGAGAAACTGCAGCCTTGAGAGCTGGAGAGAGGCAGCTTAAGGAGAGAAGAATCACCTCAGGAAGGTTAAAAGCAGCAACAACATAGTTAAGCAAGGACAAGAAAAGAGAAAGGAACTATCAATTTCAAGTCTCCTTGGTAAAGACCTCTTGAGTTTGACCCCTTTGATGACCACCTAGCCTTGGTCATGTTCTAACACATCATCAGCTCTGTGTGAACATCACAAAGCTAATTCAGGGTGAGGCGCTAAGGGCTGACTGCTTTGTGTATGATAATGACAGATCTTGCTGATGTTTTCATCTTCCTTGGCAATGCACAGGCACATCCAGCCAGATCTCTGCCACTGCTCCTCACCATCCATCCTCCTAGTGTCAAATATCCACCTCAGGGAAGTTTCATAGCCAAGTTACTTATTTTGTTTATCATGAAGACAGCCCTGTGTGATCCTGCACCAGCCTGCTAGTACACAGCTGTATCATAATCCCAAACCTCACCAGCCTGGGAATGACTCCCTATCCTGGAATAGCAGAATACACAGAAGAATGTAAGGTGGGGATTTTGGTAGTTTGTGTGTTTTGGGTTTTTTTTTGGGGGTTTTTTGTCTCCATCTATTTGCTGTAAATTCATCCAGAACAGAGACTTCTGCTCCAAAAGGATGGTGTTAGACAGTAAAAGTACAGACAATTAGAGGATCAGAGGTGAAAAATTTCCACTGCAAATTTCTAGACCCTTGGTCTGCTTTATTACCCAGCTTTATTAAGTAAGCTTTATTAATCAGCAATCCTGATCACATACCTAGGCTTCCAAAAGCATTAGGAAGCAGCAAAACTGGGGCTTCTTTTGGTTTTTTGCTTTGTTTTACACAGTGATTTGTTTTCATCAGAACTTTCTTCTGGGCTCCTACAGAGCAGCTTTATCAGTGTCACTCAATAGATGCAGCAAGACAGCCATGAAGCAAGGATGCAGGCAAATCTCATTTAATTAACATCTTTGCCAACCAAAGCCTAAGCTTATGTGAATGTCACGTTTAAATTTTAGGTCTTCATATTTTATTTTTTAACAACCCATCAGCATTTCTAATAACTATTAGCTTAAGGACTGTTATATCAGAACTGTTACAAAACCATGTCTTATTAAACATATAATTTTGTTGACTGCCTGCACACTTCCAGTACTCATCTGCCATGCCAGCAACATTTGCAAGTTTATTTGATTGAAAAGGAATCTTATTTCTCTGCTGCTACTTTTCAGTCAGATCATCATCTCATGGACTCTGGGACAACTCTGAGGGCATTTGCACAGGACATCTTGGCAGCCCTGGAATGAGGCTCACACAAATCCCTGTCCCATCCTCAAGCACCTAGCAAAGACAGAGGTTCCTGGATATTTAATCCCACTGGAAAGGTGCATTTATTTGCTGCTTTTAGTTAGGTATAAAAATGGAGACAATTGTCCTGTGCCTTGAATAGGAAGTTTAAGTAAATGCTTAAATTCAGAGCTGTTGACTCCACTAATAGGGATAAGCACTCACAAATTTTGCACTGCATCACTGTGCATTTATCATGTCCAGCAGTGAGGAGTGTTAGAGCATTGTTTAGTGAAATTCTCAGTTGTTTGTGATCCTTAGGAAGGGATGGATACAAGAGGTAAAGTCCCTCTTGCCTACCTCATTTTTCACTTGTAATAGTCTAATAAATCCTGAGATTTCTATAAAGGAGCACTCCAAAATCAGGCTGGATACACTTTGCTGGTAAAAGAAAGTTGTCATTTTAGGATTCTAAAATTTCAAGCTTTTTGTAATTTTTTGAATAATTTTGTATAAGGTTAATTAGTTTGACTTATTTGGTTTGGGTTGGAAGGGATCTTTGAAGGTGAGACAGCCCAGCCCCACTGCAGTGCACAGGAATATCTTCACTTAGATCAGGTGGTTGAGAGCTCAGTACAGCCTGGATGGAACCCTCAGGCATGTCAGCCACACCACTCAGGTTGGAGTGATCTGCAAATCTGCTGAGGGTGCACCTGATCTCCCTGTTCACATCTTTGATGAAGACTTTAGATCATAATGGTGCCAAACAGACCTGAGGGACACATCACTGATCTTCTTCTGGACATTGAGCCAATCACTGCACTGTGGAGGTGACCATCCAGCCAATTCCTTATCCACCAAACAGTCCACCCACAAAGCCCATCTCTGTCCAATTAGACAGAAGGATGTTGTGTGGGACTGTGTTAAAGGCTTTACAGAAGTCCAGACAGGTGACATCCATACACCTTCCCATGTCCATGTGGTCACTCCATCATAGAAGGCCCCTTGGTTGATCAAGCAGGACTTGACCTTGATGGAGCTGTGGCTGTCCCAAATCACCCCTCTGTCCTCCAGGAGTGCCCCAGCACAGCTTCTAGGAAATCTGTTCCATGATCTGCCCAGCCATGGAGATGAGGCTCATCAAAGACACATCTGTCAAGAAGACAAAAACCCAGAGAACATTCATTTTTCACAATCCGATGATGCCGTTGGAGCAAAACTCTGGAATTTGCTCAGGCTTATCAGAACCACATGTGAAAAATGCGTATTTTATGATTGGCTTTTCGCAAATATTAAAATGAATATTATATGTATGTTAGAAAGTTATGCTGTATTAATTTTTTATAAGTAGTGTGTTAAATATGGTTTAGGTTATAATATAATGTTAAAATAGAAACTATGTATGTGAGATATTTTTTTAAGAAAGGACTGAGGTACTCGCACCAGATAGCAGCCACAGGACACCTCAAGCTTTCAGAGAAAGAGAATTTATTGCCCCATTAGCAGAAGAAATGAACTTCTTCCTGCCTTGTTCAGCCCTTAGGATTAAGAGGAAGAAGCTGACACTGACCAGACAGAATCCTGTGTTTGAATGGAATTTATGCATCATGTATGAGGTGTATGAATATGCAACAGGCTGTTGTTTTTAAGGGTTTATCCTCTGTTAATGGGTGTCCTTTTTCGGGTTTATGCTGCCCAGAAAAGGTACCCAGATGTCCGTAACTCTTTGTTTCTATTACCTCATATTGTCCTAATCCAAATTGTCCAAATTATTATTACTGTAATTATATTGCTATTTTTATAACCGTTTTATTACTATTAAACTTTTAAAACTTTAGAAACAAGTGATTGGCGTTCCTCACACATAGAATCCCAGAACCACAGAGCAGGTGAGGTTGGAAGGGACCACAGTGGGGTCACCTGGTGCGACCTCCCTGCTCCCACACAGGCACAGGATTGTGTGCAGACAGTGCTGGAATATCTCCAGTGAGGGAGACCCCACACCCTCTCTGGGCAATCTGTTCAGCGCTTGGTCACTGCACGGGAAAGTTCTTGCTCGTGTTCGGGTGGAAAAAATCACAATACACAGTTCTGTACCAAGGGTTATTCTGCACCTTTTCTTCCCGTTTTATTACATACAGAAAACGGAGTGTTTTAGCTAGGCAGTGATACCTGAAGTAGTTGTGAGGGAGGAGGGCTTGGGTCCCTCAAGCTGTGCCAGGGAGGTTTAGTTTGGATCCTGGGAAAATGGCCTCACCAGAGGTTTCACCCAGGGCAGTGCTGGGGTCTGCATCCCTGCAGGGATACAAAAGCCGTGGGGATGTAGCGCTCGGGGGCACGGCGGGGGCCGGCAGTGCTGGGGGAGCGGCCGGCCCCGGTGCCCAGCGCTGCTCTCGTTTTTAGGGTGAATTATTCCCCGTGAGGGCGGCGAGGGACGGGGCAGGGAGGAGGGAGGGAGCGCGCGCGCGTACCGGCCATGCGCGGAGGGTCACGGGGTGACGTAACCAATGACGCAACGCGCACCGCCATTATAAATCCGTGCCGCCGTGCCCGGCCCCTTTCGCTCCGCGGCGGCCCAAGGTGCTGAGTCCTTCGTACGAAGCTAAGGCCGAATCACCCGGCGACCAGCACCGCGCCCCGCCATGGCCTCCGTCTCCGAGCTCGCCTGCATCTACTCCGCCCTCATCCTGCACGACGACGAGGTCACCGTGACGGTGAGTGCGGCCGCACAAGATGGCGGCGGCCGCGCGGCATGGCCGCCTGAGGGCCCGCGCCGGGTGGGCTCTGAGCGCCGCTGTCTCGTTGCAGGAGGACAAGATCAACGCGCTCATCAAGGCAGCCGGAGTGAACGTGGAGCCTTTCTGGCCGGGGCTCTTCGCCAAGGTGGGCGAGAGGGGCCGTGGGCCGGGCAGGGGCGGCGTGTGGGTCTCCCCAGCGCACCTCCCGCCCGTGTTAACTGGGCTTCTCTGCCACTTGTGGTTCTCCGCAGGCACTGGCGAACATTGACATCGGGAGCCTGATCTGTAACGTGGGAGCGGGCGGTGGAGGGGCTCCGGCTGCCGCCGCTCCCGCGGGTGGTGCCGCGCCCGCCGGCGGAGCCGCCCCCGGTAAGTGGCGGCCGTGTCCGACCGAGGCGCGGGAAAGTGGATCCGTGCATCCGTGGAATGGCTTGAGTTAGGAAGAGCTTTAAGGCCATCTCTTTCCAACCTCCTGCCGTGGGCAGGGACACCGTCCTCTAGACTAGGCTGTTCAGAGCCCCATCCAACACTTCCAGGCATGGGGCAGCCACAGCTTCGCAAGCACCAGTTACAGGAGCTGTTCGTATGTGGTGTCTGCCATGCAGCGTGTGTGAGTGTTCGTGAGCAAAGCACGCCCTCCCCTTGAGAAAGGGGGCATTGCACATAGTGACCAGGATTACAAAATTAAAGCTGTAATCCTTCAAAATTAAGGCTGCTCTTCCTGTGTGTCATCAGGTTCATATAGAGCATCAGCATCTCCTCTTAAAGTTTTTCAGGTTTGATAGAACTGAATTCTGAATGTACAAAACCACTTTGCTAAAAGTACAAACGCCGTTCTTGGGCTGCTGGCTTAGGTTTTAGGACTGCTCAGGGATTCATGCTTGGTATTAGTCATTGCATGTGATGCCTTTTGTGACAACTGATTTCTCTGAGCTTATAATTTATAAAAATTAATCCTGTCTCTTTTCCAGCTGAAGAGAAGAAAGAAGAGGAAAAGAAGGAAGAATCAGAGGAATCAGATGATGACATGGGCTTTGGTCTTTTTGACTAATTAGTTTTGTACCAGCCTGTAATAAAGAACATCTGCTTGTACTCATGTCTCTCAGGTGGATGTTTGTGGAGGGTGGAGAATGGCCAAGTTACCTACACCTCCTGAAACTGCTGTCATGAGTGCTCAGCTGGGGCTTTACAACTTCCCCTGTCAGTTTTTTGGTGTTTCACAAGAACAGTTAAAGCTCTAAAAGGCACCTACAGCCTCTGGACAGAGGGAGGAAAGAAATCCCAGTGAGCAGGGGGTGTGGTGACAGCCTGGAGCTGCAGGATGGGTCCTGTTCAGCAGAAGGGCTGGGGCTGTGATGCCTCTGGTTACAGCAGCAGTGCAGCTCCTGTGGCACCTGTGCAGGTGCAGCTGTGGCACAGCAAGGCCAGAGGCTTTCACAGTGGGGAAAAGGCTGCAAGGCTCAGGTGAAGGGCTGAGGTTGTATTTACTGGCCAGAAAACTGGCATGGAGGGTGAGTGTGGGAGGTGATGTTACTGCAGTGGAGCTACCTAAAAGTCATGAATTTCATAAATACCTTCTGAACAGGACTTTTCCAGAGCAGTTGAACAAGGTAAGGGCTGTGTTCCAAGTGGGCATTCCAAAGCACTTGAGGTGTATGAGAGGGTGTCCCAAAGTTGTGGAAGGGGATTGTTCCACAAACACTGATGGACTCTGCAATGTCTCACCTTTTACATTTCTATAAAAACTTTACAATAGGGTGGTAGGTATTTGTATTATCAACTCATATTTGAAAAGACACAAGTAGCCAGGGAAGAATTCTGCGGTGCACACACATCAAACAAGAAAGAGTCAGAGTTTCACTGGTAACACCTTTTTAATAGGTCAAAGTAACTGTACAGTTCATTATATTCTTCCTGAGAATAATTTATATCCCTCAACAGCAAAAAGGGAGTGTGGTTTTTATTTTAACAGAACAGATGGCATAACTGGAAAACCAAGGAAAATCTAATTACACTGCTCTACTGTAACTCCTTCCAGGCAAGATAAGACAAAAGGATGGGTTAGTTAACTACAGTGGGTTTAAAATAGTCATCATGGCTTTAATCTGTCTTTATAAATTATATAAAAATGGGGGACATGAATGGTTACAGCTCTCCTCTAAATGCAGCTCTGAATTGCTCTGGTACAAAGCAGCATTTTCACTTCCAAGGAAAACGACATTGCTACAAAAGAACTGGCACGTTATCCTGGTGAAAAAGACGAGTGTTCAGTTGTGTCCTACAGCTAGTTCCAAACAAATGCTTCACACGGTCACGTAAAAGTAAAAGGCAGGAAGATGAAGAGGGCTTTAGTTTGTCTTGAAATGACTGAAGTCTTGAAAATATAGCTTTTTATTCTTTCTCTGTAAATCATGATTAGCATATTGCGACGTAAGTGTTCTAATAAAAAAAATTCCAGTCTGGATAGTTCGTATACTGTGGGCAAGAATTCTCAGCCCTGAGGTTTCCCCGAATTCTTCACAATATCTTTCTCCCATCTGCTGCTCCAACAGTTTTGGCTCTGAGACCGTGGCCCGGTGGCAGCTCAATGGTGGCAGCTCAGTGCGAAGCGTGTCCCATGCGATGGAGTGACCTGCCCTGTGCCCCAGCTCCGAGCGCGCCAGGGCTCCTGTACAAACCTCAGCTGCTGATAACGCCACGGCCTGAATCCCAGCCCGGCTCGGCTCTACCAGACACTCTGTTAAACTGTTGCAATGAGAGAACCCCAGGGGTCGGTCAGGTCTGCTGAAGCCAGAGGCGCTGGAAGGCCAGGGCTGCGCTGGGTGAATCCTCACTGCTGGTGGAAGGTGAAGGAACATCCTGTCGCAAGCAGAATTCCGAGGCTGTTGATGCTCTTCCCTCAGTGCTTAGTGCGGTCTGGACTGGCTGATTTTCAGTCTGGCTTGATCAATAACATCCAGCAGGTTTTTGGCATCCACAGCCAGGGCGTGAGCAGCCGTCAGCATTTGCTTCTTGTACTCCTGCTGCAGGCTGGTCATGACGTACTGCTGGGCCAGCTTCATCTTGTTGATGAGCTCGGCCAGGTCTGAGTTCAGCAGCTTCTGTGCCATCTCAATCTGCAACGAGACAACCACATCAGTCCTGGGGGGGTTTGAAACACTGCACTCACAGCCACAGCCCCTGCCTGATCCCTGACTGAAGCTGGGCTGTTTCTGAGGGCACCATGGGGAGCAGCAAATGGAATTTGGCACCTGCTGAGCCGCTCACTGTTAAACAGCACCAAGACCCAAGTAGTGGATTTTAAACCACAACTTGGCATTAACAGGCTGTAATGGGTTTTCAGGTTCTTGTTAGCTCTACTCTTTTTACTACTGAAGTAGTTCTAAAGCATAGAAGCAGCTCTAAAAAATGAAACAAGAAGGCAGATATAGGTTACTTAAGCACACAGCTAAGTCAGCATGAACCTCCGAGATGGCACTTAGAGCACCATTCCCTGGCTTTCTCAGTAAACACTCATTCAAGGTTCTGGAGGAAAACTGTTTTAATTATGAACTTCATTGAAAGCTCTCAGTCACTCCTCATCCAGAACTACAGACAACCATCCAGCTGTACCAAGCTCTGCCCAATTACCTGTTCAATGACTTGATGTGCAAGCAAATGACAGGTGACATCTGCACTGAGAATTAACCCACAGCTGCGTGGAATACTGGGGTTTATGTCACCTTCCTATGGGTGACACATATATCCAGTTTAAGAATCTTCACTAATACCAAGCATAAGTTCATGCAGCAATTTAAATGGAATTCATTTAATGCAGAATTATAACACAGGAGTTCAGAGTGCTCAGGGAACCAAAGGGTGTGCCTGTGCCATGAAGGGAGCACCAAAACCTGTTGCAGTGGCCTGAGGCTGACTGGGAAGGAAGTGGCTGAGCACCAGGTAAGCAGAGTTCCACGTACCTCTCTGTGGGTGCTTGCAGGGAGCACTGGGAGGGTCTCATCTACTGTTGCCAGTAAAGTTCTTAGTGCCAAACCAACCTCCTAAGAAAAAAAAGATTAAAGAAATAAACTTCAAAGACTTGGAAAAAATGGATGAGAGAATTTTAGGAGCGCAAGAGGCAGTGGAAACATTTAATTGCTCATCTGGATAAGGAAAGAGTTGGAATATGCCTAAGGCACTTCAAAATCCCACCTGCAATTGTATCTATCACCATCAAAACAAGATGCCAAAGGCTTAAGAACAAGTTTTTCTCATAAAAAGTGAAAATGTGGAGAAGACAGCACACTACTCAGGACTCTGGATAAGCACAGGCAAGCGGGGCATGAAGCAGTGCTGTCCACAGTACTGGGAATGGAATCCAAAGCCTCTGAACACAGGAACACAAACAGCTCTTCTACTTCCAGCTTTCCAGAAGATTTCTCCTACACCACTTGAAGACCTCAGGGTAGGAGTAGACCCTGACTTTAGGCATTGCCCCCATACCTTCACCATGGGCACGTACTCCTCGGGCGGGGCCGGCTGGATCTTACTGGACATTTCTATCACCGCCTTCACCAGCCCCGTGACGTTCTCGTAGACTTTGTCATTGGAGCGGTCCAGGTTGGCCGTGGGGGGAGGGCTGATCTCCTGCGGCTGAATCTGCAAGCAGAGAGCGGCTGCTGCACCTCCCGTCCCCAGCAGATGGGGCTCGGCCGCCTCCCAGCCGGGAAGGGCTCGGGCTCCCCGGGTTCCCACAGCCCCGCCCGGCCCCGCTGCTGCCCTGAGCTGAGCTGGCCGAGCACGCTGGCTCTGGGATGAAGGAAGTTTCTTTTAGTTCTTCTGACTGAACCTGAATCTCTAAAGTGACACTGGGCAACTTTTACCAAGGTTTCCCTGAAGAGCTTCCAGTGTAACACTCAACAGAGAAGGAAATAATTTGAGGCATGAGAGAACTGAGTACTTAACGTGTCTCAGTGGTTCAATTTCCACTGTGAGGGCAACAGGTATCAGGTCCCTCGTTCCAGAAGGGCTTTTTGTGCTCCAAAATAATGTCAGAGCACACAGTAACATAGTGATATGTTAAAGAGAGAACTGAAACAAAATCGTCCTTCCAAGACAAACTATTCCATGATTTTAAGACATTATTCTTTTGTTAGTGAAAATCTTACAGCAGGTTAACAAAAATGGTGTCACCAGCACAGGTGGGAAACATGGAATGCTTTTAGACAGTTGATTTCCAAGAGATCTGAAAAAAACTCATAACTCGTGTGGCCTTTACTCAAGTAAAACTTGAACAAGTCAGATATGTCTTGAGTTAAATCCAAGACAGACTGAATGAATCCCAGGTCTGAAATGAAATAAACTTCGCAAACATCCTTTGTAAGGTCCTCAGTACTTCAGAACTGTAAAACTACCAAGCATCCCAGTTTCCTGCAGCTATTCCCTACAATGGGATGCCCAAGCAAAAACTCAATGTGAGCAGAAAGTTAAAAAATTCCTGATTTCCTCCGGGATCTGAGCTGGTTCATGGTGCTTCAGCTCCCTACACTGGGTTACTGCTGGCTCTCAGGACTGGTCCCAGCTCCAGAAAAGTTTCACTGCAAGCCCCTGATCCACTGCCTTGAGGAAACTATGGAATGCTTTGATGAGACTTTCTCTAAGGAAGGAGTGCAGGATTCAGTACACAGTGATTGTATTTTGGAGCATTTCATTAAGTGGATACCAACAGCTACCACAGAGATTCAATCTAGAGCATTGATCAGAAAATACCTTAGGAAAAGGAACACTGTAATGGCCTCAATCAGCAGGGAAAGGCTGTGATTCAAATCAGTTTCAGCAATCAAGAAGTTAAAACAGTCATTTGGCAAAGTCACATGCAAAGACATTTTGGAATAGGGCACATACACACACGCTCACGCACTGCTTACCCTCCATGGCTATGGTTGAGCAGAATGTGGGGGGAAGTTAAAGAAATTTACCAAAAGAAGGGAAAAAAAGAAAAACAATATTAATAAAACTCAGCAGGGAAAAAAACCAAAAAAACAACAAACAAACCCAAAACATGTGTAGCAATCAGAGACCAGTTAAAAAGCCTGCAACAAAATGCATCCTCACCAGAACTGGCAGCCACTCATGTTAGCTCTGGCCCTGTGTGACAGAAGAGCTGCTGTGCACCCCTGTGGGCAGTGGAAGGGTTTGCCATGCACCCCATGCTTCCTCCTGACTCAACACACGGGCAGGAGATCATGCAAAGCCAGACAGGAGCAAGCCAGTGTGGTGAGCAGCAGAGTGGTGAGTGGAGCAAGGGCCTGGGAAACCTGTCCTGGGAACACTGCTGGTCCCTCTGCACAAACAGTCCAGGACCCAATGCAATTAAGAAGCTTTTGTATTCATCTTTCTGGAACTTTTTGTTTAGGTAAGTCGTGGGAAATACATGGTCATTTAACTGTGCAGGACTTGTCCACAAGAACTCATCACAGCCATGGCCAGGAACTACCAAGAACCCATTCCAGATGATTCCCAACCCTTGGAACTCCAGACCCAAACTTTTCAAGACGATGGACATTGTGTTTCTCAGCCCTTGGTTTCTCTGTTTATCCCCAATATACCACTACTCTGCAGAATTTTGAGTTTCTTTGTGGAACTGGCTGGCTCTGCCTCACCCAGGAGCTCTCTGGAGCCTGCCCTGAAGGCTCCTGAAGGCAGGAAATTCCAATCCTCTTCATGTGTACTCTCCCTGAAAAGGGAGTCTGAACTGGGTGTACAGAAAATGGAGTCTGAAATGAACCCCAGAAGCATCTTCAGTTTAGGACTGCAACCATTAACAAAGCTATGCCAAAAAGTAATGGGCTCTTTTCTTCAAGGGGCATAAAACAATCCAATTCCAAGAAAATTTTGACAGACGAAAACAAGATCAGCCCTTCTTTCCTACTCAAAGAGCTATTTAGAACACAAATCCTGTTCACTTGTCACTACTGATGTCTCTGACTGCTCAGGTTTGTTTGTTGTCAGAAGTCTTTCAAAAACATTTTTTCATGTTCCAGCATCAGCATTTAGAAAGGAAATTTTAGAGAAGCTGAGTTTAGGAACATCTGTTACTGCTTTTTGATGTTTTCTGAGGCTTGGCAGCTTGCAAAGCATTGGCATCAGTTTATAATAAATAATCCTGCTCAAATTCACCACTGCTGAACTTACACTGATTCTTAAACATTCCAATAATCCCAGAACATGAGCAGGAGTGAGAGGCTGGGATCAAGTTGTGCTGAACACACTGCTCTGACGGCAGGTTCTGAATTTCATGTTCAGATGAACTGGGCTTTTTCTGTATTTCCTTAAATCAGCTAAAATAAGGGTCACTCATCCCAACTGCTGTGGCCACCACACCATGGATTCCTATTTTTAATTGCAGATCTGGCAGGGCTGTTTCCTGGAGATCAGAAAGGTGGCAGAGTCCCACAGGCAGGAAACAGCACACAAAGGGATGATTTTGGGAGTGCCTGACATCCTTAGGAGCTGTTCTGTGGACACCAGTTGCAACAGGGGCAGGACACTGCACCCTGCAGCAGCATCTCTGCTACAAAACCACTGTCAAGTTTCAGTTTTGGCTTCGTTGCTATTTATGGGAAATGAAACAACACATCAGGAAGTACCTCACTCCTACGTCACAGCCCATTTCCCCTCTTCCCTTTTTCCCCAGAGCTGGTAGGATTTGAGGAGCCCTGGCGCTGCAGCAAGAGCTTTTTGAGCACTGCAGGAAAAGTCTCACCTCCTGTGACCAAGGACAGGAGACTTTGGTACCATCTGATTAACTGGGATCCCTGAGCATGCTCCATCCTGCTCAACAGGGAGCTGGGTCCATTTGGGACACCTCATCATTCCAAACCAGAAATAAGCTCACCTGGGCAGGTTCTAGGTGAGGAGCACACTAAATCACAGCCAGGGAGAACCTGAGTTCCCCCCCCCCCACTCCCTTGGAGAGCTGCCAGGGCACATTTGCCCCATGCCATTATTTACCCATGAAGTCCAGTCCCCTTTGCTTTCCATGGTCTCTACTTCAGGAACACCAAACTACCTCAGAGCTGTCGTGTTTCATTTGCTGGGGCTATTTCACTGGCAATGAATAAAGTGGCCCTGGAAATGTTGCATTTTCTGGGGGTGTTTCCCCTACCTTCACACCCTCGTTGTAGCTGTCCACGGGGCTGTTGAGGCTGGCCAGGCTGCCCAGGTGCCCGGGGGCTCCGGGGCGCGGGGGCTTCTTTGGCGGAGCCGCGTGATCTGCTCGACAAAAAATTGTGGTTTTAGAGCAGCAACGTGTCAGAGGCACATGGCACCCTTCTGCTCTGCACTGCACAGGCTGCATGTGCTCTTCTCTGCCACAGATGGGAGATCTTTAGGTGTGCTGCAGTAAATGCACTGTTTGTGGGAGCTGTACTTTATGAGAGCAGGATTGTTTTAGTTAAATATTTGAAACTCCTTTTGTGGGGTAACTGCTACTGCTCCGGGCACAGCTACCCCAGCCCTGAGATGGTGTCATCCCTGGTACCACAGCTGAGTGCCAACATGCTGTGTGAATCTGGGAAACTGGATTTCTTCCCACCAGCAAATTGTGTGATTCACTTTTGAGACAGAGAAACCCAATTTTAGGTGTCTACTGCTGTTTTACATGTCTGAACTCCACCCTGGGTGAATTCCCACTCTGACTCAGCTTCCTCTAGACATTTCCTGCTTGTTGATCTAAACACTTCCTTGGCTTTGCTGACTGCATGTCTGGGGCCTGCATGGGTAACCTGAACACACAGCACACAAACATCAATGTGTAGTACCTGGAAGTGAATCCACTCTGAATGGAAATACTGCCATGAACTTTTGTTGACTACTGCTGCTACAAGACTTGTAATCAAATACTCAAAACGTCAGTATCTGCATTTACTGCTTACCTGGTTTTCCCACAGGCTGATATATGTGCTGGTTACCAGCCTATAAAATAAAATAAACATATAAAGTAGTTATTGCAGTGCTTGTGGCTTTCATCAGCATTATCTCAACCTCCAACACCAAGAGCAGCCAGCTCTCAGCACATTTCCCACCAGCTGAAAATACATCCCAATGCACTATTGTCAGCCCCTCACTACAGAGCAATAAAGGAATTTGCATTCTTCATAAGTCTATTACTTACAGAGCAATAAAAGAATTTGCATGTATTTTGTACTGCTCACTACAGCCCTGGCCTCCACGTTATACACTTCATCCTTATTATTCAGAAGTGGTGAGACAGTCACAGGCATTTTCAGTCTGTGTCCACAGACCCAACAGCAGAGGTCAGTTGGTGGTGAAGGAGAAATGACAACACCACAGAGAAACTGCAGAACTTCCTGCTGAATGGTTCTGTAATGGGAACACACTTTAAAACTGGTTTGCTTTTTTGGTTTTGTTGCAAAGCTCTTAGTCAAGGCCCATTTGCTCCACTTGGAAGAATTTAGTAACAGACTGAAGTGACTTTCCCTGGTAATTGCATTCATCCATCCTTCACACCAACCTCATCACTGCTGTGAGCAGCCCAAGTGTCAGCACTGTATTAAGGAATATCTCTGTGTCAATTGCCCGGGCCCTTAGGGGTGATTTTAACTTCCAAAATTCAACTGGGAATATCACACACTGGACACAAAGAGGTCCAGGAAATTCTGTGAAAGTACTTCTTGGTGCAGGTATTAGGGAAGCTGACTGGGAAAGGTGATTCCTGGAATTGCTGTTTGTAAACAGAGATGGGCCAAGTGCTGAGCAGTGGCTGCCTCAGTCATGGCAACCACGAAGGAGTTGAGCTTCAAATTGTTGGAGGTAGGAGAAAAAATTCCAGCAAAACCTTGGCTATGGAGAAGTGGACTTTGGGTGCTTTCCAGGAAATAGTGAGGTCCCCTGGGAATCTCCTTTTGAAAGAACTGCAGTCCATGGATGTCAGGTGATTTTTAAGAGCAATCTTTAAAGAGCACAGAGGCAGACGATTCCAGAGTGCTGGAAATCAAGCAAGCAGGGCAGAAAAGGGCCTGGCAGAGCAGGGATCTTTTAGAAGTTAGGTGGACAATGGAAGTGTACAGACTTTGGAAACAGGGACAGGTGGCATCTCTACAGACATGCTGTTTGCCACTGCAGGGAGAGAATTTGTGCTGACAAAGCTTGACTGCAGTTTCAGCTGGACAGCACCACAAGAAGGGCTTTTTAAAAATGTCAGCAACAGGAGAACCAGAAATGACACTGGTCTGTTGCTCTGTGAGGTTGGTCACCTCACAAACAGGGACACGAAGTGGAGACATTTAATCACGTCATTATCTATGTTTTGTGCTGTCAACCTAAATATTTCAAATCTGATAACCCCAGGGGGAAAGAAAGAGACCAAGAGAGAGGCAGAAGAATGACATCCCACTAGAACAATTCTTGCATTTTTACTTCCACAAAATTGCGTATTGAAACACAGGTCAAAAGAATGTGATCAGACAGGAACTGCCAAAATGTGGGTGGTAACTTCTCATTTGTATCACTGCCCAGTTTCTCATCCTCTGTCAGAAACTCAAATTGACTCACAGCAGCATTAAGCATTTCCCACTGCAACTGAAGTCAGAGTTATGTTCTGAATCCACTGAGAACTACAAGATCAAATTCCATGACTAGAAATGTAGTTACCATGAATTAGAGTCTCCTTTAAAACCCATTTTGTCCATGACCATGAAGTGTTTTCTTCACACTCTTTCAAATGGGGTGTGATATTGGACCACCTCATCTGGACAGACAGAACTTCCCCTGGAAACAGTTTGGAATCTGTAACCTGTGGCATGAACTGAAAATCTCCTGGGCATCTCAAAGCATCTTCACAAGCAGCACAAAATGCAGCAACACTCTTCTTGCTCTTACATAAAGATGCAACAACAGCCAAGGCCTAACAATAACTAAGAATCTTCTCCAAATTCATGGAAAAAAATCTTAGGAGCTTCCAGACATGAATGTCTCCAGAGACCATGCTGCAGTGTGTCACTGATACACTCATTCATGACTGTCTTGGCTGCAAATGCAGGAAGAATATCTAAATTCTTCAAAAGTGAAGAAATGCTGAAGTCAAAGCAGGAGGTTACAATTGCTTCCCAAATGAAACAGGAGGGTGGATTTAAAATATCCACAGCTTTCCTGGGAGAAACAGAGGATGAACCAGGTTTGTGTCACTAGCAGTGCCTAGCCTAATCCCCCTTTTGATGAACAGTATGATCCAGAGATTCCAATGGCAATTCAACAATTGAAGAAATGGTTTTAATTAAATTAAACAGATGGGAGTTAAGCCACTAAGAAAGAACACCCGAGCTGCAGCTGCTGTCTGGGAATAAAGGAATGGCTGTGGGGTTTATTGCAATTGTTTCATAGTGGATCATTTACCCCAAACAGATTTCTGGGTAATACAACAGCAACATTTACATTCCTTGTGAGAAAACCCTTCAGATATTTAAACAACTGCAAAAGTTACTTTAATCCTGCTTCCTGTTGACAGAACTTGCAGAAAACAATCCCCATTTTTAAATAAAAGGCCCAATTCTACAGCACATGAGCACTTGGAAATTATTGTAACATATTTGTGGCCATTTTAATATGTGTTTCAAGAACAGCTACAAGGGGAAAAAACAAAAACAACCAACAAACCCCAAATCCCCCAAACTGCTGCATGAACCACTTTGCTGTGGCTGCAGTTCCCACAGAAGCTGAGCCTCTTGGAAAACTGTACCACCATGTAATAATAGTGGAAACATTTAGCAAAACCTTTAAATCATCTCCCACCCCCAAGAGCATGTTCTACCACGAAACTGGAGGAAGAGCTGGGAGAAGAAAAGATCCCCCACACTTACAGGGCCCTGGAGACCTCCGTCCTCGCGGTCAATGCTGCCTCTGGAGTGCCTCATGTCGGGTTTCTGAAACAAAAATCCAAGGATTCACTCTGGGCTCTGCTTACCCCGTGATGTGCCCTTGGCTTAGAGGCAGTGTAAAGACAGGAAAATCCTGTTGGAAATGCACACTGACAAATCCAGATGTCATTTCACTGCAGCCCCCGCGCCCCCGCTGCCGCCACCGGAGCCTCGGCTGCTCCTCCTGCAGCCGCCCCCAGCCCCGGAGTCAAAATGCTCCAATAAATATCCAAAGTACCACTGAGCTGACACAACACTGGAAAATCTGCATTTTAGTTTTCTCAAAGGCAGCAAAAGTTGGGTTTTTTTCTGAAAAAAAAAAAAAAACCAAAAAACAAAGCTTGCTTCCCAACAGCAAAATTCCAACCACAGGATGAGAAACGCTGCACATTAATTCCCGCTTCCTGCCCCAGGATGGCTTAAATGTACTTGGCTCCCTCTCCAAGCAAATGGGGCCAATTACTGGAGCTCTCTAAACACTCCATGTGGATACAGCCAGCCAACAAAGCCATCTAGATGCCCTTTTCTTCCCATACAAGCAACAAACAAATTTATATTTCATGTGTTTTCAGCACAATACAGGAATCCAGGGCTTGGTTGTTTCTAAAAGCAGAATTAAAACCACACTGATTTTGATTTTTTTTTTTCACACATAAACCAGACATTTTTCTCACAGAATATCCTTAGTTGGAAGGGACTCACAAAAACCACTAAGTCCAACTTTTGGCCCTGCACAGGAAAACCCCACTTACCTCCCCAGGAAACCCAGGTATGTTTTATTTATTCTTCAAGGACAACATTGATTACATGGAGAGACAAAGACTAGCCAAAGTTAACACTGATCTGAAGACACAAGCTCAGCAAAATTACAGTGTGCTTCTTGTGCACCTATTATGGCACTTAAAACCAGGATTTATCTGACTCTCTCCTATGAGACTGGATGAGGAGTCACTGATAACTCAAGGGATAAAATGGTCACACAAAACATGAAAATACCATTTTTTATTTAGAGAAATGTAGGTGTAGCTAAACACAGAGCCACTAAACTGACCACATGTTCTTACAGGGTTAATTTCAGGGGACAAATACATCCTATTCTTGTTTTAAGGCTATTTGAGATTCCTTCTTCCTGTAAGAATACTAAAGAATCATTCCAACTCACAAATCCTACTAAATGACCCTAAAAACCAGCAGGGCAGAAAGAACCTGCAAAAATACACTAATATTGATCTTCTGTCATTAAAAATAGTCCAGTTTTGCTGCCAATCTGTCAGAAAGGGCCAACATTTGGGATTTTCATTCAGTCTTCTGCAGACTGAGTGAGGCACAGCCAGGGACAGTCACTGCCTGAAAGAACTTGCAGATTAAAAATAGAAAATCATATCAGACAGGGAAATATTTAACCCCCTCTTAAACATGAAGAACTGAAACAGACACAAGTGGTCTCCTCATGTTTTTCCAGGAATTTGTGACAAATTTAAAGATGAAACCTACCACTGACTCATCTCCAGTTTATCTCCTTATTACAATGAAGGATTTTTTTCTGATTAAAGTCTCATTTGATATGAGTATGTCTGAAACTTCACTAGACAGGTAAAGTCATGATTCTCATAGTATTCTTCAGCTATATTAAATAGTTATCCTTGTTAAATATCCATATAAAGCGTATGACAAACTACATTTCTGTTACACTGATGCTCACAATTTGCCCATGTTCATTTCTAGCCAGGGAAGTGCCCAAACTCTTTGGAAATAACCAAAGACTATTTTAGCACAGAGGTCTTTAATGCTCTCTACACTTATAGCAATTATTACTCAAAAAATGCACCTTAAACCATAGAATGGTTTGGGCTGGTAGGGACCTTAAAGATCTTCTCATTCCAACCCCCTGCCATGGGCAGGGCACCTCCCCCTGGACCATTTAGACCATGTTCCTCAGACCAGACTCCAGAGACAATGGAATTCTGAGCACTTTAAAAGAGTCAGAAGCACAAAAATGCACACAAGTCCAAGTAACAGGACGTTTTTTTCTAGTAATATAAGCAAAAACTTAAATTAGCAGACACAAAACCCAGCTCCTCTCCTGGTCTTGCTAAGAAAGTCCCTCCTTCCAGCATCCAAAGGCTCCAGGTCACAGCAACAATTCCATTCCCCAAGTCTCCACCAGCAGCCAATGTGCAGAACCCTGAGTTCCCTCCAGGACACCCCATCTTGGACAGCACACAACCCACAGCCCAACAACTGCTGCACAGAAAAGCTGCAAATGCTCATCAAATATCACAAAAATGCTGATTATTAACTCAGCCCCCACACAAACAAGGCTGTGAGGGCAGTGGTGCTGCCCTGGCATCTCCAAGAACCTGATCCCAAACTGCAGATCCCAAGTGCCAGGGGGTGATGGCAAAGCTGAGGGACCCTGAGCAGCTGCACCCCTGTGACCTGCACAGCTGCACCTCAGAAATAAGGAAAAAATCTTTTAGCAGGACATAAACTTCTTTCAACTTCCACAAGCATTCTCCTCTGCTCCATCAAAATCTGGGTAGTCAGGAACACATGGAATAAAAGAGAAATATTCAATTTGTGTCCAATGACTAAGAAAAGTCCCAATTATATATTTACTGATTTTAATGTTCTAATAAATTCTAACAACTCCCATGTGACTAAATGATTTTCTGATTTATTCTTTTGTGTAGATGTGGAAATGTCAGAAGGCAAATTATTGTACAGTAAAGGTGATTTTGATGATCAAAATCCCATTGTATTTTAAAGTATTATTCAGCAGCAGTTCTTCCACTTCTGCAGTTGCAAGAGCTTTGAGCTCCTCATGCTGCCCACGACACAAATGCATTGCTGAATTTTTAATTCTGAGATCCTTCAGCTGTTTAATGCAACATTCTCTAGGTCAACAATCAGCCTCACACCAAACCTGTTCTGTTCTTCACACACAGCCCCAGAGAACACCCTGCCACCTTCCCACTCCCTGCCATGGCTCTGGACCTCCTAAAAACCACAGAGAGAAAGACCTGTATGTTGTTAAAATCTTGCAGAAAAACCAAGTCCTTCAAAAGTGAATGGATTTTTTTTTTCATTTTAATAAATAAGCCTACTATCTGAAATCTTTGGAAATGTCAAGAGGAATTTTCAGACAGGATGTGTATGTTGACAAAGTGGGACGTAATCCACTTTATTTCCAGTATTTCTGGTTACTTGCTAATAAAAGAATATGTAAGCCTTGGAGTTCTCAGGACATGCTGAATTGTAATGTCTTGGTGGGATTTTCTCAGGCTTAAAATTAGAATCTTAATTTAGCAACAGTTCACATCAATTAGACTTGAATTGCAGTTCTCAGTGTCAAAATAGGACAAAAACCACAACTATGTGGGAATTTCAGAAAAAAAAAAACCAATGAACCCAAGCATGATAAGGAAAATATGTAAGTTATTTCTTCTTAAGCTATCCCAGAAGGGACTATAAATTTCTTACTACAAAACTGTTCTGTCTGCTGAGGAGTTACTAACAGGCATGCACAAATATATCTTTATTTATCTGATTAAAAATAATGTACATAACATCAGCACAGCCAGATAGGAAGGTTCAAAGTGGAAACTCCAAAAAAGGAAGGAGCAGGCAATTAAATAGGCCTAAAAAAAGATATGTAAAATGTTCAGAGATAATTTTTGATTGTTTTAGGTTGTAGTGCAGCCATTTCATCTTCCACCTGAATGTGCCCTGGACAGAGACTGTGTCCTGTAGTGATCTGCATCAAGCTTTAGGTGCAGTAATGCTTTGTGTCTCCTGTTCAGCTTTCTCAAAAATAATTCACCTATTTCTGTCCTTCCTGGAGATGCTCATTTCCACAGCACACTTATCAATAGAGCATGAAAATTTAATCATCACAAGTTTTTATCGGTGTCCATTAGAGCTGGCAGACCTGAAGTGCTGCCCCTCTTCCCTGTCAGGGGATGGGGTGTCAGTCCTGGATCCCCCAAAATCAACCCCTCCACCAGTTCTCTCCTCACTCTCCAATGAATGTATTTGGTACAATTTAAAATCAAACACTTCTCTACTTTTCAGTTTTTACACAATAGATTTATTTTCATTTGGGAGCTTCCCACGAGGACAGACCTGTTTGTTTTCCCTTTTTACAGCAGAATTTCCAGAATTCTGGATTCTGTTAAGGCTGCAGCTTGAAAACAACATTTTTATCCTTTCAAGTACTAACTAGTCCCATGTTCTCCAAGGACCGGTTTCAGGCAAACTGCTTGCACTGATAACAAGCTCCCCAAAGACCAGCACATTTCCATTTCAATGCCCCTGCACTGAATTCCCCATCTGGGGAGTCCCCTCCAGCAGCATCAGTGCTGTTTATCCCTGTACCAATGTGCTGTGAGTTGTATTTTCTCCCTGCAGAAGCAGCAATAAATTTCAAGTCGTGAGCAAGTTGATGTTACTCTTGGGAAACAAAAATTGTACTAACAGAAACCCACAGAGAATTTTCCATCTTGTTGCAGTGTCTTACAATAAATCATTTGCAGTTGCTCCCCTGTGAGTCCAACTCTCAGTAGAACAAGTGGGATGTGCTGTAGAGCCCGAGGATTGGGTAAATAGAGCTGGTTTTGGAAGCAGACAGTTTACACTGAGAACACTACACATGGTTACAAAAGTTAAATATTATAGTTAAGTAAGTAAAATATTAAAATCTGACTCTACTCTGTTGTTCTCTGTGCTGAAAAGGACAAATATTATTTGAAACCTGTCTAAAGCAGGCAAGGGAGGGCCAGATTTCCTCTTCCTAAATCATGTGGAATGAAAATAGGGGAGACCCTTCTTCCCAGAGCAGAAATGTTGTCACTCACTAGAGGACGCTGGCCAAGGAGCATGTGTGTGTAATACCTGGCTTATTTCTATGCTGGATATCATTATATGGCCTTAATGCCTCAATAAATGACTTATTTTCACATGTTTGGACTCTCATGTCTGAATTGTGGATACCTTCAGGAGTCCTGCAAGGCTTCCAAGAGTGACTCCCCACTATGACTTTTCCACATCTTCACCTCCTCAGGCTAAACCTAGAAACTCACCCACACTGCTTTTCCAAGAAACACCCATCTATAAACTGAATATTCTCCTGACACACATCCTGCTATGGGCAGGGGTATAAATTTGTAGTAGGCATCCAAGGGTGAACCTCAAAGTCTGTACAGTCAAAATGTTAATGTGGAAAGAAAAAGAATTGAACTCTCTTATGGATTCCAATTCCTCAACAGAATAGATGCAAGAGAGACGGTGCTTCCTCACAACAAAACTAGCACAAAATGGAAACACAGCAAATCTCTCCCAAATGCTATGAGTGTATTACAGATAAAAGAAAAATCAGCAAGTTCCTTCTCAATGTTAATTTGGGGGATGATAAACACCCTAATGGTCCAGAGACTCAATCAACAAACACTACAAATAATCATCATTTATTCTACACAAAAAAACCAGAAAGTTTTCTGCAGAAAGTTCCCACACAACCTACTGCCACGCCTGCAATGTCAATGCCCTATTGACAGAAAGCTGATTCCACAAAAAGTTCTTTACCATCTTTAAAGTTTTAACTGTCAGGGGGATGAGTTTGACCTCCTGGGTTGTGTAGGTCACAAGCAACTGGTGCCACACAAGACTGGAAAAGCTAATGTCTAAATTAGGGAAGAAATTTTCCTTTCCCTTCCCTTTCTTCAGACCAAGCAATCTGGGCACAGGGGTTTGTTTGCTGTCATCCCAATGGGAAACTGCAAATTCCAAAATGGACTTAAAAGGAAACCAGTTTCAACACCCATTAATCAAAAGTCACTTCTTAGCTCAGGCACAATGTAGATCTCAGCTAGAACATGTCCTGGACATGGGGGAATCTACCAGCAGCTCCAACACAAAAGATTTCCAAACTGAAACATTCCTTGAAATATGCCCAAGGTCAAGCACAGGGCTGCTGTCTGTCACAACCCACACACAGCACTGTAAATTATCCCCTGTCCTGTGCCTCAGGCACCCACAGGCTCCTGGTGACATTCTACTCCCACCTTCTACTCCATCTGTAGCCATCAGCCTCAAGCAGGAGAAATTTAACACTCAACTTGAATTTTGACTACTGGGAAGCCAGAGCTGAACCAAAAAAAAACATACACCAGTGGCACTGACAACAATGCTCTGTGGAATTGCAGAGAAACACCATCAGAACATCCCATTACCAATGATTTCTTCTTCCTGCTCATGGTGAGGTTCAGAGCTTTTCCCTTCTCACAGAGCTCTCTTTTATATTATTTCTTCCCACTAACATGTGTCATTATTCCTCCAGGGCAAGGCTGGGTACAACTCTTAGCACAGCCACAACTCTGAGATGGCTGATGGTTACATCTTTTTTAGAGGTAGAGCTCTGTATAAGAACAAATAGGCAACCTCCAGATGGACACAGAATTATACCCACAACTTCCCCCACACAAACACTCAACTAGATAAAATGAGATTCACCAAAAGCCACAGATGTTCAAGAGATCTGATATACACTTCTCACTAGCCAAACACCTATTTTAAAACCTGTTTCCAAACCCACATTTTGGGGGTCCTATATCCTGTAAATTTTCTCATTTCACAGAAGTGACCAGTTTTAAGCAGCTGCAATACAAAACCCAAAAATCAGGAGGAATTAAGAAGCTCTGTGAAACAAAGAATTACCAGGAAACGTTCTTCTTTCTCGAGCCAGCGCTGATCCTCCTCCATCTCCTGCTGCTGCCGTATCAACCTCTCCTCCATGAGGTGTGTGGGCAGGACCTGGCTCATCCCCCGGATGTCCAAAGTGCCAGAATCCTGCAATCCACAAGAAATTTACTCAGTCTCCCAGTTTAAAATTCCTATCAACAGGTGCAAGAACTTAGAGGTGATAAAAGGAAAGATTTTTAGAAGTCAATTCTCAGCAGCAGTCAAGCAGAGTTTCTTCAGCTCCTCCAAAGCTGAAGCAGAGTAATGCAAGAAAATCCTTCCAACCCTACAGTTTTTATCTCTTTGCTCTTAGTCACTGCAACAAAAAAAAGATTTGAAAGATTCTGTTCTGTTTTTCAGCAACATTGTCACTTCCTGCGTTGCACTTCATTTAAGCTGGGCAACAAAGCCAGATTTATCAATTTTGTTTTCTTGGTCTTGAGCAATACTGTAACCAGCCAGTTGTTGAAAGCTACAAGATACATTTTTTAAAATCAAAACAAATACACTATTCAGTGCTAGCCAACAGTGGCAAAGCATGTCACAAAAACATTTTAAATGAATTTTTAACCAAATATTTATGGCTGTCTTAAGCTTACAAAGCATGTCACAAAAA
The DNA here is from genome assembly GCF_963513975.1 of Fringilla coelebs. NCBI lineage: Eukaryota > Metazoa > Chordata > Aves > Passeriformes > Fringillidae > Fringilla > Fringilla coelebs. Next base: position 4,784,552 of record NC_140028.1, on the reverse strand, counting down.
CATTTTTTAATGAATTTTTGACCAAATATTTATCCCTGTCTTAAGCTTATAAATATTCCACATACCATACCCCAATGCTGCCTGGAAATCATTAGGAAACAGTGTATAAATTAGTATTTTTTAAAAAGGCAAGGGAAATTGGTAACAAAGTTCCCTGTATTTCAGAGAACACTTAAATGTTTATCAGGAACACAGGGAATAGAGCTGGTTAGAGTAGAAAAAAATTTTAAGACAGAAGCTGCACAAACTGAATCTTTGTGGAAGGAAAAAATGGAATTAAAAAGTGTACAACAGTGGAGAAAAAAAAAAAAAGACAGGAGGTTAAAGGGGGAATTAATTTGATGTTTCTCAGTAGCTCAGTGCAATCATGACAGGCTGGAGAGCACCCAGAAGGAATTCAGCTCAGAAACAGTCTTTGAGACCCTTTCATTTTCTCTTCTGGGTAAGTTACAAAGAAGCCTCAATCCTTCAGCTGTGCTGGGTATCTCCCAAGAGGTTTTTTTATGAGTGTTCCCATCTCTGTGAATAGCAGTAAGTTCCAGTAAAGCCTTCTCTTAACAAACACCAAATATTTGCTATCACTCAGTTAGATAAGTAGTAACAACTTCACCAAGAATTCATGTGAAGTGACACTTCACGCCCAGCTGCCACCATCATATTTTCTGAAAAATCTCTTTGCCCAGGATTCTTCTCCTGGGAAGCCTCAGAGAAAAAGGAAAACAATATTATCTCCTTTGCTTCTCCTGTGTTTTGCTGTTTTGGAATGTGGTTGGAGATTGTTTATCCAACATGTGAATTGTTTTTGTCTTGATGGCCAATCACGGTCAGGCTGTGTCAGGACTCTGGAGGAGTAATGAGTTTTCATTATTATCTTTTAGCCTTCTGTCTGTATCCTTTCTCTATTCTTTAATTTAGTTTAGTATTCTTAAATATAATATAGATCATAAAATAATAAATGAGCCTTCAAAGAACATGGAGTCAGATTCATCATTCCTCCCTGCGATGGGGGTCTCAGAAAATACAAGACTCAGTTCACTGCAGTGAGGCAATTTTAAAAGCACCAGAAAAACTCAGTTCTCCTGTAACAGATCTACCTAAATAATAGAAGTAATACAATTTATAATAATAAAAAGTGCCTTGAACTGTAGGGAACACAGTAGCAGATGTGTCAGATCTCCTACCTCCATGTTTGGTTGCCACACTGATATTTCCTGAGGCCGATGGTTCCAGGAATCTGCTTGATCCAGGAGAGAAGCCTGCCCAGGATAAATGCTGCCTGCCATGGCTGGTATCCCATGAGAACCAGGGTAGCCTGACACCTTTAGGGGGCAAAAAACCCCACAGGGGCAAAAACAAAGAGAAAAACAGAGATATTAGTAAGACCTGTGCTTCCCCATAATGGAAACATCCCTTCCAAGACATGAAAGCACAGAAATTACTCAATTCAAGCAGTCACAGAGAAGAAGAAGGAGAAGCAACATCAGAAGAAAGAAGCTGAGCCAAAATATGACACCTCTGGTTAAAGTCTTTGAGGATGCTCATCATAACATAACTATTTTAGAATAACTGCAACAGGACACAAATACAGCTTTTGAGTATTTTATGGTGCCTATCAAACCAGCAGCATCAGAGCATGCTCTCACCTCTACAGGCAAGGAGATCTAAGTCCTCTGAGGACAAAACTCAATCTATAGATATATATGTAAGAGCTCCACATGCCAAGCTCATGTTCCAGTTAATACGAGCCTGCAAACATCACCCCACAGAGCCCCATAAAAATGTAACTCCTGCTATATCTTACAGGCTTACGGCTTGAGTGGCAGCATGTAATTAGTGTGCTGAGCTGAGTGGCCTGGGAACTTCTCCACAGGAAAATCCAAGTAGTTTTAATGAGCCTGAAGTACTTATTAAATCAATGAAAACCTCCCTCTCTTCATGGAAAAAATCCCCTTGACTGAGACAGCTGTAATGTGGCTGTAGCCTTGAACAGACCTAAAATTGCTCCAAGTCCTTTAAAGACAAACTTTTGTTCTGAATTTTTTCAGCAGTTTTAGGGAGAAAAGCAAAACCTGTGACTATACAATGTGGTGGAGCTAAAGGCAGCAGCTCTCAGGACACAGAAAATAAAATACCAATGACCCCAAGGAAAGGTCCCCAGTTCATGCCATTTTATAAAGCCAGTGATTTCACAGCTCAGCACAAATGTCAACATGAACACCACATTCCCTCAATAAATATGGAAATGTCTGATGTGTTTCACTGCAGTTTCAGGAATCTGAGCACCACATCAGATGTGGAAATATTTACCATCTGGAGTAAACCTACCAGGCTCAGTTTGGGGCTTTTTTCCTATGTAAAACAAAACTCAGAACTGAACTGAATTAAAATAAACCATCAAGTAAGAAGTGCATCAATCCCACCAGCTGCATCTAGGATAGAGAACCCATATTTGTAAAAAAAAACCAAAATATGCATGGTATTAAATGTCATACCTGGTAATGATTTGGCTGTACCATATGCTGTGGGCTTGGATAAAACCCTTCACTGGATCTGGGGCTGGGGTAACCAGGTCTGCTGGGCTGTAAAGAAAAAGGAATTTTTAGAATCATTAAACACACACAACTAAACACAGGAAATTATGTTTCAGCGAGACAAACATTTACAGGTTTGGCAAATTTCAAAATAAGCCCAAAACAGATTTTCTGTAATTACAAACACTTTTTTCAAACAACTAAAATTAAGTTTTCCTCCATTTTTGCTTGGCAATGGATGCAGCTGAATTGTTTGCTCAGTATGTCAATAAATAATTCTTGCTCTGTGAATTCTTTGTATTTATTTAATTGCTTGCACTCAGTGACCTGCTCTGTTCTGTTCACCTCTAGAGAGAACATCACCTAAGAACCTAAGTCTTAAATCAAATTTCCAGGTGCAATACAGACTTGTTTCCAATTTTTGCTGTTAATTTGCTGCTTTTGTGACTGTTCTCAAAAGTAAATTCTTTTATTTCAGTAAGAATAACACAAACCAAATGGATTTATTTGCATGGCTATTTCCATGTGGTACTCTGAGGTATAAAGTTAGTTCTGATTATTAACTTCTGTGTAACTAATTACCTCAACATGGAAAGTGCTTTTGATCATATTCTGAACCTCCTAAGTTTTACTTGAGGGTTTATTTTTGAATAAGGAACAGCATTGCTGGGTACTTCAGGAGGAGAAAAATTAACCAAAGAGTGAAAAAAACCCCCAAACTTCATCATTCTGCAAAGGGCTCTCTCAGTCCTTCTGGCAGTTAAAGGCAACCACATTAATTGGAGACTGCAGAATTTATCATTGCTTGATGAAAAAATTCATTCTCATTCTGGGCTAGGATGTTTTCTGTGTTAGGATTCTCACAGAAATATCTCTGTGAGGTACAAGTGATCTCATAGTATGGATTGTGAGACCTGGGAACTGTCTAAGGATGTTGCAGGAGTTTTAAGACCTGCAACACTTAAAATGAATCAGCAGAAGAATTAAAAAAAATCAGCTGTCACATTAGAAAATTAGATAATAATTAGAGACAAAGCCTCATACCTACAAGATTCCACTTGTTCCAATGCCATTATTAAGCACATCCATATTTTACACAAAAGAAATGTATTAAAAAACCTAACCAACAACAGCATCAGAAATAAAGTTTATTTCTACAAGGACATAGCAACCCCCTCAAAACAGATTCTCTCCAGGGGCAGAATTAACTGCATTTTTAACATATCTTTGGTCAAGTGTTTCAGTTCATACATCACACACAAAGGTGCTCATTTCAAATTAAGCACTATACTGTTCAATTTATGCAGTTTATCTGCTTCTGTAACTTGGAACATTGTCTGTTTAGATAAACACCAAATCCTGCTAATTCATCTCAGATGACTAAACAGGCTGATGGATTGTTTGCTGTTTCTAACTCTGAAATGAAAGAAGCAATTCCACTGCCCACATTTTCTATTTGCCATCAAGGTACCAAAATGCAGAACTAAGCTCAGAAATTTGATCTATCAGACAACAACGTGGAAATGGAGAGAAAAACACACCAAAATCCCCAAACAAACACAAACCCTCCTCCTCCCCTTAAACCAAAACCAAAAGTTGCCTTTCTATGAGTGCCGGAGAATGTGTGCAGCACAAGGTGCCACACAAGTACTCCTGGAATTATTATCAGAATTAATATTAATTAATTATTATTCCAGAACCTGGGAGCTCCCAGAATTCACTACAAGCTATCAGGACACACACAATACAGTGGTGACTGCACAAAATTTAAATTCTTCAAAATACAGGCTCGAACTTTCAAGCAACAACTTGCAAAAATAACTCTGAGGGGAAGCAGAGTGAGAGGGAACTGGTGAGGTTGGACTCCCACAGCTGCAGAAGCCATCAGTGACATCCAAACAGGACAGAAATGAAAACGAAGTGGAAACTAAACCACGTATGTTCCTTGGAAACAAACCCCTCATTTTCTGTCCAGAAGAAGGAAAATGCAATTAGCTGACTCCTGTCCTGTCACTAATGTGTTATAAATAAACTTCATGCTGGCCTGAGAGCTCATTAGCCAACAATTTACAGGAGTGCTACAAGCAAGAAGGAAAAGCCAAGAGACAGTTTTGTGGCATCTATGGGTTTCTTTTACAATTTCAAGTAGAAACAGAAAATCTTTAAAGCAATATCACAGCACAGATCAGTTCTAAGCACAGTTCAAGCAGAGCTGGGTCATTTCAGGCAAAGATTCCCAGATGGGGACAGAAGTGGCCAAAATGCCGTGGTTTGAACCAACCCATCAGGGCAGGCTCTGAAGAAATAAAGGGAATAAAAAGCAAGTTTATGTTTGTTTTTTGTTAAACACACGTAATTTGCAGTCTTAGCTACCTTGGGAGGAGCTTCATCTGATCCTCCTGAGTCCCAGGACACCGTGACTTGTCGCCTGGATTCCATTCTCATTCGTTCTTCTTGCTGCAGCTTCTCTTCCTCCAGTATTGTACTAAGGAAAAACACATTGCAATCAAGCAAAACTCCCGTTTCAGTGACTAACAAACCTCTCCCCACAGCTCTTGCATTTTTCAGACTAATAAACAGTACTTAACTTGAAATGCTATAAAATTACTGAGAGCCAAACTTATTTTACATACACTGGTTTTGTGTCTGAAAACCAGTATCAGGGAGAAATATTTCTGTAGGATTACCAGGGTGCTTTTAACAATGAAAACAGCATCAATTTTCAGAAAGCTGTGCTTGATCTCACACACAAATTTTTTTCCACAACAGTTCTTTTTATGTGCAATTACACAGAGAAGTCCTCAAAGACAATCAATCAAGCACTTACTTGCATGAAAGCTTAATCTTCACAAGAAAATATTCTACTGAACTGCTGCAAAGGTTCAAAACAAATCGAAAATGTTCTTTACTGAAACTCAAGAGCTTCAGATCACTGGGGTTTTTTTTTTCTTTTTTAAAAGAAAGCAGTCAAAAATACTTCTTCAGCTCTTACGTTTTAGCCTAACCAGGAACACATTCAGCAAAGCAATTTAGCAAAACAGAAAGATCTGACAGTATTCACTCAGCTTCTAAGCATTCAGGTCAAAAGGCTGCATTTTCACAAAGTACAAGACAGTAGTAAAACCAGTTTGCTACTTACCACTGTTCTGACTATTAAAAAGCCTGTTTGAAGCTGAACGTGCTCCTGCTGCCCCCACAGCCAGCCTCCTCCCAGCTCTGCTATGTGGCTTATTAATGTTGGATATTTGCCATTTGAAAAAGACTCAGAGAGAAGCCTTGGAAGAGGGAGCTGCCAATTCCTTGGAGCCGCACGCTACGCGGACAGTCTGGAGATGTGAGCAGGGCAGATTATTTCCATATCACTGTCCCCAGGGTAAAGACAATCCTGTGGAGGAGCTACTTCAGCTTCTTTATCACTCAGGAGTTTCCAGAAACAAAGCTAAGTTCTGAGTTTATAATCTCCTGTTCAGTCTGCTAAACAACCACCCAGAATTACTCATTCAGGGGATGAGATCAACTCCAGCAATCTATTCTCATCGTGGAACTTCATTGCTTATTTCAAGAATAAATTCCTGCTGGAGACAAGAACTTTGCTTTTCCTTACTCAGCCAAAAAAACCCCAAACTATGCCACTTCTAAAAAGCAAAGAAGCTTGTCTTGCTGCAGCTAAATCAAGTTTATAACTATTGCTGCAATTTCAATCCATCATTGCTGAAGCAACACAAGAATGTGGAACAAAAGCAAAATCAGACAAGTTATTTGTAAAAGTCACCCTGCTAGAACTACCATGTAAACACAGCTACAGCCTAACAGAGGGAATGAAGAGAGAATCCTTCTATTTTACCTCTCTTCCTTCAGAATAAGGAAAGTGCAAGATTTCCTACTTGAACCCGTGAAGAACTGGCACAAACCTCCTGCTTTAAAGCTATCTCACACTTCAGGTATCCTGTATTTTTATGCAGCATGAGAAAGCAGCCAACATGCAGCCAACAGCCATGAACCATGATTATCATCTTTCAAGACCTCAGGATTAAAAAACCCCTCAATAAAACAAGACCAAAAAAAAAAAAAAAAAAAAAAAAGTGTGCCCAGATTAATGAAAGAGAAATGAATAAAATGTAGGTTTTTAACCAAGCTGTTGGTACAGCAGTTAATCTAATCTGAGCAAAAGAATAGAATGGAGTTGGCTGGTAGTAGCTGGCTAAATTTAGAGATGGCTTACTGACAATTTGGGGCCGTGTGTGGAATTTGTCACAGCACAGTCCTGGTTTTCCATAAAAAGGAATGAAACCCCAATACCTCTGCTGTGCTATCAAAGCCATTTTATCTGTGGTGCCCCAGTGTGCAACACCATCATCGTGTATCACCAGAAATGACAAATTTCTTTTGAAATTACTTCTTTTTCTTAACACAGGCTCAGCTTTTTGCCTTACAACTGCAGTTCATCCTCCCTGCTCTCTCAATGCCTGTGCCATCAGGAGGTTCTTTCCCAGCAGCCCAGAGCAGCCTGGCCAGAGGCTGAAGGGCTGCAGCAGCATCTGTACTTGGATGCCCTTGATTCTGCTGACAAGAATATAAAATAGAAATGCCTCAGAGAAGCACTACTAGAAAAAACCACAAGGAATAGAAATGACTCACAGAAAGGTCTTTGTCTTCACAAAGGGAAGACTGGTCTGTGGATGAAGGAAGAGTGTGCCAAGAGATATTTTTGACGTTTCCTCAGTGCAGCTGCTCAAGTTCTCTGAACAGTTTATTAGAATTTGCAGAAGGTCAGGAGAAGTCAGATCTAGGCATATTTTCCCAAACTGCACATATTTTTAGCAGCAAAGAGGAGCAAGCAGAGAATTCTATCCCTGTGGTTCCCCTAGCAAACCTTGAGGTAGCACAGACAAATTCAACTCAACTTCTCTGTGAGGTGAAGTCTCAAGAAAAATCTCAACTATTAAGTTTGCATAATTGATAAACTTACATAATTTACAAACAACTTCATAGTGAAATTGTCCTGTGACAGCAAAAAAGAAACATTTATGGGGACCTTCAGTGTAGGAATATTTAAAATACTAAACTGTATCCTCATATTCTGAAAGGCACAGCAGCACCAGTGTCTCCTGTTACAGTGGGGTGGGATCCTACGTTAAGTGCTGACACCCAAAATGCAACTTCTGTCTTTCCCTCTGCCACTCAGAAATACAAAGCTGGATGCAGAGGAACACACTTGCACATACTGTTCTAGGATGAAAGCACCTTTCTATGGATAATGGACTATTCCTAGTGCTCACAGGCAAAGAACAGAAGAACAGCAAAGCATTTTGCAGCCTCCATCATGTACTTTAAGTATGTGTTACAATCTTTTTTTTGTCAGAATGCCATAAAAGAAGACTCAAACTGCCCTCACCTTTACCAATTTTCATTTATAAGCAACATTTCAGGATCTACATCAAATGCAGTGACAAAAAGGCTCAAGTCCAGCTCTCATCAGTTAATTATTACACTGTTGTCATAAAACCAGACTTTAAAAGCATAGTATCTGTCTCTTTTTTCCCCCCCATTCTTTTAAGAGCTGTTTCAATGTGACCTGCAGTGCCAGGATGCCAGTGGGGGGAAGCACTCTGTTAAAACCTGTGACCAGCAATGGGCCACAGTGACACTGTCACCTCTGCAATGACACAACTGCTCCTTGTTTTGCTATTTGTAGCAGAGTGGGTTCATGAAAAGTACTTTAAACAAAATTTGTTCCAAGACACAGTGAAAAATGTCATGAAATTACATTACTTTCTAAGTTTAAAGTTAAAATCCATTTATATTATTTACCATGTACTGCAAGACAAAAAAAATCTCTTCTACACAAAACCAGTAAGGCAACACATGCTTCCCAATTAAAAAAAATCCTGTATTCTAATTCTGACCAAGTCAGAATTGCAGGAGCAGCAGGGTAGCACCTCACTGCCCTGACCTAATCTGACTTTTAACCCCCCTCCACCACTTGAAACAGGGGCTTGGAATGCAAGGATAAATTACATTTGGAAATCCACAATCCACCCATTTGTTTCTGTGTTTGCTGGGAAGACTGACTCAACCACATCCACTTCAGACAGATCAAATGCTATAAAATTACTACTCTAATAACAGTACTTAAGTTCATATGTAGCAACAAATAACAGTGCATAAATTGTGCAGAAATCAGCACCTTTGCCTTGCACAATCAGCTGCAAATTCAGTTTGGGTAAAGCAGCTGTTACTATGAAACAGAAAAAGCACCAAATAACAGAGAGCATGTGAAATGCTTATGCTCCCATCAATGCTATTCCAGATGCAGAAGATTTTTCCCAAAGCCATGGAGTTTTTTTTCATTAAACCAGAGAGGAATGAATGCTGAAGTGCTGTATCTGGCTCCAAGCAAACATCCAGTCTGCTCTCAGCTTGAAGAGTCTACCCTGGACAGCATCCAGAATGAGCAGCAGCAACACCACAGGGAAAGGCCACCAGGGAAATAGCTTGTTTTTGCAAGTTCATGGGAATTTGAGTTCTGAAACCCAATCCTCCCTAGCTGCCTGAGACTGCCTCATCATCAGGGAATTGGCAACCTTTCCAGTGAGAGGCTGGCTCTGTCTGGAGCAGCAAAAAAGCACCCCTAAGGACAACCATGCTGCCTAAATTTGGGAGATAAAGGTCACCAGTTTGGTGTGGCAGAAAGTTCCCTGCTTTGGTGGGAACAGAGTGAAAACTGGATTTTAGGGTTGCAGTGGCCCCAGGAGAGAGGCTGCCCTGAAAACAATGCTTCAAATCTCCCAGCATGACCAGAGGAGCAAACACCCCTCCACAGTGGGTGCACTTTTCATGCACAATGAGATGGAAGGGGTGCCTGGAGGCCTCAGTGCTGAAGCTGGGCTCCCTGCACAGCAAGGGCCAGGTGCTCTGAGCCTTTTCCAATCAAAATCTGAATGTCTGCCAGCATGGAAATTCCAGAGTCTTTCTGGGTGACCTGTTTCAGAGCTCACCCAAGCACACTGGGAAACATTTTGATGTGTAACCAATGAGACCCTGCCTTGCTGCATGTCCTGAGTGCTGGTTCTGAGGACAGCCAGGCTCTTGGGCACACTCCAGATTTACTCATCCTCTTTCCTCCCTGGTGAGATACTCTCCCTGCTTGGGTTTACACACCACAGCTATCTTCCAGTCACTCTTTTAAGGGCTTCATTCTCATCTGTGCCAACCAGCTTTAACAGTACAACCTGGCTGCAAATTATCAATCATCCTGGGCTTTCAGAGCCAAAAAGAGACAAAAAGCAAGTGAATTGCCAATTTCCACCTATTACCCAAATCACACAACTCTGTCACATTTTTTCTTGCAATCCCTACCCAGCCCTGACATTCCTCCCTTTGTCCTAACTCCACACAGTCAATGGAGGATGGAAGTTATCTGTGAGAAGGGTCAAGTCTTTCCTTAGTTCTGCAAATTATTAGTCTACACAGGAATTCCCAGAGTAACAGATGGTGGAACTGTACGAAATTTTAAGAATTAGGAAAAAACTTTAAGGTCTTCCAGTTCTCCATACAGCAGCTCTGAGACAGCATCATAACTACATTCAAATTGTCTCTCATTTTAACCACCAGTGAATTATCTTGAACCATGAAAATTCAGTGACAGCAAAAACACAATACTATGAAAATAAAACATGCCACAAAGTACAACTTCGAAACAAAATCTGAAGTAAAACCAAAGAATTCAACAATGAATTACAAGAATTCCCAGTGTGGATTGTCAGTGAGCAAAACCTAAGTGTTACTCAAAGCTTGTACTGACTTATGCAAAATACATCCTGAGCAGTCATGAAATCCAAAAGTCACAACATTTGTGACCCAATTTGGTCACAAATATCAAATGTGCCTGCACATTATCTCAGTGATGTTTCAAAGCTTAAATATCCCTCCCACTTTGGGGCTGGTGAAATCACTGGAATATATTACTGCAGAATAAACTAAGGTGTGAATTTAGACTGGTCTGCAAGGTGTGTGCTCACACTCATTCCAAGATAAACACAAAGGCAGTTTATATCCTGGTTTACAAAGGGCAAAGGAATTTCTGTCTATGATGCTGCATTTACTGCAGGCTCTGCAACTGCCCTGTGACAGCTGTGACTGTGCAACTACTGTGCTACATGTCAAGAAAGTAACTTCCAACAGAACTCACCTGATGCTTCGTTTTTTTAAGATACATGTCTACCCCAGAAGCTCACAGCATGTTTGTTTAGATAATCACTCTAAATTCTTTTTACCTCCTTCCCAAGGATTGTAATTAAAATTATAAACAAATTGCTAGTAAAATGTGGAGCTTTGCTTGGAAGAGAAAGGACGTGATTCATATTTCCAGTTATTTGAATTTACTGCCTAATCTCATTTTCTCTACCAGATAAAGCCCAGTTTTCCCAAAGACCAGCATCAACCTGGCCATTTGAAGATAAAAACTCCAAACACCGTGCCTCGTATTTTCCACAGAACCGAAACACCGTAACAGAAGATAAAGCAAACAGAAATATTTCTGAACAAAGGAAATGATCTCTCAGAAGTCAAACCCTACCTGAGTTGTGCTTTAAGTTCAGTAAACCTGGGTCTCCTGCTGGGGTCGTAGGCCCAGCACTTGGTCATAAGGCTGTAGAGGGTGGGAGGGCAGTTTGGAGGCATTGGGAGCCGCTCACCGTTCTCGATCCGCCCAATCACATCATTGTTCTTCACTCCCTGGAAGGGCTTTACCCCGTGCATGAGGATCTCCCACATACACACACCTGAGGGACACACACAAAACCACCTTTTCTTCACTGTGAGCAAACAATAAGAGCTGTCCAAAGAGAAACAAACCCCAGTTTTGGACTAGTAAGGCAATTTCTTCCGAAATATATAACCAGGGACTTGGTTTGGACTTACCTGCAGCAGAGGAGTGACTGCAGCAGGATCACACAGACAGCACCAGCCTCACCTCCTGATGAGGCAGAGTGACCCACAGTTGGCTCACACAGTCTTTTACCTGCCCTAAACCACTGCTTGCTCATATTCAAATCTCCTCTCTTATAAGGTAGAAAGTGTTTGCTTTTCCCTCTGACTCCTTCTTCCAACTGGCTTGTTCTGACATGTAGAGTGCCTTTTCATTTTGGGAGGTTTTAGGGTTGGCATTGATCCACATTTTTTGTGCTGAAAATGTGTAATAAAACAGTTTCTATTGAAACTGCATTAGAAGAACGTGGTCTGTCACTTAAGAATTGGCCAAAATGTTCCACAGGCTTCATTTTTCCAATTCTGACAGTACTGGAGTTTTCTTCAAACTATTATTAAAACCTTCACTTTAAAAAAAAAAATCAAATTTTAAATTGTAGAGAAGGTGAACTCTTACTTGACTGCCCTGCTCTTATTTCAAGTCTTATCACTTTTGTGTTCAGTCAGCACCAGTTGGAGCACAGGACATCATATTCATATAAAATGTTGTATATTTAGGAAAAAAGATCAAGGTTTCAGGACATGTCTATTTACCCTTGTATTTAATGAGCTTCTGGCTGCATTTTTCAAGAGGCCAGGAGCTATAAAAGACAAGTTAAGTGGGAATTTAGCATTAAGGATCTGGAAATTTGGTATCTCATGGGATGATTGCACATTAAGCAAGGAAATGTATATCAACATAAAGAAAAAGTCAAAATATAACAGAGAAACAGCAAATGACAATGGTATAACACAAAAAAACCAAACCAAAACCAAAAGACAAAAATAATCTCTGTAATAACTATGAACTAATATCCTTGCAACTTCACTTCTGTCAGCTTCTTACCAGAGGTAAAAAATTAATGAAAATTCAGGCTTATTGAGCAGGAAAAGGAAAGAAAAATACAGAGGTGGAAAAGACACTGGAAGAAACTGGATTTTCAAAATGCACAGTAAAAACTGTGACAAATATTTGGAAATTATTTCTTTATAGCAGTTAAAATCAACACTGGACTCGTCCAAGAGGACACAAAGAATCCTCCCCACTTGGTTTTCACTTACCAAACATCCACACATCACTAGCTGAGGTAAACCGTCGGAAATTGATGGACTCTGGAGCCATCCATTTGATGGGTAATTTTCCTTTGGAAGCTGCAGGGAAGGCAAGAGAGGGCAGGATCTTATCCCCATGACAGAGCTCAAAAATAGACTCTGTTCCCACTGAAATAATTTATAGGCAAAACCAATCTCCAGTGAAGTACTTCAAATATCAATACATAGGGATGTTTGGCTTTACATGAAATGGAAAATGAACCAACAAAACCCAAACTAATAATAATAATCCCCCAAACCTCCTTTAAAGACCCCAATAACAAACCTCAAAACACATCAAGAAATGATCGCGTCAAAATTATTTCCCCTCTTAGCAATTAAAAACATAAAAAGTAGCTCAGCAAAGTGAGACAAATAAAATGAGGAAACACAACAGAGTGTAAGGGGACAGATAATGGATAATTTAAAATACATGAAACCAGAAAAATATTAAGGATGAGATTTATGTAGTCATGGTTTAATAATATAAAACAGCTTTGGAATGCTACTGCTTGGTACCCAACATGCAATCTTTATTTTCCTGCTGCATTTCCCATTTCCCATCTTTCAGGCACTGCAGGATAGCTCTCAGCTGCTGGAGACACCAAAGCTCAGTATTCCATCCAAAATGGGGCAAAAGTAGCCTTCAAAGGCAGGTCTGCATTGAATCTCCCTAGTCCAAGGGCATCTGAAGCATGCAGCATGCAGTGACAACACAAACTCAGCATTCATCTGAACCTACATGTGAATTTGCTACTTTTTGCACCTTAAATCACACCTTGTGATCCTTCTTCTTAAGCACAAATAGGGATTTACTGCCATTAATTAAGTGTTGAATAACTTGCCTTTTTATACAAATGCACCAGCTAGACCAAGGAAACCTGGTTAATTCCTCAACAATGTGAGAAGCAACTGTGCTTTCACTGCAAGAACGATCCAGAGGTCCCCTCACCTTTGTAGTAAGTACTGTCCTCCATGTATCGGGACAAACCAAAGTCACCCAATTTCACACAGTCAGTGGTAGACACCAGCACATTTCTAGCAGCAATATCCCTGCCAAACAGAAGAAACAGCATTTCTAGTAATTTCAAAACATGAAGTGGTGAAGTATCAGCACCTGAAGAAAATTTATCTCCTGACCTGCAAAGGTAAGGAACTGGTTTTGGATTGCAGTCCTGTCGGAGGTTTCCTAGTAAGGAACTCAAGTTCTCATTGCAGAAAACAACAAGATCCCCTCTGAGCCTCCTTTTCTCCCCTGTAGTTATTTACATGCTTTAACATAAATATCTACATATCTATGCATAGCTATTACTTCACATGCAAGTGTTTGCTTATACATTACCTCAAGACATATATAGAATTACATAGTATTTAAACACAAGTGAATTGCTTAAGTTCAAAATTAATTCTACTTCATAAAATTAATTCTACTTCATAACTGGAGTTTTATGAATTCTTAGTTGCACACAATAAAAGGCTGAAGCCAGTCTCTTCTCATTAGAAACTCATGCTCACATTCAAGGGAGTAAAATTCAAAACACACCATGAAGGAAATTTAGGTTCATTTTTTGGTTAAGCAAGTACTTGTATTTTATAAATATTTTATTTCCCCATCTCTTTACTTAAGAAGCCATCTGCCCTTGTTTTGCTTTTCTATATCTGAATGATTACAGTTGACTCACAGCTTGAAAAAATACTGTAACCACAAAGCAACAACTGAAAATGATTCCGATTGAAATCTGGCACCGGCTCCAAGTCAATCCAGGAGTGAACCAGCAGGTGTCACCCTTGAAAAGGGTGTAATTTTAGTGGAAACCTCTGCAAAAATGACACTCCCTAAAATTTTAAGAGCAGTGACATATAAAAACAGACAGGTACAGATAAATATGTATGAAATCTTACCTATGTACAAATCTTTTGCTCTCTAAGTAGGCAAGAGCTGTGCTAAGCTGGTAAGCATAGAGTATCAGAGAGGCCAGGTCCAAGCTGTACTTCCTTACTTGCAAAAATGACCTCAGCTTTTTGCACCAAGGAGAAAAAAGAGAAAAAAATTAGGACAAGAAAATAACAAAGCTGAAAAAGGCATATTTCAAATTGTGAAGTTTAAATGAGTATCAATGGGCATGACCTCCTTGCCTTAAAGGCTGGATGAGGAAAAGAAAATCACCTCCCATGAAGAATTGTGACTGCCTTAGAATTCAATTTCTATATGACAACTGTTAAGCTAAAAAAATAACTGCAATTTTGAGCATTCTTTCCATCTCTTTTTGAAAAGCATCTGCTGTTGCTGTTGCAGAATGAAGAACTCTTGTACTTTTTGGGGTTTTCTACCCTTGAGTGCATTTATGGCCTAAATCACTTCAGAACCTAACAGGACCTGGCTAACCCAAACACAGATTGCTCAGTATTGCTTTAGAAGCATTCATTTTAATAATTAGTTTTAACCTACATGTGCTAAAAAACTGTATTTAGCTCAGAGTGGCCAATATCAGTGCAGAGTATCTGTCAGCTCTATTCCCAGTATAAGGCAGGCAGGATCTACTGTAAGGTGGCACTAGAGTGTCCTTACAGATCAAAACAAGGCTTTGAAAAGTGATTTGGGCACTGGAAAGGAAATCTATTGACAGAAAATGACTTCTCCACTACAGGTTTTTCTATCCATCCCTCCTATTTTATTCTGGAAAATGCACTGCAGTTAGATAATTGCAATGACAATGATATGATGTTGAATGAAATATCACTGCAGCTCATATTTTCAGAAACATGGCTCAAAGAAAACGAATCGATTAGAAAAAGTGAGATCTCATTTTCTTTAAAGCATTCATCCAAAAAACATAATAATGAGGGAAGTAATCTTATCTACAGCCCCTGCTACAGATATTCTACAGGAAAAAAAAAAAAACCAACATAAGAAATTCAATGTTCCAAGAGAAAATGCAGCATTACTCATGAAGAATAAAAGATGTACAGTTTACTTCTGGAAGGTATGTTTGCAAATGCTGTTTAACTGATTATCACATTATCATCATCTTGACAGAGGTCGTGCTCTCACACTCTGGAACTGCAATTGAATGCTCTGAAAACTCTGACTAAATCACCCTGGAATGAGGTGATGCAGTTCCCCCGGTGGAGGAGAAGGTCAGAAGCTGCCACTCCTGTTTCTGAGCCCATAACTCTGCAAAGGAGTATGATATCATGCTTGATGGCATGTGTTAGTATTATGAAGTGTTTTTTCAGCCTTTTCTGTGAGCTAAAAGAGAGGAGAGCAGAGCTGCACGAGGATTTCTCATACCTCTCCAAGTGTACAGAGCTCCATGATTATCCAGACTGGGTTTTCTGTAATAACCCCAATGAGCTTCACGATGTGGGGGTGATCAAACTGACGCATTGTTACTGAAAGGAAATCAGAGAATTCAGTGCATTACATAAAACCTTTTTTAAAAATAAAAAAACCCCTGTTGGTGTTAAGCATTTTGCCCATGAGCAGAGAAGATAATCACAGGACTTTAAACAACTGCTGCAAGCAGTAATTTCTGGTCATTCCATGTGCTGAGGGCATGTAGAAACAGTGATTGCTTGAGCTTTGCTCTTCTGCACTCACAAAAATGCAAACTGCTGTGGAAGGTGCCAGTCAGGTCAGGCTCTGCCTCTCAGCCCTGGATCTGGTTATGAACATAACCTAAGTTAAGGAAACAACCTGTCAAACCAGTGCACAACCAGTTAATCTGTGCCTTTCTACTGGAAGAGGAGGTAAAAACAGACTGTATAATTCAATTACTGGAAAAAACATGTTTGCTAGATTATGATATGGACAAAAATCTTATTTAATCATTACATCATTTTATTTCCCATGGAGTTAATTTCAGTGCTGGCAGCACAGCCACAGTATGTTTTACACAGTATGACAGTCCCAGAACGGTTTGGTACAGGTTGGAAGGGACTGTCAAGACCAACCAGTTCCAATTCCCCCTCCCCTGGGCAGGGACACCTTCCAGCTTGCTGGTCCCAAACCCCATCCATCCTGGTGCTGAACACCTCCAAGGATGGGGCAGTCACAGCTTCTCTGGGCAACCTGTGCCGGGGCCTCACCACCCTCATCAAAGAATTTATCCTAAAATCAAATTTAACCTGCCCTCCTTTGAGGTAAATCCATCACCCTTGGTCCTATCCCTGCCCTCCCTGCTAAAGAGTCCCTCCCCATCTTTCCTGCAGGCATCCTTTAGGCACTGGGAGGTGCTCCAAGGTCTGCCAAAAGCCTTCTGCAGGTGTGACAACCTCAACTCTCCCAGCCTGGCTCAGAGCAGAGATACTCCAGCCCTAGCAGCATCTCTGTGGCCTCCTCTGGTCTCACTCCAACAGCACCAGGTCCCTCCTGGGTGGGGATCCCAGAGCTGGGTGCAGCTCTGCAGGGCAGGTCTCACCACAGAGGAGCAGAATTTCTCCCAACACAGGCATGGCAAAACCACCCTTTCTGTATCCTTCACAAACATCCCTCATGTGACCCTCCTGCAGCATCTCCTCCACACTTGTAGTTTGTGGTGCCAGCAGAAATACACAGGAATTACCAAACCAGAAAGTCTGCTTCAGTCTGCCTCAAGTTAGGCAAGAATAAAATCCATTTTCTTCTGCTTTACACTAACCACAAGCTAAAACCAGGAGGTGGTTTTGGATTTCTATTCAGATGAGCTCTGAATTATCTACTTCTGGATACACGACAGCCCCAAAAAAATCCTTGGACAATTGTGTTTATAACACCAAAAATTGTAACAGTTTAGTAACATATCTTCCTGAAAAGAAATTTATGAGGGATAATATATTCTTTAAAATATGACTGTTATGAATAATACAGAGAAAATTGCAATAAAGTAAACATCCCTATCATTGACATAGCTTAGGGAATAAATAACATGAAATATCATGCAGGCAGTAACAGCTGCTAAATCTTTTCAGAATTGAAAACTCCACCATAGGCAAACCTCAAAATATCTTTATATTCCTGATATTAAAATATTAGGAAATAAATGTATTAATTCAGTGAAGTAAGCAACTGTTCTGAGCAAATTTGCAGTCTGAACACAAGACAAAGGCAACAGATGGGCATTAGAATGAAAAAGAGGAAGAAGAAAAGGCAAAACTATTAAACCAAAATTGAAAAATACTATTTATGTGTCGACTACAGCAGCATTTCCTAATCTGTCAAACTTGAAGCATAATAAGGAGCATTCAATGAGCAATTATTTTCTACACTGCCAGGAGACAGCAGCCTACCTTGTGACTGCTGAGTTATTGCTGTAAGCAATGGTATTTACTGCTCCAACAGATAGAAATGCAATGGAAAAAATTACAGTAATTTACAAAAAATATGACATTCAAAAATGAGAAACCATTAGCTATTAACACAGGTCTTCTGAAGGAGTTGAAAAAACTCCTTGAATAAAGGAATAGTGACTAAAATATACTGTATTATCTGACCACAACCAATTACTTTACTGATAAAATAAAATATCTTTATAACATTTAGAGGTATACAACAGCAGGGGATAATAGCCAAAAATTAAGGCCTAGGTGCCATATCTTAATTTGCTTGCAAAACCAAACAATAGAGGAATCAGTAACTTTAATATTCTTTTAAAAGTTTCTGTTCCAATTTACCCCAACAAAAAGCCTTCCTCCAGACATGAAATGTGCTACTTGGGGAATGCAACATTTGTGGGCAATTATTTAGAAAAATGGCTTATTCTGGCATAGATTTTAATTCTGAATTTTCAAAGCAGATCCCTCTTGGACACGACATTTCTAGCAAGGACAACTACCTGACCTTCCAAAGCAAAAAAGTAGAGAAAGTGCTGTGGGGTTTTTTAATTCACTAAGGAAAAAGAAGGAAATAGAGTATGAGATCTAATGTTCCAAAATTGGTTCTAAAGCCCTACAGGAGCCAGACATCAGCACTCAATTTGGAAAATAAAGAACCCACATTCAATCACACACATGGGCCATGCAAGGATGTAGAGCAGCCCCCTGGCACATGCTGTAGGAGGGGAAAACATCAGGGTACATATTATTAAAATATTTACAGCAGTGTAAGAATTTTCTGGCACAGGTGGAACACAGTCTTTGCAAGAAATTACAAACATGACCCCAAAAGAAGTTGCTTAATACTCACAGGCTTCTTGTAAGAATTTTTCTCTAACACTGTCTGAAGTGCAGTTTTTACACGTTTTGATTGCAACAGCCATAGCTGGATTTTCCTGAAAAATATTATTGAGAAATAGCTGAAATACAAACCACCTACAACAGCCTACCAAAAGCTGGTCCTTAAAATTCTAACAAAACTACTTTGGGAAAAAATACCATTAAATAAAATACCTTTAGTTGAGAAATGACATGTTGAAAGCTTCAGTGTTAAAATACCATTATAATCAAGACATCTTGCATAAAATATTTACAACTAATGTGTGTTGGAAATATTTAATCTGTTTTGAACCATGTTAAATTGTGGAAAAATTATGATAAAGGATGGTAAGTTTAACTGAATAGTACTGTAAACTTTTTGTGCTTTTGAGGAAGGTAAGCTTTTAACAATATTTAGCAAAAATAGAGGGAGGAAAGAAAGAGATCTGTGCCTAAAAACCACATTTGGCTTATACAAGCAAGCAACCCAGAAAACCAAATTAAGGACTTTTTGTGGCTCTTTCACAGGAAAGATTGGCTGTAATTGTGAACCCAGACTACAAATTAAAGTAAAACTAAGATTTTTACATACTGTCTTCACAGTCAGTCAGATCAAGGCTTTAACACCATGTTCAACAGAACCACATGTACTGAAAATCAAATGGACTTTCTCATCTGACTTCTCATCCTCCAAATACCCAAAAATAAGAAGCTCTTGATGGCTTGAGAGCAGCTGAAGTGTTTTAAAACTAAGCTTCTACATTAGGAATGGGATTGTTCAAGGACCTGCATGTCCTCCTTCCAAGTGGAAACTGGGAATTGTCCATTGTTTAATGAGCAGTTTACAAATGAACCTTTCCTCAAAATGCTACAGCACTGATGAACATCCTCATCCAATTTTTAAAGCTAGTAGGAAATGAAGATTCAGAATTATGTTCCATCTCTGCTCATGCTTGGTCTATTTTAAATCTACTTACAGATGAAAATTACCAGAATTAGAATAGTATTTCTATTCTGCAGGATGAAGTGTCTTATTTCCAAAGTTGATCACAAAAGAGATCTTCAAGTTGACTTTGCAGGAAAATATTGATCTAATCCTTTTCTCACACATCAAATGTCCATAAACTAACTGAAAAAGCTGATGGTAAATCATGATTTTATTATTCCCTTATGAAACCAGGATTGAATAATCAGCCTGGGGATGAGACCTCTGGATGCCTGCCAGACCCATCCCTCTCCTGGTGCTGACATCAACTTTTTGAAATATCCTTTAACCAACAGGGGCATCAAAGAGAAGAATCTGAGTGTCTGCAACCAGCAAAGAGATTTGGAAGAATAAATGTTGGAAAAGGCCTGATATTGGGGTTTTCTGGATTTTTTGGTTTTGGATAAGGAGACAAACCAGTGAGAATGTATCAGACTGGACACATTTTCTGTACTGAGCAGGAAATGTTTTTTTAAATGACACTTTGGGATTAATTCCACTTTAAAGACAATCTGGGATTCCTGGACTGCTTACAGCTGAGCAATAGGATGCTGGATCTATAAACCCATTTTCCATTCAGCACCCTACACTTGAGCCTGGCTGTGACCCTTCAGGAGTACCTGGGAAAGGTGGATGCTGAATCAGGACTTTACAAGTGCAATGAACAGGGATAAATGGAATTTTTGAGATTCAGCTCTGAGCTAGCAGAACAAAAGGCAAGGAATATCCCCTATATTTCTGCACTCAAGCTGAACATATAAAGGGTACACTACCATGTTATTAGAACTAATCTTACATTGATTTTAAGATTTTTTCCCAGAGTGTAAGTTGCACTCTGTGACCAGAACATGAAAATTTAATGACATCACTGTTCTGTTTCACCTTCACATATCCCAGTGTCTTAAATGAAGTACATTCTTATTAAAAAAATAAATCCACAGGTGGTTGTTTAAAAATCTCAACAAAGAATGCCTGAGTAAAATCCATTTTCCAATTCACAAAAAATAATGGAGACAGCCAACATTTTCAAAACAGCCCATAAGAAAAGGGTCTTTAGTTTTACAGAGTTCTAGACTTATCCACCATTCACCAAGTGATTGAACCATTACACCCTGGTACTCCTGTTAATTTGAACAGAATTAAATTAAAAATAAGAGTCTCTCTCAATGCAAATTATATCAGATGTGCTTTCTAAATAAGGGTATCAGAGCAGACTTCAAATTTGCCTGAAACAGAACATTTATCCTAATTTCTAAAATATTGCACTGAAGCTTATTTAACCCCCGAAGCCCAGGACCCTAACCAGCTGTTGCTGAAGTTAGAATTAGATTATTGTCCTCAAGAATTCTTGTATAATCTATCAAAATTCCAACAATTTCTTCTAATATTAAATATTTATTTTATTAGGGGTCTTTGTTGAAAATAACTATTTTTTGCAGTTTTCTTTTGCTATTTTACACATTTTTTTTTGATCTATTTAAACTGAAATCTTTGTCTTTCTACAAAAACTCATGAGCACCATCCTAAATTACACAAGTCCTGACAACCTGCCTGGTTTAACTGAGGTGACTCTTCTGCATTGGGACTTTGCTGGAACAGTGTCCAAGTATTTAGTATTTTATTTCAGGAAAACATAGGAACTTTATTAGGCTTTGTTGTGAGAGAGACAGCGAGATTGTCACTGGACCAAATCTTTATTTGTTCTGGAAGATTCCAACTAAGACCTTTAAGGAATACTCTTATTTATTTTTTTTTTACCTAGCAGAGTTTTGTTGTGAATTGGTGTTTGAGAAGTGAGGCTTACCGGGCTCATGTAAACTCCTTGGTGCACATCTCCAAACTGTCCTTCCCCAATGCAGCGCCCCAGCTCAATCCTCTCCCTCTGAATTTCATAATCTCTGGCTACAAGAATATAATGCACTTGAAATATTAAGTTTCTGCTGAAGGGCACGGAAATAATCCACAAGACACAAAACTCAAAGTAAGTCACTCAAATGTCTCACATATGAAAAACTAAGATTAACATTTGCTGCACACCAACCTATAGAGATGCTGCACACACACACAGTGGAGACCTCTCAAACCTCTCAGTTTGAACCAAAGCAAAAGAAAAGAACTGTGAGATTGTTAAATTAATTACAATGCACTTATTTCAGTGCAATAAACATAATTAAATCTTTTTAAATTACAGCTGATGAAAGACAAAGCACACAAACAGTTGAAGGCAACACCAATGATGTTAAACTCAGCACACATCCCCCCTTTGGCTGTTTAAGAGGACTCCACCATGTGCTGGTTTAGATTTTGGAACCATCAAAAAAGCCCAGAGATCTTTTAAAGAGGTAACTGCAAGAAAAAAATACAGGAACGAGAGGATGGCAAATAAAGACAAAATGAAAGAGTGAAATTTTGAGTGCACTACACCTCTGCCAGTGCGTAACTGAAATAAAATTGAGATGTTTGGTGGCTTTATGCAATTTTGTTAATGTCATAGTTTAATAGGCTGAGAATATTACTGATAAAAATGGCTCAGCACTTCAGCAAAACATGTAATCAATTGCAATTGAATTATTTCATTTGCAATTTAATTTCTAGCAGACATGGAAAAATATTTCAGGAATAACAGAAAAGCATGTACAGTATATGTTTTCACCTCTACTTATATGATTCAGAGAAAAATTATAACCAACCAGCTTAGAACTTCATATCCTCAACTTTGACATCATTAACACTACAGAAGTAATGTCATGTAGAGTTGGCTAACAAGGTGATAAATGCCTTTTTCATCTCTTTTTTTAAATACTGCATTTTCCTCTTTAAAATCCCAAAGCTAACTGGTTTAACTATAAATAAATAATGTTTATTAAATGAAAGTGAATAGTAAGCTTTAAAATTCCACATCATTCCAAACTGCAAGCATACAGGGATGGGTAAAGGGTCTCCTGTTACCTTCATCTATTCCATAGCTTTCTGCAGTGCAATTAAGAGAAAAATCAAATGCTTACTTAGATAGCGCTTCTTAAAATCAAAACAGGACAAACATTTTTCAACATTAAAAAAAAAAAAAAAAGAAATATACTGATGCAATTTAAAGTTTACATTAGCAGAAGTCACAGGCCTACTCTTGTGATCTTTACTGACTCAGTCCTTTGGGAGCTGAACACTTGAGTCCCCTTCAATCCAGCAAAGAACTTAATAAATTTCCCTCCCCAGCCCATCTCATGGGGTTTGCATTGAAGCCATCTTCAAGTGTTCAGCACATCCAGGGCTGGGCCCACAAGTAATTACTGCCATAAGAATTTAAATAAAAAGGTTGGGGGGGAGGGGGGGAATAAATTACACAAAGTTAATCTGTTAACAAAAATTAAGGATATAATTTATCACAGTATGTTTTGATCCTGAAACCATGTTAATACAATATGTAGTCACTTAACTGCAAGACACTAAAAATGCTCAGTTTACTTCTGGAAAACATATTCTTGCTTTTCAAATACTGATGTTCAAATATATATATATATATGTTTTGTAAAACATATATTCTTGCTTTTCAAAGGTTTTCCACAGCTGTGGAAACAATGCTGTGAACATTGAAGTGATCATGAAACGTTCTGCCCCATGGTGAGCCCAGAAATTTACACAAGTTCATGTGGCCTCAGCTCAGCACCATCCTCCCCTCTTACACTGACCAAACCTGATGCTTTTGGCAGGATTCTGCACCAATGGATTGTCTGCTTCCAGAGAAATCCTTGGTGGCCCAAATGCAACTAGAATTTCCCAGATGCAGCTTTTAAAATCAGAATATTGGACTTTCATGTTAAATGACTTGGCCTTGACAGTTTAGGATTATAGCATAATTCAAACAGGCTGTAACACAAAATCCTTGTGGTGGCTACAGCCCCACTGGTTTTACTTCAAAGATGAAGACTGAGAACTTTGAATTTCTATTTTTGTTCTTGCAGTCTTTCATCTTTAACAAAATTGCATGTGGTACAGTTGAGTGTTCCTTTCTCATGGAACTGGAGAGCACCACATCTGTCACAGAGCAAGGTGAGATACTGACAGACAGCAATTCACAGAGCTTGCCACACTGTTTGCTCTCATCACAGAGATCTTATCCAATATTTAACTGCTATGTTCAGCATCACAATAAAAAAAAAATCCCAATTTTAAGACGAAAAATAAGAACTTCCCAGTGAAACCACAGAGAGCAGGAAAGCAGAACAATTTCTTTGCACATTTATTAAATAAGGCTGAAATATTTTAGTTCCTGCTAAACCAAGGAAGCTTTTGGATAGGAAATTTCCCAAGTTAACCATGGCACTTACTTGAGGGCATTGTGTAAGTGTCTTCTTCATCTATAATCTCTGCATAGTCATCAGTCTCTGCAAAGGGAGGAATTGAAGAGTTTCGGGAAAAGCAGATGAAAACAATTCCAGAACAACAACTCCAATGTATCAAGGCTGGTATGTCCCAAACCCCAAGCTCAGCATTGCTGGGTCACATTTAATACAGCATGACTAAAACTTGCTCATGCATAATTCATGATATGATAATGACCTCAGTGCCAACTGCATTACATCACAGAGATGCGCTCAACAAAGAAGAAAAGGAAGATTTGTTTGTACTCAAAAAAGTTCAAGTTTTGCAATTGGGACCAATCTAAACTGTTGATTTAAAATCTTTTAAACAGCAAATTCCATTGCAGTAAAGAGAAAAGATTATTAATGAGTGAAATTGCTTTACCTTCAATAAAGTGTGAATAACAGTTTCCTATTTTTTGTGTCAAACAGGCAGAAGACACCAATGATGTTCCAAGGCAGCTTCCCCCTACTGTCAGAGTGGCCAGCTGAGTTATTTACCAGAGAATCTTCTAGAGCACAAAGACCTTTTTAAGCCACACTCTCTTCCCCATTTTTCTTACAATTTTCCTTGTTTAGTGGAAATTCAGCACTAGTTTTGCTGTCAGGACTCAAGATTTCATGGACAGGTTTCAGAAGCAACTTCCCAAAATTTTCAGAAAAATGACAGTGCACTTCTTCCTCTGTTTAAAAATTGCAACTTTTACATCATCTGTTCTCAAAATGGTTTAAATGGTGTCAAGTCATATCAGAAGATCCTTCCCTTGCCCTAAAGAACTTCCAGTGTGTGGAGGTCATTTCCTAAAGGTCAGATCAATTCCTCCAGGGGTTTTAAAGCCAGCCCACAACAGTGGGTTCATTTTTTACTTCAAGGCTGTCAAATTCTACTCACCAACTTTAAACACAAAGAGAGGTTCTCAAAACTGAGTCATTTCTAAACCCATTGTGCAGTTTTTGTGGTTGATTTCAGGTGATCACACACTAGAAAGCCTCTGGAAGTGATGATTTCCTTCCCCTTTTCCCCCATCTGCCCTGGAGCACATGGACACATCCCTACAGCTCCCTGGCATCACTTCCAGAGCCATGGCTTGGACTGGGACAAAGCCACAGTGAGTGGGAAGAAGGATGGGATGGACCCTCAGCTGAACCCAGCCCTGAAACCAGAGCAAGGCTCATCAATATTACACACACAGACAAGCAAGAGGCTCAGTTTTCAGGCAAACTGAATATTCAACAATTAGGAAAGTACAGGTTGCCTAAAACCTTTGAAGTTCAACACACTTCAGGGAGTAAGTGTAATTTTATGAACCTAGTTTCTTACTATTTAAATGAAATTAAAGCTGTTTTTTTCTTTTGAACTCCTGTAGGAATACACCAGGTAAAAGCAGAATTGAGAAATTCCATGTAATTTTAAATTTTGCTAGGCAATTTCTATTTGGGACATACCAAAACACAGTCACCTAATGAAAATGCAATAAATTCTAAAGACAGTGCACAATTCTGAATAGGCAGAACACTCCAGAAGCACTTATCTATTTCTTGGTATTTTTTCCCTACATTATAAACTAATGTTTTTGTAAAAATAAGCCTCAAGTTTCATTTAAAAAAAAAAGATTAATAAAAAAATCCCCAACATGATGGAGATAAATCACTCTGTTTCCCTCCAATATTGTGATAAGATTTTGTTGAAAATATCAGAAAGTTCTTTATGTTAGAAAATTGACTGGATGAAAAATCTTGGACACATACCTAAGAAAAATTTTTGAAGTCTGGAAACCAAACTGGTGCCACTTAAAGGACCCCAAACACTTTTCACACTAGGTTACAGAATAGTGCTTTCAGAATGTGATCAATGGCATAGCTTGTTCATCTCTCTATTTTAAATTAATGAGTTAATTCATACTAAAAGCATTCTCAGAGCAGCACAGAGCACTTTACATTGCCCAAAACCATCATGAAACCAGAAGTCTTCATAATCAATCCAAATAAATTAAATGTACACAATTAGCTACACAAATATTTCTTGTTCCACATTTAACAATCTGGAGAGGAATATATAAAAAAATAATTCCTATGTATGTCTGGCATTGGTTTTGGGAATTAGAGGAAAATTCAGTCCAGGTATCAACACTGATGGGCTCAAAGTGGTCTGGAACAAAGAGAAGTGACCTCCTCACAGAGGGGCTTGGGCTCAGCATTAATGACAGACTGAGACTGTTATCAAATCTGCCAGAACTGTGTCTGCTAAGAGATATTCCAGAGCCTCCACAGAGCCTAAAGCAAAGCTGAGCTGGGCAGGGCTCTCCAGGCTGCTCCACAAAGGAGGATGTGTTACAGCACCCTCAAGAGCTGAACACATTCAGGGATTCCAGATGTCCTTGGTAAGTCTAGAAAAACTCAGATTTAATAAAAGGGCTCATCATGCTGCTCTCCTGCACTTTTTAAACCCAGCAGCATCACTTGTTATGATTCTTGAAGATAGCAAAATGAACAAGTTGCTTTCAGTAAAAGGCAGTGGTGGTCACTCACATGAATGAGCCAATCTGAGCTTCACTAAATCTGAATTCATTTATTAAATGTAGGGAGAAACATCCCAGGGTATTAAATCCATAATAGCTAATCTGTGACCTCAGTCACACGTTTGAACTTCCCTTTTTCATAATTTTTCCCATTTATCAGAGCTTGTAATTTATAAAAGAAGATAAGTTTCAACAAAGAACTATGTAGGGGTAGTATCTGAAATATAATTTTTTTAATTTATGACAGAAAAAATGTCTTTTTGATGTTTAAGAAAAGGAAGAAAATTGTGTGGTATTATCTTTAGCTTACATCTGAAAGGAAGGAGATGAAAAGTTAATACACCCCCTTCACATTTTACTGAAAGGAAGGTCACAAGAAGTGATCTCTGTTTCCTCTTATCACCCTCCTTTGCATATTGCTTTTATGCCCTTTTAGTGCCTCCTACTTAGAAGAATAAAGGTACACACACTATCAGGAACAGCAGTTTGATTCTTTCCCAACATCAGATGGAATCCTTTAGAAAAACAGCCAAAAATCTCTTTTAAAAAACCAAACCCCAACTTCTTTTCAGAAGAAAGAAGACTTTAAAAGTCTGCAGAAGTTAAATATTTTGTAGTAAGTTTCAAAGTTTTTAAAAGGAAACCCCAAACATTAAAATCTGTCTTTAAAATTATTAGTTTGAATAGCTGAAACCTGGTTAATATTCATGTATTCGATCTGCATTAATCTATCTTGTACACTTTGATGCCTTTAAAGCATTACTCAGTGGACTCATTTCTCAGGTGTTACATCCACTGAGATCTCACCCACTGACCAAATTAATGATGATGCAACCATTTCAATCAAACTGGACACTTGCAAACCTCTAAACCCTCTTTGCATCATGCCACAAGTCTCATTGCAAACACATGCACCACCACATCCCTGTGTGTTTGAAATAGAATTTTTCCTTTTGCAATTCCAGTTTAGCAAGAAGCATTAGTTGCACAGCCTGTACAGTATTTATCAGCTAATACCCAAAGCAGACCACTTTTTAACACTAAAAGCTGTATAAAATGTATTACTGAAATGTGCATTAAGTGGTATATGGAGATAAGAGTTGCATATTGCACGTTAGTAACACACAGACTAGAAAACATATTACCGTCCCCACTAATTTCATCTGCAGATCCAGGTGGCATGCAAGGAGAGAGAAAAAAGAGGGGGAGAGAGAGGGGACAGAGAAGGGGGAGGGGAAAATATACTATTAAATTCATGAGTAATCCAAAAGTATTCAGACTGTAGTTATCTTATATACCTGACTCAAGAGAAACCAGAAAAGCAGCAGAATTTAAGACTTCTCACCTAAAACCCAAGGGACAGAGATACGCTCTAAGAAGCTTTTATGATGAAACAGAGTTAACGACTTTCAAACACAAAGGTACACAAAAATTAAATTTGGAACTGGTTATTTTAATGCATGTTAAAAATAGTCAATTTCTGGGTTTATTCAATACTTTAAAGCAGTTCTCCTACAGCCAGATGAGTCGGCTCAAATTGACTCTGCACATACACTGAGGACTTTGGATAAGCAGAGTTGGTGTTGACCCTTCCAGAAAAAAAGAACTCCTGAGCTATCACCAAGACATGAGTGAGAAACAGAACCATCTAAGTTTTAATGACACAGAGCATTGTGCACTTGTACAAGGCTGAAATTTACTCGAGTGGCAAAGAGAGCAACTCTACAGGGAAGATTTCAAACAAACACCAGATTCCACGTGTACTGCAGCAGCCCTACTGCACACTAAACCCCACAGCACAAGCTAAGGCAAATATTTTAGACAGTTTCTATAGATAACAGGGAATTCTTCTTACCCATAATAAAGCCAAACTGGTCTAGATCAGTGCTGGACCAGTACGCAGCCAAAAGCATCGCTGTAGTCTGTGTTTAATTCAAAGTGATCTCAGCTGATGCTTATTGTTGCTATTCTGTTTCATCCATAAGCATGCTGTGTCAGGGGTCCAAGAATGAAGTCAAAATATATTTACCAAAAAAAAAAAGGCAGTCAAGGGCTGCATGACTGTATAAATAAAACAATTTGTTTGTCATTGTAGCATATGATGTTCGAAAACAGGGTCCCCATGAAAATGGGGGCCAGCAAGCTGGTGATGCTGCACAAAAATCCAATTCAACAGCAGGAAAACATAACAAAATTATTCTTGGAACTCTGTTTACCTGAGGCTAAAGTAGTTTACAAACAGTAACTGAGTTAGTATATTCAGCTTTTGGGTTAATAAGGCAGCCTAGACAAAGAGCAGAGCAGTACCCTTGGGCGGCGACTCATGGGCACAGAAGACGAAAGGCAGAAAGCGTCTAGCTTTCTTTACTTTATGCTGACAGTGATTGACTCCTTTACAAAGAGGCAAGAAAAGGAAAGAGAAAAAAAAAACAGAAACAAATTATTTGGAAATAAAATAAAAGAGACTGAAGAGAACATCTACAACGAACGAACATAAAAGTAAAGGTTAACATTAAAATTCTGCATACCCAAACGAAAATACAAGTGTCTCTGAAACTCTAAAGCATTTTTGGTGTTTTCCTTCAAATTCCTTTCTACAGTAATTCATATTTCAGTTTTTAGAAGTAAGACTAGAACCCATTAAAAAGTCAGATTATGCCAGCTATGTACACCATTCATTAACAACACAAAGAACATTTATCCCAGAAGTGCAACCTGCTTTTCCAAGATTGCCATCTAAGTTCTGTCAGACTTGTGTGACAGCTATATTCCAGCTTAAGGGGCAGCCACCAGACTTAAACACGTATGTATTGACTCTCTGAACCCTTAAAACAACACAGAAGGAGTATTTCACACAGCAGGGTTACACAAAACAAGGGAAAACATGGTTTCCTGTCTCCTGAAATACAGCATTGATAGAATCTATGATCTCAAATCTGCTACCAGAGTCTTATTCCCAGTGCAGACCTGCCTTGCCAATGGATATTCCAGCTCTGCAAGGACCTCTGGGTGAACAGCCCATGGCACCCTCACTACCCCCTTTCCCAGTCACCCCACTGCATGTTTTAGCAAAGTGCTTATCAGGATGAGGGAAATTTTGGAGTAGGAAAAAATACAAAGAAGCCACACAAGGTGAGAAAGAAGGACTCAAGTTGACACACAGCACCTGAGGATACCTGCTCCTTTTATTTCTCTTGTTACCTGCTTGCTCCTCTCTGCTTTCCCATTTTTCCTCTCCCCAAAGAAACATGAGAAGTGGTTTAAAAGGCCAATTAAATAAAAAACCTGCATCTTGGTGGTGGAAGATCTTCACAGCCAAAACTCAGGAGTGAGGTCCAGCCACCTGGAGTTACACAGGCTGGGGATGCAGTGTTAAAAGAGAAGCCCAGTCCCACAGCAGCAGCTACTGGGACAGTGAACCAGTCAGTGGTGGGAGGAGTGCAGGAAGGACAGAAAAGGAAAATTATATTTTAATAAAATTAACTTCTATAATCAACAGAAACTACCGTCATAAAAACTGCTGGGTGACTGAGCAAACAGGAATCATTAATCTAGTGGGAAAATGCACATATCAGAAAGAAAGAACAATAATCAGATTCAATGCTAAAAACTAAAGAGGTGCAAGGAGAGGGAAAAATTCTTGACTAAGTCAGTGTATCAGTATTTCCATGCGTCTTGGTTTAAGACAATTTAAAGGGGAACATTTTGAGTTCTCCCCCTTGATACTCCTAAGGGACTTCTCTTCCTAACATCACATGGCAGACAATTTTCAGCACTGTCATTCTAGCACAAACCTCAGGTAACACTCATAAAAAGCTTCAGACACACTAAGAAAGAAAAGAAAAAAATACTGCAGCTGGTTTAAGCAACCACTGAAAGGGTGTTGACATGAGAATGAGGGAACCCAACACTCTGTACTGAAAGAGAAGAACAGGTATAGAGTCACTGCAGGCAATGCAAGCTCTAAAAGGGAGGAGATGCTTCAACTCCTGACCTGCCTGCTCAGGCTACAGAGCTAATTTAAGCCTGAAGTGCTGAAATGCTGCTCACCCTCACACTGATAGGTGGGTGGCACAAGCTGCTGAAACCTGAGCAAACCTATTTCAAATGAAGGACACATTGCAAAGTAAAAGTATTTTTAATTCATGTGCATGCCCTGATGCCCTGTGATGGTCCAATTCTGCCCTTGCATTTCAAACTCTGCCTTTATGATTTGCTGTCTGGAGTTTGTTCAACTGTTCTGCCACAATGAGTGGAAGATGCTTTGTCTTATACCTACCACATCTGCAAGTCTAGCTACACAAGGAAGTTGATTCTAATAGGTTGATTTAAAATTTTAAAAAACAGCAGTTCTAACACTTTCCCCAGAGTCTAGGGAATACCATAACAAAATGAATGGAAGGATTTCCAGCATTCCACAGCAGCTTCCAGCCAGGATATTGCTGGTGCTCAAGAATGGTGCTGAAAACTGCACAGGATTTCCTTATTTATTTAGTTCTTTATTTATTTAGTTCCTTTATGCAGTATTCACTAAAATTATTGTGGAAAAAAAATTTAAAAGGCAAAAATAAGGAAAAAAAATATCACTTGGTGGGCAATAACTATGTTAGAAAGAAAGAGGCCAGGTTTTTACTGCCCTTTTTTTACAGGGTAGTTACTACTGGAGCTCCTTGTAGGGGCAAAGAGCAAATACTGGGAGGCTGAACCTGAAAATATCCCATTCTATTTCACTGTACATTCTTGAACCAGTCTGAGGAAAAACCCTGAAACAAAAACCTGTAGAAAGAATAAATCTATTGATTTTTGAGTTTTTGAACTCAAACGAGCACTGTGGGGATGGCAAATCAAATATGTTTCTACATGAACAACAAACCCCCAAACCTGCCTGGAATATTTCTCCAGTCACACCACACTGGTACTCTTTGCACAGCAGAAGTGTCTGCTCAAATCCAATGAGAGGCCCACAGAGGAGGAGCACAGGAGAGTAAAAAGGAGTAAAAACTCCTTAACCAGCACCACAGGCTGATGGAATCATTGCAGGAACTTCCTGGACACTGATATGGAAGAAATCTCTTCAGACTGTCACCACAATTCATTCTGGTCTTTTTATGCATGAAAAGAAGCCTTTTAGTCAGTCAGGCTAAAACAGGAAAAGATAACAGCACCAGTCTATTCAACTGTGATGGGAATCTGAAATACTGCAATTTATTAGCATTGAGGGCATTTTCAATGATATTATCTTATTAATCAGTGAAATAGCTGGCTGAGTTAAGAAGCAACTCCCTCCTCCATGAACCTGGAGACTAATGACTTGCTCATGGTTTGTAAAATTAATCTGCAGTAAACTTTAAGCTTCAATGTCTCCCAGTGCTGGGACCATATGGCAGAGCTAAAGCTCTAACAAAGTCTTTATATTCCTCAAATTACTTAATAGGTACTTGATTTGAATTTATAACTATTCAATTTATGGCAAGACTCTCAGTCTTTCTTTTCAGAAGTGAGATGTGCAGTGCAACAAAGCTGAGCTGTGACACAGTCCTAAGTGCTCAATGTATATTTTTTCATCTAAAAATTTAATTACACTTCTCAGCTTTGTCTTTTTGGAGTGTCTTGAGTGTTAAAAAATTGCCAATAATTTTTCAGCCTCAAGCAAAGGCCACCTTTTTCCCCACCAACTAACCCAAAAGGAGCTAAGAAATACAAGTCCTACACAAGAAACTCTTTCAGACCTGAGCACAGGGCAGACCTTCATGTGGAGCACAGCAATCATGTCACAGAGCCTGCTCTGTGCTCTGCAAGCAGAAGTGATTCAATAAAATTGAATTTGTTTTTCCATCCTGCTCACAGCTTTGCTGGTGATCAGCCTCAACCCAGGGCACACAGATCCTTTCACAAGCCAGCATCTCCTTCATTTAGAGCACTCTGAAGTGCTTCAACACTGGCATCAGGTTAATGGTTAATAGATTTATTTTTTTTCCTCTCCTGTTTGTTGTGTTTTCACATTTGGCTTCTGCTCTATAGGAAACCTCCTGCAAGTATCTTTACTCACAAACAATATCATAGAGGTTTTTTTTCCTTCATGATAAAATCTCACTTAAATCAGGCTTACCTCCTTAAAAACAGGGGCTTTTTTTCCATTCAAACTGAAATTTCAGCTGAATGCCATGACTAGACTGGCAGCTCCCTCAAACAGGATCTGTTCCTAAGCAGCACCTCTCATGTCACTGCCATGATCAGGAGTTAATCACAGTGTTTAAAGTCTAACAATGTTATGTTACAGATTTGTAATTCTAAAGCAGAACCTGGAAAGTTGCTGAGAAGCCCCTCTTCCAGGATCCTAAAATCCTTCAGCTCCTATACAGATATTTGCTCCAAGAGATTAAATCCTCCATGGGGCATGTTACTGAATGTATCTAAACCATGGGATAGAGAGGCAAAGGCACAACCAGAATTATCAGAAACTCCTGCCATCATTTCATGATGCTCTTAGAGCTGCACCCCTTTGAGTTTAAAATGCTGCCTGTGTTACTGACAGCTGGGGAAGAGGATAACAAACCAGTTTCTCTTTAATATATTTCTCTTCTTATTTCCCTCTTAAAGGTTTGTGTCCTGGGGTTTGCTACTCAGGCACCTCGAACACTTTGCTTTATCAGCTGAAACAGGGACTGTATTTTCAGGGACCTTTAATTACCTTCACCAAATAAGCTCATAGTAAAGCTGCAAAACCAGCACCTGCTTTAAGCAAGACCAACCCTGTGGGACATCCTAAAATCCCCTTCAGACACATCCCTTGTGCTGGCTACTGCAGGACAGCTCACCTCTCCCTTCCTGTCATCTTCCCACTCACAGCTCCCTCCCCACAAAAACATCATTTTACAACAGTACCTGAATATCCAAATGCCAGGAGGGACTGCTTGGAATCACAGGAGCCTTTAGGTTGAAAAAGACCCTTAAAATCATCTATTCCAACCTTAACCCATCACTGACAAGAACTTGCCAAGACTTGTTCAATCTTCTGACTGTTCAGGGAAACACATGGGCTTGAAATGTCATATTCTATGGTACTGCATGGAAAGCAGCATTTGAGCTAGGATTTAAAAAAAATCATGAATTCTCCAGGGCATAGGAGGCACAGATTAGCCAAGGGATGCAAAAGCATATTTATTCTTCCTAGTCATATTTACATAAGGAAGGAAGGGGCAGAAGAAACCAAATAATTCTGTGTCAGGAGGAATTTATGTAAAAAGGGAGCAAGCAGCTACTGCTGTACTGATTTCATTTTATGAAAAACTTTTTGTAATATAGAATGGACCAGGTAAGTTGTTATTTTTGGAAATATGTGTATCTGGAAATACAAGATCACCTTACCAAAGCTAATGTTTGCTATTTAAAAACAAACTGCTGGCCAAAGTAAGTTCCTTTAGACTAGAGCAGAGCATTTTAATAAGGTGTCTCCAAGCCAAACAGTGGAAAAATAGTCAATAAAATCAGAGTTAACTGGCATGCTGCTTCTTACACGTTTGATATACTATTTGCACAGAGCAAATAGTTTAGCCTTACCATTTCCTGAGTGTACACCCTTGGCTAAGTACAAAGAACTCTTTTTTCAATGCAGATGCAGAGGGAGAAGGAGGTAAAAGCTGCAATTCCCTGTTAGCTAAAACACTGTTTCTGGTGAATCACAGCAACTTCAGCCAAAGCATCAGATGACTACCAAAGAAATCTAAAATCCAACTGATTTGGTTTCACTTATTTACAGTAATTTATAATCTTACACACACACAAGTGTGTTGAGGCATAAAATCCCTACACTTTTCAAAAGGAGGGGAATCTGGCAGGCATCTTAGTTACACACAGTGTCTACTGCAAGGAAAAAGAATTTGAGGAATCAAGGTAGACAACACCAGAAGAAAGAGAAGCAGCAAGAGGCAAGAAGTTTGTGGTGAAACCCAGTTCAGTGACTCCCAGATCCAGCAATTTTCTGCTTTGGATTCTTGAAACCAACTTCATCCCTCACTAGTTTGAAAGGACCTTTATTTAGAGGAGGAAAAAAAAAAATCAAGAGGATTTAGAAACCTTCTACCTTTGTGTGCTTTGGAGTATCGGAGCACTTGGAAAAGACCAAGTTTTCACTTCACTAGACATGAAATATTCCAAAGTATGTTAGTAAGTACTTAAAAAAGACAAGGTGTCTTTCATGAACAGGTTCCTTTTTAAACCTGCAAAGCTCAAGACAAATATCTCAATGTTCAAACCACCAAATCCTGTTTCACACTGGGTTTGGATATTGCTGGTTTATCCCAGTTTTGGTGGGGAACTCACTGTGAAATTTAACTTTTGAACTAAGTGTGTTATTACTATAAATGTATCTGACTTTTAAATTTTTTTGCTGAATCTCTGTTTTAGATTTTTGCTATTTATCTTCAGCATTGGGAGAGGTCTAAACAAAGGGGAGCAATGTCAGTGAAATCAAACAGCAGAGTTAATTTATGATTTATCCATCAAAGGTGTGGAGCAGTTGCAGATGTCACTGAGCTACAAAAACTCATCTGAAACCCCTGGCTCTGAGCCCCTGCAGTGGCAGCAGAGAAAAGCTCCTGTTCTGTACCCCACAGCAGCACCCCCACAGCTGCCTCTGCTGCTGTCAGGCCCTGCTGCCCTGGACTGGGCTGGGCTGAGCATCATGCAGGGCTGGTGCCTCCCTTGTCCCACTGATGGATGAGCTCCATCTGACAGCAGGAGTGACACTTCTCCACATCCACACCAAGCATCACTTCATTTATAGCAACCTGCTTCCTTGGGGGATGCAAGAGATTCTTACAGAAAGCAGCTTCTGAGAATAACCCCTGTCATGTGAGTTCATCTCAGCAATCTGTCTCTGCTTTAATATGATGACACACTGTGCACTTTAACTAACTTTGTGGGGGGGGAACACAACAACAACAACAAGTATTTACATGTTCTGTGTCATTATATTACAAGAAGAACAAATCCCTGAGACTAAATATTAAATGCATTGGCTTAAACCATTCCTGGTTTGTAGCTTGTATAAAAACAAGCATCAAGCACAATAATTTTATTGTGGAAATATATAAAACATTCCTACAATACAAAAATAATACCTAATTGGTTTTTTTTTTGTATTGGAAAGAATGAGGATGGTATTTGCTGGTTCAATTTGACTGCACTGCTGACAGGAACCAGCTTTGCAGTGTCTCTGACATTCACCTGAACAAGCAGCTCAGCTCCAGCACTGCTCTCATTTCCCCCTCATCCACTTTCATGTGATGCCCTCAGTGCCAGAGCTGGGGGCAGTACAACTCACTTCCTACACCACTTTCAAAATGCCACTTTAAAAAGAAGTGTTTGTGCTCTGAAGCACCTAAGAACTTCAGAAGACACTTAAATTTGCAAAGTCAGAGTGACAGGAAGAAAGGTTCATGAAGTCAACATTTATTATCGTTTTTGTTATTAAAAGTATTATTGGCATGCTCAGAAAAACTGAAGGAGTGAAAATCTGAGGCTGCAAACAGCCTTTTTTGTCCTGAAAATTAGCCTTTTTGAGGGTGAGTGGAATAATTACAAAAGCACAGAGCTAATCTCTTCAGAAATTCCAACTTTTTGAACAGCTAAAATGAGCTATTCAGGTAAGAATCCAAAGAGAACATGCTAACCATGCTTCATGCTTATCTACCTGATCTGGCATGCTTGCTTGGCAGCCACTGCAGGAAGAAGAGCTGCTCTTTGAGAGGCCACAGTAACTGGTGAAGCTCTATCACCCCACTGCAGCTTTATCCGCGTTTTAACTCAGATCCTCTCACCTGTTTTCTTGCAGTGTCTTTTTGGGTTTCCTATGCCAAGCAGTGAATCTTAAATATCTTTTAGAAGTGGGTAAGGGTGGGGAAAGGATTCTGAGAAGTAGGAAATTAATTAAATGTCTATGTCTTTCCTCCTTATTGTATGAAATATGTTGGGGTTTTGAGTATTTGCCACTAAGAGCTCACATAAATGTAAAAGTGGGGCTGAAGCCTCCCTCTAAGGGGAGGGAAATCCAATGAGTCACAGTATTGGTTCTTCAAGTTTGTGACCAAATACCAGAAACCTATTGAAATATAATATAATAATAATATAAATCTTAATCATATAGATCATACTATAAATACTTTTTTGCATTAAAATCCCCTTAATAAATATTATGCATACTGATTTAGAAATACAATTTCTACTAAGACACTACTAAGACTCAATCCTTCTAAATTATTTAAGATTCTGTAACAGGAACATATTCTCTCTCAAGCATAAAAACTTCATGTTAACTTAGAGAATTCTTAGAAACCTATAAAGAACAGAAACAACATGTATTACCTCACACACCCATCCTTCAATTAACTTGTCATTTTCAATTGCAAAAATTAAATGCTTTTATCTAAACAGCTACAGAAAAACAGCTATTAGGTTTCTCCTTTCTGTAAAGCAATGATTAATATTTAATTGCCTATTTTCCCTTTTCAAAGCTGCTCCCTCACAATTAGCACATACTCAGGTAATTTCAGCTCTAGCCAAGACATTCTACTTCATCCCAAAGTTAAGTGGAAATTCTGACAAACTTTGAAGTGGCTGTTGCATAAAAGTTTCTCTTTAGAAACTTCTCTGGGAAGGCAGCACAGCTCCAGTTTGGGGCAGTCAGCAGCCCTGGAGCAGCAGTGAATGGAAAAGCTGCCTGCACCTCTGCCAGCTCCAGAAATAAACTCAGCTGCTGGCTTTGGATGAGCCTTACCTGACACAGAGACTGTGTGAGACCTCACTCCTTGCTTCTCATTGTTGGCCAGCCTGGAAAACAGAAGTTGGAAGTGCTGAATGCTGTACATTCTTCACAAGCACTGGGAGTTCATCCCAACAGGCACCTACTGTAATTAGCAGGGCTGAGCCACCTCCCCGGCCTCGGGATGAGCAGGGGGGAGAAGGCAGAGAGGAATCTACCACTTCATCCTGTCTGGGGGAGTCAGAGGCTTTTCATCAGCTCGAGTCACAGAAACCTGGCGAGTTTGAAGGAAACCACAAAACCCAACTGTGCACACTTTTAAGATGTGTGTAACCTGACTGTGCTTATGCTTTCCGTGTGATCTGTGGGAAATGGAGTATGAATTGAGTTTCTGTCTGCAAAAAGACTTATCCTGTACTATTTTGAATTAATTTACATGTCAAACATAGAAAACCAATCGCATTTAAATGTAGCTACTTATAAATAAACAGTGCAAACTGTTTAGCATCACTCCTATAATTAAATTTACTGATGGATTCAAAAGAAACAGCCTTAACCCCAGTCAAGTCTTTTCCAAAACATCCTGCTTTTGTTATTGTCAAATATGGGATGCATAAGGCACTTTTGTTCTCTGATTTTCTTTCTGGTATCTTTGTAGTTTAATACTACTGTGAGCTTTTTATGCCCTACCTGCTATTTGTCCTGGAATCCAAAAGCAACAATAAAAATTATTGTTAAAAAGAAGTTCCAAAAGCATCACTATTTTTCAAAACATTTTTTTAAATATATGAGAAAAGAAAGCACAAAACTTACTTTGGTATGGATGGTAAAGCTCTTTCACCTTCTGTGTAAACGAGAAGAAAACAGGATTAAAGCTTTTGCACGTTTTCAAATAACCTCTCTCAAAGTGAAATATATACATGCCCGAAACAATAATCATCACAATCTCTCAGGGAAACTGAGAGAACTCAAAGAATGTTCTATACATGTAAAAACAGCAACATTATCAACAACTTCTACCCATTCACATAGACCTGCAGGCAAACTCTCATCTGAGGAAACAACGTACACAGAATATAAAAGCCGGTTTTTATTCTTAACAAATAACTCCAATAAATCACTTGCAGAAGGTGTGACACTATCTCATCTTTCTGGTAAGAAATGCTTTTCTTTTATCTCCAAGATGTCCTAAGTTCTAACATATAAATAAAACAATTCAATCCAACTTGGATTTCCAAGTAAGACAACTGAAATAAATCATTAAAGCACATATTATCATATTGATTTCACACTGGCTTGAGACTATACAAAAATGTTTTGTGCCAGAGAGTAAGTCAGCTTTTTTGTACACTACATTCAAATCTTTGCCAGTCTTTCTTTGAAAATGGTAATGTGTGTGAGACCTTGGATGTACCTATTCAAAGGGGTTTTTTTCCTATTGGATTTGATTAAATCCTTGGCATTCCTGTGGGGAAGTTACTAATCCTTTAGCAAAACACCCTTTCAGTAGATTGGAGTATGCAGGGAAGGAGAGAAGATGGGTAATAAAATGTGTTTCACTCTCTAAATCAATGTAGCTCTGATAAAGTGACCTGAGAGAACAGCCACACTTGCAGAAAATGGCGATGTACACTGTTCAACAAAATAATGTAAATTCTCATTTGTTTTTCTCCCATGCTATATTTTCCAGGAATTACAGGTGCAAACAACAGTCTCACCTTTGTGTATTAAGGAACTGGTGAAATGCGTGGTACCCCAAAGCCACACTCAACATGGCAAAATACACTATTTTGGTTCATTTTTTCTGTTGTCTACAGGTAGAAAAGCATCATTTGGCTCAGCAACATCAGTCTGTTTTGATCTGTCTGATGAAGGGTGTTGAAAAAGAAATTGCAGAACAGAAAAGAAACCAGCAGCTGCAATTTCAAAGCCCTGGAGCAGCCCAGCAAGGTGACAAGAACAAGCACCTGGAACTGGGGGGCAGAGGGAGAACAGTAAGATTATATAAGCAGGTGGGAGATAAAGGTACTGTGATATGTTAGGGTAAGTGATACCTTTTGGGAAGGAAACAAAAGGCACAGATCCTCAGAGATAGTGGGCAGTAACAAATATGAGACCAATGGGTGGAGATGCAGCCTGAGCAGTAAAAGCCTGGGGGACAGGTACCCAAAAAAGAGACTGTAGGGGGTACAAGAGGTTCAACCTGACTGAAACTGGGCAGAAGACACAAAGTCGGCAGGAAAAGGCACAAGAGTCCTGCCCACTGCTATGCAAGCCTCCCCAGGGCTGTAAAGACCACTCAAAAGAACCTCAATTTTTACATGACACTGACAGCTGTCAGCATTAGCTGTGAAATCATCCTGGGTTCTGGTTTACACCAATTTATGCTTCTACTTCTGGTTGTTCCAATGCTGTTCTTAGACTTGGCAATAGATGTAAGGCTTAGATGGTGCTGATTAATCACATATGTTACTGGTGGAACAGAGTCTTCCTCTGCTTTAAAAGAACTTCACTAAATTGTACAGTTAACCTTATTATTCTGTATTTTTAAATCAAGGTAATGGATGCACAATTAATAAGCAGCTACTCAAAATAATTCTCCTTGCTCTTTAATATGTAGCTCCATTGCATATTAACTGCATCCTATTCAAACTGAATTCTAAAGAGGGAATTTTAATTTCCCCTAAGGCTTCTTTTTGGTAAAGTATCATATTTGGGGACTTCAGAAAGATCAGTGAATAATTTCATTAGACTTGATAAGAATGATTTCGTAACACTTGTAGGGCCACAATGCTTCATATGTTCAAGATGCTGAGATCAGATCAGATCTGACTTTTTCCCTCCTCACACCTCCTAAGAAAGTGAGGAATACCACAGGTGGCAACTGCTAGTGTGTGCTGAAGTCAAACACTACCCATCAAAGAGGATCTAAAGGAGATAAAGAGAGAATCTGACTTTCCACTGTGGTATTAAATTTCCTTAAGGAAGAGAATCTCATTCTGTTCCCACAAGGCTCCATTCCACTTTCTGAACAGTTTCCTATCAGTGCAAAGTGCAAAGCAAGGGTCATAATAAAATGTAATAAATCATAACAAAACAAAATCTTTATTCCATTGTAATAGCAAATCCTTTCTCAGCCCTTTGTCAGATAAAGAGAATGTGAATAGAAGTGGTCTTACACAGTGAGTAGCAGTTTGATGTAGTCAGTGAGTTTGAAGAACAAGAAAAGAAGTGAAGGAAAGGTGAAAGAATTGAAGGGAAAGTGAAGGAAAGGTGAGAATTGAAGCAGTCTGGAAAACTGTGAGGAAAAGATGGGGATAGACAGAGAAAAGCAGAGACTCTGACCCAAGTGAAATGAGTATTTGCTTCCAGATCCCTGGGAAGTCAAGCAGCACACATGGGTCCACCATACCCAGAACTGTTCCTTCCATCTGATCATTCCCCTTCTCACTGTCCCCTGCTGAATTCCACAGGACACAACTGGCTTTGTACTCATTTGCATCAGAGCAAGAGATCTGGACCCCTGACCTCTGCTGATGGAGCTGGGAGATGTGGACAAGGCAGGCTCAGCCCTGGGAAGAAGGAAGGAGCACCAAGAACTGCCTGGAAGCCACAACCTGGTGCCTGCAGGGACTGGTTACAGGGACAACACACCCCATTTGTGTGCTGGAGATATGTGTCAAGTGCAGGGCTGTAAATGGACAGGGGAAGCTGGAAAAGCAAGCAGATGTTTAAAAAAACCAAAAACACCACACAAAGGTATCCAGGTATCAAAAAAACCTCATACACTATTAAGTAGTACCAGAGGTGCAAAGGGGTTGTAGTACTACAGGGTTGTAACATCTGATTTTTAAAGGTATTCTTCCATGATTCTAGGCCTCCTCCATCACTGGATATAATTAAAGAAAAAAATAATCAGCATGGAACTCCTGATCCTGCAGACGCCCACATGCTCTGGATACAAACTGCTCACTTCAGGCACTGGTGCTCAAGCTGGTGCTCATCCTTTTACAGTTTATATCCCAAATAAAATACCAAATATTCATTAGTACCCCTGCAGGTCTGAAGTCAAAATTTCTTACTAACAGCATCCCAGTTAAGGCATATGTTGTTTTTCACAAGTTGAAACCCACAACATTTTTGCCCAATTCTATATTTTTTAAAGAAATGTATGCATAAAGAGGAGTGCTCCCATAGTGCTACCTGATTTTCCTGTTCAATCACTGCTCATTTGCTCCATGTTAAAATTCTGTGTTATAAGAATAGCACACAAATAAAGCGTGCACCCTGCATCAGAAGCATTGATTTATCCTGCATTCACATCTACCAGAAACCTCAGTTAAAACCTCAGTTTTCTGTGCAGGGCACAGAAAAATCAGAGATATTGCCCCTCAGAGAGCTCAGTCAGCCTAGAAGATGCAGCAGCTACTGCTAAGAAAGTCAGGTAGGAGCAAGACAGGAATTAGAAAGAAA
This sequence comes from Fringilla coelebs, assembly GCF_963513975.1. Lineage (NCBI taxonomy): Eukaryota > Metazoa > Chordata > Aves > Passeriformes > Fringillidae > Fringilla > Fringilla coelebs. The sequence goes on along the minus strand of NC_140028.1, from coordinate 4,742,694 downwards.
AACTTCAAATAGAACAGATCAGTTTTGATGGGAACTACCACCAGTTTGGACATGGCAAGGACTGGACAAAGTCCACATGTGCCCCTAAAGGAAAAGCACAGACAGAGTCAGAGCCATCCATTAATTCAGGGAAGAGATCATGTATAAACATGAAAAGTTTTATAAGATCAACTGAGGCTACAACAGTTCAAGCTGGGAAACACTGGCATTAGAAGGAAAGTTTTGGGAGTGAATAATAAGGATTGTAGCAGACCCCAAACCATGATTTCTCAGAAAAAAAGAGGTAGAAAAGACCGCCACTCATGGGCACACACTAGTCCAGAGACATGGAAATCTTGGATTGTGATGCATATTTTATTTTTAGAACAATAAGCTATTATTATCTCTGATGCTAGCTTATCCTTTTAGAGTCTGATTTTGGAGCCAAGGGCTCATCATCACCAAGCTGTGCACCAGGTTGGCTTGGAGAGCTGAGTTTGTGTTGAGGGAAGATTTTCATTTGTGTGGAGATAACGCTGCACAACTCACACAGGTTCTAAGAAAACAGCTTGTGTTGGAGCTAAAGGTCACTCACACACACACTAAGTGTCAGAAATGACCAAAACCATGCAGATTTAAGAATAGTTTGAACAATTACCATGTGCTGTCAAAACACCTAAGACCCTAAGATCACATTTCTTTATTAGTGAATGCCCAAGTTTAAGTCTGGGGATTTTTTGAGCCACGCACAAGGGAGGATGTTATAGAAGGACCAGGGAAAGGACCTGAAGGACCTGGAGAAGGACCTGAATTATGCTAACAACATCACCCCAGGGGAAACCTGTGGCAGAAAAAAAGCAAGAATGTGGCTAAAAGAGACTCAGTTTCACATTGCAGAGATGCTGGGATAGTTTATGTACTTTCCTGTATGACAAACATGGAAGAAGGAAATAATTTATTGTTCTAGAAAGCAGCTAAGTTGGATGAATTCCCATAGGTAAAAATGAGAACAACATGAAAGAAGAAAATTTCATTCTTAAGCAGCTTTGCTAGCATATTTTTCAATAACTAAAGCTGTCTGAAACTGGAAACAATCTAATGAAATGTAATCAAATTCTTTCTAAAACAAGGGGTACCTGCAACCTCATCTCACTTTTTGAGAGATGCTACAAAAACAGCTGATAGCCACTATAAAATGTATCTCTGCTTTAGTTCTATTTTATGAGAGACACTCATAAGACCTCTCAAGTTTTTTATTTTTTAAATGGCAATATTTAACTACCTAGCAGAAAGGCAGAAACTAAAAAATTACCACTTATACAAATGCATTTTAACCAACCTCACTGAATTTCCCCTTGTATATTGGGAATCATGTTATAAGATAACACACCCTCGTTAGGAGTGCCTTTAATAATTACAATTCACTTGTGCCAGTTAAGTTTGCAATTAGTGTAAAGCAGTGATTGCTGACATCAGCCTAAATTCTCAGCCACTAAGCAATTTTTGATGCAGTACTAATTTACTATCAGTGTTTCCCACAGCTCCTCCCTGAAAGAAAAGAGCCCCCAAGTGAGAGTTTTTCTGCTACCTCTGTCTTGTATTCAAATGCAGGATGGCTGTGAGCAGCTCTGAGGCTGGAGGTGTCCTTACCTTTCTGAGGCCTGATGATGAAGGACTGCGTGGCGCCGTTGACCAGGCGGCAGTAGCCGTCGATCAGGTCTGCCATGTTCTCTGCAATGGTTAAGGATGGTGCTGTCACTGTCAGAGGCTACAGAGGGGAAAAAAACAAGGCACCAACAAAGAGGAATTATTGCAGTTGCAGACACTGAGTGGAACAGCTGCGTCATTGCATCAGAACTTTACACACGCCTGCAAAGCGTAAACAGAAGAATGTGGGTGAGCAGGGAGATTCCTGCTTTAGCTTTTGTGCAGCAAATTTCAAACAGGAGGTTCAGAAAGCACAGCTGGTAAAACCCTCCACCTAATGTAGTGGTAATTTGGGCTTATGAAGTGTAAACCACTGTTGAATACAACTGCTATGACTTTCAGGGTTATAATTAAGACAATTCTGAAGTTGCTTATTCCTTAAAGCTCTCACAGGTGGAATCTTTTTTCCCAACCTCTGCAGCAATTTATTCTTTGCCTAAAAACAGCCCTTCCCAATTTCAAGAAAGATTAAAAAAAAAAAAATGTGTACAGTGGAAAAAGAGATGAGAGACACACAGGCAAGCTATTAATTTCAATACTACCAATATTCATCACTCTCTGCACAGATCTGCCACCCTCCCTCAATCCTGCTCCTCCACTGTTTTCTGATGCACTGGACCAAGGAAAAGATTTGCTTTCACTTCCAGCACTGCTTCTATGTAATACAAGGGAACAAACTTTCCTTCTTTCATATTTCCTCCTTACATAAAAGTGGAATTGCTGTTTCCTCTCTAGGATACAATACATATGCACAGGCTGCTATTAAATTGTATTTAAGAGCTTCTGTTTTTATATTAAGCTTCTTCTAAGAACATCAATGCCTACAAGCACCAGATGCAAAACATAAAACATGTAATGAACTTTAAATTTATTTTAAAACCAAACTCAGAACAAAAGTCCAATATAGAGAACATCCACATTAGGAGTGTATTACATCCCACTCCTTAAAAGGAAAAACAAAGTAGCAAGTTTATCACCACATACAATATCAAAAACATACCTCAGGGGCACCTGCTATCTTGAGTTGCAACATCCCTTTTCTGTCCTTGTCTTCACTGTTTGAATACTGAATGGTTTGCACTTGATTGAAATCTGCTAGATGGGTTGGCTGCAGAAAGACAACACAAAAAATGAGGGGAAAAAAATCAAAATTACAGCAAATGAGCCTGCCTTGATCCCTAGTTTGCAAAAGCACAGGGAGACTTTGATCCCCAAACTACACGTGCAGAAATCTGTTCTCTGTTTCTTTCTAGAGTTTCATTGCCACTCACTCCCAAGGCACACAAACATCCAGAGTGGCTGGAAAAGGAACCCAGCTCCACTGTGCCCACAGAGGTCACTGTTGAGCAGTGCCAGGCACACTCTGAAGGGGGAACAACCTCTTGGGTGTCAACAGAGAAAACTCAACAGGTTAAAACCACATGGAAACATTCCCAGCATCCCTCCAGACTGCTGGAAAAGGTTTGTTCTTAGCTCTGTTCCTGATTTCCCCATCTTTTCACTGTTTCTGATTCATTTCAATAGGAAGCTGGACATGGGCTGAGCTTAAGTTGTGATTGTAAAGATCCCAAATATTTTGCTGAAGAATCTGTCTGGACAGAGCTCCTTGCACCATGGGGGTGCACAGGAAATACTGAAATACAGCTGGAATCAAGTAAGGAAAAGGCAGTGAAGGATATGAAGAAAGTAAAGAAGCAGTGCCTGCACAGATGTGCTCACCAACTGGTTAAACATTTACCACATTCCTAAGAAAGAGAACAAATCGGAATAATTCACATTTCATTGGTAAAAAGTCCCCACCAATGCTTCAGATTCTGCAAGTAAGCACATCACTGGGTAGGAAAGTCACAAATTCAGTGCTAAAGCTGACACAGTCTTTGTACCTAGCACCAGTGCCTTTCCTCTGATGCCAAATCACAAATTAATACCTGACTAAGAGCTGTACATGCTGAGAGCTCCCAGCTCTGCTGTGTTTAACCCAGAGATCAGACTGGTCACTCCCCTTTCTGTGACACCCAGTTCACAACAGGTCATGGTTGTTAACACAGGGACTGAGGAAAAAACCCACAAAACAGAAGCAGACTTACATTTGCACCCTTGTCTGTCAGGTAACTGATTCCTTCTTCTGGGCCAATTGCCAGTTCCACTGAAATAATCCAGCTTGACTTGGGAGTCAAAGGAGAAAGGGCAGAATTTTAGTAGTAAGACAAGGCCTTGCTATGGAATACTATAATCCAATGTGGTAATTACAGGTTTTAGTAATTAATATCTGGAAGCTTGTCAACTCTTCAAACAAAATTATACAGAAATCAAGTAATTCTGTAAGTGGCAAAACCCCTCATGACTGGTTTCCTGGGGATCTCTGCTACTCAAACTGCATTTCCATGTATTTTATCTTAGGTCTACATGAGAATTATGGATTTCCTGTATTTCCTCTTCTCATGAACATTGATATTCAAGTTCTAATTTCTGCTGGAGTCTCCATTTTCACAAACCTTCCAAACTTGTGGCCCTTCTTCAAAATTTGCTTAAAATAGATAGAGATTAACAGGTACTAGGTGAAAATTTACTAATAGAAGTTGACAAGTTTCATTTCCTTGTGGAAACAGCTGAAAAAGTGCTTGACTTTCACAAACAAAGCACCTATAAAAATATTCTATTTTACATACAATTCTTACCCAAATAATGAAAGATGATTTATTTTAAACAGTCAATGGAGAAAGTTCTAAATAAAATCCCTAAATACCATTTGTTGCTAATGAAATCCAACTGTCTCTACATGAAAAAAGGACATCAGCAAAAAATTATTGCAGAACCAAGCAAAAGCAATTGGACTGAAAACTCCAGAATGGATTCTAATGACTGTCACATTCCTCTACTTACACCAAGAGCACACTTGAAGCATTCCTTGTCAAATCTGTACACTGGAGAGAGGATCTCAAAGAACTTCAAAATACTTTCTTCTCTATTGAGGTTGGCAAATTGTCGAAATGTTTGTTGGATTAATTTCCGTAGTGTTTTGGCCTGTGTATCAAAACATTTGGAGAATAATTATTTCAAATCTAATAGCTGAGGGATATTTTAAGAGTTTTGGTCACTTTGTAGTACTAACAGAGTGTTTATCAACAAAATGCAGACAATTCTCAAGGAATAAAAAAAGCTTCCAAATATAAGCAGCAGTTCTGCCTTTTAACTTCTGCTTAGGATCAACATTATTTCTGCTATATCACAGACAGGATGTCTAATAACATTTTAAATAACTTATAATAGAAGACCACATGTAAACCCTTCCAGGAATATTTGTTCTAAGTTCCTCATTTCTCTCAACTTCTGAACTGTGTCCCAACACAAAAAAAACCAAACAATTTATACCTTCATATGAGCTTCTAAACCTAAACCACCATTCTCTCTCTTACCTGCCAATAACAAGCCAGCTGTAGCTGTATTCTAATCTCTGCACACAATAACTTAGACTATCCATAATAAAGTGGATTCTTTCAGTCTGATAATAAGCAAAAAAACTTCAGTATAGAAAGATTAAATTTAAGTAGTAGACTGAATGCAAGAAGTAAACCAAACATTTAAACTAAACTATATAAACTGTGTTGTCTAGCACTTTATTACCTGTTTTCAGGGTACAAATAACCACTTAGAGCAGTACAACGGATAGCTAAACTAGCACTTAAAAAAACTGAATTATCTGCCTGTACATAATGTATAATCCCTGAAAGGCAGCCACTCATATGAAAATAAAAACAGGGCCTGAGAAGCAGTATCTCTGAGATGCCCCCAGTCTGAACAAACTATCAAGAATTGTGAACAAAAACATCTGTCTAAAGTGACTGAATGGCCTTAAAAAAATCCAGTTCTAATTCATCTTCCAACCATCAACAATGACAGAAAGCAAAACCATGCTTATCTTTGCAATATGTCAAGGTTAAGACAGGAATTACCACTGTTCCTCCATGCAAACATATCTGAATGTCCCATTTCAACAGCAGTAAAACTCTTTATTCTCCCACACTGCCTGTTAACAGCCCCAGGCACTACACAAATACCAACTTCCTTTTGTCCTTAGCACTTCCAGGCAGATTAGACACTCATTTTTAGAAAGCCTTCACAGAACGTTCAGAAGTCAAAATAGCCAGAAATGTTTCTGTGGAGTGTTTAGGAGTTACTAATCCAAGGTGCTGCATATTCACAAAATTATCAGTTTTGCAATGATGCATACACAGGTTGGAAAAAAAGCCCTCTCAGCACATACTATACTTTCAAATTAACAAAGAAACCTGTAACTTTGGTGTAATTTCAAATTCTTTTGTCAATTTAGCAAACCCAACTCTCAGGTGGATCATTAAGGAGGCTGCAGAGCCTTTGGCAGTCAGGAAACTTCCCTCGGGCACCCAGAGCTGCCTCAGTCTTTGTAAGGACTCAGCCACTACACTGGACCTCCCTGGTATCTTTATTTTTACAGAGAAAACCAACTTCAAGGCAAGAGCAAACCTCAGCCTTAGCTTATCACTGGCAAATACCAGGAGCAAGACACAACAAAATAAAAAAGCATTTGCCAGCTCAAGGTGTCCCAAGTATTTCAGCTACTCAGTTGATCAGAGATTCTGCCCATGGGTTGTTTTCCTGACCAATTCCAGCATCACATTTCCTGCCAGGAATACTGGCATATGTTATCTGGCTCTTTTCAGTCCACCAAGAAGAATTGATCACTTTAAATGTTAAGATCATGAGCAAGGTATAAAGATAGAAAGTCCAGGCTGGTTTGAGTTGGAAGGGACTTTAAAAAGTCCATTATGTTCCACCCCCTGCCATGGGCAGGGACACCTTCCACTGTCCCTGGTCGCTCCCAGCCCCATCCAACCTGGCCTTGGACTCTTCCAGGGATGGGGAAGCCACAGCTTCTCTGGGCAACCTGTGCCAGGTCCTCACCACCCCCACAGGGAAGAATTTCCTGCCAGTATCCCATCCAGCCCCTCCCTGTGTCCTGTCACGCCATCCCTTGTCCCAAGTCCCTCCCCAGTGCTCTTCCAGCCCCTTTAGGCACTGGAAGGAGCTCTCAGGTTTCCCCAGAGACTTCTTTTCTCCAGGCTGAACAGCCCCCAAAACCACACCTCTTCCATAACAGAAGCATCTATCAGAAATATCTGCAAAAAGCAACTTTAAGCAAAATACACTGAAAACCTGCTCTTAAAAGTTTTTTTAAGAACCATTGTTTTGTTCCCCCTCTGTGTTTGTTCAAAGCAGAGAGAATTGAGAGAAATAATTCATTTTATATTTCACAGCTATTGGGAACCTTCTTTTTCCTGCCAGTTCAAATTCCCTGGTTTTCACAAAGTGGAAGAGTGATTTAAGAATTTGGACTGATCCTGCACTACTTTGAATAGGGATTTCATTTTCATTGAAAGCAGACACACTTTTCCTTCCCTTGTTTTTCTTCTTATGTCCAACAATTTTCTTCGTGTCTTTACAAGGTTCCCACTCAGCTTCACCTTCTGGCAACTCTTGCTACTTCTTTCTGCTATTCGCCCCACTTCAGGATTTCCAAAATGCAATTTTCTTGGTCAGTTTTCTGGCTCCATAATATTATTTTTGAGATAGCTATTCATACTTTTATGTCTGGAGCCTTTCACCACAATTTTTCCCATTAGCAGAAAATACAGTTTCAGATAATTGCTTAAATTAAAATGCAGAGGGGATTACTTAAATCCACTTGACTTCATTAGCTTCTGATTTTCAAAAGTCTTTTGAAACAAAACCTTGTCATGACAGACCTTTTGTGTTTACCCATTTAAATTACAATGCAGATTCTTTCCAAATCTCAAGTTGAATTCTATTATTTCTATAAAGCTCCACTGCTCACCAAAACCAGCTCCAAAATAGCAATTTATGATTTATACTTTCATGCATGAATTGCAAGAGACATTTTACCGGGACATTCATATTGAGGTGTCTTTTAATGTAAAATATTGACCATTCTTAATCCCCCTTTTCAACACACTTGAGAAAAATTTGCATTTTTTACTCTGAGAACATATGGACTTCAATGGGAGCGAGATTCAAGGAACATTTATAGTCTTAGCTAGGATTAACCTAAGCAGAAATTACTGGAAATCTTCCTTGAATAAGCTGGATACAGTCTTAAGCAAGGAAGGCATCAAGTTTATCAAGTTCCCAGTAAAATATTCTTTTTTCTTACATGTTCCCTTCCTCTTTTTCCAGAACTCTCATTTTTCTTCTAGGGAAGAAAAAAAAAAAAATTGTTATTTGATCCAAGAGGCTCCAAGGACCTGTCTGCACTTTTACCCCCAAGGTTTCAGAGGCAGAGCTGTGCCCCTCTCACAGCAGCTCAGCAAGGCCATGTGAATCACTTTATCCTTGTCCTGCCAGCTGCATGATTGGGATTCAGATCCCACCAATCCAATGGACAGCTTGGATGTTTTTTCACACAGCAAAATTGCACAGCAATTCCCTTAGGAGTGTACAGTGAAAACTATAATGCAATTTTCAGATTTCTGACACTTTACAGCAGTATAGGATTGACTGGGACTGTAATTACCTTCACTGAATCTAGTAAACTCTTCGGAAAAAACCGTCTCAAACCAACATCTTTCCTGAAAGAAAAAATACACACAGCATTAATACCAAAAACATTGTGCAGTATCACATTTCTCTTTTCAAGGTGGTGCTTTGGGTCTGTTTTTTGTTTTGTTTTTAACTAGCATATATGATTACTAAACCATTTTCCTAACAAGGTCCTTGAAAACTTCAGAGTAACCAACAAACTGCCACAAAAATTCTAACTAGAGACACTCCAAGATCAAATGTGGCACAGCAGCATTTTCTAGTTTAAACCCCAAAGGATATCGAGGATATTGTTGAAATTGTAAAAATATTGTTATATTCCTACTATTATTTAACCAGGTACCTGTGTGGAAAGTCTGTTATTTGAAATGGTGGCTCGGGCACAGAGGAGTTTTGAGAATAAAAACTGTTATTTGTACATGTTTTAATAATTTCAAGCATATAGAAAAAATATTCTTAGAGCATGTAGTCAGGTGAGAAGGGAACAACATAGGAGCAGAAGATACAAAAAGAATTATAGAATGGTTTGTTTTGAAGGGACCTTAATGACCATCCAGTTGGCAGGGACATGTTCCACTAGACCAGGTTGCTCAGAGGCCCAACTTGGCCTAAGGAATCCAGGAATCCATACAGGAATACTCATTATACCACCTCCCTAAGCATGCTGAGTGCAATTCCACTACTGTTTTACCCTTTGAAGCACTGTAATTAAGGGATTGTTTAAATTTCTACTATTATTTTTTCCCTCATACTAAGCAAATTAAATTTACCAACTTTTTCTTGCAAGCAGTCTCACTTTTTGCCACTGTAAATCAAGTGACTCTGAGCTCAGAATTTGCAAACTGACTTTATCAAGCTCACATTCACACCTATAAATTGGGTTGCAGCCCTGGTTTGAAAACCAGGGCCAGTAAATATTTCTTTGCTCTGATGTGCTGCACAAGCTTATGTCTGCCATGTGTTTGTGTCACTACTACTGAACATCAGCTTCAAAAAAAGGTGCTCAAGAAGTGGCCAATGACATTAGTGCAGAAGACACCACTGAAGAACCAAGTGCAAAAAACTCTCATGTAAAAAAGGAAAAATAAGAGAAAAATATAAATAGGAAAAGGATTTATGGTTCAAAGGTTTATTTACTTTTTTCCTTTAAATTTAGGACGCTACCATCTCTTTCAAACATTCTTATCTGCTTCTGGAACAAGTATGAAAGCAAGCTTTCCATGAGTGCATGCTTTGAACATCCACAGAAATACATCTGGAATTCTGACACTTGGCAAAGTAAGGAGAAGCTGTTAGCAGGCAGAGATATTCAGGATTTATGTACTGCTACCTAACAGCACAAGAACAAAGCCAACACTAAAGTCAATATAAAAAGCTCACTCAGAAGAATAAACCAGGGTATTTTTAAAGCTCTCTGAAGATGAGTAGCATACAATTTCATACTAAAAACATCCTCAACCAGGAAGAGCAGAATGTTCATGTGCAGCACTGGCATCTGTGCAATGACAGTAAGCCGCAGGATTATAAAACTTCATAAATGTTAATTCCTTCCATACATTTCTTCTCAAATGCAAATGATACTCAGTTTATCATCCCATACAGTTAAATGAATTCAACACACTATTACCATCTAAATAATATGCAAAGACATTTTGACAGGGATATATTAGTTTAACATTAAGCATTTCAGAGAGAGTTGGTGCTTCTGAAATGGAGCACCTCCCATCACCCTGGTATCCCTGATTTTAACAGTCCTGCAGCACACGGCTGCCACAGCCTCATTTGATTCATTACTAGGACAAGCTGGAGAGCAGCCTTTTGTACAGATCTGGGTGCAACAAACTGAGAAGAAATTCTCATGCAGAGTACAACAGAGCACAACTCTCAACAAAACTTGTTAATAAAGCATTTCCTGTATTTAGCTGAGACAGCAAATTTATTTACTGGAGGGGAATTTACCAAAAGAACGACAGATTTAATGCCCTGGCCAGCAACAACTTATGGATACCTATAAATAAGAGAAAAAGCACTGGAAATTGGAACATAATAACAGTTTTACACACACAACCCTACAAACTCCTACTCAGCTGTGCTGTGTGGGGGTGGGATGGCCAACAAGGGAGACCAACTCAGGGCTCTGGATGAAGGATTCAGCCATCTGGTTTCTGATTGCCAACAAAAGATAACCAGCACTGAGAGCCTGTTCATGCAGTTCTACTACAGCTTTGGACTTAACCTCATCTACTCCAGCCTACTTGTGGGCTTAAATCTGAATTCAATTTTTTAATGTACAAACTTCAATTGGATTAATAAAATACCAACTACAGATAGGTGATACTGCTTGTCTTACAATGATAAGCAGCTTTAGGCAGCATATATCATGTATTTTTCACCTCAATTCAAGTTACAACAAAAAAAAGTAACATTAGATTAACATAATAGACTTTAACATGCCTTTTACCAAATTGTGGCTGCACCTGTTCCTTCCTTCAGCTCCCATTTCTGAACTTGTAATTATCCCTGTTCTCACTAACAGGCTTCACATTTATTATGAAGAAATTCTTCATTCACTCCATGAAGGCCCAACTATTAAAGGCTACTTAACAATTTGATCCCATCTACCATTTCCCATCCAGATCTGTTCTCACATGACAATCTGATCAAAGACAAATATACATGAAATAGACATCTGACAAAGGCAACCAAGGAGCAATCACCCCCAATGCAAAAAAGGGCCATTTAAAAATTGCTCTCAGCTGGTTAAGTGCCTCATGATGACCTAAAACCAGCAATCCCCCCACAAAAAACACCAAAAAGCCTCACTTGGGCAATAAATATTACTTGTGCAGCTAAACATTTATGGGCTATTAAGGTGATAAGATCAAATTAATGCATTTTGGGGATCACTGGCACTTTTTGCAGACCCTTTCCAGCTTGTCATTATCTGTAGTATAGTCAGTTTAAGGTGGCTTTATCCTTCATCTCTCCCAGCTAAATCCCATACAAATCACATCTTGGTTCTCAAAAAAGAAAAAACTTTTAAAATGCACAATTCTCCACATCCAATTCCACGTGGCATTAAGCTGCTACATTTTGCATATCAGGGTTTTGCTTCACTCTGCCTTTCACAGCAGCAATTTATTATTTCCTACCAAAGCAGTCACTGTCAGGAAAAAGCAAACTGTAGGAAAGAAATCACTGTTAAACTGTAAGCAGCACCACACTGAATCCTCCTGGAACTCTCACCTGTTACAATTATTAATTTATACTTTGTCTGACCTGTTATGACCCTGCTTTCCTTTGTCTCATTGTTTCCAAAGCCATTAACCTAATAACTCATGCTTGTAGCTTCTGAGTTGCTAAAAAACTGACTTAAAAATACTTTACTCAAGTTCTTCCTTGAACATATGTGTGTAAACTACACCAACCATAAAGTCACATACTTTCAAATCTTTTTTTATATCCTCTTTTAGTCTTGTCTATCTGCTCATCCCCTTTATTTTTATTAGTCTTTTCTCATTTTGGGATGTGTTTCCTCAACCAGAATATTTCTACTAATATTTCTATAGAAATTACAATATAATTTTCTATAGAATATTTAGACAGACAAAAACCTGAAGTCCTTAAAAAACAAATTTAAAAAATCCCTATTTCAAACAACACCAGAGTTTTTAAAAATATGAATAAATAAAGGAGCACTTCAGAAATACTAAATAAGCAGGCTATTTATCAAAGTTATCTTTACTAGTAATATCATAGATCCCTCAAAAATCCTTGTAAACTTATTCATTATTGTATAAAATCTTACCTTCCTCCTTCAAATGCTCTAATTTCACATCTCTAAAAGTTAGCACCCATTTGTCATTAAAAATAAGATTAAAAAATTGAGACTTCACTGCTGCAACAACCTTTTATCCCAATTTTGTGTTAAACTGTACAGGATCTTTTCACAAGGGTAATTAGTAGAGATGAGCATATCCTTGGTGCATGTATGTCTGACACCTTATCCACTATATAAATACAAACAAAACCAGTTTTCAGGTTTTTGCTAAAAAGCTGAAGGACTTTGGCTTGTTTGAACTGAAGCCAGCTCCTGAACAACATGAAAAAGTAAACAAAATATTTCATTACAAGGATGCTCCTTGGTATTCTTAAAATTTGGGATACTCAGATAAACAATAACCTTGTTAATTGCAAGGTCACATCTCAGAAAATGCCCACAGTGAGCAAACAGAAACAAAAACAATACCACAAACATTTTCAAGTAACTCAAACTTTACCCCAAATGAGTCACGGCTGAAGAATGCAACTGGGCACAGAGAAACACTGAGGAATAAAATCACCTCACAAGCAGAGTTGGTGAATCCCATAAACATTAGTAAAATTGCTGAAAACCACAGTGAGCCTCCTGATCAAGTTGAAACTACTCCAAACCTGTTTCTCTGGAGAGTTAAAGGCACTTTTCCTACTTCTAGATCTCAAAGGGTTTCATCATCCTTTTCTGACATTAAAGCATCTTAACAACCTTGGTGGAATAGAAAACTTACAACAGAGATGTTCTGTCATTTGAACTGAATTTATTGTTCCTGCTGCAGAGAAGGGACAGTTCAAACCTCAGGTAAGAGCACAATACTTACTCTAACACTTCATAGTTGGACTTCTTTTCTAAAGCATTGCCTCTCATCTCTCCGTAGGATCTCCTGAAGTCAGGAAAAATATTTGAAAGCAACAATTATTGGATAATTCAGCCTAAAACTACAACATCAACATAATCAAAACTTCCACTCAGCATCAGAAAACATTGGCAGAATGAATTCAAAGGTAAGTATGAAGTACATTATTATTCTACCTCAACAGATCAGATTTTTATTTTACAAATTAACTGTGTTTTCAGATCCACTTTAAACCACTGCTGCTACCAGAAGTGACCTAACCTGGCCTTCAGCAGCTCCTTCCTTTCCACCTCAAACAGCACTCCCTCCTGAGAGCCCCCTGTGCATGGAACAGGGAGAACCAGGGGAAGCAGGAATGATGAAAACTGCTCCAATCCAGCCATGTTCACATTAACAAGTAAATTAATAAATAGGAAAGCTTTGTTGGGAGAGAGCTGAGATCATTGTTGTCACAGAAAAAAATGCTCAGAAATGCTCATTCTAAGAGTTTCAGAAGTTCATCTATGAGAAATATCTCATCAAAATGTTCTGAAGAGCCACAGCTTGAGCAACAGGGAAGGCAGGACCTGGCTGACAACATAATCACAGATTATTACATTCATCACATGTTTTGAAATAAGGTACAATGATTTTGTAAGTGCATAAGGAGTTTGCAGTTACACAAAGAATTTTTGCTTTCTCTGGGGCTACCAGCAAAACTTACAACAAAGGCATGAGGTAATCTTTTGGTACCTGGGAAATTTCATAAAACTAAACTTTGTTTTAATTGGGAAAGTATTGTTCAAAGGACACTTATTCTCTCCAAACAAGTTTACATTTGTCATTAATTTCTTATCAATTTTACTTCTTCCTAATCTCCCTGTGTGAGACATCAGCATAACTAAAGCAAATGTTTCAGGCTGGAAATTCTCCATAAATTAGCAAAACCCAACACATGCATTTCAAAGCTGGGAACTCTCTCAAGGATCTGTTAATCTGATATATTTATCTTTATTTTCCAGCTGTCTATACAGTTGACAAGAACACCAAAAACACCCAAAAGGGTCCTTAAGATTTAATCATTTCAAAACAGCACATTAAAAATTGAGAAATTACAGAGAGGAAAGGTAGCAGCATTTATCTATAATTACATTCTTTAGCTGCAGGATTTATATATGCAGAATCATAAGACTATTTACTAAATAACACCACAGATACTTTTTTAAAAAATATACTTCAATGTACTCTACAGGCCTTTGAATTATTCAGATGAAGAATTCACCCAAAAGGCAGTATCAAGATGTAATTAATTAAAATTTTAAAATAATGTTAATTTAAAAATCACTAGAAATGAGTTACAATACAGTCTATTCAGTTTTTCTTCAAACTGCTTCATAGCAAAAAAAGGCCTTATGATGTTTTATTCAACTCTACTGGTCAGAAATTGATGAACTTTAAGCAGTTTCAAAATTAATGTATATATTCTGTCAGAAAGGTGTTGAATAATAAATTAAATTATCAGCTTACCGGATTTCAAGGCAACCTAGTTTCAAAGCAATTTCCTGGTCCACTTGATCTGCTATTTCTAACATATAGTCATTTTTCACCTACAGCAAAAGAAGCAGGTAGGCATCACAGAAAGATCAGTTCAGTGCCAACACAGACTAAAATACTCCCCCCCAACAGCTTTCAAATGAATACATTTTAATTTTCTAGAACGACAATTCACAGTCCAGGAAGAGAAAAAAGAATTTGTGTTCATATTCTCCACAAATGAGCACTTTGGTAAGAAACACATTTTGACCAAAGCAAACTTGATTGGAAAATTTCTTGTGTATGTCAATATTGCCTATGTTTTATTAAATATAATCAAAATTCAGAGGGACTGAGCAGATGGTTACATCTGCATTCCAGCTGAGAGAAGGCAGGCTGTGTTCTTGAACCATCCTGGTCAACAGGATTTCATTGTCTAGGCAGATCTAATCATGCAAGTAAAACTGATAAATGCCTAGGAATTACAGTGACAATAAAAACAGAAGTAAAGAGAAAAGAATGTACAAACTGTACTGCACACTGGCATAAAGTAATGCTGAACTAGCAAGAAGAACCAAGAGTGAAACTGGGTGGTGACCATCTAGAGTAGGAAACACTTCAAATCTTCATCCTGTTTTATTTACCAGCATGGATGTAGGCAGAATCCTATTTTTTAGGTAATACTTCCACCACACTAGAGTAAGAAATTTATACAGTAACTAACAACAAAAAATTCAGGCAGTAAGAGAGAACAGAACCAGCTCCCAAGATATTCACTCTGCAAATCTTGCACCAGTAACAAATCTCAGAAGCTTTTCCTTAACAGCTCCTGTTTTCCTCTTATGAAAACATCAAGTTGCTATTGAGATCCTGAAGTTGCAGCAAGTCCTGAAATCCCACAGAAATCCACGTGACTGACTTGTGGATCAAAGAGGACATGATGCGCTCTGAAAGCAGCACACTTCACCAAGTGGGTTTGGTGAGTGATGACAAGCTGTAAGAACAACTAGTTCAAACTACTACTGCTAGGAAATGCATAAATTAGGAGGTAAGGAAGTACAGCAGTGGATCCAACAGCTGGAGGTGTTCTCCACTCTGCATTCTCTTTGGAAGGTGTGAGCATCCACCTCGGCATTCCCTCAGCACCACTGTGGCAGCTGCTCCTGCTCCAAACTACAGACAAATCCCTAAAAACATCCTGGACCTGAACTGCATGAAAGTTTTTATTTGTTCTTGAAAGACATGAAAGAAGAAATATGATAAACTGTGCAAGAATAACAAATGAATTATTACAATAGCTGAAACATGAGAAAAAAGCTTCTTACATTTGAATTCATACAGGCACTCAATATGACAAAATAATGAGCTTTCAACTCTTCTCCATTCAATTCCTACAAATACTAATGAGACAGGAGAATAATTGCCCTTCAGCATCATGTAGTGTGCTATTTGTACACACATATGGAAATAATAATTCTGTATTCCCATAGTAATAGTATACACAATATAAATTAATAATTCTCCTCTTCATTATGCTCACAACTTTAAATAATTGGATTTAGATTGGATATAAGGATGATTTCTCCACTGAAAGGGTGGTCAGGGATTGGAAACAGACTGTGCAGGAAAGTGCTGGAATCACCATCTCTGGAGCCATTCAAAGTATGGCTGCAGCCCTTGGTCAGGTGGTTCAGCTGTGGATGTGGCAGTGCTGGGTTAGTGGTTGATATTCCAAGTCTTTCACAACCTAAATGGTTCTGTGATCCTATAAACAGCAAAATGCAATAAACTACACCAGGATCTTTATTCATGAGAAAGGATTTTGAACTGCACTGAAAGTGTCAGACAGGAGCTCAGGGCAGGTAAATCAGGAAGGGAGTTTCAGGCTGCACGAACTGCCAAAAATGACCTCTGCAAACACATGTGGGTGGTGACCAACAGCACAGCCCTCCTCACCCTCAGGTCTATGTGGGATACCTCAAAATGAAAAAAAAAAAAAAAAAAATGTTGAACATGGGGGCAGATCATATATGGATACCAAATTCCAGAAATTCCCATGTTCTTTTCCTGAGAATTTACCTTCATGTACAGCCTAAACTACTTCACCTACCAAGTGAACCTGTTCACAAAATCCCTTTGCTGACCTGCCCTACATCCACCCAAATCAAATACCCATTGTCTGATCACTTCTATTTCATTAAAGTTTTTTTTTTCCCCTGAAACTAGAGATTCAATTTTTTGAACCATTTTAACAATTTTGCATCACCAGGAAATTGCAAAGCTGTTATCCTCCTATTACCTGAGGTATTCAGACACCAAGAAGAACTGGCTGTAGCAAAGTGGTTTTTCAGTCCTGGCACACAAAACCTCCACTCACAGGAAAGATGCTAATTTAAGGCCCAGTGTATTATGATCAAATGTGGATTCATTTATCTTCACAGTTCTTTGCCTTGTGGATTCCAGTGCTCCAGTGCTCATTTGTTAAACTAAACAGCTTAAGAGCATCTCCAGTTTCATGCAAACATGATTTTAAAACGCTGCTAGCCTCCTATTCCATAAATAAATAAGCAACATTTCCCAAATATTTAAAGTTTGGGGTTTATCTCCTCTTGCCCTGCAGCTTGTGAGCTTTCACAAATTCCAGTCATGTTCCCAGTTTGACTCTGCAACTACAGACATCAGATATTAACTAAGAAAATGTAAAAGACCATCCCCCATTCCAACAAAATGGAAGGGGAAAAAGAAGTATTTTACATTACATACACCTACTTATTTTAGTGTTTAAACTTTGTGAGTTATAAAAGATTATAAGCTTCAGGAAACCTGTGGTGAGAATCCAGTGGTCTGGATTTAACAGTGCCCTACTGTGGATAGCCAAAGGTGCTTGGATCTTCCCTTTTTTCATAAACCTGCCTGCACACATTCCTCTTTCAATTTCAGCAAGGAAAAAAAAAAACAGATTCAATTTCTACTCCCAGAATACCAATGAGAACTTCTCTTATCACCTTTAATTTTACTTGACTATTCTCTTTGAGATGGCATCAGATCAATGCATGAACTAATGCCTGTGCAGAGATTAGATAAGAATTTCACAGGAGGTTCAGCACAACCTCCTAAGGAAAAAGCCTGAGCAAATATTAAGTGGAAGAGACATAAGAGATAATTTAATGGTAATTAAATGCACTGTCACAAGGCAATTGAATAGTTTTCCAAGAAGCCTTTTGTGTTTGCTCAATTATAACTTTTATTATTATTATTATTATTGTTAATATAATTAAATGAGAAAAATGAGAATATTTTCTGGGTTAGACAAACAAAGGCCCCATCTTCAAGAGCACAAAGCCTATATACATACAAAGGCACAAAAACTGAACTCTTAGAAATGGAACAAAACCTATCAGATTTTTTGCTGCTGACTACAAATTCAGAAGTATGTTAAGAGAGAGGATGAATCCTTCCCTGTGGGGTTTGGAGATCCTGTTATCTGTGAGCTTGTCACACTCCCTGGCAGTGTGTGCAGACCTTTGGCTGCACCTTCTGTGGCTTGGAAATTTGAGTAACTGTGCAATACCTGGAGAAGCTGAAGAACACATCTGTCTATGTATACACAGTATGTAAACACACACATCCTTTTCAAGCAGATCAAGCACCACTGCCATAATCTCCTCTGCAATTTAATTGTTCAGAATGGGATCTCTCCAAAGGCCAAACCAGTAAAAAACCCTGAAGGATGCTATTTAATACACCTGAATTTTACCTAGTTTGTAAGACAAAACAGATTAATATAAACTTGTCACACAAATCTGATTTTGAAAAAGCCACCCCAAAAACCCAAGTGGCCAAACAAGAAATCAAAACAGCAACCCTTGATCTCTTTCTCTAGCTCAACAAAGTCTTTAAAGTGCTCCTGCTAAACCTGTGTGCCACTACAGCATTTACACCCCACACTGGAGACAAGATGCTCTGGCAATGATAAAATTACATGAAGTCTGTATTTATCTCCAATACTTTATGGTCACAATGTTACAGCAATAAAAATGCAGAAAGATCAGCAAGGCAAACACCCTGACACCAGGATTAAGAATTCAAGTGTCAACACTGCTAAAATCCTGTATACTTTTTATTTGGTAACAATCCAAACCCAAAATATGATAACTGAAGTGAGTCACTTTGATGTATGTTGCTTGTAACATATTTGCTTCCACTGAGTTACTCATTTTGTATTCCCACATAATGTACTTATCTCAACTCCCTGAGAAAAATACACTGGAGAACAGTTTAAAGGAGGATAAGAGACAAAAGTAATTTATTGCTGCAAACTGCTGTGCTGATTTCAAGAACCTTTTCCCTTGGATTTTTTTTAGTATGTTCTAACAAGTTGAAGTCAGATTTACAGCCAAGCAGGTGCATGCTTTGGGGGGAAAGGATTAGTCTACTTAAGTTCCATTAAAATGGAATAATGGAAATAAAAACTGCTTCAGGCTTCCAGGCAAGTACTACTGTAGTGCCAGTGTCAGGGGAAGCAACTCTACTGAAATTTGTGGTGGCAAATCAGAATTAAAGTGTGACCTAAACTTCACATTTAGAGTTGGCTTCTTGGCCACAGCAGCTACAAACAGCCTGGTACAAAAAGGGCTGCAGTGGGGAAAATAGGAATGTCAAGGATAAAGGCACCTCTCAGAGGCAGGAAAAAGAAGTCTTTCACATGTTCTGATAAAATTAAAAATGAAACAAAATTGTCATTGCCCCCACATAAAGAATACACATCACCCACCACCAGTGAATAAATGCTTAGAAAGGGCAGTAATATCCAAAGAAAAAAGGATTTTGAAATCCAACACAATCCTACACCATACTTCCTGATTTATTACTACCCTGGTATTCAGCAACAATTCACTTTATTTAAAATACTTTTTATTCTAACAATATTTTTATTTTTTAATCGCTCTTCTTTTTTTAGCTAGAACAGAAATCTCTTTTCTGTCTCCAATATTTTGGGCATTAAAAGTTCAAAGATACTCCTAAATCACAAGAAAAGGACGTAAACACAATGTGAACTAAAAGACTTCTCCCACATGGAAGATGGGCACATAAACAAAAGCTGAGTTTTATTTATGATGTCAAGACTTCTAAAATATTTGTTCTTTTACTTGAATAGGGAAATTACTGATGGTGTCACTTCTAACTTCTCAAAATTTACTAGAAAATAATGGGCAGTTTCCCAGCTACAGAAATGGACAGCCAATTCCAGATGGAACAATTTAAAATAAAAATTGAAAACAGAGGAAAGCCCGTGTTTGTGAAGATGGAGAAATTAGAGAACAGCCCTATGCTATGATTTAAGGAGAAATCTATCACAGGCCTTGTATTTTCTATACCAGCTGCTACTTTCAGAAGCCATCTGCTTCATTTTCCTGCACATGAGTTTTTTATGCAGCTGCAGTATTTCAGAAGGTTCACCCAGGCTGACAAGCAGCTCATAAAAACACCATGCTGGATTTAGATTTCTTTATTAAGAACAACAGTAAAATAATTCTGAACTTGGCAAATGGTTTCCAGTGTAGGGATTTTTTAAAAAAAAAGCTATTAGAAACTGTGTCTTTAAAAGATTTTTTAGGTTTAAATCTGTTTATAGCCTTATAAATTATTAATAAATTATCAAACTTGACATTGAATTTTCAAGCATAAATACTGTGGAAATTCTTTAGCAACAGTACTATCAAATAGTGTCTCATAAAGGGCAAATACCAATAATTAGCCATTACTGGCTTTCCCAGCTTAATGTTACCAAGAAATTTCCCACAGGATAAACTCCAATTTTTTAGGAGGACAGTTTAAAAATAAGCAATCTATTTCTCTTGCTTTTCTTTCAATCTCTATGACCTACTTACACAACTTAGTCCTTTTTTATTTCTATTTTTTCCCAAATTTGCACTTCTTTGAACACTGCATTTAAACAACCCTTCATTGACTGAGTTCCCACTTAAGAGTTAAGACCATACCCAAAAAAAATCATCCCAACATATGAGATATTTAGATAAGCAACCAAAGAAAATGTCTTCTGTATTCCATTCAGTACATAGAACACAAACAGTAATTACAATCATTTAATGAAGCATGAAAACAAAGATTTATATTACATCATTTTTTCCTTATCCATTTGTTCTACATGTTTATTTTTAGCTGATGCTTTTATATATTGGGAAATTATGTACTTCCACTTAGTTGGTGAAATTTATATTAAAAAAATACAACCTGCCTCTTAATTGTCCTGAATATGCAATAGTTGTTTATTCTCAGTAATTTATCTGAGTAATTTATAGCTCAGGTGTGTTCTAGCACCTGCTTTTAAACATTCAAGTTTCTAACTCTGGAAGGTAATTTGGTGTTAGGTTTTATATGTTATAGTTCACCCTCAGCCACCACAGAATTCAACCAAGATCTACCTCTGTTTTACACCAACACACAACACTTCTGGTGACATCCATCCCACCAAAATCCAGAGAAATTATTCCTGCAGTTTTCCAGTTCCAGCTTCTGTAATGAAACACCAGAATATCTCAATATATCCTTGGGAAAATCTGATCTTCAGCAACCACTGTTGTGACCAAGACAAAAATCCAAGTATACAGCTCATTTGTTTTCCCCACAATTTCCCATTCAAACTGAAGAACATTGCTCTGCACTGCACCTGCAGCAGGTACAACACACAATTCCATCCCAGTCCATGACACAACTCTTCTGTATCCCACCAAAAAGAATTATCTCAGATATTCTCTGCTTTCAGCTGTATTGCTCCTTGCAGTGTTAAACACACCACAGCATCACTGTAGGACAGACACATGATGGGGTTAATGTGGAACAGTCACCCAGCATAAATTCTGATATTTGTAAGGACCAAACTGCTCCTCCATCCTGGTCTTCCAGCTTTATGTAGGACACCAAATTTTCATCACTACAAAATCAGCTTGGAAGAGCAGGGTCCCAACCCTCACTACTACAGCCTCAGAAATCTGATGCAGCATTAACCCTGCAAGATTTGTGCCTCATCTGCTCTGAATGAAGCCCCATATGCACAAAAGCCCAATGTCTGCTTTTAATGTCATCAGTACTTTTAGGAGCCACCTTAATGATCATAATGATAGTTTTTAAAATACACGCAGGAGGGAAACACATATGTGTTCCCACCCCTATTTACCCATCTGATAGTATTAAATTTGCTATAGGAGATAAGTCAATAGTAGGGAAAATGAGGGCTTTGGCCTCATCTAGGGGAGTTAAAAGCCCAGATCCAGTATCAGGATAACATTCATCTGCCATCTGCCCTCAGCTGCTCCTCCTCTTCGTGTCCCAAGGTCACAGTCTCTATATTATCTAGGGGTGATCTTTGACATCTCTAACTAATTTTGGAAGCTCCTCTGTTAATAATAAGGGCATTAGAGATGGGCTGGAGGGAAACCAACTTGTGACAAGGCATTGTTAGGGGCAGAGCAGCTAAAAATGGTGCCGTCTGTCCAGGCGGGCTGAGCTCCAGATGTCACTGCAAGGGACGCTGCTGCCTCGCAGCCCCGCCACAAAGTAGGACTGGACTCTTGGGAGCCATGCAGAACCAACCTACTGAACAAGCCTTGCTCCCAGCTCATTTCAAACCTCTCCTTTCCAACACACAGTTTTGAATTTTCAGATCATGAGAGTCCTAGCATCAACATAAATCAACTTTTCTGTGGGTTTCTTTTTGTTGTTATAAACAACCTAATCTGCTAATTGCAGTCACCTTTTGTTCCAGACTACTAAAGAGACATTTCCACACATCAGTCCATGGAAACCTGGCTCTAGAATTTTAAATCTACCAGGCTGAATTATGAGCTATTTTAGAAAAGCCCACAAAGGATGATTCTCACTGCTCTGGCTGACAGGTGGAAATTTTAAATCAAAGCAACCCTTTCCCTTTGGCCTGAGCTTGGCTGACCAGTTAGAGGTGTTAAGGAATAAGAAATTTCACATTCCTACCACACAGCACTAAGGGAAAGAAGACATTGGGTGCACAAAATTTGTAGCCAAAGCAGCTCCACAACTATACAAACAGCAGAGCCTAAAACAAGAATGCCAGCATAGTTTGGAGGGTGTAAATCAACTTTTACAGGAGAAAATAAATACTTTACAGGATACTGTGAAATTCAGCAAATTCAGAAACCTACCCCTGCCAAGGAAACCTCACTTTTAATTGTCTTTTCAAGCTGCAAAGAGCAGGCAGGAGAGGTCCAGATTGATTTATATTTATATCAAAAAATATTTAGTATCTTTTTAATCAGCTGCAATTCTTATATTGCCACCTCCCTGTAGGGCACAGTTGCCTCAGCCTTTAACTCTTCATGAAAGATCTGCTGGGTTTTGGGTGTTTTTTGTTTTGTTTTGTTGAGGGTTTTTTGTTCTAAATAGGCTGCCAACATCAGGAACAAGGCCAGCTTTTCTCCCAACGTCCTTCATTTCCTTCAAAGCTTTTCCTGTCAAAGTCATTTGCTTTAGGTCTCCTATTTTTATTAGGGTGTAAGGGATGTTGTTATTTAATTAGGTTAAAGAGTCTAATTCCCAGCCTGCATTTCAAATTACATCTCATGCACCTAAGCCTTATAAAACTTTAATCATTAAGTTATTACAGTAATTGCCTGGACTTGAAATTTCCTACATGTCAGGGACAGAGTTATAAAAATAATTTAATTTGGATGATGTATTTATCTGCCACAATATAAAGAGATATTTCATTTAATGAAATACCTTTTGAGTGTGAACATAATCTTTACAGGCACTACAGAGACAGAGAAAAGAAGTGCCAATTGTCCACAAAAAACTTTTTCTCTACTTTTTCAGAGGATGTTTTTTGCCTTTTTTTAAATAAAAAAAAGTGGGGTTTTTTTCTTATTTAAGGAGAGTTTTCTCATGAAAATGAACCTGCAGTGTACTTGTCTGGTGAGGCACAGAGCCCTCAGAATTCAGGCACAGAATTCCGATCAGTTTTTTCAGGGCATCAGTGACCTGCCCTCACTCGAGATCATCCCCTGCTTGCAATTTCTTCTTACACAAACTTTGGGTAATTTTAAAAAGCAAATTCAAAACACAGTTCAGTCCTGTGGTCTCCTTTATTATATATATATTAACATTTCCAGGCTAGTTCCACACTGCAGGCTAAACAAGGCAACAGATAAAAATTCAACACTGATAAAAACAACCTTTTCTTGTTCACTGGGATCTAAAAAAAAATCCCAAAAAGTTACTTTAAAGTCTCTGTTTGAAGCACAAGGACAGCAACAATGGAACAGCTGATGCCCAAGAGCTGCCCCCACCCCCCATACAGATGCTTACTCCCTTTTCATCAAGGGATAAACCATCTCCAATTACTGCAGGCTAACATGTTATTCAAGGATAAATGTGTGCAGGCTCTTGTCCCACAATAAAAGGAAGGCAATTCAAGTAGCTTACGTCTGACTCTCATTACATGAATGTTTTTTAAAGCTGTGTTCTATCTTCATTTCAGATATGGCTTTCGTTGCTCACTGACTACTAAGGCAAAATAGAGGAGCCTGTCCCCTTTATTTCCACTTCCCAACAGCCATGTCACTGGAACACAGGGAAAGGAAGGCACTCACTAGGAATTTCACCAACATTTATTTAGAGCAACTGAAAATACTCCCAAAAAGGATAGGGAAATGGTGAAATCTTATTTCATTACTCAAAATCCATTTTTTTAAATTCTCCTTTGGTACCTTTATGTTTGTATTCTCTGGAAAAAACCTACAAAAAACAAGGTAACTTCACTAGAGATTTACAAAACAGTCAACAGAACACACACACACACAAAGGATGCCACTTCTTGATAAATCATAACTTACAGTATTTTTATTTTCTGTACTACACTTTCAAAGTTTTGTGGGTGGGATTAGAGCTCACTTTGGTTCACATTTGGGTATTCAGTACCATAGGACACAACTGAAGGCTGGCACATAAAACCTGCGCAGTGAGCATCTGCCAACTGTGGAGACAACCATAAATCTGGCTTCTCCTGATTTTTGAATACTTCAGCCTCACAATTCCAACAGCACTGGGTAGGATCCAATTTGCCTAATTTGGCTGAAACTGCAAGCAGTTGGGCCCAAGGGAGTAATGCAGTCCATGCAGAATCACACCTAAATGCTCCACAGATTGAAAAAAGAGAGGACACCCCTCAAGTCCTGTCGCCCACTACCTCTGATACCTGCCAAAGAGAGCAGTAACAAAACAAAAAGGCACAGTTCCAACATTAGTTTGTTGATCAGAGCTCTCAAATGGGATGTGAAATGACATGACTGGAACACACAGCTCCTCCAGTGAAGGGGAATGACCTAAAGATCAGCCTCTCCCCATCTCTGGCCTCAAAGCTGAGGCACAGCCTGAGCACAAGAGGCATCGTTAGTGGGACTGATTCTGATGTTATTAACGAGTTGTGTGGTTTCCCCCTGCTCCCACACACTAATTTTAATCCCTTGCTGTACAGCTTGCAGAATGAAAGGTCTCATTAAGTGCCCTGCTTTACACTCCCAATTAAGAGCAGCTCACGCCCACCGCAGATGGCAGAACGAGCGCCACGACCGCAGCACGTCAAGCCACCAACACTTCTGGGCACAGGCTCTTGATTGGGTTGAGACTCTTGAAGATGAAGAATATTCAAAAACCAAAGAAAGGTCACAGCATCCTTAAAGCAGTCAAAAATCAAGGAGAAAATAGTGATTTCACATATCAGGCCCAAGCTGAGAAGGCTGAAATGCAGCGATTTGCAGAGGGCAGTGCACTGGCCGCAGTGAATGGGAGCAGTCATGCATGTGCAGGCACAAACGTGTGCCAGCTTTGGGTTTAACAGCCTGGTAATTGTGCTTGGGGTGAGCTGGATGAATAAACCCTGCCTGTTGACAGTGATTAAAGTAACATTTTGTTATCTTTACAAAATGCTCTGTATTCTTCCAGAAGTTGAAGATCACTTGAGGATTTAAACTTTCTTTTTCAACAATACTGAGGGGATTGCAACTCAGATTCAAGAAAATCTTAAAAATTTCAATTTCCATGGGTGACAAAGGTAACCATGTTTCTTCTCCTTCTCCATGAACTTTTTAAATTTGTTGCTTTACATTTTTAGTAAGACAAACAATGTGTTTGGACATTACCAAGTTAGCAAAAAGAGGTTCCCAGTCTCATTCTGACAAGAAAATCACAGGCATCTGGTCCTCACAAAAATCTTTTTTACTCATTTGTAACATACAAGACAGCAATGTCTTTGAGTTTTACATTGAGAAAAGCCAATTTGACAACAGAGGCGTTGTTTCTGTCAGATATTTAGATTTTTTTAACTGGGTTCTACACTCCTTATCTCTGACAGTGCCTCTGTGCAGAAAGCTCAGGATATGTATGTATGCATGTATGAATTCTGTACGTTTTGTTGTTCTTGCCTACACACAACATGATGCATCTGACTGAGAGCAGTGGTTAAGCAAAAGATGTTAAAATGTTGCAGGAATGACACTGAGATAGGAACAGAATGTGAAAAATCATCTTTCCCTGGTTTTTTACCCCCCCCTCTCTGCTGCAGGCCTGGTTTATGATGCAGTGTTACTGCTTAAATTCTTCTCTTGCCTTCTTTTCATACGTCACTGCTGCTGCCTTAACACTTTACCACATAGAAGTTATTGTCCTAGTTTATCCAAGAGGACAAGTGAAATTTATGGAGCAAAGCAGAAATATGGATAGAGAATGACAGTTCTGGAAAGTTCTGCACCTGATTTCCATGACAACAGAGACCCAAATACCTTACAGCACCCAAAACAAAGAGCAGTGACTTTTAAAGAACTGGATTCAGAAATACCTCACTATAAGGTGAAAAAGAAAGGGGAAGAGAAAATAAATAGGATTGTGTGAAGAGCAAGGAGACAAGAAGGTCTGATTTTCATTTTATAAAAGCACTGGGATTCAGGGCACTGTCAGAGACAGGCAGCTGTCAGCTCTGCCAATCAGTCCCAATGACCTTCCAAAACCTATTCTGAGCCATTTGTACCCATTTGTAATGATTTCTCCAAATTTAGTTAGAAGTTAACAAATATTCCTCTGGCATTTCAAACTCCTTCCTTTGTAGAAACAGTTTCCTGAGGCAGAAATGAGAGGACACTGCAGGACTGCCAGGTGTTGAACAGGAAAATGATGAAGTTCAGGGAATTATTTTGGAGCTCATCACCCACTTTTGCATCATGGCAAACACAAATCTCCTGTGTTTAAAGCCAGTATGAAGGAAGTTCCTTGCTGCTAAAGGAAAAAGGAACATGATTTTGTTGTACAAGAACTCCTGGCAGTACTACACTAAAAACCCACCAAAACTCAGGCATTTCAGGCTGAATCCGGCATATCACACAAATCACTTAAACTAGAATGTGAAGTCCAAAGAAGAACTTCACTACAGGAGAAGTTTCTTTTCAGAGGTCAACTTCATCACAGATCAATATAAAAATCACACAGTAAAAAAAATTTAAAAGTAATTTACCTAAGACAAGAATGTTGTGTGCACAGTTGTGCTTGCTGTAATTAGGGTAACCATTTTAGTCCTGACTCCCCTAAAAACACCCCCAGGAGGTTTTATTGTGAGCTTGTCAGTGTAAAAGCAGATTAAAATAATTCACCTGAATAAAATTAGAATTTAGTGTTCAATTTATAGAAACTTTGACTATTACACAGTTTTAGAAACCCAGAAGAGATTTTATACCCAAGAAAATAACCTAAGAATGTGAGTGGAAAAAGCATTTGATGGTTTGTAGTGAAATTGTCACTTACTTAAACTTAAAAATAAAAATAAAGAAATTCATCAGTTTAATCAGTGTGAATTAACTGTAAGAAGCCAGTGGAACAACAGACAATTTTGTCTGAGTTAGGACAATTATTACCTGCAGAATCACCTTGGTTTTGGAACATATTCCTCACCACTCTCAAGCAGAAGGATATCATGGGCTTTGTGCCCTTTCTGCTTTATATATGCAACCTTAAGTTTTTTCCATTTTTCTGTTTCTGTAGTAATATGCTACCCACATAAACAAACCCAGAGTTTTCTAAATTCAGCAAAATCAGCAAAGACAAAGCTGAAGAACTGAACATACCTGCTGATAGAAAAAATTTAGAGTTGGTTTGTCCTCAGTGAACTGGTTTAGAAATCCTTTTGGCAAATACCGAATTCTCAATTCATATCTGGAAAGCAAGAAGACGAGGCTGTTGAGCAGAATTAAAATTAAGATTTCCTCAAAACACTCTTAAAAATATAAATAAACTCAAAATAAGCTTAGAAAACTAATGGAAAACTTCCTTTTTGATCACTCAAGAGAACTAAACTGGAATTTATGTGTAACAGACATTTCACAGAGATGTTTACAAAGGACCGTTATAACAGAAGCAAACTTAGAGCCTTGCTGCCTTCTCAGAGCTTCAGAGAGGACTGAAGGATCAAGACTTGGAGCAGATAAGCTCCAGATCCATGGGAAGGGAGGCCCCAGTTAGGTGACAAC
Source organism: Fringilla coelebs (assembly GCF_963513975.1). Classification (NCBI taxonomy): domain Eukaryota; kingdom Metazoa; phylum Chordata; class Aves; order Passeriformes; family Fringillidae; genus Fringilla; species Fringilla coelebs. The sequence goes on along the minus strand of NC_140028.1, from coordinate 4,714,664 downwards.
AGATGAGCTGCCAGAAGCACTGACATGACCCCTGGCAACAGCTTTTATCTCTGCTTCTCACAAGCAGGGACTTAAAACGCTGATCCTGCTGCTCCAGGAGTGACAAACAGTGTCACTCACCAGGGAGCCACATCCTACAGCAGAGCAAGGAACAGGACTCTGCTCCTCCTCTGATCTATGCTCCAATATTCACCCCTGGATTTTCCATAGGTTTTGAAGGGATTTCTCTGTTAAAAGGTTCTCTGCTCCCTTATTCATCATCAAGACACATGCAAAAGCCAAACAGTTTTGAACCTGACAGTCATCTTTTTTAAGGTAATTCTACACAAGAAATCAGGGAAATTCAGAATGAGCCTTGGCCCACGACCTACACCAAATCTGTATCACTCCCCAAACCTAAACTTCTGCTTCCAGCCCCTACATTTAGTAACATATCTTGTCATAAACTTCTGCTTTCAATCCCTAAGTTTAGTATTATTGCTTGTCCTGTGGTAACAGCCTATGGTGTTTGACACAGACTGTTTGCTTCCTCCTCTGACACATTCCTTCAGTGAAAGTCTGATAATGAATGTCTCCATCCCTTGGGCTGTGCCAACACAGCATATCCTAACACACACTCTTAACAGTACTTCCCAAAGTAAGTATATTTAACAATCTGCTCATGATAAGAGCAAATATTACATTTCAATCAGTTGGTTTCAGCAGGACAAGAACTTCTTTTCAGCAAGCGATTTGGCTGCCTACAATCAAGATTTACATGGGGATTTGCTAAAAATTTACTAGGGGTAAGTGCTGCTTAGGTTTCCACTGCAAGCAGAACTTGCAATCTCCTTATTTACTTAGAATTCACTGAAAATACACTGTCCTGTGAGAAACCATTAAAACAAGGAAAACATTTGGAAATTGCAAATACACACACTGTATACAAAACTAGGATGATGTCTTTAGTATGGCAACATATTTCATAATTCCTGTGAACAGAAAACATGTTAAATTAAAGAGTGAAATGCAGGAGGCAGAGAACACCTGACAGAGAGTAGATTTACAGTGGATACAAGGGAGAAAAGTTTTACTCTGAGTATGGTGAGGCCCTGGCACAGAGAAGCTGTGGCTGCCCCATCCCTGAAGTGTTCAAGGCCAGGTTGGATGGGGCTTGGAGCAACCTGGGATAGTGGAAGGTGTCCCTGCCCATGGCAGGGGGTTGGACTCAGTGATCCTTAAATGTCCTTCTCAATCCAAACCATACACCAAACCAAACACAGGATACAGACACAGATAAACAAAAAAAGACTCTAAGTCACAGTTGAGACTAACTCTCACAGATTTTTCTCATATGTAAGGGAACATAGAATCACCTTCTACTGCTGATCAGACTTTACATTTCATGATCCCCAGCAGATAACTGGTAACTCACTAAAATGTAGGTATCAGTCAAATTGTACCTCCAGGTGTTTATGTGTCAGGGAGAGAAGGCAGCAGAAGCACATTATCCAGAAAAGCAGAGCCTTTCCTATTTTTTATTCTGCCAAATCCACTAAAATCTACACAACTGCAGAGACTGACATGGAATAAAACAAGTTTGTATAAAAGACTTCCTTCCTTTTTAGGGGCTCTATAATCCAGGGTATTTTAGAATGACAGAATCATTAAAGTTGGAAAATACCTTTAAGATCTTTGAGTCCAACCATCAACCCAGCACCACCACCATGTTCACCACTAAACAGGGTCTTCAAGTGCCAAATCCACACTTTCTTTGCAACACTTTCAAGGATGGTTACTCCATTCCTTCCCTGGGCAGCTGTTCCAGTGCTTGACAATCCTTTCCATTAAGAATTTTTTTCTAAGATCCAACCTAAATCTCTCCTGCAGCACAAATACAGTGAGAAGCAGCTGAGGAAGCAAAGGAGGCTCAGGGCAGACCTTATCACTCTTTACAACTCCCTGACAGGAAGAATGCAGCTAGGTGGGGGTCAGGCTCTTCTCCTAAGTAACAAGTGATAGGATGAGAGGAAACCATCTCAAGTTCCACCAGGAGAGGTTTAGACTGAATTACAGATCAGAAAATTGGATATTCAATTATCAGAACGAAATTTCTTCATGGGCTGTCAGAGATTGGAAGATGCTCAGGAAAGTGCATCACATCCCTGGAGGGATTTAAAGGACATGTGTGTGTGGCACTTGGGAACACAGTTTAGTAGTGGCCTTGGCAGAGTTGGGTTAACTGCAGGGCTTGATGACCTTAAGGCCTCTTCCAGCCCAAACGATTCTGTGATTCTAAGATGCAGAACGCCATTAGTCTCTGAGATTATAAAAACCAAAAAACAAACCAACAAACAAAGGAGAATCAATCTCTCTCCTTTACAGGGACTTGTCTTCTTAAATGATCAGCCATGAAAGTGCTGCTTCTTGCAACAGGATGTCGTGAGAAAATCAGGTAAGGCAAAGCAGCTCAGCTGGGACAGTGACCGTGGGTGACCTTCATTAGCTATTTATAACCTCATCTCTGCCTGTGGGAATGAAGGAGCTGAATTCCAAAGGCCAACACAAGGATGGGCTCAATTTTCAATATCCTCTACATTACTGGCTTTGAAATGCAGCCAACTGACAAGGATGACATGTCCCTTTCTCACAAACCAGGTCTCAGAGCATGCACCTTAGCTGATGATCGCTCCCCTTATGTTTGATAAGTTATTCCTGGAAGATCACCACTCTGCTTCTGCTCTGCCCCTCCACTGGGGCTCAGAAGCACTGACACACCTCACAAAGGTGGGCATCAATACAGCTCACAAGCTGTGCAGTGAAGTGCCCCATCCACAGCAAAGTGGACACCACTGAGCAGTTCTGGGAGCTTCCCTGTCAGTAACAAGCACTACCAGGGCAGCTGGTGGAGCCAAAAGAGAAAGGATGATCCAACTCTTAATAACTTGTGCCACTGAAAGAAATAATCTTGCCAATTCCAACCTTGCCTGCAGCAGGTTCTGAATCAGTTCACATCAACAGAAAAGTAACCAGAACAGAGATGAGAACCAAAAGGGCAGACAAAGGGGAAGTCTTGTATGAGTTTAATGAATTCAATCAGCTCACTGCAGGCTTAAAGAAGTATTAAGGCTCACAGAAAGAAGGGAAAAGGACTGGATAACTGGAAACCAGAGAAGAGATAAGACAAGAGTGCAGCAAGGAGAGGGACAGTTCTGTTATATTAACTTGGTCAACTCATTAAACCATCCCACAGGTGATCTGCCCTTGTATCTGTTCCAGGCTTTTTTATCACAGCTACCAAAACTCACAGTCCAGGACTGCTGAACACTGGGGTGTCTCCCACCTGTCAGAGGCACAGCATAGATGTCACCTGGTTTACAAACCCCAACTACGGAGCTAGGAGGTGTCTGCCCTGTGAGGAACAGGGTGCTCCAACACACACAACTTGTTATGTGAACCTCTGGAGATTCCTTTTGTGTGTCCTGATATTCCTAACACCAGTAAAAGGAACAGGGCTCTGGCACAGAGCAGTTTTGTCAGAGACATGAAGGACAGCAGCTGTGCCTGCTGTTCAAGGCTCAGTATTACACACACAATGATGAGGGTTGGCGTTATCTGTGATTTAGGAGCCCCACATCCTCCTAACCCTGGCTCACCCAGCTGGGTGATGGATTTTATCCTGGTAACTTTTGTGTGCAACCTACTAACAATTCATGCAACTTCTAGTACCTGGATTAGTCCAGAAGAATTCCAAGATGTAATTTCTGAACACTGTGAATACACAAACCTTTAATTTGAATGATAAAAACAAAATAATCACATGAGGTATTTAGTGGTTTACTAACACTATAGGAAGCTTTTAATTTAAGAACCATTCCAAGACTACTTCCCCTTTAGTAATCTAAATATTTCTACAAGTACTGTCATATGATCTTAGACAATTTGTGTTTTGGCATTACAAATATGACAGCAGCATTTTGATTATGCACAGCAAATCTCTCTGGGTTTAAAAGGTATGTCAGGCTGCATGTATTTGATAACATACTAAATGACACTTGGAAAGGTATTGAATAATTTACACCTTATCATAGCTCTTTCATGAGCATTTTACACAATTCCTTTACACAAGCTTCAAAACAATGTCTAACTTTGTTTTTAAAACCAATTAAATGTGTTCTGGAATGTGTACCATGCAAGTTGCATGGCTTTATAAAAACGGAATTGACACTGGTACACTAGGTAACAAATTTCCACAGCATAAATTAGATCTCACCCACCACTGGGATAACACCACTAATCACAGAAAGGATTCAACAATCTCCTCCTTTCTAAGGTGTGATTTCACAATATTATCAATGAAAAACTTCTTGTGAGGGACAATACCTGTGTAGATCACAGAAACAATAAAATATAACATGCATAAAATAGAATATGCAACATTCCTGAAACACAGCTTTTAAATATCCCTAATTTCTTTGAATTTGTGGAATTTGTTAAAATCAGGACCCTAAAGAGGATTTACAAACTGAATATTGCCAAATGTGACAATAGAATATAATAACTCCACTTGTGAGAAATTACGTATAGACTATTTACAATACTTCTGCAGAAGGTACGTGCATCCTTTCAAACAACCAGCAACTTCAGCACAATTGTGGTTATGAACATAAACCACAGAAACAGATGCCCAACATCCCTGTAGTGAGCAAGTAACCACTGTAATCTATCCCTTGCTTTAATCTCTATTTGGTTTATTGGTATTTTAAAACTCTGAGCTCCACATTTTCTCTAGTAGACTACTGCGTCCTTCTGCAAATAAACTTAAGTTTCCTCTTGTCTTTCTACTAGGAAAGTGCAGAGAATTTCCTTCCTTCCTGTCCTGAGTGGGTATCACCAGCTTACCCTCCTAAAAAGCTAAAGAAACTTAGGTTATGCCACTTCTTTTAATCAACTAACCAGCATCATGAAAAACCTCAGCAAATGTGCCCAGGCTGTGAAAAAACCCCAAAATTCTGCAGTTATCCTTCTACTGTTCATTGCTCCTGGTATAACTTAAGAAGATCACAGTCAGAGGAAAGGCAGATGTCATTTACTGCTCTGGGTCTCAATATAAGGAAGTTTAACAACTGAGATGTTTTTCAAAAGCAGAGGGATAAAATTATTTTTGACTGCATTTCACTCTTTTCAAATCACATTTCTCCTGCTCAGTCTATAAATAAGTACAACCAGTATTTAGCAATATCCTTTTGGCTTTATTTAAATAACAAGATTTATCCTTTTAAAACTGCAGCCATGTGCTTATGCCACAACTAGGAATACCATTCTTGTCCTAAAACTTAAGTATGACAAAACTTGCGGATTCCAGCACAAACGACAAGGAAATTTCTGTTCCTATTTTATGCTTCCTCTAAATCCCAGGTTTCTCTTCAGTTTGCAGGAAAACCCTTACAATAACAAAAATCCCTAAAAGCAAACAAAACATTGCTGACAGCTTTTAGTGAGGAGTTTGGTGAGTTTATTTCCCCCATTCCACCAGCTCTATTACAGTACAAAAAGACATTTCTTAGTAAACCAAATCACAGAATATTTTTTACAACAAGGCAGGAAGACTTATATGACTGACATTGAACAGACTTATATTCTTACTTCCATTCTTCTGGAGGGTGGGCTAGTTCAAATTTCTCTCTCACATTGGACACCCCCATGTCCAGGTGTAGCCAGTGAACTTCCTCAGACTGCAGGTGACTGAGCCGTAACCCATAGCAGGCCACGTTCTTCACTTTGTGACAGTCCACAATCTTCTGAATTATGCCCTAAAACAGAGAAATACACACTCCTTACAAACTGTAAAATTATATATATATTTTATTATTTTAAATATTACCATGTAATACCCTACAAAAATACTAAGCAGCACATAGGTAGTGACTTTATTAAAAATACTAAACATATTTTATTGTAAGCTGCTCTTTCACACAACCGATTATAATTGCTGAAGTTTTACCAGCGTGACTTCAGAAAACATCAGTAAATATGTTCCATGTATTTTATCAGATTCAGGCCAGTATTTCCTCTATGCAAAACAGAATAACATAAAAGCCAAAATTTCAAAAGCAGGTTTGTGGATGAAAGCAAGATGTATTAGTTCAAAAAGTCCATCAGCAGTCTTTAAAAGTCACTCTCCATCAAGAACCAGAAAATCATCTTGGACTTTCATCCTCTTCAGTGCCGCAACAGCCAGGATTTCATAGGTCACACCACAGCCCCTGAATTTCCTTCCCCTCCTCCCCTGACTTGAGATTCAGCAGAAATCCCTCATAAAACCAGGCAAGAGACAATTATTTAGGAACATTCTCAAGCACAACAAATGTTGTTTGCCCTGAGGTAAATTTCAGAGTTTGAATATCTCTTGCCCAAGAAAGGAACCTTTTACATAAACCTGTAGCAGATTGCCATGTCATCCATCAGAAAGGTCTGCCATGCAGTAACTAAAAATCAGATGTGTTAGTGGAGCAGGGATGAGCAACCTTTCAGGTGCAGCATGCCAGGCTGTCCTGCTCTCATCCTGATCAGGGAGCCAGCAGGAGCTCTGCTGCCTCCTCACAACCCTGTCCAAGGGAAGCTGTGTGTGTCTCTCTGCAAGGCAGCAGATCCCTGCTGCAGGAGCTCAGAGCTCAGCAAGAGCCAGGGCGATGGCTGCTCCCAGACTCTTCTCTCTGGCATTCCCAAGCCTTTGCTTCTGTGACTGGAATGGTCTGAAAATTTCTTACTGAAAATGCTCATACAGGTACACACACACAGAGATGCATGCAGAGATGCACAGGTGATTCTTGCTCAGAATTCCAACAAAACCTCAGCACATAACCAGTGCAAGTTCTACAGGAGCCAGAGGAGACCTTCTGGAGCGAGTTATGTGAGAGGGTTTTCAGTAGGATGGTGCTGTCAGCCTGGAGACAAGGAGGATTAGGGGAGTATTACTGCTCTCCTCAAGGCCCTGACAGAAAGGTGAAGCCAGGAGAGGGTCAGACTCTTCTCCCAGAGAACAAGGGACAGGATGAGAGGAAATGGCCCCAAGCTGCACCAAGGAAGGTTTAGATTGGGTATTAGGAACAATTTCCTCACTGAAAGGCTAAAAGTCTTAGAACTGGCTGGCCTGTGGAAGTGGTGGAGTCTTCACGCCTTGATGTGTTGAAAAACCATGTGGATGGGGCACTTGAGGACATTGTTTAGTGGTGAACTTGGTCGTGGTGCTGGGCTCATAGCTGGATCTGATGACCTAAGCAGTCTTTCCCAACCTAAATGATTCTGTGATTGCTTCCCAAAATTTATTGCTTCATACGCCAAAGAAAATGTGTAAAACCCTGATTCTGCAAATTAAGCAAGCAGAAAACTAACTGCAAAAAGAGAATTAAGAAAGCACTAAATCTGAATAGAGGGGGAAGATGACACATGTAGGAGTGGAATCATGCTGTTGGTGAGGTGATATCAAGCTGTTAAATCAGCTCACACATCTCCTCAAACTGCAACCTTTAAATAATCTCTCAGAAGCAACACAGTGCACAGAGAAATGTAAAACAAAATTCTAGCTAGCCTACAGGAAGGAAACACAAGCCACGTTTAGTAAGTTCATGGAGACTGAGAAAGAAGAGGTTCCATCAAGCCTAGCAGGACTCTGTGTCTGAGAGCAGCAATGTGAGCACCCTCAGAAGCATCTTTTTAGTTCAGATCCTGCAGTGCCCCAAATTTCCCTTGTCTCCCATGCCCTGGGCTTGGACATCCAGTGCAAAGTGGATGGCGAGCCCAGACCTGAAGGAAGATGGACAGCAGCAAAGCAAGCAGGAGGCTTGCAGAGGCTGGTATTGTGTGGGAGGGAAACTTCACAACACTGTGGGCAAATCCAAGCTTTCAAGCAGCTGGCAGCACCACAGAATCACCAGCCACAGCCTGTCCCGACAGCCAGAAGGTGCCTGAGCTGCTGGGAACAAAGGTCTGATGCAAACGAGCAGCTCCCTGCAGGCACCTCGGGAAAACAACTCAAGGAAGGAGCAGAGAGGCCACAGATGGGTGCCAGGGATGAGGCAACACCAGGCAAGCACAAGGGAACACTTCCCCCAAGTGCTCTCCTAACCTCAGCCTATTTTTATCCCAGTGGATTTCCCAAGCCAAGCATTGTTTCTGTCATTCATCAGCCTACAGTGAAACTCTTCCAATTACTCATCCTGTCTCCTCTTAAAGCAGTTCACTTTTTGCAACCTTCCCCAGCAATTCCAAAGGTCTATTATCAGGTCAGTGAACAGGTTTTAAATCTGCATTTCATGTAAACTGTTTAAGTTTGTTTCTTGCCTGCATTTAGACTCTTTGTATCACAAACTACAAAGAAGAGCAGTTGCCTGTATCCCTGGAAACACTCACCACCACCAAGTACTCTCAGAAGAGACAGAGGCATATTTAACCTCTTCTTCACCCAAAGGACAAGCTCTGCTGAGTTAGTAAAGCCTAACATTTTGGCAGGCGAGCTCTCATCCAAAGGGAATGGTGCCAGCTTTTCTCTATGCAAACAGAAGAGATTCACTCATTTTCATCCCTGCCTCCACCCTGCACAGACCATGTAGCATACAGCATTACATTTTTGAAATCCATCCCTCCCCCCATGTCTGACACTGTCAATTGGTAATGAAAATGGAGGTACGTGTTCTCAGATGATAGTTACGCCTGCTGTGATAAGAAACGGCTTTGGAAAGGAAAAAATTATGGTAAAATTATCTATGACCATGAACTACTGAGACAACTGATGCATAAGGCTCAGCTGAAACCATTAGTGCCTACTCAGGAAAGAATCAAGATGGACATCTCAGACCCTCTCTAGTCTTCAGGCTGGGATTTCAAAAGGGCTGAAGAAGTCAGGTGTCCTAATTCCCACCAAAACTGAGCAAGATTTTAAGCCTTTTTTGTATCATCAATAAAATCTAAAGCCATCACAGAATCTAAAATAAATGACAGACATATTTTCTGATTTATGTAAGAAGGGTGAGGTATGTGGTGAGGTAGTTGTTGTCAGCCCAACAAAATAATTAGCAACAATTAGTACATGCTTCAACTCAAGGAAAAGCACAAACACTAAGGAGACAGCAGAACAGGTGCACAGGAGGTCAAGTGCAAGTGTTGGAAAACATATTCTAAAAAGCCATGTATTGTCAGGAAGGAAGAAGTGGTGCTTTATATGAAACAAACACATCAAGTGCTTCTCTTTGCTGTGGTTTAGGTAAGCTGCAGAGTTCATTCCAGGTGCTATCAACTCACAGTCAGAACCAAAAACTGGAGAAATAAGGAAACATGGTGATTTATACACTCAAAATGGCTGGTTTGCAGTCTCTAGTAAAACATCTATTTGCCTATATACTTTTTTATTAATAAACCAGAGGATTTGAATTTTAAAACATTTAGAGCCACACATTTAGTCCCATCAGGAGAACCCAGCACAGAACAGGGAGCCTCATCCAGCCCCAGGGACTTGCCCAGCCCTGGCTGCTCTTTATAAACATTCCAAGATTAATCCCCAAGGCTTGCACTGACACTGCAGCCAGCATCAGATCAGTGCATTTAACTCCCATCAGTAGTAAATAACATCTTCAGTTTCCTCAGGTCCTGGGCAAGCTCCACAGAGCCATTGGAGACGCCTGGAGTGTCCAACAAAGCCACTGCCATCACTCCAGGATGGGTGACAGCCTCTGTGCCTTCCACAGTGGCTCTGTGAGGAGCCCTGCCAAAGCAGCCTGATGTTCTGTGTGGCAGTGATGAGAATGTTTAATCAGAAGTTTCCAGACAAACAATTTAACTGCTTAAGCACTGCACAATAGCAACTACAGCATCCTGCTGAGACATGTCACCACAACCCTTTAGCTGGAAGCACAGCCAAGAAAATCTGAAATCTCTCCAGACTCTAGTGCAACCAGCTCAGGAAACTCCTCAGATGGATTGCTGAGTGGAAAAAAACAGGTAAGGACCATCAGTTTCAACCTGGACCACAAACTTGTGACCTCAAATCAATCACAGCTAGAAGTACCTGTTGGAGAGCTGGACTCCAGCAGAAAACTACTTCAGAATGAGATTTCACTTTGGGTACAGGGGATCCCTACATGAATATAAATTCCTCTGAGGAATTTTCACGTGTCTGTGAGCAGCTCCCTACAACTGCAAGGCAGTCACACAATCATCTGCCACTTGAATGTGGTTTACTGTAATCACATTGATTTTAATTAGGTTTCTGAAGCTGACATTTACATTCTGAACATAAAACAGACTAGTACAGCTGAGCAAGAGACAGTGGGAAGCCTTCAGAGGAATTTCTTATCAATAACAGGCAAGGGATAGGTGACCTTTCACTCCCTTTACCCTGGAGAGAAGAAAAAGCTTTTTCTTTAGGTAGAAAACTGGATAGTACTCATTTTTACTCACTTGTCTAAAGAAACACAGATATGCATCACAGCTAATTTAAAAAATAGATTAATATTTGCCCTAAATTAGGCATATATGCCCAAAATTAGAATTTACAGTACAGTATATTTAGGAGAATGTAGAAGAATCAAGACAGACCAGAGAAAGGCCGAAAGGCACACAGTACCCTTGGCTCTCCCAGTATGTATCAATAATACTTTGCTTCTGTAAATGAGTGAAAATGAATTGATTGCTTGTAAATTAACAAGACTGATGTGCTGCTATGAATAAACTGAAGACAGAATAATATACTCCCAGTGTGACTACAAACCTAATTTCCTTATTTAGTTGGAAGGAGAAAGTTTCTTGCACCACAAAAAGTCTTGAAGTAGCAACTCTGACACAGGCACAGCGTGCTAATGTTTGTGCAGCACTTCAAATATGTCAAACACTATTTATATATCAAGTATTGTAACTCTGGATGACAGATTTATATGGGGGGCTTAAATGAAAAGCTGAACAAAAGTAAATGGCAAAGGTCTGATGAAAATTAATTTATTGTTTCCATACAGGAGAACCCTAGAATGTGCCCACTACACCAAAATCTGGGCTGTCCTCTGATAACACTGACAGTCAAAGCACAAAGCCCTCATTCCTTTTTTCTCATTACTGTGCTTATCCAGCAAGCACATTCGTATATCATATGATAAACAAGACTGGGAAACTGATGAGGCTGCACAAGAACTCTGCCCCTGAAGCCCAACAAGTTCATACTGAAACCACAGCCTGAACACAGGCTGTCCTGCTGGCCAGGATCCTGTCAGCATTCCAGCACAGAGACACCTCAGCTCAAGCAACACATCCACCCAAGTGCCTCAGAGCCTTTCATTTTCAACCATACTCAGATCTGTCATCCCAAACACCTCTCCACACCCACACAGAATTCCACAAGGAACCTTGCAAGCACACACTGACAGCACTGACAGAGCAGAGCTGGTACAGCCCTGCTTTCCAGTCTTCTTGGATTAATCAGCACTTTTCTGATCCTACTGCACACTTCCCAAATTAATGCAATGCTGTTTTAAAAGCTGACAATAAATTTAGCTTTGCAGAAGCTTAACATTCAAAGGAGTGTGGGCAGCAGGGCAAGGGAGGGGACTCTGCCCCTCTGTTCCCTCTGGTGAGACCCCACCTGCAGAGCTGCATCCATCTCTGGGGGCCCAGCACAGGAAGGACAGGGAGCTCTTGGAGCAGGTCCAGAGGAGGAAACCAAGACTATCAGAGAGATGGAGCAGCTCCCCCATGGAGCCAGGCTGACAAAGCTGGGGCTGCTAAGCCTGGAGAAGAGAAGCTCCAGGGAGAACTGAGAGCCCCTTTCAATGCCTAAAGGGGCTCCAAGAGAGCTGGAGGGGGTATTTTTGCAAGGGAATGAAGTGATAGGATACAGGCAAATGGCTTTAAATAGAAAGAGAACAGGTTTAGGTTAGATATTATTAAGAAGTTTTTTTTACTGGACCAGGCTGCCCAGAGATGTGGTGGATGCTCCATCCCCAGAAACACTCAAGGCCAGGTTAGACTGGGCTCTGAGCAACCTGATCTAGTTGATAATGTCCCTGCTCATTGCAGCAGGGCTGGAATAGACAACCTTAGAATGTCCTTTCTAACCCAGATTTTTCTGTGATTCTATATTTTACTACTCCCTATCCTCAGATGCTCTGGCAAAGTCTAAGAGCTCCCTTGGATCCAGTTTTTGTACAGTTAAACACTGATGCAGGACACTGACTTGAAGCCATCTGCAGATCTAGATTTTTCAGAAAAATGTCAAAGGGCTATTTAGGTTAGGTTTAGAATGTTATTTTGCATGTGTGTTTCATCTAAGGATATCAAGAGTATTTTGCACAAGTAAAACAGGCATTCCAAAGCCCAAGGGTACTTTTGTCATAGTATACTGATTATCACTATACCATACAACTTTTTGTTTACATTTCAAGATCCATAATTTTGAATTCTTGCTACCTTTCTCAGGTTCTCAGAAGGGAGGCACCTACACAATAACCACATAACCATGACTTGTCATCTGGTACAATTCATGCAGGCACACAGCAGAGAAAAAGAAGGGGAAAAAAGGTAAATCACACCAGTTTTCTAGCTCTTATAGTAGACCAGGAATGATTTTATACATTTTTTACACACATCTATTTGATGTTTGAATCGCTGCGCTCCAGTCTGCTTCTATACATCAAATAATTCCAGTGCCTCAAAGCACATTAATCACTGTAAACACATAGAAATGAGATCTGAATATGCAACCATTGCTGTACAGAGCTGACTTCACCAAAAATACTAATCCAGCTTTGACTCCTGCCAGCACTCAGAGCCTCTTTCCACAGAGCTTTGTGTGACCAAGCTGCTCCCCTGTTACTAAATCTGGTAAGAATCTATTTAAATCTAGTAGGAATCTGTTTTAAAAAAGAAACCCAGTAGATAAAAACTCATCCAATTAAAATATTTGCATCTCCTCTACAGATTGCAGCTCCACCCCATGCCCACTTTCCTACAGCTCTGGCCCACTCTTAAGCTTCTGGCTTGGGAAGAACTGAGCAGCAATAAAGCACATCTGGCCATTCCATAGTTGGGTAGCAGTGAGTTCAACTACTGGCTCCTGTCAGTAGCCTGGATCAGAATTGTGTAGCCCAGATCTGCTACAGAGTAGCCACAGTAGATGTCTGGCACCTTTTGCCCAGATATTGGCTCTAAATAACACGGGTTTGAAAAAGACGGAGTCTTGGAGGTGAGCGGGTGGAATCCGGAACTGAGGTTGGACTGACAAGCCCCTTGCCCTTTTTCAGAACAGGCAATATCCTTCTTGGGAAATGTCTGGAAACCAGGAATGCTGCTGAGGATGACAAGGGATATTCATCAATAAGGCTTTAATACTCTGTCCCCTCGTGGTGCAGTAGCAGCCCGCTGCCAGCATAAACAGGCATTTCGTCTCTCCCCCCGACCTTCTCAGCTGTGTCAGTCTGCAAGACAATGCAGCTAACAAGATTACAGAACTGATCTGGATTTAAAACAACAGCAAAACAATCATTCATTTAAACTTGGATTGAGTTTGCCAAAACAGTCACACTACCTATGCCAGCACAGCTATGGTGGCAGCATGAGAAAACAAACAGCAAGAAGGAAGCTGGCCCAGCTGCCAATGAAACACGTGTCTTCACCAGGATAGCATCTGAATTGCAGACCTGTGCACTACAGGATCTTTCCATTCCTCCACCACAAACTGGATCTCCACTCAAACACTCTGCTCTCTTGCACCAAGAGGTGAAAATACAGCATGGATAGAATGGAGAGGCAAACTGGAGAGAAGATGCAACACATAGGACACAGTAACCGGCTCAATTAACTGCTTTAGTGAAGACCCAGCTGAATGCGCTTCAGCCCTTCCCCTAAAGCATTCAGCTTAGGGAACAGACCAGAATACACAACCTTCCAACCTGCACACATGCCTTCCACCTGTGAGGAGCAGGGTTTTGCAGGTGGGCAGGGAAGCTGATGAATTTGCTCTGGTCTTTTTGCAAACGGGATGAGATGTAGCCAATGCTCCTTGCATTTAGTTTGTCGTTGTTTTTTTGTTTTTTTTTTTTTTAAGTTAGATAATATCCTTCCCCTTAGCTAAGGATGTACTTGTTAAATTCAGCTTTTTGAGTTCTTATTCTGTCAACATTAAGGAACCTGACATTTCAAGGTGGTACTGCATAGAAAAGGAAGAAAAGGACATTTGAATTGTGAACAGGTTAAAAGAACCCCAAACATTATCTTTATTTGTTCAAGAGCTCTAACCATGCTTCTCTCCAACTACAAAAATAAGGACCAATCTAAAAGGTTAAAAGTTTTAATTCTATCTCTATCCAGCTTAGGTTTTAGACAGTATAACAAAATTGGAAGAAAAAAAACCTTTCTGATAATCAAGGTGCGACCCATGGCTGGCAATAACCTGGTGTGAGATTTGTGGTTGTTATTTCCACATAAATAATGACTTTACCTCTCACAACTACCAGTTAAGGATCAAGGACAAGCTTTAACGGTGTAATTGATGCAAGCTGGGCACCTCTGGGGTGGGAAAGGAGACTGCACAGAAGATCTGCACTTCATCAAAAGCCACCTGTAAGGACTCACACAAGCTTTCCCAATGCCCATTTTCTAAAAATCCCAGATCTTCTCTACCCATTCAATCTGCAACATGCATTGCAGTCTTTTTTTTTTTCCTTTTTCCTTAATTATAGTTACAATTCTGCTTCAACTACATCTGAAAACAGAGGTGATTTTCTCCTAAGTGCTGATCAAGACCCAGTGGCAGTGTTTACTTTCAGGGTGCACTTGAGACCAAAAAATTCCATCTCAGCAACACCCACCTCCTCACATGCCACACCTGAGGCTGTGAGCAGGGCAGAGAATGCCCTGCATTCTCTCCAAGGCCAAAGCCTGGAAATCCCTTTGTGCACAAGCACCTAGGCACCACATCCAAACAAGCCATACCAAGATAAACAAGGAAGATAAACAACTTTTCTTCCCCTGGCAAATGTTTGGCTGTGTCTACATACACATTCACAGGAGGAGACCACTGTTTGCACATTCAGAAAAGCCTTTTCTTTCTTTTGGAAATGAAGCATGTCTTTAGTATAATACTAAAGAAAAAGGGTAATGAGACCATGCCAGTTCTTTGAAATCCAAGAAAGCACTTCCCAGAATTGAGAAGCTGCTCTTGCATCCACTGCAGAGCACAGCCTTCATTCCTCTGAGGAAACAGCAGACTTTGAGGGACTAAATCCATCCAGAATAAGCAGAGGTCCACAGCTCAAAGTTCTCCTCAAAGCAAAGCCTACCTGTAGCCACACTGCTGTCTTGGTGAAAGACATTATAAAACAAACAGCAAGGAAATCACAGTCCAGCCTTTTAAAGGACTCCTACAGAAAGCTGAGTTCTGTTCATATGAGCTTAACCACCTGATTTTTAATGAAAAGTGTTTCCCTCCATGACCAAAGAATTTTGTAGAAAGTATAGCTAAGTCACTGTTTCTACTCTACACTCTAGGATATTGTATCTTTTTTTTTCCTCCTTTTTTTTTTTTTTTTTTTTTTTTTTTTTTTGAGAGGAAAAGGCCTTTTTATCACTGCTTTGACTGTCAAACACATCGTTCATTCACAAAGGCAAACTGCACTTTGTTAGGACCACAGATCAGGAAAGAAAATTCCAACTTTACTTTCCCTGGGGACATTCCATAAAGTCCTCTGGCTTTAGCAGCAGAAGCACCTTTAATTGGCTCATCTGGAGATTTCTGACCAAGTCTGACTCCTAACACTGGGAATGTACCCCAAATACTGGAAATGTTCCCCAGCTATCACCAGCAGCTGTGCTGACCAGGGAGTAGTCTTGGAAGACCTTATTTCTTTTCCTTTTAATTGCAGAGCTGTCTCAAAGACATTCACCTTTGAATATTCCTTCAGAGCTCCTTGGGAACAAACCCAGCTCCAGTCTCCTCCCTCAGGCTGTAATTCAGAAGAAATGGCAGAGTCTCCTCCACAAAAGGAGGCATAAAAACCTTACAGGCTATTTTAATCTTAAATTATTCAGCTTGGTCGAACAGCAGTCATTCCAATGGAATGTAGGCTTGTACTCCAACAAGGGTTTACTGTTTCTAAAATAAATGTCATGGTAATACATCAGTGCTAGACCTTTATTACCTGCACATTCACATTCAACAGTCACTGTCCCAGTTGAACAAAATAACAAAAGAAGGACATTTGCTAAAAGAAGGAAGTTTAACAGCTACCCATCAGAACAATACAAAAATCCCATTCTTTTTGGAAGATCCATCAAATTAAAAGTACATGTAAAAATTAAAAATTAAGGCAAGCCTCAAATAACTGCTACATGCCTGTTCTTTTGATCCTGCTTTTATTAAAAAATGGCATATTCTTGCTTTCAAAAACAGTATACAACTGCCAACTGAACTCAGCACTGAATTTCTTAGCAACTCCAAGTTTTGTATCCTTAAAGTCCAGAACCACAGGTATTCCTGAGCTGGAAAAAAAACCATATCTAATATCTACTTTTGTTTTCCAGGGTCTTACATACTTCTCTGGAAAGACAGCCTTCATTTCAAGTACCACATTAAGAGCCCTGGACATTTACCCACAGGAGAGGTTTGCAAGGTTAAAAATGTACTGAGACATAGTTTTACTCCTCTTGTACCAAGTAATGCACTTTATGAAACAAATCAGCAGATTAGAGATAGCAAACCATTAATACTTAAGTCAGGGAGCAAAAACATTTCAAGTGGTGCCCAAAAAATCTTTACTCCACATTAAAAAATGTAAGCAATTGATGATAATGATTTCTGTTGCTGAACCTCTGATCTGTCCACTCACCACATTATCCCCAAACACAGATAGGAGCTTATTGAATTGACAAGAGACAGATTTTCTGATCATCACCAATGAAAATCCTTGGATTTCACAGGTCTGTGTTAGGGATCACAAGACCTCCTCCACTGAGGAATTCTCTTGGGCCCTTTGCACGTGCAGCCATGCCGGAAATAAACAGCAGGAAAGGGAGATAAGCATTCAAAACTCTCCATGGCTTTTTATTAATTTCATTTTCTCTTGCACAAAGGAAACTTAACAGAGGACAGAAGGAGAAAACAAGTCTCCTTCACTCCATGACAACTCTCTCTCTCCAGCACAATCATATCTTTGCAGTGGAATTTGAAGAACTGTTGGAAGGAAGGAGCAGATGGGGACCTGCTTCAACAGCAAGTACCTCACAGCAGAAAACCCCACACACCACCTACCACCCTGCAAGATTCTGCTCTTAGAGGATAATTAAAAAACAAGCAAACCACAAAAGCATTTGACATGCTAAACTAGGCTTAGTTACAGTTTAGATACCACAAAACCTCAAAAATTTAAAGCATAAATGCAGAAAAGGTAAGATCTTAGCATTAGAGAAGACATAAGTTCACAATAAAGTGTTCTCATGCATATATAACATTTCCACAGAACTCTTAAGATTACAGATACTTATTCTTTAAGAAGTCACAACTTTTGGGTTTTTTCCACAGATGAACTGAAGGACACTATTGTAAAAACACAAGTAGCAAGTGACTAGCAGGGGGAGAGAACGGACAGACTGTTTGGGGGGGGAAAAGGGTCTCTTCAGAGCTCCATTTTCCCCCACTACAGGAGAATAAGTTTCCAAACAGTAATTCTTCTCCTAAGTGATGTACACATTATATTTAAACATTTTAAGCACATAAATACACACATTTTACAGTTAAATACATTAGTTTCTTATTATTTCTTTACAACATGCAAAATGTCATTTAATGTCACTTTCATCCCCGCCCTCATTCCCACCTCGAGGTGTCACACAGGTTGGCACCACTTCAAGTTCCTGAATTTATGCAAAATTTACAACGGGTCAAGATTATTTTAAAACAAACCATGAAACATTTGCATTTGTTTGCTTCCAGATTTTTACCTCCCATTTTTGAAGACAACACTTCACCTAAGGATGACATAAGAATGCTGAAAAGGGACTCACTCGGACATCAGTGGCGTCTCCATGCCGGATATTGCTGGCCCACGTGGTCGGCTCACTGTTGATTTCAAAGTAGTGGAAAACCTTCAGGACTCGTTCCATGGCCCCTGGGGAACGTTCCATCCCAGTACTGAGGTGACTCTTTGCACCTGAACTTGGGGTGTGATTCAAGTTTGGGTCAAGGTAAGCTGCTGCCATGGTTTTGCTAGATGCTAGGTATCTGTCATATTCTAGGGAAAGGGAAAAAAAGAAAGAAATTAATTTTAGTTATACATGAATCTTATACTTCTTCATACAAAGCATTTACCAGAAAACCGCGAAGATTCGCTTCCTTTTTGGAAAGCAACTAAAATATTTATGTATCTACAAACATAAAAACCTACTCAGATGACCACCAGAGAAACTGAAAGCCCCTTGGAGCAAGTGATCTGAACTTGAACACCACAGTTATTTACAGAAGTGGTATCTTTAGCAAAACCTCTTCCATTTGTTTCTCCGTGACTTAACCCAGGTCTCTGACAGCTTTCAGTTCAAACAGTTTTCATCCCTAGAATCCACCAAGTCTGGCTCTACAACAAGCCTCTAAAGAGGCATCAGGAAACCCCAGCACTGAACTGGAGGCTCTCCTCTAAGAAGTCACACACCAACACCAGGCTCTCCGGTTTCAAGGCTAAAACAATGGAATCTTCGCTCCTTTTGTGCTGGTTTGGGAACCAGTGGCACACAAACCCACCCAGATTGAAGTTCATTATTCAGTGAGGAACCATTTAGATCACAGCTATCCCCCCTCTCAGCAATTCCTGAACAAGTAGCTAAGTTTTATTTTCCACCAGCCTGATTTCAAAGTCTGATGGCAAAAGGCACAGACAGTGGTACGAGTCTGCATGTCAAAGGAGAAAGAAGAAAATTGCCTCTTGGCTACTGCTCCTAATTAGTCAGCCACAAGCAGATGGTGTCTGAGAAATCAATGCAGTCCAAAAGAAAAAGAGCAAAGAGCACCTCCTCCCTGCCTGCCAGCCTAGAGCATCATTCCAGTCTGCTGGCTGCAGAGAGCAAAGGACTGCAGGGCTCTGCTCCAGGCCTTGGACAAGTGCACAGAGCTTTCCCTACCTCCTTCTCCTAACAGTGAGGCAGTTCTGAAAATGTGAAGTTAAAAATAAACTAAACTTGATCTTTTTGGCATAGTGCTCTGACCGCCTTGCTGGTAGGAAACTGAACGCCTGAGCCCTGGTTTACCTCACTGAGAGGCACAAGAGAGACCCCTGCTTCCAGCTGAGCTCCTGTAATGCCTGCCTGCCCCTCAGAGCTTCAGTCATCATCACCCTACCACCTGCCACGGGGCTCTGCTGACCTCCCCAAAAACTGGCTCAGAAAACGATTGGGGGAAAAAAAAAAACAAACCAAAAACAAAAACCCAGGTGATTTGGTTTTCAGGACTGGCTTAGTTCCATGGCTGGAGCTGCCAAACAGGAAGAGAAGCAGAAGCAGCAGCAATCAGGGTGAGGGAGAGCATCTCCCCTCCAGCAACACCAGCCACAGTCAAAACACACCATGAGCTCAGCTAACAGGAATTAGCATCAGCAATTCAAGGCTTGAAATCTTCAGATTGTAGATAACATTTGTGAGGCTAAAGCCTGACTGGAAGTATTAAGCACCTATGAAATTCAGACCCACCAGATAGAGAGGAAACAACAGCCCATCTGGGCAGGATGTCTTTACATCTTGAATAAATGGTTGAATTGCATTCATGCAAGGGAAAGGTAGGAACTTACACTGGACAGACAAAAGGCCTCAAATGTCCTGCCCTCAGGGAAGATGGTAAGAGAAGCCAAGGAGAAGCTTCTCCCAACACTCCCACAGTGTCTCACCCCTGAGGGACTTCCCCCACTTGCCAGAGTTTCCCATCTCTGGGAAAACTCAAGGAACCACTACAGCTTCATTGTTCCTCTTTTCTGGCCATCAATACAAATGAATTAAGCCAACCTTAGACCCACATTAAAGCCTCTCCTCCTCTTCACCTCTCACAAGAACAGACACAGATCTAGAAATGACAGCAGCCTCTCAGCAAATCTTTGACTTCTCACCAAAGGAGAGCTGTTTTTACACAAACATTGACTTTAAAGCTGAAACAAGCACCAAAATCTCCCCTCTGGCACACTAACACCAAGACAACAAGACTGTACAAGCTCCAAACTGCAGGACTCCTTTCCCATAAGGTTAAAATAGCCATTGCTAAACCCCAAAGGGCTGCAGGGTAGGGAGTTTCATCAGGACAAATTCAGGCAGATGAAGGCCATCTTCCAATTGTTAGGAATGAAATTGCAGTTTTCAGGCTCACACAAGGCCACTGACCTTGTGCAGGATGCTCTGTATCCTTCAGAACAACCCACCCTACCTCAAGGTCACTGGTGAAACTGCTGAGCTTTATTTAAAGTTTACATAAGCAGACAGCAGGGAGAATTGCTACAACACAAAGCAAAAATGAGTCATTTCTTCACAGAGAAGCAAAAGAAGGCCTGCTTTAGTATGCATTCACCACACTCCAGTCACTTAATACACACATTCATCAGCTTTTATGTGACTGAAGAACAGCTATCGAGGGAGAAAAGCTATCGGGGAAACACCAAACCAAGCATTTAGATGTCTAGCCACAGGCTTAAATATGGACAATCTCCATCCCCTGGGAGCAGCAAACAGGAAAGCAAGGCAAGACTCCAGTACCTACACACTGAAGTGCTCTTACAAGGTGTCATTTCAATGGACAGGCAAAACACTATTATGATGTTTCCATATTCATCAAAATGTGGAATTAGACACCAGACTGACAGTACTGGGTACAGGGTCAGTTTTCACAAGGTTATATTTCACAGAGGTTTTTCAAAATAAAACAACCCCCTCCACAAAATGAGAATAGCAGCTTTCCTTCAGAATTTGATCATCATTGGTTCCTTACAACTTCTTTTAAAAAGCCCAATATTTACTTTATGGAGCACCAAAGCAGCAATAAATCTGATAGCTCCAGGTATAGAAACACATGCCATATCTCTGGTTATGGACTATTAACATTCCCATTAAAACCAGCCCCTGGGTTTAAGCTTGTAATGTGACTGTAAAACTCTGCCCCAGGCCAAAACTTTGTAGAACACAGCTGCTGTTAAACAACTATTTTACAAGAGCTGCCGGGTTGTTTTACGATACAAAGAAAGCTCAGATAACAACACCACGATGCTTATTTGGGCTGTTCTAAATTCAAACCAGACTGGTGAGTAATGCTGCAATTACAATCTTGGTTTAAATGAGCAGCTTTAATCCTCTTGGTATTAAATAGACAGGTAGTGTGTGCTACCATGGGCCAGAAACAAGCTACAGTCAACTAAAAAAAGGCAGATTTAGATTGCATATAAATCAGAAATTTTGGACAGAGGAACCTGGTCTAGGGGAAGGAGCTCTTGCTCATGGAAGGGAGGCTGGAACTAGAGGATCTTCAAGCTCTGTCCCAACCAAAACTATTCCATGATTCTATGACTTAATTCTACTGTATTTTATTGGATATTGTGGTGTAAAAAGCTAATGGTCTAAAGTCAAGCATGGTCAAATTTCTTTGTATGCAAGGCTCTGTGCCAGCATCCCTTAGTCTTTCCAAGGGGAAAGACTATTGTTCTCCCAGTGCTTGCACTTCAGAGAAATCCCTGTGATTTCTCAGTAAGGTCAAGGACTATTCCAAGATTGGGGGAGGAGCAAAGCAAACCAGCCCTGGCCTGGTGATACTGAGTGGCTCTGCTGAGATGCTGCAGTTGTTACCAGACTACAACACAAGACACTTTTCTTTACTGTGGTGGGAGTACCTGAGATTTAGGCAAGTTGAATCTGCCTAGAAGTCATTTCCTCTCAATGTGAGTCCTCCTGACACATTCCCACATTTGCTGACTATATCAGAAACAAACTCACTGTTATGACTTCCAGTAGCACAATCAAAGTTCTAAGTCACGTTTCACTATGAGCTTTGAGTACTCAGAAATTAAATCATTTCCACTAATGAGACAGTCAAAAGTCATTAAAAAATATTTAAATCAATTAACTGCAAATTGGTTAATAGAGTGATAGTAGAGTCATAAGGAAAATGGTTTCAATGCAAATAATGCCTTCAACATCAGCAGTTTGATAATAAAAAATAATTAAAAAAATAAACAACACTTTCTCTTATTAGTGTTGGCTGATGGCCAACAATGCAGTGCTAACAAGTTCACATTACAAGGAACCAAGCTGTAATTATTCACATTATTCACACTGTGACTCCACGTTGTCCTTTGTAGATACCATGAAATCTTATTATTCTATAACCCCCACATTCTGATCCCCATCTAAAGCTTGAAGGCATCGACATCTATGAGTTAAAGCCCCTTCCAGGTGGCATTTCTGCAAAACAGCTTGGTCCATCTAAATTCAAACCTATACAAATCTGAAAGAATCTATAAAATCTGTTAGAAAAGCTAAGAATCTATAAAAATACAGTAAGGATTCAGAGTTCATTTCGTTCTCTGGTCCTGGCGTAATAATCCTTCTGCAAGACTTAAAATACTTTCAAATATTACTTAATTATTAAAGTAAATAAAAGATTAAATTTAGATTGCTTGCACCTTTGACAAAAAACGCTGCTTTACAGGACAGACTGGAAAGCAGCTTTCCAGAGAACCTGGATGTCTTGGTGGACACCAAGCCAACCATGAGCCAGCAAAAGGTCCTTGCAACCACCAGGCTCCTGGGCTTTGTTACCATCCTGGCAAGAGAGACATGGACATTATGGAGACAGTCCAATGAAGGACCACAAAAACAGGTCAGGAATTTCAGTGTCTGTCATACAGGGAAAGGCGTAGAGAAATGGAATTGTTTGCCTGGGAAAAAAAGCTCAGGGGGATCTTCCAAATGTGTATAAATACCAGTAAAGATGGAGCCAGACTGCTCCCAATGGTGCCCAGTGAGGACATGAAGCAATGGGCATGAAGGGACAAAATAGGAATTCCCATTTTGAGTAGTAAGAGAAAGTAGTAGTAAGAGAAAGCAAATACACACTACACAGGTGGCTGAACACTGCAACAGGTTGCCCAGAGGTTGTGGATTCTCCATCTGTGGATATTCAAAACACAGCTGGACACAGTCCTGAGCAACCTGCTGTAGGCTGACCCTGCTCAGAGCAGAGGCAGAGGAGGATAAATCTCCACAGGTGCCTTGCAACATCTGAAATTTTGTTATTTGGCAAAAAAACTAAATTAAGGATTTATTTCACACTCTAAAATCATGAATTATCCAGAATACATATCACATCAGAGAGTAAACATCTCGTGCATTTCAAGCTCAATCCATTTTCACAGCTTGTATTAAATCCTGCTGTAACTCACCTTGCAAATATTAACTTGACTATCTCAACCTCACAGACAGGAAAGGTGTAAAGTACAATTTTAACTACTACCCCCATGAAAAAGCCTGTATTTCTGGGGTCTGTGGTGAGAGTTAGCACATTGCTGACTTTTGGTACTCCATCACCTGATACAAACACACCCACACCACAGCAGAGGAGCAGCAAACGTGCCAGGTGTGTGACAAGTCCTTTTTGCATTTCCTTGATGTCAACATCTTGTTACACATTTGAGGTTGAAACCTGGAGAAAACCATTAGGTTTGTGATTCCACATGAGGGACAGATGCAAAAAGAAAGGAGAAGGGCTATTTTTTCCTTTTATCATCACTTTAGCCTTCAAAGACATCCAGTAATTTCAGCTATTTCAGCAAGTCACATTGGAATGTCCCTGTTTGTTCCCTGCTGAGTTTATTTTCCTTGTACTTCTTCTTTCAGTTAATGCTGATGTTCAAAAAGCAGAAGAAAAAAGGAGCAATCCTTTGTTCCACTTTACCCTGCCTTTCAGCTACGTTCACTGGTTTTGGTAATATTTGCTATGACTACATCCAAGAACATATTTATTTATTTATTTCTCTTGCTGCCTCTTTTTAATCCCTTCCTGGCCACTGCTTTCTCCCTCCTCCTCCAAATATTTGTATTTTTAAGTGCAGTATTTGTAGTCAAAAGCATTTATCAAGGCTCTCAGGTAAAAGTATAAAGCCAGACACATTAAAACAATTTTAAAATCCAATTCTTGGTACCTACTTTGGCCTAAATTATCTCACCAAGTACTTCACTGTATCAGCATGATATGGAAAACCACTACTGGCAATTTCATTTTTTTCCCCTCAGGGAATATTGCCTGAACAGTTACTAAATCTATGTCTCAATACAGCTGAAAGATAATACAGACCAAAGTCAAAACAAGTTTAGCAATACAGATTGCCAATATGGGAACATTTATTTCAATTATAATAATGTTTTAGGAGATTAAACATTCAAGGAAGCATGAAGGAGGAATTCAGTCACGGCATGAACTACAAGACCCACATGAAGTGAAGCAATATGACAATCCTGGGCCTGCAAATGTAAGACAAGTATAACTCACTAAAAATCAATAATAAATAAAGTACAAATTAATTAATGTATCACCTAAATTAAATGAAACCACAGCATATTCCCTGTATAGCTGCTACGGTCAAAGGTTGCTGAAGAACTCAGAGTGCATTTTGCTGAGTGCTGTTACTGGGGTAGCTGCACCTTGGGATGACAGGATTGAGAAGGTTTCAGAGGACAGACCAATGGTTAAACGTTTGTCCTGTCAAGAAGCAATTTTCCAAATATCCCAAGAAGTCTTGTACTCCTCCACCCTGCATTGAAAACACCACTCATCCTTCTCACTAAAAATCCCACAGGATTAAGTCCTAATGTACCTTTAAATTCTCAGTTTAACCCAATTTTATTGTAACATTACATAATCTGTGCTATCAGCGATTCCCTTTGGAGTTAGCATCGTTTTCTATTTTTAATATTAAAAAATTAAATAGTGAGGAAACATCAGTTGTGTTGGGAATACAAGAAAATCAATGTCTGTACAAGCTTTAATTAGAACACAGTATCCAGTTAGATACTTGCCTAATTTTTCAACAGCACTCTGAACTTTCACTGTGGTCCCTTGGCACCACTGAAATTCAAATAAACACTAATCTCCCCTTGCATTTTCTGTTGCCTGCTTCTAGCAAACTCTAGAGAATTAGAGGGGTGCAGTTTTATTTCAAAAGGCACCAGACAAGTGAGCAAGTAATAACTGTGCAATTTTAAAATAAAGATTTAAATTAATTTCTGTGTATTTTGCAGCTGCACTACTTGTTGGCAGCAGCCCTTCCTATGAAAATTGAAATAAGAGATTGAACGAAGCTGTGTGAATTCAAATAATCTTTTCTAACACTCCTGTCTGAAATACTGCTCCAAGGAGAACCCACATAGCCCAGCTCTTCTTCCAAACACCTTTAGAAGCAAATACAAACAGGAAGAGTTTACTGTCCTTCTAGAATAGTAAAAACTTATAAGAATTGGTGATGATGCAAGGGTGCTTCTCTGAAATTAAAAACCAGAAGTCCCTGAAACTAGAGGCAACAGAGGAGAGCAATGAGGTATCCCAGCTGCACACTGTCAAGGCTTAACACATTTGGCTTTGGCCACCATTCGATTTTACCTGGGATTTCCTGGTTTTATATTACTGAATGACACCATCCCAGTCTATAATTCAAAATGTTCCAACTACCTTTTAATGTTTAACCCCCTTTAATAATTTTAACTGGCAGATAAAAGGCACTTAAGTGCTCAGAAGGAACATCAGGACAACAGCCTCGCTGTGCTTGCAGGGCAATGGCCTATTACAAAATTCAATGACCTGTAAAAAGTTTTCTTCATGCCTATTCTGGCTCAGGTGTTTTTCAAAGCCAGTAACAGCCTGTGGTGTATAGGTAGAAATGAAGAAAAACATGATTCTTTACTCTGTACTCTGGCTAAGTCAAGCTAGAAGCAGATAAACATACACTGTATGGACCACTTCAAGATTTTTTTATTAAAAATAAAGCAAAAACCAACAAAACATAATAAAACCTTAATAGGCAATTTAAAAAGCAATTTAAAACACCTCATCCACTCCAAACAGATCAGGGGCCTCTTCAGAGTTCTGGAGTCAGCACCAATGATTCCACACTGCTTTGTATCAGAACACAATTTATGGATTCCCCACCAGCGCTTTCATCCCAGGTGGATGCTCCTGACGTGCTGTGTAGGGCTGAATCCAAACCCAGGACTCACCACCTCACTGCAGCTGGAATTGTCCCTTGGACAGGGTCCCTTGTTCCCACACTCTCCAGAAAAACAGGGACTTCTGTGCTGTGCACATTGCTCTTTTCAATCCCGATGAAGCTCTGAGGTTTCTGGTGGGGTTTTCCAGTGAACGCATCATCAAATCTCTGAATAGAATCATCGACACTGAAAAGCTCTGAAAATTGGCATCATCCAAGAAAACACCTTTGGTGTCCACCCAAAGCATTTTTCAGTCTTTTACCTTCAATCTACTAACACAGGGCTACTGAACCCTTCTTTAGATTAATGAAAGCATGTCTAATATATCACAGGTCCTGAAGTTTGACATTTATGCTGTACTGAGAAATAAGGACTTCACAATTTTAAGGAAAAAGCTCTCACTTAAATAACTCCATTACAATATAAAGTGGGTTCAGAATGTGTGTTTTGGGGCTTTCTTCAACATGCAGTAAACACAGAGGAGTCAGACAACAGCTTACCAAAGAACTGATGTTAGGAAAAGTAATTCATTTTTCCTAGAACCATCTCCACTATGTATGTCAGATCAGCTAAAAATCTGGCTTTGCATGAGACACAAATGACCAAAAGGCTTAAAAGTTCTGAGCTGAAGAAGGTAACAGCTGCAATTAGACCATTCTACTTCCAACTGAGTCACTACTTCCTCAAGTTTTTAAACCAGGGGAAGAAAGCCATTCCAACTGGTATTACCCAGTCAAAATACACTTAATTTAGGGCTTCCTTCAAGAGAGTTCTCTGAAAGTGGAATTTAGCGCTTAAAAGGATAAAATATTGGATCTGTGGTAGAAAAATTAATTAGAACCTGGAAGAGGTGGGTTCAATCCCCTAAAGCAAGACAAGCTTCAGTACAATTAAGCTTCATCAGTTTTGTCATTTCCAATTGTGGAAGGAATCATGCAGGAACACCACAAGAATAACCAACCACAGTGCATGTGGCACTGTTGTCATCTCCTCTCCAACCTCCCCGACAGGAGACATCCTGGGTCAAAACCTCATCATGCTTTGCAACACACGAGCCATAAATACAGCACAGCTTGTGCCAAAACCCTCATCAGCCTTTTCCACTGAAGCAACTGTTTGGGTTACTCCATCTAGTCCATCCCATCCCACCTGAGATAACCCAGATATTTATTTGTTACTGGCAGTTACCTAATTTCAAACAACAGGGAGCGGGGTCAAAAATATCAGAAATATCTAGTTCAACTGCTACACATTTCAAAACCAGAAGTAAAATTGAGTCTTTGCAGGTTCTGTGACAGCCCATCTGTGGTGAATTAGCACAGACCCAGCAGCAGAGGCCCCAAACCACCAGCATGAGCATATCCTCATCATGGCAGGGAGCAAAGGAGACAGGGGTGACTGGTTTAACATCTTCATGGTGGAGAAATTCAGGCCCACCTGAAGACATCAAGTCAGCAGGTTTCAATAGCCCCACAAGAATTTACTGCACCTTTTTAGAATATATTTGATAATGGACAGGTATTAAGTAAGAAGCTCATAAAGATGCAACTTACTTTACAGTGCATTTTTCTTCTATTCAATTATTTCTCTGGAAACAATAAATCAATTCCCACCATCACAGTGATGAAATATGCAATTTGTGTGTGACAATCTCACCATTTGCAGAAACAGCAGGTGGTAATAAATTAAGCTGGTGTTACACAAACACGACACCTCCATAAGCTAACACCACACACATAGAGGCATCAATCCATCCCCTTCAAGTCTCTACTAGAACATACAGGAATATTAATTGGAGAGGGGGGATGCACTTGAACACATGCAGTTTTTAAATGCTGCACTGACTTGGCCTGAGAACATAATCCAAAAGGATCTGGAAATTAAAACACCTTTGCATGTGAGCTTCAGGAAACAGAGTTCTTACCTATTGCAATCTGTGCTTTTAATATGCTTGAATTTATTTTCAAAGAAATACTTCACAGTAGCTAGAGAGAAAACAGAAGAACAATCTCCTTCAGCAAGGAGTATGTGTGCTTTAGTATGTATGAAAATATTTCTGCACAAAACCTGAATGTTGTGACAATATACCTTCCACACCACAAACATGCAGCAAGTCAGAGGTACCTGGCTCAGAAGTGCCTGGAAACACTTAAAACCCTACACAAACTGAACAGGAGCAAGCATTAGGAAAAACTGCACAAATGGATAAAATGATTAAATATTCCAAACAAAGACAACAGTATTTCATCAGGTTACCAATTTTAGCCTGAAACTGGATCTTTGGGATCTTTGTGACTTGGAAGAGGTTCTGTTAATGCTTACTAAAGGCAAGGGGTAGGTGTCTTCAGCATCACACAACACCTTGCCAGCAGAGAATAGAAAAATAGAAAAAACTTAATTATTGATTAAGTTTTTTCTATTTTACCCCAAGGTCCAATAGAAAAGTCAATGGAATTTCCAGAACATCATCTGCACTGTCCTCAAGTCCAGAGAAGCACAACTAAAATAATGAAGGGGCAGAGCAGGAGCCTTGTGAAGGGAACCTAAAAAAGGCAGGACTCCAGATGAGAGCCTGATCAATACTTACAAGATCCATGAGGATGCATAAACTGGTATTAAAAGATTCTCTAAAAGTCTCTAATGCAGTGGATACTGAAGAAACATAAGGACAGGCTGTAGACAACAGTCATGCTCACACATTCTCCTGAGAGAGTCACAAGTAGGAGATGCAGTCCAAAGAGACTGAAATACTGATGGGTTTTTTTTTTTTTACTTTAAGAACATCCATAAAAGCTTCCCTTTTTGCCTCTGTTATTGAAGCTGAAATACAGAATTATGGAATGGTTTGGTTGGAAGGGAGCTTCAACATCATCTCATTTCAACCCCTGCCATGGGCAAGGACACCTTCCACTATCCCAGGTTGCTCCAAGCCCCATCCAACCTGGCCTTGGGCACTTCCAGGGATGGGACATCCACAACCTCTCTGGGCAACCTGTGCCAGGGCCTCACCACCCTCACAGGGAAGAATTTCTTCCTAATATCTAATCTAAACCTTCTGTCCTTCATCTTAAGGTGGCTCCCCCTCATCCTGTCACTCCAGGCCCTTGTCCCAAATCCCTCCTCAACTCTCTTGTAGCCCCTTCAGGCACTGGAGCCTCCTCCCCTCAAGGTTGAACAGCCCCAACTCTCCTGGTCTGTCTCCACAGCCAAGGTGCTCCAGCCCCATGATCAACTTAATAGCCTCCCCTGGACTTGCTCCAAAGGTCAAATATAAACCTTGGGGCTTCCAAAAAGTTCAGATGAAAATACAGATATGCAGCTTTGGCAGCCTTTTCACAGACTACATTTATCAAGCCAATAGATGCCAGTGCAAGATGATGATTCCCATACTCAGAAAGGCCTGAAATCAATGAATTCCCATCTATGAACACATCCAAAAAACCTACACTGTATATATTCTGATCCTTTAAAGGGTTCATATACGTAGGTTTAAAAAAAAAAACAAACCAACAAAAACTAAGAAAATTAAAGCTGTCCCATAACTCAGGCCTTATTTTTCAAGTTTTTTGAAAACTATTTTCTTTCACACAGTTTAAGTTCTCATGTATAGTTTAACATCCAAAGATCATCAAAGGAATTTGTCTCTTTTCTCAGACATGCCTGTGTTAGAAGCTAGGAAATTGATACATGATCATTTCTGAACAGTGTATTTGTACAGAGGTTTGAGTTAATTTTTCAAAGGCAAGTAAGTTGTCACCAGAGGCTGCTTCACCAACTTAATAATTTCTCCTTGCTGCTGCCAAAGCTGCAGAACTTGCTACCCCTTTCTTCCCTGCCAAGCATTTCCTCATCCACTCTTCCAACCATGGAGCCCTTACTTCCCTCTGAGTCCTCCTGCTACTGCTGTTTAAATGATTTTTGAGTTCCTTTTACACATTAAGACAGAATAAATCAGTCTGGGCTTATTTTTTTCTGGTTTTGGCAGGGGTTTAGTTTTTCTTGGGGTTCACAGTCTAAAAGTGACACTTCTAAGCCTCTGCTGCTAAACTATTCAATAACATTTACTGATTTTCAATATCTGGTCAAGAGAGAGGTGAAGATGAAAGACAAAGGGGGGCAGAGAACAGGTAGGAGATGAAGAAGAACTATTCCACTGCAATGGTTGAAGAAGGCAAAAATAATTTGGTGAAAATACCAGTATTACAAATTCAAGTGTCATTTCCAACTTCAACCTTCTTTTCTTCCTCTTTCTTTAAAGCCATTTATCAACTCTTAGCTGGTACCCGGAGAAGTTTGACCAACTAAATGGACAGATGTGAGTAAAAAGACCAAGAATCTTTAACGAGGCAGAAGTTGATGGAATTCTGCGGGAACAGAATAGACAAGTAAGGCTTGTTTGCATCTGATACAAGGAAGCTGATGAGCACCTGAAATTTGCACCAAAATCAACAAGACAGCTGATCACTGACTATCATGGCACCATCCACAGGTCTCCAGTCAGGCACTGGAATTTTAAAGAGGTGATAGGAACTTTTAACAGGTAATGAGGTGCTTCTTTTCCACCAGAGACCAACTGAACACAAGACAGAACAAGTAACTACAATGAAATGTAAAGGAAAAGGTTAATTTGAGATATGCCTGGCACAGGCAACAGCAGCATAAGCACAACTAACCTCTAATTATTTCCCATTATTTTGCAAATGTCAAAGTATGGTCTTTAAAGATGCTCAGCATTTGTCAGAAACATGATTTCATTACATTTTAATCAGCTGCAGAATATTTCACTTAGCAAGTGAGTTTCATGGCTGACAGGGATTGACAAGAAAAGCTCACTTTAAACGCAGTTATGTTCTTCTGTCAAAGACAGCACCACTCAGAGGAAAATCTGATACATCAAGAGTTAATACGATTTGCTCTGAAGAAATGAGCTGCAAATGATTTTCACACTCCAGAAGGAAATTAGTTTTCCCACTTTAAGAGGTGAACAGAAGAATACTTTGCTAATACAAAGAAGAATACAGAGCAGCATACTTGATGAGACTTCATGGTTTACTCTACCCCTTTAGGCAAAATAAATAAATTTTTTAAAATAAATAAATAAAGATCAAGCCCCTAAACAAAGAGCCCCAAGCCACTATTTTCCACTTACTGCAATCCTACACATTTAAAAAGTTTTAAGACCAAATTCTGATTCATTAATGGGCAATACTAATTCCTTATTTCAGATGTCACTTAACAGCGGCTGAAAACATCCCTGTTCCACCATTCTTTGTGGAAAATGCATTTTTCACAGCAAGAACCTGAGCTGCACAGACTGTGACACTTAGAGCAGAAGTGAGATAGGCACAGAAAGGGTGAAGCTGTAAGAAAAATCCCTCCAGGAACAGATCCCGGCAGCTTCTCCAGTGCAGAAGCGGCAGCACAGCCCATCCCCATTTCCCCACTCACTGTAAGGATCCCCTACCACACTCAAGGTCAGAAAACTCAGTTTAATTCAGGACTTCTTCATCAGATTTGAAGTTTCTGGGGCCAACTCGAACTGTGGAAGACTTTTCTAAACACCAATGCATGCTCTTTTTTTTTTTTTTTTTTTTTTTTTGAAAACTAGACAACTCAAGATTCTTCGTTGTTTTAATTAATCAAAAGAAACTCACAGCATAAAGATTTTGGAGATGTAGACAACTAATACCAAAACTAAACACAACCCTGGTTCAGTTTCTATTTACTTCAGTTTTATGATATGCAATGTAACTTATTAAATACATCTCTTATCCATCTTCCCTTGAATTGCAATTCAGTCATAGCATTTAAAAGGACTGGACTTTTAAAAAGTTAAATTATTTCCCTGATGTGTCTGCCTTCATTGTTTAGTTCTGCCACCTGCAATATCTGATATTAAAAAAACCAACCTAAAATCAGAGTTGTTGCTTTTAGAAATTGGACAAATGTTCAGGAAAAAAAGTTCAATACTTTTTTCTTCATTTTTCAGATGTAAGCCATAAATTTAAAACTGGATTTGTTCTTTCAGAGTCTAATTTAAAGAAGACAATATATTGCTGTACAGCATATATTAAACATACAGATTGATCTCAATGTTTTAAAAGGCACTTAGCAAAGATGTATACCAATATAAGATATTTACAAAGAAATAATTTTGGATAGAATTTCTCAATTCTTATCGGATATTTTGCAGAAAAGGCTTAAATTCCATGTTTGTTTGTTTCAATGCAAGAAAATTAAGATGAAAGGGAGATAACAAATTAGGCTGGGACTATGACTATAAACATGTTGTTTTGACAGAAAGCTCTGAACTTATAAATCAAGTTATTATAACATTTATATAATCTTCTCTTACATGCTAAACAAAACAGTTCACAGTGATAAAACAAACAGCACTTCTCCGGTCTGAAATGAAAGAAAAAAAAGAAAAAACCTACAAAGTAATAATTAAAGCAAAAAATAATAGTCCATCTAAAAATCTAGAGCCAAATTACACTGTACCATCGATGTCAAAGAAAATACAGGCCAGAATTAACAAATCCACAACCTAAAGTGTTCCAGAGCCACTTTTCTTCTTCAGTAGGGCCTTAATTCTGCAAAGCAACACCCACCCCTGTGGATTTCCAGCAGACTGGAATACACAAATGGTGGTGGTGGTGAGTGCTGGAGTGCACCTGGATGAGGAAGGAGGAAGCATTCAGCACCTGAAAGGACCCAACCCCATGAAATCTGCCCAGTCACAAAGGACACATTTTATGAGCAACTTTATTGCAGAGCAAGAGGTTGTCCTTGGGAGGACAGAAGGGCACAGCTCACGTTCTACCTGCTGCCTGATCTGAGGGATACTTTTCCTAGCAGAGAAAAGAAATAAAACAGCACATTTTTATTCCCATTTACAACAATACTGGAGCATCATTAATATTGTAAGTGCAGACTGGATATACAGAGCAAGGAAAGTCCTAAAAAGAGAAGGAAAAAATATTCAAGAATTTTGTTGAAATAACCTACAAAAAGTTATACATTAACTATTGTTTTGTACAATTATTGTAGGGCTGAAGAATCGTGTACCATGGACAGAAACAAAACTGAAAATCCTTATAATTCCCACATTAGGGAAAGGGAATGACTCTCACTTCCCAAAATGTAGCATTATTCCAAAAAATCACAACCTCTTGTTTATGTTCCTACCACTGAACAGGAAAATACTCACTGGATTGAGACATCAGTGACTGATTCATAAAATAAAATTATTATTCTTGGCAGACATAAAAAACTATTTTGAGGTTTGGTGTTCTCCCTCTTGATTTTATGTCTCTAAATACTGTGCTCATACCAATCTTTCCTGAATTTCCCAATACCATGCTGAACAAAGACAGAAGATTTGTGACTGCAAGTTTCAAAGCTGTCTTCATTTCTCATTCTTCTGAAGAGGCACAAGCCTTTGCAACCACACAAGTAACTTGAGACACCTGGATGTAAAAATCCTGCAGCAAGTATTTTTGACCTCTGTGAACTCATAAATACAGACCCAAGTATGATCCCATCTCACAGCCAGTTTCAAGTATGAGAGTTTTTCCCCCATTTTGATGGTTTTTTCCTTGTTTCTGATATATTTACACCCAAACCCTCACACTGTGGTTTATTTTACTTTGGCTTGACTGTGATTTTAACATTTAAAAAAACAAACCAGAAATAAATCTGGATTAAACAGAAGTGGCTGGTTGCCATTGCTTTTCTCTACTGGATAAACATTATGTGTTTTAACTAGCCTGGCTTTTCCTACAGGATGGAACAGGAATTGTGAACATGACCTTGCTGTGTATCCAGGAGGACCCAGGGTGTGCTTGTTCCCGATTTCAGATAATTCTCATTTCCAGCTGGTTCTCTCTCCCATCTCCAACAGTCACTGCTCCCTCCCAGAACAGACCAGACACAGAAAAAGCACAACTATTATCCCTTCAAATTTTAGGAATTAACAATTTCAGAGATTCCAGAGTGATTTCAGCAAAAGCAATTAAGGACCTGGATAATTCTGAGTAGAAGTCTACCGGAAGGAGGGTTTATCACAGAAATTATTTGGTAGCCACAGCAAGTGCTCCTGTTCCTACTACAACACCTTGGTTTTCATCAGTGTGCCCAAATGTATCACAGCCAGAGCTGGGAAGGGAAGTGAGATGTGGCAGATAAGAGCATTACTCCAAAAACATTTTTATTGCACCTCTAGAATGACAAAAGATATTTAAATTATATTTAGATGTGCTAGTTTGGTACTTCAAACATGAAGTCCAACACTACTGGTCAATACAGGTCACACAGCTTGTTCCAGGAAAACTAAATTAATGCAAACAAAACCAGCAAAAAGTTTGTTTCAGTATCACATTAAACCAGAACCCATAAAACACCAAAATTATTCTGGAAAGAAGAAGAGTAAGGGATATTTTCCTATCGAAGACTTGATGATGCCTTGCATTCATATATTCAGTTCATATTAGCCTGTATCTATAAAACAGTGTATAATATACTTTGTATTTTATATTAGATACTCTATGAAATACTATGTGTATGTATTTAAAAAATATAAAAGTAAAAGCAAAATAATGAAGGGGCAAATCTTTCATTTCAAGGACAGAAAAGAAACGAGAAAGAAATTCTCTAGTGTGAGGGTGGGGAGGCACTGGCACAGATTTCCCAGAGAAGCTGTAGCTGCTCCATCCCTGGAAGTGTTCAAGGCCAGTTTGGATGGGGCTTGGAGCAACCTGGGATAGTGGAAGGTGTCCCTGCCCATGGCTGAGGGGGTTGGAGTGAAATGATCTTGGAGATTCCTTCCAACCCAAACCATTCTGGGGTTCCATGGCATCCTCCCAACTCCACGTAAGAAAACCACAGGCACTAAGTCCACACAATTATAACCAGAACAAAATCCTCTTACATTTTAGGTTCAGAAACACATGCAGAAAAGACAACCCTCTGCTAAACCTGGTCAGCTGATTAAACATTAACTTACTGACCTGACAGGCACCACCCCTACAGGCCCATCCCACTTCCGTGCCAGAGGACACTGATTGGAACAGCTCAGGGTGTAAATCTTAATTTCTTTGCCACTCTCATGATAAACATGACACAGGAATCAGCCCTGAACTGGGAACAGATACACAGCTCCCTGTCACCAGAGCAGTGCCTTTTCCCTCTGGGGAGGGGATGGGATGGATATCTGCAGCGCACACATGCTCCTATTTGACAGGTACAGCTATATAGAACCATAAATCAGAGACCTTTTAATTCTGCCAACATGAGTCAAACTGCTGCAATCAGACACCTGAATGGACAAAAAGCTGCTGTTCAAGTACCTGGCAATGCAATTTGTTGCATGGGAATCATTTGTTAGGATCAAATTGAAAAGGCTGCTCTACTCCAAAGTATCTTTGTTGCAATTCTTCAGATTATCTTGACCAACCATCGTGACACAGCCAAGACAAAACCCCCTTTGAGCTGAACACACTGAGATTTCAGGAACATGATTCCTACTATCTCCCCATACCAGCAAGAACAGATCATTGCTGATTTGCAAACATATTACCAGGAAGGTTGTGAGAAGAGTTTCAGTCCTATTGCCCCTTATCTTCCAAAATCAGCTAAGAAACTACAGACCACACCCAGTTCCCTCCTTCCCAGAAATAAAGATGTAACAGGAGTGCAGACCATTACTCACCCTGCAATCACTTATGATGAAAATGTTCCTTGCTCCAATGACCTCTACATGGATGTTAAAGGAGAAAATTCAAATGGTATGGGAATCCATGACCAAATACTGGCAATTAAGTGACTAATTTTGCTTCATTAAGAGGTACTGTTCAAGTGAGTAAAGTCTGGTTTTACTTTTTAGTTCTACAGCACAACCAACTGAAGGAAAAAGTTCAGCTTGGAGTCTCAAAATGCCACTCTTCAGTTCATTACCGTCATCCCCAGCTGATGTGACCCTGGCACAGGACATGACTGAAGAGTGCAGTTGCTGTGAGCTGCTGTCCCAAGTCACAGCAGAACTGAAGCACACACTGATTTTATTCCTGTATTTACTCAAGATGAGGAGAATTAGGCCATGGAAAAAGATGTTTCTCCTTAGACATTTCCTCAGTAAAGCAAGAGACAATACTTCATTTGCAGATTCCAATTTAAATAGAAAGTGCAAACCCCTAGTGCTTGCTGTTATGGATCTGAAATAGCTGGCAGGAGAAACTACTTCAGAAAGCAGTGACAGTGCTTGGGGAGAGAATTAAGCAATCTCCCTTCTGGCTAAGTAACAAACCTCGGTTATCAAATCAATAAATGAAAAAAAGGGAGTTTGTTTACAGGTTATTTTCAATAAAATGACTCAGCAGGATTGAATACACACAGAAATGTTTTACTTAGTATCTATGCTAAGCCACATTAAATATCAGAAGAGGACAATCCTACCCTCTTTCCATATGCCAATAAATACAGAATCACCCAGTGCTGGGCAACCACCAGCTACCTCCATACTTCAGCAAGCCCTCCAACACCTCCACACCTCAGCAAGCCCTCCATCACCTCCACACCTCAGCAAACCCTCCATCACCTCCACACCTCAGCAAACCCTCCATCACCTCCACACCTCAGCAAACCCTCCATCACCTCCACACCTCAGCAAACCCTCCATCACCTCCACACCTCAGCAAACCCTCCATCACCTCCACACCTCAGCAAGCCCTCCCTCACCTCCACACCTCAGCAAACCCTCCATCACCTCCATACTTCAGCAAACCCTCCATCACCTCCATACCTCAGCAAGCCCTCCATCACCTCCATACCTCAGGCAAACCCTCCCTCACCTCCGTACCTCAGCAAACCCTCCATCACCTCCACACCTCAGCAAGCCCTCCATCACCTCCACACCTCAGCAAGCCCTCCCTCACCTCCACACCTCAGCAAGCCCTCCATCACCTCCATACCTCAGCAAGCCCTCCACACCTCAGCAAGCCCTCCATCACCTCCACACCTCAGCAAGCCCTGTCCTTGACAACCCAGCAGGGAAAACTGGCACTGGCAGTTCTCAACATGGATTCAACAGGAGATCCTGCAGGGATCTCACTGCTTTCACATGATGATGAAATCTTCATGAATGATACAATATTTCTGTAACTCCTCTAATAAAATACATTTATGTTGTCCTGTACTTAAGCTTCTTTTAATAGAATATTTACAAAGATATTTCCTTATGTCTGGCTTTTGTTTGTTGTGCTGGGTTATAGAATTCAGCAGTTTGTACAGATTTCCCTACTATATTGTTATAGTGTATATTAATCTATAAAGTCTCCACTTATTAATAATTCCATTAACAAATCCAAGGAATACTTGTGAGGATTTTTTTCCAGATAATTAATGAAAAGTACATACTCTATGCTGGCACATCAACATTTTTACAAGACATGAATTTGCAACTATGCAATTTCAGCAACACTACATCAAGTGAAGGGCTGAGACAATTGAATACATTTCTTACAAATACAACACCAATCACAAAAGCTCATTTCAGTACCATAGTCCTACCAATAAAAGCTTCCAAAAGAGACATTGCCCAATGTATTGCATTTGCTAAAAACACAAAAATAGGTAAGAGATCATCTTTGGTATCCAATGTTGAAATACTGCAAGTGTTGCCAAGCTAACTGGGCAAACCAAATTATGCACACCTCTGCAATTGTATTTTACATACAGAAAATAAATATACACAAACACACAATGGGAGTTGTGATTAAGAAATTTCAAATATAAACTGAATAAGAAAACAATTAGGGCTATAAACTCCTGGTTAACTTTTCTGCTTAATGCATCATTTCCAACAATGAAACATTCACTTGGGTTCCAACTTCCACACTTTGCTGTTAAACTTGTTTTCCAATGCTTCTTTAAAAGGATATTTCAAACATTTTGTTTTCCTTACTGAAGTTTTAGGTTTTTTCCAGGCAGCTCAGAATTTAATTCCAAGCTGCTTCACTGGCTCATTACCAGGTGCTACAATTGATAAGATCACACATCTCCATTACCCAGGGAACGCCAAATGCTCCCCCAGCCCTTTAAAACAATCACTTTCCTTTCTTGTGAAAATATCTCAAGCTCCATCTTCCATTCCAGTCGTCTTTGAATACGGAACAATCACCCCAGTGGGAATGCAGCAGACTCCCTGAGCTGCAGAGTTCCTGTATTTTGCAGAATACTGAGCTACCACACGCTGTGCTCTAACACTGAAAGGGAACCCCCCTTGCTTTTCCAGATTATTTTCCACCTTTAAATATATACAGGCATATCAGGAATATGATACTCTGAGCAAACCAGTCTAGTGGAAGGTGCCCCTGCCCATGGCAGGGGAGCTGGAACTAGACAGATATTTAAGGTCCCTTCCAGCATAAACCATTCTGTGATTCTATGAACATTTTACCTTTACAGATTAGTGGTTTCATGAGATTGACATTATTTTTCTTCTTTCTACAAAAACCTCCCCAAAAACCCAGGAATTGAAGAGATGCTTTCCATGATTTGCAAGTCTCATAGCTCAAGAAGCTACAAAGTTGTTACTAAGTTTAACAAAAGTTTAGGCAACATTACCATCCAGAAGGAAATAGCCAAAGTAGCCCAGGTGGTTAGCCAACAACACTGTCAAATGACAGACCAGACTTTTCCTAGTTGTAGACTTTTCCCAGTTGTCTTCCCCTCAGACACCAAAGGAAAAGCACTTAATGTCACTCCTAAACTACACCTATAGAGCAAAGAAAAAAATGCAAGAGCAGGGGCTTCCCTCCAGTCACTTCAACTGAAGCTCACTGAGAAGATGCAGCAGAACACTCATACAAACAGAATGGCTTTTTTTCCTTTCTGTACACAAGAACAATTATATTTCCATGTTACATATACAATGTCTGCATCAAAGAAGTAGGATATCTTGCTTTACAGATCATTTACCTGCCTACAACCTTCATAGCAACTTCCCTTACTCCACTTTCTATGACTGTGTCGCTCTTAATGATCACCTATCACATAAAAACCTAAATGCCTGTTGGACTGAATGTTATCACTCTGTCAGCAAAACAGCAGAGATTTATGACATGGAGATGAAGGAGAAACAGCTCTGACCTCCTCTCTAATGCATCCAACTGTCTTGCTTATATATTCAACACATGACCAGCAGGTCCCATCTGAACACACCCCCTCAATCAGCAGGGCTCACCAAAAAACAAACCCACAACATTTAACTTGGAACTGCTTCTTTCTTTAAAGAAAGATTGCAACATTTGCAATAGGGCAAAACTCTTTCCCAGCAGATTAAATACATTTCATAACACAGGTTAAAAATTTTAATATTTCTTTTAATCAAGACCAGGTTTTTGAATTTGGCTCAATTATTTTAAGCCAGCATAGATTTTCCATATTAGTTTGAATGGCTGAGTTCAAGGACTGTGATCACCCTGCAATAACAACTCACATGGCACACACTGCATTACATCAATTAATTGTTCATAAATGACTAAACAGAGCTCTTCTGGAAGTTATTCAAGAAACTTCCTCCTCCTTGGGGTGGATAATTCACAGACCTATAGCAGAGCCACCCCACTACCCTTGGCTGTCATGTTAACACTGCTTTCACCCAGTTATTGTGTAAAGTTAAAATGACAGGAATTCACAGGAAACACAAGAAAAAAGTACACCAGCAAAGTATCTAGGTCGAAGTGTAATACATTATACTATTAATGATTTTAACAAATTTCAGAGATGTTTGTGAAAAGTCTTTAATGATCCATGATTACTTTCTAGCCTGCTGTTACAGACAGAAAGGAAACACCCCTGTACGATACCAGCACAAAGTTTCAGCACTTAGCTGAGAAAGGAGTGGTGACTGCTCACGGATCAAGACAGCCACTTCAGCATCCTCCCGAAGTTGTAACTGAGCTTCAGGATGATTAGTCCACAAGACCTGATATTTTAAGTTTCAAATTACTTAATGAGAGGGAGGAAGCAGTCAAAAATTTCCTACTCCTATCCTGACTAAAGTAACACAGACTTACTGAGAAGAAATATGCCAGCAAGAAAGTACACACCTTCTCTTCATTCACCCATCAGAATACCCTCAAATCTGGAGTGTGCAGATCCAGACGAAATTATTCAATTCAGTAACACTACTTAGATTAGATTTAGAGGTGGAGAGGAGGCAAAAAACCAACAGCACAGATATACACATGTACTTTCTAAAGCAAGCAAATATCTTATTCTCTACAGCAGTCCTGTAGACAGAGCCACAGAATTGGCTGCAATTAGGTCATCCCACACTATCGCTAAGAAGATTTGATAATTTCAGATTTAAGAACGCTAAAAAAAAGTGGAACCTCTGTAGGAACACAGACTCACTGAAATATTTCAAAGCCTTTTCAAAGAACAAACATTTGCTGAGATCACACCTGGTGCAATGAAAGCTCAATCTGTCCCATTCAAAAGAGAACAGAGCACTTAGAAAGAAGTTATGGATAATAGAACATACACATCAAGATCCCATTTTAAGACATTATAAAATACTTAAAAGTTTTATCAGTTTTTGCTACACGTAACCTGACACTTTACCAGAAAAATCAAAGAGGCAGAATAAAGACATCAGAACTAAACGGTTCTCTCATTAATATATTACCTTTCTTGGACTGCAGATATCTCACAGCCCTTATCAAAGTAGGCCAGATCCGTCTCATTTCCCTAAGGTTAAGCCGGTGA
Source organism: Fringilla coelebs (assembly GCF_963513975.1). Classification (NCBI taxonomy): domain Eukaryota; kingdom Metazoa; phylum Chordata; class Aves; order Passeriformes; family Fringillidae; genus Fringilla; species Fringilla coelebs. Next base: position 4,673,666 of record NC_140028.1, on the reverse strand, counting down.
ACAGTACACAAAGTAATCATCGACTAAGGCATGGCCACCATTCAATGACAAATATAGCTCAAGCTATTTCTCATCTGTCCTATTTTTTTGGGAGGTTGTGATGAAGCTTTTTCTAGAAATCATCATAGCTGGCAGCTGTGAAGATCCTGGTGCCTTTGTCCTCTTATGCAACCCTTGGTGTTCCCTTCTCCCCCCAACAGGAATAACAAGAGATTACAAGGCTGCTCTCCAGATTTTGGGGCAGAGGGGATGGACAAGCAATCTTCTCTTAAGTCATGTTCTGAGAACACAGGCGACAGAGGAAGAGGTGGGATCATTTTTCATTCATTTCAGTTGCTGGAATGGGTGGGGGGGATCAATACCTTTTATCATGTCCCAATGCAGCCATCCCCAGCCCTGCTGGGGCATCCTCTGGGACAGTAGGGGGGAGAAACTGATACCTCAATACTAAGCAGCCTGAACAGCAGATGGCAAAAGCTTGCTTTTGCTTTCAGGAGATTTTTCTTCCCTACTTTTAAAAGTTACTTTCTGGGAGGTACCTTCATCCTGATCCTCACAGTAGTCCAAGGAGATAAATCCCAATTTCATCTAATAATTCTGTTACTCAATTTATGACACACAGATCAGGCATTGTTGTTACCCTCTTCACGGTAAACAAGTTTTACTAGAAGCAAAGGACACTCTGTATTAGCTTTGTTTCCAGTTACCGTTACTCATTGTTTACTAAATATTATTCCCTAGTGAGCTGACAGGTTCTGTATTTCATGAAACCAGGGTGTGGTGTTCCACTTCTCCCATTTCTAAGTCGATTCTACTCTATGTGGTATAATATGTCAATGTGTGGCAAGGACTAGTTTAGCCTGAATATTTCTGAAAGGTGCAGAAATCAGGCAAGACAAAGTGTTAAATGCTTCTTCGTGTGCCCTCCTAATTACTAGACAATAAAAATGGTAAATAAATTTAATGTTTTTTTTTAAAACAACTAATCAGCAACTATGCCTATCGAATCCTTAGTTCAGATACGTTTGCCCTGTACTTCCGAAGTAACTGGCTGTCCGTGATCCAAGATTATGGTGACGCAATACTTCACTGCCAGTTTCTCTTCCAAAAAAGAAAGTACATTGAAATGAAAGCAAGCACGAGGAAGGTTCTGCTTACAACCAACAACATTCAACTTTTTACAGCTGCTTTCCATCTAAGGAAGATTAGATTCTCTAGCTACTAACAGAATTTCGACCTTAATCCCTGTAAAGTCACATCCACTACTCCAATTAACAAGTAACGTCCAGATGATAGTACAGTAAATATTAAAGTACTGGGGTGCAAATTAAGACTATCACGTGGTGGACTTTCCCATGTCCGTCTAACTATTGTTAAGCCTCAATTTCAAGTCCAACCGTCTCATTGTAATAAATTCATGCTCTGTGGCTACTTATTGTCTCAGTTTGGGGGCGGATAATATCGGTGGCAAATTCAGAGACATCAAGTAAAAACATGTGAGTCTTCCGCTCCCTACGATCAGGATCAGACTTTAAAACTACTTCTTCTAAAAGGTGAGAGAAAGCAGAATCACCCTCGCAGCGGCTTCAAACATACGAAGATCACAAACAAAGCCGTCAGATCCTCACATCAGTGCAAGTACAAACCAAACAGCTCAAGCGCTCTTTTCATTTCAAATCATTCTTAAAGGCAGAGGGAGGAAAAAAAACCCCCACAAAACCCGAAGCATCCCAGCTGTCAGGTGAAGCAGCTCCTGCAGAGGGGCAGCTCCGCACTGCAAGCGCATGACCAGAATATTTATTTTCTAGCTTGGCTTTGCAAGGAAAAAAACGATAGAACCACAGGTGGTAAAACGTTAAATTAAGAGGAAGAGAGAAATGCATACATATATATACATATATACACACACACTTCTATAAAAATAAAAGGTCGGAGTACCTTTAGCCCAGCACATGGGGAATGGGCTGCAGCCGCTTTTCTCCATGCAGCCCGCACCTGCCCGCCTCGGGGGCTGCTGCCCGGCCACCTCCAGCAGCCACATACACAGAGCGTGCTCGATGCCGGCCAGCTCCGGCACACAATGTCCCGATTCAGCGCTCCGGGCTCCTGCGGGGGGAGGCTGGAGCCGCCTGGACGTGCAGGATCCCGGGGAGAGGAGGGAGCCCCGGCCCTCCCCGGGGCGGTGCGCCTTCACCTGGCTGCGGGGGGAGCGCGGTCCCCCGGCCCGCCCGGGGCTCCAGCGCGCTCCGCTGCGGGGAAGCCGCGCCGCTGCCTCATCTCCCCCCGCCCCGGAGCATCATCCACCTCCTCGTCCTCGTCCTCCCCCTCCTCCCCGGGAGCGGTGCCGAGGCGGAGTGAGCCCTGCGGAGGAGGGCGGGCAGGGGCGGGAGGCGATTACCCGGCTCCCATTAATATGCTAATCCCCGTCTGCTGCCCGCGCCCGGCCGTCTCCGGTTCACCCTCTGCGCAAAGACAGAGCGCTGCAAATGCCGCCCGGCCCGGCTGCGGACCGGCCTCGCTTCGCCGCCGCTGATGTTCCTGTTCCCGGCTGCCCCGCACCGCCCCTTCCCTGCCGCACCCGCGTTTTGCCATCGCTTTTACACATTTGCTGTGTCCCTTTACCGACACAAGCGCCAGGCGTCCTAAAAGCAAAACTTCGCTCTAAGCACACGGGAACTTCCCTATAAGCGCTGGAGAACTTCCCCAACTTCAGTAGGAATTGGGGTCACACGCTCCATCAGCACTTGCCTCACTGCACGAGATTATGGATGGAAGAAGCCTGGCAGCGCTGCTTGGCCCTAAAGAACGAATATCGCAGCCCACGCCAGTCCTTAGTGCCACATCCAGCCCCCTCTAAACCCGGGGCTTCTTTATTGACTTCTCATCAGAAGTCAAAGGTCACTTCAGACATTCACCCCACATGGTGAACGGCCTTTGTTTCTTCTTAACTTTGTAGCACCTAACACCAAAACTGCTTACAAACAGTTTTCTTTTAAAATGGTGAGTATAAATACTGCAAAAGCCGATGTTTATAATAATCACACAACCAGGCAGAATGTGTGTATGGAAATAAAGCAAATATCAATTTTACAGCAAAGTATTTTAAAAAATTTATAAATAACTGTTTCAGCTAGAACACGTATTAAAATCAACAGGAACAAGATTCACGTTTATCATTAAAGCTCTTTATATATTCCACGGTAATCTCTTCTCACTCCCAGCCCTCAGCAGTAAGGCGTGAGGCTTATCCAAGACTAGAACCAAAAGGGAATTAATCTAAAGCCAGCAGCCTTCAAGTTAACCTATCTGCCTACTTGTAGTAGCATGCACTCGTCTATAGCATATGTTTAATTACCATTCTTTACTGCCATCTCATTTCTCAATATACTGACTGGCCTTGCAGAATTAGTGGTGTATGTCAAAATTCTTGATTAAAAAAAAAAAAAAGAAGAAGAAGAAAGGAAGCAGCAACTGCATTTAACTATTGTCTGCTTCTCTATTTAAACGAGGAAAAATATTCCATGGTAAAAAAAAAAAAAGAGAGAGAGAGATTAGGCCACAACCAGGCCCATCAGATGTTCTGCATCACTGCTCAGGCACAAAGCTCCTTCTGGGGCTGAAGAAAGCCAAAGGGAACTGAAGACATGCCTGGGTGCCTTCCTCCCCCCACCACAAAATTTTCCAAGCCCCTCAGTACTACACAGACAGACAAACACTTCTGGTGACAAAGTCGATTACATTTATCTTCAATAATAAAGCAAAACATGCTACAGTAAATATTGAAACCCCCAATTATTGTAGTTGTGTGGGTACAGAAGGGGCACAGACAGGCTCGGTACCTCTCTGGTTCATGCTGCAGCTGGCAGGGCAGGAAATCTGCTTTTATACATCCAGCTCTGCCATGGGCTTCCTTGGTGACCTTGAGCAAGTCAGACTTGTTTCATTCGAAAAAGGAAACTGCAAACTTCAGTTTTCCTTATATTGATTTGACTTGTGCTCTAGAGTGTAAAATATATATTTTTAAAGTGTGTTTGTTCCATAAAAAGAAAATGTTTTCCAGAAAAGCAGATAAAAAAATATCTACAGGTAAAAAGGGGAAGGTCTAAATTAAATTTTATTTACGAAAATCAAACCCTTTAAATATCAACTGGTAAGTGCATTACCAAGGACAGTTTTAATAAACAGAATGTGTGAACTCTGTATTCTTTACACTTTTAACAGATGAGGCTAATACAGATTATCAATCCAAGTGTCAAGAGATACTGCCTGCTCATATAATACCAGTATTATATTCATTCTTCTCAAGGACATACCTTGTTTTTGTATTAGACTACGAAATGAAGGTGAAAACTAAGTACTTCATAACATGAGAATTTTTTAAATTCAATTTTAGAAGCTGTCCAACATTTTAAACCCTGAATATGTATTTTTTTCACTTAAACCAAGTGCTTCCTTGATGCTTTTTAAAAAATAATATCTATTTGTTATTATAAGAAGTACACAGTGGACATATGCTCATTCTCTTCTTTTAAATAACATGATAATATTTTTCTGCACAAAAGAAAAGGCCAAAAGCATAAAATTTATGTTCTGGAGATGTTCCAAAGCCCCAAAATTCCAAGTTGCAGGGAGGAAGGCAGACAGGGATGAAGCAGCAGCAGACAAGGAACAAAGTAAAAAAAAACAAACTTGAAAAGTCAAATACATCTCCAGTATACACAGTGTACTGAGCATTTACAACATTTTATAAATACTGCTCATCAAGTAGGTATCTGAGCAGCATTTATTTAAAGTAATGTGTTGTAAGTAATGCCAATCAGATTATACCATTTACTGAGGTAAGAAGCATCTGTCAGAAATTGGGGCTGTGAAACAGGAGCGTTGGTTCTTGTTGTGCAAGATGCGTTTGCTGACACACACTGACAGTATGTGTGTAGTAGTCTCTGTGTAAGCAATGATGATAACAGCTATCAAAGAAAAACCTAAAAAAGTATTTATTACAAAAATAAGAATTCATGAGTTTTTACTAAGAATATGCAGAAAGCACTGGCCATTTTCCTGAAACACACATTCTAACCAGAAAAAAAGCTCAGACTACCCCAATAACAACAGACAGGCCAAGGTCAGACAAGAAACGGCATTCTGCCCCAAGGAAATTCAAGTTAAGACTTTTCTGCTATGACTATGATTTTGGTTGCTCAATTTCAGACTGCTTTTAAAGATTACTGAATATCAGCATCAGCTTTTGGAAAGCAAGAGGGGAGGAAAAAAGACACATTTTTTAAAATTGTATCAAGGTATTAAGTTTTAAAAATTTTCTTTGTGGTGCTGAACCCGTCTCTTATTGATGCCACCTTCAAAAATCAAAAAACTCTGGGGAACAAAGGGTTAAACAGCAGGGGTTTGTTTTTTACAATTGTGGGACATATAAAAGTTGTCCGATTTTTTCCACTCAAGCTTATCCAAACAAAAACAAAGACCAGGCCCATCAGACAAACTGGCAAACCTTGGCTCTCTCCAGGGTCAAGTCCAGAGCTGGAGCTCCTGCGGGTGTTCCAAAGACCTCATCAGCACAGAACTGACCCCGGTTTCTCCCTCAGTAAATGGCATCATTAGGAACTCTCTGCTATTCAACTAATTTTTTTCACAACAGTTAGTATCTCTATTCATCAAATTTTGATCAAACTGGATGGCAAGTTGGAGCATCGTTAGGAAGGGGATCAGGACAGATTCAAACAGGGAACACTTGTCCAAGTTCCACTGCACTGAGAAATCAAACTGAACTCAAGATTTGGAAACTGTGAAGAAAACAGACAGATTGGTACCAGGGTAGTGATGGAGAGCAGAACAGAAATTTGCTTTTCAGTTCCTTTTCAGCAACACCTCAGCCACCAGATGAACAGAACAGAGATCTCCTCCAAGGGAGAAAAGAGCAGCCCATTCACTTGTTAGAACAAAAATGAAGAGCTACAGCCCAGAGCACAGCCATGACATCGGCATTAGGGCTGGAGGCACCCCTGCTCTGGAGACAGGATGAGAGAGTGGGGAGTGTTCAGCCTGGAGAAGGCTCCAGGGAGACCTTGGAGCCCCTTCCAGGGCCTGCAGAGGGGCTTCTGACAAGGGCATATGGTGATAGAACAAGGAGGAATGGCCTTGAACTGAAAGAATATAAGTATTAGGAAGATATTCTTCACTTTGAGGATGGTGAGACACATCCAGAGAAATCATGGATGCCCCATCCCTGTAAGTGCTCAAGGCCAGGTTGCATGGAGCTTTGAGCACTCTGGTCTGGTATAAGGTGACTGTTCCATAACAGGGGGGTGGGAAGTAGATGATCTTGAAGGTCCCTTCCAACCTAACCTGTTCTGTGATGATGATGGTGATGCTTATTATTATTTTGGATTCAATAATTCATAGTCTTAGCCACTTTGTGAGCTACTGTTTTATCACTCTAGTAATTACTAGAAACTGAAGAACAAAGGCAATGTTTTGAAGGAAATCTGCATATTCCTGTAGGAGATGGAGGAAGAGTTCCTTGCATTCATCTAGCTGATAAAGAAAGTTTTCAAACAAATTTACCCTCAGAACAAGTGCAGGATTTTTTTGGTAAAGCCACAAATGCTTTCTACCATGACAAGTGTAGCCCATAAAGCTGATGAATAGCTGATGAATGTTCTAAAAAATAAAATATGTTTATTGATTCAGTGACAATCTTCTGCATCTGAATTAATTTGCTTTTCCATGTTAGTATCCAGAATTCCCCAAACGGGCTGTCCAGACACTGTAACTGCACCATAATCTTCATCCATCTTCACTCCCTCAGGTTAGTTCTTTGAGTTTATCTAAATATTCTAATTATTCTTTGGGTGTATAAATTATTTTAAAGTGGAAAATATTATCCTACCCTAAGTTTCCTCTTAGCTAAAGTCAAACAAACATCATCTTTGTTCACAGGAACTACTGAAAAAGGGTGCATTGTAATTATAACAAATCCAAAATGACAAGTCCTGACCTCTGCCTTACTCTAAACTCGTGTTTGCTAAGGCTGTTTTGGAAATCTGCCTTGGATTACCTGGTCTCTAAATCTATCATCCTCACCCCCAAGCAGCCCTTTCTGCTCCACCCACACCTCCTCTAGCTCAGCTTCCTCCTGAACATCCTTTGCCAAAGGGTGCAGAGGAGAACAGGGTCATGGGCTCCAGGACCTCTAAGGGTCTCTGCAGACTGAGAGGCTCTGTCATCATTATCCTGCCACCAGAGATAGTCTTTCTTATTTAACTCTGAGCATTCTGACAGGCAGAACTGAAAGAAAAATAATATTTTACTTTAAGTGTCAAAATCCAAGCCTGGTTTTTCAACAGAAATGATTCAGCACAACAGAGAAGCAGGATCACCTCTGTAAATTCATTTTAGACTTTGCAATATGAGCAAACTCTAATTCCATGCTCCAGACTACATTAGGCCATTTTTCTCCCAAAGAAGAAAGATAGAGAGCACTTAGATAAACTCATTCTAGAATATAAACTGCTGAGGATCTCTGCTTAAGACATTCTTCTGGCAAAAAGTCAGTCCAATACTGAATTTCTTGTTATATTCCTCCATTTGGTGAGCTTAATAGTAGGATAATCTTGGGTATTCCCAAAAAGTTCAGAGTTTTAAAACAACACTTGGTAACCTTCTGAACCATGGTTACCTGTTTAGCCTTAGGATCATCTGAGTTACATTTAAAAATAGTAGTTGACAGAATTCACTGGTTTTCTTTTCAAATCTTAACCTATTGGTAGTAGTGAGGTGGGGAGCAAGACAGATCAGGGTGTTGGGAGAGAGCAGGAGGAATTCAGTGTTAGGAGGTTTCCCACACCTTCCCTTCCCAAGGGATCCTGTGATGCTGTGCAGCAGAGCAGGCAGCAGTGCAGCCTCCCAGCCTATGCTGTTAAGACAACAGATGCTAAAAAGGACACTAAGTTAACTTTAATTTTATTATTCCATAAATAAAGACTAGCCATTTTTTAAATCCATATGGGTTGTATTAGTTTTCAGGCATGAAAGTTGTAGCAGATTTCCCTGTGGGTGGACTAAGCTGCTCATCTTCTCCCACTTCCTTCCATTTACTTTTTGAAGACTACAGTAGAGAAGGATAAAGTCAATGTCATGAAAGATGAAAAAGGTTTAAAATTACTCCTTCCTTAGGACACTGATTCAAAATCTCTGTTTCTTCTTGTTCTAGGTTATTTACAAAAAAATCCACCCAACAAAACCATTTCTATCCTCAGGACATCTTTGAGAAATTCATTCACTATTCCATTGCTTAAAGCTAAAATCTGCTTCATGGACACCTGGAGAGAAGACGTGAAAAAAGAGAGAAAAAGTGAACATGCTATTCCTTATTTTACTGCAAATAAAATCTGATCATTTTGGTCTGTGCAAGATTCATTGTGCTTATCAGTTTGCACTGCATATCTTCAGCCTCCAGTGTGGGGTGACTGGAGGAGTCCAGAAGTAATCTAAATTGTCACCAGAACCTTCCTTGACCCTACAAAACTTCCCTTTCTTATGGCAAAAACCTTCCATTTATGAGGTAAACACAGTAGAAGGTATCTGAAGGGGAAGGACCCCAGGCTTTGAGCTGTTTAAAGGAATTGCATTCTGTGAGGATTACTTTTCTTCAGTGGAGGGGATCCAGGAGTGGATCAGTTGACCTTACAGATTCTTAAAATCCACCTTTATCAATTCAAGGGTAACCTAGAAATAATTAGCCACATCTTCTAAGAGGGATATAGGAAAATGAAGTTGCTTCTGGGTCAGCAAATCTCCTCAGTGTCTCGTTGCATCTGCTGCTTTCTCTCTCATCTATCTAAGAAGCAATTAAACAAAAGAAAGTAAGAAAGCTGTGCAGCCACATAGGGTCAGGTATTTACCAGAAATGGTGTCACCTGGACGTGTCTCTCTTGTCCTGCTTCTCCTGCAGATGCCAAATACAAAGCTAAAACAACAGCACATCAAAACCCTTTTAATTGCAAACATCTTTTTAGGAAGAAGTTGAACCTGACTCCCAGTGTTACATAAACCACAGATATAACATCAGTAACTCCTCAGACTCCCAAGCTATTAAATGCAATTACAAACTGAATAAAACAGCAATCCATGACCTCAAAATAATGCAGTATTTTTCCATTTATGTATGAAAACACACGGGGGGAACAGTTCATATTGTATTTCTTAGTGAAGGATGAGCATAGCATAAATCCCTTATATATAAACAAACTCTTATAGGCTGAAGCAAAGAGCTATTTAAGTTTAAAATTCCAGAGTCACAGAATAAATCAACAAGCCAATGCTGCTACCCTTCAAGTCTAAGAAAGCAGAAAATTAAAAATTAATCTTTAATTCTTACAGAACATCTTTTTAAAGTTTTATAACACGAACATTAATGCTGCTCTATTACCAAGCAAATTCAGTGCCTAACCTATAAAGCAAAAAAAAGCATATTTAAAAAAAAAAAAAAGAAAATATTGTTAAATAGGCAAAATTCCCCTTCCTCTCTGTAATTAGCAAAATTTGGCTTGAAAAATTAAAAAAAAAAAAAAAGAGTTTCATGCTTAGTTTACAAGAACCTCCAGTACAGGCCAGGTGTAGCTGAGCCTCTAAGCCACAGAAAATTCAATTCCTATTCACTTTAATCAATCCCTCTTCCTATTTTGTACCAAGAAGGGATATTCACTTTTCAGGAACTTTCAGCTACATTGCTGCTTCATGGGACCAGCAATAAACTCCAAGGAACAGCTCCTCAGGCAGTCATTTTATGCTGTTACAGGGAATCAAAGGTCATCCTCAGCTAACACAAAATCTTTTATTCAATGCAAAATCCACCACCTTAAATAGCCTCATTTGCTCCTCCAATTACACAAGACTGCACAGTTCTGCTGAACAAGTTCTGTTTACCTAGGAAAATGCCTGCAGAGTGGTGTCAAAGAGCTCAGAAACACAAGAACTTGTTGCTTCATTTTAAGAAAGGCTTCCAGGAGCTCAGCACCAAACACAGCTCAAGTTAGTGGAGGTAACCAGCTGTTACAGGCTGGAGCAGCATTCAGTGTGTCAAAGGCAGCAGGTATCCCTTCTCTGCATCCTTCCACAGCTGGAAATTGATGTGCAGACCAATGCAACCTCCGCTCTGTAGCCCCAAACTCAGCTGAGCTTTAAGTGTAGTAAGCTTTACCCAGGGACTTGACAACTTCAGCACAAAAGGCTTTGATGAAGCTGGAAACAGATGTGCAAGAATGCTGATATAAAAATGAAAATAGGCAAGGCCAAGATGTACAAAACCAACTGATACAGCTGGGAAAGATGTTTGGGCACAGCCCTTCTTCAGATCTGAAGAAGGGATGTTAAATAAGTATCCTATGTCTTCAGATGATAAACAAAAGATCAAAAAGCCAAAAAAACTCCTTTCTGATGGCAGCCTGAATGACCTACTTTACCAAACATCACAGGGCCAGCAATGTCAGCATGTAACAGCATCTGACAGGGCCAAGAGCTCATCTCTCGCACAGTTCTGAGCTGCAGAGCACAGCTTCCAAAAAACCTCTGGTACTGCTCTCCACAATCCCATTTGATGCATTTCAAGACTCAGCACTCAAGCTTTTAAATGAACATGAGTCCAGAACAAAGAAATATCAGTGCCTGCATAAACAGAGGAAGAATATAAACCTTGTCCTGCCACAAAGACACAAACAAGAAATGCCATAAACTTAAACTGGGAGTAGGAAAGTTCAAGGACCCTGAAATAAATGCCTAATAACTTTTAAATTGCAGAAGAAGATGTGAAACTGTCATCTTAAGAGGTCAACTATCTTCAAGGAACAACTTAAGTCACGTCTGCCTTGGGGTAGGACAGAATTCCTTCACCCCTCAAGTTTTGAAGTCATTAGACAAAGCCTAATCACTGTCCTTAAAACTTCCACTTAATACTCTACTTTTAGAAGCTCTATATAAAAATCTCAGTAATTATGTTTCTGATGTTTCCAGAAGCTCAGTGGTAGTCACTACCTCTAACACTTCACTGAATCATAATCACTTCACTCCCTCACCCTTCTTCTATTGCAAAGCCTCAAGTTTCAGTAACACCTTTTACTCCACCTCTTGGAGGGCACATAGATGACCAGGGAACAGTCAGCAGGAATTTCAGTGCTAATCAATACATTTTTTACTGGGACTAAAAGCCTTAGTAGCAGTCCAACCTTTCCTTAGTACCATAAAATACCCTGAGTTGGAAGGGACCCACACGAATCATCAAGTCCACCTCCTGGCCCAGCACAGGAACCCAGACAATCCCCACCACATGCCTGAGAGTGTTGTCCAAACACTCCTGGACTGTCAGGAGCGGTGCTGTGACCATTTCCCTGGGGAATCTGCTCCAGTCCCCAACCACCCTCTGGGTGAAGAACCTTTTCACAATATCCAACCTAAACCTTCTCTGACAGAGTTTCAGGCCATTCCCTCGGGTCCTGGTCACCACAGAGAAGTGACCTGTAGTGGAGATCAGACATACTAGTTCAGCTGCTCTTCAAATCCATGAAAATTGGCTCCACTAAGACATCTAAAGACAACGTGAATCACAACATAAAGTCTATTAATCCTGGAAATACATTTCCAGGATTTCTCTGTATTAAGCCTTTCACAAAAAGAGTTATCACAGATAATTCTCCCCAATTGTCATGGAAAAAATAAATCAAACCATGTGAAACCATTCCAGTAAGTCAGTTGAATGGACAATAACTAGAAACTTCAAAGATCTTCTTACAGGAATAATTAGTGCACAAAGATATAATCTGGAAAACATCTTTGTGCCAGACTTAAACAATGTAAGAATTTCTTAAGAAGTTTCCCATCTATCTCAAGTGTAATTCCAGCCCACTAATGAAAGCACAGGCACTTAACAGCCCTCTTCTGTTATCCTGACCCTTCCTCAGAGTAAAGTCCTGAGGAAAAATGTACTTGCTACAAGAACAGACTTTGTTGTTGTTAAGTTTGACCCTTCCATATGAATACCTGAAGAACATCAGCTTTATACCTGACAAAAGAATTTTTGCAGTTTTTCATCTTCAAATTAGTGGTCCCTAGGGAAAAGACCTGCAAGCTATCATATCTTAAATATGTTCTTATTTTAAATATTAAATTTAATATATTCTCCTGAAAACAAAAAAGGGAAAGGGGGTGGGGAAGCCATAGGTAACAATTTTTGTTCTTACTTCCTCTTCCCAGTCTTCACTGCACAAAGCCAGCACAAACAAGCTACGAACATAAAGAGCATAAAGCTAAGGGCATAAAGAGACGGTTCAAACTATACATTAAGGATGTAAAAATAAACTAAAGGAAAGATCATATAATCCTTTATTTACGGTCATTTTAGGCGTAACTTACAACAAAACAGTTGATTAAAGTTCACCATGCAATGTTTTTCCTCTCGGTTCACTGTAGTCAGTGATGTTCCTCTTCAAACAAGCTTGTGTATATTTTGGGAGAAGATCCCAAGCCACTCCCAGCCCAGGTCTTGCAGAACAAAACACACACTAATCACTAACATTTTGTATAAGCCAACTACACAAGATCCAGTTTTATATTGAGATTCTTTCTTTCAGTCACACTGTTATCCCCACCCTTCCTTTACTCCAGAGCTGTTGCTGTGAAGACCCTGGGTAGTAACACACTCCAACACTACAGCAAGGGGTTACAGAAATTCACAGAAGCTGCACTTTCTGTGGAACAGTTGTATAAAAACAGTGAATGCATCACCAGCATCAGCAGAATAGACTATAGAACATATATTTAGGAACCATGATTATTGGACTCTTCAGTTTGCCAAATTTCATCTTCTCCTTAAGTAATTCTGCACCAGAACAAGACAGTTTGAGTGACTGCCACTGAAGGTTTTGTGCTGTAAAGGAGCAGCAGAAGCTCATTCCCAATATCCTGATGCCCTGATTATAGCACACTGCTCTCCATGTGCCAGGCTGGCTCTGTTCTTGGATTTGTTTTTTCTCCTGCAAAAGAAGATAGATGAATTCTCCAATCACTCTTAGCAGATACACATCCTTTACCTTGCCTATACAAAAACTTTTACAAACCAAAAAAACCTGCTATGACAAAAGTAAAAAACAATCCTGAAACCCGTAACCACTTATCAAAAACCCTTTCAAAATCCTTTTAAAATGTTGAACCACCCAGTGTCCCATTTTTGTAACTTTGAAAGAGTCCAGACAAAGTTTTAATTCAGATCTCCAAGTGTATCATTAGAATAACCTTTGCCAACATCCCTCCAGCTGTTTCTGCACAACCACCAGTTGCCAATTTGCCAGCAAGAACATCCATGTGGCTGTACAGAGTGCAAAGAACTTTCCTCACTTAGGGAATGCCTCAGCTGAGTGTCAGCTGCCAGGTCCTGCATATCCACCTGCACTTAATGGCACAGGACCCACAAGGAACCATTTTTGCTCTGTATTCCTTTGACACCAAAACAGGTAAACATCTTCTCAGAGTACATAAGCATCCTGTTCCAATCAAAACATTACTACAAGTTATTTATTTTTTGACAGCATGTAGTATAGAGCTCGAAGTTCTGCTGCAATTCCTCTGATATTGTACCAACAACAATCTGTAGTTCAGTTTCAATAGTTTCTGTCCAAGGTGTCCCTTCAACCCCACAAAAAAATAAACTACTAAGACTTGTCAAAGTTTTCTTCTTTTCTATTTTGTCCAAAAGCTCTATAACTTGCCTTTTTTTTTTTAAGAAGAATGCCAACTGTTAGCAAGTTTAAAATAAAGCACTGAATGAACCCCACTCCTTGCACCTTTAACTACACAAGACAAATTCACACATTAGTCACCTCTCAGATGGAAGATTGACAAATCTCTCCCTGGTAAACCTGGCTGAGGACTGTCACCAGGTGCCCAAATGACACAGGCTCAAGTTTCTTGTCCATCCTCACCGAGAAAATAAATAAAATCTTATTATTTCTAAAATAAACTTTCCAAACTAGGAATAAAATCACATACACCATCTAAAAGAATTAAGAGTATGTGCAGCTGACTTCATTCAAAGCTGAACTGCATAACTGTAATTCAGGATATTTCAGGTTATCCAAGGTGAAGCAGCCACACCTTTTTCTGCCACTTGCAAAAGAACAATTTTCCCTAGGAAAAGTATCCTTGTCCCTCCAAACAACATAATTCCTAAAGATGTCATTTGAAATATCAATTTCTAAGGAAGCAGATAAAACGTTCCAATTTGTTCTAAATGAGAAATTAATTAAAACAAAGAAAAATATCTTAGATGCTATACATTCAAGTGGTACATTTGCATGTGATCCACCCTTGATTGCTGGAATTCTCCCACTTGGAGGTGACTGCCCAGGAATAAGGCAAGAACAATCCTCACAGCAGTGTGGGTGTCTCCAAAACCATGGGAGCCAGAACTACAGGAAATGATAAAGGAATGTGCTGAACTGCTGATTTTTTTTGTTTATTTTAAAGTGTCAGACTTTATTGATCCAGCTTGTTAAGATTCATAGGGACACGGGACAGAGGACCTGAAGGACCTTTCATGTAATCAAATCTTACTCCCTGCCTCCTTATGCAATCATGTCATAGTCCCATTAAGTGCCCAATATATCAAATTTCACTTTCTTTGAGCATAAAATCAGTCTAGACCAGGTACTAGTGGTGCCACATCATTCCCAATAAACCTGGCTTATTTACTGATTTTATTTTTTTTTTTAAATACATACTGTCAATCCTCTATATTGAAACTTATTTTCTTCTACCCCCTCTCCTCCTTTTTCCTCTATCCCTGTACACAATCCCAGAAAAACAATGTTCTGCAGCCAGGGCAAGTTTCTTAACTATAAATCATTTCACAGACTGCCCTGGCAAATGGGGGAGGTTGCTGACAGCTGGAAGAAAGCAAATAGAACTTGAAGAGGGGAGGGTCTGGATGACTAAGGCTGGTCACCCTTACCTCCGTCACTGACAAAGTGATGGAAGTAACAACACCAGAAGTCATTTCTAAACAAATGAGGACAATAAGGTGATTAGAAATAGTCAGCAAGGATTTATGAAAGGGAAAACATGCCTGATCAACCTAATGAACTTCTTTGATTAAAATACAAGCTTGGCAGACAAAGAGTTGCCATTTCTCTTAACTTCAGCAAGACTTTCAACACTGTCTCCCATGATAGCACCATAACAGACAAACTGATGAAGTTATGGACTGAATAAACGGACAGAGGCATGGCCTGGAAACTGTCTGGACTGTCAGGCTCAAATTTCTAAAGGAAAAACATTATAATTTAGCTAACTTGCAATTTCTTGAGGTGTTTAATATATCTCATCACCTCAGTATTACTACAAAGGTCAGCCTCACTAATAAAAATGTTTTTCATCCCAAATCTTGCTGTTGCTCTTGCCCTATGTGGACAATTAGCTATAAAATGCAGATGGGAATGCAGGGAAGAGGACAGTGTCAAAAGCACAGCCAGAATAAACCAAGAAAGTTTCACTGGAAAGGTTGGCAATTGCACAGATTTCATGTCAAGGTCTAGGCTGTTACCTCCCCAAGCTTTCAACACAAAAACATGAAACACTCAGCAGTGACAGTTTACAAAGGATAAATACATTGCTTTTCCTAATATCAGAGGTATATAACAATGGGAAAATGCATTTTATGAGGAATAGATGATTAACCTTTTAAAAGAGAATTCTAAAATATGAAGATTTAATGCACAAATAACAAGAGAAACTTCTTCCAAGTAACATTTAAGCTTTGTCAGCAATAACCTCATCCAGCAGTAATAGCAGGGAATTTGGAAATCTAGCAATAACACCTGCCTTGCTGGTAGTGAAAAGAATTCAAGCTACAGGCCATATCTGCATCAAAAGAAAAGTCCTCTCACATTTTTAGAGCTGTACAGGACATGCAGGCAGCATGCCCTATTCTAACTTGACAGCACTAATATTTCATAAACTTGCTTTCAGTTCCATATTCATTACACAAATAAATTCATTACAAGTCTATGAAAACTAAGTTTGCTGTTACTTAAACCCCAGAATTTTTCGTAACATTTGCAAAGATTCCTAGAAAAAAAAATCCTGATTTTTGAAAGGATTACTGAAAGTACAGCTTTTAGAGAAGTACAGGTTTCCTTGTGCAATCCCTTCAGCACCATGCTAGGGATTCTAAAATGAGAGGAACTGTTCAGTCTTAGTACAGCTTGTATTTAATTCTTACTTAAAACTGAAGTGACAAATCAAAAAGCCACTATTTTTTACTTTTTTTTACTTCTGCCTACACAGTTGGTTACCTTTCCCCCCCCCTTTAAGCAGAGATATTAACAACAGCTCTCTGCTCATGCTACTGAGTTTATTCTCAGCTGCATGAATAATCATTGCATAATTTATTACCCTCTGTAATACATGTGAACATTTATTTTAAGAATTCTGCATAACCTCAATTCTGTCAATTCTTGCCTACTGCAACTCTGGCAATACCTCAACCAATTTTTAATTTTCTGTCTTTTAACATCGTAGGAAGAACCCAACCCTTTGGGGCTTTTGAAATTCTGGTTGCTGTATTGAAGTTCATCACACAGGCAGGTGTAGGTTTAGGATAAGGAGGATCTTTTGCACAGCACAACATCAAAACCCCATCTCCTACCCAGTGAGTAAGAGGAAGGGGAAGCAGGAGGTTGTTCCAAGGCCAGGAGATGAATCTGATTTCCTTAAGTGGATCATGAGCAGGCCCTGTGTAAGCAGCAAGGCCAAACACACCAAGAGACTGAATGAGGACATGCCTTTAATTCAGAAACATCTTTTGGTTGAGCTGAAATTGTGTAACTTTTTCTTTTTTTTTTGTCCTAAATGAGGACTTGGAAGTAAAAATAGTTACAAAACCATTTAATATTTCAAGATAACAATGACAGTGTGCAAACAGTGCTTACCTAAATTGTACATTATACAGCAAAAAGTGAACACAAACCCAGCAGACTTAAAATATGCTGCATATCTGAAATAAGACCTAAGCAAAAGATGTGCATTTCCTATTAACTTTTCGATACTTTATGTTAGGAGTCAGCAAGATTTTATTTGACTTACCAGATAATATCTGGAGGAGTCATCGAGAACAAACAACTGTACCTGAGATTCAATTTTGGCATAATGTTTTATTGAATTTTAAACCAAAAATCCAGTATATGTTTGTTTCTTGTATTTGTCTTTATTTTCCTCTAGTTCTTTGATACAGTTTCTTGCTTCCTTACTATTTCTTCATTCTGGTAATGAAGACATGTTTGCACTGCAGGATCAGGAACAAAGGACCAGCTCTTAGGAAAAGTCACCTATATCACACAGATGCTAGAGCTGTTTTAAATTCAGAGCGAGACAAAATCCAGGAGGGATTGCTTTTAATCCCAACAGTGTCAACAGAGAAAGTTTAACTGCATTTACCAGAGGAAACCAGTCTTTCATGCCCCCAGGCATGCTGTGAACACACTTATGTTGCAAAAGAACTTCATTTATAGACAGAACTGTGTTCTCTACCCACCTTCAAAATTATAATATTTTAGCAAATTGTTCTCCAAACCCCTCCTGGTTGACATTCTGAAAATTCTCTAAGCTCATCTCCATAGCCTCAATTACAAGGCAGTAAAAACCCAAGTTACCCATGAACTTTAAAGCAGTGATACAGATTAATTCAGGATAACTCTCCTGAGTAATGATTTAACTAACGACCTCATCCACTAATGCATTCTCCTGCACAGAAACAATCCTTCCTTACAAGATTTTGCTAGGAAATAAGTGTTCTGGATGACCTTGATATACCACTGCCTATATCAAATTTATGTATAATCCAACCTCAAACAAGACACAACAATAAAGACACCACCTGAAGTAGTCTCCTTACTGCAAAATCTTCAAACACTGCAAAAGCAAATCACCCCCCCCCCCCAATATTATGATGAAAATCTAGACCACTAAAACCAGGTGGCAAAAGTGAGAACATTTCTAGTGACATCTATTGTCCACTGCTGAAAGTGGCACTCAGGAGAAAAAAGTTCTTTAAAACTCTAAATAAGAAAATACCATTATTTATTGCAAAGATGAGTTTTGATGATTTAAACTTCCCATCTGAATGCAGAACCTCATCTTTATTCAACTATATTATATCTTTTATCCAGGCTGCTTTTCCAATTTATCGCATTTCTTTTGAATTTTAATCACTCTTTTTGTGTTGGTGTTATTGGCAGATAAAGACATATCAAGTCCATTTTCATTGTCATTAATAAAAATACTGTAATACCACAGGACAATACAGACCTCTATGAGACTCCAGCCTTCCCTTCTGACAATATTTTAAGCATATTTTCAAAACAAGTCTCCTTAGTTCCCTTACCAGGAGGTGCTGCCACATCTCTGCTACAGGTAAACCACGGTGTGTCGTTTTTATATCCTCTCTAAAGTCCTCTTGTCATGCCATGGGAAAAGCTCCTTTGAAAATCCTGGGAAAACTTCTGTCCTCTATCAGTACTTGCAAGACACAGTCTTGGAGTACAATTAGGACACTCCCACACACAGACTCAAATTGAAAAGAATAATCTCATTGTGACTCACATTCACACCAGCCAAGCTCTTCAAGTCCCAAATATAAACTCAGAAAAAGTTTCATCACACATCCTTGTCCTTGAAGCTGCAGAAAAAAACCTAACAACAATCCTTATTTTCCTGTCAGCCTGACCTAAACGCCAGGTATTGATTTTTCCAATATTTTCCATAAGTGCCTCCTAAACAACCACTCTCAGCATTCAAAATAATTTTAAAGGCATCATCCTTAAAAGACTTCCACCACATTTAAACTTCTCTTCACTGCTTCAAGAAAACATGACTTTTTTGCAGAAGAGCTGCTCTGAAGTTCTCGTGGAAAAGACTACAACATATCAGCTATCAAGCTTTTAACTGAACTTGCCATTTGATTCCAACAGGAAAGAGCAGCTACCCTCACAGCAGGTGTTAATATCAGCAAGAACAAATGAAAGTATGAATACATAACCAAAATCATTAGGGCAGAGGGCCAGGATAAAAGACAGCAGGCCTAACAGCAAATATCCAATCCCTTGATCAATCAGGAGTAAAAGTGCACTTCAGTCAGGATTCCAGAATTCACGTTACAAACAGGGAATAGATGGACAAATTCTACCTGCCATGGATCAGGAGACATCCTCACTCTGAGCTCTGCATCACAACTCCAGCCCATCGAACAAATGAATGCATGAATTTTAAAACTTTGTTAAAGGGCAAATGTAACAAACAATAAACAAAAAATGATACTTTAAAAAATCAGACCAGCAGGGTTAGGGTTTTTTGGTGGGGTCCATATTTTTGGGGAGTTTTGTTGTCTATTTTTAGGTTTACGGATTTTGGTTTTTTTTTTTAATTTTTAAACACCACTGATAGAAGAGTCCAATAGAGCAGCTCAGCCACAAGTCACCTGTGTCACCAAGTAAACACTGTGTCACCTTCCCCACTATGACCTGGGGAGATTCCTTCCACCCATAAACCCCCCAAGCCCATTTCCCTGCACTCTGCCCCTCTGAACCACCACTAACACCATTTGTTGCTGCTCCTATTCTGCTCCCCTGCCAGCTGTATCCCACGTTCTGCTGAGTTGCTTTAAGCATTAACTATCTCTCACACATATTTAACAACTGCCTATAAATACACCTCAGTTACCTCCTCCCCTTGTCAAAACACACCATTTAAATGGAAAAAAAAAATCTGTATCTCAACAGGCTTTGTTTTGACCTCAGATCCCCACATGACTAAGTACCATGACAGTGCCAGTAAGAACCAATATTCTGATTATATAAAAGCATGACTGTATCGTAAGCAAGCCCTTAAAAGCTGCCTGCTGTCACATCAAGACATAAGTGAAAAAAGAGAACTTACCTGCTGGCAATGGAAGTCTTGAAATATCTGTAACAATAAAGAAATACATTTAGAAACAGAAGAAAAAAGAGCTCTACAACTGCAGTGACCTCATATTTTTTCTGCAAGGCCATACTTGTTTAATAAAGCACATTATCTGAAGCAATTTGCTGGCTGCTATGAATGCCACATGCAAATCAAAAGCATTTTCCTTGTCTCATCCTGTTCATTAACAGGATTATGCTTTGCTCACCTGACTGAAGGACAAAGATTATACTGAAGGCAATGAGTGTAATTACTGCAGGAGAATACAGGTCACTACACACAAATGAAGTGTTACATACAAAATTCACCATCACCTACAGCACTTCAGAGATCCAAGTGTCAGGGATAGTCTTTGCAAATGAAGAGGACTCTATAAAATGCTTTCTTTATTCTTAAATCTTTAGAGAAGTAGTCAAGCTTGCAAACAGACAAGCATAGAACACAAGAAATAATATTAAAAGAAAGGACACTGATTTTTGTCACCAACACACATTAGACACAGTTGCTGAACATTTTTATAGTAAATGCTAAGGCTGTCTTGAGCTGCAAACAATGACCACTGTCTCAGAGTCTAAATAGAACATATAAAAAATATGCACTAGAAAAACAGCCATTATATTAAACTGTAAGTCCTTATATTGTTCCTGCCTGCTTTTCTATGGTCATCTCGGTACACATCATCATGACTGGGACCTGAGGTGCCCATCAGAGGTCAGAAGAGAAACTAGAACCCACAAAGAGATAGAAAGAATTAATTACTCAAGTCTGTAATGACATGGACTGGGGACACCCATCACAGGGCATCATAGGGTTAATGAAAACTGAAATAAATACTACTGGAGGGGGGGATGAGAAAGGGCAACCAGTAAAATAAATGAGAGAAAAACAGAACTGAACCTAAGAAAAAGGTCTGCACAGTTATTTGGTTAAAGGAAACAGCAAAGTTGAATAATAAATTGTCACACTGGGTACAAAATCCACATGGAAACTGAACTTTAACCACAGGTGTAGCAGCTGAAACAGATGCAGAGATTATAGGGGCAGATGGTCACTGCTCTGCTACCCATTAGAAGAAATAATGAGGCTTAATAAATTTATTAGCCCTGCTTTCACCAACAGATTGTTACAATTCATGTCTGTGGCCAGAAAACATGATGAAACTTCAAAAACAAAGAGAATTACACCTAAAATTTAAAGGCAGCCCACAAAAAATTTAAAAAATTAACTGCACTACTCTGAGGAGATGATGAAACAGCAACACAGAAAGTTGAAATGCACTTAAAGCAAGAAATCAAAGGCAAACAGGACACAACAAAAAACCCAGAGAAAATACTGACTGCCTTAGTCTGGTAGAATTTATATAATTATAAATTTATACAATTTTTATAAAGATAGTAAATTGCATTTAAAAGATGCTCATCACGCTGTCTGCTTAGGAACAGAACCACCTTACATGTAAAATATGCCTTGAGACAGGTGATGCAGCCAAGGAGACACAGGAACTTCAGGAAGCAAAAAACCCAACAGCTCCTGCACAGAATCCAAATCAGCACATATGGAATGGAGCTTTCATCCATCAGAAAGAGATTTGCAGTGACAATTAATTTGGAAAGTTACATGAAGATAAATGTTGCATCATTTTTTATTTGTGTATGTTTAATTGTTTCCATGCTCTTTTTTTTATGAAGTCACAGAAAAATTCCTGCTTTCCACTAGACTATACAATACAACTGCAGCCACACGAGTAAAGCATTTAAAACTGTGGATTAGAAAATACCATTTTTGATTTTGATTTTTCTACAGTGACAGAAACGTATGTTTAAATTCCATTTTTAATTAACAACTACTGAAATATTGAAGTTACTACAAACACTTTAAAGTGCATTAAAATCTTTTAATTTTTGTGTATTGGGGATGTTTTATCACAGCATTTATTACTTTTGAAGCAGACTCTTTGGTTAAACGTGCCTACACAACAGATGTCAGGAAAATAATGACAAACATAACCCCAAGAAAAATATGTTATTACTGTTATTATATACACACAGGCAGAAAACAATCACTTACATCTCAGAATTTAAACAGGGAAAAGCTCTGCAGCTAAGACACACACAGTGATTTTTAACTTCAAGAAGACCTGATCATATCGCAGTGCTTGTCCCTAACACCTGAGCCGCTGTTTCCGCTGTCACCTCTCCTGCCAGCCGCTCACACAGATCCTGTTACTGCACCAGGACCTTCCCAAATGGGGCACTGACACCATCAGCACTGTTGCTATATTTAAGTCAAACACTGTGAAGATTTCTTACTTCCATGTTCCACTGCAAATTAGTCCCACAAGTACATTAGCTGAAGAGATGCTGCACCCCTGGGACAGGTTTACTGAACAGCTTCCTGCAACTGCACCTTCTTCTATTACAATGTAGTGCAAGAGACTGATTTCTACCATTAATTGACATACATTAGATCTAAAAACAAGGTGGACCGAAGAAATTGAAGCCTGAAGGTTGTATCAGTATACTCAAAAGTGCATATGTGCACTTAGCAGGTTACTTGTATGGCATTACTCAATTATTTCCATTAAGCACAAAGTCCTCTAAAGGCTGATGTATCTTAATTCTAGCAAACACCAGCCACTACAGAAATGTTGATTCATAAATGAAATAAATATTTCACAGTTCCAAAGATAACAGTAACAATTGTGTATCCAGACACCACAACAATAAGTGAAATGCTCATTACCTTCAGGTGTTCCTCTAAGTGTGGAGTCACTTTGGGAACTTTCTTATTCAGTTGGCCCCATCTCTCCAGCTCACTCTCATATTCTCTGGCTTGAAACCTCTTCGCTTTATTTGTAAATACATGTTTTCATTTAAAATCTAACACTGAAAAAAGACGAGTGGATTCTGGCCACACTTTACAAACTTCCTTCACAGAGAGGTAAACTGAGAGTACACACTGAGGTAGCCACTCATTTCAGGCAGCTTTTACCAACTTGTCTCCCCTGCTGTGTAAAACTTCCCCCTTTCGAAGCACACTACAGCATTTCAATCTCTAGAGAGGAAAAATTCAACCAGTGCTGAGATTTGAAGAAGAAAAACCCTAGACTTAGGGTTTTAATCTGGTTTGGGACTAAAATGGGAGGCTTGAGAGCATTTTGGAGAGCTGTCCTGTTGGGAAGGATTCCCTCACATCAGGGAGGCCTGGACTGACTTTTCTCCTACAACTCAGTGCTTGGAGTGCTGTCACACAAACCAGATTTACAGCAGCTGTACAACAGGAACCAATCTTACTTTTTTATCTGCTCCAAAGTAGTTCTTCAAAGTGAAATCTAAAATGAATCATATTTCAAGTGCTGCTGCTCCTACTGATCCTTTCAAGGGATCGCTCATGTTCTGCATTTAAATTCTTAAGTATCTCCCTGTGCTACTTGGTAGGGAGCAAACTGCCAGTTTGAACAGGCAGAAATAAAAATTACTTTCACATCATATTCTTTATCATACCCAAGCTTGTACATACTTTGTAAAAGCTAATCAGTTCTCAGAGAAAACTGATTTTATCCCATTTCGATACTGGGAGGATGGAGCAGATGGCCTCAAGAGCTCCTTTCCACGCAAGGTTTCTGTAATATTGGACACAGATGATTTTAACAGATCAAGAACAAGCTGAAATTACATAAGGGGTGGTACAAAATAAGAAAGATCCTCAGCCAAAGAAAACTTGCCAAATAAACCAGTTATGCACATGAATTCATTAAGGAACAGAAAGAACAGTATTTTAAAAAAGAATACTATTATTGCTTCTGTATGCACTGAGATGGCTTTGGGCACTACAATCCCCAAAGAGGCTTTGTGGATCCCAGCACCCAATTGTTTTTTCTGATTTATGGATGCCTTGAGGACCAGATCTCTCTACCACTGTATTTGCTTTTATAAAACTGCATTTCACATTGCAGAATTTCAATGAACGCTTTCTTGAAAATGGAGCCGCGACTTTAAATCTTCCTTCCAAGAGTAACATCTAATCATCAAAAACAGGAATGTTTTGTGAGCTTCCTATTCCTGCCTCAAGGTAAAACCAGAATATGGCTCAGTGCACAACTCCAGAGGCTCAGACTCTGCCCCATCTGCAGCACTGATCTCTTTCCAGAGCTGCGGTAAGCAGCAGACCACAAGAAATTTAATCCTGTTCTCCTGCAGCAGGAGCTGGCTGACTCCAACCTAACAGCATTCCCTGGAAATTAATTCAGATATTCAATTCACAAACCAATCTCTCTTTCCAGGGAAAAGTGGAGGCTTGCAGCACAGAAGGAACCACAGACCACAGTCTTCAAGAAGCCAAGCAGCACATGTCACTGGACAACAATCCTTGCAACTAGATGAGGAATATCACAAACTCAAAATAAAATGCCATTTTCCTATTTAGTCACAGTACCAAAATAATTTAGGAATACAGATGCATATTCAGCTTTTAGCCTTTGTGTGGCTGCTCCTGAAGGACGTTGTCTTAGAGGCTGGATCCAACCACCTGGAAGTCTCCTTTCCTATATTCTCTGGCAGGTTTAAAAGGATATTCCTCTGATCTTTCATGAAATTGAGATCTCATAATGTATGTAAAAATATTTTTCTTTTTTTTAAAAGAGCAAGTAAGTAAACACAAAACACAAGTAATCTCAAAAAAAAGAAAAGCTTTGTAAAATTACAGTTGTTGAGAAACTCAAGGATTTATCCATCTGATCTACTGAACAAATACCTTGAAGACACAATTCATCCCGACAGCACACCTATTAAAGAAAAGCTATTAAAAAGTTTTACAGTATGATTAAAAGAGTGTATAAACCACCAGTTGCATTGTTCCACCTATGTATTTTTTTTTCTCCTTCATGATTAGAAGTGCATCTCATTTGTAACCTACATCTAACCTACTTCTAATTTAGCAATGTGCAGGGCTGAATGCTAACAACCTTTTATTATATCATTTTGTTATGAACAAGAAATGGGTTGTCCGATTTAAAGTTTGTAATTTAAGTTGTTGGAATGTTCTGTAACAATGTATTTTTTTGCCTGTTCTCAGTGACTGCGGGGCTGGGGAGGTCCTAGCGCGGGTCCCGGCGGGGCCGGGGCAGCCCCCGCGGGTGGTGCCAGCAGGGACCGGCCCGTCCCGGGAGCATCCCGGGAGCGGCGGGCTGCCCCCCCCCCATGGGGCACGGGTACCAGGGGGGAGGGGGCACTCCGGGGGTGACAAAGGGGGGGAAGGGACTGACCCGAGTCCCTTCCCAGCAGAGACAGCTGCAGGGCATAGCCTACTGTCCCCTAAATGCTGGTAGATTGAAATGCTAACGTAGTAGTTAACGCTGTATTGTACCAGTATCACCTTGCCTGAGACGGTTTCTCTAAGGGGATAGGAAGGGGATATCCAGATATGTAAATGAATCCTGGACCCAAGATGCAACGGGGGTGAAAACCCCCAAACTCGTCGAATAAAACCCCAAAACAACGAGCCAACTCAACTGAGAGTAGAGCGGGGTCAGGATATCAGAATCCCAAGCTTGCAGGAATGCTGGAAGCCTCGGTCGCCCCTCACCCTAGCTGCAAAGGACCACGGCGCGAGTGAGGACCTCGAGGCTAGGCGGCAGGAGGCACGGGTAATACCCTAGCGCTCGTGCGAGGACGGGACCCCCAGCTCTGCCCCTCAGTGGACAGAGCTGCTGCACTATTCCTCCTCCTCTGAGTCACCCGGGAAACAGCGACAGGAGCCGCGGACCTGCCGAATGCCCCTATCCTGAGCTGATCACCTTTAATAAAGGCATCAAAAGGAGAATTGTCTCCTGCCCATGCCCATTTACTACAATTTCACATTAAGGCAGTTTTTTTAGGGCAATTTTCAATGCAACTCAATAAGATACTTTCATTTACTAGCCATGCAGAATGAAAGACAGAAGTACCTCACTGTAAAGGACCATTTTTCCTAAACATTTTATTATACTTGCAAGTCTTTAAATGCTCCACCTGTTTTGGCTTTCAGTAGCAGACCCGTTTTGCAAACACCAATAGCTGACACAGTATTCAAATGTCAATCCTAACAGCACTAAAACCACCATTTGCTTACTCAGATTAGTTTTTTCCCCCTATTGACATATTTATTGCATTTGCCTTGGGCACAGCAGCAGCTGAATATCCAGCTTAGCTGCAAATCTTCATCTGTTACCCTGGGGAGAGATAGAGGGGGCACAGTTATAGGACAGACACCTCCACCCACTAAACCTGGCAGCAGTTCTTTTGTGCTTTAGCCAGATCAGAAGAAATTCAGCATACAAAACCACACATCTTGTGTTTACAGCCCTACTTCACAGGAGATCCACGTTGCACTGGAGTCCCTTATTATCTTGGTTTAAATCTTTGCTTCAGCTGTGAGTACCAGCAGTAATGATTTAATGCTCTCATTTCTGTCTGCTGAAAAGGTTAACGAGCAAGCAGCCGACAATGAACCGCTGTGACACCCTGCAACGTGCACAGCCTGTGCTGTGCTTTTGAGAAGTTCTCTTTAGCCACTCACTAGTTCCAAGGCAAGCTGCTGCCTCTGAAACACAAAAGCCACACAAAATTTAGCAAGGAAAAAATGAGAGAACCAACTGAAACACTGCACAGAACATGAAGGTTTTTCTCAAATTAAGTGTTTGGTTGATAAAACAAGTATAAGGCAATCTATGGTGCGATGATCACCACATCTGACATACCCTCAAGTGTCTTTAAACATGCAAAAGCTTTGTGTCGTTGCACCAGTACAAGCACCAGCTGATTCATCCCATACCTCAGGAACACCTTTAGTTCATATCCGCTTCCATAATTTCTCCATTTGGTGTCCGTTTGTTGTCACATTCCTCTCACTACCCCACTTTTCTACACCTGCTTTCCTCTTCCTATTTGAAAACAAAATCAGTATTGGGTCTCCTCAGCTTACAGCATCTACACCAAAAAAATCATTAAACAGTTTCAAATCCCAATTTCCCCTCTCCTACTTCTCCAAAATCATTCTGCTTATGCTTCTTAAATACTAGTTTTTGAAATTGAAAAAATACAAACCCTGATTAGGACCATCAGAATAATCCACCTGTGTTTTCGTCCATCTCAGCTGAACTCTGCCCTGAACTCTGTATGCACCTTGACACTTCAAATTCATTTACACCAAATCACTGAGCATGACCACCGAGTTATCTATGCAGCCACCAGGAGCCAAATTTTCAACCAGGCACACTGAACAGTGGGATATTAAATGAAAAGGTTCTGGTGGAAGTTACATTTAAGCAGATTAAGAAGAGCAAGAGAAATCACTCAGTCATTACTCAGGGCAGGTGGGATCAATCTCATTACATACTGAGTTACAGAACATGCAGTATCTAAGCAACTCAGATAAAGAATTTAGTCTCAGTATCTACACAAGTACTATATGCACCTTTTGCCTATGGGGAAGAGACATTTGGATAGAGAAGTTCCTCAATAATTGGTTTTAGTCAGCATCACAAAATGGGTAAGTGAACTCTGCAAGTCTGCAGGTCATATTAAGCTCTTATGGGTCAGCAAAAGTCATATCACTGGGGGGAAAAAACCAACAAGCATCTCACAAAATTAAGCAAGTTGCTAAGACAGCAGCTGCACTTCAACACAGGGCTCTGATGTAATGCATCTGGGGAAAAATTTCTGAGCAATACCTCCTTAACCAAGTAACACTTGTACTTTCTCCAGTTCCAACTGCGGGAGGAAGGCTGAGTCACTGTTTTCTCTGAAATCATCAGCTCCAACTGGAGTAGCTGGCCAAAGGCAATAAAACATTGTTTAGGAAGGGTACTGAAAACATGGCATTTAAACCTATTACTGTGCAAAACAAAAAAGCATCAACATCTCGTGTCAAGTTCTGGTCTCTGCACCAGAAAGAGGCAGAGATGTCCAGAGCTGGGCAGCTGAAGTGATTGAGGGATGGAGCAGCTGCCAAGGAAGGCCAGATTACCAAACCTGGGCCCTCCTCAGCAGGGAGGACATGAGGCTCGGAACAATGGAGGGGGTGGGGGAAGAAGAGAGTTAAAAAATAGAAAAAAGCAAATCAATGCAGAACCACGATTCAACAAATTCTGCCAGCCTGAGCATTAGGGAGCATTTGAGGAAATTACTGGAGATTAGGTTCAAACCAGTAAGAGTGCCTTCCCCACAGCAGGCACTGAGCTCCCTGCAATTCCTGCAAGAGAAAAGTGTGGAGAAAGGTGCCACCAGCCACTGGGTGAGACATACAAACTCCATGTAATAACATTTTCTGCTGCCCTCGAGGCCAGTGCTGGGCTCGGCAGTCCTTGTTCTCATTTAGCAGCATCTCCTCTATCAGCAACACCGTGGCCAGTGATGTCTCACTGTGCTGGGCACTGGGGAGGCCACACCTCAAATCCGGTGCTCAGATTTGGGCCCCACTGAGAGGCTGGAGTGTGTCAAGGGAAGAGAACAGAGCTGGGGAAGGGGCTGGAGCACAAGTCTGACAGGGAGCAGCTGAGGGAGCTGTGGGGCTCAGCCTGGAGTAAAGGAGGCTCAGAGGGGACCTTCTCTCTCTCTAAAACTCCCAGACAGAAGGTTGGAGGCAGGTGGGGGTCAGTCTCTTTTCCAAGTAACAAACAATAGGACAAGGGGAAATGGCCTCAAGTTGTGTCAGGGGAGGTTTAGCATGGTTAGGAAAAACTCTTTCCCAGGAAACACTGGAAGGGGCTGCTGAGGACATGGTTGAGTGGTGGCCTTGGCACTGCTGGGTTAACAGCTGGAACTACCAATTTTAAAGGTCTTTCCACACTAAAATGATTTTGTGATTCTCATGGTCTTCAACTCCCTGTCATGGCTCTGTAAAGTCACGAGCTTAAACATCACCTATAAGAACACCCACTCACTCAAAAGTACTGTTCTAAGAATGTCAGCCACACTACAGGAATATTGTTATCCTTTAATGGTTTATCACAAAAGGAGATGTGTTTAAACAAGCCCAGGAAACTTTAAAAGCATTTAAGATGTTTAAGGAGGGACATGTGTGTGCTGGCAGTAGTTCAGATCTATCAGGAATATCTCCAGCACTATGATCTGTGATCACATAATCCTGATGGAAATATTGTGACATTTTATGAACATAACAATTCAGGCCCTCAGGCAGGCTTAGGGAAAGCTGTAGACATGTATTCTATACGTGTGTAGCTACCCCCTATTTGTACTACAGAGCACTCGTTCTTCCAAGTGATAGCTTTAGTGGATGTTTTTCTTTCAAGAAACATTGTCTTGACATTGCTTGCTATGATTGAAGCTCCCTTGTCATTTTCCATGAAGGACTTGTGACACACAATGTGCCACCACAAGTCACCCACGTCTTCAAAAGGTGACAGGATTGTGTAGTTCCTGCACTGAAATACAAATTAGCTCTACATGTCAGTGAAGGCTGGTTTGTGCTTTGGTATGACAGGAACTTAGCACAGAGCACAGAGGTGTTCCAGAATGTAAAATAAATGTGTTTCCAGGTACAGAAATGAGCCAAGGGCTCAACCAGAAGGGGAGAGAATGAGGAGGAATTACTTCAGGCAAAATATTCAAGAGCTCAAAACAGAGCAGCACATCCCAGACCACAATGTAAGAGAAAACTGTTTTCTTGAGTGTTTTCTTAGAGGGGGTCAAGTGGGAGTTTTGTTTTGGTTATAAAATAGTAAGTAACAGATTAATGATGTAACAAAAAAAAAACAAAAAAACACCCAAAGCTTCCTTTTTGGAATATTAGAACAGCATTTTGCAAGTTTTGGGTGGTTTTTTTTGTTAAAACACAAATTCTTAGAAAGTTGGGCAAGTCACTTCCTTTCATGTTTTACCACTGTAAAAATTATGCTGTTTCCATGGTTCTGGCCCACACATGGATTCCATTGTTACAGCCGTTTTTCAGGGGCTGGAAATAAAGTTTTACATTTTTCTTATTTGAAGTTACAGATGGGTGAAAGAAGGTTGAAGATAATCAATGCAGGCAGCACAGAGTGGGGACAAAATATTTAAGAGTTTTCCAGTAAAGAACACACACAAAGTAGTTTGTCAGACGTTAAACAGAAGATTATCAGCTTTGCACACACATTGTTCTTAACTAAAACAAAAATCCCCAAAACAACAACAACAACAAAAACCAAAACAACAACAACAAAAAACCACAACAAAAATCAAAAACCAAACCAAACAAAAAAAAAAAAAAAAAAAATCACAAAAAGTGGGGGCAGGGCTTAACACTTCCAACACTTCTTAGGTACTGACATAGTGCCTAAGAAATAACATGTTTTATTGCTCACAATGGGATTACTCCAAAGTGTTCACAGCGAGTTTGACAGCAACTGTACAAGTTTTGCTCTGTACACAAACCTGCCTCAAGAAATAAAATGAAATTTATTTGTAACAAGAATACCAGGGTTTTCTTAGCCCAATTGTGACACCCTGGATGAAGAAAGAATTTGCTTCAGCTGGAGCTTGTTCTCAAAGTGAAGCACAACATCCCTTCACAGCAAATGGGCATTTACAGCCAGAGCTACAGAGGCTGAAATCAGTTCTACAGTGAAGACAAGCCAATTTTGGATCTTAACCATATAAGAAATAAGAGAATTAAGGACACTAACTGTGATAGAAAAAGTCCAATAAATTCACCACCGTATGCATGGGAACAACTCCTTTAATGCCATCTGGGTGTTTCCACAAGTCTTACACATCCTCCCAGGGACACAGATTACACCACTTTCAACTACTGTAGTGTTTGGAGACACAACATGCTGCCAAGTGTCATTCTGCTGGGGGGGGGGGGAGGTTTTAATAAAGAGTCAAAAAAATATTTCCAAAACCTTTGGATTACAAAGGAACATCAATACAAGAATTATTGACAAATAATTTACTTGACCTAGATCTTGATCTAGGTCAAGTAAATTATTTGTCAAACACCACAGCAAACACAAGGCAATGAGAATTAGCAAGGAGATAAAACCAAATGTTATTTCTGTCATTTCCCAAGAATACACAGTTCTTCATACGCCAAAAAGACAGAGAGCCTACCACAGAGGGTAAACAGGAGTTTAGAGGCAACAGAAGAGCAGAAGAGACATTACAGAGCAATATATTATGTATTCACCTCAACTGACAAAATTCTCTTTTCTTAATATGTTGCATATTAGCAGTAGTTGTGTTAGGCCAGTTCCCTCCTCACACCACAATGTCGATGCACTAACAGAAATAGAGAAAAAACTTTCCCATAGCTTCTCCTTTGCTTTCTCTGTCCCCTTTCATAAAGTTTTCCAGATGGAAAATAGAGAATGAATTAAGACAGCAAAAAACGATGAGAAGTGAGGCCGGGAGGAACCATGGGCAGAATAAAAAAAAAAAAAAAAAATCAGGAAAAGAAAAATACACACATACACCAGGACAAAGAAACCCAAAGAGATGACTGACAACACTAGATTATGAAGGTAAAGAGGGAGCAGTGGGGGAACAAGAGTGCAGACAGAAGAATTGCAGCACACAACATGGGACAGGCTTTCTTCTCCTAATTGGTTCTGTCGTGTCACCGTTGGAGAGCGGCTCAGAGGCAGCGGCGCTGGTGTAACGGGAAACCCTCAACACGTCTGTGCTCTGCAAGAACCTGATCAAAAGGGGACCCAGTTGGTTTGACAGAACACAACACACCTGCAGCTCCCATATCCCGTTGGCTGCACCTTCCCAGCTCAGCCATTACTCATCTGGGCAAAGGCAACAAGGCAAAGAGTTTGTTTCCAACTCAGCACAGCGCGAAGTCAAGCGTGTATGATTAATGGATTCTCATTTCCACAAACCCACTGAAAAATTTCAGCTTGGCATCGTTAAGATTCTATCAGCCCTGAATTGCAATTTAAGATAGCATTTTTCCCCTTAATCTGCTGCTCTATTTAATCAATTTAATGCACAGTAAAAACTTAATTTGACAAAATTGAAAGCATTATTTCTCCCTGCCTCTGGCATGAAACAGATTAAGACCACCAGAAATACTTGCAAAAAGATTTAAGATTCATTACATATTGGGTGGCAGATAAATATTAGATATGCTATAAACTCTAAGTCTAAAAGCTGTGGATTTTAGTTAATGCTGCAATTACCCCCCAGCAGCTAACCCAAGTCACGCTTCCTACACAAGGCATGACTGTGATTTTTGAAGTCAGATCTCCTAAAATACTATTTTGTACCATGCTGACAAACTCCAGAGAGCAGGGCAGAAGGAAAAGGGCCAGCAAAGACAACTTCTCCTGTGTAGGCTTCTGGCCAAACCCAGGCTGGATAAAGGCACAGGATAGAATAGAACATGTTCTAGGTCCAGGATGAAATAACAAAGAGTTTATACCCCTACCCAAAATTCAATTTCATCTACTTAGATTAAACACAGGAGGCATAAAGACAGTGACAGAAGGCTGCCACATGAATATGTTTGGAGGTCTCAACAGACAGTCTGAATCCCCAAGATAACCCAAGTTACAGGAGACACATCCACAGTTCAGTCCCAGAGCTGGAGGTACCCAAATGGTCCCAGGGTTGGAGCTGATTCTGCAAGAAGCAGCTGCTCTCATCCCATGGCCAGGGCTAGAGCACCATGGCACAACTTGTACTGTGAAAGGAACACTTCTGCCTTCAGGGCTGTCAAACCAATTTTCCTCATAAATAACTAACAAGCCAATTTTACGGGCAGTGGCAGGGAGAGGAATCCTGATGGCGTGCTGCTCACAAAGCACACTCATTACTTTCTTCACTAAGAATCACTAAGTCCCTTAGAAACTCTGACTTGCCTTGTAAGTATTTAAGTAGAGTATTACAAGTTTATTTAAAATGGATTTTAAAGCTATGATTTTGTACCTAGACATGACTTCTTAGAAAAAAAAAATCAAATACAAAATGCATCTACTGTTAAAACAGTCTGAAATGTATTATTCCTGCTGATGTTAAGAAACAGTGCTGCTTCACTTGAAAAGTACAAATATTTCAGTAACAGCTTTTTCCATTTATGTCAAGGGATTACATAGTGTATACACTTGTACAATTACATCTTAATTCAACTTGCTTAGTTGATATATAAAATGTAATACTTATGGTGAATACATACCCTGCTGATGTGTAACAATTCCTTATCAGCAAACCAAGCTAGCTGGAGCATAAAGGAAATCATGATGCAGTCCTTTAAGAATAAAGAGCCACAAATATCCTAATTATATAAGGGTATTTGGTACAGTCCTGTGTAGGCTGGACTCAGTGAACAAATATTTTCTGCACAAAGTAAGAATTCAAGACTACAAAGAAGTGCACAGTATAAATGTGGCTTTTGCCTCAGCAATGAGTGCTGGGAGGCAGAAAAATGTAAATCTTTTGTACCACAATATAATCATTAAGAAAGAACAGAAAGAGTAATAAAGCCTAAACCAAAAGAAACATTGTTAAGCTTTTAAAAATCTTCACTGATACTGCCATTTATTCCTTGTCCCACCATTTCACAAGAATGAAAATACATCAGCTCACCTCTTTTGTTATTTCAAACAAGGATATATTATCTGAGACTTGTTCTCTAAAACTCTAAAAAGCTTTTCCATTTCAGATCATTCATTAGGCATGAAAACAGGGAAGATGAGCAAAAAGAAACCTATCCAGCTTTCCCTGCTTCTGATCCAACTTGGACAGAGTCAGATGCCACTGAATTCCACCAGAGTAAGAACAAAGAACTGAACTTGGTCACAATGATGATCCAGAGCAGACCTGACAGTTGTTTCATGCACTTCTAACCTCAGTAACAGGAAGAAGGTGAACATTTTTTTAATTACTTTATAATCTAGTTTTCAATTTATTGTGTATGAACTTGTCAGGTACTCCAGCACACTAAATTATTTAGCATACATTGTAACTATCTTCTGCCTCTCATAATGCGCAGATACATATGCAGTGATTATTAAAAATTTGAAATTAAAATATTGAAAAAAAAACATTTAGTTCATCAAGGTCTCCAGTTCCCCAGTCTTCCCTCTCCAAATTGCTCCTGAATGTATCATAAGACTCACCCTGTGAGTTCAAGCTTGAGGCACAAATGAGAAAGAAAATGGTCCAAATTAAAAACCTTATCCAAATTTCCAGTAATTATTAAAGAGATTCATTTTCTTCTTCAAGATCTAATCAGGTTCAGAATGGACATGAACCTAAATTTGCTTGAATACATTTAAATAATTCTGGCACAAAGTCAGGCAGGTACTGCACAAGGATGCCTGTATTTCAGGAACTTCTGAACACATCTTTTTCACTGATATGAAGAAAGAGATCAAATTAGAGAACTGCAGTGTGTACTTACACCAGTGTCAGCTGTGGTACTGTTAATATTTATTTCCTCATCCTGCAAACTAAGCATTTGTGACAGTACAAAGGAATTTCAGGCTGCATATGCAAACAACTTGTCACAGAATTGAAGCTGGAATAACTTCTACTTGTATGTGTCTGCTGCAGCCCCACAGAAGAAGAAATGCACAAGTTCTTAGCAACAGGACACTGAAAGCTCAGAGCAAACCACAGGAAGCTCAAAGGACCAAGAATAATTTTTTTCACTAAAGTGAGTGGGATGTTAACTCTGCTGCCACCTCAACGCAATTTAACTAAATCCCTTTATCTCCCTTTCCCCCAGTTCCTGAATCAAAGAGTAACAAAAGTCATGAGGCCCAAAGGAAACCTATGAAGTGTGTCTCCATAGCCAAGAGAAAAACTACAAAAATCCTCTAGAAGAATTTGGGGTGAACTGGGCAACTCTGACCTCTGAACTCCTCAGGTCCCTGGAACAGATCTGGCTGGATTAGATCTGTCAGATGCCCAACGCATTCCCCAGTAGCCCAGCAAGGCTGGAATCACAGTGGTTTGGGCTGGAAGGGACCTTTAAAGGCCACCTAAATTCCAGCCTGTCCACCACAGGCAGGGGACACCTTCTCCTAGACCAGATTGCTCCAAGCCCCATCCAACATGGCCTTGAACACTTGCAGGGATGGGGCAGCCACAGCTTCTCTGAGCAACCTCTGCCAGTGCCTCACCACCAACACAATTTTGCCTTCTTAAAATATTATTAAGAAACACCCAACTTAAATTTAAGAAACTTTTCTGAGTAGATTAAGAAAGCATTATTTACGACACACCCTTATACTCAACACCATGGCAGTGTTCAGAACACCCCTGAGCAAGGAGAAGGCAGCACCAGCATCACTGTGGCCCCTTTATCCAAAGCAAGCACACGTCTGAAACTCACCTGACCCCCCAAGCCCCCTCCTTCACAGTGCTCTGCATGGTTCAATGTTCCAAACGTCCCAGGTCTGGGGGACATCCAAGGGGAACTCACAGAATCATCTAGGCTGGAAAAGACCTCTGCAACTGATGCTCTCAGAGGTCTTTTCCAACCTAAATGATTCCATGATCCTGGGTGTGAACGCTGCTGTTCACACCCAGGATCAGCAGCTCCGTTCAGCTGTGGTTTGAAGCTTCTGCCTCTTGCAGTTTGGTAGGAACCAGCCCATGGCCAAAAAATAGATGGGGGAGAGGATAACAGAGAGTTGGCAAGCAGCACAAGCCTTGTTATTTAGGAAACTGAGGTAACAGCAGACAGTATTGTCATTAGTAACACAACCACAGAGAGATGTCAGGGGTGGTGACTGGCAGTGGTTTCATTCTGTCCAAGGCAGTTTCTGTGCTGGGAACAAGGGCAACTTCTGGTCCAAACCACCTGGGACAGAGCACAGAGACACTAAAAGGCATAACCCACTGATGTATGATTGCAATGTACCAGCTCTCCTTTAGTTCACCTTGCAAAAAGCAAAAACTAAAACAGATTTTGGGTATTTCCCACATAGACTTTTCTAATAATGACATTGTCACATCTGTCTACAGACATTAGACCATGTCAACAGGTAATTACCTACAGCTCTAAAATTTGAAGTCTACAAATTAATTAGACGCTGTTCCAAAAATCACGAAGTGCAGCTTCGAGGTTGGGCAGTGACTGCTATGACTCAACTCAAAAGCTCTTGCCAAAGCACTTGAATGGAAGACTGCTCAGTTTCACCTTCCTGAAGTGTCCTACATCCAGAATTTCTGATGTCTATTTCTGAAAAGTCTGGCTTTTGTAGAATTTAATACTAATATCACAAAATTCCAACTCCTCCATATCTTCCTCAAAGTACAAAAATACCAAGATATACTGAGAAACAAAGGACTGACTTTATTCTTCCAGGACTTCAAGTTCCAGAGGATTTGATTTCCCATTGTCTCCTTGGCCTCTATTCCAAACCCTAAAACTACAGTCATTCAAAATACTAATATGTTGGGTTTTGCACTGGGGATAAGGAAATATAGACCTTTTTTCCACACAACAGTTTCAATGCTGGTCCCTTTCATATAGATCATGAATGGATACATTTGTCTCCTTATAAACTGCTGGTGGATGGAGCTACATCTCGTCCTCTGGCCAACTCTAACATTATTAAGAACCAAATGAACACAAATCCAAACACTTAAGTAGCATAAAATATTAAAAACAACTCGTATGGCCTCAGACAGCAGCCACAAAAATTTATTTTTAGGGACAAAATCCTCTCATTCAAGAAAAACATAACAGATGATGAAATTTATTTAATTCCTCTGTATTGTGAGACTAAGTGAGTGGAAACCTATTTGGGGAACACTCCTGGGCTGGATTTGCAGCCCTGATTAATGCCTAAATACTGATATTTGTGACTGAAAGCTCCAGAAAAATCTAGGTCTTTTGAGGTCTTTGGGAAACTAAATGACAAGAGGGACAACGTCCATGGTAAGAGTGCAGAATTTTCAAAGATTTTACATGCAATTAAAATTATTTTTGCATTAGAAAACTTGCCAGCAGTAGCATGTTTGTTATTTTGTTCTATCCTTATTTTCCCTTCACATTTACAGGTATTTCAAAGAGCAAATTGCACATAAAACCTAGTTAATATTAAGTTTGTGAAACTAGTTAAATACATGAACCATGCGTGTAGAACATACAGTAATTTATAATTCAGATGCCTTGGTCTCAGAACCTCCATGTGTTAGTTTGGAGCTGGAGATCAATTAACCACAACTCATAAGTGTTTTGAAGCTCAAAACCCAGCAATGCACAAATCAATATTTAATTTGCAGTCTGTGTAGGAGTTAAAAATGTATCAGAAGCTATGTACAAAGTATATATTATCAACCACAAAATGAAATAAATTCTAACATGCACTACACCAACAGCCTCAGCAATTAGAGATTAATATTTCAATGTAATTTCTATTAATGCCTCCTGAATTTAGCAAAAATTGGTGAACAACCAGCCCATTTAAGTTATAAATGGTTCCTGTGTATCATTATTTGCATCATTCAAGACGATATTTTTCCTGTCTATTTCTCTTTCTACCAAAAGGAATATCTTAGTATTGCAGAGGTTTCCCTGTCCTTGGGCTGTTCACATCCCTGACTCCATCCCTCCTTTAAATTTCTGTATTCTTCAGAAATCTGAGATACAGTGGGCAGATCAAAACATGTCCTTGCTTCAAAACACATTTTAGGCAATTTTAATGATATGAGAGAACTGTAAAATAAGAAAATGCAAAGGTACCGGGATTTCCTGAACAGACTGGCTGTGATATCAGCCCTCAGATAGCTACACAGAAAACATGGATGCTTTCAAACATGAAAACCAGGATTAACTGAATTTGGCCAATTTGGAGAAATTCTACATTGCTGCCACTTAACAGGCCTGAGAAAAACAATAACTCTGCCACCACAAAAGCAACCAGGCTTTTGTTCAGTTTCTGTAATTTTCTAGAATTAGCCAGAAAAATTTTAGCCCTGAGGCTAAACTTTGTGTCCTTCCTACAAACTGCTTTTCAAACGTCCACAGGTTCACAGTCTTTTATCTTGAAAAATTATTAAAAAAAAAAAAAGGGGGGAAAATAGGTACACACTACAGCAACAAATTTAAACTCCATCTAACTCACTAAAATTATACAGAATTTCTTTTTTTCCCCTGACAATATTTCACAGTTCAGATGCAAACTGAGGAATTAAATGGCAATATTTTAAAAGAAAATATAAACCAGGTGAGGAATTTGAATGAAGTGACTTTGTAGAGCCATCCAGTTGAGTGCAACACTCCTTCCCTACCTCGGTGCTTCCACACCTTGCCCACTAAAAATTAGGAAATGCAGAACTTACATCAGAAAAGCATTAGATACCAACAAAAAATTAACTCTGTATTAACATTTCAACTACTTTTTCAATGTGTGATGCTACCCTGAATGTAACAATCACAAATTTTCTTTGATTCTTTAGTGAGAGTTTTAGTCAGAAAAGCCAAACTGGCATCTTCTGACCCCTATTTCTCACACTCCTGGCACACAGATAATGCAGGAATGGCAGCAGCATTCTCTGGACATATGGATATATGAATACAGAGACCATCAGGATATCAAGCAATGTAAATTACTGTTTCCCTTATGTCCTTCTTTCTCCTTTATGGGGAGAGAGGTGCATTAAGTTATGTCTTCAAAGCTAAGTGTTTATTATCAAAAGTAACACCAAAACCACTAATTCCTTACATTAATATCAAGATTCAGTGATTTTTATGTCACTCTAACTCTGGATTTATTGAGGAGTTCTTACTTAAACCTTCCCTTGAAAAAGCTGAAGAGTAGCTGGTGAAGTTTCACACCACATATGTTTATACACACACACCCCCCAAAGAAAATCTTCCAGGTAGCTTTGGCTTGGCTTCTCTTCAGACCTTATCAAGAGGAACACTCTGAACTGAAGCCCAGATTTGACCATCAACACCAAATGTTCTATTCTTCATCGAATACTTACATGACTACAAGATCTCCTGGAAAAAGTGGGCCTTGAATTAAAAACAAAGTCATCAAAAAAACTGTTCCAAAAGGATGCAGAAGTCACTGTTCACTTACCACCTTCATTTAGGGCCACTCCTGTTTAGGATTTAGCATAGAGTAGAAGCACAAGGCTCACACTGGATTCAAATACATCCTATGCCCTAGGAATTTTTTTTTAAGGTATCAAAGAAGAATTCATACAGAGCCCTTAACACCACACAGAAAGGAGGTGCAAATTAACATCCTGCTTGCTTGGGATTTTTCCAAATCAAAAATAATTATGCAGAGGCTTCTAAGGTAAATTATTCACCACATTAAGAGTCCAATGCAAATTTATATGGAGAGGGATTTTTAAGAGTCAGCATCAGTCACAATAAAGGCATAGGATTACAGCCTGAATTGTTCTGTTTAAAATAATTATGATACAATACAGTTTAGACTACCAGGAATATTACTACTAGAAAAAAAAACACAGAAAGACTTTCAGAAATGGAAGGAAATATAACACTCATTTATTTTTACTACGAGAAAAAGCCTACCACTCCTTTTGGATGTTGCTCTTAGCAGAGATAATTCAGAATAAAGGAATAGGCTGAAGCAAGAACTCTATGATTACAGCCGCTCCTTTGGACCTTAAAATTCTCCACAATTCTGCCTAGCTTCTACCATCCTCTCCTGAAAGTTCAGATGAGTAGACTGATCCTGAAAGAGGGAAATGACAACACAGCCACCTGCTTACAATACATACAAAAATAACCTGGAATGCCAAACTTGGAGTCTTGTTGACAACCATGACTTTTTGTGTGCCCTTTTGCTCTGCACAATCTAAACCCTAAAATAAGAAATGACCTTTTTTTAAAATGGGAAACCTGGTTAGCAATTTAAAGACTGCACCTTCCACAACACAGCTGGGAGTGGACTGCTAACAATAAACCTTCCACTTGTTGTTAAAGAGCAGCCTTTCAGGGGCACCTGGAACAACTATTAACTTCTGCCAGGTGATCAGGGCTCCCTCTTGGTACAGAAGATTTCATCTCCTTTAATGCATTTATTTTCAGGTGCAGTTACAGACTCTTATTGCCTCTTTGTGTACTCTTCATCCTCCTTACTAAAAAAAATGCTGCCCAAGTCACATTCATCTAGACCCTTGACAGGGAATTCAAGTTGTCTGCTTTATTTCTTGCCTGGAAAAGAGAGTATTGATACACAGTTACTGGTCAGAAAGAAATAAAATAAATCATATCACTTCTCATAGCCACCTAGTCTGTACTCAAGACAGCAGTATGTGTGGGCAATACAAAAAAGCATAAAAAAACAAGCCAATATTTTTGCTAATTCTTGTTATTGAAAATGGATTTCATGAAACTCAAGCACATGAAAACACTGGATTATTTCAAAAACTCAATAGCTGCAAAAGAAATTGGCATCTAAGGAATTGTGATGCATCAGGAAGACTGATGCAACATCTCAAAGGAACAGAGAATAACCAAAGCAAATTATCTACAGGCATCTAAGCACAAAGGGGAGTCAGGCTGATTTTAAAGGTTTTACCCAGGGTGTTCACATGCAACTGATGTGTCTTAGAAACAATGAAAAGGAAAGGAGTCACATCAGAGGCTTCCAACATAATCCCATGATTTCCCACCATCTTTAAAAC
This sequence comes from Fringilla coelebs, assembly GCF_963513975.1. Taxonomy (NCBI): domain Eukaryota; kingdom Metazoa; phylum Chordata; class Aves; order Passeriformes; family Fringillidae; genus Fringilla; species Fringilla coelebs. The sequence goes on along the minus strand of NC_140028.1, from coordinate 4,633,044 downwards.
TAGGAAAGAATAACCAACCCTGCATAAACAAAATTAGATTAGAAGCAAGACAGTAATACCTGAGAAAATGGGAAGGGTTTAATAAATCAAAAGTGACCAAAGACTGTTGGCTCAGTTTGTCAGGGTTTGATGATGATAAATCCAAGGTTGTGGGTTTGATCCCTGTATGGGACATTCACTTTAGAGCTGGACTCAATAATTCTTGTGAGGTTCTTCAAATTCAGAATATTTTGTGATTCTATCAAGACTACTGAGATAAAGGGGAAAATAAATAAAAAAGCAGTATTTTGTTGGCACTTGTGAACAGGGTGTGCCAAAAAATGAGGGAGACAAGTAATGGGTTTCACTTTGTGCAGTGCTAATAAAGGCTAGGCTAAAACACTATGCTTGAAATTCCCTGCCTCCCAGGCAGTGCTAATTAAAACACGTGTCAGGAAGTGCACTTGAGCCCACTTCCCTTCAGAGGAAGTTCTCCATGAATGTCTGCCAGGAAATAACCAGATCCTTCCCTTAGCACAGCACACACAAACCAACCTTGGCAACCCCTGGGCTGGCACTTGCTGGTCCTGCTGCCTATCAAGCTGGCCCTGTTTTTTTTTTCCCAAATATTTTATGACATGTCAGTACATCCCCAAATGTTCCTTCTCTTGTAAGGACACTCATTCCAACCTGCCCCACACTACAACTCGAGATGCCACACCAGTAACAAACACTGCCATAAAAGAGAACAGGAAGCCTGGAAACCTCCACTCAGTTTTTAAGGTAAAAATGGAAATTTTCATGTCTTGAAAAGACTTGAATCCATCTGGTTTGAATCTTGGTCTTCTTATATTTTCAGAAAATTCTCTTCAGGTTTTCTTCTTACAACATCAAGGTATATTTGGACATGCAAGGTTGATAGGGAGCTGGTTCACTAAGTATCTGAAACCTGGACAACTGGAAAGTTAAGAAATCCACCACCTAGCAGTGAGGAGCACATTATCACTGATTATTTTGTATAAGAATAGTCTTGTTCAAAGATTCAGAATATCCTGCTGCTTTTAGAAACTTTCCTAGGCCAGAGTTAAACATTTTTGTGCATTTCCTACAGTAAACAGGCAGAGCAGACCTTAACCCATTAACCAAGACAAAGGATCAAAGGCCAATTTGACCACTGAACAAGTCAAGTGTTCTCAAAGAAGCAGAGCTACAAACTTTACCTCAAGTAATAACTAGAATATCATTACTTAAACCTGCCATTTAAACAGCCTGGAAGGGAGCAGCAGCAGTACTGCATGGCTATCCCTGGCATCATCAGAATGTGCTGCTTCACGCCCATCCAAGCTGCATTACAAAACAGTACTATTTACAGAGTCAGACGGTTTTCTGCTTGATGTTTCCCTATTCACATTTACAAGAGGGCTAACAACCAAAACAAATATTTTGTTTGGGATACAGAAGACCTTTGGCACCTCCAGAGGGGAAACTGAAGCTCAGCTTCATTCTATCTCACAACATATTCCAAGATAATCCAGGCAGGCTGAAGTTTTATTGAACTCCATGGAGGGATGAGACAATGCAGGACAATACCCCAAACACTGAAATTTATTCTCCCAAGCCCACTTAGTCCCCTGTAAGAGACAAAAGTTGCTCTAGGGACAGGAGGAGGAGTATCAGCTGTGCCCAGCAAAGGCCAGGACAGAGCTCAGAAAGGCATCGAGCACCACACAGGGTGGTTTGTGTTCCTTACATCCAAGCTCAATGCTTTGAAAACCCTGGAGGTGCCTGTCAGCACAGACAGAGCACAGAGCCCTTGGAAGGGCCAGCCTGAGAGAAGAGGATGTTCTGTACTGAACTTGCACACGTGCAAGCCCAGCCTGCCTGGAAGAAGCTGAAGTTTATCCTAACCTTGGTGGCAAAGTAAATCTTTCTGCAATGACCCAGAAGTCCAGAATAAGAAACCAGTCAGCAAGCCCAGCAAAATTCCACTTCCAGAAGCCAGGAGGAGCTATAAGCATGCAGGTCTTCCTGGCAAGCAGCAACATCCATTAATTATCTTTACACTTGAGAACAGAGTGGTTCTTTACACCTTCAAGTGCCAACTGAAATCTTTTGAAACAAATTTTATGTCAAGAGAAAAGCCCCGAATGTATTAAAACAAAATTAAATGCATAATATCCAAAATACACAAGAACCCAGATCTCTGAGATTTCACTATGGAAGAGTTTCTAACCATAAGACATAAAAAGGACATTAATTTCTCCATCTGCAGTACTGTATTTAAACAAATGTTATGCTGGGTACAAGGTTTCTCATCCAATACTAGCTTAATTCCACCTGAAATAAACCATAAAGTTGGAAAGCACCTGAAGTCACTTGCAGTAGAGATACAATCCAGAGAACATCCTTTGGAAGCTGCTCCTTAGGTGGAAGGGCTGGCAGCACCTCCTGCCAATGGCTGACCAGCACGCTTGAAATCACACAGTAAGCACATGTAAAATTACACATTTTTATCTATACAATGCCTGCACCAATATCATGCTCAAACACTGGCCTGAGGAGTAAGTCAGAATGATAAAGCTAAACAGAACTGCTGCTCACAATCCCTATTTTATGACTTTTATCTTCTGCACTCATTATCTGAGAATCATAGTATTATTTTGGTTGGAAAAGACCTCTAAGACCATTGAGCCCAAGCATCAACGCAGCACTGCCAAGGCCATCATTAAACCAGGTCACTAAGTGTCACATCTACAGATCTTTTGAATATTTCCAGGGATGGGGACTCATACAGTTCCCTGGGCAGCCTATTCCAATGCTTAACCATCCTTTTGGTTAAGGTATTTTTCCTAATATCAAATCTCAATCTCCCCTGGAGCAATTGGAGGCCATTTCCTCTTGTGCTGTCCCTTGTTTCCTGGAAAAAGAGCCCAATCTCCACCTGTCTAAAACCTCTTGTCAGGCAATTGTAGAGAGCAATAACGTCCCCCCAAGGCTCCTTTTCTCCAGGAATTCAGGGATTCTGGATGATGTTAGCAGAGTCATTTTGTCAAGTTTCCTGCTTTTTTTTCATGGCCTTGATACCTGGTGAGTTAAATACAGAACTGCCAAGTGATTTCAGCACTGTTTAAATCAGTGAGAGACCTACTCCAAGTGCAAATTTTAACTGTTACAACAAAAACAGGCATGTCAGAGCCCAGACCCAAAACTGAAACCTTTCATCCTAAATTCAGTGACTCCATCCAGTACAAATACTAATAAAACCATAGGATGAAGAGGTGAAGGCAGCACTACCACAACACACTTGAAAACTCCATCCTGTAAGAGAGGACTTGAATATGCCATGAACAGACAAAGGGACTGGGAGCAAACAGGTTGTGATTCGGTGGATCAAAGTATGTGATCACATGATGAAAAGACAATCACGATACAAGTAACAGCTTGACTTTTTGCAATATGAATACAAAAAGTAAAAGTTTATAAAGCAGCTGGATAAGTAAGAGATGCAGTACATTTTTTTGTCACTTCCACTGGAAATGTCTTTGCAGTATTTGCATATACAATACCACTTTCAAAGAGCAAGTAGCACTAATCCCTTCCTCTTACCAAATCCCCAGCCAGAAATAAAAATTAAAAAAAAAATCAGACTTCAATATAAACCTGACAAGTCAGAAGTACTTGCAATCTACATTTAAGATTTTTCACTGTTTCCTCTTACTCTACATTATAATTCACAGCCTTGTCATTCACTGGGCTGGTTTTCTATGAAGTCTTATCTAGGCAGGTACTGCAAGATATTTACCTAACAAACTAATAAATACTTTGTTGTCATGGTTTTACCAGGATATGACTCATTGGAACCATGTATTCCAGGGAGCAACTGGCTTCAGTTCACAAAACATACAAGCGCACTTTTTTCTTTGTGACATCACGACAGTCAGAGCTATTCCTTTCAAAAGGTCAAACAAAATTAAAGGAAGCATTATAAACTCCCTGAAATCACAGATCTGATTTGCAGGCCTTTATATATGATAAAATGCTTTGCTCCCACCCCCCTGCCCTTGTTTTCTCAATTTCCCACACTATTAGTTTTACATGTCCAGGAAATATTTTTCATGTGTCTGGGTTTCCATCTGAATCATAAGTCCAAATTAACATGAGACACAAGGCTACAAATTTTGATTTTAACTGATAAGAATATGAGTACTGGTTCCAACTGAAATACTTTGGGTTTTTTCCAACTTAAGTGAAGGCTACTATTTTTTAAGCCATTCAAACTTTTTCTTTGGAGTGGTAAGAGTAGATTGGAATTCCTTGGAATTGGAAAAAACTAACTGCATAATATAAACAAACATCATCCCATACCAGAAAAGGGAAGGGAAAAAATTGTATAGGAGAAGCAAATATTCATCATAAGCTTGAAAACTGAAGTTTAAGAAAAGCTGATGACATCCAGTAGTAAGCTACTGAAGAATAAATCTATCCCTGCAAATTTAGATGGTCAGGAGACTTTAAGTGACCCTCTGCTGATTCCTGAAGATGAAAAGACATAAATATTATAATAAATATTATGGATACAAGCCTGAAGCTCCATTAGGGCCCTGCTCCATGTGAAATGCAAGCAGCCACATCTCCTTTGCTCTCAATTGTATCATAGTCCAGGCAAGACCATTAATGACTCTAAACCAGGTGCTATCAAAGCTTTAAATAAGGGTAACCACATCCACCAGTTGGATTCAAAAGTGCTCCTGAAGTAGCAGGAGATTAATTTTGTTACCTGCCAAAGCCTAAGCAATAGAAAAAAATATAAATTTAATACAGGCTCTCAAACCACCAACCACAGGGAAGGTTGTAGAAAGGGGAGGAAACCAAACCACAAAGAGAAAATAAGGATCCAAGAAGGTATTCTAGCCACACTCAAATGTAAGAATATTCCAAACATCCATATATATGAGCAGCAGTAAAGGCAGAAGCCAGAAATACCAACTACACTGAGGAGTAAAAAACTGAAATTTTCAAATATAACCATTCACCCTGGAGATGGGGGTGTCATAAGGAATCAAAAATATGCAGACCAGAAATAAACTCATATAATACAAAGAATTCTGTGGCTGTAACTTCTCTACTCCTGCTTTCAGCTAAACTTCTTCAGATTATGCTATGCACCCCTAGAGCAAAGATTTTGTTTTATTAAGACCCATTTCTTCTGTACTACAGAAATGCAGTATTTATATTAAAATTAAAGTATCTTATTTTTCTCCCCTCCACCACCCAGTTTATTACAGCTTAGATGAAACCTTAAGAGAAACTGGGATATGGTCAGACAATTTTCAGCCAAGTGGCTTTGGTAGGTGAGAAAACACCTCACAAACTCCTCCCATGTACAATAAATTAATTGCTGCACAGGTCTGCCCACCTCTGTACCCTCAGGCTGAATGGAAGGACCATGAACAGGCTGTCAGAGAAAAGCCAATTCCAGGAGGCTCAGGAAAAGAAACAAACCAAGAAATTCTGTTTTAACACCCACTGTTTAACAATCAGGATTTTCAACAATAATTACAAGGAAACAACAACAACAAAATCTCATCTTGACCTGCTTTACCCAGAATAAAACTCAGTGTGAAATTGAAATCATTAACTGTTGTACATACCCTAAGTAGACTTTCCAGCTCTCAGCAGCAGGTGCTCAAAACAGGATGAAACATGAAATCTGAAACAAATATTTAGAATTCATTAGGGTATTTTCTTAACTATTTTTAAAGTAGTCAAACATCCAAAAAACTTATGAACAAATTAACTGATATTCATGTTATGAAGACAATATAACCACCTGCAGTACAAATCCTGTTTTACAAGTGCAGATTATTTAGCTGGATGTTGTTTTCTTAGGAAAAGAACAAAAAAACCCACCCTAAAACAAAACACAGAAGTTTGTAGAAGCCAGAGACTTATACTTGAACTCAATATGGACAAGTTGCATGAAATACTGTTGTTGCCATGAAAGCAAACTAAAAATTTCCCAAGTTATTAACTATGGATTTACTCTTTTGAAGAAGGAGGAGGGTTAAAGCATCACAAAATGAACCTTTATTACTGATAATATACATTTAATAGCAAAAACAAGTGAGTGCTGAAAACCATGATGAGTGATTCAAAACATTTGCAGCATCCAGATCTAGAATTAGAAAGTGCTTCCCTGAAGCAAAGAAAAGTGTGTGGGAGGAACTAGTGAAAAGCATTTATCTCCTCGGGGTGTGTGCACCACAGGGCAGCCAAGCCAGTTCTCAGCTGAAGTAACAAGCATATAGATATTGCTCAATACACACATAATAAACAGAGAGTTGTGGGCTTGTTTCTTAAAGAAAACAATTGATGTATAAGAATTCCAGAGCCAAGCAATGTAGAGAGTTGAGTGTGTTACTTTGCTAGTTGTTTTTCTTCTTTCCCTTTCAAACAAATATATACTATAGGGACAAAGACAGTACCAGTAGAAAGCCCAAGCTTATGTATTATGCTCTTAAAACTAGATTTCTAAGAACTGGTTCCCAAACTTTATTTACCTTAGATACTTCATTTTCCATACACATAAAGGCCACCAAAAGATTGGAAAAAAAAATTTCATGAGATAAAGTAATATAAAAAATTCAAATAATCTCTGCACAGTTTCTCTTAAGGTTTCATCTAAGCTGTAATAAACTGGAGGGGGGGAGGAAATAAGATACTTTAATTTTAATAAAAAACAGAAAAAAGAATCACAGCATTTACCTGAAACACACATCCACACCATGGAGAAAAAAAATCAGCAAGAACTTGAACTGCTTTTATGGTGCTCCATAAGATGAATGGCACTGCCTCCAAACCCTGATTTTGTGGTTAACAGAATCTGCCAAATCAGGCTGTCCCACCATCTCTGCCAGACTGAGTGGCAAACAACAGCTTTCCCCAGAATCACGCCTGCTCTGAACGTTTTTATGGAATTAGTCATGATTTGGGACAATTTGTAAAAACACTGATAATTAACACAATGGGAATGATATCATGGCAAGTCTTTTATGAAAAGGCAAATTGCTCATTAGACTGTTTCTCAGACTGAGAAACCCCGTGCACTGACTGATTGAAGATGTTTTCTGATAAGGCAAAAGCTACTTTTAATTTCCAAGGCCAGTAGTAATGACCTTTCCCTACTCTGGGAAGTTATATCAGAAGCACCCTTAAAGTACTTGTTAAAATAATTGTGTATGTAATATCATGGGACCTACATACAGCATCAAAAAAGCACCAAATGCTAGAAAAATATTGTTTTAATTGCTGAAGCACCAATAATGCAAACACTTGCAGACATGTTAAATTTTCCACACAAGTTCTCTCACTGATTTGCAATGGAAGCACCCACGTGTGTAAAATTCAGTGTACAAAAGCATGGCCCTGTGATGGGATTTGATGTTGGAAGGCAATCCCAAAGGACAGATAAAGGGCCTCTCATTTGCTCATTAGCTGCTTCAAGCAATGCAGTCAGGACAATCCAAACATGGGATCATTTCTTCTCCCTCACACCAAGAGCCTTTGCCAGGCACACCTTCCCAATATTTGTTTTCACAGGTTACTTACTGATTTACTTCACTCAACAATTACTTAGGAAGCAAGTGGTGACAAGAACTCTCTCTCCTATGCTAAACTCAAATCCAAGCAGTTGTAACACTTCTTAAAAGACCAATTAGTCTCCTTCTAATAGCGATAAAATGCTGAAAGCTTCTAAAGTAGTCAAAAGGAGATTAAACATTAAAAAAGTTGTTTGAAGATCTGTGCTTTTATTTTAAATTTTTGTAAAAAAAAAAAAATTAAAAATCTATGGATCTCACAAAATGGTTTCTTTAAATAAAATAAACCCAAACAAGTACATCTGCTCATGGGAAAAAATTTAGAAGGGAGGGGGATTTTTCATAGCTTTTGAAATTTCTATACCTTTTTCCACATGGAAAAGGTTTTCAATAAAGTGAAAATATTTAAATGTTAAATTTAACACTTTTTATCATGGAAAACTATTCCCTTTTAGACTTTTCCCAAACAGCTGCAAGTCACCCACTTGGTCCAGTTTTGCTTCCTTATTTTTCCTTATTCTGTTTCATCTGCCCCATAATACTTTACTCTCGTCGTAAAATCAACACAGAATTCTACCTGTTTGTAATTAAAAGATAACTTATTGTAGATCTAAATGTCCACATACAACACCTGAAAGTTTAAGTTTTGCCCTCCAGGATCATTGTATTCCCTCTCTAACTTGACTCCTTCTCCAAGGACACCATTGAGCCAATAGACAATTACCAGTATCCAGGAGTAAAAATCTTAATTTACCTTCTAGGCACAGAGCTCCTTTCTCAGCTTCCTGATGTTTCCAGCTACCTTTAAAGTTCTTTGATTGTTCTCTTCAAGACAATTTGTCCTCTTCACTCTTTTCACACACAAATACCTCTCCTTCCAACCCCTTCCCAGGTTCTCCACTCCATTTCAACAAAGCAGTGACCTCAATGACTGCAATTTCCACAAAGCCAAAGATGGACCACTAAAGACCAACATTATTTGTTTCACTTCCCTCTCCTAACCCTGTGTAGTGGTTCCACAAACTGATTCCCAGCAACAAAGCAAATAAACAATTTTATGCACTGCAGTGTTTTTATCCTTACAGAACATTTAATCTGGTCTCTGCTGATGCCTCTTCGGCTCTACAGTGAGTCAAAGGAAAACTCCACAAAGATCACAGCAGACAGGGAAGGCTTGAGGAGCTGTGTCAGTGCAGGGAAAGAACACGAACAGCAACTGCTGGGCACAAGTAATATCTTCTTTAGCAGAGATGAGACAATTATAGCCAAGTTATCTGCAATGTTACTCCTCCTGTAGCTGTACTCTATCTTCCACAAACAACTGAATCAAGTGAACTTTGGCAGTCACTGAGCAACCACAAACAAATTTCCATCAGTGAACTGTACACTGTTCATAGGGAATTATTCTCCAGCCACTTGCTTTAAGGAGGCAGAAAGGATCTAAGATTTAATGTTTTAACTAGATAGAAGTGAAGTATTCCATAGGTCTTTTGAAAAAATGCGATCTGTATGAACATATATATTTAAGACACAAAAAAAGGGGGATGAAGCTGCATCAGGGAGAATTCAGATTGGATATGAGGAAAGGTTCTTCACAGGAAAGGGGGTCAGTCACTGGAACAGGCTCCCCAAGGAAACAGTCATGGCACTACGCCTTAGTCTTTTGGTCCTTTTAGGTCCCTTCAACTTGTACATCCCTGCAACCATAGATTATCCCACCACTGCCCAACACCTCAAGCAGTGAACTGGGCAACAGATCTCTCTGGAGCACTTTCAGCAGCAGCACCAAAACCACACCCATGCAAAAGAATAATTATAACACAGTCCTGAGTCTAATCTATTAACAAATGACCTCAGGAGAAGCTCCAGAACTGTCAAGGCACTTAGTGAATCCTAGACCAACTCAAGAGCACCATTTGTACAGACAATGCTGTGAGGATTTAATAGGCTTGTTTCAGAATAATTAGCATACAAGTACTAATTTCATCTCACCATTGCATAGTGGTTTGGTCACCAGAAGAATCTAGTCCATACAGCAGAACCTGGACACCTCACTGGACCCAAACATAGAGCCTAAGCACATCACCCCAAAACACACCCCTCTGTGGCACTGTCAGCTGCACCACCAGTACTTCTGCAGAAAATTTCAACCAGGTTGTTATAACTTAACTGGGGAAAGAAGTACAAACATCAGTAAGATCTCAAATCCATATCATACTAAAAACACACACACAAAAAGAAAAAAGAGTCCATACTTACTATCACCTCCTATTCACATGAGCCATCAGATAAAATCAGCTAAAAAGACAGAGCTTTAACAACACAGAACACAAGTTCAACATAACACTTCAAACTGCTGTAACACAGACTCAGTCCAAAAAACTATCATATTTCAAGCAACAGCTGTGCATTAAGTACTCACATTATATGCACATGGGCACCACTCTCCCCCTCCCCACTTCATTTTGACTGTGCTCCAAATCCTTTCTCAAACTCACCACTTTCATCTTGCCTTTCCAAAATTAATCTCAACCCAGCTACCCACAAGGTCTTGCCTTGTTTTTCTACTTCTATCAAGTTCAAGAGTAAGGTATTCACAGAAATGTGTTTTATGTACTTTTATTTTCACAAGTTGTGCAGTCCTCACCCTTTTTGTACTTTCACTCTATGATCTCTTCCTCGGTATAATATGACCAATGTTCCTACTCCCACTTGAGAATACTGGTGCTCAGTATCTATTTCCACAGAGGTACCAATAGCTTTTGAAAGAAGGAACTTCAATGCAATCCCCATTTAACACCAAAAAACCACACAGATAAATACATTATAGAACTCCAAAATCTGTTTCCTAGGAAGGGAAGGTCTGTTCAATACTCTCTTCAGATTGTAAAAACAGTTTAAAGGTTTTGTTTGCCTTTAAGAGAAGAAAAAGCTGATTCAGTTGTAAAATGAAGCTAATGTTACACACTCCTGCCTTGAAGAATTCCCTCTCCTCTTCTGATGAAAGGAGAGCAAGGCCCAACACTGGCTGCTGGAAGCCCTGGAACAGCGTGAGAGGAGCACAAAGAAACCCCCCCTTCACTGAGCTGAATCAGCAGGGGCTGGGAGCCTGTGACACAACTCAACTCTGACTTCATTCAAATCCCCATCTGAGGATTAATCGTGTGCTGCACACCAGCTTCCTCTAAAGGGGCCTAATCTTCCAAAAAAAATCACTTGGTTATTTAATAAATTCATGTAGGTAGCAAATTCCCAGAGTACCGAAGCTCAATTTCTCATACAAATGAAATACTGTCAGGAACTCCAGGTAGGAAATGGAACAGAAGTTAATTCAGTGTTACATCCCACTCCTCCTTTTGACTCCACTCTTTCACTAAGTTTTACAGACATTCTGACTGATATTTTTTTCCTATCCACAACCCAAGAAATAGAGGGACTAAACTGAATCTAATATTCACAAAGCATTTGAGAAGAGACCAAGTCAGACTATTCCCCCAGAAAAACACATCCCATATACTTTTTTTGACTATTTCTCTTATAAATTTCAATCCTCAAATTGTACCATCAAAATACGTGGGCAAAATAAAAACAGTATTTTTCACCTATGGAAATGGATTGATTTTTCCTGATAACCATTGATTAATATGTATAAAACAATGTCTGTACATATCCACTAGGGAGTGTACTAAATGCAATCCTCCTCCTTGGTGGAGATTCCCATCAGCCACCAGGTGAAATCCCACAATTTACAAAGATAATCGTAAACAAGAAAACCAGTTTTTTGAACAGATCAAACAGGTTTTAATGGAGATGACAAGAAAAAAGCTTTCCTTTTACTTCCACACAAATTGAGGTATTCTTAAATGACATTTATTTCCCCAGACCACAGCCGTTTACACCAATTCCCACACATTGCACAGATCCATACTCTTAGTTTCACCTTTTAGCCTAAAGGCACCATGAAAACTCAGAAGTGTCAATTTCAACAGCTTCTGTCGCTAACTTTTAACCTAGAGATTAAAAAGCTACCAGACCCATGCATTTACTCTATCCTAAGGATCATCTCAAATGCAGGCTGCTCTGTGAATCCCAACTTTCAGCAGTAGCTGTACCAAGTACAGCCAGCCAGGATTACATTTTGTCTTCACACATATTTCCACTAAAGAATACTTAATTTTGCTTCCCCATCTCAGTAGCAAGTTGCTCCCTCCATGGCAAAATGCAGAGAAACATTCTGACCTGCTTTAAAACAGATTCATTTCAGTTATGATTAACACAAAGCCTAGTGGTAAAACATCAAATACAAACTATCATGGTGAAGAGTGAAAGACTGACAGAAAAACAGAGTCAACAGAAGTTTCTATTATTCTGAAAACAAAGCTCATCTTATTAGTATATAATAATATATTGCAAGTAATTTAAGGGCAATAGTAAAAGAAATAAGAAAAGTCATCCTAAGACCACTTAATCAACTTGTTTGTAGAGTTTAAAAGTCTTGCATGTTTTCCTCCTTGGAATTAGATATAACAGCAGCTAAACTAATTGTTGTAATATCAGTAACCAGTTTATAGTGCTGTTTTCCAAGCCCTGTGTAGGTAACACCGACAGAAGAATACGACAGTTTCATTTGCAGAAAATTTCTTCTCCCCATGCCCCTTCCATCCTTCCACAAGGAAAGACAACCTGCTTTCCCTGGGACAGATTCACATCGGAACTGCATGGTCTCAGACAACTGCAGAGATAACAGAGCACAGGAGCTCAGAGAGAATTCTCAGCAGCTGGGGCTACTGTCAGCTACCTTTTGATTATCACCATAATTCTGCAAATAACAACCCCACATTCTTTACCTGCTCTCAGCACTAAAATCAGTGCTGGACAGGATTCAAGAGGTCACCTTGTCAGGCTGCCACTCCTTAGGTAGGAATGAACATCATCTCCTTTCTGACAGATGCCTAATTTGTTCTTGAAGATTGTCAGGGATGAATCTCTTCTCTAATCTATTAAATTGGTTTGTTATTCTTGGAATTACAAGTCTTCCTCCCCAAGCAGCAACCCAAGTCTTTGGTCCTATTATTTAAGTCAACTAATTCTCACTTTAGTCCCTGTAATCCTTTATCATCTTTATCCTGGTAGTAGCATAATGCATGGGAATAATTTAACTTCTTATCTCTTGTTAAGTCTTAGCATCTTAATTTGTTCAGTTCTTGGATGTCATATTCTCAGGCATCTGCTACTAAAAGCATCCAAAAAAAGAAAACCCCTTCTTGAAGTCCAGTGCCCAAAACTGAACAGAATTCTAATTAAATCCTACCAGTGCTGAATCCAGCAGAAAAATGATTATTTACCCCTCTGCTACACCACAGCAGAACATGTCTTTACCTGCACAGCAGAGGTTAATCACAAACTGAGCACCCATCAATCAATAATGTGCATACCCCAGTTCACTCAGCCCTTGCAGGATTTTAAAAGCATATTTTGAGCAGAACATTTGAACAACAAAATTCAAAATGCACTAAATATGGAGTAGTAACGGAGGCTGTAGAGCTGAACAAGTGCAGAAAACAGCCGGCTTTGTGATTTATACAAACTGAAGTGGAAATGACAAGATAATTAATAAACTAACTGAAATCTAGAAGCCTCTAGGATATAGTGCTTAAGCCTGAAATAGAAAATGAGAGCTGATAAAAATTCAGAATTACTTCTTTAGCCATTAATTAACAGTGTTCCCATAATGGAGCTGTTAACACCAGAGTAAGAACTGAAACTGTAATTTGTAACATTTGCAAAGAGCTTCACTGAGAGCGAGAGACCAACACATGTCAGCAGTCTGTGAAGGTTTCCTGGGTGAAAGCTGGCAATGAAAAACAAGTTAAAAATTAAACAATATTAAATAGTTTTTCATACAATTAAAAATGGAACTCAAGTGATTTTAAAACTTTCCAACTTGTGCTCATTAACTGGGAGGTACAAGTCTGTATATACATATTATCTATCAGCTCTTTTTTTTGCCACACTTGTAAAATGAAATAAATTTTATTTAGCAAACAGCTCTGAGTCAGGGCATGAACAGGAGTAAGGAGCACACTGACAAACATGAATTAACTGCTATGGCCATGCCAAGGTTCATTGCTGTAAGATGGCACCTTAAATTTACAGCTTGGATCCAACATCACGGTTTGTGATTCTCCTGGTGATGGGCACTTCAAAGCCTCCACAGGAAGCACCTCAGAACTCAGGTGGTTTTGTGCCAGGGCTCACTGTCCTTATATTACAGGGAAATAAACAACAACACAGCAGCTGAATTAATCTGCCATTGGAAGGAAGAGAAGAAGTCACAAGAGGAGAAATAAAATGAGTCCCATACTGGGGCTGTGTTAGTGGTTGCCAGCTGCCTGCACCACTGGATGACAAAACCAACATCATCAGGCATGAAGGGTCCTCGACAGTAGCAAAAATACAACACTACCTCCATCAAGTTCTGGAACTTGGTTGGGAAATGGGTGAAGAAAGAGGGGTAAGGACTTGTACCAAACTAAAGTATGAAGTTCACCTCTTAAGGAAAAGTTAGTTCCAACAACTGAATGACAAAGGTACCCGTTATACATCCCTTTTGTGCCTACACTGGGAAATCCATTATGAAGCAACTCTGCCTGTAATGAGCTTCCACTACAAGAGCATCAGTAAAGCAGCAGAGGGGATGGAAGAGAAGACTGCTAAAACCTGAGGTACACCCAGGAATAAAAGAACCACAAGAGCATTCAACCACCAGCAAAAGGAATTTCTGCTTGAAAAGTGCATTAGAAACAGCAGGGGGAAAACCTAGTAAACAACTTGGTTGGTTAACCAAAAATAAAAAGGAACTGTACTCTTTTAAACACTAACTTTATTTTTCTTCTTTCTGTATTAACTTTTACTTGAAAAAAGCAGGCAATGAAAATGCCAGCATACTAACCCAGAACACAGACTATGTGCCCCTGTGAAGACAGACTGGAACTGCCCAGTTTAAAAAAAAAGGAAATCAAGAGCAGATACCTATGTGCAAGTAAGAAAATGGTGGCAGATTTTAAGTTTTGCTACTACCTTTCATAGAAAAAGAATTTAAAAGATTGCCCGAAATCAGTAAGAGGAAATTCTCTTTTGAAGATCACAGAATTTCTGAATCTCAAAGCTGCAGAGTATTACTGAGAACAAACTTGCCTCAGCATTCATGCTGAACATAAAACCTACAACAGACAGGATGAAACAGGTATTGATTGATGTAAATCTCCACTACTGGGTGTAACTCAGACATTGGGATTTCTAAGTCTCTCCCTAGTACCTTCAATAGACTAATCTTGGATGCACTGCTAGGAAATTACCTATTAAAAGTTGATGGAGCAGAGACCTCACTGGCTGCTGTACATCTCATGGATTAGATCACTGAAGATTCCAGGCAGTGCTTAAGGCCTGGGCAAAGAAGTGGATACCTGGTTAAAAAGGTGCATTCACAGCTGCAAAACACATCATTTAACTCATTCTGAGCCTCAGCTAAACTAAACTTCTGGTTTTGCCCTGAAACCTAATTATTTGCAGCAAGAAAACAGGAAACAAGATTAAAAAAAAAAGAAAGAAATCATCTGCTGTTTCAAATCCTTCCTACAAACTTCAATGGGACTACAGGAAAAATTATCTCTGCCTTCCAAAGACACTTCAGAGGCTCAGATAGTCTGCTCCCTCTGTCCTCCTCCAAACCAAAATAAAACAAAAGCATGAATTGTGAATTTCTACGTGTGGGTAAACAATGCAAGGCCCGAGCATGGCAGCAGGAAGCAGGAGCAGTTCAGAGTCAGCAGAGCCCTCTGACCCCTTTCTTGCTGTTCCAAGCAGTGGAACAGCTTCAGCTCAGTCACTTCTATCTCTGCAAAGGCAACAAGTGCCTCATTAAAGGACTCTTGACACACACACAGGCTAAATATTCCAAATTTATTGTTCAACATAGCTGGATCGACAGCAGTGGCTGCAGCACACTGATGCAGAGGGTTTGCTTATATACTTCTGGGCAAAAGGAAGGAAATTATTCTGGGGTCTTGAAATGAGTGAAATTACAGTCCCATGAGCAGGGAAAGAGCCAACATTAGAGGGATTAACTCTAAACTGACCTACACTACACTGTTACCAAATGGGAACTCTGCAGCAAAATGAAACAGTGTGGAGTGCTTGTCAGGTTGCCTTCCCAGAAGAAAAGCAAAAAGCAATGCTTCCATGCAACAGGAAGCTAACAAAAACTACTTACAGCTCCTTTCATATGCCCTTCTGCACCGAACTGAAAAAAAGGGGCAGGAGTAATGCAGAAAAACAGGGGGCAGAAGAAAAGTCCTGAAGTCATAAGCAAAAAAGGAAATCCAACCCAGGAGAGTTTTTCCAGTTCAGCCAAGGACCGCTGCAGAGCTGAAGAACATTTAAATACACCCAGAATACAGAGTAATGCAAGTGAATCAGAGGTTCTCTAACAAAGCCTGCTGCCTTCAGCACCTGTTAATTGCCTTTTCCATTCGAATTTTTTACTTGACAGAAGTTGTATTCAAACCCTGTACGCCAGATTTCAGAAACTATCTTCCATTTTCTCCCTAATCCATGAACCACTGACACCACCACTGAGCTCCATGTTTCAAGCACTGTCAGAGAAAAATCAGTTTCTGTGGTTCTCCTGCCACCTCAGAAACTTTTTCTTCCACACACAATTCCCTGAGTCAACTCTCTTCAACAACACATCCCTCTGATGTGCTGAAAGGTGTTTGAACTGCTGAAATTTGCATGGAGATGCTTGGAAAGCTACCACACACCTGGGCAATCACAGCTGTCTCTCTTGTGTCTGCTTTAATACAAATCCAGAAAACTAGATCAAGCCACACAAAGTTTCTGTGGTTTTGGTTGTTTGATTTTATTTTTGAGGTTTTTTTGGTTTTTTTTTAAATAAAAGCCCTAACACTCAGAAGTCTGCCCAAATACAAGATTTTTATCCCAGCATCAGGAGCACAATGCTGGACAAGCAATAAACTCCTATACGAGGAAGCTTACACAGTGGAAAAAAACACAGAAGAAAAATACAGGAATGGGATAGGGAGCATGAAAATTTAAGCCTACAGCCCCAAACACACAGGTTTTTAAACTGTTCAGCCCCTAAATAACCACCTTTTTTTAAACAGTTTTTCTTATTAACCATCAACCACTGCCTGAATAAGGAGAGCAAGACATGAGGAATTAAAGCTTTCAGAAAGATCTATTCAATCATCTCCATAGAAGTCCTTCCTCTCCTACACCCAAAAATCCCCTATTGAAACACAGGTATCTCTCTGGATACCACGTTTTTTAACTTAAATCCCCATTCACAAAGACAGCTTCCTGTCTTTGTGACATACACAATAAACCACATTCATTGAATGCTGGTAGAACACACAACTTTCAAGGCTTTTAAGTGGCATTATATACAAACCAAGAGACTCACTTGAAATTGCTAACAATTTATAAACTCTGCTCTTGCATTAATCTGCATCAAGGTTCTAGGTTTGTTTGGTTTTTTCCCCCCCAAACACTTAGAACAAAAAAGACAGCTTTTAGCACATATGTATCCTGCAGAAGTTACCATTCAGGGAGACAAGGATCACTGTAGTTCAGGTGCTAAATAAATACATTCTGAAATGACTTTTAGAGTGTTTTTCCATCATTTCTGCTCTTACTCCATACAAGAACTCAAAGTGATGCAGTAAGGATTTCTTTGTTGCAGTTTTTAAAATCCTGACCTGCAATTAAAACCTTTTGAAGAATTAAGACAGTAGGTCCACATTGTCCTTGGTACTTGAAACTTTAGAATTACACTAACATGAAATGAGAGGAAACACACATTTAGTTTGGAAACCACATCTGATGGAGCTAAATATCAGTCACACCAGGAAATAGATCTGGAATATGAATTCCAGTATGAATTCCTTTTTAAGCACCGTCTGCCCAGTTACTGACATTTATCCAGAATGTGAAAATACTTTAGGCATAAAATGTAAAGATATAAAGGTCCAAAGACAAATAAAACCACATGAGACTATTCAAATCTTGTGTGTTTTCATAGAGATTTAACAGCAAAATTACAACCTATTTATAGTGACCAATATTCTTCAAAACTCCACGTTGAGAAAACAGAAAGTTCTTTTTTATAGAGAAAAGCATTTTTACATAAATCCTAAAAGATGTAAAATGAACAGGAAAAGCCTGTATTGTTATCATTATTATACCAAAATAAAGACCATACCACTACTCACAGCAGTGCCTACCAGAGGGGAAAAATTATTTTGTTATACAAATGGCAAGAAATAAATTATTAATTCTTTAGTTACCCTCCTAATGGAGAAAAAACCAACCCACCACATTCATGGATGTATTAAAAAAAACAGAACACAATCTCCTAAACCATCAAAGCCACGTCTTGTACTACTTAATCTCTAGAAAACACTCCTGTGCTTTTCTCTACTCCTACCATCCTCCCCAAAATATCTATTAGCTTGGTGGAGTTCACAATACTGAGAGTTCCTATTCAATTATTACTCATATGGCAAACCATTATATTAAAAAAAAAAAAAAAAAAAAGAAAAAAGCCCTTTCCACAACAGGTAACACACTTGGAAGTAAAGTCATATCACTAGGTATCTTGAAAGAATTTTTAAATCTATTTCAGCAAATTACACCTTCAAGACATGAGTGCTATCCTAAGAATATTCCTTTCTGGATGAAGTATTCCCATAGGCTACTAGTTGATTGCTGTGTCCCTGCACATGCTTAGCACCTTTAAAACCCAAGGCTGAGGCCAAGAACAACACAGAGCTTTTGACAAATAAGCACAATGTCATTTTCCTTTCATGTATACATTTCAACCTTCCTGCAAAACAAAAGGTCAACCAACACAAACATCAATCCAAGCCACGTTCCACAAAAACTGCATTTAAGACATAATAGCATAAAAAACAAAATAATTTCAGAACTGTTTTTCTCTTGTTGAGTTGACTGCAGAGTTTTACAGTCCTGTGAGAGACAATTTATCCAGCAACCAGTGTCTCTTCCCTTTTTGCTCCGTTAACAGGACCTCAGATTTTAGGTCCATTAAATTTCCTGCATGGATTGATCTCAAAGATGCACACACACATTCTGTACAGAATTTCAGCCACAAACCCTGCTTAAAGAAACCCAAGGGCTATTCCCCATCTATAAATCACACCACACAGGCAAAGGTGTTCCCACAAAGGGGGCAGGGTAACAGCCTGACTTCAGGGGTAACAAAAAAAAGGGACAGGTGGAGAAAGGAAGTGGTGGAATATTGGACCTGGACAACATCAGTGAGACAACCAACTGTTCCAAATAATTGTGTAACATTTAATATTTTCTGGCCCAAATCCAGTTGCCCTCCTGACCTTACCCAGGTTTAACGGAACCACAGACGATAAAGGCAGATTAGCTTCGAGGAATGTGGGACTTTTCCAATTAACCAGGAGGGGGAAAAATATATCAACAACCTAATGCCCAAAGGAGTGTGAATTTTAAAGGGACACTGCAATACCACTTCACTCTTACACTAACATTTGCATTAAATATTTCAATATGAATTCCCAAATGTTTCTCTTTACAAGTGAACTTTTTGTTTAATGCCTTTACTAAAGGACTGGTCTTATCCCAGTGAAACTGCCAAAAACTGGGCTCCAGGCTGATGCTGCTCCAGTGCCAGGGCCTGCAGGATACGCTGCTCCCAGAGCACTGGAATAGGACTAACACAGAAACAACACAGCCAACACTGTTTCAGCCAGAAAACAACAAAAAAAGACCGGGAAAGCAAAGAGTAAAGTCTAACCCCTGTCTCAAAAAAGCATCCTCAGAGCACAGGAGGTCTGGGAAGAGAATACATGTGAGAACTGGACACGTACAGCATATGCTTCACAATTAGTCGCGGGGATTTGAGGAGAAGGATTCTCTGTTACAGCTGCAATTCTCACTGTACTCAAAAATCAGATTTACAACCGGAAAAAAGAAAAAATATCACATTTCTCCAAGAAGTGCAAAGGCTCCTCTGTGTGATCCAACTTCTGTGGCACCCCCGGGCCGACACGAGCCGCGCTGAGGGGACGCCGCTCCCCTTCCCCGCCGGGGGCTGTCCCCGGGTCAAGGCACCGGAGCGCTGCCCCGGTTCTCTTTGGATCACACGGTCCCAGCGAGCGCAGTACCAGAACAAACCAAAAATAAACCACCAAAGCCCACACACGTAAGAAAAACCCCAAACCCTAAGGAGAAGAAACCTCAACCACTTCCCCTGCGCTACCGCTCCGGCTCCAAGAGGCAGCCACGGGTTTACGCGCTCGCCTGAGGAGGGGAAGGGGCAAAGCCAGGCGGCCCGGCTCCGGCGGCGAGGGGACACCTCCTCCTCCTCCTCCCTTCCCTTTCCCTTTGTTTACTTTACGGACCGTCCCGCTCCACCTCGCCGCCTCCCGACACATCCGGTGGGACCGGCCGGGGCTGCGGGGCGGGCAGGGCGCAGGGGGCGGCCGGATCCCCCGGGGTGGAGGACGGGGCAGGCGGGGCACCAGATGACCTCTCCCCGCAGCCTCCTCCTCTGCCATCCCCTTCCCATCCTGCCTTCCCGCGGAGGGAAGCGGCTCTGCCCGGAGAGACCCCCAGCCCACCGCGCGGTGCCTCCTGCGCCCCGGTGTCCGCGGCAGCCCCTCCCCGGAGACACAAGAACGGGCGGCACCAGGGACAATCTTCCCTTCCCTGCGGAGCCGCCGCCGCTCCCCGAGCCGGGGGCTGGGGCGGGGGACACGGAAGGAGACGCCGCTGCCCCTCTACACCCCCTCCCCGTGATGTAAATCGGGGCCGCTTCGCCCGCCCCCTCCCCGGGCAGCGCTCGCCGCCGGCACTCACCGCGCTGCGGGCACGGCAGCCTCCGGCGCCGCGGCGAAGAGAAGCCGCGGTGGAGGAGGAGGAGGACGAAGAGGAGGAGAAGGCTCCGGAGGGTCTGCGCGGGCAGTGCCGCCTCCCTCCTCCTCCCCTCCCTCCCTCCCTCCGTCCCTCTCTCCCCGCCCTCCCGGCGCGCTGCACCATGGGATGCGGCGCTGCCCCCCCCAACATGGCTGGGGGGGTCACGGTGCCGCCCCTCAGGGAGAGAGGCGGGGGAGGTGGGGAAGGCGCGTCCCGTCCCGTCCCCGCGCCCGCCTCAAGGGCTTTCCCCTTCCTCCCTCCTTCCCTGCTTCCCTCCTTCCCCGAGGCAGCGCAGATCCTGGCGAATTTGCTCGGGAAGAGGCGAAGTTTAACCCCTTGTCCTGGCTCAGTGGCACCGGCTGGCACAGCTGTTCTCCTGTTCTAACGCTGGGATATTCCGGTTGTGGAGCCTCCCTCCCTGGAGCTGTCCCTGTGCTCTGGGATGACCCTGCTTGAGCACCAGTTGGCTCTGGGCAGAGCCTTGGCTGATAACGCCAGGGTTGTGGGTTCGGTCCCCTTGGGGGCCATTACAAGTTGTGTGAGTCTCTTCCAACTCAGAATATTCTGTGTTCTGTGACCCGCTGTGGTCCCTTCCAACCTTACCCAGTTCGTGATAATGTGAGTCTGTGATAATCTCTTTCAAGGAAATAATTCAAGGAAAATTTAAAATGGCCACAGTGCTTGAATGCCCATTAGTCATTGTGTATATTTAATTAAACATAAGTCTTAAATCACAGGATCATGGCATGGGAAAGGTTGGAAGGCATCAAAGTGAGGTCATCTGGTCCAACATCCCTGCTCAAGCAGTGTCATCCCAGAGCACAGGCACAGGACTGTGTCTAGAGAGTTCTGAAATATTTCCAGTGAAAGGGACTCCACAGCCTCTCTGGGCAATGGTGGAATTTCCTGGGATCAGTTCCTGCCCGTTCCTCTTGTCCCATTGCTGGGCACACCGAGCAGAGCCTGATCCGTGCTCTGACCCCTCCCTGCAGACACTGACAGACAGGGATGAGGTCCCTTTTCACTCATATCTTCTCGAGGCTGAACAGCCCCAGCTACCTCAGCTTCTCCTCCATAAAAGAGAGATATTCCAATCCATCATCTCTGCTGAACCCACTCCAGGAGCTCTGTGTCTTGTTCTGAGGAGCCCAGAGCTGGACATTCCAGACAAAAGGGGGGAATTGGCCTCTTCTCCCAGGCAACCAATGACAGGAAAGAGGAAATGGCCTCAAGCTTTACCAAGAGAGGTTCGTGATGGACACCAGGAAGAATTTTTTTATGGGAAGGGCTGTCAAACATTGGAACAGGCTGCCCAGGGAGGTGGTGGAGTCAACAACCCTGGAGGTGTTCAAGAAATGACAACATGGCACTCTTTGCTGTGGTTTAGTTGACGTGGTTGTGTTTGCTCAAAGGTTAGGCTCGATGATTTTGGAGGTTTCTTCCAACCCTAATGATTCTGTGATTCTGGGAAAGAGCCATTTTAAATGTCTCTATTAATCTTTCCCTTATCTCTTGTGGCAGCTGAACTCAGTTTTTGCTCTCCTGCCTGCCCCAGGCAGCTGGGGCTTGAGCAGATCCCAGATTTCCACCTCTGGAAGTTACTGTGTGTCTGGAAACTGGAGGCAGGGCCACAGAATCATAGAATATCCTGAGCTGGATGGGACTCACAAGGATCATGAAATCCAGCTCCTGGACTGCAGGTTGATAGAGGGGTTGATAGAGAACTACTCAATATAATCAATGGTATTTGGAATGTGAATTTCACTGATAAAATCTGGGCAGTTTACTTCAGGGTAAGTCCCACTCTCAAACTTACCAACATTTATTAGTTTACCAGGCACCATAAGGAAACTCAAGGGGGATGTGGAACAAGTAAAGATCTAGATTGTAAATGCAGTTTTCCAGGAGAATCCCACCTGAAATGTCCCAAACCCCTCCAGGAGCCAATCCATTAGGTAAGCTCTGAGCATGATACAAATGCACTGAGCATCATATAAAAATGATTCCTAGAAACTCTCTTTTAAACAGCAGTCCAGTATTTCCATCCATCTTTTCCAGAAATGCTGGGACATAACCGTAAGGCTGTTGGATATCCTGGAGACGGGATACCACAACCACTTTCTACTGACTCTGGATCACTATGCAGAAATGAAGGAAGGAAGGAGGGAGGGAAGAATGATTTCAGTTATTTTATAATTATTGGTCTTGGGATCACTATTGGTGCTCTTGCCAGAAAGGGTAGAAATGTGCTAATTAAAATTACTGATGCCAGAAAGTTGGGAGACATCAATAAAGATGATGTTCATGGTAACTCACAGGACAAATCAGATGCTCCTGAGGGCTGGAATGGTAAAAATGGAAGGAAATGACTGAGAGAAAAAGGAGCATGTGTTCTGATTAATATACAGAGAAGGGGTGGTATAAATACTGGAAACAGAAAATGAAAGGGAAAATGGAGCTTCATAAATTTTTATGATACAGTTATTACCAACAGCAGGGAATTGCGCTAAATGACCCTTCCCAGAATTTGATCCCAATTACTGATCATATCTCCTCTGTCCCTGCTTTCACCCAAAGATGTCAGAGTGCTGAAGCCTCTGAGCAAACTTGTGAAGAAGATAGTTATCCCCATTTTTCACACTGGAAAGCTGAAACAGTATTTGAGTTGCCAAAATCACAAATAATTCACTGGATGAACAGGCCTAAAAGCAAACAGCTCCTCTCCAGGGCTGTATCCTGTGCATTCAGGACAGCAGCAATACCTACTTTCTGTCATGCATTGGATGTCCAATTGATTTCATATAAAGGTTTAATAAACATTCTTCATTTAGGCATTTTTTTAAATGTCCTTGCTTTAATAAACAGTCATTATTCCTCTATTTTTAGAACTTTGTGCTCTGCAGATTCTCTGAACAACATCAGTGTACCAATTCTCTCCAATTTGCACGTGGAAAAACTATTAAAGAGTTATTTAGGTGATTTATGGAGGAAAGAGAATAAATCCAGAGCAGTGGTAGAGCTGTGAATGTGATTCTTACATTCTGTTCTATCTTCTAATAGTTTCACTTTTTCAGATGGAAAAAAAAAGGATGTTCTCTGAAGTCCCTGGGAGATTTTCCATTGGTTCTAATGGGATGAAGGCAAGCCCAAAATAATCTATCAAATTGATGGTTTGTAGTAAATCCTGAACATTCTGTTTCAGATCCTGGTGACATGGTTTTTGTTGGTTTCTTGTTGCTTTTCTTCATCAGAAAATTGCTTGTAAAAGCAGAAGCCTTCAGCAACATACTGACTTTGATAAAAATGTGAGGCAATCTCCCTTGTGTTACAGGATCCAGGTTTTAGTCAAATATAGAGAAAGCTCCATAAAAGCTGATAATTTGAGCTCTTAGCTGGGAGAGGGGAGCTGTGGTGATGTCCAGTGAAAAGTTTTTTCATTATCCAAACCAATAATCTCAGCAGAAACTCGTGAGGCACAAGCAGGGTGATAGTCAGGGTTTCTGTCAGCACTACAAGGCACCCACAAACAAATCCCTCCCTCCCTCTCTCCCTCCCTTCCTCCCTCCCTTCCTCCCTCCCTTCCTTCCTTCCTTCCTTCCTTCCTTCCTTCCTTCCTTCCTTCCTTCCTTCCTTCCTTCCTTCCTTCCTTCCTTCCTTCCTTCCTTCCTTCCTTCCTTCCTTCCTTCCTTCCTTCCTTCCTTCCTTCCTTCCTTCCTTCCTTCCTTCCTTCCTTCCTTCCTTCCTTCCTTCCTTCCTTCCTTCCTTCCTTCCTTCCTCCCTCCCTCCCTCCCTCCCTCCCTCCCTCCCTCGCTCCTTCCTTCCTCACTGTCTGATTGCCCCTGTCTTTCTCAATTAAGTGAGGGAGAGCCCTGGTTATTAGCCCAAATCTCTACTCAGCTAAACTTTTATAAGTTGTGACTTGCTCCTTCTAAAATTCTTGTTTTCTTCTGATTCTTGAGAACTTGTGTAGAAATGTAAAATTATCTTCTCATCTGCTCTGTCTACACAGAGGTTGTTGGTAGGTGGAAAAGGCAACTGTCCCCTATAATTTATTATGGAATGATTAATATGGAGGGGAGACATTTAGTTTAATACTACTGGTATTATTGGAGCAGTCCATGCCATTACCTCATTTAATTTACAGGGCTTATTAAACCTGGTATAAACAAAAAGGTAGGAAATTTCATTATAGTGTAGCATGTATTGTCTTTCCTTCTATTAAGTGACAGAGCTGGGGGTAATGGCTCTGAAGAGAGCGAGTTCTTTCCGGTGTTTGGGAGCACAGCTGCAGCCAGGCATCCTCCACTTTTCTGCAGGATGGTAAATATTCATTAAAGGAACCAGAGCAGGTAGCTCTCAACTGCAGGGTATTTCAAGCTGTGTTGATAAAATAGGGATTTGGGGAAAAAAGAAAAGAGAAAATGGCAAGATGCTAAATATTTCATATAATACACAGTAACATCCTTCATTGTAAGAGGATTTTTTTTAATCACCTAAATCAAACTCAGATGAAGAAGTCAACTGCATATGGAAGGAGTCTATGTAGTACTCTGGCATTGATGAAGGAAAAGTACACAGTAAACACCATTAAAGGCACCAAAATGTGAATGTTTATACATCTCTGCTTCTTTTTGGATTAAAAAAAAAAAACAAAAACGTTATATCAGCATTTCTGGACAGTGTCTGGAGTGGGAGCTGAAAGGAAAGTCACCAGTGAGTTTTTTCTAATTTATTAAACAAAACAAAACACAAAGAAGTTCTTAAGAAAAGCTCCAAGGGAAACTGGCAGACACACACAAGATCAGGAAGGAAATTTCAGGTAAAAAATCTGGTGTGAAAAAAACAAATCAGCAGCTGGGGGACCCACTTGATGAGTTGCTGTTATTAACTAAGACCTCCAAAGCAAATGTTAATGTGTTAATTAGAGGCAGGGTAATAACCTCCTAGATTTCCCAGTGGGAAACAAAACAAAACAAAAACAAGACAATTTCTGTTCTGGATTTAACTGGCTGAAACCAAACACGGCATGAAGGGAACTCTCCCAGTACTGAGTCTGCATTTTCTGATGTGGGTTTGCAGCACCACTGCCCCAATGGTACTGTACAATGCTTACCTGACCCTGCAGCATGACCAGTTGCAGCCCTGGGACACAGGAGTTTATTTATCTTTCTAGAAAATCAAACAAAATCCCTCTCCTGACTGGTAGGAGAAAAAAATAAAATCTAATCCTTTGATTTCTAGAAAGAAGGGAGAGGTCCCACATTGACTTAGTGAGGCTGCTTCCAGGGAAGGAGTGAAGTCAGGACCCTCTCAGGTGAAGCCCTGGTGCTATAACAAGGGAAGTAAAATTCATGATGTATCCTGAAGGGCTGAACTTCCCATCACAGAGTCTTGTCTTTGCATTTTATTTTGGCTTCCAAGACTGAAGTGAACTTCTTGGGGCTTTTTTCCTCTCCCAACCAAACCTCAGGCAAACTTGGTGCTGAGCCAAATCAAACCATGTATTTTAAAATTACATTCTCTTGAGACCCAGAAGCATGAAGGAATGGAGGTCTTAAGGATATTTAGAAACATGTGAATTCTTTGACTCATATTCTGCTCTTTTCTATAATTTTGCTGCCTTGAGCTGTGGTGCCCACTGTTCCTAGGAAGGCTCAGGAGGGAAGGAGGGTGTTCAGGACTCTGCCCAGTCAGTGGAGCACACTCCTTGGATGGCCAGAATTGGAGTCCCAGGGCTTACATTCCAGGATTGCACTTGGTGGCTTTCCCAGTAAAGACACAGCCTTTCAGCTCATTCAGTTCTGAGCCAACCCCAGATCCTTTTCTTTTTACTTATTCAAACTGCTATCAAAAAATCTCTTTTTTAAAAATGTATTTTGTCCTTATGCAGTCCTGGTTCTTTGTCATTAGAACATCAAGTGAGTTTTTTGCAGGAGCTGTGATGGTTGCATCATAATCTGTTCTCTGTCAAATCCCTCCCCAAATCCCTCCAGCTGCTCTGGAAGCTTACACTTTTCCTAGAGCCCCTTGATGTGTAAAATGTGCGCGATGTTTTGATCAAAGGCGTTCTTGTACTTAATGCAAATTTCAGCACACATACAGCAGTTGGATGTGAGTGTGTGGATCCAATCCTTCTATCTCCACTGGGCCCCCAGGACATCAATCCAGCAAGGAGAGCAGGAATGGCTGGTGCAGAACACTTCTGCTTCTTTATTTTTAAGTCTGTGTTAAGCTTGCTCCATATATGATAATTTTAGCTAATATTCTGAATGCCCATCAGCTTAAAGGTTACAATGACCACATCTGAGAAAGCTTGTCTTTTTTTCTCTCACATTTTTTTCTGACATCTGAGCAAACAGCATAATGAAAGATCTCCTTTCTGCAATTCTTTTGGACACTTCAAATGACATTTTAGATACCACAGAATCATTTTCTGAAAATGTGTTTTCAAACATAGACCCAAGTACATTAAGTAGAGAGACTGTTTTCTGTGGGAATTTGTGGTCATTGCTGATCAACCTCATGCTCACTGAGTGATTTGGAAGGTATATGAATATTGATCCTTACAATGTTTTCTTTATTTTCTAGTTCTGTCTGTTCATCTGTGCTACCTACAAATTTCTTTGTTAGTTTGAAGCCAGTCCCCCTTGTTCCTCTTAGTACACGCCCTTGGAAAAAGCCCCTCTTCAGCTCTCAGGGGTGAGTGTCCCTGTCCTCTATCCTGTTTCAGAGAAAATCCTCCTGCATTACACTTCCCTCTTGGAAAAAAGAGTTACCCTAAGTTATAGGTGAGATGCTGCTGACCTGTGTGAGATCATTTCCCAATGAGTCCCTGCTGTCCTCTTGAAATCATTACTTGGGAACCACTGAAACAGTGACCTCAGGAATTTAAGCCAGTACATAGATTTCTCTCATTCCTCTGATTTGTTAATCCTGTGCTGCTTTGACAGCTGGAATAAAAATGGAATAAAAGAGCATTGTAATTTTCTTGAACTCTTTAGTTGCCTAATTAAAAATTGATAATTTATTCTCATTTAGGATTCTGTAGAATAAGGATACTGCTCTTGCAGTAAAACAAGGTTTTTCAAGAGAGTCTTTGGACCAGATAAACTATGGAGCTAAAAACCTTATCAGGTGTGTTTAGAAGACATTTCTTTTCCAGGTTACACACAGTTCTGGGTCTCTCAGTATAGGTACAGCAATTTTCCAAGGTGTTCTGTGAAGTGCCTTTGTGTCTGACTACCTCAACACCTCACCTGAGTTTATTTAATTTGTAGGAAGAATATTGCACACCAAAAAAAGGTGAGAGAGAAGAAGACCTGTGGTTTGACTGAAAATCACAGACTCATAGAATGTTTAGGGTTGGAAGGGACCTGAAAGATCATCTCATCCTGCCAGGTGCATTTCAGTTTACACTGAAATTTTGCTTTTTGGGGCAATCTAACATTCTTGCATCAATGTCACCATTAGGCATAGAAAAGTGAATTGATAGCAGATGTGTCTTCTATAATACAGCTTTTAATCAGAATTTGTTCTTGAAATGTTACCCTCTTGCTTTAGAAATGTGTTTTACACATTACAATATTAACTTTGTAAGAGTATTACTTCTCAGCATAACAGATATACAGGATTTTAAGTGTCACATTGTTTACAAGTCAGAACCAGCAATGCAGCGTTAGGTCTTTTAATCTGCTCTGAACTTCATGTAGTTTTTGATGTCAGTCTTTTGATGCCTCAGGTTCTAGTCCATAAAACTGGCATAATAATAGGATCCTATGGGAAGATACCAGGGGTTACAATTAGGAGAAGTTCAGAAAAAAGGTTGAAGTTGCTGAACGCTGAAAACAAAGTGTACAAGCCAGATTTTTTCTCTTTCTTCCTACAGTTGTTGTTTTCCCAACCCTCTTATCTGTATCTTAATAAAACCCCTCCTACAGTTTCAGTGAGGGACTGGAGCTGTGTGTAACAGAGAGGCAAAGATTTCCTTACTGTTTTGTTTTGATGTTGCTAGATCAGCTCCTGCGTCAGACTGTTTTTAAAATCTGTTTATGTTGAGTTAGTTACAGGCTGAGCTGCTTTGTTTATTTACCAAGCAGGTGCAGCAAGTGTGGAGATTTTTTCATGCTCCTGTTAAGTGTTGTCTTACACTATGATTTAAATCAGATTAATGTGACCAAAATGTAATAAAGAGAAGCAGTAAATATGTTACAAAATATGTATAAATATGTCATAAAAAATCCTGTTAAGACATTTGGAAGATTTCATGCTTTAAATGCAAATTCTTGTCCCTCTATGTACAATAGAACCATGGAATCATGGAATGCTTTGGGTTGGAAGGGAACTTATAGATCATCCAGTTCTGACTCCTCTCCCACAGGCAGGGACACCTTCCAGTATTCCCAGGTTGCTCCAAGCCCCATCCAACCTGGCCTTGAACACTTCCAGGGATGAGGCATCCCCAGACAACCTCTGCCAGGGCCTCACTACTCTCTGAGTGAAGAATTTCTTCCTAATGTCCAATCTAAAACTACTGTCTTTCAATTTAAAACTATTCATGGTATAAATTAGTACTCCTCTTCTACAAAAATTTATTAATAGAAATAGATATTAATTTTCCAGTTGTTATTTTGATCACAAATTCAGGTGTTCACCCTTACTATTGGATTTCTCTTTGTGAGTTGAAAAGTTTTATAGCAATTATTTATGTTTTTCTTGGATAATTGTATCCCAAAAGAAGTCTAACTAATTTTGTGCAAAAGGTTGCTCTCTTACACAAGTTCCTTTAATGTGGTACCTGAGAGATTTAACCACTGAGCTATTTGAAAGCAGTGCAGTTGTAGAAAGGTAGAAAAGTGAATTTTACAGACATGAAGTTTGGCAGTGCAGCTTCTGGAATTTCAAGTTTATCTGTAATTTCCCTGCAGTGCAGACTACACCCTTTCTCTAGGGCTGGAGAAGAGTTCCAGCAGTTTTATTTACATCTAGCAGAAATTAGGAGAAAGTCTTCAGCACTTGTTCTTCTGTGGATAGATCCAGCTCTTGCCCCACTTCAGTCAGTCTCTGCCTGAGAAATACTTCACAGGAAACAAAAATGGAAAAGAAAAAATTCAATAGCAATAGGAGTGTTATTTTTAAGCTACTGTGCTGAACAATGTCCCCTCAGAAAAACAACACAAATGCATGACTATTGACCACAATAAAGGAGGAATTTAGGCTTCTGTTGCCTTTCTTAAGCTGCAGCTGTACTATGAATTATTAGAATTACCGGAAAGTCACCTGTGGAATATCTGATGTCCTTAAATACAGGCTTGATGATGTTTATTTTTAAGCACATGGAGCAACAATCCTTCATTATTTTGCCTTTTCACTCTGAATTAAAGTATTTGTCTTGAATTTCAAGAGACAGCTTGATACATTCATGCATGAGCTAAAATAAACCGCAGTGAGCCCACAGAGGAAGAGATTCTATAGGAGAATGGCTTTTACTCTCTTAGACTGGCCAAATATTTGCAGCCTTGCAATGACTCATCCATTTTCCTCTCTTCTTCAGCAGAATTTTGGAAGAAAAGACTAAGGAAGGAGCTAATGATACTCCTAGAGGAAAAGAAGATCAATTCCTTTTTTTCGTGCCTTATTTTATCTGAACCAAATCCTTTGTTGCCATAGTGTGGCCATAGAAAGGAGCAGAGTTCATCCCAACTGAGGAAGAAGCCTTTAATCTTCTGCTTTTATTGATATTTATTATTTATTTGACAATAAATGCTGTGATTTCACATCCATTTTTATTTTTATGCAAGGAAATACTCGCGATTGAGGATGTATCCTGATAAAAGTTTGGCAGCACGTAGATTAGGTTATCCTGAATGCTGGGACTAAAGGAAAGCTCATAAATCATCAGGGCAGTATCCTCCTGCCACCAATCACCTTATGGCATGAGCCTGATCCTGAACTGGAATTCACCCAAAAAAAAGTCTGTCTGTGGTGCTGTGTTTGCATTTTCCCTCAGGCTGCAGGTTAAACAGTTCTTTTCTTCCCCTTCCCTTCTTTTCTTCTGTTCCTGCCCTCCTTGGATAGGGCCAGGGTCATTCGCTGTGGCAGATATATTTTGCACCCTTGGGCTTCTCAGGTCTGCAGTTTCCTAATGGCACAGTCCTTTGGGACAGAGTTTGGAAATGGTAAATCCTCAGAAGCAATAATCAATTAAAGTGATCTCATTTCTGGCTTTTCATTCCAGCCCTGTGCACTGCAACAGTTTCAGTAAAGATGCTTGAGGGACTGGGTTGGGAACGGGGCTATGGAGCCTGTCTGGCAAAAAAACCATATTGGTTTCTCCACCTTATATGATCATTAAATATAATTAAAACTTGGAAGGTGAGTACCCACAAGTGTGCATATCATTTCTGTAAACTGTAAAGGAGGAGAAAACCCTTCAGGTTTACTTTCATTTATTTAGTTTTTTTTCATTTATTTAGTTTACCTTATGGTTAAAGGGATGAACTGTTTTCCAATAAAATTAAGGAATACACATAGAATCATAGATTCTTGGAATGCCTTGGTTTAGAAGGGACCTTCAAGATCATCCAGGTCCAAATCACCCTGCCAGGGGCAGGGACAGCCTGCATTAAACCCGGTTGCTCAAAATCCCATCCAACCTGGCCTTGAACACTTCCAGGGCTGGGCCAGCCACAGCTTCTCTGTGCAACCTGTTCTGGTGTCTCAACACTCTCACAGTAAAAAATTTCTTCCTAATATCCAATCTAAACTGCCCTCTTTCAGTCTGAAGCCATTACTCCTTGTCCTGCCATTCTATGCTCTTGTAAATAATCCAGCAGGCTCCTTCATGTGCTGGAAGGCCAGAATTAGGCCACCCCTAAGTCTTCTCCAGGCTGAACAATCCCAATTCTCTGAGCCTTTTCTTACAGCAGAGTTGCTCCATCCCTCTGATCATCCTGGTGCCTCCTCTGGACCGGCTCCAACAGCTCCAGGTCCTTCCTGTGCTGGGCCCCAGGGCTGGAGCAGCTCTGCAGGTGGGGTCTGACCCGAGCAGAGCAGAGCAGAGGGGCAGAATCCCCTCCCTCACTCAGGCCCTGCTGCTTTTGATGCAGCCCAGGACATGATTTGCTTTCTGGGCCATTTTCATATTCCTGATCCCTTTCTTCATGCCTAAAAGAAAAAAACACACTCAGACCTTTGTGTCCAGAATGTACCAAGGACAATTGCACACTGGCAATCGAGGCTGTGAGAGTCATTTCCAGAAAGACTTTTTCAGTGCTTCTACCTGCATGTTTCAATAACACCTGCACCACTGTGATGTGTCATCTGAAGAGCTCAAAGCACATTATAGGTTCAGGTTTAGCTAATGGATAGCAGTCACTGAAAGAAGGAAGGATTCCCATCTGCAGGCACATCAGGAGGTATCTGAATGGATTAAATGCCTCGCTCAAGGTCAGACAAAGAGTTGGTGGCAAAACTGGAGAACACTGAGAGGTGAATTAATATGTCCTGATGGCAGCCAGCTGCCTTGCTGCAGCTGTGCTCAGAGCATTGGTCTGATTCTTGTGGATACAAGGGAACTTCTCTAGACAAAGGATCTCACATAAAATCAAACCATTAATCAGCCCTCAAGAGAGTAAACTGTGAAGTGTTAGGCTGTCACCTCTGTAATGCAGGCAGCAATTGCTGGGCACTAAAGTGGTCATGTTTTCCCTCTCCCTCCTTGATGCATGTTTCCATAAAGCCTTGGTCCTGTGGAAAAACTATTTACCAGACTCTTAGCTCAGTAAGCACATATTCTGGTCACAGAGTGCCTCAGCCTGCAAACCCTTCACTGCTCATGCTCTTTTAAAATGCAGTATTCAAGGACTTTGCATTTTGACTTGCTAGTCATGTTTCTGGAAGCAGAAGCACCTAAATTATAACTCAGTCCCCAAAGGCCTGAAAAGAAATGCACAGCTTCAATTCTTGCAGCACAAGGGGTGCAAAAGATTGCTTCAGAGGCAACTTACAAACGTGGCAAACTAAGGGTAAATTAAAAACCACTAATTTAAAAAACTTCAGGCAATGTTCTTAAGATATGCTTTAACATTTGAGCAACCCTGTATTGATCAGGTGGTTGGTCATTGTAGGTTCCCTCCAACTGAAGTATTGTATTCTATTCTATTAAAAAATTTAAAAAAGAAAAAAGAAAAGCCCAAGGTGTGGATATATTATAGAATAAACAATATTATAAAATATAGAATATTATAGATATTATAGAATAAATATATATTCTATATAGAATATAGAATATTATAGATATTATAGAATAAATCCATACTCTTTTCCACCATCCATCTATTCCCACTGGAGTTGTACAGTAGCAGTAAAGGGAGAGTACAAACCTCAGCAAGGTGCTGTGCACATCTCTGATTCTCCCAGCACTACCTCAGCTGGTGGCTTTCCAAAGAGATAACAAAACAAATCACAGCTTCCTTCCCAGGTGGGTAAATATTAAAACAGCTGCAGGAAGGGGTGAGCAGTAATTCACTGCCCACAGCTAAAGCAGAGATACCCCAATCCCCTCTAGCTCCAGGTGAGTCTTTGTGGCAGAGCCAACAGGCCCATGGGGTCACATAGGGGAATGTATCAAAATTAATAAATCATCAAGTCTGGTGAATACTTCAGAGGGTGAAAATTTATTTCCCCTTGGCTGATCCTGGCTTTTATGTCATCTTGAAGTGCCTTTTTTTCCTCATCCTTTCTTACAGAAGACCACAAGTACCTTTGCCTCCCCTGCAGGGACCTGAATGTAGTAAAAGGTCACTGCTAGATCAAAATGAATATGCCTTTAAAAAGAAGCATTTCCCTCAGTTCCCAATCATGCCACAGTAAAGCTGTAATAAAAACCATGCACGGTTTACCTGCATGATTTTTATCATTTATCAGAGCGTATTGAAAACCAGAATCATTCTTCTTCCACCAGTCACTTGTTCTTGCTAGTTTTACACTCACTGAAGCAGTAATAGTGCCAGAGCTTGCAAGGAAATATTGAAACACTAATTAACTTGTTAATTCTGTGTGTGGGCAGGCTCCTTGTTCCCTCTGGAGCACAAGTGATTTTCGAGATATTTGTTTGGGATTTCAGGGTGTTTGCATATTGTGTATGGCTCCCTGTGTATGTGCTGGTATGTGTGTGGGATGCCTCTGGCTGGATTTGCCTGCAGCTGAGCCTGCACCACATTCCCCTTGAAACAGGCAAGTTTTCCAATATAAAAGTTTAAACCACCCCCCCCAGTCCTCTCCTGTTTTATTTCAGCCACTGGATAAAAGGCAGCAGATCACATGGCTCTTCCATGGAGCTGTGTTATGGTGGCACAATAAATGTGTGTCCCTCTTGGCTGTGGGCTGCTTGGGGAGATCAGTTTTCAGCATCTGTCCAACAGCAGTTCAGCCTGGAGCAGTCATGCAGAGGTTTTCCTGTTCAATTTTTCCAATAAAAGCATGGTGCTGCTAACACCAATCTGATCTTCTCTGGGAGGTGGTCAAGCATGTGGCTAGAATTTGTATGAACAGTGAATAAATTTGCTTGTGTTTCCATGCTCCCTTCCCATCCTGCTGCCTCTTTCAACGTCCTGGTCCAGTAGAAGGTGCCCTTGTCCATGGCAGAAGGTTGGAACTGGATGGTCTTGAAGATCTCCTCCAACCCAAACCATTTGATGATTCTACTGGTCACCTCTGCTGTGGCACATCAGAAATGGCTGGGAGAACAATATGGAGACTCTGCACTGAACCTGCAGAGCAAATACATCCAGGCTGTGTGTTTCTCTGTGTTGCATGAGAAACCTTGGCAGAAAGTCAGTTCTTAATGCAAAATTCAGCCCCCAAAGCATTAAAAAATGTTGGTATTATTAAAACATTTTAAAATGTTTTGAGCAACTGTGGCAATGGCTGTATCTCAGTAATGCAGTTAATGAGGTGGCCCTTCTTGTCCCAAAGCTGCCTGGACAGAACAGGGGTGAGACTTTGTGCACACTCATTTGTAGCAGTTTCTTCTCACCATTAAAGACCAAGGCACTTCTAGGGGGAACAACAGGCCATGGCTTTGTAGCCAGAAATCATGGAGAAGCCAGGGCCAGTTCAGGTGGAATTGCTGTCACTGAACTTTAGGTGCAATAGTTTTATTTCTTAGTTTTGAGGGAAGGATTTTAGATGCTTTAGGGACAAGAGAGCTCTAGGGACATGGGAGGCACCTGTGGGGCAAAGTGCTGAAGCTGGGAGAGGTGAGTCCCACCCTTTGGGAAGAAACCCCATTTCCAGCCCCAAGGAATGCTGAGGTAGCACTGAAGGACTTGTTGCTTCATGCCTGCCTGACAAGAGACTGGAGGCACATGAAAATAGCTCAAAGCAACCCAGCTGCTGTTATCTCCTTCGAGTATCCCCCAGAGCAAGAGTGAGGTGCTGCTCCTGCAGCTCTGCTCCTGCAGCCTCCTACAGACACTCACCCAGATGTTTCAAGGTGCAGATGTGCCCTTTGCAGGGGAGAAAACACCCACCCATTACTTTTAAATCAGTTTTTCCTTTGATTTGCTTCCTTCTGGGGGATTTGTCATAACACTTCCAAAAGCACCATGTATGTAACAGGGTTACAGCTGAGCATTAACCTTAAATGTTTCTTCTCCTCGTTACATTGCCCTTAATAGTGCCCAGCTACATTCCCCATGTGCTGAGAGCAGGAATTACCCAGTGAATGCCAGCAGAAACCAATGTTTAGGCTTTTATTATCACTTGATAAACCCATGTAAACCCTATTAAGGCTGAGAGGAGTTCTATGTGTGTATCAGGGGGGGAAAGGGACCATTTGCTCTCGGGTGCATGGAACTAATTAAAAATTTAAGAGCATATAGTAGATAATTGTATTAGACTGTAGGTTAATGCTCCTGAATGAAAAAGGCAGATGAAGTGAAAGGCAGATGAAATGCTTGTACAGAACAAGAATCCCTGGCTACCTCTGTGCAGTGAGCCTGTGTGCTCTCTGTCAATGGCCCCAGTATTCCCTGCTCGGGCTGGCTCCGGGGTTGGGGGCTGATGGAAATGGGCAAATCCCTGGCTGTGACCTTGGGCAGGATCTGCTGGCCAGGAAACGATGCAGGGAGAGACAGGACAAACTTTGGCACCTCTGAGCTGGTTTCACATCCTCTGCTGAGCTGGTTTGTGGTGTGGTTTTACTCCCCAGGGCAAGCGGTACCAATGTCCTACTCCCACCCTTCACCACACACCGACCTCTCAGAGCCATCAGAGAAGCCCAGGTTTGAGGCAGCTGCTCTCCTGGGAAGATCCAGTGGCAGCAGAGCCTGAATTCCTGTTGATATCAGCCTCCAGAGCCGTTCCAGAAGTGTGTGCCTGCAGGAAGAGTGTCACCTCTCTAAGAGCACGAAGCCAAAAGCCACCAGAATGGTCCAGACAGAATGCTCATGGGGGCCTTACCTGGAGTAGAAAACACAGATCCATTCCTTCTGCTTCCTATATAATTGTGTTTCAATACACAGACTGGTGTGGAGCTGTGTTAGAGTTAATATAACTGTTAAATAGGCAGTCATCTTAACAAAGACACAGATAATTGAAATTACACAAAACCATGGCTGTCCCTGCCCAAACAAAGGGATGTGCAGGACACATGGATGGAAAACAGCTTCCATGGAGCTGAAAAGATGTCCAAGCCTCTGGCACAAAGATGGTAAACACAGTCTCAAGGAAAAAGACCTAGAATTAATGGGTTTTTTATTGATTCTTCTTCAGATCAAGGAAAAGAAACCTCCTAAGTTTTTGTAAATAAAGAGAACAAGGCAAAGAAATACCCAGCTCTGCTACAGGTTTGATATCAGTCTAGGAAAAACCCAGAGGGAATTAAAACCTCATATTTCAGTTAATGTACATTTCTGACAATCATCACATTTTGCAGCAAAATCCATGGGCAAGTGCACAGTCACACTTTTTAATGTGACTATCAGCTTATTCCCATTTCCTTATAATCCTTCTATGGTTTCAGAAAACCCCAGCAACAAAAAACCTCAACCTTTAAAGTTTCTGTCATGTGATTTACACCCCTACAGCCATTGATGCTTTAAATTTCACATCTATTCTGGAAGTGAAAGTTGAGCTGATTTTTTTTTTTTTGTTCTCTTTTATGATAAAAGAGCAGCCACTGAATTAATGGCAGGTCAGTATGAGATATATTAGAGTGTGGTTTGGCATTTCTGCTGAGAATCTCCTGTCATCTCCACCACCACCCACAGACACCATAGCAACCACACTGCAGAGGGGCTCGAGCGCACACACTCGAACGTGCTGCTACATGAATGCACTTCTTGTTTTGCCATTGTGATGCTGAATTCATTTCAGCTGCAGTTGCTCCTCCCTGGAAAGCTTCGTTTTCCCACTGAAGACAAAATAAACAAACAGCTCCAATTTTTGCCCTTTTGGAATGTAGCAGTTGTGTAGGATTCAGCTGAGCGGGCGATTAAGGAAAAAGTCCTCAAATTATATCTTGCACTTGCACAGAAGTTTTTAGCAGTGCCATAAGAAAGTTGTCTTTGCAGTCAGCAAAAGGTTCAACTAGAAGAAGCCATAATTTCTTGAGAAGTCACCATAGAACAATACTTGTTTATTCACCAGTGTTTGAATATTTAAGCAGTTCGTGCAATTATTCTTCAGTATAACAGCCTGAGTTTCAGCAGAGCTGGTAAAGCTTGTGCAAGTCAGTAATTTGCTGCAATTAAAAATATGCAGCTTGCAAAATACAGGAACAGTGTTTTTAGCACATTCTTATAATGTGTTAAAGACACTTTTAAAGTGTGCTAAAGCATCCAGCTTGTTCTTCAGCTCGTACTTTCTTCACAGTTTGTTCTCCTATGAAAAGCTACCTCCAACGGTGTGGGCTTTTCTCAGCTACTGTTGTAATCCCACTCTGTTACGCCCACTTCCAACTTCTCCATAACCCTGTATATCACTTCCAGGCATTAATTAATTATGCCAATCCTTGTAGGGTTCATTAGGCAAATATTTCAGTTAAACACTGCCTTACATATTGTCCGAGGTCAGCCCTAAATCCAAGAACAAATTGTTCCTGTTACGTATTCACCGTTTTTGTTATTTTCCCCTCATTGTGCTTCCAGCCATCTCCCAGCAGAGTTGAGAAGAAAAACCCCCACACAAAGGGAGGGACTGCAGTGCAGGCAGGATCTGCAGCCAGATGGAGTCATCCTGATGTGAACCACCCGTCTGACCTTTGTGTAACTGTCGTGTTTGGCTACTGGCCTTTGAAGTGATGGGATAAGAGGTCTCCAAAAGGGGCAGGTGAATGCTGCTGAGATATGGGCTCAGTAAATAACTTGTTTTTAATGTCTTTCTCATGTACAGTGTACAGAGCAGCGCAGATGCTCTCCAGCCTTTTCCCTTTTCTCTTGCTCAAGATGGTCAGTGCAATAATCCTTCCTGGATTTTGGGGGAAAAGGCCTGGCACTTCTCTGCCTGAGCCTGTGATCTCTGTCTTCTGGTTTAGCTTCTCTCTTGAGAGATCAGATGAGAGCTTTGGGGGTGCTTGTCCTGAGACCAGGCTATGCCACCAGATTCACATCTCTCAAACAATGCAACATTTCTTTGGCACCAGGATCAGAACAGAGACAAAAACCACAGAATGAAAACAGAGCTGGAGGATCCCAGCCCCAAATTCTTTGGCCACATTCACGCTGAAAATCTGGTGTGCAGCAGGCTCCTGGTCCCTGGCTGAACCAGCTGGGGGACCTGTCAGAGTGTGCCAAGCTCTGGTTGGAGCAGGCAGCTGGACTCCTCTTGGAGGGAAAGGTCAGTGTGTCCCCCTGCTAAGGTGGCAGGATGGGGCCAAGGTGTCCACCTGGTGTGGGAACTCAGAGAAAGGCTGGTGGCATGGGACACTCCTGTTAGCAAGACTGAAGACAAATGATTCTGAATATCTCCCTGGAGGTTCTTGGATCAGTGTCCAGCCACCCTTTAGCTTTCTTTTGGTGAGCTAAAAGGACCAAGCTCCTTAAATCTCTCCCTGCATGTCGTCTTTCACAGACTTGTGTACATTCTAGTGCCTCTTTCTTGAATTCTCTCCAGCTTTTCAGCCTCCCACTTGCTTTGTGGATGCAAGAGCAGGGCACAATGGGTTGGCAGCAGTTTCAAGAGATGGGGAATACCCAGACAACATTATCACCCTCTTCTCCCTGGATTTCCTCTGCTTATACACACAAAGATTAGGTCAGTTCATGGACAGCTGATTACTCACCATGACTTGCAACCAACCCTTTTTTGGTCAGGACTTTCTAGTGTAGAACCACTGCAGCCCCCACCAGGCAAATATCTTCTTTCTCCAATGTTGTGACTTAACTTGGTTGTACTTGCTTACCTTCAGATTGTCAATTACTTGTTGGTATCAGTGACCTGGGTTCCTTCTTTTGGCTATTTTCCCAGCCTTTCTCATCAGAAAAATTTGTTGATAATGACTGAAAGGGTTTTTTTCCCTAAGTTGTTGATAAAATACAATAGTATAGCGCCAAGAAGTAGTCCCTACGGGATCTGTCCAAACACACACCCACTCTAAGAAAATTTCTCTGGTTATAATAATATTTAAGACCTGAAGTTAGCCAATTCTTAATCTATTTAATGTGTTTCACAGTGGTTTTGTATTGTTTTAGTTACTTCATCAACATTTTGTACTATTACAAGACAAATTTCTTACAGAAGCCCAACATCAATTCCCTCATCAGTCAGACTTAAAATCTAACAAAACTCCTCTGAGCTGCATTAAAACTGGGGTAATGGGAAATACAGTATTAAAATGCCACATTTGGGTATCAGCAGCAAGGTGGGAACACCAGCACAGTGCTATAAAAGTTATCTTTACCCCACAGCCTTGCTCTTGGCAAGGTGAAAAGCTGCTGCAGACAGTGCCGGTGTTTCAGGCTCTCCCTTTGAAAGCTGGTTACATGATCCACTGAGCAATGTCCTGGGAGAGAGTCTGATTTTCCAGAGCTAATGCCACCCCTTTGTAACCAGAGAACTTCTTATTTGTAATTCATTTGTAAGCTGAAGATGTTAAAAAAAATAATTCTGATGTGTTGGAGGTAACCTCAACCTTCCATTCAGACGTGAACAAAGTGCAGCAGCTCAGTGACTTCTCCAGCATTTGGAGGGCAACATGGGTGGAATGAAATTTTGAGACAGGATGTTTTTCCTCTTCCCCCAGGGTGTCTGGTGTGATTTTTATCAGGAAATGAGATTTATCAGATTGTCTTTCCTTTCTCCAGTTATAGCAGAATCTCACATGAAGTGTTTCTAATCTATTTGCCCTGACAGAGAAGGAAGCAATGGGGTTTAGGTCATGGTACATATTTTAGTGGCCTATAAGTGGTATGGTCAGCACAAATTCATTCATTTCCTTGGGTGCAAAGAGAGTAATTTAAACAATTGTCCTTTTCAAAGGCACTTTTTGAACCCACAGAAAGGACCTGTAGAATTTGCTCATCTGCTGCAGGAATGAAATTCATGTGTTTGCAGCAGCTTTGAATGTCTTGACTTCACATAAAGGTGGACAATGAGCAAATTATATATACACACACAAAATTAAAATTAAACAATTGTTATCTGGATTTAGATTTGAGAATGAAGAGGATGCTAATGAGATAATGTCTAGGCATCACATGGTCTCACTTCTTGGCACAAGAATGTATAATCATGTCTTCTACACTGTCTGTACTACTCTGAGGACAAATTCTAGAGATACCTTTTCAGTATTCCATACCTATTTATTTCTATGCATTTATTAGGATTAGGTAATTTATAATTTAAATGTTTCTTAGTGTACCTAAATTCTGATTTAATGCTTGTATATGACTTAAATATAAAGTTCCAAAGACCATGAGAAAACAGGAAACACTGGCACAGGGAGCTTAACTCAGCAAGGGCAAGGCTGTTCCACTGGGAACTGGATCTGCTGCCTAAAACTGACTTGTTTGTGGTGAAGCCCAGTAACACTTTCAGGTTCAGTTTGATTCCAAAGCAAGGATTTTTCAGCAGCAGCAGACAGAACTGAAACCATTACAGGGACAAAATAGGAAGACAACATCTCTGCAGCCAGGCTTTGATTGATGCTAATATGCAATTCAGGGAGGCTGTGATTGCAGGACTCTGTGTCTGACCACATGCAAATCTCATTCCAGCCACAGCAGCCACCCAACACAAGGTGGGTAATGGATGATCTCAGTTCTTATCATTCAGCAAACTCTTTGGGGAGGAGTTCATTCACATCAATAACAGAAAAGAAAAGGAAGGTCAGCTCAGAAGGAATGAGCAGGTGAGTTGGGAGATGGAGCAAATCCTCTCCAATGATCTTGCTACACCTGCAGCTCCCAGTGGCATTCCAAGAGTCCAGCACTGCTGAGAGCAGGAATCAGGAGGCAGAGCTGCATTTTTTTTCTCCTCCCCTGATCTCCAGAAGGGATTGAAAAAAATTGTTGCTGCTGGTAATCATTAATCACTCTGAAACCAAACCTGGCCTTGCAGAACTAACTGTGCAGTCAGAGCACTGGGAAAACTAGGAGGGGGAAGAAAGTGGTCAGATGGTTTCTAGATGTCTCAAATTTGGGGGTTCCCATATTTCATTTCTGTGATTATTGTGTAGTCTCATAAACTACACCCTTGAGAAGCATTTATTTTTGCATGACCTGCATTTTTCTTTGGACAGTTACATCCAAATATTTAAATGTATTATTTCCCATTCAGTTCTGAGTGGGGAATAATAAAGAAATAATAATGGTGTCCTGCTACTCTCTCATCTATCTGCTGATTCAGTCTGTTCCAGCTGAGCATGAATGAACCTGTGTTATGCTACCTGCAACAGGGGAAAAATCCCAGTTGCAAAGCCACTGTGCTCACCAGCAGCTCTGAAACCTCTTGATCTTCACTGGGACAGACAAGGAGCTGTCTGAAAAGCAGAAAGTCCCAATATAAACTGATGGATACAAACTAAAGCATACCAGTTGGATGCTGAAGTTTCTTTCTGAATCATTTGCTTTTTACAAACTTTGTATCCTGTGGTTCCTCTGTAAAAATGTCACTTAATAGGAGCATGAGGTTCCTTTTGCTGATGGCTCTCCAGGCTCCTGAAGACAGATGGATAAACACATGGGTGGTCAGTGATGCTGAGAAAGGAGCCCATTTCAGTGTCACATTTCAGGACCCAGGTGCTGGATCCTCGGGGCAGAGGCAGCTTGAAGACCTTCCTTACCCACCCCTGGGGTCCACTCTTCACTTCCATGCTCAGGTTCAGGCTCTTTCACTCTCTCAGGTTTCCAAAGGTGTAACAGCAAGTTGTGGCAGCTGAATTTTCCTGACACACTCTCAGCTAAAACTCTTGAGTCACCCTAGCTGTCAGTTTCATACATTTTTTCTGCAAGTTTTTAGTTTCTCCTTTGGGTCTTTGCCCTGGTTAGAGTTGCAGCAACCAGCAGTCATTTGTGGCTGACACAAGCACGTGTGAGGGAAATGGAGAGGAACTTTTGTTTGGAGAGGAAATAAAGGTGAACAATCACATGGACCTTACAGACATGATGAAACACAATAAAACACAGATGGCTTCAACTTTGGCACTGAGGGAGTGGAATTGTTTAAACGCAGGCATTTAAAGACCATACAGATAATTTCCAGAGAGGAGAAAGGTGATGCTGGGGTCTGCTTTGCAGCTTGGACATCCCTCCAGTCTAGCAGCAGTTCTGTGTGTAGGGCTGCCTTGCCCTTTGATGTCTGGCAGGTGGCTCTCCCTGCACTGGGCTGGCTCTGGGATTTTCCCAGCTGATACTTTGAAGTTGGCTGTTTCACCAGTACTGTGATGTGGCAAGGTATGTTTATCATTTTCACCTCAGGGTGAAAGGCCTTCTGTAAATGCTGTTATTCATCAAGGAATAACTGGATCTGTCCTTTAACTGTGAGCTGCAATCCTTCCCAAACCCCACTGCCACCCTCAGCTGTTTATTATTTTTACTGTAGCGGTGCCCAAGGATGAAATGGGGTGGGGATGCCTTGTACTGAATGCTGTGTGAATATAAATGTCATCTTCTCACTGACAAGAGAGGAAAAGGCTGTGGGAAGGGAAGTGTTTTATGTGCTATGTCTGAGAGCCTTTCTTTCCCAGCTCAGCAAGGAAAATCAGAGGCCAGGTCTGCACATTTTTCCTCAGACCTAACCTAAAAGGGAGGCCTACAAGAAGAACAGCCCCATCTGAGAAGCTTTTCACTCATTATGGCAAAGATTCATCCTAGGGACAGTTCACCCAAGCAGGTTCAGTGCCAAATTTAAGCTGAGATGAACCACATCCTTCCTGAACCTGCTTCTTTCTGTGATTGAATCATAAACCAAATCCAGATGTAGACACTTATAGGAGAGCTGCAGGCTGGGATGAGAGGAGCACCCAGGGAGAGAGACTGGTGAGGAAACCCCACAATACCATTCTGTACTAACAGAAAGGTCCCTTGAGACATGTGGAGTCAGCCTCGGGGCTGAGCCACACACCAACCTCCAGCTCCATCCCCCTTTCATTTGCTTTACAGGAGATAAGGCAATCAAAGAAGGTCTGAACCCTCCCAGCTAGGAGGAGCTGTGTAATGGTGGGAGAATGTGCATCCAACCAGAGCAGGACAAGCAGAAATACTGCAGTGAATTAGATGTTGTGTGTCTGACAAGAGACCAGTCAAAGCTGCAACAAACCTCCATTTATCCCCATGGGAATGTAGCATGTCTTATAGGATGCCAAGGACAGTATTCATGTTAAAAACAAACAAAAAAAGGTCTTCTGTGTGAATTAGTACTGAGTGTTAGTACCTCTCAGAGGGATTTGGACTCGTTTAGGTTTTTTGGGCTGCAGCTCTCTCAGGGCAATTAGTAGCCCTGCTAAAAGTGCACCTGCTTAAAGCTGTGATGAGCCATTATGGGTTTAATTCCATGATTAGCTAAAATGCAGCTTCCAGAGCCAGCACTTTGGGGCTGGAACTTGTGCATGAACAGAAGTGCCTGTGGCTTCCCTGCTTCCTGGCTACTACTGATTTAGAAAGGTTCCAGCAGAGCCTCTCCTCCTTTTGGCATTTTAACATCAATTTTTGGCAGGGCTCCACCGTATCAGCGGTGTATAAAAATACAGAATAAAACAAACATAACAGAAGGAAGTAATTGTGAACAGCACACAAGGCCCTCCTGATGCAAACACTGGGCCAGCTTATTTAAAGATTTCACCTCCAACACTTCTACCTGTTTCTGCTGCCCATTCATTTGGGTTTCACAATGTCCAAGCCTCTCCACTAAGTTGAGACCAATTTCTTTTGAGATGGACCCAGGCTCTTGGAGGCTGGTTAGAAAAAATGGAGATATTAGTTATGAGGAGGAAATTCTTTGCTCAGAGGGAGATGAAACACAGGGAAATGTTTCCCAGAGAGGTGGTGGATCCCTTATCCATGGAAGCATTCAAGACTGGGTTAGGCAGGGCTCTGAGGAGCCTGATCTAGTTGATGTCCCTGCTCATTGCAGGAAGATTGGCTTGGATTAACTTTAGAAGTTCATTCCTGTCATCATGGTGTTTTCTGGAAAAATCCCCTTGCCTGAGATTTTGCTCCTGGGAAGCTGAGAAGCCTCAGAGAAAAGGAAAACAATATGATCTCATTTGCTTCTCCTGTGTTTTGCTCATGTGGAATGTGTTTGGAGATTGTTTATCCAACAGGTGATTGTTTCATTGGTTTCTGGTGTGAGTGTTTTCACTCATTGGCCAAGCAGTGCCAAGCTGTGTCGGGGCTCTGTAAAGAGTCAAGAGATTTCATTATTATCTTTTAGCCTTCTGTCTGTATCCTTTCTCTATTCTTTAGTATAGTTTAGTATAGTATTCTTTAATATAATATA
This sequence comes from Fringilla coelebs, assembly GCF_963513975.1. NCBI lineage: Eukaryota > Metazoa > Chordata > Aves > Passeriformes > Fringillidae > Fringilla > Fringilla coelebs. The sequence goes on along the minus strand of NC_140028.1, from coordinate 4,588,540 downwards.
GTATCTTAAAATAATAAGTTAGCCTTCTAAGAACATGGAGTCAGATTCATCATTCCTTCCTGTCATGGGCACCCTGCAAATCCAAGACATTCCAATCCAAACTGTTTTATGATCTATTAATTACAGTGAGATTTTACAGAATCATAGAATGAACAAGGTTGGAAAAGACCTTTGAGGTCATCAAGTCCAACCCATGACCAGACACCTCCTCATCAACTAAACCATGGCACTGAGTGCCACATCCAGTCTTTTATTAAACACATCCAGGGATGGTGACTCCATCATCCCTGGGCAGATGATTCCAGTGCCCAATCACTCTCTCAGTGAATAATTTTTTCCTGATGTCTAACTTCTCCTGGTCTGGTTGAGGATTTCAAAATGCTTTGCTCTGTCAAGAGAGAACTACTGCCCACCAGGGAGAGGGATACCAGTATCTGCTGTAGTGCTTGTTTGACCAGGTCCCACTCCCTTCTTGCTGTAGTTATGAAGAGCATTTTCAGAGACTTTGAGGAAGTTTTGGTTATTTCAGGAATGGCTGCCTCCTAGGCCTGGAGCAGTTATTGCTACACCTCCTCTCTGGCCTGCTTACATCTCCCTGGACCAAAAGGCTGCTGTGGATAAGGTGGTGTTTGATATCACCATGTGTGTTTTTCTGCCCCTAAATCCCATGGACCTGTAAGGGCTCAGCTTTGTGAACAGAACCACTGCAGATGCACTGCACCAGGTGCTTCACCAGTCACAGGCTTGTCCTGCTGCCCATCAGCTTTGCAGCACTAAAATTTGTCACATCAATACCAAGTTGCATTGCTTTATTTTCCCATTGTAGTAATTTATTCTTTGGACTTTGTGCTGATATTTAAAACACCCAACAACCAAATGTAAACACATGCTCTGACTCAGTCGTGCTGTACTTTAAAAGACACAGCCTATAAACATCCTTTCCTGCCGAGGTCCAAACAAAGGCAGAGGGTTTTCCTCTGAGCAGGATGCTCAGAAGGTTGGCTCTGAATGTCTTCTGCAGATGCTGTAGAGTCCCCTGCAGCTCTGTACTTTTATCCTCTTTCTTCTATGAATTTTATTTATTACTCCCCAGATTGTCTGACTGACAATGTTTAATAGCACTCCTCAGTCATGCTGCCTGGTGCAGCAGGGCAGAGGCAGTGGTTTGCCTAAAAGCAACTTCCAAAATGCCACTGGCAGATTTGTTTCATCCATTGAGGCAATTCACATGCCCAAGCAAATTGTTTAATTTCCGGTGGCTGTATGAACACTTTGCTCCTTTATTCTTCATGTTTCTGACAATGACAGGAATTGCAAGTGCTTTTTAATTAAAAGAAATTGGAGATAACTGCCAAAATGGAGTGAGAGGAGGCTGATTTGTATGACTGGAGCATTAAACTGCTGACTACCACCTGTGTGTGAACCTGTGTGTGCCCAAGAGAAAAGGTGGAAAGAAAGGAAAAGAGACTGTGACCTGTTTAGTGTAAAATGCAGAGATATTAAAGCTGTAACTATCAAAGTTGGGGGGATACAGTGAGAGGTGAGTGTGTGGTGCCTGTAAAGGGGATTACAGACCATGGCTTCACATTAAGAGGTGAGCTGCTCCCGGAGCTTTTATCCTTAATAAATGGAAAGAAATACCAGGTAATGGGAGATTTCAATCATAAAGATGTATGCTGGAAGTCTCATATAACCGGAAATAAATCTGTTTGAAGTTCCTCAAATGATGTGTGATCATTTTCTAGCCCAGGAGATATTGCACCCAACACGAGATAACAGTATTTCAGATTCCATTCTGACAGATTGGTTGGAAGCTGACAGTATCTGAGGAACATATGGCTGGGACTCTGTTTCAATGGACCTGCACAGTAATGAATATATTGGGTAGCTCCAAAGGGATAATTTCCTAGGATTTAAGCAGCATAAAAAGAATGAAAGTTGGGCTTTCTATAAGAGGATTTTACCAGCTGACCAGCCACCTTGATTTCACAGTGATGTGAGAGGGCAATTTTGATTAAAATCCCATCCTGCTTAAAAGGCAGGATGTCACTCAGTGTGAGATAAATGACTTAATAAACTGATTGGGACAAATAAAATCTACATTAAAGTGGACTGGTGCAAAGCTACGCTATCCCCACACTGCCAGGGAAAGGTGGGGGCAGTTCAGGGGAATTTTGGCCTTTGACGGCTGAAATACTGCATCCCATTTGTATGTTCAGGTTTAGAAAAGGTTGAAGACTGGGATTAACTGGTGTTGGTGGAAGGGAGAAGCCGGAGACAACCCCAAGGATCACCAGAAATGCTTTGTAGCCAGATGTAGGAGCTCTGTGTAGTTGGTTTATCCAAAAGAAGCCAAGGGGTGACATCCCATCTGTGCCTGTGTGCTTAGTGGGGAAGCACCAGGTAACTGGGTTGGGAACAGGGCTAGAGGAGGAGATTCTACTGTGCAATCTTGGAATTGAGCTGGTGGCTCTTCCTGCCTTTAAGAAATCTCTGAATCTGCGAGATGCTGGTAAGAACACTGGTGATACTTGATTAAACAAAGTTTATTCAGTGTTCAATGGTGTTTCCTGGAATGATGCAGCATTGTCTGCCACAGGGAGCAGACTCAGCAGGCTGCTGGGTGAGGCTGGTTCCAGCAAGATACACTTGAAGATCAGGGTCTCTGCTTTTGTACGGAGTCTCATGAGCTGTCAAATCCTATGTTAGAGGCAGCAGATGAGAATTTTGGGCCTTGGAGTCCTGGCATGCTACTAGGAAATGGGAAAAATAAGAAATACTGTGAAATGGAAAAATATTGTGGAAAAGGCTGGAGGTTTTATGTAAAACTGCCTTTAGCTAAGCCATTACATATCCCCTCAGGGAATCTGTATCTTCATCTCAGCTCTGCTGAATGACAACTGGCAAGTCACTACCTTCCCCTGTGTCCATTGCCTGGCTGTAATGTGGTATTTTAAAGACCAGATTGGCATTTCCTGTGCACAATGGCTCTTTAAGTGCTTGCTGTTGTGGTTACATTATGATTCCAAAGCAGGAGAAAGTTTCCTTCCCTTTGCACCGATAATTGAACTTACCTAGAATGAGACATTGATGGGCTCTGGAAAGGCAGAAGGAGTGATATCTAAACTGGCCTGAAATTCAGTCAACAGCTTGTAGCATCTCCATGAGCCTCTGAGTACTTGTTACTGCGTCTTCTGTCTTCAAAATCATGAAGGAAATCAAAGAGAAACCTGTGAAGATTTTGCAAGGGGTCCAATGACTATTTCTTAGGAGTTCTCTAATAAACAAAGCTTTCTTATATTTTCCCCCTAATTAGTACTATATGGTACTTTTAGTACCATATAAATACTGGACAATCTGTCTCATATTACAGTGCTTTCCCAGGGAAAGGAGAGATAAAAAGATATTTAGGATCTCTCTGGCATTTCAGAAGGGCTGTTTCAGAAAACTGGAGGAAAGAGCCTTGACCTTGCTGAAACTCATCCATCTGCAGAGCTCAGCTCCTACAGGTACAGAATTCAGACCTGCAGTAAGACCTTGTGTGCTCACAAATCCCTCCTGGTCCTCATGCAGAAGAGTCACTGTGCTGAGGGGCACTGGAATGCTTGTCCCCAGCCATTCTGCCCTGGGCTTGAGAGAAAGAGAAGAGCCCTAAAAGACTGAAAACATCACAAAGTCCAGCATGGAAAAAACTTGCACAAAAAAGTTCAGCTGTGTGTGTGAGATTCGATTCATTTTAGCTGCCAGACATGGACAAACTCACTCACTCTGGCCAAACACTTCTTTTATTTCTAACACGAGGAGGGCACGGGGGCTCTTTGTCTGTAGGAAGTGTTATGAAAGTTGGAAGAAAAAGGGGAAGAATAAACCCCTCCAGCTCCCCATGGCTAATCAGGTATTCACCTTGAATGAGGACTAATGAAAGCAGCACCACATCAAAGGGGAAGCTGGCTCTAGTTGAGGTTATTAAAAAGTTTAGGAGTAACAGGTGGCCCCTGACCAGCAGAAGTGGCTGCATTTCACATTCTGTTCCGAGGAGGGAAATGAAGCCCTGTGCTTGTCTGCTCAGCTGTCACCTGCTTTGGGGCTCTCACCATCAAAAAGAGACACTGGGGGAACTGTCCTTGCAGACAGGGATGGATTTTTTTTCTCAGGGACTCAGTATTTCTCTTGCATTTCTCACACAGACATTACTAGAAGGTAGCAAAACCAGCAGTGCTGACTTGATTTTTGATACATCAGGGATAGCGAGCTCCTTTCTGTCACAGCAGTAAAAATATGTTAAATGTACTGAAGAAAAGAACAAAATGTCCCACTTGCAAACACAGTGGATAAAAAATAAACATGGTTTTGTGATAGCAGCTCACTGGGAATGGGATACTTCCATTATGGCCTCCAGCTGTACAAAAAGGAAGAGGTGAGGAGGGAGTTCCAGGCTGGGCTGGAGCTCTTCCAGTGCTTGTAGGTTACTTCTGCTTCCACAAAATGGATGTTTGTATCAAATAGTGCTGCAGGTGAAAAGGTCAGCCTCTTTGCCAAGGGCAAGGACAGGGCATCTCCATAATCCTCCATCCTGAACTGCAGGATCATGCTCTAGGCACACTCTTTTTAAATCAAGAGCACTGAAATTTCTTGGTGGATGAGCTTGAAGGAATCTCTATTTCTACCATCACTGGGGAATTTTCCCCTCAACTTCAATAGCATAAATGCATTCCTGCAGGTTTGTACACTTGGAGACTGGGGTAAAAATTCTTCTCACATTAAGGCTTAAAATCCTTAATTTTTTCAACTATTTTGGACTTCTGTTATCTGTCATGAGGCCCTTTAAGTGCAAGCTGAAAGCATCCAGGTTTTCATCTACACAAATAATGGCACAGCCACCCCCAGCTAAGTGATGCCTAATGTTGGGCCATTCCTTTAGTCAAAAACTCCCCTGTAGGGCATCAACATCCAGATTTCAGAGTAAGCTGATGCCAGCTGAAGCCACAAGAATCTGCTCTGTTGCACACTTGAATCCCATGATTTTAGAAAATGACAGAACTGTCATTAGCTTCTGCTGAATTCCCACTATGGAAGATTCCAGGGGTTGTCCTGAAAGTGTAAGGTCCTTCCCAAGTTACATGGCAGAAGGAAATGTGTCTGCTTGTGGTGGCTGTTTTGGGGATTTTGCTCACTACTATTTTATGAAAATGTCTGCATCTGTGAAATTGAGGCAGGAAGGCTCCAGAGCAGCAAGAGGAGGCACCAGGCGTGACCATGATGGAAGAGACAAAAAAAAAAAGGTATTTTTGCCCTGGGTGACAGGGAGAAAATAAAAATAGAGAGACCAATGTCAGTGTCTGCTATTTGTGTCCTGCCTAGCCAGAGAAAATAGGAGTTTGACTACACAAATGCACTGAAATGTGCCAATTTTACCTGGCTCTGTCATTGATTTCTTTTTCATCCTGAGTTTCAGTAACGACATGGTTTGTATGAACTGAGCATTAGCTCACATCAGTCTCTCCATGGTGCTGTGGTTTACGTGGTTCACTGATTTTCCAGAGTCTGGTTGAGGTGCAGATAGGCTGCTGCTCTGACTGAGGAAAAAGGAGGCCAATGTGCTTCTGAGTAGTTAATGTATTTATCCACTCGGTATTCACTGAAGTAGACAAATGGGTTTTCCATGTTAAAGAGGGGCATGGAGTCCAAAGGGGAAAAAAAAAAGTGTTATTAAGTGTTCCAGAGCTGCATACAAAATATATATTTGTGGATTTCTGTAGGTGTGTGTTTTCCTAAATGGGTGGATTTGGCTTAGAAAAGGTTAAAAAATCACATCAGAACCAGGAAGTCTAAACTGTGGCTTAAAAATTACTTTTACAGAGGAATCAAATTAGAGTGATGGAGGGAGCCCCTCAGCCCAGGGCTGACCTTGGTGGAAGTGACCTCTCTGCAGCACAAGGGGCTGAACCCCCCAGGTCTGAGAGCACCATGAACCCCATCTTGCAGGAGACCTTGGAATTCCCACCCTGGGGCTTGGTGAAACAGCTCCCTGTGAAATCTCACCCAGGAAAGCAGGACCACACTGACCTCACCAGGGGTTAAGGGAGGAGCCCTGACCTTGAGCATCCTTTCCCCAGCTGTGGGAGATGCCTTTGTTTGAGACCTTCATTGTTCAGGTCCTGGAGAAGAATAGGCTGCCCTAGGAGCAAATCACAAGAAGAAAATTGCCACACAGGCAAAAACTGTCCTCATGTCCTGTTTCCAATAGAAATGGATTTTTTTGAGTGCCTGGTTTCAATAAAAAAAACCCCAAAAAGAAAGAATTGGAGGAGGCATTGCTTTTCATGGAGTGCCAGCAAATAATTGCAAAAATTTGCTTGTTTTTAAAGAATTGCATGACCAGGGACAACACAGGGTGCTCAGGGCTGTGCAGACCTGCCAGATTCTGTGCCAGTTCCAGATTATTCTTCTCCTTGAAAACACCCTGACCTGGACATTTTTCTTAATCTCCCAAAGCTTCCCCTGGTGCTGGACTAGAATGGGAGCATCAGCTACTTCTCAGCTGCCCAAAGGAGTGTTGAGCCACAGTGCTATTCCTGTATGAAGATATTGATCCTGGCACCTGACAGACATCAGACAGGCATTGGGGCCAGTGCTGATTCTCTTTGGCCCCTGCAAGGGGACAGCATGGTCAGGGTGGAATTGCACCAGCAACCCTCCACTTCATCAAAGCTGGGCACTCCCTGTCCATAACAGCCTCCAAAAAACCCTGAGACAAAATATTGCCAGGATATTACAGAAAGTCCTGAATTTATGACTGTAAAAAGCCCAAGCATACAGATCTATGCTATATATAAATCACACTGTGGTTTTTTTCCTCATAATTTACCCATTTTCCGGGGAGTACTGTTTGCTTTGAATTTATCTGTTTTATTTATACAGAGTTAAACCCTTCTGGGTTTTGTAGTCACCATCACTCAACTAGTGAGTCCCTCAAGCTTTTCTGCCTTGCACCCTGTAGTAGGTCCTGCTCAATTCCATTTACATGTCTATTCATGCCACAGAAAGTATCACACCTGCTGGCATGTGGAGTGTGTTCACTGTGGGGTTAAGGAGCTCAGAAATGTAGGATTTTTTTTGTGTTTCGGTTGTCACTCTTGTTTTGGAGCTTTTAGCCCAGCCTTTACAAGCTGTTGACCTTGTGCTGACACCCAAAGCATTGGTGGGGGCATTTTTGCCACTGAAATTCTTGTGGCAGGTTCACTGTCCCTGCTGGGTCCTCTCAAGGCTCAGCAGGTCCCGTGACATCAGCAGTGCCAGGACAAAGCATGATGCTGTACCCAACAGGTACAGGATGCTCTTCCTCCATATAAACACATGAGAAGACTTTGCAAGAAGTTTATATAAAATCTCTCTGTTTCACCCTAGAACAGCTGGGTTTTTTTTGGGTTTTTTTTTGTGCTGTTCTGCCAGTTTGCTATAGAGACATTGATGTGGAGTGATGATCTGAGCACCTTCTGCACTATAATTCTAGATGCATACAGTTCCTTCTCTGCAGGGTGGGCAATGTCAGGAGAGCCTACAAATGCCACAGGCATTTTGACCAGTTTGGGGTAAAGCAACCCCCCAGTGCCAGTGTGGCTCTTGTTCCTCTGAGTTCAAAAAAGCTTTGTCAAAAGAATTAGAAAAGCTTTGCAGGAGTAGAAGGACAGTGGAGGGACTGCTGCTGGGGGTCTGCAAAACTATTGTTCCCAGTTGGTGGGGAATTGCAACAAAACATACCAAAGTCAGCTGTTTTGAGGAATCTATAGCCACAGGTGCTGCTTGGGCTTTCCCACCCTTGAGCCCATCATGATCCACTCTAGAAAACAAACTCCCTCTTTAGTATGTGGAACAGCATGGGGGAAACAGGAGGAAAACTCCTGCTGCACACCCCAGACCACAGATAAATGGAGATGACAGCAATAGTGATAACTAGTGATAACAACAGTAATAAATAGAAAAGAAACAGGGCCATGTGGCAACCAGCAGCAGAAGACAACTCTGTGCTTGGCCTTTCCCACCCAGGACACAAAGAAACATGGAGAACCTTAGAGGCAGCATTGCTTCATCTGCTGCTCACAATGGGCAGCCTCAGGGTGTTTTTAACCTCCCTGGTCAGGAAGAGGGGGGCAGAGTGTGGGAACTTGGGCAGAATATTCAGGATGGCAAATTACTGAGCTTCTTAGAGGCAATCATAAGCCTTAGGGATGGTGAGGCTCTTAAAGGAAGAGGAGAAGAAGACTCACAAGGGACATTGTGACTGGCTGGACCTCATCCTGCTATCTCCCAAAAACTTTGACTTCGGGGAATGGCGTGGGAAGGTGTCCTGCCCTGATGGGAGAAATAAGACAGCTCTGCCTTGAAATGTCTGGGCAAAGATTAAATGTGACTTGCTGGAAGGAAAAACTGCTGTGAAATTGTGCCAAGGGGCTGCAGAGCTGTTCGTGTCGGGATGAATTCTCTCTGTGAGCAGCACGGGGGCCCCGTGCCTGCCAGTTACGGGGTTTGGGGAGCGCATCCCGTGCTCCTCCCTGCTCCTGCAGCAAGGCAGCCTGGTGGGGCTGGAGCGTGTTCTTCTCTTGCAGAAGCCAGGAACTCATTGCTCCATTTTTTTATAACATGATTTTCATAGTTCAAAGCAAGCAATGCTTGTTTTAATTAATGAATATGTTTCTCTTTTCTTGTTTCTTGGCTTTCTGCCTGGTCCTGCGTTTTTATGCCTTGAGAATAAAATGTTTCATTCAAAACAGAATCTTCTTTGTCCCTGTGTGGCTGCTGCTCAGAGAGGTGAAGAAGCTGGGGAGGTGGCAGTGGTTTCAGTTCTGGGGGTGGAGAAGCAGAGTGGGAGAAATGGGCTGGATTACAGAAGAACAGCAAAGAAAGACAAATTTTGTAGCCCTCACCACACTTAACTCTTCCAATTTTCCAAAAGCAGTGGCAAATCCTGTTTATGCAAATCCTCACCTTAGCAGCTTTCAAATATTTTTAGAGCCACTGGTGTGAACAGAAGTGGAAATTGGAAGTATATAATCCCAGCAAAACTCTATGTACCTGTGGAGTTCACTGCAAAATGTGTGAGTAATGATGTGGCACATTTAACTGGTGTTTGGTGACCGCTACCACCAGCATCAGCTGTTTTTTCACAGCTCTGCTTTAGCTTATCAGCCCTCCTGATATTGGGCTAAATTCCAAATAAAGCAGGGAAATCAGCTGGCAATTCATTTGATGTGTTACATTTTTTTTCTCCACACTTAATTGAGCATTCCACTTCGAGTAATCCTCAGCATTAGATTAAATCTCTATTGATCTCATTTTAATGAGCTCACCACTGTGACCAACAGCCCTTTCTCCCGTGGCAGATGGAGATGTGGCCATCCGAACATGCAGCAGAAATACTTCATTCCAGAGGGGTGGCTCCTCCTCCCCACGACCATCCTCAGCACCCCATTAGCCCAGAGTCTGTGCACCCAAAGGCAGCAGATATGTCCTGCCCTTTGCCCTGAGCATTTGTGAGGATCCTCCTGCAGGGAATTGCTGTATAAATACTGCCAAGAGCCTCCTGCTCAGAGATTTCATTGCTGAGAGGCAGCGTCCATGTCCATCAGAGTGAAGGCAGGTAGCTGAAGGCTCTGTGTGAGCTTTCTCCTGTGCTGCAGGGAAACCAGGAGTGCTGGAGTGCTTGCAGCTCTGATTCCTGTTTAAGGGGGAATATTGCAAATTCAGGTCTGGGACAAATTAATCTTGTGAGCTACAGAATTGATTCGCCTCTTGCAATTAAATTTTCACTTGAGATTAAACTATAAAATAAAGGAAATCTCCCTTTCCTTCCTTATAATGAAAAAAAGAAAGTGATTAATGAGTGTTTAAATCCTAATGACAAACACATCCTAATGACCCAGCACTTTATGATTTGCTGCACCATAGCATTTTGTAGACTTCATGGATCAAACAATTTGTAGGGTCAGCTAATCACACCTTCTACCTGGCACAGGTCATGGGCACTTCCTCAGTGATTTCTGCACACAATCAAACAGCTTGTTTTGGAGCTGAAGAGTTTAACCCTTTCTGAAGGACCTTGATGTAAAGACAATATTGGGGTGTTCTTAGGGAGGGGGTGGGGAGCAGTGTAGTGCTATGGATGAGACAATTTAATTGAAGTCTGATTCTCTCATGGTTTAAGAGCTTGTAGCATCCAAAAATGTCATATACTAAGTAATATACTAAATTTGTATGTCCAGTTGTCATGAGTTCCTGGCAAATGGCATTGCCCAAGCACAGCTGAGGGGCAGCAACCAGGGCAGGGACATTGTCTCATGTCTTTTAGCATGAAGTGTGCAGTGTGAATTTGCCAACACTGCCCATCATCATTTTCAAGTTTGCTTATTGCTCACTTGCTTTCTTCCTCTTCCTTATCTACGAGAGACAATATGTCTTGCATCAGCAGATTGTGATTAATAGTCATGATGTGTAATGACATTAATTAGCAATAGCAATTGCTAATGATTAATAACAGCAGCTAAGTGAAACCTTGGCTGCAATGATTTATTTTAGTACTTTCATTGAGCTGTGCATCTGGCAATATTGGGATGCTGCAGCAGCTTCAGGGAAGAATGTCAGTGTGGGGATGTGAAGAGCTGAGAAATGTGTTGAGTGAAGCAGGTGTGTGGACTTGTTCCCTCCATATTGCTGCACACAGTGATCCACTGGGAAATTTGGGTGCTTTAGTGGGAGGGAAGATGGAAGCTCATCATGCATTGTGTCATGAAGCTTCAGCACAGGTCATAGGATCATCAAATGCTTTGGGTTGGAAGGGAACTTATAGATCATCTTCTTCCAACCCCACTGCCATGGGCAGGGACACCTTCAATAGACCAGGTTGCTCCAAGCCCCATCCAACCTGGCCTTGAACACTTCCAGGGATGGGGCATCCACACCTTCTCTGGGCAACCTGTGCCAGTATCAATAAAGAATTTTTCCCCAACATCCAATCTAAATATCTCCACTTTTCATTTAAAGGCCTTCCCCATTGTCCTATCAATATCTGCCTGTGTAAAAAAAGTCTCTCCCCTTCTCTTTTATAAATTCCCTTTAGGAACTGGAAGGGTCTAAGGTCCCCCCAGAGCCATCTCTCTCCATGCTGAACTACCCCCTCCCTCTCAGCCTGTCTCCAGAGCAGAGAGGAGCTCCCTCTGAGGAGCTGCAGCCCTCTGATCATTTTTGTGGCCTCCTCTGGACTCACCCCACCAGGTCAGTATCTCCTTTGTTGGGGACCCCAGAGTTCGATGCAGTGATCAAGGTGGACTCTCACAAGGGCAGAGGAGAAGAGAAGAGTCAACTCCCTCAACCTGCTGGACACCTAGATCCCCTATTAACCATGAACTCCAAAAGGGTTTGGCCAAAATGTAAGCTGTGTTGTACAGATTTTTTACAGCTCTTTCACAGAGAAATGTTGTTTTAATGCTTTAACTTGTTTTGACATTGGATGGGAGACAAGCCAGATGCACAAACCAGTAATCTCCACCGTTGCTAGGAAAGGCCTAAAAGAAATTCCAGCTTGAACATCCCTGCACTTTGCTGAAACAAATTGGAAATGAGAATTTTGCAATAGGGGCACATAATTGTTGCCTACTACCCAGCTGAACGAAATGGAAGGAACAGGCATGTCTTCAGCATGGTCTTAGTGCAGATTCCACCTTCTGGGAGAACTGAACTTGCATTTGGATTAAATACAATTATTCCTTTTTTCCTCCTGCTTCCTATTAATTATATGCAATTTACTCTGAAAGGATCTGTTACCGTGCTAATCTTAGCAATTGCCGTACTGCAGCGAAAACATTGCACAGCCCTCCACGTCTGCAAGCGCTTCCAACGATGAAATTTCAAATTAAAAAGCAGCAACAAAAATATCCTGGACCACTTTTACAATTTCCCTCTGTGGCACAAAGGTTTCTAAGAGAAACATTTTGATTTATTTATAGCTACTTCTGCTACCGCTGCAGTTGTTTTTGTGGTCTATTCTTTCTAATTTAAGCTGCAGCATGAGGCAGAACCCGGTTATTTGATTTGTCTCGAACGAGCCACGTAAATGAATGATGCAGGCAGTGTAATAATAGTCTGTGTTGGGCAGGGACTTACAGCCTGGGTTGTACAGAAACATCCCACAAGCTTGAAGGAAATGTGGGGCATCAGAGAGCAGCATGGCATGAAACTTTCCAGTGACAAGCTGGTGGCTGGAATGCAACTCTAGGTAACTGTGATGGAAAGATCGTCCCAGTTCTGAGCACTGAGGGATCCCATGGGGTTTTACACCGTGCAGATGAGAAAATGAGTCTAGAAGGAGATGTGCAGAGGTGAAAATCCCAGAGAGCACAACTGATAAACTTGGACAGAACTCTGAGTTTTGAGTCAGAAGTGGGTCCTGCAGCACAGGCTGACTTTCTCTGTAGGCTTTCCTGGAGTTCCCAGCCAAGGCTGTGTGAAGGAACCCTGATCTCTCGTGGCCCACATCATAACAATTTTGGGAGCACTGGACTGGCAGTGGTGGGGTAACAGCCACCAACAGACTTAAACAAACAACATGACCTTCTCCTCTGACATCCAAGGAGCAAAGGCCTCACTGGAACCAGTAACTTGCAAACCAGTTCAATCAACTGTTTAGAACAAGACATTGTCTTTGTATGAACTTCACCAAGTACTTTGAATACCCCCTACAAGACACATCCATTTTATTGCCATCACAGCTGGTGACAATCCGTGTCCTGGAAAGTTCAAAGGATCAAGTCAGCAAATTCTTCTTGGTTAAGGCAGTGGTCCTGATGGAGTTGCAGTCCAGCCAACCCTGCCTAAGCAGCTACCACATCCTGAAAATTCCTGGACATGAGATCATAAAATCATGGAAATGTACAATATCCTGGACTGGAAGGGATCTGCAAGGATCATTGGACTCCAAGTCCTGTCTCAGCACAGAACAGCCCCAAAATCCACACCTTGTGCCTGAAAGCATTGTCCAAACACTGCCTGAGCTCTGACAGACTTGGTGCTGGGGTCGCTGCCCTGGAGGGCCTGTTCCAGTGCCAGGATCCATCTGACTAAATGTGGATCCACAGGGTGGATCCTGAGAGCTCACATCACATCCTGGTCACTTTTGCAATCAGTAGGGTGAGAGGCACCTGCCAGTTGAACACAGGGTGGAATCAGTGTCCTGAAGAAGACACTGCATGGTTTGGGTGAACAACACCCTGTACTCAATGCCAATGACAGGAAGTATCTTTGATGAGCACCCAGACCATCAGTTTAGATGTGGATGTCTTGAATGGCATTAAGCACCTCAGCAAAGGTGACAAAAGCTCTGCTGGCTGTCCCTGCAGAACCTGCAGATCTCTTGTGTGTTCAGTGTCACACCTGCCAGCCCTGGATAGAAGTCTGGGGTCACCAAGAGTAGCCCATGTGGCACTGGGTGTCTGGTGGCCAGATGGCCAATTGTATCCCAGCCCTGGATTTCGTGAGCTGCCAAAGTGAGGTGAGATGAATCATATCTCAAGTGTCATTGCCTGATCCAAAAAGTCTTCTGCAAAATTCCTCTGAATGTACCTAATCAAAAGCAAAGAGGGCACTTAGGGTGCCAAGCCAGCTGAGGACAGCTTTGGTGAATACTGCACTCTTTCCCACAGTGCTGGGGCCCAGAAAGCATTTTTAAAAGCCAGGCTGACAGGAGGAGCCCATTTTGTAGCCCATGTGCTGCCCAGGGCTGAGGTCTTGGACTCATAAATGGGTTGGGTTGGAAGGGACATTAATGATGTTCTGGTGCAGCCATGGGTTTTGCGTTTCCTGTTGGTTCATTCCACACAGCTCCTAGGCTGGTGTTTGTGGGGTCATGTTGTCTATATGAAATGCCTTGCTCTCCCCAGGGGCTGCAGAAGGATTTCAGTAAAAAAAGCATGTCTCACTGGGCTTTTGCTTCCATGGTGGGACCAATTTTGCTGATGGTTTTGTGGGACGCAAATATAGCCTGTGCCTGGAATAGAGCTACAACAGAGTGAAAGTTTGTGGGGCTGCAGATTCTCTGACCCTAGATTGGTGGTAAATGAAAACAGGAGACTGAACTGAATTTCCATACCACAATGTGGCTGTTTGACTCACTAAGGTAATTTGAAACCACCTTTCAGATTTATTCCCCTCTGCTCTTGATGCAGCCTAGTGAGCATTTTTTCAGTGATGGCACCGAGCTAAGTAGAGTCAATGAGGGTTAAAAGGGCTTCAGAAAAAAAAGAGTCATGTTTGGTCAGGTTCTTATTATCCCAGATCGATCCCTGCAGGATTTATTGGGCAGCCCATGGAATGTTGTACTGACACAACTGAGTGGGCAGCAGGAGGAGATGTTGGGATTGCTCAAATTGACTGCTCAATAGCAGTGAAAGTGTTTGCCAGCCTATGGCATGAAGGGAAAGGACTCCTTTAAAGTGAAACTCACTGGAGAGACTTATCTATTCACTCACTTATCTACTCACTGACTTATCTCCTACTGACTTATCCACCCAGATCTCCATCCCCAGTGCAGTAAAAACAGACTAAAAATATTAGAAGACTGGGTCTTTTTTAGGTTTTGTTGAAAAGAACTTGATGCACAGAGATGTTTGTGAAAATGTGTTCAAGACTTCTTGGTAGATAGCATGGAAAACTCTTGGTAAACTCCTCAGTGCAGTTTGTCAGCACAGAGCTGCAAAATGAAAGCTAGAAATGAAAGTGAGGCAAATCAAGACAAAAACATTAATCATTCAAAAAAACTGAGTTTCAACCCAAACCATTCTATGAGCCTACGATTCTATCTGAAATAGGTGATCCTCCATCTCTGGGGACTTTTGGGAACCTAGGAGCTCATGGTCGTAACTGTCAAGGGAGCTAAGGTGACTTGGCATCTCCTTTTGCACTAAGCAAAGTGCTGAGCCCCACTAACTGCAGTTAAAATCTCAGCCTGTGTTTCTTATTACCACTCTATATGGAGTCTAGCCCCAGTGTAAGTGTAATACATTGAGCTTATTATCCTCATTTTCCAGCACAGCAGAACTGAATGCATTTACAAAGCCTCTTAGAGGTGATTTGACTATGCAGACACTCTGCAGCCTGCTGGTTTTTCAGACACATTTAGCCCCTGTTGAGGAACAGAAATCCTTCTAGGCTGATATTGGAGCCATCTGGTGATGTCTTTTTCAGTCCAGTAAACACTTCTGGGTTCAGTTTAGAGAATGTCAGTACGTAACAGCTTATTTAAGAGCCAGAACGGGGTGACTATGAAAAGCACATACACCTTGGGGATGATGCAAGTGTGCAGCAGAGATAATTCCTAAATCTAATGGTAAACAGGAGATACCCGAATAATTTATCTTTAAACACGGGTTAGAGGGTTGAGTGGGATTTTAGTGGCATGTCTGAAAATGACAGCAAGCCTCCTATTTTGTGGGATGATCTGAATGTCAAAGTGTTTCTGCATTGAGTGGTCTCCTGCTGTACTGCTTGGAGCAGAATAACACCATTGATCCATTGGGCTGCATGCAAAGGATGCACAATGGCTCTTACACACAAGATGAGGCCATGTTGCTCCCCTGGAGGTGTTTCTTGTCACCACAAAAAGACCCTGGCTCAGCACCACGCCCAAGGGAAGCAGGGCACCTTCTTCCCACACCCTGGCTTCTCTTTGGATCTTTCCTGTCCATGATGGGATCAGCTTAACTCCATGGGACTGGCAAGCTCTTGTGAGCTCACACCGGTGTCTGGCTTTGCCCTTGGCAGCTTCTGAACTTTCTGCCTCAGGCCAAGGTAATTTATGCAAACAATATGACTTGGTTTTGGCAGTGATTTAGAAATAACTAACTTCTGATGGCATTTCCAAAGGTCTTTTTGTTACTGGGTTTTCTCTTCATTGAAGTGCCTGTCAGTAATTTGTGCTGCAGCTGTGACGGTTCCAGGAGCTCGTTCACTAATCGATATGAGACATGCTCACACATCCAGCTGCTCACATCCCTCCCTGTTCCTCCAGGTCAGTTTTTCAGGCAGCAGATGTGTCCCTGTCACCCCCTAGTTTGTGCACTGATTTGGCACGCTCTGCTTTCTGCATCAACACCTGCAGCAGCACAAGGCCTTGCTGGGAGCCAAGAGAGCGCTGCAGACCCTTCTCCTTCAGATTCCTCCCTAACAACTGCCCTTTCTCCACTTGTCTCCATGGGCTGAAGCAATAAGAAAAGCTTCCAGAAAGTTTTCAAGCAGATATTCCCCTTGTCCCTTCACTTCCAGACATGGCAGTTTCTCCCTCCTTCCTGTCTAGCAAACTGCTACCCTGTGCCCATGACTAAGCCACATGCTGGTACTTGTTGCCATGAGGAGCTTCACCTGGAGCTCTTCATTTTCTCCTTTCTCCATGGTGGTCCTCGTGCCCCCACGCCTTGATGGGATTGCAGGTTCCCCTGCATGCAGCCCTGCCTGTCAGGCTGTGCAATGAGGCATTTTCCTGCTTTCAGGTGATGTCAAGCTGTAACTAATACTTTTAAAATTAACTGCTGGAGGACAAGGTTGTGAGACGGTTCACAGACATTTCATATTATGAGCCGTATTTTATGGTGGAAATTAATTCTTACAGTCATTCATGAGTGCATGTTCCTTCCCTTTACAGCCCTTTGCTTCTTCCCTGGCATCCACTGCTGTTCTCTGCATGGCACAGTGGTATTAGGAGGCTGAGAGTGAGATTTAATCATATTTGTGATCCTAATTAGCAGGTAGGTGTTGGAAAGGATGGTCAGGCTCACCAGACTGAGTATTTCCACTAAGTCCTATGTGTTGATCCTGCTGCATGCTGGTGCTGGGAACTGCACCAGCAAAAAACCTTCTGTGGCACAAAACCTGGAGTGCTCTGTGCTGGTTTAGCTCCCTGGACTGGCACAATGTGGGTCAGGGACATAGCAGTGAGGTGAAAGGGAAGTTGTGGGATGCATGTTGGGGTCAGGGACAGCATCATGGAGCCGGACATCCTTCTTGGCAGGACATAAAAGTAGGTTGGCTCCAGTGTTTACTAAAATCACAGTTACCCAGACCCCTATGGAGCTGTGTATCCTGTAGCAGCTGCCCTTCAGTTCCAGTGTGAGAAGCAAGGTATTGAAATTTGTTTCCAAAATAATTTGTTTCAAAAATAATTTATTTCAACACTGCAGTCTCTTCTTCTTCAGGAGATGGTACATCACATGGTATTCAGGCTACCTCTGCCCTTCTTAAAAGAATGAGATAAAAGATAAAGTGAGCCCTGAGGTTTGCCAGCCTTCATATCCCATCTCCCCCTCAGCCTCTCATGTCTGCCCTGATCTCTGGAACCTTTGAGACAAGCCAGAGGACTCTTGAAATGATAATCACAGCATCCCCAGGCTGGGAGAAAGAAAGAAGGAATGGCAGGCATGGAGGGTGTGTTTCCCTGGGTGCAGGCAGGTGGAAGCTCTTTTCCATGGCAGCAGACAGTGGCTCACAGTCACAGGACTGGGCAGCCATACCACAGACCCCTGGGGTCCTCTCTCCAAGTCACAGGGATTGCACAACCCTGTGCATCACACCCAGCACGTAGGTGCCTTCGGGTGCTGTGTTTGTGCTCACCTGGGTTACTCAGCCTGACCAAGGTTTGCTTCCTGCACATCTGTGTTCCTGCCAGCAGAGCTCTGTAGCCTGAGTCACTCTACAGTGGGGCAGATGGTTCCTGCTGGTGTCTGCTAAAATCTTTACACCTTTTAAAGCTTCCCAGGAAGGTCAGCTTTGTGATGGGAGCTCAGTGCAATATATGGGAATGGGGTTTGGGAAAAGACTCAAGGCAATGCATTCCTTGGACAGCTCAGGAGTCCAGAAAGATCTCTGCAATCAATGCAAATCTCATAAGTGCTGGTATTTCCCTCCATTCAAAAATTGTTCAAACTTAAAAAGGGATGAAATGTACTCCTCATGGGAAGGGAGCATGCTTGTTTGCCTTTCTGTGGTTTATTTTTGAGGAAATGACCTTTTTGAGCTGTTTAGCAGCTGCTCTTTCTCCATCATTTATTTTGCTTTCAATATTTTCCAAAATTTAAAGAAGTCATAACCACACCACCCCAAGAAGGAGGAGAGTATGAGACTACTAAGATGGTTTAGCCAGGCAATCAGTGCAGATAAATTGATTGATGAATATGCATCCTCAAAACCAAAAATCATCACGGCTATGACCAGGAAATAATTCATGTTGGTTTATTTGATGAAACCAGACTGTCACGTGCATGAAATTCGCTCTGAAAAGGGAGGGAGAGGTTTGTCTGTCTGGGAGCTGTGACCATGCTCCTGATTCACTGCACAGACTCATTCCAGCACACTCTAAATAATCTCATTCCCTGGGGACTGACTGCAACCAGCAGCTGCCAGCAACCAACTTGTCTGGTGTTTCCTCCTCTTGGTTGCAGGACTCCCCACCCGCAGGGTTTTAGGGGACAGAGGCATTTCCTGCCCCTTGGAGGTGCAAAGGAAGGGGATGAGTGCTCATCTTTCAGTTCTGATGGTGTGGAAAGGACTGACTACAGCAGGGAATTGTGCATATGAGATTTTGGGGTAGGTGGAGGAATCCTGACATGGGGAAACCATGCTGCTCTTTGAGTGTCCTGCACTCCTATACCTGACCAAAACCAACAGTAAACACTAAGAGGAAACTCTGGAAAAAAGATCCCAACTCCTGCACTTCCAGCACCTGAAAATCATGGTCTGGAAACTACAGATCCAGTGGGAGCACCTTAGTCCCAGCCCTTCAGCTTAACATGAGCTGTCAGCTCTTCAACAGCATAAGAAGCTGAAGAACAGGTTGGGATTGTGCTGCTGCTTCTGTAGGAAGCAGCAAAAAAAAAAAAAAAAAGGGAATCATTGGATGCAGAGGTAATTGTGATGTGCTGTGCAAGTCAGAATGGCTTTTGTAAAGGGAAGTCCTGCTATAGTCCCTGGAGCTCTCTGGAGGTGTCAACAAGCCTTTGGATAAAGGATATCCTGTTGATATAACCAGCTTGTATTTCCTGAGAGCTGCAGACAGCATCTCTCACCAAAGGCTTGTAAGGAAAGTCAAGGCGTAAATGGAAAGGTCCCTGGATGAATAAAAAAGGAATGAATTAAAAAAACAGGAAACAGAGGGGGAGCTCATGGTCAGGTTTGTGGTAGAGGCTGAGCAGCAGTGGTGTCCCCTGGAGGTGTGTGCTGTTTGCTTACAAACCCATTCATGACCTGGAAAGGAGTAAACAATGAAGTGACAATGATTAGTCATGATGCAAAAGTTGTCTGGGTAATAAAGGTGATTAAAAATTATGATTGCAGAATCTCAGTGATTGGACAGAGAAATTATGGCAGAGGGGAAAAGCCACCCTCAGCTCACACGTGGCTCTGAGGTGGCCAAGAGGGAAAAGCTGGGGCTGTAACAGATAGCTCCATGAAAATATCAGCTAAGCATATTGTAGCAGTCAATAAAGCAAATAAAATGTTGGGAATTGCCAGGAAATGGGACAGAGATCAAACCAGAAAATGTTGCTAAATAAATATTTTTTTAAGAATTTTATTATAAATTATTATTAGTATTATATAAATACATAAATCGATGACTCTTCTGTGTGCAGCTCCCGTCCTCTCACTTGAAAAGGCAACCATAGGTGAAAAAGGATTCAGAGAATTAAAAGGCTGATAAGAAGTACATAACTAGTCAGTGTAAGGGAAAGCTAAATAAGTTATTTCTTCAATTTAAGAGATGACCAGGATAAATCTATAACATCATGAACATCATGGAGAAGGTGAAGAGATTGATTTCTCATTGTACTTTCCAATAAAAGAAGAAGGAAGCAGTGATTTTAAGTGGGAGAGGACAAGCTCAAAGGAAAAGGAAGGAAATGACTCTTCATGCCTGTAGTTAAACTTTGGAACTTCCTGCCACAGTGTTTTGTGGGAAATAAAAACTAATGTGGCTTTAAAAGTACCCCTTCAAGCAGGCTCTTCAAGGAAGAGAGAGATTGAGTGTTATTAATAAACCAAGTCCACCTTTTCAGGAAGTACCTGAACTGCACATGATTGCAAAATAGGAGTCTGCTTTTTACTCTCTTCCCAAAGCAGCTGCTTTGGCTGATATCAGAGAAGGAGTCTTAGACACAGCTGGTTCTTGGGCTGCATGAAATCAGGGAATGCACTGACCATGAGCACCTTCACAGTGGTCACAGTGTTGCACATTTTCCTCAGTGTTGCTGTGCATTTAAAACCTTGTCATGGTTTAATCCCAGCCAGCAACTCAGCCCTACACAACCTCTCACTCACTCCTCCCTGGTGGCATGGGGGAGAGAATTGGAAAAGTAAGAAAACCTGTGTGTTGAGACAGAGACAGTTTAATAGGGGAAGAAAAAGCTGAGCATGCAAGCAAAGCCAAAAAAAAAAAAAAAAAAAAAAAAAAGGGAACTAATAACTAATTCCCCACTTCCCATGGGCAGGTGTTTGGCCATGCCCAGGAAAGCTGGGCTCCAGCACATGTAACAGTGACTTGGGAAGCTAAACACTACTGCTCTGAATGTCCCCCTGCTTCTTCTTCTCCCAGCTTGCTGAGAATGATGTCCCAGGGTGTGAGATGCAC
The DNA here is from genome assembly GCF_963513975.1 of Fringilla coelebs. Classification (NCBI taxonomy): domain Eukaryota; kingdom Metazoa; phylum Chordata; class Aves; order Passeriformes; family Fringillidae; genus Fringilla; species Fringilla coelebs. Next base: position 4,567,881 of record NC_140028.1, on the reverse strand, counting down.
CTTGGGTCACTCAGGGCCAGCTGTCCCACCTGTATCCCCTCCCAGCTCTGTGCACTCCCAGCCCACCCAGTGGTAGGGTGAGGTTAAGGAGCAGAAAAAGCCTTGACTCTGCATGGACTCTGCTCAGCAATAATGAAAACATGCCTGAATTGTCAGCACAGTTTCCATCACAAATCCAAAACACAGCCCCATAATTGCTATTATGAAGAAAATTGCCCCAGGTAAAACCAGTACAGACCTCAAGGACCTGGCCTGGGAAGCAGACAAAGCAATGATCTCAGACATTCGGGTGCTATTTTCCTTTCAGCTCATTTCCATCAGCCTGTGCTCACCATTCCATCCTTTGGTCTATTATCTCCAAATTTTCATTTCTCTTATGGGAACACCATTTGCAGTCATTAAAAAATTTAGAATTTTCCTCCTATCCACTGCATAAAAAAGGTACAATGATCACAAAATATATGAATTCTTGGTATATTATTTCAAGTGCTATATTTAACTAAATTATCCCCTCTTCTGGAATTGTTTGTTATTCCTTTGGTGATAGAACAGCATCCTGTTTGCCTGCACATAACTGCAGCTGCAGATTTTTAGTGAAATCCTCATGGGTTTCTTGAAATAGCTTTAGAACTGAAACCTCCCAAACACTGCAATGCACTTCCAATTTATTTAACCAGATCTTAGAGTGAACTGACGACTCCTATCACATTGTTGTTCTTCAGAATGCATGACCATGGTGTTTGTTTAGTGCAAGGGCTTAAAAGTACCCCTAAATTATGCAATTTCATCTTTACCAAATGATGTGAATCAGTTGGACAAATTCCAGAAGGTGTGTTTGCTGCCATAACCTTAACTCAGTTATGCTGCACATCCCATATGAATAATCCATTGTCAGCCACAGGAAATGGGGATCTTCAGCTACCACAACCTGATTACAGACAATGATCCATCAACTGCTAGTTCTGAGTAATGTTAATCACTTTCCTGAACACTTGAGTTTAGATACATGGATAAATAATTGATTAATTCAGCACTGTGTATTTGGAGAGCTTGTGAGAGCTAGGTTGTGCTGCTATTAGAGAAACAGCTACATGTCCTAGTAATATTCCTTGCTTTCCATATTCTACAAGTATTTCTCTTCCTCAGAGGGAGAGCCTAGGTGCTGGGATTGCTAATTGCTTTTTGAAGAGGTGATCTTCACATGAAGGTTTTATTTTGTATACAGAATAGGACTGAGTCCAACCTAAAAGAGGCTTATGGATTAAGGATGTTGGTGTTAATTATACCTAATAACAACTGGGTAGCTTTGGAAAATCAGAATCTGAACATCTGCTGCTAAATAACAGTGAAAAGCAGAGTTGAAGACCTGGCTGTTAAAATATCCAGGCAAAGTAGCCCCCAGTTAATCCCTGGGAGATGAGAGACAGATTGGAAAACCTGCCAGTGCCAGAGGTTTCAGTCTTCCCAGACACATATCCACTGTCCTTCCTAGCAAACAAGGTTCTGCCATCTCTAACTTAACCCTTTGGCTGCAGTTTAAACTCATCACACCTGACCCACTCCCAGGGAACATGAAGAGCAGTTTACAATTTCCCTTTCCACAGCCATCTTGCCCACTTTCATGTACAATTGTCTGAGCAGCTCTGGGCAGGAGAACGTGCCTTCCTCACAAAAAGAGAAATGAGAATGAAAAGTACGTTGGCTTCTACGTACTGTCCAGCATGTTACACAAATCTGCAGAATATCACAGAATGACAGAATGACAGAATCACAGAATTTTTAGGTCGGAAGAGACCTTTAAGATCATCGAGTCCAACCCATGTTCTAACACCTCAACTAGATCATGGCACCAAGTGCCACATCCAGTCTTTTTTTAAACACATCCAGAGATGGTGAATCCACCACCTCCCTGGGCAGTTGATTCCACTATTTGACCACTCTTTCTGTGAAAAACTTCCTCCTTAATTCTAGCCTG